>NC_071988.2:120075000-122575000 GCF_028885655.2 Pongo abelii | reverse complement strand
GATTCTGGATGTTTTGCTTACTTTTAAACTTACGTTACTTAAGTTTTTCCAGTTCTTTGTTTCATTTCCAGATTTTCACTTGTGTTTTTACTTAGGTTATTTGGTTTTATTTTATTTTAAATCCATTGGTTTGTGGTTTTCTATGGTTGAACCTACACACAAACACACATACACATAAAAGACATACGGGTTGGAACCTTTCTATATGGGTTTAAAAACCTACTATATATTTTAAACCACATACATTGATACGACTCCAAAATGTATTGCCTGATGCCCTTCAATTTGTCTAAAAGGGTAAACTACTTACAACTTTGCTATGTACTCTCTCTCCATGGTGATAACCATTCTCCATTTTTATCATAAGGAATCTAGAATCCACCATAAGTAAGTTATAGTGCACATTTGGCAGTTGCTGTAGTTTTAAAATCTTGAATTATAAGAAAAATGCAAATTAAAGTCAAGGGGTAGAATTTTAATATTAAACATTTTGGAGTTACAGAGAAGTTTTGCATTTTAAGATTTAATTAGGGAAGTATAAACTAATCTTAATAACATAGAAAGACTCATATACTTATATAGTGAAAGTTTAGACCCTAACCTTGTTACAAAAATTGCTGATAAAGCAGTGGGCTTTTCAAGTTCTGCCTCTGAAATATGCTGTTTCTGTATATTCAGTATTTAGGCTGCCTGTTCTTTAAAATGCTAATAGAATTATTGCCACTACTGGCACGTTACCACCTGATTTGTAACATTTTAAGAATTTTACTTCCAAAAAGGATATTCCACTAAGGAAAAGAAAACGTAATTGGGCTTGCTGGAAAAATAAGTCCAGATTATATCATTCGTTTCCTTTTTTCTTTTTCCTTCACCCTCTTCCTACCCACCAACCCCCAAATCTAGTAATGCCTGATGTGTTTATCTTTAAAGAGTCACATGCATTATCTCCTTAGACACCCTGACTTTTATTTTTCCTTTAAATTTGAATCTCCGTGCTTTTCCATCACATCAGGAAATAGTGCTGTTTAATATTAAATAGTGCGAATGATCCCACTGATATTGTGGCACTGCTTCAAATTCTGCCATTTTGTCTGGCATTTTAAAACTAAATCACCAAGCATAGCAGAGGTTATATAGTATTCTGTGTGAGTCAGAAGCACAGTTGAGATTTACATAATCTCTTATAATTCAGTCCATGTAAAAGAAATTTTCCTGTTTTCCTAAAGGGTTAATTGTTTGTTATTTATTTAGTGGGCAAACACCAAAACATTTAACACAGATAGGTGTATCCAGCTCATAAATTAAATTTATAATTTCTGTGGCATTTTTTTCTCTCTTTTTTTTTTTTTTTTTTTTTTTTTTTTTTTTAGCATTTCTGTTTTGTTGTCTGTGCCAGAATCTAGCACTTACAGGAACATTAGTTCTCTTAGCTCCTTTGGTGGTCACTGATTTGTTCTTAGAGTTAAAAAATCCTCTGCTCATTTTTCTCATTCATTTTGCACCCCCTTTCTTCTCTTCAGCTACTGTTGAGGCTATTGAGGCTGATGAAGGTAAATTGGCCAGTCCCCTTTCTGTTGTACCTGCAACAGATAAGGGCTCTGCTGGGTGTATTCATTTTTTTGCTGTAGCTTGTACAGAGTGTGTGGGTGTTGAGCTAACAGTTGTGGCTCAGTATTAACCAAAATGTTCTTGCTTTAAAGGGGAAAATGTCCTTCTATGGTTTGTTTGTTTGTTTCTTTCCCTTAAAGCTGTTTGACTTTTGTATATGATGAATAGTATAATCACAGAAAACAAAAGGATTATATATTTTGAATGATGTGGGGTGGGGGTTATGGCAGCTGTTTTGACCAGTAGCTTATAAAACAATAATCTTTGAGCTGAACCATGTCCCTCCCTCAAATCACTTTCAGGCAGCACTGAAGAGAATAAAAATAGCCATCTTAATTCTAGTCTTCAGAAGTTTGTAGCCAAAGGAAAAAAATGTTCATTTAAATAGTGCTTTGTTGTAGTTCAACATTAATTTGTATCTCTAAAATATATTCCAACATGAGACAGCTGTATATAAGATGAACAGTTCTGGTAATCTTAAATCAAATTGTAACCTACTGGTATTTGTATGAGAATTAACACCAGCAAAATATTATAAAAGGTTCAAAACCATTTAGTGGCTGTGGAAGTGGCCGATAACAAGAATAGCGAGTATCAAGTAGCACTCAATTGATGAATGTGTACTGCGTGTCTGCTTTGTGCCAGGCACTGTACGCAGGGGACATCAAGAAGTGTCCATCTCCAACTGTGTTCTAGCACTGCTCAAGGACAGTAGAGTCGACCCTTTAGTATTGCCTTTTTACTTGACTGTTTTTTAAATATATAGTTACAAGAGAACTGCATATCAAAATAGTTTTTCATATTATACATACCATATCCTTTGGAAATTTCAAAAATAATAATTTGAAGTTCCCCTTTAAAACAAAATTCTTCAGTTGTATTTTGTTCTTGCAAGGTAACTTTTTTGTTTTTCTCAAAATTATGTGCATATGGTCCTTTGGTATGATATAAAAAGTGCCACTTTAGACTCTTCCAATTTGTACATGATTTGGATATGGTAGGGGAAACAATAGCACTGTAAGAGAAAATACAACTGCTTCCTAAATAGCAGTGAATAAACTGCTATTTATGTGGGAATTCTCTATTCCTCTTGGCAAATTCTAATCTGCAGTGTGCATTCTTGTTGATAGTTTGGCTGTTTTCTGTGGTTTCTGTGACTCTGTGTTGTGTTAAGTATACTACCAATGTAAATTGCTAATACCCATTGTCTGACCAGCAACTACAGCAGAGCACATTCTTCCATACCAGGATGACAAAAATGATTAGAAATGGAGCCCCATTCCAGAAGTATCCATTGTTCTAGCTAGATTTTTAATTTTAACACTCCCATCCTATTGGCTTTTAAAACCTAGAAATTTCACTTTTACCATTTACACTAATTAAATCATTTCATAAATGATAATGATGACAAACTTTTATACCTGTTAATTATGATGAAATTATATTCACAGTAGTCTAAAAAAAACCCGTAGAGTACCACTTCATGCTATTCTTTTGTATTTCAAAATAATTGAGTTAGTTTTCAGGGTGGGTGCTCGTTAGACAGCTCTATTATTTTGCAATTTATTACTAAATTAGAGAAGAATTAACAAGCTTTGCTTTGGGCCTTGGTCTTTCCTCATTTCCCCATCTTATTCCTCTCACAGTTGACTAATCACCATTATGCTAACCTTTAAAATGCAGAGGGGGGAAATACTATTTCTCATCTTTTAATGAGTATTGAAACAACTGTGTATATCTTTTAGGAATCTCATCCATACTAATAAAAGGCACTGCACATTTGTGTAGGAGTGGCTGGTAAAGTTTCAGCTTGAAACTGCTTTCCCCTTTTTTTTTTTTTTTTTCCCCCAAATAAGGTTGGGAGGATAAAGGTACCATGAAATTATCCTTAATCAGCCATGGTGATGCAGCCCAATTGAGCATTGGTGATTGGCCCTGAAATATCTGGCTTGCACTTCACAGGGAGTAAAGCAAACTGATGTCATTGGTTCCCCATTTATGTGTTTTATTTGCAGCTCACCAGTTGGTGTACTCACTGAAGAAATCATTAAGTTTTTTGTACAAATGCCTTACCTATCTCTGTAGCACACTAAAGATTACTTTTTTAAAAAAATCAAGTATCATTCCCACTTTGAGAATTCCGTGTTTTAATTGAATAGGACCAAAACCAGTTCAATTCATTTTTGCTAAATATTGTGAAAGGCATTTTTTTCCTTGTTATTATTTAACCATCACTTACATCTACATTGATCTACTGAGTTTTTCTTTCATTTAGGCAGTAATGGATACCAGATGAACATCAGTTTGACCTGTTCACTGCTGAAGGGCAGACAATACGTTTCTACCTAGTGATCTTATCTTGATTTTTTTTTAGTTTCTCTTACCTTGTCACTCACTCCACATGCTTCCAAAGTTAAGTGGAGACAGGAGTTTATAATTTCATTTTTTTTCATGTCATCATTGAGTTGCTTGTCAAGAAGTTCTTTCTGGGATTCTGAGATGGCATGGAAATGCCCCCGGTTAATTCCTTTTCTAGCTCCTGCTTTAAGCCCTTTACTAGGTTTTTAGGTATAGCAGACATACTGATTCCACTGAGTTTGCCATTACCTAGCATAATGGAAGAATACAAAGAGGGACATGCTGCAGCCTGTCTAGGTTAAGGTGTTTGATGCAGTAATCATGCTAATGATGTGGCCAGTTGATGCTGGTTCTAGAGGCTTGTCCCTGAAAGCAGCTTTCCTCTTTACGTGTCCACTTTGGATTTCTTTGATCTAAACTTTCATGAAGACAGGAGAAATGCTTACATCTTAATAGCTTCAAGAGGACATTTTGGTTGGCAAGAGACATTGGCTGTTTTCAAACCTTTGGTTACCTCCGAGTATGGTAAGGAGTCTGTTGTGTGGTGTGCAGGTCCCGTCACTTTGTTCTTCACTGAAGGATTCCCTCTCACTGAGAAATCTCTAACATCACCTGCTGCAACAGCTGTGCCCTTTGTTTTCCTTTGGATAATCCTGTTTTTCTTTTTTAATGATTTTCTGTTTAGCTATCAAAGGATTTTCACCACAACATAAGATCACTAGCTTCGAGGAAGCCAAGGGCTTAGACCGAATTAATGAGAGGATGCCGCCTCGCAGAGATGCCATGCCCTCTGACGCCAACCTTAACTCCATCAACAAGGCTCTCACCTCAGAGACTAACGGCACGGACAGCAATGGCAGTAATAGCAGCAATATTCAGTGACCACTTCCTGTTCACTTTTTTTTTTTTTTTTTTTTTTTTTTTTTTTGAGCTGCAGGGCATGATGGGGATTGCTGCATATCAGCAGTTGGATGTTCTTGCCTCTGACAGTAGCTTATTTGCTCTGGGGGCCAGGAATTGGATTCAGTTTACACTATCATTAAAAAAGAGAGAGAGATAATAAACTATATTTTGGTGGGGATGGTGATTAAACACCTCTTTTGGGTATGCCTTTTAAAAATGCTTATAGAGAAAAAAAATTTTAAAAAGAAAGCTAATGCTAGTATATACTGCAATGTTAGGGGAATGAACATGTTTTCCTACCGCATTGGGGACTTCTAGATAGGTTAATGAAAGGCCTTTTATTCTGTTACTGGACATGAAAACTTTGTCTAATTTCTTACTCTATTGTACGTTTACAGTCGCAGCACTAAAAATGGATGACATCAAACATTTTTAACAAAATGATGTACAAACTAAGGACTATTTATTGATAATGTTTTGCTACTCTTGTCAGACAATGGCTATAAACTGAATTAGGCAGTCTTAAAAAAAAAAAAAAAAAAAACAGAAAAAGAAAAAAAAGAACGTTGCAAATTTGTTAAAATGCCAAAAAGGACAGTTTAATTTTGTACAGATTATGCTTACCTCAGGTTTCTTTAGTGTGCTTGAATGCCCTTCTTTCCATATAACACTTATCTTATTAATTCGGCAATGGAATATCTTTTCTTTAAGTTTTAAAAAAACTGGAATAATTATATCTATCTTTTTTGCTGTTTATATTTAGGGATTTTTGTTGATAAAATCAAGTCTTGGTTGTGGCTTGCTGAATTAAATATTTATGAGTGGTGCATTTTTAAGTATAGTGAACAAGACACCATATTAAGTACAGTGATAAAGCATCTATATTCTGTAAAAAAAAAAAAAATCTGCCTATGCATGTTTTTTAAGAAAAAAAAAATGGCTGTATCGGCCTGTATGGGACTGTAATGCGCTTAGTGGTCTGACATATACTGGAAATGTATGTATACTGGCGTACTTTATATTCTCTAAAATGCTTAATGCCTTTGAAATTTTGTAATCAAAAAAAGCTTTGAAAAAATCTAAAGGGGAGAGTATTCTTTAAAGTTTTTAACATAAGCTTGTCAGTGCACATGTAGATGGTTAGCATGTTTAGCAAACCTTGTGAAATTATAATAAGTTTGTAGTTACATGTGAAACTCTAAATGCATGGTAACTGTTAATGTCATAACAGTTTAGTTATTTTGTTCTGTTCTGTCATGTGCCACAAAATATGTACTTTTTTCACTTTTTTCCCTTTGTATATCAGTTACGGGTTACAACTGGTTCATTTTGAAAACAACAACAACAAAAGTCCATTCATATTTTTTAACAATTGTATAAGTGCCCAAGTAATTCACTACAGCCTAAAGCCTTGCCTTTGTAATTTGACTTCTGACATGTTGGCAATCAAAGCATGCACTTGTAACAATGAAAAAGAAAAAGCATTTTATATTACTACTCAATAAAATGTGCATGAACTTACAGAATTCTCATCCTTCCACTGAGTCCGCTGAAGGGATTTATGTGCACAACCACCATGTGTCTTCTAGGTGCTGGCCCACCACCACACATCACAGGCTGATTTCCACAGGCTTCTTCCTAGGGGCCTCGTGATCTGAGGGGTGGTGCCTACTTCCACTGTAAGAATCTTGGTGGATTTGTGTCTCAAATCAGATAAGAGAAGTCTATCTAAAGAGCAGATGCCATCTTCTGGCTTCCTCAAGGAGCCAGTTAAGAAACCAGAGCATTCCTTTTTATTGAAAAATAAAATTAATTTGTTATCAGGTTGTTTCAGTTGTATTGGATGCCCTATCTGCTAAAGCAAAAAGTACTAGGCTACTAAGTGCATTTTCATCACAGAAAAGAGTTGCATTTGTATTAATAAGAAATTTGTATACCCATGCTTCAGCTACTATCTAATCACCTGAAGATTTAAGATACACCAAATTTCAGTTTGTTTGTAACATTGTTCATCTTTAGTGCACTTTGTTTTATATAATAAAGTATGCCTGTTATATTAAATAATAAGAATATGGCAATTAGTGATATAGCATACCCAAACAAAGATGTTCTAGATGTAGTCTGGCTAAGACTATCCCAAGTTTATTTTAATGAATTCAGACATTTTTTCCTGTGGATATTTCTCCATCCTAAAAAAAGTGGCAACCAAGGAAAATATTTAGATTCAACTTACTAGAATGATGTGAAAGAAATGGTGATTCTGGTATCATGATGTTTATTTTCTTGCTTATAACTGCAGAGAAAATATCCTGACTAAAAAAAATTCATTTTTTTGGATTCCTTTCTTTTACAAATTGTGCTGAGGCAACTATGGCATAGAAATAAACATTTGACATTAAAATAAGCAGTTGATGTGAGTATTGCTTGGGCTTTCTGATCAGTGGTTAGGAAAGTGATACTGTGTATTTTTCCATAATATTTTGGTCTCTCAAAAAAAGTTGATAGAGAACTAGTTATTTCTTCAAAAGGGATAACCTTTCCAGACGATCAATTATTAGGTTTCTCTCCTTCACTTTTGGGGAAACTATAGAATTCTTTAGTTGCTCATGCCAGTGTACCTCTGGTTACACACACAGACACAGACATACACACAGAAACAACCTCCTGTCCCCGACCTCCTGCACCCAGTCCCCACGGTGACTTCACTCTCATGGGATTCAAACTCAGTGCTGAATTTTCAACTGTTTCAAGAACGAAGAGCTAGATTTGACTGACCCTGCATCAGCTGTTTTTCCTGTCTAAAATATCCTCTACTTCTGTTCTCCGTAAATGGTATTTGAGAAAAAGAAAGAAAAATCTTCAGAGACCAAACTTGTGTGATAAGGTGAACAAACTGGAGGGGAAGAGAAACATCTCTGCCCATCTACAGTGTATGACTTAGGATGACATCAAAGCTGGAAGTATCTCGTGGCATCAGCCCAGAACGTGGTGTCATGGTGATGCTGAAACCCTCAGAATGGCCTTATCCTGAAACACTTCTTGCCTCTCACCCTCAGCACATCCATGTGAAATAAATTTTAATACACATCCATTTTTCTACCCAGAAACCAGGGCCCCCAACATGAAGTCAGCCCCGTAGGAGGCACCATGGGAATGGTCTGTCTTCAATGTCTCACACTTTCACTTTACTACTTCATGTCTCTCAATCACTGGATCCCTCTTGTCACACTCCATTTAGAAAAGGGGACCTTTCAGTTTGCCCCACCAGTTTCTTCAAAACTGAAAGCCCCTTGGGTTGAACAAATTTGATATCTCCGCAACTGAAGAGATGTCCTTTTCCCTTGTTATGTGGCTTTTTACTTTATTCATTGCTCAAACACTAGGTCTCTGCCATGTTCCTTTCACTGTTCTAGGTTCTTATTTTTTCCACATACACACACAAAATGCCTGCCAATCTTAACAACATACCAGTTTTTATTATAATGTTAAATGTCAGCATTCCATTGTACAGTGAGTCACTGTCAGGCTTAACACTGAGCTGCTCTTTCGTTTCATGGATATTCCTTCTTTATATATTTTAAGGTAATATTAGCCAGAAAAGCCCCTGACCAGGCCCTTTCAGGACACATTTCTTTTTGAAAAGATGCATACATAGAAATGGGAGGCAGAAAGTAGTGAAAGAATTGTTGTACCTATGTCTGGTGATGGAATTTTGAAAAGGCAACATTGTCAAATCGGAATGCATGTGGGAGAATGGAGACCCAGCAGGAGAGAGGGTCTGTTTTAAGGAAGGACTGAAGAAACTTAAAAGGTGAGCAGCAGAAGTCATGATAGATATAATACCAAGTTGGTTATCCCAAAAGACATTCTTTAAATCAGAAAGATGCCTAATTACCATAGGATAGATGCTTAAGGAATGACTCTGCTTGACCAGAGTAAGCTGCAGGAGAGTGCAAGTGCCTCCCCTTTGCTGCAAGTGTTAAAACCCGGGCAAACTTTATTCAGTGCCTAGACACCTCCCGAGTGATGCTGCCTGGAAGGAGTTATACTGGATGTAGTTGAAGAAACTCTCTTCAAAGATAGACATTGAACTAGATGATATCTAAATTACCCTTCAGTCGTAAGATTCTAAATATCCATGCAATTATTCAGTCTTCCGAAAACACAGAACTTCGATTTGCAAACTGTTGGCTAGAAGCTTGTATTTCCAGGAATACTGACACGGGACTGAGCTTTCTGCATCAACCAAAGCAGCTCTTTCTTTTATGTATTTTGCCATATATCAGCTGAAGAATCTCCACTAGATTATCAAAGTTTTAATTGACTATAGAATATTAGCTTAGAACAAAGTTGACTTAAACTTCACCCCTAAGGCATTTTTGTCATCTTATATTTTCAAATCTTTTTATACCAATTGCTGGAAACATTTAGGCTTCTCAACAATTCCAGATTGTCTGCAGGACTGTCCTGCAGAGAGTCTTACAAGGTGGCATGTAAGTGTGTTGACGATCTGATTCCTGCCAGTCTCATCTACCCCAAACTTGACCCTGAGCTTCAGCCATAGTGGACTTCTTACAATGTTCGGAAGACACCAGGCTTCCTCAATCCTCTGGGTCTGTGTTCATGCATCTTCTATCTGCAGATGTCAGATGTGTCTTAAATACTGGAATGAGTCATTTCCTCCTCTCTAAGCACACAGTATCCTGTACTACCTCTGTTTTTACACTTAATCCACTGCATGTAATTGTTTATTGTCTATCTGGCACTGCAGTGAGCATTGTTGCTATCTTTGCATTCTTAGGATGAAACACTGCCTAGCATAGTGTTTCTTGGAAGAAGGGGAGGTAGGGAAGGAGAAATAAAATATTTTTTGGCATGGCCTTATGGTGTGGGCACTCCCAGATTCCAAATGGCAAACCCTTATTGAAGAACAGCTGAAACACTTACCCCAGTTCAATGTTTCCTGTTCTTTCTCGTAAGAATTTCCTGGTCCCCAAAGGTCTGGAGTGGAGCCTACATTTTAATAAGCATCCACCAAAATTCTTATGGATCAGACAAGTTTGAGAAACCTAGTCCAATTTATTTCTACAGCTAACTTAAAATTCAGTTCTATATTTTTATTTCTACAGATTTTCTAGCACAGGCAAATATTTTACTGCTTAACACAGCTGTTACACAAGATTATGCATGATTAATTTTCATTTATAGTTGTTTAATGGATATAAATTTACACAAAAATGTGGGAATTATTTAAGTATGTAATACAACATTCACAACTAAAAAGGTTATGAGAAGAAAGCAGTGGTTTTTGTTGTTGTTGTTTTAGTGTATTAGACTTCACCCAGAAACAGGAGATAAGTGGTGGTGTAGTATCTGGAGATTCCTGGTGAAGAATCAATGAAAAAAGCGGCCTGTGCCTTGAAGAGAATGAAATGATTTCATATTGAAAAGATTGCTTATTTCACACTACCCTACCTTACCATAACAACCACCACACCCATTATCACCATCAGCTTGCCAGAATTTGCTCACAAAATGCCTTTTGAATATATATTCAACACTGTTTACCTTCCGGAAGTTTTACCATGAGTCATTCCTTTGAGTTCAAAAGCACCTTCTCTAAAAATCTTTTTTTTTTCTTTAAGATACAAATCAGAGAAGGAAACCACCAACCTTTGTGAGCTATTAACATCTTAGTAAAATTTAACTCATATGGTTCTGACAGGGCTAGTCACAGGCTAATAAAGATAGCTGTGTTTATAGAGAGGGGAAGGCCACAGCTGGAGCACGTGAGAGTGCTTGGGGAGAGGACTACCACCTGATCAACTGGTGCATTATTGTGTAGCTATTTCTACTAGGCCTGCGGCAGAGGAAGGAGTACAGTGAAATTCAAGACAAAATATAGTCTCTCACAATATGCAGTGGCAGTGAAAATAAATCAATGTGTGTGCCATACATACTCACTTCTGTATAGGGTACTTGACACCAGTCCTGGCCTACAGTTAGGCCTGGGTTGGAATTTTTATAGCTCTGATACTTATTAGATGTCTGTGTGACCTTGAGAAACTAAGCTTCTTTAAGTCTCATTTTCTCCCTGGTGAATTGAAGGCAATGACAGTAATTAGTTCATAAGCTTTTCATGGGTTTCAAAAGGGATGATGCAAATAAAGTAGTAGGCATGGTGCCTGGCAGAAAATAGGCACTCAGTAAACTTTAGTTATTGTTGTATTCAACAGCATGCAGAGTCACATGAGTGCTTCGGATATTCCGTAGGTGAAGATTGTGTATGTGCGTGTGAGCACCTGTGAGTGTGGTGGGGGGCTGAGAAGGTAGGTGTAGTCAGAAAAACCTAGGCAAAACTGACTTGGTTGGAATCTTCCTACCTAGAGGAAAGCCGGAGAGGCTGCGGAGGGGGCTCCAGTGTGAGAGGAAAAAGTGAGAGCAGAGGAAAAGATCCAGAAAAATAGTGATATGTTGACCACTTGGTTAAAGCAAAGGAGGGGTGGGGCACAAAAAGTGATGAGAATGAGAAGCTAAGATGGAGCCAAATCAGTGTTTGTATCAGGAGTTATTTCGGCTGCACGTAACCAAATACCTAACTGGGTTCAAACCAAACCACAGAGACATTTACAATTCGCAGACAAGGACATCTGCGACTTCGAGGGCCCAAGGTTAGTTTGATGGCTCAACAGCATCACCAAGGACTGAGGCTGTTTCCTTCCTTCTCACACTATTCTTCTATTGGCTTCCGTCCTTGTGGTTGCAAAGGATGGTCACAGCTCCTGGCATCACTTCCTCATGCAACACTGTTTGACTACTGGAAAATACTACCAAAATAGCCTGTAAATAAGACAAAACTGAATTCATTGCTTACCACAGTAATGTAACCACTACCTTGACAGAGGCATAGTAAATCTAGATGGGGAGGACAAAAGAATAATACTTATGATATATATCTTTTTTTTTCTTTTTTTTTTTTTTGAGATGGAGTCTTACTCTGTCTCCCAGGCAGGAGTGCAGTGGCGTGATCTCGGCTCACTGCAACCTCCGTTCCGGGTTCATGCCATTCTCCTGCCTCAGCCTGCCGAGTAGCTGGGACTACAGGCGCCCGCCACCACGCCCGGCTAAATTTTTTTGTAGTTTTAGTAGAGATGGGGTTTCACTGTGTTAGCCAGGATGGTCTCAATATCCTGACCTTGTGATTCACCTGCCTCGGCCTCCCAAAGTGCTAGGATTACAGGCGTGAGCTACTGCGCCTGGCCACTTATGATATATTTATTTTGGTTAAGGAGAATCTTTCCATGTAAGAGTCTAATAAGGATTGGATAAAGTTTATGACTTTGTAATTTTAAAGTGGTAGAAACAACAAGGGGAGAATTACTAAGTGAATTTTGAAGAGATAACAGTAAGTAGGTAAAAATAATAAGCTTTTTTCCTCAAGTTTTTTAAGATATGTATAAAATTGAAAACAAAAATTATAAAATTACAAGATGCTGATAAAAAAAATCAAAGAAAACCTACAAAATGGAAAGATACTGAGTTCATTAGAGCTCAGTTGTTTGGAAGACTTACTGTAGCTAAGATGTCAATTCTCAAATGAATTGACTGTCTAGATTTAATGCAATCCCAATCAAAACCCTGGCAAGTTTTCCTTGTAGATATAGACAAACTGATTCTAAAATCTATGTATTGTAGAAAGAATAAAGAACTAGAATAGCCAAAATGTTTTTCAAAGTCCAACAAAGTTGGAAGATTCACATTAGCCAGTTTTAAAATTTACTCCAAATCTATAGTAATAAAAAATGTGGTATTGATGGAAGGATGGAGACATAAATTTGTGGAACAGAGCAGAAGGTCCAGAAATAGACTCACAAATGGTCAATCGAGAAATGTACAAAGATATTTCAATGGTGAATAGATAACCTTCCAGCAAATTAGTGGTAGACAATTGGAGATTCAATGGCAGAAAAAAGGAATTGACCTCTACCTCATACCTTATACAAAAATTAACTCAAAATGGACCATGGATTTACAAAATCTAAAATAGTATAAAATCTTTAGATAAAAGCATAGAAAAATATCTTTGTGACCTAGGGTTAGGCAAAGAGTTCACATAGATGACACCAAAAGCATAAACCAGAATGGAAAAATAAAGATAAATTAGACCACATCAAAATTATAATTTTTTCCTTTGTAAAAGGCAGTGTTAAGAAAATGAAAGAACAAACAATTGTCTGAAAGAAAATGTGTTCAAATCACATATCTATCAATTTGTATACAGAATATATACAAATCTCTCCAAGTTTAATAACAAATTTTAAAATGTGCAAAAGATTGAACAAACATACCAGACAACATATATAGATGACAAGCATATGAAAAGAGGCTCAGTATCATTAGTTAGTAGGGAAATGCAAATTAAAGCCACAATGAGATACCACTACACATCTATTTGAGTAGGAAAAAAGAAACCTACACACAAAAAACCTGATAACATCAAGTGTTTAAGAAAATGCAGGGGCCAGGCGTGGTGGCTCACGCCTGTAATCCCAGCAATTTGGAAGGCCCAGGCAGGTGGATCACAATGTCAGGAGATCAAGACCATCCTGGCTAACACGGTGAAACCCCGTCTCTACTGAAAATACAGAAAATTAGCCGGACGTGGTGGCAGGCGCCTGTAGTCCCAGCTACTCGGGAGGCTGAGGCAGGAGAATGGCGTGAACCCGGGAGGCGGAGCTTGCAGTGAGCCGAGATTGCGCCATTGCACTCCAGCCTGGGCAACAGAGCAAGACTCTGTCTCAAAAAAAAAAAAAAGAGAGAATGCAGAGCAACTACAACTCTTATATTTTCCTGGTGGAAATCCAAAAATGATACAGCTACTCTGGAAAACAGTTTCAGATAAAGTTACTATATGACCCAGCAGTCCCACTCCTAGATAGTTACCTAACAGAAATAAATACTTATGTTCACACAAAAACTTGTATACAAATATTTAGCTACATCACTCATAATTACCAGTCTGGAAATAACACAAATGTTCTTCAACAGACAAATGGATAAACACACTGTAGTACATCTATCCAATGGAATAGCGGTTAGCAATAACAATACTTTTTATGGGTTGAATTGTGCCCCCCCATAAAAAGATACGTTGAAGTCCCCACCCCCAGTACCTCACAATGTGAGCTCATTTAGAAATAGGGCCATTGAAAATGTAATTAGTTAAGAAGAGGTCATACTAGAATAGGGTGGCTTCCTAATTCAATATGACTGGTGTCCATATAAAAGGAGCCATATGGAAATAGACACATAGGAAGAATGCCATGTGGCAAAGAAAACAGATTTTAGTTATGCAACTGCCAGTCAAGGAACACAAATGGTTTCTGGCAAACCACCAGAAGCCAGGAAGAATCAAGAAAAGATGTCAAGAGAGAGCACAGCCCAGGTGGCACCTTAATTTCAGACTTGCGGTCACCAGACTCCTGAGAAAATGAATTTGTGTTGTTTTAAGCCACCCAACCTTTGATAGTTTGTTACAGCAGCCCTAGGAAACTGATACACTAATGCTACATAAAATAACCTAATGCATCAAAATTCATTATGTTAAGTGGAGGAAGTATTAAGAATTGTGAAGCGTCTGAGGCTTTATCTTGCTTCAAAGTTAACAATTTTGCCTACCACAGTGTCATAGATGCTGACAGAAAACAAGAGACTCCTGGGTCAGAGACAACTTAATTACTCACAGCACAGCAGCCAGCATGTGCTTCATGATTCAGTCAGTTCCTCTAGTCCCCAACCCATGGGCACAATGCAGTGGCAGACTCAGATGAACATGAGTTTTTGTCACAGCTGAGGAACTCTACCTTAGAAAACCCACAGCCGGCCAGGCACGGTGGCTCACGCCTGTAATCCCAGCACTTTGGGAGGCCGAGACGGGCAGATCACGAGGTCAGGAGATCGAGACCATCCTGGCTAACACGGTGAAACCTCGTCTCTACTAAAAATACAAAAAATTAGCCGGCGTGGTGGCCGGCGCCTGTAGTCCCAGCTACTCGGGAGGCTGAGGCAGGAGAATGGCGTGAGCCCGGGAGGCGGAGCTTGCAGTGAGCCCAGATCGCACCACTGCACTCCAGCTGTGGGGACAGAGCGAGACTCCGTCTCAAAAAAAAAAAAAAAAAAGAAAACCCATAGCCTTGGCCAGCCAGGCACGGTGGCTCATGCTTGTAATCCCAGCATTTTGAGAGGCTGAAGTGGGTGAAGCACTTGAGGTCAGGAATTTGAGACTGACCTGGCCAACATGGTGATACCCTGTCTCTACTAAAAATGCAAAAACAATTAGGCAGGTGTGGTGGCAGGTGCCTGAAATTCCAGCTACTCAGGAGACTGAGGCAGGAAAATCGCTTGAAGCTGGGAGGTGGTGGTTGCAGTGAGTTGAGTTGGCACCATTGCACTCTAGCCTGGGCAACAGAGCGAGACTCCATCTCAGGAAAAAAAAAAGGAAAAAGAAAAAGAAACCACCCCCTGCCCTACCCCAGCCTTATAAAAGGAGCTCCAGCAATTATGCCCAATGTTTGCCTCAAAAGAAGACAGTATCTCTATCTTAACAAACATCCTTGAAACTATCATAGAAAACGGCCTCAAAAGGACAGCCCAGAACAAAAGCTACCACAAGATGTTTGGAAACATGATGAAGAGTTGACCCAAACAGAAGTCACTCTTGAAAGATTACTTAGTATAAGATTCCATTTTTATGACATTCTGGAAAAGGCAAAGCTATTGTGACAAGTTACATGGGCAAATGATTCTCAGGAGTTGTGGTGGGGGTAAAGGTCAAAGAGAAAGGATGAAGGAATTTTGGAGTGTGATGGAACTATTCTTTTATTTGGTTGTGGTGGTGGTTCTATCAATCCATACATGTGTTAAAACTCAGAAATGTACATCAAAAGTAAAGCTAGTTTTACTGTATATAAATTTAAATGTTAAGAAATTAATAGAAACCAAGTACTAATAGATAAAGAATATTTGTTTTAAAAAGAAGACATTGAATCTGAAAGGGTTACACTTAACGGTTCTAATCATTCTTTCTTTTTCTAGTTCACTAACAGTTTCTAAAATGCTGCTTTCATTTAAGGGATCAATGGTCACAGACAGCCTGGTATGAATCATTTACACGAGCCTAAGAAAGTTCATGTATACATGTCCACAGGAAACACACACAATACGTCTTTGAGAATTAGAAGACGAACATTAGTATTTTAATGTCTGATTCTGACATTTGCTCAATTTAACAGGAATGAGTCTTCAGGGAAAATGGTTCTCCAATTGTACCAAATTCCAATTAATTTCAAGCAACCAATTATACGATCTATTTCTTTAAAAAATAAAGTTTTAACCTGACCTCCTTGGCTGAATCAGAAGACCAGACTTTTCCTACCAATATGTAGGCATTTTTCATTTTAAAAATGAAATGGAATGCTATATTATACCTGACCTCTTTTTCCATCACAAACCAGGTCATCTGCGCTGAAACCCTTTTTTTTCCCCCTCCAATTTTAATTTATTTTCCAATATTCTTTTCTTGTAAAGAACATTTTAACTTTAAACTCTCTCAGAGTGTGTCCTAAGGCATAGCTAATACTTTGGGGAACCAGCATAGAAGGTGGTTAATTAATTTCATAACAAATGTTTTTGACCTCCTATTACCAAAGCTTTTTGCATGGAGTAGATATTATGTGTAAAATGAGCCACTTAGGTCACAAACATAGTAGCTGAAAAAAGGATACAATGTTGCTGGGTTTAATTTAGCACATAGGTCCAGCTTCTCATCTATGACTTGTTTTAGGACTATAACAATTAAAGCAATTTCCTCAGGTTTTTCAGCTCTTAAAAAAAGGTAGTAGAGAAAAATTAATTATACTACTGCACATAGAAAGTCACCTGAAAACACTAAGTTAATTGTTCTTGCTTCCAGATGTTTCTCCTCAAATCTTCTGACACTTTTATTTTCCTTTGGGTTCTGGAGGCCAGTTTCCTTGAGTCATTCCAATCCATCCTCCCCACAACTGTGCCACATGCAGCCCTGATGGGAAAGAGACATCCCAGAGTCACAATTTCTTTCTTTCTTTCTTTTTATTTATTTATTTATTTTTTGAGACAGAAAGAGACATCCCAGAGTCACACTTTCTTTCTTTCTTTTTATTTATTTATTTATTTTTTGAGACGGAAAGAGATATCCCAGAGTCACACTTTCTTTCTTTCTTTTCTTTTCTTTTTTTTTTTTTTGAGACGGAATCTTGCTCTGTCACCCAGGCTGGAGTGCAGTGGTGCGATCTGGGCTCACTGCAAGCTCCGCCTCCCGGGTTCACGCCATTCTCCCACCTCAGCCTCCCAAGTAGCTGGGACTACAGGCGCCTGCCACCATGCCCAGCTCATTTTTGTATTTTTTTTAGTACAGAAGGGGTTTCACAGTGTTAGCCAGGATGGTCTCAATCTCCTGACCTTGTGCCGCCCACCTCAGCCTCCCAAAGTGCTGGGATTGCACCCGGCAGAGGCACACTTTCTATCACCTGCTTGCAACCTTAAGCTGTCTGGCATAATTTTACTTTCTTTTGTCATTCCAATTTTGTTTATTTATAATATCTGTATATTAATTCCTGCATTTTTATTATTCAACACAGCCAAACAATTTTGGCCAAAGCCATTGTGAGTACAATTACAAACAAAATATTTAAGAAGCAGAATTGCTCATATGACCAACTGTGACTAGGCTCCATTTTAATGATGAAAAAGTTTGGTCACTCAGTTATCTGAAGACACTCAGAGAAATAATGAAAATGGGATGCCAGGTCTAAGACTTTGCTTTCTAGCTCACTGCTTATTGAGGGAAAGACTGGAGCAAACCATTTTGGCAGTGAAGTAGAAGACCTCTTTAGAAATCAAAATTGAAAAAGTGCAAATTCCTAGCAAAAATCTCCAGTCAGAAGCCACAGCTTCTTCTCTTAGGTAAGTATTGTTTAATCTGAACCCTGGAAGAACAAATTACTGCTGTTACCAAACAGAGTTTGAAGCAATCTCCTGGTCTGCCTCTTTAACATTTATCAGGACTTGGAAGCTCTATCCTATTCAAGTACAGCCTTTTGGCCATCACTGTCAGGCTGCTCCACCATCTTCTCTCCCCCTTACCTGCATCCTAAATCACAGACTTTCTTTTTGCCTTCTTATAGTTTTTCAGTGTTATTCCCTGAAAGTACCTTTCTCCAGTTGGCCCAGTGTATTTTAAAAGGGATTTTATGAGTCCCATCTTTCCCAGTGAACCATTGCTGCTTCTATTCCAATAGAGATAAACATTACTTTTTTTATTTAGCTACTATCTAAGAGTTTTCGAGTTACACTCCAATCAAATTTTATTTTAGTTGATCTCATGTCATATGAAATCAAAGTGGTTGCCAGAGTTGAGTATGCACATTAACATGCAAGCTATTTAAAGAACACCCAGGTTCTTCCTCCAACTAGGTGCTTAATACATATCTGTTGAATGAATGAATGAATCACACCTAGCCTCTACTATCATATGGGAAATACATGATATACTAAACATAATTTACAATTCATTCCTTAGGAACTTGAGTTTGGATATAGCCTGAAGTGAGTGATGGGGCCTACAGTGTAATAAATTGAATTTTCTAGCAGATGGGAATCCTCTATGAAAGAAGGACATGGTGGGTGTCCAATGGCCTGCTTATCAAACATTAGAAGAAAGAATGAAATGAGACAGAGAAGTGCTGGACAAAATTAACAGCAGTCTGGGAATTATGGAATGAAGTACAGAATCCAGTCAAAAAGAAAGCATAAAAATGGATAACAAGTTCAAAATATAGAGCGTTTACCTGAAGATCAGAATGGCAACTGGTAGTTTATGAGCAGCTGAAAAGCCCAGAACACCACGAACTTCTACTGTGAAGTGAATGTACAACTAAGAAAACAATTATCAGCTTGTAGAAGTCACCAAAAGGCATCAGCAGCAGGGTAGGAGACACTAGATGGGCTGTTGGACTCTGAAAGATGTCCTTAACTTCTGTTAGTGCCCCTCTCACTTCACATATCCCCACCCAAACACACATACACACACACGCAGCAAGAGTCATCCTAGATGGAAAAGGATATGCTGTACAATGTCTATATCTACAGAGGAATGCTAAATATAGCATTTATATTTTATTGGGCAAAGAAAGTAGTAATCACGCCCCAAGTCACTTGATAGGGTTGGAAAATGATG
Organism: Pongo abelii; assembly: GCF_028885655.2. Lineage (NCBI taxonomy): Eukaryota > Metazoa > Chordata > Mammalia > Primates > Hominidae > Pongo > Pongo abelii. The sequence continues at coordinate 122,555,856 of NC_071988.2, read as the reverse complement.
AACTGAGAAAGAATACTTGAATTAAAGAGGCTGAACTTAAATTACTTCTTGATATTTGGCCCAATTAGGAGGGTCCCCATTATTTCACAGTGGAAGTTACCAAGAAATTTTAACTTCAGAATTAAAAAAAGCAGACCTGAATCTCTAGCTTGCTGATACTTGAGAAAATAGTCTATAGAATTCTCATGATTCTCAGGCCAAACCTGAGCAAAGGAGCACTAGAGACATTTTCAATAAAGGGAATGAGAAACTATAGAGGAAGTAATGCCTTCATCAGACTTTAGGAAGAAATCAGGTTAAACAGGAAAAATGATATGGCCTAGGCGTTAACTAGCTTATAGTTATTTACATGTTAAGTTTAAGAATTGCTAATGATCCAGTCAACCAGTTGTTTTAGCAACATTTAGCCCCACAGGACCAGATTGGAAACACACTATTTTATATTCTTAAGGTGTGAAAAGAGACAGCACAAGCTACATCTCTTTAGATATGTTTATAAATATAAGTGAGATGCCTCTGTAAACATACTAACTGTACTTGCTAAATATTCAGACAAGTAAAGATGAGAAGGCAGTTACATGTGTATTAAGACTTCTTTTTAAATATAGTATCTTTTGAAATGTCTTCTAAATTGTTCGGTTTGAACAACAATTTCCTTAGCTCAGTAATCTATTCTACTCTCGCATTCAACAGTAATTGGGAGAAGCTGCTTAATGAGGAACTACTCTCCCCTTGTCTTTTCTCACTTCCTTTCCCTTCCTCTCTACTCCTATCTCCCAATCTTTTTTTCTCCCCTCCCCTTTTGTTTTCTCCCCACCTTTCCTCTCTCTTGTCTCTTCTCTCATCCTCCCATCTCATTTTATACTGACCTTAATTAGGAGCAGAACAAACACACCTTGCAAGGAATGAAAAATATGCTTTTATTTATTAATTCAGTGAATAACTATAGAGATTTACCAAGTTCCAGGATTGAAGCTATGCACTTTTGATTATGGAGCAAATAAGACAAACATGGTTGCTACCCTTAGAGTGTGTACAGTTTGTAGGAAGACAGATAGCCAAGAGGCAATAACAAAATGCACGTCATGGTAGGTATGTTGATAGGACAAACCATTAAGGAATCCCAGAATAAGAGAATTTTACCTAGTTCATGCTATTTCTCTCTAGGCACATGAGAACATAATCTTACTGAATTTCTTGAAAGAGTCTGAGTATGACAGGAACAATTAGATTTTAATGGATTCCATACTGATAATTTGACAAATTTCTCCTGCCTGTTCATTTTTTTTAGCCTTAACTGTAGTTGTTATGAAATCAAACAAGGTGAATTAAGGATTTTTGAGTGGTATTTATACAACTCTGAAAGAAGTACATGTTATTTTTAAAAATAATGCATAAGAAAGGAATTTTCTGCTATTTCTTTTCTTTTTTTTTTTTTTTTAAGGCCCGGACTTTCTTGCTCTAATCATTATACTGGGCTCTGGGAACAAATGGTGGATAAATTATGCAGAGTCCTTGCTCTTGTGGGCATTTGATAAAGCAAGTAGAGTTAAATTTAGTTACCTTCAGTAAATAAGTTATTAAATATAGCAACAGAGTGAAAGATATTTTAGTTTCAGTTTTACAGAAACAGAGGCTGAGACAAAGCTTTGGATGCTTGCAGTTTATCCTAAGAAGCAGGAGTGAGGGAACAGAGAAGGCGAGGTGGAAATCATCATTCATGTGCTTGAAAAGTACATATTCCCCCTAGAACTGCCCCCCTGAAAGAAGAAATGGTAGAATTTATCCATCCACTCCCATCGGTTGAGGGCTGCTCACTGGGGCATAAACTCTTCCAGATTGCTGCACTGTGCCGGCATGTGGGCCACAAGAGCTCCTTCTGTGTCTAAGGACCCAGGACAGAATGAAGAAAGATACTCTGCTGGGGCTTGGTGCCTGACACTAAGATGAGTGTGAGCAAAGGAAACTGTCCACCACAGCTGCACTGAAACAGAAGTGCAGAGGTTGAAGGGATGTTTCAGAGACCAAAGGCATGGACTACAAATGGCATTTTGAGTCTGTTTTTCCTGATGAGCAAAAGTTTCCTGATGATGAGCAAAAGCATCAGGATTCAAATCTCCAAGAGAGGAAAAAAAATAAGCAGACAGAAATCTATTTCTATTCAACTTTCTTATAAAATTGGTCTGAGGATGAGATCCAGTCCCCAAATAATTTATCTTGATTCGTTTTATCCAGCTTAGGAAATACCTGGAGACATCCAAATCAAATATTTTGGTCCTCATGGCTTTCTTTTCTTTCTGCATAAGCCCCATGGTCCCATGGCCTTATGTTGTTTGAAGAGGAATTGATACTATGTTGAAGGAAACAGGCAGGAAGCTATAGACAGAACAAACAGATTGATCCCAATAGGCTTTGCCAAAGGAACATGCAGGAACTATTTTTATATGTAAGAGTTATGCTGTTATTTGTATTTGAATAGTGTGTTCCAACCCATCAACAGCACAGTATAATGCTGTTTTTTCCTGAATAATGGAGATGGGTTTACTTTTATCATTCTACACCTTACCCTGGATATATTCTGGTCAGTAGCAAGCGTTTGTAATTAAATGATATAAGTAAGGTTGGTAGTCTGTGCCTCAGGGACCAGGTTTAAAAGTGCCTATGTGAGGGCTGGGCATGATGGCTCCTGCCTATAATTCCTACTTTTGGAGGCTGAGGCAGGAGGATCGCTTGAGGTCAGGAGTTTGAGACCAGCCTGGGCTCCATAGCCAGATCCCATCTCTACAAAAAAATTAAAAATAATTAGCCAGGCATATGGCACAGGCCTGCAATCCTAGCTACTCAGGAAGCTGAGGTGGGAGGATCTCTTGAGCCCAGGAGACTTTGAATGATCACACTGTTTCATTCCAGCCTGGTGACAGAGCAAGTGTCTCAAAACAAAACAAAACAAAACAAAAAAACAAAAAAGGTGCGGTGACTCTCACCTGTAATCCCAGCACTCTTGGAGGCCAAGGTGGGTGGATCACAAGGTCAGAGAAAGAGACCATCCTGACAAACATGGTAAAACCCCATCTCTACTAAAATACAAAACATCAGCCAGGCGTGGTGGTGCATGCCTGTAGTCCCAGCTACTCAGGAGGCTGAAGCAGGGGACTAGCTTGAACCCGGGAGGTGGAGGTTGCAGTGAGCTGAGATCGCGCCACTGCACTCCAGCCTGGTGACAGAGCAAGACCCTGTCTCAAAAAAAAAGAAAGAAACGAAGTGCCTGTGTGACTAAAATATTTCACAATAATATTTGCCATTTGCTTTTTGTGGAAAAGCGTTAGAATTGGTAAAATAAGGTGAAAGCTATTTAGGAGTCTCTTGTATTATTCTTCCAACTTTTTTGTAAGTTTAAGAGTTTTTTTTTTCCAAAATGAAATTTTAGCAAACATTGCATGATACATGACTATATAAGACATATATAGAGGACATATATTGATGAGAAATGGTCAAAAGTATAACTAAAATAAATAAGATTTTTTAAATGAAGATATACTGTTACCCAAAAGAGATCAGGTGGTTTTGCTATAACCTTCTAGACTTTTTCCTCTTGGAAACAAGTTATATACATGTACATATAAATATAAATAACATTATAAAATAGACATATATTATATGTGCCAGTCTTTCTATAAGGTGCTTTTTCTCTCAAAAATATTCATGATCTCTTCTTTCTGTTACCAAATATGTGAATATATTCCTTCCTAATAAATGCCTAGTATTAAATCATTTGGCATATACTTGCAAATGTTTTAATACCTTATTGTTATTTATATATTTGGTCTAACAAATGACTAAATGTTATAATTTGGTTTCCAATTTTTCTCTATTTTAAATATAATTATATTCCTCTGATATAATATATGATGTAATTTTAATTATGTTATAATTATTACTGTAGGAAACATCTTTGTACATACAACCAGGCCTTCCTTTGGGCATATTTTGATGATGTAATTTCCTCTGAGTAGCTATGTCAAAAGTTATGCACTTTCAAAATTCAGGTTTTTGATATTTTGCCTTCAGCCAATATGGAGTTACAAGTATTGATTGTATCCTCCTGCCTAAAGCAATCAAAAACAATAAATAAAACATATAAAACAACCATTTATTTAATTAATTAATTTATTTATTTATTTATTGAGATGGAGTCTCACTCTGTCACCCAGGCTGAAGTGTAGTGGTATCATCTCAGCTCACTGCAATCTCTGCCTCCCAAGTTCAAGCGATCCTTCTGCCTCAGCCTTCTGAGTAGCTGGGATTACTGGTGCACACCACCATACCTGGCTAATTTTTGTATTTTTAGTAGAGACTGGGTTTCACCATGTTGGTCAGGCTGGTCTCGAACTCCTGACCTCATGATCTACCTGCCTCCACCTCCCAAAGTGCTGGGATTACAGGTGTAAGCCACTGCACCTGGCCAAAACAATCATTTAAAATATACTGAACAGGGGGCAGTAAAGGACCATGATCTCTGAGAGAGGACAGAAAATATTCTACATTTGCCCTGATTTATTACCTTGGGAGAGTATCCAGGCCCTGGCACAGGGAGGCAAAACTCAATATTCATGAGCACTGAGTACAGTACACAAATGATGTATTAGTCCCTTCTCACACTGTTATAACTAACTACCTGAAACTGGGTAATTTATGAAGAAAAAAAGGTTTAATTTACTCACAGTTTCACAGGCTTACCAGGAAGAATGACTAGGAAAGCTCAGGAAATTTAGAATCATGGCAGAAGATGAAGAGGAGGCAAGTATGTCTTAACATGGTGAAGCAAGAAAGAGAGAGAGGGGGAAGTGGCACACACTTTTAAACCATCAGATCTCATAAGAACTCACTACCAAGAGAACAGCAAAGCGGAAACTGCCCCCATGATGCAATCACCTCCCACCAGGCCCCTCCCCCAACAATTACAATCGAATTGTAATTAACAGTTACAATTCAACAATTGCAATTGTTGAATTACAGTTCAACATGAGATTTGAGCGGGGACCCAGACCCAAACCAAATCATTCTGCCCGTGGCCCCTCCCAAATCTCATGTCCTTCTCACATTTTAAAACACAATCATGGCTTCCCAACAGTCTTTTAAAGTCTTAACTCATTCCAGCACTAACTCAAAATTCCAAGGCCAAAGTCTCATCTGAGACAAGGAAAGTCCCTTCCACCTGTGAGACTGTAAAATCAAAACAAGTTAGTTACTTCCCAGATACAATAAGGATACAGGTATGGGCATTGGATAAAAGCTCCCATTCCAAATAGGAGAAATTGGCAGAAACAAAGGGGCTACAGGCCCCATGCAAGTCCAAAACCCAGCAGCACTATCAGTAAATCTTAAGCCTCCAAAATAATCTCCTTTGACTCCATTTCTCATTGACATCAAGGGCTCAATGATGCAAGGGGTGGGCTCCCAAGGCCTTGAGCAGCTCTGCTCCTGTGGCTTTGCAGGGAAAGCAGCCTCTGTGTCTGCTTTCACAGGCTAGTGTTGAGTACCTGTGGCTTCTCCAGGCACACAGTGAGAGCTGTCAGTGGGTCTACCATTCTGGGGTCTGGAGGACGGTGGCCCTTTTCTCATAGCTCCACTAGCTAGTGCCCCAGAGGGGACTCTGTGTGGGGGCTCCAACCCCACATTTCCCCTCTGCACTGCCCTATTAGAGGTTCTTCATGAGGACTCTGACCCTGCAGCAGACTTCTGACCAGACATCCAGTCATTTTCATACATCCTCTGAAATCTAGGTGGAGGTTCCCAAACCTCAGCTCTTGCCTTCTGCACACCTGCAGGCCCAACACCACATTGAAGATGCCGAGGATTATGGCTTTCACTCTCTGAAGCAATAGCCCAAGCTGTACCATGACCCCTTTTAGCCACAGCTGGAGCTGGAGCTTCTGGGATACAGGGTGCTATGTTCCAATGCTGCACAGAGCAGCTGGGCCCTGGGCCTGGCCCATGAAACTGTTTTTCCTTCTTAGATCTCCAGGCCTGTGATGGGAGGCACTGATGTGAAGGTTTCTGAAGTGCCCTGGAGAAATTTTTTTTTGTCTTGGCTATTAACATTTGGCTCCTCATTACTTATGCAAATTTCTTTAGCCAACTTGAATTTCTCTCCAGAAAATGAGTTTTTATTTTCTACTACATGGTCAAGCTGCAAATTTTCCAAACTTTTATGCTCTGCTTACCTTTTAAATATAAGTTCCAGTTTTAGAACTCTTTTTGTTCATGCATATGAGCACACACTTTCAGAAACAGCCAGGTCACATCTTAAATGCTTTGCTGCTTAGAAATTTCTTCTGCGAGATATCCTAAATCATCTCTCTCAAGGTCAAAGTTCCACAGATCTCTAGGGCAGGGGCAAAATGCTACCAGTATCTTTGCTAAAGCATGGCAAGAGTGACCTTTACTCCACTTCCCAAGATGTTTATCATCTCCATCAGAGACCACCTCAGCCTGGACTTCATTGTCCGTATCACTATTAGCGATTTGGTCAAAACCATTCAACAAGTGTCTAGGAAGTTCCAAACTTTCCCACATCTTGCTGTCTTCTAAATCCTCCAAACTGTTCCAACCTCTGCCCATTACCCAGTTCCAAAGTTGCTTCTACATTTTCAGATATCTTTATAGCAGTGCCCCATTCCCAATACCAATTTTCTGTATTAATCCATTCTTACACTGCTATAAAGAGCTACCCGAGTCTGGGTAATTTATGAAGAAAAGAGGTTTAATTGACTTGGAGTTCTGCAGGCTTAACAGGAAGCATGACTGGGAGGCCTCAGGAAACTTACAATTATGGCAGAAGGCAAAGGGGAAGCAAACACTTTATACCATGGCAGAGCTGGAGAGAGAGAGAGCAAGGAGGAATCGCTACACACTTTTAAACCATCAGATTTCCTGAGAACTCACTCACTATCATGAGAACAGCAAGGGGGACATCGTCTCCATGATCTAATCACCTCTCAACATGTCCCTCCCCCAACACTGGATATTATAATTCAACATGGTATTTGGGTGGGGACACAGACCCAAACCATATCAAATGGCCTTGCCTCAGGAATGGCAAATAATTGGCTCACTTCTTAGCCCTGCTCCAGTCCCCTGTATCCTATCTCAAAAGTAAAACCTGAAAGGATAATAGTGCTCCCAAGGAAATTAACTGCATTCTAAAACAAAGCTTAAGAATATTTATGGAAGTATAAAATTATCCACTACCTAAATAGGGAAAATTCACAAAGTCTGGTATTCAATAGGAATTACCAAGCATTATGAAAATGGAGGAAAATATGACCTACAAAGAGAAAAATCAATCAATCAATTAACTGAAACGGACCCAAAACTCACACAGATGTAAAAACTGGCAGATATGGACATTAAAAGTGTTATTCAATCTGTATTGCAAACAGAGCAAAATTAGCACTTGGGCATCCCTGAGAGTGAGTGCCTTCTTAAATTTTGGAACCTAGATGATATGCCTCATCCTTCATTTTAGTCCTGGTCTGATTTCAGATAATCGAAAGTTAAATAGTGTATGAAACATGTAAACAAAAATATAAAAATAAAAGAACCTCAATTCAAAGCTTTAGAAATGGAAATTACAATGGTGAGATGAAAAAATACATTAAATAAGATTAATAAAAAATTGCACATTACAGAAGAAAAGATTAGCTGTCTTGAAATCATAATAGAAATTACCCAAAAGGAAATAATTTAAAGAAAAAAATAAAAACAAATCTGTGAGTGACGGGATAATTCAAGAGACTCAATATATATGGAGTCTACAAAGAAAAATGAAGAGTGGAGGACACTAAAAATCTTTGAGGAAATAATGGTTTAAACACTTCTAAATTTGATGAAAATTATAAACTTATATATGAAAGAAGCTTAGCCCCGAGCATAAAATCATAAGGAAAACTACACCAAAACACAAAACTAAATTTCTCCAAACTAATGATAAAGAGAAAATCTGGAAAGAGGCCAAAGAAAAAGACACATCATGCATAGAACAGAGGTAATAACAGAACATCTCCTGTAGGAAACAATATAGGTAAGGAGATAGTGGAAGAATATTTTAAAGGACAGAAATTTAAAAAAAGAAAGCCACCTAAAATCCTACATCCAGGAAATATTTCTATAAGAAATAAAGGCAAAATTAATATGTTTTCTGACATACAAAAGCTGAAATAACTTATTACATGTAGTCCCACACTACAGGAAATTCTAAAGGAAGTCCTTCAGGCAGAAGGAAAATGATGTCAGAGGAAAATCTGGATTAACATAATGAAAGAGCCTCAGAAACAGTAATTATAAGAAATTGTGGATTGTCTGAGATTTTACCCTGCCTGCAAGTTAAGAAGTTAACCTTCCATATTTTCATGAGTGCTGGCAGAAGATTCAGAGTTCCTGGATCAGAGACAAATAATTTTATAAGTCATAACACAGCAGACAGTACGAGCTTCATGTTCGTGCTGAGTCTTTTTGCCTCCCACGTCCCATGGGGTGAAGCAAGCTGGCCTAGATGGATTATATACATTGATCCTTGTGTCACAACTGAAAGACCCTGAATATAGTAAAATACACATTTCTATATATAATGAAATGTAAGCAAATCTGGCTAAACTTTGCCAGAATGGAAGACATCATCTTCAGCATAAGAGACAACAAAATCTTTTGTCCTCTGTCCCAGAAGGAGACACTATCTTAATCATTGTAGGCTATTCACTACACAAATATCCTAGGAAATACAATCTGAAACAAAAGCTGTCAGTGTCTTTGCTCACAAGATCTCCAAAAACTTGTCAAACACATTAAGAATTGTCTCATAAAGTAACTACATGAGTAAATACACAGGGTTTTTTTCTAATTATTGAAATGTGTTCATGAGACTACAGACTGTTTAAACAACAACAACAAAGTTGGAGATTAAAATATATGTAAATAGTAACACAAAAATAGCACAAAGCTGAGGAGGGAAGCAATTAAAATAGATGGCGAAATTCTTATACCATGCAGAGGGTGTTTTAATGTTACTTGAAAGGAAAATGAATTATCATAAAAATGAACAGTATAAACCCTAGAGCAACCAATAAAATAACAAAATAGAGAGTTGTACCTAATAGGCCAACAAATGAGATAAAATAGAGTCAGAAAAATTTAATTAATCATTAATTTTATTCAATTAAAGCAGAAAAAGAGAAATAGGAGAACATAAGCAAATGGAAAAATGGAAAGCCCATGGTAAGATGAGAGATTCAAGCCTAGCAATTTAATTACATTAAATATAAATGGTCTAAATACCAACTAAAAGTTAAAGTTTAAAAAGTAAGACCCAATTATAAGCTGACTACAAGTAACATGCTTCAAATACAAAGACACAATTAATTCAAAGGATGGAAAAAGGCTGGGTGCAGTGGCTCATGCCTGTAATGCCAACACATTGGGAGATGGGAAGATTGCTTGAGGCCAGGAGTTCAAGACCAGCCTGAACAATATAATCAGGCCCTGTCTCTACAAAAAAATAAACAGTATTAGCCAGACCCAGTGATGCATGCCTGTAGTCCTAGAGGCAGGAGGCTGCAGTGAGCTCTGATTGTGCCACTGTACTTGAGCCTGGGCATTAGAGTAAGACCTTATGTCAAAAACAAAAAAAAAAGAAAGAAAGAAAAAAAACCTGAAATATATAGCATGCGAACAAACATCAAATGAGTTCTGGAGAAGTACATTACTATAAGACAAAGTATATTTGAGAGCAAAGAATACTTCCAGGGATAATAAAATTATTTCATAATAACAAAGGAGTCTTTCACCGTGATCAAGTGGAATCTTTCCCAAGGGTGTAAGGATGGTTCAATACATGAGCAGAATGAAGGACAAAAAAATACAATCATATCAACACATGTAAAAAGGTATTTTATAAAATTCAAAATTATCTTATGATGAAAACTCTCAACAAACTAGATATAAAAGGAATATACCTCAACATAATAAAGGCCATATACGACAAACAGCTAATATCATTCTGAATGGGAAATGCTGAAAGCTTTTTCTCTAATAACTGGAACAAGACAAAGATGTCAGTTCTCTCCACACTTATTCAACCTAGTACTGAAAGTTCTATCCAGAGCAATTAGGAAAAAAAGGAAATAAAGGGCATCCAAATTGAAAAGAAGTTAAATTGTTCCTGTTTGCAGATGGCAGTATGTTATATATAAAAAACCCTGAAACCTCCACCAAAACTTTTGGAACTGATTTAAAAATTTGGGAGGCCAAGGTGGGCAGATCTCCTGAGGTCAGGAGTTCGAGACCAGCCTGACCAACATAGTGAAACCCTGTCTCTACTAAAAAGACAAAATTAGCCAGGTGTGGTGGTTCATGCCTGTAATCCCAGCTACTCAGGAGGCTGAGACAGAAGAATCGCTTGAACCTGGGAGGCGGAGATTTCAGTGAGCTGAGATTGTGCCATTGCACTCTAGCCTGGGCAACAAGAGTGAAACTCCTTCTAAAAAAAAAAAAAAAAAAAAAAAAAATTCAGTAAAATTGCCAGATACAAAATGAATATACAAAAAGTTAGCAGGATTTCTATGTACTAACAACAAACTGTTAGAAAAAGAAATCAAGAAAGCAGTAAAATTTAAAAGTAAATTTTATGCAAAAGGTATAAAACACCAAAGAATAAATTTAACCAAGGAAGTGGAAGATATCAATAATAAAAACTGTAACACTAATGAAAGAAGTTAAAGAGTACACATGCAAAAAATAAAAAAGCATCCCATGTTCATGGATAAGAAGAATTAATATTGTAATAATGGCCATACTACCAAATGAAATCAACAGATTTAATGCAATTTCTACCAAAATACCAATGACATTCTTCACAGACATAGAAAAACCAGTCCTCAAATTCATATGAAACCACAAAAGATTATGAACAGCCAAAGCAATCTTGAGCAAAAAGAACAAAGCTGAAGTCATCATACTGCCTGACTTCAAAATATACTACAAAGCCATAGTAACAAAAACAGCATGGTAGTGGCATAAAAGTAGACATATAGAAAAAATGGAACAGAATAAAGAATACAGAAGTAAACTCACACATTTATGGTCAATTGATTTTTTTGACAAAGGTGCCAAGAACACACAATAAAGAAAAAACAGGATCTTCAATAAATGATGTTCGGAAAACTGAATATTCTTGTGCAGAAAAATGAAACTAGATCCTCATCTCTCACCACATACAAAATTCAACTCAAAATGTATTCAACTTGAAATTTCTTAAAGATTTAAATATAAGACCCCAAACTATGAAACTACTAGAAAAAAACATAGGTGAAACATTTTTGGACACTGGTCTGGGCAAAGATTTTATGAAGAAAATATCAGAAGCACAGGCAACAAAAGCAGAAATAAGCAAGTGGAGTAATATCAAACTAAAAAGCTTCTGCACTGTACAGGAAACAATCAAGAGTGAAAAGACACGCAGCTGAATGGGAGAAAATATATACTAACTATTCAGCTTATAAGGGATTAATATCCAGAATATACAAGGAACTCAAACAACTCAAAAGCAAAAAACAAATAATTTGATTAAAACATGAGCAAATAAGCTGAATAGACATCTCTCAAAAGAAGACATACAAATGACCAGCATGTAATGATCAACATTACTAATCATCAGGGAAATGCAAATCAAGACCACAATGAAACATCACATCACCCCAGTTGGAATGGCTGTTATCAGAAAAACAAAATGTAACAGGCACTGGTGGGGCTGCAGAGAAAGGAGAATTCTTACACACTGTTGGTGGAAATGTAAATTAGTATAACCATTATGGATAATATTATGGAGGTTCCACAGAAAACTAAAAATAAAATTACTACATAATCCAACAATCCTACTATTAGGTATATATCCAAAGGAAATAAAATCAGTATGTCAGAAATATATCTACACTTCTATGTTTATTGCAACACTATTCACAATAGCCAAAATATGGACTCAATCTACATGTTCATCAACAGATAAAAGGATTTAAATATGTGGTATAAATACAGAGTAAAATACCATTCAGCCATAATAAAGAATAAAATTTTTTAATTTGTGGCAATGTGGATGAGATTGGAGGACATTATGTTAAGTGAAGTAAGTTAGGCATAAAAAGACAAATATTGGATGTTTTTGCTCACATATGGAGGCTAAAGAAGTTGATTTCATGAAGAGAGAGTAGAATAGTCATTATTAGAGGCTTGGAAGGGGGAGCAGATAGCAACAGGTAAGTAAAGGAATACAAAATTACAGAAAGGTGGAAGGAATAAGTTCCAGTGTACTATAACACTATTGGATGACTATAATTAACAATAATTTATTTTTATTTTCAAACAGTAATGATCATGGATTTTGAATGTACCCAATGCAAATTACCCTGAATTATTACACATTGTGCATATGTGTCACAATATCATACTGTACTCCATAAATGCATACAGTAATTATATGCCAATTAAAAATAATAAAAGCAGTTGAACATGGTGGGAGGCTAAGGAAGGAGAATTGCTTGAGCCCAAGAGTTTCAGGACACTGTGCACTATGATTGCACCCTATATCCTTGGTGACAGAGCAAGGCCACATCTCTAATAATATTACTAATAACAAAAAATAAAAAGTAAAAATAATATATAACTCTCAAAATTCAATAAGAAACCAAAACCATAATTTATTTTTATGTTATTTTTATTCTTTAATTGACAAAATGGTTTATATTTGTCATGTACTGTTTTGAAATATGTATGCATTTTGAAATGGCTTAATAAAGCTAGTTAACAGATACATTACCTTACATATCTTTTTTTGTGGAGAGAAACTTCTGTCAGTGATTTTCAAAATAAAATGCATTGCTATTAACTATAGTCACCATGTTGTACAACTGATGTCTTAAACACACTGTCCTTATTCAACTAAAATTTTCTGTCCTTTAATCAACATGTCACCAACTCTCCACCCACGTCGCAGCCCTAGTTACTACAATTCTTTCTACTTCCATTAGTTCAACTTTAAGATTCTACATATAAGTGAGATCATGCAGTATGTGTCTTCTTTTGTCTGGCTTATTTCAGTTAAAATAATGTCCACCAAGCTCATCCATGTTTTTACAAGTGACAGATTTCCTTCTTTTAAAAGCTGAATTTCTGTCGTATGTGTGTTTATCAGATGTATTTGTAATATATACATATTATATATGTATAATATATAATATGAAAATAATATATTTTGTATATAATATAAAAATATATTTTATATAAATAAAATAATATATCTTATATTACAAATATATTATATATTTTATATTGTATATTTTGTATAAAATATATTGTTTTATGTAACATTATTTTATATAATACAAAAACAATGTATTTATATATTATCTGTAATATAAATAAAATATATTATTTTATACATAATACATATAATATATCAAAGAATGTATTATATATAAATATATGTTATGTATGAATACATATAAAATATATATTTATAAAATATGTATTATATATCATTATCTTTATCTATTTTTATCAATGGACACTTAGGTTGATTCCATAGATTGACTATTGTGAATAGTGTTGCAATAAATATGGAAGTGCAGCCATCTATTTGACATACTGATTTTATTTCCTTTGGCTATATACCCAGAAGTGGGATTGCTGGGTAATATAATAGTTCTATTTTTAATTTTTTTGAGAAATCTTTATACCATTTTTTATAATAGCTGTACTAATTCACCTTACTGTCAACAGTGTACAGGGTTCTTTTTTCTTCATTTCCTTGACAACTCTTAATGTCTTTTTTCTCTGAAAAAAGCCATTCTAACTGGTATGGGATGGGATTCTCTTATGGTTTTAACTTGCTTTTCCATGATGATTAGTGATATTAAGCATTTTTTAATATACTTTCTGAGCATTTGTATGTCTTCTTTTGCAAAATGTCTACTTGGGTTCTTTGCTCATTTTAAAATCAGGTAATTTACCTTCTTGCTATTGAGTTGTTTGAGCTTCTTATATGTTTTGAATATTAACCCCTCATCAGATGTATGGTTTGCAAATATTTTTTCCCATTCCATAGGTTGCTGTCAAGCCTCTGAGCCCAAGCTAAGCCATCATATCCCCTGTGACCTGCATGTATACATCCAGATGGCCTGAAGTAACTGAAGAATCACAAAAGAAGTGAAAATGGCCTGTTTCTGACTTAACTGGTGACATTACCTTGTGAAATTCCTTCTCCTGGCTCATCCTGGCTCAAAAACTCCCCCAATGAGCACGTTGTGTCCCCTGCCCCTGCCCACCAGAGAACAACCCCTTTTGACTGTAATTTTCCACTACCTACCCAAATCCTATAAAATGGCCCCACCCTATCTGCCTTCACTGACTCTCTTTTTGGACTCAGCCCACCTGCACCCAGGTGATTAAAAAGCTTTATTGCTCACACAAAGCCTGTTTGGTGGTCTCTTCACAGGGACGCAAGTGAAACTTGGTGTCATGACTTGGATCTGGGGACCTCCCTTGGGAGATCAATCCCCTGTCCTCCTGCTCTTTGCTCCTTGAGAAAGATCCACCTATGACCTCTGGTCCTCAGACTAACCAGCCCAAGGAACATCTCACCAATTTTAAATCGGGTAAGCAGCCTCTCTTTACTGTCTTCTCCTACCTCTCTCACTATCCCTCAACCTCTTTCTCTTTTCAATCTTGGAGCCACACTTCAATCTCTCCATTCTCTTAATTTCAGGTCCTTTCCTTTTCTGGTAGAGATAAAGGAGACACATTTTATCCGTGGACTCAAAACTCTGGCGCCAGTCACAAACTCAGGAAGACAGTCTTCCCTTGGTGTTTAATCACTGTGGGGAAGCCTGCTTGATTATTCACCCAAGTTTCAGAGGTGTCTGATCACCACAGGGATGCCTGCCTTGATCCTTCACCCTTAGCTGCAACCACCGCTTTTCTGGGGGGCAAGCACCCCCACCCCTTCTCTTCGTGTCTCTACCCCTTTTTGACATTCCTGGGGGGCAAGCACCTCCCACCTCTTTTTGACTTTCCTGGCGGGCAAGCACCTCCCACCCCTTCTCCACTTTCCTGGGTGGCAAGCACCTCCCACTCCTTCTCCTCTTTCCTGGGGGGCAAGCACCTCCCACCCCTTCTCCACTTTCCTGGGTGGCAAGCACCTCCCACCCCTTCTCCACTTTCCTGGGGGTCAAGCACCCCCCATCCCTTCTCTCCATGTAATTACCCTCTCTTTTCTCTGGGCTTGCCTCCTTCACTATAGGCAACCTTCCACTTTCCATTCCTCCCTCTTCTCTCTTAGCCTGTGTTCTCAAAAACTTAAAACCTCTTCAACTCACACCTGACCTAAAACCTAAACACCTTATTTTATTCTGCAATGCCACTTAACCCCAATACAAACTCGACAATGGTTCCAAATAGTCAGAAAATGGCACTTTTGATTTTTCCATCCTACAAGATCTAGATAATTCTTGTCATAAAATGGGCCAACGCTCTGAGGTGCCTGATGTCCAGGTATTCTTTTTCATATCCGTCCCTAGTCTCTGTTCCCAATGAGATTCCTCCCAAATCCTCCTTCTTTCCCTCTCACCTGTCCCCTCAGTCCCAACCCCAAGCATCCTGAGTCTTTCCAATCTTCCTTTTCTGCAGACCCATCTGACATCTCCCCTCCTCCCCAGGCTGCTCCTTGCCAGGCTGAGCCAGGTCCCAATTCTTCCTCTGCCTCCGCTCCCCCATCCTATAATCCTTTTATCACCTCCCCTCCTCACACCTGGTCCAGCTTACAGTTTCGTTCTGCAACTAGCCCTCCCCAACCTGCCCAACAATTTCCTCTTAAAGAGGTGGCTGGAGCTAAAGGCATAGTGAAGGTTAATGCTCCTTTTTCTTTATCCGACCTCTCCCAAATCAGTTAGCGTTTAGGCTCTTTTTCATCAAATATGAAAAACCCAGCCCAGTTCATGGCCTGTTTGGCAGCAACCCTGAGATGCTTTACAGCCCTAGAGCCTGAAGGGTCAAAAGGCTGTCTTATTCTCTGTATGCATTTTACTATCTAATCTGCTCCCAACATTAAATAGAATTCCAAAAATTAAATTCCAGCCCTCAAACCCTACAACAGGACTTAATTAACCTCACCTTCAAGGTGTACAATAATAGAGTAGAGGCAGCAAAGTAGCAACATATTTCTGAGTTGCAATTCTTTGCCTCCACTGTGAGAGAAACCCCAGCCACATCTCCAGCACACAAAGACTTCCAAAAGCCTAAACTGCAGAGGCCAGGCATTCCTCCAGGACTGCCTCCCCCAGGAACTTGCTTCAAGTGCTAGAAATCTGGCCACTGGGCCAAGGAATGCCCGCAGCCCAGGATTCCTCCTGAGCTGTGTCCCTTCTGTGCAGGACCCCACTGAAAATCGGACTGTCCAACTCGCCTAGCAGCCACTCCTGAGCCCCTGGAACTCTGGCCCAAGGCTCTCTGTCTGACACCTTCCCAGATCTTCTTGGCTTAACTGCTGAAGACTGATGCTGCCCGATTGCCTTGGAAGCCCCCTACATCATCACAGATGATGAGCTTCTGGTAACTCTCACAGTGGAGGGCAAGTCCATCCCCTTCTTAATCAATACGGAGGCTACCAACTCCACATTACCTTCTTTTCAAAGGCCTGTTTCCTTTGCCTCCATAACTATTGTGGGTATTGATGGCCAGGCTTCTAAACCTCTTAAAACTCCCCAACTCTGGTGCCAACTTGGAAAACACTCTTTAATGCACTCCCTTTTAGTTTTCCTCACCTGCCCAGCAACCTTATTAGGTCGAGACATTTTTACTAAATTATCTGCTTCCCTGACTATTCCTAGGCTACAGCCACACCTCACTGCCACCCTTTTCCCCAGTTCAAAGCCTCCTTTGCATCCTCCCCTTGTATCTCCCCACCTTAATCCGCAAGTATAGGACACCCCTACTCCCTCCTTGGAGACTGATCATGCACCCCTTAGGGGCATTTACCCTAGGGTAAAACCTAATCACCCTTACCCTGCTCAATGCCAATATCCCATCCCACAGCATGCTTTAAAAGGATTAAAGCCTGTTATCACTTGCCTGTTACAGCATGGCCTTTTAAAGCCTATAAACTCTCCTTACAATTCCCCCATTTTACCTGTCCAAAAACTCGACAAGCCTTACAGGTTAGTTCAGGATCTGTGCCTTATCAGCCAAATTGTTTTGCCTATCTATCCTGTGGTGCCAAACCCATATACTCTCCTAACCTCAAAACCTCCCTCCACAATCCCTCCACAACCCATTGTTCTGTTCTGGATCTCAAACATGCTTTCTTTACTATTCCTTTGCACCCTTCATCCCAGCCTCTCTTCACTTTCCTTGGACTGAACTTGACACCCATCAGGCTCAGCAAATAACCTGGGCTGTACTGCCACAAGGCTTCACAGACAGCCCCCATTACTTTAGTCAAGCCCAAATTTCTTCCTTATCTGTTCCTATCTCAGCATAATTCTTCATGAAAACACACATGCTCTCCCTGCTAATCATGTCTGGCTAATCTCCCAAACTCCAACCCCTTCTGTAAAACAACTCCTTTCCTTCCTAGGCACAGTTAGGTACTTCTGCCTTTGGATACCTAGTTTTACCATCCCGACTAAACCATTATATAAACTCACAAAAGCAAACCTAGCTGACCCCATAGACCCTAAATCCTTTCCCCACTCCCTTTTCCATTCCTTAAAAAAAAAGCTCCCACACTAACTCTCCCTAACTCATCACTCCTTCTTCATTACACACAGCCGAAGTGCAGGGCTGTGCAGTCAGAGTTCTTAGACAAAAGCTGAGACTGTGCCCTGTAGCCTTTCTATCCAAACAACTTGATCTTACTGTTTTAGCCTAGCCCTCATGTCTGTGTGCAGTAGCTGCCACTGCCTTAATACTTTTACAGGCCCTCAAAGTCACAAACTATGCTCAACTCACCCTCTAGAGTTCTCATAACTTCCAAAATATATTTTCTTCCTCACACCTAATACATATACTTTCTGCCCCCCTCCACTACCTCTCAGCAAGCCGAACTCATTGCCTTAACTCGAGCCCTCACTCTTGCAAAAGGACTACACATCAATATTTATACTGACTATAAATATGCCTTCCATATCCTGCACCACCATACTGTTATATGAGCAAAAAGAGGTTTCCTCGCTACACAAGGGTCTTCCATCATTAATTCCTCTTTAATAAAAACTCTTCTCAAGTCTGCTTTACTTCTAAAGGAAGCTGGAGTCATTCACTGCACGGGCCATCAAAAGGCATCAGATCCCATTGCTCAGGGCAATGCTTATGCTGATAAGGTAGCTAAAAAAGCAGCTAGCGTTCCAACCTCTGTCTCTCCTGGCCAGTTTTTCTCCTTCTCATCGGTTGCTCCCACCTACTCCCCCACTGAAACTTCCACCTATCAATCTCTTCCCACAGAAGGCAAATGGTTCTTAGACCAAGGAAAATACCTCCTTCCAGCCTCACAGGCCCGTTCTATTCTATTGTCATTTCATAACCTCTTCCATGTAGGTTACAAGCCGCTAGCCCGTCTCTTAGAACCTCTCATTTTCTTTCCATTGTGGAAATCTATCCTTGAAAAATCACTTTTCAGTGTTCCATCTGCTATTCTACTACTCCTCAGGAACTTCTCAGGCCCCCTCCCTTAATGGTCTTTTAAAAACACACATCACCAAGCTCAGCCACCAACTTAAAAAGGACTGGACAATACTTTTACCATTTGCCCTTCTCAGAATTCAGGCCTGTCCTTGGAATGCTACAGGGTACAACCCATTTGAGCTCCTGTATGGATGCTTCTTTTTATTAGGCCCCAGTCTCATTCCAGACACCAGACCAACTTTCACTGCACTCCAAAAAACTTGTCATCCCTACTACCTTCTGTCTAGTCATACTCCTATTCACCATTCTCAACTACTCATAAATGCCCTGCTCTTGTTTACACTGCCAGTTTACACTGTTTCTCCAAGCCATCACAGCTGATATCTCCTGGTGCTATCCCCAAACTGCCACTCTTAACTCTTAAAGTAAATAAATAATCTTTGCTGGCAGGGCTATGCTGAACCTCCTTGGGCACTCTCTAATTGGATGTCCTAGGTCCTCCCAATTCTTAGTCCTTTAAGACCTGTTTTTCTCCTTCTCTTATTCTGTTTAGCTTTTCAATTCATACAAAACCATATCCAGGCCATCACCAATTATATATGACAAATGTTTCTTCTAACAACCCCACAATATCACCCCTTACCACAAAATCTTCCTTCAGCTTAATCTCTCCCACTCTAGGTTCCCACATCACTCCCAATCCCACTCAAAGCATCCCTGAGGAACATCACCCATTATCCCCCCTAAAATTTTTGCCGCCCCAACAAATTACCACTATTTCATTTTATTTTTCTTATTAATATAAGAAGACAGGACTGTCAGGCCTCTGAGCCCAAGCTAAGCCATCATATCCCCTGTGACCTGCAGGTATACTTCTAGATGGCCTGAAGTAACTGAAGAATAACAAAAGAAGTGAAAATGGCCTGTTTCTGCCTTAACTGATGACATTACCTTGTGAAATTCCTTCTCCTGGCTCATCTTGGCTCATCCTGGCTCAAAAGCTCCCCACTGAGCACCTTGTGTCCTCTGCCCCTGCCCACCAGAGAACAACTCCCTTTGACTGTAATTTTCCACTACCCACCTAAATCCTATAAAACAGCCCCACCCCATCTGCCTTCCCTGACTCTCTTTTTGAACTCAGCCTGCCTGCACCCAGGTGAAATAAACGGCCTTGTTGCTCACACAAAGCCTGTTTGGTGGTCTCTTCACACGGATGTGTGTGAAAGTTGCCTCTTCACTTTGTTGATTGTTTCTTTTTCTGTGCAGAAGCTTTTTTGTTTGATGTATTCACATTTGTCTATTTTTGCTTTTGTTGCCTGTATTTTAGGGTAATAGTCAAGAAATCATTGCCCAGGCAAAAGTCATGGAGATTTTCCCTTCTGTTTTCTTCTAGTTGTTTCACAGTTTCAGATTTTATGTTTAAGTATTTTATCCCTTTTGAGTTGTTTATTGTATGTAGTACGAGATAAGGGTGTAACTTAATTCTTCTGTACATGAATATCCAGTTTTCCCAACATCATTTATTGAAGAGCCTGTTCTTTCCTCATTGTGTGTTCTTGGCAACTTTGTCAAAAAAATCAATTGAACATAAATGTGTGAGTTTATTTCTGGATTCTTTCTTCTGTTCCATTTTTTCTATATGCCTACTTTTATGCCACTACTATGCTGTTTTGGTTACTATAGTTTAGTAGTATATTTTGAAGTCAGGCAGTGTGATGACTTCAGCTTTGTTCTTTTTGCTCAATATTGGTTCAGCTGTTCATGATCTTTTGTGGTTTCATATCAATTTGAGGATTTTTTTTCTATGTCTGTGAAGAATGTCATTGGTATTTTGGTAGAAATTGCATTAAATCTGTTGATTTCTTTTGGTAGTATGGTTTACAATATTAATTCTTATCAGTGTTTTATAGTTTTCATTGTAGATATCTTTCACTTTCTTGGTTAAACTTATTCTTTGGTATTTTATATTTTTGTAGCTATTGTAAATTTTATTGCTTTCTTGATTTTTTTGGCTAGTTTGTTCTCAGTGTATAGAAATCCTACTGATTTTTGTATGTTCATTTTGTATTCTACAACTTTATTGAATTTGTTCATTAGTTCTAACATTTTTTGCTATAGTCTCCAGAAATTTTTATTTGTAAGATCATGTCATCTGCAAGTAGGAATATGATCAAGGGATTCCTAGGATGCAAGATTGGTTCAATATAGCCAAACCTACAAATGTGGTACACTACAGTAATAGAATGAAGGACAAAGACCATATGACAATCTCATTTGATGGAGAAAAGTCATTTGACAAAATTCAATGTCCATTTATGATACAAAGTCTTAAGTTAGGTACAGAAGGGATGTACCTCAGCACAATAAAGCCATGTATAACAAACTACAGATAACATAATATTCAACGTTGAAAAATTATAATCTTTTCCTTTAAGATCAGGAGCTAGTCAAACATGCTCACTCTAACCACTTCTGTTTAAAACAGTAATACAAATTTTAGCCAGATAAATTAAGCAAGGGAAAGAAATAAAAGACATGCAAATTGGAAAGAAAAATTTAAATAAAGAGGACAAAATATGTGAGTTTTCACTTTACTAATGGAAATATAAAGATGGCAAATATCCACATGGATGGAAAGATGTTCCACATTGTTAGTTGTTAAAGAAATGCAATCTAAAATCACAGTATACACACACTACATTGTCAAAAAATAAAGACCAGTAAAATCAGGTTATTGCCAAGATGTTAAGGAACTAGAACTCTCATTCATGGCAGATGGGAATGTAAATGGCACAATAACTTTTGAAAACAGTTTGGCAATTTATTTAAAAGTTAAACATATTACTACCATATAATCCAGCTATTCTACTCCTATGTACTTACCCAAGATGAAAGAAAGCTTATGCCCAGACAAAGACTTGCATACACAAATTCATAGAGATGTATTTGAAACAACTAAACACTGGAAACCACCCAAATTTCTATATGACAGGTGAATGGATAAACTGGTTTTGCCATATGATAGAATACTAGTCAGCATTAAAATAGAATAAACCACTGACACATGCTATGGCATAGATAAGTCTCAAAGTAATTATGCTGAGTGCAAGAGGCCAGATGAAATAACACATAGTGTGTAATTTCATTTCAGTAAAATCATAGGTCATGAATGTGGACTTAAAGAAATGTCAGGGATGGTCACAAGAGTGGGCTTATAAGGGACATGAAATTTTGGGGAGTGATGAATATGCTCATTATATTGATAATGGTTATGGTTTCATTGCTATAAACATATTAAAACTTTTCAAATTATATACTTTAAGTATGGGGGTTTATAATATTTCAGTTATATTTCAATAAAACTTCTTTTTAATAAAAAAGACTATTGATACATAATGCTAAATTTTGTTTAGTAAGATTTCCCCCATCACTCTCCCATTAGCATTATGGGAAAATGCTGGCTTTTCCTCATTCCTAATTGCCAATCTGAGAGGTTATGGTGACACTTCACTGTTTTCCTTTGCATTTATTTGACTACTAGTAAAACTTACTTCATTCAAATGTTTAAAGAAAGGTTATTGCTCTTTTTAAATGCAGCATGGAATTGGACTAACACTGGCTTTCCTTATTAAATTTCTGGGCAGGGTAATTCCCAGAGGACCTTGGATTCTGAATGACTTGGCAATTTGTATAAGTTGGAAAAAGGAGAAAACTGATGAAATGGGACAACATATAAATGCAGGAAGTTGAGTAGATTTTATTTTTGAACCATTGTGAAAATGCATTTGTATATTAAAAGAACCTTGTCTAATATACAAGGAAGAAATGTTTTACTTATTCTCCTCTAGTCTGATTGATCCTCTGGACCTTAATCATAGATTGGTTTTATTTATTCTCCTCTTGTTTGATTGATCCTCTGGACCTTATTCATAAATTATTTTATATCTGTACAGCAGAAAATGCAATGTTGCATCTACATGCAGAGAGATCTCCCTTTACCTCCCCTAGGTAGTTTGCAAAACAGTGCTAAAATATTTTTAATTACTAAAGAAAGAACAATGATCTCTGTAAAAAGTGCAGCTGGGCCCTAGCATGGAGATAGCTGGAAAACATTGTCTCCTCATGGGCTTAGTAAATCATTCCTGGCAGGAGGCATCACTACCTTCTTAACTCTCTTGCAGAGTCTCTAATGTGGTTTTCAGAGGCGTTGTTAGGACTCTGGGAGCAGAGAAATTGTTCACTTTATGACATCTACTTGAAGATCTTGGGGTTTAGAATTGGTAACACAATAGAAACGGCCCTAGAGTTCAAGAGGCTTGAAGTGTGCTATGTCAGGGTAAGTTAGGGAACATGCTAATGGTTAAGTATCAGAGCAGGGACTAAGTTAGGGAAAGTGAGGTAAAGAACAAAGGAAAAGGTCTACTTTTGGGTTACTCACACTCTAGGTACACTTCTCTCTAACTTGCCTTTTTTTTCAAAAATCAGATACACACAAATGTAGAAAGTATAGTATCCTATTATATCTATCACCAAGCTTAAACAATGGCCAAATATGTTTTGCCACACTAGAGATTCTCAAACTTCAATAAACCTATTGATGAACCTGAATGTTAAAGTACAGTTTTTTATAGTTTAGGCTTGAGTCTGAGGTTCTTCATTTCTAACAAGCTCCTAGGTGATGTGGATCCTAGCTGGTAGTTCACTCTTGGAGTAGCAGAATTCTAATACTCCTTCTTACTTCTACACTTGCCCACTCATTATTTGGAAGCAAACTCTGGATATCATATTATTTCATTCATAATTATTTCAGCATATATTCCCAAAACATTTTTTCATTGTAAAAACATAGCCACAGTGCCATTATTCTACTTTAAAAAATAACAATTCTTCAATAACATTAAATGTTCAGCCATTGTTCAAATTTCCCCAATTGTCTCATAATTGTTTAATTCCCTCCACCTCTCAGATAGTTTGATAGGATTGAAATAAGATCCATACATTGTAATTGATTAATGTTTCTTACTGGTTATTGCAATTGGTTCATGTTGCAATTGATTGTTGTCTTTAGTTTATCTTTCTTTCAATCTGTAGGTTCTCTAATACACACACTTTCTCTTATTCTTTCCCATCTCTTTAGATTTCTTTGCAGTTTATTTTTTTGAAAAAAATCCATAATTTGTCCTGTAGAGTTTGAATAGTATAAATTTTCCTGATTGCATAGTTTTCATTAACATGATCCTTGGCTCCCTATACTTCCTGTAAAATCATAGTTACCTATTTTGACGTAGGACTTGTGTACTTGGTCTCTTTCCCTGGTTCCTAGCACACAGCTCCAAAAACCCTTGAAATTTCCTGAGAGATATGAATACTAGGAGCATCTTTTCTTCTATTTCATCTCTGACCCCAGTTCCTGAAACATAGCTCCTTAGAATCCCTTGGGATTTCCTGGGTGATAAAATCATCTTTTGTTCTAATGAGGTGACTCTTCATTGGCTCTTGGCTAGTCTCGGATGGGGGCTGGTCATCAGAAAGAACCAAGACATGATTAGAAGCTTGGAACTTTCAGCCCCCCAAACCTACCCTATTCCTCCCCAGAGGAAAGAAGAGCTAGAGATGGAGTTAATAATCAATCATGCCTATGTGATGAACCATCCAAAAAAAACCCTAAAACATGGAGTTCTGAGAGCTTCTAAGAAGTTTGGTGAATACATCCTTGTGTTGGGAGGGTAATGTGCCCTAATTCCATGGGGACAGAAGCTCCTGTCTCAAGAACCTTCCAATGTTGCCGTAAGTGCCTCTTCACCTGGCTATTCATCTGTGTTCTCTATCACATCCTTTATAATAAAGAGGTAGATATAAGTGATTCTCTGAGTTCTGTGAGCCATCATAGCAGATTATCAAACAAGAGAAAGAGGTCATCAGAACCCCTGATTTGTAGCCAAGTCAGACAGAAATGTGGGTAACCTAGGGGCCTGCAATTGGTGTCTGAAGTGGGGGACAGTCCTATGGTGTTTATGCTAACTCCAGGTAGCTAGAATCATAATTGAATTGGAGCACACCCATTTGGTGTCTAGAGAGTTGGCTAATGTGAGAAAAAATTCACACACAAGTATAGAGGTTACTTTTGGGGAGGATCAGAGATTTGGGGATGTGGTAGCTATGACTATTTCATGAATAGTGTTTTGTAGGTAAGCAATCATCTGATTCTTTTCTACTTTGTCATGTTAGAAGCTAAATTCATTAAATAATTGAGGATTGTAAATAGTGACATTTTATCATTTCTTTATCACTTATTAGCTGGCATACATTTATAAAAACGTTTTGAAGCAGGATATTTCTCTGATTGCTTCACAGAACTCATGACAGGGGTTCCTCGTTTATTCAGCCTGCCACTTTCAACTCCTTGTGGGAAGGAATGTGCTAGCTAATGAGTTGGGAAATGGAGTGCAGGAATGCTGGAACCTGATGGCCACTTTGGCGATGGCAGGGGCAAACTTCGCTCACTCAAACCCACTGCATTCCACCCCTCACAGGAGGGAGAATGCAGGTGAGTGGGTGCAGAAGCCAGAGCAAGGGCTTTTGGGTGTCAGCCAGAGAAAATTCCATAGGGCCCTGTGGAAGCATCTGGGGGCAGGGGGATGCCTGTGACCCCTGAAGCCTCAGATGAGGTGTTTCAGTGCTCTTTTAGCTCTGCTATTCACAGAGAGCCTAAGTGTTAACCGCTCAGTGGGCCCTCTGTCTTTCCATGCGAGGCAGCTGCCTTCTGCCTGCGAGGGCAAAGGGTCAGTGTGACAGCCTTTTGTATCCACGCTCGTGACTCCTGAGCTCTTGTCCAGCATCCAGGAGAAATGAGATCACATGAATGAATTGAAGGATGGTAAATGTGGGGATTTTACTGCTGATGAAAGTGGCCCTCAGTGGGAAGGGAAGCTGAAAAGGGGACAGGGTGGGAAGGTAATATTTTCCTGAAGTCCAGCCATCTCTGACTGGATTCTTCACTGAAGTTATGCCATCAGGACGCTCCTCTCCAATGTCCAGCTGCTTCTCCTTTCTGCTGGCTGAGTCTGGGATTTTTTTCCCCCTCGAGATGGAGTTTTGCTCTTTTTGCCCAGGCTGGAGTGCAATGGTGCATCTCGGCTCACTGCAACCTCCACCCCCTCAGGTTCAGGAGATTCTCCTTCCTCAGCCTCCCGAGTAGCTGGCATTACAGGCATGTGCCAACATGTCTGGCTAATTTTAGTAAAGATGGAGTTTTGCCACGTTGGCCAGGCTGGTCTTGAACACCTGACCTCAGGTGATCCACTCTCCTCGGCCTCCCAAAATGCTAGGATTACAGGCGTGAGCCACTGCACTAGCCCAAGTCTGGCATTTTTATAGGCACAGCATCGGGGCAGGGTGGAGCCGCGGGTGGTGTTGGAAAAGGCAACATTCAAGGAGGAAAACAGGGATGTAAGTTCTCGATTTGGGCTGTGGTGACAGGCTTTCCAGTTTGAGGATGTGGCTTCACCAGGGACCTGCCCTTTCTACCTAGAATTTCTCTGCTTCCTGTCCCTATCAGTTTCCCTGTATATTTGGACTCTTTCCCCTTCTTTACCTTTTTTGAAAATAGAAATTTGATTGCTTCATGTGCTTTGAAGGTGACTAATCATTTATTTTCAGTGTGAGGAAATATCATTATGAATACATAAATTTAATAATATTTGATGTTTCACTCCACTGTAGTTATTCTTATTGATGCTGAAAATGTTTGTCCATGGTAACTTCTTCATGTTGGCTCTTATGTAGCATTATTCCGGCAAACACATTCTCAAAAAAAAAAAAAAAGGCCATAATATTTTAATGACAGTGTCAGAATATTCTGAACATTTAACAATCAGCTGCTATGAGCCTGTGTGTCCTGACTCTAGCACACCACTACTCTTGAGACTTGTCAACATTACCACTTGTTTCTAGACCCATTCAATAAATATAGCTAGGGAATTTGTTTCTTTTCAAAGATAATCTACATATGAGTTTATGCTGGTATTTCCCGTTTTAATTCAGGATTCCACTGTTTTCACTTAACTTTATCTTTCATCTGTTTCTCTTTTCTCCCACACAGAAAATCCCAGCTCCCAATGAATCAACATAATTACTCATCTGATTTATCCCACAATTCATGTGTAAAAATCTTAGAATAACAATACCAACACTCTCTGCAACAATGTGGTTACTGAAATATTTTAAGATTTCTTTCTTTTTTTTTTTTTTTGCTGCAATTCCTTTTGTCTTAGGGCACATACCACTAGGAATATATAATCAACTTATTGTGTTGTAAGGTTGCTTGAACTTGATAAATATTTGCTTTTTATTCAATTTTGCTTTTGCTTCTTAAGAATTTTTTTAACTTAATTTTGTGTAATAATTATGTAAAATTTTCAAAGTCACGTTTATAAAGCAAAGGGTATTCAAGAAGTCTATGCCTATCTCTGCTCCTTCCATGCTACATTTTTCCTTCCCCATAGATAGTATTTTTAATAAAGAGTTTTTGGGTTTTCCTTACATTAAAAATACAAACTAATGTATATATAGTTATATTTATTCCTTTCTTACATGAATTTTACTATGCATGTTTTATTCCATTTTAGTTTGTTACCTTATATATTATGGAGCTCAATCCATTGCATGGTATAGAGATACTTCCCATGCTCTATTCACAGCTTTATAGTACTCCATCATATGAATAAACCCTTGTTTATTCAACCAGTAACATAGTGATGAACTTTTGGATTATTTCTAGTCTTTTGGTATCACAGATAATGCTATGCTTGGGTTTTTGCCAGTGTACCTTGAGGATAGATCCTTTGAAGCGGCCTTGTGAGGTGAAAGAATGAATGCATACATAATTTTACTAAACATTCTTTACTTGATTATTGGCCACCTTTAAATGCAAAAGACAGAGAATAGTAGAAATCCTGAAGCTCAAGTTTGCCCCTCACTGGTGCTAATTTCTGAGATTTATGTTGGTCTCTCTGACTTCAGTGACTTCTTAGCACTGGTAAGTTATCCGTTTTTTTTTGTTTGTTTTTCATGAACACTTCATTCTGTTTTCTAAAAGCATCAAATGTTTTGTTGAATTTTTAATATAATTGAATTTATTCGAAAGATTATATATAAAATTATAACACAAAATACCAGGTTTATAAAATTTTAGATTTGGAATGTATTGACAATCTTTTCCTTCATTAAAATGGGAAGGAGGCGATAGATATTAAACAAATGAATCAAGACTACAGAGTACATAATTGACAGAGGCAAGATTAGAATCCATGTCTCATTCTCTAGATGCAATAATCTTTAATCTACCTCTTGGATGTTCAATCTGGTATGCCAGAGGACATGTGATTTCATAGGGAGATCTTGGAAGTGATTCCATGGTCAGTAATTTGATTCTATGGTAAGTCAATATGATTCTGTGGGAAGTAATATAAAACATTTTCTATATTTAAACAGGCAAATACTTTCTAGTAGAATGAAAAAATAAACACATGGCACTTTAAATAATAAATTATAGGGCACTGAAAACACTTCCTATCATGCCAAGGGCCATGTGACTTCCCTGAACCTCCAGTTCATTCTCCTCTGCCTGAGGGCACTTAATGGAAAAGTTTAAATATTGCTCATCACCATACTTCCTTCCCACTGGAGTTGGTGGGGATCATTTCTACCAGTCTGGTAGTTAGCATTTTCACATCCTCCCTGAATTGAGCCAAGAAAGAAAATGAAGCAGCCACTGGGTTATCCTGTCCCAAGAAATGAGTTGGCCTCACTGTGATCCACGTTTAGGTAAAAAAATACAGGGAGAAGTGAGGAAAAGAAAGAAAATGAAGCAGTGACTGGGTTATCCTGTCCCAAGAAATGACTTGGCCTCACTGTGATCCATATTTAGGTAAAAAATAACGGGAGAAGCACACTGGCTTCCTTACTCAAAACTCTGTCTCTTTCAAATATACTGAAGGGAAGTTCTGAGATTTTTGAGCCTGAAAAGTCTCAGAGCCTTCTTTGCTACCATGCAAAGGTTATCACAAAACAAGGAGACACTGGGGATGGAAAGGAGTTGCTATAAAAAGCAAATTTTCTTGCTGTATTGAAGAGGACTGTACATTCTTAATTGCTGACACATGGATATATGAAGATAGAAAATTGCATTATAAACAAAGACTAATTATGAAGAAAAGTTGCTTACGGCTTAGTGTTGTGGTTCAATTTGAATGCTTTTTAATTCTTTTGAGGACCCATTAGCTCATTTCTTTGGGGGAATCATAAGGACTAATCTCTAAAATCAATGGAGAATGTGAAAACAAAGTATGGAAAAAGTTATTGTCAATCCCTTAAATCAACCCATAGAGTGTACATGATTCTATGCCTATATCTGTGCATATACAGTGATTTATTTGCAAATCCAAAGCTTGAACAAAAAAAGTAACAAAAGAAAAAGCAGTGTGCAGATGTCTGGGCCTTCAACCCATTTTGTTTCGAAGTTAACTGTTAAATTCCCAGTAGTTAATACTAGAAGAAAATGCTAAACTTTTCTTATTTACGGTGTTTATACTTTTCTGACAACATTGTCAATGTGGAATGTTGTGAGAATGGAGGACAATCACCCTGTGACACCACACTGACTTCACACCATGTGAACCACAGCAGGGGTGGCAAGCACGTCCTGTTCTTGTACTGTGATATTGCATGGGTAACCGAGTGCTGCCACCATTGTTAACCTTAACAGGCAAGGCTCATATTTAGGTGGTACAAAGACGTAAGCAGAGACCAGTTATTACAGGCAACATCTGTCCCAATTGGTTGGTGTTTGTGTGTTTTGGTTATTATATTTATTAAATACATGGTTGTAGGAATCAAGTAATATGCAGGAATTGAAGCTTACCATATACAACATACTGGGTACTTCCAATTACAGGTCACAGGATACGTTTTACATGTTATAGTATTATTTTTCCTCTGATAGAGGATTTTTACACATTATGTTCATCTTCTTAAGTTACTATGACCCTAACTGTTTACCAACAATGAAAAATGTGACTAAGTCAGATTAATTGAGCTGGTTCTGCCAGTTAGCCCTAGGAGCTTGTTTAGCTAATTAAGATACAAAGTGCTGAAGACTGTCCATAATGGATTATTTTGGAGACAAGCCTGTCCTCTTGCGTGCAACTTCCAGTTAAAAGTCTGCATGTTTGTGCTCTGGGAAGCAATGGTAGTTTCTGAGCTGGAAAGTTGCTTAAGACCTTACACAAGTGAAAAGCAGAACTAGTGGCTTATGAGCAGTGGAAAAATAAGACTGGTTAGGAAGAGCTTAAGGATGTTTTCAATGTTTTTGGATCTTTTGCCACAATATGCTTCCAGTTATTTGATCACAAAAATGTGCCTTTTTTTTTTTCCATTGAAGGATTTGCATAAACTATCTGTTTGGCTGGCCCAACTACTTGGAGAGTTTGCAGTATAAAAAGAGCACAAAATGGAGTGTATCCACACCGGGCAAGAGGTTGACAAGCCCATTTGTCACACCCAGGGGTTTAATACTGATTCAAAAGCCGTTGGTGAGTCATGGAATTGAGGGATCCATTTGGGGAAACTTGTGGAAGTGTGAGAATGGAGGACAGTCACCCTGTGACACCACACTGACTTCACACCACGTGAGCCACAGCAGGGGTGGCAAGCACGTCCTGTTCTTGTACTGTGATACTGCATGAATAACTGAGTGCCCATTTTTGGGGGGCTGTCATCTTTCACTGCCACCCCTCCCTCACACCATGCGAACTATCAAAGCATTTCTCCCAACAAACGCACAGCCCTCATCCTGAGAATTATGGTAATTTGTTTCCTTATATTTCCCATAATGCTTTTAGTACCCCTTATAACTAGTCCCTTGGAGACCTCAGTTTGAAGCAGGACCAGGGTGTCTCAAGTCAAAACACAGTTTTGAGTCCTAGCTGTCTGCCACTTACAATTATACTCTTGGACAATATATTTAATTTTGGTAATCTTCAGTTTTCTCATCTATAAAATGGGAATAGCTATATATTTTTTAAACTGGTAAGAAGGAAGTTGAAATGTGAAGATGAAATTCAAAGGGGCTTCATTTATCTCTGGGACTCAATGGCTATTTTACTTTGAAAAAAGTTTATTATTAGAATGAATAAATATAATTCCTGGTATCTGACATTTTTTGGCCTATAGAAATGGCAGTTTTATATGGTTTAATGTTATTGTGTCCAACGGATAAATAGAGACGAGGAATTAAATTGATTATGAAAAATTTGGCCAGTTGGCCTGGCATGGTGGGTCATACCTACAATCCCAGCACTTTGGGAGGCCAAGGTAGCAGGAAGGCTTGAGCCCAGGAGTTTGAGACCAACATGGGCAACATGGTGAAACCTCATTTCTACAAAAAAAGCCCAAACACCAATCCAAAAAAAAATACCCCACAAAAATTAGCAGGACATGGTGGCAAGTGTCTGTAGTCCAAGCCACACAGGGGCTGAGGTGGGAGGATCACCTGAGTCCAGGCAGGTTGAGGCTGCAGCGAGCAGTGATCATCCCACTGCACTCCAGTGTGGGCAACAGAGTGAGGCCCTTTCTCAAAAAAAAGAAAAAAATTGGCAGGATGTTGATGTTACGCAAAATGTTTAACATGCACTCCATCCTGTTCTCTCTCAATTACTTACATAATTGTCTTGAGATCTAAGAGATTACTAGATTACTAAAAGCTATGCCTGCATTAAAATATGACTTTTTTAGAAGACAATTCTTCTGTCTTGTTAAATTCACTCCTGAAATAGGGCCTCCTTAACATAAAAAGCTCATGTTATTAAAAGTGTAAATTTTTGCTCAAGAAAATTCTTAAATTCCAAAAAGGGCAAAGGAAAAGAAAAAATATCACTCTTTACTTGTTTTTTTTGTACCTCATACTTTGTCTTTATCTGTCCTTATGATTTTACAAATCAGGAATGATCAGGTCACCACCTATGTTGGAAAATAAACTTTATTTTCAACATATGTTCATAACGGCTTAGTGTCTAAAGCTGTTTCCACTGGATAGAAAGGAAAAAGAGGGTGTTGGGTCTTCCGTGCTAGCATCAGCATGCAGGAACTTTGAAAAACACACCAAGTATCTCATTTAGAGACTTTGGGAAAGCATCACAAAGCAATAGTACTTGCGGCAAAAGCCAAAATGAAAATCAGTATTTTCTTTTTTCTTTGCCAATTCTAATGGCAGGCTCTGGCCTGCAGATCCCAGAATTTTAAAAGGTCTTTCCAGCAAGGAATTGCTTTCATGTTTGCATCCTCATTGCTAAATCTGGATCTCTTCTCACAATGTCCTTCTTGCATCGTGTCCAGGATGCCTTTCTGTTTGGAAGAGTGCTGAATTCCCTCTTAATGGAAACCAAGCCCCCAGCATGCACTTATCTAAATGTTCTTTCTGCCTTCATATTGTGGAACATGCCTTGCCAAAATACTTTAAAAACAAAATCCGTTTGGGTAAAGGTCATAAAATCAAACTGTTTATGAGCCTTCATGCTCTTGATTGAAGACTTCAGAATTCTGTTCTTTAAATCTTTCTACCTGGAAGCTATTAAGAGTTTTTCACCCAATTGCAAACAACAACTACAGACAGTAACAAAACTCCAAGTGTTACAAAGTCCTCAAGTAGTTGTGATGCTCTTATCTTCCAAATATCTTTTTTTCTCTATTCACTTTATTGTGTCCTAAAATTATAAAGCCTTGGAGGTTTTTGCAAACAGAAGCCTGTTCTGCCTTCAAGAAGTTGGAAGAAGAGCTTGGAGAATTAAGTCAGTCGGTACTGGTGTGCATCTGTTCCTCTTCCTCAATAGGCACTATGGTTGAAAGACAAATAACACACAATTTTTGTCCAGAAGGATGTTCTCATCTAGGCAGAGAGAGAAATAGAAAAATTATGGGTTAGGATTCAAGAGTGCATAGGTTGCCATAAGAATTAAGGGAGGTCACTGAAAGGTTGCAAAAGAAAACTCTTTACCTGTAAAACTTAACAAAAGTGTAAAATAACACATTTCTTGCTAAGAAAAAGCACGTGCAAAAGCAGAAGAGGTGCTTTTGCACAAACTTGTAACCATAGGGAAAATTTTAAATGATATAGATGCTTGAGTTTCATCCCTAGGTTTCTGATTATATTGGTATGGAGTTCTATTTGGTCATTGGGATTAATGGAAGCTCTCTTGGTCATTAGAATATACTACTTAGGTTGAAAAACACTCTTATAAATTACCCTCTGTCTAGAATGTAGAGCTTGTGGGGATAAGTAAAACTAAGGCTTGCAAAGTAGGCTGAGTTTACTGTTTCCAGCTCAGAGTTAATACCAAATGTAATGGAGTAGTCCCTAAGGATTCTGTATAGGTGAATCACAAGATCAAATTTGCGTATTAGAATGAGGACTTTGATAGGCGGCAGTTGAATGGATTGTGGATGTGACATTGTGAGTGTGTATATACACAAGTAGAGTAGGGAGGGGGATGATACCCGGAAAAGGAAGACTTCTTAGAGGGAGCCTATGGCTGAGAATCAGAAAGAAAATAATGGCAGCTAGAAATCAGGTGGTGGCAGGGCTCCACAACTGTTGCATCCTGATTGAGCCGCGACAGGAGAAGAGCATGGGGGTTATTACCTGGGTAACTCCATCCACATGCCATGATTTTCCATGCTGCAAGATTAAGGAAAGGCTTTGTCTGAATTACCTGGATAATTGTCCTCTGCACTGTCCTTCATTTTTGCCTGTGGAGAATAATCCTCAGGGAACTGTTGCTAATCTCAAAGCTAATCAGAGTGGTAAGCATCTTTTAATAAAGAAAATGAAGAAATTTAATAGGCTTTTCTTTCCTTCCTTCGTATTTGAAAGCCAAGGCACATTTCTTTGCTTTCACTACCCTTGCTCCTCTGAAAGCTGCAACAATTTTATAAAGGTCATCTGCCCGAGTTCTCTGAGATCCTCTTACTTTCTTACTCGATACCAACCAGTGGGGCGGAATCACCACTCCCCGAGGAACTAAACCCACAGACTGCCTTGTCCTTGATTTGTATTTCGCCTTTCCCACAGAAAAACTGATTTCTTCTGGTACAGTCCTTTAAACAGCTAAACAGCCTGCAAGTTACCTATCAGAATAATTGTGGCCAGAAGAGATGTAGCAATGGTTTCTGGCTAATTGGCAGGGTGA
This sequence comes from Pongo abelii, assembly GCF_028885655.2. Classification (NCBI taxonomy): domain Eukaryota; kingdom Metazoa; phylum Chordata; class Mammalia; order Primates; family Hominidae; genus Pongo; species Pongo abelii. The sequence goes on along the minus strand of NC_071988.2, from coordinate 122,521,891 downwards.
GCTCTGGCTTATGTAACAGTTACCTCTGGCAATTTGTCTCAATACTCTTTTGGCAGCAATGCTGTGGTATTTTTAATGGTAAGAGCTTGGCCAGTTTTCATCCAATCTGCTTTTTTATTTTGCTGGCTGCAATTAGAATTACTGTTTCTTTCACCTTGTTTCCAGCCAGACCTGGTTCTGTAAATATGTCACTGGGGGTTTGCATGGAGCTGTGTTCTGCTTCAGTGCCTTAAATCCATTATTTCACTTCAAAAATCATTTTACCTTTATACAAAGAGAGCCCATGATATATCTGACCTTAATCCCAAGTGTCAGTTGGACCTGTAGAGAGGGAGTTCAATGTTTCCAGATTTTAATGACATTTTACAATTTGGAAAGGGGATTTAGGATTGTCAATAGAGAGGAAAGCAGCCTGGCCCTCTGGTGTGGTGGGTTCATTAGGAACTGTCTTATGTACCTCACACCAATCATCACCTGCTTGCAGTCAGCAGCTTTCAAAAAGGCAGAATGTATCCTGAAGAGGTGTAGACAGAGGAAAGGAGGTTCAGTTTTCCAGAATTCATTGTCTCCTTTTTACCTTTATCACCCCTGTGAGGATCTGTTCTGGAGTTGCCAGTATTTGCTGTAGAAAAAGAACAGAGCTTCCTTATTCACCTTTGCCAGATCTAGGAGTATTTTTTTTTTAATGGACTTTAATTTGAAGAGAAAACCTAAGTGTATTAATGCACAAAATACACATTTTTTTTCTTTTTGAGATAGCGTCTTGCTCTGTTGCCCAGGCTGGAGTGCAGTGGCGTGAACCCGGCTCACTGCAACCTCTGCCCCGTGGGCTCAAGTGATCCTCCCACCTCAGTCTCCTGAGTAGCTGGAACTACAGGTGTGTGCCACCACACCCGGCTAATTTTTCTTTTTTTTTTTTTTGTAGAGACAGAGTTTTGCTATGTTGCCCAGGCTGGACTCGAATTCCTGGGCTCAAGCGATCTGTCTGCCTCAGCCTTCCCAACTGCTGGGATTACAAGCATGAGCCACCACACCCAACCCACAAAATACACTTTAAAAATCATGAATGCTGTTTTCCCCAGAGAGAAAATGAAGACTTTGTTTGTCTTAGTTTCTCTGAGAAATTGAGACCAAGAAAATAGGGGAGAATCTTTGAGTAGCACGAAAAGAGAAAGTCCTCTAGGAGAGCTAGATGGGTTGATTGTGTGCTCTCCTCACCCATCAGAGTTAAGAGGCCCAGGAATCATTTCTAAATTTTCCTCTAGCAATAAAAATTTTTCTAATTAATTGCTGTGGTTTTAATATGCCCCTCAAATTCCATATATTAGAAACTTAATTCCAAGTTTATATGTGGATTAGAGGTGGAACCGTTGGGAGGTAATTAGGATTAGGTAATTAGGAAAGGTATCGTGGGGCCCCCTTGATAAGACTGGTGGTTTTATAAAAACAGGAGAGACCTGAGCTGGCATCCTCTTGCCCTTTCACTATATGATGCCCTCCGCCATGTTATGATGGGGTAAGAAGGCCCTCACCAGATGTGACCCCTGACCTTGGACTTACAGCTTGCAGAACTGTAAGAAGTAAATTCCTTTCTTTATAACTTACCCAGTTTGGGCCGCGCATGGTGGCTCACGCCTGTAATCCCAGCACTTTGGGAGGCCAAGGTGGGCGGATCACAAGGTTAGGAGATCGAGACCATCCTGGCTAACATGATGAAACCTCGTCTCTACTAAAAAATACAAAAAGTTAGCCAGGCGTGTTGGCGGGCACCTGTAGTCCCAGCTACTAGGGAGGCTGAGGCAGGAAAATGGTGTGAACCTGTGAGGCGGAGCTTGCAGTGAGACGAGATCGTGCCTCTGCACTCCAGCCTGGGAGACAGAGCAAGACTCCGTTTCAAGATAAAAATAAAAATAAAAGTGAAAATAAATAAATTACCTAGTTTGTGGTATTCCGTTGTGGTAACAGAAAATGAACTAAGGTAACTTTGTTGCCTAGGGTAATGTTGGGGGCAAAAAAAAAAAAAGAATAAATATTCATGCTACTACAGGTAATTTGAACCATAAAAAAAGAATAGCCTTCAGAGTGTCAAGGATATATTTTGAAAACATACGTCTAGAAGTATTTCCTATCCCAAAGAATAATAGTGTATCTGCTTCTCTCCAGAATGTCTCGTTTTAATTGTGTTCCTTCTTAATATCTTAATATTACTGCCCTTTTTTTTCAGGTAGATAATAATGACATATATAAAACCTGCTAATCTCCATTTTAACAAGGAGTATCCATATTGTCCTCCTTTGTCATCAGAGGCAATTCTGAGGATTGGGAAAAGGGAAAATAATGGAAGGGCCCTGGGACAGAGCAGCAGGAAATCTAACAGTTATCTTCACCCTCCTCTGTCTTTTAACCTTTGCCCAAGCCAGACTAAAGGACTGGTCAGCAGGATCACTCCAATTACTTAGCAAAGCGAGTAACTTGATCCAAATCCTGCTGCAGTAGTCAGCATGCTAAAGTGGAAATTTAAAAAATAAATCTAGTTGGCATCAACCTAAATGGGTATTTTTTTCTGGCACACATGTGCAGGCAAAGTAAGCTGAAATTATAAAACTAAATAATTCATAAGCATGCCTAATGCTTTGTCTGGAACCAGTGAATATTTTATTATCCAAATTTTAACCCTTTATCATGCATATCAAGAGGTAGATTGGCTTAAAAATCTAAAAGGAAAATCAAGTGGAGTATGAAACCATAGAACAGTGGGAAATGTTATGTTCAATATTTTTCACAACAGTGAGTTTCCTTTGGCCAGTAAAAAATTTAATCACTGAATCTGCACAAAATATATTGTTTGGTTAATTGCCTCCAAATGAAGAAATCTGTGTGCACCACCCAGAAAAAGAAATAGAGCGTTTTCAGAACCTCAGAAGACTTCCTGAAACCCTCTGTCAGTCACTAACCTCCTCCTCAAAGATAATCTTTCTCTTAAATTCTAGCACCTAGGGATAGTTTTGGCTGCTCTTAGATTTTGAATAATTTTAATAATACATTATTTGTGTCTGGATTCTTTCCTTCCATATTTGTAAGATCATCCATGTTGCTGCATATAGTGGAACTGTATTCATTTTCATTGCTGTACAATATTTGATGTTTGAGTATACTTTAATTTATTTATCCATGCTATTATTGATAAACTTCTCAGTTATTTCCAGCTTAGGGATATTATGAATAGTGCTGTGAATATGAAGACTTCATTTGTCTTAATTTCTCTGAGAAATTGAGACCAAGAAAATGGGAGAGAACCTTTGAGTAGCATGAAAAGAGAAATCTCCAGGAGAGCTAGATAGGTTGATTGTGTGTTCTCTTCACCCATCGGAGTTAGGAGGCCCAGGGGTCTCTTATGATGTAAAGGGAATTGCTGGGCTATAGGATATGCATATTTTAGATTTAGTAATCACTGCCAAGCAATTTTCCAAAATTATACCCATCTAATATTCCCACTAGAAATATATAAGTATTTAAGTTATTCTATATCCTTGCTAATATTAGGCAATGTAGACAATATTGTGTATATCCTTCCTAATATTAGTATAATTATAGCCATTCTCAAATGTACTTATGGGTATCTCTTTAAGATTTTAATTGACATTCCCTTGATAAGTAATGAAATTGACCACATTTTCATATGTTTTTGGCAGTTTGAATGTCCTCTTTTGTGAAGTTTGTTTGAGTCCCTTGTTCCTTTCTATAAATTTTTCTGTATTAAAAAATTATTTATAGAGTTTATATATGTATTTTGGATATAAGGCCAGAATCAGTCTTGCCTGGAATTTATTTTGTGGGAAAGTCTGAAATATAGATTTGCTTTATTTAACAGGTAGAGGACCAGGCAGATTTTCTATATTTTTCTGTTGTCAATTCGGTATAGATTGTGTTTTTCTGGAAATTTATCCATTTCATCTCTATTTTAAAATTTATTGGCATAAAGTTGTTTATAATAACCTCTTATAAGCTAATAAACGCCTGTAGGGTTCATAATGATTTTTTAAATTCTTGGAATTGATAATTTCTGACTTTAATATTCATCAATTTTTGTCAAAGTCTTATTAATTTTATTAATGTTTTCAGACAACCAATATTTGAATTTATTGATCTTCTCTATTATATATTTGTGTTTCATTAATTAATTCAGTTTTTTTTTTTTTGAGACGGAGTCTTGCTCTGTCACCCAGGCTGGAGTGCAATGGTGTAATCTCGGCTCACTGCAACCTCTGGTTCCCTGGTTCAAGCGATTCTCCTGCTTCAGCCTCCTGAGTAGCTGGGACTACAGGGATACACCACCATGCCCAGCTAATTTTTTTGTATTTTTAGTAGAGACGAGGTTTCACCATGCTGTTCAGGCTGGCCTCAAACTCCTGACATCTGACCTCAAGTGATCTGTCTGCCTTAGCCTCCCAAAGTGCTGGGATTACAGGCTTGAGCCACTGCGCCCGGTTCATTTTTTATCTTAATTATTTCCTTTGAACTAATTTCATTGAATGACTTTGCTTTTTAGAAAACTTTAGACGGGTACATGGATCACTAATTTTTTCTTCTTTTTTTAAAAAAATATATACAGTTAAGGCTTAGCATTTCTTTCTTAGTGTGACTTTATTTACAGCCCACTATGTTGTATTTTTATCTTCATTTTGTTTAAGGTATTTTGTAATTTCCACTGTAATATTTTTGTGACTATTAAAAAGAATACTTTTGATTTTCTTTTAACATTTGGAGATCTTATAGATTTTTTAAGATTATTGTTTTCTAATTTAATTCTAATGTGGCTTTAAGAATATACTGTGCATTTTTAACTCTGAAATTTGTAGAGAATTGATTATTATGTCCCCGCTTATTGTCATTTTTGGTAAATATTTCATATGCACTTGAAAAGATTGTCCTGCAGTCATGGGGTGAAGCCTTTTTTTTTAAGGGCAGGATTTTCAAATTGTTTCTTTGTAAATTCATTACTGACGTAGTACATAGAATGTAGGATGAATTTAGCAAATATTAACTAAGTGAAAAAATGTTTCTAATATTATTAAATCAGATGACTCAGCAATCAGTTAATTCATTTATCTAGATTAGATTTCTGGCAAAGAATAGGTATAATATTTGTTGAGTTAATGAATCATTTTTAATATTGGGTAAAAAATTACTTTATTTTGAAGATGCAGGGATTTTTTTAAAAATAAAATGAACTTCCACAGAATAAATTCAAAGTTAGATGAGAAAATTGAGAAGTTCATAATTGGCGAAGATAATTTTTGAATTATTTTTCTGAAAATTAAACCTAAATTCTTCTTTGCAGAACCAAGATTAATTAAGGGTGAAATCACTGGGATACTGATCATTTGAGAACAATCAATTAGCTATAAGACCATAAAAAAATTTGTCAAATGTACAAATACATGATTTATCTCAAAGTTTTGACTGAGAAGCCATGAAAACCATATTCTGAAGATGTTTAAAAATTAAAGAAAATCATGTCCGTCCTACACTGTTCCTAAACTCTGTGAAACCTTTATACTGAGCAAGCACGACTCAATTGTCATAGGACTATATGTGGACATTTAATCCCCAAAGATTTGGAGGAGCAAGTACTGCTCAGCCAATAAAAAATTATTGGCTAATCTTCTGGAATATATAATTTCTGCAATTATATATCTCTGAAACTAATTTGTATGTGCATAATTCAGAATCTGCAGGTCAAATTGCATTTTATCAGATGGTGCTGTGAAAAGTTTTTAAACCCAGGCAAATGAAAAAAAATCTGCTTTTCTGTGAATGTAGCTTCCAGTGATTTCTTTTCAGGTACTGAAATCAGGGCAGTTAGCTGCTTTGCATCCTATTCAGTCTCTGTGTATGCAAGAAAGAGAAAGCATGTATGTTAGATTAATTGCACCATGTCCATACTTTCAACTTGACTTTCTGAATGAAGATAATTGCAGAATTCACAGCATATTTTGTTGATTCCACAGCTGATATAATAAAAGGGAAAACTTACCAAATATGCATTATGTTGAGAAACATAGACATATAGATGGTTATATGTTTTGCAAATATGTATTCAGGCACATCTCAACTTAATATAGATTGTGTTTGTAAGTTTTAAAAATTTAATAGTTATCATAATATTCTTTTTTGTAAGTATAACATAAACAATTATTGCTTGGCCAGATCAGCATTCAACAACCTATTTAATTTATAATATGACTGAAAAATTATACATATGTAATAAAAGATCATACAGAAAATATAATTGCCACACCAGGAATTAAATACATTGAAAGTAATACTAAAATTTAATTTATTTTTATTATTAAATATAGATTCTTGAGAAAAATTTTTAAAAATGGTGACAAATGCAAAGCTTTGTTGAAATTTGTTAAGGAACTTCTGGAACTGTTAAAGGAATTTATATTTTCAGAGTGCTGATTTTTCATTGTTTCCAATTTTATATCAAAATTATGGGTTTTCTTTTCTTGATAGAGTGCCATCTCTTATCTACGTTTATCAGCCATGGTTGGATTGATATTTGGTTTGCTAATGGGAAATGAGAAGAAAAGTAAAAAGAAAAGTGGGTTTTTCTTTTCTTTTCTTTTTTTTTTTTTTTGAGATGGAGTCTCGCTCTGTCACCAGGCTGGAGTGCAGTGGCACCATCTCTGCTCACTGCAAGCTCCGCCTTCCGGGTTCATGCCATTCTCCTGCCTCAGCCTCCTGAGTAGCTGGGATTACAGGTGCCCACCACCATGCCCGGCTAATTTTTTGAATTTTTAGTAGAGATGGGGTTTCACCATGTTAGCCAGGATGGTCTCGATCTCCTGACCTTGTGATCCACCGGCCTCGGCCTCCCAAAGTGCTGGGATTACAGGCTTGAGCCACCGCCCCCGGCCTGAAAATTGGGTTTTTCATAAGTAGCCAGCACAAAAAGTAAGTATGCATTTCAGAAAGAAATTAGTGAAGGGTTAGTGAAACATGGGATGTGTAGATGGGATTGAAAACCCAGAACCTGAACAATCTTACCAGGAGAGGAGGCAGCATGAAGGGAGCTGTTGATGTGAAGATTCCACGCTTATAATTTGGAAAGTACACAGGAACCATCTATAGAACACCCTCTTGATGATTCTCAAACAGAGTATCTACGGTGTGGTCAACTCCTGACAAACCTTGCTTTTAAATTTATTGCCCTTGCCTTCTGTGCCTGCGTGCATGATAATATATGTCTCTATTGCTGTTGCATAGCTGTATTTTTTCCCTTCATGCACATTTCATGACTTTATGTTTACATGTTATGCAGAGAAAATCTTTGAAACTACTCCCCTTCTCAGGATTCTTTAAAAACTAAAGATGCAAAACCCTAATAGCTCTAAGTTAATTATAAGATTGAGTTAGATTACCCTGGAAAAGGACAAAATTAGGAAAATGAACAGCTTTTCAACTTCTCTAGTTGACTTTCCCACGGTAATGTCAACTGATGCTAGGTGGGGCATATCCACAGAGTCAGAGAAAGGAGCCACATAGTTGACTCAATGCTCCAAGTAAGAATATATATCGTCAAGGGGCTAGACTTAATAGAGAGCGCCAAGAGTTATGAGACAGGAGTGGAAACTAGTTAATGACTGAGATTATGAGTTTGGGATGGAAAATTGTCAGGGATTTCTGGGCCCTGAAGCACATAGTAGCTGTATAGCAAGGACTTATTCAGCCATTTCTGCTATTCCTTCCAGGAGTAACCACCACTTCTCTGTTCCTGGTCTTGATTGGAATTCTTTCTGTTACAGCTGACTAGAAAGGCTGGGACGAATAAGTATGGATGGTGGGGTTCCATTCCAGACTCACATTTTCCTGCGGAAGGAGGTAAGGGAGGGCGCTTGCACACAGATCCATCTCTCTTTGCCTGCCAGCAACTGTGGTAGGTGGCAATCTCAATGTTTATGCCATCTTGATGGTGAGAACCTTTCAGTAGTCATAAAAATGTTGCATAAAATCTTTTTTTTCTGTATGGTACTAACTGGTATCCTCACATCTCTCTTATTTTCTTTGAGTTGAATATAAGAATTTTGAACACACCTATATTCAAACCTAAATATTAGCAAAGGAATATATTTAAGGCTGAAAATAAAGAAATTTTCTGAAGCATCAAATCATTTGGAATTATCTGTGGTGTCTTCCTTATCTCAGCATAAATAGCAGGATATGAATATATGTGTTATATATGTGTGTCTATTTTTATGTACCTTCTTCTTCTCTGATGCTGGCAACAACTCTCAAAATATTGCTTTGGAGTTGTTCTTTTGATTTTATCCCCAGAGCATTTATTCAAGAGAATAAATTTGGCCATTTTAAAGCTGTGAGAATATGGAATGCATAAATTTTCCTGCTATAAAATACTTTTTTAGTGTATTTATGTAACTCAAAACAGATGCATCTACAAAGTTTACACATAGAAACACAGACTACTGAAGGAAGAGAGTCAGGTCTGGCTTGGAAAAGATTTTGGTATTTTTACCCTACAAACATTTCCAATGTATAAAATTGGTACTAAAGACTTGGATCCAATGGTTGGGCTCTGGGGAGATTCCTATAAAATGGCACAAGATGAGCATCTGACTACACAGCATTTCAGCTTTAGGTTTGCAATTTTAGGAACAGCCATTTTTTTTTAAATTTTTTATTTATTTATTTTTTTGAGATGGAGTTTCACTCTTGTGGCCCAGGCTGCAGTGCAATGGTGTGATCTCAGCTCACCACAACCTCTGCCTCATGGATTCAAGTGATTCTCCTGCCTCAGCCTCCTGAATAGCTGGGATTACAGGCATGCACCAGCATGCCCTGCTAATTTTGTATTTTTAGTAGAGACGGGGTTTCTCCATGTTGGTCAGGCTGGTCTCGAACTCCCGACCTCAGGTGATCCACCTGCCTCAGCCTCCCAAAATGCTGAGATTACAGGCGTGAGCCACTGCACCCAGCACAGCCATGTTTATTCTTAAACGAGATTGGAGACAAGCAAAGGTTGTTTCTGCAAGATTTTTCTGAATAGTGGTAGCATGGTCTAGTCTGAAATTTCACTAAGTTTAAAAGTTGAATTTCTCTGGCACTTGATCAAATCAGCAATATAGTAATCCTAATTGGCATTTAAAATGGAAATGGGCCTTTTACAAAGGTTTCTGGAGTCTAGAATTTAATATGTAGACCACCTGTGAAATGGATTCTCTGTATGATGCAGTTACAGAAAGGAAATCTCAGTGTTGGTCTGTGGATTGAGGTGTCAAGGTGGTTGAGCAGCTTTCTCTGAGTAAGCACCACCCCACTGGTATAAAACTTGTATCCTTTTGCCTTCTGAGAAGGGGGAAGTTCAGAAAACAGAGGCAGAGGTGGGAAGGGACCAGTCCATGCTTTGGCTCTAGCAATATCAGGAAGTATTTAAGAATGTATGTGGTTCCTGTTAAGGAATAAAACACATCTGATCCTTGATACTAATTGCCCAAAATTTCGTTTCTATCTTCATTAAATAAATTGTCATAAGGTGTGCCTGGACCACCAGTGGATGATAAATTTCTTTCTTTCTTTTTTTTTTTTTGAGACGGAGTCTCGCTCTGTCGCCCAGGCTGGAGTGCAGTGGCGCGATCTCGCCTCATTGTCAGCTCCGCCTCCCGGGTTCACGCCATTCTCCTGCCTCAGCCTCCCAAGTAGCTGGGACTTACAGGCGCCTGCCAAAACGCCCGGCTAATTTTTTTGTATTTTTAGTAGAGGCAGGGTTTCACCATGTTAGCCAGTGTGGTCTTGATCTCGTGATCCGCACGCCTCGGCCTCCCAAAGTGCTGAGATTATAGGCGGGAGCCACCGCGCCCGGCCGATAAATTTCTTTAAAATAGATTTGGGCTCAATTTTTCATTCAATAAATATTTGTTGAAATATTACTTTGTGGAAGGCACTCATCAGTGCTACTTGACAGGGGATTTGTGCCCCCCTTCAATTAGTAGGATTGAAAATTCTCATTTCTTTTATTAAAACATCATTTTAATTTAAAAATCTGATAAATTGAAATAATCACTTTTAAGGGGCTTTAATATTTTAAATAATATTATACATTTAAGACGTTTAATTCCTTTAAATATTTCAATTATATGAGTAACAAACATTTACAAAGTACTTAAGATGTTCTTTATTACACCTCTAACAATGCAGACTTATAGATACAGTCATGGGTCATTAACTACAAAGATATGTTCTGAGAAATACATTGTTACGCAATTGCATTGTTGTGTGAACATGATAGAGTGTACTTACACAAACCTAGGTGGTATAGCCTACTACACACCCAGGCTATATGGAATAGCCTGTTGCTTCTAGGCAACAAAATTGTCTAGCATATTACTGTACTGAATATTACAGGCAATTCTAACAAATAGTATTTGTGTATCTAAACATCTCTAAACATAGGAAGGGTATAATGAAAATATGCTATTGTAATCTTATGGAACCACCATTGTATATGTAATCTGTCATTGACTAAAATGTCATATGGTGCATGTATCTTAAAGTACAGTATATCTTAAATATGTGATAAGATATTTTTATACTATTAAATTTAAAATCACAAGTGTAAATGAGTAATCAGACATTTAAATTGTAGTCACAACTCAAATGTGCCAAATTATCTTAAACATTCCAAATATCTGAAGTAGAAATGTACAAAGAGTATTGCTTAATTTAATGCAAAAGTATTACTACCATGGATTTAATTTACTTCATTATTTGTAACTTTAATTCTCAATCTTCCCAGGATCAAAGCATTTTACCCACAGATTAAATTTTTTTTTGCTGTTTCCTAAGCAATTTGTTATTTATCCCAAGCAAATGGTGTTGTCTTTTCAAGGGCAAAGCATTTGGCTAAGATCTGTAGCAGCTGACATTCAGGGTGATTTTTCTCAAGATCATAGGAGACAAATCAGAGCCTTCCAAATGGTAGATTGAATGTGAGGATAGATAACAATAATAAATACTATTTTTGGTATGAGCAATTCAGTAGAGAGTGGTATAATTTACAAAATGAAAAAAGATGGAGAATAAAAGCAGATTTGAGAGAGAAAACCTAGAGCTTCATTTTAAATTTCTTCACATTGAGGGGCCACTTTGAAACGAATTTGTTAGAAAGCTGAATATAAGTTTCCAGGTAGAAGGCTAGGCTTGAAATTTAAGTTTGTGAGTCACAGAAGCACAGATGTTGTTAAAAATCTATGGAACTAGTCTGGGTGCAGTGGCTCACATATGTAATCCCAACACTTTGTGAGGATGAGGCGAGAGGATCACTTGAGCTCAGGAGTTTGAGACCTGCCTGGGCAACAGGGTGAAACCCCATCTCTGCAAAAAATACAAAAATTAGCCAGGTGTGGTGGCATATGTCTGTAGTTTCAGCTACTCCCGAGGCTGAGGTAGGAGGGTTGCCTGAGCCCAGGGACAAGAACAAGCTGCTGAGAGCTGAGACAGAACAATGATGCAGGAAGGAAACATTAATGACAGTGTGAGAGGGCATGAAAACTGAGAAGAGAATGCGTCAAAGAGAGAAAATTTCCAGAAGGAAATGGAAGGTAAAAAAAAAAAAAAAAAATCACAGAGGTGGGGCACGGTGGCTCATGCCTGTAATCCCAGCACTTTGGGAGGTAGAGGCAGGCAGATGACCTGAGGTCAGGAGTTTGAGACCAGCCTGGACAACATGGTGAAACCCCGTCTCTACTAAAAGCACAGAAATTAGCTGGGCATGGTGGCAGGCACCTGTAATCCCAGCTACTTGGGAGGCTGAGGCAGGAGAGTAGCTTGAACCCAGGAGGCAGAGGTTGTGGTGAGCTGAGATCACACCATTTCTCTCTAGCCTGGGCGACAATAGAGAGACTCTGTCTCAAAACAAAAACAAAAACAAATAACAAAACAAAAAAATCACAGAGATGAAAGCCACATTTTAACAATTTAAATAAAAGCAAATGTAAATGTAAATGGAGGGTATCTAGGGCAGGCTTGAGGAAATTGCACAAAGTGAAAGAGAAAAACCCAAAAAGATGTAGAAATAATTTCAGAGAAAGGAATAGATGTGGATGACAGAGATAAAAGAGAGCAAAAGAGGTCAACACATATGGAATAACAACAAAAGAAATGTCTAAAGACACGAATAGTGAAAATTTTATCTAGCATAAAGAACAACTTGAATCTGCAGATGCCTGAGCAAAATTAATACAAGGCTGACAACAGGATTTTAGATCTAGTTAAATTATTGAATTTCAAAAGTAACGCAAGGACCCTTATAGGGTTGTGAAGCAACAGGTTGTGTGCCTGATATATAAGCACTAGATAAATGCTGCTTCAGCTCTTGCTTTTTCTCCTTTCCCTCCTATTGTTGTTACTGTGATTGTTATTCTCCTCTCTTCCACCATTAAATGTTGTTATTGTTCATGACTGGGGCTTCAGCCCTCTCTCTTCCAGTATATTCTCCCTCCGGAGGCAATCTAGTCTGCACCTGAAATTTCAGTTGTTCTCTGCTTTCTAGTGACTCCTAGAGTTACATCACTATTTGGATGTCAAAAACTACCTCAAACTCAAATAATCAAGATATATTTCATTCTCTCCTCTCCTTTGGTGATTCCTCTACTGTTTGTCCAGAAAGCTAAGCACACTTCCAGTATTGCCAATTTGTAGGAATGGTACCAGTGCTTCCCAGGGGCAGAGGTCAAATGCTTAGGAGTCGTCCTTGACCTCTCCTTCTATCTAAGCCAATGATTGCATCTGCTCCTGGCCCTACCGTATGTTCTTCATGCAATGGCCGGAATGACCCTTACAGATATAAGCCAGATTATTAAATTCTGCAAACAATCTTCCAATGCCTTTGAATTTCACACAGGGCCATGGTCTATGCTCCCTACTATTTCTGTGACCTCATTTCCAATGTTCTCCTCTTGCTGTGTTATCCCACAGCAACCACAGTAGTATCTTTTCCTCTTCTAAATTACACAGAGACTGTCACTTCAGGTAACTTCTGCTTAGAAATCACTCTTCACAGCTGTCCAGATGCTGCTATCCTTTGCTTCATTTAGTCTCTCCTCAAATGTTACCTTATTGCCATTTCTCTCTCTGTTCCCCTAGTCCTTTGCTTTTCTTCTACATACTTATCACTGTGTGACATATTTCATTTGTGCTATCTATGGGTTTATTTGTTTTCTGTTCTCTCTCTTGCTCTATAAACCCACCACACTTTTTTTTCCCCAACTACTTGCTCTTGCCACAGGACGTTTGCACATATTTGCTCTACCTGGAATATTTTTTTTCAACCTCTCCCTCTGTGCCTACTTTCTGCCTTTTTACCTAATTAACTCCTTCTAGTTTTTTTACTTTAGCATGAATATTGCTTCATCAAGGATGCCTTGCCTGATCCATAACTCTCATCAGTGTCCTTTATTTATGCCTTCATAAAAACATTTCTCTTATTTATAGGATGCATCTACATCTCTTACTATGCGCTTATATAATATGATTATTTGTATACGATTATTTGGCCATCACTCCCACTAATTTATTGCTTAACTTTCTGGTATCCTCTGTGTTTAGCTCATAACCAGCTCATTCAATAACAAAATATTTAACAAATGAATAAATGAGCCCTTGGACCATGTAAGAGTCTCTGCTTTTTATTTGTTTTTCACATCACCAGTAGGTTACTTGGCAATAACCTGGTAATTAGCTCCAATTTCTCTTCCTTCGGCCTCCCTTACACAGTTGTCAAATTCAGCTTCCCAAAACATACTTCACATCCCATCAATGGTCTTCTAGTCCTAAGAAAAGAAAATAGAAACTGCCTAACTTCAAGCCCCTTCCTTGCTTCATTTTCAGCCTTACCCTCTCTGTATATAGTTTAAGATCAAGTGTAAATTTCATTAATAAATAATTTATGTTTTGTTATATTAGTGAGTGACTGACATCTGCTTAAAATAAATAAAAAAGAGGTTCCAAGATGATTATATGGTTCCTATATCTTGAGAAAGATAGTCAGGATTGGAATTGTTTGTATCATTATTATCATTATCATCATTATTTTATCTTATTTTTATAGGGTTTTGGGGAACAGGTGGTGTTTGGTTACATGAGTAAGTTCTTCAGTGGTGATTTGTGAGGTTTTGTTCCATCCATCACCCAAGCAGTCTACCCTGTACCCAATTTGTAGTCTTTTATCCCTCACCCCCTTCCCACCCTTTCCACTAGTTCCCCAAAGTCCATGTATCATTCTTATGTCTTTGCATCCGCATAGATTAGCTCCCATTTATAAGTGAGAACATACAATGTTTGGTTTTCCATTCTTGAGTTACTTCACTTACAATAATGGTCTCCAATACCACCCAGATGCCGAGAATGTCATTATTTTGTTCCTTTTTATGGCTGAATAGTGTTTCATTTTATATATATATATATTCATATATATATTCATATATATATTCATATATATTCATATATATGTATATATGTATATATGTGTATATATGTGTATATATATTCATATATATGTATATATGTGTATATATATTCATATATGTATGTATGTGTATATATATTCATATATATGTATGTATGTGTATATATATTCATATATATGTATATATGTGTGTATATATATTCATATATATGTATATATGTGTATATATTCATATATGTATATATGTGTATATATTCATATATATGTATATATGTGTATATATACATATATGTATATATGTGTATATATTCATATATATGTATATATTTGTATATACATTCATATATGTATATATGTATATACATTCATATATATGAATGTGTATGTGTATATACATTCATATATATGAATGTGTATGTGTATATACATTCATATATATGAATGTGTATGTGTATATACATTCATATATATGAATGTGTATGTGTATATACATTCATATATATGAATGTGTATGTGTATATACATTCATATATATGAATGTGTATGTGTATATACATTCATATATATGAATGTGTATGTGTATATACATTCATATATATGAATGTGTATGTGTATATACATTCATATATATGAATGTGTATGTGTATATACATTCATATATATGAATGTGTATGTGTATATACATTCATATATATGAATGTGTATGTGTATATATATTCATATATATGAATGTGTATGTGTATATATATTCATATATGTATGTATGTGTATATATATTCATATATGTATGTATGTGTATATATATTCATATATGTATATATGTGTATATATATTCATATATATGAATATATGTGTATATATTCGTATATATGAATATATGTGTATATATATTCGTATATATGAATATATGTGTATATATATTCGTATATATGAATATATGTGTATATATATTCGTATATATGTATATATGTGTATATATATTCGTATATATGTATATATGTGTATATATATTCGTATATATGTATATATGTGTATATATATTCGTATATGTGTATATGTGTATATATATTCGTATATGTGTATATGTATATATATTCGTATATGTGTATATGTGTATATATTCGTATATGTGTATATGTGTATATATTCATATATATGTGTATATGTGTATATATATTTATATATGTATGTATGTGTATATATTCATATATGTATACATATGTGTATATATTCATATATGTATACATATGTGTATATATTCATATATGTATACATATGTGTATATATTCATATATGTATACATATGTGTATATATTCATATATGTATACATATGTGTATATATTCATATATGTATACATATGTGTATACATATTCATATATATGTACATATGTGTATACATATTCATATATATGTACATATGTGTATACATATTCATATATATGTACACATGTGTATATATATTCATATATATGTACACATGTGTATATATATTCATATATATGTACACATGTGTATATATATTCATATATATGTACACATGTGTATATATATTCATATATATGTACACATGTGTATATATATTCATATATATGTACACATGTGTATATATATTCATATATATGTACACATGTGTATATATATTCATATATATGTACACATGTGTATATATATTCATATATATGTACATATGTGTATATATATTCATATATATGTACATATGTGTATATATATTCATATATATGTACATATGTGTATATATAGTCATATATATGTATATGTGTATATATAGTCATATATATGTATATATGTGTATATATAGTCATATATATGTATATATGTGTATATATATTCATATATATGCATATATGTGTATATATATTCATATATATGTATATAAGTGTGTTATATATTCATATATATGTATATAAGTGTGTTATATATTCATAGATGTATATGTGTGTATATATTCATAGATGTATATGTGTGTATATATATTCATATATATGTATATGTGTGTATATATATTCATATATATGTATATATGTGTGTATATATATTCATATATATGTATATATGTGTGTATATATATTCATATATATGTATATATGTGTGTATATATATTCATATATATGTATATATGTGTGTATATATATTCATATATATGTATATATGTGTGTATATATATTCATATATATGTATATATGTGTGTATATATATTCATATATATGTATATATGTGTGTATATATATTCATATATGTATGTGTGTATATATATTCATATATGTATATATATGTGTGTATATATATACACACACACACATACATATATATATATATATATCACAATTTCTTTATCCACTTGTTGATTGATGGGCATTTGGGCTGGTTCCATATTTTTGCAATTGTAAATTGTGCTGCTATTTGTTGGAATAAATCACTGCTAATGAGATGTGTAGCATTCAACAGTGCATATTGCAGAGAGAGACTATTAATTGAGTATACTTACTTTATTGGAATGTGATTTTTCTTCGAGAGACTCTCTTAGTTCAGGGTTTGGTTTAATTATAGCATATGACTGAAGAGAAAACTCTTTTTATTCTATGATTTGAACACATTATCCTGTGTTTTGCTGTTTTTCTAGATTGTAAACCTAATGGATCTTGCTGCGGTGTGACCTAAGATCCTGAACATATTTTGATAATAGGATTATCCTAAGAAATAAAAAACAAAGCCCTTTTTTTTCCTGAAGGGGATCAGAATGATTCAATCGCCCTTCCTGTGGTATTACTTGATGATTTAAATATTGAAAACAGTTTGCAGTAGTTAAAGTGTGTCATTTTTCTTACTTGAAATAAAATAAACATTATTTTAAAATTTTGAGATACAATAAACATCCAGAATACGATCCTCATCTCATATTCCTTCATATTTTTGTACAAAATGCTTACATGCAAATGCTATTTTCAGATATCTCTTCAATACATATGGAAGGCTCTTAGGTAAAGACACTGAAACTCAGAGAGCTTGTAGGTGGCAGAGTACAACCTTGGCTTAGTGTTTCTTGCATTACATACTATACCACATTACAGCTTTCAACCAAGTGTAACCCTCCAAATAGTACTTTTCATGCTGACTCCTTTTGTCACTCTGAAGGTCTCCATTATAAGTATGGGGAAATAAAAATATAGAAATATAGGGAATATATGGGCCTAATTTTCCATCTTTCGTCTCTTTGGTTTTCAGAATGGTGAAGCAGTTCTGCTCAATAGCTAGGATTGTTGATCTGGTTTGGGAGTCTACTCAAAGAACATTTTTTCTACCCAGAGGATTCACAAAACTTATTACTTAACCTGAGCTTCCTCCAGCCCATATGGCACCTTTCTTCTTCTTCTGGGCCAATGCAGATGTGGGTTGAGCAGATGGCTTGGTGAGTGAAATCTGGAATGCAATTCAGCTCCCACTCACTCTCTGTCCTGGTGGCATTGTGCAGAGTATCCCAAGACAAACTACAGATCCTAGGTCAGTCTTTAGACAACATTAGAGAGGAGAAAATGTGCTTATTATTAAGTTAGGTTGCTTTCTAAGAACTTGATGCCACTAGATCCTGGAGGGTTATTTAAGAGTAAACTTAACATTCTCTTCATCATACTGAGCACCTCAGAAGTGCTGGACCTGTCTTATCTATGGAGTCATATGTACTGGAAATTACCCAAGTCCACTTTTAGGAATCTTCATTAGATTGAACACAAGGGACTTAGTTAAAGAAATTGCTTGAATGTTTCCTGGCTGAAATAATCTCACTACTGTTTTCTGGATGACAAAGAGAGTCACAGATGACCAACTGATTACCCATTTTGAGCCTCAACTAGTTAATTGTAGAAATTCTGCCCAAGGACTCCAGGATAGGATTAATTAATGTGTCTGAACAAATCACATAAGTCTGTTTGAATGAGGATGGAGTGGCTTCTCTGGAAAATTAATTTAAAGAAAGACCCAAGGCCCTGCATGGGGAAGAAAGTACCCATGTAGGGCCTTGGGTCTTTCTTTAACAAGAAATAACTTGTCACATGGATGACAGTAGTGATCTGAATTTGATTTGCTGACTTTCTGTTGAATGTATCTTTGGCAAGTCCTTGAAAAAGATGTCTGATTCTAGGCAGAAATACAATAAGTAAAATTAAAAGCATGTCAAACACACTGAGTGCTGCTCCACATGCTTTAACACCCTGTCTTAACATTTCTGTAAACTAAGACTACATGCAACTTACAGGTAGGGTTGCTGTACTTATTTGCATGACTATGAGCAAACACATGCACAATTCAGTCCTTAACAAGTTGTTTTAGTCTATTGGTGTACTATAACAAAACACCATAAACTGGGTGGCTTCTAAACAAGGCCTCATTTTCTGATTGCTATACAATATTTTCTTGCTGTGTCCTCACATGGTGGAAGAAGCAAGGGATTTCTCTTGGGCTTCTTCTATAACACCACTAATCCCATTCATGAGGGCTCTGCTCTCATGACCTAATCACCCCCCAAAGGCCTCACCTCCTAATACCATCACCTTGGGGGTTAAGGTTCCAACACAGGAATTTTGTGGGAGTACTCAAATATTCAGACTATAGCACAAGTCCTTTTAGATGAATACAGTAAAATATAAGAGAGAGGAAGGAGTGCTTCTCTGCTTAGCAAACTCTAGCCAATTAGTTTGAGGAAGAAATGAAGTTGTCTTTGCCAGGTACAAATACTGCTTTCTCATCCCAGAAATATGAAGTTAATTTCCATTCTCACGTGGACAGCTTGTGCTTTTAATACAGGTGTACTAAATATTATGCATGTGTGCTCCTATCTTCAAAGATGCAACCATGGAAGACATGGCTGATTAGTCATGTAACTTTTTCCAGAGCCAGAATGTGACCTGAGAAGTCTCCTTAGCACAGTGCTCCAGGAAGTAACTAAAAACGAACTTGCAACCCCTGTTCTAGTATATTTTGAAACAAAAATATGCCATCTGGAGACATAGGTTCTTTATTAGAAAGGAAAGTTAATCCCAAGTTATGCTCTATTTAAGCACATGATCTTTTTAAATAGTAGCTATCTACAAATGAGGGATCCTTGCAGGAGGAAGATCCTTTTCCTGAGCTTAAGGCCACCATGAAAACATAACTGAAAGTTGAAAGGTCTTAGCCTGAATATTCAGATTATATTTCTGAAACACTCAAGACACTGAACACTTCTTTAACCTCCAGTTGCTGAATAGATATGTTTGGCAATACACAAGTCAGTTTACCTTTGGTTTTCAGGAATGGATTAAACAAAAGGAACTTAGACATTTTGGCTAGAGTTTGATTTGCTGACTTTCTGTTGAATGTATCTGTGGCAAGTCCTTCAAAAAAAATGTCTGATTCTAGGCAGAAATAGAATAAGTAAAATTAAAAGCATATGTCACTTAAAACTTTATAAGATTAGGGCAGTTGTTCAACCCACATAAAGATGGGGCTCTTTTGATAGAATATGATATGGAGAGGAAATTTTTATGTGAAATATAGTAGACACAGATAAGTTCCCTCTCTACTCCAGCTTTCTTAGATTCTTCTTAAAGGCGGTCTCTTTTTAGAGGAGTTTCCATCCCTGGAACGGATGGATATTTGTCTCTGAATGCAGCTAGATGAAAGGAAATAAGTCTGTGTTCATTGAGGGGCATGCAAATCACTCTCTCTGAATGGATGACTTTAAGGTAGTAAGATTATTTTAATAATTTCTTCAGTGTAGTGTAGTTTTTATTGGTTCATTCAAAGAGGCCGAACCAATGGCTGATGAAGACAGACACTGGACTCATCTGTCTACTAGTTATTGAAAAAAAAAAAGGATAAACTTTTGTTACTAGCAGCTGACTCATTCTTGGGCAAAAAGAGACAAAGCAAGCACGAGAAAATAGTAGGTGAGGTGATTTATTGGTTAGCCAATTTCCTAGCCAGGCAAGACAATGTATGAAGTGCATAGAATCTGGGTCTTAGGGTGTGGGGCACATTGACCAAAGGAGTAAGGGAGAAAGGTTGCAGAATAGCTGCATATTAAAATATATATTGAGACTTTATCACATTTTTGATACTCAGGTTTGCTGGTTTCCCTGGCAACGAGAGCCCACCTCACTTGATTGTGCAATCTATGACAAAGATAGACAGGTAGCTAGCTAGATGGATAGATGGATAGATAGGTGGCAGGTTACTTTTGTACTGATATACCAAGGTTTTATCACTGTTAACTCAAAATTCCACTGCAAATATTTTACATTTGACAACATGGATTTGACAATCTTTCTGTAGCAGAAATATGATGTACGTAGCAGTATAAAAGAGAGATTGAGCAACATTATTGAGTATAGTTGGCCCTCCGTGTCTGTGGGCCCACATTCATGGACTTAATCACAGATCAAGAATATTCAGGAGAGAAAAAAAGCGTAGTGGAATCTGTACTAACATGTAAAGACTTTTTTCCTTGTCATTATTCCCTAAACAATACAGTATAACAACTATTTATATAGCACTTACATTGTATTAAATATTATAAGTAATCTAGAAATGATTAAAAATACACAGGAAGATGTGCATGGGCTATATGGAGATATTACAAAATTTTATATAAGGGGCTTGATCACCCATATATTTTGGTGTGGGAGGGATCCTGGAATGAATCCCTCATGAATACTAAAGGAAAACTATATTTAAGAGCATGAGACTGAAATCAGATGATCCCTGGACCTTACTAGTGGAGTGACACTGTACGGATTTACAAAACTTTGCTGAGCTTTAGTTTCCTCTTCAATAAAATAGGGCTTATAATAATAATTATAATAATAATAATCACCTTATAATATTGTTGTGGGGACAAAACACACATTTTATATGTATTTTAGATAGCATTGCCTGATAAAATACAGAAGATCCTGTTAAATTTGAAATTCAGATAAATAACATTTTTTTTTTAGTACGAGTATATCCCATGTAATATTTGGGACATATTTACATGAAACATTTATTTATTGCTTATCTGTATTTTTATTTGCTAGATCTGACAACTTAGCCTTAGAGGATAAATGGACAAAAGAGCTTCAACTCCCAGTGTTGTTGGTACTGCATGACTTTGGTGGACAACAGCCACAGACAGTGCCCAGACCAGTGGAAGCAATGGTGAGTTTTCTCTTTGAGACCTTGTAGAATTTAATGGCTTTGGCAGCAGATATATAGATAGAAATCCAAAAGTAGAGTGAAAGAATGGGAATATGGTAGAATCTGTTAAAAGTGCTATGTTTATGACACGTTAATTAGACACTCAATGGGGACTCCCAAGATTGGGACAGTGGAGTTGAGCT
This sequence comes from Pongo abelii, assembly GCF_028885655.2. Taxonomy (NCBI): domain Eukaryota; kingdom Metazoa; phylum Chordata; class Mammalia; order Primates; family Hominidae; genus Pongo; species Pongo abelii. The sequence goes on along the minus strand of NC_071988.2, from coordinate 122,500,028 downwards.
TCCACAATCAACTCAGCAGCCAAGGTAAGAGAAAATACTGTTTGAAAATTTAAAAAACAAAAACTACAGTTGCCAAGGTTGCCTGTAGACACGTGGATATGCAGAAAATAGATTTCCTTGATGTTGCTTCATGGACAAACTAAATCCACAAAGGACATGGAAAAATCAGAGTGTTTGGGGGAATATTTACAACAGAAATGCAAAGCAACCCTGAGCTTCCAACATGATTTAAAATGGTTAATTCATTGTTTCTTCCTGGTGAGGAGGCAAGATTTAGTGATTGGGCTGTAGATGCTGTTTTCCCTGGTGCTGTCCTTGTGGAAGGTGGTCAGCAACATGATTCCCTCCTGGGCAATGTTTGAATTTAATTATGTTCAGGGACGATGCAGAATGCATCAATTTATTAACCTTGTTTACTTCAAGATACTAAATTGATGCACTTATTCAAATAGGGTAGTTTCATATACTCATTCTGAGCCATTCACTTGCAAAAGAAAAATGTCATCTTTAGCAAGTAATTATAGCTAAAAAGGCTACAACTAGGTAATAAGGCTTTAGAACAGAAGCAGTAAAGATTGCATTAGCAATCTGCCTCAGGAGAACCAGAGAGCCTGGCTGACACGTTTTGAGCAAGATGACCAAGTGTAGCATGATACGACCCACACTGCCAGCTCACATTCTCAGTATGACCCACATAGCTTAGATTTTTAAAACAGTAATTTCTACAAATGAGGGGTGGATGATCAGCCTGATAGACTGATCTATCTTGTCTCCTAATATTGGAGACAAGAGTATTATTTTCCAGAAAGGCAACAATCTTGATAGAAAAATTTATATCCACACAATGTACTATTTTTCTGTGTTATTTTGCCTGTTGTTCTAGAAAAATTTCAAAGTGTACAAAATCTCTAATTCTATTCTCTTAAGACCACAGTCACATTAGGGAAGCTTTCCCAATATGCCCACCCTTCTTTCTATAAGAGCCTTCTTTTAATTGACTTGCTTGGCCCAGCAATAATCCAGAAGCTACTAGAAACCCACTGACTCCAGGCCTCTGAGGTTTCTTGAAAAAATTGACTCAAATCACATTTTTCTGGTTAGCTAAATCTTGAATCTACTTTTGTTTCAATGCTAGGGTTTCTCTAGGAGTTTACAATAGCACTGAAAAGTCTCCAACAGGTAAAGTAAAGGCCTTATGTTTGAACAAATGCTGGGCATAGCAGGTGGCACCTGTCAGGATACACACAGCATCTCCAACCTAGATTGTTTATTCTCTGACTTCTCCCTGAAATTTCTCTCCTGCTCTTTCTTACTTAAAGTTGACCCTTTCCTCTGCAGCTCCTAAAGCTCTATTATAGCAAACCAGCTGTTGAGGCTCTACAAACAGCCTGTTCTGTATCTGGTAAAATCTTTGCAGTGAAAGAAGGAGATGGTATTTTTCTCCGCTGTCCCCCATCAGTGGTGGGAACCATTGGGCACAAAGTTGTGGCTCAATACATGTGTTACCTGTTCCTAAAACCTCCCTCACACAGGGCAGAGATGATACATACCTGACACATATGCTGTCATTTTAACTATATTTCCATTCCTACACTTAGACGTTAATTGTTCCTGCTGAGAAGCTTCAGAATTCTTCTCCCCATAGCACTGAAGCCTTCCACTACCAAATAGAATTTCTCTGCTAAATGAAACAAGCTGCAGAACCACAATAATATTCTTACTGTAAGAAAATCACACCATCTATCTTTCTGTAACTCTGAATCCTTATTTTCAGGTTCAATCACAACAAAAACAATAACAATGTACAATAATAATAATGGGCATATCACGCATATTCTCTTGAATCCTTCAAATAGTTCCACAGGCATTTACAAAGAGGAATATGAAGCCCACAAAGGCATACAACTATGATTTGGCAGTGCTGGATTCATACTCAGAAATGCCTGGGTACAAAGTTGGTGCTTTTTCTTCTAAGACATTTTGTTGCCCAGAATTATGGAAACTGTTTTAATAGGAACATTTTGCATATGAATTTGCAAAAGGGAGGATATTTTTTTTTCCTTCCCAAATAAAGAACCGTAGGGTTGGTTAACACCTCAAATAGATTTTCCGTACCCTGGGTGAATTAAAGTTTCTTGCTTTGAGTTAATAATATAAAAAATCACTCTCCTTAACATACAACCTTCTTTCCTTTAGCCTTGCCCCTTTCTTAGTAGAACACCCAGCCAACTCTTCCCTTTGAATCAGTTCCTGATAATGGAGGCTGATTTTGCAGTTTTCATCTTAAAGAGAAAATAAAGGCAGGTTTTCTCTATCATTGATTTGTCTCAAGGAACATAATAGCAAAACATTCTGGTAGAAATGAGGTGTAGACCTTGTGCCCGTACATTGATTTTCATGTTCTCAGATGTTCACACTACCTAGTGGGCTTGTAAAGCTGGTTTGTGATAGTTAAGACTATCATGGGCATATCAATCAGAATATGCTCCAACAGTTTGCTTATTACTGAGGAAAGAATTGTTTAGATAGATTACGTTTATGTCTCATTTTCCTCATTTATAAAATTAGGGAATTTTCAAACTTTTAAAAGCATAAGTCTCTTTAATAAAATAAAATCTTTGGATAAACTTCCAAAAATAGCACTGATAAAAATGGAAACACTGGGGTTAAAAAACAGGTTGGGATGCACAACCAGAAGCCCAGGAGTCACCCTGGTCCACACCCTTTAGTTGCTTTTGGGACATGTGCATAGGAAGCTCTCCAAGACACAGTGTGGCAACCACTGGATTAGATGTTCCTGAAGGTCATCTCTAGCTCTGGCATTCAAAGACCTGTGTGTGTCCCTCCCTACCACATGCTAGTCACATCCGTGTTGCAGCAGGATGTTCTTGCTCCTCTACAGGCAACAGACTGCAGCTCTTCATCTCTCTCAGCCCATTCAGGCAATGACCGTACCTTTCTTGTTTCCTCAGGCACTGTTGTTAATGACATATTCTCAGAAACTTTTGCTGAACCACTATCATCTTTCTTCCTATTGCATATAGAAGCCAGGATATCCACACACTTAAACAATTTTTAAGAAACATTTCAGCACAATTGAGTCTCAACGGTCTGGGGAAGGAAGAAAGTATTACATATTCACTTCCTGGTAGAAATGGAGATCTCAACTCAAAGCAAGTTAATGATAATAACTTGAAGTTTAAGGTTTGGTTTAGACTACTACTACCTTCTGGTAATCCTCCTGGTGCATTGACATGATGATCTTCCAACAGAACGATGGGAGTTTTAACGAAAAAACACAGCCAGTCAACGTAATCCAATGCAGATGAGCTCTTATCTGCTGATACTTAGTAATAACACCATTAGAAATGGGCTTGGTATCCCCTGAGCAAGTGTGTTCTGGAATCTACATTTGCATCTCAGCTCTGCCACTTTATAAGCTGTGTAAGAGAGGGAAAATAACTTAATCGCTCTGAGCATTAGTTTCCTTTTCTGCAGTGGACATGATGCCTACCTTGCAAAGTTTTGTGAGAATTAATGACATGGAGTGCTAAATTTTCCACCAAATGACTGGTACATAATTGGGGCTCAATATAAAGGTTGCAGTTTTCCTTTAAATAGAAGGGGCACAGCTACAGACACTGGAAAAACTTTGTGAGTACATCCTATAGCCAAAAGCAGAAGAATAATTTCACTAATGTTCAGCAGAGGAAATATGATTAATTTTACCTCTTTGCAGCTAAATATTAACAAACACTATGAACGTTATGCCATCTTAGTACCAAAAAACTAGAAGAAACCAGGGTGGCCCTGAAAATTGTAAAACAGCAAATGATATAATTTCCACCTAATTGTATCATGTTAAACTCTCTTCTCAGAAAACAAAAGAAAAAAAAACAGAAAGAGAGACTTGAAAAGTACAAAGAATCACATGATTTTTATAGTGTCATGTAATGGAGTTCAAACTATAAATTATTTATCTTTTCTTTCAGATAAATCTGCAAGTAAAAACTATTAGAAGAAAGCTGGAGATATTTTTTGGTTTGAATACCATGTTGTGGCAACATCCTTCTTTTTTTAAAGTTCTGTCAATTTGCATTAAGTTGTTTTCTTAGCAATTTTATCATAAGGAGGAGTCAATGGAGGTGGATATGCTATTTGGGGATAATCTTTCAAGAAAAATGATCCAAAATACTCCATACGGATGAGCCAAACAAAATAGCATTTGAAAGGGAAGAAGCTCAAGTGGTAGGTTATACAATTCATATTCCCCGCACTAAGAACTTACTGACAAAAGCCAGCAAGCATATACAAATAAGTCTTTTCACATGTTGATTATCACCTGAAATTTTATCTGGAATATTATTTCCAGGATTATAATAACAGAAGAGATCAGAGATAAACTACACTGAGAAAGGAAAATTTTACTGAAAGAGCATTTGCAAACATAAAGTCACATACCTCACTTCAGAAAATAAAATAGATAAGCTGATTTATATAAGCTCCAGGAATATTGTGTGTCCCTCTTCTGTAGCTAATTTGGACTGTATGTACATGCAGAGCTATGTTTAAGAAAAACCAGTTACCATGGTGACACAGTACCCCATCTAAATGCAGAATGAGATATCTAATTTTGTGTGTTAACTATTTGGCTGAAAAATGAAGAATGGCTTGGAAGCTACAGATGGATCAAGAATATCTCTCTAGGTTTCTTTATCTTTTCCCTACCTCTGTCCTGGTCTGTCTCTTCCCCACTTAGACAAAATACTGATTTTTATTCTTCATTATTAAGTCGATGATGCTGTTTTTCCTGAATCTGACAAAAATAATGCAGAAAGGCAAACTACTTCTTTTGTTTAAGATAGGACAAAACTTTGACATATTAAACAAGTAAATTAATCTTTAAATAATTTTCTTGTTAGTTCTCATTAGAAGTGACATTTTCAAAATAAATCTCTAATATTAGAGCTTGTTGATCTCTCTAATTTTAGTCTTTTTCTTCCCACATCCAGTCACAAGTATTTTTATTTTAGAGTCATGCTCTCTGGCTGGAGTACGGGGAAGCTGTCTTACATGAAAAATGCTACACAAGTACATATGGAAATGAACAAGAATGTACAAATTCTTATCTTCAATCTTTTTAGTGATTTTTTTTTTCTTTGAGACAGAGCATTGTTCTGTTGCCCAGGCAGGAGTGCAGTGGTGCACTCTCAGCTCACTACAACTTCTGCCTTCCAGAAAAGAAGCCTCCCAAGTAGCTGGGATTACAGGCGTGAGCCACTGCGCCCAGCTAATTTTTGTATTTGTAGCAGAGGTAGGGTTTCACCATGTTGGCCAGGCTGGTCTCAAACTCCTGACCTCAAGTAATCAGCCTACTTTGGTCTCCCAAAGTGCTGGGATTACAGGTGTGAGCCCCTGCGCCCAGCCAAGAATATTGTTTAAAAATCCAATATCTGATAAGAGTTCTTTCAATATTCACGACAACAAATGATACCTACGAGACACATTTTCCATGACTTTGTGCTTATGCATTTGCCCATTTGTTGGATCAATGGCAGAGGTACTTTCAGGGGAAATTACCAAAGAGTATGAAAGAAACCTAATAAGATACTGACTAAAGCCAAGTCTTCGTTAACAATGGTCTGATGGGTAGTCATTGCATGGGTCATGAATCAAACACATAACCACCAGCCAATCTTCCTCTGAAGTTAAATATAATAGATACATTATTAGTTTTTATCTCTTCTACCTTTTTCCACATTGTAGTTGATATCCAAATAAACTGAGCATGCAAAAAGCAGTTTTTGGGTGAACAGAAGAATGAAAATATTATACTTCATCAGTCGCCAGACAGAAAAATCATGGCTGGGAAGACCAAGAAAGAGCAGTTGCCTGTTTCTTCTATGTACTGAATTTAGTCTTTCCTGATTCAAGTAAGTGTCTGATGCACTTTAAAGTGACATTGCCCTTTACTTAGTGATATAAGAATTTTTTTAAAAAAAGGCTACCTGACCTCCTAAGCACTCACAATGTAGTATAGAAATAGGAATATACAGCTTGTAATTGGAATCAGTAAGTTTTAAGGTGGTACTGTTTGTGACTTTAATGTCTAAAGCATCTGTGAGTCCATTAATGTAAAATGTGTAACTTGTTCACCATACAGCTGGGAGTCTTTAAATACCATACCTAATAAGAGAATTTCTGATTTTGAAAGAATTCAAGGTATTCAAATTAGATGGTAATAGAAAGTACAAATTCTAGTGCTGTGGCAGTGAACACAGCTAATCCATGGAGTACCGGATATAGGATTTATGTTGTGTGTGATCTCACTGTATACTTATGTTTTTCCTCTTTGTATAAGTGATCATGAAAATTTATGATACATCTATTTTATTTGTTTGCACAGCTAAATGCTCATTCCCAAGAAAACCTAACAATTGCTTTTCTGGTAAGATTTCAGAACCATTCACTACAAATTTTGGGGCAACTCTAATGGCAGAGTGAACCATCCTCAGGAGCGTGAAATGGACATTAGGGTCCCTTTCTGCTGCTCAGTTCTAGTAATTATGCAGGTGAACCGAGATTTGGTTGAACTTTTTAAAAGAAAATTCTTCTTTGTTTTCCGCAGGGCGCGGTGGCTCACGCCTGTAATCCCAGCACTTTGGGAGGCCGAGGTGAGCGGATCATGAGGTCAGGAGATAGAGACAGTCCTGGCTAACACGGTGAAACCCCGTCTCTATGGAACCCAGGAGGCGGAGTTTGCAAGGAACCGAGATCGCACCACTGCCCTCCAGCCTGAGCGACAGAGTGAGACTCCATCTCCAAAAAAAAAAAAGAAAATTCTTCTTTGTTTTCAAATAATGCAACATGGCTATTGTAAATCATGCAAACAATACAGAGGTTTATAAAGATCCCCCCCCATCTTCATTCCTTAATGATTTGCAGTCAGCTAATGCTTCCCCTTCACCTACTCCAGCTAAACTACCTACTCCACAACAACATCACTGCTAACAGTTTGGTATGTGTCTTTTAATATATATGTGTGTGTGTATATTATATATAATATTATTAAATATAAGGTGTGTGTATTATATATAATGCTATAATATATAATATATGTATTTTTTATATATATATATATTTGCATGTGCCATCACAGATGTAAACATACACATTTTACCACTTCACTGCACCAGGAGTACCTGGAGGAGTGAACCAGTATTGACACACTTGTCTCTGGAGTCCAGGGGTTGGTGCAAACCACTTCTTTACTTTTTCTTCACATCACCTATCAGTTCACAGTACTTACTTTGAAGGTATGAGCATAACCCCTTTCCTTCCCTCCCCTTCTCATTCTAGTATCCTCCTTCTTGTCTTCCACAAGCCCTTGGTCGTCTCCATTACTCTCCCTTCTCACCAAAAACTTTGATGCCTGAGTACCTGGGCATCACCTAAAGAAGGGGGATCTTCAGTGGCCCCTGAGCAGTGGAGAGCTGGCAATGCTGGACGGCCTCACAGTCTTCAGAGGGAAATACCCGCAAGCCAAATCCATATTTTTTTCTGGATAATATTAATGATATCCCTTAGCAAATATTTGTTATGCTATAAAAGTGACAGTCTCACCAAAAACCATGGACTCTTAATGGAACTGACAAGAGCAGGGACAGAGAGGAAGAAGAGTAAGAAATAGAAGAGGAGAACTCCAAGAATTTCCCAGAAATTTCCCTTTCTGTTTCTGTCTCTGTTTTGCTCTCTCTCTCTCTCTCTCTCTCTCACACACACACACACACACACACACTTTAAAGATGAGATGATCCTATGTAGATTAGTCTATATATTTTTTATTTTAATGGTTTCTGATGGACATGTCTACAAAGTCAGCATTTTTAAAAAGGTGCATAAAATTCAATGTTTTGAATGTACTTTTTTATTGATTTAACAAATTCCCTATTTTTGGAATTTAGTGACAGTGCTGTTTTTCAGTATTATAAAGAGTGTTGCAAATAAAATCTTTTTTTGCATATCATACATACTTGATGAGTTTATAAATATGTAGTTTATTAATCTAGGAAAGAAGATATGCAGATTAAATAAGGAGGTAGGGAATGAGTAACCATAACTAAGAAATACTGAACTTTTTGGTGTAATTTTGTTTTGCAGATGATCTTCCTGTTGTCTTTATTCTGAAGGCTCTCTTATTTTTATCTTGATTCCATTTATTTTTAGTAGTACCTCTTTTTCATTTATCTATCAGTTTATCCATCCATCCATCCATCCATCCATCCCTGTATTTTACAAACTAATATAACCACTTTGGAACAAGCTATACTTGGTTCCAACATTCAAGAAACGTAGTGTCTCACAGGGAGATTGGCATTAATAAATCAATGTATTAATTAATTACAATTTAGATGAGTATCACAAAGAAAAATACTGCATGCTAAACAATCATATAATAGAGGACTCTTAACTAGTGAACACTTGTTCTTTGAGAGCCATCTGGTACTTCACATTTCCACATTCTGAAGAACTTTAGCACTTGACCCCTCCAGTCTGCCATCATCCTCATGTTATTCAACATCCAACACCCTGACTCACAGTTCCTTCACTTCTACACTCCTGTATTGCAGCCTATTTAATTTCAACAACTCATCACAATAACCTCATCTTAAAACTCCTCATCTAAAAACATCCAGAATGGTTTTATTACCATAGTCTCAAATTATGGTATTCTTTTTCTCTGACTACCTCATTTCCTCACTCCTACTGAACATACTCTTTGTCTTCATTGGAACTGCATAACTTCAATGACTGTTTACAATGTAAATGTTTTACATATGATTGTCTCATGGAGTCTTCCCTCAAATGCTATGAAATAACTATTGGTTCAGGAACCTATTAAGTGTTGCTAGTACAATAGAGATTTTTCCATTTTCTTATGCCAAAGTTTGCCTATTACTTTTATCAAGTATCTTAGATAACAGCATCCTATGTAAATTTTCTGAATGAGTCTACAACTCACTGTTACTTGTCTTGTTTTATTTCCATTTGATTATGTTGCATTTTTAAAAATTGCCGTTTTATGTCTCCTTTTTATCCACAGGGATGTAAACTCATCGAGAATAGAAACCTTGACTTTCTGTTCACTGCTTTCTTTTTTTTTTAATCCATCATCATAACAACGCCTGAAATATGCCAAAGAGATATTTGTTGAATGCATCTGTGGGGTTTAATGGTACCTAACCTCTGGCAGTTAACAAAACCAGTGTTTTAAAAAACTATCCATTTGTCCATTTTCTGCATACTTTCTTTTTATTGTTGTTTCTCTCACATAATTGAAAGAAAAATTTCAACAATGTGCCAAGCATTGCATTAGGCACTAGGAGAGTAAACATAAATAAGACAGTGTTGTCTTGATTGTGTCACAAAGACATTGGCTGATGGAAAACTAGACAGAACAAAAAGTATTATTGCACTGAGAAAAATTAATTCATAAATATTTTGTTGAAACTCTGGGGGAGATAAGCATTGAAAAGTTCTATAACCAAAGTATTAAAAAAGAAAATCAATTATTTCTATCTTAAGATGCATAAAATGTTATTTTTGTCTTTATTTAGTATTTTTTTGGTGTCTTTATTGTTTCATATTAAAGAATATTATAAATATATTTTGTATAGTATCTAAAAGATGCCAAAATCAACTTTTTTAGGGATTTTTATTATTAAGAGTAGAATAAACTATGATTAAAAAAATAGATCCTCAATAGCACATTGGCTCAGAACCAGTAGGAGTTTATTTCTTGCTCATATAGAGATTGAATCTTGTGTTCCTGGTTAAACAGCAGTTCTCCATGTCACCACTCTGGGAAGCAGTTTCCTTCTTGCGGCTTCATCATCCCCTAGGCTGTGGTTCAGGCCAGTGGTTCGAGAATCAGTAGCATCGGCATCACCTAGGACCTTATTAGAAATGCATATTCTCAGGCTCCACCCTAGACCCACTCAAAATTCTGAAGGTAGGTTCCAGCAATTAGCATTGTAAACAGCCCTCCAGGTCATTCTAATGCATGATAAAAGTTGAGAACCACTGTTCCAGGCCTTCAGCCCTCATGTTATTTGTACCCAGTAAGTGGACAGGAAAAAGTTACACTTGCTTCTGAAAGGTCTTGACTCAGATATGCCATACGTTCATTACTTTGCCCATATTTCATTGTCAAAAAATTAGTAACATGGCCACAAAGTCTCTTCTACAGATGTCTTAAATGCAAATTCACCTACTATGTAGGAGAATTCTGTATTGAGGGGTGAGGCGTTGGTGTGGTGGAATGTACTGGAACATAATGCTTAGGATTGGATTGCAGAAGACCTATTGTGCTTTGTAGTGGCTCTAATACAATTTAATAGATTCCGGCAAGATTTTTGGTACACAACACTTTTATTTTAATGGTCTCTAGTGGGACTATATATTCTGCCTGAATAATGTTAACGTGTAAAAATGTAAAATAGAAATGTGTAAAGTGGCTAATGGTAAATATGACTCCACTCTGAAGAATAATTTTCTTAAAAAAATAATGTAACAGGAATAGAAACTTGCAGCAGCGATATGAGACCAGGGCCAGTTGTTTATTTGGAGGGGAATGGAAGAAGATGTGGAACTGATGAGAAATAAAATTGAGCCTGCCTCAGAGCCATCGAGAGGGCTTATTAAAACCCAGGTTCCCTGGCCCCACGATCAGAGTGTCTGATCCAGCAGGTCTGGGGAAGAGCAAGAGAATTTCGTTTCTAAATCATTTTCAGGTGATAATGTTTTTGTTTAGGGAGCATACTTTGAGGATTACTGACTAGGCATTGTAAAAGAAATCTTTCGGATGAAACCTGGATTTGGGGTAAATTCTCTGTGCCCTGGGGCTTTTTGATAGGTGTTTCTGTGACACACAGGCCAAAGATTTTTCTTTTCTTGGCTAAGTTTGATGTGTGCTCCCAACTTGAGGATTGGAGAGTAGATATTGGCTGCTCTCCAAAGGAAAAAAATCAACAGCTTTGTACCTTTAGGGAATGTTTATTAATCTTTATTATATCAGCAGTTTCTCCTGTGGTGGGAATTAGGAGCTAAAGGTGTAACTCATTTCATTAATTAGACAAATAATCTTGTTCAGTTACAAAGTATTTTATTACTGTTTCTCCCTCTCTCCCCCTACCATCAACACTTTTGAACATTTTTAAATAGACTCATAGATACACACTCACTTCCAATTTCTTCTACCTTCAATAAAAGGCTTGGTTTTGTGGAACTGCTAAGACATCAACTTTCACTATGTAAAATAAATGCATTAAGAACACATAATACCCTGCTTATTTTAGCTGACTCCTATAGAGAGCTTGCCTCTATAAGTATTGTTTTTCTGCAATTTAGGCTGAGTCTGTGAATTCATTGAATTAAATTGCTCTTTCTACCCTCAGATCTCTCTCTCCATTGTTGATTCTGAATTAAAATTCTGTGCTAGCTGAAGCCCAACATTTTACAAACTGCAAAAGGTATATATTCTCCTTGTGTGTTATTTTTATTATGATATAAATTATAATATACACTGCCAACTGAACGTCAGCAGTGTCCCAAGAATTGTACTGAGCAAAGAGTTTGACAAGTTCCTTGCCTAAGGATTATGTAAAAGCCATTCAAGTAGAGCTGAGTTAACATATGACTTAGTTTAGTGTGGCTTAACTTGAATATTGTTTGATTCTTTGGATGTGAAATGAGTTTGTGGGAGAGCAAAAGAAATGAAATATTACGATCTGTTTTTCTGAAACATCTGCTGGTTTCAACTAAAAACTCAGTTTTCTCTGTTGAAAACAATCCTTGTTTATCATTTTATTTCTTTGAGTTGAAATAGTAGGATTGATGGCTTCAAGTTAGCAGTAAGAGAGTGACAATAATGTCTGATGTTTTAATCACCTTCTTTTCTATCCAGGTATAATGCTGTGCTCCAACTACTTAACATTACCTTTCTTCATTCCTTCTTTGTATTATAGGTGGATGAGATTTAGCTATTTGTTTCATGTTGAAAAGATTTGAAAATTTCTCCATTTTTCTGAGGCACTCAACTTATCTTATTTTTAAAATAATTATTGAGGTTTATCATACATATGGATAAAGTACATAAAGTACACTAATTGTAAGTGTGCAGATTGATTTGATTTTCTCATAGTTCAAAGACAAAAGTACAATAAATCTAGTTTTGCGGATCTTAATTGGCTTGTATTTGCAATTCTAGAATCAGACAGGAGTTTGAAACAAAAATGGCTCAGAATGCCCCACCCTACCACCTGTGCATGTTATATTTACAGTCAGAGAAAAGGAAGTGACATTCAGAAAATGGAAGTGAGGTACAGAGACAGCCTGATTGATTACAACTCACATGTGCCTTATTTGAATATAATTTGAATAGTTGGTCACCTGTGATAGGATGAGACACTTATTTGTTCCTAAACTAGGTTTTCAGTTTGTTTACATTCTGAGTTAGGTTGCAGTTAGGAACTCCTAAGAAGGCCTCCTTGGGCCAATTTTAGTTTGATTTAACACTAAATATCACACTGTGTAACCACACACAGCTCAAGACAGAATATTCTCATATCACGGAAGTTTCCCCATGTCCCTCTCCAGTCAAAACCTCTCCAAAAGTAATTACTACTTTGATTTCTAACACCATGGGTTAGTTTTGTATCTGCTTGAACTTCATATGCAGTCATATAGTATATACTATTTTGTCTCTGATTTCTTTTGTTCATCATTACTCTGGGAGAGTCATCTGTGTGGTGGTGTGTATCAGTAGTCTATTCTTTATTGGTGTGTGGTATTTCATTTAATGAGCACACACAATTTGTTTACCTGTTTGTTGTTGTTGTTGTTGTTATTGGTCACATGGATTGTTTCCAGTTAGAGTTATTATGACTAATGCTGTTGTCAAGATTTTTGTATTTTTTTGGTGTTCACGTGAACTAATTAGTTGTGAGCCACGAAATAGGCAGACGATTAGCTCCAATTTGTAATGCCACTATTCCAAATAATTGTGCTAATTTATACTTCTTCCAGTAATGTATCAGAGTTCCAGTTGCTCCATATTCTCATCAACATTTACTATTGTCAATTTGTAAAATGTTAGCTATTCCTGTGGGTATATAATAGCATCTCTTTGTCAGCCTATTTTAAAAAATCAATTAATAAAACTTCTAGATTAAATAAAAAAGAATCTTTCAGATTGATTACTCAGAAAAGATAAGTTTAATCAGCTGTCTACATTTTAAAGCCACAAGAGGCATCTATACAGTTATTAACTAAGTTCTAGCATAATTGAAAAGCCAAAATTTGCCAAGCATGTAATAATAATAATGATGACACCCACTAGGTCACAAATAAATTGCTAAATTATTTCTTTGTAATGACTCACTTAAGGTGTTGAGTTTTGTATCTGACATTACTATACTTGTTTCTAAACACACTCTGAATTTGGGGCTGCTTTTGACCATTAATATAATTCAGATTTCGTCACTTGCTCTAAGTACATCTTTCTGAAAACAGCGAATTCAGTCTTCATAGCCTCAAGTATTTACTCTGAGAACAGAACTGCAAATTAAACAAGATAACATTTTTCCCCTCACCTGCTTTAAGTACAACTTCCTGAAAACAGTGAATCCACAGTCTTCAGATCCCCAAGTAGAGTTATCTCTTGGTATATGCTGGGGATTTGTCCAGGACCACCTGTGTGTATCTACATCCCACATACTCAGTTGGTTCTTCAAAACCTGAGTATACAAAAAGTCAGCCCTCTGTATACACAGGTTTCATATTCCAAAAATGCTGCATTTTCAACCCGCACATGGCTAAAAATACCTGCATACAAGTGGACCCCTGCAGTTCAAATCCATGTTATTCAAGGGTCAACTGCATTTACTTTGAGAATAGAAGCACAAACTAAGATAACATTTTTTTTTCTAAAAAGCTACTATCAACATTTTGTACATTTGTGTTTTTTTTGTGATCATATACTCTTGGGTCATTAACGTTTTTCAAATAATTTCATTTAGAAAAAAATTGTCTTTGCACTAAAATGGCAAAGTTACTGAATGATTTTTTTCTCTTTTAATTACTTTAGAGAAAGGACTGTTGTTTACTCTTCAGTTTGTCTTTGGGCTTGTTTCTGCTTACTTCTCTTTTGGGTGCTAGCATATGGGCTGACCTGTCCATGGACAATACAACTTCATTTTTAAAGAGTGGATGGCAATCAAAATTTCTGTGCAGAATTAGAAGCAGACAAAAACCCTGAAGGAAGTTGAGCACATCTCAATTCAGGCACTCTGCGGTTTTTTTGTTCAAGTCTCCTGACAATTGTCTTTGATTAACAAATACTGAGTAGAGAAATAGTACATTGAATGAAAGAGTCATTAAAGTTACTTTTTATACATCCTTAGCAATTATAAGAATGACTTCCATTTGTGGTTGGACACAAATGTAGAGGCCAGAGAAGAAAGCAAATGCAGTCACAGAGAGGAAAGTGCTTCAGTAGTGTGTAGTGTTGACGAGGTCCAGTGCAGCGGTGAAACATAACTAATAACACAACAACAATTCGATGGAGAAAATAGACTCTTCCATAAGAGTAAACACCTTCCGTAAATGTAAACACCTTCCATAAATGTAAACACCTAGGTATCCACGTGAAAAAGAATAAAGTTAGGCTCCTATTTTCCAACATATTAAAAAATTAACTTAAAATGGATGAAAGATCTAAACATAACAGCTAATACTGTAAGTGTCAGGACACAAAATCATCATACAAAAATCAGTAGCATTTCTATACATCAATATCATTCAAGATGAGAGTCAAATCAAGAATGCAATCTCGTTTACAATAGCCACATAACAAAATAAGATATTTAGATATCCATCTAACCAAGAAGGTGAAACATCTCTACAAGGAGAATCACAAAACACTGCTGAATGAAATTATAGATGAAACAAATGAATGGAAAAACATTCCACGTTCATAGATTGGAAGAATCAGTATCATTATAATGGCCACACTGCTCAAAACAATCTATGGATTCAATGTTATTCTTATCAAACTGCCACTGTCCGTTTTCACAGAATTAGAAAAAAACTATTCTAAAACTTACACAGAACTAAACATCAGCCTGAAGAGCCAAAGCAATCCTAACCAAAAAGAATAAAGCAATAGGCATCACATTACCCAACTTTAAACTAAACTATAAAGCTACAGTAACCAAAACAGCATGGTACTAGTACAAAAACAGAAACATAGACCACTGGAACAGGCTATAGAACCCAGAAATAGAGGTGCACATCTACAGCCATCTAATCTTTGACAGAGTTGACAATAATAAGCAATGAGGAAATAAATGGTGCCAGGATAGCTGGCTAGCCATATGCAGGAGAATGAATGTGGACACCTACCTTTCACTGTATACAAAATTTAACTCCAGATTGATTAAAGATTTAAATATAAGACCTCAAACTATACAAGTCCTAGAAGTAAACCTTGGAAACACCATCTGGACATTGTTCTTAGGAAAGAATTTATGACTAAGTCTTCAAAAGCAATTGCAATAAAAACAGAACAAGACATGTTGGACCTAACTAAACTAAAGATCTTCTGCACAGTAAAAGAAACTACCAACAGAGTAAACAGAAGACCTAAGGAATGGGAGAAAATATTCACAAACTGTTCATCCAACAAACGTCTAATATCAAGAATGTATAAGAAACTTAAGCAATTGAACAATCAAGAAAAACCCATTAAAAATGGGCAAAAGTTGCTTCTCAAAAAAAATATTTCTCAAAAGAAGACATATAAACAGTGAACAAACATGAAGAAACACTCCACATCACTAATCATCAGAGAAATGCAAATCAAAACCACAATGAGATACCATCTCACACCAGTGAAAATGACTATTATTAGAAAGTCAAAAAAATACAGATGTTGGCGAGGCTGTGGAGAAAAGAGGTTGCTTATACACCATTGGTGGAAATGTAAATTAGTTTAGCCACTGTGGAAAACAGTTTGGCGATTTCTGAGAGAACTTAGAACTATCATTTGACCCAACAATCCCATGACTGGATAAATATCCAAACGAAAACAGATTGTTCCACCAAAAAGACATATGCACTCACATCATGCTCATTCCATCATTATTCACAGTAGCAAAGGCATGGAATCAATCTAGATGCCCATCAACAGTGGATTGGATAAAGAAAATGTGGTACTTACGCACCATGGAATACTACACAGCCTTAAAAAGAATAAAAACGTATCCTTTGCAGCAATATGGGTGGAGCTGGAGGCCATTCTCCTAACTGAATTAATAATGCAAGAACAGAAACCATGTACTGCATGTTCTCACTTATAAGTGGGAGCTAAATTTCGGGTACTCATCCATGTAAAGATGGCAACAATAGACACTGGGGACTGCTAGAGGGGGAAAGGGTGGGTGACAAGGGTTGAAAAACTACTTGTTGAGTACTATGCTCGGTACTTTGGTGATGGAAACTTTCACACTCCAAACTTCAGCATCACACAATATACCCAGGTAACAAACCTGCACATGTACGTACTGAATCTAAAATAAACATTGAAAATAAAATTATAGAGATATTAACATTTTATATCTATATCTATATCCATGATTATACTATCTTGGTTTCTGTTTTAGTGATTTTATAAGGTCTTGTACATTTTTCCAAATATGAAATTTTATAATCATTTTCAGCACTGGTAAAAGACAAGTGTGAGATTGTAGAGCTGGGAAGAAGCAAGAGAGGAGCTCTGATGGAGCATTAAAGCAGACTTAGGACTTTGTCCAGATACCCTAGAAAAAGGTAGCTAAGCACAGACATTGTTACTAATGTGGTAAAGATAAAAGCTTCACAGGAACCCTGTATCTGTTATAACTTTAATACTTTATTTTGCTCATGCAATTATCCTCTAGCTAGTGTGCAGACCCAAGAGAATATTGCCTTTAAAAACACACAAATACAAACAATAATATATGTTTATTGTCAAGTATCAGAAAATATAATTTAAAAAAGAATAATGGGGGTGGAGAAGAAAATAACTAATATAAGAAAATTTGGAAAGCAGTATCTATAAAGTCAAAGAACTGTACATAAATACTGTATATGAGTTTGTACTTTTTTTCTTATAACAATATGACTTAGCAATTCTGAAACTGCTTTGTCTGTATACTAGGATTGCACAAATAAGTAAAGCATACTGGAGATAATGAGATCTAGGTTTCTTGCAGTTGGAAAGAAGGGTTACAAAAAAGAAAAAGGAAAAGACTAGAATGAACCCTGGGTTTTGGATTGATTGATAATTGGAGGTATCAGTATGAATTAATAATTTTTAATATACTTATGCAGGTAGATACAGAGATACATGTAGATGTGTGTATATGTAGGTTAGAATATATACATGTAAATACTCTATATATTTATACATGTAGGTTAAAATATATGTAGGTAAAATACATGTAGGTTAAAATATATACATGCATATATTTTCTTTTTAAAATTTTTTAATTTTTTAATTTCAATAGGTTTTTGGGGAACAGGTGGTGTTTGATTACATGGATAACTTCTTTAGTGGTGATTTCTGACATTTTGGTGCACCCATCACCTGTACAGTGTACACTGTATCCAATGTGTAGTCTTTTATCCCTCACCACCCCAACCCTTTCCCCTGAGCCCCAAAGTCCAATGTATCAGTCTTATGCCTTTATATCCTAATAGCTTAGCATCCACATATGAGTGAGAGCATACAATGTTTGATTTTCCATTTTCTGAGTTACTTCAGTTAGAATAATAGTCTCCAATTCCATCCAGGTTGCTGCAAATTCCATTATTTCATTCCTTTTTATGGTTGAATAGTATTCCATTATGTATATATATACTAGTTTACATTCTCACCTATATATATATATACATATATATATACATCATATATCTATGATGGAATACATACATTATATATCTATGATGGAATACATACATCATATATATATCACAATTTCTTTATCTGCTCATTGATTGATGGGCATTTGGGCTGGTTCCATATTTCTGCAACTGCAAATTGTGTTGCTATAAACATGCACGTGCAAGTATCTTTTGTGTACGATGAATTTTTTTCCTCTGGATAGATACCTAGTGTGGGATGGCTGGATGAAACAGTAGATCTACTTTTAGTTCTTTAAGGAATCTCCACACTGTTTTCCACAGTGGTTGTACTAGTTTACATTCCCACCAACAGTGTATAAGTGTTCCCTTTTCACCAAATACCCACCAACATCTATTTTTTTTTATTTTTTTGATTATGGCCATTCTTGCAGGACTGAGGTGGCATCATATTGTGGTTTTGATTTGCATTTCCCTAATAATTAGTGATGTTGAACATTTTTCTATATGTTTGTTGGCCATTTGTATATTGTCTTTTTTTTTTTTGGGACGGAGTTTTGCTCTTGTTGCCCAGGCTGGAGTGCAATGGCACGATCTCGGCTCACAGCAACCTCCGCCTCCCGGGCTCAAGTGATTCTCCTGCCTCAGCCTCCCGAGTAGCTGGGATTACAGGCATGCACCACCATGCACAGCCAATTTTGTATTTTTAGTAGAGATGGGGTTTCACCATGTTGGTCAGGCTGGTCGTATATTGTCTTTTGAGAATTGTCTATTCATGTCCTTAGCCCACTTTTTGATGGGATTGTGTCAGAGACACATGTAGATGTGTGTATATGTAGGTTAGCATATATACATGTAAATACTCTATACATTTTGAGACAATTCTCAAAAGACAATATACAAATGGCCAACAAGCATATAGAAAAATGTTCGACATCACTAATTTTTCTTGCTGATTTGTTTCAGTACTTTGTAGATTCTGGATATTAGTCCTTTGTCAGATGTATAGATTGTGAAGATTTTCTCCCACTGTGTGGGTTGTCTTTTAACTGTACTGATTATTTCTTTTGCTGTGCAGAAGCTTTTTATCTTGATGAAGTCCCATCTATCTGTCTTTGTTTTTGTTCCATTTGCTTTTAGGCTCTTGGTCATGAAGTCTTTGCCTAAGCCAATGTCTAGAGGGGTTTTTCCCATGTTATCTTCTAGACTCTTTATGGTTTAAGGTCTTAGATTTAAGTCTTAGATCCACTTTGAGTTGATTTTTGTATAGGGTAAGAGATGAGGATCCAGGTCTTGGAGCTGTGGATACCAGCACCTGCTCTGGTGGAGGCAGCAGGGGGGTGAAGTGGACTCTGTGAGCATCCCTGGTTGTATTTGTTTAGTGCACTAGTTTTGTGTTGGTTGGCCTCCAGGCAGGATGTGGCACTTTCAAGAGTGCATCAGTTGTGGTCCCATAGGGAGAATTCAAACTTGCCCTAGGGACACCTGGTTAAGTATTCAGGTTTTTCAGGCAGTGGGCAGGGCCTTAGAACTCCCAGGAGATTATGACCTTTGTCTTTGGCTGCTAAGGGGGTAGAGAAAGTTCACCAGGTGGGGGCAAAGATAGGCATATCTGAGCTCAGACTCTCCTTGGGTGGGGCTTGCTGCAGCTGCTGTGGGGGATGGGGGTCTGGTTCCTAGTCCAGTGAAATTATATTCCCAGGGGAATTATAGCTACCTCTGCTGAGTCATACAGGTCCCCAGGGAAGTGGGGGAAAGCTGTCAGTCACAGGCCTCACCTGCTTCCACGCAGCCTGCAGTCCAAAAGGCTGGTCTCACTCCCACTGTGCCCTCCGAACAGCACTAAGTCTATTCCCAGGCAGCCAGTGACCAGGGTTGAGAACTTGCCCCAGATCATGAGCATCCCCATTGAGAAAGCAGGCAGACTCAGTTTTTCAGTGTCTCAGGGAGACTGCAGGGGTGATCAGCTCCTTCAAAGGGTCTGTGGATTCTCTTGGCTTTCCTGGTATGTTCCTGCAGTAGTTCTTGGAGCAAAAGTTCATGATGTGAGTCTCTACACATTGCTCGGTACATTTGAGCAGGAGTTGCAAGCTACTTCTGCCTTCTGTCCGCCATCTTCTTCCTGATACACATATTTTCTAACTCTGTCCACAGAGAGGGCCTAGAGGAAACAAGAGTCCAGTAGCAATGATCATACCTAATTTCTCTGTGGTTTCTGATTATTCAGGTCTCTGGAGAAATGGTTGATTCCAAGGCCGGGTTAAAGAAAATGTGATACGATCCTAGAAAATCTTTTGTATCATAAAATAAGAAAGTGAACACAAATTAGTAAAAAAAAAAACTGGTAAAATATGAATAATGTCTGTAATTTAGCTAATAGTATGCCCCAATATTAATTTTTTGGTTTTGAAATTGTACTAAAATTATATAAGATAGGGAAAGCATAGAGAGGGATATGTGATAAGTCTGTCATATTTTGGTAACTTTTCTGCAAGTTTAAAATTATTCCAAGTAAAAAATTTTAAAAACACAAAAACCATGTAAAATGCTACTACTGAAAAAAATTTAACACAATCCTTTTTGACTTTCTATGTGTATGTACCTATGTTTTTTAAACAACAAGAACAACAACAACAAAATATTGCTTGGTGTTTAAGAACACAGATGCTGGAGTAAGAGAGACTGCGTTCAAATCCCAGTTATCCTAACTACTAGCTTTGTTCCTTTAGAAAAATGTTTCTCCAGTCTTTGCATCTGTAGCTCATTTGAAAAACAGTAATAATAGTAGCTTTCTTACCAAGCTGTTGCAGGGATTACATGAGTTACTACATTTACAGCACTTAATACAATGTCTAGCGCATAGCAAGTTCTCAATAAATAATTGTAAAAATCAGTTACTGTCTTGTAACCCTGGACTAGATAAGTATTTCAGGGCTCTGGATGTTTAATATGTGTGAGTTACTCGGGTGGGTAAGAGAGACACTTTCAGACAGATGGAGCTAAAATCATAGGTGTGAAATCTAGAATCACACAATAAGACATTAATATACCTTTTAATTAATGGAAAGTATTGAGTTTGAACCACTGTGCTGTCAGTTCAGACACTAAATGTACCTACACAGCTACAGTTAATTTGTGTCTTACATGTTTATTTTCTTCCTTCATGAGTGTTAGTTAAATAACTATATAGAGTAAGATTATATGGAAATTGTATAATAAAATACCAAGTACGCTTGACTCCCACTAACTTCCTTCCCCAAAATTCAGAAACAACAAGGAATCAAAACAGAAACAGGGGAACAAACCTTACTGCTGCCAACAGTACTGGTTGCCAGAAGCCATAATCCAACCAGCCTGGAAATCTCTTGCCTAGAAGCGACATGCTGAATTAGCTGATCCCCAAAGGGGATCTCTAATGAACTGAGTATATTTTAAGAATCTGGTCAGCATTCTTGGAAGTTAGTAAAACAGAGCCAATGCTAGAACCCCATCTAATTACCTTTTCCAAATCTTCAAGTAAACAGTGACTCATTGAAAGAAGGAAACACAAGGCCATTTTCTTTCTGGCAAAGATTGATATTCTACTCTGTGAGTTAAGATTGGTGGGAACATGAGACCCACATACTTAAGCACTGTGAAGATTAAAACAGCAATTGCAGCATATGGTTGGCTTTTCCCCTTGTCATTCATTCCATCCATATTGTTCAGGCAAAAGCATTATTGAACAGATGGACTATGTCCTGAAGGTTGGAGTAAAACATAATAACTCAGCTGACAGCCAGATTGGGAGAGAAACACCCTGTGGTGGAAACTCCTTACTTTGAGAGACACTTTATCAACAACATCCATTGGTATTTTAGGAACACAGCAGCTGATTTGACCCAAGTAGTCCCTCAGGGAAATGGGTGAATTCGAAGCTAACAACATAAACATGAGCTTATTCATAATAAATGCATGACCATGGAGTTTTTGTCAAAATAAATTGCCTTCTGTTGTTTTATCCCACTTAGACTTAAACATATTCATGAGTAACGCCAATATTGGAGATGTTTGAATCACCAAATTTTACTTTTAACTGTTGTCACAGAAACCTAGAAAACCCACCACAACCATTTTTTAATGAACTTTCCTGAAGTACAGGGAATATGTTGTTTCTACCTCTGAAATACCTATTTGATTCTTCTCTTTATCCTTTACCAATGTTTTCATCTTCTGTCCTGTGCACTAGTGCAATGCTTCTCAACAAGTCTTTTATTCCCTTCCCTTAAATTCATAGCTATGTCAAATCCCTTAATCAAATCCTTTGATAGGTCTCCATTTTGCACAGACTGAAATCCAAGCTTCTTGGAATGACTTGCAACTATTTCACAATCTGGTCTCAACCTGCCTTTACAATCTCAACTACCATTTTTTTTTTTTTTTTTTTTTTGAGACGGAGTCTCGCTCTGTCTCCCAGGCTGGAGTGCAGTCGTGTGATCTCGGCTCACTGCAACCCCCACCTCCCAGGTTCAAGAGATTCTCCTGCCTCAGCTTCCCTAGTAGCTGGACATGTGCCACCACGCCGAGGTAATTTTTGTATTTTTACTAGAGACAGAGTTTTGCCATGTTGGCCAGGCTGGTCTCGGACTCCTGACCTGTGGTGATCCACCTGCCTAAGCCTTCCAAAGTGCTGAGATTACAGGCGTGAGCCACTGTACCTGACTCAACTACTAATTATTTTTTGTATCCGATGTTACGTAACACACACGGATGTCATATACTCTCACACCTCTATGCCTTGCTTCTCATTGTTCCTTCTACTGCAATGGCTTTCTCCTTTACTTCTAAAGTTGTAACTTGATGGTATTCTAATTATCCTTTCCATCTCAGCTCAAATATGTTTTCTCTGATGCTCTCCCATCTCTACTCTCCTGGTCTGAATTAATTACTGGCTTTTTGCTCTACTTATACAACTACTACCACATATATCATAAAGTATTGTATTTAGTTATGCATATACCTGCCTCTATAGATTATGAATTGTTTGAGGGCAGATTCCATGTCTTTCTCATGTTGGCTCATCTCTGCTTTTCTATTCTTAGTAGAAGTTTAAAAAATGTTAAGTGTGTATATGATCAAATGATGAATGAAAAATAAATACGTAACAAAATATTGCAACCTAGGGCCTTACATACTCCTCAGAGACTTAGGTAAATGTCACTAAATCTATTGGTGTTTGGATGGACCTTCTTCAATCTATGGGACTGTCCCTTGCATTGTGGACATAAAGCATGTAAATGGTGCTCTGGAGTTATCACGACAATCCAAAACATTGCCACACATTTCCAAATGCCCTCTAGCTTCTGTGAGGGTAATATCACCCAGGTTGTAAACAGTTGCCAGCTTAGCCTCTTCACTGTGCTTCATAAGAAATCCAAGCAGACTTATGATCTTGTGAGTAGGAGTATGGGATGGAATAATATTATGCATTACACAGCCTTTTCTCAGCTTATTGACTTCACTTCTCTGGATTTTTTCCCTCAAAGTTCTTACTTCCAAGACTTGACACTCCTGCTGCCCTTTGTTTCATAGAAACTATTATCCAATCTCTACCTTGCCAATTCTTCTTTTGTAGAGAAAATGGGCCAACCTGGATGGTCTGTTTTCTCTTCCATGATTTTCTATTGGTTAAAGCCTTATCATTTTATTATTTAAAATATTGCATATTATACTAATAGTTCTAAGTTTCTTGTAGGCATTCTCAAATATTACTTACAAGTTCTTGAGACAGCTCATTCCAGTTAAAGGACTGTTATGAATGGAAATGTTTGTGTCCACACAAAATTCATATATTGAATGAAGCCCTAACCCCTAGTATGGCATATTTGGAGATAGGACCTCCAAACCTACTACTAAAGAAGCAACTTGAGGTTAAATGCAGAAAGGTGAGGCTCTGCTCTGACAGGATTAGTGTTTTATAAGAAGAGACAGCAGAGAGCTTTCTCTCTCTGTACACACACACTAAGGAAAGGCTAGGTGAGCACCCAGTGAGATGGCAGCTGCTTACAAGCCCAAGAAAAGAGGCTTCAGGATGAATCACATCTTGCCATCACCTTGATCTTGGACTTTCAACTTCCGGAAAAGTAAGAAAGTAAATGTCTGTTGTTTAAGCCATCCAGTCTATGGTATTTTGTTATGGCAGCCTGAGAAGACTATTGCAGGGCTCATGATTTGTTCCTTAGCTTTAGGCTTAAGAGAGCTGATTGGCGAAGTTCTGAACTGACATCTGCTAATTAAGATGTAATATTATAGAACTACTGAACTATTACAGCAAATCCTAAAGCACCTTCTATTCTCCACCAAGTCCTATTTGGACTCCCTTTCAGGCCTTGGGTTTCTCTGTAGATCACTGCTTGGTCCATACAAATGCCCTTCCCATGGGGTTCCTCTGCAGCATATCTCTGCCCAGCCTCAGTTGAATGTACTGATGTTGATGTTTTCTTGCTTCACAAGGTTGTGATGATAGTTTTAATTTGCATAACCTGAGACTGAGTCTGCAGAAGCCCTGCTCCCACAGGTATTTGCTACCTTTCTTCTCATCTCTATCCCTAGGCATACAGGAGCACTTGATGGGAGTTTCTATATTGAAGTAGACAAAGTTAAAGTATGGCTGCTAAGAGTGCTGGGCAGTCTGTTGGAATGAGTTTGCAATGACTATGCTGCTGTTGGCCAAGAGAAAGCTCAGTGCATTGAGAAACATACCCAGCACCAGACAGTGAATGCTTCCTGTGTAGATTCCTTGACAGAATGTATACTCCTGAGGCACAGATTGCCTGAGAATTTCATTATGCTGACACAGGAAAAAGCTAGCTGACCAATCTCTGCAAATACAACCACATTTCTCTCCCTTCCTTGCGCCTTTCTCTTGGAGGGCCTGTGGATGATCTCTCTCATTGCCTGCTTGATCTTTTGATCACAAAAGAGAAAAGCTCTGATGATCTGAAACTGAAAATATACTTAGATATGTTGGCATCATTAGATCTCTAGCTCTTCCAATCCATTTTTATAATTCTCATGCCAAGCCTTGCTAACTAACTGCATCTCTTCTCACCCTCAGGATTTTGTTTAATCTGCTTCATCACCATGGAACCTTCCCAGGTGTACTCCATCCTGCTTGTCAGTCACTTCAAAATCGTCTCAACACTTGTGTTTAATTATACCTTGTTTATGTTTCTAACTGTGCTTTTATTTTCCTTTTGCTGTGTTCTTATGAATTCTGTGGATGTTTGCCTTTCCTTCTCTAACAACAGCAACAACAGTGACAAATGACAACACCATCATTTGTCGAGTCTAACTATGTCGAGTCTAACACTTTAGAAACAAATAGTATTTTGTTGAAACCTCATGATAATCCTACGATATTTAAAAAATTATTTTCTCTGAAAAGTAATATATTAATGCATGCACAGTGTGAAATATTTAAACAAACAGAATTGTTTATAATGAAACTGAAAGTTCCCCTCCTACTCTTTTCCTCATTGTTACCATTCATAATGGTGGGATGTGATTCCTTTAAGATCCTGTGTGTGACTGTGTGTGTGTATGTGTGTTTATATGTGATTTCTTTGTTACTTAACAATATATCTTAGAAGTAGCATGAGGAAAGAATAATATTTCTCGTGCTACAGACAACGAAACACAGGCTTGGAGAGGTTAAAGAACTTTATCTTATTAGCTAGTAGTTTCTGTTGTCTGACAGGTTCCTTGAAGGCAGTATAATCTTTCTGTTGTATGTTCAGTTCCAGTGCCTTCTACTCTAGTTTTTATAGCTGCCTTATTCTATATCTTCAATGCTTCCTTTATACTCTCATTCTTGAAGGTGGATCCTTGTTTCTGTCCATGTGCCTGAGTATCAGTAGCCTGCCTGGTACCTGTGATTTGGGTCATGCTTTAATTTTGCTTTGCCTTATTTAGGTAGTGCATCCTCCACTGGAAGGAACTTTCCATCTGCTGACAGGCTTCCTGATGCTGCCTCTCTGCTTCTAGAATGTTACTTGCTCCTGAATTTGCTATATTTTCAGATTTGACATTTGACTTATTGGAGCTACTTTTTAAAATTTTCTTTCTGAGCATCTGCTGTATTGTATTAGTTGTGCTGGGCTTTTCTGAGTGCCTAAACTGAATTGACTTTCCTCACTCCTCTCCCATGCCCCTATATATGCCTTTCTTCACAGGTTGAATCCTGTTCCAGGTCCCTTGCAGCATGTTTGATCCCACCAAAATCCTTGCTGCTTTGCCTTGAGGTGAAATGCAACTTTAGGAGAACATTAGATCTGTCCTCAACATGAATTGAGATGACAGTACATTTCATGGAGAGAAACAAATAACACAGACAAGGCTGTGGAATAACATAAAACAGATGAAGTGAACTAACAATTAACATGTTTACTTCTCATTTCTTTAACATTTATGTAACGATTACTGTGTTTAGGCTAACCAGCAACATTTCCCTTCCTATCCTGAGCTTGATTTTTTTTTTTAAATAAGGAATAATACTTGCTTTTTTCTTTTTCTTTTTTTTTAGACAGAGTCTTGCTCTGTCGCCAGGCTGGAGTGCAGTGGCACAATCTTGGCTCACTGCAATCTCCTTGTCTTGTGCTGGCATTCAAGGGGATGCTTTCAGCTTTTCCTCAAGACATATTTCTTTATGAAATATAGTTTGTCTGTTTGTTTGTTTCTTTTCTGAGATGGAGTTTTGCCTTGTTGCCCAGGCTGGAGTGCAGTGGCGCGATCTCAGCTCACTGCAATCTCTGCCTCCCGGGTTCAAGCAGTTCTCCTGCCTCAGCCTTCTGAGTAGCTGGGACTACAGGCATGTGCCACCATGCCTGGCTAATTTTTGTATTTTTAGTAGAGACAGGTTTCACCATGTTGGCCAGGATGGTCTCGATCTCCTGACCTCATGCCGTCCACCTGCCTTGGCCTCCCAAACTGCTGGGATTACAGGCATGAGCCACCGCACCTGGCCAATACTTCTTGTTTTAAGAAATAAGCTTATTATCTAGATATTGAAGGGTTTTTAAAAAATAGACCTTCAAAACACTCAGGAGGCTTTTCTAGTTTAGTAAATAGTCTTTCTTCATTTCTCAGAAACCCTTATTAATCCTGCTTCCCTATTTTTAAATTAATGATATGCTGATTTCACAGTCACCTCAAATAGGAACAGGGGAATCATCATTGATATTCCCTCTTCTTTACCCTCTATCACTGCCATCCACACCCTGGACAGGAACTCATAAGTACAGTCTTACTAATTTTCCAGACTCCAGTGTGCCGTATCCTTCATTATCTCTCTACCCCTATGCGATGATATGCTTCTCCTGTAAGCATTGTTTTTATTATATAATTTCTATATTCATACTCAAAAAGCATAAATGCTTCCTTATTGTCTACCAGAGATAAGCTTAAATGGATAAGAATTACTTACTCTTTTCTCCCATGTGACCAGCCTGCTACCATTTAGTGTGTCAGATTTGATCAGAAAAATTTTAGTTTCTGGGCTTCATTTGTAGTTCAAATAATTATTCTCAGAAACAAATCAGAGCCCCTGACTTCAAACTTCAATCTAGTTCCCTTGGAGAGTTGGCCTTCAATAATCCATAACCCTCAGTAATCGAACTCTATTCTAGTATCCAATCTTAGTCCATCTATTCCCCAAATGAGAACCTTTTCACTGTCCTGTGAATATGCAGTGCATCTTTCTGTTTCCAAACCTTTGATCATGCTCTATCCCCCCCAGCAACACTTTCTTTTTCCTCCTGAAGGATGGGAAGGTAATTGACTATAACATCTGTCATCCTTGGCTTCTACCAGCACATCTTGCACGTTTGTGGGAATTGCAAAAGGATGCCTACATTGGATGGATCAATTATATAAAGGCACAGCTTTCCTCTAACTCTTACATTTCTCTACTGGGATGCTTGGCTTATTAAGCTAGTAAGGGTTGGATTTTAGCCCTCACTCTCTCCCTCCCTCAGCCAGGTGCCTTTGTGTAGTATACACACTGCATGATAGTGTATAGCAGCCCTGTTGAATCCATCATCCCAGATCCATTTGTTGACCTGGCTGGTGAAGAGAATTTATTTTTTTCCTCCAGTCTTTCCTTAGGATATTGAAATTCAAGTTTCATGGACCAACTTATAACTTAATTCCTGGATGAGGACACCAACCCTTGAAATGCTCTCTTTGCTGAATAGCATGTACATAATTGCTGTCATAAAAT
This sequence comes from Pongo abelii, assembly GCF_028885655.2. NCBI lineage: Eukaryota > Metazoa > Chordata > Mammalia > Primates > Hominidae > Pongo > Pongo abelii. Next base: position 122,471,809 of record NC_071988.2, on the reverse strand, counting down.
TTAATTCATGGTTATGGTATTTCTTAGTTTCTGAGTATTTCTTGGGTTGGATATATCTTTCGTGATTAGGAGATTTTCTTAAGATTGAGAATATGAGTTAGTCCTTTTCTCTAGTCAATAACATATTCAACATAAAACTAAGCACATACATTATTTTGTTAAATCAAAGTTGCCATTTATCTTAGTCTATTTCCTGTTGCTTATAACAGAATACTTTAAACTGAAACAGGGTAATAATTTATAAATAATAGACATTTATTTCTTATAGCTATGGAGGCTGGAAGTCCAAGGTAAAGGGGCTGCATCTAGTGAGAGCCTTCTTGTTGGGAGGGAGCCTCTTCAGAGTATTGACACAACACAAGGCACCACATGGTGCAGGGGCTCAGCATGTTAGCTCAGTTCCCTCTTCCTCTTGTTACAAAGCCACCAGTCTGACTCCCATATAACCCATTAATCCATTAGTTAGTGAATGTATTAATCCATTCATGAAGGCACAGCACATATAACTAAATCACCTCTTCAAGGCCCTGCCTCACAATAGTATGACATTGGGAATTAAATTTCAAAATGAGTTTTGGAGGACAAATATAATGATTAATGGTAAGATATATCTATGTTGGTTAATATTACATGTCAACTGACAGGATTGAGGGATTCCTAGCTGGCTGGTGAAGCACTGTTCCTCAGTATGTCTGTGAGGGTGTTGCCAGAGGAGACTGACGTTTGAGTCAGTGGACTGGGAAAGGAAAACACACCCTTAATATGGGTGGGCACCATTCAATTGGCTGCAAGCTCAGCTAGACCAAAGCAGGCAGAAGCAGAGGGGGTAAGCTTGCTTGCTGAGTCTTCTGGCTCTTTCTTTCTTCTCCTCCCTGATGCTTCTTTCCTTTTCCCCTGCCCTTGGACATCAGACTCTAGGATCTTCAGCCTTTGGACTCTGGGATTTGCATCAGCATCAACAGCCTCCCTGGAACTATCAGGTCTTTGGCTGCAGACTACAGGCTGCACTGTCAGCTTCCCTGGTTTTGAGGCTTTTGGACTTGGACTGAGACACTGCTGGCTTCTTTCCCTAGCTGGCAGATAGCCTATCATGGTGTAATCATGGCCTATCATGGTGTAATCATGTGAGAGAATTCTCCTTAATAAAACCCCTTTTATATATGCTTATATCCTATTGATTCTGTCCCTCTAGAGAACCCTAATATCATTGCTTTGTGTATCATTAAAAAACACTGAAAATTGAATAATGATTTAGAATTTTTATTTTAAATTTGTTGAGATTTTGATTATCCAACATTCTTACACACATATAAAATGGAATATATAAGGTAAATATATTGGTTAAGATATTCTTAAAGCTTCTTCACAGATTCTGACTATTTTGAATAATATTCAACTCAGTTGTTAATGCCTGTGCTTTCCAACAATCTTGTTCTCTGTGCTTTTACGAGCAACAGTAATGCAGCAGTACTCTTTTCTTCTTTTTAATTTTTTTTAATAGAGACAGTGTCTCCCTTTGTCACCCAGGCTGGAGTGCAGTGGGGTGATCATAGCTAATTTCAGCCTTGAACACCTGGGCTCAAGCAATCCTCCTGCCTCACCCTCCTTGGACATCAGACTCCATGACAATAAACAACTATAATGAATAACCATTGTTATTCATTTATGTCATTACTGACACCCAGCTAAAAGCAACAATAAGAACCATTGCTTCTTAGACTCATCTCTATTTTAGAAGAGGTAGTAAGTGGAAAAATGTGTCTTAGTGTTCATGAAATATGGGTATTTGTTCATTTGAGATCAATTTCAGTTGAATTAAAAGTGAATATCAAAAATTTCAAAAATAACAAAACTCATGTGTATGAGCCAGCATTGTTATGTAGAAAAATCACTGGACATATATTACCAGGGCTGTGGTCCGGGTTTTGTCATTAAATTATTTGTGACATTTTAATTTCACCTATTGTTTCATTGTTTGAAGAATGAGGGCTTTAGCTCTAAATGATTTCTGGTGGCTTTCCAACACTAATAGTCTAGGCACCCCAAAGCAATGAGATTGAAGTTTGAAGTCTTTAGCCCAGATTCTTGTCCAAAGAAAAATCCCTTGGACTGAAACTTTGGCCTAGAGATTTGAATTTGATAAAATCTGGCAGAAGCCATGTGTGGTAAAGGATGGGCTCGTGGGAGATGATAATATGTAATCCCTATCCATCTGAGGAGAAATCGTTCATATGCAAACTCCCTCGAGGATACGGGAGACAAAGTAATCAAGAAGATTACTGGGAGAGTTCATTTGTATGGAAAGAGCTAGACCCTTGGAGAGCTCCATATTTTCCTCTGAATATTGACAAAGAACCAGAGACATTCTGCTTGAAGAAAATTAGATTGCAAAATGGTTAATCCTCCCCAAATGGAAATCTGGTAAAAAATTTATGTGTGGAGCCTAAAATATACACAGCAGAGCCAAGTGACTCAGTCAATTTAGAAAAGATCACATTTTAATTAAATGCAATGGCAGAGAGAAAGAAGAAATATTATCCTGCTTTTCGAAGATACATAAAACTACTGTAAATATGATGGGTAAGTAATGTTATCTTCTTATTCTGCAGTCAAACTATGCAATACACAAATAAGAGCATTTATTTTTTATTATCATGATCCTTTAACCCCTTTCATTGTAGTTAGGTCTCCTCAAAAAGCAAGCACTACTGGTTTTTGAATATATTATATTTGAAGAGTGCTGGCTTAAAAAATGAAGTACGGCTGCTAAGAGGATTCAATGTTTTATTATCATTTTTCTTTCACTTTAAACAAACAACTTCAATGTTTGGGCAGGACTGTGACCTGGGTAAGAACATTTTTGTGTGATCTAAGGTGACAAATTGGTACCAACTTGTTTGTATCCACAGATTAGGATTTGTAATTACACATGGTATATTTCACCCAAGGAGGGAAAAACAGATGGCTTAAGGGGCTATTACAATGTTTCCAAGAATTTTCAAATTTCAAAAATGTACATTTTATTGAACTTTTAATATCAGTCTCCTTAAATACCACTGTTCTAGGTCAGTATCTTTAATTGCTTTTCTTCATTATATGAAGAATCAAAATCCTTAACACCTAGTACATTTAGTGTTTAATAAAAAAGAAACAGTGGAAAGAAAATGGGTTTAAATTCAGACAAAACTGGGATCAGTCATATACAGATAGTGTGATATCACTTAAGATAGTTAACTCCTCTGAGTTCTGATTTACTCACCTTTAGGGTGAGACGTGTAGCACAAATTTGTTGTGTGGCTTAAATATGATAATAGATGGGAAGTCATAAACACAGTTTCACACATTAGAAAAAAAAACCCTCAACAAGTGGTAGCTACTATAATAAGCAAACACGCTGAGAATATATGGACCTGTATCTGAATAGTGTGGATCGGGAAAGGAAAGTGGACAAATAGATTCTGATGGCCAGCAATGTAATAAGCAGTAGTCATGTTATAGATTTCTAATCCCATTAAAATTGCTAAGAAGTATATGTATATAATTTTTCTCTTGGCATCATGAGAATACTTCAATACAATTGGTCATATATGAAAGGGCACATATTATGTCAAAACACTCACTTGAGCAATTTTTAAAACAAGTAATTTGGTATCATGGAGTCAAGCACAAAAGCATGCACAAGGCAAACTTCTCTGGGGAACAAGCTGATTTGTGTAGGTGATACATTTATCCACAAACAATAGCCATTTGCTCCCATTTAGTTAAACTGCATCTACTCGAGAGCCTTGTTTTCCTTTTTAGGATCATACACAGAGGAAGAGAAAGTGATCTTCAGAAATCATTGTCTCAGACTTTGGACAGCATTTGAAATGAATAGTAATAGTTGTTGTATTTTTTTTTTTTTTTTTTTTTTGGTCAATGAGCTTACAAACACCACTACTAATGTATCTGTTATTCAGCGTAGGCCTTAAAGGAATGAAAATCTAGTGATTTGAAAGCATTGTAGAACTTAATCTTGCTACATTCCTCTTGCTTTTCTTGTGGCAGTTTCTCTGGTATTAAGAGAAAACTACATTTAGGACAAACCTCTTCCCCATTTGACTCATTTGGTTCTCACTTAAGTTTTAAACATATTTGCATCCAGGCTATTGAAGACTTGAGATGCCATTTATAATATATTTACTAGAACAGTTCTCAAAAACAAGTCATTAGTCAGCTACTTTGATATGGTTCTCTTAATCAAAGATTTATTGGGACAGTTAGAAATAGTCAGATAAATGTTCCCTCTACTTGGGAGATGGGAGGCTTAAGCAGTGCTCTGTGGAAGATTTATGCTAAATTGCTTTATGCCGTCTTGCATTTGATTAACTTTTATCAACCAGAACAAAAAACCCTTTCTCAATGCATCATTTATATGAACTTTATAAATGAACCATCTTTTATAGTCTGTATAATTCACCACGATAAAGCCATTTTTAAAGCCTCTGAAGGGTAAGCAATTAACACAGAGATTTTTGGTGTGGTATTTCTGCAACAATTTTATGTTGAAAAACCTAAGTGTACTACTCTGCAATCTGAAATTGTAAAGGATTTATATCAAATGTTAAGCTTTCCTGAGAACAGGAAAGAACAGGTAGAAAAGGTAAATGGTTCCATCCTATCACATGAATCCTTTTCCATTTGTTTGTGTCATCTCTGATTTCTCTCAGTAGTGTTTTGTAGTTCTCCTTGTAGAAATCTTTCACCTCCCTAATTAGATGTATTCCTGTGTGTTTTATTCTTTTTGTGGCTATTATGGTTGGTATTGAGTTCTTGATTTGGCTCTCAGCTTGGGCATTGTTGGGTGGGATTGCTGGTGCCTGTGCATGTGTTCACACTGGAGGCAGCAGCATTGGCCCAGCGGAGGGCTTCTGCTCAGCAGTTGGGAGGCAAATGGGGCATGCTTGGACTGGTGGGGCAGGTAAGGTCTGTCTGGTCCTATGTGCTGGCAAGCAGTGAGTGATAGTGCGGGTGAGTGCATGCTGGCAAAGCAGAGTGGGGAGTCTGCAATGGGGATAGGCTATAGGTGGGCTGGTATGTGTTGGTGGGAGCCGATCTGCTGGAGCTCTGTGCTGGTGACATCAACAATTTGTACTTCTGTATTATCAGTTGCAATGGCTCCTTTTCCATCTCTGACTTTATTGGAGTCTTCTGTCTTTTCTTCTTAGTCTCGTTGAAGGTTTCCTGGTTTTGTTTATCTTTTCAAAAAAACCAATGGTTTGTTTCACTGAAATTTTGTATGATTTTTAAAAGTCTCTATATTGTTTATTTCTGGTGTAATCTTTGTTCCATTTAGTTCCACTTTTTCTAGTTTCTGGAGGTGTAATATTAGGGTGTTCACTTAATAACTTTCTACTTTTTGATGTAGGCATTTATTACTATAAACTTCCATTTTAGAAGGGTTTTGCTGTATCTTTAAGGTTTTGGTATGCTGTGTTTTCATTTTCATTTGTCACAAGAAATTTTTAATTTCCTTTTAAATTTCTTCATTGACTCATTTGTTGTTGTTCAGGTGCATGTTGTTTATGTTCCATATATTTCTATCATTTCTAATATTCCTTCTGTTATTGATTCCTAGTTTTATTCCATTGTGGTCAGAAAAGATGCTTGATATGATTTTGATTTAAAAAAACTTGTTAGTACTTGTTTTGTGGCCTAACATTTGAGCTATTCTGGAGAATGTTCCATGTGCTGTTGAGAAGAATGCATATTTTGACATGGTTGGATGGAATGTTCTGTGAATGTCTGTTAGGTCCATTTGGTCTAGAGTGCAGTTTAACTCCTGAGTTTCTTTGTTGATTTTCTACCTGAGTAATCTGTCCATTGCCAAAAGTGGAATGTTGAAGTCTCTACTATTATTACATTGCATTCTTTAGCTCTATTAATATTTGCTTTATGTATTTGGGTTCACTAGTATTGGGTGTATATATACTTACAGTTATTATATCCTTTTGCTGCATTGACCCTTTTATCATGGTATGATGGCCTTCTTTATCTATTTTTTTTTAAACGTTCTTGACTTAAAGTCTATTTTATCTGATATAACTATAGTTACTTCTGCTCTTTTTTGGTTTCCATTTGCATGGAATATCTCTTTCTATCTCCTCATCTTTATTTTTAGTGTGTCTTTATAGGTTAAGTAAATTTTCTTGTAGAGAGCATATACTTGAGTCTTCCTTGAATTTTTCTAATCTATTCAGCCACTCTGAATAACTGGTAAATGTGATCAATTTATAGTCAAGGATATAATTGTTTAATAAGGGTTTACTAGTGTCATTTTGTTACTTGTTTTCTGGTTGTTTTGTAGGTTCTTTCTTCTCTTTTTCCTCTCCTACCATCTTCCTCTGTTGTTAAGTGATTTTCTCTGGTAATATGTTTTAATTTGGCCTATTTATATTTAGTGTATCTAGCACAGGTTTTTGCGTTGTGGTTACCTCATGGTTTACAAAGATATTTATAGTAATAACAGGTTATTTAAAACTGATTACAACATAAATTTGGTAGCAAAGTGAAACAAAAAAGAAACAAAAGCATACTCCATACTTTAACACCATTCCCCTGACACACATTTTGACTTTTCAATGTTTTAATTTATATCTTTTAGTATTACTTGTCTTTTAACCAATTGTCATGATTTTCCTTAAAAGTTTTTCTTGGCTGGGTATGGTGGCTCACACCTGTAATCGCAGCACTTTGGGAGGCCGAGATGGGTGGATCATGAGGTCAGGAGTTTGAGACCATCCTGACCAACATGATGAAACTCCATCTCTACTAAAAATACAAAAAAAAAAAAAAAAAAGAAATTACCCAGGAGCCTGTAATCCCAGTTACTCAAGAGGCTGAGGCAGGAGAATCACTTGAAACCAGGAAGCGGAGGTTGCACTGAGCCGAGATCGCATCATTGCACTCCAGACTGGGCAACAGAGCAAGACTCTGTCTCAAAAAAAAAAAGAAAAGTTTTTCTTTGTCCTTCATACTAAAGATATGTTATTTACAAACCAGAATTGCAGTGTTATTAATTTTTCTATATACTTACCAGTGAGTTTTATACCTTGAGTTGTTTTCTTGTTACGTTATCATTCTTTTCTTTCAGATGAATGAACTTTCATTAACATGTCTTATAAGATTGGTGTAGTGTTAATGAATTCCCTCAGCTTTTGTTTATCTTAGAAAGTTTTTCTCTCTCTTTCATGTTTGAAGGATAGCTTGCTAAGTACAGTATTCTTTGCTGGCAGTAATTTTTTTTCTTCATCACTTTGACTATATCATTCCACACCTGGCCTGCAAGGTTTCTGCTGAGAAATTTGCTGAAAGCTGTATATATACGTATGTTTTTAATGTGATATGTTTATTTCTTTCTTGATGCTTTCAGTATTCTTTGTCTTTGATTCTTGATAATTTGATTATGATATGCCTTGGGAAATTCTTCTTTGTGCTGAATTTGGTGACTTCTCAGGGTCTTCCTGTTCCTGGATGCTCTCATCTTTCTCCAAATTTGAGAAATTTTCTAGGCCTTTTTCCTCTTGCATCCTTTGGGATACAAGATTAAATGGAGATTAATTTGCTTGATGTTTTTCCATAATTCCTGTAGGCTTACTTCACTCTGTTATTATTATTATTTTTTAATGTTTATCTCACATTTATTCTGTGCCAGGTCTTGTGAGAACTCATGTGCATGTGTGTGTGTGTGTGTGTGTATTTTAATATATATTTAATATTATATATTATATTCAATAATATATTTTTTCTTTGTTTTTAAAAATTTTAAATTTTTTTAAATTTTTTATTTTATTTTATTTTATTTTAAATTCTGGGATATGTATGCAGAATGTGCAAGTTTGTTACACAGGTACACATGTGACATGGTGGTTTGCTACACCTATCAACCTGTCATCTAGGTTTTAAGCCCTACACACATTAGGTGATTGTCCTAATGGTCTCCCTCCCCTTGCCCCCAACCCTGCAATAGGCCCCAGTGTATGATATTCCCCTCTCTGTGTCCATATGTTCTCATTGTTCAATTCCCACTTATGAGAGAGAACGTGCAGTGATTGGTTTTCTGTTCCTGTGTTAGTTTGCTGAGAATGATGGTTTCTAGCTTCATCCATGTCCCTGCAAAGGACATGAACTCATTTTTGTTTATGACTGCATAGTATTCCATGGTGTATATGTGCCACATTTCCTTTATCCAGTCTATAATTGATGGGCATTTATATATATAATATATATATGATTGGATTGGTTCCAAGTCTTTGCTATTGTAAATAGTGCTGCAGTAAACATACAAGTGCATGTGTCTTTATAGTAGAATGATTTATAATCCTTTTGGTGTATACCCAGAAAAGGGATTGCTGGGTCAAATGGTATTTCTGATTCTAGATCCTTGAGGAATCACTACACTGTCTTCCACCATGGTTGAACTAACATACACTTCCACCAACAGTGTAAAAGTGTGGCCATTTCTCCACAGCCTCACCAGCATCTATTGTTTTCTGACTTTTTAATAATTGCCATTCTAACTGGTGTGAGATGGTATCTCATTGTGGTTTTGATTAGCATTTCTCTAATGACCAGTGATGATGAGCATTTTTTCATATGTTTGTTGGCCACATAAATGTCTTCTTTTGAGAAGTGTCTGTTCATATACTTTGCCCACTTTTTGATGGAGTTGTTTGTTTTTTCCTTGTAAATTTGCTTCAGTTCCTTTTAGATTCTGGATATCAGACTTTTGTCAGATGGGTAGCTTGCAAAAATTTTCTCCCATTCTGTAGGCTGCCTTTTCAGTCTCATGACAGTTTCTTTTGCTGTGTAGAAGCTCTTTTTTTTTTAATTAGATCCCATTTGTCATTTTGGCTTTGTTGAAATTGCTTTTGGTATTTTAGTCATGAAGTCTTTGCCCATGCCTATGTTCGGAATGATATTGTCTAGGTTTTCTTCTAGGGTTTTTATGGTTTTGGGTTTTACATTTAAGTCTTTAATCCATCTTGAGTTAATTTTTGTACAAATTGTAAGGAATGGGTCCAGTTCCAGTTTTCTGCATAAGGCTAGTCAGTTTTCCCAGCACCACTTATTACATAGGAAATCATTTCACTATTGCTTGTTTTTGTCAAGTTTGCTGAAGATTGGGTGGTTGTAGATGTGTGGTGTTATTTCTGAGGTCTCTGTTCTGTTCCATTGGTCTATGTATCTGTTTTGGTACTGGTACCATGCTGTTTTGGTTACTGTAGCCTTGGAGTATAGTTTGAAGTCAGGTAGCATGATGCCTGCAGCTTTGTTCCTTTTGCTTAGGATTGTCTTGCCTATACAGGCTCTTTTTTGGTTCCATATGAAATTTAAAGTTGTTTTTTCTAATTCTGCAACTTCACTCTCTTTTATTCTTTTTTCTTTTTGCTCCTGCTTTTGAGAAATTTCATATGTTCTGTCTTTGAGCTTGCTAATTCCTTCCTATGTTTGTTTAAGTCTGCTACTGAGGCTTTCTAATGAGTTTTTCAGTTCAGTTATTGTATTCTTTTTTCTATCATTTCTGTTTGGTTTCAAAAAATGTTTTCTATTTCTTTGTCAATTTTATTTCTAGATTATTTTCCAAACTTTACTCAATATTCTTGTGATACCCTGAACTTCTTTAAGAGAATTATTCTGAATTCTTTGTCAGACATTTCACAGAACTTCAATTTCATCTGGGTCTACTACTAAAGTTTTGTTGGTTTCTTTTGATGGTGTCATATTTCTCTGAGTTTTCCCCATCCTCATGTCTTTATACTGATGCCTGTGCATTTGAGGAAGTGATATGATTTGGCTATGTCACCACCCAAATCTCATCTTGAATTGTAACTTTCACAATTCCCATGTGTTGTTGGAGGTTCCTGTTGGGAGATACTTGAATCATGAGGGCGATTTCCCCCACGCTGTTCTCATGGTGGTGAATAAGTCTCATGAGATCTGATGGTTTTATAAGGGGTTTCCCTTTTAGCTTGGCTCTCTTTCTCTCTTGCCTGCCACCAGGTAAGACATGCCAGTTGCCTTCTGCCATGATTGTGAGGCCTTCCCAGCCACATGGAACTGTAAGTCTCTTAAACCTCTTTTTCTTTTTAAATTATCCAGTTTCAGGTATGTCTTTACCAACAGCGTGAGAACAGACTAATACAGGAGATGACAACCTCTTCTAGCTTTTTCAGGGATTCTTTGGTGGTGTTAGGCCTTTATTACTTGACATCAGAATTTAATTACTTACCTTCTGTTGCTTCCCATTCTGGGGAACTTATGATGAGCAGAAGAACTAAAGCAGTGCACTGCAGTGAATTCACTGCCCTATCATTGTTTCCCAGTCTGGGGAAGACTTATTGCAAATACTGGAATTTAAACACTGCAGCAGAACTTAAACTCAGGCTTGCAGTGATTTTCATATCTGGGGAAGACCTGAATGAGCACTAGAACTCAATTGCCAACCTTTTAGTTGTTTCTGGGTCAGATGACAGCTCCACACAACCTCCTGGGATGTGTGGGAAATTTGGCACAGCGTTCAAGTCTTTCTATGTACTGTGCTACCTGCAGTGGTATGGTGTTGGCCAGGCTCCTCAGTATGGTATCCTGGCTGACTGGAATGCAGAGCAGGTGGTAAGGGTCATGTGCTTGTTGCAGTCACCACCTCAGCTCCTTGTCTCCAATTCTCCCTAGGTGGTTTAGCCAATCTGGCAACCAAATGCTTCCCATGGGATGGGATCAAAGTGGGCATCTTGGGAAGATTTGCAGGTCAGTGAGAGATCAAATATCCTCCTCCAACTTCTTCCTCCCACCTTGAAAACCATGGGTCTAGAGAAGTTATCTGTGAGTCCCATTATGTCATCTTGCAGAAAGGGTGGCACAATATGAAATGAACATGCCTCTTACTGGTTGAAGCTTTTCTCATTTCTGTGGGCCCAGGGATTTTTTTTCTTTTTACTTCTCTCAAAGTTCTGGTGAATTCAGGGTGATAGTCTTATCTTTGAGTAACTTATAATATAGTTGCATGTTTTTGTGTGTGGGTGACAGATACGATGGGGCTCTTCTACCATCTTGCTGATGTCACTCAAAAGAGCATTTTTTGTAGAGTGAAAAAGTGCATTGGAAATTAGTACCTGGACTCTTTTCCAACCCTGTCGATAAACAGCTGTGCTACTTTGGAAGATCTTGTAACTTTTATGAGTCTCATTTTCTTTATTTATAAAACAAAGTATAAGGCTAGATAACTGCTCAACTTTCAGTAATATAAATTTGTATAGTAATTTTACAAAGCCAGTTTTTAATTTGAACTCATAGAAGGCAGGGATCGTTGTACCCTTTATGTTTAGCTCTGAACTTTAAGTAAATGGACACTAGGGACTTGATGAAGAGTATTATTATTATGGATATTCAAATGTATTCACTAGATTATACTTATACATTGTCCTTTAGAATTTGCAGTACAAAAGACAAGTCATAATTTTTTTCTCCTGATTAACTCTTCCATATGGGCCTTGAGCTGATTTAATTGAGAAAAGTAGAAATAAATTTCATTGTTCCAGAACTGTAGTTATATATAGAGAAAAGATGGCAAACATGGAAAAACAAAGACCAGATTTACTCTCACACCTGATACAACTGAAACACTGGGCAAATTTTATGAAGAAACAGTTGTTCAGGCATTGGACATCAGCAAGTAAAGGAGAGTGATTACTGAGTGACAATAAACAAATGGAATGAATTGCTCATTCTAAGTAGTGTGAGTGAGTTTCTGTGTCACAGAATAGCAAGGGGACTTCAGGCAGAGTTAGTGGTCACTGTAAGTTGAGAAGCCAGAACTGGAATCAGGGAGGCTAAAACCAGGTAGAATTTGCAAACTAGAATATCAGAAAAAAGAGAGTTAGACAGAAGGCTAATAACCCTGGTAATCCAAAGAATTGTTTCAGAAGTGGAACCAAATTAATCACAATTATATAAAACTCATAATATCTCATAGATATTCTTGAATGCATTTTAAAAACATTGATCCTTAAGAGTCTTGATTTAAAGCTGTAAAAGCAAGACTTGAAAGGACCAAATTATTTCCAAGTAAATTAATTGCATTCTAGAATGCAGTTCCTGGATATTGTTGGGAATACAAATATATCAACCACTCTAAAAGGTAAAATTCACAATGTCTGATATCTAATAAAAAATTTAAAGATATGCAAAGAAGCAGGAAAATACAAGTCATGTTGAGGGGGAAAAATCAATCAATACTAACTGATCTAGAAATGACACAGATGATAGAATTTGTAGAAAACCTGTGGTTATAACTATATTACATATGTTCAACAAGGTAGAGGAGAAATAGAACATGGTAAGAATTGGAACACACAAAAATTTCCAAAATCAAACTTATGGAGAAGAAAATTTTAGACAGGTAAAATGATGTCCATGATGAAAAATACTGTATATTCTTGCCATTCACAGTAGTTATGACCATTAAATTAGTGGTTACTGAGCAATTCCTCCTAGGGGAAAATATAGGGTCTCAGTCCATTTTTGCTGCTAAAATATAATATCTGATACTGAGTAATTTATAAAGAACAGCTCACACCTTTAATCCCAGCACCTTGATCGGCTGAAGTGAGAGGATCACTTTTGAGCTCAGGTGCTTGAGACCAGCCTGAGCAACATAGGGAGACTCTGTCTCTACAAAAAATAATAGAATTAGCTGAGCATGGTAGCATGTGCCTGTAGTCCAGCTTCTTGGGAAGCTGAAGTGGGAGGATCACTTGAACCCAAGAAGTCGAGGCTGCAGTAAGCCATGATCATGCTACTGTACTCCAGCCTGGGTAACAGAACAAGACCCTGTCTCAAAAGAAAAAAAAATGAAAGAAAGAAAAAAAAGAAGGAAAAAAAAAAAAGAAAGGAATCTAATTCTTCACAAATACAGAGGCTGGGAATTCCAAAATTAAGGTTCAATGTCTGGTGAAGGCCCTAGTCTCTGCTTCCAAAATGGCACTTTGAATGCTGTGTCCTCACATGGCAGAAGAGATAGAAGGACCAGAGAAGCTGAACTCACCCCTTAAATCCTTTGTATAAAGGGACTCATCTCATTCATGAAGGTAGAACCCTCATGGCCTAATCACCTAATGAAGGTTCTGTCTCTTAATACTATCACATTTGGCCTTAGGTTCCAACATATACATTTTGGGGGCCCATGTACCTTTAAATCATAGCATAGGATTAGATTCCTGTGAGCTTCTGGTAACAAAATTTTCCTCAACCAATCAATATAAGATTTTGTTTTATATTTGTGTCTGTTTAAAGACACCCTATTTAATATACATTGTTAATGGATTAACATTGAACTCATGGCCAACGGTACTATAAGTCATGCTGAACAAAGCTTGTCTAACACATACGTTTTCTCCACAAGGCATATCAAAGCCTTCTGGTGTTAGGAACACTAAACAGCACTTTGGCCCTATGTTTGGGTCTCATTTTGAACAGTGAAATTAAGATAAAAAGTACAAAAATGTAAAAATGTGGCACTAAGTAGACCACAAAAACAGGTATTTATTTACCTTATGAGAGGTGAAACCAGAAGGCAGAGTGTTGTCTTGTTTGATCTCAACTGGGAATAACTCAAAATTTTTTTGCTAGTTTACTAATGGCCATGAACGACTTTAAAAGCACAGCAAGTATTGATTTGGGGGTTACAAATGCATTTTAGCAAGAGGTGAATTTACAAGTAAAGAATCTGCAAATAATAAGGATCAACTGCAAGGAAAGATTGGGCTTTACTGAGAAAACATTAGTGAACTTGAAGAAATAGAAATAAGCATCATCCAAAATGAAGCAGCAAAAAATAAATGATCAGCTTCAAGTAGAGTAACAGACAGTGGGTTCTCTGTATCTGCAGGTTCTGCATCCATAGATTTAACCAACCACAGATCAAAAATATTTTTTTAAAAAGGATAATTGTGTCTGTACTCAATATGTACAGACATTTTTCCCTTGTGATTACTCCCTAGACCAGCGGTCCCAAACCTTTTTGGCACCAGGGACCAGTTTCATGGAAGAAATTTTTTCCATAGACTGGGGGAGGTGGGATGGTTTCGGGATGAACTGTTCCATCTCAGTTCATCAGGCATTAGATTCTCATAAGGAGCGTGTAACCTAGATCCCTCGCACGTGCAGTTCACAATAGTGCTTGCGCTCCTATGAGAGTCTAATGCCGCCACTGATCTGTCGAGCTCAGGCGGTAATGCTTGCTGGCCTGCCATTCACCTCCCGCTGTGCAGCCCATTTCCCGTCTGTGGCTTGGGGGTTGGAGACCCATGCCCTAGAGAACCAAGTATTTACATAGCATTTACATTTCATTAGATATTAAGACTAATCTAGAGATGATTTAATGTATACAAGACAGCAATATGCAAATAACTTCACTATTTTATATAAGAGACTTGAGCGTTGTATGAGCTGGGTGTCTGAGGGAGTCCTGGAACCAATCCTCCAAGGATATCAAAAGACAACTGTGCATGTAATTGGAATCCCTGAAGGTAAAGAGCAGAAACATTATTTGACAAAATCATGGTTGAAATATTTCTAAATTTGCTGTAAACTTCAAACCCACAGGTACACGGAGCTAAAAAAAAAAAATCCTAGGCCAGAAATATGGCAATATGGATAAATGTACACTAAGGTTCCTTATAATCACATCACTCAAAACCAGCAATGAAGATAAAATCATAAAAGCAGCCAGAAGGAAGAGGGGTGGCGGTGGAATAAATTACATACAGAAGAACAAAAATAAGGATGACAGCAGATTTCTTATCAGAAACAATTCAATCAGAAGATAGTAGAGCAAGATCTTTAAAGTAATGAAAAAACTATTAACCTAAATTCTATACCCAGGGAAGTTCTTTCTTGAAAATGATGGTAACATAAAGACATTTAAGTCATGGAAATGCTAAAATAATTGACCACTAGAAGGCACGCATTACAAGAAAGGTTAAAAGAAGTCCCTGCAGCAGAAGGGAAATGATAGCAGGTGGGAATTTGTAACTACATAAAGGTGAATAGAGTATAATGTTAAGTACATGGGTAAACAGCAAATATTTTTTCTTATTTAGACATTTTTAAAAGTGACTGTTTACATTAAAACGAATGGCAATTTCGAGACTTATAATATATGTAGACATATGACAATAATAACAAACAGGTCAAGCGGAGAGAAATATTTTAAGACTCTTAGAATATATGAAGTGTAATATTACTTGAGCATTGACTATTGTAAGTTTAACATGTATACTCTAAGTTCTAATGCAACCACTAAAACAATACAAAAATAATTATAGCTGATTAGCCAAGAAGACAGTAAAATGGAATCACAATAAATAATTAATCTAAAGGAAGAAGAAAAAAAAGAGAACAAAGAACAGGTATGATAAATGAAGTGGGCAAACTTCTATAAAAGACCAGATAGTAAATATCTTAGACTTTGTGGGCCACATATAATCTCTGTTGCATTTTCTTCTTTGTTCTTTCTACAAACGCTTCAATAGATAAAAATCTATTTTTAGTTCATAGGCCATAGGAATACATACCACTGCCAGATTTAGCCAGTGGGCTAGAGATTATTGATCCCTACTTTAAACACCAACCAAAATGTAGAAATTATCAGATTGGATAAAAAAGCAAGACCCAATCATATGCTGCCTGTAGGAAAACCCACTTTAAATATAAAACCACAAATAGGTTTTTTTTTCCCAGCTTTTATTTTAAGTTCAGGGGTACATGTGCAGGATGTGCCGGTTTGTTGCATAGGTAAATGTGTGCCATGGCAATTTGCTGCACAGATCATCCCATCATCTAGGTATTAAGCCCAGCATCCCTTAGCTATTCTTCCTGAAGCTATTCCTCCTCCCACTCACCAACCTATTACAGGCCCCAGTGTGTGTTGTTTCCTGCTATATGTCTATGTGTTCTCATTATTCAGCTCCCACTTATAAGTGAGAACATGTGATATATCTAAATCACAAATAGTTTAAAGGTGAAAGCATGGTAAAAGATATACTAAGTTAACACTTATAAAAGAAAACTGGGATAGGTATATTAATATCAGACAAGATACATTTCAGAGAAAATAACATCATTAATGATACAGAAGCTCATTTCATAATGACTAAGGTGTCAACTTGTTAAGATGACCTAACAATCTTAAGTGTTTATCTACCTAGTAAAAGAATTTTGAAACCCATTATGCAAAAAGTGGTACAATTGAAATAATAGACAAATCCATGGCAATAATCAAAGATTTCTCTATTCATTTCTCAATAATTGATAAAATAAGTAGACAGAAAAGCAGTAAGGATATAGAAGACTTGAATAACACTATCAACCAACTTGACCTAGTTGACATTTATAGAACACTCTACTCAACAATAACAAAATGCATATTCTTTTCAAGTGTACATGGAATACTTACCAAGATAGATTATATTTGGGCCATAAAATAAGTCTCAATAAACTTTAAAGGATTGAAGTCATACAAAGTATGTCCTCTGACCACAATGGAATTGATATGAAATCAATAATAGAAAAATATCTGAAAAATCTCCAAATATCTGAAAACTAAATGAAATAATTTTAAGTAAATTATGGATCAAAAAATAAATCAAAAAGGAAATCAGAGCACTTTAATGGAGGAAAAAAATTAAAAAAAACAGGGCATGTCAATATATTTGCAATGCAGCATTATTTAGCAGAAAATTTATGGAACAAAATGCCTATATGAAAAATAAAGGTCTTCAATAACCTTACTTCTATCTTAAGAAAATAGTAAGAGAAAATCAAATGGAGCCCAAAGTAGGCAGAAGAAAGTAAATAATAATAATTAGGATTGAAATGAATAAAATAGTAAATAGTAAAACAACAGAGAAAATTAAAGGAATCAAAAGCTGACGTTTTGAGAAGCTTTAAAAAAAGATAAACCTCAGTCAGACTAATCAGGAAAAAATAAGAATACATATATCACCAATACCATAAATGAGAGAGGTGACATCATTACAGATTTTACAGATATTCAGTGGATAATAGGAAATGAAATGAACTATATATATATGTATGTATATATATTCTACAACTTGGATGCAATGGGTAAATTTCTTGAAAGACACAAACCATCAAGGCTTACTGAAGAATAAATATGTAATACAAATAGCCCTACCTCCATATGACAATTCAACAAATAAGTTAAAAAGCTTCACATTAAAAAACTCCAGCCCAAGATGTCTTCAATGATGAATACTGCCAAACATTTAAGAAAGAAATAATACTAATTATGCAAATTTTCTTTTAGAAAATTGAGTGGGAAGCAATATTTCCCAACTTATTCTATGAAGCCAGTCTTATCCTAATACTAAGATGAGAAAAATGCATTTCAATAAAAGTAAAGAATAATATATTTCACAAGATGCAAAAATTCAGGGAGGAGCCAAGATGGCCGAATAGGAACAGCTCCGGTCTACAGCTCCCAGCGCGAGCGACGCAGAAGACGGGTGATTTCTGCATTTCCATCTGAGGTACCGTGTTCATCTCACTAGGGAGTGCCAGACAGTGGGCGCAGGTCAGTGGGTGAGTTCACCCTGCACCAGCCGAAGCAGGGGCAAGGCATTGCCTCACTCGGGAAGCTCAAGGGGTCAGGGAGTTCCCTTTCCAGGGGTGACAGACGGCACCTGGAAAATCGGGCCACTCCCACCCGAATACTGTGCTTTTCCGACGGGCTTAGGAAATGGTGCCCCAGGAGAGTATAGCCTGCACCTGGCTCAGAGGGTCCTGCGCCCACGGAGTCTCGCTGATTGCTAGCACAGCAGTCTGAGATCAAACAGCAAGTCGGCAGCGAGGCTGGGGGAGAGGCGCCCGCCATTGCCCAGGCTCGCTTAGGTAAACAAAGCAGCCTGGAAGCTTGAACTGGGTGGAGCCCACCACAGCTCAAGGATGCCTGCCTGCCTCTGTAGACGCCACCTCTGGGGGCAGGGCACAGACAAAAATACAGCAGTGACTTCTGCAGACTTAAATGTCCCTGTCTGACAGCTTTGAGGAGAGCAGTGGTTCTCCCAGCATGCAGCTGGAGATCTGAGAACGGGCTGACTGCCTCCTCAAGTGGATCCCTGACCCCTGACCCCCGAGCAGCCTAACTGGGAGGTACCCCCCAGCAGGAGTAGATGACACCTCACACGGCCGGCCAGGTACTCCAACAGACCTGCAGCTAAGGGTCCTGTCTGTTAGAAGGAAAACTGACAGAAAGGACATCCACACCAAAAACCCATCTGTACATCACCATCATCAAAGACCAAAAGTAGATAAAACCACAAAGATGGGGAAAAAACAGAGCAGAAAAATTGGAAACTCTAAAAAGCAGAGTACCTCTCCTCCTCCAAAGGAACGCAGTTCCTCACCAGCAACGGAACAAAGCTGGACGGAGAATGACTTTGACGAGCTGAGAGAAGAAGGCTTCAGACGATCAAATTACTCCGAGCTACGGGAGGATATTCAAACCAAAGGCAAAGAAGTTGAAAACTTTGAAAAAAATTTAGAAGAATGTATAACTAGAATAATCAATACAGAGAAGTGCTTAAAAGAGCTAATGGAGCTGAAAACCAAGGCTTGAGAACTACATGAAGAATGCAGAAGCCTCAGGAGCCGATGCGATCAAATGGAAGAAAGGGTATCAGCCCTGGAAGATGAAATGAATGAAATGAAGCGAGAAGGGAAGTTTAGAGAAAAAAGAATAAAAAGAAACGAGCAAAGCCTCCAAGAAATGTGGGACTATGTGAAAAGACCAAATCTACGTCTGATTGGTGTACCTGAAAGTGAAGGGGAGAATGGAAACAAGTTGGAAAACACTCTGCAGGATATTATCCAGGAGAACTTCCCCAATCTAGCAAGGCAGGCCAACATTCAGATTCAGGAAATACAGAGAACGCCACAAAGATACTCCTCGAGAAGAGCAACTCGAAGACACATAATTGTCAGATTCACCAAAGTTGAAATGAAGGAAAAAATGTTAAGGGCAGCCAGAGAGAAAGGTCGGGTTACCATCAAAGGGAAGCCCATCAGACTAACAGCGGATCTCTCAGCAGAAACCCTACAAGCCAGAAGAGAGTGGGGGCCAATATTCAACATTCTTAAAGAAAAGAATTTTCAACCCAGAATTTCATATCCTGCCAAACTAAGCTTCATAAGTGAAGGAGAAATAAAATACTTTACAGACAAGCAAATGCTGAGAGATTTTGTCACCACCAGGCCTGCCCTAAAAGAGCTCCTGAAGGAAGTGCTAAACATGGAAAGGCACAACCGGTACCAGCCACTGCAAAATCATACTGAAATGTAAAGACCAGTGAGACTAGGAAGAGACTGCATCAACTAACGAGCAAAATAACCAGCTAACATCATAATGACAGGATCAAAGTCACACATAACAATATTAACTTTAAATGTAAATGGATTAAATGCTCCAATTAAAAGACACAGACTGGCAAATTGGATAAAGACTCAAGACCCATCAGTGTGCTGTATTCAGGAAACCCATCTCACATGCAGAGACACACATAGGCTCAAAATAAAAGGATGGAGGAAGATCTACCAAGCAAATGGAAAACAAAAAAGGGCAGAGGTTGCAATCCTAGTCTCTGATAAAATGGACTTTAAACCAACAAAGATCAAAAGAGACAAAGAAGGCCATTACATAATGGTAAAGGGATGAATTCAACAAGAAGAGCTAACTATCCTAAATATATATGCACCCAATACAGGAGCACCCAGATTCATAAAGCAAGTCCTGAGTGACCTACAAAGAGACTTAGACTCCCACACAATAATAATGGGAGACTTTAACACCCCACTGTCAACATTAGACAGATCAATGAGACAGAAAGTCAACAAAGATACCCAGGAATTGAACTCAGCTCTGCACCAAGCGGACCTAATAGACATCTACAGAACTCTCCACCCCAAATCAACAGAATATACATTTTTTTCAGCACCACACCATACCTATTCCAAAATTGACCATATACTTGGAAGTAAAGCTCTCCTCAATAAATGTAAAAGAACAGAAATTATAACAAACTATCTCTCAGATCACAGTGCAATCAAGCTAGAACTCAGGATTAAGAATCTCACTCAAAACCACTCAACTACATGGAAACTGAACAACCTGCTCCTGAATGACTACTGGGTACATAACGAAATGAAGGCAGAAATAAAGATGTTCTTTGAAACCAACGAGAACCAAGACACAACATACCAGAACCTCTGGGATGCATTCAAAGCAGTGTGTAGAGGGAAATTTATAGCACTAAATGCCCACAAGAGAAAGCAGGAAAGATCCAAAATTGACACCTTAACATCACAATTAAAAGAACTAGAAAAGCAAGAGCAAACACATTCAAAAGCTAGCAGAAGGCAAGAAATAACTAAAATCAGAGCAGAACTGAAGGAAATAGAGACACAAAAAACCCTTCAAAAAATAAATGAATCCAGAAGCTGGTTTTTTGAAAGGATCAACAAAATTGATAGACCGCTAGCAAGATTAATAAAGAAAAAAAGAGAGAAGAATCAAATAGATGCAATAAAAAATGATAAAGGGGATATCACCACTGATCCCACAGAAATACAAACTACCATCAGAGAACATTACAAACACCTCTATGCAAATAAACTAGAAAATCTAGAAGAAATGGATAAATTCCTCAACACATACACCCTCCCAAGACCAAACCAGGAAGAAGTTGAATCTCTGAATAGACCAATAACAGGAGCTGAAATTGTGGCAATAATCAATAGCTTACCAACCAAAAAAAGTCCAGGACCAGATGGGTTCACAGCCGAATCCTACCAGAGGTACAAGGAGGAGCTGGTACCATTCCTTCTGAAACTATTCCAATCAATAGAAAAAGAGGGAATCCTACCTAACTCATTTTATGAGGCCAGCATCTTCCTGATACCAAAGCCTGGCAGAGACACAACAAAAAAAGAGAATTTTAGACCAATATCCTTGATGAACATTGATGCAAAAATCCTCAATAAAATACTGGCAAACAGAATCCAGCAGCACATCAAAAAGCTTATCCAGCATGATCAAGTGGGCTTCATCCCTGGGATGCAAGGCTGGTTCAATATACACAAATCAATAAATGTAATCCAGCATATAAACAGAACCAAAGACAAAAACCACATGATTATCTCAATAGATGCAGAAAAGGCCTTTGACAAAATTCAACAACCCTTCATGCTAAAAACTCTCAATAAATTAGGTATTGATGGGACGTATCTCATAATAATAAGAGCTATTTATGACAAACCCACAGCCGGTATCATACTGAATGGGCAAAAACTGGAAGCATTCCCTTTGAAAACTGGCACAAGACAGGGATGCCCTCTCTCACCACTTCTATTCAACATAGTGTTGGAAGTTCTGGCCAGGGCAATTAGGCAGGAGAAGGAAATCAAGGGTATTCAATTAGGAAAAGAGGAAGTCAAATTGTCCCTGTTTGCAGATGACATGATGGTATATCTAGAAAACCCCATTGTCTCAGCCCAAAATCTCAAGCTGATAAGCAACTTCAGCAAAGTCTCAGGATAAAAAATCAATGTACACAAATCACAAGCTTTCTTATACATCAATAACAGACAGAGAGCCAAATCATGAGTGAACTCCCATTCACAATTGCTTGAAAGAGAATAAAATACCTAGGAATCCAACTTACAAGAGATGTGAAGGACTTCTTCAAGGAGAACTACAAACCACTGCTCAAGGAAATAAAAGAGGATACAAACAAATGGAAGAACATTCCATGCTCATGGGTAGGAAGAATCAATATCATGAAAATGGCCATACTGCCCAAGGTAATTTACAGATTCAATGCCATCCCCATCAAGTTACCAATGACTTTCTTCACAGAATTGGAAAAAACTACTTTAAAGTTCATATGGAACCAAAAAAGAGCCCGCATCGCCAAGTCAATCCTAAGCCAAAAGAACAAAGCTGGAGGCATCACACTACCTGACTTCAAACTATACTACAAGGCTACAGTAACCAAAACAGCATGGTACTGGTACCAAAACAGAGATATAGATCAATGGAACAGAACAGAGCCATCAGAAATAATGCCACACATCTACAACTATCTGATCTTTGACAAACCTGACAAAAACAAGAAATGGGGAAAGGATTCCCTATTTAATAAATAGTGCTGGGAAAACTGGCTAGCCATATGTAGAAAGCTGAAACTGGATCCCTTCCTTACACCTTGTACAAAAATTAATTCAAGATGGATTAAAGACTTAAATGTTGACCTAAAACCATAAAAACCCTAGAAGAAAACCTAGGCATTACCATTCAGGTCATAGGCATGGGCAAGGACTTCATGTCTAAAACACCAAAAGCAATGGCAACAAAAGCCAAAATTGACAAATGGGATCTAATTAAACTATAGAGCTTCTGCACAGCAAAGGAAACTACCATCAGAGTGAACAGGCAACCTACAAAATGGGAGAAAATTTTCGCAACCTACTCATCTGACAAAGGGCTAATATCCAGAATCTACAATGAACTCCAACATATTTACAAGAAAAAAAGAAACAACCCCATCAAAAAGTGGGCGAAGGACATGAACAGACACTTCTCAAAAGAAGACATTTATGCAGCCAAAAAACACATGAAAAAATGCTCACCATCACTGGCCATCAGAGAAATGCAAGTCAAAACCACAATGAGATACCATCTCACACCAGTTAGAATGGCAATCATTAAAAAGTCAGGAAACAACAGGTGCTGGAGAGGATGTGGAGAAATAGGAACACTTTTACACTGTTGGTGGGACTGTAAACTAGTTCAACCCTTGTGGAAGTCAGTGTGGCGATTCCTCAGGGATCTAGAACTAGAAATTCCATTTGACCCAGCCATCCCATTACTGGGTATATACCCAAAGGACTATAAATCATACTGCTATAAAGACACATGCACACGTATGTTTATTGCAGCATTATTCACAATAGCAAAGACTTGGAACCAACCCAAATGTCCAACAATGATAGACTGGATTAAGAAAATGTGGCACATATACACCATGGAATACTATGCAGCCATAAAAAATGATGAGTTCATGTCCTTTGTAGGGACATGGATGAAACTGGAAATCATCATTCTCAGTAAACTATCGCAAGAACAAAAAACCAAACACTGCATATTCTCACTCATAGGTGGGAATTGAACAATGAGAACACATGGACACAGGAAGGGGAACATCACACTTTGGGGACTGTTGTGGGGTGGGGGGAGGGGGGAGGGATAGCATTGGGAGATATACCTAATGCTAGATGACGAGTTGGTGGGTGCAGCGCACCAGCATGGCACATGTATACATATGTAACTTACCTGCACATTGCACACATGTACCATAGACTCTAAAGTATAATAATAATAATAATAAAGGAAAAAAAAAGATGCAAAAATTCTTAACAAAATGTCAGCAAATCAAATCCAACAATATAGAAAAAAGATAATACATTATAATCAAATTGGTTTATTCTAGAAATGTAAGGTTAGTTTAATATTTGTAGCTCACCGTTCACTAACACACACACACACACACACGCGCACACACACAAGCACACCAACAGATGCAGGAAAAGCAGTAGCTAAAAATCAAAATCTTATCACATTAGGAATAGAAAGAAAATCCTTCAATTTGATAAGGCGCATTTAAGAAAAACCTACATTTAATGTCCTAATTAAGGAAAAAAAAACCCTGCTAACTCTTTCCTTCTAAGGATGTTTGCTCTTGTTGTTTATATTTAATGTTGTGTTGGAGGATCTAGTCACTAAGGTATGTAAAACAAAAGGACATTCATGTTAGATACAAAGATACAAAATGATCTTTATCCAAAGATTACATGATTGTCAATATAGAAAATCCTATGGAATTTTTAAAAAAGGTACTAGAACTAATTAGTTTATTATCACTGCAAGATAAAAGATAAATGTTCAAAAGTCAGTTTTGCTTCTGTATGCTGGCAATAAAATCAGAAATTTGAATTTTAAAACTTGTCATATACAGTAGCATTAAAATATAAGGTATATAGTCATGCATGTAACAAAAGATGTGTAAGATCTATAAAGCAAGAGCTATAAAACATTACTAAAAGAAATGAATGTATTCTTACATAAATGGAGAGATGTGTTGTGTCCCTGTATCACAAGACTGAATATTGTCAAGATGTCAATTCTACTCTCAAAGCAATCTATATAATTGATGCAATCATAATCAAAATATCAAAACAATATTTTTAAAGGTTCTTCTATAGGCCAATCCTAAAATTCATATGGAAATGCAAAAGACTAGAATAGCCTAACAAATTTAAGAATAACAAAGTTGGAGGACTTATAATATTGAGTCCCAAGACTAATAATGCTACAGTAATCCAGAAAATATGCCATTCGTGTGAATATAGACAAATAGGTTATTTGAACAGAATACAGAGAATTCAGGAATACACTTGCTCATATATGGTCAGTTGACTTTCAAACAAGGTACAGAAGAATTTCTATGAAGAAAATTAGTGTTTTAAAAAAATGATGCTAGAAAAATTGGATATCCATACTCCTTCCCCCAACAAAAACTCTTCAGTTCATATCTCACATAATATATAATAATTAACCCAACATAGGTCATACACTGAAGTGTAAATTCTAAAACTAACAAGTGTCTAGTGAAAAACATAGGAAAAAATATCTGTGACCTTGGATTTAGCAAAGATCTCTTAGATACTATGCCAAAATTATAATTCTTAAAAGAAAAGAGTGAATCAATTGGACTTCATCAAAATTAAGAACTATGACTCTTTGAAAGACATTGTTGAAAAACAAGTCACACACTGCAATAAAATATTTGCAAATTACATATAAGATAAATGACTTGCATACAGAATGCTTACAATAAGAAATCAAACAATTTGATAAAGAAGTAATAAAAGATTTGAATAGACACTTCACCCAAGAAGATATACCTATGGAAAATAAACATAGGAAAAGATGTACTAACACCAAAAGTTAGTACAGAAATGAAAATTAAAGTGACAGTGTCTAAAATTAAAATATCTGATCGTATCAAGTGTTGTGGGACAGAGATTGAGCAACTGGAACTCTCATACACTGATGGTGGGAATATAAAATCATATATCTGCTTTAGAAAACAATTTGTTATTTCTTAAAAGATAAATACATACCTACCACCTGACATAGTCATTTTACTCCTACCCATTTTATTCCAATCAAAGCAAAAGAATATATCCACACAAAAACTTGTAAAAGAATTTTCATTACAGCTTTAGTGGTAATAGCCCACATCTGGTAACAATCCAAATAAATATCAGTTGGTTAGTGGACACATCATGGTATGTCTATATAATGGAACACTACTCAGCAATGAAAAGGAATGAACAATAGCTTGCATGAATCTCAAAACAATTATGCTGAGTAAAATAAGACAGACAAAAAAAGTTTCATATTATATATTCTATTTTCATAAAATTCTAGAAAATGCAAAATCATTTATAGTGACAGAAAGCAAATAGACGATTCCTTGGTGATAGGCAGGGGCTGGGAGAAGGAAGTATTACAAATAGACATGAGAAAATTTGGGGGAGTGACAGATGTATTTATTAATTTTATTGTGTTGGTTTCATGAGTGTATACGTAAATTCAAAAGTCATCAGATTGTACATTTTAAGTATGTGTGATTTATTGCATGTCAGTTATATCTCAGAAAAGCTATATATGTGTGTAGACAGAGAGATAGATATAAGAGAGAAAGAAAGAGACAGCAAGAGAGACAGAGAGATCAAGAGAGAGCATGAGAATGCCCTGGATTCTAGAATGAACTGTCACCCTTGATCCAAAGCAGGAAACAGCAAATCATTCTGTTAGCCTTTATTTTAAGGGTGCTTGTATTTTCCTAAATTCAGTCTGTAAGTTAACTCAGAATGATAGATGCTTTCTTCATACCACTTTCTGTAATCCTTATAGTCATCTTGTGGTTTGGGCATCATCATGTGTATTTTATAGATTAGTTGCCTGAGGCAGTGAGCTATTAATTAATTTGCACAAGGTCACTACCAATAGGATTGGAAACCAAGTATCTCTTGCTCCATAGCACATACTCATTCCACTGCCACAAGCACACCTCAGTAATCAGGTGGCCTTAAAGTATGGTGTTTTGGTGTCTCCTTTCCCTCAGCAATCTCCTGCAGTTCAATAAGACTTCTGTTGTCCCTAAAACCCAGTTAATAAATATGAATGCAAAAATGCACTGCCAGGTCACTATCTTTGACCAATGAAACAGGCTCTCCCTCTTTTCTTTTGTTTTGTTTTGCCAAGTGAACAGACTCAATTCATTGTCTTTTCTTTAACTTGTGGAAGAGTGCGGAATGCTTTTCCTGTTGAATGAGGTAAGATGTCCCCAATATCTGTACGTGTGACTGGAGGCAAAATGCAGCCACACTTCCAGATATTGACACCTGCTGGTCAAAAACATGAACATCCAGAAAGAACATGTAGAAAGACTAATAAAACATTATCACCAATCTTTTTGGATTTCAGACTTTCCTCATAAAAATGTTTATGCTTTCACCTATAATATATGTATATTTATATGTAATGTACAAATACTAACATATATGCCATAAAACATACAGGAATGAATTTTAAACATAAAGGTGGAATAAACATTAATTTAAAGTAATATATTTCATTATTGGTGTCAAAAAATGATATTTTGAGAGTGATGTGAATGAATACTCTTCGCCATTAAAAAAGTCCTGGTTTAACCCATTGTGAATACAAAAAGTGACTATTTGGTTTAGTTTATTTAGTTTATTTCAATATGTTTCAAATGGCTTTCATAGCTGAAGATGTTACTGCAGAGAAAAGCATAAATGCAAATGCAAGTGGTTTGCACTGGTTGTGCTTACTAAATCAATAGCTTCTACTCATGGATTATGCAAGATTTTGATTTTTAATACACTATTAGTAAATTTCTATCTCCTTGATGTAAGTCAGTTGTTCTTGCAAGCGAATGGAAGAGGTGTTGCATTTTTTATTATTTTTTAAACAACATTCTGTTGATAGTTTTTTTAAGAGTGTAGGAGTTTTTATGTGACACTCATTATTTTCAGGAAAAGAAATAATGAGGAAAATGATTTCAAATACTCATTTTCAATATTCTTTCCATTGCTCAGTTTTCGTTCATAAAACAATCACTTTCTCATTTATTGTAAAAATGTTACCTTTCCTTATAAAGGACAAAATAAATGTGTTGTTTTAAATATCTGTATTATATCAACAGTCTCTCTAAATTACAGAAGGAAAGCAAAGTTGGAACACTTCTCTTTTTTAAAGAAAAAAAACATATAAGTTGTCTTGAAGTTCTGCAACTCTTTTTTTTCATTATAATTGGGATGAAATTGCATCTATGCTCCTTAGTATTAGATTTTAAATCTTAGTCCACCAAATTTTAATTTGCTTTATATCAGTTCTTTTTTTCTTAATTTTTATTTTATTTTATTATACTTTAAGTTCTGGGATACATGTGCAGAACATGAAGGTTTGTTACATAGGTATACACGTGCCATGGTAGTTTGCAGCATCCATCAACCCATCATCTACATTAGGTATTTCTCCTAATGGTGTCCCTCTCCTAGTC
The DNA here is from genome assembly GCF_028885655.2 of Pongo abelii. NCBI lineage: Eukaryota > Metazoa > Chordata > Mammalia > Primates > Hominidae > Pongo > Pongo abelii. The sequence continues at coordinate 122,444,036 of NC_071988.2, read as the reverse complement.
CACCCACCCCACCAGGCCCCAGTGTGTGATGTTCCCCTCCCTGTGTCCACGTGTTCTCATTGTTCAACTCCCACTTATGAGTGAGAACATGCAGTGGTTAGTTTTCTGTTTCTGTGATAGTTTGCTGAGAATGATGGCTTCCAGCTTCATCCACGTCCCTGCGAAGGACATGAAGTCATCTTTTTATGGCTGCATAGTTTTCCATGGTGTATATATGCCATATTTTCTTTATCCAGTCTATCATTGATGAGCATTTGGGTTGATTCCAAGTATTTGCTATTGTAAACAGTGCTGCAATAAGTATACATGTGTATGTGTCTTTATGGTAGAATGATTTATAATCCTTTGTGTATATACCCAGCAATGGGATTGCTGGGTCAAATGGTATTTCTGGTTCTAGATTCTTGAGGAATCACCACACTGCCTTCCGCCATGGTTGGACTAATTTACACCCCCAGCAACAGTGTAAAAGCGTTCCTATTTCTCCACATCCTCTCCAGAATCCATTGTTTCCTGACTTTTTAATGATCGCCATTCTAACTGGTGGGAGATGGTATCTCATTGTGGTTTTGATTTGCACTTCTCTAATAACCAGTGATGATGAGCTTTTTTTCATGTTTGTTGGCCTCATAAATGTCTTCTTCTGAGAAGTGTCTGTTAATATCCTTTGCTCACTTTTTGATGGAGTTGTTTGTTCTTTTCTTGTAAATTTGTTTAAGTTCTTTGTAGATTCTGGATATTAACCCTTTGTCAGATGGATAGATTGCAAACATTTTCTCCCATTCTATAGGTTGCCTGTTCGCTCCGATGACAGTTTCTTTTGCTGTGCAGAAGCTCTTTAGTTTAATTAGATCCCATTTGTCAATTTTGGCTTTTGTTGCCATTGCTTTTGGTATTTTAGTCATGAAGTCTTTGCCCAGGCCTTTGTCCTGAATGGTCTTGCCTAGGTTTTCTCCTAGGGATTTTATGATTTTAGTTCTTATGTTTAAGTCTTTATTCCATCTTGAGTTAATAAGGTGTAAGGAAGGCTCCAGTTTCAGTTTTCTGCATATGAGTAGCCAGTTTTCCCAACACCATTTATTAAATAGGGAATCCTTTTGTCATTGCTTGTTTTTGTTAGGTTTGTCAAAGATCAGATGGTTGTAGATGTGGGGCGTTATTTCTGAGGGCTCTGTTCTGTTCCATTGGCCTGTATCTCTGTTTTGGTACCAGTACCATGCTGTTTTGGTTACTATAGCCTTGTAGTATAGATTGAAGTCAGGTAGCATGATGCCTCCAGCTTTGTTCTTTTTGCTTAGGATTGTCTTGGCTATACTGGCTCTTTTTTGGTTCCATATGAAATTTAAAGTAGTTTTTTCTAATTCTATGAAGAAATTCAATGGTAGCTTGATGGGGATAGCATTGAATCTATAAATTACTTTGGGCAGTATGGCCATTTTCACAATATTCATTCTTCCTATCCATGAGCATGGAATGTTTTTCCATTTGTTTGTGTCCTCTCTTATTTCCTTGAGCAGTGGTTTGTAGTTCTCCTTGAAGAGGTCCTTCACATTTCTTGTAAGTTGTATTCGTAGGTATTTTATTCTCTTTGTAGCAATTGTGAATGGAAGTTCACTCATGGTTTGGCTCTCTGTTTGTCTATTATTGGTGTATAGGAATGTTTGTGGTTTTTGCACATTGATTTTGTATCCTGAGACTTTGCTGAAGTTGCTTATCAGCTTAAGTAGATTTTGGGCTGAGAGATGATGGGGTTTTCTATACATACAATCATGCAATCTGCAGAGACAATTTGACTTCCTCTCTTCTGATTTGAATACCCTTTATTTCTTTCTCTTGCCTGATTGCCCTGGCCAGAACTTCCAATACTATGTTGAATAGGAGTGGCGAGAGAGGGCATCCTTGTCTTGTGCTGGTTTACAAAGGAAATGTTTCCAGTTTTTGCCCATTCAGTATGATATTGGCCGTGGGTTTTTCATAAATAGCTCTTATTATTTTGAGATACAGTCCATCAATACCTAGGTTTTTGAGAGTTTTTAGCATGATGGGGTGCTGAATTTTATTGAAGGCTTTTTTTGCATCTATTGAGATAATCATGTGGTTTTTGTCATTGGTGCTGTTTATATGATGCATTATGTTTACTGATTTGCATATGGTGAACCAGCCTTGCATCCCAGTGATGAAGCCAACTTGATCTGGTGGATAAGCTTTTTGATGTTCTGCTAGATTTGATTTGCTAGTATTTTATTGAGGATTTTCGCATTGATGTTCATCAGAGATATTGGATGGAAATTTTCCTTTTTTTGGGTCTCTGCCAGGTTTTTGTATCAGGATGTGGCAGCCTCATAAAATGAGTTAGGGAGGAGTCCCTCTTTTTCTATTGTTTGGAATAGTTTCAGAAGGAGTGGTACCAGTTCCTCTTTGTACCTCTGGTAGAATTCGGCTGTGAATCTGTCTGGTTCTGGGCTTTTTTGGTTGGTTGGCTATTAATTACTGCCTCAATTTCAGAACTTGTTATTGGTCTATTCATGGATTTGACTTCTTCCTGGTTTAGCTTTGGGAGGGTGTATGTGTCCAGGAATTTATCCATTTCTTCTAGATTTTCTAGTTTATTTACGTAGAGGTGTTTATAGTATTCTCTGTTGGTAGTTTGTGTCTCTGTGGGATCGGTGGTGATGTCCCCTTTATCATTTTTTATTGTGTCTATTGGATTCTTCTCTGTTTTCTTCTTTATTACTCCAGCTAGCAGTCTATCTATTTTGTTAATCTTTTCAAAAAACCAGCACCTGGATTCACTGATTTTTTGAAGGGTTTTTTGTGTCTCTATCTTGTTCAGTTCTGCTCTGATCTTAGTTATTTCTTGTCTTCTGCTAGCTTTTGAATTTGTTTGCTCTTGCTTCTCTACTTCTTTTAATTGTGATGTTAGGGTGTCAATTTTAGATCTTTCATGATTTTTCCTGTGGGCATTTTGTGCTATAAATTTCCCTCAAACAGTGCTTTAGCTGTGTCCCAGAGATTCTGGTATGTTGTGTCTTTGTTCTCATTGGTTTCAAAGAATTTCTTTATTTCTGCCTTCATTTCCTTGTTTACCCAGTAGTCATTCAGGATCAAGTTGTTCAGTTTCCATGTAGTTGTGCGGTTTTGAGTGAGTTTCTTAATCCTGAGCTCTACTTTGATTGCACTGTGGTTTGAGAGACTGTTTGTTATGATTTCCATTCTTTTGCATTTGTTGAGGAGTGTTTTACTTCCAATTATGGGTGGTCAATTTTAGAATAAGTGTGATATGGTGCTGAGAAGAATGTATATTCTGTCAATTTGGGGTGGAGAGTTCTGTAGATGTCTATTAGGTCCACTCGGTCCAGAGTTGAGTTCAGATCCTGAATATCCTTGTTACTTTTCTGTCTTCTTGATATGTCTAATATTGACAGTGGGGTGTTAAAGTCTCCCACTATTATTGTGTGGGAGTGTAAGTCTCTTTGTAGGTCTCTAAGAACTTGCTTTATAAATCTGGGTGCCCCTGTATTGGGTGCATATATATTTAGGATAGTTAGCTCTTCTTGTTGCATTGATCCCTTTACCATTATGCAATACCCTTTCTTTGTCTTTTTTGATCTTTGTTGGTTTAAAGTCTGTTTTATCAGAGCCTAAGATTGCAACCCTTGCTTTTTTTTTTTTTTTTTTTTTTTTTTGCTTTCCATTTGCTTGGTAAATATTCCTCCATCCCTTTATTTTGACCCTATGTGTGTCTGTGCATGTCAGATGGGTCTCCTGAATACAGCACTCTGATGGGTCTTGACTATCCAATTTGCCAGTCTGTGTCTTTTAATTGGGGCATTTGGCCCAATTACATTTAAGGTTAATATTTTTATGTGTGAATTTGATCCTGTGATTATGATGCTAGTTCGTTATTTTGCCCATTAGTTGATGCAGTTTCTTCACAGCGTCAGTGGTCTTTACAATTTGATATTTTTTTTGCAGTGGCTGGTACTGGTTTTTCCTTTCCATATTTAGTGCTTACTTCAGGAGCTCTTGTAAGGCAGGCCTAGTGGTGACAAAAACTCTCGGCATTTGCTTGTCTGTAAAGGATTTTATTTCTCCTTCACTTATGAAGCTTAGTTTGGCTGGATTGAAATTCTGGGTTGAAAATTCTTTTCTTTAAGAATGTTGAATATTGGCACCACTCTCTTCTGGCTTGTAGGGTTTCTGCCAAGAGATCTGCTGTTATTCTGATGGGCTTCCCTTTGTGGGTAACCTGACCTTTCTCTCTGGCTGCCCTTAACATTTTTTTCTTTGTTTCCAACCTTGGTGAATCTGATGATTATGTGTCTTGGGGTTGCTCTCCTCGAGGAGTGTCTTTGTGATGTTCTCTGTATTTCCTGAATTTGAATGTTGGCCTGTCTTGCTAGGTTGGGGAAGTTCTCCTGGGTAATATCCTGAAGAGTGTTTTCCAACTTGGTTCCGTTCACCCCGTCACTTTCAGGTACACCAATCAAATGTAGGTTTGGTTTTTTCCCATAGTCTCATATTTCTTGGAGGCTTTGTTCGTTTCTTTTCATTCTTTTTTTCTCTAATCTTGTCTTTATGCTTTACTTCATTAAGTTGACCTTCAGTCTCTGATATCCTTTCTTCCACTTGATGGATTCAGTTATGGACACTTGTGTATTCTTCATTAAGTTCTCATGCTGTGTTTTTCAGCTCCGTCAGATCATTTATGTTCTTCTCTAAACTGGTTATTCTAGTTAGCAATTTCTCTAACCTTTTTTCAAGGTTCTTAGCATACTTGCATTGGGTTAGAACATGCTCCTTTAGCTTGGAGGAGTTTGTTATTATCCACCTTCTGAAGCCTACTTCTGTCAATTAATCAAAATCATTCACCATCCAGTTTTCTTCTCTTGGCGAGGAGTTGTGATCCTTTGGAGGAGAAGAGACTTTTTAGCCTTTTTTGCGCTGGTTTTTCCTCATCTTCGTGTATTTATCTACCTTTCATCTTTGATGTTGGTGACCTTCAGATGGGGTTTCTGTGTGGATGTACTGTTTGTTGACATTGATCCTATTCCTTTCTGTTTGTTAGTTTTCCTTCTAACAGTCAGGCCTCTCTGCTGCAGGTCTGCTGGAGTTTGTTGGAAGTCCACTCCAGACCCTGATTGCCTAGGTATCACTAGCAGAGGCTGCAGAACAGCAAAGATTTCTGCCTGTTTCTTCCTCTAGAAGCTTCATCTCAGAGGGGCACCTTCCAGATGCCAGCCAGAGCTCTCCTGTATGAGTTGTCTCTCGATGCCTTCTGGGGGGAGTCTCCCAGTCAGGAGGCAGTGGGGGTCAGGAACCTACTTGAGGAAGCAGTCTGTCCCTTAGCAGAGCTCAAGCACTGTGCTGGGACATCTGCTGCTCTCTTCAGAGCCAACAGGCAAGAACATTTAAGTCTGCTGAAGCTGCGTCCACAACCGCCCTTTCCCCCAGGTGCTCTGTCCCAGGAAGATGGGAGTTTTATCTATAAGCGCCTTATTGGGGCTGCTGCCTCTTTTTCAAAGATGCCCTGCCCAGAGAGGAGGAATCTAGAGAGGCAGTCTGGCTACGAAGGCTTTGCTGAGCTGTGGTGGGCTCTGCCCAGTTTGAACTTCCAGGCGGCTTTGTTTACACTGTGAGGGGAAAACCGCCTACTCAAGCCTCAGTATTGGTGGACGCCCCTCCCCATGCCAAACTGGAACATCCCAGGTCAACTTCAGACTGCTGTGCTGGCAGCAAGCATTTCAAGCTACTGGATCTTAGCTTGCTGAGCTCCATGGGAGTGGGATCCACTGAGCTAGGCCACTTGGCTCCCTGGCTTCAGCCCCCTTTCCAGGGGAGTGAACGGTTCTGTCTTACTGGTGTCCCAAGTGCCACTGGGGTATGAAAAAGAATTTCTGCAGCTAGCTCAGTGTCTGCCCAAACAGCCTCCCACTTTTGTGCTTAAAATCCATGGCCCTGGTGGTGTAGGCACCCAAGGGAATTGCCTGGTCTGCAGGTTATGCAGACAGTGGGAAAAATGTAGTATCTGGGCTGAAGTGCACCGTTCCTCATGGCACAGTCCCCCATGGCTTCCCTTGGCTAAGGGAGGGAGTTCCTCCACCTGTTGCACTTCCTGTGTGAGAGGACATCCCACCCTGCTTCGGCTGCACCCACTGTGTAACCGGTCCCAGTGAGATAAGCTGGGTACCTCAGTTGGAAATGCAGAATGCACCCACCTTCTGCGTTGATCTCGCTGGGAGCTGCAGACCAGAGCTGTTCCTATTCGGCCATCTTGCCAACTATCAGCAAGTCTTATATTTGCTTTGCCACATGTCAACAAGGAAACCTCTCTTTGGAACAAAAGATTTTCATAGTCCTTCCACATTTCATTACATCTGTTATAAAGATACATTTTTATTTGAAGGTGTCATTAAAAAAATAAGCTTGATCTGATGAATGACACACTGTAGCACTTTGTGCAATTTTGCTTCATCTTTGCAATGGCTTGCATTGTTCTACAAATGATGCAGTGATTGAATTGCATATGTTTGACTGTTTCTGTGACCTATTCCCAGAATTCTAGACAAAGTATCTACTATACTAGGGGTTGATTTATGCAGCACTTTTTTGTTCGATAAATTACAGTGATATAGAAATAAGTCATTTACTTTTGAGAACATATCTTCTGCAGGACATCTGTCTTTTAATGACTCACAAATTATAGTTGTATGTATATTTTCTCATTAAAGGAATCTAGTAAATACTATAAGCTGAGCATGGTAGAAACGTTTGTGCCTTGACCAACTGTATAACAAACCTCCCATACTGTGTAACTTGTTCCAATACCTGTTTTCTAAAATCTTTAACACAGCTTCTCTGCATTTTCAAATAGTATTTGCTAGCAGAAGAATGAATGTTGATTGCCAATATTAATTTATTTTTGTTGTTTTAGTCATTTTGGCCACAGCAAAAAGATGTTTCTCAGTGGTATGTAGATTTTTGTGCTTTGACGATAAGCAAGGGATCTCAAAAGATGTATTTAAAAATGTATCATTATGGTGAGTGGATATTTACAAATTACTAGATTAAGATGCATGATTTTAAAGATTGCAAAAAATTGTCAAGATGTGTTTCATGTTAGAAAAGTTTGCAATATTAGCATTTACTTTAATCAACTGTTTCTTTGTAAGAATCTTTTTTTTGGGGACTTGGTCTCTTTTTAACTTTTATTTTAGATTCACATGTACGTGTGAAGGTTTGTTACATAGGTAAACTCATGTCACTGGGGTTTATTGTACAGATTATTTATCACTTAGGTATTAAGCCCTGTACCCAATAGTTATCTTTTTAAAGCACTCGTCTATTGTGCAAGGGTTAGTTTTGTTTAAACTAGGTAGGCTCTGTAAATACACCTGTTTGAGCACTTGCTATGGAACATATGAGAGCACTATGGTCAACTCTCCATCTCTGGCTCTACCACTCTCCAGTCTGTTCTCTGGACTGAGTGAGGAGGTGCTGTTACTAATACTAAATATACTACATATTATTTTCAAAAGAAAGTCTTGATACTTTCTTTTTATATTTCCAGCATTACTGTGTACACATACATTTGTTGTGTACACATCACTTTTGAGACTACCCTTATACAGCAGTCTTTGATGATATGAAAATCAACAGAATAAAAATTAGGATTTCTGACTTTTGGAATGAATAAATGCATTGTAAATGTTCAAGTACAGACAAAGATTTCACTGTGACTATTAAAAGAGATTGTTGAGATAATGAAGGGCAATTTATGCAATTTGTAGTGGATAATAGGATTATAAATATTTCTTGAAGCTACCTGGTTTTCACTCAGCTTCATTCATTTGGGTCCAAGATAATATACTTGAAACATTTCATATTTAGAGAATTTAGGGAAAGTTGGAAAAAATGCTGAGCTCTTTATAGATTACCTCTACTCAAAAAAATCACTTAATTAAAACAACCTTTATTTGCACCCAACTAACTAAAAAGCAGTAGTGCTTTAAAATGTCAGAATACTTCCCATGGGAGACTACTAAACTAGTTTTGATAAGGGTCTAATAAGAGTTAAACAATAATGAAATAGATTGGGAGGAGGAATCTTCATTCTATATCTACTAAAATATTAGGATCTTTGTTGTGGTTAGCATTTATTGTCAGGAATTTCATCAAATACAATATTCAGCTCCTACTTGGTGATTGCAGATTGTATATCAGGAGTAATGCAATCTTAAAGTGGTGGAAAAATACAAAATATTGCATGAAATGTGAGAACCTGTATACAAAGGTTTTTGCCTTAACTGTTTATAGCAGAATTTCAGTTTGATTTGCTTATATATTAAGTAATTTTTGAATAAAATAGAGCCTTCAAGCAAAAAGTGAGAAATCCAATATGGTGGTCTTTTTTAGATACACCAGGGTCAGCTAACCCAAGGCATCCCTAGTGTATCTTCCTTGATTAAGAGGGAAGCTTATGGACTTGGACATTGTGATGAATACTTAGATAAAGACTAAAAATTCACATTATAATATTGCTGCACTCACAAGACTCTAATTGAGCATGCTTTTGAAAAATCCATGGTGAACGGTTTGATGAATTAATTGAAAGAGACCCAAGAATTAGTTTGAGAGTCGGATGCAAAAAGCTCTAATATGTGAATGCTTTTCTTTGCCACCCAAATCCCTATTTAAGACTAAAGGATTTTCCTCCAGCTTCTGGGAAGCCAGTTGACACCTGTCAATCATTAGTCTTCTTTGGGAATTATCTCACTAAAGAGAGCCACTTTATACAGACTTAAACCCTCCTTCTGAGGTAGCACACATCCAAAACTGTGCCAATGTGCCAGTTCTTGTTGTCTGAGGTCTTGTTGTGAATGCATCACTGTTCATCTCCCCTAGCCTCCTTCCCTACTACTAATTGTGTTGATTCTGAGAGTGTTCCCTAATAATTTTCATGGTCACTAATCTCCGTCTTTTATTGGGCTTCCTGGAGGACCCAGCTGGGGACACAAGGCCAACTATCTGTCCTTAAGTACAAAGTGGTGCAGTGAAAAAAGTACTGAACTTAGAATGTCTTTTGAAACCCTATATTTACATCTTGGTTTTAGCATGAGCTGGTGGCATGATCTTGGGCAACTTATTTCATATATCTGATTATTCATTTCTTCATTTGTGAAATGGAGTTTATTATATTAATATCAAGACACTATGAAAATAAGTATGATAGTGGATGTGAAATTTCCTAGAGAAATGCCTGGAAAACAGTAAGTGCTAACAAAAGCCTGGAAAAAACTGTAAAGAAGACATTAGTGTCCTTTGAAAATTGCTCCTCTGAAAAATACCTAAACATCAGGAAAGGAGTAGGTTGTCCAGAAGTTTTGCACTGTCCTATAGAGGCATTATGTCACATTATATGGTAGTAGGTATTATTAGTCTTAGTGGAGGAAAGAAAGTCAGGACAGGGGATCAGAAACACTGGTGGATAGAAAATCTATTTCCAGCATGGCTTTAACAGTCATGGTGATTCCTTTGTGTTGGCTTTTAAATCAGATTATATATTTATTAAAGATGAAGAACCTGTCATCTTCCCTCTTCTTTTTTCCCCTTATTTCCAAGTAGTGGTTAGTGTAGTGACTTGAAAAGAGTAGCTGCTCAATAAATACTTTTTACATGATGAATTACAACTCTTTCAATGGAAGAAAAGAATTTCATAGGGAGATGCAGAAAACAGCATAATCCATTTCTCATTTTTTTTCCTCAGAGAAAATCTAAATCTGAATTTCCTTGAACTGGTTCTGGAAAAGAAAATAGGAATATATATTATGAATAGTTCATACAGTTCATAATTTCATGATAGATGATGTTATTGTAAAATGTCTTATGAGAAAAATACTTAAGAAACATAACTCCACAGCAGTTAGAAACATCTAGATAGGAAACACATTAGCTGCCCCCTTTATCATCATAAGATGACAACAAAGTTACAATAAATAAATGTCTGAAAGTTTAGCCCCATCATCTGTTTTTTTATAGTTTAAAAGCTTATTTTCCATCTTTTCCTGTTCTTTAGGACTATGGTAAGTAAATACTATGATATCTGAGTGTGTGTGTGTGTGTGTGTGTGTGTGTGTGTGTGTGAATTATTCCCTGAAGAAACACACTCATTTTTTAATTATCTTGTTTCCTTCTTGAACAGAATGTAGTCTGGGCACAGTGGCTCACACCTGTAATCCCAACACATTGGGAGGCCAAGGCTAGAGGATCTCTTGAGCCCAGGGATTTGTGACCACCCTGGGCAATATAACAAGACCCCGTCTCTACAAAAAGTTCCAAAAATTAGCCGGGAATGCTGGCATACACCTGTAGTCCTAGATACTCAGGAGGCTGAGGCAGGAGGATTGCCTGAGCTCAGGAGGTCGAGGCTGCAGTGAGCCATGATTGTACAATACACTCCAACCTAGGCAACAGAGTAAAACCCTGTCTCAAAAAACCAAACCAAAACAAATCCCCAGAATATAGATGTGTTTTTCGTTGGTGAGTTTCTCATTCTTGGGGGAGGAAATATGATAGGATGGAAAGAAGTTGAGTTTTCAAGTTAGATAGACCTGGATTTCCTTATCTCTGACTTGAATGAGCGATAAAACCATAAAGAGGACATTTAATTCCTATAAGCTTCACTTTCCTTATCTGTATGAAAGACGTAATGCCTCACAGAGTTGTGGTAAAATTAAATAAATTTATTGATGTGAACCACTCGGCACAAAGCAGATAATCCCTTTGATCATATAATCATCTTTAAATTCCACAAAAAGAGATGATTTTGAGTCAATGACAGCATTTGTAGAAGAAGCTAGTCTTTTTTCCAGAGAAGTATCCTCAGTTACATCACCAGCCACAAAATCATTTCTGCAGACATTTTTATGTAGCACTCTTCTTTGCATCTGTCCTTAACAAATCATTTTGACCTCCACTCCCAAATTATACTCAATGATTCCCAGCCCCAGGGGCATTATACTTCCTGGATATAATTGTTCACCTTGACTGGTTAAAGTATCTCCTTTCTACTTCAATACTCATATCTATTGACTGATGTTTCTAGGGTTGACTCTAAGAAATTTTCGTCAAGAGAAGTTCAATAGGAATAGTTACCATTTATTTATAACTTATTTTGTGCGAACAGTGGTATTTTATTCAATATTTTCAACAATGTTATGATACAGTTTTTAAAAATCCCATGCTACTAATAAAACTGTGGTTTAGTGAGTTTGGGTTACATGCCCAATGTCACACAATATGTTCACATCAAAGCACATGTTAAATCTACATCTTGCTGGTGTCAAAACTATGGCAGTTCCCATTGGGCCAGTCTGCTGCTTCTCCTTTCAGGCCTTCTTAATTCTGATGATGAGTAAGATGTTGAACACTTCTTGTGCCTCTGTGTCCTTATTTTTAAGTGGATATACAAGATCAACTGTTCTATCTTTACAGGCTATGGTGAATGTCAATATAGGTATAAATGCTTTATAGAAAATAAGCTGGAGGTCCTTAAACCTAAGACCTATTAATGCAAAGAGAGGACAGAAATGGTTTTTGAATGTCATTTTTTGTATGATGACATTGCCTGTGGTTGATAACAGATCTGATAATCAATCTGTTTCTTAACTTTTCTGTTCATAATTACCATCTTATTCTAAGCACTTTGACGGAGAAAGGCTGGTTAATAATTGCTAGCCAATTTACGGCTCTTATGACAGGTGGCTGCACAACATGCTTATATGGCCTCAGAAAGGGGCCAGCTCCCTGTCAAAAGCAGTGGGCTCACTTTTCTTCAGTAATAATAAAACTGAATATGCTCAGTATAATTGGTACTAAGTGCAGAGAGGCCTGGTGATTTTCTTTGTTTGGAAAAGGTAAGACTTTGCACAGTACCATAAAACAACTTCAATGCAACATGAAACAGGAGTGCTGTACTCTCAATTGCTGTTTATGCACTCTGTTTTCAATAACCAAATAAACTCCAAATTTTACTTTTCCAACTAGCTTTTTACTTAAAAAAGTACGTAAAGTTATTATGCACTATTTTCATGGTGTTTTTCTAAGCAGAGGCTCTTATTGTCTATATGGAACACAAAAAGGAGCAGGAGAAATGAATACTGTGCAATAGTCTGATTTCTAAAAGAGATGCAGTGTTCCATTACAGTCCCAGGGCCAGTTTGGCTGGGGTATTAGCCAAGTTATGAAAAGCTAGGATTAGGATGGGCTATACTATCTCAGGCAATCTGCCCAGGAGACAGTCAAAATCTCTAAGGAAGAGCTGTAAAGCTAACTTCAGTGAGACCAATTACAGACACCAAGTCTAAATTGCCAGATGTGGGATCAAACACATGCTTCCAAGAGTTTAGGGTCAAATGGGATGGAGTAAGATTAAGAACAGGTTAGAAACGGAGAGAAGGGTCCAGGGAAAAGTTCAAGAATACCCTTGGAATGTTCCTATACATATTCATCTATTCATCAGTCTGTGCATAGCATATGAGATGTCGGTCTGGCTGAAAGAAAATCAGAATGCATATATTGCTCATATTTTTTATCTTGAAAAAACTATATATAAGCAGCTTCTTGTAAGATATAGCTGAAAGAATATGTGTACACTTTCTTTCTTTTTTTTTTTTTTTTTTTTTTGAGACGGAGTCTCGCTCTGTCGCCCAGGCTGGAGTGCAGTGGCGCGATTTCGGCTCACTGCAAGCTCCGCCTCCTGGGTTCACGCCATTCTCCTGCCTCAGCCTCCGGAGTAGCTGGGACTACAGGCGCCCGCCATCACACCCGGCTAATTTTTTTGTATTTTTAGTAGAGACGGGGTTTCACCATGTTAGCCAGGATGGTCTGGATCTCCTGACCTCGTGATCCGCCCGCCTCAGCCTCCCAAAGTGCTAGGATTACAGGCGTGAGCCTCCGCACCAGGCCGAACATGTGTACCCTTTCTATAAGGACCCTTTAAGTGCAAACATAACCACAACCTTTGATTCCCCGTGTGTTGCTGCTGCATAACGTTAGGCACAGAACAGTTACCCAACAAGTATCCCCTATGGACTAAACGCATCTTCAGGTTAAGTAAATCCACTTTGAAATAGGTCTAGCAGCAAAAGATACATATATTTATATTTAGAATCTATACCTTAAAAGCATTGTACTAAGAGATAGAAAAAAATGCTTAATCTTCAAAGATTAATTTTTAACAGTAAGTCACTGGAGAAGCTCTAGATGGATGATTTTACTGACTAATGCAATGCACCTTCTAAATGCTTAATTTATACCTGTCACTGCATTGTTAGGAAGACTCAAAGTCAAGTGAAATTGGCTCTATCCACCATATATTTGTTCTACTCTAATATATTGTCAAGGTTGATTATTTAATGTAGGAAATACCCTTGGAGAGAGAAAATATTGGTAAGATAACTAATAAATATAAAACAACCAGTTGAACTGTATCCTAAGTGGTTTATGGACAAGTGGAAAATAAACTTTGGTTAGTCACTCTTCAAAGAGAAACAAGCAGACTGAAGGGTGGTTCTTGAGATCCACAATGCTCAAAGCTATGAATGAATTGTTAATTAAAACAATTTAATATATTTTTGTACCTGTGGTCACTAATTAGCAATAATGTTTCCTTGGCCACTGAAAGTTTTTCTCTTATGCCTTTTCATATATATCCCATTCTAGGTTACAGAAACTATATAAGTCAACATGTTGACACTACCTTATAGTGATGATTTTGAAAGTAATCTGCATTTCCCCTTTTATTCTTTTTGGATCTCCCCAGTTCTTTTCAGTGAACAAGCATTACTACTGTAACCAGAACAAAAATACGTGCCATAAAAATATTACTTTGCAAGGGAAATGAGATTTTACGTGGATTTACTGCTATAGGTGTATCCTTTTGCAACACACCTCCTCATACTAAATATGAGAGAATATAAGCAAGTAACATGAGTGGAGTTGGGCTAGAGGGAACTATAAGAAACAGCATTTCAAAATGGCTTGCTGAGGAAGGAACTTGTGTTTTTAGAGTTGGTCAGACAAGGAGTATGTTTGTCAGGGACACAGTGAAAGGGATTTTCTGCATTTGTGGGAGTAGAAAATTACTAGCAATTCTTTTGATGCTACAATTGAAAGAGTTAGAGATATACAAAAATATTTATATATTTTAGAAGTCCAAAAAGTTTGGCATTTATCTCATATGTGGCATAGCTAGATGGCTCTTGTAGACAAAACATCTATATTTTGACAGTTATCTCTAGAGGCCAGCCTCTAGGAAATCTGAGGAGTGGAAGAGTGGGTTCTTTCTTGACTATGCTTTGTGTGTGTATGCATGAGTGTGTGTGTAAGAGACAGTGGGAGCCATGTATGTAGTGTTCTGGTTGAGAGTGCTGGCTCTGGAGTCAGAATACCTGGTTTGACCTCGGGCAAATTACACAACTTTTGTTTAAGTTTCAGTTTTCTCATTTGTAGAACAGGAAAAACTATAGTTCCTTCTTCATAGTATTATTCAGGGAATTAAATGAAATATTGCATGTCAAACTTTTATACAGTATCCGGCACATAATTTCTCAATTATTATCATCATTGTTATTAAATGAAGATATTTATGAATAAAAAACACAATGAGTCAACTATTGATCACAAGCTGTACTGAAAGGAAACTATAATAACAGGAAATAAGTAAGTGGAAGGGAATACTTTATATTTTGTATTACTTTCCTTTTACATTATGCATGTTTAAGTGTTATTCTTTTTCTAACTTATTGATCACTGATATTTAGCATTTCTCATTTTCTAATAATTTAAAAATATAAATTCCCTATTAAATGTACCTTAGGCCTTATTCTAAAAGTTTTCCTATGTTGCATTTTGAAGTGTACTTAATTTAAAATATTTTGTAATATCCATTGTGATTTCTTCTTTGCGTCATGTTATTTACAAGTATATTACTTTTTGCCTTAAAGTCTACTTTATTTAATATTTCTTTGGAGAAAAAGACAATTGGTATGACAAAACATTTAATTAACAAGGAAATCAATAGAATTTTCAATTTAATTCCAATTTCAAACAAAGGCAATAAAATTATAATACAGAAAAGAAAGAATTAACAGAACCATGAGAGGAGATAGACAAAGCTAAAATCATACTGGAAGATTTTATCACGATATTTCCAATTTGTTCTATCTCATTAGTGATAGAACAAGAGAAAAAAGTCAAGAATATGCAGAATATTTTTTAAAGTATGACAAAATTGACTTAATTAACATATGTAAAACACTATGCCCAACAGTTGTAGAATATGCATTTCTTTCAAACATACATAGAATATTAAACAAATTTTATTATATACTGAGCAATAAAGCAGCTCTCTAAAAATGTGATAGGATTAAAGCTATAAAATGGATGATGTTTCTGAATCACTATTGAACTAAGGTAGAGTTAATAATAAAAAGTTAATAAGCATAGTTAAAATTTGTGTTTGTTAATATAATCTCTGGAGATTCCATAGATCTGTATATATTGTCTGTTGTTTCCACTGGATTTTGTTTATGATGTCTTTTCTTGTATGAATTATTTTTTAATATGCGCTGCACAGTTTATTGAAAACATAGAAATACTTTTTAGCCTATGTAAAAGTATCAGATTACCTTTGTTATGCTGTATTAACAACCTCAATATCAGTAGGTTAACATGCAAGGAGGACAAGATAATTCTCCAGTGTTGCTATATTTCACATGTTGATTTAATGATTCAGTTTGCTCTAATCTTATGATAGCTTCATATTAACAGTTGCTTCCACAATTGCCAAGATAGGGGAAAAATTGTAAAATTGTATTATATATACTTCTACCTGCAAATATACATATCACTTCTATTCTCATTTTATTAGCTAAAGCAAGGGGACAGGCAAATGCAATTGTTCCATGGGCCTAGAAGGGGAGGAAAACTGGTGGAGAGTAGCACTAATGTCTACTGCAGAGTACTCTTCTGGTTACCAGATGTTAGGTTCAGTCTCTTTTCTGCATGTCAAATACACACACTCTTAACTCAAAGGTCACTAACTTGAAATCCTCTCCAAACGTATCATTGAGCTGAAAATCTAGTTTTTGGTGATGTATGGTAGTCTCTCCATTAGGGTGTGATGGATAGTAATATTTACATCAAATCTAGATGTGGATCTATTGATCCAGAGATCAATGAACTAAAAATATAAAGTTATCTTCTGCTCCAAACCAATATACAGTGGTGAAATGGGGATTGGATCATTACAAAAAACGCTCTCATTTTGAAAGAAAGAGTGGGAGACCCGTAGACGTAACTGAGTCATAGTAATACTGAAGTCATCCTGAAAATACATTTCAACAGGTCCCTATTTGGATAATTTTTTGTTTAGACAATTTTGTTACCTGGGAAGGCTTCCCCAGTCCACTATTCTCTGTGGTCTCTGGCTATTCCCTTTGAGAGTTTTTTTCCCCCTTATTTTATCTTTCTTGGCCATATATATGGCTAGGAAGAGAAACCAGAGAATTGTGTACCAGTTTTAAATACTTCATTGCCTAGACAAGTCACATGGCTACTCCCAAACTTGAATGGATGGGGAAAAGCAAGTTTTTCCTGTGCATAAAAGATAATTAAAAATATGAGCGAGTAGCACTAATACTCTACCAAAGATGGTGTTCTCTTTTATTAAAGATGATTTTTATTTGCCTCTGCAGCTTTCAGGTGTGCAAGCAACCTAGGGTCACTTTAATCTAGTTTCTGAAACAGATTTTCTGGGCTACTCAGATGAGATAATATAGGGCTGCAGACTTTTCAAAAGTTGGTTCTCATGCAACACAGTCTTAAGAGTGGGTTAGAGGGTTAGGGATCTAGAAAAAGAAACTATATTAACTAACATGGAAGTGTAGCCTGTAAAATTAGTTTGGAAAGAGGGCCAAGGTATTAGCAAGGAGAAAGACATTGATGCCACACCAAAAGTTGCCATTTTCTCACTTTTCTATATAGAAACCTCACTTTTTTTAGCCATGCCAGTGGGAGAGGATATGCATTAAGAGAAATTAAAAGCTGTAGCATCGAGAGTCCTTCCAGCCTCAGGATTTTCAGGTGCAATATAGACATCTAGTAAAATCTGAGTTTCAGATAAACAACAAATAATTTTTAGTATAAGAAGTATGTCCTTCGCAGTATATAAGCTATATTTATGGTAAAAAGGCTTATCTGTTACTCAGATTTAACTGGGTGTCTTGTATTTTTATTAGCTGAATCTGGCATCTCTATCTAAGTGGGAAGATGTCTGGGGGAAAAGCTGCTGAATTGGTTGGACTCGTGGTGTGAACAATTGAGAGAGATGTTTAACATTAGAAAGATTATGCCCTGCTCGAAGTATGGAAAAATTTCAATTTGTCTGGAGCTTAGTTTGAATAGGAGAAGCCATAGTGACAAGACAAAAGTCGGGATGAAAAGGGACAAAATCTATTGTAATTCCCTCCAGACTAAAGATTTGAATATTGTAATTACACAAAAATTCACATGGGATAAGCGACAAATTTAGAGTTAAAGGAAGGCCAATTGCATTCAGGAATGAGTAGAAATAACTGAATCAGGATCGCTTACTTAGTGATACAGTGTTCTTTGCTTAGGTATGATTTAAAATTATGGATCTATAATGTTTAAGTCAAAATGTTCCAGTTGTTATAATAACATTATAATACCTTATTATGTCACTTTTCAGCACATTGTTTAGAATATGACTACATTATATTAAACTACAGTTGCCATGAGAACCAAGACGCTTCTCACATTTAGTTAATGCAGTGGTTGCTCAGACAAAACACAAAATCATTTGTAACTGCCATATAAATTTGTGACATGATGAAAAATGTCATAAACATAAATGGGTATTATTAAATTAAAACTCTGAGATATAATTATCTGAAATTTTAAAAGCTGGCTATGAGAAAAATTTCTGTGATAGTTCCTAAACATTTTACTTCTCTCTAGAACTGCTCTGGCATATTTTTTGCTTTTTGCCAGTTTCCCTCTGTGGCCTATGCCTGTCTGAGAGCACTTTTTTATTTTTTTATCATTACTTGCATTATGGCTAGTTGTATTCCAATTGTTTCTAAAACTTAAGAAAACGAGGATCACTTTTAGAAGCAAAATTCTTTCTCTTCCCATATGAACATAAATTATTTTAATAAAAACATCACTTAAACATGTTCAGATGTGAATCAATATCTTAAAAAAGACAAATTTGTAAATTATAAACTCCTTAAAAATACAATATTTTTACATTAGCATCATTAATTTAACACAGTAGATTATATTGTCTTGATGAAATTATTATATTCTTACTCAAGAGTTGAATTTAGTGAGGACTGCTAAGACAAGAGCCCTTTAAATTGCATGTTGCTCTACTACTGTGGTAGCTATGGCAACTCATTTTCTCAAGTAGTTTTCTGTTTTCTGACTGCTGGGAACCACTTTTTTGTTTAGGGCATTGTAATCTCATTTGTACTTAGCTGGCACAAATACATCATCATGAATTATGTTCAGTTCCATTACTTCCATCCCTTTTCATAACAAAAAAGCAGTAATCTTTGGTGATAACATGAATAAAAATTGGACGGTAAAATCACATGAATAACACCTAGTACAAGGTTGTCATACAAACAATCTTGAAATAAAGACTATGCAAACTACAAAAACCTTTCAAGACATAGAGAGTACAATATGACATAAATAGAAACAAAATGTTAAAAAGTGTGGGGATGAAGTTAGGGTGTAGACTTTTTATTAGTTTTCTTTTTTATTTGTTTATGTAAACAGTGTTAAGTTGTTATCAGCTTAAAATAATGGGTTGTGATAGAGTTTGCAAGCTTCATGGTAACCTAAATAAAAAAATATACATTTGATACCCAAAAAAATAAACAGCAAGAAATTAAATCCTACCACGAGAGAAAAGCATCTTCACTAAAAGGAAGACAGGAAGGAAGGAAAGAAGGAAGAGAAGACTTCAAAATCACCAGAAAACAAAAAACAAAATGACTGGAGTCCTTACTTATCAATAATAACATTGAATGTAAATGTAAATGGACTAAACTCTCCAATCAAAAGACATAGACTGGCTGAATGGATTAAAAAAAAAAAACAAGACTCAATGATCTGTTGCCTATGAGAAACTCTTCATCGATAAAGAAACACAAACTGAAAACAAAGGGATGGAAAAGATATTCCATGCCAGTGGAGATCAAAAAAGAGCAGGAGTCACTGTACTTATATCAGACAAAATAGATTTTAAGACAAAAACTATAAGAAGAGATAAAGTAAGTTAGTATACAATGATAAAGGGGTCAATTCAGCAAGAGGATATAATAGTAAATATATATGCACCCAACACTGGAGCACAGATATATAAAGCAAATATTATTAGAGCTAAAGAGAGAGATAGGGCCCAATACAATATTAGCTGTAGACTTCAACACCTACTTTCAGCATTGGACAGATCTCCCAGACAGAAAATCAACAAAGAAACAACAGACTTAATCTGCAATATAGACCAAATGGACCTAACAGATACTTATTGAACATTTGAACATTTCATCCAATGGCTACAGGTTACAAATTCTTTTCCTCAGCACATGGATCATTATCAAGGATAAATCATATGTTAAGTCACAAAACAAGTCTTCAAACATTTAAAAATAGTGAAATAATATGAAGCTTCTTCTCTGAACACAATGGAATAAAACTAGAAATCAATAACAAGAGGAATTTTGGAAACTATACAAACACATGGAAGTTAAACAATATGCTCCTGAATAACCAGTAGGTCAATGAAAAAATAAAGAATGAATTGAAAAAATTTATTGAAACAAATGATAATGGAAACACAGCATATCAAAACCTGTGGAATACAGCAAAAAAGGACTAAGAGGGAAATTTAGAGCTATAAGTCCCTACATCAAAAAAGAAGAAAAACTTCAAATGAAGAACCTAACAATGCATCTTAAATAGCTAGAAAAGCAAGAGCAAACCAAACTCAAATATAGTAGAAGAAAAGAAATAATAAATATCAGAGCAGAGATAACTTAATTTGAAATGAATAAAACAATACAAAACATCAATAAAATGAAGTTTGTTTTTCAGAAAGATAAACAACATTGACAAACCTGTAGACAGACTAAGAAAAAAAGAGAGAAGACTCATCTAGACAAAATCAGAGATGAACATGGAGACATTACAACTGGTACTACAGAAATTCAAAGGATTATTAGTGGCTACTATGAGCAACTAAATACCAATAAATTAGAACATCTAGAAAAAATGGAGAAATTCCTAGACAATCACAACCTACCCAGATTGAAACATGAAGAAATCCAAAACCTGTACAGACCAATAACAAGTAGTGAGCTCAAAGCTGTAATGAAAAGTCTTCTATCACAGAAAAGCCCAGGACCGAGTGCTTCACTGCTGAATTCTACCAAACATCGAGAGAACTAATACCAATCCTATTCAAACCATTCTGAAAAATAGAGGAGGGGGAAACTCATTATATGAGGCCAGTATTACCTGGATACCAAAACCAGACAAAGGCACAGCAATAAACAGAAAACTATAGGCCAATATCACTGATGAATATTGATGCAAAAATCCTCAATAAAATACTAGCAAACAGAATTCAACAACACATTTAAAAGATCAGTCATCATGACCACATGGAATTTATTCCAGGGATGCAAGGATGGTTCAATATATGCAAATCAATTAATGTATACATCATATCAATGGTATGAAGGACAAAAACCGTATGATCTTTTTAATTGATGCCAAAAAGCATCTGATAAAATTCCACATCCCTTCATGATAAAAACCCTAAAAAAACTGGGGATAGGTGAATATATCTGAACATAATAAAAACCATATATGACAGACAGACCCCTAGGTAGTATTATACAGAATGGGAAAAATTGTAAAGCCTTTTTTATCTAAGATCTGGAACATGACAAGGATGCCTACTTTCAACCCTGTTATTCAACATAGTGCTGGAAGTCCTAGGTAGAGCAATCAGACAAGAGAAAGAAATTAAGAGTATCCAAATTGTAAAGAAAGAGGTCAAATTATCTTTGCTGATAATATGATCTTATATTTGGAAAAACCTGATGACCTAACCAAAAAACAATTAGAACTGAAAAATAAAATTCAGTAAAGTTACAGGATACAAAAATCAACATATAAAAATCAGTAGCATTTCGATATGTTAACAGTGAACAAATCTGAAAAAAATCAAGAAAGTAATCCCACTTACAATAACTACAAATAAAATACCTAGGAATTAACCAAAGAAGTGAAAAATCTCTACAATGAAAACTATAAAACATTAACGCAAGAAATGAAAGAGGACACAAAAAAGGTGGAAAGATATTCCATGTTCATGCATTGAAAGAGTCAATATTGTTAAAATGTTCATACTACCCAAAGCAATTTACAGATTCAATGCAATCCCTATCAAAATACCAATTACATTTTTCACAGAAGTAGAAAAAAAAATCCTAATACTGATATAGAACCACGAAAGACCTCAAAATAGACAAAGCTATCCTAAGCAAAAAGAACGAAACTGGAAGAATCACATTACCTGACTTTAAATTATAGTACAGAGCTGTAATAACCAGAATGGCATGGTGCTGGCATAAAAACAGAATAGATCAATGGAGCAGAATAGAAAACCCAGAGACAAATTCATACATCTACAGTGAACTCATTTTTGACAAAGATTCCAAGAACATACACTGTGGAAAGGACAGTCTCTGCAATAAATGGTTCTAGGAAAACTGGATATTTAGATGCAAAAGAATGAAACTAGACCCCTGTCTCTCATCATACACAAAAATCAAAATGGATTAAAAACTTAAATCTAAGACTTCAAATGATGAAACCACTAAAAGAAAACATTTGAGAAAATCTTCAGAACATTGGACTGGGCAACATTTTCTTCAGTAATACCCTATAAACCCAGGGAACCAACCAAAGAAAACATGGGTAAATAGGATCAAATCAAGTAAAAACTTTCTGCTCAGCAAAGGAAGAAATCAACAAAGTGAAGGGACAACTCACAGAATGGCAGAAAATATTTGAAAACTATCTGACAAAGGATTTATAAACAGAATATATAAGCAACAGCTCTATAGGAAAAAAAGTTAATAATTCAATCAAAAATGGGCAAAAGATTTAAACAGACATTTCTCAAAAGATGACATAAAAATGGCAAACAGGTGTATGAAAATGTGCGCAACATCATTGATCATCAGAGAGATGAATATCAAAACTACAATGAGATATCATCTCACCCCAGTTAAAATGGCTTTTATCAAAAAATCAGGCAATAACAAATGCTGCCAAAGATACGGAGAAAAGAGAATCCTTGTACACTGTTGATGGGAATGTAGATGACTATGACCACTATGGAGAACAGTTTGGAGGTTCCTTAATAAATTAAAAATATAGCTACTATAAGATCCAACAATCCCACTGATAGGTATATACCCACAAGAGAGGAAATCAGTATATCAAAGAGATATCTGCACTTCCATGTTTATTGCAGTCTGTTCACAATAGCTATGATTTGGAAGCAACGTATGGATGAATGTATACAGAAAATGGGGTAAATTCTCTCAATGGAGTTTTATTCAGCCGTAAAAAAAAGTGAGATGCTGTTATATGCAACAACATGGATGGAAATGGAAGTCATTATGTTAAGGGAAATAATCTAGGCACAGAAAGAAAAATAGCACATGTTCTGACTTATCTATGGAAGCTAAAAATTAAAACAATTAACTCATAGAGTTGTAGAATAGAAGAACGATTACCAGAGGCTGGAAAGGGTATTTGGTGGGTGACGATTGGGTGGGAATAGAGAATGGTTAATGGGTAGCAAAACATTAAATGAATAAGACTTAGAATTTGCTAGAACAACAGTGACTAAAGTAAAAAATAATGTAATTGTACATTTAAAAATAACTAAAAGAGTATAGTTGAATTGTTTGTAACACAAAGGATAAATGCTTGAAGTGATGGATACCCCGTTTAGCCTGATGTGATTATTATGCATTGCACATCTGTATCAAAATATCTCATGTAACACAAAAATATATACACCTACTATGTACCCACAAAAATTTAAAAAATAATAAAAATAAAGACTATGTAGACCTGTTTAGTAAACATGTTGCAATTTAAAAAACAACAGCCATTAGCTCTAAAGTAATTAAAGTTCTTCGGTCTTTAAATAGCCTCTCAATGAAGTGCATAAAACGAGAACATTCTCCATGCACAACTAAAATGTTGCCTCTACTTTTGCTACTTTGAGGATCCTGAAGCAGACAGCAGTTTCTCCTTGAAACATTCCATTTTCCATTTTGGACTCCAAATTCTCAAAACCATTTCTCAACATTTAGCCCACCTTATTTTTCTGTTTTACTTTTCAAGCTCATTATGATGTACATTAACTTCACTTCCTCATTTTATGTGGTGTTCTCTGGGCTTCACTCATTACCAACTCCTGTATGGAAAGGAGAATCTGGGCAAGTGTGAAAAAAATCATTCCCCATTTGAAGGGAAGAGGAGCAAAATACAAAATATTCAGGTACTAGTAATTTTTACTTCTATTGAAAACATCTTGAGTTTTAAACCTCCACTTCCACTTCATTATATCCAATATGGAACTCATTATAGTCCATAGATCTGCTCAGATTCTAAATTCCCTGTTAGCCCCAGACACCGTGGGTGAGAGGCAGTAGCCACAACAGCTATGGTTTTGGATCCTGTTTTGTCTCTGCTCCTAGTCCTGACCCCAATCTCGTATCTGCCCCAAGAAAAAGGTAGGTGTTTACCAAACTGGTGAAAAAAACTAAGGGCTTTTGGAGTTGGGCTTCTAATAGATCAAAATTAATAAGAATAGCAGAATGAAAAGCTGTTAGGAGATGAAGATAATAATATTTGATTGTATACCATGAAATGATTGTATTTTCCCCAAGTCTCTGCCTTTATGAGCATTCCATCCTTCCTGTGGTCTACCCAGAAGCGTTCCTGAGGGCCAACATCAGGAAAGCAATTATCACAGCTTTGCTTCCCCATTCACCTTGAGCTTATCTTATTCTCCAGCACAGTTTGCTCTATTTCTTCTCCTTTGTGTTGGCCCTTTTGGAACTCTTCCCCTACCCCCACCAAATATGCTTGTCCCAAGGTATCGAGACTATTTTTCTCAGTCCTACCTCCCTAGCACTGTAAGCCAGCACCATTTTCATGGCAAATCAAACCCGAAATCCCCAGAACCCTTCTGGTTACTAGGGGAAGTCCTAGTCTCTCTTCTGACTATCTTAGCTCTTGAGATTCCAGCCCTCTTCTGAGATCTGTGGCCCCTGATTCTGGCTTGCCCAGCTTAGGCAATTCTATATTCAAACCAAACAGGCTCGAAAGTAAACCATTATTTTCCCCTTTCAAATTTCAAAAGCCTAATGGCTTTCCATATCGATTTTTAATCTTGATTAATGATACTAACACACATTTAATCAAACAAGCTAGTGACTTTGATCTTTTTCTTTTCTTTCCCTTACAATTCACATTCAAAGCCATTTTTCTGCTTGCTGTCATGCAAGTCTCTTGCTTGAACCCACTCAGTCAGTCCTTTATTCACATGTTTTCTTTGAAATTGCTTCTATAGCTTCTGTATTGACCAGTACTCCTGCATTCAAGGTTTTGAGAGTGCCATTAAGCTTTGCCATTCCCCACATACAAACTAGCAGTTTTTAAATTTACTGTCTTTCCTGGGGGAGGGATACAGAGGCTTTCACTTTTGAGTTATTTCACTATTGAAATAACTCTCATACCACAGACCTGTGAACCAATGTTATAGTTCTGCTAATGAGAAATCATTCCAATATACATAGGAACCCAGGTTATGATCATCAGATGTTGTCCATGGATCCTGTGGACACACTATGAACAACTCATTAACTACTGCTTAGAACTCCATTTACCACTAACCTCCATCTGTCCCCTTCTCTAAAAGGGAGCTCTGGTAGCATTTTGCATCTCCAGAAATCAGTGTTGATTTAGCCTCTGTTCAAAAGTCCCTCAAAGGTCCAGGTATTTTACTTTTCCTAGCATATGGTTTGCTGAATAAATAGCTGTAGGACTGTTTGGTGGTAAAAAAAAAAAAAAATTGGGGGAATTAACACTTCTTATGCTTGTTGTGGTCTTGCTGCAGTGTTCTTTTATCATAGGGAACTAATGTTTCCTTTGGTCAGTTAGTTCAGGATTTCTCTGAGAACTGGCCATATCTAAAAGCTGGGCAAGGGATCATGACTCTTTACTAGGGTAATTACCTTTAGTCTCATAATCATCAACTCTGGATTTTTTTGACGGTATAACTCAAGCAAATTTTTTTTTTGTTGAATTCTTAATCTTGCCTCTAGGACCAATATTCTATAAACCATCCCAAAAGTTATTTGTGTATCAGGGTCCTTGATTACCACTCTGACTTTGCTGTTAATTGTGATAATTGACTCACCTTGTTTACTGACTGTTCAGTGATACCATGTAGCTTCCATTACTCAGGGTCCCATCACCCTCATTGCTATGAAGTAGCCCAGTCCTGCAATAGCATCTCCTACCATGAGTGCTGGCCTATTAATAACAACCACACTCAGCTTCTCAGTGAGGCGGGTGCCCCTTTCACCAGCATGTTCTTTGTCTATTTTGTTACATGGCATGTCCTCCAGGTCCTTCAAAGGAACATAAGTATCTGCTGGGTTTTGTAATCCAGCATGACCATTTTTCTGAGCCATGGGAGCCTTTGCTCCATGAACTGTCACCATAGTAGTTCTCACATTTCTACACCATTAGCTGTGTCCATCACTTTTTCCAAGCTTCTAAGTGTCACTTTTGCAGCACATTTGCACTTTCTCTTGAGGTCTTCACTAGAGTGTTAAATTCTGTACCAGGAGAATGTGCTCTTCCAGATAAACTCTCCCTTCAGTATCCAGAGCACTCAGGGACCAGTTCCTTGTGCATTATCAGGCATCCCTGGGAGCCAGGTCCACATACAGTATCAAGTACCCTTGGGATCTAGTATTGCCCCACCCCCAGCAGGATGCAGTCCATGTATACTATCTAGCCCTTGGCAGTGCAGATTAGTCAAATTCCTATAGCTCCTTTCCTCCCTCATCAGGCACAGCACATCTGTGCCAGGGTTTGACAATTAGACATTCATTCTCAGCCAGGATGGTAGATGCTGAGAAAAAGGAGCATTGTATTATGTCACCTGCCTCATATGAAGCTTCTTTATAATCTTTAATAAGGAGGATCTATAAGCTACTAAGAGAGGTGAGTGGCCTCTACTTCAGGCCTAGTGGGTTAGGGGAATTTGCCATTGCGCTGTCATAGATTTTCCAAGTTTTAATGTCTTACTATTTCCAGAATAGGGTCCTGGCCTTGAAGTAAAAATTGTACAAGGGCGGAGGATCCTCCCTTCACTGAAGCTCTGCAACACTTTGATTAAATCCAGCACCTGGTCTTCAGCTTTGTTTTGCCTCTGGCTTTAGAAAGTGAGGAAATTTAATGCAACCTACAGGGCACCCTGACTTTTACAATAAGTCTTGAATTGATGATTAATCATACTGAGCCTGTCTTTTTTTCTCTCTAATGAATCAGTGATATTCAGCAAGTCACCCTATCCCATTGTCCTCACAGGGAAGTGTGTCTCTCATACCTCTAAAGTGCCAATTTCATCAGCTAGTGTGACCCCTTCCACCTGTGTCTTGTCACATATTACCACTGGTGGTAGTTTTGTTAATTGCACCATTACAGTAGGCCAGGGACTATCCATACTCCATCTATTTCTAGCAATGGGATTCTCATTGCCATGTTCTGACAAGTGATAAATTTTCCTAAAGAGTCTGCTTTCTAAGACTACTCCTGGCACTGACTATCTTCAACTGAGTTCCCTGAAAATATACTTTTAGCTGAAGGATTGTGTGCAGATGTTCATTGGTGATTGCTTCTGAGAGATACATATGTAAGCGAGTTAGAAAGGTAGGACTGGGTAAAGAGATACATAGATCTGTAATGTTGCAGTGGAGTCCACAGCCAATTTTATAGTGGCTCTGAAACTTTGGCATTGTCCCAAATTGAACTAAAGGGGTAGTGCTGGACTCTTACATGTTTTCACCAGCTAGACATAGGTTATAGACCTTCCCTGGGATAAGCCTTAACCTTGGATAAAGGCAATTCACAGTGAGGGCCTGCTGAAGTAGGCCCTCAGCAGCCAGTATTCTGAGAAGCTGCATTTGGATGAGCAGGCCCTGAAGAATGGAGCTAAGAGAATCTCACAGAACTCACCTTATCTTTTTATCCTTTAGATTATTAGCTCTTCAAGATCAGGGAATGATAATTTTGTCAATTTTCTTCTCTGTTTTATCCTGAGTCTAGAATAGTGTCTGGCACATAGTTGAAAATAATCTAAAATCATTAAACCCCAGCTATACTCCCCTTTAATTATCTTTCAAATTTGTATATATTTTCTATTTCTACTGTTGCCTTAGCACATATCCCATCATATATTGACAAATTAATGCCAGAATTTTCTAACTAGTCTCCTTCTTTGGCTACTTTCTAACAAAACCATTTAATGTAAAAGTCATCTGTTAATCCTACAATATTGATCTTGTTAAAAGCGTTCTATGGCTTCCAATTACCTACAAGATGAAAGTGTGTATGTGAGATACAAAGCCCTTTATGATTTGGTCTTGGGTTGGCTCACCTGAGTGCTCTCCTGTTATTCTTCCCCCACATTACTACCCTGTGAAATAAACATCAGGTAGTGTATGAGCCTTAGAACCTCTTATATTATTCAGAGTTATTGAGTATGTAGTTTCTTCTGTCTGTTATATCCTTCTCATTCTTCTACATTTGGTAAATTTCAGTTATTCTTTAGGATCAAGTTTATGTCATATTCTGATACGGTTTGGCTGTGTGTCTCCACTGAAATCTCACCTTGAATTGGAATCCCCACATGTCAAGAAACAGTCCTAGTACGAGGTGATTGGATTATTGGGGTGGTTTCCCCCATGCTGTTCTCATGATAGTGAGTGAATTCTCCTGAGACCTGATGGTTTAAAAGTGTTTGGCAGTTTTGGTCTCACTCTCTGTCTCTTCTGCCACCATGTAAAAAGTGCATTGTTTCCCCTTCACCTTCTGCCATGAATGTAAGTTTCCTGAGGCCTCCCCAGCCATGTGGAACTGAGTCAATTAAACATCTTTTGTTTATAAATTACCCAGTCTCAGGTAGTATCTTTATAGCAATATGAAAACAGACTAATACAAATCCTTTGTGTATGTTTTCTAACTCTTTGGGGCAGAATTAATGGCTCCTTTCTCAGTGTTCTAATGGCATTTAGGACATAACTCCATTATAAGAGGCTATTCTAATTGCTTACCTTATGTTTCTTTCTTTGACCTGTTCTCTCTCACTAAAGTGGTGATAGCCCTTATGATGTATAACCTACCTTTCTCTCATGCCTAGATCAGACTAAATGTTTGTTAAATGAATGAGTGAGTGATTCAATGACTGTTGATTAAGGGTCAAGTGTGTACTGCTAGTAAGCTAAGTGCTTTGCCTAAAATAGAGGATAAAAGGCAGGTACCTACCTTACAGAGCCCATGTTCTTGGGATGAGTATTATTATGAGTTGAGAAAATTAAAGCAGAAAGACTTTAATGAATGGCAGCTCAAGGAATTGGCTCAAAGACTAATGCTTAGTTGACATAATCATGACCGGTCAGAGAAAGTTTCTCTGTGAATTAATTTGTAATTTTCATGAAATAAGGCTGTAAGGATCATAGCTGAACTATCTTCTATTCATATTTTCCTATTATGCCTTTCCTCTGTGTTCTGCCATGGCATGTACTTAACCCAGTTAGAAAAGAACACTGTATTCTCACATGACAAAAGTGATTATCCTTTCAGTTGCCTCTGAGATAATTATAACAGTGACTGGAGCAGATGTTGTTTAAATTATTTTTGTGCATAATATTTTCCGTGATGGTCTTTTGAAACTAAAATACAGACATTTCATATTAGAGTGTGATAGCTGAGATGATTGTTCACCTTTAAATCCAACGGATCACACTTTACATGCCCTGATGATATATTTAATGCATAGCTCCAAATTCATCCTCCTGGGATGTAAATTGGTGACATTACAGAGGGTTAGTCTGAACAGAATATGATACCAGTTGTTAGCTAACACTAAGGAAATTTACAGGGAATAGTCAAGACTGTGGAAGGAGAATATTAGGTTGATGTAGGATTGGAATGTGGTTATATTTTATGCATGACTTCAGATATTTCTATATAGATATAGAATTTAATTGAGGTTTCCAGTAGAGGAAAACAAAAGAAAAATAAAGAAAGAAGGCAGGTGAGAATGAAATGCCTCTTTTCCATGACAACTTTCATGTTTGGGGGAGGAAGGAAGCCTGCACATTACTTGAGTATAGATTTGGTTTATCTGAGCTCAACAGCAAAGTTCTGCCTGAGGAGAGTGTCTGTGTGAAGATGCTATATGAGCCAACTTTGCTGTATCACTTTCCTAGTAAAAGGCAAGTCTGAGCTTGTTAATAATTAAAAGATACAAAAACTAGAATGATACATGATTAGACATGGTAAGGTTTTTTAAGAATGTCATTTTAAATTGTGCACAATAATTGTTGGAGTTATGTTTTGAAATAATGCTTTGTTTGCATCTTCTTATTCAGCTTCCCCCAACTACTTACTACAATAGAAAAATTTACACCATACCCTAAAACTAAGGCTATCATTAAAATCTCTGAGAAAATTTCTATGAAAAATAAAGCCAATTCATCAGGATAAAGAAAAGCATGACATCTGTGCTTCTCCCACTAGTTACCTTGTGATTCTGTGACCCAGGATCTTTGCTGACCCAAAACGCAAAGAGATCTGTCTTCTCCTCCAAGGGTACTATTACTCTTTCATATTTCTACATTTATTTGGATTTTGTACCTTTATGAGGTCCTGGAAGAAAGAAATGTATGCTGGGGACATAGTTTTAATGTGCTCCAGTTTTTCAGAGGATCAGGTAGTGGGAAGAGAGGATTCTTAGCATGAAAAATAAACTAAATTGATGCCTGCTAAACATGAGAATTTAGTAGTAGTATATAACTCCAACTCTCCCTCCAGATCTAGATCAAAGGAGATTCAACTGTCTCCAGAAGGAGAAGTGTGGTATAATAAAAAATTAATCTAGTCTTTGTCCCTTGTTCCTGGGAGGGAAACTAAATCCTTGGAACTCCCAGAGTGATGGAACTCTTTTTCATTTGTAGTGGGCCCTGACAGTTAATGCTAATGAGGTGACTCATGATGGGCCCTAGACAGCTTATGCTAGTGAGATGGCTCCGGATAGGGGTTGGCCATCTCAGGAAGACCAACCCTGTGATTAGAGGATTTGAAGATGTTGAGTCATTAGATATCAGCTGACCTCCAAACCTTCAGAGAAGGCATGAGGACTAGAGATTCAATCCAATCACATGGCCTGTGATTCAAACAATCATGTCTATGTAATGAAACCCTGATAAAAACTCTGGACACTGAAGTTCAGTGGGGTATACATTGATGTACTGGGAGGGTGTCAAGCCCTGACTCACTGGGAGAGGGCATGGAAGTTCCTTATCAGATATCGCTCTATGTGTATCCCTTATAATAAAATGTATTCATGAGTATAGCACTTTCCTGAGTTCTGTGAGTCATTCTAGTGAACTATCAAAACTGAGGAGGTTAAGGGAACCCCTGAATGTGTAGACAGTCAGTAGTGTGGGTGGTATGAGGACCCCCAAAGTTGTGGGTTGTATCTAAAGTATAGTCTTGTGGGTGTCTGAGTCTTTAACTGTGGAGTCCAATGCTAACTCAAGGTGGTTAACCTTAGAATTATATTGCAGTACACCCAATTGGGGATTAAACAAAACAACAAGTAAAAAGAACAAAGAGACATCCACACTTCTTGAGTATTGGCAAAAAAAAGTCTTTGTAGAAGACCCACTGTCCTGTCAACAGCTTTCAGGACTGGACAGACCTCCAACTACCAATATGTGCATTTATTTACCTCACAGCTTTCACCTAAGGTGGGATAATTCTCAAGTATGTAATGTACACTGGTTCCTAGGGTTTTCCCATAGATTTACCTACAAGGTTATCTGGTCCAACAATATACCCTTTATATGTTGTCTTCCTTTACCTTTATCATTCCCTCTCTTCTATTGGTGCTTCCTATACCTTCTAAATAAACTACATGGCTTACAATATTTTCCCCCAGAATCTGCTACTGAGAGAATCAAAACTAGAGAATCTTCTGGACTGAGGGTGAATGAGAGGGCAAAATAACACAGGGCTCACTAAAAAAAAATGATTATATTACATTGGAATGGAAACAACATCTTAAACAGGGAATGAATGAGCATAATTATGAAAAATTATGCAAAATGTTTTACTGTAGAAACCTAAAGAGAAGTTCAAAAACTGCTTGACAGTGTCAATACAATAAAAGCTATGCAATGTGAATAGACAACCATAGAAAATACCAAATTATGAAAGCAAAGATAAAATGTAAAGGGAGTTCAGTGAAATAAGGATAGATACCATATTTAATAAATATCCGGTAGCAGAAAACTAAGTGATTTAGAGCTCAAACTTAAAAAGATCATCTGGAAGACAGCAAAAAATGATAAAGAAAAGTAATGTGAGATGAAATTTAAAAGTTAAATATGATAACTCTCAAATATTTGTCTTAGCTTTGACATCTCTTGACCTTTGAGCCATGTATACAACAAGCCATTGGACATTTCTTTTTGACTTTCACAGTGAATCTGCAAATTCTGGATTCATCAGCTTTTTTTCTGTGTTACATATTTAAAGTTGGCTAGAAATAGAAACCAATTGTCTTTAAGATCTCCGTTATCTTCCAACACCCCACTCTAGGCTTCAACAATGAAGCAATCTAAGTTCTTTTGAACCTACTTGCTAACTATTTCTCAAATGTGTCCATTTTTGCTTATGTCCACTGCCCTTAACCTAACTAATCCAGCCCTCTATCCCCTCATGCCTGGACCATTGCAAACTTTTAATAAATTTACGGATACCAATATTTTCATCCTCTAGTCTAAACTGTACACTGCAGCCAGGTGATTCTACCAAAGTATAGTTTTATGATTTCAGTGCTTAGGAGCTTTGTTGACTTCCATTGTCTTTGAGATTATAGGCCATGCATAACCATGCATAACTTGAATTGACCCTTAGTGACCTAGCCGCTAACCTGCTCTTATCTTCATTAGTAGAGCTTTTTATAACATGAATCTATAATTCCTCAAACATGTTACACATTTTTTTTTTTTTTACTGCCAACGCCTTTTGGCATGCTGTTTTCTCTGCCTAGAACACTTTTCTTGCCTCTTTTACCTGATTAATTTTTACCTAAGGCTCTCTTTGACTCACTGACCTAGTTTGAGCCCTCTTGATTTATTGTTTCCTAGTACTCTCTAAATACTCTAGTATATCACATTTTATTGGAATGGCGTCTTTAATTACCTGTCATTCTTGCTGTTTCTTAAGATGGGAAAAAAAGACCATGTATATTTTTCTCATCACTCTATTCTCTATACCTGGAAAGATTCCTGGTACTATCCACTTAATAAATATTTATTGAATGAACTATTGAGTGAGTGAATGAAGGAATAAATGGGTAATATTAGAGCTTTAGCTTAGAGAAGTCAGCTATCCCTGAAGAGATAACATCATTAGAATAGAAACAATAATCAAAGGCAAAATTTCCTGTGATAGGGAAAGAAAATCAGTGTATGCTGATATACAAGATAATATGAAATGTCAAATGGCATCTTTCCTGTTGTCTAAAAATTAGATATTGAAGCTTACGGTGAAGAAAAATAGCTGCTAAGCTGAGAGCAATACCAGCTCTTGGAGGCTAGCTACCACTACCAAGGCTTAATGAAGGATTTATTTTACATATTCAGCAGCCACTCTGTAAAACTTTTGGGCTGCCTAAGTTGTCCTCTACCTTACCACCTTCCTGCATGGGCGAAGTCACAGAATTGGGTGAATGTTGCTGGAAAGCTTGAAAAAGATACATGGAAGAAATGGCAAAGTTGAGGAATGAGTACAGTGGGGTAGGGCAGCTTGCATTCCCACTCTTTGGTATGGCGATCTGTGAGCCAGATAAACAACACATAGAGTGGTTAGGATTCCTTGTAATTACTAGAGAAGGCTGTCTTCTAAATGACAGAATCCTAGCAGCAAGAACTGGCGAAATGCCTGTGGTATTGAATTGAAGTACATCAGGAGAGATCAAGCCTGAACTGAGTCTTCATCACCATAAAACTGGGTATAGAAATATTTTACACTTTGGGGTGAATCTGGGGCAATATAATAGATGGGATAATTGTAGCACATGGGCCAGTCACCTACAGCCACAAGAACCCTAGTCAGAGGATTTGGGGCAAGAAAGCTCTCCCAGAAAGCGTAAGTGACTTGATGCTGGGAATGAGTGCTCAAATACTAAGTGCTGAGTGTGACTATGGAGGTATACTAGCATCTGGATATCTACTTTAGCAACTAGATGCAGACCATTGCCCTGCCTGTCATACACAAGAAAACTATGCGAAGTCTGGAGGTGCTGATGCTTCATACTTATAAGTCAGTGTACAACTCAAGAATGGTATCAGCCTGAGTCTCTGCCTTCACATATATTGGATTCCTGTGTTCATTTGGGACAGATGTGCCTTTAAGTTACATTCGTACCAGGTATGAACTGTCTTCTCTGAATAATGGATGCTTTTTCACAAATTTGAAATAATTAATATAGAAAAATTTGGATTCAGAAGACTTTCATCAATCACAAGAAAATTCCATATTGTATTTGTCAATGAAATAAGGATTGTTAAATACTTTAGTACTTAAAATTTTGAAAAAAAATTTGAATGATGTCAGTCTTTTAACATGTACTTGTAAAGTCAAAAATCATTGATGAAATTGCAAAAGTTTTTCATTAAAAAGTTAGGTCAAGACTGCACATAGCCACATCAACCATAAAAGCTATTTAAAATTCAACCATCTGATACCTACCAGAAAATCACTCTAAATATAAGGCCACATAGGTGAAAAGTAAAAGGACTGAAAGAATGGTAGCAGACTGAATCCATGTAAACATCATATATGTGTATATGTCATGATGTTAACATTAAACAGAAAGAAAGCTGGAGTAGTTATAATAGTATTACAAAATGTAGATTTCAGATCAAAGAGTATTATCATGGATTAAAAAGGCTATTTCCTAATGACAAAGGAATTAATTTCTCAAAAGAAAATAACACTTGTAACCATGTATGCACGCAGTAACAGAGCTTCAAAATACACAAAGAACATTATAGCGCTGCAAGGAAAAGTGGACAAATCCATAATTGTAGTTAAATATTTTAATAGTCTTTTCCCAATAATTTATAGAATAGGGAGGTAGAAAATCAGTAATGATATAAAATAATTGAACAATACTGTCAAATAACTAATCTAAATGACATTTATAGGATACTTCTTTCAGGTGTTCTCCTGCCATGGGTGTGTGAGCTGAGCGCCTATGTTTCACAAGCCAAACCAGGAGTGGTGTGGCCTGACAGCTTAGGTTTCTGTCTCAGGTAGAAAGTCTTGTGGCCTGGGGCAGTTCTGTATTCTGAGCACAGACTGCCTGGGATCCAGCTGGCTATTGCAGCTTTCTGCCAGTAGAAGTCTGATGGTGTGAGACATGCCATATCAAGGGCATGGGACCTGGGTGGGTCTCACTGCTTCCAGCTGCCCCTCTCTCCTCACATGACTCTATTGTGCAGCAGAGGTGGTTCTACTTCTCCCTGGTACATTACCCCAGCAGCCACCGTCAGATCGTTTGCTTGCACACACACTTGGGAAGCCAGAGTACGAACTTGCCTGACCCAGCTTCCACCCAGCTTTGCTCCTCCACCCCTCTTAGTAGCAGAACACAAATAGGCATTTTTGGGAGTTTCGTGGCCCCACCTATTGCCTGGGACAGCTGAGTACTTCCTTTGGGTAACATAGGCCAAGAGTAAGTTCCATGGCCACCTCTGCAGCTGGATCTTTGCTGTAAGTGCCACCTTTTGGTCGGAGGTCAATCGGCATAGCCCATTACAACATTTGCTTGCACAAAAGCACAGTGCTTGGGAAGGAGAAAATGTGTGCGTGACTTCTGCTAACCCCATTGCCTACACCACCCCAGCTACTCAGGAGTGCCCAATACATTATTACTATAATTGGCAATTGAGAAAGTTACCACTGTAAGGCTATTTATAACCCAGGAAATCTTACAAAGTCCATGCTACTCTTCTGTGACCCACATGTTGGGTATTGCTGGACAGGTCAGCCTGGTCCAGCAGCACCCAACATTGTACCCATCTGGAGCTGAGATTGGACCCTAAGCCACTAGACATCCTGCAGACCAGTCCATAGCCTAAGGCATTGAAGAGCTTCTCCAGATGACTGACTAGAGATTTCAGGGACCAGTTCTCCTCAGAAGGAAGAAGCAAAATTGCAGGGGAAAAATCATAGCCCAAAGATTGTGTTAAGAGGAGAGTACTAGAGCCTATTGGAGAGTTCACTAGAAGAATCTATGGCATACAAAAAAGAAAGAAATAAGAAACTAGCAGAGATTAAACCTTGTGAAACTTAGCAGTCTGTGGAAAGGGCAGGTGGGAGTGCTTTCAGCCTCTCTAGCTCATCTGGCAGACTGCAGTATCGGAACTCAAAGAGAGCTTCTTTGCCTTCATGGTCCTACTGGTATGGACTGTGATTTTGGAACTTCTCTATTGCATTACACTGGCCTACCACCTCATTTAGTATCCCTCCCTTTTTGCCCTGGACTCAACCTGTAGTAGTAAGCACCATACTAAGTGCGCACTCATTGTGGGACATTTTTCCACTCAGAAACTTTCAATCCTCAGGTATTCACGTAACTGGATCCCTTGAAAACATTCCCCAGCACCAGCCTGGATTGCAGCAGCCCCACAGTGGCTAAACCTAGAGGAGGAGCAAGATTCACATTAGTCTGGCCCTCAGGGATTGCCATTTTCAGGGGAAGAGAGACTGTATCACACCAAGGGAGCATGCTATGGGACAAAATAAACCAGAAAGGAGGCTTTTCTGTGTCCCAGAACTTCCTGTTCATGGGCAGGGAATGGCTGCACCTCTTTCAGCAGAGGCACAGATACAGTGCTGGGCTCTATGGAGTTCTACTTCAGCAGTTGAACAACACCAGTTATCATGAAAGGACTTGAAGAAGGGGCCTTCTCCTTTCCCTTGCCAAACCTGCAGTCACAGCTTGCACTTCTCCCATGAGAGCTTGGCATGAGGGCACTTGTAGACAGTCTTTCTGGAGCATTTTGGGGTGATTGTGTCTCCATGGGAGGCTTGCAAAAGTGGTGGAGTCCTCCTTCTTCTCTACACAGAACATCAGCATTCCTGCAGATGGACACAGCTGCCTGTCTGATCTGATTATCTGGAACATGAGGACCAGGGCATGACTGGGAGATGGATTGCTTTTCTGCTGGCCTGGTAGTAGAGCTGAGGCAGCTGCATTCCTTCTCCCTGTGAAGATCTCAGTGAATTTCACTAGGAGCTCTTCAAACTTCCTCCATCAGGGCCTGGACTTTTACCTACCACTAGGATATCACATATACCCACCTGCTTCAGACACAGCTGGTTCTTACTCATGGGCAACTAATATTGGCCTGAGGATGAACTGTTCAACCTGGTGAAAAAAATACTGGAAGAGTAAAGTGCATACCACGGGGAGTGAGGTAAGCTTCATGAGACCACTGCCATTCCAGCCCTACAGGAGACAGTGAAACTGCTCCTACACCCAGTACACTGCTACCGCAAGCAGCATCTGAGAAAGACATTGCACGAAGATTATCTATAACCAGGGAACTGATACAAAGTATTTGCCACTGAAAGCACCCAGAGCCAAAGCTAGGCAATCATAAACTAAACACATTATAGTCACTTCATCAAGGGGAGGGAAATCCCTGTCTAGTTAAAACTAAATTCAAAAATAATTAGAATAAAGAGTCTACTCAGATGAGAAGCAACCAGAAAAATAATTGTGGCAATATGAAAAAAAAAATCTTACAACAGCCCCAAAGGATCACACTAACTCTCTAGCAATGGATCCAACCAAAATGAAATCTTTGAAATACCAGATAAAAAATTCAAAATATTTATTATAAAGTTGATCCATGAGATCCAAAGGAAAGTTAAAAATGAACATAAAGAAATTAAAAAGAAAAACAATTCGGGTTGCTGCCAAGATGGCTGAATAGGAACAGCTCTGGTCTGCAGCTCCCAGCAAGATTGACGCAGAAGACGGATTATTTATGCATTTCCAACTGAGGGTTCATCTCATTGGGACTGGTTGGACAGTGGGTGCAGCCCATGGAGGGCGAGCTGAAGCAGGGCAGGGCATTGCCTTACCCCAGAAGCACAAGGAACTGGGGGATTTCCCTTTCCTAGCCAAGGCAAGCTGTGACAGACTATATCTGGAGAAATGGTTCACTCCTGACCAAATACTGCACTATTCCCACAGTCTTAGCAACTGGCAGACCAGGAGATACCCTCCCGTGCCTGGCTCAGCAGGTGCAACACCCACAGAGCCTTGCTCACTGCTAGCACAGCAATCTGAGATCCACCTGCTATGCTGCAGCTGGATGGGGGAGGGGCATCTGCCATTGCTGAGGCTTGAGTAGCTCACAGTGTAAACAAAGAGGCCTAGAAGCACAAACTGGGTGGAGCCCACCACAGCTCAGCAAGGCCCACTGCTTCTATAGATTCCACCTCTGGGGTCAGGTCATAGTAGAACAAAAGGCAGTAGACAGCTTCTGCAGACTTAAACATACCTGTGTGACAGCTCTGAAGAGAGCAGTTGTTCTCTCAGCATGACCTTTGAGCTGCAAGAATGAACCGACTGCTTCCTCAAGCGAGTTCCTGACCCCTGTGTAGCCTGAATGGGAAACACCTCCCAGTACTGGCTGACAGACCCCTCAAACAGGCGGTTGCCTCTCTGGGACAAAGCTTCCAGAGGAAGGATTAAGGAGCAATATTTGCTGTTCTGCAGCCTCCACTGGTGATACCCAGGCAAACAGGGTCTGGAGTGGACCTCCAGCAAACTCCAACAGACCTGCAGCTGAGGGATCTGACTGTTAGAAGGAAAACTAACAAACAAAAAGGACTAGCATCAAACATCAACAAAAAGGACATCCACAGCAAAACCCCATCTGCAGGTCACCAAAGGTAGATAAAACCACAAAGATGGGGAGAAACCAGAGCAGAAAAGCTGAAAATTCCAACAAATAGAGCACGTCTTCTCCAATCACAGCTCCTTACCAGTAAGGGAATAAGACTGGTGAAGAATGAGTTTGATGAGTTGACAGAAGTAGGCTTCAGAAGGTTAGTAATAACAAACTTCTCTGAGCTAAAGGAGCATGTTCTAACCCATCGTAAGGAAGCTAAAAACCTTGAAAAAAGGTTAGACGAATGGCTAATTAGAACAAACAGTGTAGAGAAGACATTAAATGACCTGATGGAGCTGAAAACCATGGCACAAGAAATTCGTGACAAATGCACAAGCTTCAGTAGTCGATTCGATCATGTGGAAGAAAGGATATCAGTGATTGAAGATCAAATTAATGAAATGAAGTGAGAAGACAAATTAGAGAAAAAGAGTGAAAAGAAATGAACAAAGTCTCCAAGAAATATGCCACTATGTGAAAAGACCAAATATACGTTTGATTGTTGTACCAGAAAGTGATAGGGAGAATGGAACCAAGTTAGAAAACACTCTTCAGGATACATCCTGGAAAACTTCCCTAATCTAGCAAGGCAGGCCAACATTCAAATTCAGGAAATACAGGGAGCACCACAAAGATACTCCCTGAGAAGAGCAGCCCCAAGACACAAAATTTTCAGATTCACCAAAGTTGAAATGAAGGAAAAAATGTTAAGGGCAGCCAGAGAGAAAGGTCGGGTTATCCACAGAGGGAAGCTCATCAGACTAACAGTGGATATCTCGGCAGAAAGCCTACAAGCTAGAAGAGAGTGGGGGTCAATATTCAACATTCTTAAAGAAAAGAATTTTCAACCCAGAATCTCATATCCAGCCAAACTAGCTTCATAAGTGAAGGAGAAATAAAATCCTTTACAGACAAGCAAATGCTGAGAGATTTTGTCACCACCAGGCCTGCCTTACACGAGCTCCTGAAGGAAGCACTAAAAATGGAAAGGAACAACCAGTACCAACCACTGCAAAAACATGCCAAATGGTAAAGATCGTTGATGCTATGAAGAAACTGCACCAATTAACGGGCAAAATAATCAGCTAACATTGTAATGACAGGATCAAATTCACACATAACAATATTAACATTCAATGTAAATGAGCTAAATACCCCAATTAAAAGACACAGACTGGCAGATTGGATAGAGTCAAGACCCATCAGTGTGCTGTATTCAGGAGACCCATCTCATGTGCAGAGACACACATAGGCTCAAAATAAAGGGATGGAGGAAGATCTACCAAGCAAATGGAAAACAAAAAAAGCAGGGGTTGCAATCCTGGTCTGTGAGAAAACAGACTTTAAATCAACAGAGATCAAAAGAGACAAAGAAGGCCACTACAAAATGGTAAACGGATAAATTCAACAAGAAGACCTAACCATCCTAAATATATATGCACCCAATACAGAAGCACCCAGATTCATAAAGCAAGTCCTTAGAGACCTAAAAAGAGACTTAGACTCCCGCACACTAATAATGGGAGAATTTAACACCCCACTGTCAATATCAGATAGATTGATGAGACAGAATGTTAACAAGGATATCCAGGACCTGAACTCAGCTCTGGACCAAACGGACCTAATAGACATCTACAGAACTTTCAACTCAGAATCAACAGAATATACATTCTTCTCAGCACCACATTGCACTTCTTCTAAAATTGACCACATAATTGGAAGGAAAACACTCCTCAGCAAATGTGAAATAAGCAAAATCACAACAAACTGTCTCTCAGACCACAGTGCAATCAAATTAGAACTCAAATTAAGAAACTCACTCAAAACCACACAACTACATGGAAACTGAACAACCTGCTTGTGAATGACTACTGGGTAAATAACAAAATGAAGGCAGAAATAAAGATGTTCTTTGAAACCAAAGAGAACAAAGACACAATGTACCAGAATCTCTGGGACACATTTAAAGCAGCGTGTAGAGGAAAATTCATAGCACTAAATGCCCACAAGAGAAAGAGGGAAAGATCTAAAACTGAGAACCCAACATCACAATTAAAAGAACTAGAGAAGCAAGAGCAAACACATTCAAAAGCTAGCAGAAGGCAAGAAATAACTAAGATCAGAGCAGACCCAAAGGAGATACAGACACAGAAAACCCTTCAAAAAATCAATGAAACCAGGAGCTGGTTTTTTTTGAAAAGATCAACAAAATAGACCACTAGCAAGACTAGTAAAGAAGAAAAGAAAGAAGAGTCAAATAGACGCAATAAAAAATGATAAAGGGGATATCACCACCGATCCCACCAAAATACAAACTACCATCAGAGAATACTATAAACACCTTTATGCAATTACACTAAAAATATAGAAGAAATGGATAAATTCCTGGACACATACACCCTCCGAAGACTAGACCAGGAAGAAGTTGAATCTCTGAATAGACCAATAACAGGCTCTGAAATGGAGGCCATAATTAATAGTCTACCAGCCAAAAAAAGTCCAAGACCAGATGGATTCACAGCTGAATTCTACCAGAGGTACAAAGAGGAGCTGGTACCATTCCTTCTGAAACTATTCCAATCAATAGAAAAAGAGAACATCCTCCCTGACTTATTTTATGAGGCCAGCATCATCCTGATTCCAAAGCCTGGCAGAGACACAACAAAAACAGAGAATTTTAGGCCAATATCCCTGATGAACATTGATGTGAAAATCCTCAATAAAATACTGGCAAATCGAATCCAGCAGCATATCGAAAAGCTTACCCACCATGATCAAGTGGGCTTCATCCCTGGGATGCAAGGCTGGTTCAACATATGCAAATCAATAAACGTAATCCATCACATAAGCAGAAACAATGACAAAAACTACATGATTATCTCAATAGATGCAGAAAGGCCTTCAACAGAATTCAACAGCCCTTCATGCTAAAAACTCTCAATAAACTAGGTATTGATGGACGTATCTCAAAATAATAAGAGCTATTTATGAAAAACCCACAGCCAATATCATACGGAATGGGCAAACACTGGAAGCATTCCCTTTGAAAACTGGCACAAGACAAGGATGCCTTCTCCCACCACTCCTATTCAACATAGTGTTGGAAGTTCTGGCTAGGGTAATCAGGCAAAAGAAATAAATAAAGTGTATTCAGTCAGAAAAAGAGGAAGTCACATTGTTTCTGTTTGCAGATGACATGATTGTACATTTAGAAAACCCCATCATCTCAGCGCCAAATCTACTTAAGCTGATAAGCAACTTCAGCAAAGTCTCAGGATACAAAATCAATGTGCAAATATCACAAGCATTCCTATACACCAATAATAGACAAACAGAGCCAAATCATGAGTGAACTTCCATTCACAATTGCTACAAAGAGAATAAAATACCTAGGAATCCAACATACAAGGGATGTAAATGACCTCTTCGAGGAGAACAACAAACCACTGCTCAAGGAAATAAAAAAGGATAAAAATAAATGGAAAAACATTCCATGCTCATGGATAGGGAGAATCAATGTCGTGAAAATGGCCATACTGACCGAGGTAATTTATGGATTCAATGCTATCTCCATCAAGCTACCACTGACTTTCTTCCCAGAATTGGAAAAAACTACTTTAAAGTTCAGATGGAGCCAAAAAAGAGCCTGCATAGCCAAGACAATCCTAAACAAAAAGAACAAAGCTGGAGGCATCACGCTACCTGACTTCCAACTACTCTATAAGGATACAGTAACCAAAACAGATATATAGACCAATGGAACAGAACAGAGGCCTCAGAAATAACACCACACATCTACAACCATCTGATCTTCAAGAAACCTGACAAAAACAAGCAATGGGGAAAGGATTCCCTATTTAATAAATGGTGCTGGGAAAACTGGCTAGCCACATGTAGAAAGCTAAAACTGGATCCGTTCCTTACGCAGTATACAAAAATTAACTCAAGATGGATAAAAGACTTAAATGTAAGACCTAACACCATAAAAACCCTAGAAGAAAACCTAGGTAATACCATTCAGGACATAGGCATGGGCAAAGACTTCATGACTAAAACACCGAAAGCAATGGCAACAAAAGTCAAAATAGACAAATGGGATCTAATTAAACTAAAGAGCTTCTGCACAGCAAAAGAAACTACCACCAGAGTGAACAGGCAACCTACAAAATGGGAGAAAATTTTTACAATCTACCCATCTGACAAAGGGCTAATATCCAGAATCTGCAAAGATCTTAAACAAATTTACAAGAAAAAAACAAAGAACCCCATCAAAAACTGGGCAAAGGATATGAATAGACACTTCTCAAAAGAAGACATTTTGCAGCCAACAGACATAGGCAAAAATGCTCATCATTGTTGTTCATCAGAGAAATGCAAATCAAAACCACAATGAGATACCATGTCATACCATTTAGAATGATAATCATTAAAAAGTCAGGAAACAACAGATGCTGGAGAGGATGTGGAGAAATAGGAACACTTTTACACTGTTGGTAGGAGTGTAAATTAGTTTAACCATTGTGGAAGAGAGTGTGGTGAGTCCTCAAGTATGTAGAACTAAAATTACCTTTTGACCCAGCAATCCCCTGACTGGGCATATACCCAAAGTATTATAAAGCATGCTACTAGAAAGATACCTTCACATGTATGTTTATTGTGGCACTATTCACAATAGCAAAGACTTGGAACCAACCCAGTGTCCATCAATGGTAGACTGGATTAAGAAAATGTGGCACCTATACACCATGGAATACTATGCAACCATAAAAAAAGGATGAGTTCATATCCTTTGCAGGGACATGTATTAAGCTGGAAACCATCATTCTAAGCCAATTATCACAAGGACAGGAAACCAAACACCACATGTTCTCTCTCATAAGTGGAAGTTGAACAAAGAGAACACATGGACACAGGGTGGGGAACATCACACACTGGGGCTGGTCAGGGGGTGGGGGGCTTGGGGAGGTATAGCATTAGGAGAAACACCTAATGTAAATGACGAGTTGATTGGTGCAGCAAACCACCATGGCACATGTATACCTATGTAACAAACCTGCACGGTGTGCACATGTGCCCTAGAATTTAAAGCATAATAAAAAAAAGAAAAGAAAA
Source organism: Pongo abelii (assembly GCF_028885655.2). Taxonomy (NCBI): domain Eukaryota; kingdom Metazoa; phylum Chordata; class Mammalia; order Primates; family Hominidae; genus Pongo; species Pongo abelii. Next base: position 122,400,453 of record NC_071988.2, on the reverse strand, counting down.
CAAATTCAGGATATGAATGAAAAATAATCTAAAGAGATAGAATTTATAAAACAAAAAGAAAAAATGCAAAAAGTTCAGAAAACCTATTTGAGGGAGTGATTGAGGAAAACTTTTCTGGTCTTAGTAGAGATTTAGACATTCAGATACATGAAGCTCAAGAACTCCTGGAAGATTTTTTGCAGAAGGACTTCACCAAGGAATACAGACATCAGGCTATCTAAAGTCAACACAAAGGAAAGAATTCTAAGAGCAGTGAAACAAAACATCAAATGACTTATAAAGGAAAACCTATCAAAATAACAGCAGATTTATCAGCAAAAACCTTACAAGGCAGAAGGGATTGGAGTCCTGTCTTTAGTCTTCTTAGACAGAATAACTGTTGGCCAATAATTTTGTATTCTGCAAAACTAAAGTTTCATAAATGAAGGATAAATAAAGTCTTTCCCAGACAAGCAATTGCTGAGGGAATTTGTCATCACCAGACCAATCCAAGAAGAATGCTCAAAAGAGTTCTAAACATTGAAACTAAAGGTTGGTATACACCGGTATAAAACACTTGAAAGTATAAAACTCACAGGGCTTATAAAACATTACACAATGGAGAAGATATAGCAATTAGATAACAATCAACATGATGACTGAAACAATATCTCACATGTCAATATTAACTTTTAATGTAAGTGGTCTAAATGCCCTATTTAAAAGACATATACTGGTAGAATGGAAAAAACACAACCCAAATATCTGCTGCCTTCAAGAGTCCCACTTAACTTATAAATATTATTATAGACCCAAGATAAAGGGGTGAAAAACTATTCCATGCAAATAGAAAACAAAAGAGAGCAGGAGTGTCTACTGTTATATCAGATAAAACAGACTTTAAATCAAAAACAGTACAAAAAGACAAAGAAGGTCATTATATAACAACAAAGAGACCAATTTAATAAAAAGATACAGCAATCCTAAGTATATATGCACCTAACAGAGGAGCTCCCAGATTCAAAAGGAACTCTCAAAACTATACAAATACACAAAATTAAACAACTTGCTCCTGAAAGATCTTTGGGTCAATGATGAAGTCAAGATGGAAATTTAATTTAAAATCAAATGAATAATAACAACAGTGGCACAAATTATCAAAATTTCAGGGATCCAGCGAAAGCAGCACAAAGAAGGAAATTTATAGGATAAATACTTACATTAGAAAAAAGTACAATTTTACATTGGACCTCAAGAAAGTAGAAAAATAAAAACAAAGTATCTTCTCAGACTACAGAGGAATACAACTGGAAATCAATTCCAAGATAAGAGCAAAGCTAAATGAAATGGAAACAAATAAATGAAAAAATGCAAATGATCAATGAATTGAAAAGATAATTAATTCAAATAAGCTAAATTAGAATTAAAAATAGAAACATTACAACTGCTACCACAGAAATACAAAAGATCATCTGAGACTAGTAGGAACACCTCAATGCATACAAACTAGAAAATCTGGAAGAAATTGATAAATTCCTAGAAATATACATCCTCCCTTCCTTGAATCATAAACAAATAGAAATCCTGAACAGGCCAATACTTAGTGGTGGGATTTAATCAGTAATAAAAAATCTCCCAACAACAAAAAAATGCCCAGGACCAGATGGATTCACAGCTGAATTCTATTAGGTATTCAAAGAAGAAACTGATGCCAATCTTCTTGAAATAATTCGAAGAGATTAAGAAGGAAGGAATGCTCCCTAATTCATGTTATAAAGCCAGTATCACCTTAATACATAAGCCATGAAAGGGCACAATGACACCACAAATACCTACAGATTAATATTCCTGATGAACAGATACACATAGATGTGAAAATCCTCAACAAGATACTAGAAACTGAATCCAACAACACATCAAAAAATATAATTCACCACAATCAAATGAATTTCATTCTGAGGATGCAAGAATGATTCAACATATGCAAATCAATAAATGTGATTTGACACATAAACAAAATTTAAAATAAAAACCATATGATCATTTCAATAGATGAAGAAAAAGCACTTGATAAAAAATTTGAGCCTCCCTTCATGATAAAACCCTAAACAAAGTAGGCATAGAAAGAACATACCTCAAAATAATAAAGTTGTATATGACAAACCCATAGCCAAGATCATACTTTATGGGGGAAAATTTTAAAGCATTTATCCTCAGAACTGGAACTAACAATGATGCTCACTTTTACGACTTCTATTCAGCATAACGCTGGAAGTCCTAGCCAGGGCAGTCAGGCAACGGAAAGAAATAAGGGACATCCAAATTGAAAAAGGAAGTCAAACAATCTCTGTTTGTTGCTGATACAGTCGTACACTTAGAAAACCCTAAAGACTCCTCCAAAAGACTCCTAGATTCTATAAATGAATTCAATAAGGTCTCAGGTTACAAAATCAGCATATGCAAATTAGTAACACTGTTATACACTAATATTCACCAAGCTGAGACGCAAATAAAAAACTCAACCCCTTTTACAATAGCTGCACAGAAAATAAAATACTTAGGAATACATATGACCAAGGAGATAAAAGATATTTACAAGGAGAACTAAAGAATACTGATAAAAGAAATCATAGATGACACAAATATGTGGATAAAACATCCCATGCTCGTGTATAGAATGAATCAATATTGTGAAAATGACCATACCACCCAAAGCAATCTACAGATTAAATGCAATTCCTGTCAAAATACTAATGTCAATTTTCACAAAATTAGAATAAGCAATATTAAAATCATATGGAACTAAAAAATAACCTGAATAGTTGAAGCTATCCTAAGCAAAAACAACAAATCTGGAGGCATCATATCACGTGACTTCAAATTACACTACAAGGCTATTGTAACCAAAACACCATAGTACTGGTATAAAACTAGACACATAGACCAATGGAACTGAAAAGAAAACCCAGAAACAAAGCCAAATATTTATAACCAATAGCTATTTGACAAAGCATACAAAACCATATACTAGGTAAAGGACATCCTGTTCAATAAATAGTGCTTGGAAAACTGGACAGCCACATTCAGAAGAATAAAACTGGTTTTCTATCTTTCACCACATACAAAAATTAACTCCAGGTGGATTAAATATTTAAATGTAAGACCTGAAACTTTAAGTATTCTAGAAGAAGGCCTAGGAATAACACTTCTGAACCTTGGCATAGGCAAAGAATTTACAACCAAATGCAACAAACCCCGAAAGCAAATGCGACAAAAACAAAAATAAAAAGCTTTTGCACAGCAAAATAAATAATCAACAAAGTAAACAGGTAACCTGAAGAATGAAAGAAAATATTTACAAAGTATGCATCTAACAAAGAACAAATATCTAGACTCTACAAGGAATTTAAACAAATCAGCAAAGAAAAAAGCTATTGAAATAAAGAAAAAGGACATCCAGTTCAACAATAGCAGAATACAAATTCTTTTCAAGTGCATGTGGAATATTTATTAAGATAGAATATGTTATGAGTTATTAAACAAATCTCAACACATTGAAAATGATCTAAGTTATACAAAGTATGTTCTCTAATCACACTCAAATTAAAATATTAATTGATAATATATATCTCAAAGAGATCCAAATATTTGGGAACTAAGCAATACAATTTTTCAAATCTCACATGTTAAAAGAGAAATCAAAATAGAAATTAGAATGTTTTGAACTAAATGAATATGAAAATACAACTCATCACGATTTTTTAGAATACAGCGACAGCAGTATTGAGAGGGGAATGGATAGACCTAAAATGTCTACTTGGAAAGGAAAAAAAGATTTCAAATAAATGACCTCAACTGCCACTTTAGGAAACTGGAAAAAAGAGGACAAAATTAAAACCAAGGTAAGCAGAAGAAAGAAAATAATGAGATCGGATTAGAAACCAATTAGAAAATAACCAAAAAGGAAAATCAACAAAACCAAAAGCATTTCTGTGAGAAGATTAATAAAATTGATAAATTTCTAACCTGACTGATCAAGATGAAAAGAGAAAAGACACAAATTACCAATATCAGAAACAATTAAATAATATTATATATATTTTAAAAGAATAATAAATATTATGATAAAGTAAACTACAAATGCTCACACAATAAGAAATGACCTAAATAATCGTACATCAAAAATTTATTTTTAAAAAAGATTTTCTAAAAAATTAAAGACTTTATTTATTTATTTATTTTAGCAGTTTTAGATTCACAGGAAAATTGAGAGGAAAGTACAGACATTTTCCGTATACATCTTGCTCCTACACATGCAATATCCCCTACCAGGCTGGGACATTTATTACAATTCACAAATCTACCCTGACACATCATTATCATTCAAAGTCCATAGTTTTCATTAAAGGTTACTCTACATTCTAGCAGTTGGGACAAATTTATAATGACATGTATCCACTATTATTGTATCATATAGAGTATGTGTAGAAGATTTCACTGCTTTGAAATCCTCTGTATTCCACACATTAACCCCTGTCTCTCCTCCACCCCCTGGAAATCACTGATATTTTTACTGTTTCCATAGTTTTCCATTTTGAAATTTAAGTTTTATTAAGATATTTTTCCACAAAAAAATTCAAGCATAGATAGTTTCAGTGATTAACTGTACCAAATGATTATGAAAGTCATAATACCAATTCCATGCAAACTCTTCTGGAAAATTTAAGATATCTGCTGTCATTGATTCTATTCAACTTTATACTTGATGTTTTATCAATTGCTATAAAGCAAGAATAAAAAATGAAAAACATCTAGGTCGGAAAGGCAGGAGTAAAAGTGTTTTAATTTGTAGATAACATGATTATCTGTGTAGAACATCTGATGTAATTGACAAAAGAATATTCCAGCATTAAAATGTGAGTTGGATGAGTTTTCAGTGTACAGGATCAATATGCAAATTCAATTTTATTTCTATAAAGCAACAGTGGGGTCAGTTTGCAAATTTGATCTCATTTCTATATGCTAGCAACAAATAATCACAAATTAACATGAAAAAGAATATCATTTATAACATCAAAATATGAAAATTTTACAGATAAATTTGATAAAAGATATATATCTGTATACTACAACTACAAAATACTGCAGAGGGAAATTTAAAAACCTAAATAACTAGAAAAATATATGCTTTTATAGATCAGAAGTCTCAACACTGTTAAGATGCAAGTTTTTTTTACCATTTGATGTTTCAGTGTAATTCTAATCAAAATCCCAGCAGGCATCTGTTTTTTTAACAAGGTAAGTATATTTAAATGAAAAAAAACAAAAGATCTAGAATAGCTAAAACAACAACTTTAACAACTCCATCAAGTTGGAGGGCTCACACTACCCAATTTCAGTACTTATTTTAAATAAAAATAATGTGATCTTAGCGTAAAGAGAAAAATAGATCAATGGAATACAATAAAGAGTCCAGAAACAGACCCACACATACATTATCAATTGATTTTTACCAAATTGTTAAGACAATTTAAGAGGAGAATCCAAGATTATAATCTTTTCTACAAATGGTGCTGGAACAATTAGTCATTTGGATAAATGAAGCTTTCCCTTTTCCTCATCTGACATACAAACATTAGCTTGAAATTCATCACAGACCTTAAAGTAAGAGCTAAAACTATAAAACAACTAGAAGACAACTAGGAGAAAATATTTGTGACCATGGGTTTGATGAGGATTTCTTAAGTACAACAAATAAAGCAAAAGGCTTAAAAAGAAAGAATTAATAAATTGGACTTCCTGAAAATTAAAAACAGTTGCCTTTCAAAAGACATTGTAAAGAATAAAAAAGCAAGGCACAGATTGGCAAAAATATTTGAAAAACATATATTTAATGAAAGATTTGTATCTAGAATATTCAAAACTCTTACAACTCAATAATAAGACAAAAATGCAATAAAATGGGCAAAATATTTGAACAGACACTTCACCACATAGGATATACAGATGTCAAATATATAAAAAGATATTCATTGTCATTAATCATTAGGAAAATGCAAATGACAATGAGATATATATTACTCACCCATTAGAATGGGTGGAAATAAAAGGAAGACCATGCTAAGTTTTGTGAGGATGTGAAGCAACTGGAACTTTCATACACTGTTTGTGGTAAATTAAAATGGAAAAATGAATTTAGAAGAGAGTTTGGCAGTTTTGTAAAACTGTAAACATACACCACACATATGACCCAGCCATTCTAATCCTAGCATGTCCCCATAAGAAATGAAAGCATGTGTTCACAAGAAGACACATACATGAATGTTAAGAAATTTAACAAGTAAATGTTTGGCATTTATAATAGCCAAAAAGTGAAAATAACCTAATGATCATCAACAGGTGAATCCATAAACAAATTACAGTTTACCCATATAGCAGAATACTACTCAGCAATAAAAATTACAGTTTACCCATATAGCGGAATACTACTCAGCAAAAAAAAAAAGCAAAAAAAAAAAAAAAACAAAAAAACAAAAAAAAAGAAAAGCAATGAAGTATTCATACATAAAATAACATGGATAAATCTCAAATAATTAGCCTGAGTCAAAGAAGCTGGATAAAAGAGAACATACCTTGTATGATTTGATTTATATAAAATTCCAGAAAATGCAAGCAAATAGAAAGTGACAGAAAACAGATCATTGATTGCTTGCCAGTGGAAGGAGTAATGGGTGGAAGGGTGGAAGAGAAGGATTTCAATGTTATGTTAACATTTTCTACTGAAGATAAGATCAAGTGGCTGATTAACAATATTGATAAATTTTAATTTGGAAGGGATAAACGAATTCAATATTTAATATGCTTCCAACACTTTGTACTTTGCTTTCTCATAATAAAAATTGTTCTCCAAGTCACATAGAAGCCCCAGATGCTCTCTCCTTTTCTCAGATGTCCTGTGCAAATAATACAATTTTTTGGTGTGATATGATATGAAGCAGTTTAGGGAGCACATAAGAAAAAACAGTTACCAGTCAAGGGTTAGCAACTGAAGTCAACTGTCTTCCCTTCTTTTTCTAAGTGTTTCAACAGAAAAAGAGAAGTGCATTGAAGGTGGGTTGCCAACAGAGTTCTGCTGTACTCCACCCTCTTCATTTTAAACTCCTGTACCACAAGTCTAATCTGAGAAAAGGAGACAGGATGAGTGGGGGTAAACTTTGAATTGAGTAGAATATTTAAAGTTAAAATCAGTATGTTTGTCTTTCAATAAATGAAATAATTCTTTCCAGAATAAATGTGATTTGAGTCAAAATTAAAATGCCAGTTAGAAAACTGGTACCCAGTAGGAAAAGAGGATATCATTGAACATGGAAGGTATTAATTATTGGATCTAAAAGAATGCTTTTCATCTCTATGCCCCAACAAATTGAGTCTTTTTTTTTTTTTTTTTTTTTTTTTTTTTGAGACAAAGTTTGTTCTTGTTGCTCAGGCTGGAGTGCAGTGGCTTGATCTTGGCTCACTGCAACCTCCGCCTCCTGGGTTCAAGCGATTTTCCTGTCTCAGCCTCCCAAATAGCTGGGATTATAGCCACGTGCCACCATGCCTGGCTAATTTTGTATTTTTAGTAGAGATGGCATTTCACCATGTTTGTCAGGCTGGTCCTGAACTCCTGACCTCAGGTGATCCATCCACCTTGGCCTTCCAAACTGCTGAGATTATAGGAATGACCACCATGTCTAGCCTCACATTGAATCTTTATAGCAAACCAGTAATATAGATTTGACATACTTTGCAAATATCATTCAAAATTATTTTGGATACCCACACTAGACACATCCTTGCAAAAATTTTTAATCACATAAATAAAAACAATAACCAGAAATTGAAAACCACCTGAATGACCATCAGCAGGTGAATCCATTAACAAATTGCAGCATACTACATAACAGAACACTATTCAACAATAAAAAGGAATAAAGTATTCAAACATAAAACAACATGGATGAATCTCAAAAAATTTGGGCTAAGTTAAAGAAGCTGGACAAAACAGAGTATCTGGATTTAGCTCCATGCACCTCAAACCCCTCTCCTGCCCCACTCACAAACTAAACTTATGAGCAAAAGAACAAATTCAGGCTAGCTACTAACTCCTATACAACTAGACATAACAGATTTTGCCTAGCATTTTGAGGACATAGTCTGAGGACCTAGTGATTGTGTATATAGCCAAGATCAATGTCACACAATAAGCCAACAGAATAAAATATTTCACATATTTGGGTGGGATCATAAAACATATTATCCACGAACCATTCTTGAAAATGTATTTAAAAATCTACTCCAACAGATCAAGCCATGCATTAATATTAAAAGTGCTAGAATGGCGAAGCCACAAAGGGACTGCTGGTGAATAAAAATGCAATGAATACAAGGTTAAATTTCAAATAATTGTAATAAATTTGAATATTTTTAATTTAAAGAAAATCTATGTAAAAATTAAACATTTATTATCTGTGGGTTGAATTTAAAACTAAATCAGTGTTTTTCAAATTATGTTCTGCAAGAAACTAGTCTCATGAGATGCTTTGTAAAGAAGACTTCAGTGGATACATAATTTTTAGAGGCAATATCTACTCTCTCCTCTCTTGGATATTCATATTGCATATTCAAGGATTCAGAAGGCTTGCATCAAAGCAACCAGTTTAAATTTGGGTAAAGAGTATTTTCCAGACTTATTTGACCTTAGAAAATTGTCCTTAAAAACACTTATTAAAATGTTAAGAAATAATCTCTGAAATGAAACATTTTGACAAAGACCAGAAAGATTACATATACTATGATTAATTACATATAGATTATATGTATTATCATTAATTCTATATTATAATTTTTTATTATATACAATAATATAACATTATATATCATATTTTATGATTATATAGTATATATTATTATATGAAACAATATATAATTAATTATATATTATGGTCTTTCCAGTCTTTGCTAAAATGTTTTATTTCAGATAAGATTTCTGAACATTTTAATAAGTATTAGCAAGTATTGGTGAGAGTATGGAGAAAAGGTAATTCTTGTACACCATTGGTGGATATGTACATTGGTATAACAGGAAGGAGTTCCCTAAAGAAAAATAGAACTGCCATATAACCCAGCAATCTCACTGCTGAGGATATGCCCAAAGGGAAGAAATCACCACCGAGTAAAGATGTTGGCACTCACATGTTCCCTGAAGCATTATTCACAATAGCCAAGATATGAAAACAATGTACAGTCCACTAATGGATGAAAGGATAAAGAAACTATAGTGTGTATGTATAAATATATGTGTGTGTGCATGTACATACATGTGTGCACACACACACAATGGAATATTACTCAGCCTTAAAAAAGAGAAGATCGTGCCATTTGCAATAATATGGATGAACCTAGAGCACATTATGCCAAGTAAAATAAGTAAGACACAGAATTATAAATACTGCATGATCCCACTTATATGTGGAATCTTAAAAAAATCAAGTATATAGAGACAGAGATAGAGAATAAAACAGTGGTTACCAGGATTGAGGTGAAGGAGAGAAAATAGGGAGATGTAGGTCAAAGGGTAAAAAGTAGCAAACATGCTACGAATATACAATATGAGAACTATAGTTAATAATAATGTATTGTAGTCAGAAATTTTGTTAAATGAATGGATGATAGCTGCTCTTGCCACAGAGGGGAAAATGAGTAACTAAGTGAAATGATGGGTATATTAATTTATTCCACTATAGCAACCATTATATTATGTATATATGTGTATATATGTACATATATGTATCTTGTAACATGCTGTATACCTAAAATATGCATAATAAAATTTATTTTGAATAAGAAAGGTTAGATTAGTAAAAAATAACTGTGCTTAATTAATCATTCTATTTTGGGGCAATTAACAGTTGTGTAGTGTTTGATGTTGATATTTAAGTAGATATATGTATGACAAAGGCAAATATGTATATACTCTGCCTCACTAATGTGGGAATACTGATGCATGTATTCACTGATTTATAGTTAATGCTTTGAAATCTACAAGTCTTATTAGTGAAAATTTTATTAAATCCTCCTTCATGTTTCCCCAGGTCCAATTTGTTCAAGAACATGTCCATTTGCTCATACAACCAGGGTGAGTTGTGGTAGGAGATTCAGCCTATTTCCACACACAAAAAGCAAATAGGGAGTTGTTATTTGGCAATCCCATTGCTGGCATGACTTACCTCTATGTCTTACATAGTGTGACAGATGACACTATTTGTCCACTGGCTCTGACATGCCCTTGCTTGTTCACATCCCTTCACATCAACACCAAGATTTCCAGATTTTATACTCAATGCTGTTTCCTAAGTCTCAACCACTGATATTGGAAACTGCAGAATTCTCAGCTTGATCTACACCTGAACCTTAGATCATGAGCCTCGCCTATGATACAGGTAATTTTATTGTAGGTGGTTATGGTCACCTTGGTGCAAATTGATTGTTTTCCTTTATTTTGAACTTTGGAAAGCAACAATGGGGAAGTTTCAGTCTCCTAAAGCTTCGTGTGCCAACTGGCCACTCACTCGCTAGAGCTGCTTACCACAGTCTTTAGCACATAACTTAGTCAAGCAAAAAGTCTTACGTGTCTTTACTCTAGGTCAGGGAGCCTGCCTGCATTATCTTTACATAACTAAAGGATACTACTTGTATTATTCTTTATGAAGTTTCAAATTAATTTTTTTCTCCTGAACTTTTATGAAAAAGCAATTTGTGTCTTTGTTGCAAAAATAAATTTAATTTCAACAGGGAAATGCTTATGCTTAACTATATGCATGCAACATAAATGGTCATATGTGCATGCACATGTGTGTGTGGCATAAATAGGAGGACTTTATTATCTTACTGTATTAGTCCATGTTCATACTACTATAAAGAACTGCCCGAGACTGGGTAATTTATAAAGGAAACGGGTTTAATTGACTCACAGTTCAGCATGACTTGGGAGGCCTCAGGAAACTTACAATCATGGTAGAAGCTGAAGGGGAAGCAAGGCACCTTCTTCACAAAAGTGGCAGGAAGAAGTGCTGAGCAAAGAGGGAAGAGGCATTTATAAAACTATCAGATCTTGTGAGAACTCACTATCAGGAGAACAACATAGGGGAAACTGCCCCCATGATCCAATTACCTCCACCTGGTATCTCCTTGGCATGTGGGTATTATGGAGATTATAATTCTAGATAAAATTTGGGTGGAGACACAAGGCCTAACCATATCGCTCACTTAAGAAGTAATCTAGGGGTAGGCAAGCTAAGACTTATTGCACAAAGTGCCATCAAGTTTCTAGGCACTTCTCATTCGTCTGCCATTCTCAGTAGATGAAATGTCTGCCATTGTTGCAGCAGTATGTCTGCTGCAGCAGCCTGGAGTGTTATGTGCTCATGTCAATCTGTTCAAATATCAGAAGAGAAAGGGGCAGTCCCAGTGGTGAGGAAAGCCTTTTTCCATATTCCTCTTTAGATGGAGGGAGAATCTTTCCCAGAAACTCTCCAGGAGACATCCTTAAGACTTCATTGACCAGAGACTTTTCACATGGTCCTCTCCTATGTCACATTGCCATCCCAGAGCTATGTCACATGGCCATCCCAGGAATGTTCAGTATGTCACATTGTCACCCCAGGACTGTGCTCCATGGCTATCAATATGTCACATTGCCATCCAAGAATTACATCACAAGGTCACCCCAAAATGGTGTCATACAACCATGTCAGAACTGTGTCACTTCCATAGATTTTGTCACATTGCTGCTCCAGAAATCTATCACATGATTTCACATTGCTGCTGCAGGACTCTGTCACTTTCTACCCCACAACTATGTCATAATTCCATCCCATGAGTCTGTTAGAGGACCACTCTAAAACTTGGTCACATACTACCTCTAGAAGAAAGAAAGCTGGGAATACTGATAAGTGACAGTTTAGCTTCTCTTGTAGGGAGCAAGCCCTCCCGGAAAAGAAGAAAGGGGGAGAAAATGGCCAACTATTAGGTAGGCAACCAACCCAATATTGTCTACCACTAAAATGTATGTGTATGTGTCTACGTGTATGTGTGTGTATGATGTTAACAGCAAGAGTTAGAGAAACAAATAGAGTTACCTTAAGATTCAGGAAACCTATTGTGTCACAAGCTGAGTTGAATTAGAAAATGGGCAAATCCTGAATCATTATTATGAGAAGAGATGAATGAATTTGCTAAAAGAGAAACAAGAGGCAATTTATGGAGTAAGACAACAAACAGGTGGCTATAAACTATGTTTTCCGTGTTCCAGTTTCTCTGTACTCAGATGGACTTCTAGTACCATCAGGAAAAGAGTTGGGTTGTTCCCCACACCAGTGTAGAACTTCAGGAGTTAATTCCAGGATCTAGTCTTTGTTCTTTCTAGCAGGGTGGCAACTCAATTCCATCAATTAATCCAGCAGGGAGTACAGCAAATTGATGTGGTATATCCTTATCCACATTACATAGCTCTCATTGCTAATGAAGAATGACACAGATTCTTCTTTTTAAAAATTTTTTAAAAATTGGGTGAGGGCTAGAATTTTAGCAAAGAAATCAGAAAAGGTTATCCAGATCAATCACCATCAGCCCAATGGGGAGGGAACTGAGAAACCCAGTTTGTTATCAGAACAATATCTTGCTAGTTGCTCAAAGGAGACTCTCAGGACACAGCATTTTGCTTGACTGCTGGCCTGACACTGATATCAGTATCCTTAACTTTCTTTTAAAAATCAGGAGTTTTAATAGAAACTGCTAATCATATTTATCTCTTGTGATGGTTCCTAATTAATTGACCTACCAGGCATTTTGACTTAAGTTAGTTAAATAAAAATTGTCAGTTCTTTAACTCATTTCTCCTTTTTGTGTGTTTTTAATGTTTATACAAAAAATCAGGAGTTCTTTGCGGCTGGAATTGTCTAATCATTGTGAAATAAAACACTTTCAGTTGGCTACACACACAAAATGATGTAGATACACATTCCAAAGGCTACTAAGAGGGCATGACATGTTTTTCTCAGTTGTGTTAACAAATTCACAGTACTTTTGACATGGCCACAGGGCTCTCCGAATGTGTATGGAAGGGGCAGTGTTCAAGGAAGAGTGGAGGCTAAGGTGCTGTCTGCAGCATTCCAGGATCTGGTGCTTTTGCAAGCCAGCTGAGCACACTGTTTGAGAAAATTACAGAGCAATGTTCTTGCAAGGAGCAGGGACCAGCCCTCCCTCCTCCCACTGCCTAATTCCAAGCTACAGCGCCCACTGTGTTCTCCTTCGTTTCTCTTCAATGACAACCTGACTCTCAAAAGTGTCACTAATAAGCCAGTTCCCAATTAGCTGTGGAGGTTTTTCAGGGCTCTTGGCAATGTTCCCATAGCTTCTGGAGGCTGTTGCTGCCTACAAACCAAGGATCATTTCTGTTTTGCACGATTCAAAGGCAAGAGCTGCTGGCAAGGCAACACTCTGGTTTTATTATTCTTTGTTAGCAGGAGAACAGAATACATTGCTTTTAATACTTAAATATGTTATTTGAGAAAAAAATATGTAAGTCCTTCTGCCTGGACCAGCTCTCTGTTTCTTATTTGTGCAAGTGCATGCACATATCCAGCAGCCCAAGATGTTCTCACAGAAGAGTCCTCAGAAAATCCTGCAAAGCAATTTAGAGACTGTAGGGTGTGATAAAGGAGGCCACAAGTTGAGGGTTTGGAATGAGACTGCAAGTAAGGCAACCACAGGGCCTGCCATCTATCTGTCAATGAAAGAGTGACAGCAGGTCCACTCTTGAGGTGTCTTTGTATTTCTCTTGAGCTCTAAGTGGGAAGGGCAGTCCTATTTGGGCATTTTAACAGGCACAATAGCAGGCAGCCCCAGTCTTCTTCCATGAGCCACATTGTAAATCACTAGTTAGTGTCTGTGCTTAGAATGTGCTTCGGACAAAGCACATTCCCTTTATTCTTGGAAGATATCAGTGTGTAGCTGGTTTGGCATCAATGGCCTCTAAATAGTGGATGGAATCTTGTTTGTCCTCAGAGAATATCTCAAGTATCCCTGCCAGTAAATATCATGGGTCCTTTTGTGTGCTTTCTCATCTCAGGCTTGTAGAAATTTTATGCAGTCAATATTACTATCTCTGTTTTACAGATGATTTAGGTCTCATGGCCAAATCACTGGTAGAGCACAGCATAAATCCAAATCCAGTTAACTCTAAATCTGGTGCCCTTGCTACTCTATCACTTGTAACTCAGGGATTGAGCCTACAGAGACCTTGTATCGGAATTTTAATGAGGAGAAAAAGAAGAGAGACTCTTGACATCAGTTAGGACCATTGACAATTTGTACACCACTTTTTAGGGGTGATACATCCACCAAAAGTAGAATGAATGGCTTTTCTAATAATCTCAGTCTAATCTGACTGAAATGAGAAGTAGACTTTAGAAGTGGAAATACGTAATTCCTTAGCAAGGAGCAATTTATATATTCCATGTCATTTATTCAATACTTAATGTGTGCCAAGCCTTATGCTAAGGGATTAATGTAGGATTACTAGTAAGTGCTTAATAAATATGTTTAAAGCTGTTGTCTTTGCCCATGATCACTCACACATACATGGAAAGACTGGCCGCCACACCTGTGTGTGATACGTATCTTAAATAACACTTTGCATATTTCCAATTATTTAAATTATTTGCGTGAAGACTGTTGGCGATGTTGAGAGCAGAAGTTCCAGGAGGGTGGTAGCTGTTTGTCTGGTTCTCCTTTGAATCCCCAAGGGCCTGCAATCTTCCTGATGCATCATAGGCAGCGAGTGAACATTTGTTGACTGGCTGATTTGTTACACCATACTAACATACACACATGACAAGGTGTGTGTCTTCTGATTCCAGTAGATTTGAGAAGAACCATTGTTTCATTTGAACAGGAGTAACTTCAGGGAAAGAGGCATATGACAAGAGGAGGGAGGAGGTTCTCCCTCCTTGCCTGCTTGCTGGTTGACTGATTTTCTACTAGCTTCATCTTGGGAATAGAGAATAGAATTCAATATACCTTTTAAAACATGAATAATTCTGCCTTGCTTTAGTGTCTCCTGTAGAAAATTGAAAATAAAATAAATTATGGGACTAAAAGAGATAAAAAATGTTAGTTTTCCCCTTTCTTGCAATCTTACCTATTACACCTCCATTTTCTATTCCTGCCACACCAAGTTTATTTTCTGCCCCCTGCTGAGCAGCATGTTATAGAGATACAGAAGAAATTAGCAAATGAGGCAAAAGACAAAAGTTACTTTTGGCCCTTAACATGCCCTGTTTTTCTTAGACCATACTCCTTTCACCCGTTCATCTCATGCTGTCATTGGCAGAACCGAGTGAGAAAACAGTAAAGGAGGAACTTAATCATTTACTTGCTCAACAATGAGGAGGAATATATTCTAGACAAGGCACCGTGACCTCCCAGGGATCAGACTTTAGTAGAGGGTATTGGATACAGACATAAATATTATATGGTGCCAGCCTGAATCTGAAATATTAAAGTATTCTAAAGATGATTATGATGATGATGATGAGAGTAAAAAAGAGATGCAGAGAATTTCTACTTGTAGAGATGAGAACACTTTTCATAGAGGAAACAGGTAACATTTAAACCAGGCTTTGAAGGATTGGCAGAATTTTTACAGTAATTCTATTGAGAAAGAGAACTATGTCATAAGAAAGAAAAATCTAATTTGTTGATCCTGAGGAATTCAAAGAGATGGATGTTGTTAAAAGTAAGAATCAAGGGGATCAGTGTAAGGTAATGTCATCCATCTAACTAGGAGTTTCCATGTAGGGCCTTTGATGCCTGGCTGAGGAGCTGGCTGGCCACACCAATCCAACTGATGTACATGATTGGGGTGGTGAATAGGGCAGCATGGAGCAGGGAGAGACTCACATTTAGGAGATCGAGCACTAGATTTCTCCTTTAGTTGTTTACCTATTAGGAACATATCAGTAGATGGGAAAGAAAGAAAGATTTTTAAAAATTAGGGAATTTTAATGCATGCAGAGGTGACAAAGGAGCGGAGAAGAGTGGGGAGCACATGTGATAAGCTTATGCAGAAGCTTGTCTTCCCACCTGGAATATAAACTCTAATTACTTTCCTCTGCTGCTCCTGCTGCTCCCTTCTGAGTGTGTGCTGAGTGGCAGGTTGTAGGGACAGGGAATGCATGTCCATGGTCACTGCAGTGTGCGGGGCCAGGAAGGGTAAATCCCTGTGTGACAAAAACCAGGGTGAGAGAGTGCGAGTGGTGTCAAAAAGTCTCTCTCATGTGGAAGGGTAAACACAGAAAAAAACTCAGTATGTTCAAATAAAAAATGGAATATGCCTCATAAAAATTAAACAAAACAAATATGACCATTAGGGTAACATTACTCATTTGGGACTGAATTTTGTTTTTGTTTTTGAGACGGAGTCTCACTCTGTCACCCAGGCTGGAGTGCAATGGTACAATCTTGGCTCACTGTCACCTCTGCCTCCTGGGTTCAAACGATTCTCCTGCCTCAGTCTCCCGAGTAGCTGGGATTACAGGTGCCCGCCACCATGCTTAGCTATTTTGTTGTATTTTTGGTAGAGAGGGGGTTTCACTGGGTTAGCCAGGATGATCCGATCTCCTGACCTTGCGATCTGCCTGCCTTGGCCTCCCATACTGCTGAGATTACAGGCGTGAGGGACTGAAATTTTAAAAATTCATTCTTTTATATTTAAGCCACTCATCTCAGGAACATAAACTAGTTAATTACATCTCTTCACAATTAGCTAGGCCTGCATTTCACTTCAATTGCCTAGTGATTGTTTTCCAAGTCTCTTTTTTACATAATGAACATTTTTGTCAGGTACATAATTATATTAGACTGAATTATTGAGGGAAATTGCCAAATCTTCTTCAAACAAGTAACTTCAAAATTGATAATATTTTTATCTGGAATGCAGCTGGTGTGCTGGAAGAGCACATTACTCCCATATTTTTGGGGGGGAAGTCAAGAGTTTATTAATAGGTTAGGAAAATCTTGGGTTCATGCAATTCATTTCTTTAAGGAAAAGCCCTTTGTAGACTTTATGAATCCATCTCTGTGAGGACTGTATAGACGAAGGTTTTCTGTGTTTACAGGTGGAACAGTTGAGGCACTGTGTGATTCAGGGTAGTGTTTTACAAAAACAAAATCAATTTCTCAATGCAACTTGAGATTTATATGACTGTATTCCTCACGTATGTCGAAGCCCATTGCCCTATGAACAGGAACAGGTGTGAAGAATGTTCACATTTAATTGGCTACGTAATTCTCCAGAGAAAGTGAATTTTCAATTCCCTAATGACTTGCAGCAGAATGGGAAGCTGGCATGGACTTGCTTTGAGCATCCATCTCTCACTGCTCTCTGCCACCTGGGCCCTCTGTGTTGCCTTCAACGTGTCCCTCTTCTGGGATTTCTTTCACTGCCAGAAGAAGAGTCTCTTTACCTCCTCTCATAACTACATTCTATCTGCAATGGAAACAAATGCAGCGAGCAGAGGAAGTTTAATTTATTAAATTGAACTACTTTTGTTGGAGGCCTGACTACTTGAAGGTTTTTAAAAAGAAACTAAACAGAAGTAAGTTGTTACCAAAACCCATTCGATTTAAGTATAGTTAAGGTTGATGACCTAGACTCATAAGGATCTTGAAAACGTCCCTTTGAGCATTTGTGTTCAGTTACTGCCTCAGTGACGGCAGTGTTCTGTTTGTACATAAAGTGAGGTTGAATTAATACTGGTTCCTGGGGCATCTCATCAAGTACTCAAAATGTCACTTTTTTTACCATTTATTTTATAGCTTGCCAGCCAATTTTCCAGCCAACTCAAATACATTGAATAAAGTCTTAAGTGTTATTTTATGAGATGGTTACCTGGTCACCAAATTTGCAATTCATCTTGTACTTTCTTTTATTATTTCAACTTTTATTTTAGATGTGGGAGTACATGTATAGATTTATTACATGGGATGCTGAAGTTTGGAATATGGATCCTGTCACCCAGATAGCGAGCACAGTACCTGACAGGTAGTTTTAAAACTCACCACACACCCCCGCCACTCCCTAGTAGTCCACAGTGTCTGTCATTCCCATGTTTATTTCCTTATGTGCTCAATATTTAGCTCTCACTCATAAACAGAACATGCAGTATTTGTTTTTCTGTTCCAGTATTAATTTGCTTAGGATTATGGCCTCCAGTTCTATCCATGTTGCTGCAAAGAACGTAATTTCATTCTTTTTATGGCTCAGTAGTATTCTATGGTGTACATGTACCACATTTTCTTTACCCAATATACCATTGATATGCCCTGGCTTGATTCTATGTGTTTGCTATTGTGAATAGTGCAGCGATGAACATATGAGTACATGTGACTTTTTGTAGAAAGATTTATTTATCTGAGGGTATATACCCAGTAATGGGATTGCTGTGTCAAATAGTAGCTCTGTTTTAAGTTCTCTGAGAAATCTCCAGACTGCTTTCCACCATGGCTGAACTAATTTACATCCTCACCAACAGTGCATCAGCATTCCCTTTTCTCTGCAACCTGGCCAGCATCTGTTGTTTTTTGACTTTTTAATCATAGCCATTCTGACTAGTGTGAGATGGTATCTGACTGTGGTTTTAATTTGCATTTCTCTGATGATCAGTGATATTGAGCATTTCTTCATATGTTTGTTGGCCAGTTATATGTCTTCTTTTGAGAAGTGGATGTTCATATCCTTCACTCAATGGGGTGGTTTGTTTTCTGTTTTGACAAGGCTGATAAAAACAAACAACAGGGAAAGGACTCTATTCTTTTATGTTTTTCAAAAAAACAATTAAGTGAGTTGACTACAAATCTTTATTTAGAAGTCTTTGAAACTGTCATACTTAAAATATGGTAAAAGTGATAGTACTTTATTTTTATATTTTATATGAAAAGTCTGTTTTATTTGAGATGAAAATTGACTTTGGTTGTCTATATTATTCAGAAAACAATATTTCTTATGTATTTTTGATGAATTACAACAGAATTCCTCTGATTTTGTGATGATTGTCTACAAATTTTTATAGTATATATTTAAGGTGTACACGTGCTGTTCTAATACACGTATACACAGTGAAATGATCACTATGGTTAGGCAAATTAACCTATCCATCACCTTACGTAGTTATCTTTTTTTTGGTGATGAAGGCACCCAAAATTTACTTTCTTAGCAAATTTTCAGTATACAATATAATGATCTATAGTCCTCATGCTGTCTGTTAGATCTCTAGACTTAATCATCCCACATAACTACAAATTTGTACCCTTTGATCTGCGTCTTTCCATTTCCTCCTCCTTCCCCGATGTCCTTGGCCCTGATAACCACTGTTCTACCGTCTGTTTCTATGTGTTCAGCCTTTCTTTAAATTCCACATATAAGTGAGATCATGTGGTTTTTGTCTTTCTGTGCCTGGCTTATTTCAGCTAGCATAATGTCCTCCAGGTTTATCTATGTTGTTGCAAATGGCAGTGTATACTTTTTAAAGATGAAATTTTTTTATTGTGTACATATACCACAACTTTTTATTTTTATTTATTATTATTATTATTTTTGAGACTGAATTTCACTGTTGTTGGCCAGGCTGGAGTGCAGTGGCACAATCTCAGCTCACGGCAACCTCCACCTCCTGTATACCACAACTTCTTTGTCCATTTATGGACAAACACTTAGGCTGGTTCCTTATCTTGGCTATTGTAAGCAGTGCTGCAATGAAAATGGGAGTGCAGATATCTCTTCCACCTACTGATTTCATTTCCTTTGGATATCTACCCTGCAGAGGGACTACTTGGTAGTTTTATTTTTAATTTTTTAGGAACCTCCATATTGTTTTCTATCATGGCTGTACTAATTTACATTTGCACCAACAGTGTACAAGTGGTCTCTTTTCTCCACACCCTCATTTCTCTCACATTTTCAAACATCTATTTGCTTCACTTTTAATGTTCGTTTAATTACGCAACACTTTAGAACTATAATTTTAAAATGTTAATGGTTTGGAAAGTGTTACCTATCTCCCTCATCTTCAAATATCCTCAACCCAGCTGATATCACCTTAATTCTTTCCTATTTGTGTTATATTTCCTTATTAGTGGCAGGTCTGAAGAAGTTTTACCAACCCCTTCACTTATTCCTCATTTATAGTTGCAGTCTTCAATCCTTTCTCTCTGTGTAATATATTTAAATTTTTCTTTCTCTTTATTGACTACCTTCTCGTTCAAGTCTTCACCCCACACAACCACCACCAATTTGTTTGTTGTACTTGATTGTCTTGTCACCATGTTCTTACCTCCTAATCCTCTTCTTTGTAAAGCAATTATATGTTAGATGACCCATGGAAAGCTTAATTTAATTCTTTTTTTTTCCTACTATAAGATTAGCCTTAAGAGATGATTTTTTAAAAAGGTATCTCATTTAAAAAATGAAATCACAGCTCTTAAACTCAGTGTTAAAACCATTGGTGGGATGTGACAAGTTGAGTGTTCTACTAGTGGATTTGTTACTTGAGATGGTTAACTTACCATAACTTGTGAATAATTTACTCTTTTCTAGAGAAAAATAGACTTAAATGATTTTCCACAATAATATCATTGCTACATTCTGATTCATCCTGGAATTGTGGTTAGCACATGGAGAATTGCACAAAATCCTGGGTACACTCAAGAGCTTCTTCCTCGTTCTTTCCCACCTCTAGTTCTGCTCCTCATAGAAACAAACATTTGAAAGTCAGTTGTCATCATACAGTAGGAAAGAAAAGAAGTCACTATTTTCTCTTTTGTACTTTCATATATTAACTATCATCTTCAGTTTATTGATAGCATTATTCTTGACTCCATGAAAGTCTCTATCAATAAGTATGTAAGTATCAGTTTATGCTATAGGCCTAGCTAGGATTCTTTGATTCTCGGTAGCAAAAGCTAACTCAGTCAAAAACCATTCGGTCTTACAGGATTGATGGGAAGCTGGAGACCCAATCTTGGATATAGACAGATTTCAAGCACCCCTGAAGGCCGGGTGGCAGAAGCAGTAATGACCCTGTCTTGCAGGAGCAGCCTGACCTTGGAAAAACCTAATGTGAGCTGAGACCTGGGCAACCTGGTTCCTCTACTAGAGATTTGAATTCTATAGAAAGAGCTTTCTATTGACTGACCTTGAATCATGAACTTGGCTAGAGATGGCCAGCTTTCCCCATTACAGACCTACTAAATTATACCCAATGGAAGGAGGTGATATTATTAGGAAGAAAAAAATTAATGCTGAGTGGTCAAAAAACAAACACCACTGGACTAAGTATTTCCAAACAAAAACTTCATTCCCGTTTGGGGAAAACTACTTTGTAATCTTACATTTGGACTTTCAGAATTATTCTGTATAGTGGCATTGTGATTCAGCAAAGTCTTGAAATCGAAACAACAATAATGATGGGAGCTGCTGAAGAGTTTCAGTAGAAAGCAGAGGCACAAGTGTCTGGTTGCCATTCTCACAGAGATCCCTGTGGGCCTTGGGTAGGCATATGTGGGGTGGTCTGTGCTGTTTTTTTTAAAGAGGTCTTGAATTCTATGGAGCTGCACTTAGCAAGGTAATGTCATGTTCAAAGTCTCTATATTCTTTGATCTTCAGGTTGGTGCAGGCTTAGGTGAATGCACAGGGAATGTAGTTTATTGCAGAAGGCAATCTACTTGCTTTCAATGGTATTGATTACTCAGAAGGTGTAGAGTTAGAAAACAGCTTCCCATGATGAAAAAGTGCTAGTGAATTCTAAGAGCTGGATCTGGGATGACAACATTACATTAAAAAATTCTGCCATTTGTTTTAAACCATAAAGAAGATCCAGACAGTCCAAAAATATACTGATAAAATTTTGATTCTAAGCTATATTTTTCTCATATTTAATACAAAGTAAAAAATTTACTCAATAAATATTTATGAAGAAATTACCATGCTCATTTTACTTCCTTTTCTTTGTTCACCTAGATTTTATCAAAGTGTAGGTGAAAAAAAACAAACAGAAAAAATATTTAGAGACAATAACATCCTTTGTTATTATATTATTTGTTATTATCTCTAGTAGAGGAAATGGTACATTCCTTTCTAGTGCTAGACCTGATGCTTAGAGGCAACAACTTTTACCTCCGTTAGCTGGTCCTGATTCCTCTGGTTGTTATGTCCACAATTTTAATAAATATGCTTACGTTTCTGTTTCTTGTTGAGCAATTTAGATTTCTTGATCTGATAAATGAGTATTTGCCTCATTATACCATTATACCACCACCCCTTTCTGCATTCTCCTAAACAATTAAACAGGAGTTTTCAGATTCTTTATTGATTGCTTTATAACTTCAAGTAATTTAATAACACTGTTACTGCTTCCATCAAATTATCTTAGATTCTCCTGAAGCCGACTTTGTAGGCTGATGACATCACTGGCTCTACTATTTCCTTCAGCTCTTCTCTGTCTTTCCTACCTGTAGACTTCCGTCATCTGAAATTTTATTTTTATATTGTCAAGGTTGAAAATATCCACACCGAGGTGTTCTAATCACTGCCTATAGTTTATTTCTAATAGAATTAATTAAAAAAAGTTTACTTTATTTAACTATTTCAGAGTGTGGAATTTCATTACTTCTAGAAAAGGTACTTTAATTACATTTGTTTTCTAGAGTATCTTATTTCCCTTTTTATTTCTTATACTATTTAACTTATCATAGTCTCTATATTTTCAATTCTGTATTTCAGACAGGTCTTCTACTGACTCACCTTCTCCGCAACTTTGTTCCTCTCATAGGTTCCCCTCACTCTTTCTGTGGTCAATATTTGCTTTCCTGGGTTCATGCCAATATTTCTTGGATTCTAAATCCTCTTTAGTCTTGGTCATTCCATTGTTGCACTTTGCACCTCCTTAAGTAACTCCTTAGGAAAAAGTGTTTGTAAGGCAAAATATTTGAGTCTGTGCATGTTTGAAAATGTCCTTATTCTTTCCTCCCACCTGAGAAGGAACAGATGCTGTCAGCTGTTGGCAGGCGTGTTACTGCTACTGATGCTTCCTATTTAACACAAACAATTTCATGGAATATCAACATCAGACAAGGCAACTTTGTGGTCGGGTGTGGTGGCTCATGCCTGTAATCCCAGAACTTTGGGAGGCCGAAGTGGGCAGGTCATCTGAGGTCAAGAGTTCGAGACCAGGCTGGCTGACATGGTGAAACCCTGTCTCTACTAAAAATAAAAAACTAGCCAGGCGTGGTGGTGCACACCTGTGATCCCAGTTACTTGGGAGGCTGAAGCAGGAGATTCTCTTGAACCTGGGAGGCGGAGGTTGCAGTGAGCCAAGATTGTGCCACTGCACTCCAGCCTGGTGACAGAGTGAGATACCACCTTAAAAAAAAAAAAAAAAAAAAAAAGGCATAACTTTGTGACCATGACAGTGCAAATAAAAGCGGAATAACCATAATTGTGTCTGAGCACAGACAACAGCAAATCACAAAGACATCCAACATCCTCTCTCTTAGGTAGCGTGAATGACTGCCACTTCCATACAAATTAAGCTTTAGACCTGCCTCTTCCATTTCTCCTGAATCCTAGACAAAAATTCTTCTTACTCATAGATTTCTCCTGACTCCTAGATGAAAATTATTAATATACCTAATCATAGGATTATTCCTACCTCCCGACTGCAGCCAAACCCATACTTCCTTGAACTTTATTCAAAATAATTCAGCACAAGCCTAAATTGTATAGCAAGAATTCTCCTAACACCCTCTTGCAGAGTTGCCCATAGCTCCCCATGGACTGAGGTCTTCCTTGATGCAGAGTATATCAATTAACATAATCTTATTCAACTTCAGGTATGTCCCAGGTGGTTGACTGGTGGACATTTATATATCTTATTGACAATTTAGCAGATATAGAATTCTAGGTTAAAAATCTCATTGTCTCAAAACTTTGAAAGTATTGTTCTGCTGTCTGCTAGCCTGAATCTTTCTGATGAGAAATCTTACGCCAGTCTGGTTTTTGTTCAATGACGTATGTTCAATGTGCTTGAAAGTTTGAGGGAAGAAGCATAGCATTAGGTAATATTTATTGAGTATGTGTCAGGCTTTAAACAATGCATTCTTCACACTTTACTGTATTTAATCCTCACAAAAGCCAAATGAGAGAGCTACTACCTGAGATTTATATAAATGAAGTAAATGGCTCAAGGTCACACGGCTAGTTGGTGGCAGAGCTGGACTTCAGCCAAGACCTGTTCTACTCTTAATCCCTGGGGCCATACAATTATGCTAATGACACTTCAGGATTGTCTCATGAGCATTCTGGCATACAGATTTACTTAGTGAAAAAGCTGAAATTACTGATGAAAATCAGGATTTGAGATTACATATGGGTTTCATTGGCAGGCAATTCCCAATTTACAAATGGGCTCAGTTTTAAAATTTCCTCCTGTTTAGCCAAATGTAATCCAACCTTAGCAAAAAGAAGCCGGCAGTAAATCTAGAGAGAGTAGAATATGATGAGCTTCTCTCCACAAAAGAAGGTTGGAATAATTTGAAACACTGACATTCCTGACTAGCATGCTGGACCACTAGAGAAATTTGCATTATAAAAACCTAGAAATTTCATTAAGAACCTTTGTATGTTTTTTTTTTTTTTTGCATTTGAAATGCAAATATTTGGTTATAACAAATGAGAATGCAAAAGTATTAAATAAATCAAAGTTGATCATTTACAATTAAAATACAAGAGGTCCACGTAAATCAAAGTGGAGCTGGAAAATGGACACATGCCAAAACTTGAGCTTTAATGGTGAAATCCCTGCATTTCAACCTCTCATCAGGGTTTCCAGTCATCTATCAGATCAAGCAAAGCCTGAAAAACTAAGCTCTCATCAAAGTCCCAGAAACCTTAATTTATTTCTCTTCTCACTCCAAGTCCTTGGGTGGACTCTAGTTTTCTGTGCATCCATGAGAAAAACAAACAGCAACTAAAAAGAAGCACAAGCAACCTGAGCCAGCTTTGGTGAAACCCCGTTTATGCCGTTTTTCGCCATAAGAAGACTCCCATAGCACACAGAGTTTGAAAGTGCAATGACTTTTTAGCAGAAGTGACCAGCGCTATATTGGACTTTAGGGTGGCCACACAAAAAGACATAGGGTTGGGAATATAAGTCCTGGTATAAAGAATATAAACTACTACTTTGCTTAGAACAACTCATCTCTTAGAGAGTGATTCCTTCAAAAATTGTAGGCCAATTATATCTTCTCATTACCTCCCATCTCTAAAAGGCCCCTTTCAATAGTTGGTTATGATAGCTCTTGGTTTCTGGAGTGAGATACTGTTGCAGAAAATTGTGTGTTTATATGTGGCAAGTGTGTGTGTGTGTGTGTGGTGTGTGTGTGTGTTGATGTGGATGTGGATGTGGAGAAAGAAAGAGAGAGGCTGATAAATTTCCAGAGGGCCTGTTCCTTTTTCACAGTTGGCTGGTAACTGCAGTGGGTAACGTGAGTGGAGATGCTGGTATGGGTAAGATCGGGGCGTCTTTGTGAGTGAGCATTGATTTGTTATATTCCGTAGTGGTTGAGGAAGCTCAGGTTCGGTGCTAATGCAACTGGCAACTTCTGCTAATCCTCAACTGAGTGCACACACTGATTAATAGAACAAAGCTACAAATTCCTGCTACCATCACAGGCAGGTCAATCAACCCTGTTTTATATAACACACACTTTCCTAGGGATACAAAGTTCCTGAAGAAGTCAAGAAAAAGGAGAGAGCAAGCAGCCTGTGAATCCCACACCATTCTGTTCTGTAGGAGGAAAATTCACAAGGATTATTCTTCCCCCAGGAAGGAAAAAAAAAGCATCATTATCATTTTCACTGATTTCTTTAGGTCTCTGCATTACCAGGGTTGATTTTGCTCTTCTATTGGCATCTTGGGATTTAGAAGAAAGAAAACATTGTTTCCTTGAGAGTCAAATCTCTGGATATTTTTAATACGTTACAGCTCAATTTCACTAGCAGTTTCTGAAGCAATATGACCAGAACCGAGTATATTTAGATCAGCTGGGCCAGTCATCCCCTCCAGCAATGTGGTGGTGGGAGCTGGGGAGAGGCAGGAGTAAAAGGAAGGAACTGGAATGTATTGCAGGGAGAGGAAAATCCTGTTTAGTTTCTCCTGATGAAAATGCTGAAATGCCAGAAGGACAAAGAACACATCACACATAGAACCACATATCTTGCTATTGACTAAAGTTCAGACTTCTACTTTTATTTGCCATTATCAACATGATTGATCAAAAAAGCCAACAAACAAAATAGACAGAATGGCCAATGCTCCCTTCCCTCAAACGACACCTAAATCTTTTCGCAAAATTAAGTGGTAATTATTATTGCGCTGAATAGAATTATAGGCTAAAATATCTCCCCCTGGACATTTGTTACTGTTGTTGATATAGTCAAGGTGAAAAAGCAGTTACCTCGTGATATCCCATGCAGCAATATCACTGCTAGTAAAAGATGGTGCTTTTGGTCAACTCTTTTGTGAACTATTATTATTCAATTGTTTAAAGTTTCCTGGAAAAGTTTCTTAGACTCACCTTGATTCAGTGGCCTTCAATTTCTGTGAAATAATCTTACCATCGCTGTCTTTATATAAATTTCCTTTTTAATGTAAATGATTGTCCAACAAACTCCACTAGTAGTAGAGTAGCAAGGTGTCTGATAACAGGTATGGGAAAATCAGCTCTTAATATATAATTTCTATGTTCGAGTGCCAGCTTTATCACCAATAACTGAGCATGATTTTCACTTATATATTGACAAAATGGGGATACTAATAATATATACCTGATGGTGTTGTTGTAAGAATTTACTGAGGTTATATAACATGGTTAAACTCTGTCTGGCATAGATTAAGTACCAAATAAATGAACTGAGATTCTCCCCTTAATCTAGGTGAGTAGGCTTGAAATACAATAGACAGAATAGTTGTGTATTAGTCCATTTTCATGCTGCTGATAAAGACATACCTGAGACTGGCAAGAAAAAGAGGTTTAATTGGACTTACAGTACCAAATGTCTGGGGAGGCCCCAGCATCATGGCGGGTGGTGAAAGGCACTTCTTACATGGTGGCAGCAAGAGAAACTGAGGAAGAAGCAGAAGTAGGAGCCCCTGATAAATGCATCAGATCTTGTGAGACTTATTCACTATCATGAGAATAGCATGGGAAAGACTGGCCCCCATGATTCAATTACCTCCTGCTGGGTCCCTCCCACAACATGTGGGAATTCTGGGAGGGACAATTCAAGTTGAGATTTGGGTGGGGACACAGCCAAACCATATCAAGTTGAGATCCCAATTTGGGCTTAAGTAGATTCAGATTTTTATTAATTCTCAGCCATGTTACAACCTGCAGTGGAACCTTAATAAACGTAGCAGACATCAGTAGGTAATTAACTATGGAGGCTCCTGAAAGTGAACCATTTTCTCCTGACACCTATATTCACATCTTTCCTAAACCTTGAGTTTAAAACAGGGTGCCCTAACCTTCCTGCTACAAACTGAAGTTTTTCTTTCAGAGAATATGGTATTATTAGGAAAATTCAAATTATCTCAAGTTCTTGCCATGTTTAAAATATGATTGACTTTTTATTAATTGCTAGAATAGCAACAATAACAACAGCACCCACATTTGTACAAGGGGATTGAAAATGCTTTTGTGAACTATCGTGCAGATTTGAGAACCCCTGAAAATGCTTCTACAAGGCACCAGTGAGATACTTCAATGACTATAAACAAAATTTTTCCCTTTTTATTTTCTTCCCAGTATCTCAAATATTTAACAGAAAGGGTTCAGGTTTTCTAACTCCTATGACCTCAGATAGCCTGAGGTGATTTCATGATGAGGAAGGGAGCTTTTTGAAGGGCAGCCACACAATAGGAACGTATTAAAATATTTGTAGAATTTATAAAGCTGCTTGAACCTTTGAATGCCTCCATACCAGAAAATGTCCATATTTCCAGTGATTTATGACATACTATCCTATTGAAATTGCCCTTCTTGCCATCTAATCATTTGCTGTAAAGTATTGTTCCCTTCTGCAAGCAAATCCCTGGCAGTATGCTTCCACAAAACTCAGAGGATTCAGACATGAAGGATATGTAAAACCACTGGTAACGTACTTCTCTACAAATCACTGGAAGTCTGGGGTCTTGCCTCAGTGGTGAGAATTCACTGGAACTGAACAAGAAGAAAGTACATTTGCAAGTAACGCAAAACCTCTAAACATCATTGCAGAGTGTATTTTCTCTTTTATAAATGCTGTTAGAATCTAAGCATAACAATATGAGTGCCTTCTTGCTACTGAGTGAAACCTGTAAGAGAAAATTGGATTTCACTGAAATATGAGGTGTTCCAAACTCTCATTGCCTTTGTATCACTTTAAGAACAGCTCTCTCACTGCTCAGAGATATATTAATATCCCTTCGCTGTCAGTTCTTTGGGTTACAACTAAACCAAGAATGAAAATCACTGGAAGTTGTAAGTAACAGAGGATCTTTGTCATAAACACCAAAAAATTATTATGAGAAAAAGTTACATTTCATCAGCATTTTTCAAATGTTGTTTCTTTTCATATTTTTCTCCTTGAAGTAAAAGAATTTCATCTCTATGGTAAGTTCTGCACTTTCTTGGCCTAGGCTAAAACATGGAGTTGAGCCAAAAAGTTTGCAAAAACCCTGAAACCCTGAAACAATGTTAAGTTTATTTATTTAAATATGTGAAGTCAGCAGTCTTCCCATTGTAATACTGACCCTTTTGCTCATGTGTTTCTACGTTAGGACAGTCCAACAAATAATAATTTACATTTACCAAGCCTCATGGCACTACTGAAAAGTACTGAAGAAGCAAGTTATTTATAATACAGGTCTAGGAAACCTTGTATGATTGTGTGTAAATGAGAGTGTGTGTGTGTGTGTATGTGTGCAAGCACAAAGTCACATGGCAACTTGGTCGAAGCAGTACTTGTTCCCTTAACACAAAGTAAGCATAAGCAAGTTCTTTTGATATAGCAAAAAATGACATTCTCCTTTACTTTCTGAAGGAAATAGTGAACAACTCAAAAAAAGTTTACGTACTTTGCATTTGATTTCAAAAACAAACAATGACAATACAACCTTTAATCACTCCAAATTGTGTTGGACTCATTAATTGTATCTAAGCAGAGATTTCTAAAATATACCTACGAAGCTGAAATGTTTTATTAGTAGTATTCATATTGTTAGTCACAATTAAGACCTATTGAAAGAGCATATATTATGCAGAGTAAGCCGCTTATTTTTTTCTCTTTTTACTATCAGATGAATCAATTTTGCATCTTTCAGCTGGAGAGCTGAAGGTCATCTTACATTCTAGTAAGACTTGTTGATTGTTTCTTCATAAGATTTTTCACATATATTCTTTTCTTCTGATTTCTATTGCATCATTATTGTCTAAGTTTTCAATACTTCATCCCATGACTGTTTCATAACCTCCTGTCTGATCTCTGGGACTCAAGTTGTTTCTCCAATCTGTCCTTTGAAGTTATGGCCATATGCATTTTCCTGAAAGACTGAATCCATTATAGCATGCCTTTCAAACAAAAGAAAACAGCAACAAGCAAATCTCTTCAATGACTCTTCATGGGTGCAGGTTGAAGTTCAGACTTTTCCAAAGTTCTGGGCTGTGACTATTTCTTTGTAAGTAGGGCTGGTGTAAATATTTATCCATAAGTAATAGGAGCAATTTGATATGAACTATGACTAATAAGGCCAATTAGAATTTGTAAGTAAGATATGTTTGTGTAACCAGAACTGCACATAATTCGATATAAGATAGACACAAATATAAATGCCAGAACTTCCAGTTACTAGCTGTGTGACATTAACTTCTTTTGATTGCAGTTTCCTCATCTGTAGAATGGGAATAATAATACTTAGTCACCAGGATGTTGCACATATATGTGGTTGTAGGACTGAGGTTCCTGTCTTCTTGCTGGTCATTGGTCAGAGGTTGCCTAATCTCCTAAGATTTGTCCTCAGATGCTACAGAGTGGCCTTCTCAAAATGTGGCTGCTTACGTCTTCAAAGCCCGTAGGAAGCTCTCTGTAGCCTGCTTTGCATGAGTCTTGGTGTAATGTAACAATCGCACAGTGACTATCCCATCACGATTACAGGTTCTGCCCACACTCAAGGTGGAGGATTATTAGGGGGTGTATACCAAGAGTGGGATTATTAAGGGAGGAGAATCATAGAATTCTGTATATCAAAAGAGTCTATGAAAAGAAATATTTAAATACCATTAAAAGGTCAGATCAATAAAACAGGCTGAGGTATTGTTTTCAAAACTTTCTAAAACCCAAAAAGCATTTCTTTGTGTATAAACACTGTCAATCCTTGGAGGCTGTAAGATATTGTAGTAGTGAGGTTTGAGAGTTGTTGGGGGTGAACAGTGGATGAAAAACAGTTGGAATTATTATCATAATTAAAATTCCTTTTTTTGTTCTGAAAATTTTACTTTTTCTATTGTATTTATGGTTCACAGTCTACCCCTGAACTTTATGAAGTTTCTATAACAGTTTAATTTTCATTAAAAAACCTTGGGTCAAGCGTGGAGAAAAGATGAGATGAGGTTGGTCTCTCCTGCAGGCTCCTTCATACAGATGTGGCCACAGAGCCAGACGTGCAGAGCACCTTTTGCTTATCTCTGCTAGTGTGTGTTCTGGGTTGAGGCCATATTCTATTCTTTCTAAGTCAACAGCAAGGTCAGTTTCATATGAATATGGAATAAGAAGAGAAATTCTCCCTCTGTTCCCCAGCAGTAAGTGTGGTTACAGGTGTCCAGGTAAAAGGGCATATGACTGTTTTCTGGAGACTCATCGTGTGTGTTAACTCCACTTGGTGCCACCCTACTGAGTAGTGGGAAACCACTTTTAAGCAGTTCTGGCAGTGTCGCTTCTCTGAGACCTACTCAGAAAAGGTAGATGAAGCACCTCTGCTCATCTTGAGATGAGTAGAATGCCCTTGTTTTATTTTCTCTCCCCAGTAATGACAAATGCCTAATCTCCATAGTCTCTCACTTCATTAACATTCTATTTTCTTTTGCCCTCCCATTAGTTTACCTTGTGCCACCCTCAACTCAGGTGTCGAGGAATTTGCCTACCCTCAAGTGCTGGCTCCAAAGCCCAGTTTTCCTGACTTGTCACTTTCTGTCCAACCAAAGATGCATTTCTAGCACTTCTCAGCCCCCAGGGGTCAGACTCCACTTTCCAAGTGGTCTAATTGTTTTACATCTCAAGAGGCCCAGCCCTTTAAGTTATAACAGATGTTATATAACAGACAGAGGAGCTAATGTCTGCCAGGAAGGAAACTCCTTCATTAAATGAGGTCCATATGCCCAATTCCTTGGTGACAGATACCTATTATTGGACTAACAAGACCCTACTTAAATATGATTTATTGCCTGAAAATATTAAAATAATTTTCTCCTTAGTAATGTAAAAAGTTCAAAATTTACATTTATTTTCAGAAATTCAAGTTTATTATTATGTTGCTGATTGGCATTATGTTTATTAAGAATGTTTTATCTTGAAAAGATTAGATTTACAATGTAAACATAAAGCAACTTAACAGTCTTTTATGCTTATGCATATATTTGAATTTTTAAAATTATATCTAAATGCCCACTTTTTCTTACATATATAGCTCTTGTCCTCTCTGTGTTACTGTTATCTATTGATGCATAATGAGCCCTACCGAAACTTAAACAACATAGGTGGCTTAAAACAAGAACAGCATTTACTTATCTCATGAGTCTGTAATTTGGACAGGGCTTGGTGGGAACAGTCTGTTTCTGTTCCACTGGGCATTAGCTGGGGTGGTTGGAAGGCTAGATTTGGGAATCACCTGAGTTTCACTCACTTGCATTTCAGGTGCGTTGTTTGTGAAGAAACAAATAGCTGGAGGCTGAGGCTTCTGGGGTATCTCTGTCTATCTTCGTGTGGTCTTTTCATATGATTTTTCCAGCATGGTTGCTTCAGGGTAGCAGGTAGCTGTATGTTTTACTTGTCAGTTCAGACTACAAGGTGTACAGAGAGAGAGAGAGAGAAAGCAAGAGTGTGCCAGAGGGACACTTTATAGCATTTTAGTACCCAGCCTTGGCAACTGCACCATACAGCATCACTTCTGTTACATTCTATAGGTTAAGCCAGACATAAATGCTGGCCAGGTTCAAGGGTGGGGGATATGGGTTTCACACCCTGATTGGAAAATGGCAAGGATTGAAGAGAAAGTGGAGCTCTAAACATTCTTGGTGCCATTTTTCAGAAATACAATCTGCCACAGTCTCGTTATTGGATTTGGGAACAGAGCTCTCGAAGGGGTGGATTAGAGGTAAGGATGAGAATTTAAGTTCCAAGCTGAGAAATGGTGTTGGTATTGGGAATTAGTGGAAAGTGTGGTGAGTTTAGAGTCCATAGATCTGGGTTTAAAACACAATTCCATGACACCCTGAATGTGAGGCCATAAGAGTGTTACTAAACCTTGATGAACCTCAGATTCCCTATCTGTGAAATAACACTACTTACTCCTCAGTATTGTTGCAAAGATAAAATTAATGTATAAATAATAGTGCCTATTATACTATAAAGTTCTGTAAAATATTTGTGTAACCCAAATAACAGACACTTGGCATCTTTAGTCCTCCAGGATTTGAGGGTCATACTTCTCTCAAAGTACTTCAAAAACTGTCTTGAGCTATGTGCAGAAAAGAGTTAGCAAAGCAGGCCTGAGTCTGCTATCCTTAGAAAGTCTGCTTGCAAGGTTGGCTCTTGACCGGCATCTGGTAACTTGGATTCCAGGAAGCTTCCCAACATTTCATGTTAAGAATGACTCACTGTGTCTAAACTGTGCAAACAATGTAGTTTATGTTGAACACCTACTTTCCTTCTGAAAATCTGGATTTTCAATATGTTCTAAGCACAGGGTGCCTACATGGCCAACCCCCAATAAAAACTTTGAACACTGAGTCTCTAATGAGCTTCTCTGGTACACACATGTTTTCATGACTTGTTGCTGGAGGAATTAAATACATTTTGTGTGATTCCACTGGGAGAGGTCTCTTGGGAGCTTTGTTTCCTTTGGACTTTGCCTCTTGTTCCTTTTCCTTTGCTGATTTTGCTTTATATCTTTTAACTGTAATAAATTATAGCTCTGAGTAGAACTATATGCTGAGTCCTGTGAACCCTTGCAGCAAAACACTGAATCTAGGGATGATGTTAGGGAGCCCTGACACAAACACCTAGCCCGTAATTAGCAAGAATTCAATTCTAAGGGGACTCTTTTTTTCTCCTGATAACCTCTTGCTCCAGTTTCTTACTTGTTGACATGTTTTTGTTCCTTCCTGCATCTGCTTGGACTGCCCTTTTCAAAAAAATTGAGAAGAAAACCAGTGGTAAAATGGACCTCTGTCCTCTTTATTTCAATGTAGCACCAGAAGGCAATGAGTGGAATAGAGTTTTTCTAAAGGCATTTTTCATTGAAGGCAATGAAGGAGGATTACTATACAGCCCCAGCATACAGTTTAATATGTACTATTCACATCCTACATTTAAGAACCCCTCAGCCAACATCAGCACTAGAAAATTTTCTCTGACCATTGTGTTCTTTACAGACATTACTTTGTATCTTCCCCTGTCTACTCTTTGTAGTCTCTGCACAGGTCCTTCCTTATCCTTCGGCAATGCCCCCAGGACCTCTGGTTTCCTACTTAGGTATGCAGAGCTCTTGAGCTTGCTTCCTCTGCATGTCCTGGACCCTGCAGATCCTGCCTGGGGCACATACTAGGGAAAACTCAAAATAGCGAGACAAGATGTGATTTTCTAAGGCAACAACAATTGAAGTAAGAATTTTATTTTTCCCACTGGACTTATTTTGAATGCTTCTATTATAATCAATTTTTCAGTTATTTAAATGTTGGTATTTTATATATATTAGTATATATGTATATACACACATACATGCACATACACACACACACATATATATATACACACTATTTTTTTCAAAGAACACATATGTGGTCTAGCAAATTAATATTACCTGTTTTATCATCACTGGTTCTTTTCTTGCCTTTAGCTGTAACTTGAGGTCACCTAAGGGAGGCCTAGAATTCAACTAATGAAAAAAATAATGGATTCCACTATGTTTTCATTTGAAGAAGCTTTTAGGAAGAGGAACTTTTTTCCGTTTCCTCTACCAATATTTTGACCAGTCTTTGGGCAGATTTTGCAATGCCCTTCTTCCCTACATGTTTCTTTTCCTTTATTCTACCCCTTTCTTCATTCAACCCACTGCAATGCAGAGTGAAGGAGAAACCAACATTTACCAAACACCTGCAATGTACTAGGTATGACTCCAGGTTCTGTGTGTGCATGTGTGTGTTTGTATTGCTTCATTTCATTTTCAAAACAGCTGGAGAGACATAGGCATTATTCTCAATGTTACATATGTGGAAACCAAGACTGAGAAGTTAATAAACTTGGCAACTGCCACATAATAAGTAAGAGGGGCAGAGGGATTTATAACTTAGGTCTTCCTGATTCTAGGACACTTACTCTTTTCTAGCCTATGCTGAAAGGGGAGGATACAGAACTGTGCTAAATAGTCCTTTTTTTTTCTTTTAAAACCTAAGAAACATGATTTTATTTTATTCATGAGACATCCTCATCTGCAAATCTGAGCAATTCTTTTTTTCCTTTAGAGTAATCTTTGCATACGTTTTTCTAAGATGTTAAATCTCTATTTGGGGTTTTATTTTATGTGTGAAAAAGTAAAGTCTCGCATTAGCATACCCTTTTCCTCCACTGCACTTAATGTTCAATTAGGGCAATTAACTCATCAGGATGTGACTTGTAGCATATAATGTTGGCACTGCCTTCACCATGGATGTCACCGGTGTGCTCAGCCTTCTCACAGAAGCACTGTATTTGGCTCAGGTATTTTTAGCCCATCTTTGGATTTTTTTTAAAACCATGTACTGTTATAAGGTGGGAAGACAGATTCACAGTTCGGTTTTGAGATGAAACTGGTGGTAACGAGCCTTTTGAAAATAACAAACCTGATGCTCCCCTTTGCATTCCTGGGATATGCCTTGTGGGAGGGTTGCAGAGCAGAGAAAGCTGTCTTGCCCTCTGCCAGGGTTCTTTCAGTTGGTTTTAGTCAGGTCGAGGCCTGAGCAGAAGAGAGAAGCTCAGAACCTGGGAGAGTTCGGCTTCCTGACTTTACAGCTAGAAAAATTAATTACACAAGCCATATCAACTGCTTGCCTCATACATAGCCAAATAATTAAGACAAAGCAGAGGAGCTTGAGGCTTCAGTGAGCTACAATTGTGCCAGACTGGCAGGTCTGAAAGGCCCCTGAGTCTGGCAGAGGCAGAAAGAGGACAATGCTCCTGAGTGTACCAGGCAGAGATGATGCCTGGGACAGACCCCTACTCATAGGCTATAGATGTTTTGTTTATAGGTGAGCTTCCATCCTTTGGAAGTGTGACAGTCAGCCCTATTGATGTGTATTACTGTTAACTTACTAGAATCTTTGAGAATTTAGACACACAGAGCTGCAATAGCTTTACGATGGATTTGGAGTTAAGAGGACAATGTTTACACCTCATTTTATTCTGCTCTTGTAAAGTCACTTAACTTCACCGATTCTTAGGAATCTCACCGACAAAATAGAGATCATCTCAATGCCTATATTCCAGGAGCACTGAAACTATACGTTTCAAAGTGCTTTGGTATCAGTAATGTGCCAGGCATGTGTTTTTTGTTGTTATTATAGGTGTTGTTTTTCCTGTTTGGATGTACAGCTTCTGTTCAACCAAGTAGAGTTAGGCCTGCCCTAATTCTTTAAGGCTTTGGTAGAGAGAATGATGCCCCATGAGCCTTCTGAGAAAACATTTGCCATCATGAGCATGCAACCTGAGAATAGTTCCTGGGCTTTCCCCAGTCTCAAGCCTGATTCTCAATTAGAGGTGTGAGAGCCCCGTAGAGAGTTTATAAGACGATTACCACCTCATTAGAGGCTCCAAACATACAAGTCACTGTTTCAATACCCCTATGGAGAGAGAAGTAAAACTGACAATAGGCCTCAGAAAATCAATGACAAGACCTTGAGGCAAAATTGCTTTCCTAATAAATTGGCATTGCCCAAGATGATGTGATGATAGCTGTGGGAAACTCTCAGGGCTCATACATTGGTTGATTCATGCACTTCTTTCCTAAAACAATACAGTTCTGGTATTTTCAGCCTCCTCCCCTTCTAGTGTTTCCCATTCTGCATAACTTGGCAGGTGGCTACACCTGAACCACTTTGGTTTTCTCTGCCAATAAGCTTTAATGATTGACAGGACTGACTTTGGAGATCTGGTATATGCTGTCCCCAGTTATAAGCTGTGTGTCTTTAGATAAGCTACTTAACCTCTTAAGTGAATTAATTAAGGTCAGATTGGCTCCGGTAACAAACACATGCCAGAAAGTTAACACAGTAGAGATTTATTTCTCACTTAAGTAAAACTTAAAATGGTTGTTCCTGTTCCACTGGGTGACTCCACCTAACTTGTAGCTCCTCCATCTTTACCATATAATTCTCAGGTTTCTATGGAAAAGGAAAGAACATGGGATGGTATATGCTG
This sequence comes from Pongo abelii, assembly GCF_028885655.2. Taxonomy (NCBI): domain Eukaryota; kingdom Metazoa; phylum Chordata; class Mammalia; order Primates; family Hominidae; genus Pongo; species Pongo abelii. The sequence continues at coordinate 122,363,612 of NC_071988.2, read as the reverse complement.
AGTGTTAATGGGCCAGCCCTCGTGGTAGCAAAATCTTTTTTCCTCACACATTCTACTCTATTTAGTTACGTGGCCACACCAACATGCAAAGGTGGCTTCCCATCTAGTCTCTAGTTATGTGCCCAGGAAAAGAAGAAATAAGTTTGGTGATTAGGTGAAAAAACAAGATAAACATAGAAACAGTCTCCCAAGAATTGTGAGGAATATGCATGATAATGTATGAGAATGTGACACACAGTTAATGCTTAATAAACATAGTATTATGATGATGGTGCCAACTAAAAATTTTATATAATAATTTTCAAAACTAAAAGTCTAGATTAGTATTGATAGTATTTCAGTTGCCACAGGTGAAAATCAATGTTTCATGAGTAGTAATTCAGAAATGGTAACAGAAGCTCAACTTCATCAGGCATGCCATATGACAGATACTGTAGTAACATTTACATGAAAACTCTCTCAAGGCTGGGCACGGTAGCTCATACCTGCAATCCCAGCACTTTGGGCGGGAGGATCTCTTGAACTCAGGAGTTCAAGGCCAGTGCCTGGGCAACATAGAGACCCTGTTTCTACTTAAAAAAAAAATTAGCTAGGTGTGGTGGCACATACCTGTAGTTCCAGCTACTCAGGAGGCTGAGGCAGGAGAATCACTTGATCCCAGGAATTGGAGGTTGCAGTGAGCTATGATTGTGCCATTGCATTCCAGTCTCCATTACAGAGTGGGATCCTGTCTCAAAAACAAACAAACAAACAAACATAATCTCTCTCAGTTAGGTATAAGTGACAGTTAGGCAGTAAGTGACAGAGTTGTGACAGCCAGTAAGTAATGAGTATCAGCACACTCATTGCTATTCTCTAGACTGGACAGCCTCCCCATAAGCTCAAAGTGTAAGGAATTGTGCTCACTTCCTAGCTGAGTGATCTCAGAGCCGGAGGTGTTTTAAGTTAGTCAGAATTATCCAGGTATGTTTCTAACATCTGTGTGAACACAAGGTAGAAAGGCATAGGCCTTTGTTTATAGAAATCTACAAACTGCAATGACATGAGCAGAAATATGCTGTTGAGAACATGCTTCAAACATATGTATCAGATGTAAGTGTGGTCGAATACTTCTTTGATAAATTAATCATGTTCCCCATTTACTTCTTTATTTTTTCCTAATTCAGGTAGGAAATTAGTTCTATTTAATTGCTTCAGCTCAAGGTTGAGGCAAGGTAGAAATCAGAGGTAGATTTCTAATCTCTCAGGTTCTTTCATTCCAAAAGCATTTAAGCCCTTAGTGGACCTAAGCAAAAATGGAGGAAATGTTTAGGACAAACGTTAGAAAGAGCCTAGGGCCCACACAGAGTAGAAAAAAAATTTCCTATGAGCTGGAAAGAGGAGACAGGGGGCAGGTAATGGGAATAGAAGGATTGCTGTCTCCAAAGGAGTGGAAACCTGGGTTCTGTTTACTAGGCAGATTCCCAGAACAGCAGCTAGATTGAGAGTTTGTCAGGAGGCCTATACAGATGAGACCATAGACAGCCTCACAAAGATTTCTTGTATCTCAAGCTTGTATAGAAGCAACACACTGGAGTGCTTCTCAAATCTAATGTGCATATCAATCACCTGGGAATCTAATTAAAATGCAAACACTGATTCAGGAGGCCTGGATTGGAGCCCAAGATTTTGCATTTCTTTCAAGTTCCCAGGTGTAACAAAGTTGCACACTTAGAATAGCAATGGTCTAGAGTGTCACCAGATTTAAATAGGCAACATGGACAGGAAAAAGCACCTAGGAGTTGTGTATAAGTTGAATCATCCTCTGCAGACTGTTCAAATATCATTTGAGTCAATACCATCCAATACTTCATTCAAGAGCCTAGTGCAAGTTAGTTTCCCCTTGGTTCACTCTTTCCTGTGTCAACAGCCACTACCATCACCAGTGACATGCAACAGAGTTCCAGGTCATTAGAATCCTGAGCTTTTGCTCCACCTTCATCTGACTTATTCCATACGAACACCATTAGGACATACTCCTGTGACACTCTTATGCCCAAACAAAGGAGCACAGAGCCTTGAAACTCCAGTGAGTGGCAGTGATGGTAGAAGTCCCCCACACTCATACTAGTAAAGCAATCCCCAAACCATAGTGAACCACAAGAATAAAGCACTGGCCCAACAGACCAGGGTTTGCATTGTGGCTTACACCTACCAACTTGCCAGGTAGGTAATCTTGAGGAATATGATCAATATTACTAAACTTCTTTTACTTTATTAGTAAAATGGGGCTTTTATAAGAAGTAAATGAGGGAACATTTCAGGTTCTTTCTACATGGTATGAGTGACAGCTGAGTCAAATCAGTCGGTGAGGGAATGAGTTAGACGATACCCAAGGTCTTCTTAAAATAGTTTAGAGAAGGCTTTTTTGACAGTTCCCGTGATTAATCTCAGAGGTATGTTCAGTCAGTTCAGTTTGCAAGATGTAGAATTCCTTTCATAAAGGCATAAATGCCTTAAAGGGGGGCCACTTGCAAGCCTTATTTCTCTATCAATGAACCTTTTGTCTCTCACCCTACCTTTGCCTTGAGGCTACTTATCTGTAAACCAAGTTCTCTTTTCACTTCAGCTATGTAGTTCAAAGTCAAGACTATTTCCCTTAGTAACCCTGATCTAAAGGAAAGTAATTACTTGATATCAAGGCTGTCTTATGATTCAGATTTAAACAAATCAGATCTAGACAAAATTGTCAATAAATAGTGTTTCTTGAATCTCTGGAACACATTCTCTTGAACCTGCTCCTTCTCTGTTTCTGTTCATGCAGCACTTTGCTCAACAGATTCTGTCACATTTGGTCTAGGGAAGATGTATTTTGTCATAGATGCACAATCACTGACATGCTCAAAGGGGTATTAAAAAAAACTTTGCAATTTTCTCATTACATGAATAAGTTTAAAAAGTGGCTACAGGCATAGGATCAGCAACAAACATGGCATCAGTGGAGAATCCTGTGAGCTAGTTTTTTCTTTTTCTTTCTTTTTTTTTGAGACAGAGTCTAGCTCTGTCACCCAGGCTGGGGTGCAGTGGCTCAATCTCAGCTCACTGCAACCTGTACCTCCTGGGGTTCAAGCAATTCTCCTACCTCAGCTTCCCAAGTAGCTGAGATTACAGGTGTGTGCCACCACGTCTGGCTAATTTTTTTTTATTTTAGTAGAGACGGGGTTTTGTCATGTTGGCCAGGCTGGTCTCGAATTCCTGACCTCAAGTGACCCGCTCACCTTGGCCCTTCAAAGTGCTGAGATTACAGGCGTGAGCCACCGCACCTGGCCAAGTGAGCTAGTATTTCTAATGAAGTACATTTCTAATGAGACATTAGAGACATGAGACATTTTTTCTAATGTCTCATATTCTCCTTTTCTAAGGTAGCATAGGACATTTGCAACAACAACATTAGTGACTATGCACATTAAACTTTCTGATACCATACTAGGGAAGGGAATACTTTAAACATTTTCATTTATAACAACAGCAATAGCTACACCAGCAATGGCCATTTACTAATTGTTAGTTTTGGTCCAGGCACTATGCTAAGTCCTTTAAATGTAACATCTAGTTCAATGCTCACAAAATTCTTGCAGAGGTAGCACTAAAACCATATTACATTTTCTCCATGAAACATTTACTAATTTCCTCGTTACCACACAATTTTAACTTAATAATATTGTTAGTAGTTAACATTTACTTAGTGCTTACTATGTGAGAATCTTTGCGTTAAGATATCATGTTTTTCCTACAATCCACTAAACCAAAATCTCCATGAGGTTAGATATTTTTCTATGCTATTTTATTTTTTACTGTTGTATTATTAACAATGATAACAGTTCTAGGCATGGAGCAGATACTTGATAAATATTTACTGAATGAATGAATGAATCTCACGATACCTTTTTATTTTACAAATGACAAAAATTTAAAAATAGAGAGTTAAATAATTAGCCCAAGGCCACACAGCTAGTAAGGAGTGAAAATATGAACCCAGTCTGACTTCAATTATTCATATTTAGCCACCACTTCATACTTCTGAGGGTATAATTGGTGTAATTAAGTGTATAACTATGATAGATAAAACTCTGTATGTCCAGGAGTGCTGAGGTGATGCTTGCATGGCTTACGTGATCAAAGTCTTTGTAGTTTGCCTGCAGTTTTTTTGTTGAGATCTTGAGTTTTGAATGATGTGCTGAAGGAACAAGGGGCATAGTTTTATGAAAAAGGAATAGAAAAGACGTTCCTGAGAGAAGAGAGTGAGTACAAATGGGCCCAAATTCAGAAGCTGGACTTGTGTCTGGGTATTAAGCAAGCTTGTATAACACAAGAGACAGATCCAAATGTGAGTAGAGAAGAAGAAGCATAACTGAAAATGGATGTGCCAAAAGGGAATCTTCTTCATGATTAAGAATTTAGAAGGAACACAAGGAATGACTGAAGTCAGCTGTAGGCTTTTAGGCCAGGAAACAGTATTATCACACTACATTTAAGAAAATGGTTTCTGTGGTTATGTGCAGCATAAAGTTTTGAAGGTAGAGATGCAGTTAGAAAGTTTTAGTGGTAGACTAAAATCCAAGATGATTAAAATCTTTGCTGTAATTGTGTCTTGAAAATGGAAATGATGACATCTAGAGAAATGTTTCAGAAAAAAACAAACAAAAAAAACCCTGCAGGCCCTTTCCTTGGCTTGGATATTGGGTGTGACATAGAACTTTCTTAGCATTAATGTAATATCAGTACTTTGCTTTCTAAGACACGATAGAGAGGGTATATTCTTCACCAAGGGTTACATGAATACGAGGAGATCAGTTTGGCCAGTTATGGGTCACAAAGCTGGCATGTGCAATGGCCAGAATGTGGCTCATTTACAGGTTTTCTTAGGATAGCACAGTGTTTAATTAATTTCAATGACTGCAGTAAATTCACCAGAGGCCCCTTTATGCTGTTGTCTTATGTATAACAACATTACATAATAATTTTACCTACCTGGACTCAAAATGCATTTGAATTTGCAACCTCTGTCTTAGATATTTTTTGAGATCCGTTTACAGCAAATTTACAATACTGTGCTTCTAAATGGTAGCAGAATTACAAAAATTGCCTTTGCCTTTCATCCTGTGGCAGCATGGTTACACAGCTCCCACACACAGCTCTTGCAATTATGCAAACTTTTTGGAGCAGAAGAAAATAGTGTTGTTTCCATGTCAGTGTGTGGGCTACAAAAAGAACATGAGGATTCTCTTATTCTCTTGAAATGTGAGCTGGAAAGGAGAATGCAGAAAAGTGGTAACAAACCTGTGGTCATGAGGTCTTAGTAAAGAATAATCTTTAAAGAAAATCTACCTCCGTGAACAGAGGGGCATGACAATAGGTAAAATTAAAGAACAGGATTTGACGTGTTTTTTTTTGGAGTCACATGAGTGACCAGCTGTGGCTTTTGGGCCTCTCAGCAAACTCAGGAAAGTACCTGAGTTTGAGGAGGCTAATATCCAGAGAAGACTAAGACAAACCATACATTTTTTCACCTTGGCTTAAATTTTTAATTATATGGTTCTGTCTTTCTCAATTGAAGTAATGGACAGTAGGAAGCTGCTGATGACCTATAAAATCTGGAAAGTGTAAAGATGTAGCCAAAATGAGGAAATGTGCAGAGAAACCAATGTGAAACAAGGTTGACACGAAAAAGGTTTCAGGCCAATCAAGGGAACAATGGCCAACAGTTTCTCTCAGTGCAGAATACACACGTATTTTTAAAAATGATTAATTTGTCAAAATGCATATCCTCTGAAAGAGTCTTGAAGGTTGATTGTGCATGTTCTCTTTACATCTTGGCAGAAGATCACCTGATTTCCTTTCCAAGAAAACAAGTGTAAAATCTACTATTTTTTATTTTTCAGATAAAACTAAGCACATCTTTAAGTACACTTTGTAGAGTTTAAGCCACCCCCTCCCGCCCCCTTCTGTGCTGCATCGCCAGCTTTTGCATGGTACTTGAATGCCTTATTTTAACCCTGACTTTTGTTATCCATAGAACTATGTGAAACCACATTTTGTAACTTTAAGCTCTGTCTTCACAGAGACTATACAGCTTCAGAAATGCTGGGTTGGTACATGGAAACCTTATGTTCAAAGAGTATAATTATTTTGTACCAAGGCAATAATATGGGAGTATACAATGTAATCAAAATTCTTTCAAAGTACCCTATTTAGATATTCAGCTTTCTAATGCTCTGAATGTTTACAGGTTATAGCCTTAGTATTGTCTCAGGATCAAGGAAATTTTATGGGTAGCCAAATTATAACTTTCTTTCTCGGACAACAAACACATGATTTATCCAAGAAGAGAAGGAGAACATGGGAGACCTTTTATTTGAAGATAACTTTAAATGATAGCATCTTAATCCGTGGATCTAATATACTCTTATTTTCCAAATACAATCAACCTATATTGAGTAACTATAATGTATCCAGTACCATGATTAGTGCTTTTGCATTTATGAAGTAGTTATTCTCTCTATAGCCCTGTAGGCTATAGAGATATATATCATTAGTATTGTTCTCATTTTAAAAATGGAAAACACTGATTTTTAGAGGAATTTGCCTAAGATTACATAGTTAACAAATGAGAGCGGGAACTTCAACTCCAACTCTAATATTTATTTCATGATATGCAAACAAACCGTTGTTCAAAATGCCTGTATTTTGAAATAATTTTTTAACAATCTCCTTTTGAATAATTTCAGTGCACTAGATTTCTAACAACCTTGTTAGTTTCTCTAGTTGTGTATCCTCTCTTTGTGTGTATAGAAGAGTTAAAGGAATCAACTATTTTGTGAAACAAAATATTCAATATTCTTTGGAAACATTTGCTTAATCATAATCTACTCCTGATTTAAGGATGCCAGCTAATTAAACAAAATACTTAATAAATTCAAGTAATATCTGTTTTTCCCCCAAACTTAATGCAACCAGTGTAGTTTACCTCATGTATTGAATACTGCAAAAGTTTTTGCCTTGTTTATTTACATCTACTTTTCCCAGTATATTTTGTATGCTGCCGTCAGCATACAAAATAAAGCCCCATTGTCATCATTTTATTCTTCTACTTAGAAATTTTAGTGGTCAGAAAATTATTCGCATGTGAGAGTTCCTAGCCGTCCCCTATTTCCCATACCTATTAAAAACATTTTTGCCTTTGCTTGTTTAATTTCTCCTCTTTCTTCACTCTCTTAAGAGTTTTTAACTTAGATCTAACAGAGAAGGTAAAAAAACTTCATCATTGGTTTCACTGAACTCTAATTAAAATTAAACATTTTCAATTATAAATGTAAGTAGCAACAAACCACGGTAATATTAATAATTCCTAGGGCTTTTCACCGACAGAAATCATAAATATTCACTACTGTCAGGCATAACCATCTACTCCTAATGAAAAAGAAAACAAATCATAGATATTCATATATCATATTTTGATTATTACAGATATCTCAACATACTATTTCTACTAATCATGACTTTGTGGTTATAGGAGTTATGAATCCTATCACTAGTTTTTGTTACTCAAGGTATTAATAAATAATCTATTTTGCTATGATGTAGTTTTGTTTTTAATATTTTGATAACTGTATATCAATATATTTAGTTTCCTTTGTGGTCTAATGTATATTTTGTTTTAGGTATTTAGAAACGTTGTTCTGGCTGGGCTTGGTGGCTCACACCTGTAATCCTAGCACTTTGGGAGGCCGAGGTGGGCGCATCATTTGAGGTCAACAGATTGAGACCCACCTGGCCAATGTGGCAAAACCCCGTCTCTGTAGCATATATACACCATGGAATACTATGCAGCCATAAAAAATGATGAGTTCATGTCCTCTGTAGGGACATGGATGAAATTGGAAATCATCATTCTCCGTAAACTATCGCAAGGACAAAAAACCAAGCACCGCATGTTCTCACTCATAGATGGGAATTGAACAATGAGAACACATGGACACAGGAAGGGGAACATCACACTCTGGGGACTGTTGTGGGGTGGAGGAAGGGGAGAGGGATAGCATTAGGAAATATACCTAATGCTAAATGGTGAGTTAATGGGTGCAGCACACCAGCGTGGCACATGTATACATATGTAACTAACCTGCACATTGTGCACATGTACCCTAAAACTTAAAGTATAATAATAAGAAAAAAAATTAGCCAAGCATGGTGGCATATGCCTGTAATCTCAGCTACTCGGGAGGCTGAGGCATGAGAATCGGTTGAACCCAGGAGGCATAAGTTGCAGTGAGCTGAGATTGTGCCACTGCACTCCAGCCTGGGTAACACAGTAAAACTGTGTCAAAAAAAAAAAAAAAAATGTTCTGAGCTAAGGCCCATAGACTTCACCTTCACCAGACTGTCTATTCAATGGTATAAAAAAGGTCAAATGCCCTACTATAGAGAGAGTCTAATCTTTTCTAGGGCCTGCAAGATTGTATAAAGCAGAGATGATACATTAATGGAGGAGGGTGAACAGAAAAAAGGAGGAGAGATGAAGCCCAGGGCAAGGAAATCAGGGAATTGTGGGGAAGATAATATCAAGTGTTGTATGGGTTGGCGTGGAGAAACAGAAGGTGAAAAGTTAGGGATAGGAACAAAGTAAGGAAGGTAAGAAAATAGGTGAAAAATGAAAAGGGGAATTTTGAAGGGTTGGTTTTATTGCAAATGGGATCCCCTTTGATCCTCTTAGAAAAATATTAAAAAATTGATTTCCTTTAATTGAAATTAAAAAAATTTGTTTCTGGACTATTTTCTTTGAATATACTCAATTCAGAACTGGGCTACAAGAACACTGGAATTTAATTGGGTTACACCTTTAGCGGTTTGTCAATGAACTCCTTCAAGAAAAAGTAATATTAATTAGCTTGGCATAAAAGGCCTCCAAATTGTATCCTTCTACCTGTACAAATGTACATGCCCTCAATTCCCATGATCAGTCCTCCACTTGAGCTAATAAATACTTTTTACTATCTTTTGATCATCCTCAGTCACAGCCTACTAATGCGCCTCTGCCCTTTCTAGTTCTCTGCCTGAATTGCCTCATTTCAACCCCTTTCTACAGCCTTCTCAATAACCTAAGCATGACTCTTCTACCTCCATAAAATCTTCTGCAATTACTACACAAAAATATAGTCAGCAAACTTACTCTCGACAGGATCAGAGAGTAAAGATTAGACTTTGTGGGCCAAAACAAGTCTTTGTTGCAACTATTCAACTCTGTCCTTCTAGCACAAAAGCATTCATAGAAAATAAGTAAGTGGATGAGTGTGGCTGTGTTCCAAAAACATTTTATATACAAAAACATATGGTAGGCCAGATTTGATGCATCAGTTATAGTTTGCTGGTTCCTACTCCAGATCACAGCAATCTCTTTCTTTCTCTGAACTCTATTAATAGCTAATTTCATAACCTCACATTCAGTTCTATTACAGCCCTACCCTATTAGTTACACTCTTTAGTATAAACTTCTTCAGGGATTAATTTGGAAATTTGGGTTCTATTGTTGAAGAAATAAATGAATAAATTATTTCATGTCAGTGAGATAGATGTGTTAGACCCGTACATATTTATGTAAATATTTCTAGTCCCCTATGTCTGTCAATAATTCAGCTTCAATCCCATGTAATTGCCCATGTGGAAAAACCAGCTTCACAACTGTCAAGATACATTTAGAGCTTTTCAAAAACACTGATATTGTTGACTTGCACTTCAGAGAAGAATTAAGAACTTTTTACCTATGCTGAAATATTTTTCTGTTCTTTATATCTGTTTTGTAAAAGTCATTAAAACTGAATTATCAGGAACTGAATATTTCACTAATACATTTGTGTGGGTTTCACTGGCAGATATACTTGCCATAAGTGCCGATTACTTTCCAGAAAGATAAAGTTTGGGATCAAGAAGCTCAAGTTTGAGACCCAGATCCATCTAACTCTGCTATTAACTCTGTACCATTAGGTAAGTCATTTAATACTTTGGATCTTTGCTTTTCTGTAATAACAGGATAATACACATATCCACTACCTGACAATGAACAATGGACAATAAATGTGAAAGTGCTTTGTAATAGGTAAAGTAATATAAATGTCATTTGATGATGCTATAATCACATTGGGGATCCTTCATTTAGTAGACATTATTATATTAGTTACAATATATGTAAACATGTATAAATACATACAGTCACAAAATTGTTTAATACTTGCTATTCTAGAATAGAGTTTAGGGGAGTTCTAGCCCCATAGTATTGGCATTCTGGAAGCATTGGTCCAAGTGAAAGGAAATTATTGAAGGTAAATGGAAAACATCAAGGTCAAATCAAAAACTCTCCCTTGCCCTCCCAAATTTAAATAGATTCAAGACAGAGTGAAAAATCTAACTTGAAGCCTATGACAGTACCTAAGAGGGATCTAGATTGAATAGAGCAGATAGGAAACATATACAAAAAATACAGAAAGGACATACTTGGGGCGTGAGGTAGAGAACTCAGATTGATTCAGGAGATCATTCTGAGAGCAATCATCAAAGGTTGAAAACAGGCTCAACGCTGGCAGGACTAAAGCATGAGGGGCAAACCACAGCTGGAAAAATGAACCATGGAACTAGGCTCTTCTTACTCAGTTTTCAGAGGAAGAGGGCCGTCTTGGTGGGCAAGACCAGGTCAGAAGCATGTTAGCTAGCAGGAGCCAGAGGCTACCACTTGACACTTCCACATCTTGACAGAGATGGTGTGACACAATAGAGACAGTATGGCTTTGAAGCCAGTTGTTTGAATCTCAAATTTTTTCCTCGTGTTAGTGGTGTGATGGCAATTTTTTCTAAATCTCACCTCTTCATCTATAAGATACTGTAAAGAAATTGCCTAATGCAAGGTTGGACAAGTAGATGGCAATAAATACATATTAGTTCTTCTTAAGACAATCCGCATCTGGTTTTAAGACAGCAAAATACTATTTCCAACCCAATTTGCTGGTTTGGTGAAAATTCCTCAGATTTTGTTAGTCTGGTGTGTTATTTTTGAGCAGACTTCAGGTAGCTGGCTGAGCGTTGTGTGTAGCTGGGAAGAATTAGATGGAACAAGAACATTTAGATTTTTAAAAAGCTTATGTTTTTTGTTTTTAATTATAGTTTGGGCAAGACCAATTTCTTGTTTTTAGGTAAGTACACCTGTTGGAAAATGTGTTAATTTACGCATATCAATTGCAACATATCAAATTCCATTCACACATTTTACGTGTTGGCTTTGCTACGGCAGCCATTTCCTGGATTTGATATAAATTGAAAATTTGAAAGCCTAGTGTGAGTGTTTGCGTTATGTAAAATTTTCCATCTGTTAACTTAGAATTATATACATAGATCTTTCCATTTTTCTTTCCTGTCTCCTAGACATGAACTATAAATAGACTTATTAGGATTAACTTCTGTATTTATTTCCTGCAGTTTTTGACATTTATTTCCTTTTTTTGGTGGTATTCCTTTAAATTCTATGAACCTATTATCAAGTTAAAATTATTATTTTCTTAAAAGCATCTCTGTGTGGTATTTTTATGTTTTGGAGTATACATGTTTATATATATATATTAAATAGAGTATTAATTATCACTCTATATATTAATCAGACTGAATTGTTTTAGTTGAAGGCAATAATTCTTTCTTCTTTAAACAGATTGGGAGTTACTAGGAAACATTACATGGTTCTCAGAATCACTGGGAGAACTGGAGAAACAGGCTGTAAGTGTTTAGGGGCAATAATAGAACCTCATTTCTGAACTGGCCTGATTTGGTTGCTGCTGCCACTATTGACTTCAAAACAATTCCAGCACACAACAAAAATCAATGCCTGGCTTCCTGTTCTCAGGAGCTCAGTTCTAAATCAAAGTCTCAGGAGACTTATCTGATTGATGGAATTTAAGGCACATGTCTGTACTCTACCTTTAAAAGAGCCTGAAAGACTTTTTCTTAAAATTTTAACTTAGGGAGGTGGAATTCAAAATATAGAAACCTATCAAAATGCGTGAGGTGTTCAAAATTTTGGGAAAGCCTTGCATGGCATTAGTCCACTGCATTTTACACAGTCTTCTCAAGAATAGTGGAGACTATTGTTTTAAAAGTTTATTCAAAGGCTGACAAAAATTCTATTTATATCATTTTATTTCCATTTTTTATGACTTATATAAACACTCTTTCTCTCCGTGGCTAGAAGGTCCTAATATAATGTCCAAAATTGAATTTCTCATCCTTGCACACTCCACCTCCATATATTGTCCCCTATCATTATTTTTTATCTTAGTAAATGCATCATTATTCACTGAGAGGCAGCCTTGCTATCTTTTTCTTTCATCGTTCTTCCCTATCTAATCACAAAGTCTTACAGATTCTGATTTTGAAATATGTTTCTAATGTACCCACCACCCTGGGCATCTGCACTGTCATAGCTGTAGCCCAAGTTAACATTATCTTTTCCTAGACTACTGCAGTAATTTCTAAATTTATTTCCATTTTACCTCACGTTATTTGTTAAGATCCCCTTTCACCAAAGAAGATGAGTTCCTCCTTTATATACTTAGATGGCAACCTATGTATTTCATACAGAACTTATCACAATTACATTTTTACATTTGTAATTTATTAACTATTGTTGTAAGTTTTAATATGTCCATGTTTCCCGCTGAATTATAAACTCTCTGAAGGCAGGGACTGCAATGGTGCAGTGATAGGTTCCTTATGTATAATGCAGAAACTTAATAAATATTGGTTTAAAGAATGTATGAATGGGCTTAGCATTATGTACTGACTTTGGAAGATTATATAAGTTTTTTCAGGGATTTCTTTCTATAGCTTAGAAGGTTCTAAATAATCTTTGCCCAGTGTTTGACCTTTTGGGGAATGAAACTAGTTTTAAATTTAAACATCAATCCTCAAGGAAGTAACCAATGAAATATAATAAAATACAGTAAAATAAAAGTGTATTCATTCCAGCTGGACCAATGCATGCCCTTTGTTACTAAATGGGCCTCCATGACTATTTAACCAGAGTTAACAACAATGGAAATTTCATTCACTTTTTAAAATTTATATTTTGAATATCAGCTATGTACTAGGTAGGCAGAATGCCCAAAGCATGGTATATAAATATGATTTAAACATCTTGAATTGCTCAAAATATTGTGGAGGAAATAGTTTTTACAATCTCTCTGTTAGATTATCTAATGAAGAATCTATTTCTAATGGAGAAGAAATAAAATACTTAATGGAATTATTAATTTTGCTGGCTGACTGAAGACCAAGGAAGGATCAACTTGAAGAATAACCATAATTTCACCAAGAAAAATGTTTAAAAAAAGGCATTTCAGACAGTGATAATAGGAGAAGTAAAAGTGTAAATTTCCAATGGATGAAGATGGCTGTGTCTCCTAATCAATAACCAGCAAAATTAAACAACAAAAAAAGAGCAGACATGTAGATATTCTTCAAGCCAGATGAGGGTAAATGGCTTGGCCACCGCATATGGAAGTGTTGTTCTACAGAGACTGCTCTTCATCTACTGAAAACCGGTCCTATGCTGTTCTTTGGATCACTAAGTGTTGATAATTTTGTACTTCTCTGTTCATTCTTGTTGACTCCACCACCTTTGTGATACGCTACAGAAATTGTAATATGGTTGGCGAAGGAGAAGATAACATTTGCAGTCATTAAACATAAGTTTCCTACTTCCTACCGAGGCCCACCATTCCCTCTCATCCCTACCACACACAACCTCGTCAGGAGCGCAAATTGTAATTCTCATTCCTGTCAAGGCCAGAATTACATGAAATCAAGTTTTTAACTTTGTTTCCTTTTCCTCTCAAATCATTCACTAGCACTTGTTAACAAGGGGGACACTGAATATGGAGTCAGATAGACCCAAGTAGAACTCCTGGCTTGGCTACTTATGGCTTTAGGAATATTACTTCTCTGTTAGATGGTTTCTGCAACTGGAAAATGATGAAGGGAATGCTTCCTTACAGAGTTGGCCATCTGATCATATGAAGCAGCACAAGCAAAAGTGCACATAATAGGCTGTCAATATATGTTCTTTATTTTCATATATAGTTATAGCAACTCTATTGTAACCTAAGTAGTGCATATGGTAGGCTATACTGTCCCAAAGCTAGTGCTACTAACCATTAGGTTAAGATGGTCTCAATGGTGCTTTAACAGTTCGCATTACTTCAGTGTTCTTAAGTCTACCTGACCTTTGAAATCCAGGGTGCTATGGAGAAAGCCCCGACAACTAGCCATGGGTCTCTGAAAATGATTTATTTTCCAATCTGCAACTCTAAGGATGGAGATGGGGTGAAATTTATATCTCTCCACTGGGCCACAAGTGCGTTTCCTGTGAGATAGATGCTCAATATCTGTCAACAAATGACATTTATATGCACATCTTCTTCTTCCTTACCCAACCCTAAGCAAATGCCTTATGCTGTGTCTGTGAATTATGTAACGTACCAACTCTTCCCAATAAAACAAAAACAAAGAAAATTGTGTTTGCCCTCATCAGTAAACCTATGCAAGCAAATTCCTCTTCCTTCCTGCCTTGTACTCTCAGTCTCCCCCATCCTCCTCTTTTCCATTTACGAGGAATGAAAGCAAAGCAAGATCCTGCCCATTTCTTTTGAGTTTATTGTTTGACTGCTAGGCATCTGTGTCCTGCTGCTCCTTTTGTGTAGAAACCATTAAGCCTTTCTTCCACTTGCTTCAAGATGCTTTAAGAGTCATGTCAGTAGGATGTAATTAAAAAAGACAAGAACAGCAGGGAAAATGCCAGACAATTACTAGGAGACACAGGGTAAAAACAAGGTTGAGACAAACTAGTTTATATGAAAAGAAATTCTGATTACCACCATAGTTATTATTGGTATTTAACATTTATTGACCAATGACATGGAGTTACACACTGTACAGAACATAGAATTAAACTTTTTTTTTCTAGCCAGGAATTAACATTTAAAAAGCTGTGAGACTCTTCCAAAGCTTCTAGTCTCAAATGATACTCTCCTGTGAGAAAGGATGGAGGCTTCTGATCCTATGTAGTTTTAATGAGGAAATAAATAAGATAATAAACATGAAAATTAGAATTGCTTATAGTGAGCACTCAATACAAATTAGTTACTCATAGAAGGAAGGCAGGCTTAATAATTCCTAATAGTATTAACCCAATTGAAGCTGTTGGCCTGCTTGAGAATGTTGCTTTCCCATATATAAAGCTGAACTGTTCAAATTGTGCCTTGCTGTTATAAAATCTCTGCAAACTACTGTAATTCAGTTTTTCTTGAGAAAGTGTTTAGACATTTTTATAGCATTTGAATATTATCAAATGTAAATATTTAATCCTGGGTAGGTCAAATACTATCATAAGTCCTTTGAAGGCAAAAATTTATCTTTTTCATATGTGTAGATCTCATACCTGAAAGAGTTCCCGGTAAATAATAGGTGATGAAAGAGTGAATTAAAGAAGAAATGAATTGGCTGGGCGCAGTGGCTCACGCCTGTACTACCAGCACTTTGGGAGGCTGAGGCGGGCGGATCATGAGGTCAAGAGATGGAGACTGTCCTGGCCAACATGGTAAAACCCTGTCTCTACTAAAAATACAAAAATTAGCTGGGTGTGGTGGCACGCACCTGTAGTCCTAGCTACTAGGGGGGCTGAGGCAGGAGAATCACTCGAACCTGGGAGGCAGAGGTTGCAGTGAGCTGAGATTAAGCCACTGAACTCCAGCCTGGCAACAGAGCAAGACTCCATCAAAAAAAAAAAAAAAAAAAGAAAGAAAGAAAAAATAAAGACAATAAAAATATTTAAAAATTAAACTACAAAAAACATGAGTTTTGCAATTTCTATAAAGAAAGCTACTTGTAGAAAAAAAGCTCTTTAGTCAGCCTTGTCAAGCTTTGACTGTGGGTGCCACAGAACAAAACTAATATTTTCATGTGGCAATGAGATAACATGTAAAAGCCAAGAAATGTCTAATGTATGTTTGTGATTAGCCCAACTCTTGTTAAGTCCAGTTAAATTCACATTTATTTGGTTACTCAGGAATGAACTTATTCTTCTAAGTGCATTTTCAGACAAATAAAAATTACTCTTTGGAGTGCTGAAACTATTTTGGATAGATATCTTTCCAAAATATGCATACACCTCTTTTCTTTCCGAAGTAGAGCATAATCTGTTAAGTTTTGATCTGTACATTTTGTGAATCGTGTTGGAAAATTGGAGCAGATTTAGAAAATAACTTTCCACAAGCTTCACAGTCCAGGACATAGATCCTGAGCCTGTTGCCTTCCATCATGCAACAAGACATCTGAGAATTCAAAATTCCAATCTGGTTTTTTGGGTGGTTTTAAAGGATGCTTTTCTAGGTAGGAAGATATAATATATTTTATTTAATAAGTGGTTTTTAAAAACTTGGACATATTCAAAATTAAGTGAAACTCTTGAATGCTACTCTTTCTTAGTTCTGCAGAGTATATTCTGTTGGCTATGACTGCATAACTTTTGGACACCCATCGTTATGAAAGGCACACCTTAGGAAAAACAGTTTAACAGAGTGAAATCATGAAGATTTGCCTTTTTGTTTGTTTGTTTGCTTGTTCTAGGACAGACTTAAATATCTATGATTGCTATTCACATAAAAACAGGGTAAAGTGACTTTTTTCTCTGCTCATGCATAAAAAGAAAAGAGATGGCTCTTATTTCCTCAACTAATTGAGTGAATGGAACTGGATGTCTCTACCAGTGTTTGTGACATGATTTACACTGGGCTTTGCTTCCTCCATTTTCTTCCCACACTCACTGGTAGTCAAATGTAAATGGGTAAATGTAGACTTAGCCAAGGAGCATATTTCTCCCAGTTGGTGGCTTGCTTTAATTATGTCTGCTCTTTAAACTGTCCCTAAGATTCAAACTTAGGCCAAGCAATCCACTACTCCAATCATTAGCCCCTCCCAATATGAGTTTGTCCCCTCAGTCTGGGCCTGACTTCTTTTCCTTTCTAAAGCTGAGCCATAGCCTGAAATTTCTCTTTTGCAAATTGGAAACTTGCAAACAAACTCTAGTTGCCTCCTTTACTTTTCAACAACACATTCTTGAATTATTATTTGCCCATGACATAATATGAAGGAATAGAAAATATACTTCTGTAAATACAATTTGTTAGATATTAAACAGTTTCTATGAACTATAAACACTTAGGGAATTGGAAGAACAACTCTCACAGAAAATGAAAAACGTGTAAAAATTATTTTCATTGCATTAGTTTCCACTGGTGCAGTATTTTGAATACCTGCCAAACTGTGTGAATAATTAGCGTGGTTTCAAAGGCAAATATATTGATTCATTTGTATGTGAGAAATAAATTTATTGTGTATGGCTTATTTCTTCTTGCATTCTTACATAAAGTAAACATAGCCCAACTGACTAAAATATTGCTTCATGTTCTACCACAGAGTGATCCTAAATTCACAGTCATAGATTATGTTTAGCTTTTTAACCCATAGCTAATTAATAGCTGTGACAGGCTTACATGGCAGCCTGCCTTAAAGCAGAGAAGTCTAGGTTGTTGACATGAAAGAAAAGCTGTATTAATAAAAGAAAAATATCTGCCTTTGATACAAGTAGAACATGTATACAGTTTTTGCTCCCCTTACTTTGACAGATGTAGAAGTATTATTTCTGATTCAAGACCCACAGCTATAACTATTGCCAAGATCATTTAAAAGTCCCAAAAGTTGCTGGTGGTTCTCACATTATTGCATTGTGCTTATTTGTGAATGCCTCAGGTGAACTGTTCAGTCTTCCTTCAGTGGAACTACTAGACCAAGTTCTTGTGCAGGGCACTATAAGGCATACTTTCCTATTACTGATTCTCAATAAAGCCTAGTGAATACAGTCAAACAAGCAAGCCCTGAGCACTTCTGAACATAGTAAAATAAACTTTGAGTGCTCTTATGGCACTTGGGTCCATATCTTGATCACTTTTGGTTTGTTTGGCCATAGGTTTACATTGAGCCATCAAAATGGGCTTTAAGGTGGGGAATTCTATTTCAGGGTCAGCCATGTGATTCTTAACCGGAAGACTGCAGAAGGCAAGAATGCCCTTGCATTCCCTATGTCTTCTGCTCCAGACACCTCTATGGTTTGACCTAGAAGTTAGGAAAACATAAAGCAAAAATCGTACAAGAATGGAACTTGAAAGACAGAAAGGATGATTGTGTCATCATCAGAAGTAACACATTCTGATTTAGAGACTGATGTGAGATTCAAGGGTCAGTGCCACTTATTCGATATAACAGTGTTGGAGTCAGGCAGCCTTATGTTTGGATCCTGGCTCTGCTCACTGGTAGCTGGCTGACCTTGGCCCAAACACTTAACATTTTTGCACCTTTGGATCTTTGGTATGCACAATAAAATGTATATAAAAACACTAACCAGACAGATTTATTGTAGGGTTAAATAAAATAAGGACCAGCACTTAGAATAGCTTAGATACTCAGCAAGCAGAAGTTATTTTTGCCCATTAATATAATGGTAGTATTGATGATAAAGTTAAAATAAACCCCTATCAAAATTTAAATAAATTTATTCCCCCTAAATCTGAAAATGCTGTTCAAATGGCTGCAAAGTAGAGAATATCTATTATATTTCTGATAGAAACATCATATTTCAAAGCTTATACCATTACAGGTAGACTCATGGGAGGGTAATTCACTCAGGGACTTGGTTTAGCTAAAAAGTCATTTCTGGGGACATTTTAATCTTTTAAGTCATTAATCATCTCTGCAGACAGGAAGCTTTTTGGACATTTATTATCTTAATGGACATGTTTTGCTTATTCTGGCAATTTGAGGCAGTTTAGTGGACAGTGAAATTTTAGAAATTGTGAAAATAATAAAATATACCTGGACTGGAGATTCAATGAATAACCTTTAACAAAAATCTGGGCAACAACTTGCTAACCAAGTTTGAAATACTGTCAGAGAACAGGGGACACAAGCTTTGGGTTTTACTTACTTTGTGACTCAGCCAAAAGCATTATTTGTGATTCTCACGAGAATGAGTATATGACATGAATGTGACCTTTACTTGCTATACATTTGACAAAATCTTTATTGTGATCTTTTTTTTCTTCAGTGATTATTTATCTTCCATCTCTTTTCCCCTTCAGAGTTCTCTATCCAGGAATAGTCTATACTTTTCATGACTGTTTCTAGCTCCATCAACTTTTCTCTTCCACTGTCATCTCTGAAAGCCTATGACACTGTGCTGCCAGCAAATTCCTGAAATTGGGATTTGAGACTTATTATTACATGGTGATATCTCAACTTTCATCAGGCAATAGTTTATTACATTGAAATACAGAAGCCAGAATATTAACTAATGTTTATACCCTAATTCCACACAGATTTACCCTTGGTATCACAACATTTTGTAAGTACACAGAGGAATAAACGATAAAATCAGAGCGATCTTGCCAATACTGATATGGGAGGGGGCAGGGAAGTGCTAGATAGAGAAAAGCAGGTCCCTGGTTAGTGCTTCACCCCCCGGGCCAGTGCCCATGGGCCTAGGTGAGGACAGGCACTCCTGCCTTCGTGCCCATATGTTGCATTTTCCAAGACCACCCTGACCCTCCGTGTCCCCATCCTGTGCCTATAAAAACCCTGAGACTCTAGTGGACAGAGACACAAGTGGCTGGACGTCGAGAGGACGTCAAGGGGAGCATGTCGGCAGAAAAGCACACCAACAGACGTTGGCAGGAATGGAGGCCATCGACCAGTGGAACAACGCGGAGTTTAGCCGGGGCAGTTGGAGAACAGCCTGGCCGCTGAGTGGCCCAACTCCAGGAGAAAACCACTTTCCCACTTTCTCCCCTTCTGGCTCCCCCATTTTTTGAGAGCTATCTCTATTCAAGGAAACCTTGCACTCATTCTCCAGGTGTGATCCAGTTATTCCGGTACACCAAGGCAAGAATCCCAGGATACAGAAAGCCCTCTGTTTTTGTGATACGGCAGAGGGTCTAATTGAGCTGACTAACACAAGCTGCCTATGGACAGTTAAACTAAAAGAGCACCCTGTAACACACGCCCACTGGGGCCTCAGGAGCTGTAAACATTCACCCCTAGACACCGCCATGGGGTTGGAGCCCCACAACCTATCCGTCTGCATGCACCCCCTAGGGGTTTGAGCAGAAGGGCACCGAAGAAGTGAGCCACACCCCCATCGCACTCCCTGCGAGGGCGATAAGGGAACACTTTCCATTTCAACGCTATCTCAAGGAGTTGGTAGTTGAAAGGACGATATAGAACAATGAAAGCACTACTTTAGTAAATCACAAAATATATGCCTGACATTTATTTCCATGCAACACATTTATCAATATATTTCTAATAAAGGCAAAACTCAAGGGCGTAATAGCATCTCTAGGCTCATTTTTGGAATAGCTGTCTTTGATTTTGGTTGATTGTTAGAATTCTTAGTAACAAAGCACAAAGTTGCTGAATTACTTCCCTGTGGTCACACAGAACAAGGCAGGAGGTGTTAGGAATAGAATTTGAGAACTCTTGATGTTTAGGTTCTTGCAGTAATTATTAAACACGTATCCCCTTTATTAACTATACAGAAGGCATATCTGGTGTTGTTAAGTAAACCGTATGTTTATCAGGCAGAAAATGTGCAGCACAGTTTCTTTCCTTTTGCTGTCCGTGAGTGCAGTGCCACAATTTTGAATCAGAAAACATTTGAAATGCCATGAGGCTTTTGCAGATAATCAGGCCTGGAGCCCTGGAGGGTTGAAGAGAGGAAACTGCTACCGTTAAATGAGTTTACTAACTGGTACAAGCTGACATTTCACTCCCCTGCCTTCTGGCACATCCTATGGAAATAAGAAATCAATCTGGACATGCAAATAATTTTAGAAAATTTATATTATTGTAATTGATTTTATAATGCTGTCACCTATTTCCCATTTAACTCATCCTGTTTAGTAAAAATAAAATAATATGTGGCCACAATGCTGTGAGAAGCCACTGATTACAGAGTATAGTAACAATAATACCCCAGTTAGACTCTGGTGGTTTGTTAGAACACGGAACACCCTCAGCTTTGCTTTGAGCTATTAATTAACTAACCAGTCATTAACTGCTGCTAACAATTGATTTGGAAGGAATTATTGCTTAAATAGCAGGAGGTATTTAAGAGGAAAATAAATTAAAACAAAGAACTGCTTGATCCCGAGGAAAAAAAATAAGAGTTCTTGAAATATAGAGAATAGCTTCAAGGGCTCTGTAATTATTAAGTGATAAACAATTCTTTAGAAGCATTTTTTTTTATTTTACTTTATTTTTCTAGAAATAGAAACAGTGTGTCTTATAATCAAGGACCCAACTCTCTTTGAATGATCCAAAATAAAATGATGTTATCAGAAGCATAACTGAAGTAGTAAATTGCTATTTTAGTATGTTACCACAAACATTTACATAGATAACAATTATACTCTCTTGGCAATGTATTATGGAAATTTAGTTTGCAAATAAAATTTTTGAATAAGCAAAACAAAACAACAACAAAGTATCTATTGTCATGAGCTGAATAACATGGTGCATTTAATGTATGATTTCAAAGCCAAGATTTTTACCTCCAATCTGTCCTTGGGTTGGTTTATATTAAGGCCATAGCCTCTCCTATGATTCTCCTTATTACCTTGAGAATAGGGTTTGCAGGAGTTGCTGGTTTTGATGTAAAACAGCAAAAGGAAAACTAATAGTACACCAAAGAAACTAAAGAAAATCTGTGGTTTTTGAGTGAATTATTTTCCCCTATACTGAAGTCAGTTAAGGAATTACCATACCAATTATCCCAATTTTTTTTTTAAGCAAAACCAAGTTTGCCTGCCTTGAATTTCAATTAAATTTATTGAACATTCACTGTATATGAGGAACAAAGGTAGTCTTTCTCTCTGTCTGAATTGCTAATGGACCAAGATTTTATGAGCAATTTTAATCTGAACGTTAAAGGTCAGAGATCCCTAAACTTTAAGATACTTGCTCTGTCCAGTCATTATATGTATAAAAAATGTCTTCTGAAATTTAATATAGTCTAATTTGTATTAGGACTTTAAGTGGGTAGTCTTTATGATATCTTCTTAAAGCTGTAAGTGGTGATTTTGTTGGAGGGTATCCTTTCTTAGAAGTATTTTGAAAATTTGGTGGGGGTTGAATTTATGTTTCACAGTATGGGGAGGGATCTTCTGACATTTAGCAGATAGTAGGGATATACATATAAAGTAATTTTTGAACATTTAATACATACCAATTTTCTTAGGAATGCAAACACTATGAAAACTAAAAATGAATTGTTCTTTGTTTTGTTAGGAAATTTACCAAGAATGATTTACAATTTTGGAAATTCACATCACCAACAATGATGCTATTTGTGGTATTAGAGCTGCTAATATATACACCTGTGTCAGCTTGCATTTGTAGCTGTAACAGTCAAATATGTATAGGCAGTCTTCATTTTGCATGGCATCATGTTAACTGAAACCTGTGCATATTGAAGCTGTGTCCTTGCTTTGCACAATTCTGATATACTCAGTTTCAGTTAACACAGTACCAAAGTGCTCACTTTGTAACAGTAACAAAGTGATCACTACTTGGAATGAAAGAGATTTGAAAATTTGAGATTTCCTTATCAGATTGACTTAAAAATAAGCATTATTCAATAAATAGACAGAAAAAAATCCAGGAATATCACTAAATGTAGTTAATAAAGTCTGTTTTAAATGTAATTAATAAAGTCTGTTTCAAAAATTCTTTTTTTTCCTGTCATAAACACTTAAATGTGTAAGTCAGTTGGTAATAAATGTGAAAGTTATGTTGAAATAATTTATTTATTTATGTTTTGGATGCATCTTGATTTAACCTGATCTCATATTCCTTTTTTTTCCTTTTTTTTTCCAATCTACCATTAATTTCTAGTTGCCTATTGAAGGATATTGCATCCAGAGTTGTGATAATTAATTTTATGTGTCAGCTTGGAGGATGTTTTTGGATTAAATTAACATTAAAGTTGGTGAACATTGGGCAAACCAGATTGCCCTTCATAATGTGGATAGGCCTCATACAATCAGTTGAAGGCCTGAATAGAACAAAGGCCTGCCTTCCCAAGCAAGAGGAAATTCTCCAGAAGACTGTCTTTGAACTTTATCTGCAGCATTGGCTCTCCTGGGTCTCCAGTCTGCTGTCACACACTGCAGATTTGGACTTGCCAGCCCCCATAATCATGTGAGCCAATTGCTTTGAATAAATCTCTCTTATTATACACACACACACACACATACCCTATTAGTTCTTTTTCTCTGAAGAGCCCCCTGACTAATACAACTGTCTTTTTTTAAAATAAACATATAGTAGAGTTGGTGTCTTTTGTGTATGTGTGTGTTTGTATAGCAGTATGAGTTTTAGCAAGTGTATAGATACAGAACAGTTCCAAGATACA
Source organism: Pongo abelii (assembly GCF_028885655.2). Classification (NCBI taxonomy): domain Eukaryota; kingdom Metazoa; phylum Chordata; class Mammalia; order Primates; family Hominidae; genus Pongo; species Pongo abelii. The sequence goes on along the minus strand of NC_071988.2, from coordinate 122,340,016 downwards.
GAAGAGTTCCATTGCTCCAAAAATCCTTCTCAGGTTGCCCCTCAGGGAAGTCACACACTTCACTCCTGAGTCCTGGCAATGAGTGATATATGTCCTTTAAGGTCAGTATAGGCTTTGTCTTTTTTAAGAATGCTATGTAACTTGGATCATACAGTATATAACTTTTTGACATTGTCTTCTTTTACTCAGGATTATGCCTTTGGGATTCAATTAAGTTGTGGCATGTATCAATAGTTTGTACCTTTTATTACTGACTGATAATCCACTGTATGCCCAAAGGCTTTTTAATACAAGATATTTCTTCATGCATTGTCATATGTTGGGATTTTTAAAGTAAGAGATATCTTTTCTTTGATGCATTTTTTTACTTTACATAACATGATACATTGAGTAAATTCTTTTTGACATAAGTGTTATAAGAAAGGCTCAGCTAATTTGTAAAAATATACTTCTGCATTTTTACTTGCTTTTTAATTACTTAATTAAATTTTTAATCACTACTTTAATTAAGGTTTTTCTTTTTTTCTTTATCATCATAACAAATCTACTGTGTTATTAAATACCCTATCATTGATTTTTTTTTATTATACTTCAAGTTCCAGAGTACATGTGCACAACGTGCAGGTTTGTTACATATGTATACATGTGCCATATTGGTGTGCTGCACCCATTAACTTGTCATTTACATTAGGGAAATACCCTATCATTGATTCTAATTCCAGTAGCCTCTTGGACTTCTATACTTACATTTTCTTGTACTTATTTTATATTACATTGATGCCTTCAGATATAGTCTTATCTGTGCATTTACATGTTGAAATACATGTTATTTTATTGTAACATTGAAATGCATATTACCTCATCAATATATATCTCCTTTTCATAATAATTAGGATATTGTTTTAAATTTTTAGAAAGTTACACTTATTGGTGCATAACATGTATGAATTTCATTTCAACATATAGATAACTAATTTTTCTAGATGTAGGGCATTAGAATAATTTTGAGAACTATTACTTAAATCTTATGCCCATAGCTACTTAAATATTTCTTGTTTTTCCTTCTCTAGAGACATTACAACCTACTAGTTCAGCTAGATGATCTCTCACTTAACTTTGTATTCAGAGAATTTAGAGTATCTACTTAAAGGTATGAATGTGGGTTTTTCATTCATGGTCTATCAGTCAGCTGAGGCAGAGTAATGCTGCAACAATTAACAGCCCCTAAGTCTTTGTGGCTTTCAGTAACAAAAGTTTATGTCATGCTCTTATTACCTGACCATCATGGGTCAGCACAATTCCCCATCAGAGTGCTCTTCTGCAGGGAACCCAATCACATGGATGAAGACGAGGAATATAATAGGTGTTTAGAGAGTACTGACTACGGTGGTCAAAAGGAGGTAGAAAAGGGAGCAAATTTTTTTTGAGAAATATTGCTGTGGGAACATGTGAAATCAGCTTTTAAGTTTAATATTTTTTCAGCGTATCTAACAAGTGTACTTGCTGATAATTTTATCATCTAACATTTAAAAATGTTATCATGCCTTATATTTGCATATTTCTGATAACTTCTCTTACCTGGTATACCTACTCCACCAATCTCCCACACCTTACTCAAAATGTAAAAGTCCAAAAAAGGACTTTGCCATGAAAATGAATAATAATGGTAAGAACAATTGGCAATATTTGTTGAGTGTTTGCTCTGTGCTAAATATTGTCCTAAGTACTTTATAGACATTAACTAATTTAAACATCACAACAAATCTAAGAGCATAGTATTGTCATTTATCCTCAAATTTGTGAATTAAGAAACTGAGGCATAAAGAAAACAAAATGATTATTATTTTAGATGATGCATTTGGATATTTAGAAACCTAAAGCAACAAACTTAAAATTAATAGAATTAATGAAATAACAATGGTGTCAGGAAAATACCACAGTAGACAACAGTATTGAGAAAGATTTATCACCTTCCCTCCATATAGGCTCTTCAATAATCTATTAAACCATAACCCCAACCTCATGACCTCAAACAACCAGGCCAGGGAAGCACACCTGGTCTGATGTCAAATACAAAGGCTATTTTGAGAATCGAAGCCAAGAAACATGGAGAGTATGTCAATTTGTGATTGGAGTGTGAGGACCATGTCAAGCCACTGGAACGACCTCAAGCCAAATCCAACCACATGCTGGACAGTTTCATGACTAGTAGAAACTATGGGAAGGCAGAGAAAGCCAAATGTTAGAGAAAGAGAAGAGAGGATTGAACAGACATTTAGCCTGAGATATAATTAAAAGGAACTCTCAATTAAAGCATGTGGGGCAAAACATTCCAGGAAGAGTGGCAGCAATTGCAGAGGTTCTGAGGCAGAGCACATTTGGTAGGTTGAAGACACAGAAAGAAGGACAGAGAAGAGGAGCAGAGTGAGTTCAGGGAACATGATTCTGCATGAGGTCAGAGAGCTAGCAGCCAAACCCAGAGCAGGCTTGTGGGGCCCTGTGAGAGGCCTAGATTCCTTCACTGGGAAGCCCAGCCCAGCTCAGTTCTGTCTCCCTTTGAAGCTGTTCCTACTGGCTTTGTTGAATGAAATCGCACCTTCTTCGAAACTTTCATAGTATATACCTCTAGCAATTGGCATACAAAGTCTGAATCACAGATTGTTTTTAGTGCTTTATTTTCCCGAGGATGTTAGGTCTTAGAAATCAGGGGTCATGGCTCCTTGTACCCTCTATAGACAGTAGTGAGTTGGTATTAACTTGGTACTCAGTAAACATTTGTTGGCTCAAAAAGGGGATAATTATCAAGTATTCTTAGTCAGTGTCCAAATTTCCTTACTGCAGTCTCTCCATGAATGTTTTAAACCCATGTTATGTGGCACAAAATTGTCAACTGAGGCTTCCCTTTATCAAGTTGGCTTCTCAGTGAACCTCATGACTGTGGATTAATAAATCTTTCGTTATGGGATTGTATACTTGAGAGCCTGGAAAATGGGGAGAACCATATTGTAAATCCAGGCAAACAGGGGTTGTGCTTAATGGTTTATACACAGTTCTTGTTTAATCTTCAAACAACCCTAAGAAGTCACAACTACTATGTAGGAAAATCAGTCACCCAGTCAGGCTGGTTGAACCCTGAGCCCATGTGCTTCACCACCAGGCTAAAGTTGCTCAGTTTGCCCTGATGAAAGAAGGTGATTTTCCTTTTCTTTTGTCCTCAGGCCTACTTACACATCCAGCACCTTCACTCTGGTGCAGGCTGTGCTTTACAGATGGGTGAGATTCTGATTTTACTCTAATATTTATAAAGCCAAATGATTCAAACTGTAAAAAATGAAACTAAGGAGCAGTCTTGCTCTTCTTGCAGCACCTTCCTGTTCTGCATTATTTTTCTGATATTGACTAAGAAATTTTAATATAGTCAGCTGTGCTTAGTGCTTACAATTGAACTACATATCAGCAAACCAAACTGTTTCATGAGACCGTATTTACAAGAAAAGACATGGAGAATTGTGTATATTTTTCTACTTCAGAAGAAAAATGTTCCATAAGATCTTCTGAAATCTTTGACAACGGCCCTTATTTGGTTTTTGTGTATATCTGAGGTTCACATTAAATATTTGAATGTTTGATAATAACTGGATTGATGATGATTAAATTGTTATCGAAATGGGTAGATCATAATGTGTAAACTTATTTTTTGTCTTTGAAAATGGTAAGCAGGGCCGGGTGCGGTGGCTCACACCTGTAATCCCAGCACTTTGGGGGGCTGAGATGGGTGGATCACCTGAGGTCAGGAGTTTGAGACCAGCCTGGCCAACATGGTGAAACCTCGTCTCTACTAAAAATACAAAAATTACCTGGGTGTGGTGACACATGCCTGTAGCTGCTTGGGAGGCTGAGGCATGAGAATCGCTTGAACATGGGAGGTGGAGGTTGTAGTGAGCCGAGATTGTGCCACTACACTCCAGCCTGGGTGACAGAGTGAGACTCCATCTCAAAAAAAAAAAAAGCAAGAGAGAGAAAAGAAAATGGTAAGCAGGATTTGCAAGAATACTCTAGATATAAAGTAACAGTTCATTTTATGAATAAGAACAATATGTCAACCAAGAATGTATTTTACAAGCTTCCCCAAGTTAGGAACAACTCCACCAGATTGCATATATGATTTAACTATGATTTCTTATCTATGATTACGTTATCTAACTTAACTATGATTTCCAATGGAAGTTGTGGTTTGGCCATCTTTCCTTCAGCCTAGGAGAACCTTCAGGGCGTTATGTTCTTGGCCCAGGGCTTGTCTCTGTGGCTGTTGTTGGCTGTAGATGGTCCTTGGGAAAGTTTTAAGTCTGTGCTTCTCATGTAGGCTTACCCACATTATAATAGTTATGTGAAGCCAGAGGCTGAAAACATCAGTTTTAGCCAATAAAAGGTAAATAAAAGAATCATTTTTATGTTATAATATGCATTAATATAGGATGAAATAGCAAAAGTGGTACCAATTTTTAAATATAAATATTAGTGCAAAAGTAATTATGTTTTTGCCATTACTTTTAATGGCAAATATAATAACCTGATACAACAAAGGATTTCCAACAAAAGTCACATTTAGAATGCCTAGGGTCAGGTTTCAATTACCTCTGCCATTTATGAAGCAATTGACCTTATTGTTTAAGACCCAGCATTAACCAGACTTCCATGGTTTGAATCCTAGCTTTGTTCCTTCCTGACTGTGTGGCTATGAGCAAATTATTTAATCTCATTGTATCTCTAGGGAGGTGTCTCAGTTCCCTTTTCTGTAAAATGGGGGTCACACTAGTTATGCTTGCCCCCTAAGCTTGTTATGGGTATTATGTGAATTCATATTTGTAAAGTGCTGAGAGCTCTTCTGGCATATAGTAAGTGCTATATAAGTGTTTGCTAAATAAATTAAATTAACTTAAATTGGGACCACAGTAGTAAATTTTGAGAAAATTTAATTTCTGCTACCATGGGAGTACTGATTCTAAGAATAGCAGAAAGATGCCCAAGACCCTGTTTTGGCTGCTCCTGTTTTGCTTTCCTTTCTCTCCCTCACCTGGGGAACTTATCTGTAACTATGTTTATACCATCACCCTCACCAAGCGCTTGAACCCGTCTTTTGATTTCAAATTCTTTGTTCTTTCAATTGTCCCATATATTCCAAAAGATATAAATGTGTCTCAGTTTGCTTCTCAAATTTTCATGTGTCTATAAATCACCTAGGGATGTTGCTAAAATACAGTTTCTGATTTCATAAATCTGGACTAAGGCTTCACATTCTGCATTTCTAACAAGCTGTCAGGTGATGCTCTTGCTGCTGGTTCCAGGGCCACACTTGAGTAGCAATGCCCTAGTATATCTCACCATCTTTACATATATGTGTGTATATATATGTGTGTATGTGTGTATATATGCATATATATGTATATATACACACATACATACATATAGCTGGCACCAATTTAAATATGTGCTTCTACTTTGAGCTCCAGACCCTTATAAGTCATCACACATTATTGTGGCTCTCTACTCTTTAATGTCTCATGAGTACGAGGAAATTAGCCAGAACATAACGGTGACATTTTACGTGCCCACCCATCTGCTCCTTTTCTGGTACACACTGCTGGGAGGTGAGCAGAGAGTTTCTAAAACCTTGTCCCCACGTCAATATGCTCCATGAAAATTTGGCCATAGCATCTTCAGAGAATTTGTGCTCCAGAGTTGCAGGCAGAGAACCTTTCCTGGACCCAGCAGCAGATGGCAGTCCTGTGGGTGGAGCCCCTAAGGGGTGGGAAAAGTATGATTCTCTGACAGCCACATAGAGGCTTTGCCAACCTGAGGCAAGGCTCTCAGCAGGAGTAGAGATGGGTTGGGCTCAAGAGGAGAGATAGAGCAGGAACTCCTTCCATGTGCTGCGCCAGCAGTTTTGGGCTCTGCCCTGGGCTGAGTTATTAACACAATCCAAGGAGAAATGTATATAGAGATTTTCCCAGTGGGATACTCACAGGAACACTCTTTCCAACCTCTCCACCCCCTTCCAGAGTTCTGTGAGAACACATCAACAATGCTATAAGGTTAATGAACCCATAAAATCATCATTAGTTTTTCAGCTTTTAAAATCATGTGCAATAATTGGCTCTTTGGATGTTTGTCAAGGGACCAGTTGCCAAAAACTTCTTCCCAGGAAAAGTTTTATTCTTCCCAGGAAAAATTTGAAATCTCACCTTCAAAATAATAGTTGTCCTTCAATACCTTAAAAATGTGGATATTGCAGGGTAACATTACAATATACCCCTTTGTAAGAAAAGTAGATGTATAAAAATAGAATACAGATTCAAAAAACATATATCAGGAGATTACGTACCTTCTATGCACTGGGAAAACTATACCGAACCTAATATAATATTTTCCTCCTTTGGAGGGCTTCCTGGGCCTGTACAGAATAGCTGAACTTAGTGTATACTGTCAGGCTATATGGGTAGGCACCCCAGGCTAACAGGCAACTATGTCCAGCAAGTGCCATCTGCTGCTCTTGGCAGTGACCAAGCCTGCAGGTTGAAGTCCTTCTGCAAAACCTCGTCTCCCAGGGCTCATCAGCAGGGAGTTGGCACAGGTGGCTCTGTCAAAACGTGCTTTCCTGTGCCCCGTATTCTGAACAAGTTCTGCGAAAATTTAATTCACACATTACCATTTTTTGACCACTCTCTCTAATTATTGTTATGGCTTTAAAATAATCTCAAATGTCATCCAAAGTGCAAGATGTCATGCCCAAAAGAGGCCAGAGAAAGTCACAAACAAAAACTCCTCTGCCACATTGTAAGACTAGCTTAGGAGTTAGGGTTTTCTCATTCCTGCATTCTTTTCTTGGGCCCATATTCTCTCCCCTTTAGTTCTCTTCACTCTAACCCTTTCCCTTTTGAACATGATACTCCTCCACTACATAACCCACCTAACCACTGAATCATTCACCAGTGGGACAGCTTTTCATTGAACTCCTCAGAGCCTTAGGTTTGGTGTTTATAAAATGGGCATAATATAATAATCTTGCAGGATGATGTCAGTGAAACCATTTTGAAAATAAATGTTCATATATTAACTTCTTCCACAATTATTTGATTAGGAAACAGAAAACAGAAAAGCTCTCCTAAGAACTCTAGTGATTCTGAAAATTTCTAAGAGAAGTTGGGGGTCTCTAAAATGCTGTAGCTACCAACATCCTTTCATTGGATTACAAATATTCTGGAATAATTATATTTTCTTTGATTTGCTCTTTTCCTACTTCCCCGCTTTTCTGCCTGACTTTTCTCTTTTATATCTCTCTTCTCCTCTTTTCTACATTTTTCCTAACTGTTTCTCTCCCCAATCTCCTGCTTCTCTTTCTCTACAGGAAAAAAAAAAAAAGAAAACACAGGGAAGATCTTGCTTGGTTTGGAGCACTATTTCTCAATGGGTGAATGAGTTAAGTGTAGACTGAGATCATCTTAAACAATAATAGTTTATACCCCTACTATAGTGGTCCTTAGTGCAGCTTGCCAAGTATTTCTGGTGCTTTGCATTCTGGGGATATGATAGGATTACACTTCCCAGGCCACTGTAGTTGGCTGTGTGACTAGTTCTGAACAGCTGTGAGCAGATGAGATGTATGCTACTTCTGGGCAGGAACATCTGATTGCTTATATGAAACCCTCCAGAACTATATCTCCCTGGGACAGCAACTAGAAATGTTTGAGATGATACCTGTTCTATCAGCCTGGCCCATGATTAATTACAAAAAAAAGAGGTCTTAAGAGACATGTAAGAAACATAGATCATGAGTGAGAAATAAACTTCAGTTACTTTAGGAGACTGAGATTTTAAGAATTAGTTTTTACCATGGTAGAAGTTAGCCTGATTCAACTGATGCATTTACTAAACTGTGAGCTTCTCCAGGGAAGAGAAGAAAGGAAAGAAAGCTGTTACTTCTATTTGTGTGAGGCACTTTCATAACAGCAAATTGTTATGAATAACAAAATGTTATTCTTCATTGTTGACCCAAAGGATTCAAGCTGTAGCTTTCAATAGTTTTTTTTATTGCTTTGTAGTATAATACAGCCTTTAGCATCTTTTAACATAATGCTTTTCAACACAGAGGTAACTAAGATAATGAGCAACACTTCCAAGTTGAAGACCTGGGTCAGTAAACATACACTCTCAACGGTAACAATCTAAATCTCAACAGAGAATTTGAAGGGAAATGGTCACCATTTTATTTACCTACTGTATTCATTTTTCAAATATTTATTGAGCACCTACTTGGTCAGATATTATGTTGTGTGCTGGAAAAATAGTAACCAATTTAGAGAAGTACTTTACTGTACTTGGAGCAGTTTTCCATATATTACCTAATTTTACCTCATAATAACAGAATGTTTGCTCTGTTTCAAAGATAAGGAAGCTGAGACACAAGGAATTGAGTAACTTGTCGAGCTCACTCAGGTAGGCAGTAAAAAACCTGGGACATAACCCCTATTTTCACACGGAAGTCCATGTTAAGTATTTCACAGTTATAAGAAAAGACCACGGGGGCAAAGTAGAAAATGGGAATGTGATTATAAAATGTATCATTATTTGCATGCTAGTAAAAAGGAATTTTTGATGGTGAGTACATGGAAGACTTATTTTGTGGACCGCTGAAATTGTAGACAACCCATAAAAGTCCCTGAGAGTAGTCAATGACCAAAAAAAATTAAGAGCAACTGTTCCACAATTATATAGCAATTATATAGCATAGCAAAGAGATACCAGAATTCTATTTTTTGACATTACATTTTTCATGAATTCCAGCACTGATAAAGAAATAGTATTACATTTTCTTTATTTATTTGTACTTATAAAATTAAATAGATAAAAATAATGTGAAAGGCAAGACAAAAATTTTATTTGAAATTTTTCCATATTTTATTGATGGCAGTCCTTGAGAAGGGGTTCTTGAGTCAATTTTCTCCTTCATAGAATTACTGAATAGTGGAGATGGAAAAGAACATAAAAATTAATCTCTTTAGATAAACTTATTTAAATGGTTCAAATACATTTTGTTTAGGATGTGTACATTGATACCCTGAGAAAGAAGCTATTGAGTCAGCGATGGGCCTGGGGCTGGAACTCAGGCCTTCAGACTTGCTCTCATCACGTTTGAGTCCATTTGAAGAAAAATACTTCCTCCGCCCTTTAATTTTTATTCAAATGGCACATGAATAAATTTTAAAACATTTTATTACACTTGTATGAAATTAGAATATGTGATAATTTAGGTATCTGAGCCATTTAAAAAGTGTTATATTTAGAGTAAAGAAATAAGAATGCTGAAATGTAACATTAGCACAACAAAAATTACACAACAATAACAAAACCCTTTGCTCTGTGTCTTAAGTTGCCATCTATCTACTTAATATACACATCAAAGTCCTTCTCTGTACATATCAATAAATAAAAATTAATTTACACATAACATTTGCATTGGAATGTGATTGACATACTTAAGTTTACTCTCCCTTTTTACAAGCCAACAACACAGGAACTCATCTGGCACTGTGGAACAACTGAGAGCCAAGCCAAGAGTCAGGAGACCTGAAATTCATGTCTATTTCAACTCATTTAGTTGCTGGTTGTGAGACCTTGGGCGAGTCACTTTATTTCTCAGAAACTTGGTTCCCTTGCTTTTAAAATGAGGCTACTGCACTCCAGTCTCTAAGATGCCTCCAAGTTCTAACACTCTCTGATGGCCTATCAGTCAAGCTCCTGGCAGGGTACAGATTTTATTTAGATGGTTCAAATAAAGAGACTGCAATGAGGGGACTACTTTCAGAATTTTGAGAAAACAAATGATGATGAGGTGCTCAGGAACTAGCATAGTGGGAGGCTTTTGCCAACCCTAGATTTGAAGGAGGAGGTGAGGAAACAGAGTCATTAGATCCCAAGGAGTGCTGAGATTCTGGCTGAGGCTTCACCGGGCGGGCTGTAGTCAGAGACGTGTCTGGAGGGATGGAACTACTGCCAGAGGTACAGCCTCAAAACAGGGAAGAGTCAGGGAAGAAATATTCTGGCCTCTCTCTTCTCCAGTCTTCCAGTACCCTTTTACTGCCAAACCAAACCAGTTCTCTCCCCTTCCCATGGAGTTTATACAACAATTTTATATACCTCTTTCATATCACTTTGTTCATAATTCAGGCACCATTTCTAAAAACCACTATAAAATCAACATATTAAAAAATAATTCCCCTTCAAAGGAAAAGAAATGAAAGACATTATTGAAATTTAGGTACAGTAATGTGCCAACATAATGACACATTGGTCAATGATGACCATTACACAATGGTGGTCCTATAAGATTGCAATACTATATTTTTACTGTACCTTTTGTATGTTTAGCTGTATTTAGAAACACAAATACTTGTCATTGTTTTACAATCACCTACAGTATTCAGTACAGTAACATTCTGTACAGGTTTCTAGCCTAGGAGCAATAGGCTATACCATATAGCTTAGGTGTGTTACCGTAGGCTATACCATCTAGGTTTGTGTAAGTACAGACTACGATGTACTAATAACACCTGATGATGCATTCTCAGAATGAATCCACATCATTAAGTGACACATGACTGTAATTGTAAAAACAGCAGAGGTGGGTACTGTTTATTCTAATCAGGTTATGAGTTTGTCAGGTTTCACATGTAATCTGGAACTGGAATGTAGCTGTGTCAAGTGTTGGATTGTGTGTTTTGTGCACACCAGTAGGTGACATGCATAAACACTGTGCAGCACAGCACTCATCTGCCTGAGATCCCTTCTACTGAAAGGTCCCTGCAGGGAGCATCCCTGGTGCCAACAGACAGGTTTTGCAGAGAATTGCATTTATTTCTTCCTTTGATTCAACTCCCTGCAGAGGTTTTTCCAGAACACAATGTCACTATTTTCAGGTCAGACAAGATTCTCCTGCCAAGCAGGGTGCCATGAAGAAAATCTAGCTTAGAGTGTGAGCCAAAAGAAATCAAAGTGGAAACAGAAATGTCAGAGGACTAGAGAGTAAATGACAGGAGTCTCCATAGTCATCATTAGCATCAACGTTTCACATGCAGTGGCCTTATTCAAGCACACGCAAGATACAGGAGTCATTGTCAGTAATGTGAGGACTAAAACAGAGCAAATGTCACCTTGTCCCTGCATCAGCTCCAGAAAGTTACACACAGTGGGAATTATTCCTTTGTTGCATGCTTTTGGAGGGGGCAGAGGGACTATTACTGGGCTGTGGAGACAGAAATGGAATTTGTACTTTCACAGGGTAAAGGGTGGGTCTCTGCTTGTAATAGGCATGTTGAAGTCGGCCTTTAGAACCAGGAAATTGAGTCTATCTCTGATATCCTTCAGAGGTGAAAGGCATACAACTTTTCATATGTAAATCTCATGATTTGACTTGTGCTTCACAGATACCACGTAGCTCAGGCTTGGGGCTTCTAATTCTCAGGAGAACTAGCAGTGTTTGCGGCCTCCACAGTCGGTATGCTAGATATACTTGTTTCTGTTCTTACACAGCATGGCCATTGTCCTTTGAGGGAGGAAGGAAGAATAACATGCTTTGTGTTTATGTTTTTAAAATAGCTTCTGCATTTTTGAAAAATTCTACTTTGAAATGCGTACTGAATTATTTAAATATTTTTTCCCTACTTCCCTCTCTGAGCAATTGTCAATAGCTGACTGCCCTGGAGGTGGACCATTCCATCAAAGAACAGTTGGGAAAATATGTAAATTTGTAGTTTTAAATGAGGATACTCTAATTTCAACTGTAAGACGAATAAGCAGGCAGTCATACAGCTCAGCATCTACCTGAAAAGTGCAAAATTATATTCTGGAATGCTCTCTATTTCTGTTGCTTTAGTCTTCTCCCTCGACTTCCCCATCCTGCCCCACGTGTTTTCAACTCTTTCTCCCCAACATGGCTTCTGCTTTATCCTTTGCTCTGAATGCTTTCTCCAATCTTCCCCTCATCTAAATATTACTCATTTGAAGACTCAATTCAAGCCCCTTCACATACATAAAAATTTTCCTGACCACTGCAAACCGTTGAATGTCTGAATTCTGTTTTGACTTTTAGTAGTACTAACATATTCTCTAATAATTTCTGGTGCTATTACATTATTTCCCTAAGCAGATGGCAAGCTGCATAATGCCTAGGGATGTGACTATATTATTTTTGTATTTACTATAAGAAGTAGCCCAGTGCAAGGCATAGTAAGTGATGTTAATTACTCACTAGTTATTTGCTTTCCTATAATATTTTCTTTTCAGAATTTTCACATGGTTCCAGATTATTTCTTCACAGTGTCATCATATTCTTTATCTACATCTTCCTCTAATAATTAACACTTTTATAAACCTGGGTCCTGTCTTTGCAAGAGCAATAGATGGATAAGTATATCTAATAGAGAAGTAGATTTTCTCTCTAGTCCCTCTGTGTGAGTGTGCAAGTGTGTGTGTGTCTTTGTGTTTAAGCGGACTATGGGAAGGGTGAGAGAAATGGAAATATTACATGACTGGCTGTTATTTGGATGACAGTAAGATCACTGCTTGGAAAAGAAAGAGTTAAACTTTTGACAGTTCTCCATTAGCCGATAGTGTAATTATCAATTGACTAAAACTGCTTTTTTTTTTTCTATCAAGGAAGAAAAACCAAGTTTGGATTAAAAAATGGGGACAATTTTCTACGTGTAATATTTTTCAGTTTTGGAACAGAATCTAATAAATGAAGCAGTGAAAATAAATTAGAAAATGGTAAATGAAAAGGTATACCACTTGACAGTCGGTCTTGTCTTGTCCACATGTTATAACTATGGAAACTGTACAAGCTCCCTGAGGACATGGAAGGGCAGCTTGGATATTTTAAGGATTAGATTATTTATATCTATTTATAAAAAATACATTGTGACATTTGGATTTAATGAATATAAAACACTAGTCATAAATACTTGGTGAAAGAGTTAGGTTAATTTTGGAACCTAGAGGCATAATTTTGTTTAAGTCATAAAAGCCAACGTTGGATCCTAGTGGTGTATTGAGTGGATTAAGGAAATTACAGAATCTAAAAAGGCTGTGTTTTCTCTGACCTTGTGAATATTCCCATTTTATATGACAAAATGTCTTGTCCTGGAATGTGGCTGTTGAAATCAGTTACCTGACCCATATAAGAAAATATGTTTTCCTGTATCTGAATCTGTTCTCCAGCTAAGTATATTTTCACCTATACGCAAATGTATCTGCATGTTTATCTGTGGTGTGTGTGTGTATGTGTGTGTGTGTGCAGATGTACGGTTTTTTCTTGGTATCTTGAAACCAAGTTTGGAATATTTTGAAAATGCCATAATTAGTTGTTCATAATTTGATTTCTAGGTTGTTGAGAGTCTTTCTTTCTAGGCTGAAGGCTAACATTTTAGACCCACAGAGAAGAATGTCTGGTCAGATATGTTTATGTTACCAAGATGAACGGAAATGCCATTAGTCTGTGTTGTGATTTGCTAATTAGGAAAAGGCACCCCCTCCATGTAGGTATAGCCCTGTGGGCCACAGCTTGGCTCCTGGGCATGGGTGGATTTCAGCCCCCACTCCCCCCTCGTAGCCTGGCATCACTGCACAATTCATGTACTTTACAAGGGTATGTGGGAGCTCTAAATATTAAGGTGTGAAATGGCTGGCAGCACTGGAATAAGTCTACAGGAGGTTTTGCTTGAATATTAAATACAGAGGCCATGATTATTGATTACTTAATGGCCAGTCCTAGATATTTAAACCACCCTGGATATCTGGAGATGGAGAGGAGATGGGTGAAGATGTTCTCAACCTTTTTAGCCAGACTCTCTTCTAGTATGTTGTACTCATAGGGCTTATGTTTTGAGATAATTGTCTAACTAAATAAACTTAATTATTTAATAACTGTTTGCATATATTGATCTCTTAACCAAATAGACATAACTGCCAATTTTTGAGAGCTTTTGAACAATATATATGAATATTTTCATATTGGGTTCATGTGATTTTTAGGCCAGACAAAATAATTATTTTATTAAAAAAGAATTTTTTATTAAAAAATTTTTATTTAATCCATGTGTCTATGCCCCAAGTAAATGTATGATTTTCACATGGTGTTTTTGCTTTTGATATTTATTTATATATCCTAAAGTTTGGAAATTTTACATTAGAAATAAGTAAACAGGTCCGCAAGGGACCTGTTGCTCTTAAACGTATTCTATTCTCATTATTGATAATCCTGAGTGACAATGTAGGTAACATTAAACAAGCAAAATATGGGTATTGGGTTGCTAAGAAGAGAAGATCTCTCTAACTCTTTAATCTTCCAATGTGTAAATATTTGATAAAAACCTGCCCTTTTGTTTAACTTTAATTTTTCTTTTGAGGAGAGAAAGCATTTTGACTACATACCAAAGAATAGATGGATGCAAACAAGCCTTGACTGCTACTTGCCTGATGAAGGAAAAAACTGGTCGTCTGGTCTGTTTATTGTTTTGTAAATTGAAAGATATATAAAATAATGGCTCCAACATGTTCTAGTAAAGTCATCAGGATCTTAAATGAGTTGGTGAGACTTAAAGGGAGAAAAATAAATCCCTAAGGAACATTTTTAGAAGCATGAAATATTATGATTGTGAGTAAGAGTAATGTTTTTATTTATACAAATACATTTAAACAAATATATGTAACCCTAGTGTGTGCATATATGTATATATTTATGAGTGTGTATGCTTGTATATATGTATATTCTAGAAATATATGTATTCATTTTAGAAAAAAATATAGATATGGTGGTGCTGAGTCTTTGTTTTAAATAGAAAGCAAAGACCTGGTTTTTAATAACAGGCTTCAGCAATTGATCATATTTTTGTCCATTCTATTTTGGACAGATAATATAGCAACATTTGAAGCAGATGCTATCAGTACTCTAGCAATTCTCCTCAGATTCTTCTGACTCTTTCTGTGTGCCCATCCTCTGGCTTCAACATGTTTGGCTCCTAGAGACTGGCACCTCTAAGTCTCTTTGAAGGACTGCCCTTGGGCTACTGGCACCATGGTGCCTGCAATGCACAGCCAGCCAGCATCCATGGTGGTAACATGCCCTCAAGGATAGCCCTCACCAAGGACAGACAGGCACAGATTATAAAATCTCAGCAACCTTTCCCCAAGGAGGAACAAATCTGAGGTTTAATTTAGGTTCCAGGGCTCCCCATCAGGATGAACCTGAGGTTGAAAGTTTACCTGAAATTATACCCTTGCTAGTCTTCTCCTTCCTTCCTTGCTTCCCTCATCTATTCACAGGCATCTCCTCTACTGTACTATACTGATTCCATCTGTACCGAATCACTTGCACACAAACTCTTGTCTTATTGTCTTCTTCTGGGAAACCTAAAATCATATCTAGCTGTCACTGTGGTAAAAATTTCACAGGCACAAAGAGGTTTATTATGTCTTGGATGCCATGCTAATTTTAAGATGTTGTAATGAAGTTACTCCCTCCCTACCCCCTCAGCAATGACTGGGAATCATGGCTAATGTCTGGTAAAGCATAAATCAAGCCAACTTTTTCCCCTGCTAGAACCACAGGAAATGGTGGTATTGTTTTTGATTATACACTTCCCAGTACATCAGTGAGAAGATTAATCCACAGAGGCTTAAATGACCAGAATTATGAATTGAGGTAATTCTAGGCATAGGAGATCAAAAGAAATAGCCAGGGACCTTATGTTTCCTGTGAGAAGAAAGCAAGAGAGCTGGCAGATGCATGGCAAGTTTGAGACTTGATTTATGCCTGAAAGCAACTGACCGGAGGTAACATTTGGCTCTAGCCCTGGCTCAGCTCCTTACTGTGGATTCCTGAGCAAGCTGCTGTGCTAGTTCTCCTAGACCTTAGTTCACTCACCTGAGGACTTGCACTGAATGATACCTAAACTTCCTTCTGGATTTTAGTTTTGTGATTCTGTTTGCACAGTCATAAAAAGCCAACAGAAAAGCCATACGCGAAGCTTCAGAAGCTGGAAAGTTTAAGCACATATCAGTTACTCGTGAGTTATACTTTTCTGTGTCTCAGAGCATATGAGGAGCTTTGCTTGAGTAGCAGCAAAGGAGCTTGTTAAGAATTCAGAAGCATAGGAGTAGTGGAGTATTAAATGGCTAAGAAAAAGACACCAGCTATCTCACTGGTGACACAAAGCAGAATTTCGCAACTTAATCTCATTCCCACCAGGAGTCTATTACACATTCAAGACCTTGAAAGACTATAAAGTCAAGAATGGAAGGAACAGATTAAAGGGAGAATATTACTTTCAGAAGGAAAGGGAAAAAAACAAAATGAGCAAAATGAAGATACTGTTTAATTTTAGTGAAAACTCTTTCTTAAGCCAAAGGAGTCTTACTTTTCTCAGCCCACAATATCTGTGGGAATGTCGATAGAATTTTGTGTTTCCTCATCTTTAGTTTGTGAGAGGCATGTGCCTGCCCCATTGCAGCTCTTAAGAACTCACCTTCATACTACTTGTCAATTCCACAAATCCTGAAATGCGTTATATGATTGGGCTGGACCCATGAAAATGTTGAATATATCTTTGAAGTGCCAATGACAGTGCTAACTCAAGTCACTACAAGTGTTCAGCAAAGGCCTTGTAAAACAATCACTCAAAACACCCTCATCCCTGCCCTTTGACCTCATTCTTATGGCTTCTGGAATGGGGACTAACTACATCAAGTCATTCTGCAGAACAAACTTGTAGAAGAAGTGTGAATAATTTTTTTCATATTATTAAGATATTTATAATCAGAAGTATTTACCCAAAACTGTAAACCATTTATATATTCCAAAGATGTAATGTGACTTTTCTGAAATTAGGACATTACAAATATATGGAAATTTAAATTTGTTTTTGTATCAATTTGCTTTTTAAAATAAATACATTTACATGATACAAAATTTTAAAAGCATAAAATGAAATTTTCCCTTCTGCCCCTGTTCACCCCGTATTCCTCTGTGGAGATAACCAATGTTATCAGTTTATTAGTTTCTTTCAGAGATATTTTATACAAGCAAATAGTCTAGTGGGTGTGCATTTGTATGTTTTACATACTGTTATATACCTTCCTTTTCTCACGTAATATACATTAAGAATTATTTTATATTGGTACTGA
Source organism: Pongo abelii (assembly GCF_028885655.2). Taxonomy (NCBI): domain Eukaryota; kingdom Metazoa; phylum Chordata; class Mammalia; order Primates; family Hominidae; genus Pongo; species Pongo abelii. The sequence continues at coordinate 122,322,781 of NC_071988.2, read as the reverse complement.
AAACCTCTTCTCATTTTAAATACAGCATTTCAACACTTCATGCTCTCTATCTCTCTTACCTGCTTAAAAGAACAACCAGAACTAACTACTATTTTTTATTTGTTTATTGTCTCTGACCCCCAACTAGAATGTTAATTACATGAGAGTAAATATTTTCAACTGTTTTTTCCACTGCACTCATTATTAACACCCAGTACAGTGCCTGGCATATAATAATTACACAATAAATATTTGAATTTATTCAATAAATGAATATGTTAGACTTGATAACTAATTTTATTCTATTGCATGTAATCAATTAAATGTGTTAAGTCACTATTCTATTAATGGGCATTTAAGTAGTGTCTGGTCTTTTGTTCTTACATACTCTGCTGAGATGTGCATTTTGGTTCATACATCATTAATCCTAGAGCCAGTTTGTCTTTAGGGAAAGTTTCTAAAAGTGAAATTGTAGTTTCAAAGAATGCACGATTTTTTTTTTTTTTTTTTTTTTTTTTGAGACAGAGTCTTTCTCTGTTGCCCAGGCTGGAGTGCAGTGGCCTAATCTCGGCTCACTGCAACCTCCGCCTCCTGGATTCAAGGGATTCTCCTGCCTCAGCCTCCCGAGTAGCTGGGACTACAGGCATGTGCCATCATGCCTGGCTAATTTTTGTATTTTCAGTAGAGATGGGGGTTTCACTATGTTGGCCAGACTGGTCTCAAACTCTTGACATAGTGATCTTCCCACCTTGGCCTCCCAAAGTGCTGGGATTACAGGTGTGAGCCACCGCACCCAGCCTGAAATTTTTAATTTTGATAGATAACGCCAAATTGTTGTCTTTGGAGGTAATACTAATTTTTACATTTACCAGCAATATATCTATGCATAAATACAATTGTCTTTAATTTAGTTAAAGGAAAATATATTAAAAGTAATAACAAAACTGCAATTACTTTTGCAACAACCTAATAACATTTATTTTTGAAGATGCCAGAGCATTTAAAAGAAACTTCAACCCAAATTAAGACAAAATCTAAGAAACTTCAATAAAGAAAAATTTCTCCTATTGATTGAGTTCTTGATGTGGCTAAATCTATATGACATGTCTTCCTTAGAGAGAGGATTTTCCAAATATAAGCAGAGGCAAGATGAGAACTTGAATGGTAATAACAGTAGCCCGGCCCTGAAAGTCTAGGATCTGATAAACCAGTAGCCTTTTCAAGGGTCAAAAAGCAGGTACTGGAAAGAAATTATGGTACATAATCAAATAGGTGAATCATTGTATGATTGGAATCAAGAAGTGATAGATTTAAAATGGCAACAAGTCAAGGTCTGGGAAGATAACAGACCCAGGAGAGATGTGGCAGTTTTAGAGGGCAATCATCTCCCAGACTGAGGTGGAAAGGTATGATTACTGATAAGGGTAAGTCAGGATGCAATTCTTGAAGAAATGGAATGGCAAAGTAGAGACTTGCAAAAGTGACAGCCCAGCACATCAAATATGAATAAAAAGCAGCTTCAGCAAAATCATTTTGAATCTTGTATAAGTATTTTCTTTCTACTTGCTTTTAGCCCTCCTACTAACTACTCTTGTCTATTTTGTTTGTTTGTTTGTTTGTTTTATCCACTCACACACTACTGGAACAGAGTCATGGTGTTCATATATCTCTGGATACCTGACCTAACTTGGCTACAGGTTGTCTTTCTCGTGAGTCCGTTCAATCCTGATGCACACAGGCTCAGTAGTGAGTCTTTTTATATTGGAGCCTAACTATGAGTACTGGATTTTTCCTGGAATATCTTCTGTTGATCCACTCTTGTCTATTGACTTTTGGCTTAAGCAGCTCAAGATCTTTATTTTGGGAGACTCTATTTGTTACCATTTCACTCTTGGTCTCACTCTCTAGACCACCTCCCTTGCCTGCCCTCTCACCCAAAGCTAGAGAGCAACTTTCCCTGGACATACTCAAAGATAAATATTGATAGTCATTCAGGCTCTGGGGAAATATGACATGTGCGCCATTATAGTGTGATCCAACATTGGCAAATACTGATGATGATGATGATGATGATGATGATGATGATGATGATGTTGATAATGATGATAATAATAGCTTGGAAACTAGGCATTGTGCTGATTTTTACAGAGGTTTCGAATTTATTTCTTATAAAGCCCCAGCAAGTTAAGTGTAACATTATTCCAATTTTACAGAAAAGGAAAATGAGGTAACTTGCCCAAAGGCACATAGGTAGCAATCCAGAAGGCAAACCAGGCAGTCTGTCTCCAGAGCCAACCATTTTAAACTGGGTCACAGGATTAAAGCAGTAGTATAAGAAAACTTGACTTCTTGCTGATAACTTATTTAGTGACCTAGATTTCTAAAATTAACTTAAGAAGAAACGGGATTGGCCTCAGAGCCCTGGGTGTGCTGAAACTTAAAGCAACAACTAGATTTGACTTAACTGAGCCTCCAGTTTTTTTGCTGACTAGAAACAATAAGAAGGCTGCTGGTCAGTTTACCAGGAGCTTTTACAGCATGTATTGGCAAAGTGGGAAAATTCTTATTTGTCTCACAGAAGATAGTGTGCCAGACGCTTGCTAGATACTCAACAATCCTACTTCCTCTTCTTAGACATGCAGAAAAGCCACGTTTCACAATCACCATTTCACTAAGTTTGAGGCTACATGAACTGAGCTCTGGCCAACAAAATGAAAGTAAAAGTAATGTATACTCCCTAGAGATCTGGTTTCTCAAACAACCTACGTGATCTCCATTCATGCACTCTTGTGCACGTCTTCCCTCTTTCCTCTACGTAACTGGAAAAACAGAGCTCCAAGATAACTAAAAGGAACACAGTGGAAAGAGGCTGGCTCCTGAGTCTTTTTCTCAAGGAATGTTTCTCAGGAGAGGGCCTGACCTACATGGAACTGTCAAAAAAAAACACATGCACACGTATGTTTATTACGGCACTATTCACAATAGCAAAGACTTGGAACCAACCCAAATGTCCAACAATGATAGACTGGATTAAGAAAATGTGGCACATATACATCATGGAATACTATGAAGCCATAAAAAATGGTGAGTTCATGTCCTTTGTAGGGACATGGATGAAGCTGGAAACCATCATTCTCAGCAAACTATCACAAGGACAAAAAACCAAACACCGCATGTTCTCACTCATAGGTGGGAATTGAACAATGAGAACATATGGACACAGGAAGGGGAACATCACACACCAGGGCCTGTTGTGGGGTGGGGGGTGGGGTGAGGGACAGCATTAGGAGATATACCTAATGTTAAATGACGAGTTAATGGGTGCAGCACACCAACGTGGCACATGTATATATAGGTAACAAACCTGCATGTTGTGCACATGTACCCTAAAACTTAAAGTATAATAAAAAAACACAAAATAAACTTTTTTAAAATCTTTCTTTTTCTTTTTGCACATGTTAAACCACTTTAATTAGGGTTGTTCATTATAGCAGCTAATGTTAATTTGCCGTGACTAATACAGATAGCATATAAAGTTCTTCCTTGAAGCAAAAGGGCAGTATAACTCCTTAGGGAAACCAGTCCCTTTCTGATTGGGTCACTTTCTGCTTGGGTCTAGGGAATACTGGTGCTTAAAAGTTTAAAACTCAAGTCAACCAGAGATTCTGCTCTCTGTTTTGCTCCCTGCAGACCTATTTCCCAGGAACTGTACCCTATTCCTACTCTTCACTGCCTTGTTTCTGAATAGAATTCAGAACCAAATTCCGAATATTATATGATCCAACATCTCTCAGTGCATGCAAAGCTATGGCATAATTTGATCTTGGATCACAATCCCCTTTCCTTTCTATATTTTAGTTCTGTGGATCATTGCTTTATAATCAGGATTGCATACCAAATCAATCCAGTATATTTGATACAGAAGAGTTGAGTAAGGACACTGGTGGACAAGAACTTCATACCTTATTGTATTATATGTGTTAACAATAAAACTTTCAAGGACAAGTGGCTAGGCCAGAATGTCATATGAATAGAGACAAACTATGGGTCTAGGACCAGGGGCCAAGGACACTTCTTACCTTGTTTCCATGGAATTACCTTTGCAAATAATATGCTTCTAGAAATTCAGAAATTATATGGGATGAACATAGAACTGTTCAGGAATAAAGAGAAAAAACACCTACCCAGCCTGATGGAGCAAATCTACCCTGAGGTCCTTAGAGTATTACAAGTGTCACACCTGGATTTTACTTACCTCCGAGGGTAAAGAGTATTAATGAGGGATACAGGAGGAGGAGGAGGAGAGAGAGACTTATGAAGTGCCCTGGAAAATATTTCCTGTTATTGTTCTTTGATATATTTTTAACATAATTTAATCACAATGAAAAAAAACTATTTTCTCTATTTTTTTTAGTCACAGATAACAAAAGACTATCTATGTCTAAATTTAGTAATGAATGCAAGTAAGTTGTGTGAGGTAAGTTCTTTCCCAGGTCAGGAAATGGCTATAAGTGGAATAACATCTTTTATATTCCTTGATGAGTGCATTTTCTTATTCCAATATTAGAATCAACAAGAGGGTCAACAAGTTTTACAGGGAAATACTTCAATGATCAGAAGATATACTGTCTATTCTAAATTGTATTAAGAAAGAGAACATTTGAAGGCAGAAGGGATGTAATGAATTGGATGGTTAAAAAGCAATGAAGGTGAGGTTCGAAGAGGCAGTGCAAAAATTAAACTCTTTAATTAGCAATCATACCTTAAGTTGGAACATTTATATCAGAGATCCAGAAGTGCTGACCTGACATTTGCTTTATTCTTTGTGACATGTTGACAGATGCCCTTGAAAGAGCACATTTCAAATATCACAAGTACAGATGTGATCAGCAAGTTTGAGGTTTTATTGACTTACTATTGGCATCTTATTTGCTATCTCAGTTTTAGCTGCCAAGAGACAGATTTACTTATGCTTTATGACTCAACATTAGCTCCATACATTGGGCATACAGAATTTTCTTCTAAACCATTCTATGAATATACTGCAATATATTTATCCATCATACCGACGATGGGCATTTAAATTGTTTTAAGACACTGACTATCATAGATAATCTCATGATGGGCATTGTGTGTATTTCCCTGTGCACATGAGCAAGAGTTTCTTAAGAATATATACTTAGAAATGTTATTGATGGGCTGTAGGTATGGACATTTGCAGCAAATTTAATTAAAATTTGTTTTTCAATATGGTTGTACCAATTTGTTTATTCAGATATTCACCAACATCTCAGCATAGTCTAACTTTATAATGTTTGCCAATAGTATCATATTTTCACTGCTTTGATTACTGTTAAGGTTAAATGGAGAGTCATTACATATATTTATTGGACATTCGGATTTTATCTTGAAGAAACTATTTATATCTTCTGTCATTTTTTTCTATCAGGTTATCAGTTCATAGAAATTATTTTCTTTGTAGGAATTTGTAGGAATTCTTTAAAGATTTGGAGGAATTCTAATATTTTCCTAGTGTCAACCTAAATAACAGAGAGAGATGTCCCCTAAAAGAAAATGATATTAATTTGTGATTGAGCACTGCAATGGGAATTCAATGGACATATTCAGAGAGGTAAAGGGTTTTTAAAGGAAAAATAAGGAAGAGTACATAGGTTGTTTTGAGATAGTTATTTTTGGCTACAAGGATCAATAACAAGGATGTTGTCAGTCCAAGGTTGGACAGGAAGTTGCTGGGCAGATGTCCTCACAGAGTATTTTTTTGTGTGTGTAAGGTTGCACTGGTTTTTGTGCAAAATTGTGGTTTTTACAGTCTTTTATAATAGCTCTTGTTATCAGGCAACATGAGTGAGCACCTTTCTTCATGGACTTCCCCAGCTCCATTTGTCAGCTTGACACAAATGATTCTGTTTTGTTTCTGACAAGTTTCATACTCATTACATGCATTGCATGTATCTTCTCCCACTCTGTGGATTTTACTTTGTTTATGAAAGCATCTGCTCTATAGCTGTTTATCATTTTGACATGGTTAATGTTCTTAATCTTTAATTCTGGAATTTGCACTTTTGTGTCTTAATTAAGCTCTTTCTTTTTTTCTTTTCTCCAGGGGTGGTGGATTAGAGGCCTTCAGCATACCTCAGCCACTTGGAAATAGCATAAAGATTAACTCCATGAGCTTTAATTCAAGAAGAAAAACAGGAATCCACCAGAATCATGAAGGATGTCCCAAATCCCAGGGAGGAGAACATGGGCGAAAAGCACCAGTGATGGTGTCCAGCTGATAAAACTGAGTGAAGTCCTTTATACGATAGGCAGAGAGCCCTCTGTGTGATTCACTTTTCCACTGGGGATCTGAGCAACCTAGGCCAAGGGGGAATACTTTGTTTCTCTCAAGACCTAGAGCTAAATTGGGAAGATGCTTGGAAATGCTCAGAGGGAAAAACACCAGGAAAAGCTGCAGGCACTTTTCTAGACCCTGGACCAAGAGCAGGATGACATTTTTAATCTAACTGCATAGAAAGTCAGTCATTTCTTGGCGACCTGGCAGCATGCCATGCAGGCAGTTTAATCTCGAGTCAGAGATTGGAGTGTTCGCTCTGGAGTGGAGTAGAGGCCTTGACAGCCAGATTTATGGAAAGTGCCTCAGCAATGTGTGCTGCAGTTGTGCTCTTCCCTGTTTCAGTTTCTCCTGGACAATAAGACTTGTACCCACGGCCACGTTTTCAACCCAGAACTGGTCTAAATGTGTTGCTGGGTGCTTCAGCCTGCTCCCTGAGATTGTGATGCAGCAGGGACCTCTCTGCTCTACTCACAGGTAGAAGTCCAGGCATTTGGAGCAGTTTGGTTGAACTAGCAGCTTGAACTGCCCCACCCTTCTGTGCAGAGATTGTGGTGCTCAGAGCACCCTCTGCTCCACATCCAGGCAAGTCTCCAGGCATTTGAGATATCCACTCACCTAGATCACCATTCTGAACTGCATCACCCTTTTTGTGCATAGATTGTGATGCAGTGAGGCCTTCTCTGCTCCATGCCTAGGCAGGTCTCCAGGCATTCAAAGCACCTGCTTGCCCAGACTGGCAGCTTAAGCCACTCCACTATCACTTTTCAAAGATCCAGGTTCAAGGGAGCCCTCTCCACTCCATGTCCAAGCAGATCTCCAGGTACCTGGAGCACCCACTTGCCTGACTCAGAAGCCTGTCACTCCATCCCCCCTGTACAAAGATCCTGGTGCAAGGGAAGTCCTTTTTGGTTCATGGCCAGACAGATTGTCAGGCATTTGGGACACCTGCTCAGCCAGATTCATAGCCTGAGCTATCCCTCTCTTCCAATACAGAGATTGTGGTGCAGCAGGGCCTTCTCCACTCAATGACCACGTGGATGTCTAGATATTTCAAGCACCAGGGCCTTCTCCACTCCATGACCAGGTGGATCTCTAGGTATTTCGAGCACTACTCACCTAGAACAGCCTCAGCTGACCCATTTTTCCTGTGCGTGGATCGTGATGCAGTAGGGCTCTCTCTTCTCCAGGCCCAGGCAGATCTCCAGGTATTTGGAGCACCTGCTTGCTTGAATCAGCTGCTGAACCTGCTGCACCCTTCCTTTGCAGAGATCTTGGTACATAGGTGTTGTCTCTGCTACATGCCCAGGCAGATCACCAAGCAGTCAGAAGACCCATTGATATGGTTTGGCTCTGTGCCCCCACCCAAATCTCACCTTAAATTGTAATAATCCTCACGTGTCAAGGGCGAGACCAGGGGGAGATAATTGAATCATGGGGGCAGTTTCCCCTATACTGTTCTCTAGATACTAAGTGAATTCTTATGAGATCTGATGGATTTTTCTAAAGGGCTTCCCCCTTTGCTCAGCTCTCATACCACCATGATTGTAAGTTTCCTGAGGCCTTCCCAGCCATACAGAACTGTGAGTCAATTAAAAATCTTTCCTTTATAAACTACTCAGGATTGGGCAGTACTTTAAAGCAGTGTGAGAATGGACTAATACACCCATTTTCCTAAATTAGCAGCCTGAGCTACTCCACCCTCCCTCTGTAGAGATAGGAGTGCAGTGGGGCCATCTACATTCCATGCCTAGGCAGATATCCAGGTATTTTGAGCACCTACTCTCCTGAATTAGGAGTTTCAGTAGATCACCCCAACATCCCCACCATGCAGAGAACTTGGGGCTGAGGAAGTTTTCCAGGTTCATGCCTAAGTGCTCCTCTGGGCACTTGGTGACCACCCACTGGATTCTCCTTCTGTGCTAGTGTTTGTGTCTGACATCAGGAGACCTATAGGTGGCTCTGCCCAATCTTGCCTTACCCATCTTGCCCCCTACCCCCCCAGGGCTGAGCAGGGAGCTCAGATCACTGTCACTCCATGGATCAGCCCATTGCCTGAGGAAATAGAGAGCTTCTCCCAGTAAACAAGGACCAAGTATATACCCAGCCACATTGCCCACAGTAGGCTCTTACCTTTAAGCACCTTGTATTGGCCTGTAGGCTGAACCACACAGCCCAGTGTAAAACCTGCTGGCAGAAGTGCCTAGGGAAGCAAATTCCAAAGACCCTACCCAAAATTCTCTATAGTTACACCCTGAGGGATGAGGTGAAAGGGAAATTTAAAATAATAAAAATATAGGGAAAGAAAGAAAAATAAAAAATCCTAACCACATAAAAATAGTTATAAAAATTAGTAGTGCAGCCAGGTGCAGTGGCTCACACCTGTAATCCCAGCATTTTGGGAGGCCAAGTGGGTGGATCACCTGAGGTCGAGAGATTGAGATCAGCCTGGCTAACATGGTGAAACCCTGTCTCTAGTAAAAATACACAATTAGCTGGGCGTGGTGGCAGGCGCCTGTAATTCCAGTTACTCAGGAGGCTGAGGCAGGAGAATCACTTGAATCCTGGAGGTGGAGGTTGCAGTGAGCTGGGATCATGCAACTGCACTCCAGCCTGGGCAACAGAGTGAGAATCAATTTCCAAAACAACAAAAAAATTAGTAGTGCAAATAACCCCAGATGAGAAGGAATCAATGCAAGAATTCTGCCACCATGAAAAATCTGAAAGTTGTGATACCATCAAAATATCACACTAGCTCTCCAGCAACGGCCCCTAACCAAAATGAAGACTCGCAAATGGCAAATAACCAATTAAAAGCACAGATTTCAAAGAGGCTCAATGAGATCCACAATACAACAGTGTAAAATCAACACAAAGAAACTTCTAAAGCAATCCAGGGAATGAAGGAAGATATACACACCTTTAATAAATCAATCAGTGCTTCTGGAATTGTAAGACTTGAGGAATTTCAAAATACAATTGAAAGCAATATCAATAGACTGGACCAAGCAGAAGAAAGAATTTCAGACCTTGAAATCCTGTCTTTTGAAGTAACTCAGTCCAACAAAAATATATAAAAAATAATTTTTAAGAATAAACAAAGATTTTGAGAAATATGGATTACATAAAGTGACCAAATCTATGAATTATTGGCATTCCTGAGAGAAAAGAAGAAAAAGTAAACAACCTGGAAAGCCAACTTGAGGAAATAATTCAAGACAAAATTTTCTAATCTTGCTAGAGAGGTAGATATTCAGATACACGAAATCTAGAGAACATCTGTGAGATACTATACAAAATGAATATCACCAAGTCATGTAGTCACCAGATCATCCAAGGTCAAAGCTAAAGAAAAAATTTTGTAAGACAGCTAGAGAAAAAGTCACACAATGTACCCAGGGAACCCTATTAGGCAACAGATGACTTCTCCTCACAAGCCAGAAGAGATTAGGTGCCAATTTTCAGCAATGTTAAAAAAAAAAAAAGAAATTACAACCAAAAATTTCATATTCCACCAAACAGCTTCATAAGTGAAGGAGAAATAAATATTTTCCAGGTAAGCAAGCACTAAGGGAATTAGTTACCACTAGACCAGTCTTATAAGAAATCTTTAAAGGAGTTTTAAAAATGAAATCAAAAAAACAATAAATGCTACCACGAAAACACAGATATATACATATACCACAGACACTATAAAGCAACCAGGCAATAGAAACTACAAAGCAACAAGCTAAAAACCTCATGATAGAATCAAAACCTCACATATCAATATTAATCATGAATGTAAATGGTCTAAATACCTCCACATAGAAGGCCCAGAGTGGCAAGTTGGATAAAGAACAAGACTCATCTGTCTGCTGTCTTCAAAAGACCAATTTCACACTTAACAATACCCACAGGCTCAAAGTAAGGGCTGGAGAAACATCTATCACAGAAATGGAGAACAAAAAGAGCAAGACTGGTGATTCTTATATAAAATAAAACAGACTTTAAACCAACAACAGAAAAAAAGTACAAAGAAGGGCATTACATAATGATAAAGAGTTCAATTCAACAAGAAGACTTTATTATTCTAAATATATATACACCCAACACTAGAGCACCCAGATTCATAAAATAAGAACTTCTACATCTCCAAAAAGACTTAGCCAGCCACACAATAATATGGGGGATTTGAATACCCTAATGACAGTGGTACAAAGATCAATGAAGAAGAAAGCAAAGAAATTCTAGACTTAAATTTAAAACCTGACCAAGTGGACCTAATAGCCATTGACAGCATATTCACCCCATCAACCACAGAATACACATTATTTACACCTGTGCATGAATTATACTACAAGACTGACTACATGCTCAACCATAAAGGAAGTATCAATAAATTAAATTTATAAAAATCAAAAGTATACCAAGCATACTCTTGGACCACAGTGAAATAAAAAAGAAATCACTACCAAAAACCTCTCTCTAAACTGCACAGTTGCATGGAAATTAAACAACTTGCTACTGAATTACTTTTGGTTAACCAAAAAAATCAAGGCAAAAATCAAAATATTCTTTAAAATAAATAAAAATAGAGACGAAAACATGGCAAAATCTATGGAATGTAACAAAAGTGGTGTTAAGAGGAAAGTTTATAGTGCTAAATGCCTACCTCACAAAGTTAGAAAAACTTCAAATTAACTATCTAACATCACACCTAGAGGAACTAGAAAAAAAAAAAGAAAGAAAGAAAAGCTTATCCCAAAACAAGAAGAAAAGAAAGAACTAAAATCCGGGCAGAACTGAAAGAAATTAGTCCCTAAAATCTATACAAAGAATCAACAAACCCCAAAGTAGTTTGTTTAAAAGGACAAAGAAGATTGATAGACTGCTACCTAGATTAACAAATAAAAAAAGAGAAGATCCAAATAAGTACAACTTGAAATGACAAAGGTGACATTACAACCAATCTTACAGAAATACAAAAGATCCTCAAAGACTACCGTGAACACCTCTATGCACACAAACTAGAAAATCTAAAGGAAATGGATAAATTCTTGGAAACACACAACCTCCCGAGATTGAATCAGGAAGAAATTAAAACCCTGAACTGACTAATATAGAGTTTTAAAATTCAATCAATAATAAACTAGCAAACAAAAAGAGTCTTGGACCAGATGGATTCACAGTCGAACTCTATCGGATGTACAAAGAGGAGCTGGTACCAAGTCTACTCTCACTATTCCAAAAAATCAAAAAGGAGGGACTCCTCCCTAATCTACTCTATGAAGCCAGCATCAAAACAAACAAAAATCTGGCAGAGACACAACAAAAAAAGAAACTTACAGGCCATACCCCTGATGAACATAGATGCAAAAATCCTCAACAAATTACTGGCAAATCCAATCCAGCAGCATATGATCAAGTAGGCTTTATTCCTGGGATGCAAGCTTGGTTCTACATATGCAAATCAATAAATGTGATTCACTACACAAACAAAAACGATACAAACATCTCAATAGACCCATAAAAAGATTCCAGTAAAATCCAACATAACTTCTTGCTAAAAACTATCAAGAAACTAAGCATTGAAGGAATGTACCTCACAATAAGAACCATCTATGAAAAACCCATAACCTACATAATATTGAATGGGTAAAAGCTGGAAGCATTCCCCTTGGGAACTGAAACAAGACAACATTCTCATTCACCACTCATATTCAATATAGTCTTTGAAGTGCTAGTTAGAGCAATTAGACAAGGGAAAGGAATAGAAGGCATTCAAGGAGGAAGAGAAGTCAAATTTTGTCTCATCAGTGACACTGTAATTCTATATCTAGAACCCTAAAGATTCTGCCAAAAACTTCTATAATTGAGAACTTCAATAAGGTGTCAGGATACAAAATCATTGTATAAAAATTAGTAGCATTTCTATACATCAATATCATTCAAGCTGAGAGTCAAATCAATAATGCAATCTCATTTACAATAGCCACACAACAAAACAAAATATCTAGGTATCCATCTAACAAAAGAGGTAAAAGATCCCTACAAGGAGAACAATAAAACACTGCTGAATGAAGTCATAGATGAAACAAATAAATGGAAAAACATTTCCGGCTCAGGGATTGGAAGAATCAGTATCATTATAATGTCATACTGCTCAAAACAATCTACAGATTCAATGTTATTCCTATCAAACTGCCAATGTCTTTTTTCACAGAATTAGAAAAAAACTATTCTAAAATGTATATAGAACCAAACACCAGCCTGAATAGCAAAAGCAATTCTAACCTAAAAGAACAAAACAAAATTTATTGCCTGTGTTTTGTTATATGAAAAAATTATTTCCAGGACAATTTCAGAAATCTTTTCTCCTATATGTTTTTCTATGATTTTTAGTTACAGGTCTGATGCTTAAGCATTTAATTCATTTTGAGTTGATTTTTTTTTTTTTTTTTTGAGACAGGATCCTGCTCTATTGCCCAAGCTGGAATTCAGCAGCATGATCACAGCTCACTGTAGCCTTGAATTTCTGGGCTCAAGTGATCCTCCTACCTCAGCCTCCTGAGTAGCTGGGACTACATGCGTGTGCTACCACACCCAGCTGATTTTTAAAAATTTTATTTTTAGAGACAAGGTGTTGCTGTGTTGCCCAGTCTGGTCTTGACCTCCCATTCTCAAGAGACCACCCTGCCTCAGCCTCCCCAAGTGCTTGAATTACAAGCATCAGCCACCACACCTGGGCTGATGGTTGTAAATGGTGTAAAACAAATAACCAGTTTCATTCTTTTGCCTGTGGATATACAGTTTTTCCAACACTATTTATTAAATAGTCTATCCTTTCCTCATTGTGTGTTCTTGGCACCTTTGTCAAGAGTCAATTAACTGCAATATGTAGATTTACTTCTGGGTTCTCTGCTGTTCTATTGGTCCATATGTCTGTTTTCATGCCAGCACCATGCTATTTGGATTACTACAGCTTTGTAGTATGTTTTGAAATATACTACAGGTAGTGTGATGCTTCAAGTTTTGTTCTTTTTGCTCAAGATTGCTTTGACTATTCAAGGTTTTTTGTGGTTCTATATTAATTTTACAACTGCCATTGGAATTTTGGTAGGGATTGCACTGAATCTATAAATCACTTTGTATAATATAGACATTTAAAAAATATTATTTCTTCGAATCTATTCACGTTATATTTTTCCACTTATTTGTGTCTTTTAATTTCTTTCATCAGTGTTTTATAGTTTTCAGCATACAGATCTTTCATCTTGGTTAAATTTATTTCTAAGTGTGTTTTGATACTATTGTAAATGGAATTTTAAAAAATTTATTTTTTAGATAATTCATTGTTAGTATAGTATATGGAAGTGCTACTGATTTTTGTATGCTGATTTTGCATGCTGCAGCTTTACTGGATTGGTTTATTAATTTCAGCAGTTTTTTGTGTGGAGTCTTTAGGGTTTTCTATACGTAATATGTCATCTCCAAAGAGACAATTTTACTCCCTCCTTTTGGATTTGGATGCCTTTTATTCCTTCCTTCCTTCCTTCTTTCCTTCCTTCCCTCCTTCCTTCCTTCCTTCTTTCCTTCCTTTCCTTCCCTTCCTTTCCTTCCTTCCCTCCTTCCTTCCTTCCTTTCCTTCCCTTCCTTTCCTTCCTTCCCTTCCTTTCCTTCCTTCCCTTCCTTCCTTCCTTTCCCTTCTTTTTTCCTTCCTCCCTCCTTCCCATTCCTTCCTTCCTTCCTTCCTTTCTTCCCTCCCTCCCCTCTCCTCCCCTCTTCTTCCTCCCTCCCTTTCTTCCTTCCTTCCTTCCTCCCTCCCACCTTTCCTCCCTTCCTTTCTCCCTTCTTTCCTTCCTTCCCTCCTTCCTTCCTTTCTTCCCTTCTCTCTCACTCTCTCCTCTGCTTAATTGCTCTGGCTAAAATTTTCATTGCTCTGTTTAAATAAATGGTGAGACTAGCCATCCTTATCTTATTCTTTACCTTAGAGAAAAAGCTTTCAGTTATTCACCATTGAGTATGACGATAGTGGTAGGCTTATCATATATAACCTTTGTTATGTTGATGTGCATTCCTTCTATACCCAATTTGTTGTGAAGTTTTTTTTTTAATCATAAAAGGGTGGCGAATTTTGTCAATTTTTTTTCCTTTATCAATGGAGATGATTATAGGCAAAAACAGACAAATGAGATTGCATCAAACTAAAAAGCTTCACACACAAATGGAAGAAATCAGCAAAAGGAAAAGGCCACCTCTGGAATAGGAGACAATAGTTACAAACCATTCATTTAAGAGGTTAATATCCAAAATATATAAGAAACTCAAATGTAAATTAAAATTATCGTGAGATATCACCTCACATCTGCTAGAATGGCTATTTAAAAAAGACAAAAAAATGTTGGTAAGAATGTGGAGAAAAGGGAACCCTTGTACACTTTTTATGAGAATGTAAATTAGTATCATCATATGGACAACAGTATGAATGTTCTTCAAAAAATTAAAAATGGGACTACCATATGGCCAATTTTACCACTGGGCACATTCCCAAAGGAACTGAAATCCATATCTCAAAGATATATCTGCACTTCCATGCTTATTGCAGCATTAGTCACTATAACCAAGACATGGAATCAACCTAAGTGTCCATCAGTGTATGAATGGATAAAGAAAATGTGGTATAAATATGCGGTGAAATACTAGTCAGCCACGAAGAAGGTGAAAATCCTTCCATTTGCAACAACATGGATAAACCTGGAGAACATTATTTTAGGTGAAGTAAGTCAGACACAGAAATATGAATACTACATTATCTGACTGACATGTGGAATCTAAAAAATATTGAACTCATAGAAGCAGAGAGTAGAATGCTGCCAGGGAAGCTGGGGAAAGGATGAGATGTTAGTCAAAAGGCAGGAAGTTTCAGTTATACACAGAATGAATAAGTTCTGAAATTTTATTGTACGGTATGGTGACTATAGTTAATAATGTAGTGTATATTTGAAAATTTCTAAGAGAGTAGGTCTTAAATGTTCTTACCACATATACAAACACACAAATGCTAAGTTAAGTGAGGTGCTGGGTATTTTTGTTAGTTTGATTTAATCATTTCACAATATATACATCAAAACATCATGTTGTATGCTATGAATGCTTATGATTTCTATTTGTCAATTATACCTTAATTAAAAAAGGAAAAAACAGTCTTGCAACTTCTTAAATGCAGTTTACAGACTTTTACTACAAAGAAAGTCCTCAGTTGTCAAGAGACATGTTTGAAGTGGATGTGGACTAACTCAGGTCAAGAAAGTTATTCCCTAAAGTTATATACAATACGTGGGAAAGGGACACCTTCTCTTCTGAGATTGATGGAAAAAATAATGTGTTATTAATAGATACTTAATGTTAACACATTAATATCAAAGATCACATCTACAGCTATTTGGAGTAGTAGAGGATTTGTTGGAGGTTGGTTGGTTACTTGGAAATAGAGATGAATAACACCGTCATTGAGAATAAAGGAATTTTTAAAAAATTGAATGATAAAATTCCTTTGAAAACTGATTGGACTGAAGAGGAAATAAGTTTTACTTTAGAACAATTAGATATAAAATCAAATTTATAAAAAGGCACAAATTATATAGAACAATTAGATGTAAAGTTAAATTTATAAAAGGGTACTGTATAATAAAAGTTTTATTATACTTTCTCCATACAGTATGGTTTTTACCCTTTTATAAAGGTTTTATCTTATTTAAGGGTTTTACCTTATAAAAGGGTAAAAACAACACTGTATGAAGAAAGTATAATAACACTGCAACTGCTGTTTGGCTCTTTGCTATAGTCACTTCTGGTGAGAATATATCATGTCTAGTGAGTCTTCAGTTATTTATAACATAAGATAAACTGATAGTGAGTTTGTGATTGAGTATCATGAAGATGTTTAATAAATTTATTTTTAGAAAGACATACACACAAATGTGTATCTATATATGTATACCATATATTTACATGTTAGATAGATAGATAGATATATTCCCATTGTGAATTAGATCTTTTGTTTTATTCTATTACATTTTCCAAAGTGTTTTTAATTGCATATATCAACACTGTTGGTTCTTGTGTGTTATTTATTTTCCTGTCAAACTATAGATTCTCTTCTTGGTTCTAACATTATTTTTCTGTATTTACTTGTAATTTATTCATTGACAATAAAATATTCTGCATTCAAAATAAGTTTAATTTCTTTATTTTCAATTTTTAAGTCTTTATTTCTTTTCTTGTTACATTGACTAGGATCTCCTAAATATGTAGGAGGTGAGAATTCTACCACTGAACCATCAAAACACCTCCTATATCTCCTAAATACGTGGAATACAATCAGTGAAGCTATCCTTATCTTTCTCTTAACTTTATTTAGAATGTTTCTAAAATTTCATCATTAAATATGTTTGCAATAGATTTCTGACAAATCTTGTTTCACAAGTTATGAAATGTTCTTTCCTTATCTGTTTCATAAGCATTATTTTTCTTTTTATTATAAATAACTTTTACAGAAAGCTTTTCCAAAATATTTGACATTTTTGTATAGTTTATCTCTTTTAATTTGTTGGTCTGGTTAAATGTGTGAATGAATATTCTGATATTGAATGATCTATGCATTCTTGAAGTAGTTAATAATTGATAATGGTATATTCATTTTCTTATATATTTTTGAATTTTTATAGTAATATTTTAAGATTTTTGCATCTATGTTCATATGTAAGATTTATTTATAATACTTTGTTCTATTTGTGTGGCCTCACATCAGAATTATTCTAGCCTTGTAAAATAAATCAAAGCTTTATGGATTTCTCTGTTCTTAAAAACTCTGCAAGAGCTATGAAAAGATGTTGAATGATCTATGCATTCTTGAAATAGTTAATAATTTATAATGGTATATTCATTTTCTTACATATTTTTGGATTTTTATAGTAATATTTTAAGATTTTGCATCTTTGTTTATATGTAAGATTTATTTATAATATTTTGTTCTATTTGTATGGCCTCACCATCAAAATTATTCTAGCCTTGTAAAATAAAGCTTTACTGATTTCTCTGTTCTTAAAGACTCAGAAAGAGCTATAAAAAATAGGGTTAGGTACAAGTTTGGTGAAAATTGCCTGTAAAATTACATGGGCTCGGTTGCCTCTTATAAATAAAATTTTAGATACTAATTTTGTTGATAAGTTGAGTGAGTGAATATATATGCATTTTTCAACAAAATAGTTATTTAGTATTTCTATCTTGTTTCCAAATCATATAAAGAAATTACCAGATAATGACTACCAGTATATATCTCTTATCTTGCTATTGCTATGTAGAGTCTTAATTTTTAAAATTTTTGTGTTCTTTATTTTAAATAGAATTTATTTTTTAGAGAAGTTTTAGGTTCATACCAAAATTGAGGGGAAAGTACAGAGTTCTCATATGTCCTCTACACATGCATAACCTTCCCCACTACCGACATCCTTCACCAGAGTGGTACATTTGTTACAATTCACAAACCTATGTTGACACATCATTATCACCCAAATAAAATAAATACAAGTCCACAGTTTATATTAGTGTTCACTCATGGTATTGTACATTCTATGGGTTTGGACAAATGTGTCATCGGCTTGGACAAATGTATAATGACAAGTATTTGCTATTAGAGTATCATAATGCATATTATCCATATATTATAGTACCATAGCTTGGGGAACAGGTGGTTTTTGGTTACATGGGTAAGTTCCTTAGTGGTGATTTCTGAGATTTTGGTGCACCTGTTGTATGAACACTGTATACTGCACCCAATGTGTAGACTTCCACCCTTCATCCTCATCTCATCCTTCTCCTTGAGTCCCCAAAGTCCATTATATCATTCTCACACGTTTGTGTCTTCATAGCTTAGCTCCCACTTATAAATGAGAAGATATGATATTTGGCTGTCCATTCCTGAGTGACTTCATTTAGAATAATGGTCTCTAACTCCATCCAGGTTGTTGTGAATGTCATTATTTTGTTCTGTTTTTATAGCTGAGTAGTATTTCATGGTGTGTGTGTGTATATATATATATATGTATCATGAAATGGTACCACATTTTCTTTACCCACTTGTTGGTTGGTAGGCCTTTAGGCTGGTTTCATATTTTTGCAATTGTCAATTGTGCTGCTATCAACATGTGTGTGCAAGTGTCTTTTTCATATAATAACTTCTTTTCCTCTGGGTAGATACCCAGTAATGGGATTGCTGGATCAAATGGTAGTTCTACTTTTAGTTCTTTAAGGAATCTCCACACTGTTTTCCATAGTGGTTGTACTAGTTTACGTTCCTGCTAGCAGTGTAAAAGTATACTCTTTTCACCACATCCATGCCAACATCTATTTTATTTTTATTTTTTATTTATAGCCATTCTTGCAGGAGTAAGATGATATCTCACTGTGGTTTTAATTTGCATTTCCCTGATAATTAATAATGTTGAGCATTTTTTCATATGTTTGTTGGCCATTTGTATATCTTTTTTTGGGAATTGCCTATTCATGTCCTTAGCCCACTTTTTGATAGAGTTGTTTTTTCTTGCTGATTTGTTTGAGCTTTTTGTAGATTCTGGATATTAGTTCTTTGTCACATGCAGAGTTTGTGAAGATTTTCTCCCACTCTGTGGGTTGTCTGTTTACTATGCTGATTATTTCTTCTGCTATGCAGAAGCTTTTTAATTTAATCAAGTTCCATCTATTTATCTTTGTCTTTGTTGCATTTGCTTTTGGGCTCCTGGTCATGAACTCCTTGCCTAAGCCAATGTCAAGAGGAGTTTTTCCAGTGTTATTTTCTATAATTTTTATGGCTTCAGGTCTTAGATTTAAGTCTTTGATTCATCTCGAGTTCATTTTTGTGTAAGGTGAGAGATAAGGATCCAGTTTCATTCTTCTACATGTGGCTTGTCAATTATCCCACCACCATTTGTTGAATAGGGTGTCTTTTCCCCACTTTGTTTTTGTTTGCTTTCTCAAAGATCAGCTGGCTGTAAGTATCTGGCTTCATTTCTGAGTTCTCTATTGTGTTCCATTTGTCTACATGCCTGTGTTTATACCAGTACCATGCTGTTTTGGTGACTATGGCCTAGTAGTATAGTTTGAAGTCAGGTAATGTGATTCCTTCAGATTTGTTCTTTTTGCTTAGTCTTCCTTTGGCTATGTGGGCTCTTTTTTGGTTGCATATGAATTTTAGGATTGTTTTCTCTACTTCTGTGAAGAATGATGATGGTATTTTGTTGGGAATTGCATTGAATCTGTAGATTGCTTTTGGCAGTATAGTCATTTTCACAATATTGATTCTACCCATTCATGAGCATGGGATGTGTTTCCATTTGTTTCTGTGGTTGATGACTTCTTTCAGGAGTGTTTTGTAGCTTTCCTTGTAGATATCTTTCACCTCCTTGGTTAAGTATATTCCTAAGTATTTTATTTATTTATTTTCTTTTGCAGCTGATGCAAGAGGGACTGCGTTCTTGATTTGATTCTCAGCTTGGTCATTGCTGGTGTATAGCAGTGCTATTGACTTTGTGCACATTTATTTTGTATCCTGAAATGTTACCGAATTTATTTATCAGATCTAGGAGCTTTTTGGATGAGTCTTAAGGGTTTTCTAGGTATACAATTATATCATTGGCAAAAAGTGACAGCTTGACTTCATCTTTACTGATTTGGATGTGTTTTATTTATTTCTCTTGTCTGATTGCTCTGGCTAGGACTTCCAGTACTATGGTTAATAGAAGTGATGAAAGTGGGCATTCTTCTCTTGGTCCAGTTCTCAGGTGAAATGCTTTCAACTTTTCCGCATTCAGTATAATGTTGGCTATGGATTTGTCATAGATGGCTTTTATTACCTTGAGGTATGTCCTTTCTATGCCAATTTTGCTGAGGGCTATAATCATAAAGAGATGCTGGATTTTGTCAAATACCTTTTCTGTGTCTATTGAGATAATCATGTGATTTTTGTTTCTAATTCTTTTTACATGATATATCACATTTATTACTTGCATATGTTAAACCATCCCTGCATCCCTAGTATGAAACCCACTATATCATCGTGTATTATCTTTTTGATATGCTGTTGGACTCAGCTAGTATTTTGCTGAGGATTTTTGCATTTATGTTCATCAGGGATATTGGTCTGTAGTTTTCCTTTTTTTGTTATATCCTTTCCTGGCTTTGGTATTAGGGTAATAATAGCTTCATATAATGATTTATGGAAGGTTCCCTCTTTATCTTTGGAAATAGCTTCAGTAAGATTTGTACCAATTATTTGAATATATGATAGAATTCAGCTATGAATCCATCTGGTCCTAGATTTTTTTTTGTTAGCAATTTTTAAGTTACTGTTTCAATCTCACTACTTGTTATTGGTCTGTTCAGAGTTTCCATTTTTTCATGGTTTAGTCTATGATGGTTGTATATTTCCAGGAATGTATCCATCTCCTCTAGATTTTCTGATTTATGTGCATAAAGGTGTTCATAGTGGTCTTAAATGGTCTTTGTATTTCTGTGGTATTGGTTGTAATATCTCTCATTTTTTTTCTAATGCAGCTTATTTGAATCCTCTCCCTTCTTTTCCTGGCTAATCTCAATTTTGTTTATATTTTCAAAGAACCAGTTTTTGTTTTATTTCTCCTTTGTGGGGTCTTTTTTTATTTCAATTTCATTTAGTTCTGCTCTGATCTTATTTATTTCTTTTATTCTGCTGGGGTTGGGTTTGGTTTGTTCTTGTTTCTCTAGTTCCTTGAGATGTGATGTTAGCTTGTATATTTGTTCTCTTTCAAACTTTTTGATGTAGGCTTAATGCTATGAACTTTCCTCTTAGCACCACTTTTGCTGTATCTCAGAGGTTTTGATAAATTGTGTCACTAATATCATTCAGTTCAAAGAATTTTTTAATTTCCATCTTGATTCATTTTTGACCCAAAGATCAATTAAGAGCAGAATATTTAAATCCCATGTATTTGTATAGTTTTGACAATTCTTTTTAGAGATAATTCTCAGTTATATTCCACTGTGGTCTGAGAGGATACTTGATACAATTTTGATTTTCTGAAATTTATCAAGACTTTTTTTTAAGCTGAAGAAATTTACTTTTTTTTCTGGGTGCACACACAACATAATTATAGACAAGTTTCAATACACAGGAAAACTCTTCTGTCCACCTCTCTTTATGCTCAATAAATCATCACAATAATTTTTACAGTTTTTAAAACAACACAGCTTTCTTGGGCTGAACATATTGTTGTGCAAGAACATATTGGTATTGGTACATTACAGTTACTTACAATGTTTTTTAAGAACAGCACTGGAGAAAAATAAGTTATTTAAATATCGATTTTTTATATATATAGAAAGTACAATGCTGTTAGTTGTTATATAACATATGTAACAATTTCTTTCCTCTATCAATTTTAAATCAAGATAACTTAGACTCAGACTATCATATTTTTTTCTGAAAAAATACAGTACACACATGGCAGCAGTGACTTGATGAAATGACATCTTTTGCTGCAGTTATGAAAGCAAACTTTACTATGTAGGAACTGATTGCCAATAGATTAGTAATTTCCAATGTCACCCACACCTGGGGGTTTAGAACAGAGAAAAAGGCCTCTGACTAAGGCAAGGCCATGAAAGGATATCTGCTTCTTGGTTATCTGGGTATGTAAACAGTAATAGTTGGAGCTGACTGAATTTCCTTCCAGACAGCTCTGAAGTGAAAATTATCTATTATGTGTATGTGTAGCTACCTGAGCCAAACAGCCTTTCCAGGTTTCTTTTGTACTTTCCAAAGACAACAATTTTCACTGTTACTCAAAATTCTTTACCAAATGCAACTGATTAAAACTGGATGTTGCTGAAGCCTACCACCTGTTTAATAATGTCCACAGGCAGCCCCAAACCATCTGAGTGAAACATCACACCCAAACATTCAGCTTTTCTCAGACCAAATTAAAAGTTTAAAGAGAAAAAAAAAGACCAAACAAACACTAAATATACTTTAAAAATCTAAAACAACACAATAAAGTTAAAACAATCTCAAACTAGGTGTTCCCACTGAAAATTATTTGTGGTCCCTGAATTTGATTTTCAATTCAAAGGCATTGATTTTCAAAGAAGAGTGATAAAAATATGGTTTGGCATTCTCAAAAACTCCAAAAAGTTTCCCCTTCTGCTGCGACTTTCACTTAAATGAAAATCCTACACTGAAAATGTACTGGAACTTGGAAATTCACATGAGATTTCTCTCTCTCCTTTGTTATCTCTTACATGACTTTTGTGTGTTTTTTTGCTCAGTTTAAGCAATGACGAGATCTGTCTGAATGTCAAGCCGAGGTATTTTGAAAGCAGGAAGACAAGCCTGTTTACAGCACCCACCTCCACCATAGCACGTGAAATGCACTGAACACTTTAGCTATATGAGAACCCTGCAGCTTCATTACATTGCAATTAGTCTAGGCCACAAAACGAGAGGACAAACATGAGCTGTTTTTAGGAGTTTAATAGAAATTTGGCAGCTTTAGCTTTTTATTCTACATTTCCACAATTTCTTCATATGGCATCTCATACAAGGTGAAAATTATTAGAGAAACATGAATTAGTTTTTAGAAATGCATACGAATGCATGAAAAAATACATCAACTGAGAATGCTAAAGATGGCTTTGTAATGTATGAAACCACTCCCTCTCCAATCCAAGGGAAATGATTTGTTTTAATAAGTAGATGAAATATTACAGAACTTTTAATCAAGAGCTTGTGGTCAAGGTGTTTATATTATAAATGATTGCATTTGATGCTTAAAATAGTGTTCATGATAATAATGTAAAGGAAAATCATTTTGTAAGCAATGGGAATCTTAATAGTTTAGCTGTTTAAGTTTGCTGTTTGTTAGAATCAGAAAATCTATCAAGACTTTTTTTGTGACCTATCATATGGCCTATCTTGGAGAATGTTCCAGGTGCTGATGAAAATAATGTATATTCTACAGTTGTTGGGTAGAATGTTCTGTAAATATCTGTTAAGTCCATTTGTCCTAGGGTACAGTTTAAGTCCATTGTTTCTTTGTTGATTTTCTGCCTTGATGACCTATCTAATGCTTTCAGTGGAGTACTGAAGTACCAACTATTATTGTGTTGCCATCTATCTCATTTCTTAGGTCTAGTAGTAATTGTTTTATAAATTTGGGAGCTCCAGTATTAGGTGCATATGTATTTAGGACTGTGATATTTTCCTGTTGGACTAATCCTTTTATCATTATATAATGTTCCTCTTTGTCTTTTTTTTTCTGTTGCTGCTTTAAAGTCTGTTTTGTCTGATATAAAAATAGCTATTCCTGCTCACTTTTGATTTCCATTTGCGTGGAATATCTTTTTCCACCCCTTTATCTTAAGTTTATGGGAGTCATTATGTGTTAGGTGAGTGTTATGAAGACAGCAGATAATTGATTGGTGGATTTTTATCCATTCTGTGATTCTGTATCTTTTAAGTGGAGGATTTAGGCCATTTATATTCAATGTTAGTATTGAAATGTGAGGTACTATTCTGCATGGTAGTTGCTTCCCAAATCCCTTTTTTTCCCATTGTATTATTGTTTTTTAGGCCCTGTGAGATTTGTGCTTTAAGGAGGTTCTATTTTGGTGGAATTTTGAAGTTTTGTTTCAAGATTTGGAGCTCCTTTTAGCAATTCTTGTAGTGGTGGCTTGCTAGTGGCAAATTCTCTCAGCATTTGTTTGTCTGAAAAAGACTTTATCACTCCTTTATTTATAAAGCTTAGTTTTGCTGGATACAAAACTATTTGCTGACAGTTATTTTGTTTCAGGGGGCTAAAGATAGGATGCCAATCTCCTCTGACTGGTAAGGTTTCTGCTGAGAAATCTGCTGTTACTCTGATAGTTTTCTACTACAGGTTATCTGATGCTTTTGTCTCACAGCTCTTAAGATTGTTTCCTTCATCTTGACTTTAAATAATCAGATAACTATGTGCCTAGGTAATGATCATCCTGCTATGAATTTCCCAGGTGTTCTTTGAGCTTCTTGTATTTGGATGCCTAGACCTCTAGCAAGACCAGTGAAGTTTTCCTCAATTATTGCCTCAAATAAAATTTCCAAACTTTTAGATTTCTCTTCTTCCTCAGGAACACCAATTATTCTCAGGTTTGGCTGCTTAACATAATCTGAAATTTCTTGGAAGTTTTGCTCATTTTTGTAATTCTTTTTTGTCTTTGTCTGATTGGGTTAATTTTGAAGCCTTATATTTGGACTCTGAAGTTCTTTCTTCTACTTGTTCTAGTCTATTGTTGATACTTTCAAATGCATTTTGTATTTCTCTAAGTATGTCTTTGATTTCCAGAAGTTGTGATTATTTTTTCTTTATGTTATCTATTTTTTTCTGGAGATTTTTTTATCCATATCCTGTAAGAAATAACTAAAATCAGAGCAGAACTGAAGGAAATAGAGACACAAAAAACCCTTCAAAAAATAAATGAATCCAGGAGCTGGTTTTTTGAAAGGATCAACAAAATTGATAGACCGCTAGCAAGATTAATAAAGAAAAAAAGAGAGAAGAATCAAATAGATGCAATAAAAAATGATAAAGGGGATATCACCACCGATCCCACAGAAATACAAACTACCATCAGAGAATATTACAAACACCTCTATGCAAATAAACTAGAAAATCTAGAAGAAATGGATAAATTCCTCAACACATACACCCTCCCAAGACTAAACCAAGAAGAAGTTGAATCTCTGAATAGACCAATAACAGGAGCTGAAATTGTGGCAATAATCAATAGCTTACCAATCAAAAAAAGTCCAGGTCCAGATGGATTCACAGCCGAATTCTACCAGAGGTACAAGGAGGAGCTGGTACCATTCCTTCTGAAACTATTCCAATCAATAGAAAAAGAGGGAATCCTCCCTAACTCATTTTATGAGGCCAGCATCATCCTGATACCAAAGCCTGGCAGAGACACAACAAAAAAAGAGAATTTTAGACCAATATCCTTGATGAACATTGATGCAAAAATCCTCAATAAAATACTGGCAAATCGAATCCAGCAGCACATCAAAAAGCTTGTCCACCATGATCAAGTGGGCTTCATCCCTGGGATGCAAGGCTGGTTCAATATACGCAAATCAATAAATGTAATCCAGCATATAAACAGAACCAAAGACAAAAACCACATGATTATCTCAATAGATGCAGAAAAGGCCTTTGACAAAATTCAACAACCCTTCATGCTAAAAACTCTCAATAAATTAGGAATTGATGGGACGTATCTCAAAATAATAAGAGCTATTTATGACAAACCCACAGCCAATATCATACTGAATGGGCAAAAACTGGAAGCATTCCCTTTGAAAACTGGCACAAGACAGGGATGCCCTCTCTCACCACTTCTATTCAACATAGTGTTGGAAGTTCTGGCCAGGGCAATTAGGCAGGAGAAGGAAATCAAGGGTATTCAATTAGGAAAAGAGGAAGTCAAATTGTCCCTGTTTGCAGATGACATGATTGTATATCTAGAAAACCCCATTGTCTCAGCCCAAAATCTCCTTAAGCTGATAAGCAACTTCAGCAAAGTCTCAGGATACAAAATCAATGTGCAAAAATCACAAGCATTCTTATACATCAATAACAGACAAACAGAGAGCCAAATCATGAGTGAACTCCCATTCACAATTGCTTGAAAGAGAATGAAATACCTAGGAATCCAACTTACAAGGGATGTGAAAGACCTCTTCAAGGAGAACTACAAACCACTGCTCAAGGAAATAAAAGCGGATACAAACAAATGGAAGAACATTCCATGCTCATGGGTAGGAAGAATCAATATCATGAAAATGGCCATCCTTCCCAAGGTAATTTACAGATTCAATGCCATCCCCATCAAACTACCAATGACTTTCTTCACAGAATTGGAAAAAACTACTTTCAAGTTCATATGGAACCAAAAAAGAGCCCGCATTGCCAAGTCAATCCTAAGCCAAAAGAACAAAGCTGGAGGCATCACACTACCTGACTTCAAACTATACTACAAGGCTACAGTAACCAAAACAGCATGGTACTGGTACCAAAACAGAGATATAGATCAATGGAACAGAACAGAGCCGTCAGAAATAATGCCACATATCTACAAGTATCTGATCTTTGACAAACCTGACAAAAACAAGAAATGGGGAAAGGATTCTCTATTTAATAAATGGTGCTGGGAAAACTGGCTAGCCATAGGTAGAAAGCTGAAACTGGATCCCTTCCTTACACCTTATACAAAAATCAGTTCAAGATGGATTAAAGACTTAAATGTTAGACCTAAATCCATAGAAACCCTAGAAGAAAACCTAGGCATTACCATTCAGGACATAGGCATGGGCAAGGACTTCATGTCTAAAACACCAAAAGCAATGGCAACAAAAGCCAAAATTGACAAATGGGATCTAATTAAACTCAAGAGCTTCTGCACAGCAAAAGAAACTACCATCAGAGTGAACAGGCAACCTACAAAATGGGAGAAAATTTTCGCAACCTACTCATCTGACAAAGGGCTAATATCCAGAATCTACAATGAACTCCAACAAATTTACAAGAAAAAAACAAACAACCCCATCAAAAAGTGGGCAAAGGACATGAACAGACACTTCTCAAAAGAAGACATTGATGCAGCCAAAAAACACATGAAAAAATGCTCACCATCACTGGCTATCAGAGAAATGCAAATCAAAACCACAATGAGATACCATCTCACACCAGTTAGAATGGCAATCATTAAAAAGTCAGGAAACAACAGGTGCTGGAGAGGATGTGGAGAAATAGGAACACTTTTACACTGTTGGTGGGACTGTAAACTAGTTCAACCCTTGTGGAAGTCAGTGTGGCAATTCCTCAGGGATCTAGAACTAGAAATTCCATTTGACCCAGCCATCCCATTACTGGGTATATACCCAAAGGACTATAAATCAGGCTGCTATAAAGACACATGCACACGTATGTTTATTGCGGCATTATTCACAATAGCAAAGACTTGGAACCAACCCAAATGTCCAACAATGATAGACTGGATTAAGAAAATGTGGCACATATACACCATGGAATACTATGCAGCCATAAAAAATGATGAGTTCACGTCCTTTGTAGGGACATGGATGAAATTGGAAATCATCATTCTCAGTAAACTATCGCAAGAACAAAAAACCAAACACCGCATATTCTCACTCATAGGTGGGAATTGAACAATGAGAACACATGGACACAGGAAGGGGAACATCACACTCTGGGGACTGTTGTGGGGTGGGGGGAGGGGGGAGGGATAGCATTGGGAGATATACCTAATGCTAGATGACGAGTTGGTGGATGCAGCGCACCAGCATGGCACATGTATACATATGTAACTTACCTGCACATTGTGTACATGTACCATAAAACCTAAAGTATAATAATAATAATAATAATAATAAAAGAAAAAAAAATAAAAAATAAAATTTCTTTAAATTGTTTTTCACCTTTCTGTGATAACTTTTTGAGTAGCTCAATAATCAAACTTCTGAATTCTCTGTCTGGCAATTCAGCAATTTTATCTTCATTTGGATCCCTTGCTGGGGGGCTAGTGTAATATTTTGGAGAGTGATATAGAGCACTGTTTTGTCGTATTAGCAGAATTACTTTCCCGGTTCCTTCTGAGTTAGGCTATTTTAGTGGAAAGGTCTGGAACTCAAGGCTTGCTATTCATATTCTTTTGTCCCATGGGTGATCCCTTGATGTGGTGCTCTCCCTATTCCTTTAGGGATAGGGCTTTCTGAGAGCTGGGCTGCAGTGTTTTTTATTGCTCATCTTGGTTTAGCCACCCAGCGGGGCTTCTAGGCTCTGGGTTGGTGCTGGAGAATGTCTGTGAAGATTCCTGAGAAGCGATCTGTCTTCAGGTCTCCCAGCCATGGATACCAGCAAGTGCTCTGGTGGAGGTGGCAGGGGAGTGAAGTAGACTCTGTGAGAGTCCTTGATTGTAGTGCACTGTCTTTCTTAAATGCTGGTTATGTTAGCAGTGAAGTTGTCATGTGGACAGACTCAGGACCTCTGATTAGCTGGGATGTTGCAGGTGGTGGAATTAGCTGTTGTTTTCTCATTTTGGGGAGCAGGATTATTCTGTCATGAGTTGCTGTAATGGCCTGAGTTGATTGGCCTCCAGCCAGGAGGTGGCACTTTGCAAAGAGCACCAGCTGCAGTGGTAGTAGGGGAATGTAAGCTCACCCTAAGTTGGCCAGTATAAGTATTTTGGTTTCTCAGGCATCAGGCAGGGCCATAAAGCTCCCAAGAGTTTCTATCTTTTGTGTTTTGCTACCATGGTGGGTAGAGAATTACCATCAGGTGGGGCCAGGGTTAGACAACTCTGGGTTCAAACTCTCCTGGAGTGGGGCTTGACTCAGCCACTGTGGGGAATGGGAGGGTGGTACTAAGGCCAATAGGGTTATGTTCCAGAGGTGATTATGGTCTCTGTTGTGTCACATAGTTTGCCAGGGAAGTGGGGGCTAGCTGATGGTAAAAAGCCTCACCAAGCTCCCATGCAGTTGATAAGGCTGGTCTCATTCCCACAGTGCCCCCACTCAGAACTTGCCCCAGGTTGTAAGCTTTCCTGTTGAGAATGTAGGCATGACTTTTAGGCCTTTCCTACCTCCACCTGCCCACAATGTCATCAGTGGCTCCTGTGCTTGTATCTGCAGCAGTTCCCATTAGCTTCCCAGATACTGCTCAAGAAAATTTGTGCCCAGTCAAAACTATTACAAATTTCATTTGGAAGCTTCTTTCACCCTGTGACTCCTCTTTAATTTTGTTGACTGCCTTTCCCAAGGGCCCCTGTGAGATGTAGTCCTGGATGGCTTCCCTGGTCTTGAGCTGGAGACTGGGATTGCCTACAAGTTTCTTCCCACTGATGCTTCAACTTTTATATTTCTCATGGCTCCCTAAGTTCATTTCAGCTGTAAGTAAGGTTAAATCCTTCTCCTGTGATCTGGAATTTCAGACTTCCCAGTGGGGACGTGTGTTTGGATGCAGGTTTTCCTCCCTCTTGTACTTGGGAAACTCACAGTTTTTCACAAGTCCCATTGAATTTGCAGTGGCATGGCACTTCTTTCAAAGGATCTGTGAATTCTTTTGTTTTATCCTGGTGTGTCTCTGTGGTGGTTCTTGGAGCAAAAGGTCATGGTGTGGGTCTCCATACTCTGTTCTGTCCATCCAAGTGAGAGCTGAACATTGGCCATGTCTCCTATTTGCCATCTTCTTCTCCAACTACGGCTGCATCTTTCTCTGTATATTTTTGATAGCAATCCTTTATCATATATTTCTTTTACAAATATTTTTCTCCCAGTCTGTAGTTTGTGTTTTCATTCTCTTGATAGTGTCTTTCACAGAGATAAAGTTATTATTTTAATAAAATCCAGCTTACCAATATTTTCTTTTATGGATTGTGCCATTGGTG
This sequence comes from Pongo abelii, assembly GCF_028885655.2. Taxonomy (NCBI): domain Eukaryota; kingdom Metazoa; phylum Chordata; class Mammalia; order Primates; family Hominidae; genus Pongo; species Pongo abelii. Next base: position 122,292,933 of record NC_071988.2, on the reverse strand, counting down.
TTGTATCTAAAAAAATCATCACCAAGCCCAACGTTACTTAGATTTTCTCCTATGTCATCTTCTGGGAGTTTTATAGTTTTGCATTTTGCATTTAGATCTGTGATCCATTTTGAATTTATTTTTGTGAAGGGTATAAGATTAATTTTTGTGCATGTGGATGTCCAGTTGTTCCAGCACCATTTGTTGAAAAGACTATCATTTTCTCCACTGTATTACCTATATGATGTTGTCAAAAATCAGTTGACCATATTTATATGGGTCTATTTCTGTGCTCTCTGTTTGATCTCTTTGTCTATTCTTTTACCTGTACCACTCTATCTTAATTGTCATAGCTTTACAATAAGTCTTGAATTTGGGTAGTGTCTGTTCTTCACTTTGTTTTTCCTCAATATTGTGTTGGATATTCTAGGATTTTTGCCTCTCCTTATAAATTTTGGTTTAAGTTTGTCAATATCTGCAAAATAATTTGTTAAGATACTGATTGGGATTGCATTGAATCTGTAGATCAAGTTGAGAAAAGCCGATATATTGACAATGTTGAGTCTTCCTATTCATGAATCTGGAATATTTCTCAAATTTTTAAATTCTTTGAACTCTTTTATCTGAGTCTTACCATTTTCCTCATGTAGATCTTGTATATATTTTGTTAGATTTATATTGAAATATTTCATTTTGGGGAGTACTAATGTAAATCTAATGTGTTTTTAATTTCAAAATTCAATTGTTCATTGTTGGCATATAGAAAAGTGCTTTACTTTTGTGTATTAACCTTCTATCTTGCAAATTTACTGTAATACCTTATTAGTTCAGAAGTTTTTGTGTTGACTTTTAGATTCCTTTTTACATAAACATGTCATCTGAAAATAACACAGTTTTGTTTATTTTTAATCTGGATATATTTTATTTCTTTGTATTGACTTATGCATTACCTTGAAAATTGACATTGAAAATTAGTGGTGAGAGGAGATATCTGTATTTTGTTCCTGATTTTAGCAGGAGTTTTGAGTTTCTCACTATTAAATATGATGTTAGCTGTAGGTATTTTATAGATATTGTTTATCAAGTTGAGTAAGTTCCCCTCAATTCCTAGTTTACTGAGAGTTTTTGTCAAGAGTAGATACTGAATTTTGTCAAATGCATTTTCTGCAACTATTGATATAATCTTGTGATATTTCTTCTTTAAACTATTGATGTGATGGATTACATTAAGTGATTTTTGAATCTCAAACTGGCTTTGCATACCTGGAATTAATCCCATTTTTTCCATGATTGTGATGGTTAATATTCAGTGTCAACTTGATTAGATTGAAGGATGCAAACTATTGTTCTTGGGTGTGTCTGTGAGAATGTTGCTAAAGGAGATTAACATTTGTGTCAGTGGACTGGGAGAGGCAGACCCACCCTCATTCTGGGTGGGCACAAGCTAATCAGCTGCCAGCATGGCTAGAATAAAGCAGATAGAAGAAATTGGAAAGACTTGACTTGCTGAGTCTTCCGGCCTTCGTCTTTCTCCCATGCTGAATGCTTCCTGCCCTTGAACATTGGATTCTAAGTTCATCAGCTTTTGGACTCTTGGACTTACACTAGTGGTTTTCCAGGGGCTCTTGGGCCAGAGACTGAAGGCTGCACTGTTGGCTTCCCTGCTATTGAGGTTTTGGGACTTGGACTGGCTTCTTTGCTCCTCAGCTTGCAGATGGCCTATTGTAGGACTTTACCATGTGATCTTGTGAGTCAATACTCTTTAATAAACTTCCCTTCATACATACCTATATCCTATTAGTTCTGTCCCTTTAGAGAACCCTTACTAATACAATGATGTATATTTGTTTATATACATTGTTGGATTTGATTTGGTAATATTTTATTGATGATTATTGCATCAGTGTTTATTAGAGATATTAATTTGTAGTTTTCTTGTCTTGTAATGTGTTTGTCTTGTTGTGGTGTTATGGTTGTGCTGGCCTCATAGAATGTGTCGGATAGTACTTCCTTTTTTTCTACTGTTTTTTAAAATTTATTTTTATTTTTATTTATTTTTAGTTTTTGTGAGTACATAGTAGGTATATATATTTATGGAGTATATGAGATGTTTGATACAAACATGCAATGTGAAATAAACATGGGGAATGGGGGTATCCATCCCCTCAAAAATTTTTCCTTTGATTTACAAAAAATCCAGTTACACTCTTTAAGCTATTTAAAAATGTACAATTAATTTGTTATTGACTATAGTCACCCTATTTGCTATTAAAGAGTAGGTCTTATTCATTTTTTCTAACAACTTTTTTGTACCCATTAACCATCCCTACCTTCCCTGCAGACCCTCACTACTCTTCCCAGCCTCTCGTACCCATCCTTCTACCCTCTAAGTTCATGAGTTCAATTGTTTTGATTTTTAGATCCCACAAATAAGTGAGAACATGCAATGTTTGTCTTTCTGTGCCTGGCTTATTTTACATAACATAATGATCTCCAGTTCCATCCATGTTGTGAATGACTGGATGTCATTCTTTTTTATAGCTGAATAGTAATCTATTGTGTATATGCACCACATTTTCCTTATTCATTCATCTGTTCATGGACTCTTAGTTTGCTTCCAAATCTTAGCTATTGTAAACAGTGCTGCAACAAACATAAGAGTACAGCTATCTCTTCAATATACTGATTTCCTTTCTTTTGAGTATGTACCTAGCACTAGGATTGCTGGATTATGTAGTAGCTCAATTTTTAGTTTTTGAGGAACCTCCAAACTGTTCTCCATAGTCGTTGTACTAATTTACATTTCCACCAACTGCATATAAGTGTTCCCTTTTCTTCACTTCCTCACTAGCTTTTGTTATTATCTGTCTTTTGAATATAAGCCATTTTAACAAGGGTGAGATAATAACTTATTGTAGTTCTGATTTTTATTTCTCTGATGATCAATGGTGTTGAGCATCTTTTCATATGACTGTTTGCCATTTTTATGTCTTCTTTTGAGAAGTGCTTATTCAAATCTTTTGCCCATTTTTGATTAGATTATTAGATTTTTTTCTATAGAGTTGTTTGAACTCGTTATATATTCTGGCTATTAATTCCTTGTCAAAGGGTGGTAGTTTGCAAATATTTTCTGCCATTCTGTGGGTTGTTGCTTAACTTTGCTGATTGCTTGCTTCACTGTGCAGAAGGCTTTTAACTTGATGTGATCCCATTTCTCCATTTTTTCTTTGGTTGTCTGTGGTTGTGAAGTATTGCTCAAGAAATCTTTGCCCAGACCAATGTCCTGGAGATTTTCCCCAATGTTTTCTTGTAGTAGTTTTATACTTAGAGGTCTTACATTTAAGTCTTTAATCCATTCTGACTTAATGTCTGTATATGGTGATAGATAGGGGTCTAATTTTATTCTTCTGCATATGGATATTCAGTTTTACTATCATCATTTATTGAAGAGATTTTCTTTTCCCCAGTGTGTGTTCTTCACACCTTTGTTGAAAATGAGTCTAAGTGTGTGGATTTGTTTCTGGGTTTTCTATTTTGTTCCATTCATCTATATGTCTGTTTTTATACCAGTACTATGTTGTTTTGGTTACTGTAGCTCTGTAGTATGGTAATGTGATTTCTCCAGGTTTGTTCTTTTTGCTTAGTATAGCTTTGGCTGTTCTGAATCTTTTTGGATTCCATATAAATTTTAGGATTGTGTGTTTTATTTTTGTAAAGAATGCCATTGGTACTTTGATAGAGGTGACACTGAATTTGTAGATCGCTTTAAGTGGTATAGGTAGTTTAACAATGTTAATTTTTTCAATCCATGAACATGGAATTTTTTTATTTTTTGGTGTCCACTTTAATTTATTTCATCAAGGTTCTATAGTTTTCATTAAAGTGATCTTTCAGTTCTTTGGATAAGTTAATTCCTAGGCATTTAATTTTATGTCTGGTTATTGTAAATGGAATTATTTTTTAAATTTCTTTTTTTGCGTTTTTCATTGTTGGCATATAGAAATGCTACTGATTTTGTTTATTGATTTTGTATCCTGCTACTTTACTGAATTTGTTGATCAGTTTAATAGTTTTTTGGCTGGCTCATTAGGTTTTGCCAAATATAAGGTTACGTCATCTTCAAATAAATATAATTTCCATCCTGGCTGAGATGGTGAAACCCTGCCTCTACTAAAAATACAAAAAATTAGCCGGGCGTGGTGGCGGGTGCCTATAGTCCCAGCTACTCAGGAGGCTGAGGCAGGAGAATAGCATGAACCTGGGAGGCAGAGCTTGCAGTGAGCAGGGATTGCACCACTGCACTCCAGCCTGGGCGACAGAGCAAGACTCCATCTCAAAAAAAAAAAAAAAAAAAAGATAATTTGACTTCTTCCTTGGCAATTTGGATGTTCTTGATTTCTTTCTCTTTTCTGATTACTCTAGCTTGGACTTCCAGTACTATGTTGAATAACAGTGGTGACAGTGAGCACCTCGTGTTTCAGATCTTAGAGAAAAGGCTTTCAGTTTTCCCCTGCTAAATATTATACTAGCTGTGGGTCTGTCATATATTGCTTTTATTATGTTGAGTTATATTTCCAATATCCTCAGTTTTTCTCTTCCATAAGAAGCAACGCTTCATTCATTCAAAATTTATCATGAGATTGCAATCATTCTGTCACATCTTGAGGCTCTGTTTCTAAATCTAGTTCTCTTACAATTTCCATCACATCTGCAGTTACTTCCTCCACTAAAGTCTTGAATCCCTCTAAGTCATCTATGAAGGTAGGAATCAATTTCTTTCCAACTCCTGTTAGTGTTGATGTTTTGACCTCCTCCCATGAATGATAAATGTTCTTATGGGAATCCGAAATGGTGAATCTTTCCCAAAATGTTTTAAATTTACTTTATACAGATTCATCAGAAAAAAATCAACCCTATTGCAGCAAAAGCCTTACAAAATGTATTTCTTAAATAATAAGACCTGAAAGTTGAAATTACTCCTTGATCTATGAGTTGCAGAGTGGTGTTGTGTTAGCAGGCACAAAAACAACATTAATCTTTCACATCTTCATCAGAGCTGTCAATGATCAGCAATATTTTGAAAGAAATCTGTTTTTTTCCTAGGCAGTAGGTCTCAACAGTGGGCTTAAAATATTCAGTAAACCATACTGCAAATAGATGTGCTATCATCCAGGCCTTGTTTATGTATAGAGCACAAGCAGAGTTGATATAGCATAATTCTTAAGGGCCCTTTAATTTTCAAAATGGTAAGTTAGCATGGGCTGCAACTTAAACTTACCAGCTGCATTAGTCCCTAATAAGGGAGTCAGCCTGTCTTTTAATGCTTTGAAGCCCTACATTGACTTCTCTAGGTATAAAAGTCCTAGATGGCATCTTCTTCCAATAGAAGACTGCTTCATCTCCACTGAAAATCTGTTGCTTAGTGTAGCCACCTTCATTAATTAGCCTAGCTAGGTCTTTTGTGTAATTTGCTGCAGCTTCTCTTTCAGTACTTGCTGCATCACCTTGTCTTTTTATGTTATGGACAGAGTTTTTTCCCTTAAATCTCATGAACTAACCTCTGATAGCTTCCAACCTTTTTTTCTGCAGCTTCCTCACCTCTCTCAGCTTTCATAGAATTGAACAGGGTTAGGACCTAGATACTGATTAGGCTTTGGCTTAAAGGAATGTTGTGCCTGGTCTAATCTTCTATCCAGACTGCTCACACTTTCTCCGTATCAGCAATACAGCTGTTTTGCATTCTTATCGTGTGTGTGTTCACTGGAGTAGCACTTTTTATTTCATTCAAGAACTTTTCCTTTGCTTTTACAACTTGGATAACTATTTGGCACAAGACGTCTTGCTTTCAGCCTATCTGAGCTTTCAACATGCCTTCCTAACTAATCTTAAGTATTTCTAGCTTGAGATTAAAAGTGAGAAATGTGCAACTCTTTTTTCACTTGAACACTGAGAGGCTGTTGTAGGATTATGAATTGGTGTAATTTCAATATGGTTGTCTTTAGAAAATAGGGAGGGCTAAAGGGAGAGAGAGAGACAGTGAAATGGCTTGTCATTGAAGCAGTCAGAACACACACAATATTTAATGATTAAGTTTGCCTTCTGGTGTTCCAAAACAATTTTGAGAGTAATATCAAAGATTGATGCTCATAGGTCACCATTATAGATATAATCATAATGAAAATGTTTGAAATATTGGGAGAATTGTCAAAACATTCCATAGAGACACAAAGTGAGCACATTATATTGGAAAAATGGTACCGATAGACTTTCTCAACACAGCGTTGCCATAAACCTTCAATTTCTAAAAATGTGTAATATCTGTGAAGCACAATAATGCAAAGGGCAATAAAACAAGGTGTGCCTACGTGTGTCTCTGTGGTTAAAATGGGTTTCTTGTACATATTATATAATTGGATCTTATTTTTTATTTACCGATAACAATCTCTGCCTTTTAATTGGTGCGTTTAGACCCTTGATGTTTAAAGTGATTACTGATGCAGTGTGCTTAACGTCACGTAGTTGTTACTGCTTTCTATTTGTTGTCCTAGTTCGTTGTTCCTATTTTGTCTTCTTTCTTCATTTTGTGCTTTTCATTGAGCATTTTATAAAATTTAATTTTCTCTCTTTTCTTAACATATCATTTATACCTTAAAAAAATTTTTTTTAGTAGTCGCCCCAGGGTTTGCAATATACATTTACAACTAATCTAGGTCCACTTTCAAATAACACTATATGGCTTTACAGGTAGTGTGATTTCCTCATAATAATAAAATAATTCCAATTTTTCCCACCATCCCTTTTATAATTGATGTCATTCATTTTGGTAAAATGCCAGCATGCACAAGAATATATATGTATATATATACACACACATAAACATATACAATTAAATACAATGTTGCTATTATTATTTTGAACAAATTGTTATGTGAGATCAATTAATAGGAAAAATAAAGGTTTCATTTTACCTTCATTTATCCCTTTTCCATTGCTCTTCCTTTATGTAGATCTAAGTTTTTAACTTATTTTCCTTCTCTCTAAAGAACTTCTTTTAACATGTGTTTCAAGACAATTTTTGTTGTCTGGGAATATCTTTATTTCTACTTTACTTTTGAAGGTTAACTTAGCAGTGTACAGAATCTAGGTTGATGGGTTTTTGTCTCAAAACTTTAAATATTTCACACCACTCTCTTCTTACTTACATGGTTTCTGAGAAGTTCGATGTCATGCTTTGCCTTTCTATAGGTAAAGTGTTATTTTCCTCTGCCTTTTTTCAGGGTTTTAAAAATCTTTGTTTTACTGTACTTTGAAAATGATATACTAGGTGTCGTTTCTCTGGCATTTATCCTGCTGATGTTCTTTGAGCTTCCTAGATCTTTGGGTTGGTGTCTGGCATTAATTTGGCAAATTCTGGGTCATTATTGTTTCAAATATTTCCCTTGTTCATTGATCTCTTTTTTCCCCCCATTTTGGTGTTTTCATTACATATATGTTACAGTTTTTGTAGTTGTCTCACAGGTCTTGGATACTGTCTTCTGGTTTTCTTTACAGACTTTTTTCTCTTAGTTTTTCTTTTTTGGAGGTTTCTATGGAAATATCTTTAATTAACCTCAGAGATTCTTTCCTCAGCTGTTTCCAGCCTACTAATAAGCCCATAAAAGGCATTCTTCATTCCTGTGACAGTGTTTTGAGGGCAGCCATAGTCAAAGACACAATTGACAAGGAAATTTGTTACCTCTGTGGCACACAATAATTTAACATAATAATTATAATTATTACCGATAATGTACACTAAATTATATTAGAATATAGGAGTTTCCATGATTTTGCAACACATACAAATATCATTTACACAAATACAGCCCAGGCCAGGTGTGGTGGCTCATGCCTGTAATCCCAGCCCTTTGGGAGGCCAAGATAGGCAGATCACCTGAAGTCAGAATTTCGAGACCTGCCTGGCCAACATGGCAACCCCTCGTTTCTACTAAAAATACAAAAATTAGCAAGGCATGGTGGTGTGTGCCTACAGTCGCTGAGGCATGAGAATCATTTGAACCCGGTGGGGTGAAGGCTGCAGTGAGCCAAGATTGCACCACTGCATTCCAGCCTGGGTGACAGAGAGCAAGACTTTGTCTCAAAAAACAAACAAACAAACAAAGAGACAAACAAACAAATACAGCCCAAAGAAAACCAAACACCATTTCATATTTGACAATGCTTCCTATATAATTTCTCTACCAACTAAGTCAAATTATGTCATTTTTGGACCTTAGGGAAACTAATATTTTAAAGGATTAATTAGGTCAGAAAAAGACATCATTTATAAATTGATTTTAATTATTAATTGGCTTTGAAAAGTTTGTCAAATATTTAAGATTTAAAACGCTTGATATTACAGCTCATTGTATAATAAAGTCATTCATTTGACCAAAGTGGTAACTCAAGAATTTCAAAAAAAGTCAAAAACCTTCATTCTTTGAGAAGAGGCTTAATTTTCCAAAGAATAAGCCCTAATAAAAACACCATTAAGCCAATTAAATTTGTTTTTCAAAATTTTATAAACACTCTATAAAATTTTAATCTTGACCATAAGATATAACTTCCATAAACCTTTTATAAACTTTATAACATTTATTAAAGAGTCAGTTAATGCTTCAAGAAAACCTTGTTAAACTGACCCAGGGGCCCATATGTTGGTCTTGCACTAGTGTGCTTTTGATATTAATAATTAATTTATAGAGAGACTGAACTTATTTTATCTCTTAAAATTGGCCCTCACAATATTACACACCCACCTCTTCCATGATAGTCACTGGGCCTTGAGGAGTTGAATAGCTTTAATTTCTGGCTCTGTGTCTCAGGAATGCAGTTTGTTTTGACTGGCATCTTCTACCAGGCCTGAAGATGAGGCTTTAGTTGCTATTTGTGTTCAAAATTTAGCTGGACTTGGTGTCCTTTTAGACTGAGGAGTCAAAGCCCTGTAACTTAAGGTCACAAGTACTTTAAAAGCACATATATAGAGAGATACATGAATGTAATAGCCTTAATTTTAAAAAACTTTTAATCCCAGTTTTTTTTTCCTAAGCAAACCAAAACCTAATAATAATATGAAAACTTGATCATATAAATTTTTTTATGTATATCCTGCTATTGTAACTTACAGAGACCATTCATGACACTGTTGGAGTTTCTCATTTGTCCTGAAGATTCCTCTTTTTTAAACAACCAGTCATTTTATTCTAGGATTAAGTTTACCATACAAGATCCTTTCTCATATAAAATTATTTCTCTTTAAGTTTTCTTATCAAAAACCTTTTAATTTTTATAACTTTCTTTACATCTCTCTTATTTCCTGGTTCCTTTAATTTTGTTTTATACATAACCTTTAAATAAGCTTTGAATTAGACAAAAATTGTTCACTATTTTAGAAAGGACACACCTTTCTTTTTTAAGAATGATTTCCAACAAATATATTTTTATTGGAAAATACCCAAATAATGAAATATTTACTTAATTTAATATAACTTTAGATTCTAAATTATGATGAGTTTGTCTACAAGTATTTATCCTATTACATTTATCTAATTATTTTATTTTAATTGTTTACCTAGATTATTTATGAGAACCGCAGTAGTCATCATTTAAAGTTATAGAACCGTCATTGCAAAATTATAACTGAGACAGTGAAAAAGATTTGACCTAACTGACTCCATCTTGCTTTTAACCTCCAAGCTGTCCCTGATCATTCTTGAGCATAGGCCAAACTAATTTTGGGAAGAACTTATAGTTTAGCTTTGAAACAAAGACAATAACAAACCTTACTGTCTGTGGACTGAACTGCTTAAAGCCGCAAGATTAGAAGTTATGGTAATCTTACTAAGTTTAAGATGTAGCTGTTTTTATTGAACCATTATCAATGTCTTATTTATTAAAGATTGCACAAGCAAAGATCATTCTGTTTTGGGCTGGGTTTATAGTTTTGTAACCCCATGCCAAATTTTGACACTTCATAGTATTTGGCAGGGATAAGTATGAAATTGCTTGATTAATAAATGCAAACAAAAATGTATGCTGGCAAATTGATATTGACACATGAAGTTATGATCCTATCATGAGGTTTTTAGCTGGTTGCTTTGTAGTTTCTATTGCATGATTGCTTTTGGAGTCTGTGGGCTATGTACTTACATGTGTTTTTGTGGTAGCATGTATTGTTATTTTGAGTCCATTTTAAAACTCCCTTAAGGATCTCTTGAAGGCTGGTCTGGTGGTAACTAATCCTCTTTGTGCTTGGCTGTCTGGAAAAGATTTTATTTCTTCTCCACTTATGAAGCTTAGTTTGATGGGATATGAAATTCTTGGTTGGGATTTTTATTTATTTATTTATTTATTTATTTATTTTATTATACTTTAAGTTTTAGGGTACATGTGCACAACGTGCAGGTTAGTTACGTATGTATACAAAATGTTGTAAATTGGTCCCCAATCTCTCCTGGCTCATAGGGTTTCTGCTAAGAAGTCTGCTATTAACCTGATGGGTATTTCTTTTGTTTTTTATTTGACCTTTTTCTCTAGCTGCCATTAAGATTTTTTCTTTAGCTTTGGCCTTGGATGGTCTGGTGGCTATAAGCCTTGGTGATATTTATTTTGTATGATATCCCCCAGGTGTTCTCTGGATTTGTTTTATCTGGATGTCTCCATCTCTAGCAAGATTAGGAAAGTTTTCTTGAACTATTTTCTCCAATATGTTTTCCAGGTTGTTTACTTTTTCTCATTCTTTCCCAAGAATGTTAATAATTTGTTGGTTTGGTCACTTTACATAATGCTAATTTTCTCAAAGACTTTGATTAGTTTTAAAAATTAATTTTTCTCTATTTTTGTCTGACTGGGTAAGTTCAAGAGGCAGGTCTTTAAGGTCTGAAATACTTTCTTCTGCTTGATCCAGTCTATTGATAATGCTTTCAATTGTATCTTGAAATTCCTTAAGTAAGTTTTATAATTGCAGAAGCTCCGATTGATTTCTTTTTAAGATGTTTATCTTGTCCTTCATTTCTGGGATTTCTTTGGAAGTTTTTCTTTGTGTTGATTTCCAACCTCATCTTGGATCTCATTGAGCTTCTTTGCAATCCATGCTTTGAATTCTTCATTTGTCATTTCTGAGTTTTCTTTTTGGTTTAGGGACTACCGCTGGAGAGCTAATGTGATCTTTTGATTGTGTCATAACTTTCAGATCTTTCATGGTAGCAGAAGTTTTTCACTGGTTTCTTTTCATTTAGCATTACTGGCACTACTAATTTTTATAGTTATTTGCATGCAAACATGATTTTTTTATTTCTTTCTTTATATTGGTATTGTTTTTTTCTTTCTTTCCCTTAACGTCCTCCCTAGGGGAAGTGACTGTAGAGTATGTTAGGCAGGGTCTTTTGACTTTGTTTTACAGCTCTATGTACTTCTGTCAGTATGTTTTACACAGGGCCTTGCAGTTTTATGTACAGATCAGTAGACGATGGTTATGGGTAAGAGTCATCTGTGGCTAACACAGCTGAGTATATACTTAAAATCTTGTTTACTGGGAGGAACTCTCTGTTGCTTCAGGCAATTGGCTGATCCATGAATTGCACAGAGGTCTGGATTCCCTGCTCAGCCCCATTGGGAGGGCCAAGATGAGTGGAACTAGAATGGGCAGGCCTGACTCTAGGTTTGCCAATTATTGGCACAAGCACTAGCCCAGTGAGGGTATCCAGTGCATGGCCACCAAGTGCCCAGACGTCTGCCTAGGCATGGATCTGGGAAATCTTCTTGTCCTCCAGTCTCTGCACCAGGCAAGGGGGTGGCCTAAACTCCAAATATGGGAAAGTGGGTGCTCCAAATACCTGGTGATCTGCTTGATCTTGGAGCAGAATGGGGCCCCCTGCACCACAATCTCTGTGTAGGAAATATGTTGCAGCTCAGGCTGCTGATCTTGGTGAAAAGATGCTCCAACTGCTTGGAAATCTGCATGAGTATGGGGCAGAGAGGGCCCTGCTGCACCATGGTCTATGAGCAGGAAGCGTGAAGTGGCTCAGGCTGCTAATCCAGGTAAGTGAGTTCTCCAACCGCCTGATGATCTGCCTGGGCATGGAGCAGAAAGCACCTCATTGCCCCATGATCTCAGGGGAGAAGGCTGTGGCATCTAGCAATGATACTTGCAGACTGGTTCTAGGTCTCCAAGCTGGCTCTGCCTGGAAGTCTCATTGTCCTGGATAAACTGCATACAGAAAGTTTTATTAAATAGTGTAGGCTCTAGATAATCCAACTGACATGTTTATGAACAATAATATATGATAACAATCTTTTTTTCTTTTTTTTGAAATGGAATCTCGCTCTGTCACCTAGGCTGGAGGGCAGTGGCACAATCTTGGCTCACTGAAACTTCTGCCTCCCAGGTTCAAGCGATCCTCCTGTTTCAGCCTCCCGAGTAGCTGGGACTACAGGCATGTGCCACCACGCCCAGCTAATTTTTGTATTTTTAGTAGAGACAGGGTTTCACCACGTTGGTCAAGCTGGTGTCAAACTCAATCTTAAGTAAGGGACATAGAGTAGCAGTTCTGCTCTGTGATGTTGGTAATGTTCTATATCTTTACTGTTCAATAGAATTTTGTGAAATGATGTGAATGTTTTATATCTGCACTGTGCATTATGGTAACCACTAACTGCATGTGGCTATTGAACACTTAAATAGGTTTAGTGTTACTAAGGAACTAAATTTTTATTTTTATTTAATTTTAAATAATTTAACATAAATAATAATTGGTGGCTAGTGGCTACCATGTTAGTAAGTACAGTTCAGTATTTTGTTTTAAAAGCAGAGAAGTATTGACTGCCTTCTTCAATGCCCAGTATATACTCAGTATTTAGTGATTCTTATATAAAGGAATGCCTACATGCTAAAAGATTGAAAATTGAATGTTTCTGCAGGAAGGCCTAACAAATCAAATGAATGCTTTACTACTTCAGTATAAAATAAGCCATTCTTCTTTCATTTTGATCTAAATTATGTCACCGATTCAGTTTTTCCAGGGTTCTGAGGTCAGAACAAACAAAAAATATAGGGATTAAAGATCGAGGAGGCTTGGAAAGTTCACAGAAATTTGATTCTGACAACTGGGAGATAATTTCATGTTAATTTTTTTTCTTATTATGGTTTTAGTAAAGGTCTGTACCAAATATAAGTGTAAACTGATGTGAACTTTTCTTTATTTAGAAACCTGATTCCTGGCCTAAAAGAGGAGCTGTTTTATATCCTTACACATAATATCAATTTTCCCTTCTTCAGTCAATGATTAAAGAAGTCCATTTACTTCTAGTTTATTCAGTAAAGAAATTGGAACTCCCACTTGGGCCTGGAACACAAATTATTTAAAAAAGTGTAGTCTTTTAATCAATGTCCAGAAAGCAAATGAGGAAAGCTAATTTTTCAGGAAAAACAGTAACAACATTAAATTGGCCTCTTTATCAAGTCCATAGACTGACTTATACATTATGAACTTGTAATCCTATAAAAGTAGCAAGAACAATACAGAATTGCTCTGGAGGGAATGGTGTGCAAAGAGAAATGCTATCAGGGGAGGTGAGCCAATAGCATGTATAATAACTACTCTCTTGTATTTGTGTGCCTGCAAGAGTTTTACAGTACTCAGCCCAAACATGAACAGAGGCCCTCTGGTTCGATTGTAATTTCACTGAGAGAGCCTTCTTGATATAGCCAGCCTCCCTTTATTAAAATGTCTAAGATTCTTAAAGAAGGCAAAGCTACTATAAAAACCCCAGTAAAATTGGTTTCTGGTACTATAACGTATTTTGGATATCTTATAAGTCCATTGATACTTTTAAGATTTTTGCTGCCCAGTCCAATATATTTTTTGGAATGAGCTCATTATGCTGCCATAATGAGTAGCCCCCAGACCTCAAGGTTTAATCCAACAAAGGTTATTTCCTGCTCATTCTTCACCTCTTGTAGGTCTGCCAGGGGGCTCTGCTCATCATAGTCACTCACTGCCCCAGGCTGACTCAGGCTACACCTTGACATATGCTTTCAAGTTGCCCAAGGCAGGGAAAAGGGAATGTAGCCAATTACATAGTGGCCCTTAAACCTTTGGCCTAGAAGTGACACAGGTCACAACTGCTACATTCATCTGGACAAATGCATGTTATTTGGTGATGCCTAACGGTTGAAGATGTAAAGAGGTACAAATCTATCACGGGCCTCAAAAGAGGGGAGAAATAAATACCTGAGTAGCCTGTAGGTGGCTAGCATGTACCAGGGTACAGTTCAGTTGGACACTAAAGGACATTCAGAAAGGAAATGATTCCATACTCCAGTACATTTGAAAACTTTGAGTCAAACAAACTGACCTATATTTCTCCATTGTGGGATTGTTAGCATTTAATGCTGTGAAGTGGATTGTGAATAACTAAGAACGTGTTATAATATGAGTTTTCCAAATTCATTAAACTCATTAAAAAGAAAAACTTTTTTTCTTCACATAGCATCTGGAGAAACATTCGTTGCTTGGCGCTCTTTCCAAGATGGATTTCATGGTACTTTCTGAGCCCCTCTTCAATTTATCTAATTTATCTTTATTTAATAGGATAGTTTACATATTATTCATTGAAATATTTGATGCAGAGAGATAATATGTAATAACTTTTCTAAGTAAAGATCATGAATGTCTAAATGAAGCTTCTTTTTCCAGAAAAGTTATACGTTAGAATTTTAATGATGAACGTTAAAGTATATGGTGGCAGATAGACTAAGAGGCCTACTTCAAATTTCTTTGAGGCTCTAAAGAAGTGTCCATGGCTTTGTCTATACCAGCTGACTATGGTACTTCTAAGTTTAAAGTTTGGGAGAGATTTAGCTTTTAAGAGCCTGCCAGATTGCAAGGTGTGATTTATCTAAAACTTCAGTGAGATAAAAATTAATTAAAGTTTATTAACTCTTGCTCAGAATAATACATTCTGCTAATTTGGAGAAAAAATTGTTAGCAATTGTTACATGGTATATGGAAACTGGATTAGAATATTTAGGGATAATAACAGGTTTTCACATATTTTTAATAACATACAATTTTGTATTAAAAATTGACACTTTATTTCTTGTATGAAGAATTACAACATATGAAGATAACAATTAAGTAAAAAGAAGAGAGAAGTCACTAATAATGACAAGTCATTCAAACAATGAAAAGTGATAATGAGAAATTCAAATGAGAAGTAATTAATAAGTCACTTATCTAAGATGTTTATTCAGTTACATTACCTGTTAGGAATGAAGCTGCGTATCATAAAGCAAGTTACAAAAATTTTATGTGAGGAGACAAAATCAGAGTCACGAAATCACTATAGTAAGATTTCTAAATTCTAGGCACATATTCAGTTCCCAATTACCCTTATTTTGTAAACAACTCTAACTAGGGTAGTTATTTGGTTTATAACTATAGGAAATCGTGGGAATTGACAAGTGGGATTATGTACTATGGGCAGTGAAAAGCAAACAGGGAGTCTAGACATGTGACTGAATATTCTACTGAGTTAAATACTCAAAGGAGACAACAGTCTGAGATGCCTTTGCCTTGGGTCAAATTTGCACTTGAGAAATATCTCTGATCTAGCATAGTAATTTATATTGATGATAATTATCTGTAGTCATCAAAATTGTTAATTATTTTCAGTGCGGTAGCTAAGACATTAGGGACTTGTGCAGTATCTTTGAAGAGGCTTTCTATCCAAAACTACTAAATAAAAGATATGTAAAAGCATGGATCCTATGTAGCTGTCAAACTCAACTATCCAAAATGATTCATTCTCCAAGTACTTTTTTTTCTTACTCATCTTGGTCATGTAAAACATCCCACAACATCATGTTGACCCATAGGTGGCAATATTGGTATTGTGCAAGTCAAGTCAAAAAGATGGGGGTGAGTAAGGCCACATAATTTAACCGCAATGAAGAAAATGATTGAATCTGAAATCCAACTTTGATGAACATAAAATAACTTTACTAAATCTTCTGGAATTTAGCCCTTACTTACAAAATAACCCCCACTGATTTATAGGTTTGGATTTGAAAAAAAAGTCTAAATTATATGTCCTGAAAAAATGTTATTGTATTTTGAATGTATTTTTGTTTACGTATAGTGGTTTGTTAAACTTTGTATTAAACCAGTTTTTCACAGCTATATTCCTAATATCTTTGTTTACATTTAGGAATATTAGGGTAAAATCCAAGTTATACTGTCCAATATCTACAACTAGGAATTGTGTCAGCAACTTTGTGGAGGACTCAGGGACCACTTCTGGGTGAATTAAGGCAGTTGGTCCCCATAACGCTTAGTGAATTTCTGATGTCCATTGAAATAATGATTATATATAATGTCTTATGTGGTGAAAGGACCCTTCAGGCCTTTAGGACAATGTGTTTTAATTGTTTTTAAGCGAATTTAGTATTTCTTAAAGTCTGTAAACCCATATGCCTATTTGTTCAACACAACAATCTCACAGCATCTCTTCTACCCCTTCCTAGATTCTGATACTTCACCTTGGGGACAGGTATAGTTTTCTGTTGAAAACTGTGCTCTTCAAATCATCCCTCCATTTTACTTTTCTATAATGTGTATAAATATTTTTCTTATTTTTAATTATAAAATTATAACATTGATTATGCAGGCATTTTATTTTTTGCCCTCCAGTAACTCTGATATACTCCATCTCTCCAAGTTGATCATCATAGCCCTGAATAAAATCAGTTTAAGATGGTAAATATGACAGTGAATAGAAAAAAAGAGAGGTATGTGCATGTGTGTATGTGTGTATGTTTGTGTGTGTGTGTGTATGTTTGTGTGTGTGTGTGTATGTGAGACACGGAGAGACAGAGAGGGAGGGAGAGAGAAACAGAGACAAAGACAGAGAAAGAGAGACATACAATTGTGTGGCATAAAAGAAACACTGACAAACTTTGAAAAATTTTAAGTGACAGAAATAAACATTATGCAGTTTCTCTCACCTTCTAGACCTGAGATATCTAATACAACAACAAGTATCCACATGTGGCTATTTAAATTTTAGTAAAGTTATAAATCTATTTCCTCAATCACATGAGCCACATCTCTAGTGCTGAATATGCACAGGTGGCAACTTTACTGGATGGTGTGGATATAGAACATTTCATTATCACAGAAAGCCCTTTTGAACGGTGCTGCTCTATACTTTAAGTTCTTTGGGTTATGATCCTCTTATCTTTGTATTTCCCTACCTAAAGCTTTGTATGTTAGAGGCATTCAGAAAATACTTGCTGATTAAAAATAAAAGGGAATTTCTATTAAAAAGTCTAGAAAAAATTGTGAAAAGCTTCAGGGACTGATTTGATTATTTGGTTTCTTATTATAGAGAATATGAAATATTACATATGCAACATACGTAAATACAGATGTATAATATCTGTGTTCATTGGTACTTCTAGTCTTATCTCCAGCTTCCCTTTCTCATTCCTTACAAGGCCACCATGGAAAAGCCTTTTGTCCAAAGTTCTATGCTGCAAAGGGACAAATTAGTCCCAACAATGGCTTTCCAAGCACACTCCAAAGATTGACCTGGCATTCGTTCCATGCTGTTCTCTTTAATTAACATTAATTATTTCACTCTTTTCTGGGTTTTCAATTTGCCTAGATAAGGCATTATAAATTAGAAAATGTAACACATTCGGATTATAATTTAAAGGGCTCTCAGCTGATAGTTAATTAGCTTGATTCAGGAAGGATAAACCAAAAGAATGAATTTTTAATGCTAATTTAAAGGACATTAGTTGCTATGGGCAGAATGATTAAAATGCCAGTTTGAAGCAGGAAAATTAGAATGCAGCAGCAGTGGCAATCATAGATTATCAATGGTTTTTATATTTATGCCAGGATTATAAGACATTCTGTCACCTGCCTATAGAAAAGCTTGACAAGTTCTGGAGGGTTATTTTGGTCTAAGACACATGATGGGTAAATCTTAATTGTCTTATCTTTTAACATGTGTTCATCCAAGTCTCCTTAGGAATGCAATAAAGTAGAGTTATATTTTAGAATGAGATGTATTTACCTGGCTTGTTGCATTCATCACAAGTAGCAGAGGGTTGACGCTAGCCTATCCTTCCAACCTTGTTTAACAACCACTTACTGAGTACCAAGCACTGTCCTAAGTATTTTACAAATACTAACTCAGGTAATCCTCATAACAAATCTATGAGTTTCATACTATGATCATCCCCATTTTTTTTTTCAGAAAGAAAACGGAAGCACAGAATGTTTAATTAATATGCTCAAGGTCACACAGGTGGTAGGTGGCAGGTCCTGGATTTGAACCCAAGCAATCTGGCTTCAGTGACTACACTGTTAACTAGATAAGAAATCCAACTCAGCAGATTATTATCAGCTAAAGACGGCCTCTCAGTTAACTTTAAATGCACTGCTATCAACATCCAAAGATTATCCTCAAAGATGCCATCCTTTCTCAGGAACTCCAGAACACGGACATAGTGAAATGTAAGGAGTTGAGGCTCACTTACTCTATATTTAAAGATCCTTAATGGATCAGAAGATTCTTGGGGATCAGCAAGGTGTCTCTAATGTTGCCAAACAATTAGCAAAAAAGCAAAGACATAAAGTTTCAAACAAAATTAATCTTTTAAATTCAATCACTCAAACATTTTTAAAAACATTTACAATAAGCCAGGCACTAGTCTGGGTGCTGGATAGATGTGGATGAAAAAGACACCACCCCTACTCACAAGGAGCTAACAGTTTAGTGGGGCGGGGTGGGAGTGGGGCCGGGGAAATGTAGACAAAGGTAATTTTGTTATGGTATAGAAAGCTCAAGAATGGATATTATATCAAGTACTAAAAGAGGAAAGAGTAGGGATAGCTAACCCTTCTCCTATAGTGAGGAATATTGTTCAGGGAAGGTTTCAAGGGAGGTGAGATTTGAACTGAGATGTAAGAATGAGGACTGGGAAGATTGCAGCATCCCCCAGCCTTGGCATTTTTGACAATTTGGACTGGATAATTTTTTGTTTGGAGGACTGGCCTGTACATTGGAAGACGTTTGATGGAAGTCCTGGCCTCTACCCTCTAGATGCCAGCAGTGTCTTTCCTCAGGTTATGACAATCAAAAAAGTCTTGAGGTATTGTCAGATGTCCCCTGGGAGACAAAACTGTCCAAAGTTGAGAACTACTGAGCTGGGGGAAAAGGTGGTGGGAGGTGGCTGGGATTAGTAGAAAGGAAAAGATGCCTGTCAGGGAGAGGACACATTGGGGATGAAGGCCTAGAGGTAAAAGATCTGGGTATGTATAAAGCTGTTGGGGCATGAGCGTAGGTGCAATGTGGCCATGAGTGGTTTTGATGATGATAGAGGAGGAAAAACTGACTAGTGGCCTGGGGAGAACTTGTAGTAAGCACACACAAGCAGGAGATGGACTAAAGGTTACTCTGAATCATAAATCCAGCCAGCCTGCCTTATGGACTTATAAGGAACCAAGGCCAGCATCCACACCAGTTAGGTGGGGCGCAAACAGACTGACTGACTCATTCTGAGCAAAGGAGCTGCACTCTCCCCGAAGGCAGGTTAGAGGCTAGCTAAGTTCAGACAGTGCTTTTTTTTTTTTTTTTTTTTTTTAAGGGAGACAGACATGGTCTAACATGAGGAGAGAGGATTGTGTTCACCCTAATCTTTTTGCTAGGTAAAGCATGAGACTGTGTGATAGGATATTTTCAGATCTGACAGCATCAGTGAATTCAGCAAGGCCCCATTGAGAACTAAAACCTTTGGTGAATGAGCTGCCCTATTTAGGTAGATTTTCCAAGATGATGAAAATCCTTAGTGCTTCAGTCTGCTCCCTTTAAACTTTAATCTTATTTTACTTTATATTGCTTTCTTAGCATAAATGAAAACTAATTGGACTTTTCCTTGATAATTTAATAGTAGTTACTATGATCATTAGGGTGGTGTCTCTGAAGGGTGATCTAATTTATTTTGAATCCTCGGGCAAATCAAATGGACCAACTACTGCAATTGTGTTTTGTAATTTTTTTGGTCTCATTTTTATAGCTAGATATCAGCTGTAGATTTTCACAACATTGTCATTTTGTTGTCTTCTGCCATAATTAGAAAACGTTGTTGGTAGTCTTTTTCTTTTTTCCTGAGAAAAGTAATAACCAAGTTTGCTAGATTTAGGTCTAAAAACAGCTAATCTAAGTTCCAATGATGCCATAAACACTTACCTGATGTTTAATGTATGCCAGACAGTGTTCAAAATTGTAAGACTCTCTTAATACCAAAAGTACTTAAGTCTTAGTGCATCAGGTTTTACAACTATGTCAGTAGTCCTTTCATTTTACTCTGAAGTTCTTTTCTGTGTTCTGAAAAGTTAAGTGGCTAGAATTTTGATATTCAACTAAAAGGGATTTTATATACTCATGATATAACACTTTTAGAAATTGCTAAACTCAGGAAGCAGGTGATACTTTTAGCAATCTAGAACTGTTCAACAGAGTAACAAGAAGCAAGGTGACATTTTGTAAAAGAAAAACACATTAGACTGAAGACTTTTGCACACATTCCATTCAGGACTCCCATCTTTTTGACCTCTTTAAAGCAGGAAAATACTTAGGCTCCCTTATCAAATGACTGAAACATGCACATTCACAAACATAGCTTCTCAGTCCAGGGAGGTCAAGAAATTCAGCAATTTGAAGAAAAAGGCAAATGCTCCAGGATAGATGTGTTCAAAAGACCTGGAAATAAATACTTGGAGGGTTGCCCTTTCTTCCTATGACACATCACAACTTCTGGTAGAAAATCAAGAAAGGAAACTGGGCAACCATGATGATTAGTCATAAGGAAGGAGACAACAGGCATTATGAAGCCAACAGCTGCAGAACAATGGGAACCATGAGAGGCTATTTTTGTTTGGTTTCAACAATTAATTGAACCTGACAGTGTACTCTGCCTTCTCTCAATCTTCTCTTACTAAAAGTGGAAAGTTTCCATGCTAAAAAAAATAGTTATCTTTTTCCTGCTTAAGAATGATTAAAATGTCATTCTGCTCTTTCATCTTCATGTGTTTATCTCAAAATGTACTTATTACAAATATAAAAATATTCAAACCTATAAAATGACAAGTATCTGTTATTGTGTTTCCACTGCTACTGCTTTGCTGTTATTTAAAAGGCTGCCATTTGGAATCCTAAACTTGAAATTGTAATATGTTAGGGACCTCCCTTGGCAGTAAATACAGAAAAGAATAGCCAAAGGCCTTTAGTAGCAGATGGCTTATGTGGCGGTCTTTATATTTTTTGTGTTGTTTTTGTTCTTTTTTTTAAATTCCAGATGGTGTCATCACAAAAATAAAAATCCACCTAGGAATGATTTGGTTACCTCCTAATTTTTTTCTAGTATTTTCCAAACTGCTCCAAAGTGAAAGCAGATGGAAATTTCACACTATCAAATCAGAAAATAAAATTGTGAAACTTTTGAAAAAGCTGTTGCCAACTTATTGGGTCTTGGACAAGCTGGTTATGGGTTTGGCAGTATCTTCCCAAACAACAGTGGTTCTTTGGAGCTTGTGGTTCTAAACAGTGAGTGGTTCTTCTGACTTAAGGGGATTTAGTACATTTTCATAAGCATAGACACTCCCTTGAGCTGAAAGTTTCAAATATCCAAGACAGCCTTCAAATAAATGGATGCAGGTACCCTAGAAAGGTAACAGATGATTTTCATAGACATCTACTACTCATTAATGCCATGAGAAATATGGGCAAATTCAGGTGCATTCTCTTAAAGGGACTGTCACAGAATTACAGAAAGGTAGTGATAAATGGAAAGGTTTTACATCCTTGGGCAGGAGTCATGAAATGCCAGTGGGAGAAAGACATGAACAAGCAAGAGTGAGTGTGAATACAGAATAGTTACATGGGATGAGGAAGACGTTTGGGAAAAATAATAGTGAACAGGAGGTGGAGATATGCAGGAAAAAGCCCCCATAAACTGTTTCTATGTCTTGTGCCTTCATCAGTGCTTCTCTACCTCTTAGCTTCTCTAACATCTCTGAGATTTAAATACATCTTCTGGTCCCTTCTCCCAACCCACCAGTGTAAGCATAAAGACCATGGCATTCCTAATGGACACCTGCTGCTTTAGACCTCAGCATTTATTCTATCGTTTCCTGCTAAATTTTCTTCCATTTGGGGTGCTATGTTTTACCTATTGCATACAATCTGGTGTTATAGCATGTGATCCATACAGTTTCTTTGAATTTTACTTTTGAGAACACCATCAAAAATACTTGCAAGGGTTAAGGCTCAATCCCCTCAAAAGTAGCACCCTGAAAAGACTGTTTATCAGTTCCTTCTATGCAGACTCTCCAGAGCTGAGTTTTGTCCTTCCGCAGCCTAGTCCTTTACTTGAGCTATTCCAATGCATTCCCTTTCTATTTGCAAATTTCTTTTGCTATGACTGGAAGATTGGTCTATTTTCTTGGACAAGGATTTATATAGCCAAAGTGCAATTTTACTTGAAATATTCTGACCTCAGGCTGATGTACATAGTGTCCATTACCAGTGGTCTCTGTATAAAAGAATATGTGTGTATGTGTGTGTGTGTGTGTGTGTGAGAGAGAGAGAGAGAGAGAAGGGAGATAGAGAGTGCACAAGGGAAAATGACACCAATTAGTCTTGGAATATCAAGGCTTAACTTTGATTAAATAAATGATAGACACTTCTGATATGTAAATGTCCCCATTTTATTGTTTGCTCTATTGTGATCAGCGCTCTTTTGCAGTAGTCTTGCATAAAATTCTTTGTGCAAAATCAGTAGGGTTCAACTGGGCAGACCAATGGGCAATTGCTTAAGATTTATGTCATCTGCCACTTTTGGATGATGCCTTTTAATTTGTAGCTATTCTAGGCAAAGTACTAGTGAGCTTAAGCCACTTATCAACTTTTTTCTCCCTTTGTGTTTTTGATAATAGTTATACATTTTCAAACTAGCCAGTAATTTGAAACACATTGCTTTTTTTTTTCATTTTATCACTTTTTTAAAATTATTATACTTTAAGTTTTAGGGTACATGTGCACAACGTGCAGGTTAGTTACATATGTATATATGTGCCATGTTGGTGTGCTGCACCTATTAATTCATTATTTAACATTAGGTATATCTCCTAATGCTATCCCTCCCCCTTCCCCCCTGCCCCCACCCCACAACAGGCCCCGGTGTGTGATGTTCACCTTCCTGTGTCCATGTGTTCTCATCTTAAATATATTGTAAGTATATTAAAGCCTTACCACCTGTTCTTTTCTTGCTATTTTAAAATTATATTTTAGTTGAGTTTTGTCTCTTAATAGGAGGGGCTTATGTGAATTATTCTCTTTAGGTTCTTGCAGGTGTGTCAGAAAAAAATTTTTATTTATCTATAGCCACTATGCTCAAAGGACAGTCTGACTAGGTATAAAAATCTTGACACACACTTTTTTTCTTGAGTGTTTTTCTTTCTTTCCTTGGAGATATTTTTTTCACTGCCTTCTAGTAAAAAATTGCTGGGGGGTGTCTGACCAGCTTGATTTTCTTTCACCTAAAATTATTTTGATATTTCCTCCTGCTGCTCAAAGATTCTTTATCTTTAAAATTAAACATTTTCTTCAGGTTATGTCTCAATGTTGACCATTCTGTGTTTTAGTGTACCCCTTCCCTGGTTTAGAGCTCTCTCTTGAATAACCAGATTCAAATATTCTTTAAGAAAGTTTTCTTGAATTAAATTTTTAAATATTGGTACTCTTTCATTGTTTGATTTTCTTTGCGGTCCTAATTATGTGAATTTTGGATGTCTTTGGCTTATCTTTTACTCATCATACTATTTCCAATACTTTCTATATCTTTATTTCTATTAATGTTCATTTGATTTTCTCATTTTTCTCACCTACATCTCTTATTGTGTTTTCTATGGTATCAGTATATCTTTTGATTCTGTAATTTATTCTTTATTTCTAATTTTCTTTTTCTTCCATTTTCCCTTAACTCCTACAGTTTCTCCTAAATCCTACAGTTTTACTGCATATGTCTAGGCATCACATTCTCTTGTTATCCTGAGTCCTTGTATTTCCTTCCTGGCTGCAATTGTATCTATATTGTTGGTAAAAGGTTGTGTTGCAACTTGTATCTTTTTATGGCAACATTTTTTTCTGTTAAGTTTTTTCTTTTATTAAAGAACTTTTGTTGCTATTTCCTATTTTAAGGTATCTTTGAAAGGATTGTATCAGTTTTCTAAGGTTGTGACAAAAAAGTCTACAAAGTGGATAGCTTAAAACCACAGAAATGTATTGTCTCACAGTTCTGGAGGCTGGAAGTCCAAAGTCAAAATGTTTGCAGGGGAATGCACCCTTTGAAAGCTGTTGGGGAGAATCCTTCCTTGCCTGTCCTAATTTCTGGTAGTTTATCAGCAATCCTTAGCATTCCTTCACTTGCAGCTGTAGCATTACAATCTCCTCCTTTTTTCATGACATGGTGTTCTCTCTTGTGTCTCCCTGTCTTTTCTCTTCTTATAAAGCTCAGTTATATTGGATTAAGGGTACACCCTACTCCAGTATGGCTTCATTTTAACTCATCACATCTGCAACAACCGTATTTCCAAATACAGTCACATCTCAAGATACTGAGGGCAAGGATTTCAACATAACTTTTTTGGGGACACATTTGAGCCCTTATCAATGGGGGTTTACAATTACTCATATTTAAATGAATTAAAATTTCCAGACAAAATATTAGCAGGAGACTTTTGTGGGGGTCAGAGCAGGAGTCTAGGGAGTGAGATAGTTTGCTAGGAGTCTGGGGCTAAAGAGATGGATTGTTTCATTATAATGAAATTTCTCTGCATAGCCATGCCTCTGATGCTTCTCTGACCTAGCTTGAGGCCTTCACTAAACACTGCTGGCAAGAACATAGTCCTTGCTTCCAAGGTATCCTTTAGTGTTTTGAAAGATGGTGCTTTCTTACACCAAGAGGATCCAAGAGGATCCAAGACATAAGATACACCAGTATCTTATGTCACAGCAGCTGCAGTGATTGTGCCCTTTTAGTCCTCAGCCTTGTCACGGCAGTTTCTATTTAAGAGAGATCTTTCCCTTATAGTAGTTCATATTTGCTGCTCTTTTCTGAGATCTGTCCACTCTAGACCACCTTTGTCCTCCATGCTTCTCCCTACCGTGCTGCTATAGCTTTTCGTGCAGATTTTGCTGGTTTTCCTTGCTGTTGCCCACACAGGCAATTTGTAGTTTTCAAATTTTCTGTCTCTTAGTTTCACTGAAGATGTAGTTTATAGGCTCCCCTCGCCCTCACCTCCTCCAGGATGAGAAGAGAGCAGATTTGGCACCAAGTTGCTATTGTGTTTCTACTGGAATAAGGAGCTCTTCAACTGCTTTCTTCCAAGAGTAAGGGTAGATAGCAACATGGATTTTTTTTCTTTTCCTCCTCTATCGTCCCCCTTTTCCTCCTCATTTTCTCTCTATATATTTTTGGAAAAATAAAATACTATGCTTGGAGCAAGATTTTAATTGTTTTAGATCAGCATTATCTGTGCTATCCAATATGGTAGCTGCTGTCCAATGTGACTATTAAGTGCTTAAAATGTAGCTATGTGCATTAGAAACTAAATAACTAAATGTTTTACTTTATTCAATTAAGCTTAATAGCTGTGTGTGGCTAGTTATCCTACTGAAGGAGGCAGTTTTAGACAATGCAGGGAGGTGGAGGCTAGGAGATGGAGAGAACAAGGAAGGAAATAAAGAGGATGCCATAGTACATGAAGTGGTCGAATAAAAGAGAAATAAAGACATCTAGTTGTGATTATATAGGGTTTTGCTATTTAATATATGATGTAAAATTTTCTATCTTGTTTCCCAACTAAAAGTAAAACTTCTGCTTTTTGCTAATGCTCTTTGGAAAATATTTTCTGTTGGAAAATGAAGAGAAATAGTGAGTTATGCTCCAAAGTTGCCAAGAGTTTATGCATTTGGGCCTCGTCTTTTTGGGGCTATCACATTGCCCAATAGTCTTTATTAAAATCTTATTGTTTCCTTGGGAACAGGGTGCTTGCAAGTGGAGAAGCAAGGATTATCCACTAAATTGGAGTCCCAAGGGTTTGAACTAAGACTATAAATCTACAGAGAGGAGTTAAGGTTCTTTGCACTTTTGAATACAACAATCACATCACACACAAAAATAGAGATTATAACACAAAAATAATCTCCTGGAACATGGAAGCTCAAAAAATAAATCCTTTCAGTGTTAAATACCCAAAAAGGTTTTTTCATCATTGAAATTTAAGTATTTTAGATACAGAACTAATACATAGAACTCTATAATTATTATGGTAATAACATTATGATTTTTACTTACCTTCTGGTCACAGCAAGTGGGGAAAAATTTCATGATAGTGAGTAATGAATTCATCAGAAAATCAAACTTTTAAAAATAAAGAATCTGAAACATGTAATTATGAATGTAAATGGCACACAAACTAAATATCTACCAAATACAATGTGTTATAGACATTGATCCATATACACCATAATCTATTTAATCAAATTCGGAAAGCATATACCTGTAATGTGTTTCCTATTTGTTTTTGACATGTAGGTCTTCATTTTCTGAGGTGCATTTAGTATCAGCTGGCACAATCACTGGTTCCTAAGAACAAATGCCCCCAATGTATAATCTGTGATACATGGTGAGTTAATACTGCCTTGGTTTACTCTAGGTTGACATAGCACTTGTGCTGCCATTTAAACTTGCAAATAAAATCACACACGTATCAAACTAATCTTCTATTTTATAACACTTGAATGTAATTCAATTGTTTTTTATTTAAAATACCTTATCATATACTCACACATACATCTGAATCACAACATGTAGCATTTTATAAAATTGGGCAGCTTTCACCAGTTATTCTATATTTTGGAATATTTTTCTTACTGATTTACTGATGTTCCTGCTTTGTTTCTATGGCAATGCCTCCAGTCATTATAGCTTCAAGCTTTCTGAAAATATTTATTTGTCCATACCAGAGAAGTACAAGAGAGAAATGACTGCTATAAACTCTAGTCATCCTCATGCTCCTGAGTTGCCAACTGATAAACTCAAATGGCTTTCATTAGCCACACACGGTTATCAAGGACCATTTAGCCAGTCTACTTGTATTCCTCACTTAACTGCTAGAGCAGGAAGATTTCAAATGACAGGCATCTTCACAACTACAAATGGTGGGGAAACAGATTATAAAACAAATCACACTTCAGTTTTAGGCAAGTTAATGATATTAAGATTCTTCGATTCTATTTGATAAACTGGTTCCAAGTGATTTTATCCATTTTAACTGTATTAAAAATCACTACTCTGGAACTTGTAACCAGCTGAATTTTTGTATTACAAATGAACAGAAACAAAAAGCCCAAATTCTCTCAATAACAGAAGTAAACAAATATGGTACATGTATCACTTGTGAGGTATGGACTTCAGTGGGACTCACATGAATGTCCTAGTGGATTTGGTTCTGAATGTAGTCATGTTTTTCATTCTTCAAATAAATGAAGTAGTCAAAACAACACTCCCTGATTTTGGCATAAAATAAAAGTTCAGCAATTTAGACATGATTAATTTGAAGTTTAAAAATTATTTATTTAGTATTCAATCATGATTTACTTATTCACATTCTGGGAGATAAAAGTTGACTAAGCAAAATGAGGAAAACGAAACAATCTATATGAGGGCTGTTTAAAAAAACATAGTAAGGAAAATAATTTCAAAAATAATTAATGCATAAATTTCAATCCATCTTTACTTTTATTAGAGCAGATCTAGCACACCTCCATATGCAAGGCTCATCTTTTGTCCTTTTCCAGATTCATAGCTTTAATGTTTGTTGGTATACTGGCTATTTCCCTTCAGCTCTTCTTCTCGTTGGTCACTTCTACTTACTGCCCTGTCACTTTTTGCTTCAAGACAAGCTTCTTGAAAGCTAAGCCTACCCTCACCATTCATCCCTCAGCTCTGCGACATAGCCTCATCTGCCATTTTTCCTCAATTAAGTCACAAACAATATTGTTATTGCCAAAACCAATGTATGTATTTAAGTAGTTTATCCTTCCCTGTGGAGGATATGTTCCAAAATCCCGCAAGAGGTGCCTGAAACTGCAGATAGTACTGGACCCTGTATATACTATGTTTTTTCCTATGCATACATAACTATATGAAAGTCTAATTCATAAATTAGGCTTTAAGAGATTAACAACAATAATTATAATAAAATAGAACAGTTATAACAATATGTCAGCATTACTACTCCAGTGTTTTAAAGCTATTATTAAGGAAAATAAGGGTTATTTGAACACAAACACTGTGATACTGCAACAGTTGATCTGATAACCGGGAAAGTTGCTAAGAGACGAATAGGTGGGTAACAGAGGCACAGATATGGTGGACAAAGGAACGACTTACATACTGGACAGGATGGAGTGGGATGGCACAAGATTTCATGACACTACCCAGACTGGCACACAATTTAAAACTGATGAATTGTTTATTTCTGTAATTTTCCATTTCATATTTTTCAAGTGCAGTTTACCATGGGTAAGGGGGATGAAACCACAGATAAGGCAGGTCTACTGTATTGGACCTTTCTACTATAGCTCCCACACTGACTCATCAATCTTTAAACTTTCACCTTTTATGAGCTGTCATTCTTTTCTTTTTTTATTTTATTATTATTATACTTTAAGTTTTAGGGTACATGTGCACAATGTGCAGGTTAGTTACATATGTATACATGTGCCATGCTGGTGTGCTGCACCCATTAACTCGTCATTTAGCATTAGGTATATCTCCTAAAGCTATCCCTCCCCGCTCCCCCCACCCCACAACAGTCCCCAGAGTGTGATGTTCCCCTTCCTGTGTCCATGTGTTCTCATTGTTCAATTCCCATCTATGAGTGAGAATATGCGGTGTTTGGTTTTTTGTTCTTGCGATAGTTTACTGAGAATGATGTCATTCTTTGGCTTAAATCCTTTAATAAATTCTCATTATCTTTATAGAAAAGACTAAAGTTATTAACTTTTCATAGGGACAGCTTTCACATATAAGCTCGGTTGTCTTTTCAGTTTAATCTTTCGCTACTCTCCCTAACAACCTCCCACGCCTGCTCAATACTCAGTGTAACTTCTAAGCTGAGATCATCATAAGTCTTTCTGAATCTGTGCATCTGTCATGTCTTCACTTGAGTATTTTCCTTTCCTGGAATACTCTTTCCTTAATCTTCTGGTTTCAGTTTAACCATCATTTTTTTTTATAGAGTCTTCTCTGATATCCATGTCGTAATTTGTGGTCCTATCTGTGTGGTTTGATAGGACCATGCATTATCCTTGCCATATCCCTTTCAGAGTGCACTGTAATTGCTGCCTTTATTTTCTCAGCAAGTTTTAGTATAATATCAAAGAAGAATATCTACAGTTATGTGAAAAGCCTACTTAAATACTCCTCCCTTCTACAACTACTTATCTATATGAGGCCAGCATTACTTCATATACTGCAAGCGAAACATGTCACATCAATTAACTGTATCTCAGGCATATGAGAATCTGCTGTCTTTTACTAAGCCAGACAGATTTTCAAAAGTTTAAAAACAGTTCCACTCTCCTAGATTACTTTTGTATTAGAGAAGGTAGATTTAAAAAATAAACATACTTAAGATAATGTAATAGATTTATAGTTATTTTTAAACAAATTACTAAATTAGTATTTAACATTTTTTCAGTTTTAATTTATAATACTGTAAATGTTGATGGATATAACTCACAAAAAGTAAAGTCCTTGGAGATTCTCAATAATTTCTAAAGTGTTTTGGGGATTCTGAAACAAAAATACTTGCAGATTATAGTGAGGCTTCTGTATGAGCATGTTTATATACTTATTTAGGTCTTAGTTTCTTTCAGCATTGTTTTACAGTTTTTAGTGCAGCCATCTTGCAATGTTTGTTACTTTTTATCTTAGGTTTTCATATTATTGTAGTGGAATTTAAAATTTTCCTTTTTCCCACTGTTTTCTATTAGAATATAGAAATACAATCAAATTTTGTATTCTGTAATCGTGATATTATTAAATTCACTTGTTAGTTCTAGAAATTGTTTTGTAGATTCCTTAAGATTTTGAAAGCAAACAATCATGTCACCTACAAATAAGAGAAAGTTTTGTCTTCCTTTCCAGTTTCCATGCCCTTTACTTCTTTTACTTTCTTTTACTTCTGAATCCACTAGTAAAATGTCTAACTGAAGCAGTCAGAACAGACATCATTTTCTTTTTTCTGAATATAAAGGGGAATTTTTTAGGCTTTTACCATTCAATATGTGTGTTTGCTTTTTTTTGTTTTTAATAAACACACTTTACTTGATGAAAGAAGTTGCTTCCTATTCATAATTGGAAAA
Organism: Pongo abelii; assembly: GCF_028885655.2. NCBI lineage: Eukaryota > Metazoa > Chordata > Mammalia > Primates > Hominidae > Pongo > Pongo abelii. The sequence continues at coordinate 122,262,408 of NC_071988.2, read as the reverse complement.
GAGTTTTTCTCTTTCTTTCTTTCTTTCTCTTTCTTTCTTTTCATAAATGAGGGTTAAATTTTGCCAAATGCTTTTTCTACATCTTTCTGTATCTTTAGATGTATGTGTCACCAACACGAGTTAATCATTTGGTTCATCTATTTAATTCAGTTAGTATAGAGAATTATATTGCTTGATGCACTTGAATGTTTAACCAATCTTTTTGTTTTGTTTTGTTTTGAGACAGAGTCTCACTCTGTCGGTCAGGCTGGAGTGCAGTGGCATGATCTTGGCTCACTGCAACCTCTGTCTCCCGAGCTCAAGCAATTCTCCTGCCTCAGCCTCCCAAGTAGCTGAGATTACAGGCATGTGCCACCACCCCCGGCTAATTTTTGTATTTTCAGTAGAGATGGGGTTTCACCATCTCTACTGTTCAGGCTGGTCTCGAATTCCTGACCTCAGGTAATCCACCAGCCTAGGCCTCCCAAAGTGCTGGGATTACAGGCATGAGCCACTGTGTCCGGCCTGTTTCACCAATCTTTACATTCCTGGTGTAGAGACTATTTGGTCCTAATATATCTACCTTTTTATATATTGTTGGATTAAATTTGCTAATGTGCATCTACATTAAATTATATTGGTCATTAATTGTAGGAATTTTCTCATAGAATTATGGAGGCCAGGAAGTTCCAAAACATAAGGCCACGAGAACCAGTGAAGCCAATGGTATAAGTTTTGGTCCAACTCTGAAAGTCTGAGAACTTGGTGGTGCTGATGATGAGAGCATCCATAGTGTAAGTTCTGGTCTGAATCTGAAAACCAGGAATGCAATGTCTGAGGGCAGAAGATGGATATCCTGGTTCAGCGAAATGAATTAGCACTTCCTTCACTTTTGCATTCTACTCAGGCCCTTAATGGATTAGATGATGCCCATTCACGTTGGTGAGGTTGAATCTTCTTTACTTAGTCTACTGATTCAAATGCTAATCTCTACCTGAAGTATCCTCACAGACACACCTGGAGTAATGTTTTACTAGCTATCTGGACATCCCTTAGCTCAGTCAAATTGGCACATAAATTAACCATCTTATGGTACATCACGTATTAAAATATGATGAATTTCAGAACATTTTAAATTTTCTTGTAATTTCTTCTGATCCATTAGTAGAACTGTTATTTATTTCCAAATATTTGGGGCTTTTCTACATATTTTGTGATTTATTTATTTCTGATTTGTTGTTGCTAAAATACATATTCTGTAATATTTAATTATTGACATTTATTATGACTTGCTTTATGACACAGCATAACACTTTTTGTGACTGTGTCTTGTGCATTTTAAAATAATTGTTTTATACATTTGTTGCATATAATGTTTTATAAATGTGAATTAGGTCAAAGTTGTTAATAGCATTGATCCAGTCTTCAGACATTCTTTCTGATTTTTCATCTAGATATTCTATTAATTATAGTCAATCACTATTATATCAATTAGTGAAAGAGGGATGTTAAAATTTCCAGCTATAATGAAGATTTTGTTTACTTTTCTTTCTAGATATCTCAGTTTTTAATTCAAGTTTTGAAATCTATATTCAGGCTCATACACATCTATACCCTTCTGATTATTTTATCATTATAAAATGATCCACTTTATCTCTGGCAATACTCCTTATTTGATGTCTATTTTGTCTGTTATAATGATTCCATTTTTGTTATGTTTACTATTCAAATAATATATAAATATATATTTTCCCATCTATTCATTCCTTTGACTCCTACCTTTACCTTTGTATTTAGCTTACATCTCTTTTTCACAACATATAATTAGGTCTTGCTTCTTATCCAGTCTTACAAACATTGCTTTTCAATATGAATATTTAGTTCATTTTACTTCCTTCTCTTAGTTAATAATTATCTAAATATTTCATTTTGATTACTCTATTGTACTTTAAGTTACACATCTTAGCATTTTTCAGTGTTTGCTGTAGGGATTACAATATAAATCCTAACCTATCACATTCTACTAAGTGTTAGTATTGTACCACATAAAGTATAAGAATTGTGCCACTGTATAGTTCCATTTGCTGCACCCATTTTTTGTACTAGTGCCATATATTGTGTGTATATATGATATCTATATGTTATAAACTCCATAGTAGGGTATTACAACATTTTTCTTAAAGAGGCATATATCTTTTAAATAAATTATTTAAAAAGTATATTTCCTTACGTATTTACCATATCTGTTGTTCTTCTTTATCTCCTGTAGATTCACATATCTATCTGGTGTTATTTCTCTGCATCCTGATGTAATTTACTTAGCAGTAAATTCTCAGTTTTGTCTATCTAATAAATACCTTTATTTTGGCATCATTCCAGAGGATATTTTTGCTGAATATAAAATTTTAGGTTGACAGTTATTTTTCCTTTTCTTTCGGCACTATAAAGATGTTTTTAGTGTCTTATGGCTTTTATTCTTTCTGATAAGTCAGTCATCGATGTTACCACCTTCTTCCTTTATGGAATAAGTCATTTTTCTGGCTGCTTTCAACATTTTGTTACTTTAACATAATTCTTTGGTTTTCAGGATTTTTTCTGTGATATAGCTCCTTGTTTTCTTTGTTTTTAGCTTGCTTGGGGTTTACTGAAGTTTTTGGATCTATAAATTGTTGTTTATCATCAGATTTGGGATATTTTTAATGATCAGTACTTCAAATATTTTTCTGTCTTATTGTCTCTCTTTTTTTCCTTGTAAAATTTCAGTTACATATATGTTTGTGAGCTTGTTTTATCAGATTGGACAATTCTTTCGGTATGTCTTCAAATTTACTGACATTTTCATTTTAGATATTATAATTTTAACTCCTAGATTTTTTATTTCATTGTTTTCAAATAGTTCTCATTTATCTGCTATGATTTTCCATCTGCTTATTCATTTTTATAATATTTTCTTTGTCCATCCTTGAGTATATTTATAATAACTGCTTTAAAGTCCTCATCTATATATTCCAACGTGTCAGAGTCAGTTTTACTGACTACTGTTTTCTTTTTCTTTTTCTTTTTTTTTTTTTTGAGACGGAGTCTCGCTCTGTCGCCCAGGCTGGAGTGCAGTGCCACCATCTCTGCTCACTGCAAGCTCTGCCTCTGGGGTTCACCCCATTCTCCTGCCTCAGCCTACTGAGTAGCTGGGACTACGGGCGCCCGCCACCACGCCTGGCTAATTTTTTGTATTTTTAGTAGAGACGGGGTTTCACCGTGTTAGCCAGGATGGTGTCCATCTCCTGATCTCGTGATCCACCGGCCTTGGCCTACCAAAGTGCTGGGATTACAGGCGTGAGCTACCGCGCCTGGCCCTGACTGCTGTCTTCTTGAAATAATGGCCCACACTTTCTGCTTTTCACATGTTTAGTGATTTTTTATTATATGCTGAATATTATAAATATTATAGATACTTTGTATTCTGAAATCTGCTGCTAAAGAATGACTATTTTGATTTTAACAAGAAATTATCTTTGGCTGCAATCAAACTCTGAATTCTGTAATGCCTGCTGTAAGTATCAGTTGAAATCTTTTCTCATTTACCTTACCCTTCTAGCTATAGCCTTAATTTCTTTGATGTCTCCTTCATGCATATGGAGTTCAAGGTTCAGCTTAGGACCTAGGCAGATAATATACAGCATTAAAAGCTTTTCTTCATTTGTCCTTTTATTTTCTAGCCATTCTGGCAGTTCCAAATTCTGTCCTCTGACTCATCAAGCCAGTAACAATATGGTCTTTCCTTGAACTTCAGCCTTGCCACACAGTAAGGACTGGAGTGTGCCCACAAGAGAAAAACTACAAATGCAAGCTCACCCAGTAGTCTCCTTGTTTTAAGAGTTGACTCTCCTGCAATACTTGATCACTTTCAATTACTCTTTAATGCCTTCAAATATTGCAAGTGTAACTACTAAAAACTTTAAGTCTCACCTCTCAAACAGTGATTGAAATCACTCAGACTTATTTGCTAAAAGGGCAACAGTTCCTTTTTGGAACAAACCGCATATGTCATATTTTCATAGCAAGATGATGCTAGAGAGAAAAGTCATTCTCTATGTTTGTCCCTTATGGCAGATAAAATTTTCATGGCTATACTTATGTGGGGCTAATAGATAATCCAAGGTAACATTTAGAGTCCCTGCCATGTGCTTGAGACTGTACTAGGTTCTTAAGGCAGGTTATTTCATTTAATTCCTGCAATTATCCAATAGGTGTAAGTATTATTATTGTCTTTATTGTATAGATGAGGAAACTGCGACTAAGATAAGTTTAATGAAGAGCTGTTACACAACTGCTAAGCGGCAGAGTTAGAATTTAAAACCAAGGAATTTGTTTTCAAAGTAACCCACAATCCTGTTAGTTTAGCCCTGTCACTGCTGAAGGGATGTCTAGAAATGTCTAGAAATTTGCTTTTGGGCAAAGCTGGCAGTATAAAGTCCTTTCCTAAACAGAGCAGTTAGGTAATTTCTAAATTTTCTGTGCCTTCTCTGTGGCAAACACTTAATTCTGCTTGTACATTTAATTTTGATAACATCCCTGTGAGGCTAATGTTATTATTATTTCATTTCACAGACAAGAACACACTGTCCCTGAGAGGTTATATAACAACCCCACAGTCTGACTTTGATGGGAGTAGGACTAAGAACACAAATATCCCAGGCCTTATTAATTTTATACTACCTCCTACTCCACAATACTGCCTCCTTTGTCCCAGGCTTCTCTCCAGATTTCACTTGACTTCATTGTTACACTCCAGTTTAATTCATAGCCATAGAAATGATGACAAAGGCAGTAAAATGAGCACCCCTTTCCCCTTGCAAAAAAAAGAAAATCAAAATCCTGTTAGTTATCTCTACTATTTTTAAATGGTGCCTGATACATTCTTTAACATGCTCCCTTTTCTTCTTTTTAAATTAAGTACACATTTAGGCTTAAAAGATAATACTTGAGATATTTTCATATGCAGATGCCTTTTTCTGCATCACAACATTGGTTTGCTTTATCTGAAAACATGAGCAAAGTCTTAGTGGCTTCCAAGGACATGAATTATTTAATATTTTACATTAGTTCATCTAATTTACTGGAGTGTCCTTGGGACATATTCATTTACACAGGAAGGATGTCAGGGGAAACATTTTAAAAACTATAATAATAATAATAGCTAAATAGAAATCTGAAATTATTGTAAACCACCTTCTATTATCAGATTACATTAAAGTGCATGGCCTATTTACAAAATTTTCATGAGGATTTTAACTTGGCAGAGCTCATTCAAGTTGTCCAAATTACTTATTTGCATCCTGCTCTGAATAAACTGACTAGATTCAATTACCTGATACCTCACTCTGAATCACTGTAATCCAGGTCTCTAGTTAATATACTCCTTCTGTTGTTGATTATCTCATTTTTCAAAAGCAAAATTATAAAATCAAGTCTTGATATGCATAAATTGACTTTCCTCATATGTGCAATAATGTTGAGTCAGGGAAATTAACTTGAAGTAGATGGGAGTTAATTAGGAACTTCCCACTTGCCTCTTATTTATCTTACATCGTTGTTACTAGTTTGTGCTCTGACCATCCAGTGCATAGCCATTTTCAGTTAGACCAGGAGAGTTGATTTCCTGTGTGTGTCCTTCTCATCACTACCCCAGGAACAGAGAATTGAAACTCTAGTCTGTTCAGTCTGTCATGGCAGATGATTTCCAAACCATCTGCTATCTCAGAAAACAATTCATTCTGACAAACCTCCCAGCCAAGTCACCACTCTGATATTATACTTGAAGTCAACACATTAATAAACTTCTACAGCTAGCTGTCAAGCTTTCTGACTGAACAAAAATAGAGACTCCAGATTGTACTATTTGGCAAGATGTTCCAAACATTAAGGTGAACTCCTGTGTTAATTCTTCATTAAGATGTGAAATGCCTGGAGAAATTATTAATAATACCAGTATTATCTTATCTAAGGGGGGCTATTAAATGGGAATTATTCTTTATCTCTTATCCCAGAAAATCTTGTCAGGCCTTAATTAAGTCATCCATTAGCCTCTGAAAATGGACTGACTATATATTTACCTGAGAGATATCACAGTTTCTAGTCAGGCTCGGTAGACAATTGAGTTTTTAATTTTTTTTCTTTTTTTTTCCCCCGAAGTGTGTTTTTTTCTCTTTGATGGAATGGAACAGAGAATACTCTCGTATGTTTTCCTTTGCTGGGGTACTACATTATTTCCAGTCACTAGATGATTTGAATTCAATTTTAAGTTTTCTCTTCATTGTGGCCTGTCTCTTCCCTCAGGCACTCTTCACCTTCTTTATGACCTGCTGAGCCTCTTTACTGATCTCTTCCTCACTGGACTCTCCTTCCTCCAGTCCATCTTTCATATTTCATTCCCATGTTATCTTTTATTAGGAAACAAATCTATCCTGCCATATTACCCCTTAAAAATCTCTGTTGACTCTCCATTACCTAGAAGAAACTCAAAAATTTTAAAAAAGCATAAAAGAACATTTATAATTTGAAGCAAAAATGATTTTGTGGCCTTCTTTCTTGGTGTCCGGTCATCAATGTGCCCAGTGCGACAGCCCAGCCAAACTCCTCATTACCTGACATTCACTAGTTTTTCCTCTCTCTGTGCCTTCTCCATAGTTTTCCCTCCATCAGCATGTGTAGAGACTGACTCTACTTTAGCACACTCTTATTCATTCATTCTTCAGAACTCGGTTCATAGAGATCCATGTAAAATCTTTCTTATTATTTCAGCAAGTTAGTAACTCCTTTTCTGAACACTATAGCTCTTTCTTCATAATTTTATAAAAGTACTTACCAATTGTTTTCCTTGTGGTAAGACAAGTTACTATGAGTTCTACCTCTTAACAAATGTTCAAGTGTAAAAGGCACTACCGTTGACTATAGACACAATGGAATATACTCAACCATAAAAATGAATGAATTAATGGCATTCACAACAACCTGAATGGAATTGGAGACTATTATTCTAAGTGAAGTAACTCAGGAATGGAAAACTAAACATTGTGTGTTCTCACTTATAAGCTATGAGGATGCAAAGGCATAAGAATAACTCTGGGGACTCTGGCAAAGGATGGGAAGGGAGTGAGGGATAAAAGACTACAAACTGGGTTCAGTGTATACTGCTCAGGTGATGGGTGCACCAAAATCTCACAAATCACCACTAAAGAACTTACTCACGTAACTGAATACCACCTGTTTCCCAAAAACCTATGGAAATAAAGAATTTTAAAAAGTGAATTACCAAAACAAACATTTCATTCCAAAGTGGTGAACTCTTTGCATTAAAATTTAATCTTGTAAATTCTGTTATAAAATGCAAATGAATGATTTGTTAGAAGTAAGATGTTGATTACCAAATATTCAGTATTACTTTAAAGGGAGAGCAGGCCCTGGAGTAGTAGACTTGTAAATTTTAATAAAAGTCAGAATGGATCCCTACAGTGGGAGTTTGTGGGCAGCCTGGAAACAGTATGACTGGGAGAGTGGGGTCAGGAGAGGAGACTGGTATTTCTAGGACAGAGAAGAGCAAAGAAAAAAGGTATTAGAAGATATCAAATTCAAATATCAACTTATTTTTTACAGAATTTATAGAATAGGCATTCTGATACTATAACATTTCTCTTGGTAGCTGATGATGCATGTTTTAAGCACAAATACCTAAGGTACAAATTTATAGTTTGAAAACCATATATTGAAAAAATGAAGCTCTTATAGCAGCAATAGCTGACCTCCCTTGAAAGATGAAATAAGCATCATGGCCCCTAATGTCAGAATTAAAGATCAGAATTATAATCAGTTTCAGAATAATCTTAAGATCCATAGCTAAAATGTTGACTGGAATTTTAATGACACTAACCAAAATCAAAGCTGCAATTATATCACTTTAATAAAAACTATTATCGTAGTTGTCCTGAGAAGCTGTCACTGACCAGAGAAGAAGCATTAAAGACATTATCATAATTGACACAACTGTAGAAAACATTGCTCTAAATTAATAATTAATGCATTGCAGACATATCTTTCCTTTCTATAAATATAAATAGGATTAATTGATCTATACAAATAATTTCAGCTGGGTGTGGTGATACATGTCCACAGTTCCAACTACTCAGGAGGCTGAGGTGGGAGGAATGCTTGAGCCCAGGAGTTCCAGGTTGCAGTGTGCCATGACTGTGTCTGTGAATAGTAAAAACTTTCATAGGCAGACATTTCAGGAAATATTAGAAAAAAGGAAAACACACAAATGACATGAGGCTTTAATTTACTTATCTCAGTCCAAAACATTTTAATTGAATAAAAATCAGGTAGTTGGCCAGGCACAGTGGCTCATGCCTGTAATCCCAGCACTTTGGGAGGCTGAGGTGGGCAGATCACGAGATCAGGAGATGAAGGCCATCCTGGCTAACAGGGTGAAACCCCGTCTCTACTAAAAAAAAAATACAACAACAACAAAAAAAGTCAGCTGCACGTGGTGGCAGGCACCTGTAGTCCCAGCTACTCAGGAGGCTGAGGCAGGAGAATAGCTTGAAACTGGGAGGTAGAGGTTGCAGTGAGCTGAGATTGTGCCACTGCACTCCAGCCTGGGCAACAGAGTGAGACTCTGTCTCAAAAAAAAAAAAAATTCAGGTAGTCATCTCTGGGTGGTACTAATATGCACACATTTTAGTTACCATGGTTCAGACCGCCAGTTTCCTGAAAACATGCTTCAGATTTCTGTTACCAGGGTATGTTAACCGTAAGTATAGTAACAAACATTACTATTAGCCATTCATTTCATAAATTACTATGTAAATAATAGATGCACCTCATCATCAGTGACAAATTATGTTGCTTTTTTTCAAGGTTTGTTGGTGCTTTTTCACTAAGCACCTCTGATTCAGTTCATTTACAGATAGCAAAGTGTGTAGTTGTGTTGCCTCCGGCTGTGATAAATACACATGGTGTTTTAAAAAAATAAATAATCAAAAGAGGTAATTGGCCAAGAAAGATGAAAGTGCAGCAAAGAAGTAAAGAATGATAATGCTGCAAGTGAAATTTGAATGGATTATAAATGGAGCAATGGAAGAAATAGCTGACCAGGGAATGTTGACGTTGTTTGAGGGATTCTAGCTATGCAGCCAGGCAAGTTTAGTGATGTCAGACATCAACCTAAATGAGGAAAGTGGTTGTGATGAAAAGAATGAAGATGTCCTACAGGAAGGGATGCTAGAGAACATCTTTGCATTAAAGGAAACCTCAAAGATATTTTACAACACTGAAAGTAAGAGATTAAATGTTGAAAGCCAGTCCAAACTTGGGAGAGGAAAATGACAATGTGCTAAGATATAGAAAAAAAAGGCTTCCTCTGTATAGTAAGTTATATAATGAGAAAATGTAAGCATTATTCAGACTTTTCTTAATAAGCTTTTTACAAAATGATGAAACACTTTAATTTTCAATGTTTCTAATGTTTTAAATAATAATATACTAAGTTAATATTTATTTTACAATTTTTCATTTCCCTACACATTTATAACTTATGGTAAGAAACTTCATAATATTTTGACAAAAATTTTTAAGGTCATTCACTAATATAATTTGTCCAATTGATTATTAAAAAGGTTTTACACAGTTTAAGTTTGCATAGTCATTTATATGGACCCATGCTGTTGGTGAAAGAGAGAACTACCCATAAAAGAAAGGATTCAGAAATGTTAAATGTCATAAGCAAGAAGATAAAGCTGATGACTATCAGACTCAATACCCTAATAACAGAGAACACTTATTTTCATGGGTCCAAGGCACATTCATAAATATTGTAAGTATTTTGGGCCTCAAAATATAAAACTTCAATAAATTAAAAAAATAAAAATATTATAAACAAGTTTTTAAATGCTGTAGAATGGGACAATCTATCAGTTACAAAGTCAGAAAAATAGGAAATGTAAAATGTCTTTTTAAAATCAGCAAGTTAAGAAAATGGAGACAAACTGTAGGACACAATGATGCCTTGCTTAAAATAAAGCTTATAGTTATGAATTCTTTTATCAATAAAAATAAAAGCATGGAAGTATAAATTAATCATGACTCCAAATTTAGAAAAATGAAAACAAAAAAATGAAAGTAGACCAAAAGAATTAAGAAATATAAAAACAAATTTTAATGAATTAAATGATTTTTAAATGGTAGAACAAATATGTAAACAAGCAAATTTATTAATATGTAACAAGCTAGTGTAATCACAAAGCAACAACAAACACATATATAGAATAAGAAATAACAGAGAATATAATAATTTTTTAAAATGCTATACAAATATTATATGAAATTGGATGAAAGGGATAATTTTCTAGGAAAACATAATTTACAAACTAACCCAGAAGAGAAAGAAAAGTGCACATGCAGGGTCGGGAGCCAAGATGGCCAAATAGGAACAGCTCCCGTCTACAGCTCCCAGCATGAGTGACGCAGAAGACGGGTGATTTCTGCATTTCCATCTGAGGTACCGGGTTCATCTCACTAGGAAGTGCCAGACAGTGGGCGCAGGTCGGTGGGTGCGCGCACCTTGCATGAGCCGAAGAAGGGCGAGGCATTGCCTCACTCAGGAAGCACAAGAGGTCAGGGAGTTCCCTTTACTAGTCAAAGAAAGGGGTGACAGATGGCATCTGGAAAATTGGGTCACTCCCACCCGAATACTGCGCTTTTCTGACGGGCTTAAAAAACGGCGCACCAGGAGATTATATCCCGCACCTGGCTCAGAGGGTCCTATGCCCACGGAGTCTCACTGATTGCTAGCACAGCAGTCTGAGATCAAACTGCAAGGTGGCAGTGAGGCTGGGGGAGGGGTGCCCGCCATTGCCCAGGCTTGCATAGGTAAACAAAGCAGCTGGGAAGCTCGAACTGGGTGGAGCCCACCACAGCTCAAGGAGGCCTGCCTGCCTCTATAGGCTCCACCTCTGGGGGCAGGGCACAGACAAACAAAAAGACAGCAGTAACCTCTGCAGACTTAAATGTCCCTGTCTGACAGCATTGAAGAGAGCAGTGGTTCTCCCAGCACGCAGCTAGAGATCTGAGAACCAGCAGACTGCCTCCTCAAGTGGGTCCCTGACCCCTGACCCCCAAGCAGCCTAACTGGGAGGCACCCCGCAGCAGGGGCAGACTGACACCTCACATGGCCGGGTACTCCAACAGACCTGCAGCTGAGGGTGCTGTCTGTTAGAAGGAAAACTAACAAACAGAAAGGACATCCACATCAAAAACCTATCTGTACATCACCATCATCAAAGACCAAAAGTAGATAAAACCACAAAGATGGGGAAAAAACAGAGCAGAAAAACTGTAAACTCTAAAAAGCAGAGTGCTTCTCCTCCTCCAAAGGAACCCAGTTCCTCACCAGCAACGGAACAAAGCTGGATGGAGAATGACTTTGACGAGCTGAGAGAAGAAGGCTTCAGACAATCAAATTACTCTGAGCTACGGGAGGATATTCAAACCAAAGGCAAAGAAGTTGAAAACTTTGAAAAAAATTTAGAAGAATGTATAACTAGAATAACCAATACTGAGAAGTGCTTAAAGGAGCTGATGGAGCTGAAAACCAAGGCTCGAGAACTACATGAAGAATGCAGAAGCCTCAGGAGCCGATGCAGTCAACTGGAAGAAAGGGTATCAGCGACGGAAGATGAAATGAATGAAATGAAGTGAGAAGGGAAGTTTAGAGAAAAAAGAATAAAAAGAAACGAGCAAAGCCTCCAAGAAATCTGGGACTATGTGAAAAGACCAAATCTACATCTGATTGGTGTACCTGAAAGTGACGGGGAGAATGGAACCAAGTTGGAAAACACTCTGCAGGATATTATTCAGGAGAACTTCCCCAATCTAGCAAGGCAGGCCAACATTCAGATTCAGGAAATACAGAGAACGCCACAAAGATACACCTCGAGAAGAGCAACTCCAAGACACATAATTGTCAGATTCACCAAAGTTGAAATGAAGGAAAAAATGTTAAGGGCAGCCAGAGAGAAAGGTCGGGTTACCATCGAAGGGAAGCCCATCAGACTAACAGCAGATCTCTCAGCAGAAACTCTACAAGCCAGAAGAGAGTGGGGGCCAATATTCAACATTCTTAAAGAAAAGAATTTGCAACCCAGAATTTCATATCCAGCCAAACTAAGCTTCATAAGTGAAGGAGAAATAAAATCCTTTACAGACAAGCAAATGCTGAGAGATTTTGTCACCACCAGGCCTGCCCTAAAAGAGCTCCTGAAGGAAGCGCTAAACATGGAAAGGCACAACCAGTACCAGCCACTGCAAAATCATGCCAAAATGTAAAGACCATCGAGACTAGGAAGAAACAGCATCAACTAACGAGCAAAATAACCAGCTAACATCATAATGACAGGATGAAATTCACACATAGCAATATTAACTTTAAATGTAAATGGACTAAATGCTCCAATTAAAAGACACAGACTGGCAAATTGGATAAAGAGTCAAGATCCATCAGTGTGCTGTATTCAGGAAACTCATCTCACGTGCAGAGACACACATAGGCTCAAAATAAAAGGATGGAGGAAGATCTACCAAGCAAATGGAAAGCAAAAAAAGGCAAGGGTTGCAATCCTAGTCTCTGATAAAGCAGACTTTAAACCAACAAAGATCAAAAGAGACAAAGAAGGCCATTACTTAATGGTAAAGGGATCAATTCAACAAGAAGAGCTAACTATCCTAAATATATATGCACCCAATACAGGAGCAGCCAGATTCATAAAGCAAGTCCTGAGTGACCTACAATGAGACTTAGACTACCACACAATAATAATGGGAGACTTTAACACCCCACTGTCAACATTAGACAGATCAACGAGACAGAAAATCAACAAGGATATCTAGGAATTGAACTCATTTCTGCATCAAGCGGGCCTAATAGACATCTACAGAACTCTCCACCCCAAATCAAGAGAATATACATTGTTTTCAGCACCACATCACACCTATTCCAAAATTGACCACATACTTGGAAGTAAAGCTCTCCTCAGCAAATGCAAAAGAACAGAAATTATAACAAACTATCTCTCAGATCACAGTGCAATCAAACTAGAACTCAGGATTAAGAATCTCACTCAAAACCGCTCAACTACATGGAAACTGAACAACCTGCTCCTGAATGAAAACTGGGTACATAACGAAATGAAGGCAGAAATAAAGATGTTCTTTGAAACCAATGAGAACAAAGACACAACACACCACAATCTCTGGGATGCATTCAAAGCAGTGTGTAGAGGGAAATTTATAGCACTAAATGCCCACAAGAGAAAGCAGGAAAGATCCAAAATTGACACCCTAACATCACAATTAAAAGAACTAGAAAAGCAAGAGCAAACACATTCAAAAGCTAGCAGAAGGCAAGAAATAACTAAAATCAGAGCAGAACTGAAGGAAATAGAGACACAAAAAACCCTTCAAAAAATTAATGAATCCAGGAGCTGGTTTTTTGAAAGGATCAACAAAATTGACAGACCGCTAGCAAGACTAATAAAGAAAAAAAGAGAGAAGAATCAAATAGATGCAATAAAAAATGATAAAGGGGATATCACCACCGATCCCACAGAAATACAAACTACCATCAGAGAGTACTACAAACACCTCTATGCAAATAAACTAGAAAATCTAGAAGAAATGGATAAATTCCTCGACACATACACTCTCCCAAGACTAAACCAGGAAGAAGTGGAATCTCTGAACAGACCAGTAACAGGAGCTGAACTTGTGGCAATAATCAATAGCTTACCAACCACAAAGAGTCCAGGACCAGACGGATTCACAGCCGAATTCAACCAGAGGTACAAGGAGGAACTGGTACCATTCCTTCTGAAACTATTCCAATCAATAGAAAAAGAGGGAATCCTCCCTAACTCATTTTATGAGGCCAGCATCATCCTGATACAAAAGCTGGGCAGAGACACAACAAAAAAAGAGAATTTTAGACCAATATCCTTGATGAACATTGATGCAAAAATCCTCAATAGAATACTGGCAAACCGAATCCAGCAGCACATCAAAAAACTTATCCACCATGATCAAGTGGGCTTCATCCCTGGGTTGCAAGGCTGGTTCAATATACGCAAATCAATAAATGTAATCCAGCATATAAACAGAACCAAAGGCAAAAACCACATGACTATCTCAATAGATGCAGAAAAGGCCTTTGACAAAATTCAACAACCCTTCATGCTAAAAACTCTCAATGAATTAGGTATTGATGGGACGTATCTCAAAATAATAAGCGCTGTCTATGACAAACCCACAGCCAATATCATACTGAATGGGCAAAAACTGGAAGCATTCCCTTTGAAAACTGCCACAAGACAGAGATGCCCTCTCTCGCCACTCCTATTCAACATAGTGTTGGAAGTTCTGACCAGGGCAATTAGGCAGGAGAAGGAAATAATGGGTATTCAACTAGGAAAAGAGGAAGTCAAATTGTCCCTGTTTGCAGACGACATGATTGTATATCTAGAAAACCCCATTGTCTCAGCCCAAAATCTCCTTAAGCTGATAAGCAACTTCAGCAAAGTCTCAGGATATAAAATCAATGTACAAAAATCACAAGCAATTTTATACACTAACAACAGACAAACAGAGAGCCAAATCATGAGTGAACTCCCATTCACAATTGCTTCAAAGAGAATAAAATACCTAGGGATCCAACTTATAACGGATGTGAAGGACCTCTTCAAGGAGAACTACAAACCACTGCTCAAGGAAATCAAAGAGGATACAAAGAAATGGAAGAACATTCCACGCTCATTGGTAGGAAGAATCAATATCGTGAAAATGGCCATACTGCCCAAGGTAATTTGTAGATTCAATGCCATCCCCATCAAGCTACCAATGACTTTCTTCACACAATTCGAAAAACTACTTTAAAGTTCATATGGAACCAAAAAAGAGCCCGCATCGCCAAGTCAATCCTAAGCCAAAAGAACAAAGCTGGAGGCATCATGCTACCTGACTTCAAAGTATACTACAAGGCTACAGTAACCAAAACAGCATGGTACTGGTACCAAAACAGAGATATAGATCAATGGAACAGAACATAGCCCTCAGAAATAATGCCACGTATCTACAACTATATAATCTTTGACAAACCTGAGAAAGACAAGAAATGGGGAAAGGATTCCCTATTTAATAAATGGTGCTGGGAAAACTGGCTAGCCATATGGAGAAAGCTGAAACTGGATCCCTTCCTTACACCTTATACAAAAATCAATTCAAGATGGATTAAAGACTTAAACGTTAGACCTAAAACCATAAAAACCCTAGAAGAAAACCTAGGCATTACCATTCAGGACATAGGCATGGGCAACGACTTCATGTCTAAAACACCAAAAGCAATGGCAACAAAAGCCAAAATTGACAAATGGGATCTAATTAAACTCAAGAGCTTCTGCACAGCAAAAGAAACTACCATTAGAGTGAACAGGCAACCTACAAAATGGGAGAAAATTTTTGCAACCTACTCATCTGACAAAGGGCTAATATCCAGAATCTACAATGAACTCAAACAAATTTACAACAAAAAACAAACAACCCCATCAAAAAGTGGGCAAAGGACATGAACAGACACTTCTCAAAAGAAGACATTTATGCAGCCAAAAAGCACATGAAAAAATGCTCACCATCCCTGGCCATCAGAGAAATGCAAATCAAAACCACAATGAGATACCATCTCACACCAGTTAGAATGGCAATCATTAAAAAGTCAGGAAACAACAGGTGCTGGAGAGGATGTGGTGAAATAGGAACACTTTTACACTGTTGGTGGGATAAGGGTAAACTAGTTCAACCCTTGTGGAAATCAGTGTGGCGATTCCTCAGGAATCTAGAACTAGAAATACCATTTGATCCAGCCATCCCATTCCTGGGTATATACCCAAAGGACTATAAATCATGCTGCTATAAAGACACATGCACACGTATGTTTATTGCGGCACTATTCACAATAGCAAAGACTTGGAACCAACCCAAATGTCCAACAATGATAGACTGGATGAAGAATATGTGGCACATATACACCATGGAATACTATGCAGCCATAAAAAATGATGAGTTCATGTTCTTTGTAGGGACATGGATGAAATTGGAAATCATCATTCTCAGTAAACTGTCGCAAGAACAAAAAACCAAACACCGCATATTCTCACTCATAGATGGGAATTGAACAATGAGAACACATGGAGACAGGAAGGGGAACATCACATTCTGGGGACTGTTGTGGGGTAGGGGGAGGGGGGAGGGATAGCTTTAGGAGATATACCTAATGCTAAATGATGAGTTAATGGGTGCAGCACACCAGCATGGCACATGTATACATATGTAACTAACCTGCACATTGTGCACATGTACCCTAAAACTTAAAGTATAATAATAAATAAATAAATAAATAAATAAATAAATAAAGGTGATGTTCAATAAAAATAAAAAAAAAAAGAAAAGTGCACATGCATTTTCACAAATATAGTTGTCAAAGCATTAATCTTACAAAAGCTTCATGTCCAGAGTTTAATTTTGGAATTCTATCAAAGTTTAATGAGTAATTAATTTCAATGCTATTTAATCTTCTTCTAGATATAGAAAATGCGGAAAAACTTTCTAATAATTTTTTGTAATGAAGTGAATATAATTTGCCATTGAATCTGAAAACAGATAGTTCATGAAAACCACAGAAAAACATTTCTTATGCATCTAAAATTTAAAAAGTCAATATAAAATACAAAATAGAATTTATCAGGTTACAAAAAGAGTAATACAACTTGAGCAAGAGTAGTTCATTTCACAGAAACAAGGATGTTTCAATATTAAGAAGTCAATTAGTGGAATATAGTACATTAGTATAATACATGACCATCTTATAGATGCTGAAGACATTTGACAAAACTTAAGTTATTTTTGATAAGTAAGAATTATTACTTGCTAAATAGGAATTGAAAGACACTTAATTAACAGGGTTTTTTTGTGTATGTGTGTGTCTATATATAATCATCTCCAAAGCCAGCATCATATATAATGGAGTAATTCCTGCTAAAATGAGGACAAACACAAAGATATTGACTACCCCTACTACTACTTCACATTGCCCTGGAGTTATAAGCCAATGCAATTAGACAAGAAAAATATATTAGAAATATAAAAGTTGAAAATAAGATAAAATTATCACTATTTTAAGAAAAATAACTGTAAAACCAGAAATACAAGATAACTAAAAACATGAGAATTCAATAAGGTTGGGGATATTAAAAATATTCACAAGTGAATACCTTCATGTATATATATAATCCTCTAAATAGAAGATCTGCTAGATCAGAAAACTGCCTATGGATCACCAATTAAAAATGTCTAGAAATTAACTTGATAAGACCTATGCAAAAGGGAAGGGATGAAGATAAGTTGGCTAACGGGTACAAAAATTCAGTAGATAGAAGGAATTAGTTTTAGTATTCAATAGTACAGTAGGAAAATTATAGTTAACAATAATTCATTGTATATTTCAATATATCTAGAAGAGCAGAATTGTAATGTTCCCAACACAAAGATAAATGTTTGAGATGATGGATATCCCAGTCACTCTGACTTGATCATTACACATTGTATACATATATCAAAATATCACATGTACCCCGAAAATGTGTACAATTATGATATAGCAACACAAAATACAAAATATATAGGAGAAAATATCTAAAACATTCTTGAAATACACAGAGATTGTATTAACAAACAGAAACACTTATGTGCCTGGTTTGGATTCAACAGTATAAAGATGTTAGTTCTTTCTAAGTAATCAATGTATTTTATCTGATCACAGTAAAAAATCTACTTTTTTGAACAGAAAAGATTACGCTAAATATCATAAATAAAAAGAAAATAAACCAAGTAAAATGAAGAACACACTTAAAAGAAGTAACTTAAATAAAAACTAGTCCTACCAAATGTTAAAACATAGTGTTATAATACAATGCATCAATAATGGAAAGAAAATACATGAAAACACAGACAATCCAATAGGACAGAATAGAAAATCCAGAAAGAGAAGTAAATACATACAGGAATTTAGTGTATATTAAAGGCTGCTTTTTATAATCAGTAGGAAAATTACTTTTTATTAAATAAAATTAGGACATGAAACAACACATATTTGTATAAATTGTTAACATGCACAAAGACATTCCCCAATTCATAAAGATTTAAATGCAAAAATTATTAAAAAAAATAAAAAATAAATGATAAGCATCTGAGAAAAATCTATTATAGAAGAAAAATCTGGGAAAAATCTATTATAACCCTAGGGCAGGCAAGGCCAATTAAACTATTATTTAAAATCCAGGTTCTATAAAAGAAAAGACTAGTTGATGTTACTACATCAAAGTAGAAATATTCTGCATGGCAAAAAAAAAATAATAACGTTAAAAGGCAACTGACAAATAAGAAAAAATTACAACTCATTCTACAGAAGAAGAACTAATATCCCCAATATTACAGTGTTCTTAAATCTTAATTTAAGAAAAAAAAAACAGTGAAAAGTAAGCTAAGAAAATGAACAGATGATTCATCAAAAATAAATGAAAATAGATCTTACTACATGTAGAGATGCTGAAGATCTTTAATAATAACAGAAGTGAAAATTAAAGCTTCTGGGATAACAATTCTCATCTCTCACATTCATATAATCCGAATGATGTCTTGTGTAAACACCATCAATTCCTTATCCCCTTCTCACCCACTATAAAAAAACCACTTAAGTTAGTTTCATGTGTATGCGTCCATTATCTCATTAGGCAAATATATATATTTTTATGTTCTTGCAACTTTCTTTCACTAGTGATAGTATACTATAAACATTTTTCTGTACCTTGTCTAGTTCCTTGAAAATACATCATGGATATCTTTCCAAATATGTGGTTATTTCACTTTTTTACAGCTACACTAAATTCCTATGAGTGTATGCCCCACAGTTTATCTTACCAACCCCTATAGATGGCACCTTTTTTATTTAGTGGGACCCATAGGAAGAGATGCTCAAGATTATTAATAATAACAAGAGTGAAGGTTTAAAACTTCTTAGATAACAATTTTTATGTTCCAGTTTGGTAATACCCTAAAGATGTTTCTCTCTAAACACTTGTTGGCAAGATTGTGAGGAAATGGGCACTCAAATTGCTGATGGGATTACAAATTAAACCAACCCCTATTGAAAACAATTTGACAATATCTACAAAATCACATCTATACTAAACATTTTATTCGTTTGTCAGAAATTATCCAACAGATATCTTTGCACTCATAAAAATGGTTTATGTGAAAGATTTTTTATTTTGCATTGTCTGAAACAGGAAAATATTAGAAATAATTCATATTTCAGACATATTTCCAGTTGGCATATGTATTAGTGCAACCAAGAAGGGACGCGCGTTTGAACTTCTCTTTAAGAAATAACTTGGTCAGGAGTTCAAGACCAGCCTGGTTAACATGGTGAAACCTTGTCTCTACTAAAATACAAAAACTATCTAGGCATGATGGCAAGTGCCTGTAATCCCAACTACTTGGGAGGCTGAGATGGGAGAATCGCTTGAACCTGAAAGACAGTAATTGCAGTGAGCCGAGATCACGCCACTGCACTCCAGCCTGAGCGGCTGAGTGAGACTCTGTCTCAAAAAAAAAAAAAAAAGGAAAGAACTTGCCTTTCAGCTGCAATAATGCAGTCAGTTGACAGCCTCCAGTTGTCTTCGGCTTCAGAATCCATCTCAGCAGTCAATCTGAGGCCACACTCTTTCCAGGAAGTCTCCAGCCTTACTGGCCAGGCTATTAGGGCCCAGCTATTGCTGACCAACATAAGAATTCTCTAATGGGTGTTCTTTGCTTCAGAGCTCCTTGTTGGGTTGGCCCAGAATTTGTCATATCTGCATTGCATTCTGGGCCTTCCTTGTCCAACCTGCTTTCTTCCCTCCTGAGATACCCTCCAATAAACTTCTTGCCCTCCTAACTCTGTCTCAGTCAGCTCCCTGAAGGACCCAACTGACCAACCATCAGCATGCTCCCGTAAACCCAGGATATCCTGAAAAACTTGCTAAATAAACTTATGGGACATTTGTAGCCAGAGTATAGAATTAAGCCACCCTCAGTCATTCCGAAGTTGACTGAGTTAGAGATATGGAAAACTCGACTTGCAATTTAACAAGCTTGGAATGATGTAAGTTACAGACTAATTAAGTAACAACAAAAATAGGTTTCAGCTGAAAACAAAGAAAGTTAAAGAGGCCTAAAAACACAATAATCTGGAATTCATTAGGATAGGGACAGATCCTAAAATATCCCCAAGCAGGTTTATGTGTAATGACTGATCTTAAGGAATCAGGGCACAAAATAACAATGTATGTTCATACTGATGACCCTGAAGCATCAAGCAAATTTCAATTAACTGATTTCTTTGTTACAGATATAGAAAACATAAAGTGCATTTCAGGAAGTTTTTTCCCCTCTAAAATGTTTTAAATGTTAACAGCCATGATAGTTGCAGAACCATCTTTTATTAATGGGATATGAATTTATATAGACACATTCACCAAGAATCTTTGTTAAGTAAGATATTGTGTATCACATCTTCTTTTTAATCACATCTTAAAATGCATATCATGTGGTCTATGATGGAACAATTGGTCTTAAAATCTAACAATGTCAAGACCAAGAGTGAAAATCCCTTGGTGGCCTAAATGAAATAAAGTCTGTGATCAAAAATTTGTTTTTAACAGGAGCAGAAAACCAAATGCTGCATGTTCTCACTTATAAGTGGGAGCTAAACACTGGGTACTCATGGACATAAAGATGGCAGCAGCAAAAGAAACTGAGGACTATGGTGGGGGAAGGAGGAGATTAGGAGTTGAAAACCTAACTGTTGGGTACTCTGCTCACTACCTAGGTGACGGGATCATTCATAACCCAAACATTGGCATCACGCAATATACCCATGTAACAAACCTATACCTGTACCCTGTGAATCTAAAATAAAATTGGAAAAAATTGTTTTTCTAGGAGAAAAAAAATATTTTCTGGGATAAGTGAAAGAAAATATGGGTGAAAATAACAGAGTATGCCTCCTTGATATTTGAACAAGTCATGAAGCCTAGGGAAGCAAACTAGGGTATTAAGTATTGGGTTTTTATTGCAGCACTATTTAGTTAGCCATTAAGTCTGTTTATATTACGCTTCCCTGATGGCAGTTCCAGAGTGAAAGAAATTAAGCCATGAGATTTCTTGAGCTTTGAGGATTCAGTTTTGTGAACTAAAGTAATTAAATAATAGAAGTTTTATATTTTCATAAACTCTGGCGGAAATTGCATATATAAAACCTCCAGTTTAACAAAATATTTAAACTAGGCACCTACAGAGAAAACGTGTGTGTGTGTGTCTGTGTGCATACAATGATGTTTTAAAGTTATGTGTTCACTGCAACATACTGATGTTACACTGAAGGAGTTAACAGAGACCTAAAAGTTTTAATTCAACTCATATCAGCAAACAATTTTTTCTGTCAAGCTCTGTCGTAGAAACTTGGGATATAGAGATGATTAAACATCATACCTATTCTCAAGAAACCTATAATTTAATTAAGTGAAGATGAATACATAAATCAATTATTAAAATGAGGTATAAAATATGAAATAAAAGGAGCATGATCAAGATGCAGAAGGGTTGAGTTGGTAGACGGAAGTGGAAAATGAGAGTGCTGCTGCAAAGATTTAAAGAGGGTGGAGTGTGTTGAGAGTGGGGCTTTCATAGGAATTTGTCAGGTAAACAAACCCACAACACATTCTAATATGGCTGCCTCCATCACAGACATGTGAAAAACCATGACATTTGGGGAACCGAACATTCCACGTTGGCTGGACAATAACTTGGAAGGGAGATGGTTGGAGGTAATCTGGCGTGGGGTGCGGGCCCCATCGTAGAGGAGCTTGTATGACTTGCTAGAGGGAAAGGTGAGAAATTAAATTTTTAAAATATTTGTACTCTGATTATTAAAAACTTTGTTCATTTTTTTCTACTAGAAAATATTATTATTAAAATAATATTATGCACTCTTATTTTTAAAGCAATCTTTTTTAATTTGGTAGGTAAAAGTGCATTAATTTGTATTCTTCTGATTAGAAATACTCGAACTTTTTTAAAAAAGAGAAAGGTTGTGAGTTACACATATTTTCTACTTTGAGAATTATATGTTTATATGATTTGCTCATTTCTGTGTCAGCGTTTAGCAATTTTCTTATTTCTAGAGGTATTTTATGCATTAACAAGTCAACACTGAGTGTCTGAAAATACATTCTTCATTTTTTAGTTGACCTTTATTTTATATGTAGGAAAAATTAAAGATATGTGTAGTTAAGTCTATTGTTCTTTCTTCTATTATTTAGGAGACCTCATCCATCCTCAAATTTATTATTCATGTCCAATTTCTTTTCTTGTGAATTATTGGGCTTTAAGCAAGGAAATAGCATGATCAAACTTGTGCTTTGGCAAGATAACTGGCAGGAATATGTATGGTACCATTTTTATATGTACCTGCTTTCATCTTTCCAATTTTCCTCACTTTCTCATCATACATTCCTAATAACTGAGTGATCGACTCATCAATGCAAACTATCGAAGTTTATTATAACCTCATACCATCTTATCCTTTTGGCTTTCTATCTCTTTTGCGATTCAGATTGCAACTGTCGACTATTCCCTCTTTGTGGCTGGCTTTTCCTAATCATTATACAGGTCTCTGGTACTTAGGAATCAATGTGACTAGAGTTCATTCTCTCCTACATATGTATGTATGTTGGCAGATGACCAAATTATTACTTGCTTTGAATAGGCAACAAGATGCAAATGTCTCCTGACATCAGTTGTATATTTAACAAGGCATCAGGTGGAACGCCTACTAGATACCACCATCTGTTATTTTTAAGGCAGTTGGGTTTATTGCCTATGTTCCTGAAGACACTTTCAGCCAGGCAGTTCAAAAACAAGTGTTTACTGAGGGCCCACAGGGTGCAATGTACTAGGTGCTTGTCAGTTGATTTTTTACCATAGTAAAGTCTCTAGAAATGAAAAATTTCTTCAGAATTGACAAGGATTGATAGAAGCAACAAAAGTTAAAAATATACATCAGCAATATGGCACAGTTAAAAGTAACAATCCTAAAAACTAACTGTACAGCAGAATAAAACATGTTGAAACTCCAAAGCACGGCATCCTTGTCTTCTAAGCATTATTTCTATTTATGCTTAAACCATCTTTGATAACATTTGTCTTTTTACAGTATTTATTTATTTTTGTAGATATGGGACCTCACTACATTACCCAGGCTGGTCTAGATGTCCTGGGCTCAAGAGATCCTGCCACCTTGATGTTTGGGTTACAGGAGTAAGCCATCACATCTGGTGAAAATTTATCATTTAAACCTAAAAGAAAAGAACTGGAAAGGGCTTAGAAAAAAATAAAATTATTTCAACTTGCCTGTCTTTCTAAACTAAGCAAACCTTTACTGGTTAGCCCATTTTCTCAAAAGTTATCTTTTTTTTTAATCAACTGCAAGTCCTTTTTTATACCTCCTCCTATATCCAACTTGGCCCCAGCTGCTTGATTCTTCCCTTGAACAATCTTGAGGAGACCACGCTTTCACCTCCTTCCTTCTAGCCACTTTTCCACTGGTCTCCAGCAATAATAAATACCTTGCTGATAACTGTGAATCTCCTAATCTTCACAGCATTCTTCATAGACTGTCCTTTCTACAAATTCCACAAATACTTTTCCTTATTGCTCAAGGACTTAAAATATTTCTCCATAGCCTTTCAAATCAGGTGTTACAGTGTCAATAAAAAAACTGTTTAGATTTAGAAAAATCTTATAGATTCCAAGTCAGGCCTCATCTTCATATGGCTGCCACATTAGGGTAGCATAAGTATTCCAGCTAGTGTTTCTTTAAGTGTATATGAAAATAACAGGAATATAACCCTCATTGCTATTTTACATATACCCATGTTAATGTATAAGTTTACTTTGACAAATGAACACATATGGAAACAATAAAGAATCTGTATCAGATATTTATTAAAGTCATTTGTAGTTGTTGTTTTGGAGATTGGGATGAGAAAATTAAGTAATTTTCAATCTCTGTTCCCTGGTTCAGAGAATGAATATATTTTAACTATAAAATACACAATGGATCAGAAATAACATTAAACTGGTCAGTGAAAACTGACCAGAGAAATGTTGAATTTCCTACTGTAATGTCTATAACCCAGTACACCAACTTGGAATGCAAATGCAGATACAGCTTTTACATTTGTCTACTTAATTACTTTACTTGTACATACTATGATTGCAGGAAGTCCAGCTTCTTCTCTTTTCACCTAAAATTGCCTGCACCTTAGTATTTTACAATAAAAAAAACCTTTGACAGTCCTTTGGAAACATAACTGGAATCTCATTGGTTCACCAATATTGTGCTTCCTTTATATTATCAGTTTTGAAGTGATATTGAAGATTTAAAAGACAAAGCTTACAACTGGGAAGACTTTCATGGGTTCAGGTGACCATCGCATGCCTTATTGTGTGATTCAATTTTTTTATCTTAAGTTTCCATACTCAGCCATTTTACTCAAGCCTAATTATTCTGTGAGAGTGACTGGGCCCAAGGAATCGTCTATTAGATGCCATACGCTTTGCCAAGACCAATCCTTCATGTATTCATTAATTCTTTCAATAAATGTTTACAGAGTGCCTACTTTGTATGTAATGTGTTTACTGTATTATTTATGAATATTCCATTCTGCTCAAGAAATAAGAGAAACAATTATATAAGAAAAATAGATGAAACTAACTACAGGAGCAATTAATTTGCATGCGTTTTAAGACAAAAAGTAAGAAGAGTGAATATGTATGGGTAATTCATAAAATGGATGTAAAGACCAAGTAGGCAGTATGTATACTTGAACCACTCAAGGTTCTTAAACTATCCAATATTCATATGAAATTAAACTGACCACCCATTGGTGATCCATTCTTGGCTCTTCTGTTCTCCACCTGATTCATGCAGATACAATCTATTGTTGCTCATTAGGTGATCAGGTAAGTTATAGCTATGTTCATGCACATTTACCCCAGGTTTTTCTAATGTAGCAAGTTCTAGGCATTTTAAAGCTGCTTCCTCAACTCCGGTCCTCATAACCACACCATCAGTGGGAAAGACTGATGCAACATATAATAGAAACAGATAGACATAATCAGACTCACTGTGTTCTCCACGGCTACTATTGGATCAAGGGAATTTCTCACCTCAACAATATATAAGTTGCTCCTCTAGGTTCTAGGGAGACAGCAATTAACAAAGCCAACAGAAACTTCTGGCTTAATGGTGCTTGCATTCTAGTGGTGATGGAATTAAAACCTGAATATGACCAGAAGTAATCAACCCTCATCATGAATGGAATATCTACTTTACATATATATTTTTTTAACTCAGTGATGTTTAATTTCAGGATTTTGTTGTTGCTGTTGTCATTCGCTTCCATGGGGCCTTCATTTGTACCATTCTGGCCCATTCCAATTCGTCTGTCTAATTTTTGTTCTCAAGGGTTTGGGTTGGGATTTCTTTCCTTGTACAGGTGCTGGGATTTTGAGGTAAATCAATTTACCAATTCCTTGGGCTTGAGAGTAAGAGGCCTCTTGGCTAATTCTCCTGAGTCTGTTATATCCTTACACCCAGCTTACCCAGTGGATGACCCTCACTTTACAATAGCAAAGAAAGAGGGGGTCATTTAAATGGCTCTTCTCTAAACAGAGACTTGTTCCAAGGTAACCTAGGAATTCACTCTGAGGCACTGAGGAGGCCAGATTGTATTGTTTTCCACTTAAGTGAAAGCTGTGGTCTGAATATTTGTGTCTTTCCCAAATACTCTTTTTTTTTTCTTCTTTTTTTTGAGACAGGCTTTTACTCTGTCACCAAGGCTGAAGTGCAGTGGCACTGTCAGAGGCATTTGAATCAGAGCAACTCCATCTTGAATAGGGGCTGGGTAAAATAAGGTTGAGACCTACTGGGCTGCATTCCCAGGTGGTTAAGACATTCTAAGTCACAGGCTGAGGTAGGAAGTTGGCACAATAAAGACCTTGCTGATAAAACAGGTTGCAGTAAAGAAGCCGGCTAAAACCCAGTAAAGCCAAGATGGCAATGAGAGTGACCTCTGTTCGTCCTCACTGCTACACCCCCATTAGAGCCATGACAGTTTACAAATGCCATGACAATGTCAGGAAGTTACCATATATGGTCTAAAAAGGAGAGGCATGAATAATCCACCCCTTATTTAGCATATCATCAAGAAATAACCATAAAAATGGGCAACCAGCAGCCCCTGGGGCTGCTCTGTCTGTGGAGTAGCCATTCTTTCATTCCTCTGCTTTCTTAATAAACTGCTTTCTCTTTACACACTCGCCCTGAATTCTTTCTTGCAGGAGATCCAAGAACCCTCAATTGGGGTCTGGATAGGGACCCCTTTCCTGTAACAGCAGGAGCTCAGCTCACTGCAAACTTTGCCTCCTGGGCTCAAGAAATCCTCCTGCCTCAGACTCCTGAGTAATTGGGATCACAGGTGCATGTCACCATGCCTAGCTAATTTTTTTTTTTTTTTTTTTAGTGTAGAGATGGGGTTTTCCTATGTTGCCCAGGCTATTCTGGAACTGCTGGACTCAAATGATCTGCCCGCCTCAGCTCAAATTCTAATGTTGAAATCTAATCATCAGTGTGATGGTGTTAGGAAGCGAGGTCTTTAGGAGATGACTAGGTCATGAGGGCAGATCCCTCATGTATGAGATTAGTGCTGTCATAAAAGAAGCCCCTGAGAGCTGCCTTTCCCCTTCCACCATGGGAGGAAACAGTCAGAAGACATCATCTATGAACTGGAAAATGGGCTGTCTGCAGATATTAACTGTACTAGCACCTCAATCTTGGACTACCCAGCCTCCAGAACTGTGAGAAATAAATTTCTGTCTTTTATAAGCTACCCAGTTTTTGGTATTTTGTTATAGCAGCCCTAAATGGACCAAGACAGTAAATTAAAACATTTAAACACATTTGTATTCACTTCTCATACCTTTGCTTAGGTCTTTCTGTAAATGAGATATCATTACTCCACCTTCAGGCTTCTAAAATAAAAGCCTCAGAGCATATTGCTCAGTCAGGAGCTGGGTAATTTCTATTGCAGTGTGAATACTCTATAAAAGGGGTGGAGGCTAGTGGAATATATATCTTCTTTGCTCACATAATTCCATAGTGCATAATACCCAACTCAACCTCCTTTAATTGCTACACTCAGAACAATCCAAGCAACAGAAAGAGATTTTGCACCACCTTATATGTGTGAAAGAAAAGTTATTAACATCACCCCATACCTGTAGCTTCTCTGAAGAAAAATGTTCCATTCTTAAACCCCTTTAACATGTGGCCTAGAGTAGAATACTAGTGGGATGAGTTTGATCAGCACCACTTTTAATCTCTCTCCTTAATTTTATATCTCCTTAATTTTAATTTATATAATTATATATAGAGAGGGTACTCTATTACCTGGGCCTCTTTCCAATTTATAGTGAACTTGTGAGTAGTTAAGGATAACTTGCCAAAGGCTACTATAAATTATTCAAGATAGCTCAAAGGCCATTTAGCAGGAATACTCTAGAATACTAAATGGGTTTTAAAAATGCCTCTTAAGTCCTAATTAAAGGTCCTCATTTAATTTAATAAGTCTAACTTAGACTTCTGAATCTTTAAGTAATTGCTGTTTTTAAAAAACTTTCTCCCTTCATTGAAAGGCTTCTGTACCTTTTCAGTTTATTTATTGTAGTTTATTTTAAGCATGTATTTAAAATTTCAGTGATAATTACATTCTCAAGCCTGATCTGCTAGTTATTTCTAGTAGCATTATATAAGATATAATGGGCCCAGCAACATTCTACTTCCCAAAACATAGAGGAAGCATTTTGTTGGTTTGTTCTTCCTTTTTCACTATTTCTTCATTTATATCCCCTCTCATTGAATTTCTGAACTGCTTTAAAAAATCAATTCACCCAAGACAATAGTAATTACTTCAACTACACTTACATAATTTATTTAGCAACTCTTTGAATGTATCATTTTTCCACTCAACTGCTTAAAGTAGCTTTGGACTTCTAATTTTCCTGATAGCTCAAAGCCACAAAATTTAGTGAAAATGGATTAAGCACATTTAGCAATGCTATTCCTAAATCTAACCTCCTCATTCAGGAGTTCCAGACCTTCCTTGAGTGTGTCTTTAATTATCATACTGGTTTTCCCAGTTTAATTCTAGCCAGGGCAGTCTCTTGACAGTCCCCAACAAACACCATACTCATATTATAGCCACTAAGTCTTATTTCACAAGTTGTTTGCTTTTCCCTGCAGCCTTTTATTCAAATTCTACCAAATCTTCATGACTCTAAATATATATATATGACTTTATTTTCTATTACTTTGATATATATTGTTTGATGTATTAAAATGCCATTTGATAATAAATTTTAAGGTAAAGAGAATGAGGATTCATTTGCATTCTCCAAAGTCACAGCATAGTGACAGGGACATACAGTTAATATATAAATAGCTGCTTACATATGGAAGAACAAGATGCTTTAATGACATGTTTTAAGAATCAGATGAGTTACAGTTTGGGGAATTATGGTAGCGAAGAAAATAGCAAACTAAATTGTAGCTAGAGCAGAATTTAGGAAAGGTACAATCTGATAAAACTATAAAACACTTGAGCAGGTTATACAGCTAAAGAAACTTAGGTCTGGAGATCCTTAAGAAAACTGTAGAGGTCTGTGTTTTAAAATACTGTATGAGGTAGTAACAGTTGGGGTAGGATCGATGGTATTTTGATATCCCAATAGTGCTGTTATATCATAGAAATCCTGAGAAGTCATCGCTTCTTTTGCCAGTATAGCAAAAATGGGAAAACACATTTCATATATCAAAGGCATCTTGAGAACACATGATTTTAACTTTTAAACAAGAAGGTAGGAAAAAAACTTTATAAAAAATCAACGAAAAATAGAAAAAGAGAAACAAACGTGTTCCTCAGCTTCTTCAGGAGAATGAATCCATTCAAAACAAGTGACGGATTGCCTCAATCATACTTTTCTTCTCTGTTCAAATCTTCAGAAGTATGTAAGACTTCTTTAGGAAAAAAATTGGAATTATTACGGTTTATGTTAACAAAAGAGAGAATAGTATGACCCTGAAAGTGTCATTTTTCAGATTGAGGAGAAAGTTGAAAGACCATTCATGTGCCCTATTGTCCAAGTCAGCCTTCCTACCATGGACTAATATCCCAGCCATGGGCGATAGAAAGGGCCCACCCATGTTATAAATAAACCAGTACTCATGAAGCTGACTAGTTTGTTAGGTGTATTTTCACTAACTCACCTTTCACTTTTCCATTTTCTTTTTTCAATATGATACTTTAATTTTCTCAGGAAGGCTTCCCCAGCTGATTGGCTGGTTGCTACAAGTTAGATTATATTAACAGTTAAACCCCAAATCATCTCCTTACTACCCTTTAATAGCCCATGCTAGTAGACCTCATTCTGTTTATCTATGATCTATGTCACTTCCTCTCTCTTTCTCTCTCTCTCTCATGTGTGTGTGTGTGTGTGTGTGTGCGCGCGTTCAGGAGGCAGAGAATGGGCAGGTGGAAGCTAGGGGTGTCTCATGTATGTTTCCTTATCTTTGCCCTTGGTGTTCTTCTGTGGCAATCTGGCTCTGTACTCCTCATTTGTCCTCCACCCAAGGGCTACCATTAATGCACTGAGTCAACTCCTGTAGGGCTCATGTTTCTGGTTCAAATATTTGTTATGCGCTAAGTTGACTTTGATTGTGAATGGTGGCAGGAGTCAGCAGGCGGGGGGACAGAGGGGCTACTCTCTCCAATGGTTGTAAATACAGACTATTAATTCCCTACAGCACATTTGATACCACACTTTAACTTATTGGGGTTTTACTGAAAGCTCTAGGAAAACAGAAAGGAATCACAAAACAGAGTAACTTTCAAGTTGCATTTTGCAAGTCACAGCTGTCAGACTGTGGCTCATACCCCTGGTGTTTCTTACAACGTTCCTTCCTACCTAGTTACAAAGCACTTTCCCTACCTTCTCTAGCCATCCCATTTGCTTGGGGCCTGCTTATCCCACACCAGGAATGCCCTAAAGATCCTCTAAAATCAGTGTCCATGCTTTGAGCATTCTAGACACAGAGAAAAGATGGTGTTTTCACCTTAACTCTGTCTTGAATTTGACTTCCTTATTTCTTCTTCTAGTATCTGTCTCTTTTAACAATGAATGACTGGGAAAGTACAATCTTTTAAAGGAGATATCACTGTCTACCTGCAGAATATGACCTTACCCTTTAGTCATAATAAAATTTATGTGAAAATAAAAGTTATTAATAAATAAAACATACACATACACACACACACACATATAAGTACGTGTGTGTGTTTGTGTCTCTGTGTGGGGCTAGATTTCTTAAGATCTGAGTTATCCAACCTTAAAAATAGAAATTGTCTATTTCACTCAGCCTTTCACCCAGCCAAGTCAATCTCCTCTAGAATGAGGTAAAGTTCTAGAGTGCTCCTCTCGGTTTTAGGTCTTAATCTCCTGTGAACCACCATCTAAATGTAAGCATATCTCTGCAAGAATGAGCAAGAGTTCTGAGTCCCTGAGTGGCCCAGCAGCATATGTAGTAAAGGAACATTTCATATCAGCAGAGATGAGACTCTGCCTATGTTAACACTTCTATGTTAGCACACAGAGCAGCTTAACCTTAGAATACAGTTTATCAAAAGCTTTATTTCAGAAGAGGGTCTTAGTTCTCCACGAGCATAATCAAATGTGGAATTCACGTGTGTGCTGGACTATCTCCTCAAAATCCATGTCTCCCTGAAACCAGTGAAAGTGACCTTAGTTTAAAATAAGGTCCTTGTAGATATAATCAAGTTGGGAAGAGGTCATACTGGATTAGGGTGAGCCCTAATCCAATGCCTAGTATCCTTAAAAAGAGGGAAATTGGGACACGAGGACACACAAGGAGAATGTCATGTGACAATGGAGGCTGGGATTGGAATAATGTGTCCACAAGCTCAAGAAAGTCAAGGATTGCCAGCAACCACCAGAAGCTAGGAAAGACAAATGGAACAGCGTTTCCTTCAGGGCTTCTAGAAGGAATCAACCTTACCAACACCTTGATTTCAGACTTCTGGCCTCCAAAACTGTGAGAGAATAAATTCTTCTTGTTTTAAGGCACCAAGTTTGTAGTACTGTTATAGCAACCCCAGAAAGCTCTAATGCAGAGTACATTCATTACATTATAATATGCTCTGCAGTTTAATTTAAATCTTCACCTTGTGAGACATTTCTTGAGCATTACAATGAGCTTGTCAAGATTATTCAAGTCCCATGAAGTTTTAAAGATGTTGATTTGACCATTTCTGCATCTGGCCATGATGAAGTTACCGGATTCTAGACTAACCTTCTCTTCACACCATATTGGGCAACCAAATCAAAACTAGCAAGCAAGAAAAGAATAATTATCATAACTAAGTGGGGTTTGTCTCAGGCAGTACTGTAGGGTAAATTTACCTTTCAAAAAAATCAATGTAATTTACCACAATAAAAGAGAAAAATCACATGTAATCTCCATAGATGCAGAAAATGTACCTGACAGCCAATATCATACTTCATCATACTTAATATTGAAAGAATAAGTACGTTCTTATGTTTGGGAGCAAGGCAAGAATGTCCACTTATATTTAGCATAATTCTAGGGAATAGTCACTGCACTGAAGAAAGGAAACAAAAAACATTAAAACAAAAAGAAAGTAAAGGAAGAATTAAATCTCTTTAGAAAAATAACATGATGGTATACATAGAATACAAAACACTGTTGGAGCTAAAAATAAATTTAATAAGATTACAACAAAGACAGATAATACAGAAAAATTGAATGTGGTTTAATACACTATCACAAACAAATGAAACAAGAAATCTAAAAATTATCACTTCAAAAAGCAATAAACCTGTAGTATTTAGTTATGAATTTAACAAAAGATGTGTTAAACCTCTACATTGAAAATTATATGACATTTCTGAGGGAAATGGAGAGATACAATATGTTGATAGTCGAAAGACCCAATATGGGGAAGTCATCAATTTTGCTCAATTTGATATATAAATTTAATCCAATCTTTATCAAATTTCAACAGGCTTTTAAAAATTTTTGACAGAAATTTTAAAAAATATTTGTAAAATTATGTGGAAATTTTAGAATACATATGTGGACCTAGTATAGCAAAAAAGTATTGAAAAAGAAATCTCAGTTTTAACCATTTATTGTTTCTGTTTATTAAGTGAATATAAAAATATAAAAATATACTTCTATGTTATTTAAAAATAAAGATATATTTATATTTTAGTTTGCTAAAAGTACTAAATATTGTTATAGATATTGGGTCTAAAAAGATATTTAAGGCATGGTCATTGTCCTCAAAAGGTTGCAGACCAATGAGAGAGACTGCTATGGTTTGAATGTTTGTCCCTTTCAAAACTTATGTTGAAATTTAATTGCCATTTTTACAGTATTGGGAGATGGGGCCTTTAAGAGGTGTTTAGATCATAAAGGTTTCATTCTAATGAATGGGCTAATGCCATTATTGTAGGAATGAATTCACCCCCTCTTGCCCTTTTTCTTCTGCCTTCCTCCAAAGGAAGACTCAGCAGGAAGTTCCTTGACAGATGCTGGCCCATCAATCCTGGATTTCCCAGCCTTCAGAACTGTGAGCCAATAGTTTCCGTTCTTTATAAATTACCCAGTCTCAGGTCTTTTGTTATAGCAGCTAGAAGAGACAAAGACAATATTATAAATTGTCAAAAATAGACAACTTATAGTATTAAATTCTAAAAAGATTAACTGTAAAATTAGATGAAAAAACAGCTTTGGAAAGTTCAAGCAGGTTTCACAATATATTTGCTAAGTTGAGACCTAAAATGTGAATTCTTTTTATTAAAATTTCTTAATTGTGAGCAATTTTAGTAGCAGCTGGACATCTTTTAAAACACAAATTAGATATTAGACGTCAGGGTAGAGATTTCTGGGCTGGAGGAGGAGAGATGGTATATTCTACCCACAGGAAGCCAAGACAGGAAGGAGAGAGAAGAAAGGAATTGTGAATGAATACTGTTAGCCACCACAGGAGCTCTTAAATTAACTCCAGTAATAAAAACAATTATATAAAATAACAGAAAAGCTTGTGGTAAAACATAGGAATAAAGGGAGGAATTCAATTCATTAGGCGTTTTTGAGTAATATGGCTACCTTGTGACAAACCAGTTGTGGGCTATATGTAAGATAGGAGAAAAAAAGAATAAATACATTAAAAAAACTAGAAGAATAAAAGGAATTGAAATCCCATTCTACTTACAACACATGTTTTGAGACTTAATTGTCCTTTAATTGGGTCACATATTTTACTTTTAGTGACTAATCATTCAGATTAAATCCTTGAAGCTAGAACACTGTCCTCAGCATCTCTGAAATTGCTCCCTTTCTTTCCATTCCTATTTCTGAATCCCTAGTGCTTACCTTTACTACCTCATGGCTGGATTTTTCATCTTTTAGATTATTTCCCCACCTCCGATATCCCTTTTCTCCTACTTCTTCCTGTACATTGCTACTATTATGTCTTGACTATACTCAAAAGAAGAAAATAGTAATATCCCATTATTTGCTTGATACACTAACTCCTTAGTCTGGCCTTCATTCAAAGTCTAAGATCTAACCCCAAGTCTGTTTCTGCCTAAATCTTATTTAATACATTTACATGTACTCTCTTCTCCAGGAAAAGAGAGCCATTTCAGAGCTTCAAATCCTTCCTTAGTGATTCCAACCTCCACATTTGTGCTCAGTCTGTTTTATTTGCAAGGAGTGATCCCTTTCCTCAAAACAAGCACCCACCAAATCAAGCTCAAGGCTTCTCAAGGGGTCTGGCTTCCATCCCATCTCTTCCGAGCTTTTCCTGCCCACCCGTGCTAGATGTGAAGTCTTCCTACATTCAACTTCCTTAGTAAGCATTGATCAGGTTATTTAAATAACATCCTTTATGGCCTGGTAGTATTACTGTTGTTTTTTATTTATTTAAAATAGATTTTGTTTCTCTAACTTGACAGAATGTTCCTTGGATTCATAGATTGTGTATGTTCACGTAAATTTGGATTTAAATGTTGGTTCTAACATCTATGAATTATGTGTGACTTCATTCAACATTTTTAGCCTCTGAAATTTCATAAACCTCAATTATCCCTTCTCTAAAGTGGGTTTATTTGTACTGTCCATTAATTTTTTGCTCATTACTCATTTATTCAACATTTATTAAATATGTTCCTACTACACATTGTATTATCTATTACATGTAAAGAAGAGAACAAAACAAAAATAGTCCCTGCCCTCATGAAGCTATAAAGACATAAATAAAATCCAGAAGGGCACACCATACATTTTCGTAGCCTTCCCTCCTTAATAGTATTAATAATGAAAGCTAATATTTATTGAATTCTGATTATGTGCCAGTCATGTAAAACACTGTTCTAAATGTTTTATCTGTATTAACCATCCTGTGAAAAAGGTATTATTATCAATACTACTTTTGAGATTACAAAAAAGAGGCCCAAAGACATTGAATGTTTTACCCGAGATCACATACTCATGTATACTGGGGTTAGGGGTAAACACAGAAGTATGTACTCCAGATCTCATGAACTCAACTTCTATGTTATAATGCTTCATATCCTACAGAAAATCTCATACAGAGTCTGTGATAGTTAATATTAAGTGTCAACTTGATTGGATTGAAGGACATAAAGTATTGACCCTGGGTGTGTCTGTGAGGGTGCTGCCAAAGGAGATTAACATTTGTGTCAGTGGACTGGGAAAGGCAGACTCACCCTCCATCTGGGTGGGCACAATCTAATCAGCTGCTAGCATGGCCAGAATAAAAGCAGGCAGAAGAATGTGCAAAGACTAGACTGGCTTACCCTCCCAGCCTACATCTTTCTCCCCAGCTGGATGTTTCCTGCCCTTGAACATCGGACTCCAAATTCTTCAGCTTTTGGACTGTTGGACTTACACCAGTGATTTGCCAGGGGCTCTTGGGCCTTCGGCCACAGACTGAAGGCTGCACTGTCGGCTTCCCTACTTTTCAGACTGGCTTCCTTGCTCCTCAGCTTGCAAGCAGCCTATTGTGGGACTTCATCTTGTGATTGTGTGAGTCAATTATCTTTAATAAACTTCCCTTCATATATATATAATCATATACATATAAAATCATATATGATTATATGTCTATATATGAAAATATCGTATGTATATATATCCTATTAGTTCCATCCCTCTAGAGAATCCTAACTAATACAATGTCCTTCTCACACAGGATGTGCAGTCATGGTTTATGGTTTGTTTCCATTATAAATTAGTATACCACTATCTAATAGAAATATAATTCATATAATTCAAGCCACAAGTGCAAGCCACATATGTAACTTGGACTTTTTTAGCAGCCACACTAAAAAATAAATAAATAAACAGATGACTTTAATATTAATAATATATTTTATTTAACCCAATATAGCCAACATAGTATCATTTCAACATGTACTTCATATACAAATTATTAACATAATATTTTGATTCCTTTTTTTTGTTACTGTCTTCAAAATTCTGTGTCTATGCCGTACTTGAAATTCATCTCCATTCACACCAGCCACACTTCAAGCATGGAATAGCCACACATGGTTGGTGGCTACTGTGTTGGACAGAGCAGGATTAATATTATGGCTGACCATGTCAAGACATAAAGCTTGTGAAACTGGAGCTATACGGTCCAATACTGGAGCACAGGTATGATAAAAGAAATACAGTCCTGAAAAATCAAGGTACATTTAAAATGATTCAGACTATTTACTAGTATTTCATGAGAGCTGTGAAGGGGCACTAAATACATAGAGGGCAGCACAGTTTCTTAAACTTTTAAGACCTGGCTACTTCCATTATGTCCTGCAGCTCCTCTACGGCCTCCGTCAGATTCTTACTTCCTGCATTCTCTGTTATCTGTCCCCATCCCCTCCCTGTGGCTTTTCTCTCCTCTTCATTTTCCCAGCCTTCTCTGACCATTTATCACGTAAAACAACAATTTTGGCTAATTCTTCTCCTTTTCCTACTTACTACCTTTGTGATTCCCTTTCTTTGTTGTAACATTGCAAAAGCCCAAATACCCCATCAGTCAGAGGAAGAACTCTCCTCAGAACCCAGGGGGAATACGGAGACGCTGATTTTTTTTTTTTTTTTGCTTTGGCTGATTGTTTTGGGAAGTGAAAGGGTAGAAGGCTCTGATTATCTCACGGAAGAAAATAGCTCCTGTTTAATGGTGTTTTTTCTTTTTCTCTGCTGAAATGCAGGTAGAGTTATAGCAAAGTTGAGAGGCACAATTTCCATCAGGAAAAGAGCGCGCATGTTCTTCATTCCTGTTAGGTTAAACAAATAAAGAACAATACAGTGCACCAGACTTAGAGAGGAACCTCAGCCCAGACAACGGGCAACAGTGACTGTTTTTTGCCTCTGATAGAAAGTGGCTCAGTGTTTTTCCCATTATCTAATCGGCAGTGAGGAAGGAGGTCAAAGTCTTGCAATTTGTAAAAAATCAAAATATAACCCTTGGCTCCTCCTTCTCTTTTACTTCTCTTTACCAAAAAGCAGCCATCAAGTATTTCCTTTTTTATGGTCCTTAAAAACAACAGCAAAAAACACCCTTGTTGAATTAAGGGTTCAAACTTAAATTCTGAAAGCAGAGAATACTGATGTGTAAGGACATGTGCATGATGTTTAGGTAATTGTTCAGTGAACATTTATTTAGCTACCCTCTTGTGTGCTGTGGTCCCTAAGGGATGAGAGCTTCTTTTTTCCTCTTCTACTTTTCCTCTCTTTGTCTTGTGTCCTTGACAAAGATTTACCTATCTTTCAATCTCAATTTTGGAAAGTTTTAGGTAGGCTTTCCTGATTCCCAAACTCCAAGAAAAAATTGAAACCTCCCTCTTTTGTGCCAAATGCTGCATACGCAGCAACTATTAACACCGTTAGAGTACACATTATTTTATGGCTTAAATATGTCTTGTTTATTTTTCTATCTCTGGCACCCAGTGCAATGCTTGACATATAATCAGCCCTTCATAAATGTTTGTTGAATGAATAAATGGCTCTCTTTCTTTAAGTCCCAGGCACCCTTATCTCAGACTATCAAAGTTTTTCAAGTCTTTGTAAGTTAGTGCTACTTGATAGAAATAGTTCATTATTCTCTATTCCTTCTGGGTCTTTCCAGTATCTAGAATTAAGGATGTGGTCTAGAAAGAGATGAATAGGGATTTTAGATTGTAATTATTAAAAATATTAAAAAGTTTAAAAGTCTGGCTTCTAGAATATGTTTATCAAATAGAGAAAAATCATGACTTTTGGAAGGAAAAAAATCCTTTTTTTCCATTTTACATCAAAGAGGGTTATTAATGAAGGAAAGAAAGAGTAATATTCTCTATTTTAAGTATTATACATCCTCAAGGCCTAGTGATAGGCATTAATTTGCTGTGTAATTTTTGCTTAATTTTTCTTAGAAGGAATTTAATGTCTGAAAAAAGGGAAATCTACAGACTTAGATGGAGATTACAGGGTTTAGCAGAGAATAAAAAAATTTTGTATGACAGTTAATAAAAGGGAGGGAGGCTACCAAAGACCTTTCCTTATACACATTTACATGAATTCTCCTTAGGAGGTTGTGGAAACATTATTCTTTACAAAGTCTACAAAGATAAGATGAAAAACAAATAAGCATATTACAATGAGCTGTCCCCAGTGGCTGGAGTAGGTGACCTAATAGCAATATCAGTTTCTTTCTCATGGTCCTCTCCCAGAAAGATAAATCAACTTTGCACTTGGAAGACAGTCAAGACTGGTATTAGTGTCAAAGCTGATTTCTACTTTTGTACCTCATAAATATTTTCAAAAGGATGCAGGGGCAAAGATATGCCTTAGTCAAAGACACCCCAGAAATGTTTACAGTGACCCAGTGAAGTGTATAATAAAGCCCCTCGTTTGCAAGTATAACAGTCATTTCCTTGCTGCTGGTAACAATCTGCATCTCCAGATAAGGCTCCTGCATCAAGTAAACTTCCCCATCTATAAATTTTGTGACTCCCAAAGACGGACTACCGACATTCTGCCCTTGATCTATCAGAGAAGAACAAATTGATAACATTGCTGGTAGGTTTACATGCTGCATATTTTCTTAGAGCAATCACTCAATTTATGTAAGGTTGCTAAGCCCATCAACAAAAATGGGTCTTATTTCACAGCAGATTTTGTAACATAACTTTTTCCTTTTGAGTTCGTAGAAATATAAATGTAGGTATTGAGTGGTAGAACGATGTGACTGATATGAAATGAGACTGTGCTTTATCAGAAACAATAGGTTATCCCAGCATGCAGTATTGTAGGGAAGAATGTGTGAGCAGAGGCTTTCTTATCTGATATCTTAATTGCAGCCAAAACTGGTCTCTGCAGATGTGGTCAGTTTTAGACAGGATGGACAAGGCATTCCATTTTGGATAGGATAGATAATGCACTCCCTAGGGCCTGGATCTTAGGGAGTCATGGAGTGTACAAATATTGCCCAGATGCCAGCTAATGTAATCACCCTGTCCCTTAATACTCAAGTAAGGGTGTTCTGAACTCCCATTCCATACATTGCAGCAATCACATTCCAAAGATGTCTTTGAAATGTTTTCATTGTATCCATGTTTGAGTTTGTGCGCCCACTGAAGTAGTTCAGTTTTAGGGTCCGTTTTTCCATACTACTGCATTTGTCCTTCTATTAAACTGTGTCAATCTTGAAGTAGAATAAAATTTCATTTCTCAGTTTTTATAAAGTCAAGTCACACAACATTTGCATGTGTAAAAGACTACTGAAAGTAGAGATGGAGAACCCTAGTATGAGAAATGTGAATAGAGAATTCAACGTTTGGCACTTGTCTTTCTAAAAATATTTCCACCAGTCCATCTCAATGTTGCTTGGCCCTGAAGTCAATTCCCACTGAGATTCTATCCCTCTTTAGCTTCCCACCCCCACAAGACTCCCCCAAAGAATGGTAATTCACTCTTTGTTGAATCTCTAATGGCCCGAAAGGGTACATAGAAAATGGTGGGTATGTAATAAATAGTTTGTGAATTTACACGTGAGGAATTTCCAATGGGCAATGTAATTAGCAGAAGCTTTCTAGAAAGCAATTTGGCAATATGCATTGAAAACGTTATACATTTGTTATTTTCTCATCCGCTATTTCTACACTTTTAGGAAATTATCTTTTAAAAATAGTCAAAAAGCTGGACAAAGATTTAAAAAGAGAAGGATGTAGTAATAGTCAGTTTTCACGCTGCTGAGAAAGACATACCTGAGACTGGGCAATTTACAAAGGGAAGAGGTTTATTGGACTTACAGTTCCACGTGGGTGGGGAGACCTCACAATTATGGTGGAAGGTGAAAGTTACATCTTACATGGTGGCACTCAAGAGAAGAGAGCTTGTGCAGGAGAACTCCCCTTTTTAAAACCATCAGATCTCATGAGTCTTATTCACTTTCACGAGAACAGTGTGGGAAAGACCAGGCCCCATGATTTAATCACCTCCCACTGGGCCCCTTCCACAACATGTGGGAATTCAAGATGAGATTTGGGTGGGGACAAAGGCAAACCATATCATATGTATATCTATGAGTTTTAATATAATATATCAAAATGTGGAAATAACACAAAGGCCCAAAAATAGAGGAATAGTGAAATAAAGTATGGTACCTCCTTCCATAAGATCGAATATTATTTAGCTTATAAAACCATCATATGGGGGAAACATTGGTGGAAATCGGAACAATTACATCCATTCTGAAAATAAATCTTTCAGTGCATAGTTAAATTAAACTATTCATATAACCTATTATCCAGCAATTTCACTCCGATAAATACCACAAGTCAATAAGTTACATGTGCACAAATATAGATTGGCAGTAAAATAGCAGCCCATTCATAGGGAAATACAATATATGAGCTCCTGAAATAAATAATACAACTGAAAACTTATGAAATAATAATAACAGGGCTCATGAGAGAAATGAGATTGAGACAGCTCACTCCAAAGCTTTACAATTTTATAAAAAGAACTCTAACATAGATAATAATAATTCTAATAAACACATGGCACCATTTTAAAAATGTTAAATTTATAATCAATACATTTTAAAAAGCACTATTGTAAAATATAGGTTCTTACACTGAACTAAGAAGAATATTGTTTGGTGGAAAGAATTTTGAAGAAGAGGAGAGGATGAGTTAAAGAGACAAGGACAGAGAAATATCTTCATAAGTTGCAGATGGAGAAACAATTTATTCAGGTTTTGAACAAAATGTGGAAGTGCCAGAGAAAAACTCCTGCGACTCATTGTCTTGTGTTT
This sequence comes from Pongo abelii, assembly GCF_028885655.2. Taxonomy (NCBI): domain Eukaryota; kingdom Metazoa; phylum Chordata; class Mammalia; order Primates; family Hominidae; genus Pongo; species Pongo abelii. Next base: position 122,221,684 of record NC_071988.2, on the reverse strand, counting down.
GCTTCTTTTGCGCAATGATGGGGTAAAACCGTGCAAAACATGTTCAAGACAGTGTCTGCAGTCAAAATGGGCCAAAGGAAAAACATTGGCGAATGGAGATTATGAATAATAATGTATTCCTGTGTGGCTTGTTCAATTTGTTAGTGTACTTTGTGGTGGTGTACATTGCTCTTTGCTAATACAATAAATTAACAGATGTGCCTACAAGCTAACATTATATAATTTATAAGGATACATTATAATATATATCCAAGGACATATGGCAAATGTATTGTGTATATAAGAAGAATAGATGGGACCAAGAATTGATAACAAAGGTAAAATTAAAACTAACGAAAAATGAACCTTGTATTGCCCAATAATAGAATGCCTTGAATGGAGAGATAGCACTAAAACACTACATTTGTAGTAGAAAATAAACCAAAAGCTATAAACTTGTTTTAATGAAAGAAAAAAGGCTACTACATATCTGTATTCGTTAATATGGAAATGTAAGTACAAATACTTCTGAGTGAAAACAAAGTTACAAAAGTATATTGCAAATGATTTATGTATCTCTGAAATATCTGGAAGTAAGTTTTAAAAATGTTAATTGTGGTTATCTTTCAGTGTGATGAGTGATTTTTTATTTTCTTCATCTTAAAAAATATTTTAGGAGGACTATGTAGTTTTAAAAAGTTAAACAGGAATAAACTATTTTCATATTTTGAAAAGTTAAACATTTTAAATATTATATGAATATCATCACAACTCATGTGAGTCAGCTGTTTTTGTTTGTGTAAATATATCCAAACACAATAAGAGCCAGTGTGAGAAAAATCAATCTTCACTGAACAAATAAGTAGTACTTAAATACCCTAATTAAGGTGGCAGAGTGTTTCTTTTATAAAATATTGACATTAATATACTTTAATCCACGAGGGAAAGTTACATGGCATTTTTCTACCTCTAAAACTTTAAAAAAATATGAAAAATTACACAAAGTGACTTATGATGTTTCATAGAGATGTAACTGTGATTAAAACTTTGATTAAACATTTGCTGTGTCTTTTGACATTTGAGGAATTTGGCATAAGGTTGGTAAATGAGTGAGTGAGCCAGTGCCCACATTACTTTGTGAACATATATGCAGGTAATATTTTATTTATTTATTTTTTTTTTTTTTTTGAGACAGAGTCTCGCTCTATCACCCAGGCTGGAGTGCAGTGGCACGATCTCGGCTCACTGCAAATTCCACCACCCAGGTTCACGCCATTCTCCTGCCTCAGCCTCCCGAGTAGCTGGGACTACACTACAGGCACCTGCCACCACGCCGGGCTAATGTTTTTGTATTTTTAGTAGGGACAGGGTTTCACCATGCTAGCCAGGATGGTCTCGATCTCCTGACCTCATGATCTGCCCGCCTCAGCCTCCCAAAGTGCTGGGATTACAGGCGTGAGCCTCTGCGCCCAGCGTATTTTATTTACTGAGATAGATCTAGTCATAGAGGAAGATCTTGCTATTAAAAAATACAGTGTGAACCTAGCTGAGCAGACAGATGGAAGAATTGCAAAAGCCTCCCGGTTTAAACTACCCACCTGGGTAAACTACCCAACTGGAAAAAAAATGGAAGCAATATCCCCAAATTGCCTCCTGAAACTTTAAAATCTTAGTTGTGAAACAAGAATGGTAAACGTTTGTAATCCCAAGCCTCCTCAGTGAGCACTGTTGATTTTATGAGTAATAGTCACCATTCACCTGACTGAATAGTGCTGTAAATATGAAATAAGAAGCTTCTATGGAGTAGGAGATGATATGATTGTCCTGAGAGCAAGTGTGCTGAGGCAGCCTGGTGGAGACGTAAGTGTACTGGCCCTACAGGTAGTCCTAGTCTACCTCTCACTAGCTGTGTGCCTTTGACTTGGAATCTCTTAGAGGACAGTGACATCCCTTTGTTCACATAGCATTACCTACTCCACCACTTGTTAAAGTACCTGGGATAAGTTACATGAAAACAGTAAACTCTAAAGAACTATTTAAATGCAACTTTTTAATTATTATTTGAGAGAGGGGCACTGGTGGAATCATGGCCCACTGCAGCCTCGATTTCCTGGGCTCAGCTGATTCTGCCACCTCAGCCTCTGGAGTAGCTGAGACTACAGGTGTGTGCCACAAATGTCTGGCTATTTTTTATTTTTATTTTTATTTTTATTTGAGATGGAGTCTCACCCTGTCACCCAGGCTGGAGTGCAGTGACATGATCTTGGCTCACTGCAACCTCCACACCCTGGGTTCAAGCGATTCTCCTGCCTCAGCCTCCTGAGCAGCTTGGACTACAAGCATGCACCACCATGCCCGAGTAGTTTTATATTTTTAGTACAGGCGAGGTTTTGCCATGTTGGCCAGGCTGGTCTCGTACTCCTAGCCTCAAGTGATCCACTCGCCTCAGCGTCCCAAACTGCTGGGATTACAGGTGTGAGCCACCATGCCCAGCTGCAATTTATAATTTTTTATACTCAAAATTAACTCAGTAACATGGTAAGTGATGCAGTATATTTATTCATTCAGCAGATCCTGCTCTAGTCCTGAGCCAGTCACTGCTTAATGGTATGAGCATAGGCAAGCCATCGACTGCTATGTGCCTCATTTTCACATATGCTCATTATAATGTCACTTAATCAGCCTGCTTCACAGGGTCAATATTGAAGGCAGTTCTACTTCTGTCTACAAGTCTATGTAAAAAGGTTTTCATTAAAAATAAACATTACTTTACATATTTTGTCTACTTACTGTATGATAAGTATTATTCTAAATACTCTACATAAATTAACTCATTTAGCCTTCTCAACCCTTTGAACTAAGTACAGTTATTACCTGCATTTTAAAATGAGAAAAAAAAGCACAGAGAGGTTAAGTAAATTGTTGAAAATCACATACCTAATAAGTGGTATAAAGAACCAGGATTTACATTTAGGCAATCTGATTTCAAAGCCAATTTCCTGTGCTCCTCTACTGTTCCGCATCTCTTACCTCACAAAACCTTTACCTCAAAGTTGACATAGACACAATTCTTAGAATTAGTTAAAATATAAATACATACTTATATTTATTTATTGGGAGAATAGTTTGTACCTAAAAAAAAAAATAAATGAGAGAAGAGAGAAATCAGCAAGATGGCACAATAGGAGTTTTTATCATCATCTCCTCATAGAAACATAAATTTTGACAACTACCTATGGATGAGAGTACCTTTATGGAGTCCAGGAGCCTAGCAGAGAAGTTCCAGCACACAGCTGGGGCAAAAAATCTGAGAATAGATGTGTTGATAAGGGGAAGAAGAAGAATGTTACTTCATCCACATCACTCCTCTTCCAAGGTGGCAGAGTTCAGTGCCAAGTGAGACCTTCCCCCTTGGGCTGAGATTCCTCCCATGGGTGCAAGTGGGGGAATAATGAGTACTTGGCATCCTGAACCCGCTTATTACTTGCCCCACCCATAATACTGAGGTAATCAGCATGTCTGAATGGTTGAGAGGGGCTAGGAACAGGAAAGACAGGCAGGGATTCATAGCAAGCAGGACTTAGTCCTCAACAAATGGCCATGGAGCCTACAAACCACTTCATGGACTTCATAAGAAAGTCCACCCATAAGCTGCTTGGGACACCTCACCTAGCGATCCCCACCAACTGGCCCATGGGCACCCTCGATGCTCCATACAACTCACTCCCTATTTCTGAGGCCAGCATCTCACATGCATCCCCACAGATGGCAAGTGTTAGCCTCTTCAGATGGCTCTTGAGTGTGTGCAGACAGCTGGCCTGAGTGCAGGATTGGAAGAAGGCATACAAAGTGCACATTTCAGACACTACTCAAGGAAAAATAAATGAGAGGTTCACAGAACTTGGCCTGGCTTATTGGGATCAAGAGAAGGCATACAATATTAAAAATTCTCGCTTCCCACAAGAGGGAACAAGATGTGTAGAGCAGGTGCGTGCATAGACTAGGTCTGAGAGAGCCTCAGGATATATCAATAATAGACAGATATGAACCCAATGTCAAAAAAACTAAATATACTAAGCAACTATTAACAGAATGGAAGTGATAAATACACAGTAAGACAATAATGCTAGGAATTTTAATATCCTGCTTTCAACAACAGATAGGTCATCTTCACAAAAATCAATAAGAAAACACTGGAATTGAACTATGCTTTAGACCAAATGTACGTGACATATAGAACATTCCATCCAACAGTAGTAGAATATACATTCTTCTCAAGCATACATAGATAGGACAGACCATATATTACGTGACAAAACAAGTCTAAACAAATTAGAAATGATGTAAATTATATCAAGTATATTTTCTGAAACCACAGTGGTTTGAAACTAGAAATCAGTAACAAGAGAAAACCTGGAAAATTCAAAAACGTGGAAATTATAAACACACTCCATAGCAACCAATGTCTTAAACAAGAAATCAAAATGGAAATCTAAAAATACTTTGAGATAAACAAAAATGGAAACAGAATGTACTAAAACTTATAGGGTGTGGCAAAAGCAGTTCAATAGGATGTTTACAGCAATAATCCCTACAGAAAAAAGAAGGCTCTCAAACAATTTAACTTTGCACCTCAAGCAACTAGACAAAGAAAAACAAACCAAGCCCAAAGTTATCAGAAGGAAGGAAATAACAAAGATCAGAGCAGAAATAAATAGACAGTAGAAAACAACAGAAAAATTCACTGAAACTAAGTTTTTTTAAAAGATAAATAAAATTGACAAACATCTAACGACTAAGGAAAAAAAAGAGATAAAATTCAAGTAAATCAGAAATAGAAGACATTTTAACTGATAACATAGAAATACAAAAAAAAAGACTACTATGAAAAATTATATGCCAACACATTGGATAACCTAGAATAAATGAATAAATTCCTAGACACATATAATCTACCAAGACTGAATCATGAAGATATAAAAAATCTAAACAGACCCATGGGGTAAGGAGGCTGAATCAGTAGACCAAAACCTTCCAATAAAGAATAGCCCAGGACCAGACTGCTTCACTGGTGCCTCCTACCAAACATTTACAGAAGAATTCATAACCATTTTTCCTGAACTCTTCCAAAAATTTGAAGAGGATAAGACACTTCCAACCTTATTTTACAAGACCAGCACTATCCTCTTACCAAATCTAGATAAGGACACTATGAAAAAGAAAATTATAGGCAAATATCCCCGATAAACATAGAAGCAAAAAATCCTCAACAAAATACCAGCAAACTGAATCCTACAGCACATTAATGGATCATACATCACCATCAAGTGGGATTTAATCTCTGCAATATAAGGATTATTTAACATATAGAAATAAAAAAATATGACACATTAACATAATAGAGGATAAAAATCATATAATTATCTCAGTAGACGTAAGAAAAGCATTTAACAATATTCAAACTCTTTTAATGACAAAAACTCTCGACAATTTAGGTAAAGAAGGAATGTACTTCAAAATAATGAAGGCCATATATGACAAACTCACAGCTAACATCATAATGGTGAAAGCTGAAAGCTTTTCCTTTCAGATTAGGAAAGACAAGGATGCCTACTTTAACAATTTCTATTAAAAATGGTGCTGGATATTCTAGCCAGAGGAATTAGGCAAGAAAGAAAAAAGGCATCCACATTAGAAAGGAAAAATTAAAATTATATGTTTTTGCATAGAACATGATCTTATATGTAGAAAACCCCTTAAAATCCACCAAAAAATTTTAGAACAATAAATTAATTCATTAAAGTTGCGTTAGAAAAAATCAACACATAAAAATCAATTGCTGTATTTGGTTTTCTGTTCCTCTGATAGTTTGCTAAGGATAATTCTTGGTGTTTACTAACAATGTTATTACCATTTGGTAAATACCATTTGGTAAATTACCATTTGGTAAATACCATTTGGTAAATGGTATTTACCAAATGAAAGAAACTCCTGAAAAGTTTCTCTGCTTGAAATATTATCCAACACTTTGTCACATAAACTATGATTGGCACCCTGCTACTCATGGGATTTTTTGGCAGACTTGCAAAGACTTGCTTGAGGTTATGTTATTATGCTATATTGATGTGGAAGAAGATCAATCTTTTGCAATAAATGTTTTTTATAATTTGTGTTTATTATATGCTTCACTAAATCATACTTCTCTGACTGCTGTACTCTTTATTTCAGAATAAAAAACATTAAAGATAATGTAATTGAAAATGTATTCCAGGAAATAAAAAAAAAAACTCAATTGTTTTTCTATATTGTAACAATGAATTCTCTGTAAAAGATGTCAAGAAAACGTTCCCATTACAATAGCATAACAAAAATATACAGAAATAAATGTAACCAATGAGTAAAAGATGTTTACACTGACAACTATAAACTTTGATGAAAGAAATTGAAGAAGATGCCAATAAATGAAAAATGCAATCCTTAACAAATGCTATCAAAACATTATGATATTGACATAAAAACAGACGTATAGATGAACGGAACAAAATAGAGCCCAAAAGCAACTATGATGATTACGTCCAAAGAACCAAGGGAAACCATGCTTACAGAATTAAAGGAAGATGGCAAGGATGATGCTTCATCAACTAGAAAATATCAGTATAGAGATAAAAGGTATTAAAAAGAATCAGACAGAATTTCTGGAGTCAAAAATTACAATAACCACCAGAGAACCTCAAAAGTAATTTTTTGGTATTTTTCTGTAATTATTTTTAAAAATTAACTTATTAAGATGTTTATTTATTTTTAAAATAATTTCATCCTTTATTTTAGATTCAGGGTATACATAAACAGGTTTTATTACGTGGGTATATTGTGTGATGCTAAGGTTTAGGTTACAAATTATCCTATCATCCAAGTAGTGAGCACAGTATCCAATAGTTAGTTTTTCAGCTTTTGTCTCCTTCACTCCCTCCCACACCCCTCTAGCAGTATCTATTGCTTCCATCTTTATGTTCATGAGTACTCAATATTTAGCTCCCACTTATAAGTGAGAACATGTGGTATTTGGTTTGCTCTACCTGCATTAATTTGCTTAGGATAATGACCTCCAGCTGCATCCGGGTTGCTGCAAAGGATATAATTTTGCTCTTTTTTATGGCTACATAGTATTTCATGGTGTATATGTACCACATTTTCTATATCCAATTCATGGTGATGGACACCTAGGTTGATATTATCTCTTTGCTATGGTGAACAGTGCTGCAATGAACATGTGAGTGCATGTGTCTTTTTGATAGACTGTTTTTTTGGATATATACATAGTAATGGGATTTCTGGGTTGAATGGTAGTTCTGTTTTAAGTTATTTAAGAAATATCCAAATTATTTTCTGTAGGTGGTTGAACTAATTTATATTCCCACTAGCAGTGTATCAACACGTCCTTTTCTCTGCAGCCTTGCCAGAGTACATTATTTTTTTACCTTTTAATAACAGCCATTCTGACTGGTGTGAGAGGATATCTCATTATGGTTTTCATTGTGTCTCTCTGATAATTAGCGACGTTGAGCATTTTTTGCTACCTTTGTTGGCCACTTGTATGTCTTCTTTTGAAAAATGTCTGTTTATGTCTTTTATCCACTTTTTAACGGGGTCATTTGTTTTTTGCTTGTTGAATTGTTTAACTTCCTTATAGATTCTGGATATGTGACCTTTGTAGGATGCATAACTTGCAAATATCTTCTCCCATTCTGTAGGTTGTCTTTTTATTCTGTTGATAGTTTCTTTTGCTGTTCAGGAACTCTTTAGTTTAATTAGGTTCCACCTGTAAATTTTCGGTTTTGTAGCAATTGCTTTTGAGGACTTAGTCATAAATTATTTGCCAAGGCTGATGTCCAGAATGGTGTTTACCAGGTTTTCTTCTAGGACTTTTAGAGTTTGAGGTATTACATTTAAATATTTAATCCATCTTGAGTTGATGTTTGTGTATGGTGAAAAGTAGGGGTCCAGTTTCATTCTTTTGCCTATGACTAGCCAGCTATTCCAACACCATTTATTGAATAGAGTTTCCTTTCCTCATTGCTTATTTTTGTCAACTTTATCAAAGATCAGATGGCTTTAGATGTGCAGCTTTATTTCTGGGATCTATATTCTGTTCCACTGATCTACATGTCTGTTTTTGTACCAGTAGTATACTGTTTTGTTTATTATAGCCTTATAGCAGTTTGAAGTTAGGTAATGTGATATCACCAGCTTTGTTCTTTCTGCTTAGGATTGCTTTGGCTATTAGGGCTCTCTCTTTTTTTTTAACTTCCATTTGAATTTTAGAGTAGTTTTTTCTAATTTTGTGAAAAATGATGTTGGTAGTTTGATAGAAATAGCATTGAATCTGTAGATTGCTTTGGGCAGTATAGCCATTTTAACAATATTGATTCTTCCAGTTTATGAGCATGGAATATTATTCATTTGTTTGTGTCATCTATGATGTCTTTCAGCAGTGTCTTATAGTTTTCTTTATAGAAATCTTTTACTTCCTTGGTTAGATGTATTCCTAGGTACTTTTTTGTAGCTATTTTAACGTTATTGTTGTATATAAATGTTACTAACTTTTGTATATTGATTTTGTATCCTGAAACTTTACTGAAGTCCTTTATCAATTCCAGGAGGCTTTTGGCAGTCTAGGGTTTTCTAGGTATAGAATCATATCATCTATAAAAGAGAACTAGTTTGATTTCTTCTTTTCTTATTTGTATGCTTTTCATTTCTTTCTCTCGTCTGATTGCTCTGGCTAGGACTTCCAGCGCTATGTTGAATAGGAGTGATGAGAATTGGCACCCTTTCAACAGCAAATTTGAACTGGCAGAAGAAAGATTCAGCAATCTTGAAGATAGATTAATAAAGATTATGCAATCTGCAAGAACAGAGAGAAAAGAAGAAGAGAAATACAAAGAGATTCAGAGATATATAGAACACTATTAAGTGCATCAACATGTATGTAATTAGATTATCAGAAACAGAGGAGAGATAGGGATAGAAAAAATACTTGAAAAAATAATGAAAAAAACTTCCTAAATTTGGTGGTGAACATTAGCTATCCAAGAAGCTCAGCAATTTTCAAGTAGGGTAAACTGAGAGAGATATATACTCAGGCAAATCTTTGTAAAAAATGTTGGAAGCCAAAAATAAAGAGAAAAATATTGAAAAAAGCAAGAGAAAAATGACCCATCACGTACAAGAGGATTCCAATAAGATTAATCACTGACTTACCATCAGAAATAATCATAGCCAGAAGGCAGTGGAATAACATATTTAAGTGCTGAAAATAAAAACTGTCAATCAATAATCTTTTATTCAGAAAAACTCTTTCAAACATAAAGACAAAATAAAGACATTCCCAGATAAACAAAAGCTGAGAGAATTTGTCGGTAGTAGACCTACCTGAGGACATATTAAACTAAATTATTTAAGCAGAAAGCTAGTGACCCTAGACAGTAATTTGAATCATGCAAAAATACAAATAAAACTAGTAAAGGTCATTATACAGGTAAATTAAAAAGACGGTATAATTGCATATATTTTCTCCTTTTTTCTCTTGTTTGAGAAAAGTTAATTGCTATGAGAATTGTCTTCTTGCTGTACACAACTAGAATAATTGACAAAATTTATAAAATGTGTTTTCAGACATTGGCTAACAGACAATTTAAATTGTGATCTAGAAGAGAGGAGATACAATGTAGGTGAGTTCTATTAAAATGAGAAAGTTTCCCTTGTCCCCCTCGCAGGGCGTGGAATGGGAGTATGGTTCACTTCTTCAGTGCTCTGCTGCTCAGACCTCTAGGGGAGCATACAGACAGGCAGACTGTCGGGCTCCGACCCCATGGAAGTGTCTAGAGGTGAATGTTTACAGCTGAAGCCGCAGTGGGCGTGTGTTACAAGGTGTTATTTTAGTTTGCTGTCTATAGGTGGCTTGTGTTAACCAGCTCAATCAGACCCCCTTCCTTTTATCACAAGGGCAGAGGGATTTCTGCATCCCAGGGTTTCTTGCCTCCGTGTACTGGAAGAATTGGATCACATGTGGGCTTGGAGAATGAGTTCAAGGTTTTATTGAGGAGAAGTAGTTCTCAGCAGATGGGGGAGCCAGAAGGGAGATGGTTTTCCCCTGGAGTGGGGTTCCTGGGCAGCCCTGGCTCTCCTCCAGCTGCCCCAGCCAAACTCCACCTCATTCTGCCAGTCAATGACCCGCTGGCCTGCAGATTGGCATGCTCTTCCGCTGGCGTGCTCTTGATGACCAGCCGCTTATGTCTTCTTCTGATGATGTGTTCCTCATGATGTCCAGCGCTTGTGTCTGCCTGCTAGGGTCTCAGGGTTTCTATAGGCACATGGTGGGGGTGTGACAGGCCAGGTGGTCTTGGGAAATGCAACGTTTGGGCGAGAAGGCAGGAGTCCCTGTCCTCACATAGGTCCGTGGGGGTGGAGCCCTAGCCAGGGACCATGCCCTCCTCTGCCCAGCACTTCCCTTCGCCACTTCTCTATCATTTAAAGGACCATGCTCTTCTCTTCCTAGCACTCCTGTATCACTATAATTGCATGAACTTACTTCCCCCAGGAAGTAACTGCCCTTGCCACAGAGCAAAGATGGGTAATTGCAACAGGGTGTAGTGTTCTCATTCTGAATTGAAGAGACAGAGATCAGAGTTTAGGGAACCAAGACAGATATAATTTGTGGGCAGAGTACAAAAAAAAAAAAAAGAAAAGAAAACTGCTCTTTAAGGGAGTTCCCAGCATCTGCAGAGGGATACTTTTGACCCATTATATTTATCTGTATGTGGTAGGATGAAACTCTCCAAAGCTTGAGTGAGGGAAACACACTAGAGAACAGTAGGTAGTATAATTTTCTGAGTTTACCCTGGGAATAGTTTGTGTTCTCATCAGCAAGAGTAGAAAGACCTCATAATAAGCAAGTCATTAGGTATAGTGTTCAAAAAGGCAGTACTTTAGTATTAATACTATATTATTCCCAGAAGAAAAAACTGTTCTCGGCTCATTGCAACAAAGCTTAACATAGAAGTCTTGAAATTATCTGATTCTCAGGGAATGTAATCGTGCCAGAAAAAAATCTAATGCATAAAAAGGAAAAAAGGTCCCTGACAAAATCCAGTGTTCAACAAAGTAAAATTCACAACATCTAACACCCAGGTAAAAATTACCAGGTATGTAAAAAAAGCAGGAAAATATGACCTATAAGCAGAAGAAAAAAAATCAGGCAACAAACTAGAAACAGAAATGACAGAATTGATAGAATTAGCAGACAAGTCTCTTAAAAGAACTGGTGTAAGGCATATAAATACACTCAAAGATTTAAAGAAAAACTTAAAAATTATAAGTATAGAATTACAAGATATTAAAATTCAAAATAGTATTTTAGAGGTTAAAAATAGAGTATTTAAAATAAAAATTACACTGAATAGTATTAAAATCATATTTGAAATTATAGAAAGAAAGATTAGTAAACTTGAAGACATAACAATAAGAATTATCCAAAATGAAGTACAGAGAGAAAAAAGACTGAAAATTACTGAATAGAGTCTGAAAGACTCAGGGTAACTGAAATAAGACAGGCACCAAAGCCAACATACTATGTACATACTGATTCCATTTATATGAAGTTCTAAACAAAGCAAGCCTATAGTTCCAGAAAGCCTGAGTAGGAACAGAGTGTGACAGCACAGTTCCACTGGGGATTGTCTGGGTGACAAAGATATTCTCAATCTTGATCGTGGTGAGTTTCGTCAAACTGTCTACTAAAAATGGAAATTTTATTGAATGTAAATTAATAGAATTTATTTAAATTATCAAAAATGTTTAGTAGACTTCCAAATGCTGGGGACGAAGCAACAATAGATCTTATGGCAAAAATAAATAGTTTAGGAGAACTTTGAAGTTTCGTGTTTTTAAACAGAATTTTGTTACATTCTAAACTTGAAAAAGACAACTTCTCTCTCTAGCTTAAAAAGAATAGTTAAAAACAGTTTAAAGTATCAATTTATTAATAAATTTCTAATGTATTAATTATTACTTATATGTTAATTGTAATTTCTATTATTAATTTATTATTAAATTATTAATTTTAAGTGTTTTAACTATTATTTTAAAGCCACTTAAAATTATAGTTAAAAATACTTAAAATTAATAAATAATTTAAAATATTTATTACATTTTATTTAATAAATTGATTAATATATTAAGCAATTCATATTTTAATTGCTTTTATTTTTTAAATAATCTGCTAAATTAAGGAGATCTTATTTTCATTTATTTATTTATTTATTTATTTATTTATTTATTTTGAGACGGAGTCTCGCTCTGTCGCCCAGGCTGGAGTGCAGTGGCACGATCTCGGCTCACTGCAAGCACCGCCTCCCGGGTTCACGCCATTCTCCTGCCTCAGCATTCCGAGGAGCTGGGACTACAGGCACCTGCCACAACGCCCAGCTAATTTTTGTATTTTTAGTAGAGACGGGGTTTCACCATGTTAGTCAGGATTGTCTCGATTTCCTGACCTCGTGATTCGCCCGCCTCGGCCTTCCAAAGTGCTGAGATTACAGGCGTGAGCCACTGCGCCCAGCCAGGAGATCTTACTTTTAATTCTAGAGGCATTTATTCAGCAAGTCTTTTGATTTCCCTTAGGAAAGGGCTTCCCAACATGAATCAGAAACTACACAGATCTATCTTAGACATGCTTTTAATATCAATTTTAGCACAAAATTCACAAGGAGTATTAATCTATCTTGATTCCTGTCTGTCTTATACGCCTAAATTGATATTGGCAAACAAGGGTAATAACAGCTGGGAAAACCTGGCCAAACCTTGGCTTTATGCCATTAATAGCTTTTCATTGTCCATAGGGAAAAGCTCAAATTTCCCTAAATGGCCTACACGGTGTGAATGAACTAACTTCCCGTTGCCTATCAAGCTACACTTTTCCCCTTTCCTTTCTTCACACTGTGCTCAGGTTTAACCAGGCCATAGCACTCTATCTGCACCATTGTATAGAGTGCTTCCACAACTTGCTGCAATAATTCCTATTCATGCTTCAGGCATCAGTTTAATGTGATTTTTTCTCTTGATGACCTTTCTTAGTCTCTTGATTAAATTATGTTTTTTTGTGTGTACTCCCACCATAACACCCAAACATAACAGTTTTCTGTGTACTCCCACCATAATATGTCATTTTATTGACATATATAACATTCAGTTCTCATTATTCGCCATAGTTATGCCCCAAACACTGAACTATCAAACAATGAATATTACTCCAAGGGGAAAAAGGCTGCCTCACTAATAGATGCCAGAGATGAGATTCAAGTCCACTATGACTGATTCCCAAGCCAGAGCTTCCTGAACTGCCCTACACTGCACTCTTCCCTACTTTCTCTATCCTCTGGTCATCTCTGCTAAACAAAAAGGCACAAAAAAGAAGGCACAGCATCTTCTTGTTCAACTTCAGCTGGGAGCTTGTGCATTTGGTGACTCCAACTTTTGGCAACTTTTGGTCTGTCTGGCAATGACCATGAAAGCAGCAGGTATTGATTTGACAGCTACAAATACATTTTAGCAAGTAGGTGAATTCATAAATATAGGACCTGAGTAAAGAAGATCAACTATATGTTAAACTATTTAATGTGTCTTGCTCATTGGTAATTTTCTCTAGGATAGGTACCCATGTTTATTTTGTTTACCATCACTCTATTTATATGCCTAACAAATGAGGCTGGCTCACATCAGGTTTTCAGTAATGACAGATTGAGTAAATTAATTAATTAATACGTTAGAAGTCCTTCTAGACCTAGACCAAGTAGGTTCTGAAAATAGCTTCCCCCTAGTTTTGGTGGCACCTCAGGAATAAATTTCATCTGTTCAGGTATCTATTAATAGTTGAGCTACTATCTAACTTTCTCTCCTTGTAGTGATCCATGTTTACTCACAGGTCCAGGATCCAAGCTAGAAAACTCATCCATGCCAATATTTTCTTTCAAAGCTGAGGCTTTTTTCTATCGTACCCCTCTTCCCCATTGTTTGTGACCCAGCTTTCTGCCCATACTAGTAAAAGTTTGTGTGCATAAAATCAGAAAGTGACTCAGATTAACATAAACAGAAAAAGAATTTGTTAGAAGGTGTCAGATCACAAAAGTTATGAGAAGGATGAAGAAAGAAGCTTGAATCAAAACCAAAAGACTCGAAGCACAGGTAAGATCCTTTTGCAGGGACTATCTGCTTAGGATATCGCTGCTAGTGACATCACTCTGCACCACTAACTACTAGTCAGTCTGCATGCTATTAGAATCTTCACTCCATCATAACTGCTTCAAAGAATTTCTCTCTGACTTTGCACCTTGGTGTCTCTGAGTTGGGATTCATATGCCCAAGCTCTGACTGCCAAAGAGTAGGGAGAGGAAATACTTTCTCCAATTTGGCTTCTGTAGTGGAATGAAAGGTGGCCCTTACAGAGAGGGCACCTCAGATATGGGCAACAGAAACAACACATGTCAAATACATAAGCTAACTCTGGAATCGCTCTGCTATGTTGTGAATATTTGTGACACTTCCCCATCTTCAATTTCACACATTGAAACCTAATCACCAGTGTGATAGTGTTAGAAAATGAAACATCCGGAGGTGGTTAGGTCTTGAAGTGGAGCCCTTGTGAATGAAATTAGTGCCTTTATAAAAGAGGCTCCAGAGAGCTGCCTTGTCCTTTCTGCCATGTGAAAACACAACAAGAAGCTGCCATCTGGGAACAAGAAAGAGCACTCACCAGACTCCAAATCTGTTGGCACCTTGGCATCAGACTTCCCAGCCTCCAGAACTGTGAGAAATAAGCTTCTGTTATTTGTAAGCTACCTGGTTTATGGTACTTTGTTATAGCAGGTCAAATGGACTAAGACACCTTCCCACCTAGAAATCTTGATGGTGAACCTCAAAGGAAACTTATACTACAGTTCTAGACTATCATTGAGTTTGTACCAGGCCTCTTACATAGCTCGCTACCCCAGGGCCTCTTTTCTCCTCTCCCCATCCAAGACTGGGAAAGCTTGGAATATTTATTTTGACAAAATTAAATCAGATTTTAGGTTATTTGGTTGGAGTAGCAGGTACTTTCATCAGGAAGCTAGTCCTAGTCTAACTAAACATATAAAGATCAATTTGTAGTCACCTGGCAAGGTCATTTTTTTTTTCCATGTCCTATTCCTTGTCCTTTATCCAGGAGAAAAACAGGTGTGGGGTTCAGAGAAACGAAAGGGAAAAGAGAGATATCTTCTTCTCTTCTGTCCCAAAGTATTTCATACTTTTCCAATACTGTCAAAATAATTTAACCTTTTTAAAAAAATTTTTAATTCTTCTATTACATGTCTTTGATGGCTTTAGAAACCTTTTACAATTAAGCTGTAAATAAACATACATAATATAAAGCAATTAACTTCTATTAGTATAATTAAAATCCAAAATAAAAAGTCTTTCAATACCTAAATTTTGCTTAAATTTTTAAACAACTGATCTTGATTGCAATTCTGTTGTGGATACACAGTAAACAATAAATGTTTGATGAAATTAGTTGAAAGGAAAGAGGAAGAGAAAATGAATAAAATTATATATGTAAATAAATTAACTGAGAAGAAACTTGTTATTTAAAGGGATATTTTAGTGTGTCACATTTGATAGGTTTTGAAGGGAAGACGAGGGTTAAATAAAAATAGAGAGAGAGAGAGTGGTGGCTCAATAGCAAATTCAGGCATTTATGTCCAGCATAAACCTGCAGAGGTTGGGGACCAGCTTAATACCAGAGACCACTGCTGCTTACAGCCTGGGGTATTTATAATTATGGAGTGGGGAGAGGTCTGGGCAGTATGGCTTGCTGCCTGGAAGGATACTGATAAGATGTTCCTGTGATCAGATGGTTTAGCCTTTTTTTCAGTGGGATGTGAGAGGATGTTCCTTGTACCTTTGCCAGCAAGATTTGATAGGGATGTTCTTTCAGTTGGGCTTTTGCTTGGCAGAGTATGATAAAGATGTTCCTGTGTGGCTGGGCGCGGTTGCTCACACCTGTAATCCCAGCACTTTGGGAAGCCAAGTTGGGCAGGTCACGAGGTCAGGAGTTCGAGACCAGCCTGACCAACATGGTGAAACCCATCTCTACTAAAAATACAAAAATTAGCTGGGCATGGTGGTGCACACCTGTAATTCCACCTACTTAGGAGCCTGAGGCAGGAGAATCTCTTGAACCCTGGAAGTGGAGGTGGCAGTGAGCCAAGAGCATGCCACTGCACTCCAGTCTGGGTGACAGAGCGAGACTACGACTCAAAAAAAAAAAAAAAAAAAAAAAAAAGAAAGAAAGAAAAAGAAAAGAAGAGAAAAAAAAAAAGATGTTCCTGTGCCTTGTGGTCAGGTGGTTAGGCAGGCTGTTTCTCAGGCCCAAACACCTGTGGCATGTTCCACCTTGACCAAGGCCTGCAAAAATGGCAGGGGGTTTAAAAAATGGTGCAGTTTGGACTAACAACATTGACTGAAGGAAAACAGGATAGGCCCTTTCCAAGTGCAAATTTTGTTATCCAGCAAAGAAAGATAATGGCCTTGAATGAAGGAATGGGACAGCCACCATTAAGAGCACTGTCTATAGCAGGAAGGAATAGCTCTCAAGAATCTCCAGGTCAGATTTGTTACATGCAAATCCTAGGGCCCGCTTCTCCAGGACTCCGAATCGTGGAGTTGCAGCCCAGGAGTCTGCCTGCAGCTGTCTTTCAGACACTCTGTGAGAAACTAGGCAACAGGGAACAGACCAGCACAGCTAGGGTTTGATTTGCAGTTACAGCCAGTAGCTACAAAAGGGCAGGATTCTACAGTCTTGCTTCTTGAATTTTGTATTTCTAACTTATTTATTTGTTTGTTTGTTTACAGGAGAAAATATTTCACTTCCTTCTACCCCCAAAGTTGGGAGAACGTTTTAACAAAAGAAGAGCCTGGAGATCAGGATGCCCTGAAATCTTTTTTTAAATTTTTTTTCTATTTTTTTTTTAATTTTGTGGAGGAAAGTCTCCATAGTCATAAATAATTAAACTAACTAGCATTTCGTATAGTGCCTCTCTTTCTTTCTTTTTTTTTTCTGTACACTGTAGACCCTTGGCTATTGGGTACTGCTGGAACTCTAAATTGCTTATAGGGGAGTTGAACAATTCCTAACTTAAACCTTATGTTACTGTAGCATTTTGCACAATATGTATATAATTTCTAGTGAAAGCTTTTCATAGAACTGAACACTCTACAGGTATTCCGCCTACGTAGCCGTTTAATTTCATACCCCTGATAGATTTCCCTATGATATTGCTAGGAGACCAAGACACTTCCAAACAAAGGATACCGAATGTATCAACCATGTAGACAGCTGCTCCCCCGAATTCATTTGCTGTGGCAAATATGGCTTCCTTAAAATCTGCTGTTTATGAAAATACAGGTAAAAATGGGGAAATTGCCCAGCATGCTGACTTAGGGGTGCAGTTCTCTTTTAAGTAAGATCACCAACTTTCTCTTTTCCCTATTTTATGACCATGGAATTGAAACAGGGCTATGGGGTTTTAATTTTCCCATGGGGCAAAGACTTGTGTTCTGCTGTTGTTCTACTACATTTTAGAGCTACAGAATAGAGAGAAAGGACCAAAGAATCAAAAATTTTAGAGTCAAAAATTGTTGAGAAATCAATTTCCCTCAACATTCCCAAAAATTCCCACAAACTTTCATTACTTCATACCTTTGGAGGTACATTATGTCAGGCATGGTACGCCAAGATTCTCTATTGATGTTATAATTTATATTCTAGGGTGGCAATCTAATTAGCAAAAATCACATTAGCAATTTTTATATTATAGAAGTTTTGAGGAATAGGTCTTGTTTACCACCAAATGAAACTCTGGGGAAGGTCAGTAAAACACCAGTGCAGCAGCCTTCTTATAGTCAGGTACAAATAGAAGCTGCCTCCATGATTGTTATCGATGGAATGTTTGTGACCTCCCCGCTTCCCAACCAAATTCATATGTTGAAGCCTTAACCCCAAATTTGATGGTATTTGGAGACAGGGCCTTTGGGAGGTGATTAGGATTAGATGGCGTCCTTAAGGATGGGGTCCCTGTGATGGGGTTAGTGATATTATAAGAAGAGACTAGAGAGCTTATGCTTGTGCACTCTATCTCAGTCTGTCTGACTGTCTGTCTCTCTCCCTTCTGTATGAGGACACAACAAAAAGACAGCTGTCTGCAAGTCATGAAGACAGCCATTACCAGGAACCAAATTGAATGGTACCTTGATCTTGTGCTTTTCGGTCTCCAGAGCTGTGAGAAATAAATGGCTGCCGTTCAAACTATCCAGCCTATGGTATTTTGTTACGACAGTCTGAGCTGACCAAGATAATCAGAAACCTAGAAAAAAAACTGAGAGACTAGACAACACATGCTCCAGAAAAAAAAGTACTTGATCCAGAAAAAAGTAGGTAACTGCTGGGACCCTAATCTGACAAAATATCTGCAGACACTGCCTTTTGTAGTCTAACCCCTCCATTGCTAATTATCCCCAATCTCTGCTCCCTCTTGACACTCATCTTTTGAGTGTGTTCCCATTCTACTTAAACAGTCCCCTTTGGCCTGGCTGGAGCACTTTATACTTTTTGAACTTCCAGTGGACCTTTCAGATGTCAGCTCACTTGCTCCTTAGCTGGGGTCATACTTGTTAAATAAATGACTTAGACAGTTTAGTACTTTCTTCTCTGGCACTCTGTCTCTCTGGTTCTGTCTTATTCTTGACCTGACCCTCTCTGCTTTCTGTCCCTCATTCTAGGTAACTTCCAGATTTTAGTTTTGTTTCCTTTTTTTCCTCCCATTTTCCTCAACCCTGAAGTGATGACCCACTTTCAAAGTTCAGCGAATCCTAATGACTTCCAAACCCAAATATTCAGTCCCTTATTCTAGCTCTAGTCCTCTGTTTTATGCCCTGTTTAAGATACAGTCACATGAAAGTTCAGCTGTCATTTCAAATTCTACTTGGGTAAAATAGATAAAACAACAAAGGCTTTTGGGAGTCATAAATATTTAGTGCTATGTGACTTTGGGAAAATTATTTAACCTCTTTGGCCTCTATTTTATTAGTTATAAAATTTAAATATTAATACTTGATTAATACTTGTCTTTCAATATTGTTTAAGGAATTGTGAAAAAATATTTATATATATATAATTAGTGTGTGTGTACATTGCTTAGTAGTCAGTGTCTGAGACAGCAGCAAATAATAAGCTATTATTACTTTACATATTTATTAGAATAAATTATCTCCCCAAACTTGTACACTTTTCCATTTTATTTTTAAAACAATAAACCCCCATTTAAGAAATCACTTATGCTCAATATTTTAGGTCATTTTTCTATTCCACAAATAAGTCAAATTGGAAATCAAATCCTGTTACTTCTTCCTTCAAATTGTGTCTCTAGTTCAACATGTTGAATTCAAAATGTTGCTCTCTTTTTTACCACCATGATGCAGATCCACACTCTTGGTCCTGGGCCATAAAACTAGTCTTTAATCAATTGTTCTGCTCCAAGTCTCTTACACTGTGCCTGCTACTCATTCAATATTCCCAGTATGTGTGACTTTACCAAAGCAATCCTCCTGGAAATGACTAGTATGACTTCTGGCAGAATCAAGTCCAGGTGTCTCCTTCCACTTTCAGTTCTTCTCTCTAACCCATCTAACCTGTCCTGCTTGTAGATCACATGGACCCAATGATCCAATCAGTTCTTTCTTTTTCTGGCCTATAACATTTTGTGCTTCATGACAGTCCCCAGTTGTTTGCTCTTTATCATGCTGTTCCCTTCTGCCTAGAAGAGCTTCATGGCTCTGCTCTGTGAATTCTTTTTCTCAAAGCTCACATCCAAGTACTTATTCAAATTTCTGAAAATTTCTCCATCTACAACTCCATGATGATCTAACCATTAAATATTTGGCATGTTACTTTAACCCTGGTTGTTTTCAGTATGACTTTATTCTATGTTCTTCAAATATAGGAGACTTATCTTCTGATTTTTCTTTCCCTTTGCTGGACCCTAAACAATTCTGAGTTTATATACAGAATTTTTAATTTGTACTGTTTACTGTTACCAGAAACAGAGAGCTACTAGGTCGAATCATTTGAAATTATCAATATTTGACCAGTTATGACCTATAACACTAACAATTTCGTATGATTCAGCCTAATGGCTTGATGTCCTGACCTCAAATGACTTGCTAAAATATCAAATGGACTCTGTCTCATGCTAGAAAATTAATATTTGCATTTCAGAAACCAAGAATGGGTTACTCTCCTCATATCTCACTTCACATGATCTAAAAAGACATTTCTCATTGTTCTTTCAAATGTCAGTTCAAACTTGTTTTCTAAATAAGTTGGTGGAAGAAATATTGAAGGTGATTACTATACTTTAGATCCATACTGGTTTTATAAAGAGGGATTTCTATGATGTACAATGGCGTTATTAACATGTACAATAGAATCAGACAAACCAGGCCTCAGCTCTGCACTACCTTGGGTAACCTCGAGCAGCTTATGTGAACTTTCTGTTTGTTTGGTTCTTCATCTGTAAAAAGAGGTTGTAATTTTGTTAAAAATACCTGCTTCTCAGAGTCAAGGTGAGGATTAATCTAAACAAAGCCGTTGGTACAGAGATGGCACATAATAAGCAATCTGTGAGTGTCAGTTGCTTTTATTACTTTTATTAATAATTTTAATAAAAGAGTACTTGATCTCTTACAGAGGTAACCTGATACCACTATACGTAGTATCTTTCTGTTTATGTTACGGAGCAACAAGTCATCTTTTCATGAAAAATATTTTTTGGGTGAGATTTGAGGCTTCTCAAAACCGGCAAAGAAAATAAACAAATGACCTCATCCTATAGAGTAAATCATTATAATTTCACATTGTGTCTGTCACTTCTCCTGGGTAGATATGAGTTCAAAGAAGCAAAGTTAATTGAGACCTCTGCCACTCACTTGTTTTTAGAAATATCCAGAGCTTTTTACAATAGATCATTTCTCCTTCCCATCTCTTCCATCTCCCACAAAAACAAGACTCAGAAAACAAATTATCCCAGCAAAATCCAGTTCTTCTTAGGCTACAAAATAATAGTAAATTGAAACCATAATATTGAGCATCAGTGTTTGTCATCATGATGTAAGAATTTGTCTGTTTGAAAAAATTTAACGAAGTGTTTGAAAATACACTTAAATTGCCCAATATTTTTATAACAACTCTGTATTTAGATAAGGTTTATTTATATACTGCCCAATGTATTTATAGATTTAACAAGTTACTGCCTAAGCCATTTGTTAGATACCCAATTAGGCTGACATCACTTCTGTTGATAAATCTATTTATTAATTCAACAAATATTTATGAAAGGATTATTATAGGCTAAGCACATGGTAATCATAGCTTATCCAAATTAGGGCTGCCTCTCATCTCTGGGTAGGACTACTTTTATTTTTTTTATTTTAATGCATCAGAATCACAAAAAAATTAAAGGGCAGACACTGGGCCAAGTTTTTTTTTTAATGATTTTTTCATTTCCTATATAAAATTGTGCCAGTGTACCCATTATTTGTGTGTTTCTCTTCCTTAAAGGTGATGTGCTGTAATTTAGGACATCACGGTCCTAAATTACATGGTCCCCAGAGCTGGGTTCCCTACCTTGTCTATGGGGTTGGAGACAATTTGCCCCTTACATCATCAAAACTTTGTCAGCCCAACTGGGCAATTGTTCCTGGAGAGTGTTCTGACCCCTTTTATTGTATCTTGGAAAAAAATACTTGGCAGATATTAATGTTTCTTGGTGATCTTCAGTCACAATATTCTTACCTCATCTGGTTTTGATTTTTCTTTACTAAAGAATCAAAATTTCTTAACAAAGAGGTATAAAACAAATTTCATATATATTGCATTTTCTTTTCCTTTGTTAGAACTTTTCATCCCATCTTTTGGAAGGGGCCTAGAAATCCAGAAACCTTGCTTGAGAACAATAGTTAGTAGTCCTTTAATTCCATCTCTTCCTGAGACAAGAAAGAATTGTTACCTGGCAATGCCAGGGCTTTTAGGCTCCATAGATAGCAGTTTCTTTTTTTTTTATTATTATACTTTAAGTTTTAGGCACATGTGCACAACGTGCAGGTTTGTTACATACGTATACATGTGCCATGTTGGTGTGCTGTACCCATTAACTCGTCATTTAACATTAGGTATATCTCCTAATGCTATCCCTCCCCCCTCTGCCCACCCCACAACAGGCCCCGGTGTCTGAAGTTCCCCTTCCTGTGTCCATGTGTTCTCATTGTTCAATTCCCACCTATGAGTGAGAACATGCACTGTTTGGTTTTTTGTTCTTGCGATAGTTTACTGAGAATGATGATTTCCAATTTCATCCATGTCCCTACAAAGGACATGAACTCATCATTTTTTATGGCTGCATAGTATTCCATGGTGTATATGTGCCACATTTTCTTAATCCAGTCTATCATTGTTGGACTTCTGGGTTGGTTCCAAGTCTTTGCTATTGTGAATAGTGCCACAATAAACATACGTCTGCATGTGTCTTTATAGCAGCATGTTTTATAATCCTTTGGGTATATACCCAGTAATGAGATGGCTGGTCAAATGGTATTTCTAGTTCTAGATCCCTGAGGAAACACCACACTGACTTCCACAATGGTTGAACTAGTTTACAGTCCCACCAACAGTGTAAAAGTATTCCTATTTCTCCACATCCTCTCCAGCACCTGTTGTTTCCTGACTTTTGAATGATTGCCATTCTAACTGGTATGAGATGGTATCTCATTGTGGTTTTCATATGCATTTCTCTGATGGCCAGTGACGATGAGCATTTTTTCATGTGTCTTTTGGCTGCATAAATGTCTTCTTTTGAAGTGTCTGTTCATATCCTTTGCCCACTTTTGATGGGGTTGTTTTTTTCTTGTAAATTTGTTTGAGTTTATTGTAGATTCTGGATATTAGCCCTTTGTCAGATGAGTAGGTTGCAAAAATTTTCTCCCATTCTGTAGGTTGCCTGTTCACTCTGATGGTAGTTTCTTTTGCTGTGCAGAAGCTCTTTAGAAAGCACTCCTCAGCAAATGTAAAAGGGTAGAAATTATAACAAACTGTCTCTCAGACCGCAGTGCAATCGAACTAGAACTCAGGATTAAGAAACTCACTCAAAACCGCTTAACTA
This sequence comes from Pongo abelii, assembly GCF_028885655.2. NCBI lineage: Eukaryota > Metazoa > Chordata > Mammalia > Primates > Hominidae > Pongo > Pongo abelii. The sequence continues at coordinate 122,198,399 of NC_071988.2, read as the reverse complement.
CATGGAAACTGAACAACCTGCTCCTGAAGGACTACTGGGTACATAACGAAATGAAGGCAGAAATAAACATGTTCTTTGAAACCAACAAGAAAAAAGACACAACATACCAGAATCTCTGGAACACATTCAAAGCAGTGTGTAGAGGGAAATTTATAGCACTAAATGCCCACAAGGGAAAGCAGGAAAGATCTAAAATTGACACCCTAACATCACAATTAAAAGAACTAGAGAAGCAAGAGCAAACACATTCAAAAGCTAGCAGAAGGCAGGAAATAACGAAGATCAGAGCAGAACTGAAGGAAATAGAGACACAAAAAACCCTTCAAAAAATCAATGAATCCAGGAGCTGGTTTTTTGAAAAGAGACCACTAGCAAGACTAATAAAGAAGAAAAGAGAGAAGAATCAAGTAGACACAATAAAAAATGATAAAGGGGATATCACCACCGATCCCATGGAAATACAAACTACCATCAGAAAATACTATAAACACCTCTATGCAAATAAACTAGAAAATCTAGAAGAAACGGATAAATTCCTCGACACATACACCCTCCCAAGACTAAACCAGGAAGAAGTTGAATCTCTGAATAGACCAATAACAGGCTCTGAAATCGAGGCAAAAATTAATAGCTTACCAACCAAAAAAAGTCCAGGACCAGATGGATTCACAGCCGAATTCTACCAGAGGTACAAGGAGGAGCTGGTACCATTCCTTCTGAAACTTTTCCAATCAATAGAAAAAGAGGGAATCCTCCCTAACTCATTTTATGAGGCCAGCATCATCCTGATACCAAAGGCTGGCAGAGACACAACAAAAAAAGAGAATTTTAGACCAATATCCCTGATGAACATCGATGCAAAAATCCTCAATAAAATACTGGCAAACCGAATCCAGCAGCACATCAAAAAGCTTATCCACTGTGATCAAGTGGGCTTCATCCCTGGGATGCAAGGCTGGTTCAACATACACAAATCAATAAACATAATCCAGCATATAAACAGAACCAAAGACAAAAACCACATGATTATCTCAATAGATGCAGAAAAGGCCTTTGACAAAATTCAACAACACTTCATACTAAAAACGCTCAATAAATTAGGTATTGATGGGACATATCTCAAAATAATAAGAGCTATCTATGACAAACCCACAGCCAATATCATACTGAATGGGCAAAAACTGGAAGCATTCCCTCTGAAAACTGGCACAAGACAGGGATGCCCTCTCTCACCACTCCTATTCAACATAGTGTTGGAAGTTCTGGCCAGGGCAATTAGGCAGGAGAAGGAAATAAAGGGTATTCAATTAGGAAAAGAGGAAGTCAAATTGTCCCTGTTTGCAGATGACATGATTGTATACCTAGAAAACCCCATCGTTTCAGCACAAAATCTCCTTAAGCTGATAGGCAACTTCAGCAAAGTCTCAGGATACAAAATCAATGTACAAAAATCACAAGCATTCTTATACACCTATAACAGACAAACAGAGAGCCAAATCATGAGTGAACTCCCATTCACAATTGCTTCAAAGAGAATAAAATACCTAGGAATCCAACTTACAAGGGATGTGAAGGACCTCTTCAAGGAGAACTACAAACCACTGCTCAATGAAATAAAAGAGATTACAAACAAATGGAAGAACTTTCCATGCTCATGGGTAGGAAGAATCAATATCGTGAAAATGGCCATACTGACCAAGGTAATTTATAGATTCAGTGCCATCCCCATCAAGCTACCAATGACTTTCTTCACAGAATTGGAAAAAACTACTTTAAAGTTCATATGGAACCAAGAAAGAGCCTGTATTGCCAAGTCAATCCTAAGCCAAAAGAACAAAGCTGGAGGCATCACGCTACCTGACTTCAAACTATACTACAAGGCTACAGTAACCAAAACAGCATGGTACTGGTACCAAAACAGAGATATAGACCAATGGAAAGGAACAGAGCCCTCAGAAATAATGCCACATATCTACAACTATCTGATTTTGACAAACCTGAGAAAAACAAGCAATGGGGAAAGGAGTCCCTATTTAATAAATGGTGCTGGGAAAACTGGCTAGCCATATGTACAAAGCTGAAACTGGATCTCTTCCTTACACCTTATACAAAAATTAATTCAAGATGAATTAAATACTTAAATGTTAGACTTAAAACCATAAAAACCCTAGAAGAAAACCTAGGCAATACCATTCAGGACATAGGCATGGGCAAGGACTTCATGTCTAAAACACCAAAAGCAATGGCAACAAAAGCCAAAATTGACAAATGCGATCTAATTAAACATAAATGGCAGTTTCTAAAGGGTGTTTCATAGTGCATAGTTACATGTATTGGATGAAAAAATAAAAATCTGAGTCAGGTGGCTCTAGTAAATGCAGCAGATAAGACAAATATGTGATCACTGCCTTTAAGGAATTTAGAGTCTGAGAAAAAGAGGTTTCGAACAAGTGCACAGAAAGAAGGGAAAAGCTTTTTGGCAGAGGGGACAGTGTTCAACAGCACCTGAGGCTCAAAAGAGCATGGTGGTTTTAAGGAATTAAAATAGAGTCCCTATGGCTAAAATGTGAAGTGACAAAGGAAAGAGGCCCTGATCCTGCAGGCTCATGAGTTTTTTATTGGACTTTACCCTAAAGGCTAATGCAGTCAGGGAAGGTTTTAAACAGAATAGTGAGATGTCAGACTTGAGTTTTTCAAGATTAGCCTGGCTGCAATGTAGAAGGATGGGGGGAGGGCAGAACGGATGTGAGGGAGTCTATTTATACATTTACTGAATTGATCTTTTGTTTGGCTGATATTTTGTTTGAGATTTTTGTTTGATTGATTTTTTAAAAATCAATTCTCAAGAGTTTCTCTTTAATTTCTCATCTCTATTCATCTAATAACCCTTTCCGAAAGAGTGTCTATTCTGTTCTCCAATCCTGCTTCTCTTTCAAAGACCTTGTGGAAGAGCCCTCCCTTCAGAAAACCTTTCTTGATCTTACCATTCATATACAATCTTGTGCTGTTTGCTATTTTGTATTATTGTAGCACTTCATTGGTGTAGCATTTAAGGCATTTATTTTAGATCATAGGTATAAAATGATGTTGTGAAGTGTTTATTGAAGCCACACAGAATTAGGTTTTACTTTCTAACTGTATGATTTAGGGCATGCCACTTATATGGAATTTCAGCTTATTTATATGTATAACAGAAAAAAAATACCTCTTTCTCATGATTACAATAATTAAATGAGAGAATGTATGTAAATAACCTAGCTTTTGAAATATATGTGTACACTGTGTTATACATATATAGTTTGAAATATATATGTATATATGTGTATATATAGTATATACGTGTGTGTGTGTATATATATATATAGTATATACATAGTTTTTGAAATTAGTGGTTTTCTTATGAGTTGTTTTATTTCTTCTTCTTCCTTGCCTTTTTTAATTAATTGAGGAAGGAGATATCTTTTTCAGTTGTGCATCAATTTCAGTATGTTGCCTGCAATAACAAATAAATAATTGATGAACTAAATGGACATTATGTCATATAAACTCTTAATAAGGTAAGTTTCTTCATCCAATAGAATGGTGACATAAGTTGGAATTAGTAGTAGCCTTTTATCCCATTGTATCAGATATGGCTTTGCCGACATGAATTACTCTTAAAATTTGTATTTAGTGAATCTAGGAGAGCACTAAAAATTATGACCTTGAAATGTTGTCTCTGCCCTGATTTTGTATTCTTCAGTGATTCATTGTTCTAGAGGCTGGTCAGTTTTTTGCTTTTTGTTTTTCTTATATCTACTCTTTATAGATTTCAAGCATTAATTTATATTTTGCAAGTTCCTCATGGTTTCTGAGAGGTTTCAGGTGCACTGTTGAAGTGAGCTTCAAAGTACAAGCCTTTCTCTGTGCCACCTCAGCTATGCTTACTATTTTCTCCTTTTGAACCCCTGAATAATGGATATAATTGAATTATAATGCACGATGAAAAATCCTGTGATAAAAAATGATAATGTAACTTTTTATTTTTCCTGTGTGAAAGTGGATTTAGGCAGTTTCCAAATGTGAACTGAGTGAAAGATTACATGTAACTTTACAATAACTAAATTGTAACATTTAAATTACATTTAAGTTAAATGTAATTTAAACATTTCAAGTAAATCATTTAAATAATATCTACACCACAGATTGAAGAGCATAGGTTTTTTTTTCCTTGTAATAAATAGCAATGAAAATACGGCCATCTTTAGTAATCAGGATAAATAATATCTCTTATCTGTGAACTGGCTTCAAGTACTGGTATTAAACAATGATAAAATATTAGTGTTATAAAGCTTAAAACTGACACAACTTCCTTCAATGCCTAAAGAATGGTTTGCAACTAATATGGCATCCAGAAAAAACATTAAGTCTTCTGAGAAAACTTGCTATCATTTAATTGGGTATATAAATGAATAGAAAAAAGAATAAAAATTTCAAAACAAAGTTTATCTAGTTTACTGTGAGAGATCTTTAAAATTTTAGATACAGAAATATATCTTACAATATAAATATTAACATCAATTTCTGGTAATGTGTACTAATTAATATTAGTATACATTTATTGGTTTAAACTTTTAAAGTGTTAGTATACATTTATTGGTTTAAACCAACAAATGGTTTAAACTTTTAAAATATTAGTATACATTTATTGGTTTAAACCAATAAATGGTTTTTAAAATATTAGTATGCATTTATTGGTTTAAACCAAGTGTTAAACTCACTTGGTTTAACACTTAGTAGAGAATTTCTTTCAAATTCTGGTAGGAGACATTACTTCTTCTGAGCTAATAACTTATGTAAGAAAATAGAAACTTGAAAAATTGGTGTATTTGTTAATGTCCATGCAAGCCATCATTCTTGATGGAAATCATCAAAGCATTTATGAGTTTTAAGTTATATCTAGGGTTAATGTTGCTTAAATGAGGTCCTCCATCTGCAAAGATGACCAGGAACTTTCCTGATAATAGATATGCAGTGAGATTATCTACTCCCCAATTTTTCATCCTTAGAAAAAAAATGAAACTGAAGATATGCTACCAATATATATATTTTTCCATATACCAAATGGAAGATAAAAATGCTGAAAGGGCAAATTTTTTTCTGAAGTTTGAACATACCATGAATTCGTAAATAATTCCTTAATTAATATGCCCAGAAACTAGTTCACGTTATGTAACACAAGTTAAATTGCAATGGCTCAGTATTAGACACATATCCAAATTCTTTCTGGGTTGTCAACATTAAGTATTTTGACCAATGATATGAGAACAATAATTTAAAAAAAATTGGGAAGCTTATATCATGGAAGACAGAATGAGAATTTGAAAAACAGAATCCAAAGAAAAATATTGCTAAATTGAACAACACAAAAATTAAGAACTTCTGTTAATCAACAGACACCAGTAAGAGAATGAAAAGGAAAGCCACAGAGTTGGAGAAATACAGAGGACAATAGAACAATGAGCAAATATTTGAATAGGGCCTTCACCAAAGAGAACATCCCAATGGCTAGTAAACAAATAAGGAGGTGATCAAACTGATTATTCATCAGGAAAATGCAAATGAAGATCACATTGTGATACCACAACACCGTGAGCAGAATGGCTAAAATGAAGTAGGCTGAGAATACCCAGTGTTGGCAAGGGTGTAGGGTGAATACACAATGCTGGTAGAAAGGAAATATTGGTACAACTTCTTTGGAAAATGTTTTGACATTTACTAAAGCTAAATTCATATACAGCTATGACCCAGAAATTTTACTTCCATGAATATACCCAACAGAGTGCACCCATATGCTCATCAAATCACAACTATAGGAATGTTCTATTCCTAATAGCCCTAATTGAAACAATCCATTAAGAATAGAATAGTCTTAATATTCTATTCTAGAATCCATTAAGAAAATCCATTAAGAATAGAATGATAAATAGTGATATATATACCACAGAATATTATACAACAATGAGAATGAACTGAAACAGTGTACTGTTCAATGAATGGATCTCACAAACAAAATTTTGAGTGAAAAAATTCAGATACAAGAGAACATATATTTTTTATTTCATTTACACATGGAGGAAGCGAATCTTTTGTGTTAATAGTCAAGATAGTAGTTATATGAGGAACTGGTGTCTGGGAGTGGCAAAGAGGGGGCGTTTTGAAGTGTTGGTAATTACCTATTAATCTTAGTGTCAGTAGCTTACTGTGTTCGATTTTTGTAAAGTTTTCACATTGTACATTTATGATCTGTGTTTGCATGTTATAGTTCAATAAAAAGTACACATAAAATAAAATTGATGACAAGTCTTAACAAGCCACTGTGGGAGACTTACCTTCCAGTGCTAGTGTGGCAATTCATCTCCAGAGCTTAGCTGACATAACCCTTGGTACTAATGTGTGAACAAAGGAAGAAACAAAACAGAGTTATATGAGGGTCCACTGTTTTTAAGCAGATATTTTTTAAAATGTTGGGTGAATGAAAACAAATAAAAATGTTTCCATGCTAATTGTATGCAGATTTTAAGGTATACTAAGAAGCAATAACAGTTTAAAAAATATTTGAGTGGGAAAAAAAATGTCCTCCTGTTTAGAGTTCTAAGACCAATCAAAACAATTTGGAATTTGGAACACAACATCAGAACATGTTGTAGTCTTTGAATAAACAATTGTTGAATGAAATATTATTAACGGCCTCATCTGACTTCTGTCTCCTTTCTTCCATGTATCCTATTTTACTGCACTCTTGGTTGCTTTCAGTGACCTCTCCCCATCTACTTCCATCAGTCTTTTGCCTCCTTCTCACTATTCAGAAATCTGCAGATTTATCATTCATACTTCCTATCTCCCACCCTATACATATCTGAAAGCTTCAAGAAATAGATTTGGAATCACTACAAAATAATGGGGAGCCACTGTCTAGAATTGATTTGAGAATGTGCCTCTTTAAATGTAGTTGTGAGAAGTGGATATAATACTAATAGTTAGGATGTCATGTGAGTAGCACTAGTCTAGAATTAATCCTCCACCTCTCTTACATGAGACAAGCTACTATTTTAAAATAGAAATTATGAATTTAGATCTTCATCATCTAATTCAGTTTCCATCCACCAGTATCTACCTGGATATATTCAGCAGCAAGGAATCTAACTGCTTCATGAGATGGTTCCTTTTATTGTGGGTAAGGACTAGTTGCTGACTCCCTTCAGCCTTCAGAGGTAATGGAAACAGTATTTTTACATGAGAATCCTTCGGATATCTTAAGGGACCTATATTCTCTTTCCAAAGCTTTGTCTTCTTTAGTTTTTTTAACCATTCAGTTATGACATGATTCCAAACAATTTCCTGTTTTGCGTCTTCTCTTCTAGACCAAATCTAGGTCAGTGTTTGTCTTAAAATATCATGCACAAAATTAAATATAATACCCATATGTGGTCTATTCTATACCGAATACAGTGGCTGATTCTGTTCCATGAACTGGATTCTAAACTTTTTTTAAATTGCAGCTCTAATTGTCATTAGCTCAGCACTGTGCTTTGCTGTTAGAGCTGACTTTAGTGACTGACTGTGGCAGTTGTTTTTCTCATATATTCCACCTTTAAACCACTCCTTCTGTATCTTCTTCACTGGGAAAGTCTCTTTTGTTTTGTGGAATAGCCTAAAAGTGCTCTTCATCCACCATTCTTGGCTGTTTTTTTCTTCTGTTCTTTAAGAACTTTATGAAGTAATTGACTTTACTCCTGGGATTCTCCTATCCTGCCTTTCTCTCACTCTCCCTATAGTGTGGTTCTGTATGTTGAAGTATTAGCAACAATTCAAAAGGACAAACTAAAGTATCTATTATTTTAGCCCAAAGCCAACTTCTCAGCATCAGCATCACAGTCAGCACCCACTCCTTGTTGCTGTAAACATGTAGAATGGCAGCCTCCTAAGCCACTTCTCAATGATCATATTGGCAGTTTGGCATTTTCCCCCACTTTTCTATGCTGTGTTTGAACTAGAACCTAAACTTCTACTTGGACAAATCAAGCAGAATTAAACAGTCACTTTGTGAAGAACGCTGGTGTCAATACTTTTAAGAAATAATTAAGTCATAGAATCATGAATATTAGGAGAAAATATTGTCCAGTGTAACATTTTAATCAGAGTAGAATTTCCTCTTAACACATCCCTGCTATATAAGCTTCCAGCTGCTGCTTAAAGAAGAGTAATGTTAGGGATCTCACTGCTTTTTAGGGTGGCTCATTTAATTTTTAAGCGTTTCATGCTATGAGAATCTTCTTCAATATAAAGTAAATCGACTGCCTTTCCTGTAGCTTTCTACTTAACTTTCTAGTTATGCCTTCTGGTCCAAAAATGAATACATCTCTTTCACAAGGACACCCCTAAAAGTGCTTTAAAATTATTTATGATTTTACCATGAGTTTGTTTTTGGAGAAGCCATTTGGTAATATAATATAAAAATAATAATATTAGCTAGTATTAAATACCTTCCTAATTTTATTATGTGCAATTTCCTTAACTATCACAGAACACCTATGAATATTTATGAAGAGCATAATTTTACAGAGGAATACCCAAGTAATGGTCACAGGAATTAAAGAGCTTGCAAGGGTCAAGCGCTAATCAGTGATGGAACTTGGTTTTAAACTCCATTATTTCCTGCAGCAGAGTCTACATCCTCAAATGCTTCACCATGCCATCTACAGTCTGGTGTGCTTTCCAGATTTCTCACCATCCCATTTGATCTCCTTTAAATGACTTTGATTTGAGAGTGTGCATCTTCAAATATAGTGCTCAGAACTGGATGCAATGCTCACAATATCATGTGACCAGCACTAAGTAGATACAAGTTTATTTCTTTGAACTTGTCCTGGAGTTTGACAAGGATATTGTGGATATTAAAGATATTTATTTCACAAGCTTTACTGAATCAATGTTTACTAGGCCTACATTATCTAATTTATGAGTTCCCAAATTATATTAATTTGGATGAATGGAAGTGACAATATAAACTATTTAATTTAGAAAGTAAATTGTGGAAAAGATTTTGAATAAATTCATTTCCCATTATTTTCCAGTCCACCTATTGCTAACAACTGCTGCAGATTAAAAGTCCTTTTAGACTTCCTCTAATATATTGAAATAATTTTGCAATATATGAAACCTGTGAATTAATTGTATTTCATTTTATAATTTGGTAAAAGTAACTTTACAGTCTTATTTGCATTATTATTTTGCTTTCAAATTCTATCTTCATATATGGTATGTCGTAAAAGGAAAACTATTGATCAAAGTTTGCAAAATTTCATGAGGATTAATGAAGCTGGTTAGGATGGAAGTACACAGAACTAATAGAAAGTCACTACAGAAGTATTCGTAATGCCTGTCTTGCTATTTGACTTATTCTTTCTAGAGAAAATTTCTTGTTTTGTGTGATCTATGTATGTATATATGCACACACAAATGTATACATAAACACACATATATGCATTGCTGGTTTATGCTCTGTGAGTAACTTCATGGTAGTGGAGTTTCATGGTAGCATATTATAGTCATATCGAAATATAATCTCAGGAGAACTTGAATTCAATTAAATCGGAGTTGTGCACTGATGATCCCTGAGGAGGACATGACCTCTAGATTAGACAATCAAAGCTTTGTTGCTTTGTTATTTTTATCAGATCTGCCAAGAAAATCAATTACTTCCTTCGAAACAAATTAAACAACAAATCTTTCCCAAGGATGTTACACACCGTTGTTTATGGGTTTTGAGGCTGTTTTTATGTTCCAACATACCCACTTTCTTAAGAATGCATCATAAGAAATGAGTTCAAAAAATAAGATGTAATTTTATTAGACAGGTAGAAATTTAATATATAGCCAATAATTGATTAGGCATTTGTAATTAAGGGTAAGAAATTCAACAGGACCATGTTTAATATTCTCCTTAATTTATTATTCCAAATCAGAAAATGTTGCATCACTTGTACTGTAGGCATTCACTCTATTAAAGAATTTTAGAGACCTACATAGTCAAAAAGTATTTTTCCCAACAGCAAGTATTCTTTCCTTCGAATCCATAGCTTTATTGACATAATTATATATGTATATACTTACTCACTCTGAAATAATGCAATATCCCCTTCATAGCTCATCTGTAAGTTTATTTCATGTTGTTGGCCAAAACTCCGTACATAAAAGGAACTGACCCATGATTAAGAATTTTATTTAATAAAAAGAAATTAAAACAACACAAATAATTACATTATCATAATTATATTATTAATATGTGGCTTACAAACATATCATTATAATTATAATATTGATAAGCCATCATATGTTATTAATGGAAATTATATCTACATAAAATATGCTCTAAAGTGGGGTGTCTTAACTTCAAGCTGAGAGTTTGGAAACTGCAGCATATAAGTTATGTGTATGGGAGAATGAAAAAAAAAAAACACCAGTCACATTATTTTGCCTAAAGAGATTCTTCATATCATTCTAGAAATCCCATGCTATATTTGGATGCTTTTTGTGGCAACATAATAAGCAAAATAACCTTGCTGCAAAACCTAAACCATTTTCTTTATGTATCCATAAGTACTAAACAGAAAAATTTGTAATGCTACTGCTGTTAGAGAATAGAGCAATGTGTATGTTCTGGTTGTGATATATTAAAGGACACAGACAACATGCAGCAAAACCATTTAAATGGAACAATAGAAAAGTGTGTATAAATCCATCTACACACACAAACACACATGTTTAGTTATATTTATGTCGTTATCTAAGTTCATTGTGTGCTGGTTAAGAACATACACTTTAGCACCAGAATGACCTGGATAGAAATATTTGCTTAGGTTCTTAATGTCAAATTCTTTGTTCCTCATTTATAAAACTGGGGAAAGACTTCTTTATACTTGTAAAACACTTAAAAACATGTTTGCACATAGTAAAAATATATGATGTTAGTTATATTATCAGAAACTCTGATATTAAATGGGTTAATGCTTCTGACATGATTAGCACAATGTTTGTCCCACGGTTGATGTTTTTTTGTTATCTTTACATCACTTGTACCTGACATTGTCAGTGTGGAGTGTGGCTTCCTTTTGCACTGGCTTCAACATTCGGTGACAATGGACACTGCTTGAAAATGAAGGTTCTCATGCTTATGATGTGATCTTGAACATAACACTGATCATGATGATAAATATCTGTGTTTTGCTGTCTCAGAATATTCTAAAGTACGCACTGTCATATTTGACTTTAAAATATCCTCTGAGAAACCAGAGAAATTGTGTAAAACATGTATTAGGTTAACACATGTTTGTGGAATACCTGTTGAGTAAAAGCATCCCAAAGTACAGTACTTCCTCTGAAGGGATTTAAAATCAGGATGGAGATGCAAGGTATGAATACATAAACACAATGAAGTATTATTGAAATCTCAGACTTGACATGAGACTTTAATGAAAAAAGCAATTATATCACTGAGGTCACATAAAGATTTATTCTTTGGTGTTAAGTCCTAACTTCTCTTGCTAGCAAGCAAAGTTAATTTTTGTAGAAGTACTTGAACAGAAAGTTCTGTGATTCTGACTTCTGGGGAACTGTAGGTCTTGTATTTCTTTGTCATTGCTATTTTATTTCTATTCCTTCTTTTGAATAGTGAGTTGGTTGGGAGGAGTGGATTGCATTAGCTCCACACTGAGTACAAATTCAGTACTTCCACTGGATTTCCAGAGCTCAGTGTTGCTCTGGCTTGTCTTATATCTTAAGGCTTATCAAGAAAGTCTTTGTTAACTGCCAGATGGTATGTTGACCTAAGGAAATAAGCCTTTAGCCACTGGAAATCCATTGTGCCAAGTACAACATTCCTAAATGAATATGGAACCAGAGATCATTGTTTTTGGTCACCTACTCACCCAGAAGAGTTGCTGAATCCTGGCATTCCAGTAGGGCTAAGGATGGTGAAATGAGAAGAGACTCAGGAGACCACTTGAAAGTATTTTTCCCTACTTAATTAAGTAATAAAGATTTTCCAGGAAACTCTACTTCCTTAGAGTGTGAAGTTTCTATAAAGTTGCTGACCTAAGATATTGAGAAAGAATGTGCTTGGGATTTTATTTTGAAAATATATCCAAACCATATCACTACCTTTCCCACTTCATTCCTGACCCCAGCCATCTTGATCTCTCCTGAGCCACCTGAAATAGTCTCCTACTCGCTCTCTGTGTAGTTATTTCTACAACACTGAGCTCTGGAAATCCAGGGGAAGCATTGAATTTATACTCAGTGTGGAGCTAATTCAAGTCCTTCCTCCCAACCAACTCACTATTCAAAAGAAGGAATAGAAATGAAATAGCAATGATAATGAAATACAAGACTCACAGTTCCCCAGAAGTCAGATGACCCCAGAAGACAGATGAATTGTTTTAAAATACAAGTCAGGTTGTGACACTCTTCTGTTGAAAACCCTCTAGTGGCTCTTCATCTCATTCTAAATAAAAGGCAGAATCCCTACAATGGCCCAGAATCACTAACTGGCATTATTTCTCCATCTTATCACCGCTTGGCCTTCAGTTGCTCTGCTCCCACAATCCTGCCTTCCTTATTGAGCTTGGAATGTAGGACCTGCTTCCACTCAGGGCCTTCAAGCATACTGGGGATTGCTGTGAGTATATTGTGGAAATGCTTTTATGGCATCCAGCATCCAGATATCCACGCAGCTCTGCCCTGCTCTTCCCCTCCTCTGGGCATTCGATAAAATGATACTTTCTCAGTGAGGCTTTCTTTGGACACTCTATATGAAATTAGAACACTCCCTAACTCTAACAGTCCATGAACTCCCGTGTAATTTATTTTCTCCATTCTTATCAACAGATATTATCATACAGTTTACTTATTTATGTATTATCTGCCTCCTGCTATTGGAATATAAGCTCTATGAATATACGCATATTTTTCTGTTATGTTCATTGCTAACTCAAACCTAGAAGAATGTCTGGTCCAGAGAAGAAACTCAATAAATATTTATGTTTAATCTGAAGGCAGATAGAAATATGTATTAAGTTAATAAATAGAATGAATTGTGCTGCGGACTGATGTTTTTCTAAACTCTAACATCAAGGTGTCACCAGTGACCTTAACCTTGAAGTCTTATAGAAACATCTGACAAAGCTCCTTTCCTCCAGCCAGTGAGATCCGAATAGACGATAGCCTAGAGGTCCAACTTGGCATGGCATTTTGGTTCTAATTCTGTGTTTCCTGGCTATTACATTTTTTCTAATATTGAAACCAGCTACCTTGGGCTGGCTTTAAGGAGCATTCTTATGTGTGTTGCCAGAAGGCAGATTAGAATAAATAAATTTTCATTTCACTCTAAGCATTTGGTAGAACTTTTAAGTATACCAAATTAATAAGGATAATTTATTGATTTATTTGCCTTTTATATATATAACAGTCAAATTGATTTACCATAAAACCTCAAAAGAAAAGGAAGTAAAACAATGTAATTTCTATTTAAGGTATATGTAACTGGTCTGATTTAAAAAAAGCTTGCAAACTAGCTGTCAAAGTTAAAGTCTCGTATAAATGAAGATAAAAATCCTTACGTACTTTTAATTTCTAGTGAAATACTGCCATGTTTGTATTTGGTCTGAAGAGAAAAAAATTATTTCCCTCAAGTAAGAAATAACAAATGAGGAATAGAATGCATATGATGTGTATTTTTGTTTCAAAAACAGAAAAATCAAGTGACGGAAAGCAATGTGATGTATTTTACATTCCAATTAGTACAGAATCTTATTAAATTAGGAAAAAGTTCCTATTTTCATTATGAATGACAATCATTTATCATCAAATATTATATTTATATACTTTCATCACAATTTTTGAATTTCTAATCTGCTTGTTTTTATTTCTCACACTCCATTCATGACTAATCTCTTTCCAGTATGACTTTGGGTAATACTGACATTGTCTTCTTTAAAACAAAATTAAGACAGCAAAATGTGTCAGTGACCATTCACTGGTGCTCTATCAAGTGACAGGGACTATGCTAGGTACTTTACACAGTGGATCACTGAAAATTCTATAAGGTAGATATTTCTATTCTCATTTCACAAATGCAAAAATTAAGATTTGGAGATTACAAATTTATGAAAGAGATGGTATAGCTGCAACTTTAATCAATCTATGGTTCTAAAGCCTATAGTAGTTTCCTCAAACAAACATATTTTGTGGGTGAAAATTATACCACACATACATGAGAGGAAAGGGTAAATGAAAATAATATGTATTAAATGTTTACTACGTGCAAGCTTGCATTCAATGCTTTTATTATTTCAAAAATCCTTTGTCAAAGCACTAAGGGTGCATCATTCCATTTTATAGATGAAAACACTGAGTTAGAAAGAGGTTAAGTATAAACAACTATCAAGGAGTTTAATTGGAAGTCCCACTCAGATGTGCTGCCTCCAAATAGCATACCAGTTATACCCACACTAAAGTTGGGTGAAGTATGGAATAACAAGTATGCCTAAGATATGAGTATAAATCACTTTCATTGAATTAAGGCTACCCTTGTTCTGTCTCAGAAATGATGAAGATGAAAATATAAGTGAAATCAGAATCTTTTGTAATTATTTTTCTAATACTTTTTCTATAAATGATGATTCAGTCTTTATTGACATATTTAGAAACTGATTATCTCTCTTACCTTTTTTACTATTCTTGAGTATGTTCTCAATTCAAATCATTTACAAATGAGAAATTAATGAGAAAATATTTTCTGTCTTTATTTGGCTTAATTTAATTATATTTAAATTGGAATCTCATCCCAAAACATGTAAGAGCTACATTTATAGGGAAGAAAGAAGAGGAAAGAGAAAAAATCTTTAAGTTGAAAAGTCTTTATGCATGTTGAAAATAACCTTATGATACTTATTTTTTTGTCTCTCAAATAGAAGAAAGTGTACAATTAAAGTCAGATATAGAGATTCAAAATGGCTGCCATTGTAACAGTATTTTCAGAGTGATTGAGATGCTGTATTTCATAACCCTGTAATGAGAGACCCTGTGCCTAGAGTAATCCTTATGCATGGGAGAGCAGAGCTAAGGTTGCTGTGGGAGTATTCACTCTGGAATTCATGATTTATTTGGGATTAAAATCAGATATTTAACATTTCTGCAAATACAGCGATCAGGTTGAATTCACTTGGAAACAGGAGTGAATTAGAGATACCCTCTGAATTTCTCTCTTCCAGTTAAAAACAATGAAACTGACATGGCTTTAATGGCCTTAGCTTTGTCTGGATCCCACACAAACTACTCATGTCCTGTTCCACATAGTCACTCACTTCAACCATGTCCTGGACATTCTATTTTCAAGAGAAATAAGTATAAAGGAGAGAAGAACAATCAAGATTTCCTGAGAGGCTTTTATAATTTCTGCAGATTCTGTGAGGTGGAGGAGATAACTTTTTCTTTCCTCGGAATTTTTATTTACAGACCAAGGATGAGGAGTCAACTGACATTTCTGTATTATAGCTAGTTCCAAAGGAAAACTTAAGTGTCACCAATTTTTATGCATGCATCAAAAATATTAAATACAAGAAAATTGATAAATGGATAAAAATGTGACTACCTACAGCCTCTCTGCAGTTTTATAACTTCTTTACAAAGTAACTATTGTTTTCAGAACATTCAACAATATTAGTGAAAACTCAGGGTATGTGGACCTAGTTCAAACACACTGATTAGTAAAGCTAATTTTTTTTAATGTTGTAAAACCCAGTGTTGGCTCACACTGCATTTATCTGCTTTGTTCAGTCACCGCATCACATTTCTATGTGGAACTTTAAAGCAAAAACTTCTCAGCTAGGGAACTGCTGAATGAGCTCCTTACTTATCCATAAAAGACTGTGCCTCGCTTAGTGACTACATTTTGTGAGGGCAAAGGAGGTTATTGTTAATTTTTCCCCACTAAGTTCTATGGACATTTTTGGAGTTTTAAAGAGTAGAAAACAGTATAGGTGTATATTTACATCAATAATAGAAGCTGAATCACATACTGAACTCTATCCTAAAGTTTTCAAATTGTGGCTTTTGATTTCTCCTAAATAAAAGACGAATGTACTAAGTGAAAGAGGGACTAGGGATTGTGACAGAGCCAAGGAATATTTTAATGTACATATTAACATACTATCATGTTATCTTACATATAGAATATGTATTTAAAATAAGTCTTGACTTGGCATATTATCCAAGAACGGAACTTCATGCCTGGCTCTTAGAAATACACAAGTTTAGGGCCAGGTGCGGTGGCTCACACCTGTAATCCCAGCACTTTGGGAGGCCAAGGTGGGCAGATCACAAGGTCAAGAGCTTGAGACCATCCTGGCCAACATGGCTAAACCCTGTCTCTACTAAAAATACAAAAATTAGCTGGATGTGGTGGCGTGCGGCTGTAGTCCCAACTACTTGGGAGGCTGAGGCAGGAGAATCACTTGAACTTGGGAGGTGGAGTTTGCAGTGAGCCGAGATTGCACCACTGCACTCCAGCCTGGCAACAGAGCGAGACTCCATCTCTTAAAAAAAAAAAAAAAAAAAAAAATACAAGTTTAGATGCAGAAAGGATGCTTTTTCCTGGGTCACTGGGTCACTCATTCAGATACTGGCAAATGCTGAGATTACAAGATAAGCCTTCTAATTTTCATTTAAATAGTGGCAGATGTAAAGATTACAAGCTAGGTCTTCTAATTTTCATTCAATCTTGGATTTACTTTCTATGCAAAGCCATACTTTTCACGTTGGATGCAAAATAAGCTATGGACGGGTGACATGTTTGACTATTTTTGTTTTTGGAACACTTTTAAATTTTGTGTAGTCCTCTTTTCTTAAATTTTTTTCTCTCCCAGAAAGAGAATAATTGAGTTCTGATTCTCATACATTACTCTGCCCAAGGGGCAAAAAGTCAATAAAGACATTATTATAATTCCAGCCTTAAGAACAGTAGTCACATGCTATACAGTGTGCACTGCTAGCTAGGTATCCTAAGGTTCACAGATTAAAAGAGTGATAAGTTGCAAGCATATCAGGGAACCAACCACAAGACATGAGATTGGGAAATGGCGAAGGGAAGCTGACATTTCCAAAGAAAAATTGATGTGTCCAAACTTCTCTTTTTCCAAAGAAAAAGTTAATGTTTCACAATATGAATAGGAGAAGTAGCCAAGCTGCTGCTACACAGTGGCACTGTGCTCTCTCCAGGACCTCACCTGACTGCAATCCTGCCACTGTGTGCCACTTCATGACATGTAACAAGGCAGATGTTTGATTTTTCTTAATATTTTGCTTCTAGTTATTGCTGCCAGTTTGATTTGTTAGGCCTGCTAGTTTGGGTTTAGAAACAAGAATGAAAGAAAATAATTCATATCTCTGTAATGGCCCATTTGGTTTCTTTCCTTCAGGACTGGCAACCCTGGGAACTGAGTCCTTTACAATCACCTGCAGTTTCAGGTCCACCCCAACCTTGGTAACAGATTTTATTTATTGATAAGCAGGCTGGCAAATCTTTCCAACTTATGAGGAAGAATACAACAGCCACACTTATGTTATTGTATTATGCATTCTCTCTGGTTGAAAAGTTTGTTTGTGAAACCAAATTAAGATCAGAAGATTGTGAATGCCACTTTACAGTGAAAGTAATTAGATGATTAATTAAAAGATAGTGACAAATAATATGTAACAATCATTATTAAATACTCATATGTAAAAGAGAAATTATACTTAATTGTAAAAGAAAATAGAGCATATGGGATCAGTGCTCACCAACCTACTAATGTGATGTTGGTGAGATCTTCTGGCTGGAGATTTAGGGCATTAAAGAACCATTCCAACTATCAAAAGATCTTACCAGGTAGAGTCTTTTCTTTCTGAAGACAGGCTGACTCTCCAAAGAAAAGACTTGTCATCACAGAGGCGGGAAAGGGAATCAGACTTGACTTCCCTTTACCCACAACCTCTAATTGCTAAGTGTCCTATAATCTTTTCATGAAGTAAAACCTAGCTTAGGCAGTTGAATTTCAGAAGACATGTTTGGTTCTTTAATTAAAAGATGAATGACATTCAACCTCAGAGTACTTCAGCAGGGAATGCTTTACTTTTGCAAGCATTTCTTAGTTGTCTTTTCATTTTACATTTGCTTATAAAGTAATCATCTTCCAAATCCTTTTGGATTTTGATTATAAATGCAAATTTAATATTTCTATTTGTGTCATCTTCCAAAGAGATCAAATAAGTTTGTGAATATATCCTGATATGCATTCCTCTTGTCTCTAATAAATAACTTTGCAGACACATGGCCGCTCTGCCTTCATCAAAAGCAGAAGGTAGAGAACAAAGGATCAGATGACATCCCAAGGTCACAGTGTATCCCAAAGATCACAGATTGATTAACTGCAGGTTCCTTAGGCATTTCAATTTGGGAGTTGGGGTGCTTTTTGTCATCATGTTAGTTTGTTTCAAAGTAATATACAGGTATTAAGAGGAATATATCCTGATATGCATTCCTCTTGTCTCTAATAAATAACTTTGCAGACACATGGCCGCTCTGCCTTCATCAAAAGCAGAAGGTAGAGAACAAAGGATCAGATGACATCCCAAGGTCACAGTGTATCCCAAAGATCACAGATTGATTAACTGCAGGTTCCTTAGGCATTTCAATTTGGGAGTTGGGGTGCTTTTTGTCGTCATGTTAGTTTGTTTCAAAGTAATATACAGGTATTAAGTAATATTTTAAAGTTTACTTCTAGAACTCAAACATGAGAGAATATGGGCAGCAATTACTTTTTAAGCAAGTAGGGAATGCAAGAGAGCTCTTAACAAGGTTTTTAAAACTGAAGGATTTGTCTGTAACAGCATTTTTTTAAAACCACCATTAGAATTCCAGCTCTTTGTTTCTAATTTCTTATTCTTTTTATATAGATCCTGAGACAAATATCTGAAGTTACATGATTTCTACAAGCTAGTAAAGCAAATTCCTAGAATCCCAAGTTAATCACTAGTTTCCCCAAGAGGCAATTCTTCTGGAATGAGATGATGGCATAGAATTGGTGAGAAAAGTGAAAATTGCTTTTTCTCATTTACAGAGTGAAAAGTCTAGCCATCCACAGACCAATGCAAATGCAGCAAAGCTTTCTCAAGTCTTTTGGCCCTGAAAATAGTTAAGCTATTCATCCTTATTATTTTATTTGTACCTTACCCCTATAAGAAATGTAAATGCTTAGTGTACAAGTTTCTTTCCACCCTCCATGACAGATGTTTGTATCTTAAGCTGAGTATTGTTTTTCATGTATCCCTTTTTATATTATAATGAATAGAAAATTTCCAAATTGCCTCATTACATAGACAATAATTCAAATTACAGGCCCAATGTTGCAAAGTTGATAATGTCATCTTCATAGTTGAAGGAAAGGAGATTATTCCTATTACACTATTATTAAACATTTAACAATAAATTTTTACCATAGAAAAGAAGATAATCATGATAGAAAAAATTCATAATTGCATGATACCACTTTGAACCTGTTTACAGTTTCTCTTTGCTCAGTTAGAGAAATTTCAGGTATGTTTGAACTGGTGACATAGATTTTTTCCCTCTAGCCCTTTATCATTGCTATCTAGAGAGGATAATGTCTCACACAAAAAAATTAAGTGGGTGGTTGCTATCTCTGAATGATTCCCGCCTGTCAGCCCATGGGCAAGAAAGGAGTTGAATTTAACCTTAGTCTCCAAGGTTAGAGATAGAGATTAGATAAATGGGAAACAGCCACTCCTCCCATATCCTGTTCATGGGATGTAGGAAATGACTAAAATAGGGACCAAAGGAAATTTATTGCTTAAACATATCAAGGATTAGTTCCTCAGTACTTTAAAAGTGAGTCCCAAACTCTATTGTAAGAAAGAACTCTAGTTTCAAAGATAGATTAAATAATTCTGGAATTTTTGAAAAACAATTTCTCCCAATTTATTTTTGTCATTGAATAAACATAAAATGATATTTATTCAATGAAAACCTGTTATTTTGTTTTCTCAGAGTAAATAAAATTATTAAAATGCTGCTGACTCATTCCCCTGGCTGCTGGGCAATTTGCTGTTTGCAGTTAATAAGAAACACTTTTAACACTGACTCCAAAATTTTGATAAAGATCAGTGTTGTTTTAAATTATAAACTGGGAATACATACATGTGGATTTGTGTAGATTTTTGCATACCTAGCATGTCATACTGCATTAAACATAGATACTTGTTTGATGTTTTGATTTTTTAAAAATAGTAATAGTAAAGAAAGAATAAAGGAGGATATAGTAGAATGATTCTTAAATGTACAAACCAATGAGGTTGAAGCTCTTCTTGCATACTCATAAGTCCACGGGTTTCTTATGGGCATCCAAATAGCAATAATGTCAAAAAATGGATACACACCTCTAGGACACATGGACAATTGAAGGAGGGCCAGCATCTTCATTCATTACTAATCAGGAGACCTTACATTTGCCTCAAGAGCGACAGAGCTGACAGTGGTTCCTTGCCTAGAACCTGCCTCCTTGTACCAGATCTATAAATAATTTTTCTATGTCAACAGAGGGAGAATTTGAGCCCCTTCTTTATTTAAAAAGAGATTAAGTACTGATTTTTTGTCATTTTTAGGATTCTTTATATTCCCCCTCCCATATTATCATCATTGCTCTTTTGTGTATCAACCCCACTTCTCTTAAGTATTTTTATTTTCAGCACAGGCCAGTAAGCAGTACATGAGACAAGAAATGATATGATAGTGACTGATAAATAATAATGGATGAAAAAGTTAGATTTGTTCTCAGTTATGTATTTATTTTTAGGATACAAGAAAGGTGAATGGAAAGCCCTATCTGTACGGTGGCAATGAAGTGAGGAGATTAATTTTACTGTGTGATTTTTCAATCTTATCCCTCTATAGTCCTCACACATACATAGGGTGAGGGGATGTCATTTAATGTGTTGTAAGTGAAAGCAGTCACAGTCAGAGTAACTCGTGCTTAGAAATAAAAACAAATTTTATGAAAACACCCTATCTGCCTGTCATGTTTCACTTACAGTTTACAGAAGCAATGTGGGAGAGTCTGGTGATTGAAATCATTCTCCTAGGTGTATGATTTCCACAAACGTAAACAGAGAAGTAAGAGGAATGTACTTGCATATATTTTCCTTATTTATTTACAAGTATGCTGTTAAAGGAGGTCACTGAGGAATACATTTCCCTTTAGTTTCAAATCCAATGCAGTACTATGATGCTTCTATAGAGTTCTTGGCTCCTTACCCATCCAAACAACTACTGTCTGGGTGAAGAGGGTTGGTGAGAGCCAGAGAAAATTCTGGAATTACTGTCAGTCTCTTACATTGATGGACAGGAGCATTAAAAAAAAATCTCTTTTCAGCAGGTGTGGAGTTCAAAATTACAACACTCAGAAGACTGGGCCCTCTCATTGTCCCTTCTTTGTCTCTCCCCAGTTCCCCATCTTTCTCTATTTCCTATAACTTTTTCTGAATGTGGTACTATTGTTCTGATTCTGGACTGTTGGCCAGGAGTGTAAAGGGGCATGTAATTTATTTTAAGAATCTTTTGTTGCTAGCTAGTAAAGAAACTTGGCAGAAACTAAGAGGACTCATTGAGGGTCTGCAAATTAAAAATGTATTCACATTATGAATCTGCCAGAAAAGAAATAGAAATATCATTAATCACATGAAAAGGTGTGCCACTTCATTCATAAGATGGAATGTAAATCAATGTGAGATTCAAGTTCTTATCATTCAGATAGGAAAAGTTTAAGTGTGCAATATTGCCCAATATTGAAGTGGATGGGGACATGTCTATAGATACATTCCCTTTGAATAACCATTTGGCACCATCCATCAAAATGTAAAGTGCACAAACTCTTGGTCCAAAAATTCCATTTGTAAGAACATTTTAAAAATAAGTATACTTATTCAAGCAGGCAAAGATGAATGCAAGAGTGTTCAATACAACATTTTTATATTAATAAAAAATTTGAAAACTTTATTGTCCATCAACAAGGGGTTGGATAAATGAAGTATACCATAACCATTCAATGGGTTTTATGACAGATTGTAATATAACAGACCAATAGTTTTCATTATGAAAAAATGTCAAAGCATAATCAGTGAAAGCAAGATCTATACACACATAAAGAGAGCTATATAAACACAAGAAAATGTTGACAGTAGCTGCCTCTGGTGAGTAAGAGTGAAGGTCAGGAGTATTTGATTTTTTTTATCCTGAGCACATATAAATTTTCCATTAAAATCATGTTTTTAAATAAAGAAAATTGGAAACAAGGAAATAGTAATTTTTTTTTCTTGTGGTCAAACCTTACTTTTTTAAAAAATAGTTTTTGAATTGGATTATTGTCATAAAACTTTTTTTAACCAAGAAATTCATAATTTCAGTTTGTGTAATACATTTCATACTAAACTTTTTTGCAGCCATAATAAGTAGTGAAATAATGCAACCTACAGGAGCTCCAGGCCAGGCTGTTGAGGCTCCTGGAGACAGCGGCTTTGCTGAAGCCTCAGGCACTGCTCATAGCTACCTCCCCAAAGAGAGCTGGACTTCTTGATAAAAAAAAAACCTCAGCCACCATGACACAATGTTCCAAAACCCCACTTTCTTCAGTGCATAACCAAGGTTATATTATATGCTTACAAAATGCCATATACACTTTATTCCATACTTCAGTGTCTTTCAGTTATTTGCCTACTGAGGAAAAAAAATGTTGAGTAAACACTTTTATTAAATGGGAATATCTGTTTTTTCTCCCTGTTCAGGAAAATATAAACATCATTAACGAAAGTGATATCAAACATTTATAAAAGGCTCTCAGGTTCAAGGTAGTGACATACAATTGACAAAATATTTCTAGGGATCACTTGATTGACTAATGATAGAAAACTCCTTTGAAGTGGAAACATTAGCAACTTCTAACATTATTCGGCTCCTTAAGTCAGAAAGTAAATATCTCTTGTGTACACATGGGCATAAAGAGGGAAACAATAGACACTGGGACTTACTTCAAGGTGAAGGGTGAGAGGAGGATGAGGATAAAAAAACTACCTGTTGGGTACTACCTGGGTGATGAAATCATTTGTACACCAAACCTGAGCCACATGCAACTTACCCATGTAACAAACCTGCACATGTACCCCCTGAACTTAAAATAATGATTGGAAGAAAAAAAGTAAAAAATAAAAAATAAAGTAAATATCCCATACTTTTGTAACCTCACTAAGGTATCTATAGTTTATATATCTGATATTTTTTAAAAGCTGAGATCTCTCTATATAGATATTATATGTTTATGTCTCATATAGATTTATATATCTATAAATATATAAGTATATATATTTCTATATAAAGAGATATGTAAATATATATCTATATCTATATATATTTATAGAGACAGAGACAGAGAAAGGGAGAGAAAGAAAGAGATTCTGTGATTTGTCAGACAGAAGAACCAGAGAAAGAGAGTGATAGAAAGGAAAAGAGAGGGACAAGAGAAAGAGAAAGAAAGGGGAGAGAAAAAGAGAAACAGAGGGGAATCCAGAGGAAAAATGATATATTTCAAGAAATAAAGAAAAGAAAAGAGGAAATCAATACTTACAAAAAAGAAAGCAGAGCTATATTGACAATGTTTACTGGAATTTTTAAAAATCATTTGCTGAGAGGCCTTAATGTTATAACTTTAAAAAGGGAAACCTAGCAGAGTTTCTCTGAGAGTATATGAAGTCAGGACGACATTGACAATGACAAGAGGTCCTCCATTTACCTTCCCCACCTTTTA
The DNA here is from genome assembly GCF_028885655.2 of Pongo abelii. NCBI lineage: Eukaryota > Metazoa > Chordata > Mammalia > Primates > Hominidae > Pongo > Pongo abelii. The sequence continues at coordinate 122,174,451 of NC_071988.2, read as the reverse complement.
TTGAATACTAATTATGTCATCTTAATAGTTAAATATCAAAGAGTGAAATTAAAAGACAGAAACTCAGCCTTGTTTAAGTAGCAGGAGTAGCCAAAGCTCAGAGTGTGCTGGTAGGTATACATTATGTAACCTACCCACCCAAACTTGCAATGAATATTTTGGGTGTCTCCTACATACAAGACATTGTGCTGTGTTCTGGGCACACAGTGGTTAAAAGAAGAAATAAAGCTCCTGTGCTCAAGGTTCTTTAGTACTACAATTTCTTAGCTGCTAGACAAAGGCAATGTTTCCTCCTAAACAATAATCAGGGAAATCTTACAGGCAGTCTTTCTTCTGTCAACCATTTTTTATTATCCTGGCAAAGTTAGAGAATCCTTATCTGTGCTGATTTGTTGCCCTGACTTCAAGTTGCTTCTCTCCAACACTAAAATTTCCAGAATAGACCAGGATAGAGGATAGACCTACCCTCCTTTAAATTTTCTTCATGTATAACTGTAAAGTACTAAACATTTTGCCAAAGTGTAATACACATGTTTATTTTATTTTTATTTAGACATAACCCAGAACATTCAGTGAGCCTTTGGCAACTATAGCACACTACCCCCTTTCCAGATGGACAAAGCCATATGCTTCAAGGGCCCCCTATGGTGTCAATCTTCCTCTTCTCTACAATGCAAACCAATTCAACACTAAAATCCAACACTAAAATTTGTGTTGGTAAAGTCAGTGTTGGTTCTAAATCTGGTTGCTTTGAAGTAGCAGGGAACATTACATTCTTTCTAGGGTTGATAAGTGCAACTTCACATCCAGCACACTAGCAGCCTAAAAATATACTTATCTGGATTTAGATAATTTTAAGATTTTTCCCCAAGAAATTTTGGAGGCTGTTGACAGTTTAGAGAAAATGGAGTAGGAGAGGATTTCCAACGTCAAAAAATGTGTACCATGAAAACTTACCAATTCACCTGGTTGAAATTCTTTACTCACACTCTATCACCTCTTATTCCTTTAACTGCTTACTGTCTGCCATCACACGTTTATAATAACTTTTATTTCAAAATGACTTTACTTTTATATGATTTATAAATGTTTGTAAATACTATTTTTTAGGCCACTATTGGCCAACTATTTGTTTAATAGACTCAATTCTCTTCTGGAGGAAACTGCTGAAGGATAAAAAACTGGTTTATTCTGTAAGGTGTAGTAAAATCATTACTCTCACTGTACCAAGAATGCAATTAAGAATAGTAATAAAGTTTCCATACTCTACAGTATTTTTCTTTCTGCACAAGTTGACTCAGGTTGCAAATGTGGGTCTTTTTGTATGAGATAAACCACATGTGGGAGAAGGGACCATTTGCTAGAGTTCTCCAGAGGACTGCAATTTAGAATATTCAGTCAGGAAATTGCTGTATGTGTGTGAAATTGAAATGTAGGATTGGGACTGAGCCTTTAATGTAAAAAATATGTGTCCAAAATTCTAACTAAGAGAGCTTTAAATACGATCCACTATTCATCTTGGTAAACTCTTCCATTTTTAAAATAGGAGATTAGTTTACTTTAAGCAATTTTATTCACCTCAATAAACATTTGTTGAACATTTAGCAGGAACAAGATTGTCCACTTTATTCAGCAGAGGATTAAAATTAACAATGTTTGGAAATGATTATTTTTGGAACATATTAAATATATGATTAAGATTTTTAAAAATTAAACAACTTTTTGGTACTGGAAGCTAAGAAACTCATTGGGAGAAACAGACAATATACCGACATTTCTGTATCTCTACCAAAAGACAAGCTGTGTTGATTGCTAAAACAGGAGCATATAAATGTTATAGGAGGACAGAAGTGTCAGGTATTGATTTGATTAGAAATACGCAGGATGAATTGAATAGAGGGTACAATTTCAACAACTGTAAAGTTATTCTAGGCAGTGACCTCCAAAGAAAGATTTGTGAAAATTTTTAATTAAGTAAAACTGAGATAAATTAGAAAGAAAATATTAAAATAACAATATTTTTGGCCTAATGATTTTAAGTTTTCATTTTTTTCTAATGTGCCAAGTATTTGTGTTCAGTAACATGTCATGTTTAATTTTGCGTCAACTTGACTGAATCACAGGATGCCCAGATATTTCATCAAGCTTTATTCCAACTGTCTCTGTGAGAATGATTTTGGATGAGATTAACATTTGAATCAGTAAACTGAGTAAGCAGATTTCCTTCCCCAATGTGAGTGGACCTCCTCTAATCAGCTGAAGACCTGAATACAACAAAAAGGCTGACACACTTAGGAATAAAAGGGAATTCCTTCTGCCTGACTGCATGAGCTAGAACACTGGCATTTTCTAGCCTTTGAACTTGGACTGAAACATTGGTTCTTGGGTTTTCAGCCTACCAGCTTTCAGACTGGAACTTATATCATTGGGTTCTCAATCGTTTGTCTTCAAACTGGATCTATACTATAGGTTCTCCTTGGTATCCAGCTTGCTGATTGCAGATCTTGGAACATCTCAGCCATCATAATTGCAATGGCATGAGCCAATTTCTTATAATAAATTTATCTCTCACGTTCTATCCCTATATGTATATATATATGGATAGAAAGAAAGATAAACGTAAAACGTAAAATGCTTTTTTACTTTTACATTTACATATATGTATGTATAGATAAATTTATATATACCCATATATAAATTTATATAAATTTTATTGCATTTATGTATTATATAGATATATGAAGTCTTTGTTTTGTTTATATAGAGAACCCTAATACAGATTGTGATGCTAGGAATGGTTCTAGAGGGACAGAACTTTAAGAATGAGTTTTCTGAATTGGTCCTGGGCTTTCTAGAATTGGCTCTATAATTAGATTAGATTTAAAAATGCTAACAACTCTATTTCCAGTAACAAAGAGAGCTCTGATGATAGTCCAACATGTCACCATTGGTCACTCTTAATCAACCACTTAAAAAAGGCAAGAACCTGTTTGACTGCGTATATCACACTTTCAAACATTTTTGGCAAACTAATGAGTATAACAAAATTAGCTGGTTGCTACTATCGTCTCTGAATAAGGCGGGAAAAGAAAAGGATGAACTCATAAATGGCCTGAAAGCTTCTATATCTGCCCTCAAGGAGACTCTTATTTACTGTAGCTACAAGGCTAATATTGCTGAAAATCAACTGTAGAATCTCATCCTGCAATTGGCTGAATTACAACTTAAGTGTAATTCTCAGCCTCTTCGAGTGTCTACTGTTAATGCAAAGGTTCTTAAGGGAGAAAAGGCCAAGAAAAAGGCTCTAGAACTGCCTATGCCTGGGAAGATAGTAAACTATAGCAATATTGCATTTCTGGGGTGATTATGAGATTAGTGCCACCATCAAGGACTTGGAAGATGCAGAGGTGATGATTCCCATCATATCCCCATTTGATTAGCCTATTTGACATGCATAAGACAGATGGATCTTGGAGAATGTCAGTGAATTATTGTAAGCTTAATTAAGTGGTGACTCCAATTACAACTGTGGTAGCAGCTGTGGTTTTATTGCTTGAGAAAATTAACACATCCTCTGGAACCTGGTATACAATTATTAATCTGGCAAATGCTTTTTTCCCATCACTGCCAATAAGACCCATCAGAACTAGTTAGCTTTTATTGTTTTATTTTATTTTTACATTTGATTTTTGTGGATACATAGTAGATGTACATACTGGATATATGAGATGTTATGATGTAGGCATGCAATGTGAAACAAGCATATCATGGAGAATGTGGTACACATCCCTCCAATCATTGATTATTTCAGTTACAAATAATCCAATTACACTCTTTAAGTTATTTTTAAATGTACAATTAAGTTATTATTGACTATAGTCACCCAGTTGTGCTATCAAGTACTAGGTCTTTTCATTCTTTCTGTTTATATTTTAGTACCCATTAACCATCCCTGCCTGACCACACACCCTCCACCTTCCCACTATGCTTCTCAGCCTCTGATAACCCTCTTTCTACTCTCTATGTCCATGAGTTCAATTGTTTTGATTTTTATATCCCACAGATAAGTAAGAATATGGGAGCAGATATACTGATTTCTTTTCTTTTGGATATATAACCAGAAGTAGGATTGCTGGATAATATGGTACCTCTATTTTTATTTTTTTGAGGATCCCTCAAACTGTTCTCCACAGTGGTTGTACTAATTTACATTCCCAACAATAGTGTATAAGGGTTCCCTTTTCACCACATCCTTGCCAGCATTTCTTATTGCCTGTCTTTTCAATATAAACTATTTTAACTGGTGTGAGAAGATACCTCACTGTAGTTTTGATTTGCATTTCTTTGATGATCAGTGATGTTGAGCTAGTTTTCATATGCAGTTTTGCAATTTGTGTGACTACTTTTGAGAAATATCTACTCAAATATTTTGTCCTTTTGGGATTGGATTTTTAGATTTTTTTTCTGCAGAGTTGTTTGAGCTCCTTATGTATTCTGGTTATTAATCTCTTGTCAGATGGGTAGTTTGGAAGTATTTTATCCCATTCTGTGGGTTGTCTCTTCGCTTTGTTGATTGTATCCTTTGCTGTGCAGGAGGTTTTTAACTTGATATGATCTAATTTGTCTGTTTTTGCTTTGGTTGTTTATGCTTGTGGGTTGTTGCTCAAGAAATTTTTGCACAGATCAACGTCCTGAAGAAATTCCCCAATGTTTTCTTGTAGTAGTATCATACTTTTAGATCTTAGATTTAAGTCTTTAAATCATTTTGATTTGATTTTTGTATCTGGTGATAGATAGGGGTCTAATTCCATTCTTCCGCCTATGGATATTCAGTTTTCCCACCACCATTTATTCAAGAAACTGTCTTTTCTGAAGTGTATGTTCTTGGCACCTTTGTCAAAAACAAGTTCATTGTAGGTATGTGGATTTGTTTCTGGGTTGTCTATTCTGTTTCATTGGTCTATGTGTTTGTTTTTATGCCAGTATCATGCTGTTTTGGTCGCTATAGCTCTGCAGCATAACTTGAAGTCAGGTAATGCAATTCCTCCAGCTTTATTTATTTATTTATTTAGGCTTAGGATAGCTTTGGCTATTCTGGGTCATTTGTGATTCCTTACAATTTTTAGTTTTTTTTTTTCTATTTCTGTGAAGAATGTCATTGGTATTTTTATAGAGATTTCATTGGATCTGTAGATTACTTCAGGTAGCATGGGCATTTTAACATGAACATGGAATATTTTTCTATTTTTGGGTGTCCTCTTCAATATCTTTCATCAGTGTTTTATGGTTTTCATTAAAGAGATCTTTCACTGTTTTAGTTAATTCCTACGTATTTAATTTCATGTGCAGCTATTGCAAATGGGATTATGTTTTATTTCTTTTTCACATTGTTCACTGTTGGCATATAGAAATGCTACTAATTTTTGGATGCTGATTTTGTATCATTCAACTTTCCTGAATTTGCTTATCAGTTTTAATAGTTTCCTTGTGGAGGCTTTAAGTTTTTTCAAATATAAGATCATATCATCTGCAGACAAGGATAATTCAACTTCTTCCTTTTTGATTTGTATGTCCTTTATATGCTTCTCTTCTCTGATTGCTCTAGCTGGCACTTCCAGTACTATGTTGAATAACAGTGGTGACAATGGGCATCCTTGTTGTGTTTGCAATATTAGAGAAAAGGATTTCCTTTCCTTTCTTTTCTTTTTTTTTCTTTTCTTTCCATTTCGTGTCTTGTCTTGTCCCGTCCTGTCCCATCCCGTCCTGTCCCGTCTTGTCCCGTCCCGTCCCGTCTTGTCTTGTCTTGTCTTTTTTTTTGAGATGGAGTCTTGCTCTGTCGCCCAGGCTGGAGTGCAGTGGCAGGATCTCAGCTCACTGCAAACTCCGCCTCCCAGGTTCAAACGATACTCTCTTTTTTAGTTAGTTTGTTTGGCTCAAAGTTTGTCAATTTTGCTTAACTTTTCAAAAAGACAACTTTTCGTTTCATTGAACTTTTATATATATATTTTCCATTTCAATTTCTTTTATTTCTGCTCTGATTGTTATTATTTCTTTTCTTCTACTACTTTTGGATGTTGTTTGCTCTTGCTTTTCCAGTTTTTAAGATGCAACATTAGATTGTTTATTGGAAGTTTTTTCTTGTTTTTAATATACACACTTATAGCTATAAAATTCCACCTGAGCACTGCTTTTGCTGTATCCCATAGGTTTTGGCATATTGTGTTTTTGTTATCATTTGTTTCAACAAATTTTTCAATATCCCTCTTAGTTTGTTCAGTGACGTGCTGGTCTTTCAGGACCATATTGTTTAACTTCTAGGTATTTGCATAGCTTCCAAAGTTCTTGTTATTAATTTCTAGTTTTATTCCATTGTCAGAAAAGATGCTTGACATTATTTCAATTTTTGTATGTTTTAATACTTGTTTTGTGACATAACTTATGGTCTATTTTTGGGAATGCTCTATGTGCTGAGGAAAAGAATGTGTATACTGCAGCCATTGGATAAAATGCTCTGTCAATATTTATTAGGTGCATTTGGTATATAGTGAAGATTAAGTCTGATAGATTATATATATGTGTGTGTATATATACATACGTATATATATATAAAATCTGTCCAGTGCTGAAGTTGGGGTGTTGAAGTCTGCAGATATTATTGTATTAGGGCCTGTTTCTCTCTTTAGCACTAATAATGTTTGCTTTACATATCTGGTTGCTCCAGTGTTGGTGCATATGTATTTAAAGTTGTTATATCCTCTTGCTGAATTGACTCCTTTATTATTATATAGTGACCTTTATCTCTTATAGTTTTTGTCTTGAAATCTATTTTGACTAATGTAAGTATAGTAACTCCTCCTCTTTTTTGGTTTCCATTGGCATAGAATATCTCATTCCAATCCTTTATTTTCAGTCTTTGTGTTTATTTAGAGGTGAAGTGTGTTTCTTATAGAGAACAAATTAATTGGTCTTTTTTTTTGAACCCATTCAGCCAGTCTATGTCTTTTGATTGGAGAGTTTATTTCATTTATATTTAATGTTATTATTGATAAGTAAAATCTTACTCCTGACATTTGTTAAGTGTTTACTGGCTGTTTCGTGGTCTTCTCTTTCTTCTTTTCTTTCTTCCTGTCTTCATTTAGTGAAGGTCATTTCTCTCTGGTGAAATAATTTGTTTCTTGCTTTTTATTTTTTGTGTATCCATTGTATGTTTTTTGGTTGGATGTTACCATGAGGCTTTCAAATACTGTCTTATAACCCATTACTTTAACCTGATAACAGCTTAACACTATTTGAATAAACAAAAAAGCAAGCAAGCAAAAAGAAAACAATAAAAGCTCTATTCCTTAACTTCATCCTGCTACTTTTCATCTTTTTGCTTTTTCTATTTATATCTAATTGTACCACCTATGTCTTGAAAATTTGTTGTAGTTTTTATTTTTGACTGGTTTATGGTTTAGTGTTTTTGCTTAGGATAAGAGAAGTTTTATACCACAGTGACAATGTTATTATATTCTGTGTTTTTCTGTGTACTTACTATTACCGGTGAGTTTTGTATATTCAGGTGATTATTTGTTGCTCATGAACGTCCTTTTATTTCTAATTGAAGTACTCCCTTTAGCATTTCTTTTAGGACAGGTCTGGTGTTGAAGAAATCCCTGTGCTTTTGTTTGTCTGGGAAAGTCTTTGTTTCTCACGTTTGAAGGGTATTTTCTCCAGATATACTACTGTAGGGTAAAGGTTTTTTTCCTTCAGCACTTTAAATATGTCATGCTACTCTCTTGGCCTGTAAGGTTTCCATTGAAAAGCCTGCTGCTAGACATATTGGAGCTCCATTTGTGTTATTTGGTTTTATTTTTTCCCCTTGCTGCTTTTAGGATCCTTTCTTTATCTTTGACTTTGAGAGTTTGATTATTAAATGTCTTGAGGTAGTCCTCTTTGGGTTAAATCTCCTTGATGTTATATAATCTTCTTCTACTTGGTTATTGATACCTTTTCCTATATTTGGGAAGTTCTTTGTTATTATCTTTTTGAGTAAACTTTCTACACCTATTTCTTTCTGTACCTCCTCTTAGAAGCCAGTAACTTTTAGATTTGCCCTTTTGAGGCACTTTTCTAGATCCTGTAGGCATGCTTGTTTTTTTATTCTTTTTTTAATTTTGTTTTGTCTCCTCTGACTGTGTATTTTCAAATAACCTGTCTTCAGTCTCACTAATTCTTTCTTCTGCTTGGTCAATTCCACTAATAAAGTACTCAGATGCATTCTTCAGTATGACAATTGCATTTTTTTTTCAATTCCAGAATTCCTTCTTGATTCTTTTTAATTATTTCAATCTTTTTGTTAAGTTTATCTGATAGGATTCCGATTTCCTTTCCTGTGTTATCTTGAATTTCTTTGAGCTTTTTCAACAGAGCTATTTGAATTCTCCATCTGAAAGGTCACATATCTGTTTCCCAGGATTGGTACCTGCTTTTTTAGTTAGTTCATTTGTTGAGATCTTGTTTTCCTGGATGGTGTTGATGCTAGTAGGTGTTTTTTAGTGTCTGAGCATTGAAGAGTTAGGTATTTATTGTAGCCTTCACTGTCTCAGCTTATTTGTAGCCATCCTTTTTGTAAAGGCTTTCTAGATATTTGAAAGAACTTGGGTGTTGTAATCTAAGCTGTATCTACTTTAGGGGGCACCCTAAGCCCAGTAATCCTGTGCTTCTTGCAGACTCATAGAGGTATTACCTTGATGGCCTTAAAGAAGATCAAGGAGAATTATCTGGGTTACCAGGCAGATACTCTTGTTCACTTCCCTTACTTTATCACAAATATACAGAGTCTCTTTCTCTCTCTCTTCTGAGCCACCTAAAGCTGGGGGTAGAGTGACACTAGCAGCCCTGTGGCCACCACTATGACTGTGCTGGGTCTGACTTAAAGCCAGCACAGTGTTGGGTCCTGCCCAAGGCCTGTTGTAACCATTCCCTGGCTACTGCCTATGTTTGTTTAAGGCCCTGGGGCTCTACAATCAGAAGGTGACAAAGCCAGTCAGGCCTGTAGCCTTCTCTTCAGGATGGTGAGATCACCTAGCTCCCGGGTGAGTCCAGAGGTGTTGTTTGGGAGTCAGGGTGTAGAGTGGAAAGAAAACCTGAGAAGTCTACCTGGTGTTCTAGTGTATTGTGGCTGAGCTGGCACTCAAACTACAAGATGCAGTCCTTCTCACTCTTCCCTCCTCTTCCCAAGACAGAGGAGCCTCAACTTTTAGCCACCACCACCCAAGGCCATGAGAGTACTGCCAGACTACCAGCTAATGTTCCCTTAAGGTGCAAGGACTGTTAAGTCAGCTTATGGTGAATGCTACCTTATCTGGGACTCATCCTTCAGGGCAATGGGCTCCCCTCTGAGCTGGGGCAGGTCCAGAAATGCAGTACAAGAGTCAAGTCCTGGAATCTGGGACTCAAAACTCACTTGGTGCTCTGCACTGCCTGTGTCCATGCTAGTACCTGAAACCAGCAAGTCTCAGAGTCTCACCCAAGGCCCTCGATGTAGTACCTGGGTATTGCTGCTGGTTACTGAGGGCCCAAGGGCTCTTCAGTTAGCAGGTGATGAATGCTGCTAGGACTAGCTTTGTTCCTTCAAGGCAGCATGTTCCCTTCTGGTCCAGGGTGTGTCTAAAAATGTCATCTGGGAGCTAAGTCCTCTAAAATGGGTACCTCATGATTCTAACTAGTGCTCTACTCTACTGTGACTGAGCTGGTATCCAAGGTGCAAGGCAAAATCCTTTCCACTCCTTCCTCTCTGCTCCTCAAGTGGAGGGAAAGGGTCTGTTTTGGAGTCATGGGCTATGCAGCCTGTGGTTAGGGAAGTGGTAATTTCAACACTCTCTTGGCTGACCCAGCTGTCATCTCAGTATGTCACATGCCCCCGGCAATCCATTGTCTCTGGGCCCAGTTTAGCACTAGGTCTTGCCTAAGTGTTGAAGTCAATATGGCCTAGACTGCCTTTCAAATTTATTTGGAGACACAGTGCACTGTACCTCTCTGTGACAAGGTTTACAGGCACTCAAATTCCTACTGCTAGGGTCGGTGATTTCCATGTGGCTAGGACTGATTTAAATGCTCCCTCCATAGGTGGGAGCCAGCTGAGTTTGATCTGATTTTGCTTTCTGCTCTAACCAAACAGCACTGAGTTCACTCCTTCACAATTACTGTGTCCTCCCTCCTCCAGCATCTAGAGAAGCTCTAGGCACCATACTGCTGCTGTGAGGGGTAGTGGAGAGGTGGTGTTTGCAATTCTTTACTTTTTTCTAACTCTTCAGTGCCTTTTTCAGTGATATGAAGTTAAAACCAGGTACTATGAGTGCTCACTTGAATTTTGGTTCTTTTGAAGGTGTGTGTGTGTGTGTGTGTGTGTGTGTGTGTGTGTAGATAGTTGTTAACTTGGTGTCCTTGCAGGCAGGACTATTGATGGAGCCTTCTCTTCCACCATCTTGCTCTGCCTCCTTCCAGTTTGCTTTTAGCTAGTAAGGCCAGCTATACATTTTCACGATCCTGCTTCAGGTGTATATAAGCTCTCCAGCCTTACGTCATAATTTAGTTTGCAAAGATTTTTTTCCTCAGCTTTATTGGGGCATAATTAAAGTTTACAAGAATCCTGAACATCTTTTCATTTCACAAGGTATCACAGTGGCCCATTACATTGATTACATTATGCTGACTGGACCTAATGAGCAAGAAGTGGTAACTAATCTAGACTTATTAGTGAGAAATTTGTTTGTGAAAATGTGGGAAATAAATTCAACCAAGCTTCAGGGGCCTCCTACCTCAGTGAAATTTCTAGGGGCCCATTGGTATGGGGAATTTAGAGATATCCCATCTAAAGTGAAAGATAAGTTGTTGCATTTGGCTCCTCCCACAACCAAAAGTGAGGCACGATGCCCAGTGAGCCTCTTTGGATTTTGGAAGTGAGATAGTTAATTTTATATGTCAACTTGACCAGCATAAGGGATACTTAGATAGCTGCTAAGGTATTATTTCTGAGTGTAACTGTGAGGGTGTTTCTAGAAGAGATTAGCATTTAAATTGGTAGGCTGAATAAAAAAGATTGCCCTCACCAATATGATAAGGTATCATCTAATATATCAATAAACAGCATAGAAAAGTAAGGCAGATGAAGGGTAAATTCACCCTCTCTGCTTGAGCTGAGACATTCATCTTCTCTGGCCCTTGTATATCAGCGCTCCTTGTTCTCAGTCCTTCGGACTCAGCCTGAGATGTACCTCACTGGCTCCCTTGGTTCTCAGGCTGTCTGGTTAGGACTGGAACTACACCATCAGGTTTTCAGGGCCTCCAGCTCACAGATGGAAGATCATGGCACTTCTCAGCCTCCATAATCACATGAACCAATTCTTCATTATAAATCTTTCTACATATCTCTGTATTTTATTGATTCTGTTTCTCTGGAGAACCTGAAAAATATAGGAGACAGCATATTCCTCACTTGGGTGTGTTACTCCAGCCCACTTGCTTAATGATGTAAAAAGCTGCTAGTTTTGAGTGGGACCCAGAATAAGAGAAGGCTTTGCAACTTATCCAGGCTTCTATGCAAGCTGCTTTGTCACTTGAGCCATATGATGCAACAGAACCAATAGTGCTTGAAGTGTCGGTGGCAGATGCACTTTGAAGTTTTGGCAGACCCCTGTAGGTGAATCACAGTGCAGAATCTTAGGATTTTGAAGGAAAGTACTGACATTGTTTGCAGAAAGTACTGCCATTTTGAGTAACAGCTCTTATCCTACTAGTGGGCCTTAATAGAGACTGAACACTCAACTATGGGCCAGCAAGTTTCCATGTGACCTGAGCTGTACATCATTGAATGGATATTATCTCACTTACTGAACCACAATATTGGACTTGCATGGAAGCACTCCATCATCAAATGGTAGTGGTATGTACATGACTGCATTTGAGCAAGCCCTAAAAGTACAAGTAAATTACATGAAGAAGTGGCACAAATACCCATGTTTCTCACTCCTGCTACACTATATCCTCTCTCCTGGCCTGCACCTATGGCCTCATGGAAACTTCCCCATGACCAGTTGACAGAGAAAGAAAAGACTTGAGCTGAGTTTACAAATAGTTCTGTACAATATGCAGGTACCACCCAAAAGTAGATAGCTGCTCACCCGAAGGACAGCAATGAAGGAAAATTTCCCAAGAGTTCAGAACTTCAAGCAGTGCACCCAGTTCTTCACTTTGCTTGGAAGAAGAAATGGTCAGATATGTAATTATGTACTTATTTGTGGCTGCGGCAATGATTTGTCTGTAGAGTTAGTAAGTTTAAAGGAACATGACTGGAAAATTGATGACAAATAATTTTAAGAAAGAGATATGTGGCCAGACCTCTCCGAATGGGCAAAAACCTTGTACCCCATATCAATGCTCACCAAAGGAGGACTTCAGCAAAGGAGGATTTTAATACTCAAGTAAATAAGATGACCTGTTTTGCTGTTCTGTGGATGCCATTCAGCCTCTTTTCATAGCCACTGCTGACATCACCCAGTGGTCTCATGAATAAAGTAGCTATGCTGTCAGAGGTGGAGGTTATGCATAGGCTTAGCAATGCAGACTTCTATTCACCAAATCCAAGCTGGATATGGCCACCACTGAGTGCCCAATCTGCGGCAGCAGAGACCAATGCCAAGTCTCTGATATGGCACCATTCCCCAAGGTTACCAGCCAGCTACCCAGTGGCAGGTTGATTACATTGGAACACTTCCATCATGCAAGCACAGTGTTTTGTTCTTATGGGAAAGACACTTAGGATACAGATTTGCCTTCCTTGCTTCTGCCAAAACTACCATTCATGGATTTACAGAATGCTTTATCCACCATCATGATATTCCACAGAGTATTGATTGTGGTCAAGGAACTCACTTCAAAGAAAAAGAAGTGTGGTGATGGACCCATACTTATGGAATTCACTGGTCTTACCATATTTCCCCCCATCCTGAAGCAGCTGGCTTGATAGAAACATAAAATGGCCTTTTAAACACTCAGTTATAGCTTCATCTAGGTGGCAATATCTTACAAAAATGGGACAAAGTTCTCCAGAAATCTGTGTATGCTCTGCATCAGCATCTAATATAAGGTACTCTTTCTACCACAGTCAAAATTTATGGGTCCTGGAATCAAGGAGTGGAAATGGGAGAAGCATCACTCACTATTACTCCAATGACCCACTTGCAATTTTTTTGCTTCCTGTTCCTGCAGCCTTATACTACTTGCCTAAAAATCCTAGCTCCAAAGGGAGAAATACATTTGCCAAAGCACACAAAAATGATTCAATGGAATTGAAAGATAAGTCTGCCACCCCACCACTCTGGGCTTTTCATGCCTGTAAATCAACAAGCAAAGAAGGGAGTTACTGTGCTGGCTGGGGTTATTGATCCTGACTAGCAAGGGGAAATTAGACTACTATTCCACAATTTAAGTAAGGAAGAGTATATATAAAACCCCTTAGGGTGTCTCTAGTGTTACCACGCATTTAATTAAGGTCAATGAAAAACTATGACAACCCAATCCGGGAAAGACTAGTAATAACACAGACCTTTCAAGAATGAAGGATTGTGTAACCCTACCAGGTAAGGAACCATGGCCAGCTCAAGTGCTTGCAGAGGCAGAGGGAATACAGAATGGGTAGTAGAAGAAAGTAGTTATAAATACCATCTACAGCCACATAACCAGTAGTAGAAATGAGGACTAAAATTTCCACAAGTATCTCCTTCTTACTGCGTTAAAAATGTGTGTGTGTGTATGTGTGTAGTGAATCTCTGCTTTCTTTCCTCTCTTATTCATTTATCATAAGGAATAAGATACATATAATACAATAGTATTTTTAAATCATTGTTAAATTATATTATGTATTTACATTGCAGAATATCAAGAAGAGTAAATATTATTGTATTAGTCTGTTCTCACACTGCTGTGAAGAAATACTCAAGACTGAGTAATTTATAAAGGAAAGAGGCTTAATTGACTCACAGTCCCACAGGGCAGAAAAGCCTCAGGAAACTTACAATCATGGCAGAAGGGGAAGCAAACTCGTCCTTTTCACATGGTGGCAGCAAGGAGACGTGCAGGTGAAGTGGGAGAAAAGCCCTTTATAAAATCATCAGGTCTTGTGAGAACTCACTCACTATCATGAGAAGAGCATGGAGGTTACCACTCCCATGATTCAATTACCCCCCACTGGGTCCTTCCCATGACACATGCAGATTATGGGAACTACAATTCAAGATGAGATTTGGGTGGGGACAGAGCCAAACTACATCAATTACTCAAGAAATGTATTCCTTTTTCTGGGGCATGTTTGCATTTTCTATTGTATACATAATGATTGTATCATGTTAGGTAGAAATAAGCTTTTTATCTTTATTTGGGGAGTAAATATGATTTAAGAAGATGAGTATGAGTATCAAGTTGACAAAAGGGCAAACTTTTTATGGTTAATTTTATGTGTCAACTTGACTAGGCCATGAAATCCCCAAATATTTGGATAAACATTTTTCATTAACATGAAAATGAACTTTAAGTTGTTTACAATTTGGCTGTTACAGATAAAGCTGCCATGAACATTCATGTGTTCTTTGAATGAAACTCATGCTTTTTTTTTTTCTCTTGGGTAAATACCTAAGGACACATTGTACTTTGTAAGTACAAATGAAAAATTAAAAAAACTAATTGAACACATGCAATCCCTTATACATACCACCACCACAACAACAAACATAAAAACAAAGCAAGCATTTAAATGACAGATTTCTGGTATGATCATAGATGATGTGCCTGTAAAAATCTAGACATTGTGCTGTCTACACTTCACCTTATGAAATAATTACAATCCACTACAAAACACTTATAAAATTTCAAGTAGTCTACTTCAAGTTTCTTTGATATATCCACATTGTCTGCTTATCTTAAATCCTGGTGTACAGGGGCTAGTGATACCCAAGTTGTCGTTTCTACAGTTAATGCTAAAAGAAATTTTTGTCTTTTTTACTTGCTAACTACCTGCAAATGGGTTCCAGTTCCTTGTTTGAATAATGTAATTAGAAAGATTTTGCTGTTGACACACAATCACGGTGGGTGACAGTGGTTGAGATTTCACTGTATAGGGCAAGAAATGACATTGTCTCCATTATTGAGCCACCTTATAGTAATGCTTTAACAATAAGCATAACAGTCATAAAAGATTTATATGTAGACATAAGAGAAGATGTATTTATGTTGTTGAGATAAGAGATGTGATAAGGTATTCTAGGTAAAACAAAAAAAAAGCAGTCATGAAGCAAAAAGCAAAAGGAAAGGATATGTTTGGAAACCTGAGTACTTGGATCTTTCTGTAACATGTGATAATCAGAAGGAATAGTGGGAAAGAAGGCTGATCATATGTAGAGAATACATTGAAGAGATTCTTATTAATTCTGTCAAGGAATTGTGATGGTATTTTATATGCTGAGGGATCTATCCAGTATAGGTATTGATGAACTGATGGCAAACAAGCCTTATCTGGTCCCATGTGCTCATGCCCACATATCTTCAATTACCATTAAGTGTTTAATTTATGGTTCAGAAATAAAATTCAGAAAAAAATTATTTTTTTTGTTTTGCGTGTGACTGTTAAAATATATAAGATTGGTTTCACACAATTGAAGTAGATGGGGGAGTTTTGCTATACATTTAATCTGCTTTTGTGACTCAGAAGTCCTTGAAATCATTCTTCATTCAGGAATTAGTTTCATCTTTTTATATAATGTCACTTTTATGTCAAAAACTGTCTGATGGATACCCAGATTCTAACAATTTTCATGGCGCATAATACCCTGCAAAAGTTGTCCTCGTACCTTTCTTTCTAAGTGTTTCACATACCTACACATTATGCCCTCAATTTATTTTCCACCACATTTGTGGAAAGAAGTGGAAAACCAATTCCTTCTATTTATTAAACATGCCAAACTTTTTCCATTCAGACATTTTGCTTTACTCTTCTGAAAATAGTTCTCCATTAGATTTTCACATGACTGGCTACTTCTTGACATTCAGAGAGGCTTTCCTTAATCACTCCATCAAATGTAGCACGACTTTGTCATTCTCTATCAAATCACATTATGAAATTTTCCACAGTACTTATAATTTATGAAATCATTTATTCATTTATTTTTAGCTCTATGAAAACAGGAACCATATACTTTACCTAAATTCACTACACCATTGAAGCATAAGTTTGAATAAATGAGCTAGTGAATGAGTGATTGGGAAGGTATTAAATAGAGATTTAGAAAGTAAAAATTCCAGTATGTGAGTGCAGTAGTTTCTAAATTAAAGTCTGTACTATTTATTTAATGCAGGTAAATGAATAGGATTCAATTAAAATTAAAGAAATGCTACATAATTTATTTAATATTTAAACAACTCAAAATTATTTGGGATAAACTAAGATGGTGTCAGGAAAATAGAATTTAGAAGCAAAAATAATTTTTTAAAAAGTAATTAATACATAATAGATAACTTAATGCAGGGGAAGAATCATAAACAGAGTAAATTTAAAAACTGACTTTGAGTCCTCAATTCTGGATAACAGGGGAGATAATTATGTCATTAAAACAGAGTGGGAAAATCAAGAGGGTGCATGTTTGGATGAGAAAATGCAGACAGTATCGAACATATTGAGTGTTATGGCTCAGTGAGATACTCAGGTGAAGATGCCTCATGTGCAGCTGAAAATATGAGCTTGATGGTTGGGGACATAGATTTGGAGGCACAGATCTGAAAATCACCCTCACAGAGGTGATAATTGAAGCTGTGGGAGCTCATAAGTTCATGTAGAGTATTTTATCTTTACTCCTCCTAGACAGTCACAGAAGTAATCCCAGTGGAAAGACTTTCCTCGAAAATTTATAGCTTTATATGTGCATCGATAAAAAAGTTTTTGTTTAAAATGTGAAATTCCTGACCTATAGACATGGGAATTGGACAGTGATTTTTTTCCCAGATATTTCACAAGTGTTTCGCCTTTTACAGGGAGGCGGGGCAGGTCAGGGGAGTTGTTTCACCTTCTGCTTTCTTTTTTTTTAACTTTTATTTTAATTTCCGGGGTGCATGTGCAGGTTTGTTATAAAGGTAAACTCATGTGATGGGGATTTGTTGTACAGATTATTTCATCATCTAGATATTAAGCCTAGTACCCATTAATTGTTTTTCCTGATCCTCTTCTTCCTCCTACCCTCCACACTCTGATAGGCCCCAGTGTGTGTTGTTCCCCTCTTCGTGTCCATGTATTCTCATCATTTAGCTCCTACTTATAAGTGAGAACATGAGGCATTCGGTTTTCTGTTCCTGTGTTAGTTTGTAAAGGATAATGGCCTCCAGTTCCATCCATGTCCCTGCAAAGGACATGATCTCATTCTTTTTTATGGCTGCATAGAGTTCCATGGTATATATGTATCACATTTTCTTTACTGAGTCTATTATTAATGAGTATTTAGGTTGATTCCATGTCTTCGCTATTGTGAATAGGTCTGCAATGAACATACATGTGCATGTATCTTTATAATAGAATGATTTATATTCCTCTGGGTATATATCCAGTAATGGGATTGCTGGGTTGAATGGCAGTTCTGTTTTTAGGTCTTTGAAGAATCACCACACTGTCTTCCACAATGGTTGAACTAATTTACACCCTAACCAACAGTGTATAAGCATTTCTTTTTCTCCACAATCTCACCAGCATCTGTTACTTTTTGACTTTATTTATTTATTCACTTATATTTTTTGAGATGGAGTCTTGCTCTGTCTCCAGGCTGGAGTGCAGTGGTGCAATCTCGGCACAGTGCAATCTCTGCCTCCCGGGTTCAAGTGATTCCCCTGCTTCAGCCTCCTGAGTAGCTGGGATTACAGGCATGCATCACCACACCTGGCTATTTTTGGATTTTTAGTAGAGACGGGATTTCACCATGTTGGCAAGGCTGTTCTCAAACTCCTGACCTGAAGTGATTGGCCCACCTTGGCCTCCTAAAGTGCTGGGATTACGGACGTGAACCACTGTACCCAGCCAATTTTTGACTTTTTAATAATAGCCATTCTGACTGCTGTGAGATGATATCTCATTGTGTTTTTCATAATTATTTATTATTTTATTTGTTTTTTTTTGAGACAGAGTCTCATTCTGTTGCCCAGGCTGGAGTGCAGTGGTCCAATCTTGGCTCAGTGCAACCTCCTGGGCTCAAGCGATTCTCATGCCTCAGACTCCTGAGTAGCTGGGATTACAGGCATGCACCACCACACCAGCTAATTTTTGTTTTATACTTTTAGTAAAGATGGGGTTTCATCATCTTGGCCAGGCCACTCTCAAACTCCTGGCCTCAAGTGATTTTCTTGCCTCAGGCTCCCAAAGTGCTGGGATTACAGGCATGAGCCATGGTGCCCTCATTGTGATTTTGATTTGCACTTGTCTAATGATCTGTGATGTTGAGTTTTGTTTTTTTTTTTAATGATTGTTGGTTGCATGTATGTCTTCTTTTGAAAAGTGTCTGTTCATGTCTTTTGCCTACTTTTTAATGAGATTGTTTATTTTTTTCTTGTAAATTTGTTTCTTATAGATGCTGGAAATTAGATCTTTGTCAGATACATAGTTTGCAAAAATTTTCTCCCTTTCTGGAGGTTTTCTGTTCACTCTGTTGATAGTTTTCTTTGTTGTGCAGAAGCTTCTCAGTTTAATGAGATCTCATTTGTCACTTTTTACTTTTGCTGCAATTGCTTTTGGCATCTTCATCATAAAATCTTTGCCCATTCCTGTGTCTGAAATGATATTGTCTAGGCTGTCTTCCAGGGTTTTAATGGTTTTGAGTTTTACATTTAAGTCTTTAATGCATCTTGAGTTAATTTTTATGTATGGTGTAAGGAAGGGATCCAGTTTCAATCTTCTGCATATGGCTAGCCAGTTATCCTAGCACCATTTATTGAATACGGAATCCTTTCCTCATTGGCTGTTTTTATTAGGTTTGTCAAAGATCAGATATTTGTAGGTGTGTGGCCTTGTTTCTGGGTTCTCTATTTGGTTCTACTGGCCTATGTGCCTGTTTTTGTACCAGTAACATACCGTTTTCATTACTATAGCTCTGTAGGATAGTTCAAAGTCTGGTAGTGGGATGCCTTCAGCTTTGTTCTTTTGCTTAGGATTACCTTGGCAATTCAAACACATTTTAGATCCATATGAATTTTAAAATAGTTTTTTTCTAGTTCTGTGAAGAATCTCAATGGTAGTTTAACAGGAGTAGCATTGAATTTATAAACTGTCTTGGGCAGTATGGCCATTTTAACAATATTGATTCTTCCTGTCCATGCACTTGGAATGTTTTTTCATTTGTTTGTGTCCGTGTTTTGTAATTCTCATTGTAGAGATCTTTCACCTACTGGATTAGCTGTATTCCAAGGTATTTTATTCTTTTGTGGTAATTGTGAATGGGATTGTGTTCCTGATTTGACTTTTGGCTTGACTGTTATTAGTGTATAGGAATCTTGGTGATTTTTGCGCATTGATTTTGTATCCTGAGATTTTGCTGAAGTTGTTTATCAGCTTAAGAAGCTTTTGGGTGGAGACTATGTGGTTTTCTTGATATAGAATCATGTCATCTACACACACAGATAGTTTGACTTCCCCTCTTCCTATTTGGGTGCCTTTATTTCTTTCTGTGGCCTGATTGCTCTGGCCAGGACTTCCAATCCTATGTTGAATAAGAGTGGTGAGAGAGGGCATCTTTGTCTTGTGCTGGTTTTCAAGGGAAATGCTTCCAAATTTACCCATTCAGTATGATGTCAGTTATGGGTTTGTCATAGATGGCTGTTATTATTTTGAGGTACGTTCCTTCAATGCCTAGTTTATTGAGAGTTTTTAACATGCAGGGGTGTTGAATTTTAACAAAAGCCTTTTCCGCATCTATTGAGATAATCATGCTTGTGATTTTTGTCTTTAGTTTTGTTTACATAATTATGGGTAATCTCTAGGGATTTACCTACTCTGTAACATTTCACAACACTTCAAAAAGAAATCTACAACACAATTGCGTTTCTGCATGACCTCACTGTCTTCCTGATGTGTCACCTCAATATTACCCTCCCGCATCTGATCATCTGCAGTTTCACTAACGTCTCCTATCATTATACATACCGGCTTATGTAAATCACATTTATGGATTTGCTTTTGTGAACCACATTTATTGATTTGCTTATGTTGAACCAACCTTACATCCCAGGGATAGTCCTACTTGATTGTGGTGGATAAGCTTTTTGATGTGCTGCTGATGTGATGAACTTAAACAAATTCACAAGAAAAAACAAACAACTGCATTAAAAAGTGGGTGAAGGATATGAACAGACACTTCTCAAAAGAAGACATTTATGGTCGGGGGAGGAGCCAAGATGGTCGAATAGGAACAGCTCTGGTCTACAGCTCCCAGTGTGAGCTATGCAGAAGACGGGTGATTTCTGCATTTGCATCTGAGGTACCCTGTTCATCTCACTAGGGAGTGCCAGACAGTGGGCACAGGTCAGTGGGTGAGCGCACCATGCCCCAGCCAAAAGCAGGGGTGAGGCATTGCCTCACTTGGGAAGCACAAGGGGTCAGGGAGTTCCCTTTCCAGGGGTGACAGACGGCACATGGAAAATCGGGCCACTCCCACCTGAATACTGTGCTTTTCTGACGGGCTTAAAAAATGGTACACCAGGAGATTATAGCCCACACCTGGCTCAGAGGGTCCTACGCCCATGGAGTCTCACTGATTGCTAGCACAGCAGTCTGAGATCAAACAGCAAGGCGGCAGCGAGGCTGGGGAAGGGGCGCCCGCCATTGCCCAGGCTCGCTTAAGTAAACAAAGCAGCCTGGAAGCTTGAACTGGGTGGAGCCCACCACAGCTCAAGGAGGCTTGCCTGCCCCTGTAGGCTCCACATCTGGGGGCAGGGCACAGACAAAAAGACAGCAGTAACCTCTGCAGACTTAAATGTCCCTGTCTGACAGCTGTGAGGAGAGCAGTGCTTCTCCCAGCATGCAGCTGGAGATCTGTGAACGGGCTGACTGCCTCCTCAAGTGGGTCCCTGACCACTGACCCCTGACCCCTGAGCAGCCTAACTGGGAGGCACCCCCCAGCAGGGGCAGACTGACACATCACAAGGCCGGCCGGGTACTCCAACAGACCTGCAGCTGAGGGTCCTGTCTGTTAGAAGGAAAACTAACAAAGAGAAAGGACATCTACACCAAAAACCCATCTGTACATCAGCATCATCAAAGACCAAAAGTAGATAAAACCACAAAGATGGGGGAAAAACAGAGCAGAAAAACTGGAAACTCTAAAAAGCAGAGTGCCTCTCCTCCTGAAAAGGAATGCAGTTCCTCACCAGCAATGGAACAAAGCTGGACGGAGAATGACTTTGACGAGCTGAGAGAAGAAGGCTTCAGATGATCAAATTACTCCGAGCTATGGGAGGATATTCAAACCAAAGGCAAAGAAGTTGAAAACTTTGAAAATAATTTAGAAGAATGCATAACTAGAATAACCAATACAGAGAAGTGCTTAAAAGAGCTGATGGAGCTGAAAACCAAGGCTCGAGAACTACATGAAGAATGCAGAAGCCTCAGGAGCCAATGCGATCAAATGGAAGAAAGGGTATTAGCAATGGAAGATGAAATGAATGAAATGAAGCGAGAAGGGAAGTTTAGAGAAAAAAGAATAAAAAGAAATGAGCAAAGCCTCCAAGAAATCTGGGACTATGTGAAAAGACCAAATCTACGTCTGATTAGTGTACCTGAAAGTGATGGGGAGAATGGAACCAAGTTGGAAAACACTCTGCAGGATATTATGCAGGAGAACTTCCCCAATCTAGCAAGGCAGGCCAACATTCAGATTCAGGAAATACAGAGAACGCCACAAAGATACACCTCGAGAAGAGCAACTCCAAGACACATAATTGTCAGATTCACCAAAGTTGAAATGAAGGAAAAAATGTTAAGGGCAGCCAGAGAGAAATGTCGGGTTACCTTCAAAGGGAAGCCCATCAGACTAACAGCGGATCTCTCGGCAGAAACCCTACAAGCCAGAAGAGAGTGGGGGCCAATATTCAACATTCTTAAAGAAAAGAATTTTCAACCCAGAATTTCATATCCAGCCAAACTAAGCTTCATAAGTGAAGGAGAAATAAAATACTTTACAGACAAGCAAATGCTGAGAGATTTTGTCACCACCAGGCCTGCCCTAAAAGAGCTCCTGAAGGAAGCGCTAAACATGGAAAGGCACAACCGGTACCAGCCACTGCAAAATCATGCCAAAATGTAAAGACCATCGAGACTAGGAAGAGACTGCATCAACTAACGAGCAAAATAACCAGCTAACATCATAATGACAGGATCAAATTCACACATAACAATATTAACTTTAAATGTAAATGGACTAAATGCTACAATTAAAAGACACAGACTGGCAAATTGGGTAAAGACTCAAGACCCATCAGTGTGCTGTGTTCAGGAAACCCATCTCACGTGCAGAGACACACATAGGCTCAAAATAAAAGGATGGAGGAAGATCTACCCAGCAAATGGAAAGCAAAAAAAGGCAGGGGTTGCAATCTTAGTCTCTGATAAAACGGACTTTAAACCAACAAAGATCAAAAGAGACAAAGAAGGCCATTACATAATAGTAAAGGGATCAATTCAACAAGAAGAGCTAACTATCCTAAATGTATATGCACCCAATACAGGAGCACCCAGATTCATAAAGCAAGTCCTGAGTGACCTACAAAGAGACTTAGACTCCCACACATTAATAATGGGAGACTTTAACACCCCACTGCCAACATTACACAGATCAACAAGACAGAAAGTCAACAAGGATACCCAGGAATTGAACTCAGCTCTGCACCAAGCCACCCTAATAGACATCTAGAGAACTCTCCACCCCAAATCAACAGAATATACATTTTTTTCAGCACCACATCTATTCCAAAATTGACCATGTACTTGGAAGTAAAGCTCTCCTCAGTAAATGTAAAAGAACAGAAATTATAACAAACTATCTCTCAGATCACAGTGCAATCAAGCTAGAACTCAGGATTAAGAATCTCACTCAAAACCGCTCAACTACATGGAAACTGAACAACCTGCTCCTGAATGACTACTGGGTACATAACAAAATGAAGGCAGAAATAAAGATGTTCTTTGAAACCAACGAGAACCAAGACACAATGTACCAGAATCTCTGGGATGCATTCAAAGCAGTGTGTAGAGGGAAATTTATAGCACTAAATGCCCACAAGAGAAAGCAGGAAAGATCCAAAATTGACACCCTAACATCACAATTAAAAGAACTAGAAAAGCAAGAGCAAACACATTCAAAAGCTAGCAGAAGGCAAGAAATAACTAAAATCAGAGCAGAACTGAAGGAAATGGAGACACAAAAAACCCTTCAAAAAATCAACGAATCCAGGAGCTGGTTTTTTGAAAGGATCAACAAAATTGATAGACCGCTAGCAAAATTAATAAAGAAAAAAAGAGAGAAGAATCAAATAGATGCAATAAAAAATGATAAAGGGGATATCACCACTGATCCCACAGAAATACAAACTACCATCAGAGAATACTACAAACACCTCTATGCAAATAAACTAGAAAATCTAGAAGAAATGGATAATTTCCTCAACACATACACCCTCCCAAGACTAAACCAAGAAGAAGTTGAATCTCTGAATAGACCAATAACAGGAGCTGAAATTGTGGCAATAATCAATAGCTTACCAACCAAAAAAAGTCCAGGACCAGATGGATTCACAGCCGAATTCTACCAGAGGTACAAGGAGGAACTGGTACCATTCCTTCTGAAACTATTCCAATCAATAGAAAAAGAGGGAATCCTCCTTAACTCATTTTATGAGGCCAGCATCATCCTGATACCAAAGCCGGGCAGAGACACAACCAAAAAAGAGAATTTTAGACCAATATCCTTGATGAACATTGATGCAAAATCCTCAATAGAATACTGGCAAACCGAATCCAGCAGCACATCAAAAAACTTATCCACCATGATCAAGTGGGCTTCATCCCTGGGATGCAAGGCTGGTTCAATATATGCAAATCAATAAATGTAATCCAGCATATAAACAGAACCAAAGACAAAAACCACATGATTATCTCAATAGATGCAGAAAAGGCCTTTGACAAAATTCAACAACCTTCATGCTAAAAACTCTTAATAAATTAGGTATTGATGGGACGTATCTCAAAATAACGAGAGCTATCTATGACAAACCCACAGCCAATATCATACTGAATGGGCAAAAACTGGAAGCATTCCCTTTGAAAACTGGCACAAGACAGGGATGCCCTCTCTCACCACTCCTATTCAACATAGTGTTGGAAGTTCTGGCCAAGGCAATTAGGCAGGAGAAGGAAATAAAGGGTATTCAATTAGGAAAAGAGGAAGTTAAATTGTCCATGTTTGCAGATGACATGATTGTATATCTAGAAAACCCCACTGTCTCAGCCCAAAATCTCTTTAAGCTGATAAGCAACTTCTGCAAAGTCTCAGGATACAAAATGAATGTACAAAAATCACAAGCATTCTTATACACCTATAACAGACAAACAGAGAGCCAAATCATGAGTGAACTCCCATTTACAATTGCTTCAAAGAGAATAAAACACCTAGGAATCCAACTTACAAGGGATGTGAAGGACCTCTTCAAGGAGAACTACAAACCACTGCTCAAGGAAATAAAAGAGGATACAAACAAATGGAAGAACATTCCATGCTCATGGGTAGGAAGAATCAATATCATGAAAATGGCCGTACTGCCCAAGGTAATTTACAGATTCAATGCCATCCCCATCAAGCTACCAATGACTTTCTTCACAGAATTGGAAAAAACTACTTTAAAGTTCATATGGAACCAAAAAAGAGCCCATATCGCCAAGTCTATCCTAAGCCAAAAGAACAAAGCTGGAGGCATCACACTACCTGACTTCAAACTATACTACAAGGCTACAGTAACCAAAACAGCATGGTACTGGCACCAAAACAGAGATATAGATCAATGGAACAGAACAGAGCCCTCAGAAATAATGCCACGTATCTACAACTATCTGATCTTTGACAAACCTGACAAAAACAAGCAATGGGGAAAGGATTCCCTATTTAATAAATGGTGCTGGGAAAACTGGCTAGCCATATGTAGAAAGCTGAAACTGGGTCCCTTCCTTACACCTTATACAAAAATCAATTCAAGATGGATTAAAGTCTTAAATGTTAGACCTAAAACCATAAAAACCCTAGAAGAAAACCTAGGCATTACCATTCAGGACATAGGCATGGGCAAGGATTTCATGACTAAAACACCAAAAGCAATGGCAACAAAAGCCAAAATTGACAAATGGGATCTAATTCAACTAAAGAGGTTCTGCACAGCAAAAGAAACTACCATCAGAGTGAACAGGCAACCTGCAAAATGGGAGAAAATTTTTGCAACCTACTCATCTGACAAAGGGCTAATATCCAGAATCTACTGGCCATCAGAGAAATGCAAATCAAAACCACAATGAGATACCATCTCACACCAGTTAGAATGGCAATCATTAAAAAGTCAGGAAACAACAGGTGCTGGAGAGGATGTGGAGAAATAGGAACACTTTTACACTGTTGGTGGGACTGCAAACTAGTTCAACCATTGTGGAAGTCAGTGTGGCGATTCCTCAGGGATCTAGAACTAGAAATACCATTTGACCCAGCCATCCCATTACTGGGTATATACCCAAAGGACAATATATTATGCTGCTATAAAGACACATGCACACGTACGTTTATTGCGGCATTATTCACAATAGCAAAGACTTGGAACCAACCCAAATGTCCAAAAATGATAGACTGGATTAAGAAAATTTGGCACATATACACTATGGAATACTATGCAGCCATAAAAAATGATGAGTTCATGTCTTTTGTAGGGACATGGATGAAATTGGAAATCATCATTCTCAGTAAACTATCGCAAGAACAAAAAACCAAACACCGCATATTCTCACTCATAGGTGGGAATTGAACAATGAGGACACATGGACACAGGAAGGGGAACATCACACTCTGGGGACTGTTGTGGGGTGGAGGGAGGGGGGAGGGATAGCATTGGGAGATATACCTAATGCTAGATGACGAGTTGGTGGATGCATCGCACCAGCATGGCACATGTATACATATGTAACTAACCTGCACATTGCGCACATGTACCATAAAACCTAAAGTATAATAAAAATAAATAAATAAATAAATAAAAGAGGAAAAAAAAAGAAGACATTTATGTAGCCAACAAACATATGAAAAAAAGCTTATCATAACTGGTCATTAGAGAAATGCAAATCCAAACCACAATGAGATACCATCTCACACCAGTTAGAATGGAAGTCACTAAAAAGTCAGGAAACAACAGATGCTGTAGAAGATACGGAGAAATAGGAATGCTTTTGCACTGTTGGTGGGAGTGTAAACTAGTTCAACCATTGTGGAAGACAGTGTGGTTCTCAAGGATCCAGAACCAGAAATACCGTTTGACCCAGCAATCTCGTTACTGGGTATATACCCAAAAGATTATAAATTGTTTTACTGTAAAGACACATGCACACGTATGTTTATTGTGGCACTATTCACAATAGCATAAACTTGGAACCAACCCAAATGTCCATCAATAGTAGACTGGATTAAGAAAATGTGGCACATATACACCTTGGAATACTATGCAGCCATAAAAAAGAATGAGTTCACGTCCTTTGCAGGGACATGGATGCAGCTGGAAACCATCATTCTCAGCAAACTAACACAAGAACAGAAAACCAAACACCGCATGTTCTCACTCATAAGTGGGGGCTGAACAATGAGAACATATGGACACAGGGAGGGGAACACATCATACACCGGGGCCTGTCGGGGGGTGGGGGGCTAAGGGAGGAATAGCATTAGGAGAAATACCTAATGTAGATGACAGGTTGATGGGTGCAGCAAACCACCACAGCACATGTATACCTATGTAACAAACCTGCATGTTCTGCACATGTACCCCAGAATGAAATGCATGGTAAAAGCACTACGCTGTCTATGCCCATAGTATCTATATGGTCTTTTCTTAAATTAAGCATTTGAAATAAAAGCATAGCAAGGAGGTCTTAAAACACTAATCTACCTTTTAGTAAAAGGGTTATTAAAGGTTTGTAGAAATTTCACCTCATGGTCAAGTTGGTTAGGATTAGATGGAATGATCTATAAGGTTTCATTTAAACAAATTAGGATTAATATTAACAAACTAATACAAGGGCAAAATTTGGCTTTAAACAGGATTTTCATGTCATAGTAAAGGCTAATAAAAGGTTTTTGCCTTTTAAGTCATCCTTTTGGCTAAATAATTTACGGCAATCTGGGAATTGTCCTTCCTAATGCCTGCCTTTTTGGATAGTTCAGAGGGCCCCTGAAACATTCAAAAAAGAGATAAACAGGATTATTTGACATGTTTAGTCACATGAGATTGCCAAAATGATGTCCAATCCTCTTTAAGTTATATTTTGGTGAATAATACTAATATATGTTCAAAAATTGTATGGGATTTCTAAAATCCTAATGTCTAAGTATATGCTATCAATTATAATAACTAAAGGTAAAGTTATTGTAAACCACAGATATAAACAAACTTCTTGGTCAGTCACGTTTTAACTGTAAATATCTTGGAAATGTTGCAATTCGCAGACAATTTTTGTCTTGCTTTGTTCCTTCTCAAAAGATGGTTTATAATCAAGCTATATTAAGGACTTTAACAGGTGTTGTCAAATGCACGTTTTTAATAGCTTTGAAGATTGTAACATTGGAATACAGAAAGAACGTATGAAACTCCTAAAGAACTGACATGTTCACAAATATCAAGCAAAACAAGAGTTAACTAAATGGACTGCACTCAGAAAGAAAAGCAAGGCTTTTAACTTTTGCTCAGAATACTGCTGATCCTGGTTTTGTTTTGAGTCAAGGAAACTTATTTTAAACTATTTATGGCCTTTAATAAGGTGTACTCCTATGAACAAAATTTGGAGCATGTTTATTTCTCTGCCTGGTTCCTCTAGAATTTGGAAACTATCTGTGAGTACTCTTAACTTATGGCAATGTAGTTGTTTGCATCAGTGCAATAAGAATCCATTTTTCTTTGTCAATGGGACACAATTGGAAAAACTGGTTATTTTACCAAGGCTTTAACTGAGAAGGTGTGTTTCCCTTTAAGGAATCAAGTTTGACATGCAGAGCCAATAAAAGCCCCTTGGGGAGAACTGGCCTCATACCTTGTCTACACAGTCTCTGCACAGGGTTCATAACTGGTCTACACAGTCTCTGCACAGGGTTCTTAACCTGTGATCAGTAAAGAATGTCACTTTCTAACAGGTCTAGGAGCTCTGAGTTTATCTTGGGACCTCAAGAGGAGAGGATCACTCAATTCACAGGTATTTGAGGATGTAAACCCATAGCTGAGCTTGGCTTTAATAGTCTTATCTGAAATTCCTTATGAAACAGAGTTTCATCAAAGCCAATCCAAAAGGCCTATGTAGAAATAACCATTCTTGCTGCACTTTATGCAAATAATCAGGCCAAGTATAAGACTACAGTTTATTCATAATTTGTTTTTACCAAAAATGAGGACTAGAGAGAAAAATTGTGCTCCAAAGCTTATCATACATTTGTTATTAAGCCTTAGTCTCACTAATTGTTTTCAGGATTTTCATCTACATTTTAGACTAACCCTGCTTATTCCTGTGAATCAAGAAGTGATCTCCCACAGCTTAGAAGAAAAAATAAGGGATGGGTAATGTAAAAGTCTGGATCAATATACTTGTTCTGGACAATTATCCTGCAAATTTTGCCAGGTAATATAAGTGAGTAGGGTGTCCATAACCTGGAGGTTTCTTTATTTAGGAAAATAAAATCAAGGAATTTCATAGACCCCCCAAAGGGGAATTCTATATCTTGACAAGCAAAATTTTAAATGGAAATTATCTACCACACCACATTTATGGAAATCGCTATACTCACTTGATTATTTGCAGTAGGGTTATACATGGTAGCACCTTCTAACTGAAATATTAAACAAAGAGTTTCCATCGCTGTTGTATTTTGCTTAATTATTATCTTTGTAGCAGGGATAATAGTTACAAAAAGGAAGTATGAAAGTTTTGCTATCATTGAGTTGGCCCTAGCCAACTTTTTATTGGGTTTAGTGATGCAGTTTTAAATGAAACATGCTGCTTTTGGATTAACACCTCTAGTAAAGTAAAGGAAAATCTACAGGTACTTAAAAATCAAATCAAAATTATTGACAGGCTCAGGAAAAATACCAGCTTCAGCCCTGAGTGGCTACAATCCCTCTTTAATAAATTCCAGTCTTCTTTATGGATTGGTTAAACCCTTTATTAAGCCCTCTCTTGCTTATATGTCTTGTATTGATATTTGGACCCTGTATACACAATACTATAACTCGATTGTTTCTGCTCACCTAGAGGCAATCAAACTCCAATGGTGCTGTAAACTGAACCACAAATGGACACTCCATTCTTCTGGGGACCCTTAGATCAACCCCAGGAGGAGCCCTAGCTGTCATTCCCCATTCGACGCCCCTTTTCAGCAGGAAGCAGCCAGAAGAAGTCATCACCCAAAACCCCCTAACGACAGTTAGTGTGGCATCTCCACAGGGGGGATTGTTGTGGGAGTTATTAAGAAATTATTTTAGGGTGGGAGCAGTGGCTCACGCCTGTTATCCCAGAACTTTGGGAGGCCGAGGCGGGTAGATCACGAGGTCAGGAGATCGAGACCATCCTGGCTAACACAGTGAAACCCCATCTCCACTAAAA
Source organism: Pongo abelii (assembly GCF_028885655.2). NCBI lineage: Eukaryota > Metazoa > Chordata > Mammalia > Primates > Hominidae > Pongo > Pongo abelii. The sequence goes on along the minus strand of NC_071988.2, from coordinate 122,144,507 downwards.
ATACAAAAAATTAGCCAGGCATAGTGGTGGGCACCTGCAGTCCCAGCTACTCAGGAGGCTGAGGCAGGAGAATGGCATGAACCCAGGAGGCAGAGGTTGCAGTGAGCCGAGATCCTGCCACTGCACTCTAGCCTGGGCGACAGAGCGAGACTCCGTCTCAAAAAAAAAAAAAAAAAATTATTTTAGGTTAGACAGATAGAGAGGAAAAGGGGGTCCTTTGGAAGTTTTCGTTTTTTAAAGCATCTCCTGGAAAGTTTCTTGTAAAGCCCCAGCTCTTAGAGCCAGGCCAGCAACCTTTGATATGCAAATGCCAGCAACTAGAAATTGAGTTCACCCAAACATGGCATTCCAGTGGCCTTCTTGCCCTTTCCCCACATGTTCCTGGCAACTTGGCCACCCCCATATATTCCCATGTGTGTAGAACATCATGGTGCCCTGCATTTGCATATTAAAAGGCTAGGGTGGGAGGGCCAGCATTTTCCTAGGGCTAGGTGAATGACATGCCTAGTCAAACCAATACCCTGAGCCCTGTGCAAATCAGACACCACCCCCTCCAACCTCTGTATATATACCTAGCTGGTATCTGTGGCAGGTGGGGCTCTCTCTCTAGGCTTTAGAGCCCCACTCCCTCTGTCTCTGTACAGAGGAAGCTTCTCCCTTGCTTCCTGCCCCTTCTTGCTTATTAAACTCTCCACTCCTTTAAAAAAAAAAAAAAAAAAAAAGAGTGCACTCTGAAAAAGTATACATTCTTTCAGTTAATATCCATAATCACCTCACATGATAAACAGACTTGAGAAATGTAAGCTTCCCTTCCAAATCCCAGTTTATGACCTGTTAAAGTTATGTTGCTGTGGGCATTTCAAATCATTGAAGCTACTTCAGTACTTTGGAAAGTAGCTGAAGTCAAGTTAGGTTTTTATATTCATAGAAAAGAATGTTGCTTTCATAGTTTTGTAGGTATAAACCATATCTGATGTTGCAGGTACTTAGAAAAATGTTTTAAGAAAATTAAGAAAATGAAGCTGAAAGTCAAGTTAGGTTTTTATAGGCATAGAGAAAAATGTTGTTTTCATGGTTTTGTAGGTATAAACCATATCTGATATTTCAGATACTTAGGATGTTTTTAAGAAAATGAAAGAGAATGGGTACATGTAATTTATTTAGACTTTCCAAGGGATTTTTCTAAAGCACCATATGAGGGGATTGAAGAGTTTTGACAAGTACAACATGAGAAACATATCACTATTATGTATTTTTAAAGTGGTTATTAAAAATAATTGTAAAGTTTAAAAAAAAAAGTCAATATTTCGTCCAAAAAGTTGCAGGCCATTTAAAGACGTGCCTTGAGGGTAGTACCAATAACGTAAGGAAAAGTGAAACTATGAAAACTGCCACCTTGACATCCTGACCAACTCACCAAGAGTGGAATCTGATTTTGGTTAAATAGAAAACAGCATAAAAATTTTAGGTTATAATTTTTAAAGGAGTAACAAAACAAGAAACAATATATGACCCTTTACAGCTTCTTATTTTGAGATTATTATAGATTCAGAAAAGAAATAATGCAGAGAATCTCTATGATATACACACTTTTAATGATTCAAATGTCTGATAAATAATTAAATGGAATTCATCTTTGACGGCAGATATTCAAATGAAAGAAAATATTGGTGAAGATATCATATATAATAGGCCATACAGTACTACTGTATGATGATGTATTGTTGTAGATCTCCCTTTCCTTGGTAACTTCACTCTGATTTCATTTTGCGGATTCTCTCTTCTGAATGAGTAGCTATCTTAATGGGACTGTCAGCCAAAATGTCCCCCCAACCACCAAGACTGAGCGTAAAACTCAAGTCAGCCAAATTCAGTTCCCTTCCTAGGACTCTAAATCTGGAACAGAATGGCATGTCATGATCGAAAATTCAGTCAGAAATCAGTCATCTCAGCTGTAACTCATTGGCAAACTTGCCAGACAACTCCTGTTAGCCAGTTCCCCAGGGCTGCCCTAACTCCAGACCTTTGTATAACCTGGTAGTTTAGCAGTTTCTATAATTTTAAAGCACCAGAATAGCCTTTTTACAAGTTCTTCTCCTGCCTAAATCATACAAAGTTGTTTTCTGTTGATTTGCAACTAAAGATTCATACTGATAGAAATCTCTCTCTAATGATTATATATAAATATATATATTTAAATACATAAGTGATATGTCTCAGTGAGAGAATTGCAAAAAACATGAAAAATGTAAGAGAGAATAAAAAAGTACTCTGTCATTTCATCAATTCATGATAATCACTGTTATTTTCATATTTTCTTTATATTACTTTGTACATATAGATATGTGTCTAAGTATGTTAAAGAAAATTGAGAATGTAGTTTAGTTATCATTTTCTATTCTTGTCATTTGGTTTAAAATCATGAGAATTTTCCAAAGAGCTAGTTTCAAATTTTCCTTATATATTTTTCTGAACATAAAAGATCTATTAAAATATATCTGAAAAGCTGTTGGGAATACAAGTATTTATTTAAAGTTTTTTTGTATATCAAATATACCTTTGTTATAGGCTGAATTGTGTGTCCCCAAAATTCACATATTAAAGTTCTAACCCTTAGTACCACAAAATGTGACTCTATTTCGAGATAGGGCTTTTAAAGAGGTGATTAAGCTAAAATTAGGCCATTAGGGAGGGCCCTAATCCAATCTGACTTGTATTCTTAAAAGAAGAGAATGTCTGGACACACAAAAGACACCAGGGATGTATACACCCAGAGGAAAGAATATGCGAGGAAACAGCAAGGAGATCCTCTTCAAGCCAAAGAGAGGGGCCTCTGAAGAAACCAAGAATGCCAACCCCTTGATCTCAGCCTCCAGGACAGTGCAAAAATAAATTTCTGTTGTCACACCTGTGACAGGTGTCTGTGATCCTTTGTTATGACAGCCCTAGCAAATTAATATAGATTTTGGTACCAGAAAGTGTGGTGCTGCTGTAACAAATACCTAAAAATGTGAAAGTGGCTTTGGAACTGGGTAGCAGATGAAGGCTGGAAGAGTTTTTTAGGTGCATATTAGAAAAAGCCCAGATTGCCCTGGGGAAATTATTAGTAGAACTATCAATGCTAAAGGTGCCTCTGGTGAGCCTCAAATGGAAATGAGGAACAGTTATTGGATACCAGAGGAAAGACAACTGTTGTTAGAGAGTGAGTGGCAAAGAACTTCGCTGTAATGTGTTCTAGTGTTTTATGGAAGCTAGAATTTATAAGTGTTGAACTAGGATATTTAGCTAAAAAGATTTCTAGGCAAAGTATTGAAGTGTAAAGTAATGAGTGTACTGGTTTCTTCTTACAGCATATTGTTAAATACAGGAGGAGAGACATAAATTGAAGACAAAATCATTAAGCAAAAAGTAATCAAAACTAGAAGACGTGGAAAATTATCACCCTATCCATATTACAAAAAGTTAAAAAAAAAACATAATCTGGACAGAACACCAAGGATGTGGCTGAATAATCATTTGATAAAAAGATTAGAGGTCTCACTCATGGATCTAATCAGCTGTCTCAGCCAAAATGAGGAATAGAGGAGGGTTAATAACAGAAAAAAACACTACCAGCTGGAACTAAAAGGGATAGAGTTGGAACAAAATGAAGAAAAGCTAATGGACTTCCTGGATTCTATAGGATGGGATAATAGAGCTATCTGGCTGCAGATAGGCATTATCCTTTAGGAAGAGGGAAGAATGACCTTGAAGACAATTTTGAGATCAGCAAGGCTGCCACTCCTACCTCAGTACTGGGTGGTGAGCTGTCTCCTCCTAGGTTTCAGAGGGCACAGCTGCTACCCAGTGTCACGGAGGCGTTGTTGTCACCTCAGTGGGCCCAATAGGTAAGGTTACTACCCTGGTGAGCCTGGAGGACAGATCATCGAGCTAAAGAGGATTATTCATGGGCCTGAAAATTTGATGGAATTTGCCTTGCTAGTTTTGAGTTTGCTTGGAACTAGTGACCTCTTCCTTTTTCCTGATTTTTCCCTTTCAGAATGTGAATACCTATCCTATGCCTGTCCCAACCACTGAATTTTGGATGCAGATAAGCTGTCTGGTTTCACAGGTTCACAGCCAGAGAGGAATTTTTTCTCAGAATAAATAATATCTGCAGTTTCATACACAAGTAATTTAGATAATATTTAGATAAGATCTGGGATTTAGCATTGATGCTGGAATGGTTTGAGACTTTTGGGCTGTTGGAATTGGCAGTGGGCGGGGGGAAGTGTATTTTTCATGTGAAAAGGATGTTAATTTTGGAGGTCCAGAAGGTGAATGTTATGGGCTTGTGTCCCCTTTCCCAAATTCATATATTGAAACCCTAACCTTTAATATCTTAGAGTGTGACAGTATTTAAAGATAAGACTTTCAAAGAGGTCATCAAGTTAAAATGAGAGTATTAAGACTGGTCCTAAGGGTGTCCTTAAAAGAAGAGTAAATTTGGACACACAAAGAGATAACTGGGATGCACGCACACAGAGGTAGGACCATGTGAAGACAAAGGGAGAAGGCAGCCATCTACAAGCCAAAGAGAGAGGCTGCAGAAGAAACCACAGCCAACTGACACCTTGATCTTGGCTTTCTAGCCTCTAGAACTGTGAAAAAATAAAGTTCTGTTGTTTAAGCCACCCAGTCTGTGGTACTTTGTTATAACAGCCCTAGCAAATGAATTCAACTATTTGTGTAAAATATGGGTTCTGGTTAATGAATTCCTTCCACCTGTAAATACTAAACAACTTAAAAAATAAATAGTATTCAAAGCGTCATCTAGTCACAACCCTTTCAATCTGCCTCAACTTTTCATATTCCTGTCTTAGAATGGCCATCCTATCCTCAAGCCATGTTAGAACTCTAATCCCTCTTCCTATTTAAATTTAAGAATTTGTCATGTGTTGCTAAAACTATCTTTACTCTGCATCTTGTATCTGAACTTCCTTTTCAATGCAGCAGTCACACAGTACTTTTGGCAATCAATACTTCTGAAATAAAATAATGTCACAGTTTTGAAAGATTATCTGAGGTAACTCCTTCCCATGCCCTTGTAAATTAAAGAAAATTTCCTAAAGCACAATTGTGAATATATTGTTATTGTACATGTAGCTCTGTATGTATTTTTGGTTAGTTATTGTTGTAAATTAAAGCAGTAATAAGTGCATTTAGACAAATCTGGAAACATAAAAGTATTTAAATAGGCACTACTATTCCCACAATGTAGAGTTAAGCAGTAGTAATATTTGTAGCTTTTGTTTTCCAAATTTTATTTTCTGCTTACATAGTTGTGATCATGGTAATATAGTTGTGTACAAAGCCAATACACTTAAAATAAAGTTGCTTATAAAAGCAACACAAGCTCAATGAAGAAAATTAGAAAAATATTTAAAAATCTACAAAGATGGAAAGCAAAACACTGAGAATTCTGCAAAGCTATATAACAAATACTAATATGATTTTAATGCGTTATCTAGCACTCTGACTTTTCACATTTGAAGTGACAGATACAAATATGAATTAGCATTAAATGGAAATAGTCATAGATTTTCAATAAAAAATATTACAGAGAGAAATGTATTAATAAATAATAGCAACCATTGGATTTTTTTCAGCTACTACCGATTAAATAGCAAAACACATGCATAAAAATACTTAGAAGTTCAATATGAATTTTCAAATGTACTGAAAGTCATTACTGAGTTTTTTAGCCATAACAATGGGCATTGCTTTTTCCTTCAAACTGTGTTCTTAAGGAAAGAAAAAGGATCCTTTTGTTTGTAATCCCCGTATTAAGTTCTAAGAATATAAATAACGAGTCTTTGTGGAGAAAATCGATCCAATAGAACAAATAATTACTTAAACGTCTTTAAATTTGGTAAATGATTCTTTGTCAACCATAGCATAAAAGAGATTTCACCTTGATAATAGCTGAGCAATTAGAACCAAATCTTCCTGCTGAAGATAGGTAAAAGAGCTGAAGGAAATGTTAATATGAAAGCCAAAATAAGCAAACAAAAACCCTAAAAACAAACAAAAAACTGTTGACAAGTTACATTTGGCCATCCCAAATTTAGAAAAACATGTATCCACCCTCGGCCAGGCACAGTGGCTCACGCCTGTAATCCCAGCACTTTGGGAGGCCGAGGCGGGCAGATCACCTGAGGCCAGGAGTTCAAGACCAGTCTGGTCAACATAGGGAAACCCCGTCTCTACAAAAATACAAAAATTAGCCGGGCATGATGGCAGGTGACTATAATCCCAGCTACTTGGGAGGCTGAGGCGGGAGAAAAGCTTGAACCCGGGAGGTGGAGGTTGCAGTGAGCAGAGATCTTGCCCACTGCACTCTAGCCTGGGAGACAGACAGAGCAAGACTGTGTCTCAGAAAAAAAAAAAAAAATTACACACCCCAAACCTAAGAAAAGTCAAGAAATTAGAGAGGGAAGCCAAGAGTTCAAATGTGTTTTTCCCTGAAGTTGGAAGCATCAGCTGTGAAACTCAACTATGGTTTCACTAGCTTGGTAAGCTTCTGGGCGTGTAGTGGGGTTGTGGGGGGTGGGTGGAAGGTGTGGAGTTGGAGGGTGGGTAGGTATTGGGAGAAGCTCAGGGGTTACCAAGATAAAGATTTTAAAACACCCCTATACAACTACTCTGAGATGAAACTGTAAAGAACTATATTCTCAGAGTAAGGTCAAACCAGAAGTAAATCAATCTTTGTTCCAGGCAACTTCCATCATTTGGTTACCACAGCATAAGATTTGAACATAAGTTGATCCTGAATGGGTACCCTCCTAAAGGCCTGGAAGAAGCCACAAAGATTCTCTCTAGCAGCATGTAAAATTATCCCAAACCTCAAATTATTCTTCCAAATAATTTTACAAATAATTTTCTGTCAAAGCAAACAAAGCACACATGGAGAAACAAGGTATCCACTGTGAATGAAAAACAAAAAACAGGAAATAAACTCACAAACACTTCTGCTATTGAAATTATCTGACACAGAGTATAAAACAACTATGAAGGAATGATGTCAACAAGATGGTAGAAGAGGAGTTTTCAGAGCTCATTTCCTTACAAAAACATCAATTTGAACAACTATCCACACATAAAAATACTTTCACAAAGGCTAAGTAATCTGAGTGAGAGGTTACAGCACTTGGGTGGAGCACAGAAATAAGAAAAGACACATTGAAAAGGTAGGAAGGACAGTTTCACATTACCTGTTACACCACTCCCCCATGTCCTGGCATTACAGTATGGAGAGAGATACCCTTTGCATATGAGAAGAAGAGTGAAGTGAAGACCTGACTTCATTGCAGAACCGAGCCCCAGGCCTGTCCCAGTGAACCCTGGCACTGTGAGCATTCACAGACAGGCTCCAGTCCAGCCCCTGAGACACCAGGATCCAGGTCTGCCTCAAAAGGCAGTCTCTCTGAAACTGCATCAAAATAAAATAAAAGACCCAACTACATGCTGCCTACAAAAGATTCACTTCAGCTTTAACAGCACACATAGGTTCAGGATGAAGGAATGGGAAAAGACATTCCATGCAAATGGAAACCAAAAGAGTACACAGGTAGCTATACTTAAGGTCTGTTTTGTCAAAAAGAGACAAAAAAGGTCATTATGTAATGATAAAGGGATCAATTCATCAAGAGAAAAGAACAATTATAAATATGCATGCGCCCAACATTGGAGTACTTAAATATATAAAATAAATATCTGAAGAAAAAAATTGCTAGTAATGCAGTAATAGTAGGGGACTTCAATACCCTACTTTCACCAAAAGATTGATTATCCAGACCAAAAATTAATAGAGAAATAGGAAAGTTGAACAATACTATACACCAATTGAACCTAACAGACATAAACAGAACATTTATTCCACAACAGAAAAATGTACTTTTTTTTCAAGCCCACGTGAAATATTTTCCAGGATAGATTATATATTAGGCCACAAAATAAGTCTTAACAAAATTTAATAGGATTGACATTTTACCAAGCATCTTCTCTGAACACAATGGTTTGAAACTTGAAATCAATAACAGGAGAGGAAAAATAGAAAATTTTCAAATATGTGGAAATTGAATAGCACTTTTTTGTGTGTTTTTTTTGAGACGGAGTCTCACTCTGTCGCCCAGGCTGGAGTGCTATGGTGCAATATCGGCTCATTGAAAGCTCCACCTCCTGGGTTCACACCATTCTCCTGCCTCAGCCTCCCGAGTAGCTGGGACTACAGGCACCCACCACCACACCCGGCTAATTTTTTCTTTTTTTAGTGAGATGAGGTTTCACCGTGTTAGCCAGGATGGTCTCTATCTCCTGACCTCGTGATCCGCCTGCCTCGGCCTCCCAAAGTGCTGGGATTACAGGTGTGAGCCACCGCACCCAGATGAGTAACACATTTTTAACCGTCAAAGGATCAAAGAAAAAATTCAAAAGGAAATTTAGAAAATGTTGAGACAAATAAAAATATAAACACAACATACCATAACTTATGGGATGTAGCAAAAGCAATTCTAAAAGGGAAGTTTAAACGGTTACATTAAGAAAGAAGAATAATCTCATATAAGCAACTTAAGTTTATACATCAAGGAACTAGAAAAAAGAAAAAACTAAGCTCAAAGTTTTCAGAAGGAAGAAAGTAATGAAGATCAGAGTAGAAACAAATGAAATGAAGTCTAGAAAATAATAGAAAGGATAAATAAAACTAACATTTGGGTTTTTGAAAAAGCAAGGAAAACGGACAAACTTTAAACCTGACTAAGAAAAAATGAGAAAATACTCAAAGAAAATTAAAAATGAAAAAGGAGTTATAACAACTAATGCCACAGAAATACAAGAGGTCATAGGAGACCCTTTGAATAATTATACTCCAACAATTGAATAACATTGAAGAAAGGAATAAATTCCTTGAAACATGCAACATACCAAGATTGAATCATGAAGAAATAAAAATCTGAACGGAACTATTTAAGTAACAAGATTGAATCAATCAAAAACTTTTCAACAAAGAAAAATCCAAGGCCAAATGGCTTCACTGTGCACTGCACCAAACATCTAAAGAACAATTAACACCAATCCTTTTCACATTCTTCCTAGAAATTGGAGAGGAGAGAACACTTCCAAACAAATTTTAAAAGGCCAGCATTACCCTAATATCAAACCCAGACAAGGAAACTGTGAGAAAAGAAAATTACAGTGCAATATCCCTGATGAATAGAGATTCAAACATCCCCAGTAAAACATTAAAAAACCAACTTCAACACTTCAACAGCACATTAAAAGGATCATCCACTGTGATCGTGGGAGTTATCCTTGGAATTCAAGTATGGTTCAACATATTATAATCAGTAGACATATTACACAAGAAATAAAAAATAAAAATCATATGATCATAGCAATAGATGCAGAAAAAAAGCATTTGACAAAATTCAACACCCTTACATGATATAAATCCTCAATAAATTAGGTATAAAAAGAAGGTGCCTCAGCAAAATAAAGGCTGTATGTGACAACCCTAGAGCTAACATCATATTCAATGGTGAAAAGTTGAAAGCTTCTGCTCTATGATCAAGAACATAAGAATAGCCCACTTTCACTATTTCTATTCAGTACAGTATTGGAAGTCTAAGCCAGAGCAATCAGACAAGAAAAGTATTAAAATGCATTCAAATAAGAAAGAAAAAAGTAAAATCATGTCTGTTTGCAGGTGACATAATCTTATATATAAAAAACTCTAATTATCCCCAAAACTGGTAGAATAAACCAATTCTATAAGGCTGAAAGATACAAAATCAACATAAAAAAATCAGTACCATTTCTATACAACAACAACCAAGTGTCTGAAAATAAAGTTATGAAAACAATCCCACTTATAATAGTATCAATAAGAACAAAATACTAAGGAATAAGTTTAACCAAGGAGGTGAAAGATCTGTACATTCAAAACTCTAAAACATTAGTGAAGGAATTGAAAAAGACACAAACAAATGGAAAGATATCTAGTGTTCATGAATTTGAAGAGTTAATTCAAAATTCCAGTGGCATTTTTAACAGAAATAGAAAAAACAGTTATAAAATTAATATGTAACCACAAAAGATCCTGAGTAGCCAAAGCAATCTTGAGAAAAACAAAAGCTGGAAACATCATGATATATGATTTCAAAATAAACTGTTAGGTTGGTGCAAAAGTAATTGTGGTTTTTGCCATTAAAAGTAATAACATAAAGCTATAGTAATCAAAATGTTTTACTTGCATAAAAACAGACATGCAGATTAATGGAACAGAATAGAGAAGCTAGAAATAAATACACACATTTATGGTCCATTGATCTTTGAAAAGGTGCCAAGAACATACAATGGAGAAAGTATAGTCTCTTCAATAAAAATGACATTTGAAAAACTGGATATTCACATTTAAAAGAATAAAATTGAATGCTTATCTCACACTATGTACAATAGGTAACCCAAAATGGAATCGAGAATTAAATATAGGACCTGAAATTGTAAAACTACTCGAAGAAAACAAAGAGAAATATCTCCAGGACGTTGGCCTGGGCAGTAATTGTTTGGTTGTGACACCAAAAACTCAGACAACAAAAGCAAAAATAAACAAGTGAGACTACCTCAAACTGAAAACCTTCTATACAGCAAAGGAAACAATCACTAAAGAGATAATTTATGAGATGGGAGAAAATATATGCAAATATATCTAATAAGGTGTTAATATTCAAAATATATAAGGAACTCAACTTAATAGAAAAAAACAACCTAATTAAAATGGGCAAAGGACCTAATAGACTTTTTTTTCAAAGCAGTCACACAAGTGGTGGCTAACAAGTATATGAAAAAATTGCTCAACATTACTAATCACCAGGGAAATGCAAATCTAAACCACAATGAGGTACCTCACACCTGCTGAAATGGCTATCATCAAAAAGACAGCTGTGGTGATTTAATTAGGAGGCCTATACTTTCTGTGCTAAAATGAAACACCCTGAGTTTCCTTTTCATTTACCTCTTGAAGAGTGGGGTTTTTACCCTCATGGAAGTGATAGTGAGGAAAGAGAATGATACATGGGAGAAGATATCTTTCAAAAAGCCTTTGAAGAAAAAGGCATCTACTAGTTTCCGGATTGTTAAACACTCATGTTTCTAACCTTGAAGACAGATAGGGAGTAGGAATAGCTACTTTCAGGTAGGTAGGCCAGATGTTTCCAGAACAACATATTTTTCCAATTATTGTGCTTTCCGATTTCAATCCATCTCCTTTATCATTACTGGAAATTTGTCCTCCCATATTCTGAAACGTGTACTCTCAGTCCTTGTTTTTAACAGAAATATGATTGCTAAATTTTTACTTCTGTAGGTGTCCATAGGTTGTGTTGGGACTGCTGGATAAATTATTCTTTAAAGGGAAAACATTTTAAATTTAAATGACTAACCCTTGCTTACCAAATTAAATCACAGCTCCTTAGTAGTATATGATGAGAGATACTTTCTGACATGGCTTCAAATTTCTTTTCTACTCATGTTATCTAGCATCACTACATTAACCTGACAGGAGAAATTGCCTCTGGAATCAAGGGAGTGGAGGAATCCTGAATAATGCATAACTTTTTTCATTGCTATGAACTGAGCTAAGTAAGTACTTTACATACATTATTTCAGTTAATCTTCAAATGAACCAGATCTGAAAAGTAGAATCCTCATTAAACCAATAACAAAGCTGAGCACAGAGAAATTCAGTCATTTGTTAGGAGGCACACAGATAGTTCTTTGTTGGATTCCAAAGCCCACGATATTAACTACAAGTTATACTTTTTCCCTATTTCAGGAAATGAAGAGAACATAATGAAGTCACACTAAAACAAGCTATCTTTGATATTCTAAGGTCTGTTTTCTGGAAGGCAAGTGGATTTGTTTCCTCTTACTGCTGCAACAAATTAACACAGGCATGGTGTCTTAAAACAATTAAAAAAAAAATCAGCACCATAGGAAAGGTAAAAAAGAAAACAACAACAACCAATTATTACAGTTTTTGAGGTCAGAAGTCTGAAATGGACTTGCCCGGGGTCTGGAGGCTGTACGGTAGAATCTGTTTCCTTGCCTTTCCCAGCTTCTAGAGGCCACCTGCATTCTTTGGTTTGTCTCCACTTCGTCTTCAAATTTAGCAGTGATCTGTCAAGTCTTTCCCATGCTGCATCACTCTGACGCTAACTTGCCTACCTACTTCTTTCACTTAAAATCACCTTTATAATTACACTGGGCCCACCTGGATTATCCATTATCTCAAGGCCAAATGATCAGCAATCTTAGTTGTATTTTAAGAACTCCCCTTGCAACGTAATACAACATATTCATAGATTCTGATGTTGAGGACGTGGATATCTTTGACTGGGGTTGGGGGGAAAGGGGAGATTATTCTTCCTACCACCACAGGCAGGGTAAGTGTCTTTATAATGGTGATGCTCAGAGTTAGGCACCAATCTGATTTGGAGTAGAGCTCTTCTAACAAATGTGAATTTTACAAAGGGGGTCCAGTCTCTAATTTAAAAACCAAGCAAAAATGATATAAGGTGTATTGTGTGTCAGATAAGCTAGCTAGGTTTCAGGGAGGGATTCTAATCTTCTCAATGGAGATGAATTTCAAATCTGGAGACCAAGACAGAAGTTCTGTTATAGGATCAAGTCAAAAGATGAGAAAAACCTGCTCTAGAAAGCTTAAGAATTTAACAAGAGCTCACAGGTTTTTCCAAGCAACTTGGCCCAATGCAGACAGATCAATTTTTCTCTCCCCCACCTTCTTCTAGAAATTGTCTCTGTTTTCATATGATTGTCTTCCCTCTATGTATAAGTCCAAATTTCACTCTTCTTATAAGGACACTGGTCAGATAAATTTGATAGGACTAATTGGATTAAATAGCCCTGAGAACATAGGAGAAATACATACACATGCAAGCAAACATACACATACATATTGGCAGTGTGCCTTCATGAATTATTCATATATTTATGAATATTTTCATTAAGAGGGTATATCAGAAATAAATAGCTTTATATTCCGACAGCATATACCAAGTAATATTAAATGAAAAATGTATATACGTAACATTTATTAGACTATAAGTTCCCTGTAGTCATTAGACAAATGCTTTGTACAAGACTTACGCAATGTAAGGCTTTCAGTGAATGAATGAATAGTTCTTAAACATATGCCTTACACTGAAAGAGGTATTTTACAACTACAAAATTTTAAATAAAGAAAATTTTAATTTATCAGATGTTTTATGGGATATATATATGTGTGTGTATATATATATGTGAATGTGCCCTATGAAATATATATACATTTCATATATATTTACATATACATACATATATATTTATATATATATTTAGATGTATATATATACACATATACATACATACAATAACACATTCTGTATAGGAAAACAGTAAAGATGCCAGTTTTTCTATTACATTGCTAATTGCTTGAAAACAAAGCAGGCTGTGAGCAGTGTCTGTGAAATAAATAACTCCAGTGAAACATGTAGAATTTTATCTCTACCCACCATACATAGATTATGATTTTTAATAAAGATTATTAATCTTGAAAATTTTAGTTTTTATCATTTTTATTTGGAAAGACTGCTGTAATTAATTATTTATAAATACACAAAAGATAACATATAAAAACCTTTTGTATGTTATCATCATTGAGTATTTTCCATTTATAAAATATGAACAAATCATAGTTACATAATCCATCATCTATTCTATATAATACATGTATGTATTTTCAAGACTGAGGCACAGCCAAACCCAACAGGCCTCCCTTAGCATTAGAAAAGATGAAGAGACATTGCCTCTATTTTAGTTGCTGTAGAGATGACAGCATTGCAAAGCCAAACTCAAGGGCTAGGTTACCAAGATAGCCAACCTAATTCTGAATTCAGGATCTTTTCTTTTCCTCTTGCTTTGCACCTCCTGTTGCCTCACTTGCCTTTGGATAGGATGTTTGCTTTACCTTTGCCAAAGTACTGTCACTTCTGGCATAAATCAGAGGATGGAGGATGTGGTTACACAAATGCTCAGGACTTTCATAGTGGCAGCTACCCATGACGTAGTCCTTTCACAGGTAAGTCAGCATTGGAGAATAAATGGGTTGTTGTGTCTTGGCACCCATGGCTACATCCTTGGCTTGCCAAGTCAAAATCTCATTGAGTAATTAAGGGATTCTCATAATGCTCTTTAAGTCACTTCTTTGGCAGGCATCATAAAGGTTATGCCATTTTGCATGACATAAATGGAAAAATGTAGGTGAGCCAGAAGCAATAATAGCAGATGAGTTCTGCCAGGTAGTGAAGAAGATAAATGAGATGATCAAAACAGCAGTTGAGAAGTCCATTTGAAATAAAATGTTCAAAAGCTGCAATCAGTAGCTCTCTGAGGAATGTTAATATGGGCTTAATGATAGTGAACTAAGACCAGGGTATTGAACTAGTGGTTTTGATGATTCTCAAATGTTCATGGCTAGACAGACCAGGTGGTTATATGTATCACATATCCATAGAGACAGAACAAGGACTGTATCCCAAATAGGAAAAAGGTTGAAATATCATGCCACTGGAATGGAGTGGAGAGAAAGGAGATGACAAGTTATCTATAGGAGCTCAGGTATTTATGTTGGTGGAAACAGGAAGATGATTAAGTTGGGACAAATATTTGTGCCTCTGTATGTTTACCTCAAAGAGATAATTCAGCTGCACAGATATGTTTAACTAGCTTTATATATTTACACCTGTAGTTCTTATCTTCTTTAAAGTTTAATACATGATATTTAAAATACTGGTTTTATCATATGACAAATTATTGGGCTGCCATTTAAGCTGATGTTGATTTATTTTGTTACTTATGTTCTTGGTCCGGTTCTTAGTGATTACAGAAGACATTCTTAAAGACATTCTCAAAACACAATTGATTCTGATTTAAAAAATCAACAACAACAAGAAGGCAACTGTTCATCAACTGTTTTTAAGTACCTAAGGATCATCATTACATTTTTTAAAGACAAGCAAATGTCTAAGAGGGGAGATGTTTGATTTAGTGGCTCTATCACCCTGAGCAATGCTATTGGGCTACTGAAGTTATGAATCTCAAAGAATAGTTCAGAGTAAACTTTGGTTAGTAAGCAAAGCAGTTGATTTTATTCAGGTGCTATGTGAGCAGTTTAAAAAGGATAATATTTACATAACTGTTATGCTTATAGTCTCCTAAAACAGAAATATTTCAACTCACAATACATTATACCAGATATTAGCAATTGTCATCAATTGATGATGGAATGGCTATAATGAGTCATTCTAATTCCTTCCTTCTCTTTTTCCTTCCTTCCTTTCAACAAATGTTTCCTGAGTGCTGTATATAGTAAACTCCAGGCACTATTGCTAGATGGTAGATGATATAAAAAGAATATTTTTTTAAAAAAAGCAAGGTCCTTACCCTCAAAGAGTTTACAATCAAATGGAGAACAAGATATAGTAGAGGAGACAGAAATCAGAAATTACAATAGTGTGTGAATAGGGACATGATAGAAAGTTGTGCCAAGTGCTAAAGGTGCCAGGGGCAGGTTGCTTTTGCCAGCAGATTGGTAAGAGAAGAGGTATTCATAAAAGACCTTGAAAAGACCCCACCTGAATTACAACTGGAAGGTAGGCGAGGGGCTTACAATGCAAGGAAGAGAGATGAAAAGCATTATCCAAGGAGAGAGTGAAAGGGGAAAAGACTGCAAAGCAAGAGAAATCCCATTGTGATCTAAAATCCAAAAGATATTTGATATTACTGAAGAGAGAAATGAAAGTGGAATGGAGGAGAGACACAGCTGGAGAGAGAAGCGGTGGCCAGATAACAAAGGGCTTTGAATTTTACTCTAAGAAATGTAGACATATCCTGAATGCTACAAAGATGGGAAAATGAAAAATCTTTAGCAGAGAAGTAGCACTGTAGCTGATCTTATCCGAGTTGTATTTCCTCCTTAGGACAATCAGTTTTCAAAGAACTACACTCCTTCTTTACTACGTGATTCTGCCCACCCTCAACCCTTCTGTGATTTGATTACATGTTTCCTGTTTGGAGTTGAATAACTTATCTCTATTAAAGATTTGGGTTTCAGGCTAAGATACTATGTTTTAGGCAAGCTAAAAGATGGAAGCTATGGGGGTGGTTATGTGCTGGAAAAGCAGAGGAAGTCAGGATGCATAGAGACAATGGATCAAATGGCAGAACTGCTGCTAAGAAAATGAAGTCTCTGGCCGGGCGCGGTGGCTCACGCCTGTAATCCTAGCACTTTGGGAGGCCGAGGTGGGCAGATCACCTGAGGTTGGGAGTTCGAGACCAGCCTGACCAACATGGAGAAACCCCATCTCTACTAAAAATACAAAATTAGCTGGGCGTGGTGATGCATGCCTGTGATCCTAGCTACTTGGGAGGCTGAGGTAGGAGAATTGCTTGAACCTGGGAGGCGGAGGTTGTGGTGAGCTGAGATCGTGTCATTGCACTCCAGCCTGGGCAACAAGAGCGAAACTCCATCTCAAAAAAGAAAAGAAAAGGAAAGAAAAGAAAAGAAAAGGAAGCCTGCGTTATGACCAAGTTATGAAAAACCTAGAAAGCCCCCCCCTACCCCCGCAAAAAAAAAAAGCTGTATCTTAATACATAGAAAATACCAAGGATGAAGGTAGGGTTTGGGCTGAAAAACAAAACTGTGAGCCAAATTTAACAAATTCAATCAAAGTAGAGATATAGCCAGCAGATGGTTGAGTAGAAATAACTAAGGTGAGATAGAGATTGGTAGAGCCAAGTATCAGCCTTAAAAAATAGTTTTTAGTAGAATTTAGGAGCATAAATTGTATATAGGCAGCAATGAAAGAAAAGGTAATTATGAGATGTAAGAAAATATGAGAAAGTAAGGGGCTGAAAAAAAAGTGGGCTATGTTCATGGGAAGAGCCAGGGTTTTTTAAGGTTTAGTGTTGGATAAAATAATTATAAAAATACAATAAATTATGAAAATACATACAATAATTTGACCTGAAATGAGGTTTCAGAAAGCATGGTGTAAATGTTTGAGGAGATGGTAAAAAACAAAAATTGGGTTAGAGAGAGGAGTTATATTGCATTAAATTTGTCTTTAGATGAATCTCACCTTTGTGTAATAAGGAAAAGAACAAGTATCAAGGTTGCTTATAAACTGCATTGAAGTTGACAGCAAAGCATAAGTAGCTACAAAGTATTTATAGGCAAGTGTTGACCTAGAGCATGTTTTAGTTTTAATGTTGTAAAACTTGTCTCACAATGTATGAAAAGCTATTGAGGCAATAAGAATTCAGCCTTCTTATGAGCAGGTCTATTAAGGAAATGAATAAATGAATATTATATCTCTAACAATCCTGAAGAAGATGAACCATTTTAGAGCAGTCTTGCTTCTGGTGAGAAAACGGACCTCCAATCATTGGGTAGAAATGCTCCAGTGGAAATCTTACTGCTGCTGTTGATAAGCTGAGATGTGCTTTGAATCATTAGCTTTCCCCTTTGAAGAATAAATTGAATCAGGGGACTCACACAAGTAACCAACATTATATTCCTTCCAGAATGGTAGATTCTGTCTAACTAAATATTAACATCACTGCTGTTCAAAAGCTCTTGTGTAAATTCATGGTAAGATTTTTGATGGTAAAAGAAGACGGTAATTGACATTTACTGAACCCTTTCTGTAATGGAATTGTGCAAAGTGTTTACAACACAATCTTATTCATTTCTCCTATCAAAACTATGGAGGCAGTTGTGGTTATGCCCATTTTATTAGTTAGGAAGTAGAGGACTAAAAGACTATGTGATTTGTCCGTATTCTCCCTGTTAATGAGTCAGAACTGAAGAGTTTTCACAGTTCATGACTTTTTGCAAACTGTCAGTGAGTCAATGAGAGAAGATGTGTTTTCAGCCCACGTGCAATTATATTAAATATATTTGATAATTTAGGGTCCGTTTTCCAGAAGCTATCCTACATTTTTCCAGACATATACCTGAAATTTTATTAAGCTACCACCTCCATGTATGTAAGGAATATGGCCTGGATTATAAGATATTATTCTATGGTATAAATGGTCAGAATTTCCTATAGATGGGGTTCACCATGTTAAAAGTCAGCTCTTTCCCCAAATTTAAATAATAAATAATAAAAATATGTTAAAATCCTTATACTTACTAATATATTATATTATTTCACTTTGAAAAAAATTTAGAGGTTTTATGAAATAGATTGTAGGTGAAATAAATTGTCTTTCTTACCAATTTTTACCTGTGCACAATCTCCTTTTAATTAAATTATTGTTTCAAACAGAACACCGTAATGTCAATCTAAAATTTTTCGTTTGTTTGTTTTTTGTTTTTTGTTTTGGAGACGGAGTCTCGCTGTCTCCCGGGCTGGAGTGCAGTGGCGTGATTTCGGCTCACTGCTTGCTCCGCCCCTCAGGGTTCACGCCATTCTTCTGCCTCAGCCTCCCGCGTAGCTGGGATTACAGGCGCCCGCCACCTCGCCCGGCTAATTTTTTGTATTTTTAGTAGAGACGGGGTTTCACCGTGTTAGCCAGGATGGTCTGGATCTCCTGACCTCGTGATCAGCCTGCCTCGGCCTCCCAAAGTGCTGGGATTACAGGCGTGAGCCACCACCCCTGGCCTAAAATTTTTCTTAAGGTCAAAATTTTATCTAGGACACTAAAATGCCTCAAGCTTCAACTTGGCTCTTCCGTCAATTTGATATCAAAAGCCTTGGAGATAGTTCTCAATTTAAAATTTCACTTTCTTTTTAATGCAAAATATCTAATCTTTTTCATCATAAGAAGTAAAGTAAATGTGCTAATTGGGTTTCTTAGAATTACTTTCAGCTTTTAAATTCTCATATCTTTCCCTACTTTTTAGAGGAGAGGGGAAAAAGTTGCAATATATCTATGCATAATGCTCAAAAGAGTAGTCTTTTCCCTATTAAGAGTAGCTTTTCCAGGCAGTTTCTAAGATTGTTAAATTTATCTATGATGTTTTCTATCTACCTTCAACTGTTTTTTTTTTTTTGTTGTTGTTGCTGTCTACTAGTCTGAAGTGATTTCACTTCATGATTTCTGACTGTGTTCATTTTTATAGAAGTAAGTCGCATTTTTCTCAGACTCTTGCAAGACCTAACTTTTAAAAATATTGAAGCAAAACATAATTTCAAAATAGTTCTTCAATAACATAATTTGTCTATAATGCCTAATCAATGCTTTACAAAACCATGATTCTAAACTTAAACTCTTAGAAGCTATTAGTTTTAAAAATTACCTAAAATTATTTTATTTTACCAACATGGAGTTTCAGTTCTCATATCTTGGTTTTAAGTGTATCCTTTGTATTCCAAGGGTTTTTCACATATCTCCTGGAGACAATGGACATTTTTTGGTAATCTGTGTTGAGTCTTTTGTTCTTTTCTCATTTAAATGCAATATTAGGATGTTATACATGAGAGAATCTTATTTGTTTTCTTGACTTGAACCAACTTAAAAAATATAAATCTAAATGATTCCTTTATTACACTATGAATCTATTATCCTTTTTCTTGCATCTGTTCTCTTTTCCTCTACTTTTGACTCCTACATTTTTAAACATTTTGCACATTCATATTCTTTAAAATAGATTAGATAAATGATAAATTGCATAAATCATTTCCTTCTTATAGAGATATTTGAGAATAATGTAACCACAGCTATTATTTAAATTCTAACATTTCCTTAATGCATATGTAAAGTGGTGGGGGCATATTCCTCTCAAATACAAGAAGATTTTCTTTTCATCTGCACAGAGAAATAATCTCGAAGAGAGAGGGCATGAAAAATCTATAGCAGCATAGAATTCTATAGCTTCCCCTGAACCCCCCAAATTGAACAAAAATTATGTAATGGAATATACATGCTTGAATATTTGTTCCTGTGGTCATTTAATAGTCATTGCAAAGTCACTTTAACACCCTCTGGAGATTTAGCCCACTTCTACAACCTTCAACCAATAAAAAAAGATAAATTAAAGGACCCCAAGTTTCATCAGCTTTGCTATTGCCTTACTCAGACTGCACCAGCCTTCATGTAGTTTACTTACAGTCCAATAAAGGAGACAGATACGTAAATAGTCTCTATCTTGTTATTGGTCTTAGTTTGTTAGACTGTTGTAACAAAATGCCTTGATAATTTATAAACAATAGAAATGGATTGTTTGCAGTTCTAGAGGCTGGGAAGTACAAGATCAAGGTACGAGTAGATTCCAGTGTTTAGTAAGCATGTGTTCCTCATAGATGATGCCATCTATGTGTGCTGACATGGCAGAAGGGGGAAAACAGGCTTCCTCGGGCCTCTTTTGTGAGGGGACTAATCCCATTCATGGAGTGTGTGTGTTGGGGGTCCAATTTCATGACCTAATTACTTCCCAAAGACCTCACCTTTTAATACCATTGCATTAGGAATTAGGTGTCAACACATGAATTTGGAAAGGACACAAACATTTAGACCAGAGCGTTGTTTATTCCCAATTTCTTGATTGTTTCCCTTCTAGTATCCCAGCTCCAAGAGGCTAGGTTCTTGCCTTATTCTCTAATCTTTC
Source organism: Pongo abelii (assembly GCF_028885655.2). Taxonomy (NCBI): domain Eukaryota; kingdom Metazoa; phylum Chordata; class Mammalia; order Primates; family Hominidae; genus Pongo; species Pongo abelii. The sequence continues at coordinate 122,123,794 of NC_071988.2, read as the reverse complement.
CAGAGGCTAAAGCATTGTCTATCAGACCTGCCTACATGTCTTTTTCTGTACATGCCATTCTGCTGATGGAACACGTCCCTGAGGTCTTGCTCTGTTTAACTCTTTAGATCTTTGCCTGAATCCAATGCTTCCTGAAAATGACATTCTGGCTATCCAGACCCACCTCACTACCTGTGCTGTCCTTTCACATCAGACTGGTCATCCAGGCCTGTTCATCCTTTCTCTGATTATATTGTCTTTTTCACGAGATATTTTTAAAATGGTGCAAGAATGGTTTTGAAATTTGTTGCAATATATGTTGCTCATCATTTGACCAATGAGTAGTTGTTTCTTCTAAGCAAGCGAATTAAAGAAAGATGATACATAAAGTAAAAATTATAAACTCCAAGTGGAATTGCTGTAAGAGCAAAATGAAGTAGTTCACAAAGGGAACTACAGTGTAGCACCTTTGCAAAATATAATAGTTTTACATTATTTTTGTTAACATTTAAATTTTTCATAATGATAACATAGTAAGGGTAAACATTGGCAAGTATAGAGAAATGAAATAAAACCTGAATATTTAAATGGTTACAATGTGAATTTAACTTGAGAATGAACAATTTGGAAAAAGAATAAAATATAACATAGTTGTCACTTATCAAAAATTATTTTGTAAAGTTAATTGAATGGGTACTTGAATAGATATTTATACATCGATATTCATAGAAGCATTATTCATAACAGCCAAAAGATGGAAGCAATGCAGGTGTCCATAGGTGGATAAAAAGATAAAAAATATGGTACAAACTTGCAATGAAATATTATTTATCCTTAAAGAGGAAGGAAATTCTGACACATGCTACAACATGAATATACCTTGAAGATATTATGCTAAGTGAAATAAGCCAGTCACTATAGGGCAAATATCTGATTCCACTTATAGGAGGTACCTAGAATAGCCAAATGTATAAAGACAGAAAATAGAATGGTGGTTGCCATGGGCCAGTGGGAATAAATGGAGAGTTATTTTTGAATGAATACAGAGTTTCAGTTTGGAAAAATGAAAAAGCTCTGGTGTGATGGTGGCACAATAATATGAATGGGTTTAATGCAACTGAACTATAGGCTTAAAAATGATTAAAATGCCAAGAAAATGATGGCAAGCCACAGACTGGGAGGAAATATTTGCAAAAGATATGTAATAAAAGATTTTTGTCCAAAACATACAAAGAACTCTGAAAATTTAACAAGAAGAAAATTAATAATGCAAAAAAAGGGTAAAGACCTGAACAGATGCCCCACCAAAGAAGATATACAGATGACAAATCAGCATATGAAAAGACGTTCAACATCACATGTCACTAGGGAATTGCAAATTAAAGCAAGAATGGGCTACCACTCCATACCTGTTAGAATAGCCCAGTCCAAAACACTATTGCTGAGAATGTGGAGGAACAGAAAATCTCATTCATTGCTGGTGGGAATCAAAATGGTACAGCTACTTTGGAAGATGGTTTGGCAGTTTCTTACGAAACTCCTTGCAAAGTCTTCAAAATGATTCATAGAGAAGAAAAATACATTAAAAATACAGGAAGCAATATAAGTAAGAAACATTTGGCATGTGATAAAATCTAACATGTATAATTGGAGAGAGAAAATGGAAGAGAGTGAGTTTTTAAAGAAACTCTGACTCAGAATTTCTCAAACTGATGTAACACATCAAATAACATGATCCAAGAAGCTCTCTGTTCCCCTACCTTCCAGTGTATTAAAAAAATTGAAGTGAATGATTTACCTCAAACGAAATGCAATAAATAAATAAGACATCTAAAAGAAAATTTAGGAGACGATATTCTTCACCTTAGATTTGGCAAAGATGCTTTAGACGGAACACAAAAGTCCTAACAATTAAAATAATTGGTAAATTGGACTTCATTAATATCAAGTGCTTCTTTCACTAAAAGTTGCCTTAAAGAGAGTAAAGGACAAGCTGCACACCAGAAGACATTAGCAATGCATTATTGTAACAATAAACTCATATTCCAAAATTTTTAATTGCCACAAAAACTCCACAAGGCACTCATTGAAAAACAAAAAATTGCAATTAAAAATGTTTTAAAGAAACAAATGACTGGCTGGGCATGGTGGCTCATGCCTGATATCCCAGCACTTGGGTTGCATGTGCATAAATGCTAAGTGAATCTTGGGGTAACTCATACCTCAGTGGCACCAGGACAGTGCCAGAACATGAGATAAAGGTACACAGTATGATGTGATGTAGGAACTGTTGGAGAATTCATGTGGACAATAGGAGTAACTAGGAGTAAACTGCAAGGCAGGCTATAGGTCTGTAGTGAAGATGGTGGCAACAAGTAGAAATCTGGCTGCAGGACCATGGAATTGATGTAAACAGCTGCTAACACTCACTCTGGCCCAAAAGCAAAGCAAGCACATGAATTTGGGTGTCACATAAACAAAAACTCCCTTTCAGATCCATTCGTGTCTTCTAATGACATATATCCATGTCTTTCCTAAGGTAAAGATGCTCTCATTTCTCCCTGGGATGTGACGTACAAATCCAATTTATCAACATTTCAACCTTCAAAAAAGCCTTTAAAAGAGTCAGCAAAGCAAGCTCTGGTACCCACTGTTGCAGTTGGTTCCTGGTCTGTAAGTGATACTCATCATCTTTCTCCATTGTCTCCCTCTTTAGATTTCTTTCATCCTCAGCTAACATTCTTGCTTGGTGTACTGCCAGCCTAGTGGGAAAACCCAGATCTTCATCCCCAAGACATCTCATCCCATAGTTGTCTTGCCCTTGTCAAGCTATTATTGTTACAACTGCCCATTTATAGTTTTCAATTGATGTAGGAGTCACAAGAGACAACACAGTTAATCCCCTGAATTCTAGATACTCATCCCTAAGTCCATTGTGTAGCAACAACCCTAGCTTCTTCATGGTAAATGGGCTTGATTACTCCCACTAGTATAGTAACTCCTGTCTTTGCTTTAAAAAAGGCCAGATGGTGGCTGCGACCTCTAATTTGGTGTAACTTATTTTGCATTGGCAAAAGTTTTCTTTTGAGTAAGGTGGCTTGGTAGATAACTGTGCATTCCAGAAGTTAGTATGCCAACCCCACAGGAGTTGTATATAATAATTTCTATAAGAATGTATTACTGCCCTCTTAAAAGTGAAAAGAGACAAAACTGATCTGTCACCAAATGGCTAACTGGACTCCCTGAGGAGTGCAGCCATATTAGTGCTCAATCTTGGTCTCTGCTGCCAGCAGGTTGAGCATTCAGCAGGAGTAAGGTTAGCTCAGCCTTGGTAAGGGAAGGCCCATCTTGTCAGGTTCATGCACAAATTATAATCCTGTCTCACATTGTTTCAAGTGTGACCCATAAGTTATGCATGTGTGGACACTGAGTAGTTTCCACAACATCTCCTGCTCCGACAGGAAACCCTGGGCATAAAGTGAGAAACACATGATATATATTTAAAATCAATGTGAGAAAGAAGTTGCCAACTGAGTCCCAGATTTACAGTCATGATGGAACAGTTTGTGCTGGTGCTACGACACTTTCTGGCCTACATGCAGAACAAGTATATAGATCATAGTGACATACAAACTCAATCTGCTCTGTCCTGATTTTCTGGTGCCTTAAGCAGCTATTTAGTGTGCTTACTGGGTAAGTCAGCCCTGAAGACATAATACAAGGCAGACTATGTGACGTACTAAAGTTAGGACAAACATTCAACCAGTATGTCCTGGTGTGGCTTACTGACTGGTGGGTTTAGTGGGTCATACTTCTATTCGATAAAATTTTAGAAAGCACAAATGAGAGTAAAGAAAGATTTCCAGACTGGCATGGCTGAAAGAAAGGCAGAAAGGTAAGAAATAGAATGCCTTCCATTAGAATTACTAATCAACTCATTGTCTTAAAATAAATGAATAAGTTAGGAGCAGGATCTTGAGGTTTTTGTTGGATGAAAAACCAATAAAGGTTGCTGAGACTTAATAGACAAAATAGGGTTAGAGAAGGTTTTTAAGAGAAGGAACGGCACAACCAGACTGTTGCTATATGAAACACAAGTTAATAACAGTGTTTAGGAAATCAAATTTAAGGTTAGGAAACTCAATGACTTTAGCCTTACTTGAAGCATAATGAGGCTTGGATTTCAGTAACATCAATGTGAATGAGTAAAAATGAGGACTGAAGTAAGATATTACTAGGCTCAGTAATAGTCATTGATGGGTGAAGGCAAGGAGGAAAGACATGACAATGATTTGAAAGGTCAATCCTAAATTATCTTCATGAGTGGAACCATCTTTTAATTTTGATCCCATTGAATCTGAGGTATTTGAATGTCAGAGTAACGATACATTTGGTAGGTATGTGTGTGTGTATATATGTATTTATGTATGTGAATACATATGCATGTATGCATATAGCTGATGTGAACACAAAGATACCCAGATCAGCCTTGAAGGAAGGACTTGCTGTTTAGCTGCAGAGCATGTGGTCAGAAGCCAGTGTCCTGCTATCTTGCCCATCAGATCTGCCTCAGATTCAGATAAATCCTTTGCTTGAGGTCACATCTCTACCAGAGCAGCCTGCCCCCAGTGACTGAGCATGGCAGGGGTATAAAGTTCTAGCCATCATGACCTGTTGCACAACATCTAATGAGCAACACTTGCTTCAGAGCTCCCTGCCCCTTCTACTTCTTCCTTTGCCCAGTTCTACTTCTTCCCCATCCTTTCTGCAGTTGTTCGTCCCTAGTAAACACAAGGCACTTAAACTTTGTCTCAGCATTTGCTTCTGGAAACCCAATCTGTGATGGTAACAATGTATCATTTTGGATTCTTGTAGATACAAACTATGAAATAGCCCACTAAATGTGTCTTAAAAATTTGTTATCTCATAAAAAGTTCTGAAGCAGGAAAGCAGCAGAGTTAACTAATGAGTAATTCAATGATATCATAACAACTTCGAATTCCTTTCATCTCTCCATTTTCTCTTCCTGAAGATTGTCTTTTTCTCTTATAATGGTTTCCTCATAATCAAAAGATGTTTGTCACAAATTCAGGGGGCATATCCTCACAACCAAGTCCAAAGGCAAAATGATAGTTTCTTTTCTACATAACTTTTTTTTTCTTTAATTAGAAAAAGAAAAATTTCCAGGTCCCAGTGGCTTGGGTTGGGTTACCTTCTCATCACTGATAAAGACACAGCAAAGATAAATTTGGAAAACAAGGAGGTTTTTGAGTAAGTAACCATCATTGTCTGCCACAGAAAAGGTTCTAAATTTGATTTCACAGATGAAGTATGGAAGAAATATCCCACTTCATTATTCCCTCTAAATCAACTTGCATTACATTATAAGGCTCTTACTTCTTTGCATAGGAGGAAATTCAATCACAGTCTATAATCTAGGTTTCCCGGTGCAAATGTTCTGTGATATTATTTGATCCCAAAGCATTAATGAAAACCCAGCAATTCACCAGCCAACACTTGTTTTCACTGAATCATTCCTTGTTGCAATGCACGCAGTACCTTCAAGTCTGATGTTTTCACTGCTTCTGTATTATTGGTCAAGCATGTGAGTCGATGCTGAGGCTGGGAACTTTGGTGGCATGGATACTACCTCCTTAGGTGCACCATTCCTCCAAACCATCCGTTCAAAGTCTTGCCATTTCCCTGCTCTGTTGTTTCCAAGCAATGTCCTGGCCCCTGATAAATGTAAAATCTGCCAATCTCTGACCACTCTTCATCTAGGGGAAATCCCTCCCGTAGCTCAGTCTCCTTTTAATTTTTTTTTATCTCCTCCTCCCTTTAAGCAAGGAGCACCCTCTTTTCATCAAGTTACAGTGTAGGCTTTATGCTCTGTACAAATCCATAAGATAAGGAAGTTCTTAGAGCTTGATTACTGCTCAGAATCAAGAGAATGGGAAATGCAGAGATCAAAACACAAAAGAACAAAATGCATCTTGACCCCCATCCCCAGGGTTTCCAAAATCAGCAAATTAAAACACAAGAAGCCTAGTTAAATTTAAATGGCAGACAAGCAATGAACCTGTTTTAGTATTTCTTGCAGGATAAATTAATTGGGTATCACACATTTTATTGGTAACTTTAGACATCCTCCCCCTACCTCATTCAAGGTATGTAATATTGGTTTGAAGCTTGGAAGAGAAGCTGCTACTGAAAATATAGATTTCAGAGACTTGTAGATTTCGGCTGAAGCTATGTAAAAGATGAAAACTCTAAGCAACCTTAGGATGTCCAGAGAGAAAGACAGACTCTTAAATTATCCTTAGTGTCTGGAATAGTGCTAAACATATAGGAGATCTCAATAAAAAAGGACAAAATGAAAAAAATCAAACAAGAAATAACTAAGTTGAAGTGGGAGAAAGCCACTAAAAAATAAGCCAATTTCTTTTTAAAATTTTGTTTTTCTCCTGAAGTGATGTATTTTTTTCCTACCATTTTCATTATTTTTTAGTAGATTATGTCACACAGACATAATTACCATGGCACTTTTTATGAATTCTCAAGTGAAGACAGATCCATGTTTATATTATACTCTCATGGTTATTCAAATTGACCACATATGTGACCTGGACATTATATTGGTAAACAATTCTCCCATTGATGAATAATTAGAAGAATTAATTCGAGAAATCAATGTCTAGTTCCGGATACTCTTAGATAATTCTTGATGTAATGAAGCCTTAAACCTCAAAACAACTTTAAAATCTACACAATAGAGGTGTCGTTTGTCATATTTATGGGTATCTTAACTTTGTCACACTTTCATACGGTGCAGATTCAGAGCTTAGGTAGATTCATAGCTGTTGTCTAGAAATCAACATTAAGTACCCTAATATACCAGATTCTAGAAAGTATGATTCTAATTGTATTGATCTAATATTCTCTTCAACATAACTGATTTTTTCCCCATGGAGTAATCAAGAATAGAGATAACCTGCTATATAGAGAATGGGGAAGGACAGCTTCAAGCAGTCATGACTAGAATCCCAACCGTGGAGATAGAGCCCAGGTGGCCAGGACATAATGTTGCAGATTAGCAGACCTCACAGTCACTGCTGCGAGTCACCAAAGAAATGTCATGTCCCATGTAGCACTCAGAAATGCCCAGCCTTTGCTCAACCTCCCTGCACACATGTGGCTCCCTCCACAGTACTATATTCAAATGCAGGTCTTATACTGTTCAGTTACTTTAAAATCACCTTAACTTGTAACATTTCCAGAAAATAAGAATCCCTGTGTCTAAGTTGCCAGCAGAAATAACTTTGAATTAAATCAGAAGGAAGTTTCCTTGGATCAGAAAGTTTGTGCAGCAACTTCAGCAGTGATTATTATTCCATCTGTTGATGTGATTATGGAAATTCTGGCTGAGACTGTAAGTCTTGTGCACTCTGCTGTCCCTCTACTCTCCAAAGGGTGGAGGGCTGCCAGCTATGCAAAGTTCTGGAAACAGATGAAAGCAAACTGCTGACCTTGAAGTACTGTTCAGGAGCTCTTAACTCTTTCTGATACAGGTAGTGTGAACGTGTTTATGCATATTTACTCAGCTTTGCAAAGCAGATTGTTGGTTTTTTTTAATTTTTTTTAAGCTGGCCTCTGAAGTCCATTGCATGGTACCCAAAGAAGCTTATGAAGCTCAGAGTGGATAAAATGAAAAGCAGTGGTAAGTTTAATTGAACAAACAGGATATTCCTTGCACTTGGCAACTTGAGCAACTGAGGGAAATATGAGTGGACCAATGTTGAAGTTACACAGTTGAAACCAAAAGGATTTCTTATTAAGAGAAACAACAATATAAAGGAATTAGTCTTCTTAGCTCTCACAATGCATATTTTATTTCTGGCAGTAAAGGTGGCTAGGAGTTGCAAGAAATGCTACTATTTACAATAGAAACAATTTGGCTTTGAATCATTGATTCCTTTTTAACAGAAGGGGCTAAGACTGAAACTATCACTTTATGACATCAAATTTATCAAGGAGAGTAAAAAAATGCAATGACATGTGGATGCTGCTAACTCCTGAGAACTTTTGGTACCACATGGATTCCATGTGGGTTTCTGAAATGCTCCTATCTGATTCGGCTCCCTTAGATATGCTCTTCCACCACCTGCATGTTTTAAAGAAGTAAGATATTTTCTCTCAGAAAATAACAGAGTGGGCAATTTTGTATGCCTCTTTAAGATACTGGCCATGAGCTTCTATGTCATTTTTGTGATTCAGCTTCTCCAGTGAGCCATAAGACTCAACTTGATATTGTTAAAAAGGAAAAGGAATCCTCTGTGCATCTGATGTTGTTGTAATATCTTCAAATGTAAAGTGACTCATTTCAGCATTTGAGATGATCCTGAGTAGAATCATTCATGTTATTCTCTACTGAAGCTATTTTTTACCTAGAAGTTTTCCTTTTCAGTTCTCACTTAAGATTCTCTCCACCTCCTCAGGAGAGCAAGCCTGAGGATAGAGACGTGTCCAGTTGAAAGTGAATGGTGGACACCAGTGTGCATTGTCATAAGTCCATTGGGATCAGCTTTCAGATAACACACAACCATCGCTGAAGGTCTTCAGTGCACTACGCATTCTCTATTCAAAATTAGAAGAAGGAAAGTTTTTTCTCTTTTAACCAAGTCATTTCTTTGTCTGTACCATGGAAATTTTAATCCTAGTCAAGGTTTGAGAAATTAAAATGGTCTCACTAATCCAGGGCCTAAATAAAGTCACAGTGGATTCACAAAGAGTTAGTCTGGAAGCAAGTAAGCCTGTTTTTTTAACCCAAAGTTTTGAATATGAATAAATTCTTATCATTAACACTAATATTTTTTAATGCCAGATGTGTTTTTCCATTACATCGAATGTCATTGTGATTTGGAAATATGGACATTGCTGTTGAAACTTTAATGAATTTAGGAAAATGCTGTTGGTAAATTTCTGGTGAACCATTTTTTAAAATGGTTTTTTCCTTCCTAAATCTTTGCTCCCGAATTGATGTCCCCAGTGCATTGAGTACACCAAACCTCTCTGGATGGCCAGTTTCCTCAGAATTTTCTCTTCCCTTTTTTGTTATAAGTCATCATTGTCTCAAAGCTGCAAACCTGGTCTGTGTTCTCCTGGGACTCTTCAGATCTGTTTTTTTTTTTGTTGTTTTTTTTTTAAATATCCATAGGGACTAAAACAGGGCTGGTTTTATAAGTAGCACAATTAGCATTGTTTGAAAGTCTTTTTAACATTTTAATGACTATTTATTGAGGCCCTATCTGCCTTGTCCTGCTATTCTAATCACTCTGGAAAATGGCCATACAAAAAGAAACAAACATCCCTAGTGGAAGAAAGCAGATTAAAAAAAAAATTAGAACAAATAAAATATGTAGTTTGTAAGAGATAATGACTACTATAGTAGAAGATAAAGAATGGTAGGGGCCAGGGAATCCTGGGAGTGAGGGAAGAAACTAGTTTTAAATAGGGTGGTCATGAAATGTTTTACTTTTTAAAGTAAAATTTTAAACCAAAGACACATAAATAGATGAGGAAGAAAACTTTTCAGATATCTAAGGGAAGAGTATTTCAGGCAGAAGGGTTAGCAAATTCAAATGTCCTGAGGCAGAAGCCTGTTCAGCAGGTGTGAAGTAAAACAAGGAGGCCAATGTTGTTGCAATGAAGTGAGCAAGAAGCAGTTAGGTGCAGAGGGGTCAGGGAAGACATCATACAAGTAGAGAAGGCTTGAAGAAGTAGGGTTTTTCAGGCTACTGTAAAGAATTTGGATTTCATTCTAAGAGACGTGGGTAGTCATCAATAGAGTTTAGCTTAAATTCCAATAGTATCACTCCACTTGCCGGGTTGAAAATAGAATACAGAGGCATAAGGGTGGGATGAAGGTAGAACAATTTATAAGCTACAGCCATAGCAAAACTCGCAGGACAATGACTGACACTTGGACCAGGGTGGTGGCAGTGCTGCTGGAATTTGTGACTTGATTAGATATAAAATAGGAGAGAAAGAGCAGAGTCAAAGATGACTCCAAGTTTCTGGTAATTTATTGAGATGGAGAAGAATGTCAGTTGTTAAACTCCTTGATATTTGCTCTTTGGCCTTGATCTTGTCTCTTGATCTGTTGCAGTCCATTCAGAGAAATAATCCTTTATTTCATTCCCTCTCTCCATTTCCTAACCATTTGGATTTTTGAAAAACCTAAATCTTCTGATATTATAAAGTCCCTGGTATTGTAAAGCCTTATAACTCAGAACGTGGACAACCCAATAGTTTCATATTTTATCAACGTGATTATTCTACAACATTTGACAAGTAGAATAAAAGGATGTGTGTTGTGTTCCTGTAGTAATTCAAATATCTTAATGTCTTAAAGGGACAATCATCAGATTCCGCCCTCAGAATTTCGCTTTGTCCCTGGCAGAAGGCATTTTGGGTGCTTGACTCACTTATGTGGATGATTTTAACTACACCATTGTTTCCATCTTGGACACTTGTTTATTTTAGGCCTCATGACAGATGAGCTCACCCAGACCTTAAAATGCAGAGTTTAAAGTTGTGTCAGACTATAATTTGATGCTAACTTTGTTTATTCCCCTCTTCAATTACTGAAGTTACCACCCCAACCTCTGGAAAATAACTGGAGACAATGTTTATTTGATAGCAAATTAGAAGCTGACGTCCCAGTTCTCTCTGAGTGTGACTATGTGTATGTAATTTAATGATATTGCAACTGCGTATTATGGTGTGTCAACTAACTTTCCTTTATTCTTTGAGATTTGTTTTATTTTTGGGAGAAGAAAAGGAAAGTGGTAAATGTCTTCTAAAGTGGGAAATTTCAAACCCTGAGATACAGAGACAGAATGCACATCCATAATATTTACATAAAGCATAATCATTTCTCTGTCCTACCAGGAGAGATGAGAGTAGCAAGGAGAGAAGGTCCAAGCTACTGTCTTTAATTGTGTTACAGGAGTGAATGCTCTGGGGCCTCTATCTTTGGGCTATGCAATAAACCATTATTATGACTGTGGCTGGGAAAACATTTTAAATGTAGAATAAGGTAAGACAGAAGACCAAGAATGTCAACATTATGGACTCTGTGGGTTTTATTTTCAGCATCTGTAAATCTGTAGTCCTTTATAAACAGAACAAAGTGGTCAATTTTCGCAGGGGCTGTGCTGGCACAAAGGTACCAAGGGCTTAGTTTGGGAACAAAGTCATTAAAAATAACTACATACAAAGAACTCAGTCGTAAATAATGTGCCACAGAGGATCCAAAGAACTCAAAGGCTGATTACTTCAGTATATCTAAAAATCTGCTTCAGGCTACCTGACCTTGAGTATGATGAATTCCTTAAAGGACTCCTCCAATTCTCTCCTCTCTTTCTCTTCCTTCTTGCTTTTACCTTTCTTCTTCCCCTCCAACCCCACCATTTCCTCCCCAAAAGCTGCTGGTTTGTCAGTCATTCTGGCAATCAGCCAGAGAATTAGAGAATGAGAAAAAACAAAAACAAAAAAATTCCTAAGGTTCCTTTACCTTTCCACTTGGGCTCCATATTGTAATACAGCTTTTCTATGCTCCCCTTCTCAAACCTCCAGTATCAATGCTGACTTAAAAACTTAGTTTTTATCAGATTTCACCAGGATAAAAATGTTAAGGAAAAAGAGGGAAATTAACATTGTTGGGACACCAGAAATATAAAGCCATTTAAATCCTTCACTCATTTCTTACCTTATCTTTTTCTCTTTCTGAAATTTTGTCACTTTTAATTATTGTGGCTTCCTCTTTGACTGCTCTCTTCCTTTCATTGCATCCAATAATGAAGTAAATTTTGTTGTCTCATTCAGATTATATATGGTGACCTTTTCTTACCACCTTCACAGGCTTAATTTTTTTCACACTTCCAAGGCTTAACTTATCTGGGTTCTGTGGATAAAAGTTCTCCTCTATGGAGCCTTTCCTGATTCTGCCCTTCTCAAATGTAATTAACTCCTCCCTTCCTTGGGCCCCAACTTAATGTTATCATGACAAATATGACATTTGATTAATCACACACACACATACACACCTGCTTGTCTTCACTTGCTAGATGAGGTTCATGAAAAGATGATCTTCTCTTTTTCTACCAGTGCTTGGCACATAGTAGGTACTTAACTGGTCCTTGAATGAATGTGTATATCGTATGCCAGAGACACTTCTAGTTGCTGTCACGAGTTATACCATTTAATCTTTACAACAGTATAATGTTGGTTTGCTTATTCTGTTTTTTTATAGACATGAGAAAATTGAAGCTTAGAGGATATAATGGGTAGGAAGTTCAATTGCTAATTACTAGTAGTTACAGGATTCAACTGTCATGAAAGGAGAGCTCACTTTCATTGGTACTCCAATTTCAGTGCACATCAGAATCACCAGGATGTCTTGATAAAACAGAATTCAACAGCACACTCTTAAAGCTTCTGATTCAGTAGGTCATGGATGGGGGCCAATGATTAGTATTTCAAACAAATTTGTAGATGATGCTGATGAAGTTGGCCCTGGAGCATACTCTAAGGACCATTGCCTTACCTAACCTGTACATCCTAATCTGTGAGTAGCTGCTTGTTTGTGGGAGAGAGGATGGCTAAAATTTTTACAAAGAGTCTAAGAGCTTGTGTTTCAAGCATGTTCTTAAATTGAATAATCTTTACATCCTATTATCTATCAATCTCTCTATCAGTCAACTAACTAATTTTTCAAATGTGTATAGATATTGTTCTGGTTATTGATCTACAAACTCATTGAAGGTATCACATAATTCATGGAACATTTTTATTATTATGTGTTCTCTCCTTTCATGGATATTGGAAGCACAATTGCTGTCATAAGAAGAAAAAAAATGTTTAAACATTATGAAGAGAGGTTATCATAAGGTTACAATCATTCGGTAAATTATGGCTCAACTTTATTAAGAATAAGTACATAGCTAATAAAAAGATATGGTTAAAATGATCTAAAAATTTATGTACAGGTTAATAGAGTTTATAGAAGTTTGCCATAAAGGAACAAATAAAACAATAGTACTTATGTTTGGGTGGCAGCTTAACAGATGATTTCTTTCTCCTCTTTCTCCCTTCATTCTTTTTCTTTTCTACTCTTCCTTCTTTATGTTTGTGCCTTTAAAATTTTCTACGGTAAGTATCTTTTACTCATTGCTATGGTTTGAATGTTTGTGTTCTCTCTAAAATTCACTATGAGATGTAATCCCTGTCTTAGTCCAGTTTTTGCTGCAACAGAATACCACAGACTGGGTAATTTGTAAAGAATAGAAATTTATTTGTCACAGTTCTGAAAACTGGGAAGTCCAAGATTAAGATGTCAGCATTTGATAAGTGCCTTTTTGTTGTGTTCTCACATGGTGGAAGGGTGAGAGAGAATGAAATTGTGCCTTCACGTGGCAAAAGAGCAAAAAAGAGGGCACACTTACTCCCATAAGCCGTTTTATAACTCACTAATCTGCTCATGAAGGCAGAACCTTTGTGAGCTAATCAACTCCAAAAAGGACACACCACCCAACACTGTTGCATTGGGGATTAAATACCCAACAAAAAATTTTGGGGGAATATATTGAGAGCCCAGTGCAAAATATTAAGAGATGACACCTTTAGGAGTAATTAGGCCATGAGGTCTCTGCCCTCATAGATGGAATTAGTGCCTTATAAAAGGGCTGGAGATAACTAACAAGACCCTTTTTCCCTTTCACCTTCTGCCATGTAAGGTCACAACAAGGCACTATCTTGGAAGCAGGGAACAGTCCTCACCAGACACTCAATGTTGGCATCGTAATCTTGGACTTTCCAGGCTCTAGACCTGTGAGCAAAAAAATCTGTTCTTTATAAATTATGCAGTCTACAGTTATTTCTCATTATAGCATGAATGGACTGAGACACTCATGTAGTAAATACATACATACTCCAGATGATAAGATGCCCCCTTCCACACTACATTCTATATGTAGAATATAATTTGTTTTTGGCCTGCAATCCTTAAGAAGGACTCCAGCTTTGAGAACTCTTATGCAGTACAGCTGTCCCCACCCAACCCTGGCTTTGTCTTCTTGAGGCCATTAAATCTAGACAGCTCAAATTTAGAAAAGCACAATATAAATTCATCCAACTTCTTGAACATGGTAATAAGATTCCCAACACAGCATTCTTATAATTATTCTTTCTTCTATCTAGAACCTTCAGACCCAAGTATTTGCATGACATACTTCCTCACTTCATTCAAATCTTTCCTCAAATATAATCTTCCTAGAGCAGATTTCTCTGACAGTTGTATCTAAAGTAGCACCCCATCGTTCTCTTTCCCCTCATCTTGCATTGTTTTTCTTCATAGCTCTTATCATAGTAGGTGCTCAATAAATATTACTAAACATATGAATGGATTTATTCCTCATCATAACTCTATGAGGTAGTTATTAGCACATTTCCTATTGTCAGGGCCTAGAGACATTAAGTAAATTGCCCATTTAAACCAAGTTATCTTATACTAGAGTACATGTTCTTAATCACCACATATTGTGATGTTCTTTTATTGACTGATTAAAGTCTATACAGGCACTTGAAAGAGCAGAGATAGATAGATAGTAAAGTATCACTGATAATAAGATATTCAGACACATGACAGATTACTAAGGATATGAGTATGAGTATGCAAAATGATGCATACTTCCAAGATATGAGCAAGCAATTGAAAATACCTTATTTTATGAGAGGGTCAACATGGTTTTAAGATCTGTGCTTACTGGCAAAATTGATTGCCATATGTGCAGGGATAAATATTTCCATTTTCCCCTATCTCTGACAGAAAGTGGAAAAAGGAAACACTAAAAAACAGGAAAATATGTGTAATATCTGCAGAATGGAAGATATGTAACTCACTGAGCAGCTGAAGAATTAAATCAGAGATATGTTTTGGCACTCTTTACACTCCCGACTCACTTCCCGTAGATTTTTTCCCTTTTTTATCATGCAGGTCCTGGATCTGGTTCCCTTTTTTTGTCCCTATGCCTGGGAGTTACAGAATGTCACCAATCACATTCCTCTTAGTAACAGCAGAAAGTAGGATGGCCACCCAAAGTAGCCAAAAAATAGGGAACCAGGCACAGGGCTGCCAGCTGCCCTGAAAGTAGCTTTGGACCTGGTCTGAACCAATAACATTAGGGACTTATTGGCCAACATGATTATTTCTCTGGTGTCTTCAGATTTTTTAGAACATTTCATAAGGTTACAGGAGATAAACAGATAGGTAAAGCTTTAAACACTTATATTTCAAAACCTATAAAGTAAGTATCACTTTGTTTTGGATAGGTGGCATAATTTGTGGAGTTTCCGGTTCTCTCCAGTCATACTATCATTTGATATTCTGGACCAAGACTCCAAGCTCCAACAGAAACAAAACCTATACTGCCTTCAACAATCTGAGACCACCCACTTTGCATATCCCAGTGAAACTTCAAACAAGACCTGGAAAATATCATTGGTTAAATTTCATGCAGATGTCTGACCACAATCTAGGCACAAGTATTGAAGGAATATTTATTTGCATTTCAGGGACAAACTTCCTTTTGGTTTCTCTTCTTTATAGAGGGGAAAATAAATTAAAAACTAATGATATTGCATTACGTCTTCATAGATGCAAAAGATAAACCAAGAAGGACAAATATAGCATACTAGGAGTTACAGAGAAATAAATTAAAATAAAAAGAGACACAAAAGTGTTTAAATATATAATTTATTAAGACTTTGCTAAAATAAAAGAATATTTCAGCCTATACATTTCAAGGAATACCAAATGCAAGAATTCATGAGAATTACTCTCATCTGTTCTTGAGGAATCTCATGGTGAGCAAGATTTAGCCAATCAAGAAATGAGTGGAAAAGCCACAGCAAAGAAATTTGTGGTGATCATTGAATCTATTCAACTATAGAACAAATATTAAACAAATGTTAAGGCTACAAGTTCAGGCCCAAATGTAAACATTATAATCTGCAATAATTTAAAAAATGAGCAAAATTAGAAGAGTAAATATTGTGATACTGTCTTTAAAAATAAGATTATATTTAACAACACAGAAAGCAGAGGCAAAGATGGTATGTTTAAAGCCTTGAAAAGAGAAAATCTAAGATAATATGACACAAAAAAATCAGTCCTATCAATAAACATAATTAAGCCCAACTCACCTAGTAGCCTGAAAAGATTATTTATTTGGATTATAAAGTGAAATGATATGCTAAAACAAAATAAGAAGTCAGGCATGGTGGCTCAAGCCTGTAATCTCAGTGACTTGGATGGTTCAGGTAGGAGGATTGCTTGAGGTAAAGAATTTGAGATCAGCCTGGGCTAAAAACAAAAAATTAGCCAGGCATGGTGGCATGTGGCTGGAGTCCCAGCTACTCAGCAGGCTCATGTGGGAGGATCACTTGAGCTCAAGAGTTTAAGGCTACATTGAGCTATCATCACATCACTGCACTCTAGCCTGGGTGACAGAGTGAAAGTCGAGAGAGAGAGAGAGAGAGAGAGGGGAGAGAGAGAGAGAGGAGAGAGAGAGAGAGGAGAGAGAGAGAGAGAGGAGAGAGAGAGAGAGGAGAGAGAGAGAGAGGGGAGAGAGAGAGAGAGAGAGAGAAAGAGAAAGAAAGAAAGGGAAAGGAAGGAAGGAGAGGGAGGAAGGGAGGAAGAAAGAAAGAAAAGAAAGAAAGAAAGTCATAACAGGTGCGAGCTTACACCCAATATGATATAGAGTGTCACTGTGAAAGAAATAAAGATGTCAAAGGACTTCCTTTTTGCCCAACTCTCTCACAAGCATGGTACCCAGATCATTTGACCAGAGAATTCTAACTAATTATGAAATAACAGAGAACAAATGTGCTATATAAAATATTCTAGTACAGTAAAAAAAGAAAGAATTTAAAATCAAAACCCACACACACATTTGTTTATATTTGCAAAATATATTTCTGTAAGGCTGCCCAAGAAAAGATATCATTAAGGAGGAATACTGAGTAACAGGAGGAGACGAGTGTTAGGTTGGAGGGATCCCTTCATTGCATATCTTTTACTACTGATAGGAAAAATAAATACAAATGAATATAATTAAAATGGTGTATGGTAGTCTCATTTAGTCAATGGGCACCTTCACTACATAAAGATGAAAGAAAGTCACATCTTCTTTCACAGCACAAAAAACTACTTTAGCCTGCATTTAACTGGCAGGAGTTCACTGGCAAGGCAGCGAGGACAGGATGTGATAGTCTGATTTGGCCAAATCTTTGAGTGCCACCCAGACTTCAACAGGTGGGGACAATCTAAGTGATGACTGTGCATGAATCATCCAGACTAGATAGGGCCAAAACAGTTTCTGACAGAGACCTGGGCAATCAGCAGTACAGCAGAGGTGAATTTACTGAAGCTAATAGAGCTTCAGTTTCAGGGACCCTTCCTTACCCAGATTCCTTGGAGTGTGCGAGAGTTGGGAGTTTAGAGTGTTCTGTGAGAAGAGTGAAAGCCAAACTGAATTTAGGGAGCATTTCTGGCAAACTGCCTAAAGAGACTCTCAAAAGAATCAGATCTGAATCTCTAAGGATTCTGCAACACATGTTTCCTCATTCTACATAAATATTCACTTTTGCACTTTGTCTTAGTCTGTCAGGCTGCTATAATAGAATACCATAAACTGGGTGACTTATAAACAGTAGAAATTTACTTCTCATGTTCTGGGGGCTAGAAGTCTGAGGTAAGTGTGCCAGCATGGTCAGGTTCTGGTGGGGGCCCTCCTCTGTGTTCATAGATGGCCATTTGCTGTGTCCTCACATGGGAGAAGGAGCAAGGAAATTCTCCAAAACCTCTTTTATAGGGACACTAATTCCATTCATAATGTTCTGCCCTCATGCCCTAATCAGCTACCAAAGACCTCACCTCCAAATACCATTATATTGGGGGTTAGGATTCAACATACAAATTTTGGGAGGACACAAACACTTAGTCTGTAAGTCTACCTCTTGCTTCCAAAATTCATGTTCTCACAGGCAAAATACATTCATTCCATCTCAACAGCTCCAAAAGTCTTAACTCATTCCAGTATCAACTCAAAAGTCTAAAGCTACCAAAGACCTCACCTCCGAATACCATTATATTGGGGGTTAGGATTCAACATACAAATTTTGGGAGGACACAAACACTTAGTCTGTAAGTACTTCTTGCTTCCAAAATTCATGTTCTCACATGCAAAATACATTCATTCCATCTCAACAGCTCCAGAAGTCTTAACTCATTCCAGCATCAACTCAAAAGTCTAAAGTCCAAAGTCTCACCTAAATATCGTCTACATTGGATATGGGTGAGATTCAAGGTATCATTCATTCTGAGGCAAATTCTCCTTTAGCTGTGAACTTGTGAAAGCAAATGTGTTATGTGCTTCAAAATACAAGAGTGGAACAGATAAAGGAGAGGTGTTGCCATTCCAAAGGAAAAAACAGGAAATAAGAAAGGAGCGATAGGTTAGGAGTTAGTCCAAAACCCAACAATACAAATTCCATCAGACCTTAAGGCTTAAGAGTAATCCTCCTTGGCTTAATGCTCTGCCCTCCAGATCTACTGCGGTAGAGGTCCTGCCTTCAGAACCCACAGGGAAGTCCTTTCCCTGCAGCTTTACCCAGCTGGGATCTCATCCTTAGTGTTCTTTCAAGCAGAGGCCATCTGGCCTATTGAAAGCAAGACTGTGGTTCACCCTTTTGAAACCAAGGAGGCAACCCTGATGATCTCTGAATTGTCTTCAGAGTCATTCTTCCTTATCTAGAAGAATAACATGCTACCAGCCAATTAACTCGATGGTACCATCCTCTAAAATCCAAGAAGTCCAACAGCCTTCCTTCAGTCCTTCCTGTCTCTTTCCCCTTCAGATCAAACTGGCAGTTTTCCAGCAAAGGTGGTTAAGTCTGATTTTCTTAGTCTGCTAGGGCTGCTATAACAAAAATACCATAGACTCCATGGCTTATAAATAACAAAAATTTATTTGTCACAGCCTGGAGCCTGGAAAGTCCTAGATCAAGGTACCAGTGGATACACACTGAATCCGTGTGTATCCCTGTATCAGTGTGTTGGATGAGTGTCTACTTCCAGGTTCATTGATGATTGTCTTCTCACTGTGTCCTCACATGGCAGAAGGGGCAAGGGAGCTCTTTGGGGTCTCTTTTATGTGGACATTAATCCCATCCCAATGGCCCCACCTTGAAGTATCATCACATTGATGATTACGTTTCAATGTAAGAATTTGAGAACATAAACATTCAGTCTATAGCACTTGCAAGTACAAGTAGGCCTACACTTTGCTGACATCATAGATCTGGTTTAGGGCTCATCTTTCCCTCCCACCCTCTTAGCCAAGTATAACAAAAGTAGCTCTGAGAGCACAGAGAATGCCCAGATGCAGTCGGGGACATTCTGAATTCAGCAACAGTGGACTCCGTGATTTCCTGCCCTTTGAGCAGCAGGAGGTTCTCTTGTGTGCTGGCAGCCTGAGAGCTGCCATTGCCCACCCAGGCAAGGACTCCTCAAGCCTCTAGGATGAGTTTGGATTTCTATTCTATTAACAAGCAGCTAGGAAGTTGGGATCCATAGGGACTTTTTGACATATCAGATGGGTCTTCCTGCTGATTTCACCAAGTGGGAGCATTGAGTCTGGACACTGAAATATCAATTAAAGAATGTTATTTTACTCTGGGCTGGTGGGAATTAGCCAAACTACTTACAGTGACTTCTGAAGTTCCATTAAGCATGTTCAATTGAATCAAGGAGCCCTGTTGCTGCTTCTCAGATTATTAAACATATGGAAGGAAAATTGGGCTAAATGGGGTTCTTAAACATCCCAGAAACCACTTTTTAATACCATGTTCTTGGCTTTTTATTCTTTTCATTCTCATACTGTTTCTGTTTCTTTAAGTTTCTTACATTTTCCCTACCACAACAGTCACTCTTCTGTAATGATTATTCCAGTTGTCATCTATCTTTCAAGCCCAAGAATACAAAAATTTGAACCAACTTATTCTCATTTCACAGCTTCTATATAACATCAGAGTCTTTAATATGTAATTATTTCAACTGAAGGAAAATTATTTGACAGAATAAGGAAAGCCATGTACAATTCAAGTTCAATCACTGTTTTACAACAGTGTGCCTCAGTAGGAGAATAGCCATGGCAAGTCTTTCAAATATTGATTAGTTAATTATAAAGAAAAATTTTAAATTTCTACCTACACTTGGACTTCAAAAGGAAATATTTTAAAATAATAGAAAGCTGAGCAAAATAGGTATTTAGTATGTTATTGTATTGACTCATTGGGAGATAAGAAAAATGTAATGCCAGTTTTATTATGTTTATAAAACAGTTGTTAAGAAATTTGTGAGAAAAGGTCATTTTCTCCAGTCTTGTCCTTTTTTACCTCCTGGCTCTCACCTCACAGTTGAAGAGCTGTGAGTTCCATCATCTGAGGAGACAACCAATTTCCTCAATGACTACTCAGGAAAGATAACTCTTATGTTATACCACATGGGATTAATGTCCTCATGGGCCTCCTCGCCCTGCTTTGGTGTCCCCAACTACCAGGAGAGAAGCCAGTTTAAGAGGTGAATTCAAGGTGAAGTGAATGAAACTGAAGCTCCTGGTCCTTGCCTTACATGGCTACCGTGGAATACCTAGGGAGAGGTTCTAATGAGGTATCGCTTTATTATACACTGTGGCAAAACTTGAATGTTTTCTTAGATGTCATCAATAAATTCCCAACATTCATAAACCTTTATGTAGTATTACCATTAATAAGTTGTGAACCTGAAAGAAATTTTCCTAGACTATCAATAATTAGAAATTGATCAATTTTAATCATAGAAGATGGATTACTAATTTATCTTTATAGAAAATGGCATTACAAAAATTTGTCACAGGAAGAGATGGTCAACAATGATGGAGACAAAAATGTGGAGAAATATTATAAAAGTTCATCCATTTGCTAACATTTAAGAATGTTAATTTTCTAGATATTTTAATGCTTAAAATATTTGCCAGTTTTTAAAAGTTTACAGTTCATGATGATTTCCTTTCTCATTTGTAGCTGTAAATTTGTGATCCTTTTCTTAAAGTGTCCTCCCAAATTACATGTGCATTCGACATCACAAAACATGGATCCATTTGATCAGAAGGATTTTAAGCTGTATAGAACAGTGATTGCGAGTTCTCTAGT
This sequence comes from Pongo abelii, assembly GCF_028885655.2. Lineage (NCBI taxonomy): Eukaryota > Metazoa > Chordata > Mammalia > Primates > Hominidae > Pongo > Pongo abelii. Next base: position 122,102,503 of record NC_071988.2, on the reverse strand, counting down.
CAGCCTTGGTTCAAATCTTGCCACTGTGGCTTTCTGACTATATGAGTTTGGGTGGGTTATTCATTCTCTAAAGCTGATCCATGAATTTGGAATAATATTAGTACATAACCTCATAGGATCGGTAGGATAATATAACAAATGGTATAGTGTATATGAAAGCAGTTGACGCAGTTCCCAACACATCTATTAATGTCCAAGTAGCTGTCAACTTCTTTAAACTTGCAAACTCAAACAAAATCTTTCTTTTCTCCTTCAAACTGACTCATTCCTTTGTCTTTTCCACCTAGCATTAACATTAATTCAGTTGTTCAGATCAAAATATCAAGGGGCTTCATGCCCTACATCTGATTCCAGCAGCCAACTCTGATGGTTTTACCTTCACAAAATGTCCCTCAAATGACAATTCCTCACCACCTCCACCTTTACTGCCTGGTCTAAACCACAAATGCGTCTCTCTGTACAGCAGCAATAGCCTCCAACTGGTCGTCTTACTCCTGGTTTGACCCCTATTATGGATTGAATGTTTGTGTCCTTCCAAAATTAATATGTTGAAATCCTAACCACACAACGTGATGGTATTTAGAGGTAGAACCTACGGGAGGTGATTAGGGCATGGGGTTAGAGCCTTCATGAGTGATATTACTGCCCTTACAAAAAGACTCTAGAGACCTCCGTGGTTCCTTCTGCTTACATGAGGTTACAGCAGGAAGACAGCCACCTATGAACCAGGAGGTAGACTCTTACCAGAACTGAATCTGCCAGCACCCTGATCTAAGACTTCCCAGCCTCTAGAAATATAGTTCCATAAGTCAATGTGAGAAACAAATGTGTGTTGTTTAAAATACCCAGTCTGCAGCATTTTTGTTATAGCCATCCAAACTAAGACAACCCCATCTCACCCCAACCCTATTCTCTCTTAGCCAACTATTACCTTTTTAAAGACATTAACTGACCACTCCCTTTCTCTTCTGAAGCTTCCATTGTCTGTCTATACTACCCCAACCCCACTCCTCCTGTCTACTGCCACCTATAGCTGTCTCTGTCACTCTTTCGTTCATTTGAGATATCAAACATGACTCAACCCAACTCTCGAAGATTCAACCTAGAAACTAGTTCTCTACTGCTTGGATTCTCCACTCCTATCCCCTGCTACAGAAACCTCAAACAAACTTACTTCTACTCATGCTAGCATTTTACTTTGGCCTCAGGCTAAATATTATTACCTAGAAACTGAAATGCTTCCTAAAAAACAAGTTCCAATATCCCATTCTGTGACTAAATTGCTCATATCTTCAGTCTTTCACTGCTTCCACTATTCCTCTTCCTTGACTCTACTGTCTTCTAATCTTTGTACCTTTTATCGCAGTCTTTCTGTCCACTGTGGAGCCACTTTTATTACTGTGCAATCGAAATCCCAAGACACATCATGGTGATTTTTATTTAGATAGGAGTTTTGTTTGGCGGGCGGGGTGGGGGTGGTGGGTAGGGAAGGGTGGAGAGGTGTCATTAAGTCAATACAACTATCAGCTTGTCTTTGATAGCTGAGCGATGCTGAAGGAAATTATAGATTCACGTAGGTTAGAGCCACTAGAAATACAGAGTTTCTTCATCTGTAAAATCCTTTGGTGAGTGGGAGAGTTGGTGTTTCTGACTGGCTATTTTTATGATTGCTCACAGTAATTATTACAAACTTTCAGAATTTCTTTCAAACCACCGGCACCCCAATTTCTTTCACTAACCAGTAGTTAACATTGTCTTCTTCACAAAAAAGGTTGAAGAATAGATATGTAATTTATTCAATAAACATTCATCAAGAATCTACTATTTGCTGAGCACTATTGTTGGCATTCCGGATATATCACTGAATAAGTCAGGCTAAGTCCCTACCCACATCTTTAACTTTCCACTGCCTATCCAAAGCATATTCACAAAATATCCAGCAACTATAATGAAGTTCCTACTTCATGTCAGGAATTTTTCTTAGTGAAAGAAATAAAACAGTGAAGAGAATACATATAAAATAGTCTTCTCTCATAAAGTTTACATTTCAGTGAGAGGATGAAGAGAAATAGTAAAAATAAATAAATTTTGAGGTGTATATATTACAAATACGTATCCACACATCTTTAATTGTATATATATGTGTGTATATATATGTACATGTGTGTGTATACATATATGTCAAGTGAGCAGGGTAAGGGGGATAGGAATGGTAAGACAAAATGTAAAGTCAATAAAATGTTTTGTTTAACTTAAATAACTTTCAGAAATCACCATTCAGTTTGTAATGAACAGAAACAGGACCAGTTAACCAAATTTTAGATTTCATCCCCATAAACCGTGTTCAAGGAACATAAGCAGCTAAAAAATGTTTTGGGGTGGGTATGATGGCTGATGCCCATAATCTCAGGATTGGGGGAGGCTGAGGTGGAAGGATCACTTGAGCCTAGGAGTTCAAGGTTTCAGTGAGCTATGATTGTGCCACTGCAGTTCCGTCTGGGCAACAGGGTGAGAACCCTGCCCCCCACTAAAAAAGAATAAATAAATAATAAATAAATAGAAGGATATTTTGGTTTATACCAGACATTTCCATGCTTATATAATCAATCTAGCCTGTGACTACTTAGCATGTTGGGCACCTGGAGGGGATCATTTTATGAGACCTCTCCACTATACAACAGAGTTATTTTCAATAATATTCACAAAATGAAATAAGTAACAATGCAAAGAAGAATCATAGTTGAAAATTTGTTCTTTTATTTAGCTTTGTATACATGGCTATGCAAGCGGAAATGATCCAGCTCTCCTTCCTTCTGTGCCCAAAGGCCAAGGTTGAATAGTAACAATAATGTTCCTAGGTTCTAGACTATAAGTTGTCAGATCAACAAATATTTCAAAAGTTTTAGGTCTTCATAAATGCTATGATTCCTAAAATTAGTATTGGCCTCACACACATTTCTAAAGCCTCCCCCGTCTGGCCATCTGTACCTCCTTCAGCTTTCTATGCCACCAAGCAAGAGAACACAACCATCTGCCTTTAGCAAGTACACTCAGTTGCCTTACAGATTTCCATGAATTTTGAACAAAAAAGAAACAGAAAGCAATGGACTTAATCTGTTTTTCTCAACACCCACCCATCAGTTTCTTCACTATGCGTCCTGAGCATATGTTTATTAGTTGCTGTGTTTCATTGTACTGTTATTCCAACCAAAACCAGACTTTTCTTTAATTATGCACTTCTAAGTTTAAAAAGCTGTTATTTCTAGGAGTTATCTATACATAATGGAAATATATAGCAGAATCAGGTTGACCTTTGGCCTCCTGGAATCCATTCAACTTTCTCTAACAGTTTCCTGGTTTCCCCCTGAGAAAAGGCTGCCTCCTCAACCCTCAGCCTGTGGCTTACAGTGGATCAGACTCAAATATCAGATACAAGATAGATCCATGGTGCAGACCTGAGCAAACAGAAACCACAATAGTTGTTTTGGGAAGGTTGTGTGACCTGGTCAGCTCCAATAAAGTTCTTAAGACCTTCACTTAGGCTACTGGGAAGGAGTGATCTACTCCCTCTAACCAAATGTTGGTGAGGATGGGGTGCAACTAGAACGTTCCTGCACTGCTGGTTGGGTTGAAAAATGATGAAACCACTTTAGAAAAATGTCCTCTTTTAAGAGTCAATCATAAACTTATCATACAACCCAGGCATTTTTCTCCTAATAATTTATACCCTGAAATAGAAACATATGTCATTTAGAAGATGTGAACACAAATCTTACCACCTTTATTCACAAGAGTCTCCAGACTGAAAACAAGGTAAATATCCACCAATATGTGAATAGATAAACCAAATATAGACTATACATTCAATGGGAAACCACTCAGCAATGAAAATAATAAATTATTGATAAATGTAACACAAAGAATGACTGTTTTTTAAAAATCATTACGTTCAATGAAATAAAACGAAACACAAAAGAATGCATAGTATACAATTCAATTTATTTAAAATTTTGGAAAATGCAAATTAATCCATAATGACAAAACCGTATCAGTTGTTGCCTGGGCTTGTGCAATGGGAGCTACACACTGCAGAGGGACAAGAGGAGTCTATTGTTAGTTCTAGAAATGCTTGCTTGTTGATAATGACAGTGAATTCAAAGTTTATACAACTCTCAACATTCATCAGATTGTGAAAATATGCAAACAAATTATGTCAATAAAATTGATTTCACAAATAAAACTTAAACCAATACTAAAACCAATTTGAAATCAGTCTGTTTTTCATTATCACCATGAAACAACAATTCTGAATGACTTTTCAACTAAGTTCTAAACAAATTCTCTAATTATGTTGTGTTCATGTGAAAGTTAATTCAGAGAACTACCAGTTAGTTATATAGTTGGCTCCCAACTGTTATAGACTCACTACAGTTTATTGATTTGAGAGCAATTTCTCAACTGAAATAGTTTGGGCTCACTTTGAGTACAGTTTGGTTTGTGATGTACTGGTAAGTGTTTAACAATTGGCTAACTGAAGAAAAAAATCTTGATTTGTTGCGCTTGCTGATTTCCTTGGTATTATTGCATCCTCCATGATTAATCTGAATTAATAATCAAATCACTAATGTGATGTCACTAAGCAAGAATTTAGGAAGAGATGTCCATAATAGTTACCTGTGAGCTAATGTGAACCTACACCAAGACGATATTGGATAATCTTACAGTGAGTTGGATTATCCAAGTCCTGTGGTACTACAGATTTCTGCATTTACAAATTATACTTAAATAAATGTGATCACAGTGATTATAAAGTCAAGGAAGCAGGACTTTAATCCACTCTAGTTTGTCTTTTAGTTTTCAAGTTATTATCTGAAACTTTCAGAGTTTACTCTTTGGAAACCCTTCTTTCTGTGTGAGTTTTCTATTAAAGAAATTAATTAAATTAAAAAGTATTAACTACCGTTTTCTTTTAGTATTACCACACTTAGTTTCCATTTGCATAGCTATATGAAGTTCAATAAAAGAACATTTTTACATCTATTCTTCTTTTTGCTTTGTTATTTATTTCATTTTGTGAATATTACGGAAAATAGTTTTGTTGTATAGCAGAGAGGTGTTGTTAAATGATCCCCTTCTTGTGCCCAATATGCTAAATAGACCACTCACTAGATTAATTATACAGGGATGGAAATGTCAGATACAAATCAAAACATCATTTTATTTATTAATTATTTATTTATTCTTCTGTGAAGAGGGGCACAGTTCTCACTCTGTTGCCCAGACTGGAGTGCAGTGGCATGATCATAGCTCATTGCATCCTCGAACTCCTGGGTTCAAGTGATCCTTCCACATTGGCCTGCCAAAGTGCTGAGATTATGGGTGTGAGCCACCACAGCCAGCCCAACACATTATTTTAAATGAAGATTTCAAATGTGGATGGAGAGTTTACTGTAAAAATGAAAGCTAGATGTGGTATTAGCTGTATTATTTCTAATTCATGCACAATTTATTTTTCTACCAAAAACAAAAACTGGAAGGAAAATTGTTGCTAGTTTTTAATTCATACAGTCACAAAAAATTCTTTAGATTTTATTTTTCAGTCTCTTTTCTAATAAAACAAATAAATTGCAATCAATCATGCCTATGATCTTTTCTAGATTCAAAATCCTAAGGTTAGAATGGATAGCATTATTTCCTTTTTGGTGCTGACAAATTTGTAGCAAATAAGGTGAGATGTTTTAAGAGACAAAACTAGGAAAGACAAAATTGGGTCTTGTACCTTAATCTCTACTGAAGCCCCAGATAATTATTTAACCCATTGAATCACCTGATCCTTCCAAAATGTTTACAAACAAAAGAATCTTGTCTTCAAAACCTTTTTTCTGGAATCCCATAACAATAGATAATATTTGTTAAGCCTTTAACATGGTAATCACTATGCTAATCACTTTACTTTACAAATATTACCTCACATATTATATGTCACTCTAAAATTTTAACGTCTCCATTTTACAGACGATAAAACTGAGGCACAGAAATTTTAAATAACTTGTTTTTAGTCACAATGTTAATGAGTGGAAGCAGAAACCTAAAACCCATGTTTATATTACTTTAAAGCTCATGTTAAGACCACCGCTAATAATGCTAGTTAATGTAAAGCATTAAACATTAAAGTGCATAAATAATTTCCACTTCAATTTTATTTCTGTTTATAAACTCAAAGCCTTCCTAGTAAGAAATTCAAAAGCTCCGAAGTATAAATTAAAATATGAAAGAGGGTTTGGAGTTTGCTATAATTCTAGTAAAAATTTTCATCCTACCACAAATATTCCTCTGAACTCAGAAGCAAGTATGTTTATAATGATTATTATTATTATTCTTATCTCTGCTCAGGTAATCAGTACATGACAGCAACTTACCTTGAAAGTGTCATTATTTTTTAGTGTAAAAAAACAGATCTGTCATGGCCATCAATTCAGAATACCATCACTACGATGAAAAGAAACTAAGCCATTCATCTACACAGACCATTTTTTTAAAAGAAAGAGAACAACATTGCAGATAGGTTTTCTTGTTAATGCTAACAGAGGCTGTGTGCTTCCAACTTGAGCAATGTTCCTAGGTTATTTCACAGGTAGATAAGGAAAAGGATGGGGAAGGCAGAGGAGTATGCTTCTGTATTGAATTAACGTGATCATGTAAAATTTATGTCACATTTAGATGGTACTTTTATGCATAAAATCCTTGAATTCAAATAATTTTACAGAAATGAGATACATGCATGGAATATTTATTTTAATGTGTTAAGCAGGTCTGAAGATCTTTTCTCATATAAGAGTGAAAAACACTTGGTATTAGATGCTGGGCTACAGTTCTAGTTTTATCATTTACTGGCTAAGAGATCTGGGCTAACTCTTCTCTTAGCTTCACAGTTTAATCTATAAAATAGTGATGATATAGGGTTTTGTGAGCTTAGTGGTCAGCAAAGCACTATACAAATGTTAGTGATGATTACAGCTTTCATTCATAATTTCAACACATGCTCCCCCAACACCCAGAAAGATCAATAGTTTACATGCATGGTTTTGAGATACACGATAAAAATTCCCTATGTTTCTCTCCTCTTCAACCATTATTTAAATCAATTAGTTCCTCCTTGTATGTATTTTAGATATCCTGATACATCTCTCTTGCATTATTACTTATTTTAGAGATGCCCCTTAAGTGTACCAACTTTGTTCATACATTGTTATTATGGTATACACATCTATTTATACATTGTCTCTACTACTGTACTGAGAGCTTCTAAAAGCAGAGACAGTGTCCTACTCATTTTTCTTTTTTTCTTTTCTTTTTTTTTTTTCAGATGGAGTCTCAATTTGTCACCCAGGCTGGAATGCAGTGGCACAATCTTGGCTCACCACAACCTCTGCCTCCCAGGTTCAAGCGATTCTCCTGCCTCAGCCTCCTGCGTAGCTGGGATTACAGGTGTGCACCACCACACCCAGCTAACTTTATTTTATTTTAGTAGAGACGGCGTTTCACTATGTTGGCCAGGCTGGTCTCGAACTCCTGACCTCATGATCCACCTGCCTCGGCCTCCCAAAGTGCTGGGATTACGGGCGTGAGCCACCAAGCCCAGCCTGTGTCCTACTAATTTTTCTATCTTTATTACCTTAGTGGAGTGTCTGTCAGAATCATTGATAGAGGGTTTCTTTTGTTTCATATAGTGGTCATTCCTCTATGCTAGGAGGTAGTCCAACACTTCTTTTGTTGATAGCAAAATGAAAGCTAAAAATAATAAGTTTGAATGATAGGTATATAATATTATAGTAATAGAGAATATTCTAATTGACAAAAAAAGTAACTTTTAAAATCAAGAGATCAGATCTTTAAATGACTTCACTACCAGTGAGGTAAATTTTCAGCATCCTTGTAATGAAGTTGTCATCACTGCACTCCAGAAATAAGGCTGCTACATCTAAAATATAATTTTGATATAGTAAAGATTCCATTATCTATTTGTGCTCTTACTTAACAAATATTTATTAAGTCTAATGTGTTAAGCGCTCTGTTCATTGTTAGAGATCTAAGGGTTAGTCAGATAGAAAATGTCTTTGCCCGACAGAGCTCACAGCCTACTGAGGAAGAGGGTCCATAAGGAAAAGTTGTTGCTGATGAAAACATGTGATGAGGGCTATGCCAGGGCAAGCAGAGGGAGATGGGCAGCACCAAGAAGGCCACATGGTGCCTTCTGCAAGCTCTAGCAGTCATCGTACTTCATGTCACAATTCAGTCCTCACAAAGCTGGAATTTCACCTGCTGTAACCCATTTTCAGTCAGATCTCTCCATCTTAGCTCTGAATTTATCTTCTAAAATTGAAGGCAGTTTTATTGTTCTTCTAATTTGTCTCAGTTTCATTTTTCTACAGAAAAAGTAGGCTTTTTTTCAATCTTAAGATGGTCTAAACACTAAATTCCATGTTCTTTAGATGGAACGTTTTAGAGCTAACCCAGAAACACTTTCAGGACTAGTGAACTGAGGAAATAAGAAACTTCAAAAGACAATAAAGAAAAAAATGCAACCACAATTATACATAGAATCAGAGATTTTTCCATTAGAAGTGTTTGCAGCAGAGACTTATCCAGCATCACCCTTAAATCTGATAATCCTTTATCTTTTTAACATATAAAGTATCAAGGAGCTCACACCTGGAAAGACTACCATTCCATTTTTAGATACCTGTAAACATTTTGAGATTTATTTCTACTGCAGAAAAAAATGTTTAACTTTCCCCAGGACTACCAGAAAAAATTTTCACCCATCTTTTATATGATAGGCTGTTCTTTACTTAAGGGCCACTACTATCACCCTGTTAAACCTCTTTTCTTTAGAGCTTTCCTTAACTATATTCCGTGATATATGTTGTCTATCATTTATTAATTCAACAAATATTTACTAAATGAAAATTTTGTTCCAGACCCACAGCTAGGCACTGGAGATACAGAAGTGGTTAAAATAGTTATTGATCTTACATGTCTTTGTACCTCTCTTTTGGGTGGACTTTATTATGACAATGTCCCATTTAAAATATATTTTGTGTGGTTGCGTAAATGAATATAAATGAGGCTGAGATTACATTGTTTTCTTTCTTTCTTTCTTTCTTAGACGGAGTCTCGCTCTGTCGCCCAGGCTAGAGCGCAGTGGCGCCATCTCCGCTCACTGCCAGCTCCGCCTCCTAGGTTCACGCCATTCTCCTGCCTCAGCCTCCCAAGTAGCTGGGACTACATGCGCCCACCACCACGCCCGGCTAATTTTTTTTTTTTTTTTTTTGTATTTTTAGTAGAGAGAGGATTTCACCGTGTTAGCCAAGATGGTCTTGATCTCCCGACCTCGTGTCGTGATCCGCCCACCTCAGCCTCCCAAAGTGCTGGGATTACCGGCTTGAGCCACCGCACCCGGGCTATTATTTTCTTACGGAAAGCTATTGTATACTGTTGCCTGCAATTGGACTTGTCATACCAAAAATCCTTTGGGACTTTTTTTTGCATGAAGAAACCATGAGCTGCAAATCCTCCCTTCTTTGTTAATATTCAATTTTGGAAACTCAGTGTAAAATTTTATATTTCCCCTGTCAAATTTCATGTTGTTTATTTGACTTCTCAAAATTAGGTTTCATTTTTATGCAGAAGTCCAATGTATTAGCTACTCTTCACAATTTTCTGTTCCTAAAATTTTTCTAAATAGGTCTCTATGTCTTTGTTAATGATGTAGTTTAAAATGTATGAAAGTAGGCCCAACATCAGAGCTTTATGGCACCAAGACGTCCTTCCAGTAATTTTTATTTTTCTTTTTTTGTTTTGTTTTTTTTTTTTTTGAGGCAGAGTCTCACTCTGTTGCTCAGGCTGTAGTGAAGTGGTACAACAACGGCTCACTGCAGCCTTGACTTCCTAGGCTCAAGTGATCCTCTCACTTCAGCCTCCCAAGTAGCTAGGACCACAGGCACACACCACCAAATCCATTAATCTTTTGTGTGTTTTTTTGGTAGATATGGAGTTTTGCCATGTTGTGCAGGCTGGTCTTGAACTCCTGAGCTCAAGCAACCTGTCAATCTCAGTCTCCCAAAGTGCTGGGATTACAGGCGTGAGCTGTCATGCCTGGCTCAGTAATTTTTGAAATAATTTTCAAACAGCAGTAACACATAAATCTACCTGTATCACTAAGCATTAAGACACCAGAAATACTACTGTGAAAATGTTTGAGCTAAATGGTTAAATACTTTCTTGAAATCACAATGTTTTTCAAACTAAGTCTAGCACGTATTTCTAGAAACCACACAGCCTGCTATTTGATTACTTATAGCAGTGGTTATTACTTATTTTTAAGTATTAATATGTTACTGGTGAAAATCTATTTTTAAATACACACTAGATTTGCCTATTTGTAATTTCTGAAATATATAGATATATATTTTTTCCATCTTTGAATGGTAAAATGTTTATATTTTTGTAGTAGACTTTTTCATATTTCTAATTTTGTAAAATGCCAACAGTTATTTACAATTACACCTGCAATTACTGCAAGCTCTAGGATGCAATTCATATAAACTTCTACTTTCCACTTTGGAGAAAGCTACATACTAGAAAATAGAAAATATAGAGTTTGGGAGTTAATCAGCATTAGGTTACCATTCCAGTGTCTATCCTAAATATGCTTTATGTCCTTGGGCAACTTAATGACCCTCTCTTAGCTTTGATTTCTATTTCTGTAAAAGTAATGGATATATCTTTTAAATTCCTAGTAATCCATGAAATGTATTATACAATTTCACTGGAAATGAAAGCTTTTTGAATGCAGGGACTCATTTAACTTATTCATTGCTATATATCTGGAGACTAGAAAAGTACATATATAGAAAATTTCCAAAGAGTAATTGTTGAATAAATACATGGCACGTAGTAGATGTCAATAAATGTTGGTTTAATTTTTCCTTCCTTGCCTACCTTAAGCCCAATTTCTTCTTGGCAAAGTATTGCCTTGTACACTTTGAAGATTGTTGTCTTTCATATGGAAAGTGGAAGTAAAATAAATACTCACTTCTTCTCGTTTCTCCCTTTTAACATCACATCATCTGGGCCAAGACTAATCTTTCTTTATGGTCTTTTTCCATACACAATAGAGTAACGAAGATATTTTTGTTTTCATCAGTGTGTTTCAAAACCCTAACTTATTCTGGGTTTTAATATTTTTGTAATGAATTTTCTGGTTAGAATACTTCTTTATTTTCTTCCTTTGAAATGTGCCTCTTCTTCCATCATTTGTGCATTCTCAGATAACCCCTGGTATAGCTACAATGATTTCTTTATGTCACCCCCCTTTTCTTCTTTTATGGGATTATTTATAATTGAATTGTCAGAATTTATTTTCTTGCAGATTCCTATCCTTTTTGTTCTTTTGAGATTGTTTTCCTTTTTGAATTACCCTCTTCTTTTAAGTTCATAAACATAGTCATGCTTTTTGTGAATATTTTAAAGCTGTTTTCCAGTGCACAGGACTACACCCTGTGTATATCCTTCCTTTGATTTTATGTCAATGTTTATACACCAAAAATCAGCCCTTCTTTTTTTTTCAATGATGTTCAAAGTAGCAATCCCCATAGTAGCTTCCAAAAAATGAACCTATTAGTGAAAAAATTCGATCATGTATCAGATGTTCTACTTTAAGAGGAATGAGACTTCCAGAGGACATCATTATATATGAGGGCTTCAATACGCTTTTGTGTCTTTTATATATTATTTACACCCCTGTGTTCCTGTATGTTGATTGCAGTATCCAAATGTGCCAACTGGTCTAATATGCTAACTCCTGTAACAGCAATTGCTATTGCTTTTCTCTTATTTTACCCTCTTTATTCTCACTCAGATACCTTCCAAATGCATACTACCTCAATAATATCATGATTTCTACCAATTAGTGCTTTAATAACTAAGATAAGACATGGTGGTCAGCTATGTGGAATTCTTATTCAAAGTAGTGAGAAGAAGATCAGGCTGGGTCAGACTGAAGTGACAATGCCATAGGGTGATCCACCCACATTTTAGGGTGGCCCTGGAGAAGAGATGAGATGACCAGAGTCCATTATATAATTTTCCTTTTATCAAAACTAAGCTTGAGTCCAGTCTGGTGCAGAAAATACAGAAGTATTAGCTTAGACTGTAGTATGATATTTGAAGTCAGATGGACAGAAGTGACCCCTGAAGTCTAGAATATTGACAACTATTGATGAGCAAGAATGGTAAAAGCAGGAGAGTACTGTCTTGCACATACAATTTTGCCACCCTTTCTAATCAGCTCAGTTCTTGAAATAAAGATTTCTATTGCATTGTCATAGTGTAGCCAAGAGCTCTATCTACCAAGTCTCAGTAATACATGAGACATTGTACACCTCCTTCTACTATAATGCCAAGTTCATCATGTGGACACCCTTACCTTGATGGACAAACATCTCATAAAACACATGTTACTCATGGTTTTTCTTACTATTATTTTATCCTGAAAATTAGTGGGGATCATTTTTAACACTGTTCTGCCATACTTCTTATAACTCACTGGACCCAGTTTTTTTCAGTGCATTATCTTTCTGGAATTAAAAATTCAGCTTAAAACAGTGATTAGCTTAGGTGTTTTTGTTGTTGCTGTTGTAAGAATAAAGCATACACCATCTACTGGAAGACACGTCACAGTAGACAGACTGTAGTAACAATATCAGTGGCTAAACATGATAAAAGTTTATTTTTTTTTCATAGCACAAAGTCAGCAGACAGAGATCTGTATTTCCTGCAATCATTCAGGGATCCAGGCTACTTGGATCAAGAGGACTCACCATTCCTAAGGGCCTTGGAGTCCTCAACTGGATCATTCAGTTGAGGTCAATAGACAGGTAAATATGCCAGGTCAATAGATAAGTGAAAAGAAAGAGCTTTCGAAGCTCTGCTTTTAATCATATCAGCCCAGACACATATTAATTCTCATATTCCATTGGAGAGAATGCATCACAAGATCCCAAATGAAAGGGGGGTCTGTTGTAATTTAGCAGTGTGCCAAGACAAATAAAACCTGGATATTAATGAAAATATTGGGCAGTCTCTGCTACAGCAGAATCCCATATTTCTACTACCATAAACTACTATTTTGTGAGCCAAGTAGTTCTCTCACTTTCTGCATTTTTTGCTACCATCCACATAATCCATCATATATATCATTTCTTCTTCTTTTCCCTTTCAAATAGAAGGTATTTTTAAAAATCTTAGCTCAGAAATCTTTTATTTTTTTATTTTTCCATAAGTTATTGGGGTACAGGTGGTATTTGGTTACATGAGTAAGTTCTTTAGTGCTGATAGAGATTTTGGTGCACCCATCACCCATGTATACACTGCACCATATTTATAGTCTTTTATCCCTTGCCCCCCTCCCACTCGTTCCTCCGAGTCCCCAAAGTCTATTGTATTATTCTGATGCCTTTGCGTCCTCATAGGTTAGTTCCCACATATCAGTAAGAACATATGATGTTTGGTTTTCCATTCCTGAGTTATTTCACTTAGAATAATAGTCTCCAATCTCATCCAGGTCACTGTAAATGCTGTTAATTCATTCCTTTTAATGGCTGTGTAGTGTTCCACCATATATATTATATATATATATATAAAATATATATATTATATATATATATAAAATATATATATTATATATATATATATAATATATATATTATATATATATAATATATATATTATATATATATTATATATATAATATATATATATAATATATATATTATATATATATATCAGAGTTTCTTTATCTACTTGTTGATTGATAGGCATTTGGGATGGTTCCACGATTTTGCAATTGTGAATTGTGCTGCTATATACATGCAAGTGCAAGTATCTTTTTCGAATAATGACTGATTTTCCTCTGGATAGATACCCAGTAGTGGGGTTGCTGGATCTAATTGTAGTTCTACTTTTAGTTCTTTAAGGAATCTCCACACTGTTTTCCATAGTGGCTGTACTAGTTCACATTCCCACCAGCAGTGTAGAAGTGTTCCCTGATCACTGTGTCCAAGACAACATGTACTGTTTTTTGATTTTTTTGATTATGGCCATTCTTGCAGGAGTAAGGTGGTATCACATTGTTGTTTTGATTTGCATTTCCTGGTCATTAGTGATGTTGAGCATTTTTTCATATATTTGTTGGCCACTTGTATGTCTTCTTTTAAAAATTGTCTATTGATGTCCTTAGCCCACCTTTTTACAGGATTGTGTCTTTTTTTCTTACTGATTTGTTTGAGTTCATTGTAGAGATTCTGGATATTAGTCATTTGTCAGGTGTATAGAAGAACTACTGATTTGTGTACATTAATCTGGAAACTTTACTGAATTCTTTTATCAGTTCTAGGAGCTTTCTGGAGGAGTCCTTAGGGTTTTCAAGGTAAACAATCATATCGTTAGCAAACAGTGATAGTTTGACTTCCTCCTTACCGATTTAGATGCCCTTTATTTCTTTCTCCTTTTTGATTGCTCTGGCTAGGACTTCCAGTACTATGTCGAATAGGAGTGGTAAGAGTGGGCATCCTTGTCTTGTTCCAGTTCTCAGAGGGAATGCTTTCAACTTTCCCCTATTCAGTATTACGTTGGCTGTGGGTTTGTCATAGATGGCTTTTATTACATTAAGGTATGTCCCTTGTATGCCGATTTTTGCTGAGAGTTTTAATCATAAAGTGATGCTGGATTTTGCCAAATGCTTTTTCTGCATCTATTGAGATGATCATGTGATTTTGTTTTTAATTCTGTTTGTGTGGTGTATCACATTTATTGACTTGCATATGTTAAACTATCCCTGCATCCTTTGTATGAAATGATAATGGTGGATTATCTTTTTGATATGTTGTTGGATTCAGTTAGCTAGTATTTTGTTAAGGATTTTACCATCAAGGATATCGGTCTATGGTTTTCTTTTTTGGTTATGTTCTTTCCTGGTTTTTGTATTAGAATGATGTAAAAGTCATAAAATGAGTTAGGAAGGGTTCCTTCTTTTTCTGTCTTTTGAAATAGTGTTAAAAGGATTGGTACCAATTCTTCTTTGAATGTCTGGTAGAATTCTGCTGTGATTCTGCCTGTTAATGGACTTTTTTTGTTGGTAATATTTATTTACCATTTTCAATCCTGCTGCTTGTTATTGGTCTGTTCAGGGTATCTAATTCTTCCTGATTTAAGCTAGAAAGGTTATATTTTTCCAGGAACTTATCCATCTCTTCTAGGTTTTCCAGTTTAAGTGAAAAAGGTGTTCATAGTAGCCTTGAATGATCTTTTGTATTTCAGTGGTGTCAGTTGTAACATTTCCTGTTTCATTTCTTAGTGAGGTTATTTGGATTTTCTGTCTTCTTTTCTTGGTTAGTCTTGCTAATGGTCTATCAATTTTATTTATCTTTTCAAAGAACCAGCTTTTTGTTTCATTTATCTCTTATATTTTTGTTGTTGTTGTTGTTGTTGTTATTTCAATTTCATTTAGTTCTGCTCTGATCTTGGTTATTTCCTTTCTTCTGCTGGGTTTGGGTTTGGTTTGTTCTTTTCTCTCTAGTTCCATGAGGTGTGACCTTAGATTGTCTCTTTGTTCTCTTTCAGACTTTTTGATGTAGTCATTTGAGGGTATGAGATTTCCTCTTAGCACGGCATTTGCTGTATCCCAGAGGTTTTGATAGGTTGTGTCGTTATTGTCATTCAGTTCAAAGAATTTTTTAATTTCCACCTTGATTTTGTTTTTGACCCAATGCTCACTCAAGAGCAGGTTATTTAATTTCCATGTATTTGAGTAGTTTTGAAAGCTCTTTTTGGAATTGATTTCCAGTTTTATTCTACTGTGGTCTGAGATAGTGCTTGATATAATTTCAATTTTCTTAAATTTATGGAGGCTCATTTTATGGCCTACATATGGTCTATCTTGGAGAAAGTTCTATGCGCTGTTGAACAGAATGTGTAGTCTGTGATTGTTGAATGTGATGTTCTGCATATATCTGTTAAGTCCATTAGTTCCAAGGTACAGTTTAAATCCATGTTTCTTTGTTGACTGTCTATCTTGATGACCTGTCCAGTGCTGTCAATGGAGTATTGAAGGCCCGCACTATTATTGTGTTGCTGTCTATCTCATTTCTTAGGCCTATTAGTAAATACGTTTTATAAATTTAGGAGCTCCAGTGTTAGGTGCATATATGTTTAGGATTGTGATATTTTCTTGTTGGACAAGTCCCTTTACCATTACATACTGTCCCTCTTTGTCTCTTTTAACCACTGTTGCTTTAAAGTTTCTTTGGTCTAATATAAGAATAGCTACCCCTGCTTGTTTTTGATGTCCATTTGCATGAAATGCCTTTTTCCACTCTTTACTTTAAGTTCATGTGAGTCTTTATGTGCTAGGTGAGTCTCCTGAAGGCAGAAGATACTTGGTTGGTGAGTTTTTATCCATTCTGCAGTTCTATATCTTTTAAGTGGAGTATTTAGGCCACTTACATTCAATGTTAGTATTGAAATGTGAGGTACTGTTGCTTTCATCATGCTCTTTGTTGCCTGTTTGGTTTCTTTTTGGTTTGCTTCTAAACTTTTATTTTTGTTTTATATGTCCTGTGTGATTTATGCTTTAAAGAGGTTCTGTTTTGATGTGTTACCAGGATTTGTGTCAAGGTTTACAGCTCCTTTCAGCAGTTCTTGTAGTGGTGGTTTGGTAATGGCGAATTCTCTCAGCATTTGTTTATCTGAAAACAAATGTATCTTTCCTTCATATATGATGTTTAGTTTCACTGGAGACAAAATTCTTGGCTGATAATTGTTTTGTTTGAGGAGGCTGAAGATAGGTCCCCAATCCCTTCTAGCTTGTGGGGTTTCTGCTGAGAAATCTGCTGTTAATCTGATAGGTTTTCCTTTATAGGTTACCTGGTGCTTCTGTCTCACAGCTCCTAAGATTCTTTCCTTCATCTTAACTTTGGATAACCTGATGACAATGTCCCTAGGTGAAGACTTTTTTGTGATTAATTTCCCAAGTGTTCTTTGTGCTTCTTATATTTGACTGTCTAGGTCTCTCACAAGGCTGGGGAAGATTTCCTTGGTTATTCCGCCAAATATGTCTTCCAGGCTTTTAGAATTCTCCTCTGCCTCAGGAACACTGATTATTCTTAGGCTTGTTTATTTAACGTAATCCCAGACTTCTTGGAGGCTTTGTTCATATTTTCTTATTCTTTTTTCTTTGTCTTTGTTGGATTGGGTTAATTCAAAAACCTCGTTTTTTAAGCTCTGAATTTCTCTTTTCTACTTGTTCAATTCTATTGCTGAGACTTTCCAGAGCATTTTGCATTTCTAGAAGTGTGTCCAAAGTTTCCTGAATTTTTTATTGTTTTTCCTTTAAGCTGTCTACTTCCATGAATATTTCTTATTTTCTCTTTTTGTATCACTTTTTGGATTTCCTTGCATTCAGCTTCTCCTTTCTCTGGTCCCTCCCTGATTAGCTAACTAACTAACTTCCTGAATTCCTTTTCAGATAAATCAGAGATTTCTTCTTGATTTGGATCCATTGCCAGTGAACTAGTGTGAATTTTTGGGAGTGTGGAAGAGCCTTGTTTTGTCATATTACCAGTGTTGGTTTTCTGGTTCCTTCTCATTTGGGTAGGCTCTGTCAGAGGGAAGGTCTAGGGGTGAAGGCTGTTGTTCCAATTCTTTTGTCTCATGGGGTGTTCCCTTGATATAGTACTCTCTCCCTTTTCCTATGGATGTGGCTTCCTGTGAGCCAAACTGCAGTGATTGTTGTCTCTCTTCTGGGTCTAGCCACTCAGCAAGTCTACCCAGCACTAGGCTGGTACTGAGGGTTGTCTGCACAGAGGGTTGTCTGCACAGAGGGTTGTCTGCACAGAGTCTTGTGATGTGAACCATCTATGAGTCTCTCAGCCGTGGATACCAGTGCCTGTTCCAGTGGAGGTGGCAGAGGGTGTAATGGACTCCATGAGGGTCCTTAGCTTTGGTGGTTTAATGCTCTATTTTTGTGCTGGTTGGCCTCCTGCAGGAGGTGGCGCTTTCCAGAAAGCATCAGCTGTAGTAGTAGTGTGGAGAGAGACTGGCAGTGGGCAGGGCCCTAGAAGTCCCAAGATTATATGTCCTTTGTCTTCCACTACCAGGGTGGATAGGGAAGGACCATAAGGTGGGGGTGCGACTAGGTGTGTCTAAGCTCAGACCCTCCTTGGGCTGGTCTTGCTGCAGCTACTGTGGGTGATGGGGTGAGATTCCCAGGTCACTGGAGTTATGTACCTAGGAGAATTATGGCTGCCTCTGCTGAGTCAAGCAGGTTTTCAGGGAAGTTGGGGAAAGCCAGCAGTCACAGCCTCACCCAGCTCCCATGCAAACTGAAAAGCTGGTCTCATTCCCACCGTGCTCCCCACCAACAGCCCCAAGTCTGTTTCCAGGTAGAGGGTGAAATGGGCTTGAAAATTTGCCCGAGGCTATCTGCCTCTCAGTTGCAAGAAAAAAGAGCTTTAATTCTTCCCTGCCTGTGAAGTCTGCACACCTAATTCATGCCCTCCCTTGAGTTCTGGCTAGGAGGCTTCTTGCCCCTTTCAAATTGTTACAAAATTCAGCTACAGAATTCCTTCTCCCTGTGGAGTTTTACCCCCTGCTCCTCTGGCTGCCCTCCTGATGAATCCCTGTGGTGCCAGGGAGGAGTGGGTGCTTGGAGACCCAGTGAGCTCCCAGGGCCTTTCTGCTGCTTCCTCTAACCCTGTATTTCGGTGAGCTCTCTAATTTGACTAAGCACCAGGTGAAGTCAGAAACTTCTCCTGCAAACAGACCTTCATCTTCTCCAGTGGGGGTGTGTGTTCAGAAAAGGAGGGTCTCTCTTTCCCACTTCCGCAGTTGTTGGGGAACTCACAGTACTGGGGGTGTCTCCCAGGTCCTGCAGGAGAAGTCTGCTTCTTTCAGAGGGTCTGTGGGTGCTCTTGTGATTACCGGAGCTAAAATTCACAATGCAATCCTCTGCTTGCTGCTTTGTCCAGAGATGCAATCTAGTCCTGCCTTCCAGCTGCCATGATCCCAGAAGTATTTTATTATCCACCCTAATTTTGAAGTCATTAAATACGCTTCTGATTTCTTAAGCACTCTCATTTATATGAAGCTTTGTATATCAGGGAAAGCAAGGAGTGATCAAGGAGTTTGAGTTGTATAATTTTTCTTTCCATTATCTCTTTAATATAGTAAAGTTAACTACATTATAAAAGTCCATGTTAGGTGGCTCCCTCTGAATGTTTTAGGATGGGAATCACCAGCCACCACAGCAAATCTTTTAATATCAGGATAAAAGAAGATTTTTTTTCTGATTATTATATAGATTATGGAATATTGGTTCTTTCACAAGAACCAAGATTTTTTACTGTACAAACAATCACTTTACACCTGTAATGTGCTTTGGAACCAGACATATCTGGGCTTGAATTCTAACTCTGCCACTCACTAGTCACCCAGCATTGGGGAAGTTACTAAAACTCTCTAAATCTCAATATCTTCATCAGTAAAATGGAGAAAATAGACCAGATTTTCTGGGTTTGTTTAGAAGGATTTGAAAGTATGTGTATAACAATCTGATATCCTTTCAAGGAACGGTGAATATTCTATTTCTCTTTTGGACTGCCTTCTTCTGAACAACTTCTTAATTCCAATTTTGACTGCTTTCTCAGTCCTCTGAGTTTTTCTCCTTTATTATTTACTCCAGCATGCGCATTGAAAAGTTAGGATAAAAATATCTCACTTTCTCCTTCTACAGCTTGATGTTTACATTAGTGGTCTTCAATCTGAGGACACTTTCTAGAACATGTTTCCTGGATGCTGCTGAAAAATTCAGAAGATTCTGTTACCCTTGGTCTCCAGTTTCCTGCAGCCTTTTGAATTTCTCTCATATATTAACACAGTAAATTGTTTTATTTCTGGATAGTTAGTGGGTTCTAAGGACACTGCTTATAAGTGCATTTTTTCTTATGTGTAATTTCAGCTACTCTCAACTATTATCAATTACCTTGATTTAGATCCCCATTACCCAAAGCCCAGTGTCCTTTGGTAATCATGCAAAAATAATCATCTCCTTTTTTTGCTACTATGAAAGCTATAGAATATAATGATTGATATGTAGAAATATCTATTTCATTATTGAGAAGTGTACATTGGATATAAACTCAGATTTGTAATGTGCACTACATTGAACGTAACTCTAATTAAAATATTAAAATACATTTTGTCTTCCCCTACATTTTTGTAGTTGAAAAGGTGGAAAATCTTTTGGTCATCACAGAACACATTTTAAACCATTTTTAAAAGAATTGTCTATTGCTATTGGTTCTTTAGCATTTATATGTCAACTTTTGAAAATGACTATATTACCAAAACTGTGTACAATAAGTCATTTCAGTTATGCAAATACTTATTTTAAATATGACTTAACTTTTTAACATTTAAACGCTAAAGCTTTAACATTATATTGCTATTTATTTTACATTCACATTCATGTATCCAGTTTTTTGGAGTGAGTCTTCTGTGTTCATTATGATTTTTCACAGTATACTTTGTAATTTACACTTGCAGTCACAGACATTATATTTATATATCTTACTTAATACATCATTATTTTTTACTCACTATTAATACATAAGGAAACCAAGTTAGAGAAATGTAAACAATCGTCTCTACCATGAACTTAAGCTGATAGAGAGAAGGAGAGAATAAATGTGGAGCAAGTGCTCAAATACTCTTGAGATAGCACCGTCCCATACTGCCCATTACTTTCATCTAGTCCCAGAAGAACAAATTTCTGATCAAAGAAAAATAAGACAAGATTTGTGTCTGGGTAGACAGTGATTTAATTTTTCAGTCTGGAAAATTAAAGCCTAACCCAAACATACATTTCTGTTTTGTTTCCTTTGAGACAGCCAAGAGTATGAGATAATAATTCCAAGCATCTCAAATACCAGGAGATGCCAAGACTGATGTTTTGTTTCCTATTTCATGAGCTCAGGACAGGATGCTCAGCTCATAAACACATTTAGAGAGCTTTATAGCACACAAAGCCACTTACACAGCACTATGAGTCTCTAAAATTCTCCTCCAAATTAATTTTTATGACTTCTCAGGGCACTTTCTCAATTCCCTACACAAATCATGAAATTTTGATTAAACATTTAATGAGGTTCTTTGCATTGAACTCTCTTATGTACCAAATCCCTTCATGCCACCATGTCTATTGAACTCAGTGGCCCATCTCTAAAATAAACTATTAAATGAAACGCATTATCCTTTTATAGTTTTATAGCATGTAGCCCTTTAAGTCTTGGCTTCCATAGTTATGGGATTTTGAAAATCTCTATTTGTAAGACCATTTCTGAGAGCCTACTATGGGATAGTAACTGTGCCAGGTGATTAGAAAAGTAGAGAGATGAATAAAAAATGATGATTTCTTCTCTCACATAATTCATAATATAGTTGAAGACATCAAAAATGTTACAATGTATAGGTAAGATAAAAACAAATTGCTGTGAGGTAACTTGTACACTGCTGCTTTTTAGCACATTATTTGTTTCAGATGGTATAGACATAGATTCATTCCAAAAATTAATCTAGATTTATTTATTCAGTGGAAACCATAAAATTAGTCAAGTGCATGGTGTGGCCCACCTGACCCTTCTACCAGTAAATATACAGCAGATCACATAAATACCTATATAAAAAGTAAATTTTGTTTTATATTATTATGGTGATAGTTATTAATGTATCTGGAATTCAATATCATAAGCCACAGTTTGCAATGTTAAAATAGAACAAAATAATGATGAAAAAATTTTAAGAATCTATCGTGTAAGGATAGAGAACAATCATAGTGAGGAGGGAGCATCTAACTGCCTCGGGCTGAGGAGTTAAGGAAGTTTTGACAAGAAAGTCACGTTTATATTGAGACTCAAAGAATAGATAGATAGATAGACAGACAGGAAGGCAGAGAAATAGATAGAAGGTCATGGCCAAGCAGAGAGTAGAGAGAAAATACCTCAGTTAGTAGAAAGCGTAAATGCATGAAAGTGTAATAAATGCCATTGCAAAGAGAATTGATATCTGCCAAATTTAGAGATCTTTACTTTTTTCATTTTTAATTTTTGTGGGTATAAAATAGGTATATAATATATATTGGGTACATGAGATATTTTGGTAGAGGCATGCAATGTAAAATAACCACGTCATGGAGAATCAAGTATTCATCCCCTCAAGCATTTATCCTTTGTGTTACAAACAACTATTTATAATCTTTTAGTTATTTTTAAATGTACAATTAAGTTGTTATTGGCTATGGTCACCCTGTTCTGCTATAAAATTAGTACAACCACTATGGAGAACAGTTTGGAGGTTCCTCAAAAAAACAAAAAATAGAGCTACCATACAATCCATCAATCTCACTATTGGGTATATACCCAAAAGAAAGAAAATCAGTATATCAAAGAGACACCTGCACTCTCATGTTTGTTGCAGCATTGTTTACAATAGCCAATATTTGGAAGCAACCTAAATGTCTGTCAACAGATGACTGGGTAAAGAAAATGTGTTAAATAGAGATCCTTTATCCTGCAAACCATAAAGCGTAGAGATCATGAACTGTTTTTCTGTTTTTTCGGCATAGCTACAAAAAGATTTACAGATTTGGTTGAATATCGTTGAATGATTCTGGTTGTCACCGTGATTTTGGTGGAGAAAATGGCTGGATGTAGGAGACCAACTAAGACACTCTTGCAATAGTTTACAACTGAGAAGATGAAGTCTAACTGGAGAAGCAGGGATGTGTTAAAGAACTATCTTAAATAGAAGGAAAGAAAAGAAAACTGGTTGACTTATTAGATAGGAGTAATAAATAAGAAACAAAAAGCAAAAGATGACTTGATCAGTGAAGTTTTAATGGTTTAATTAACCAAAATGCTGAATAAAAAGAGACAGATCTTATGGACAAAGTGAGATGAAAAAATAGAATTATTTATTTGCAATGCCTACCGTTTATCTAAACAAAAATTTCTAAAAAGTTATTGTAAATATAAAATGGAGCTCAGAAGATAGATTGAGGTTAGATATAACTGTTATATCTTCCTATGATTATAGTAAGATTTGCAACTGAAGCTGAAGATATCAGGCAAATAGATCACAACACATGTTTAACTAACCTATGCTATATTTATTATTTTGGGTCAAATTCAGTTTGATAAATCAAATGGTTTATGTTATCTTGTTCAGATAATACAATGTTGTAAGCTAGAAGATCATAGTTTGAGGAGTAGGCCAGATTTTTAAATTTTCTTTACATCAGTTTCCCACTTTATAAAAGTATGTATAACAGTATTTGTTTTACTGAGTTACTAAAATTTTCAAGAATGGTTAAATTAAAAAAAAAAGTAAAATGTATGGGAGAGATGCATTGTAAATTTAAAATACAAGCATACTAAAAATAAAAAGATGAAAAATGATATACTATACAAACCATAAACATGCAAAAACTGGAGCGGCTATGTAAATATTAGCCAAAATAAATTAAAGAGAAAAAGTTTACCATAAATAAATACGAATGCTGCATAATAATAAAATGATCAATTATTCATGCAGACATTATAATCCTATATACACACAAAAACTTAAAGAGAAGTTTAGATAAATCCACAATCATAGACGAAGATTTTAATACTCAGTTCTCATCAATTACTAGAACAAGAAAATATTAATATATCAGGAAGGACACAGAAAACATGACCACATTATCAATTACCTCGAATTATTTGACATTTAGAGAACAATACTTTGCCCCAAAATGGCAGAACACACATTATGTTTAAATACACATAAATTGATCACCAAATTAAATCATATGTTGGGTCATAAAGTAAGTATCAATAATTTAAAAAGAACAAAACCATTCAGAATATGTTCTTGGAAAAATTAAACTAAAATTAAGTAATAAAATTATTAAAATTCAGTAATATATCTAACACCCCTCATGATTATTTCAAAATTAAGTAACACACTTCTAAGTGACCCACAAGTGAAAGAAGAAATCACAAAAGATGTGATAACATTGTGAATTGGATAATAATAAAATACAATATATCAAAATATGCAGTATGTGGTTTTGGAAAATAAGGAAGATTTAAAATCAGTGTAATGAGTGTTCATCTTAAGAAGTGAGAAAGAAAGACTGGATAAAACCATAAGGAAAGAGAAAAAAGTAATAAACAGAATGAATTAATGAAATATGAATAAGAAAAAATAAAGAAAGTTAACAAAGTTTAAAATTAGTTATTTGAAATGATAAATAAAATTGAAAACACACTAGTGGAATTAATCAAGAGGGGAAATGTGCACACAAACAAATTAGCAGTAGTAGAAATGAAAGACAGCTTATCCCTACAGATCCTATACATACTAAGTAGATAATAAAAAAATGTTAGGAAGATCTTTGGTCAAGAAATTCAACAACATAGATGAAATGAACAAATTCATCAAAAAACACCTTTCAAGACTGATAAGAAATAGAAAATGTAAAGAGTTTTATATACCTATTAAAAAGATCAATTTTATTTATTAAAAAAAATAATATTCCCCTAAATAAAATCTAGATTCAGATGGGTTCACTGGTATTTTCTACCAAACATTTAAGAAAGAAATAATAACAAACGTATACAAACTCTTTTGGAAAACATAGGAAGAGGAAACATATCAAAAACTGTTTTATGAGACCTACTTAGCCCTGTTACCAAAACTTGACAAAGATGCTAGAGGTATCAAAAAAATAGAGTCCATTACCCCTCATACACATAGTGACAAAAATTCTTAACAGTAGTAAATATAATTCAGCAATATATAGATGGGAATATTTATTATGAGCAAGTAGGGTTTATCCCAGCATGCAAGGTTTGTTTCATAGGCATAAATCACCAGTGTAATTTACCATGTTAAGAGAATAAAGGAAAACATATCTCAGTAAATGCAGTAAAGCACATTAATCAAACCTGAAACAAAAATACATTTCCTCAACCTGACAGAAAGCATTTACAAAAAGAAACCTATAGCAAATTATACTTAATAGTAAACTAATGTATGTGTTTCCCCTTAGATTGAGAATAAGAGAAAAATGTTGATTTTCAGCTGGAGAAAAATGGAGAGAGGAATTGTGGTTGTAGATTGGAAAACTATTATTAAGATAAGAGTTCCATGCTTGATCTATAGATTTAACTTAACACCAACCAATATTCTAATAGGCTGTTTTGTAAAAATTTAACAATTGATTTTAAGTTAATATGGAAAAGCAAAGGATCTTGAATAAGCAAAACAATTTTTAAAAATAAGGACCAAATTTGAAGAACTTCACTACCTGATTTCAATACTTTCTGTAAGTCTGTATTAATCATGCTAGCATGAAAAACAGACAAAGTGATTAGTGGAACAGAAGGGAGAGTTATAAGATTTTTTTTTTTTTTTGAAATGGAGTTTCACTCTTGTTGCCCAGGCTGGAGTGTAATGGCGCAATCTCTGCTCACAGCAACCTCCCCCTCCCGGGTTCAAGTGATTCTCCTGCCTCAGCCTCCCAGTAGCTGGGATTACAGGCATGTGCCACCACGCCAGGCTAATTTTGTATTTTTTAGTAGAGACGGGGTGTCTTCATGTTGGTCAGGCTGGTCGCAAACTCCCAACCTCAGGTGATCCGCCCGCCTCGGCCTCCCAAAGTGCTGGGATTACAGGCATGAGCCACCGCTCCCGGCCAAAATTTTTTAGCAAAGGTAGCAAAACAATTCAATTGGGGAAAAATCGTATTACCAACATAGCTGGATGATATCAACATGCTGGAATGTCTAGCTAACATATAGAAAAATACAGATTTCAACACTTACTATACACCATACTGAAAAAAAAAAATCAGATTGATTACAGACCTAAATTTAAAAGCAAAAATTTCTAAACCTCTTGAAAAAAAACATAAAAATGCTTCATCAACTTAGAGTAGGTGCAGTGTCATTCAAAAATGGAACAGAAAGCAGTAACCACAAAAGAAAAAAAGTAAGTTGTATTACATCAAAACTAAAGCTTCTGCTAGACAAAACTAATCATTAAGTACAGGAAAAAGCAAGTCAGACTGGTAAGAAATATTTTCACTGCCTATATCTGACAAAGTCTTGTATCTCGAATATACAGAAGACTCCTACAAACTATTAAAAAAAAACAATTTAAAAATGAGCAAAAAACTTTGTTCCAGTTGTCTATCCCTAAGTAATGAACCATCTCAAACTTAATGACTGAAAACAAAAACAATCATTTATTTTGCTCACAAATTTGCAATTTGGGCAGGGCTCCAAGGGGGCAGCATGTATCTGCTTAATGCAGCAATGGCTCAGATAACATGAAAGCATTAATAGACGATAACTCAATACCTGGGGGTATTGCTCATTTACATGTCTGGAAATTGTTTCTGGATAGAGACAGGAACCTCATCAGAGGCTATTGTCCATAACATATCATACATGGCCTGTCCACATGGGTGCTTGGGTCCTTGCAGCAGAGTAGTTGGGTTCTAAGTGTAAGCATTGAAGGAGAAAATAGAAGTGGAAGCTGCAGGCTATTAAGTCTAGGCTCAGAAACTGGCTCAATATTTCTTCTGCTGTAATGGATTAGTAAAGCAATTACAAAGATTTTGGAATGGGCTGTAGAACCTGTATCTTAATGGAACAAGTGTAAAATAATTTGGGGGCTATGTTTTAAAAGTGCCACAGTTCACCCTCTGGCCATATATTACTTATATTCTTTTTCCATCTAAAATACACTCACCTCCTTCTAAAACCCTCAAATGTCTCATCCATTACCTCATCAGTCTGAATTTTGAAGTCCAGGATCTTGTCATCTAAACCAGATACCAGTGCAGACAAGATGGATTGTTTTATATTCTTAACATGGTTCCTTTCAATATAAAGCTATATGAACTAAAGAAACAAGGTATATGACCCCCCACATATCCAGCAAGTGCTAGTGAAAAAGACATAATTAACTGCTTTAGACAGATTCAAAAGGAGGGAAGCAGGGAATAGGTCACAGACATCAGTCAGTGGTCAATATCAATTCTGAAAACCATCTCAGTACATGTTGTCACTTTCTTGATCAGGGTCAAGTACTGCTTCCTTAAAATAATACTCTGTAGCTCATGAATTCATACCTTTTTTTTTTTTTTGGAAGAGTCTATGGGCCAGGTGTGGTGGCTCATGCTTGTAATCCCAGAACTTTGAGAGGCTGAGGTGGGAGAATTGCTTGAGCCCAGGAGTTCAAGACCAGCCTGGACAACATAGTGAGATCCCATCTCCACAAAAAAATAAAAATAAAAATAAAAATAAAACATTAACCAGGCATGGTGGTGTGCACCTGTAGTCCCAGCTACTCAAAAAGCTGAAGTGGCAAGATCACTTGATCTCAGGAAATCACAGTGACTCATATTCGTGCCACTGCACTCCAGCCTGGGTGACAGAGTGAGACACTATTGAAAAAACAAACAAACAAACAAAAACAAAAAAAGAGAAAGGTTCTATAAACTATCATCTTCCTGAGATCTTAACAATGGCTCTGAAATTACTGTACTGGATTTGATCTTTTCCCTAAAAATATTGTTACATTGAGAATCTTCTGCCATCTGGAGAGACAGGGAATAAGGAACAGTTTTCTTTCCAAATCTAGCAAGTCTTGGTTCCTATACATTTCATCTTTGATTCCTCTCTCTCTTTTTGAATTTTACCATCAACAACAAGAATATATCAAGTGACCCTTTCAATATTCTGCCTGGAAATCTCTTTAGTTATATGATGAATCAGCAGACCATGCTCTGTGGGACAGTGTCTGTCATAGTTTGTTTTGTGTTGCTATAAAAGAATACCTAAGACTGGGTAATTTATAAGGAAAATAGGTTTATTTATTTCGTAGTTCTGCAGGCTGAGAAGTTCAAGGGTGAGGCTTTGGCTTTTGGCGAGGGCTTTTGTGCTGTGTCACAACAGCGTGGGTAAGATCAAAGGGGAAGTGGAATCATGCAAAATGGAGAAAACCTGAGGGGTATCCTGGCTTTACAACAACCCATTCCTAAGAGCAAGAACTTACTCGCTACCAAGAGAAAAGCACCCAGCTATTCATAAGGGATCTGCCTCCATAACACAAACACCCCTCACTAGGATCCACCTCCTAATACTGCCACACTGGGCATACAATTTCAACATGAGTTTTCCTAGGGACAAACAAATCATATCTAAACCATAGTTGCATCCATTCTTGTAAAAAAGTTTTATTATAACATATTCATGCCAATTTATTTATGTATTTTCTATAGCTTTTCCACACTACAATGGCATAGTTCAGAAGTTGTAACAGAAGCCCTATGATCTCCAAGCTCAAAATAGGTACTATCCAGCCCATCAAGAAAAAGCTTGCTGACTCTTGATGATCTGATATGGAGTTCATTTAGTACTTTGATAAATTTGACAAATTTCCTATTTTTCTCATTACCTCAGATGCCAGTGCGGTCACACATCTCACTGTTACGAAAGTCCCCTTTGCTGCAGGTTCCAATTTCATTACATTAGAGGCTTCATTGGCAGCCTTCTAGGTTTTCTTAGGCTGCTGCTTGAAGGCCTTGGAATTTCACTAACATTGTCTTTTTCTCAACATTTAGTCACAAAGCCAATTTTTGTTATGAAACAACCAAAATCTGTCCTGGTTACTGATGCTGTATAAAAAAAATCACCCCATAAATAAGCAGCTCAATACAACAATCATTTATTTTGCTCATGAATCTGCAATCTGGATAAAGCTCAGTGGGGAACACTTGTCTCTGCTTCACTTGGTATCAGCTAAGGCAGTTCAGATGGGGCTAAAGGATCCACTTCTAGGATGGTGCACTCACATCTTGCAAGTTGGTGTTGGCTATAGGTTCCTATCCAGTTGGACACCTGCACAAAATGGCACAGGTTTTCAAACTGCATAATAGCTGGCTCTAAAGAGAGACATTCCCACAGAACTAGGTGAAGCACATCACCTTTTATAATCTAGCCTCTGAAGTCATATAGCAAAACTTCCACCATAAGCTATCTATCATCCAAGGCAGTAGCAAGGTTTCACTCCTTTTTTCAGATAAAGTGACACGCTCCCAACCACCTGATGGTAGGAATGTCAGGAACACATTATAGGTCCGGCCAGTGACTCACGCTTGTAATCCCAGGACTTTGGGAGGCTAAGATGGGTGGATCACGAGGTCAGGAGTCTGAGACCAGCCTGGCCAACACAGTGAAACCCTGTCTCTACTAAAAATAAAAAAAATTAAAAAAAAAAACTAGCTTGGCATGGTAGTGTGCACCTGTAATCCCAGCTACTCAGGAGGCTGAGGCAGGAGAATCACTTGAACCCGGGAGGTGCAGGTGGCAGTGAGTTGAGATTGTGCTACTGCACTCCAGCCTGGGTGACAGAGCTAGACTCTGTCTCCAAAAAAAAAAAAATGCATCATAAGAGAAATGTGTGTTATGGGAGATTGGGAGATATTGTTGTACCTATTTTCATTATCATTATTTTGGCAAATATGTCTGCCACAAACTTGAACAGACTCTTCACTAAAAAAGATATATAGGGGAATAAGCACACACACACACACACACAAAGGTGTCTGGCATTATTCATAAGCAGGGAAATGCACCATTTCACAAGCATACCATTTCATAGCCATTTCACATAGTTAATATTAAAAAGACTGATAACACCACACTAAATGCTAGCAAGGATGTGGAGCAAATGAAATTCTAGCAAACATGTGCAGCTGGTGAGAGCATAACATGGTACAACTGCTTTGGAAAACTACTAATTTCTCAGAAAGTTAACAGCAATTCTACACCTAGATATTTAGCTAAGAGAAATGAAGCACTGCCCACAAAAGGCTTGTATAAGAATATTCTTTTTATAGCTGCTTTATTCATAATAGCAAAAAACTAGAAACAACCCAAACGTCCATCAACAGGAGAATGAACACTAGTCACTAGTAAAAGGCAGCAAATTATTGATATGTACAATAATATAAGGTTAATCTCAAAAGCCTTATGTCAAAGAAAAGGATCTAGACACAAAAAATGTATATAATGTTTGCTTCTATTTGTATTAAGTTCAGGAACAGGTAAAACTATCTATAGTGATAGAAATTAAAACAGCAATTGCCTAGGGGCTAAAAATTAATTTGAGAGGATAAGAGAGAGATTTCTGGGGTGATGAACATGTTTTACATTTCAGTCAGAGTAGCAATTATCTGTTGTACACAACACATTCTTCAAAAGTTATGCATTTTATTACATGTAAATTTTACCTCAGTAAAACAGTATTAAAATGCATTAATTTGTACACACATTCATGTGTTTCAATGTTTGTGTTGTAGTGAAAAACACTTTAAAGAAAATTTGAGATTGATAATTGAGATTTCTTAAGAAAAAATGTGCAAGGTATCTGTCCTGCATGTGATCCTGACAACCTCTAACCCTGTTTACAGAGATACGTGGAAGCTCTTAGGTTATTCTTGGCTCTTTTGTATGACTTGAACCTGCTTTTGAACAACTACTCTCTGAACTCTGAACTCAGCTCTTCAACACCAAGTACATCCCTTGACATAGAAATCTCAGTTCACTAACATGCCACTTTTTGAACTTTAATGTACCTGAGAATCTTATCAAATTACAGATTCTGACTCAGGAATCTGGGGTGGGATCTGAGAGTCTATACTTCTAACAGCTCCCAGGTGATGCTGCAGTTGTTGGTCCATGATGGACTGCGTGTGGAGTTGCAAAGCTCTGGCGCACACTGATGTTGTCTTCGTCTCTCACTGTTGCTGCCCTGTGCTGTCTCAGGCAGTAATCTTCCCCAATTTCTGGCAATATAAAGGAAATATAAAGGAAAAATTATATTATCACCCACCAGATCACAAGTCCAACAGAAGAGGGTTTAACCACTGTCCACACGGAAAGTATGTATTTCATTTCTCTGTGGAATAAACTTTTCCACTTCTGTTAATTTTCCAAATAACTGAAATTAACTCTAATATATATTTCAGATTATTTTTCTGCATCTAAGTCTTTAGAAGGCTCACTGTGCCTCCCTGAAATGTTAAACAGAGAGTACTAAGAATGACTGAATCTTTTGTTTCTAACTCAGGGACATTATTAGGCAGTAATGCAGGAATGCCCTCTGGAGTGATTGAGATCTGTTTATCCCTGCCTAAACAGGTCCTAGACTGCAGTGCTTTCTGCACTCTTGTGTGCTTTTGGAAATTGTTGTTTTCTTTATTCCCCGACAGACTCTCAGCTGTTAGTTTTTATTAGACCTCAGCCTGCCTGGCTTTACCAGACATCATTCGCTCTTCTAATTGCCATTTCAATTCAATTAAACAAATTTAAAATGAACAACCAAGCAATGGTTCATACATTTGTTTAGAACAAAAGTGAAAAGACTGAAAGAGTCCATAGAGTTTCCTGTTTTAGGAACACGTAGGAGCTTTAGTGTCTAACTTTCACTAATTTGGTTAACTTAGTGGCCAATGTTTCTTTTTTTATTACAAGATATGTTATACAATAATCTTTGTCCATGTTTGGTTTATTAATGGCTTACAACGAAATCAGCTGTGGTGTTTATTAAAATGTAAAATTCTAGGGCCTTAGCTTTACAGATGCTCATACATTAAACCTGGGGGATTCTGCATTTAGCAAACACTTCAGGAGTTCCTGTGCTCAGAAAATTCGAAAAAACAAACAAACAAACAAACAAAAACCAACACTGTTCCTGTGTGAACGCCATTAACCTGTTGAAGATCATGCGACTTTCCTTAAGTTCTCATAAGAATTTCTCCTTTATCTTTGGTCTTCTCAATTATAGCTAGGTCTAACTTTCTATGCTGCAATAGAAAACTTGTTTGTCTCAATTAGGAAGCTTCTTATCACTTAATGACTCAAACTTTTCCATTTCTTGGGAGTGGAAAATTAGATGGAAATGTACTAACTTACATATCAGGACTCCAAGTCTGGTCTGTTGACCCTCCAAACTTAAATGCTGCCTGAATAGAACATCTAAAGCCGCAAATTCACATGTCTCTCAACAAATAACAAGTTTTTCCTAAGTGAAAAAAAAAAAAACAGATATATAAGTTAAGGTCTGAATTTATGTTCATGTTGTTGGTACAAAAACAATTTCCTTTATTCAAAATATATCTCATATATATAACAATTAATAATGCCCATCTGAATTTTTAAAATCCCTCTAAAAGTGGCTTATCATTAGCTTTTGTCTGTCTAAAGATTCATAAGACATAAAAAGAAGTCCAAGCTTTTGTCTAAGGTAGAACACAAGACAGAAAACACATGTCTAGAAAAAATTCTGGTGTAAAAAACACCCCACCTCATATCTGTACTCTAGCAAATGAGAAATGTAGCAGAAAACTACATATTCCTGGTCACTACCCTCAACCTAATGTCTTGTATTGCCTAGCTATCTTAGCATATATTACCAGGCACCTGGCTCTCCCACTCTCCACAATTATTCATTCATTCAACAAGTATTTACTAAGGTAGTATGAGCCAGGCATTATGCTAGCTGCTAAGGATATCATACTGAAAAAAAAATAGATTAGAAGCTCTTTCCTTGAGGAGCTTTACATTCTAGTGGGAAAGACAGACAATAAGACAAAAAATTAAAGTATATGTGATAGGTAATTATAAGTGCTAAGAAGAAAATAGTATAGAAGAGAAGGAGATAGAAAATATTGGTAGGGCAGTTGAGTGTGGCCAGAAAAGACTTCTCTAAGAGGCAACTTTTGAGCAAACCTGAAAGAGCTGTAGAAACCAGACTCCTGGGCATCTTGAGAAAGAGTTCTCTATCCCAGGCAGAGGAAGTAGTAGGTGCAACAGCACTGAGATCATGAGCGGTGTTTTCATGGAAGTTTGGAGCTGAGTGAACAAGCGGAAGAGAAGTAGACGAGCTCAAAGAGGAGAGAGATAGGGACAGAATTGAATAATGTAGTGCCATGCAGGTCTTAATAAGAATTGTTTGGTTCTTACTGAGCAAGATGGGAAGTCATTGGTGTGTCTGAGCACAGTGATATGATCTGACCCCAATTTAACAGAATCAGTCTACTGCTGTGTTGAGAATAGATTGGAGAAAGACAAGGGCAGAAGCAATGTGAATGGGTGGCAGGATATTACAAGAACTTAGGCTATACATGAAGGGATTTCCAATTTTTCTTACTGTTGCCAAATTCCCAAAATGCCCTTCTTCCAATTACTCTTTACTGCTAGTATAGTCCACCGCAAACTGAACATCTTCAAATCTGCAACTGCATTCAACCTCTCTTCCTTTCCTCTTATCATGATAGAATAAATTATCCTCTTTAATGAAAGATAGACAGTAAAATACACTGAGTCAGAATATTTGCTCTAGAAATAGAAGCTTGAGTTATAATAATTTCTCTTCCACCTAAATTATGTGACTTGGGAAAATTCCTTAGAAGTTCTGTGTCTCAGTTTCTTCATCTGCAACATGAAGACAACGGTAAGAATTACTTCAGAAGATGGTGTGAGGACCAAAATGAAAAAAAAAAAAATCCATCATTGTGAAGAGATCCTGGCACATAATTAAAGCTCAGAAAAACTAGTTTTACTTTCCACGCATGCTAGGGAGCCTCTCCCTCCTCCTTACTTGAAAACCTTATCCCAGTGATAATTCTCCCCTTCTCCTGCATCTTCAACATTTCCTCCTAAGTAGATTCTTCTCATCAGTAATTGGACATGCTCAGCTCTTCCCCGCTTTAAGAAAAAGAAAAAAGGGCTCCCTGAATCCACCCTTGTATTACCTCAGTTTTACTATAAACTAGAGAGCCTCATACCAAGATGAAAGTGTTGATGTCTTGTTCAAGAGGGAAAAAATGAGAAAAGGAAGAATGTAAAGCAATACTAAATGAGATGTTACCAAATAGCTACCACTTCTCATGAAAGCTCTAAAGTGTACATCAGGTTGCTCAACAGATGTAATTGCTTGACATTTGCAATTTTTTCCAGGCAGGCTGCAAGAAGAAAACGTGACCCTAGTAGTCCCAGGAAGAAAGAAAGGTGAGGAAATTGATTTGCCTAACTCCCTCCTAGCTCTTGTTTTCTATTGAGCAGTGTGTAGCCCTCGAGGAGTTCACTTCTCCACTGTTTCGAATTTTGTGGTCTGGTACTTTTGGATGTCAGATTCCACACTGGACTCTGTCAGTGTGGTTATGATTCCTCCAAGCTCAGAAATGGCAAGAGAAGCCAAAAAATTAAGGGGTGCAGCTTGTCATCTTGGCTGCATAAAAAGTAGCCACGATGGAGGGCTTGGTGTTCCCAGGGCAAGTTGAACCCAGATGTGAACCTGTGTTGGCCAAACACAATTAGTTGTCCTGCACTGGGGCCAATGGTCTGGGAGGCAGGTGGTGCCACAGGAATATGAAGAGCCACATAGTATATACAACTAACTGATAGTACCTACAGCTGCTACAGCCCTATAGCCTTCTCAGTTTTACTACTACCTCTTCAACTCTTTTCAAGCTTCTTGAAAGGATTGTCTACATAATGTTTCTTCATCTTTATATCCTGTAAATTCTAAAATTTGGCTCCCACACTAACTCTAACCCTTTATTCCATAGCTTCCAGTACAGTGATCAATGATCTTCATGGCCCTACATCCAATAACATTTTTTAATCCTCATCTTATTTGACCTTTCAGAGTTATCGGATGTAAATTGACAATTTTCTTCCCTAGGCAATCTCTGTCTTTGTCTTTCAAGACAGAAACTTCTGATTTTCCTCCTATCTTTCTGGTTGCTGTTTTCATGTATTGTCCGATACTGTGATTTTTTTAAGTGATAGGGATCCTCCAGGTTGGACTTAGTCTCTCTTTACTTCTCTCTGTACATGCTCTTCTTTGATATCTTATCTATTCCATGACTTTAACTGACAGTATAATCCAGAGCTGCCCCCACTAGAATCTTTGACCTCACCTTTTCTTCTGAGCCCCATTCCATCTGTTGATAGGCTTTTTTATTTTGAGACAGGTTCTCGCTCTGTCTCCCAGGCTGGAGTCCAGTGGCAGTGTGATCACAGCTCACTACAGTCTTGACCTCCTGGGCTCATGTGACCCTCCCATCCCAGCCTCCTGAGATGATGGAACCACAGGTGCACACCCCACACCTGGGTAATTTTTAAATAATATTTAAATAAATACAGGGTTTTGCAGGGTCTTGTAAATACAAGGTTTTGCAGCCTATGTTGCCCAGGCAGGTCTAGAACTCCCGGGCTCAAGTGATCCTACTGCCTCAGCCTTCCAAAACGTTGGGATTACAGATGTCAGCTACTATGCCTGGCCTTGACAGACTATTTTTATTTGGTGTTTTTATGGACACCCCAAACTCAACATGCTCAAACTTTAATCCATATTCTACCCCACAAAGCAGCAACTCCTGTAGTTTCTTTTCTTCATAGACAACCCTGTAACTCATTTGATCATTCACACAAGACATTTGAGAATTATCTTTGACTCCCATCCCTATCTCAGTTTCCCAAATCCTAATCATGACTGATCCACTCCAAAAGAGTTTCCATGTCCCAGAAATCCTTTCTTCATCTTTTCCTATACTTTCCAGATAAACTTCTCAAAAATGTTCTCTTATTCTTGAAATCTACATTTCCTCAGGTTAGTCCTCAATCTTCTAATCATGCATCAACCCATCCCATATGACTTTCACTCACATCACCTGTTTGGAACAGCCTGTCATCACGCCACAACCTCCATGTGGCTAAATCCAAAGAGAAACTTAAAGGTCTCATGTTACTTAGCCTTGTAATAGCATTCAATAGTATGGGTGTCTCCACGCCTTGAGACATTTTCTTTCCTTTTCTCTGTCAAGAGATTTTAACCTCATCTTTTTGGATTTTTCTTTTGTCTGTGTGGTAGATTCCTCATTCTTTACCCAGCAATTAAATGTTGGGATTACTGTTAGCCCTCCTTATCTGCAGATTCCACGTCTGTGGATTCAACCGACCAAACAGGGATTAAAAATATTCCACACATACGAAAGCAATATAAAGTAACAATACAATAATTAAAAATAATACAAATAAATAACAATACAGTGTAACAAAGATTTACCTAGCATTTACATTGTATTACGTATTATAAGCAACATAGAATTGAAGTATACAGGAGGGTGTGCATGAGTTATATGCAAATATTATGCCTTTTTATATCAGAGACTCCAGCATCTGTGGATTTTGGTATCCATGGAGGGGGACCTGGGATCAATTTTCTGTGAATACCAAAGGATAACTGTCTTCTATGCCCTTTTTCCCTGGGCAATTTTATCCATCCTATTACTTTAAATGACAATGTATACACAAGGTATACTAAACTTGCATCTCCAGCACATACTTTTCCACTTACTTTCAGATAGAATGCAGGTGCCTATTTGCATCTCTT
Source organism: Pongo abelii (assembly GCF_028885655.2). Taxonomy (NCBI): domain Eukaryota; kingdom Metazoa; phylum Chordata; class Mammalia; order Primates; family Hominidae; genus Pongo; species Pongo abelii. The sequence continues at coordinate 122,065,867 of NC_071988.2, read as the reverse complement.
CTTGAATAGCTCAAGACAGCCTAAACCTCAACATCTGCAAAACCAAACTTATGAGCCCCTCCTGAAACCTAGTCAGTTTTTTTGTTCTTTACCACTGTAAATGACACTGCTATTCTCTGAATTTTGTAAGGCAGAAACTTAGCAACATTTCACTCTTCCTCAATCCTTAATTGAATCCTTCACCAAGTGCTCTCAATATTACCTTCCAAGTTCCCCCTAATTTATTCATTTCTCTTCATATCTTCTACCTTCACTCTAGTTCAAGTTTTCTATCATTTTGTGCCTGGAATTTTTCAGTAACTTTTTTACTAGACTCCCACATTTTCTCTTACCTCGGTCAAATCCATTCTCAATACAGGAGACTGGGTGATCTTGTCAAAACGCAAATCTGTTCCTATGCTCTTATCATAGAGGCTTATATTCTTAACACAGCTCACAAACCCTTACCTCATCCTCCTCAACTTCCTTTGCAACCTTATCTCACCCTGTGTGTCTGTCATTGCACTAACTTTCCAGACACATTGGCCTCCCTTCTGTACCTTGTCCCTTCCGTGTTACTTCTTGCCACAAGACCTTTGTGGGTTTTCTTCCTGTCTGGAGTGGTCATCCCCATTTCCTTTCTGCCCCAGCTACTTTGACTTGTTAACTCTTAAATATCCTTCAAATTGAAATGTAATTGTCACTTTTCCAGGAAAGCCTTGACATATTTCCTAACTGGATAAAATCTTTCATTTATACAAATTCTACTAAATCAAATTTTCAAATAATATTTTCTCATAGCATGTCATATCAAATAGATGTTTAAAATGGACAATTACTATGCATACTTGATTAATATCTTTTTCCAGCCCCAATCCAACCAATCTTCTCATGAATATTGCCAGCCTCATGAGAAGAACTTTGCTGGTGCTCACCATTTTGTCCCTAGTGACTGAAACAATAATGAACATATAATAGACTGTTAAGATATGCTGGATAAACAAATGAATGAAAGTATATAGAATATTCCTTAGGGGCTTCTCTCTTTTTGAAGATTTAGATATTACTGAAAACTTCAAAATATGGATGACTGGAATGTCCTCTACATAATCCCGGTGAAATTACTATACTGGTTAAAAGCTGAGCTCCAATGTTAGGCTGCCTGTATTCAAACTGGCTTTGCCACCCAATATTTGTGATCTCTGCAAATTACTTAACCTTTCTAAGCCTCCATTTCTGATAAATGAAGATAACTATACTATGGCCCACAATCTCTGTGAGGATAAGATGAAGACATGCAAGTAAGTAGCTCAGCACAGCCTGTCACATAGAAACTGCTAATTAAATGGTAGCTGTTGTAATTACTGACCTGATTTCCTCAAGCTTCCTTCCTTTTCTACTCATGGATCTTTGTGAGCTATTTGTATTCCACCTTCTCAGCGAACTTGGTGGAAAATACACCTCTTGCACCTTTCACAAGAAATCTAGTCCCATTAAACTTATTCTCATTTTTGTAGTTTTACTGAAGATGTGTGTTTTCACAGAGAGTTGCCTAGAGTCCAAGGTAGCCTACCCTCTCTTTGGCCTTTGCTGCACTTCTCTTCTCTAAACCACCAGTCTATACTTAATTGCTTTCCCCTGACTCCCCCATGAACAGATGTCTGTGATTTACAGTCTAGTTTTCCTTCAGCAACTTCTCCTGTAAGGAACAGCCTTGTTAGTTTCATTTGTTTATCTCTTTTTGCTAAGGATTATGGTAAAGAACAGCATTTCCCTTCTCACAACATCAGCAACTCACTCCCCTGCCTAGAAGGCTTTTCTGAAATCTCTTGGCCCTTAATATAAAGCTCAAGGCAAGTTACATGACCTGGCTCCTGCTAGTCTTTCTGGTCTCATGTTGTGCTACCACCCTCCTGCTCATTTCTCTGTAGCCACAATGACCTATTTTTCTCTGCCTTGAGTGCAATGAGATTTTGCTGTTTCAAGTCCTTCACAATTTCCCAACACTCTCCCGTTGCCTGTTTAAGACTCAATCATCCTCTGGGTCTGGATTTAATACCTATTCATCAGAGAAGTCTCAATTACTAAAATTGATTTCCCTTGTTATATAGTTTCATTGCATAATACACATTTCTCTAATAACTCATCACAACTGTAATTAAATAATTTTTAATAATTGTTTATAATTATATTTCTATATTTTAATTAAATAAATAGTTACATATTGTTACTTAAATAAGAAAGGTGTATGTCTGCCCTGTTCATTGTTTCATACTTAACTTCCTTAGAGTCCAGTTGGTGAGGTCATAATGGGTATTCAACAGATATTTGCTGAATGAATGATGATTTAATCTTTACATACTATTGCATTTTTTTACTTTAGTTTTTCATAGCATTCCCAAATTATTCAAAAGTCTGAAATCTATTTCTTTTTTAAATTTATTTTTATTTTTAATTTTTGTGGGACATAATACATATATATATTTACGGGGTGCATGAGATGTTTTGATACAGACATGCAATGTGAAATGAACATATCATGGAGAATGGGGTATCCGTTCCCTCAAGCATTTGTCGTTCGAGTTACAAGTAATATAATTGCATGGCTTAAGTTATTTAAAAATGTACAATTAAGTTATTATTGGCTATAGTCACTCTGTTGTGCTATCAAATAGTAGGTCTTATTCATTCTTTCTAACTGTCGTTTTGTATGTATTATTCATCCCCACCTTCCCGCAATCCCACCACTTTATTTCCCAGCTTCTAAGAACCATCCTTCTACTCTCTACATTCATCAGTTCAATTGTTTTGATTTTTAGATCCCACAAATAAGTGAGAACATGCAAGGTTTGTCTTTCTGTGTCTGGCTTATTTCACTTAATAATCTCCAATTCCATCCATGTTGTTACAAATAACTGGATTTCATTCTTTCTTATGGCTGAATAATACCACATTGTATATATGTGCCACATTTTCTTTATCCTGTCATTTGTTGATGGACACTAAGTTTGCTTCCAAATCTTAGCTATTGTCAACAGTGCTACAACAAACTTAGGAGTGCAGGAATCTCTTTGATACACTTATTTCCTTTCTTTTGGGTATATATCAACAGTGGGATTGCTGGATAATATCATACCTCAATTTTTAGTTTTCTGAGGAACCTCCAAACTGTTCTCCATAGTGGTTGTACTAATTTACATTCCCTTCACTGTAGTTTTTATTTGCATTTCTCTGTTGATCACCTTTTCATATGTCTATTTTCCATTTGTATGTCCTCTTTTGAGAAATGGCTATTCAAATGTTTTGCCCATTTTTTAAAAATCAGATTACTAGATTTATTTCCTATAGAGTTGTTTGAGCTCCTTATATGTTCTGGTTATTAATCCTTTCTCAGATGGGTAGTTTGCAAATATTTTCTCCCATTTTGTGGCTCATTTCTTCACCTTATTTGTTGCTTACTTTGCTGTGCAGAAGTTTTTTAACTTGATGTGAGGCCATTTGTTCATTTTTGCTTTGGTTGGCTGTGCTTGTGGGGTACTGCTTAAGAAATTTTTTGTCCAGACCAACCAATGTCCTGGAGATTTTCCTCAATGTTTTCTTCTAGTAGTTTCATAGTTTGAGGTCTTAGATTTGTCTTTAGTCCATTTTGATTTGATTTTGTAAATGGTGACAGAAAAAGGTCAAGTTTCATTCTTTGTATATGTATATCCAGTTTTCCCAACATCATTTATCAAGGAGACAGTATTTTCCCCAGTGTATGTTCTTGGCACCTTCATCAAAAATGAGCTCACATTAGGTGTGTGGATTTGTTTATGGGTTCTCTATTCTGTTCCATTGGTCTATGTGTCTGTTTTTATGCCAGTACCATGCTGTTTTGGTTACTATAGCTCTGTAGTATAATTTGAAGTCAGGTAGTATGATTCCTCCAGTTTAGTTGTTTTTGCTTAGGATAGCTTTGGCTATTCTGGGTCTTCTGTAGTTTCACATAAATTTTAGGACTTTTTTTTCCATTTCTGTGAGGAATGTCATTGGTATTTTTACAGGGATTGCAGTGAATTTGTAGATTGCTTTGGGTAGTATAGATATTTTAATAATATTGGTTTTTCCAATCCATGAACATGGAATATTTTTCCATTTTTTAGTGTCCTCTTCAATTTCTTTCATCAGTGTTTCACAGTTTTCATTATAGTGATCTTTCACTCCTTGGTTAATTCCTAAGTATTTAATTTTATATGTGGCCATTGCGAATGGGATTACTTTGTTATTTCATTTTCACATTGTACACTGTTGGCATTTAAAAATGCTACTGATTTTTGTATGTTGATTTTGCATCCTGCAAATTTACTAAATTTGTTATCAGTTTTAATAGTTTTCTTGCAGAGTCTTTAGGTTTTTTCAAATATAAGATTATATTTGAGCCCCCTCAGTGCCCCACCCCTCTGTGGCCATGCTGGTACCTAAGGTGCTAGACAAAATTTCCTTTACTTTTCCCTCTGCTTTTCTCAAGCAGAATGAGTTTTGCCCTGTAGCCAACCCAGTGGGTAATGTGCTGAGTCTCACCAGAAGACAGCAAGTCTCAGAGTCTCATCCAAGGCCCTTGATGTACTACCTGGGTATCACTGCTGGTTATTCAGGATGCAAGGACTCTTCAATTAGCAGGTAACAAATGCTGCAGACACTGTGTCCTTTCCTTCAAGGCAGTAGGCTCCTTTCTGGCCCAAGGTGTATCTAGAAATGTCATCTGAGACCTAGAGGGCCTGGAATGGAGGCATCATGACTTTTATCAGTGTCCTGTCTTGCAGTGGCTGAGCTGGTATCCAAGATGCAAGACAAAGTCCTCCCCACTCTTTCCTTTCCTCTTTTCAAGCAGAAGGAAGAGGTCTTTTCTGAAGCCATGAACTGTGCAGCCTGGGGGTAGGTGAGGAGAGATGCCAGCACTCCCTTGGCTGCCCTAGCTGTTGTCTCAGTATGTCGCATGTCCCGCCAGTCTCCTGTCTTTGGGCCTCGTTCAGCACTAGGACCCAACTAAGATTTACAGTCCTTATGGCCTAGACTGCCTTTCAAATTTACTTGAAGACAGAGAGTGCTGCAGCCCTCTGTGGCAAGGTTTGTAGATACTCAAGTTCTAACTGCTGGGATTCATGATTCTCCTCTAGCTAGGGCTGGTTTAAATGTTCCCTCTGTGGGCAGGCATCAGTTGAGTTTGGTCTGCTTTTCCTTTTTGCTCCAACAGAATGGCACTGAGTTCAGTGCCTCACAATTGCCGCGTTATCCCTCCCCCAGTGCCCAGAGAAGCTCTCTACACCATGCCACTGTTGTTGCCTTGGCTGGGGAAGGGGTGGCATTTGCAATTCAGGAGTGTTTTTTCTATTTTTTCAGTGAACCTTTCAGCAATATGAAGTTTTTTTTTTCTTTTTTTATTTTATTATTATTATTATTATACTTTAGGTTTTAGGGTACATGTGCACAATGTGCAGGTAAGTTACATATGTATACATGTGCCATGCTGGTGCGCTGCACCCACTAACTCGTCATCTAGCATTAGGTATATCTTCCAGTGCAATCCCTCCCCCCTCCCCCCACCCCACAACAGTCCCCGAAGTATGATGTTCCCCTTCCTGTGTCCATGTGTTCTCATTGTTCAATTCCCACCTATGAGTGAGAATATGCGGTGTTTGGTTTTTTGTTCTTGTGATAGTTTACTGAGAATGATGATTTCCAATTTCATCCATGTCCCTACAAAGGACATGAACTCATCATTTTTTGTGGCTGCATAGTATTCCATGGTGTATATGTGCCACATTTTCTTAATCCAGTCTATCATTGTTGGACATTTGGGTTGGTTCCAAGTCTTTGCTATTGTGAATAATGCCGCAATAAACATATGTGTGCATGTGTCTTTATAGCAGCATGATTTATAGTCCTTTGGGTATATACCCAGGAATGGGATGGCTGGGTCGAATGGAATTTCTAGTTTTAGATCCCTGAGGAATCGCCACACTGACTTCCACAATGGTTGAACTAGTTTACAGTCCCACCAACTGTGTAAAAATGTTCCTATTTCTCCACATCCTCTCCAGCACCTGTTGTTTCCTGACTTTTTAATGATTGCCATTCTAACTGGTGTGAGATGGTATCTCATTGTGGTTTTCATTTGCATTTCTCTGATGGCCAGTGATGGTGAGCATTTTTTCATGTGTTTTTTGGCTGCATAAATGTCTTCTTTTGAGAAGTGTCTGTTCATGTACTTCACCCACTTTTTGATGGGGTTGTTTGTTTTTTTCTTGTAAATTTGTTGGAGTTCATTGTAGATTCTGCATATTAGCACTTTGTCAGATGAGTAGGTTGCGAAAATTTTCTCCCATTTTGTAGGTTGCCTGTTCACTCTGATGGTAGTTTCTTTTGCTGTGCAGAAGCTATTTAGTTTAATTAGATCCCATTTGTCAATTTTGGCTTTTGTTGCCATTGCTTTTGGTGTTTTAGACATGAAGTCCTTGCCCATGCCTATGTCCTGAATGGTAATGCCTAGGTTTTCTTCTAGGGTTTTTATGGTTTTAGGTCTAACATTTAAGTCTTTAATCCATCTTGAATTGATTTTTGTATAAGGTGTAAGGAAGGGATCCAGTTTCAGCTTTCTACATATGGCTAGCCAGTTTTCCCAGCACCATTTATTAAATAGGGAATCCTTTCCCCATTGCTTGTTTTTGTCAGGTTTGTCAAAGATCAGATAGTTGTAGATGTGTGGCATTATTTCTGATGGCTCTGTTCTGTTCCATTGGTCTATATCTCTGTTTTGGTACCAGTACCATGCTGTTTTGGTTACTGTAGCCTTGTAGTATAGTTTGAAGTCAGGTAGTCTGACGCCTCCAGCTTTATTCTTTTGGCTTAGGATTGACTTGGTGATGCAGACTCTTTTTTGGTTCCATATGAACTTTAAAGTAGTTTTTTCCAATTCTGTGAAGAAAGTCATTGGTAGCTTGATGGGGATGGCATTGAATCTGTAAATTACCTTGGGAAGGATGGCCATTTTCACGATATTGATTCTTCCTACCCATGAGCATGGAATGTTCTTCCATTTGTTTGTATCCTCTTTTATTTCCTTGAGCAGTGGTTTGTAGTTCTCCTTGAAGAGGTCCTTCACATCCTTGTAAGTTGGATTCCTAGGTATTTTATTCTCTTTGAAGCAATTGTGAACGGGAGTTCACTCATGCTTTGGCTCTCTATTTGTCTGTTATTGATGTATAAGAATGCTTGTGATTTTTGTACATTGATTTTGTATCCCGAGACTTTGCTGAAGTTGCTTATCAGCTTAAGGAGATTTTGGGCTGAGACAATGGGGTTTTCTAGATATACAATCATGTCATCTGCAAACAGGGACAATTTGACTTCCTCTTTTCCTAATTGAATACCCATTATTTCCTTCTCCTGCCTAATTGCCCTGGCCAGAACTTCCAACACTATGTTGAATAGAAGTGGTGAGAGAGGGCATCCCTGTCTTGTGCCAGTTTTCAAAGAGAATGCTTCCAGTTTTTGCCCATTCAGTATGATATTGGCTGTGGGTTTGTCATAGATAGCTCTGATTATTTTGAGATACGTCCCATCAATACCTAATTTATTGAGAGTTTTTAGCATGAAGTGTTGTTGAATTTTGTCAAAGGCCTTTTCTGCATCTATTGAGATAATCATGTGGTTTTTGTCTTTGGTTCTGTTTATATGCTGGATTACATTTATTGATTTGCATATATTGAACCAGCCTTGCATCCCAGGGATGAAGCCCACTTGATCATGGTGGATAAGTTTTTTGATGTGCTGCTGGATTCTGTTTGCCAGTATTTTATTGAGGATTTTTGCATCAATGTTCATCAAGGATATTGGTCTAAAATTCTCTTTTTTGGTTGTGTCTCTGCCAGGCTTTGGTATCAGGATGATGCTGGCCTCATAAAATGAGTTAGGGAGGATTCCCTCTTTTTCTATTGATTGGAATAGTTTCAGAAGGAATGGTACCAGTTCCTCCTTGTACCTCTGGTAGAATTCGGCTGTGAACCCATCTGGGCCTGGACTTTTTTTGGTTGGTAAGCTATTGATTATTGCCACAATTTCAGCTCCTGTTATTGGTCTATTCAGAGATTCAACTTCTTCCTGGTTTAGTCTTGGGAGGGTGTATGTGTTGAGGAATTTATCCATTTCTTCTAGATTTTCTAGTTTATTTGAGTAGAGGTGTTTGTGGTATTCTCTGAGGGATCAGTGGTGATATCCCCTTTATCATTTTTTATTGCATCTATTTGATTCTTCTCTCTTTTTTTCTTTATTAATCTTGCTAGCGGTCTATCAATTTTGTTGATCCTTTCAAAAAACCAGCTCCTGGATTCATTAATTTTTTGAAGGGTTTTTTGTGTCTCTATTTCCTTCAGTTCTGCTCTGATTTTAGTTATTTCTTGCCTTCTGCTAGCTTTTGAATGTGTTTGCTCTTGCTTTTCTAGTTCTTTTAATTGTGATGTCAGGGTATCAATTTTGGATCTTTCCTGTTTTCTCTTGTGGGCATTTAGTGCTATAAATTTCCCTCTACACACTGCTTTGAATGCATCCCAGAGATTCTGGTATGTTGTGTCTTGGTTCTCGTTGGTTTCAAAGAACATCTTTATTTCTGCCTTCATTTCGTTATGTACCCAGTAGTCATTCAGGAGCAGGTTGTTCAGTTTCCATGTAGTTGAGTAGTTTTGAGTGAGATTCTTAATCCTGAGTTCTAGCTTGATTGCACTGTGATCTGAGTGATAGTTTGTTATAATTTCTGTTCTTTTACATTTATTGAGGAGAGCTTTACTTCCAAATATGTGGTCAATTTTGGAATAGGTGTGGTGTGGCACTGAAGAAGAAGTATATTCTGTTGATTTGGGGTGGAGAGTTCTGTAGATGTCTATTAGGTCGGCTTGGTGCAGAGCTGAGTTCAATTCCTGGGTATCCTTGTTGACTTTCTGTCTCATTGATCTGTCTAATGTTGACAGTGGGGTGTTAAAGTCTCCCATTATTAATGTGTGGAAGTCTAAGTCTCTTTGTAGGTCACTCAGGACTTGCTTTATGAATCTGGGTGCTCCTGTATTGGGTGCATATATATTTAGGATAGTTAGCTCTTCTTGTTGAATTAATCCCTTTACCATTATGTAATGGCCTTCTTTGTCTCTTTTGATCTTTGTTGGTTTCAAGTCTGTTTTATCAGAGACTAGGATTGCAACCCCTGCCTTTTTTTGTTTTCCATTTGCTTGGTAGATCTTCCTCCATCCTTTTATTTTGAGCCTATGTGTGTCTCTGCACGTGAGATGGGTTTCCTGAATACAGCACACTGATGGGTCTTGAGTCTTTATCCAATTTGCCAGTCTGTGTCTTTTAATTGGAGCATTTAGTCCATTTACAATTAAAGTTAATATTGTTATGTGTGAATCTGATCCTGTCATTATGATGTTAGCTGGTTATTTTTCTCGTTAGTTAATGCAGTCTCTTCCTAGTCTCAGTGGTCTTTACATTTTGGCATGATTTTGCAGTGGCTGGTACCGGTTGTGCCTTTCCATGTTTAGCACTTCCTTCAGGAGCTCTTTTAGGGCAGGCCTGGTGGTGACAAAATCTCTCAGCATTTGCTTGTCTGTAAAGGATTTTATTTCTCCTTCACTTATGAAGCTTAGTTTGGCTGGATATGAAATTCTGGGTTGAAAATTCTTTTCTTTAAGAATGTTAATATTGGCCCCCACTCTCTTCTGGCTTGTATGGTTTCTGCCGAGAGATCCACTGTTAGTCTGATGGGCTTCCCTTTGATGGTAACCCGACCTTTCTCTCTGGCTGCCCTTAACATTTTTTCCTTCATTTCAACTTTGGTGAATCTGACAATTATGTGTCTTGGAGTTGCTCTTCTCGAGGAGTATCTTTGTGGCGTTCTCTGTATTTCCTGAATCTGAATGTTGGCCTGCCTTGCTAGATTGGGGAAGTTCTCCTGGATAATATCCTGCAGAGTGTTTTCCAACTTGGTTCCATTCTCCCTGTCACTTTCAGGTATACCAATTAGACATATATTTGGTCTTTTCACATAGTCCCACATTTCTTGGAGGTTTTGCTCATTTCTTTTTATTCTTTTTTCTCTAAACTTCCCTTCTCGCTTCATTTCATTCATTTCATCTTCCAGGGTTGATACCCTTTCTTCCATTTGATCGCATCAGCTCCTGAGGCTTCTGCATTCTTCACATAGTTCTCGAGCCTTGGTGTTCAGCTGCATCAGCTCCTTTAAGCACTTCTCTGTATTGGTTATTCTAGTTATACTTTCTTCTAAATTTTTTTCGAAGTTTTCAACTTCTTTGCCTTTGGTTTGAATATCCTCCTGTAGCTCGGAGTAATTTGATCGTCTGAAGCCTTCTTCTCTCAGCTCGTCAAAGTCATTCTCCATCCAGCTTTGTTCCGTTGCTGGTGAGGAACTGCGTTCCTTTGGAAGAGGAGAGGTACTCTGATTTTTAGAGTTTCCAGTTTTTCTGCTCTGTTTTTTCCCCATCTTTGTGGTTTTATCTACTTTTGGTCTTTGATGATGGTGATGTACAGATGGGTTTTTAGTGTGGATGTCCTTTCTGTTAGTTTTCCTTCTAACAGACAGGACCCTCAGCTGCAGGTCTGTTGGAGTACCTGGCCAGCCGTGTGAGGTGTCAGTCTGCCCCTGCTGGAGGGTGCCTCCCAGTTAGGCTGCTCGGGGGTCAGGGGTCAGGGACCCACTTGAGGAGGCAGTCTGCGGGTTCTCAGATCTCCAGCTGCGTGCTGGGAGAACCACTGCTCTCCTCAAAGCTGTCAGACAGGGACACTTAAGTCTGCAGAGGTTACTGCTGTCTTTATGTTTGTCTGTGCCCTGCCCCCAGAGGTGGAGCCTACAGAGGCAGGCAGGCCTCCTTCAGCTGTGGTGGGCTCCACCCAGTTCAAGCTTCCAGGCTGCTTTTTTACCTAAGCGAGCCTGGGCAATGGCGGGCGCTCCTCCCCCAGCCTCGCTGCCGACTTGCTGTTTGATCTCAGACTGCTGTGCTAGCAATCAGTGAGACTCCGTGGGCGTAGGACCCTCTGAGCCAGGTGTGGGCTATAATCTCCTGGGGCAGCATTTCCTAAGCCAGTCGGAAAAGCACAGTATTTGGGTGGGAGTGGCCCGATTTTCCAGGTGCTGTCTGTCATCCCTAGAAAGGGAACTCCCTGACCCCTTGCGCTTCCCGAGTGAGGCAATGCCTCGCCCCTGCTTTGGCTGGTGCACGGTGCGCTCACCCACTGACCTGCGCCCACTGTCTGGCACTCCCTAGTGAGATTAACACAGTACCTCAGATGGAAATGCAGAAATCACCCGTCTTCTGCGTTGCTCACGCTGGGAGCTGTAGACCGGAGCTGTTCCTATTCGGCCATCTTGGCTCCTCCTCCAATATGAAGTTATAAAACCAGGTACTATGAGGGCTTATCTGATTTTTGGTTCTTAGAAAGGTGTTTTTTTCTATGTCGATAGTTGTTAAATTGGTGGCTTTGTGGCAGGGGACGAGAGGGGGTAGGGAGGGGATGCTTGGTGTAGCCTTCTATTCTGCCATCTTGCTCCACCTCTCCATCTATTTCTTAAGCCCCAAGTTTAATTTGGGATGCTGAACTTGAATCCATTGTTATTATAGTCCGGCTCTCTCTTATCAGAGTGCTGGAGAGGGCATAGGAGTGGACCAAGGGCAAAGAGGCTGGTACAGAGCCTGACACTGACCTGCTTAGCTTCCAAGACTTCAGTGTGAATATCGAACTAAATGAGGACTTTTCAAGTTTCTTTTACTGTAAAAGCACCCAGCCAAATGACTTCTCTTTGTTTTATAGATAGTGTACAAAAAAATAAAATCATCATTAGTTTCGTAGATTTACTTATATGATCTATTCATCTGATCAAGAGGTTTCTTTTCTATGGTTTTCCCAGAGTGAACTGAACATTTTTTTCCTGAGTGGTTTTGAGTTGTTTTACTAGTTAGCGTCTGCAGCATAAATAATCAGAGACAACTCCTCAGGAATATAAGAGGAGTTTAGAGATTGTTCTCAGACACACAAAGCAGATAAACATTGTTTAGATACATAGGGGCTTGAGAAGAGTGTACTTTCCTAGTTGATTTGGTGTCAATAAAATAGAAGTATTTGCCTTTTTGAAGAAACAAGAAAATAAAACCCACTTCAGACTTCTCTTTGTAAGGGTGATTGATCTCCTATGTAAATTATAATGTTGAACATTGAGAATGTCTGCTCTGTCCTCTAAAGTATGAAAAGACTAGACAGGTTCTGTATTTGTGTGTGCCTGTGTGTGTAAGAGAGAATGAAAGATTGAGAGGCAGAGACTTGATATGGTTCAATGCTACTCTATACAGTTTTGTTGACTTTTGTTCAGAGTCACATTATATTTCATTTGAATATTTTAGACATTTTAATATACTCTACTTAGCCCTCCTAGGAAGGACAAAAACAAGAATTTATGGGGCCTGAAGCTTATAAAATGTGATGGTCATTTTTTATGGAAAAGACATAGGGTATAAAAGTAATCATTCATGTAGAACAAGAGAAAATAGCACAGCAAATCACATATTTTAAATGCCCACAAAGGTCATACAAACATCCTTCTCTAATTTATTTTCTACATGTTTTGTCTTTGTAATATTTGATCACTATTTCACATGACAAAGATTTTGTAAAACCACTTTCTACCACTTTTATAAAACTTTCTCTTTTCTACAGGGAAAAGAGAAAGTCTTTCTCAAGATGGAGTAAACAAAATTTGGGTTACATTCCATGTAGTTGGAATATTGAAATATACGATTTCATACACATGTATGCTTGCTTTTTGTACCACTGACAAGAAATAGAGGTAACATGATAAATTCTGTTTCTCATTAGTTTCATCAAAAATGAAAAAATTGCATTGTGTTACATACTTGAATATATGGCATTTTTAAGTGTTTTCCTGACAAAAGAGAACAAAGGAAGCCACATGCTCTGCTTATAAGTTGATGAAACCAATGATTAGAAGAATTATCCACAAACTAGCATAGGACTCTGTACATTTCAGACTTTTTTGCTTCCACAGCCCATAGAATCCCAGCACCAACAACCGTAAAACACATTTATATTACAATCAGACAACTGGCCTTGCCCATTTACACACAAAGCAAGGGCTGTCAGTGCGGTAAGAAGTAGACATGTCCCTGAAAGTGCTAGTTAGTACACTGTAACAGTTAGCCATAACTTAATGAGACATAGAGGTGACTATATACCACATAATTATATACCACCAAATCCTAACTAAATTTCCCAACTCAATTTCCCCTTAGCCATATCCCCATAATATCCACTTCTTATGCTACCCAGCAGAAGAATGGCAACAGTGGAGAAAGAGAAAATAATCTTAACTGATTTTGGTAAAGGCATCTTCATTTTGCAAATTTTACAGAAAAAAATAAAAACAATGTATGACTCCATGAATACATTGCTAGGTCCCGCCACATGACCTCAGAATGAGCAAATGCAAGTGAAAGACTCAAGCCTAAATTTCATGAGCTTTGTGGTAATTCTGTCTTTGCCCCCAGATCTGCCTCTGGTGAAGTCTCATCCATTGATATATGTTTTTTTCTTACAGAATGTACACTGGGAGAGGCCACTGGGGTGGAGAGGGAGTCTGGCTTCCATCAGAGTGAACCTCTTAAAAAGCCATTAGTCTGAGCCTCGTACTTTGTCTCCTAGATCTTTTGTCTCTTGGAAGGTCAAGGGGAAAGTAAATTTATACTTGGTTATAGCAGGTGCTTTTACTTTTCATTATGTTCATCATGAAAAAATTCATCGAAGGGGATGTATTCTAATATTCCTTTTTGGGAATTTAGGTTATTTTCTGAGCACAAAATGATAGCTAGCATAAGGACATGTCTGAAAAAATGCAAAAGAATGTATTTCAGTAAGCTATGAGTCCTTTTCATATCCTCAATGATAATGTCTCCCTAATGTCTGTGTTTCTGTTCTATATGTAATCCTTGTCCTCCAGACATCTCAGATTATTGTAATCATCAGTAAATAACTTCATTCTGTAACACAACTGCTAATGTCAAACTCAAGGCTAGCTATGAACAAGTTCCCCAAAGCACATATTTTACTGCATCACCTCTGAGCTTAGCAAAATAGCTGTTTGTAGTTGGTGAGGCTTTGTTTTCTCTATCAAATAAAATCACTAAGCCAGCACATAAGCAAACAGAAACATTCCCTTTTATTTTATCTTCATTGACATTCTGACACTTACCAATGAGCTAGAAAAGATGTATGCAGGGCAAGGCTGCAGTCCAAGGGGGATGAACCTCTTTATTTTGGATCAGATCTCAAATGTCCAACATGAGTTGAAATATCTTCAGGAAAACCATGTTGATTCTCATCAAGTGCAAAGTGTTTCATTCCCTTAGCTGTTGATCGACAAGTCTCAGGTTCTACATAGAATTCTCACTCAGTAAACCGTAGGGAAAACAAATAAAAGAAATGAAATACACATTACACACACACACACACAAACACACACACACAAACTATAGCTGTGCTTCCACAACCTTAGCATGCATAAGAATTATCTGAGTGAGCTTCTTAATAATATAAATTTTTGGACCTATTTTTTTAGATTTTGACTGTCTAGTCCATACTTAAAACCTATGCTTATTTTTTAACAAGCATTCATGGTGATTTTTATGTTTGTGATTCACTGCCACACTTAGAAAATCACTCTGCTGCAGTATTTTCAAGCTTATATTTACAAACTAGGACTCTTTTGATGGCTATTAGCCAGTACCACATCAGCTTAGAGACCAATACATTAACCAGCCCTAACATATAGGCAGTAAGTGTTTTCCTTCTTGCTTTCCACATCTAAAAGTTCTTTCTAGTTTTTATTTTTTTTGTTTTGTTTTGTTTCTAGTGTTATAATCCATTTAAATTTTTAAAAATACTGAAGTAAGATGTTTTTTCAGGTGCTAACATGGAATATTAGAATAAGAAATGGGTGTGTATAAATTTTGCTGTTTTAAATGACTGTCAGACATCCTTCTAAATCACACAGTTATAATTTTTCTCTTTTCTTGACTTCTCCTCAATATACTATAAATCGTCCTCCAAAAATCACACTCAAGAACAAGCAAGCAATCAGTGGAACAAAACAGCCACGAAGATCAACTGTGTTCAGTGAATTGTGGAAATTTGGTACAAATTAAAACACCATTAAAACAGTTCTTAGAAATTCACAGCTAACTAGTTCAACATCAATATCAGTTACAGACTTTCTAGGATCTAATCTTGGAAGTGAAGAAAGAGAAGTCTACAAAGAGAAATTTCTGGACAAAGTACCTGATTGTATTGTAAGAGTAGTGTACTCATTGCATAGAGCCATGGTTATTGTAAGAATGCTGTAACTGTTATTTGTCATTCCTTAGAACAAAATAAACATTAATCACTGGGAGACTATCAATGTTTATAAAAACAAAAAAAGGTATACTAAGGAAAAATATAAACTTTTTCATTAAATTTCAGAAATTAGGGCTTAGCGAGCCATCCTTGACCTTTATGATAATTATTTTGGGATTCTGTTCAAAGATGGCCAAATAGGAACAGCTCTGGTCTTCAGCTCCCAGTGAGATCAATGCGCATTTCCAACTGAGCCTCCACTGGTGATACCCAGGCAAACAGGGTCTGGAGTGGACCTCCAGCAAACTCCGACAGACCTGCAGCTGAGGCACCTGACTGTTAGAAGGAAAACTAACAAACAGAAAGGAATAGCATCAACATCAACAAAAAGGACAACCACAACAAAACCCCATCTGTAGGTCACCAATGTCAAAGACCAAAGGTAGATAAAACCACAAAGATGGGGAGAAACCAGAGCAGAAAAGCTGAAAATTCTGAAAACCACAGAGCCTCTTTTCCTCCAAAGGATCACAGCTACTCGCCAGCAACAGAACAAAGCTGGATGGAGAATGACTTTGATGAGCTGACAGAAGTAGTCTTCAGAAGGTCAGTAACAACAAACCTCTCTGAGCTAAAGGAGGATGTTGGAATCCATTGAAAGGAACCTAAAAACCTTGAAAAAAGATTAGATGAATGGCTAACTAGAATAAATAGTGTAGAGAAGACCTTAAATGATCTGATGGAGCTGAAAACCATGGCATGAGAACTACATGACACATGCACAAGCTTCAATAGCTGATTCAATCAAGTGGAAGAAAGAGTATCAGTGATTGAAGATGAAATTAATAAAATAAAGTGAGAAGTTTAGAGAAAAAAGAGTAAAAAGAAGTGAACAAAGCCCCCGAGAAATATGGGACAATGTGGAAAGACCAAATCTACATTTGATTGATGTATCTAGAAGTGATGGGGAGAATGGAACCAAATTGGAAAACACTCTTCAGGATATTATCCAGGAGAATTTCCCCAATCTAGCAAAGCAGGCCAACATTCAAATTCAGGAACTAGAGAGAGCACCACAAAGATACTCCTTGAGAAGAGCAACCCCAAGACAAATAATTGTCAGATTCACCAAAGTTGAAATGAAGGAAAAAATGTTAAGCACTGCCAGAGAGAAAGGTTGGGTTACCCACAAAGGGAAGCCCATCAGACTAACAGCTGATCTCTCAGCAGAAACTCTACAAGCCAGAAGAAAGTGGGTCCAACATTCCACATTCTTAAAGAAAAGAATTTTCAACCCAGAATTTTATATCCAGTCAAACTGACCTTCATAAGTGAAGGAGAAATAAAATTCTTTACAGAAAAGCAAACGATGAGAGATTTTGTTAACGCCAGGCCTGCCTTACAAGAGCTCCTGAAGGAAGCACTAAACATGGAAAGGAACAACCAGTACCAGCCACTGCAAAAACATGCCAAATTGTAAAGACCATCAATGCTAGGAAGAAACTGCATCAATTAATGATCAAAATAACCAACTAACGTCATAATGACAGGATCAAATTCACACATAACAATATTAACCTTAAATGTAAGTGGGCTAAATTACCCAAATAAAAGACACAGACTGAAAAATAGGATAAAGAGTCAAGACCCATCAGTGTGCTGTATTCAGAGACCCATCTCATGTGCAGAGACATACACAGGCTCAAAATAAAGGGATGGAGGAAGATCTACCAAGCAAATGGAAAGCAAAAAAAAAAAAAAAAAAAGCAGGAGTTGCAATCCTAGTTTCTGATAAAACTGACTTTAAACCAACAAAGATCAAAAGAGACACAGAAGGCCACTACATAATGGTAAAGGGATCAATTCAACAAGAAGAGCTAACTATCCTAAATATATATGCACCCAATACAGAAGCACCCAGATTCATAAAGCAAGTCCTTAGAGACTTAGACTCCCACACAATAATAATGTGAGACTTTAACACCCCACTGTCAATATTAGACAGATCAATGAGACAGAATGTTAACAAGGATATCCAGGACTTGAACTCAGCTCTGCACCAAGCTGACCTAATAGATATCTACAGAATAGACATCTACAGAACTCTCCACCCCAAATCAACAGAATATACATTCTTCTCAGCACCATATCGCACTTATTCCAAAATTGACCACATAGTTGGAAGTAAAGCACTCCTCAGCAAATGTAAAAGAACAGAAATCACAACAAACTGTCTCTCACAGCACAGTGCAATCAAATTAGAACTCAGCATTAAGAAACTCACTTAAAACCGCTCAACTACATGGAAACTGAACAACGTGCTCCTGAAGGACTACTATGTAAATAACGAAATGAAGACAGACATAAAGATGTTCTTTGAAACCAATGAGAACAAAGACACAACGTACCAGAATCTCTGGGACACCTTTAAAACAGTGTGTAAAGGGAAATTTATAGCACAAATGCCCACAAGAGAAAGCAGGAAAGATCTAAAATCAACACCCTAACATCACAACTAAAAGAACTAGAGAAGCAAGAGCAAACAAATTCAAAAGCTACCAGAAGGCAAGAAATAACTAAGAACAGAGCAGAACTGAACAAGATAGAGACACAAAAAACCCTTCAAAAAATCAGTGAATCCAGGAGCTGGTTTTTTGAAAAGATCAACAGAATTGATAGACTACTAGCAAGACAAATAAAAAATAAAAGAGAGAAGAATCAAATAAACACAATAAAAAATGATAAAGGGGATATCACCACTGATCCCACAGAAATAAAAACTACCATCAGAGAATACTATAAACACATCTACGCAAATAAACTAGAAAATCTAAAAGAAATGGATAAATTCCTGGACACATACACCCTCCCAAAACTAAACCAGGAAGAAATTGAATTTCTTAATAGACCAATAACAGGCTCTGAAATTGAGGCAATGATTAATAGCTTACCAACCAAAAAGAGTCAAGGACCAGATGGATTCAGAGCCGAATTCTACCAAAGGTACAAAGAGGAGCTGGTACCATTCCTTCCGAAACTATTCCAATCAATAGAAAACGAGGGACTCCTCCCTAACTCATTTTATGAGGCTAGCATCATCCTGATACCAAAGCCGGGCAGAGACACAACCAAAAAAGAGAATTTTAGACCAATATCCTCGATGAACATCGATGCAAAAATCCTCAATAAAATACTGGCAAACCGAATCCAGCAGCACATCAAAAAGCTTATCGACCATGATCAAGTGGGCTTCATCCCTGGGATGCAAGGCTGGTTCAACATACACAAACCAATAGACATAAACCATCACATAAACAGAACCAATGACAAAAATCATACGATTATCTCAATAGATGCAAAAAAGGCCTTTGACAAAATTCAACAGCCCTTCATGCTAAAAACTCTCAATAAACTAGGTATTGATGGAACGTATCTCAAAATAATAAGAGCCATATATGACAAACCCACAGCCAATATCATACTGAATGGGCAAAAACTGGAAGCATTCCCTTTGAAAACTGGCACAAGACAGGGATGCCCTCTCTCATCACTGCTATTCAACATACTGTTGGAAGCTCTGGCCAGGGCAATCAGGAAAGAGAAAGAAATAAAGGGTATTCAATTAGGAAAAGAGGAAGTCAAATTGTCCCCGTTTGCAGATGACACGATTGTATATCTAGAAAACCCCATTGTCTCAGCCCCAAATCTCCTTAAGCTGATAAGCAACTTCAGCAAAGTCTCAGGATACAAAATCAATGTGCAAAAATCGCAAGCAGTTCTATACACCAATAACAGACAAACAGAAAGCCAAATCATGAGTGAACTCCCATTCACAATTGCTTCAAAGACAATAAAATACCGAGGAATCTAACTTACAAGGGATGTGAAGGACCTCTTCAAGGAGAACTACAAACCACTCCTCAAGAAAATAAAAGAGGACACAAACAAATGGAAGAACATTCCATGCTCATGGATAGGAAGGATCAATATTGTGAAAATGGCCATACTATCCAAGGTAATTTATAGATTCAATGCCATCCCCATCAAGCTACCAATGACTTTCTTCACAGAATTGGAAAAAACTACTTTAAAGTTCATATGGAACCAAAAAAGAGCCTGTATTGCCAAGATAATCCTATCCAAAAGAACAAAGCTGGAGGGATCACGCTACCTGACTTCAAACTGTACTATAAGAATACAGTAACTGAATCAGCATGGCACTGGTACCAAAACAGAGGTATAGACCAATGGAACAGAACAGAGGCCTCAGAAATAACACTACACATCTACAACCATCTGATCTTTGACAAACCTGACAAAAACAAGAAATGGGGAAAGGATTCCCTATTTAATAAATGGTGCTGGAAAAACTGGCTAGCCAGTTGTAGAAAGCTGAAACTGGATCCCTTCCTTACACCTTATACAAAAATCAATTCAAGATGGATTAAAGACTTAAATGTTAGACCTAAAACCATAAAAACCCTAGAAGAAAACCTAGGCATTACCATTCAGGACATAGGCATGGGCAACGACTTCATGTCTAAAACACCAAAAGCAATGGCAACAAAAGCCAAAATTGACAAATGGGATCTAATTAAACTAAAGAGCTTCTGCACAGCAAAAGAAACTACCATCAGAGTGAACAGGCAACCTACAAAATGGGAGAAAGTTTTTGCAACCTACTCATCTGACAAAGGGCTAATATCCAGAATCTACAAAGATCTCAAACAAATTTACAAGAAAAAAAGAACCCCATCAAAAAGTGGGAGAAGGATATGAACAGACACATCTCAAAAGAAGACATTTATGCAGCCAACAGACACATGAAAAAAATGCTCAGCACCACTGGTCATCAGAGAAATGCAAATGAAAACCACAATGAGATACCATCTCACACCAGTTAGAATGGTGATCCTTAAAAAGTCAGGAAACAATGGATGCTGGAGAGGATGTGGAGAAATGGGAATGCTTTTACACTGTTGGTGGGAGTGTAAACTAGTTCAACCATTGTGGAAGACAGTGTGGCGATTCCTCAAGGATCTAGAAATAGAAATACCATTTGAACAAGTGATCCCATTACCGGGTGTATACCCAAAGGATTATAAATCATGCTACTATAAAGACACATGCACATGTATGTTTTTTGCAGCACTATTCACAATAGCAAAAACTTGGAACCAACCCAAATATCCATCAATGATAGGCTGGATTAAGAAAATGTGGCACATATACACGATGGAATTCTATGCAGCCATAAAAAAGGATGAGTTCATGTCCTTTGCAGGGACGTGGATGCAGCTGGAAACCATCATTCTGAGCAAACTGTCACAAGGACAGAAAACCAACCACCACATGTTCTCACTCATAGGTGGGAACTGAACAATGAGAACACTTGGACACAGGGCGGGGAACATCACACCCCGGGTTCTGTCATGGGGTAGGAGGAGGGTAGAGGGATAGCATTAGGAGAAATATCTAATGTAAATGACGAGTTAATGGGTGCAGCAAACCAACATGGCACATGTATACCTAAGTAACAAAACTGCATGTTGTGCATATGTACCCTAGAACTTAAAGTATAATAATAAAAATAAATATATAAAATACTGATTTGGGGAAAAAAATGAAGAAAAGAGAGCAATGTGTTCTATACAATACAGTAGATAATGAAATTTAGAAATTTCTTTTTGTGACAGAAGCAACAAGAACAGCAGCAACAATAAAAATAGAGAAGCCATCCAGTGACATATAAAGACGGATTTCATAGAGAGATGACTTGGTTGGGTCACAATGGATCAGAGCCTAGCTTTCAGTTTAATAAGATCAGAAACTCAGATTTATCAGCTGTGGAGTATTAAACAAAACTAGTTATATTCAGAAGAGACTGGGTGTATAGAAACACAAATTTAACTTATTAATTTAAACAGAGCATAATTACTGCTAAGGTGATGGGTCAGCAGGCTATTTTTTCAAGAGGAGAATTCTACTTGGGTAGCAAACTTATAATTAGGAATTTTTTTTTGACAGCATGAAATAAAACATGATACTATAATTAAACTTATGGGACAGAATGCCTTTATAATGGAATCACACCTTGATCACTGTGTCTCAAACTTGAACATTCACAAAAACATCTCAAATAGAAAGAAAAAGCTTTTCCTAAAAGTTTTTAGAAAAACACTGAGAATACAACCATTTTCCTTCAAGAGTTAGAGGTATTTTTTTCTTGTTCTATAAATCAGGATGCAAATATAATAAGATTCAAAAGGGAATTTATGAGTGATAATTACAGGCAATTTGGTATGTTTGGAATTTAGGGCTCAAATCATAAGAAATAATTTTCTCTCCCATAGCCTGGACTCATTTCCATTTGAAAAGATCAAGCCAGGTTTAATTAGTTATGAGTTGGCCATATAAATAACATTTATAATTTAAAATAAACTGGTAAAAATTCTGTAAAAGTGAATTTCTGCTTTTAAAAATCTGAATATGCTGATGTTAAGAAGGCTTGATAGGAGTCAATTAGGAACACTTAAAGAATCCTAAAGTGAATGCCTTCTGCATGGATGTCAGCAGTGAAGACCAAGAAATGCTGCTGCTATCTTTTAAATAGTCAGAAGCACACTTAAAAATACATATATATACATATATATTTCTTATGTATAAAAGTATATATACATAATATATATATATTTTTTGTGTGTGTATATATACACACATTTTATAATGGTCTAAGTCAGTAATTATTAACTGAGGGTGACCATCAGAATCACTGGTGGATTTTTTTTCTCATATGCATGCCTGGCCTCTACCTTGTACTTTCTAAATAGAAATTTCATGGGTGAGGCTTAAACATACATGTTTTTGAAAAGCTCCATGGGGTAATTCTGATACTAAGATTTGAGGTTAAACACGGGCAACACTGCCGGTGTTATAGTGTTAGGACAGGATATCAGAATTCAAAACCTAATGGGACAGGAAATTTGGATTCTATGATTGGAAATGTGTTCAGATGCAGCACTCATCTGCTTGTGAAAGCCATTACGATGTCATTTCCTCTGACCAAAGACTGGATTTGAAAGAATGGGTTGGGTTGGGTCCCAGCTTTGTTGTTCATCCAAGATGTTTTTATGTTTAGTCATATATATGGGATGGGAAATTACTAAGCCAATCCTAGTTTAATAAAGTTGAAAACATTTGTAAATAGCTTTATTTGATGATGAAATGAAAAGAGTTTATTTCGAGAAGTTGGATGGAAAATCAATTTGCATTTTACTAAAATTGTTTGCATTCTAGCAAGGCAGGGAATTTGATAATGGTCATGTTTTTAATTATTAACACCCTGTTCCTAAGTTTCTGAGATTTCAGGCCAGCCCAAGAATCAAGACAGAGATGGCAAGATCTGAACCTGAGGGGGGACTGAAAAC
Organism: Pongo abelii; assembly: GCF_028885655.2. NCBI lineage: Eukaryota > Metazoa > Chordata > Mammalia > Primates > Hominidae > Pongo > Pongo abelii. The sequence goes on along the minus strand of NC_071988.2, from coordinate 122,043,017 downwards.
AAAAGCCTAGATGTGAAACAGAAGTTAAGAGCCAAAAAGTGATTCATGAGCTTTCAATTGGGTCAGTGAGGCTGCAATTACATTTTATTGCTAAGTGGAGCAGGTGATTGGGGGAAAGTTAGTAGGAAACAGAACCCAGTAAGATGTTCCATAAGGTTGAGGTCAGAGCTGAGAAGTCAATCTATTTTATTTAAAAAGTTAATTATTTTGTGTCAGGCTAAAACTAGGGGGATAAATGACTGAGACAAACTTCTGACATTGAAAAATTTACCGTCTAGTGTGGAAGGCTACTAATGTCTGAAAAGCATGACCAGTTCAGTCTTAATTTCATCAATTAAGATTTTTGACCAGGCACGGTGGTCACGCCTGTAATCCTAGCACTTTGGGAGGCAGAAGGTGGGGGGATCACCTGAAGTGAGGAGTTTGAGACCAGCCTGGCTAACAGGGTGAAACCCTGTTTCTACTAAAATTACAAAAAATTAACTTGGCATGGTGATGCATGCCTGTAATCTCAGGTACTCAGGAGGCTGAGGCAGGAGAACCACTTGAACCCGGGAGGCAGAGATTGCAGTGAGCTGAGATCGTGCCATTGCACTCCAGCTTGGGCAACAAGAGAGAAACTCCGTCTCAAAAACATTTTCAAGAGAAGGTAATAAGAAATTTTACTGGTCAGGATAGGCTATGCTATGCTTCAGTAGCAAAATAAACTCGAAATCTCTAGGGTTTTTATAATTTTTGGTTTTATATTTAAGTCTTTAATCCATCTTGAGGTAATTTTTGTATAAAATGTAAGGAAGGGGTCTAGTTTCAGTTTTCTACATATGGCTAACCAGTTTTCCCAGCACCATTTTTTACATAGGGAATCCTTTCTCCCATGCTTTTTTTGTCAGGTTTGTCTAAGATCAGATGGTTGTAGATGTGCAGTCTTATTTCTGAGATCTCTATTCTTTTCCATTGGTCTATGCATGTGTTTTTATACCACAACTATGCTGTTTAGGTTACTGTAGCCTTGTGGTATAGTTTGAAGTCAGGTAGTTTGATGCCTCAAGCTTATCAGAATAAACAGCTAATGTATGAGGGGCTTAATACCTAGGTGATAAGTTGATAGGTGCAGCAAACCACCATGGCACATGTTTACCTATGTAACAAAACTGCACATCCTGGACATGTATCCTGGAACTTAAAATTAAATTAAATTAAATTAAAAAATAAATCTCAGTGGCCTAATGCAATAAATGTTTATGTGTTGCTCATCCAAATTTACAGTAGATTTGTGGTCAGGGTTGGAGAGCTCTGCTCTACAGTCACCCAGGGACTCAGACTGCACCGTTGGGAATACAGGATATCAAAGGTCACATGAACAACAAATAGAAAACATAAAGTATGCATATCTGCTCTTCTATGCATTGTACTATAAGTGACACACGTCACTTTTGCTTAAAGCCCCTGCCAGAACTAGTCACATCAGCCTACCCAGTACAGAGAATTAGTCATTCAGTAAGCAGTAGAAATCTTCGCCACAGATGTAAGCCAGTTTTGACAAGAGTATTGGGGAAAAGGTGTAGAACATTATCATTTGCGAAATGTCTCCACAGGAGAGCAGAATGTTGATGTGAGATACAGTACCCAAAGACAACATCAAACTAAACTACCAGTAGGTAGAGGCCATTCTGAAGGGTATAGGCTGGGCTAAAAGAATCCTGGAAGAGAGTAACTAAAGAAGATTGGGAATGAAATATAGGCAAAGAGCAAGAAGCAGTTTCTCGAATCCCTGAGGATTAGTCCAGGAGCCATTAGTAAGGTAACTCCTTCACTGAGTTATGTGGAGGAAGGGTTTGTTATGAGGAATAAACCAGTGCAGATACTCCATTTCTATTATAACTTAAAATTTACATGTTTCTATGAATACCAGAGCACTCGAAAATACCAGAATACTCTTCGTTTGCAAAAAAGAAAAAAAATACATTTTTTAAAGAATTAACTCCAACTTTCATTGCTCTGGAAGTTAGGAAGTGAAAAAGAAATATATCGTACTTTTAAGTTGATTCAGATCTGGTCCTGTGAAAGTTTCCTTTGATTATTACACAGAGCCAGACAATGCAAAAGGGGACTCGGCAAACTGAAAACAAGAACTAAACGGGTGTACGAAAGGATTATTTAAAATATAATCACAGATAAATTAATCAAGCTAGACAGAGGATGCATATGGTAAAACATGAATTGCATTTAGGTGTCACACACTTAAATGTCACATTTTTGTATGAACATGTATGTAAAAATTCCTGGCATATGCCAGACACCCAATAATTTTTTAATAGGTGCCATACAAGAGAAGAATATTTCTGTAAGATGCTATTCCTGGAACACCAAAAATGGGACATCGAGCAGAAATCTTGGACATGAAGTTCATGGCTGGCAATAGCTAAGCTATATGGAAAGTTGAACAAACTGTTGAAGAACTTTACAGCTGCCTTGTTATTCAGAATTTATTTATATATTCCAGAATTCCAAAGAAATAATCATCTCAATTCTTCATTAGATACAATTAAGATTGATTATTGATGTATTAATATATACTAGGAATTATAAACTTCTTGGAAAAGTCTCATTTTTCCTATTACGATTTACATAATTAATGAAAATTATCCTCTGCAGCTCAGTTTGTATAGGAAGAATCCATTCATGACAGTGATTTCCAGAGCTTCTTAAGGCAGATGAGGATGAAAGAATGGTACTTGGACTTTTTAAAAACGTGAGTTGTCCAGGAGGAGAATGGACTGCCTGACAGAGTAATGAGCCTCAATCATTTCATCTGTCAGCATGGAGGCTCACTCAGCATTTGCAGGGGTGTTCCTGTGTTAGGACAAATTTGTACTAAATTAACTTTTTGTATGTCTCATCTCTGAGCCACTGTGGTTTTATAATTTCCCTGTATTCATGTCCTTATATATCAAGAGACTTATTCAAGGTTAGGGAGTTGATGTGAGGTATGAGAACCATCTTTACATGTTGAGGAATAAAACTGGGATGGACAGTTGGAGAATGTGAGAGATAAGCTCTTGAGAAACTTCAAGAATCAATTTGCTATGATGCTTTCTTTTCACATAAGCAATAACAAAATACCACTGGACCTGGGTCACTGGCAGTTGATTAATAGGAATGTGGTAGGTGAGAAAGATAGTGATTTTACTGGCATAAGTTTGGCCAAATGGCTGGGCCCTCCCACTGTTGATGTTCATTATCCATTTTGGCTCTGAGGAAGGGAGACTTAATATCTCCACAATCATGGGCTCTAAATATCTCTTTGATTTCAGCTCCGTTCCCACTAATCTTCAGGAGATCACCCAGTTCCCATTTCAAATAGGCAAGTAACAAAAACAAGCTGTTTGATTGCATCTCCATTGAAGAAAGCACTTGATATTTAAAGTACCTTGAAGTAGAGCATAGAACAAATTCCTGATGATTAGAGTTGGGATTCTGTATAATCAGTTCAAACCAATATTTTGGGACTCTCATCATCTGAATATTTCTTAGGACATTTCTTAATCACTCTAGAATATGATGGTTTATAAAAAATCCTAACAACTGAAAGATTCTAGAAGTTTAAGGTTAGTAGGTTTTTTTCTGTTTTTTGTTTTGTTTTAATATGTACTTTTAGAAGACTTTCTGGAATGTCACTTAATCCTCTAAACCACAGTAGAAAGTTGGCATGATATTTATCCTATTTTTCTGTGGGGAAGCTAAATATGGAGAGGCCAAATAGCTCAGCATAGAGGGGCCAAATAGCTCAGTAAGTCACATAAAACTAAGGCAGAGACAGGATTTGAACTTGAGATCATGCTCTTTGCCAGTTTATGAAATTACTTCTTGGCTTTCCTCTCATTTTAGATAATTTTATTCAGGGTAATGAGCCGGCTAAGAGGAAGAAGGCAAGTATGGAAAGGGAGTTTAATTTGGGGCCCTAGTAATGGTGCTATCTGAATAAATCTTTTCAGTGCCACATAAGCTAACATAAATCATGAGTGTTGGAGTCTTCATTATACAATTTCTTCAGTGTCAAAGATGTCAATGACAGGCCTTGATATGCATTTGGAAAGAATTATAAGATTGCTCTTGCATGACCTCCTAGCAGCTACCTTTTCTTTCAGCAAGCAATTCAGAAGATGAATTGTGAAAAAGAAACAAACAACAACAACAACAACAAAAAAGAGCAAAGACATGTTTTCATCTCTCAGGTTAGAGTGGTTCAGTTCTCTTCACATATTTTCCTTTATTAAAGTGCTTTTAAATTATACACTTCCTAATAATGAAAACATTCCAGCAGGTTAGAATACAAAATGTTTAATAAATATATGTATAAATATACACTCAAAATATTAAATTAAACAAAATGTATCAGGTCAAGAGAAGTGTTTTTGTTGTTAAGAGGCAAAAACAGTATGTGTTTAATCTGGAAGATCTTTTTATGGAAAATTTAAAAATGTGATAGAAACTACCCATAATTCATTTCAGAAGATAAGCAATGTTAACATTTTGTATCTTACTCTCTCTTGCTCTGTATGTGTATGTATGTATATGTGTATTTACATATACATACATATACATGTATATACATATATACACATTTACATGTATATACATATATACAAGTACATTCACATATATACATGATAAGCATATGTATATATATGCATATATATGCAACAAAGTGTCATGAATATATTTCCGCATCTATGAAAAGTTATCTAATTAGTATTTTGTGGCAGAATAATATTCTTCCTCAATAATTAATGTTTTGACAAATTTTTGTAATTACATGGACTTCAATGAACATCTTCATTTTTAGAATAAGTTCCTAAACATATAATTGCAAGCTCAGAGTGTGGTTCTTTAACAGTTTTGATGTATATTGCCTAGTCACATCTCAGAAAGGTCATATCCCAAGAATAAGATAGTTACTTTATTTGAACATTTATCAAAAATGAGTATTGTTATAAACTATACCTAATTATATATAAAAGGCAAAATACGTTGTTTCAATGTTGAGATATTCGTTTGTTTGATCTCTGGTGTGATGAATACAGTTTTGCATTTTACTGGCCCTCCATTTCTTGTGAGATTTTTTTTTTTTTTGCCTTTTTTCAGATGTAGAGTCATTGTTTTTTAGATCAGAAGTAATTTTTTAAGATAAATTATCATGTACTGTGACAAAATTTTTTATTTGCCTTTCAAACTCATGGTATGTTATGCCAAAAATATTTTAATTTTTGTGTAAGCAAATGTATGAAGTCTTTCTTTTATGTGCTTTGCCTTTAGTGTCATGCATAAAATGTCCTCTTTACCTCAATTATATATAGTAGCCCATATTCTCTCCCAGAATTTTGTGCTTTGTTTTTTAAATTTAAACCTTTAACATATAAGATTAACATGTAAGATTTGGTATTTTAAGTAAAATAGACACTTAATTTTAAAATTTTCTTAGATGGTTAACACATTGTCAAAAAACCCCACAATAAATATATACCCTATTCATCACAGTTACTACATGTTAAACTCACCTATATTTAATCTCTCTCTCTATATATATGCATATACACACAAGCATGCATATGCAAACACATATCTGTAAATATATCTGTGTGTATATTTATGTAGATAGCAACAAATATAAATATTTCTGTGTCTGTACTTTCTATTCTATGCCACTGATCTGTTTGTCTCCCCTGGCAATCATTACTGTTTTAATTAAATATTTTACTTTAAAAATACCTTCCGATTTAGTAAAGCAAGGCTGACCCCTCCCCTCATTATTACTCCTTTTTTTTTTTCTTTTCTGTTCTTATATTCTAAATTTTTTTTGGCTAGCATTTTAAGATGTTTCTTAGTTTTTGTTTTTCATCAACAGGCCCTTTGTCTTTTAAGTAGCCTTAATATTCTACTGTCAAGCATTCTTAGAATAGGTATCTAGTGTACTAAATGGAAATGCATAGCACTCAGTGCTGAGAAGTCCAAATGAGATCGAATCCCTGAAGAAATTATTGTGACGAGCATCAGTGGTGACTCTGAGTACTGACAACTTGAGTACAGAAGGAGCAGGAAGTGAGGCAATGTGAGGGTTCGACTGTGATTTCACATGGCCACACCCCAATTTATTTCTGGAAAGTGCATGTGACATCTATTCACATATGTTCCTATCTTTATATTCTCCAGGATATGCCAAATAAAGTAACAACGCCAAAGGCAGTCTGTTTTAGAAAATCAACTAGAAGAGGGTAAAATACAATCTTATGCACAAAATAGAAACTTAGCTCTTCTGACCCTGGTATAACATTGGATAAAACAAGCTAACGTTTTTAAGTGTTTTGAGCAGTTGACTCAGTCTAACTCGTTTTGTATGAAGTATTTTCCAGCATGGTGCAATAGTGAAACTGTGTGCCCTCCTTGCAAACAGATAAAGGTATAATTTTTGAACAGTTTTTGTTTTTATGTTTGTTTGTTTGTTTTGTGGGGAAAATGAATCTACACCGATTCATTGACAATGTTGTCCAGTAAAGTCTCATGAGTAAAGGTACATAAAAGGATGATCAGCTAAAATGAGACATGAAGCCTGCAGCTGAAGAAAAATATAACGTCACTGGCACACACGGGGCTTGTACCCAGGACTGTGGCAGTGTTATCACCACGTTTTAATCACTCACAACTGACATCAACGTGACCCCTGCTATATAGATTATCCAGCCTGGTTGGCATTCCAGTCTTAAAGAGTCAACCTCTCCCAGCTTCACTGATGTGTGATGGCATTTCACCCACTGCCATTCCAATCGTGTCCCCTAAAGAAGAGTGTTTATGAGGTGTTATAAGTAATTGTTCCTTATTCATCATCAAAGTTCTTTAGTAAAAACCAGGACTGATCACTAGACATTCACATGTCTTTGCTTAATTATATTAAAAAAGCCTGAAAAACTTCTCTGTACACCCTTTGAAAGTCTTTTTGCTTACTCAAGAGCAGAGCACAATCTATTTAATACAATTTTTCACTTACATCCAAAAGGTGGCCTTCACTAATCTGGCTTTCAAGTTGGAAAGAGAAAAGTTAAGTTGATTCCTGATGGATTTTGCTCTAAAATTTAATCCTCGTCGGGCAGTGAAAGCCTCTTTATCCCAACTGAGTAGCTGCTAAATGAGGCCCCTTTATAACCACTTCAGAATGCACTTTCAAAACAAAAGTTAGAAGGCGCTATGATCCATTCTCAAGAAGGATCTGTTTCTGTTCAAAACCAGTCCTGACCTTTCTGTTGAAGAAGAACAAAATAACGTAGTAACAAAAACACAAGTGGCTGCCAAAGGAAGAGAGAGAAAAAAAAAAGAGTTCCTGTAAGGGACTGAAACAATAAATCTCCTCTCTGCTGAACTCCCAAAGGGAGTGTGTGTATTTCCTCCCGTTCTTTATCAGAGCCCCCAAAATAAGTAGGAATGGGCAGTGGCTATTCACATTCACTACACCTTTTCCATTTGCTAATAAGGCCCTGCCAGGCTGGGAGGGAATTGTCCCTGCCTGCTTCTGGAGAGAGAAGATATTGACACCATCTACGGGCACCATGGAACTGCTTCAAGTGACCATTCTTTTTCTTCTGCCCAGTATTTGCAGCAGTAACAGCACAGGTATTTTTGTCTCTTATTCCTCTGGTGGTACAGATTGGAAATCACTAGTAGGTGACTCAGCCTCAGTTTACTTTCAGGGATCTTCCCCTGACACTTAGATGCAGCAATTCCTTTGATGAGTTGAGTGTTTGGATGTTGACTTGGAGTGCATGGAGAAGGCTTGAGAGAGACGGTATTTGTTTCTACTGAAGGGAAATGTTTGCGGGTACAGCAGCCTGAAAGCGTGTTTGATGAAATCAGAAAGTACTGGAAATATACAATGGCCTCTTTAGAGTATAAAAATCTGGGAATAGAATGCTAGTTAAAAATGTACTCTCTCTCAAAAATGTATTCTTTTCAGACATAGTTCAGAAATAATAAGATGGGCGTGCGTGGATGAAAGGCTGTAATCGGAGACATTATATTGCAGATGTTAGCCTGTATTTTTCCCAACTATTTTTCAGCTCTGATAAATTGAGGAGTTGAGTAAAGCAGCCTAGGGAAGTGAGTCCTAATATTTTGAGGTAGGGTGAATAGAGAGAGATTCATTTGATTACCGTCTACAGACTTTTGCTGAAGAAATATGCATATATCTAAACATACACATATATTTTGCATAACATTTCAGGAATTTATAAACATAAAAATCCTACCTATTGACTTCTGGTTAAGAAACTCAGATAAAAAATAGGTTTGTATCTTCATAAGCCTTGAATATATTAATGGATAATTTCAAGAACGATTTACATTTGACTTTTAACCCTTCCTGAGTGATTGAAAATAAACTGTTAAATGTAATCAATATTTATTAGGTTCCTACCCTGTACTGCAAGGAATATAAAAACAAGTAAGAAGTCCTTGCCCACAGTGGTAGAAGTACTACTGCGAGAAATAAGCATGTGATTTTAATACAAAATAGATTTAATAAGTGTGAAAATTGAAGAACAAACTACCATAAAAGAACACAATTGGGAAAGACTGATTCAGACTCTGAGGGGTCTTGGGGGGAAAAAAAACAAAAACATTCATTTCTAATTTTATTTTGCTCATTCTCAACTTAAAAGATTACTGCCTACAAAATCTTAATTTACAGTGATAATGTCGGAAGAAGATAAGTACATCCCTCCCTGAACAACATTTTATCAGTCATTTCTATGTAAATATCTATGTAAATTTAGTACAAATTTAAAAACACTTCAAATTCACGCACATTTGCTTATCATGCATCTTGGAGTTTCTGGGGTTAAGTTGCAGCAGGTATCAAGGCCAGAAAATTTAACTTAGAAGAGTTACTAGAATCTGATTTTTTAAAATAAAGAACATTTATGTGGTGCCACAGAAATCATTGCACTAGCTTATAAGTAACTTCAGTCCGCTTGGGGAAGACTGATAGGAATCTCAATGCCATGGAAAATATTGCTCACAATTAGATGTGTCAGATTAGTATAAAGTCTGAAAGTCTGGCTTAGGCTGCTCGCTGCTCCAGGTCTGCAAGCATCCACGAGTACAATACTTTGCCAGCATTGTTAAACTCTGAATAGATCATTCATCCTTCCGAAAGTAAAGTGGAATAGCATCAATAGAAGTAGCCTGCAATACCTGGCCTTAAGAAAGACATGAAGGTGAAGGACAATCCAGAGATGTCCTGGCAGGTTTTTCTGTTATGGTCATTTTGGGAAAATACAAACCTCCTTTTGCTCACTGGTAATGAGCTCAACCTGTTAACAGTTCTTCTTTCTAATGAACTGTTAACCCCTGTAGGATAATTTCCCATTTGAGCAGAGACAATAGTTACATAATAACTATCTCCTTCAAGTCAGCCAACAAGTCTACTTGTTAACTGAAGGCCAGTATCTGTAAACCAACAAACAAACCAAACCTACTCTAATTGTCTTAGAGAGGAGGCTATAGCTCAAGAGTATAAATTGACCATTTGAGTGGAGCATGAAAGGATTGGAAGATAATTTCCCATCTACATGTATGATTTTGTTGTACCTGGTTCTGCCTGTTTTTTGTGGTTTTTGTTTTTGTTTTGCAGATTGGGCACAGGGAATAAAGCATTTCCTAAGCTGACTGAGTACATTTATTTTTCCTTAACCCCTAGTTCCAGATCCACATTGATTTCAGAGTTTTACATGTTCTTCAAACTTAGGAATGATTAACATATTTCATCAGCAAAGTTGATTCTTGGGGGCGAGGAGGGAGGCATTTCATCTGCCTTAAATTCACAAGCTGTCAAGCAGATCCATGCTCTTTTGTGTAGTAATTTATTCCTAAATAATGATCTTTTAGATAAATTGACTACTTTTCTTTTCTTCTGATGTTTTTGTCAGTCTCAGATTTAAATAAATACAATATAGTCTTTCGTGCTGTTTGTGAAAATCAAGGGAATCTTTCTACATCACAGTCAGTGAGTTACTTTTTATTACTTGGTTGGTGGCATAATATTTTTTCAGTCTCCAATTTGGAAAGCTGTTCTATTGAAATATGTATGGAAGATTTCTGAAAGGGAACTGCCATGCTTTCTTAAGGTTTTCTAAATTGTATTTAAAACTGAATAGACCCCTACAGTGGCTTTTAAATCTAGATGTATGGATGAGCTTTTGACTTTCAGGGCTGAGAGAAGTTAATGAAGAGAGATTTCTCCAAGAAGAAGGAAACAATATGCATTTACTCATCAAGTGCCACTTGCTTTTTGAAATTTACCTTAACTTGGGAAATATTAAAATGTTGTAGGCATTCTCAGACAGGGACAAACACCATTTTCTTTACTGGTATATGAAGAAGGATTTAATTGCTTGGAGAAATTCATTTGTTAGTGATTGAACATTAATTTCATGAAAAAGAAAGATCAAACACACTATCAGCAGACTGCATGCTAAATATTATAGGTTTATAGAACTTAATAAAACTTAACCCTCACCATAGAAGTGGAGGACAGAGGAAGATGAAGGAAGTTATTATAAATTTGGTTATATTGTAGGTTTTAAGAGGTAAATACTGACATAGAAAATTTAAAACTAGTCTGGTTTTGGATGTAAGGACATCTGAAACGGCTACATATAAAAGTGGAAATTATTATAAGCATTGAAGCTTGAAAATCAAGAGGTTCTAGAGGAACGGAATTTATTGAGTAGATATATTGAAACATTGGTATATTCTAGTCTAGAAACCTAAAGAGGTCACAATTTGGGCATAGTTAAGTACTGAGAAATAAGGTTGGAAATATAGCCTCAGGAGATATTGAATACCAGGATGAGAAATATTGACTCATATAGTTAATTAGTTTGAGTCTGTAAATGTGTTTGAGTATGGGAATTATATGATCATGGCTATAAAATGGGAAGATTAATCAGTCAGCAGAATATAGATTAGACTACTGGAGTCAAGAGAAATAAAAGGTAAGGAAACTAGGTCAACTGTCATTGCAAGTCTGAGCGTGTGTCAATAAAATGAAAAGAAGGGTCTAGGAAGAGCTTTAAGGAAGTAGAAAGTGTGTGATTTGACATATCATTGACTGGCAGTGAAGGAGAATGTGACTGAAATGCAGAGACAGAGATTTTTAATACCAGAAATAGGAAAATGGCTTGGGAGCAGAGATTAGGAAAGATATGAGGAGTCGGTTTAGTGAGAAAAATGATATTTGGTTTTGGACATGGTGATTTTGTAATCCTGATATTTATGTAGAGATGTTCAATGGTAAATTAAAAGTGTCTGATGCGTAGTTGGAATGACCCTGGAGCCAGAGGTGATGTTGAGAGGTGAATGTTCTTTAGTTCTGAATCCAAATATTTCTTAATCTTGCCCATTGTAACATTAATAACATAGAGAAGCAATTTATCCTTCTTCTGGATGCCCATATATCTAACTCTCCTAAGGCACTTATTTCCAATTCTGTCATAGTTATTTGCATGAATGTCTTATTTCTCTACATTATAAGCACCTTGAAAGTAAGGGCTATATTTGTTACAGATTGCTTAGCAACAGTTCTGAACACATAATAAGGACATAGTTGTCTGAATGAATGGATAATTGAATGAAATAGTTGCCTCCTTATTATTTTCATATTTTAATTTCTTCCTATGACAATCACCTAACAGTTTACTATCTTGTCCTTATGAAAAAGTTATGGACGAGTATGAATCAGAGAACATAATATAGAAAAAAGTCGATTATTTTGATTTCAGTTATGAAAGTGAGCACCAAATATAAGGGAAAGGGATTCTTATCAAAGGTTAGCCAGCTCTCAAACTATAACCACTGTGGGGAAGAATATCTAAACAGAACCAGCTCTACTTATTTTTGGGTATCAAATACTCAATGTAATACATTCCTATAGTTAAAAGTATTCAAGGTGATATCTTATTCTCAACCAACTTCTCAAAAATACAAAATGGCTTTTTTAGAAGTGAAGTTTACAAAAGTAGAAGTTGGAAGAAAGTTAAAAAAAAATCATACATCTTTATGAGTCATTATAGGTAACGTGAGTTGCTTCAGAGTAGATAATTTTGCTAAGTACTTCTGTTGAGCTTAATCCACACCAGTATCTCTTACCTGAAATGGGTAGTCTATTGTAGGAAGACTAGACCAACATAGAACAAATCCAAATGGAAAAGTATTTAGTCTGCAAACCATTTCTTTGCATTCTTTCTTCACTGCTGATTTTTAATAATCCCCACCTAAAAGTAGAAGTGATAATTCTAGAACTCCTACTTTCAAAAGATTTATAACAGTTGTCAGAAACAAATTCTCTGGCAATTTTATCTTGAAGATTGTAGTTATCCAGAAAACTAAGAAAAAATGAATATTTAAGGGTTTCACAAAGCTTTGAATTTACTAGACAACTGCCCATCCTTTCCTTTTCATTGGTGAAGTTACATTCCAAGCTGCAGCTAAATATTTTAACTTGTGAATAATTATCTAATTCAAGTTACTCACATTCTTTTTTTCTTAGTAATCACTTTCCAACTTCCTCTTTGTCTTTAAGAACAATATGAGATGTACGTTTCTAAATACTGAATGTCAGAGTCGTTTTTTTTTTTTTTTTTTTTTTTTTGAGACGGAGTTTTGCTCTGGTTGCCCAGGCTGGAGTGCAATGGTGTGATATTGGCTCACTGCAACTTCCGCCTCCCGGGTTCAAGTGATTCTCCTGCCTCAGCCTCCCAAGTAGCTGGGATTACAGGCACCCGCCACCATGCCCGGCTAAATATTTTTATTTTTATTAGAGACAGGGTTTCACCATGCTGGCCAGGCTGGTTTCGAACTCCTGACCTCAGGTGATCCACCTGCCTCGGTCTCCCAATATGCTGGGATTACAGGCATGAACCACCATGCCCAGCTCAGAGTAGGAATTTAAGTAACTTTCAATTCCTATGTACTGAATCCTTTCCAGCTACTGAATTCCTATCCATTGCAGGTCTGTTAGGTTAGGCTAATAGTACCTTTTGACTGATAGAAGAAGCTCTCTCAGTTAGCAAACAAGATCTTTTTTGTACTGTTGCACACCATGGGAAACATTAGTGGTGTCAATTACATCTAGAAAGGGCACTATATGGTTCCCAAATTTGGAGCAACCATAAGAAAAATAGATTTTTAAAACTTGAATAGAGGTTTCATATCCTGTAGAATGATATATGTAGAGATAATCATAATTAGTCCCAAAGTAGAAGAAGTCACCTTATGAGCATTAGATTCCTGTTGTGTCTTTCCCTACATCTTCTCCTGCCACGTTTACTCCAGCCATTGCTATGGCAACCAGCTACGCACGGGTGTAACCTGACAGCCGCTTGCCTCACTTTAATGCATATATCCTGCTTTCTTTCTGGTGCTATTCTGATATAAAGGTGCGTTTCAGAATCTGGTATTATCAGATGTCTGAACTAGAAGTGCGGGAGCATTAGCATTCTATGAGACAGCTCCTGACAGAAGAGGGAATGGAGCCACTGAATACATAAATGCTTTTCTCTTATATTCCTGCTCCAGTTTCATTGTTTTAGTCCTTTTCTCCTCTTCCTGAGATTTTTTTTTTTTTTTTATAAACTGAACAGAAGCCCTTGTTTCAGGCTCTGCTATTTAGGAAAACCCAGGATTTATTATTTTTCTTGATGAGAACATTTTAGTTTAGATGGTAGTATATATCTAAGTAAAGATTAGTTTCGGTTTCTCTGACACTCTAATTAATATGTACTACCCTTCTTCCTTTTCATTTCAAAGAAAATGAAATATCTTTGATCAATCTTTTGTTAAATAAGCTTAACAATATTCTAAACAGATTCTGTTCTAAGGCAATTATTTGCCTGTTTGCAGTAATGAATTATACTGTGAGGTTAGTAGTAAAAAATGTTGATGTCAGTGATTTTATTCTTTCTGTACTTCTCATCTGAAATGTGAACTGTTTTTTTTAAATCCGTTGAATCAGTCATACTCTAGCTGAAACCTGTATTAGTTGTGTCAAAGACTAGAGAATGGAGATCACAGTTGGGAACAGTCCAAGTTAACCCAAAGAAGTATCGTCACAACATCTACTAACATCTACCATTTATTGTGCCAGGCATTTTACACACATTACTTCCATCACAAATTTCAAGGCCAGCTTTATCCCATCTTACTGATTAAGAAACAGATGCTTGGAAATAGTATAAAGTTACACAAGGGTGGTGTGGCTTAAAATCAAAGCAAGGACTGTCGCTCTTCAGCTACCTTCTGCTGTAGTGACACTTCAGTAAGTTGAGTTTTCTGAAAAAGAATAAGGATAAAGACTTGCCGCTCGAGTAATTTAGAAGTCACTACTGCACCTCACAGCAACTTCAGCCTTCTAAACTGACAACTAAGACTATAATGCCATAAATGAATTTTTACTTAGCAATAATGTTTTCTTAATATTCTGGATTCGATTAATTCTTAGGGGATGGGTTGGAAGGAGTTGTAGGCATTTGCCTACCAGTCATTGTTACGTTGGTTGAAAAAAACATGTACTTGGCTATAAATGTCAGCGAATCTAATACGGGACTTGGAGAAGAAAGAAAGAAACAAAGAGGAAATAGCTATCAGTGAATTAATCACTTGGTGTCACATTTATAATTCTTCTGGAGACAGATTGTCTGAGTTCAAGTTCCAGCTCTGCCACTTACTAGCTGTATAAACTTGGACAAGTTACTCAACTTTTGGCTTCCTCAGCTGTAAAATGGAGATGATTGCCTTATGTGGTTCTTGCAATATCTCTACAAGGAATTACCTCATAGGGATATTGGAAGAATCACACAAGGTAATATGCAGAAAGCACCCAGAATAGTGTCTGATATGAGATAAATGTTATATAAAGTTTTGCTGAGTTTTGGAACTCATATTCTGCACCGTAGATGAAATATTTTATTTCTAAGTTGATTCCAATCCAGAAGCAGAAAATATTTAAACAATTATAATGTTAATTCTCACAAAGTGAAAAATGAGCATCTGAAAATTTTTCACAATAGAACTGTTGTAAGATGACTGCCAAGTAATATTTTAATCACAATATATGCAGGCACAATTTTATACATTATATGCAAACAGGTGTATTTTCTCAAATACATTTCAGATTTATGTTATTTACCTTCGTCTGTAAACTAATCACTCAAATTAATAAGCAAAATTGTGTTTGTATTTAATTAAAATTCTTTTTAGTCTGAAAATGGTCAACATCCTCAAATGTTGTTACTACTCTCATAAAGTATTGAGTGTTGCTTAATCTGAGAGGTTGAATATGTTAGTGGAAGGAAACACGGTCTTAATGTGAAAACTTAAGTTTGAGTCTAGCGTCTAAGTATGTTCAAATTGGCCCAGACATTAAATCTTTCTTAATCCCAGTTTCTGCATGTGAAAAATGGGAAGAAAGATACATATTGACATGGTATTGGTGTTACATGACAATGGGACTACCCATTTTAGATACTGTGCAAGTCATAAATTACTACTAAAACATTAGCTGTTATTGTATAAGTTAACATTAACTCACAGAATCAAGAGAGAAATAGGAAACCGTTCCATAAATTTCAGAAATTTCCCTTACTATTTGAGCCTTTAACTGCCATTGTATCATTTCTATTTTAGCCATAATACCTTTACATAATTTTTATGACTGTTCATATCCAAATGGCCATGTGTTGAAATAATGCTTCAGTTATAAAAATCACACACACAAAACACGGAAAACCATTTGTATCACACATTGAATTTATTTTTAACTGAAGTGGGAAAAGAAATACTTTTTTGTGGTATGAACTGTGAAATCGCTCTCCTAGGGTGTTCAGCAAGTGTGAGAACATAAGCGTTGAGTTCTTGGGCACTCTCCCCAGGATACAAAGGCCACTCCTACATTAATGAACTCAAAGCCATTGTGACAACTCTAAACAACCACGAGAATTCTCCAATTATCTCTCTCTGCAAACCCAGTTTTTAAAAGTGGGACTCACCTTTTTTAAATGCACAGAGTGAACTAACTTAAAGATTTATTAAGTAATTGCATTATTGGGATTAGAATAATTAAATGATGTGATCAATGAACTTTTTTTATTTTTTCTCTTTCCTTTTCATTTTTTGACAGCCTCATTTGTTGGGTACAAGTTTTATATCAATTAAAGTTTAAAATTCTTAAGGTATACAAAGGAGAAGAAAAAATCATTTAAACATCTATTATTAGGTTTTGTTACAACTTAACTGTACATAGGAAGCAAGGACAATTTCTAAGTGATTATTTTTGTGTGTGTTTCCCAAGACCTATTTTTGGGCACATAGGTGATATTTAGTAGCTAGCCCTTGCTTTAATTTGGAGAATTGTGTTTCTTCAAAAGTCAGAAGAGTTGAAAATACCCAAGGCATTCCTAGATTTGTTTTCAGTTACTTGAGGGCAATATTTATTTTTATCCCTGGCCTCTGTAGAGGGGAAGCAGTAAGTGTATTTTGGAATACTCTTTTGGTTGGCTAAACTTATTTGATTTGCTTTATGAAGTTGACCTACCATCTTACTGTTGTATAAATAGCAGAAAATACTTAACTTTGAATTATAGTGACTGTTCAAATCATACCAGAGTGTCGTGAATATCTGAATACAAGTGCCAAGTCATTCCTATTACTTGCTCACATATACAAAAATTAGTGGTCTGTAATTCATCAGGTAATTCTGAACCATTTAGATCAGATTAGTCCCCACCCCAACTAGGATAGACTGTAAAATTATGAAAATTCAATTGTAAAGGCATTTTGATCACATTGTTTGCTTTTCCAACTCTGAAGTCTTAATTCAGTATGTTGAGTAATTAACTTTATCCTAATCTTGTGCAGAAGCAAAAGCACCACATAATTCAGTTGTTCCTAGATCAGTAAATAATCCAAACGCCCTCTGTGCAATTGACGTGAGATAAACCACCTTGTTCTTTGTTAAATACAGAATCCTTTCCCCATAATACATATGCTATTCATTAGAATATTACATAAAAGAAAGGATACTTTCACTCGAAAAAAAAAAGAATGTATTTGGCAATATAAAAACTTTCTTATATTTTTCCCATTGAGCCCTGACTGGTGTGACACTACAGCATACTGTAGTGATGAAGAGTACACTGAACTTTTGAGCCAAGAGCACTTGGGTTAGTTACCAGGGGCCACATGCTTGCTGTGTGACTGAGGCAGGCAAAATTTTTAACCTCTCAAGGCTTTAATTTTCATGTCTATAAAATGAATGTGGTTTAATCAAGTGATATGAAAGATTTCTTCCAGATCTACAGTTCTATAATCTTTGTGTAACACACAATTCTTATACATTTTGCCTGAAGTTATCTTGCTTCATTTTCATCCTGTTATCACTAGATATGCTCCTTCTGGAGCAAGATGTTTTATTCTATTCCCTAATGTTTACTTCCTTAAGAGATTTTTCAGTTAGGGATGTTAGAAAGCACCCGCTTTGCATGTAAAAGGCCAATTCTCTGTCATGAGAGATATTTCTCATAGTACACATCAATAAAAAAACATGTTTTTCATTTTTCCATGTGGTCTCATTTTTATGCAAATTGGAGACATTCGTTAGGAGTGGGGCTAGAAAAAAGACTTGGAGAGAGGGTGGGGACAGAAACCAACATCCAGAAAAAACATTGAGAATAAAAATGAGGTTAAAAGAGATTAAAAAATGAGTTTAAAAGAAAAATGAGGTTAAAAGAGATTGAGGAAATCTCTTTTTCCTCAAAGAGATTGAGGAAATGACAGAGGCTGGGAGAAAGAGAGAAACTGTCTAAGAAAGCTGGGAAGCTGGGAAGAGGAGATGGGGAAACTCATAATTGCTCTAAGAATTTGGGAAGAGTATTCCGCACAGGCCCTCTAGCCACTCTTACAAGGCCAGTACCCAGTGGAGTTCTTCCTTCTTGCCATTAAAGCTCTTGCCAATCCTTCTTCCCTCCATCCACTCAATGTGCAGTGTGTTCTTTTCACTGTCCCATACCCACAAGGAAAGCAGAGATGTTTACCCTTTAAGGAAAGTGTTAGAGTCTAGGGCTTTCAGGGAAAATATTGGTATAAATTTAATCTAAATTATTATTATTATTTTTTG
Organism: Pongo abelii; assembly: GCF_028885655.2. Classification (NCBI taxonomy): domain Eukaryota; kingdom Metazoa; phylum Chordata; class Mammalia; order Primates; family Hominidae; genus Pongo; species Pongo abelii. The sequence goes on along the minus strand of NC_071988.2, from coordinate 122,024,800 downwards.
CTTGTACTAGTTTAAGATAAATTTGGCCAAGGACAGATTTGGTTAATACAAATATTATTTGAAGTGCTGAAATCTCACTAGGCCTACAGGCTTAAATTCCAGCTTTGTCTGACAATCTCCTCGCAAAGAGGTGCCCTTCATCCCCTAATCAGTATAAAATCATATCAATTGCTTTCACTTCTACTATTAAAGTCCCTCATGTTTTCATTAACATTGAATGATCCTGGGCCTCTATCCTATAGGGTACTCAAGAAATCTAGCCACATTTAATAACAGTTTTATTAGAGAAACAACTATGGTATTCCCTTCAGAGTTTCAAGTGGGATCAAGATGCATTAGATAATCCAAACACAAACAGTTCTGGTTCCCAGAGAACTGTTAACTGTAAGAAGAGTTTAAGAATATATAGAGGATTAAATTACTAGCATTTGTGAGCATGAAAAAAATGCAGAAGCTATGATATTATGAATCTAGGCTAGAAGGGCAGTCACACTTCTAGTATCAAAAATCAACAGACTGAAATTTGTCAACTGGTTCATTAGCTTGCCATTACTTAATGAATTAGGATAACTTACAAGAAGAATTTAGCAGTCTATCTTCCAGAATTTACAAGCTAGCAACCCTTGACCTCTAACTTGAATGTGTGTGTTGTTTGGCCACACTAAACATGTGATATACCAGGTGTGTTTTATGACTGTATAAATATTTACAAATATTTTAAAATAAGGAAATTTTGCATAACAATAATAAAAGAAATAAAGTTGTATTTTCAGGGTTTTTTTGACAAATCGGACTTCATATCCCCTCATGATATTATTCAGTTAGATCTGAGTAATAAGTACCCCTTTAAATTGAGAAATGCCCCTTTTTTCTACAAACATATATGCATTTAAACCCTACCTTATCCTCTTTTACCTCTCTGCATGACCCATGGGCATTTGGGTTAATCTCATCACCTATTTCATAGTAGCTGTAGGGTTTTGTCTAAACATTAGGCATACAATTTGCAAAGCTGTCACTATGTTTGTGGTGACTCAATGGATATCGAAAAGATAGGGTTCTGGGAGCCTTTTTCTACGATTAATTAGGCTTGCCAGCTGAATCTCGGAATTTTGAAGACACATTCTAGGTGCCAAATCTTTCCATTTTTCATAAAGATGATTGCTTTTATTAAAATGTGACTATAAATAATTAACTTAGCAGTGATTACCACTCTTGTTTCATAGTCTTAGGAAAGCACAAAACTTAGAAAATGATTTTAAAAACATAGAAACCACAAATCATAAAATGTAGTTAAAATTCCATTTTATTTTTGTTTCCCACTATCTCTTTAATATTGATTTGGTGAATATAAACTTTTCATCTTTGATGAAACTGTTGGAAACCTATGGCTTTTTTGCTCACCCTTAAGAAATGGACAGTTTTGTGGACAACCAAATTTTCAGAGTGTATCAATTAGAAATTAGAATACATAATCCAAAATTATAATTAAAATTTCTCTCTTGTAGGTCATGCCAGTGTGGAGTAGGATTCTACAAAGTGGCTTTTTTTTAGAGGTTCTCTATTTTTCTGCTTCCCTGTTCCCTCTCAAGCTCCTTTCTGACCAACTGTACTGGGAGAAGTGTAAGGGAGGAGTGAGAGGATGAATGAAAGACATTACTTGATGTGGTGCCATAAGCTGTGCTCACAGTCTGGGAGATAGTTAAAGCCCAACTGCTGAATGGTGTACTTTCAAGGGTTCCTCAGAAGTGCACTTTTCAGCCTCTCTCCTCTGTAGTTCCTTGCCTCATGTGGGTGAATCCCTATTCTGGGAGTTCACTGGTTACCCCTTCCAAAGCACTGGTCATCCTTGTTAACTGAGAGCTTCCTAATGTTCCCAGTTCTCCAGGCAGAGCTAAGGAATGGAATTCAGGATAACCCTAAGCCCACACTCTCATTCTCTCTCCCTTTTATTTGGCCCACAGGAAACAGTCCAATACCTCTTTCCCTGGCAACATCCAGCAGTGCAGGCTTTGTAGGGTCCAGCCCCACAGGGTCAGTGGATTTTTCTCCCCGTGTGCGGAGATGAGAGATTGTAGAAATAAAGACACAAGACAAAGAGATGAAAGAAAAGACAGCTGGGCCCGGGGACCACTACCACCAAGACGTGGAGACTGGTAGTGGCCCAGAATGCCAGGCTACGCTGATATTTATTGGATACAAGACAAAGGGGCAGGGTAAGGAGTGTGAGCCATCTCCAATGATAGATAAGGTCACGTGGGTCACGTGTCCACTGGACAGGGGGCCCTTCCCTGCCTGGCAGCCGAGGCAGAGAGAGAGGGAGAGACAGCTTGTGCCATTATTTCTGCATATCAGAGACTTTTAGTACTTTCACTAATTTTGCTACTGCTATCTAAAAGGGAGAGCCAGGTGTACAGGATGGAACATGAAAGCAGACTAGGAGTGTGACCACTGAAGCACAGCATCACAGGGAGATGGTTAGGCCTCTGGATAACTGCAGGCAGGCCTGACTGATGTCAGGCCCTCTACAAGAGGTGGAGGAGTAGAGTCTTCTCTGAACTCCCCCGGGAAAAGGGAGATTCCCTTTCTCAGTCTGCTAAGTAGCGGGTGTTTCTCCTTGGCACTGACTCTACCGCTAGACCATGGTCCGCTTGGCAAACGGCGTCTTCCCAGATGCTGGCATTACCGCTAGACCAAGGAGCCCTCTGGTGGCCCTGTCCGGGCATAAAAGAAGGCTCGCACTCTTGTCTTCTGGTCACTTCTCGCTATCTCCCTTCAGCTCCTATCTCTGTATGGCCTGGTTTTCCCTAGGTTATGATTACAGAGCGAGGATTATTATAATATTGGAATAAAGAGTAATTGCTACAAACTAATGGTTAATGACATTCATATATAATCATGTCTATGATCCAGATCTAGTATAATTCTTGTTGTTTTATATATTTTATTATACTGGAAAAGTTTGTGCCCTTGGTCTCTTGCCTCAGCGCCTGGATGGCTTGCCGCCCACAAGGCTTATTCTCAACATGGTTAACAATTCTCCTGGTCCTACATCAAGGCAGTTAGGCAGCTATCAGCTATCTTTAATTCTCTAGATTTCCCAGGAGTGAGTCAGATCCTAGGCCGTTATGCCTTCTGACTGTAAGGATCACATATTAAAGTAGGTTTGAATTGAGGGAGCAGACAAGCCCTTCTCCTTGGGGATGGAAGAGGTGGGAATGGGATTCAGAAATAATATTCTACAAAGACAACCTCTTCTCAAATAATTACTCTCTCTGCACACATACTTTGATTTTTTTTACTTCATGGACTAGGTAAAGGGTTTACAGGGTTTATCAAACAGGTTATAGATATTTTACTTGAAAATCTGCATATGGTTATGTTTCCCATCTTCTTGTAATTTAACATATCTAGATACCTGGTTAAAACTTTAGTATTCACATGTTGTGCTTGATATCTTGCACTAACATTTCCTTTGAAAATAACTAAAGATCTGAATGTGTATTTTCTCTGGGTTTAATATAATTAGATTATAAATCAATATTATAATTAGGAAAATAAAATATCCGTATCTTTCCCAGCCTGGACAATATGGCAAAATCCTGTCTCTACAAAAGAATACAAAAGTAAGCCAGGTATGGTAGCGCACACCACCCCAGCTTCCTGAGGTGGTAAGCTTGCTTGAGCCCAGGAGGTCAAGCCTGCAGTGAACCATGATCACGCCACTGCACTCCAGCCTGGGTGACAGAGCAAAACCCTGTCTTAAAACTAAAAAATAAAAAAATAGATTGGTGAAAATAATAAAAATAAAAGCAAAACCAATGAAATGGAAAAGAAATACATAGTGCAAAGATCACCCATGTGTAATGATAAGGTTGGTAAGCCTCTGCTGATACTAATCAAGAGAGCAGAAATAAGTGAATAGAAATGAAAAAGGAAATACTACTGCAAATTCTGCCAAAATATAAGTATAATAAATAGATATTACGAAAAACCTTATGCCAATAATTTTGAAAATTTATGTAAAGTAAATAAATTTCTAAAAACTGTAGCCTATCAAAACTGACACAAGCAGAAATACAAAACTTTGGTAGCCCTTAAATTGTAAAAGAAATTGAATCAGCAATTAATAATCTTCTCACACAAAAAATTTCCAGCCCAGTAGGTGTCACATGGAAGTTATACAAAACTTTATTTTATTTAATAAATAAATTCACTTTTATATAAGCTCTTCTAGAGAATAAAAATAGAGGTTTTATTTTCCAACTTATGTTACAAAGTTAGCTTATTGTTGAAACCAAAACCTGACAGGAATGTTATGAAAGAAAAATGGTATAAACCAATCCCATTATGAAAAAAGATTTTTTAAAAACCAGCACAATGTTTAAAACGATACTTTTATTGTATCAAATTGAGATTATATTATCAATGTGAAGTTGGTTTTACACTAGAAAATCAATTGACATAATTCATTACGTGGAAAAATAAAGAGAAATATATGATAATCTCATTGAAGCAGAAAAAACACTTCTGGGCGTTTAATATTTATTGCTGATAAAAATGCTTAGAAAACTAAAACAATAAGAGGATTTTCCTAATCTAATAGAGCAGCTTCAAAAACTATAGCAATCATCGTGAATAATAGTAAAATATTAGCATTTTGTGAGAATAACAATAAAACAATCTTGCCCAACAATTCTACTTTTATAAAATTTTGTACAAAATATCCTAGCTAATGCTGTAAAACATGAAAAATGAATATATTAAGAATTGGAAAGAAAAAATCAAAATTGATATTATTTGTGGATGATATAGGACATTGATATAGGAGTTAAAAAGAAATTATTTAGGCAGTTAATAAGCATAAAAGATTTCTTGGTGGAATTTCCTTTTAATAAAAAGCAGCCCCCAAATCATTTTTTTTTCTAGGGCGGCCTGAAAAATCAAGCCACAAGCATAGATATGCAAGCTTGCATAGGTAAATGCCTGCAATTGTACCAATAAAAAAGGGATACCTGGAAGCCAGGTATATTCAACATGGAGGTTTTCTCTTCCCTTTTCTTTCTTGCCACATGTGCAGGTAACATGGCCCCAGCCAGGTAAAGATCCCATTTGCATAATAAGAAATTAGGGTGGGACAGCCAGGCTCTTCGTGAGCTATGTAAATGTCACATCTAGTCCAACCAATCCACTATGTTCTATATAAATCAGACACCACTTCCTCAAGCCCCTGTATTAAGCCCACTGCATCCTGCCATGAAAAGGAAGACCTTTTTGGAACCTCCCTTCCTCTGCATCGGGGAGCTTTTCTCTTCTTTCTTTCACTATTAAATTTCCTACTTTTAACCCCACTCCTTGTGTGCTGCATCTTCAATTTCCTTAGCACTAGACGACGAACCTCGGGTATTTCCCCAAACAAATGACACCACGTAAACATGATTGTTTAAGTACAGTATTTATGAGAACTTACCGAAAAAAAAACAAAAACCCACTAGAATTAAAGAGTTTATCAGGGTCTCTGTATATAAAGTTTATGAAATCAATTGTATTTCTATTGATGCAACAAATAATTAAAAAGAAAATGTAGCAATATGCCATTTACAGAAACATAAAAAAGCACCTATAAATAATTATAATAAAAGATGTGCATTATTTGTATGAGAATAATTATAAAACTTTATTGAAAAGTTAAAGAAAACTTGAAATAAAGAAAACTGGATTGACTGGGCAATCCAGTATGTGGAATATAAGAAGCTTTTTATAATTTTGTATAAAAGTGCACAAAACCAAGAAAACCTTAGTAATTTTTAAAGAAGAAAAACAGGAAAGGATAACATACTCTACCATTTATAGAGTCCCATAACAAAGATATAGTAATTAAAACAGTCAAATTGGTGCAAGGTAGACAAATCAAGTGGTAGTCACATTGATGCCACATAGATGAATAGAAAAGAATAGAGAGCTCTGAAACTGACTTACAGATATATAGATCTTTGATATAAAACAAAGATGGTACAACAGAGCAGTGAGTAATGATTGATCTTTTCAATAAATGCTGCTGGTACCATTGGGTAGCCAGTGGAAAAAAATAGACTCCTAGATAGCACTACATATGAAAGCTAATTCCAGATGAACCATTGAATTAAATATGGAATGGAAATCTTTAAAACTTAAAAAAAATTAGGAGAATAGCTTTATAACCTTATTTCAGGAAAATACACAAAAAAGCACTAACCATAAAAGAAAAGACATATATTTCATTGCATTGGAATTAATTATTCTATTTATCAGAAGATGCAGTGGCAAAATTGAAAATCTAGCCACAAAATGGGAGAAAATATTTGCCATGTATATATAACTGACCAAAAAATGACTCATCTTAATATAGAAAAAAACTACAAATCAGTAAGAAAAATAAAAACAACCCAATCAAAAAATTTGGCAGACTTAAGTAAGTACTTTCCTTTTATGCAATAATAGAAATAAAAATATGTTTATAGCAGAACTTTTGAGAATAGCCCAAAATTAGTGACAGCTCAAATGTCTATCAATTGCAAAATAAATATGTAAATTATGCTTTATTTGTTCAATGTATTGTATATAGCAATGACAATGACTATAGCTATAATCAACAAAATGAAAAAAATTAAAATATACTGAACAAAACACAATGCTTCAATATGTTGCTATTTACATAAAATTAAAACACTGAAATCTAAACTATATTATATTCACATGTACACATAGAGAGTAGTTCTATAAAGAAAGGCTAAGAATGATTACCATAAATCAGATTAGCAGTTACCTCTAGAGTAGTGGAAGAGGGATATAAATGATACATTTACAGTCCCAAGGAGATTTTACACTGCTGGTAATATTATATTTTTTAATCTGGGTAATGATTACACCAGGTTTTGGCTAAGATTTATTCATTATGTTTACGTTTATATTTTGTCATGTTTTGGTCTTTTAGCTTTTATAGTTGTCAGAAACATTAGGCAGAAATAAATAAAACTCAGATTTTGAGTTTAAGAATTTTAAATTGAAGCAGGGAATCTATTAAAAGTCTTATTGGGGAGAGATGATAAGATCCTTCAAGGTCTTAAGAATGATTACTACTTAACAGAGACTGAATGTATTTAATTCAAAAATCTTAAGAAATATCAGGAAAACCATGGAGAGAAATGTCAGCAGCCTCTGATGAGTTTTGTGACAATAACAAACTCTTTTTTACAAATAAATCTCTATTATCATTATTCTTTGTATACTATTTGAGGATTTTCCGTTTCCCCACATCTCTAGAACAAATCCCCTATGAATGAAAAAGATATACTTTATACTTTCAAGCTTCAATTTAGCTATTATCAATTTACTCTCAATGATACTCTGCTATTCTGAATTTCAGTTTCTCATTAAACCTTACCTATTTAGGGTTCAAAGCCTCACTGGTAAGGCTTGCTTAGGCTTGTCATTTTGTAGGGAGATAGCTTTCTGTAAGATGTGACTGCCTCAAATTATTTTAGTAGTTAAAGGTATTCACCATCTTTAATTAGTTATACACTAATTGATTTATCTGTCATGCCACTAGATTGAAAACTGACCCCAAGGATTTGTGGCTAACTGCACACTTCAAAATCCTTGTTCTGCATGGGGTCCTTGTTGAAAGGCTAGGACAAAAGGTTTGTCACGAGGCTGTCTTCTGAAGCCCAAACTGAAGCTTGCTTACAATGCTTCTTGGTGCTTAAGACAGACTATTATTAGTTGGAGAAATGTTTAAATTCTTCTGAAGACTTTAATTCACTTAAATTTGATTTTCCTCAAATCCTATCTAATTCAGGGCAGAAAAGGTAATTTAAAAATGTAAACTTCTTAAAAACTAATCAACCAATTGTTAAAGCACTTATGAGCAAAGCCATGAAGTTTGTTCTTTGATTAATCATTTCAATATGGTAACACATCTGACATTATAACGTAATACTAATATTGCCATATTTGTGTATTTAACTGAAAGTTTACAAAATACCTTTACATACGTTAGTTCTACAAAACCCTTAAAAGCAGTCAAAGTGGTAAATGTTAACTGTTTTCAATTAATAATAGAGTTTTGAATACTTAAGGGAGTTTACTTAACAAAATATATAAATGGGATTAAATGCTAATGGATCCCTAGAATGATGACTGCATTCACTACATTAGTAAATGGAATAATCACATTTGTAAATTAAACTTAAAATCTTACAAGATAAACAGATTTTTTGATTCTGTAACCTAAAAAAAATGGAACATTAACTTCTAAAGCCTAATTAACCACTGGAAAAAATCTTTTCTGCAAACAAAATATACACTTGAGGATATTTTTTAAAGAATACATTTAATAGCTCTAAGAACATACCTGCAAAGCATGCTAAATAGTAGTATAATGAATATAAGATATATAAGTAAATTATTTGAATTGATAAGGAAAATAAATAATTAATGTTTATATCATCACCTAGCACAGCCCTAGTACATATAGGCATTCTGTAATTATCTGTGTTAAATGAATGAAAAAGATTCATTAAGTGTTTAAATGTAGAGTTTAATAATTGTTATGCACAGGCCAGGCACGGTGGCTCATGCCTGTACTCCCAGCACTTTGGGAGGCCAAGGTGGGTGGATCACCTGAGGTCAGGAGTTCAAGACCAGCCTGGCCAGCTAGGCATGGTGGTGGGCGCCTGTAATCCCAGCTACTCAAGAGGCTGAGGCAGGAGAATCGCTTGAACCCAGGAGGTGGAGGTTGCAGTGAGCTGAGATTGTGCCACCGCACTCCTGGGTGACAGAGCGAGACTCTGTCTAAAAAAAAAAATGATACACTGTAATTATGGAAAGTATCATGTTACTTTCATGACAGAGATATTTTACTAATTGATTCAGCTTATAATTATAATTTACATTCCTTGATATGTCTCCATGAGAGTTACTTTGTTCATGAACTAGATTTGCCTATTTATTTTCTCCTAATACTAGGAAAATAAATACTTGTTTTCATCTAGCAAAACAGAAATTTTAGGCTGAAATGCTTTTTACTTTCATTTACAGATTGGAAAATTAAGATAAGCAAATGATATAGATGTGTAAATTTGGTTGGAATTAAATTTCATTTCAGACATTGTTTCTTCAGATTAAACAGTAAATCATTCCAACTCCTTTCCTTCTCCTCTTGGAATCCAATTTACATCTTTACTCACATTAGTTTCTCTTCTTTGACAACTTTGCCCATGTTCAAAATTCACAAATAAAAACTGAATTCATGCTGTAATAAGAATCCAACCACTAGTGGAAAAAAAACAGCAATAGTTATCTCTTAATACTTAAATATCATGATCTCATCACTCTAGTACCATTTGAAAATAAGATTTTAAAATAAAATATCATATTAATGACTCATTTCCTACTTAGGGTTCCTTTGGTTTTACATCTTTCCTGATGCATTTACTCCTATACCATTTTACTAAATTTTTATGTATCTTTTTTGCTCTTTTGTTTTTTACTTTATATTTTTTCTTCTGAACTTTATCCTATAAATGAGCAATAATTTCTCAAATTATTTTTATGTTGTCATTTTCCTTAGTATTATCCAAGACCTTAAAAATGAAGTTCAACTTGCTCTTCTTTAAAAACTTGATTTGGGCCTGGCGCGGTGGCTCACGCCTGTAATCCCAGCACTTTGGGAGGCAGAGGCAGGCGGATCACGAGGTCAGGAGATCGAGACCATCCTGGCAAACACGGTGAAACCTGGCTTTGCTAAAAATACAAAAAAATTAGCCTGGCCTGGTGCTGGGCGCCTGTAGTCCCAACTACTCAGGAGGCTGAGGCAGGAGAATGGCATGAACCTGGGAGGCAGAGCTTGCAGTGAGCCGAAATTGGGCCACTGCACTCCAGCCTGGGAGACAGAGCGAGACTCCGTCTAAAAAACAAAAAACAAAAAAAAACTTGATTTGAATTACTTTTTAAACTGTAAAGTTCATATTCCTTTGCAATGCTGTACTAAATCTTCTTTAGATTGACTTTGCTACTTACTGGCTCATAGGTTAATCTAGTTTTTTGGTTTTTTTTTAATAGTAACAAGAGACAAAAGTCGAAAGCCTTACTCAAGTCTAGCTAGATTATTGTAGGTCTTATACTTCCTTTTTTATATATAATTTTTTCTTTCCATAGGGACTTTAGAATTAAGTGGTTTTTAATCAACTACATGGCCCTTAGTTTCTACCTATATTATCAGTCCCTAAAACAATACTGAACTTTGCGCTTCCCTGACTTTATTTCTTAAAGCATGCTAATACAGTTCTTAAGGCATGCTAATACGAGAAAAAAAAAAAAAAAAGGAGAGAAAATGGAATGGGACTCATTTTCTGTCATATGGAGAAGCTATCATTTGGTGCATTACAAAATCCTTCATGACTGATTTGGAGACCTTAAAAAGCTTTATCTAGAGCAATATTTCCAATTTGTGTAATAGGGTACAACTTCTGGTACTTAAGATAATTTTAGCCATAAATGCCCATAGAATTAAATAACATTGACTCAAATCTCTAATCTACTTCTGGTTTTTAATTTAGAACATACATGTTTGGTGCTTTCCTGTTTTTACCATGCCCTAAAACTCACTAGTTCACTCTTTAACATCAAGAGAGCAAGGTTCAAGCATGAAACCATCATAGTTAATGATACCTGTCTAGAGCTGAATTACTTTTTCACAGTATTTGTTCTTGTAATTATTTCTATTACCACTTTTGTGGTAGTATTATAACATTTCTTTTGGAACATTGAATTGAATTATTTAAAGGGAGGTAATTTTAAGAAAAAGAGTAAGAAAATAATAAAGAATATGAAAAAACTCGTAAAGGTGCTAAGAAAGTGAATGAAGTTTTGGACACACATTTCTGGAGATTAAACCACAGGCAGCTGCTACAGCCAAATTTGGCATTTCCTTTCGCCAGTATTTTTTTCTCCCCAGAAGGCTGCTAAAATCGACAAGAGCTTTTAGGACATTTTGATAGTTGGTAAATGACTCTTCTGAACTTATCAAATATATTTTACTTCAACCTTTATCACCCAGGAGAATATGAAGAGTAGTATTTTCAAATGTTACAGAGTCTCACTAGAGATAAGAAAAATGCCAAGAACATGGGCAATGTTCTATGATTTTTCCCAGATTTTAAACTGACCCTCTATCTGAAAAACAAAAATCATAAATCCATATTTATTCAGCATTGAACACTACTGAGGTCACAAAAGAGCAAAGGTGTGTTTAGAAATAATAATTATATGTAAAAAATTGCAAACAAATTTAAGCCAAGAAATTTTATTTCAATATGAAGTTTCAACAGTAAATCATATAATCAATATAAATTCAACACAGTTTTTTACTCTTGTACTTTTAGCAGATGGTAATTCTATTTAAAATGATAGAATAATCCTAATATTTTGATGATTTTGGCTATTCAAGAATAAATTTACTTATATTTAGCATTTAATAAACATTTATTGAGGGCCTAAAATCAAGTACTGCATTAGTAGCTAAAGATACACAGATAAATGTTAATGCTATATATTAAAGTTATTTGAAAACTGATTAGTCTTATATGTTTTATATAATGACTCTAAACTAACAAAATTTTAATTATACAAAGCACCATATCTCTTAGGTCTCAATAAAAGAAATTATGTATTGATCGTAATATGAGATTACATCGATTGGTTTTCTCCTATTTATATCCTTGTTACTCTGTCAGGAAAGTAAATTTAATTGTTCTGGCATGAATTTGTCTTCAAAACCAGATAAGTCAGTTTACAAATGTTAACTCTGTTGTAATGGTAGTCTTCACATTTAGGAAACACTTTATTACTTAATACAGGTGATATCTCAGATTTAAGTATATTGAGGCTGCATTGAAGTACTTATTCCATAGCTTCAGATTTTATTTGTTCTGATTATCCTGCCATATTTGTAAGTAAACAATTTATAGCCAAACTGTTTGGAATAATTTATTATAGAACAAATTTGTGATTATCCTCTGCTTGTCAAACTCATTATTGTGACTCAGCAAATTTGATTTGAGCTTTGTAAACAATGTTTAATGAAATAAAAAAATCTTAGGTAACTCAAATATCATCTAGGTATTGCCACCCTTTAATATAAAATATGTTGAGTTTAAAGACTTATTCTATGCTCAAAAATCCAATGCCACCAATTTCTGCAAATCCCATGTGGTAGAGGGAGGACTAAGTTCTCATGCTCACTTTTCTTCCCAGCTCCCTGCATCTGTCAAATCTCATATTTCTTTGGATTCTTATGACTTTTTTTTTAATTCACATTAGCAACAACAAAATGTAGTTCCCCTTCCTTCATGGATGACAAAAAAATACAGTTAATTAAAATCTTGGTAGTTGATAGGAAGTTTACATCACAGTAATGCAAAGGGTGAGTTTTAGATATTTTTGTTCTTAAAAGTCCTTTGGATGCTTCATTTTTTCTTGACCTTTTTTCTCTTCTCTTACCCATACTCATGGGGCAAAAAAAAAAAAAAGTATAACAAGTTTTATTTTCCACAGCAGAAAAATTCATTTATCTTCAGCTCTTTCTTTTACTCTCGGTTCTAGACATTCTTTTAAATTTCCAAAATTGCCTCTTGCAAGGGTACACCTGACCATGTGTTCTTAGGTAATTATCATTTCTGTCCTCATCTGTGTCTTGGAATTTGAGAAGGGATTCTGGAGTGGTTTGTTTTTCTAGTTAAAGTTGGCCAATGTTATACAACAGGGTACTACTTTTAAATAATGGGGCAAGTTTGAGTTGATTGAGAAGCAAAGATACACTGTTTACTTCTTGATCTCCTTCTTTTTAAATATGAATTCCTGATTTCTCCCACTGTCAGCAGAGCAGATATTCCCCAACCAGACTTTGAGCATATTCTGGAACTGTGTCTGTTGCCTATTACTAAATACAAAAATATGTTGTAATGTTCAGTGTAGGCTCATTCTTTCTCCAAAGGCTACATCTGTCCCACAACATGCAGAGTTATTTCTAAATGTGTTCGCTTTAATTAACCCACCACAAGTAACTCTTTGATGGCATCTTAATGACATAGCTCAAAATATTTTTAATTTGGAAACTATACCATATAAAAGCTAGTATAAAAAATCAAAAATCAGACAATCATGAATTCTTCTTTGTTCTTGGATAAATACATGATGGGCTCTTGCTGAGCATGTGGTTCAGAGCAGTTTTTCCACATCCAATGTGGAGAAACTGGGGGAACAAATTTGGAAAAGGAAAAGATATGTTTTTGTCCTAGCACTTAGAAATGGTATATCCTGGAACGAAAGAGCTATAAATCCTCTACTCTGTAGGTATTTGCTTATTTGTTTTTAATTAAAAAGTATGAGTCATCAGTGTTTGAAGAAAGTCTCTGACTATTTGCGGGGAATGAATAAGAAAAGCTATCAAATTGTGGATTTGTCCTGTGATGCTATATGAAGACTTGAGTGAATTTAAATAAACTCTACTTCTACTGCTATACTAATTGAAGATCCACAGAGGAGTGGTCCCCCAGCTCTTAAAATATAAATAACTCATTTATATGGAAAAAAGTTGTGAAACACCCCCCCTGTAAAATAATAATTGCACTCATCAATTGAGGAAACAGAAATAAAATGCTACTAAATATTTTGCAATTTCCAAAATTTCATATGCTTTTAATCAGAATAGAAGCTATTGATTTTAAAATTAGTAGCATATGTGGGTAAATCATTTTATCCATATATAGACAATATTTAGTGTGAATATGGATTCAAAGATCCCTGGTGTAAACTCTGCAGATCCCAGTAGCCCAAGGTCTATAGCATGAGAGCACTTAATGTGGAGCCCACAGAACCATAATAGGTAAAATCTCTTTCTTCCACCACATGAGCCCAATTTGCAAGTTTGCTTTTTTCTATTCTGCAGTCTTTTTGTTTTACAACTATAATCACAGTTTCTTAGAAGGAATGGTGAAAGGATATTAGAAAAAGAGAATAATAAATATAATTTATAAATTCTAGAAAAGTGGTCATCAAATTTAGGACAAAATTCGGAGAATAAGATTATGAGTTAGGGAGGAGATTAAGTTTTGATTCAAAAGATTTTAGTGTCCTGAACTTACTAAATGGGTTGGAGATGGCCCCATTAACTAGTTAACTGACTATATAGCAACAGTATTAGCAAGGAACATAACCTAATGGTAGAACTCTTAAATGTACTTTATATCATTGAGTTATAAACATGATAAATTCAAGTGTAACCCAGATGTTAGCTGTACTTCTTAACTTTTTATATGTTTTAATCTCTAGATATGCACAAAAAGTCTATAAGGTAGATTTCTATGAGATTATAAACTGAGGCTAAAAAGGTTAAGCTATTTGCATATGGTCACATAGCTGATAAGTGATGGGGCCTGGACTCAAATTGGGCAACACGGCCCCCAGACCCCGTTTTCTACTCCCTACACTACACCACCCCTTGCTTTTTTTCTTGGTAATAAATTATTTTATTTAGTGTCTTCTCTTCCATTCACAAAGGATATTGGATATATATATTAAAGAATAATATTCTGGGAAGTATGTTGATAGTTGGGATCCCTTTATATATGATGTGTTTTTTATTTATTGTTGCTGTCTGAATTTTTTATTTATCTTTAATGTTTTAGTAGTTTGATTGTGATGTGTCTTGGTGAACTCATATTTGGATTGAATTTGATTGAAGACATCTGCACTTCCTGTATCTGAATGTTAAAATTTTCCCCCAGATTAGGGAAGTTTTCAGCCATTCCTTCTTTAAATATGCTTTCTGTCTCTTTTCTCTTTCTTTTCCTCTTTTGCTTTTCTCTTAAATTCCCATTATGTGTATGTTTGGTCTATTAATGGTATCCCACAATTGCTACAGGCTTTTTTCATTCTTTTTTCTTTTTGCTCCTCTGATTGGACAATTTCAAATGTTCTATCTTTAAGCTCACTGATTCTTTGAGTCTGATGCTGGAGCTTTCTCTTGCATTTTTCAGTTTAGTCATTGTATTCTTTATCTCAAGGATTTCTATTTGGTTTTCTAAGTTGTTTCTATTTCTTTGTCATGCTTCTCATTTTGTGTATCGTATTGTTTCATTTAATGTTTGTGTATTCATTTCATTAATGTTTTATTCCTATTTTCTTATAGTTCATTGAACTTCTTCAAGAGAATTATTCTGATTTTTTCCTGTCATTTCCCAGATCTCCCTTTAGGGTTACTGTTGGGGCTTTAATAGTTTCTTTTGGAGGTGTCATCATTTCCTAAGTCTTTGTAATCCTCGTTTCCTTGCATTGGTGTCTGTACATTTGAGGAGACAGCTACTTTTTCTAAATTTCACTGGTGTTCTTTGGAAGGGATAAACTTTCACTATTTAGTCTAGCCTGTGATTCTAGATGAACCAGTTGGTAACAATCCTGGTCAGAGAGACTGCTTTTGAGTTCTCTAGATAGCTGGCTTACTGCCTTTGCTATGAATTTGGGTGAGGCAGCTGGCTGGGCTCTGCTATGTGGCAAGACCACTGACTGACCTCTGTAATCAGGCTAAGCTGCTGGATAGGCACTGCAACCACCTCATGTTGGGCCAGGATACAGGGTCTATTCCTTGGTCAAGTGGTACCATTATTTTATTTTAAGAGTTGGACAGGGTTGTTGAAGGGTCCCTAAGGTTAGGTGGAGTTGCTGATCAGGATGGATGGGACCAATTGCTTTGCTCTGTAGAATTGCACAGTTGAAGTTTGCCCGCCTGCCTATGGGAGGCCTTGAGGGAGGGGGGCTTTAAGGTTTGGCTGAACACTGTTTAAATTCATAGTATGGCAGATTTAGCCTCTGATCTTTGCTAAAATTTGCTGTGATGGTCATCTCCCTCCCTTGGCGAGAACTGGAGATGGACTTTGAGGCCATGCAGAGAGCTGTTAAACTCCCAAGTGTGGTGCAGCTAGTTCCTTGGCAAAGCAATAGTAATTAAAATAGTATAGTGCTAGCATAAGAATAGATTCATCAACCTATGGAACAGAATAGAGACATTAGTCTAGGCAAAGATTGTTTTATATTTGATCCCCCACATGCAGGCAATAAAAGCTAAAACAGACAAATGGGATTATATAAAAATAAAAAGCCCTATACATCAAAGGAAACAACAGAATGAAGAGTCAACCCATAGATAGGGAGAAAATATTTGCAAGCCACAGCTATCATAAAAGAGTATCCAGAATATATAGGAAACTCAAACAACTCTATAGAAAGAAAATAATTCCCAATTGGAAATGGGTAAGAGAACTGAAGAGACATTTCTCAGTAAAAACATATAAATGGCCAACAGATATATGAAAAAATGCTCAATGTCACTAATCATTAGGGAAAATGCAAATTAAATTCACAATGAGATACCACCTCATACCTGTTAGAATGGCTACTATAAAAAATATGAAAGAAGATATGTATTAGATAGGATGTAGAGAAAACGGAACCCTAGTACAGTCATGCAGTGTTTAATGATGGGGATATATTCTAAGAAACGTCTTGTTAGGTCATTGTATGAACATCATAAAGTGCACTTACACAATCTACTACACACCTAGACCTTATGGTGTAACCTCTTGCTCTTAGGCTAAAAACCAATATAACATGTTGGAATACAGTAGGCAGTTTAAATACAATGGTAAGTATGCATGTATCTAAACATAGAAAAGGCACAGTAAAAACAGTACACCTGTATAGAGCACTTACCATGAATAAGGCTTACAGGACTGGAAGTTGCCCTGGGTGAGTCAGTGAGTGAGTGATGAGTGAATGTGAAGGTCTAGGAATTTACTGCACAATACTATATAGACTGTATAAACACTGTATACTTGGGCTATACCAAGTTTATAAAAATTATTTTTTTTCTATACTAATGTGTTAAGCTTAGCTTATGGTAATGTTTTTACCTTATGACATTTTTAATTTTTTTTAACTTTTTGAGTCTTTTGTAATAACACTTAGCTTAAAACACAAACACATTGCACAGCTGAACAAAAATAGTTTCTTTTTTTATATTCTTAATCTATAAGCTTTTTTCTGTTTTTAATCTTTTTTTTTTTTTTTTTTTTTACTTTTTCAAGTTGTAAAAAATTAAGACACAAAAACACATATTAGCCTAGCCCTACACAGGGCTATGATCATCAGTATTAATAAATAGATGTACACTCTAAAATATTGATAATAAAGTAATGCAGTTGTGTTTCAGCATCCAACGAGGTTGGTTCTAGGACACCCGCAGGTGCTGAAATCTAGGCATGAAGTCCTACAGTTGGCCTTGTGGAGGCCACAGATATGAAAAGCTGGTCTTCTGTATCCACAGGTTTTGCATCCCAGAAATACCGCATTTGGTTGAATTTGTAGGTGCAGATACAGAGGGTTGACTGTATGGTATATACATAAACCAGTAACATAGTCATTTATTATCATTATCAGATATTATATCTATACATAATAATATATGCTATACTTGAATATGACTGGCAGCACAGGTTTTTTTATACTAGCATCACCACAAACATGTCAGTAATGCATTGTACTGCAACATTACAACAGCTATGATGTCATTAGATAACAGGAATTTTTCAGCTCCTTTATCATCTTATTCTTGCATATGTGGTCTGTCACTGACTGAAATGGTGTTATGTGTCACATGACTCTACACTGTTGGTGTGAATGTAAATTAGTACCATCATTGTGGAAAACTGTATGGAGGTTCCTCAAAAAATTAAAAATAGAATTACCATATGATCATATACCCTAATTCGTTATATTTATTTTCATAATGATTAGGAATAGCATAAGGGAAAAACAAACTCTTTAAAGTCATCAGAGTACTAAAGTAGTAGCATGGGAATACTGCAACCACAAACAGCATAATTTCATATTATAGTTCTAAACCTCTAGCCAATGTAGAGAAAAAGAACATGGAAGCTGAGACTAGATCACCTGAATTTGAACAAGGCTCTAACACTTTCTGACTCTGCATTTTCAAAAGTCAAAATTGGTTACCAGGGCCTCAGTTTCTCCATCTATAAAATGGAGATACAAGTAGTGCCTGTTCAACTGTTTCACAAAATTGTTATTAGAATCAAATAATGTAAATAAAAGTAATTATTGTTATATGTGCTTGTTTTCTTGGAATGCCAGTCATTTAAGTTACATTTTCTGTAACTTAAAACAACTTTTTAGGGCAAAAAATATTCTCTCTGATTTTTTAGAAGATAAAAATAACTTTTAAAATTTTACCCCTTTATAACTAGTCTTTCAGTTGATACAAACTAAAGAGTATTTTAAATCAACTAAATAGTTTTTCTTTACATTTAGAAAAAAAGAAAAATAAGAGTAGATAATATGAAAAGCAAGACGTCTCAGACTCAGTCAAATATCATGTTCTAGCTTCAAGTGCAATACGGTAGACTATTTTTAGAAACTCAGTTTTCACTAATTATAGGCATAACATACACATACTACACTTTAAAAGGGAATTAGCTAACATATTGAATATGGGCTCTGTTTATTCAGGTAGGAATTAGTTTATCTATAAAAAGATTTCATCTTATTATACTTGCTCTTCTATGGTGAAAAGAAAATTCCAAAGCAAAGTATTCCAAATGTCTGTTTCAAATTTTACCTTTAACATTTTCTCTAG
The DNA here is from genome assembly GCF_028885655.2 of Pongo abelii. Lineage (NCBI taxonomy): Eukaryota > Metazoa > Chordata > Mammalia > Primates > Hominidae > Pongo > Pongo abelii. Next base: position 122,006,052 of record NC_071988.2, on the reverse strand, counting down.
TTTTGGGTAGACCAACACACTAAAGGGAAATACATTTAGTCCAGGCAACATCACCAAATTGTAAATGAATGTAGTTATCTTTGTCCCCTAAAATACACAATTCCCTTTTGGGCACAGATTTCTCCGATGTAAGAAGTTAATAACTCCATAGACCAATTACGTAGAACTCCTGAAATACAAGCTTCCCCTTGATATGTATAAATGCAAGTTATTCTTTATTATTTGTCATGATGGATATTTATATTGTAACTGAACCTTAGATGTAATACAGTTTCATAGTTGAAGAGACATTGCTCAACAGTCACTTTTTATAGATGAAAAAATGGAGGCCCAGCAAGGTAAAGTGGCTCACACAGTTACACAGTTAGCTAATGTCAGAGTTGCCAGGTCTGTAATTTTCTTCCATCATGCCATTTCATGTGTGCAAGTCACTATACTAAACTAATGTGATTGGCTAGTAAAAAGTGTCCAGTGAGACTCTCCTTGTCTCCAAAGAAGTGCTCAGGAGAGCCAGTAGTTTAAAAATGAAGATTTTAAGTGGCTACCTTTGAAGTTCAGAGGAAAGCTGTATTAGTCCATTCTCATACTGCTATGAAGAAGTACCCAAGACTCAGTAATTTATAAAGAAAAGAGGTTTAATGGACTCACAGTTCTGCACTAGTGGAAATGCCTCAGGAAACTTAAAATCACAGTGGAAGGTGAAGGAGAAGCAAACACACGTCTTACATGGCGGCAGGCGGGAGAGCATGTGTGCAAGTGCATAGGAAATGCCCTTTATAAAACCATCAGATTTCATGAGACTCACTCACTGTCATGAAAACAGCATGGGGAAAACTGTCCCCATGATTCAGTTACCTCCACCTTGTCTCTCCCTTGCCACATGGGGATTATGGAGATTACAATTCAAGATGAGATTCGGGTGGGGACACAACTCCTAACTGTATCAAAAGCCGGAGACTTAATTCAAGAGATAATAGGAACTGCATCCTCTCCTACTTTCCCCTCCTCTATGTGGAGCCCAGAGAAGGGACAAAGCAGTGCTGCTTCCCTCAGGACTGGGAGGGCACCCAAAGTGATCCCTTGTCTGAAGTCATGAGATGGATCCAAGAGACTTGATTGCTTTTGTTGCTCTCTACAAGGATGTGCTGAGCTTCCTTATAAGGATTTGTTGTTGCTTACAGGGATGTGCTGAGCCCCAGCATCTTACTTCATTGGAGGGTAGTTTTTGAGCTGCAGAACCATAGTTCCTTTGTAGAGTCACAGAACTGTATGGAGGAAGAAAGTGATCTCAAGACAAGTGTCTGAGGGCCAAGGAGCATTGCCAAGATATTCCTTTTTCCTCCCACTCTTACATTTATAAATATTAAATGTAACCTTTGCCTTTTTTACCTCAGGATTTGAAATTCCTCAACCAAACTGGCTGTAATATATAAAACGTCTCCTTATACTGAAGTCCACAATCTAAAAATAACTCATTACTATGGAACATGATCTTTGAAGAATTATCCATTTGTGAACGAAAAATAACTGCATGGCCCCGTAATTTTGAACAAGACACCTGGGTGAGTGTAGGCAATTTACCTTGTACACCTCCACCCATTTGTCAGCCAGGACATCTCAGGTTCTTGGGTCCATTTTGCAGATATTGTTGTTTTCTGTTTAACAAACTCACCACTGGAATGCTGTCTTCCTGTTCTCCCCAGAGCAGCCAGGTGGCTGAGACACCTGTCCATCCTCAGAGCCTGCCAGGCTTGGCACTCCCTCCCCACCTCACAGATGGCTGGCAACCTGAGGAGATTCCTCTTTCAGGTGCAGCTTTCTCCCACTTATCTGAATATTTTTCTCTCTGTGAGAGATGAGATTTTCTTACTTATCTTCCAAAGTCATTTCATATAGGAAATTTAAACATTCTCAGAACTGTTGTGCTTGCTACAATACTTTTTAGCTTTAATTGAAAATGTACTTTAAATTCAAAATCTTCTTTTACAAGAGTTGCCCCTAGCTCTGATGTTTTCATTGTAAATGGGATTTTCCTGATTTCCCCTCCCATAATATTAGGCTTATTAATGTGTAACATTGTCAATGTCCCTTCTTGGACCTCCTATTATTGGCACTATTGGTTTTTCTCTTCTATTTGAATATAAACTTTTTTCTTTCCCTGTTGTGTTCAGTTATCTGGCTTCTCTTGAAAAATTTTCTTCCAAGAAAATAATTTCTGATTATGCCAGACACATAGAGAGACATGACCTCACTTTGATTTCACTTAATATTGTGTAGAACCAGCTACTAATTATATAACACCATTTTTATGTGGCACAACTACAAGCATAATCCTCTAGTTGTTTCACATGTATTTATAGCTTAAGCATCAGAAAAAAACTTTTAAGTTACTCTAGGAGAAACACACGTTTTAAAATTGTGCTTAACATCTGTTGAAATTGATGCTGAATAAATATTTATTGAGGCAAATGACTCTTGGCTAATGAGTTACTTATACATTTTTATATGATATCATACAATTTTTGGAGGAAGGCAAACAGAAGAAATTATCCAGGCTGCATCATCACATAATAATTTTTTTCTTTTAACTGAAAAAAATTGCTGCATTTAATGTGGTTGGCCGTGGATCAAAGTGACCTCTCCCATATCAAAAGAGAAGGGTCACTACTAGTGTACAACCATGTTAATATGAAATTAATAATCAAAAAGAAGTTGGTGCCAGGTTTTTTATGAAGACTATTTGACACAAATATGGAAACAGTACTTTATTTTATTTGTATCTATTTTTTGTATATTTTATTATGTTTTTATGTATATATTTTATATATCCTTTAATATGTGAGAAAGACAGAAATTTTCAACTTACAGTTCATTAATGGTCATTTACTGCCATAGAAAGTATACAATAAGAATTATAATGTTAGCAATTACTGAAAAATTACAATGAAAAAGGACCCTCCTACCATTTATAAGTCCCAATTTATGTATTGCCATTACATGCAAACTTAAGAAGTACATTTTTGTTCATGCTATACTGTGATACACCAGAGAATAAAAATGCACAAAATTATAACTGAAAAACTGGCAATTATTTTATTTTAAGATAAAATTTTCAAAAAATTGTAAAAGACTGAGTTGCTGGGAATAAATACAAGGTAGCAATGCATGAAGACCATATAAATTTGTAGAAATAATACATTGTAAGTTGTTGAGAATTAAGATTGTTTTAATATCAATTCCATAAATTAGTTGGTCTAGGTTATGACATTATTACCTAATAATAGGACATTTGACATTTATAAGACCACCTGTTAATTAGCATTTTTTATGTACCATAATTATATATTTTTGAAGAAATCATTTTTTCATTTTCTTTAAGAGTTTAAATCTTCCTTCCAAAATTTTGTTTATAGAGCAAACTGGCAAGTAAATATTTTCTCAGAGATAATTCAGAGGGCAAGTGCATTCCATGTACCCAAGTAGTATAATTAGAAACAAAAACAGATTTTTGTATATCATGTAATCAAGAGTACTGAAATAGAAATAAAAGAAGCTTTTTTACTAATTGGTGCTGTGATCTTCTGAAACTACCCTAAACTCATAACTTGTCTAAGCTAGAAAATGCAAAGATTATATTTCATTAGGATACCAAAAAATTTATTTCCCGATCTCAAATCATCCTAGAATTTTAAGTTACTGTCTTCAATGTTTGTGTTGATCTAGAAGAAGCCAGATCTACTTTCTTTAGTAGTGGATTTCTACTGGACTTTAGGTGTGGACTTAGTAAAGGAGAGATGATCCACTGTCCCAAAGAGGAAAGATAACTGGAGAGAGCACTACTCATTATAAGAATGGATAAAAACTCTAACTTTAGCCAGTCATGGTACACACCTGTAATCCTAGCTACTCAGGAGGCATAGGTGGGATGATACCTTGAGCGCAGGAGTTGAAGGTCAGTCTGAGAAAAATAGCAAGACCCTGTCCCTTTAAACAAAAACCTTTTAGTGACTATTTGACAATTACCTAAAAATATAATTTCAAAGATTAGACATGCCTTGTAATTACAAAGAGTAGATGACTTTATCATTTGAAAACAGAAGAAAATATATTTAGTTTCCAACTATAAGCTGAATTCTCAAAGACAAAAAACAAAGCAAGTTCACATGAAAGATCCTATATGTGCATAGTTGGGAATTTCCTATATTGAACTTCAGAGAATACAGAACTATTTCAGAATCTATGGAAAGACCTTAGCAAAAATCTATCATATAATTTTTATAATTAGAATAGTTATTTTCTTAATATTCAGATAACGCTTCATCCTTTGTAGTACAGGAGACTGGTATCACAGTATCCCTTGAGCTCTCTAAGTCTGGATATACGGGGACAGGGTAGAATCAGGACAAAATACCATCTGTTTCTTTTACAACATCCCAAGAGCAGCGCTATCTGCTTTGGCACAAGTGAAGTCATGAGGCTCAATTTGCCTTGTTAAATTTATCTTTAATCATTTTGACATACAGAGGAAAAAAATAGTATCTCACCATGTCCTGTGAAAAGAAGATACTTTAGAATAAGCTATTCCTCTCAATGGTTTATTACAAAATCAAAGAAGACCTGGAAGGAATTTACAGATAATACAGTAAAAGCATATCTGGTGTTACTTGCATCATGGTCTACAAAACCTTCAACCATGGTAGTTAGAGGAAATAATTCTTTTCCACCACATGGTAAGACAAAGTTTCCAGTTGCAAAATTTTTCTAAATGAAAAAACTTTTTTTTTTCATTTTTCAGATCTAAATAGTGTTATCCAATGGGAGATTTCCTTTGAAGCTTGAAGTCTAATATGGAAACATTTTATGTCTTCATATGTATACATATACATGTATATATGTGGCACTTGAAATGTTTGTTTTTTTAAAGAAAAAATAGTGAACTATTTTGTCTATTTCCTCATTGTAGTTACATAAGAGCAAAACATGTGTGTGCCTAGTCACTAGCACACCCTGTCAAAAGCAGAGAGCAGGTGGAGCTGAGGTATGTAGCTTTGCATAACACTACCTTCTTAAGGCCAGATGTGTAGTGGTTAAGACTATATTATCTGAAGTCAAGGCTGTCTGAATTTAAATTCCAACTATATCACTTACCAGTGCATAGTGTTGGCAAACTGTTTACCCTTTTTGAGCCTCAGTGTGCTTATCCATAAAATGATGATCATAAGAATATGAGCCTCTTTGTGTCTTTAAATTAGATAACCCACAGAAAGTATTTACATTGAGCCTGGAATATGGCACACTCAGTACTTTTAGGAGTTGTCAGACCTTGCCAAAAGAGGGCATGCTGTTTGTTAAACAACCCAAAGAACTAATAATAGAGATGTTAAAGAGTACTAATTAATTAAAGTTTGACTCAGGGGAAATCAGGGGCCAAATATGTTTAAGGATGTTGAGGAGGAAAAGCCTTATAGTACATCTCAATCTTACTGCACCAGTGGTTAGAAATTCACTTAATTGTAGTTTTCATAAAGTCATTTTTTGGGTGTGAACTCATTGATGTCACATGATGACTTCAAAAGGGCAGAGGACATTAATAAATATAAATATGAGGGTTTGCAGCTTGATCCAAATGGTGTCTTCTCATTCTCTGCCCCATGCATTTTCCCATTGTCTTTCCTAGGGTGGAATTTCTGTTTGGTCACTTTCCATGGCTCTCCAGTGACTTGATAAAATCTTAAATTTTGGTCTGGGTGTTCATGGTCCTCTACAGTTCGCCTCCAGTATTTTCCCAGATCATGCACACTATGTTCTTTCAAAGCACACTGCAATCCAGCTAGACAGAACTGTTTTCAGTACTCTGAAATACCTTTCACTTCTCCACTCCAGAGCTCTGCTCATGCCCTTTCCTCTCCCTGTATGGATATATTATTACTCTTCCAGTCCTAGCTCCTAGCATGAAGTATTCATTATTCATGCCACCAGGGTAGTCTCATTTTATCTTATAAAGTCTTGTCCAATTTATTGTTTGTCCATCAGCTTTCAAGTTTTTAACTAGAATCACAGTAAGAAATGTATTTTGTATTGGCACACATTTCGTGCAGACTTACACACACACACACACACACCCCTATACCAAAGCTTCATGAAACAATAGTTACCCGATTATTTGCAATACCATTCTCATACTGTTTCTTTTCTTTACCAACTTGGAAAAATCTCTGACTATAATCTACTACAGAGATTTAATTATTCTTTAATTGTATCACAACCTGCAGTATGAAAAACACTGGTTTATACAACCCATATATGATATACGTTATTATTTATTGTGCATAGGCATTATATTTCCTACCAGATTGAAAGTAATGTTTGATACCATGTGATAAATCCTAGAGTCTTTTATTGTATCTAATCATGATTTTTACATAAGTAGTTGCTCAATAAATATTGAGGGAGAAAACGAGAGAAGGAAAGGAAGGGAAAGAAGGAAGGAGGGAGGAAGGAAGAGAAAGAAGGAAAGAGGGAGGAAAGAAGGAAGGGAAGAAGGAAGGAAGGAAGGAAGGAAGGAAAACATCTCTAAAGATGTTGATTATGCTCAGAAATTAAGAATGTTACTATTTAGGAAGTCCATAGATGAGGATCATTCAGGCTATTTATAGGTGAATTTTCCTGTCTAAGTGGCATTTTTTTGTAATTTCTTCAACCTCAATATGAAATTTAAAATTAGTGTTACATCATAGAAGTTAAGACTAAAACAAAAATAGCCAGAACAAAATGACTAATGGAGAAAAGATAAGCTTCTAGAGGCTGCGTTCCTGCTCCCTGCTGAATATTGTGGGGTAGGGAGGTAAGACCAAGGGTGTGAAGTGCACCTCCAGAGGTGAAAAAAGCTTTTGACTTGATTTCCATAAAGCCTGTGAAAATGCAATTCTATCATTTCTGCATGTGCTGAACACTTTTCTCTGTGTGCTGAATACATCAAGCAATTTCTATGTGCTATCTATAAACAGTCCGTGCCAAGAACTAACACTTCCAAGCATCTCAAGACTATAAAATTATACAGCACGTATACTCTATGTCATGACATTTGAGATATTAGTTTCATTGACATGCTAGATTATTGGTTTTTCTCAGATTCAAAAAGGAACATTTCAAATGTAAGTTAAATTTGAGAAGTCATACAATTGACATACATTTACTATAATAACATACCCAGTTTGACTGGGATTTGAATATGCCTTTATTATTCAAAGTCCATCCTCTTAACTAACATGGTATATATACTCTATCCAGACCAAGTAACAACAAAAAACAATGCTTTCCATAGATGTGAATATTTTTTTCCAAATTCTCTTATACACTTGCTTGCTGTATTTTGATTTTTAACATAAAACTGTATTTCCAGAGAGGAAAACAGCAAAATACAGGACTAAAAATATTTTATAAATGCTAATAAATTACAATAATTTTATGTGAGGTAAATCTTTTCATAGAACACTGAGTTAAATCTTACATACTTCACTTTGAAAAATAATAATGAAATGATGATTTTGCCAACTCTGGTTGTAAGAGAAGACTGATTTCATCATTTGTTTCAATAGAAGTTTTAAGAATTCTTATTTAAAAGAAATATATAATATGGATCAAAATGTATTGCCTTCATTTCTGTGCCTTTGCCTGCCCAACTAATGTTAAAATTTAGAGAAATAAACAATTAAAAAATGTGGATTTATGGTGGCCCTATTACTTTTAAGTATGTTGCAGTTGTTGAATTTCATTAAAGATTATTGTCTTTCTTTGGAACTTATCTTTGTGTGTATATATGTGTGTGTATATATACACATATATGTATATGTATATATGTATACTCTTGTCTTTATTAATTATAATGTTTTATATTTTATACTTTATATAGTACACATTTATATAGAGTGCTTTATATCAAAAAGACATATACTAATTTTGACATTTTACTGCTTAATAACTTTAATGTGATGTAAAAATATTTAGTGAAACATCTACTGCCCAGAGAGTGCCCATTTAAGCACTTCATCTGGCAAGGTTAATTTAGTTGGATTAAAAATATTATTAAATTTCAAATTTATACATTTATTCCTCATTAGTTTTCTCAGAAATTATATTGCTCTGAAATCACAAACTGCTCCTACCAGTCATCTTGAAAATTCATGCCATTGGGGAGAAGTAGATGCAGTTAGTGAATAAATGCTGAGCTAAGGATAAATTGATTACAACTGGAAAATTGGTTGCAAATTCACATTCAACTGACCAGGTTAGCAGTAGTATATATACAGTACACTTGTTTAAATATACTAGTCTATTAATTGGCAAACTATATATAAATGTTAATGCAACTACTTTAATTTACTTTTTTCAGGTGTTTTAGAGGCAGCTAATAATTCACTTGTTGTTACTACAATAAAAACATCTATAACAACACCAAACACAGAATCATTACAGAAAAATGTTATCACGCCAACAACTGGAACAACTCCTAAAGGTAGGATTAACTGTTAGTAAATTTAGTTTAACTTTAACAAATAAAATTAGTAGTATGTATATACATCAGTATGAAAAAATAATTTGGGATCTTATATCTGATTGTTCTAAAGGTCACTGCTATTTCATGATTTTGAAATAATGTGTTATTTGGGGTTCCATACAAAACCCTGAGATCTCAGTGGGCTGCTTTGTTGATATTCTTTGGGATCACAACCTGTTTGAGAATGATTCTATTGTGAATGTTACATACATAAAGTTTATTTTTAGAGAAGAAAGGAATTGCCATGTCCTAAGTCATAAAATATCTTTCTAAATATTCCAGTTCTCCACCTAAGCAGCACAGCCAACATGGTGAAACTGTATTAATAACAGATTGGTTTTGTTGGTTGCATTCTGTTGATAATAGATTTAATTTGTACGTTTCAGTAGCAATGTAATCATTATTGTTGCTGGACTGAGTGACAACTATATCTAGCTAGGTATTAAAGGAGATTACCATCCACAAAAATGTCAAAAGCTATTAGAATACTTCCATTAAAAAACAAGAGATTATCAATGCAATGCATACTGCATCTGCCCATCTTGCAACACACAAAAAATAAGGCATATCACACAGGTCCTGTAATCAACGGAAAAGAAAACAGATTTGTGGATCGTCTATGGGCAAAAACTCTGGTTAGAATGCTAAGGTCATAGAAAGACCCCAGAAAATCATATATCTTGATGAATAGATAACTGAAATTCTTATGCTGTCTTTTTTACGTCTCTCTATTCCTCCTTAATTTTCAGTCTAAGACTAGGGTCAAACGTATGCAGAAGACCAACGAAAGCTAGTTTGTTGGGCTTGAATAGGGTGGTGATTCTCAGAGACAAAGAGTACTATGATCATAGTCCATTATTTCTGCGTTGTTTGATTATAAGATGAAACCAAACCATTTTTAGCAACTTTACTACTTGGGGCCCTTCCATAGCAGAACGCTGAAGCATCCTTCTTTGAAGCAAGTGCATAGAATACTTGAGGTTACATACATACACACACACACACACACACACTCCTTTTCTGGGACACTTTCACTGATTTGTTACCCATTTAATATAAACAACATTGTTGTCTGTCTCCTTCAGTAGATATGCACTTGAGTGTTAAATTATTCATATACAATTATAAAAAATGTAATGGGTCAGAGAAGTTTTACTTTTTGTTTATCAATTTTTATTATAAAAATAGACAGCTATATCCGAAAGCAGAGAATACTGTCATTAATCTCCATATGTCCATCTCCCCAAATCACTCTTTATCTAGATTTTATCACATTTGCTTCATTTTTCTTTTTATTTCCCCTTCCTGCCTTCTTTCTGTTTCACTCTCTCTCTTAATTTGGTGGTCAAGGTACTTTGAAGGGAACCCAGACTTCATGCCAGTTTACTTCTATACATTAAATATGCATCTCAAAAAACATAGACAATCACAAAGCTACAATGCTATCATCAAATCTTCCAAATAAATAATAATACTTTAGTATCATCTGATATTTATTTTGAGAATTTTAAGGGTTAAAATCTTGAAACATAAATCTAGCAGTGGGAGGGAAATTAAAGGAAGGAGATTAGTCTATTCTAGGGTCTCTAATGAGAGCTACTGAGAGAGCGAGGTGGAAGAGAGATAAAGCAGGAAAGGCAGGCTCTCAGGTCCCCAGCTGCTTGGATCCAGAGTGGGAAACAGAAAGTCTGGCACGGTGGTAGGGCTGAGAAAGCCGTTAGGCAAATTGGGGTCCGTGGTGCTTATAGGAGAATAAGGGAACAATACTGGACAAAGAAGACAGAGAAAATAACTCCTTTTTGTCTGGCTTACTTGATCACCACTGTGTATTAAGGGTTAGATGAGTCAGACTAAGTACACTTAATATGCCCATTCTCCAAAGGGCAACACAATTAGTATACAGTAATAAAGGAGATGGAGAATTTATCTTAAGAATTATCATGTTCTAGGGATTGTGTACCAGTAAATTTGACTTACTAATTTCAGGCCTGTGAGGGGCTTAAATTTGGAGGAGTTTTATACATTGTCCCATTCTCCAAAATAATAATTTTTAAAATTACTCAATAATACAAAAAAAAAGGTATCTGTAGTGAAGAAGTCCCTTATTCCCTCTTTCTCATGTCCAATATGGTCCTCTTAGCCACGATGAAAGTATTTACCAAAAAAACACAACATGGAGAAGCGTCTTTATTTTCATTTTAAGGCTTCCTAATCAGAATTATTTTGTTTAAAGGTCAAAAGATCATTGGTCTAGTAATGCTTATGTCTCTCTAAATCACATACAATTTATTCTTCTTGCCAATGGCAGAAATTCTATCATCAGAAAAGTGGAAAATGTGCAACTGAGATGAGAATTCTTCTTGCAGCAACATAATCACTGAAGTGGCAGACGTGATTGATAGAGCTTCGCCTGGAGCAGGGCTTGCTCTCAGAGATTCACCCAATTAGAGAAATGAGACTTGACCTCTTCCTAGATGTACATCAAGTGCACTGCACATTTTGTGCAAAGGCCAAAAGGTTGGAGTTAAAAATCAACATTTGACAGATGTTGAATATCCCTATCATAAAATGAACTTCTGGGATAAAAAAGAAACTTGAAATTTAATTTTTTTAAGTTAAAAAGTTGATTATTATTCAGCTTCATTTTAAAAACATTGAATAGTCTAGTATTTTTCAATGAGTTGAATTATAATGCAGGAATAAAAGTTTCTCAACAGTGATACTAACAATTTCTGGTATTAAAATATTTAGTACCAGAAATTTCAGCTGAGGTCAGTAAAGGAGCCTGACGCTTTTGGCCACCTATCTCACACAGGGTGCTAAATATGGCGATGTTTCCGTTGTACATCCTCTATGTAGAAACTAACTAGATACAACTATAAAGAACAAAATTTTAAAAACATTCTTGGAAATTTCTTGTATGATTAGTCAGAAAAAAATGAGTTTGAGTCCCCCATTTTTCTCTGTAGTCTTTCTCCTTTTATTCATTGTCTTTCTGTTCCCTGTTATATTTGAATAGAAAACGAAGTGCCTGGGATATCTTTGTACATGATTTTTTGGTTTCTCCTTTTCATAGAATTTTGAAGTGGCAAAGTTGATGCTTTGCTTTTAGTTTATCATCACAAAATACGAAATGTTTACAAATTAGATATTTCTTTGAAACAGTTGTAGCCTAAATAGAATTCAACATGGTTCTCAAAGATTGTTTTGGAAAATGGCATGAATGAATGCTAGTTTAAGAAACAATTTTGCAGAGAATAAAATTATGGTATCTTAATAATTTAATCTATTATAAACATTTATTGACTCAAAATAATATAATATCTTTAAAAATAAATAGCTTTTTGCCCTAATCACACAATATACCCATGCAACAAACCTGCAAATAAAATTGTTAAAAAAGGAAGGAACAAAGAAGAGGGGCCAGGTGCTATGGCTCACACCTGTAATCTCAGCGCTTTGGGTGGTTGAAATTGGGGGATCACTTGAGGCCAGAAGTCTGATTCTGCAGTGAGGTATGCTCATACTACTGGACTCCAGCCTGGGTGACAGAGCAAGACCTTGTCAAGCAAGAAGGAGAGAGGAAAAAGGGGAAGGAAGGAAGGAAGGGAGGTAGGGAGGTAGGGAGGGAGGGAGGGAGGGAGGGAGAAAGACTATTACAGAGAGTTGGAAAGTAGGTATCAAACTGATGAGTCATGTTGACTATTTAGGGCAGATTTTTGCCCCTTTGTTGATTTTCATGTGTTATATGAGTGCTTCCTTATTTGAAACAACATTGACTAAATGCCTAGTGTATGCCAGGAATAATTCTTGATACTAAGATTAAAAATGTGACTAGAGGCCAGTCACGGTGGCTCACACCTGTAATCCCAGCATTTTGGGAGGCCGAGATGGGAGGATCACAAGATCGAGACCATCCTGGCTAACACGGTGAAACCCCATCTCTACTAACAAAAAATACAAAAAAATTAGCCGGGCGTGGTGGTGGGCGCCTGTAGTCCCATCTACTCTGGAGGCTGAGGCAGGAGAATGGTGTGAACCCAGGAGGCAGAGCTTGCAGTGAGCCGAGATCGCACCACTGCACCACTCCAGCCTGGGCGACAGAGCGAGACTCTGTCTCCAAAAAAAAAAAAAAAAAAAAAAAAAAAAAAAAAGTGACTAGAATTGGATACTGCCCTCAAGAACAAAGAAGGGCACATAAATTAATACAGAAGTTTTCAAATTCCTTCATGACTTATTTTCATTTAGAAGTTTCAGTGCCATAACTAAATCAATAAAATGAAATGTAATTCTAGAAAAAAAAAAGGCATGATACTCCTAGGTCCTATTGACCATGTCACTTTTCTCACAGGGAAAAATAAAATGATTTTAAACATCAGAATTTAGAATTTTGTAATAATTTTTTGCATGTTTAAAGATACCTAAGTAACAATCTTCAGTGGAAACTTGTTTTGGGGACTTAGTATGCAAAAATGTGTGTGTGTGTGTGTGTTTGTGTGTGTGTGTGTAGGCCACCCAAATATTTAATATACATATATTTAATATACATATATTCTTTAGACAAAACGAACTGGAAAATGGGAAAAATTAAAGATAGACAAAGGAGAATGCCAGTCCTATAGATCTAACTTACTTTTATTTATTTATTGACAGATAACATGAGATTATGATTAATAATAATTTAATCTATTTTATCAAACTAGGAAAAATCACCAACGAATTACTTAAAATGTCTCTGATGTCAGCAGTTACTTTAACAAGTAAAGATGAAGGTGAGTGATGATTCATTTTTCTACAATTTTAAAAAATATATAATTCACATAACATAATAGTCATCCTTTTAAAGTGTACAATTCAGAAGTTTTTAGTATTTTAACAAGATTTTACAGCCACCACCACTATTAATTTCAGCACATTTTAATCTCCCCAAGAGGAAACCCTGTATTAATTACCAATCACTTCCCATATCCCCCTCCCCAGCCTCTGGTAACCACTAACCTCCTTTATAGATTTGCCTGTTCTGGACATTTCATATAAATATGACCTTTTGTGTGTGGATTCTTTCACTTAGCATAATGTTTTCAAATTCATCCATGTTGTAACATGTATCTGTAGTTCATTCTTTTTTATTACTAAATAATATTGCATTGTATGGATATACCACATTTTGTTTATCCATTTATTAATTGATGAACATCTGCATTGTTTCTACTTGCTAATGATTATAAATAATGCTGCTATGAACATTTATGTGCAAGTTTTTGTCTGCCTACGTTTTTCATTTCTCTTAAGTATATGTCTTGAGGTTGAATTGCTAAGTCATAGGTTAACTCTATGTTTAACATTTTAAGGAACTGATTTCCAAAGCAGCTGTACTATATTACATTTCCACCAGCAACGTACGAGAGTTCCAATATCTCCATATTCTAGCTAACACTTGTCTGTCTTAATTATAATTATCTCAGTGGGTGTGAACTGGTATCTCATTGTAACTCTGAGTTATATTTCTCTAATGATGGATGATGTTGAACATATTTCATGTGTTTGGTAGCCATTTGTATATTGTCCTTGGAAAAATGTCTGCTCAAATTCTTTGTCTATTTTTTAAAAAATTTGGCTGTTTGTCCTCTTATTGTCGAGTTGCAAGAGTTCTCTATACATTCAAGACTAGAAGTTTACAAGATAGATAATTTGCAAATATTTTTCCCATTCTATAGGTTATATTTTAATTTTGTTGATAGTATCTTTTGAAGCCTGAAAATCTCTAATTTTCATGGGCTAGAATTTCATGGAGAAGAGTTGAGTCTTGTTGACCAATGCTGGCTGCAGATGTTGCAGTTTTCGGAGCATCTCATTGATTTGCTGAACATACTTCTCAGATGTAATGGTTTCGCCAGGATTCAGAAAGCTGCAGTGGACCCAACCACCAAACAGTGACCATGACCTTTATTTGTTGCAAGTTTGGCTTTGGGAAGTGCTTTGGAGCTTTTTCTCAGTCCAATCACTGAACTAGTTGTTGCCAGTTGTCACTTTTTGTCGCACATCACAATCAGATCAAGAAATGGTTTGTGGTGTAGAATAAGAGAAGATGACACTTCAAAACGAGGATTTTTTAATTTTCGTTCAGCTCATGAGGCACCCACTTAGCGAGTTTTTCCAACTTTCCAATTTGCTTCAAATGCTAAAGGGCTGTAGCATCGTCAAGGTTTGAGTTCTTTGGCAACTTCTCATGTAGTTGTTACAGAAATAGCTTCGATGATTGCTCTCAATTGGTCATCGTGGACTTCCGATGTCTGGCCACTATGCTCCTCATCTACAAGGATCTCTTTTCCTTTGCAAAACTTCTTGAACTTCTTGAATGCACTGTATGTTCATTAGCAATTCCTGAGACAAACGCTTTGTTTATATTGAGTTGTCTGCGCTTCTTTTACGACCCATTTTGAACTCGAATAAGAAAATCGCTCGGATTTGTTTTTGTCTAACATCATTTCCACAGTCTAAAGTAAACATAAAATAAACAGCAAGTGATGTCATTAGCAAAAAAAAAAAAAAAAAAAAAAAAAAAAAAAAAAAAAAAAATCTCGAAACGGGAAATGCCCATTAAAATTATATATAACATGGACGGGTGCAGTGGCTTACGCCTGTAATCCCAACACTTTGGGAGGCCGAGAAGGGTGGATCACTTGAGGTCACGAGTTCAAGACCAGCCTAACCAACATGGTGAAACCCCGAGTATGTGTATGTCTCTACTAAAAATACAAAAATTTACCGGGCGCAGTGGCACGCATCTGTAATCCCAGCTACCCGGGAGGCTGAGGCAGGAGAATCGCTTGGACCCAGGAGGCGAAGGTTGCAGTGAGCCGAGATTGGGCCACTGCATTCCAGCCTGGGCGACAGAATGAGGCTCCATCTCAAAAAAAAAAAAAAATATATATATATATATATATATATATACTTCTAGAATATATATATTTCTAGAATATATATCTAGAAGTTCATTTTATGATAGGGATATCTATCTATCTATCTATAAAACATAACCACATTTATTTAAGAATGTATGCCAGTATCAAATGGTACATTCCAACAATGCAAAAGCTGCAATTGTATTTGCATCCACCTAATATGAGTTTTTTCTGGACTCCCGAATCTACTCCACTTATACCTATATGCCTATTGTTATGTCAGAATCATATACTCTTGATTACTATTACTTCGTATTAAGTTTTGAAAACAGGAAATGTGAGTCCTCCAACTTTTTCTTTTTTATCCAAGATTGTTTTGGCTATTCAACTTTATCACACCAATTTTATCACACTAACTTTAATGTGAATTTTGAGATCAACCTGTCTATTTCTGCAAAGCCAGCTGGGATTGTGATAGGGACTGCATTAAATCTGTAGATCAATTTGAGGAGTATTGCCATCTTAACAATCAGAGCTTTCAATTCATGAGCACAGGATATCTTTCCATTTATCAATGTCTTCTTCAATTTATTTTGATGATGTTTGTAGTTTCCAAGTGTGGAAGGCTTAAACTTATTTTTGTAAAATTTATTCTTAATATTTTATTCATTTTAAATAAAATTATTTTGTAATAAAATAATTTTTTATTTCAATTTTGCATTATTCATTGCTACTATATAGAAATATAATTTATTTTTATATGTTAGTATTATATCCTTCCACTCTATTGAACTAACTTATTAGCTCTAATTTGTGTGTGTGTATATGTGTATGTGTATTCCTTAGAATTTTCTATGTGCAAGATTATGTCATCTGCAAATATAGATAGTTTTACTTCTTTCTTTCCAATGTGGATGACTTTCTTTTATTTATAATTTTATTTTATTTATTTTATTGCCTAACTACCCTGGCTATCACCTTCAATACAATGTTGAGTAGAAGTTGTGGGAGGGGACATCCTTGTCTTGTTTCTAACTTTCAGGAAAAACTGTCAGTTTTTCACCAGTAAGTATGATGTTAATTATGAGTTTTTAATAAGTGACCTTTATCAGAATGAGGAAGTTCTCTTTTATTACTAGTTTGTTGAGTGTGTTTATTATGCAAGGGTATTGGATTTTTTAAAATGCCTTGTCTTGTTATATTGAGATTATCATGTTTTTAAAAAATTCCTTATTTTGTTAATGTGGCATATGATATTGATTTCTATATGTTGAGTCAACCTTGAATTCCTAGGCTAAATCCAACTTGGTCATGGGGTATAATTCTTCTTACATGGTGTTAAACTTTATTTATATTACTTTGTTAAGAATTTTTATGTCTATATTCATGAAATATATGTTTGTAGTTTTCTTGTGATGTATTTGTCTAGTTTTGAAATCAAAATAATACCAGCCTCATAAAATAAGTTGGGAAGTGTTCCCTTCTCTACTAATCTTTGAAAGAGTTTATGAGGATTGGTGGTAATTGCTCTTTAAATATTTGGTAGAATTTTCTAGGGAAGACCCTGGTGCTGAGCTTTCTTTATGAACATTTTTTAAAATGCTAACTTAATTTCTTTACTTATTATAAGTCTATTAGATTTTCTATTTCTTCTTGCCTCCGTTTTTGTAGTTAGTGATTTCCTAGGAATTTGCCCATTTAATCTAGATTATCTAATTTGTTGGCATATAGTTGTTCACAGCATTGCCTTATAATCCTTCTAATTTCTGTAAGGTTGGTAATGATGAGTCCTCTTTCATTCATAATTTTGATAACTTGACTCCTCTCTCTTATTTCTTTATCAGCATAGCTAAAAGTGTATCAATTTTATAGATCTTCTCAAAGAACAAACTTTTGTTTTTTTTTTCTGTGTTGTGTTTCTATTCTCTATTTTATTTCATTCTTCTCTAATCCTTAGTGTTTCTTTCCCACTGCTTCGTATGAGTTTAGTTTGCTCTTCTTTTTCTAGTTTCTCAAATTGGCCAGTGAGGATTTTGATTGAGATTATTCTTCTTTTTAATATGTGTTAACACCTATAAATGTCCTTCTTTCCATTGCTTTCTCTGCATTCCGTAAATTTTGGTATATTATGTTTTCATATACATTTACTGCAAAGTACTTTCTAATATTTTTAATGACTTATTCCTTGACCCCTCTATGTGTTCATGTGTTCTCATCATTTAGCTCCCACTTATAAATGAGAACATGCAATATTTTATTTTCTTTTCCTGTGTTAGTTTGTTAAGGATAATGTCCTCCAGCTTCATCCATATTCCTGCAGAGGACATCATCTCATTCTTTTTTATAGCTGCGTGGTATTTCATGGTGTATATGTACCATATATTGTTTATCCAATTTGTCATTGATGGGTCATTTAAGTTGATTGCATGCCTTTACTCTTCTGAATAGTGCTGCAATGAACATATGTGTGCTTCATAATAGAATGGTTTCTATTCATTTGGTTATATACCAAGTAATGGGATTGTTAGGTTGAGTGATATTTCTGTTTTTAGGTCTTAAAGAAATTGCCATTCTGTCTTCCACAGTGTTTGAACTAATTTACACTCCCATCAACAATGTATAGGCCTTCCTTTTTCTCCACAACCTCACCGGCACCTGTTTTTTTTAACATTTTAGTAATAGCCATTCTAACTGGTGTGAGAGGGTATCTCATTGTGGTTTTGATTTGCATTTCTCTAATAATCACTGATGTTGAACTTTTTTAATATGATTGTTGGCTACATGTATGTCTTCTTTTTAAAAGTGTCTGTTCATGTCCTTTGCCCATGTTGTTGGGCATGGGGTTGTTTTTTCTTGTAAATTTAAATTCCTTATAGATGCAGAATATTAGAATTTTGTTGGATGCAGAGTTTGCAAATTTTCCCCCATTCTGTAGGTTATCTGCTTATTCTTTTGATAGTTTCTTTTGCTATGCAGAAGCTTTTTAGTTTAATTCAATCCCATTTGTCAATTTTTGCTTTTGTTGCAATTATTTCTGGTATCTTCATCATGAAATCTTCGCCCATGCTTATGTCCTAAATGGTATTGTCTATTAAACTAACATTGAAAATCTTCACAGAACTGGAAAAAACTATTTAAAAATACATATGGAACCAAAAAAGAGCCCAAATAGCCAAGGAAATCCTAAGCAATAAGAACAAAGCTAGAGGCATTATGTTACCTGACTTCAAACTATACTACTGGGATACAGTAACCATAGACCAATGGAACAGAATAGAGAACCCAGAAATAAGGCCACATACCTACACTATCTAATCTTCAACAAAGCTGCCAAAAACAAACAATGGGGAAAAGATTCCCTGTTCAATAAATGAAGCTGGAATAATTGGCTAG
Organism: Pongo abelii; assembly: GCF_028885655.2. Classification (NCBI taxonomy): domain Eukaryota; kingdom Metazoa; phylum Chordata; class Mammalia; order Primates; family Hominidae; genus Pongo; species Pongo abelii. Next base: position 121,987,197 of record NC_071988.2, on the reverse strand, counting down.
CCATATGCAGAAGATTAAAACTGGACCCCTTCTTTACACCATATACAAAAATTAACTCAAGATAAAGACTTAAATTAAATACTTATTTTATAAACTTTGACTATTAACTCCTTATCAGATACATAATTTACAAATTATTTTTCTCAATTTGTAAGCTGCTTTTTCATTTTGCTAATTGTTTCCTTTGCTGTGCAGTAGGTTTTTAGTTTGATGTAGTCCCATTTATTTACTTTTGCTTTTGTAGCCTGAGCTTTTGATGTAATATCCAAAAATAATTGCTGAGGCCATAGCCTGAGCTTTTGATGTAATATCCAGAAATAATTACTGAGGCCAATGTGAAGGAGATTTACCCCTATCTTCTCTTCTGGAGGTTTATGATTTCAGGTATTACATTTAGGTCTTTTATCCATTTAGAGTTGATTTTTGTGTGTTGTGTCAAATAAGGGTCCAATTTCATTCTTTTGCATGTGGTAGCACAGTTTCCCCAGTGCAATTTATTGAAGAGACTATCCTTTCCTTATAGTAACCTCTTGGTGCCCTTGTTGAAAATTAATTGACCATATATGTTTAGACTTATATCTGGACTCTTTATTTTCTTCCACTGGTCTATGTGTCTGTTTTCATGCCAGTATTATACTGTTTGGATTACTGTAGCTTTGTGATATAATTTTAAATAATTAGGAAGTTTGATGTCTCTACTTTTATTTTTCTTTCTCAAGATTGTTTTGCTATTCAGGATCTTTTGTGGTTCCATACAAATTATTTTTTTTCTATTTCTGTAAACAATAACGTGAATTTTGGTAGGGATTTTTAAAAATCTATATATTGATTTGGGTAATATGGACATTTTAATATTAATTATTTTAATCCATGAACATATGATATCTTTTCATTTATTTGTGAATTCTTTAGTTTTTTTATCAATGTTTTATAGTTTTCAGTGTGCAGCTCTTTCATTTCCTTGATTATATTTATTCCTAAATATTTTAAGAGCATCTTTTATTCATGTAAAACCAAATATACCACAGTACTAGTAGTCTACAGCGTGTATTTTAGTAAATGCTAACTTTGCCAAAAGTCTCTTACCTTTTATTCTGTTTCTTAAGACAAAGTGGTCAGACATTTTTCCTATGGGCATCAGATAAAACAATGCTGTAATTCAAATTATGTAATTCCAAAGGAATAAAGCTGCCAATCTCCCTCCCTATAAAATTAAAATCCATGACCACAAACTGTCCCTTCGTGTTAATTGGTAACTACACATTAGATTCCTAATATAGTTAATGTCCTGATTTATTGTTTTCCTCAATAAACTTAATTCCTCAAAATATACAAAATAAATTTCACGTTAACAATTCCAAGATCATTATAAAACAGACCCTCTCCCTCACATTCCTCTCAGCCCTACACAGTGGTTTTCACCTAAGGACATGCTTGGAATAAAGGTTTATTTTCTGCATTTACAATCTGGTACTGATACGACTCCCTCAAGCATCTCTTGTGTTAAATTCTTATTTTTTCCAACTCAAATATGGATAAATTCATTATGTTTTGTCTTTAATGTGTCCCACCTATACCAAAAGCTATGATTTAAACATACATGAATCTCAAAAACACAAGTCATAAATGTAAAGCCAATGTATCTTGATGCAATTCTCTTATAAATTAATATTTCTCCAGAAAAATTATGTTTGTGAAACCTAATGCATGCACTATTGCCTAGGATTATAGTGCAATTCATAACTGTAGATGAAAGCAGGTACATATTGTTTTGTAGGGGAAAGTAGAAAGTATTTAGATTTAAAGACCAGCTTTAAGATTGATTTACTTTTTCTCTGAAGGTGTGAATTACTCATTGGCAGTAGTTTGGAATAAACTATGTGTTAACTATAAATACAACCGGAAAAATTTTCTCGAAAAGATGTTAATGTGACTATGATTCTCGTATCTTAATAAATGTTAGTCAACCATGCATAGATTCTTGTCTCCTGAGACTAGGATTTGAAGCATTTCTGTATATTAGTAAAGTTTAAAAATTTGTGGCTGTGGTAGCATCTTTTATTCTATTCAGTTTGAGTTTGCCATGAATATTTTAAAATATTTTGATTTATCTTAAACATTCAAGATTTGCTCCAAGGCCTACTTCATGTGGTATAATTGACAACCTGTCCTACGTTGAGTGTAGGCTCTAATTCTCATTTGTGAAATATATTCCACATTTATGATAGGCAATTCTCTAAGCAAAATCTTTGGCATTGCATTCCCAGCTATTCCATTATTTTTCTCCTTTCTTTGCATATTTCCAATCTGGCAGCCCTCCACATCTTTCTTAGCTATATATACTCTTTCCCTCCACCAAGACTGTTGAGTCTGTTTGATACTAGGGAACTCTTTAGGCCTTCAGGATAGCTTTTTCATGCTTTCCAATTTTAGCTCAGCTGAAGAATTCTTCTCCAAAGATTTCTGAAGAGAAACTCCTGTTCTGATCTTTCCCAAACATATGTTGGAATTTCAGTGGGAAGCAAAATCTTTACCCCCAGGAGTTCCTCCATCCTCAAATGTTGAGTTTCTGCACCTTGGTTGACCTGTCCCACTTCCATGCTAACACGAATACCAATTTCTGCTTTCTTGCTGTAATAAGGCATTATCTCTACTTCACATATTTTCCTCCCGATTTAACACTTCATGATACCTCTGAAATGTGTGGCTATTTCCAGTCATTCTCTCTCATATGCAGGATTAACACTGTAGACTACATTTGAATTTATTTCATTTTGTTTGCACACTAATTCCCAAAGGCTTTTTACCCGAAGGAAAATATATTTATCTACTGTCTATGAAGTCTTCTTGCAAATGATCCCTTTCTTCAGCATGACTTCCTCAACTGCACTAAGAATTTGTATTACACAGTAGATGCTTGTTGACATAGAATGGAAGTTGACTGCACTTCTAGAAAGCACCAGCAATTCTTGCTCCATTCTATTCCGTGTTAGAGATCTACTAAACTGCTTTCCCCTCATCTCCAGCTAGCATCACATCTAGCTAACACCAAGCATGCAGTAAATGGCATGTCTGCATTTTCTTCACTGGCCCAATGTTTCCACATTAGACTGAAAAAACTGAAGGGCATTGATTTTTTTTCAGAATATATGGGCAAATATAAGTTGTTTCAAGTCATCTTATTCCAATGTTATCTTTGAAAAGCTCAGCTTATATTTTTGTTGTAAATTTTTCTTTTTTTAAAAAAAATGAACTAAGTATAATTAAAAGTGTATTCCATTTATGTCCAATTATCCCTTATCCCCTGACTATTCCACCTGCTTGAAAATATTTTCCCAAGTGGCATGAGAACAATAGTGCCATACTTAATTACTACCACATCCTTACCTTTCTTTTCCCAGGGTAGCTGAGTGATTAACTTTTGCATCAGAAAGGCTTGAATTTAGGTCATGGTTCTCTCCTATTACAAGTTATGTGACTGTGGGGAAATTATTTAATTCCTCTGAGTCTTATATATAAAATAATCATCATCATGATTATTTAATTCATAAGATTACCATGACAATCAAGTGAGATAACCTACAGCATGTACACAAGAAAGTTAATGTCCCTCCACATTCTTTAAAGTAATTAATTATATCACCAAAAGGTGAATGTTAAAATGCTGGATTTCTAAGGCTTAGTCAGAGACTTCTAGAAATTAATCTTCAAGTTTTAGTTGGATATTAATATGAATATTAATAAGATGATCTGGTGATTTGTTATACTCCTGATGACCATTCATTCTTTTTACAGGATTGAAAGTCACAACCACTGATGTCAGGAAGAATGAGTCCATTGTTTCAAACGTAACAGTAACAATTGTTACACTTCCAAATGCTGTTTCAACATTACAAAGTTCCAAACCCAAGAGTAAGTATGAGGATTTGTGCTGAAGTGTTAAACTAGTGTGTTGCATAAAACTGGTTTCAGAATGTTTTCCAGCATACAACTGCCAAGGAATTATGCCCTGTTTAAATTGTCTCTTAATCTCTACCCAATAGAACAATTATTTGGCAGCCTCATCTTTTACAGTGATACACTATCCCACTGCAGCCACAAATGAATGGGTCACAAGGAAGATTAATGCAAGACTGAGCAGTAATCTATGATATTACCTGGCACTAAAAGGACAGCTCAGCCAACAAATTAGACAACTTAGATGAAATGAAAAAATTGTTAGAAAGAAATAAATTGCTAAAACTGACTCAAGAAGATATGGAAATCTGAAAAAACCTATAATGATTAAAGAAATTGAAATAGGAACTAAAAATATTGCTATGAAGAAAACCCCAAGCCAAGATGGCTTCAATTGTCAATTCTATAAAGCATTTCAGAAATAAATCATACCAAATCTTCCCAAACTCTTTTAGAAAGTAAAGGAGGGGAAAACACTGCACAAATAATTATCTGAGGCTAATGTTACCCTGACACCAAAGCAAGAAAAGAATGAAAAGAAAAAGCAAGTAAAGAAAAGTACAGACCAATATGGCTCTTAGACATAGATGCAAATATCCTCAATAAAATATTGCAAAAAAACAATAACACCTAAAAAGGAATATAAAATATGAACAAGTCAGATTTATCCCAGAAATGCAAGATTAGTTTAACATATGAAAACCAAAGAAAGTAATACAATATATTAGTAAAATCAGTACATGTAGAAAGAGCATTTGACAAAATCTAACATTCACTCATATTAAAAACTCTCAATAAACTAGAAATATAATGAAATTTCCTCAACTTGATAAAGGGCATATACAAAAAGCCTACAGCTAACATCATACCCTAATAATGAAAGACTTAATGTTTTCCCCTTAAGATGTGGAACATACCAAAGATGTCTGTTCTTATCAGTTTTATTCAACATTATAGCCAGAGGTTTTAGATAGTACAATTCAACAATGGATAATACATAGATACCTTTAGATTGAAAAGGAAGAAGTAAAGCATTTTTTATTAGCAGACTACATAATTATCTAGGTAGAAAATTCAAAGAATTCACTATAAAACTAAAACCACCAAAGAGTGGTTTGTAGCACAGGATATAAAATATATAAAAATAAATTATATTTTTATATGTTAACAGTGGCAATCCAAAATAAAATTAAGAAAATAATTCCATTTTCAATAGCATCAAAAAGTATGAAATATGTAGAAATAAATTTAACAATAGAAGTGCAAGATTTATACACTAAACTACAAACTATTTTGGTGAGAAATTAAATATCTAAAGATACATTACATGTTTATAGATTAGAAACCTCAATATTTTAAATGATAATTCTCTCCAAGTTGATCAATAATTGATTAATATATTTAATGCAATCCCTACCAGAATCCCAGATTTTTAAAGAAATTGATAAGAAGACCCTAGATTTGTACGGAAATAAAAAGGACCTGGAATAGTCAAAACACTTTTGAAAAAGAACAAAGTTGGAGGACACAACCCAATTTCAAAACTTATTCTAAAGCTATTGTAATCAAGTATGAACCTCAAAAACATTATACTCAATGAAAGAAGCCATACACAAAACATGACATGGTATGATTCCACTTACAGTAAATATGCAGGAAAGACATTTTATAGGGACAGAAAGCAGATAAGTGGTTGCCTGCAGCTGGAGATGGGAGTGGGGATTGACTCTAAATAAGCTCACAGGAGTTTTTCATTCGATGGAGCTGTTCTAAAACTCGATTATGGTGATGGTTGCACAACTCTACAAATTTACTAAAAATTATTACTTGTATTCTTAAAATGAGTGCATTTAATGGTGTGTAAATCATATTTTTTATAAAGCTTTGTTGAAAAACAGAAGGAAAGAAAATGATGAGCTTAGCCAATCAAATTTTCTTTCTGAGTAGTCTGAACTAGAAAACCCGACAAACAAACAGCAGGAGTTAGCTACGGGAATTGAAGCTGCGAAGTTTAGTAGTGGAAGTCTGCAGTAGTCATGCTAATTCATGTGCATACCTATGGCATCCAGAAGCAGTATCATGAGTAAACAAATGGACAGAAAAGAATGGAGAGTATGTTGGGAGATGGGAATACCCTGTGAGCAAAATTAAATTGTTTTTGTGAGGCAGAGAGAGAAGTAGAAGCTAGAACTCCCATAATTTCTGACAGCTTTCCAGTTCCAGTTTTCTCACAACAGGTACTTCTCACATTCTGGACTCCATGATATAAGTAATTTCTATGTATAGTAAACACACTTGACTGGAAGAATTAGCAATATAAGTAATGGATGCATTTTTGGTGTATCCATAGTCCTTAATAAGAAATGGCTACAGATGACTCGCAATGTCTAAGTCTTTTCTTGGGAAATCTCTAAGGTAGAAAGAGATGACAAATAGAAATTGTGGCTGTCCAAGACCTACTCTTGTCTAGAAACGTCAGAAACATAAATTTTCTCTTTTTTATTGTAATCATCTCAAGCACAACATACAGAAGTTTGCCTAGAAGGAGACTAATTTCACACCATAGTTGTAAACTAATACTTCTTTTTAATGGGACAGTCACCCCGTAGAGGAATTTGAAGAGCAGAATCATCTCTTCTTCATATGAATAACATTTTCGTGTAGTAGTGGTTTGGTTTCTGATAAGTAGAACCTATTTTGTAAGTAATATATATCTAAAAGGTACCTTCAGGAAACCAAAATTCATCTATGTATAATATGATGGCCCCTATAAAATAAAAATAAAACTATTATATATATATGTCTGCAAAGTGTATAGCAGCTTCTGGAAAATTAAACTCAAATAATTTGTATCCCGCACTAAATACTCACCCATTCAGTGACTTGTGAGGAAGAAAATGTCATTCAGGGACTGTGATTTATTAAACCTACTACATTTCAGAAGTATGTGGTCAGCCCATGAGTCAGTTAAGACTTTTAATTCCACTTCAATTCATGAAGTAGAATGCTCTCTGCATCTCAGTTCTGGGGACTGTTCTATTGATTTAGCTTCTAAAATCAGTTTAAAATGGCTTTCTTCCAAGTAGTTTAAAAAAATACATCAAAGCCATTTTCTTAAGAAATGAAACACTCTGGAAAGCAGAATAATGAAATAAGCGTATTTACTGTTGTCCATTGCTTTTGTTATTTGACAAACAAGTTTTATACAAAATGTTTTAGAATTTATTATTACACTTATTTCTGGGTCAGCCATTATTCCCTAGATCCCTCTCTTTTCTCAAGGTGCTTACTGCCCAACATGGATCCTACTTGATATAATGTGTTTGCACACATTTCCATTTGCCAAGTGATGAAACCGGGACCTTTCCCAGATTCCTGGTTAGCAGAGCACCACTCCCTTTCCGCCCATCACACATAAACACTTTTAGGATTAATGGATACAGGACAGAGAGATAGAGAGAAAACAAAACAATCCACTGTTGGCTAAAGGTTGAACAGCTGAAGATTCGGCTCCCTCTTAAACATCTGGGCAATGGTTCCTTGGATAGGAAATATCAGACAAGTACATTGTGGGTATTTCATCTCAAGATGAAAACAAGTACAGGTTTAATTTAGAGTAGAAGAGTTAGTGAGATTTGTAGCTTTATTCCCTAGAAAGTTGGAATTCAGATCCAAAAAGAAGATCACACTCAAAACATTTCTCTCTAATCTTTTCCCATTCTTTTAGAGTGGTGTGTATTTTTCCTATTTAAAAGGAAACAATTTCTAGAATCCTAGAATTTTTAAGATAGAACTTCTCATTAATCTAGTGCTCTGACTTTATTATTTTAAAAATGTGGGCTTTTTGAATTAAAAATTATCTTATTCACTAAAAATTTTTCAGCGGATTATCTAGGTACCTGGCACTATTCTGGATTGTGATAAATCGTTGTATATTAGACAGACCATGCTATCATGAAATTTACCTTCTAGTGGATGAAAAAGATAAATAAGTTAAATATTAATAATTCAATATCAGTGATACTCTAAATAATAATAAAACAGTACAAAAAAGCAAGTGATGATGGTAGTGCCAATTTTCATAAGGTGTTCAAAGAATCCCTCTCCGAACAAGTGCCATTTGGAAAGAGAACTAAATAAAGTCAAGAAGTGAACATATGGATATCTGGGAAAGAGAATTCAAAGAGGAAATACAAAGTGCACAGGTGCTGATATGTGGGTAGATTTAAGTTGTTTGAATAAAGAGGAGTCATCTGTGGTTGACTGGAAGGAATGAAGGGAAGAAAAGATAGCACATGCCATTAGAGCAGGAAGAAGGGGTCAGTCCAGACAGGGCTACATAGGCCATAGTAAGGACAGTGAATTTTATTCTAATTGGATACACAATGTGATGGAGAGTTGAGAGCAGGGCAACGATATGATATTATTTACATTTTCAAAAGACCTAAATTGTAAAACTACTAGAAGAAAACCTAGGAGAAATGCTTCTTGACATTAGTCTGTGCAGTGATTTTTCAGATATAACATCAAAAGCAAAGGCAACAAAAGCATAATTAGACAAATGAGATTGTATCAAATGAAAAGGCTTCAGGGCAGAAAAGGAAACAATCAACAGGGTGAAGAGATAACCTATTGATAATGGTTTGGCTGTGTCCCCACTCAAATCTCACTTGTACTGTAGCTCCCATAATTTCCACGTGTCATGGGAGGGACCTGGTGGGAGGTAACTGAATCATGAGGGCAGGTCTTTCCCATACTGTTCTTGTGACAGTGAATACGTTTCATGAGACCTAATGGTTTTATAAAAGGCAGTTCCCTTGCACAAACTCTCTTGCCTGCCATCATGCAAGATGTGACTTTTCTCCTCATTAGCCTTCAGCCATGGTTGTGAGGCCTCCCCAGCCATGAGGAACTGTGATTCAAGTAAACCTCTAATTTTATAAATTACCCAGTCTCAGATATGTCTTTATTACAAGTGTGAGAACAGACTAATACACCTATAAAATGGAAGAAAATATTTGCAAACCATACAAATGTTAAGAGGTTAACATACAAAATATATAAGGAACTCAAACAATTTAATAGCAAGGAAACAAATAACCGAATTTTAAAACGGGCCAAGGACCTGAATGGACATTTCACAAAAAAAGACATACAAATGGCCAAAAGACATATGAAAATATGCCCAACATTATTAATCATCAAGGAAATGCAAATTAAAACCACTATGAGTTATCACCTCATACCTGTTAGAACGGTCGTTATCAAAAAGACAAGAGATAAAAAGTGCTGTCAAAGATATCGAGAAAAGAGAAATCTTGTATACTGTTGATGGAAATATAAAATAGTGTAGCCATTGTGGAAAACTGTATGGAGATTCCCCCAAAATTAAAAATATAGCTATCATATGATCCAGTAATCTTACTTCTGGGTACATATCCAGGGAAATAAAATTAGTGTGTCAAAGGGATATTTAATTCTCATGTTCGTCACAGCAATATTCACAATAGACAAGATATGGAATCAACCTAAGTGTCCATTAACAGATGAAGAGGTAAAGAAAATGTGGTATCTATACACAATGGGATACTATTTTGCCTGGAAAAAAAAAAGGAAAACCTGTCATTTGTGACAGCATGGATAAACTTAGAGGTCATTATGCTAACTGAAATAAGTCTGGCACAGGAAGACAAATATTGCAAGTTTTCTCTTACATGTGGAATCTAAACATGTTGAACTCATAGAGATAGAGAGTAGAATGGTAGTTACTAGAGGCTGGAAGTGGGGAGTTGGGTAGGGTGGGAATGAGAAGATGTTGGTCAAATTATACAAAGTTTCAGTTAGACAGGAGGAATACCTTCTGGAGACCTATTTTACAACCTAGTGTCTATAATTAATAATAATGTATTTTCTACTTGAAAATTACTAAGAGTAGATTTTAAATGTTCTGACCACAAAAAAACTAATAAGTATGTGAGATTATATGTTAATCAGCTTGATTTAATCATTCCACAATACACATATATATCAAAACATCACATTGTACACCATATGTATATATATGGTGTACACACACACAAAATATTTTCATATACTGAAAATATTAGAAAACAACCTCTCTGTCTGTCTCTCTCTCTAGAGATGAGAGAGAGAGAGCGAGCATCTGTGGGCAATGGCTCCAGCTAGGAGGAGTTGTCCAACTTAATAAACTAAATAAAAGAAGTCCTACAAATTCATGTAATTCTCAAGAAAGAGAAAGCCAGAGAAGACTTGCCATCCACTGGAAAGTCAGTTTAATACTGATTTTTTTTTCATGTGGATTTGCCTGCTTCTCGAGCTCAACAGTGAAATCTTTCAGGGCAAAGAACCTCTCTCCATGCTGAAAAGAGCCTCTAGCACCCAGGGGAAGGCTAAATGTTTATGAGGTTTTACCATCAAGACAGAACATGATAAAGGAAGTTTCAAACCGCAAAAGGTGGAGCCTTCTGAGGAGACAGAGTTTTCTGTCTAGTACTGAATAAGTTTTGAGGAGTAAGCACCAGCTGCAAAGAAGGGAGGAGTCATTTTGGGAAAAGGAAAACCGTGAGTGAAGGTCAATTGAAAAGAAGATAGAGTATGTTTGTTGTTGGAGAGCAGGCTGTTTTCAGGCCTTTGTTAGCTTTAGGCCTTCTGACTTTAGGTCCCCCTTCTCAAACATTGAATTGCCCCCACATCCTATGTTAATTAAATTTATAGATTATAAGTTATAAAATTATAAAAGTTATAAAAACTTATAAAAATTTATCAAAAGTTATAAAAGTGATACAAGTTGAATATCCCTTATTCAAAGTGCTTGGGATCAGAGCTGTTTCAGACCTTAATGGATTTTAAGGTTGTATGCATTTTGTAGACACATTAGGGAATCATTTATTAATTTAGATTTTGCTGATTTTTTTTGTATAATGGAGGCAATGATTCTGTGTTTGAGATCTCAAAGATTTCACTAGACCCTTGGAAATATTTTAGGCCCCAGATACTGTTACCAAAGAGCCTAGCAGTTCAAACAGCCCTAAAAATAAAATAAAATAATGACATAAAATAAACCTCCCAACAAAGAAAAGCTCAGGTCCAGATGGCCTCACTAAAGCATTCCACCAAAAATTAAAGAAGAATTAACACCAATCCTCCTCAAACTGTTATAAAAAAATAAAGAGAAGGAAACACTTTTTTTTTTTTTTTTTTTTGACAGGGTCTTGTCCTGTTGCCCAGGCTGGAGTGCAGTGGCACAATCTTGGCTCACTGCAAACTCCACCTCCCAGTCCAGGCAATTCTCTGCATCAGCCTCCCGAGTAACTGGGATTACAGGCACCCACTACCATGCCTGGGTAATTTTTGTATTTTTAGTAGAGACGGAGTTTCACCATCTTGGCCAGGCTGGTCTTGCACTCCTGATCTCATGATTCACCCACCTCAGCCTCCCAAAGTCCTGGGATTGCAGGTGTGAGCCACCACACCTGGCCAGGAACACTTTCAAATGCATTCTATGAGACTAAAATTAGGCAGATACCAAAATCATACACAAAAACTACAAGAAAAGAACACTGCAGACTAATATTCTTAATGAATATTGATGCAAATACCTTCAACAAAATATTAGCAAGCCAAATTCAATAACACATTAAGAGGATTAGACATCTTGTTTCAAGTGGCATTTATTTGTGGAATGCAGGATGGTTCAATATAGGAAAATCAATCAATGTAATATACCACATTAGCAGAATGAAGGTCAATAGCCACATGATTATCTCAATTGGTGCAGAAAAACATTTGACAAAATTCAACATCTTTTCAGGATAAAAATGCTCAATAAACTATAAATTTTTAAAAATTGCCCCAAATAATAAAGTTCATATATGAAAAGTCCACAAGTAACTTAACAGTACAAAGTTGAAAGCTTTTCCTCTAAGAGGAACAAAGCAAATGATGTCCACTCTCATCACTTTTATTGAGTAGTACTGAAAGTTCTATTCAGAGCAATCAGAAGAAAAACAAATTAAAAGAAGTCATATAGGGAAGGAAGTAGTAAAATGATCTCTGTCCTCAGATAACATGATCTTATTAATAGAAAACCCTAATGATCACACACACACACACACACACAAAACCAAACTATATGTTGCTTAAAAAAGACATACAACAGTTAAATTTAAAAGAGTGAAAAAGGATATACCCTGAAAAAAATACATCTATATCAGAAAAAGTAGAATTTAAGGCAAAAAAAACTAAATCGAAATAAATAGGAACATTTCATAATACTAAAATATTTAATTTTCCAGGAAAATAAAACAAGTTAAAAATTTTACGTTATCATATAGCATGAAAATATATAAAGCAAAAATTTAGTGAAAAACACAAATCCACAATTCTAGTGAAAATTTTAATATACTTTTCTCATTAGTTGACAAAATATAGGTATTGATGTAGCATAAATCAAAATGATTAACAAACTTAATTTAATGGAAATATGTGGAACACTGCACCTCAACTACAGAAAGTGAACTATCTCAACTACAGAAAGTGAACTATCTCAACTACAGAAAGTGAACTATCTCAACTACAGAAAGTGAACTATTTTCAAGTAGATAAGAATTCATTACTATCATAGATCATAGCCTGTGTCATAAAGCAAGTCTCAACAAGTTTTAAATGATTTAAATGATACAGAGTGTGTCTCTTGATCAAAGAGGAATTAATCTAAACAAAAAAAACTAGAAGATAACTCTATGCTGATAAATTTTAAACTACAGTAACTTATGTGTCAAAGAAGTAATCATAATGACAATCAGCAAATAGTTTGAACTGAACGATAACAAAAATATGCAGTACCAAAACTGGCAATATAATTAAAGCCAATCTTACAGTAAAATTTATAGCTCTAGAATGCATATATTAGGCAGGAAAAAGAATGGTTCAAACTTAATTACTGGAACAACCATCTCAATAAGGCAGAAAAAAATAAATAATAAACCCCCCAAAAAATGAAGGAAGAAAACAATAAAAATATGAGTAGGAATTAATGAATTGGAAAGCAAATGTACTATAAAGTGGATCAACAAAAACTCATATTTTGGGTTTTTCAACATGAAGGCATAACAGTAGAAACTAGATAAACTGGAGAGAAGAAAGACCAGAAAAATAAGAATAAAACATCAGTGAGGTGTGGGACAACCCAGGGGCCTAAGATACATATAATTTCAGAAGAAGATGTGAGAAGGATGGACAGAAAAGATATTTGAAGAAGGGCCAGGTGTGGTGTCTCACCCACCCCAAAGTAGTTCCAACACTTGAGAGTCCAAAGTGAGCAAATCGCCTGAGCCCAGGAGTTTGAGACCAGCCTGGACAACATGGTGAAACCCTGTCTCTACAAAAAATACAAAAATTAGACAGGCATAGTGGCAGGCACCTGTATTTCCAGCTACTTGGGAGGGTGAGGCAGGAGGATTGATTGAGCCAGGGAGATCGAGAATTCAGTGAGCCCTGATTATGCCACTGCACTCCAGCCTGGGTGGCAGAGTGAAACCCTGTATCAAGAAAAAAGAAAAAGAGAGAAAACGAACAAAAGGGAAGATAATCCAAGTGTAAAAAATTATAAACCCATAGATTCAGGTAACTTAATGAGCCCCGAGTTGAAGAAACAGGAAGAAAACTACACCAAAGCACATCATAATCAAATCATGGAAAACCAGAAATAAAATCTTGAAAGAAGCTGTTGAAAAAAATGATACATTAAATAGAGAAGAACAATGATAAAAATTACAGCAGAGACTCATCAGGAACAATGCATGCCAGAAAACAATGAAACAATATTTTTAGTACTGGAAGCAAAAAAAAAAAAAAACTTTCCACCCTAGAATTCTGTAAATATTTTTTCAGACATATAAAAGCTGCGAAATTCATATCAGTAAAGACATTCAGGAACAGAAAAATATGGTACCAGATGGAAATTTCAATCTAAAAAAGGCATGAAGAACATTAGAATGGCAAATATGTGAGCAACTATGAAAGACTTTTATCTCATTTTTAGTCTCTTCAAAAGACAATTTATAGTTTAAATATAAAATAACAAAAATGTATGGAAAGTTTTAGACATATGTAGAAACAAAATGTATAACAATGGCACAAATGCCAAAATGAGAGAAAGGTTATAAATATACCGTTGTAAAATCAGTAATGAAGATAAATAAAATCTTAAAAAAAGACTCAATCCAAAAGAAGGCAATAAACAAGAAAAAAAGAAACAGAGAACAGATGGAAAATTTTAAAAATCAGATTGTGTACTTAAAATCAATTATAATAATTTATCACATAAAATAAAATGGCTTAAACATTTTATTTATAAAGATAAGATTGTTAAACTGGATAAAAAGCATAACCTCTTCCCAAATATGTGCAGCATTCAGAAAACCCACCTTAAGTATAAATTTATTAAAAACAAAAGACAGGAAAAGGTATAACTTGGTAAAACTAATTAAAATAAGTTGAAGGGACTACAATAATATCAGACAGAGAAGGTTTCAAAGGAAGGAGTTTTATCAAAGATAAAGAGAGTTATTTGAATCTTGACTTTCTTAAAGAAAGTACAAGACACCAAATGTTTAATTAGTATCTATAGAAAGATCTATACTTTGACATCATTGGTGATAGTTATCTGGTATTCTCACCCAAAACACATTCCGCAGAAAAAGAAATTGTATGCTTAGCAAAAGAGGATAGTGACTTTTGTGTTTAGATTACTTAGAGTAGAAATCTCACAGTATCTTGATGATCTATATTAGTTTTATATTCTTGCTAAAAAAAATAAGATCACAGGTTCCAGGTCCGCCTATCTTTTGGGAGTAGGGGGGTCAGGGAGTCACCATTTAACTCACCATAGACCAGGCCCTTGCATTAGCCCTCACTATACCTAGGTTTCATAATCCATACATTTATCATTGACTATATGCAGAGCTACGTTGGTTGGCACTGAGGGGTGCTTCAAAAGAAGTATCAGTTGTCAATAACAAAGGTCCCCACCCTTCAATAGCTAAACTGTGGAGGGATTGAGTGTAAAAGTTCCTTGTAAAACTGCAAATCTTTTTCTCTTCCTGAGTTTTTTTTTTTTTTTTTTTTTTTGCTAATGGCTTGGAAACATGACATACTCATTAACTCTTTTTTATTTATTTTATTTTTTATTATTATTATACTTTAAGTTTTAGGGTACATGTGCACAACGTGCAGGTTTGTTACCTGTGTATACACATGCTATGTTGGTGTGCTGCACCCATTAACTCATCATTTAGCATTACGTATATCTCCCAATGCTATCCCTCCCCCCTCCACTCACCCCACAACAGTCCCTGGTGTATGATGTTCCCCTTCCTGTGTCCATGTGTTCTCATTGTTCAATTCCCACCTATGAGTGAGAACATGCGGTGTTTGGTGTTTTTGTCCTTGCGATAGTTTGCTGAGAATGATGGTTTCCAGCTTCATCCATGTCCCTACAAAGGACATGAACTCATCATTTTTTATGGTTGCATAGTATTCTATGGTGTATATGTGCCACATTTTCTTAATCCAGTCTATCATTGTTGGACATTTGGGTTGGTTCCAAGTCTTTGCTATTGTGAATAATGCCACAATAAACATATGTGTGCATGTGTCTTTATAGCAGCATGATTTATAGTCCTTTGGGTATATACCCAGTAATGGGATGGCTGGGTCAAATGGTATTTCTAGTTCTAGATCCCTGAGGAATCGCCACACCGACTTCCACAATGGTTGAACTAGTTTACAGTCCCACCAACAGTGTAAAAGTGTTCCTATTTCTCCACATCCTCTCCAGCACCTGTTGTTTCCTGACTTTTGAATGATTGCCATTCTAACTGGTGTGAGATGGTATCTCATTGTGGTTTTGATTTGCATTTCTCTGATGGCCAGTGATGATGAGCATTTTTTCATGTGTTTTTTGGCTGCATAAATGTCTTCTTTTCAGAAGTGTCTGTTCACATCCTTCACCCACTTTTTGATGGGGTTGTTTGTTTTTTTGTTGTTAATTTGTTTGAGTTCATTGTAGATTCTGGATATTAGCCCTTTGTCAGATGAGTAGGTTGCAAAAATTTTCTCCCATTCTGTAGGTTGCCTGTTCACTCTGATGGTGGTTTCTTTTGCTGTGCAGAAGCTCTTTAGTTTAATTGGATCCCATTTGTCAATTTTGGCTTTTGTTGCCATTGCTTTTGGTATTTTAGACATGAAGTCCTTGCCCATGCCTATGTCCTGAAAAGTATTGCCTAGGTTTTCTTCTAGGGTTTTTATGGTTTTAGGTCTAACATGTAAGTCTTTAATCCATCTTGAATTAATTTCTGTATAAGATGTAAGGAAGGGATCCAGTTTCAGCTTTCTACACATGGCTAGCTGGTTTTCCCAGCACCATTTATTAAATAGGGAATCCTTTCCCCATTTCTTGTTTTTGTCAGGTTTGTCAAAGATCAGATAGTTGTAGATATGTGGCATTATTTCTGAGAGCTCTGTTCTGTTCCATTGGTCTATATCTCTGTTTTGGTGCCAGTACCATGCTGTTTTGGTTACTGTAGCCTTGTAGTATAGTTTGAAGTCAGGTAGCATGATGCTATCTGCATATCCTCTTGGTTTCTGAGGACAGAAGAGAAAGGAAAGAAGAAGAGATAGAGGGAAGAAAACAATACATATGCATTTCTTGCTGGTAACTTAGCCATTCTGGTATCTATAACCAGATTTTAAAGGAGATATCTTGCACACTGTAAGGGATTGGCAGGGAAGGAGAGACTATTACTCTTTTTCCCTTTACTGAATTGTAACTTGGCTGAGGCAAGAATGCAGAATAAGATTATAGATAGATGATAAATTGGGATGTGCAGAACTCCAATATAGAACTCTACTAAAGCAAGTACTTGGATAGAAACGCCTTTAAGGGTTTTGCCAAGTGAGAGTTTCTTCTACCACAGTGAATACGATATTAGAGATTTGAAGCCTGAAAAGATAATCTGGCTTTTCTTAATAACATTTATAATCAGCCAGTACACTATTAAGTAGGAATTGATAACATTTATATGTAATAAATAAGTTATCAAATGTATTTACTTTTGCATAGTTTATCTTAGTTTAATATGGAGTTTATTTTTATACAAAAAGCAAAGATAATTTTATAATAACCAAGTACGCATTTTAGATAAGCCACTAGCTGGACATGAGAGTGACCAACACCCAGGTCTTTGTTCTTCAAGGCATCATACCCTTCATAAAATAAAAATTTGGCACTTCAGTCATGCCAAGAGTAAGTTAGCTTATTGGTTATGAATAGTGATTATGATGTCTGATTGCTTACGTTCAAAAAACAGCACAACTATTTATTTGTGCTGTGTGGTCTTTAATCCACTACTTAACTTCTCAGTGCCTCAGTTTCTTCATCTGTAAAATAATTAAAATAGGATTATACTTTCACAGGATCTTCGTGAAGATTAAGGGAGATAAATCATATAAAGAAATAAACACACACACACAAAAGCACAATACATGTTAGCTCTTTTTTTAGTCATAGTATTTCTCATAAAAGCCAGGCAAAGTAAGTACATATGATACCAATTTCACAAATAAGGAAACAAGTTCAGAAACACTAAATGACTTGGCCAAGATTAAATTTAAAAATTAAAACCCTGTTTTTCTTGCCCCAAACCCTATACACCTTTCACTATACCACACTTGTTCTCATGACAACTATTTTACACAAAGTATCTAAATCTAAGGAATTAGAAAACAACTAGCTTCTAATTAGGTGTATCATGCACTCGATGAGTAGGTGTTCAATAAATATAAGACAAGATACTGACTGAATGAATAAATATAAACCTGCAATTCTAACCAGGGTGGTCCTCTTGCCCACTATGCCTGATTTATTCTTGAATGTGTATATTTTTCATTTGTCCCCTCATTTGTATATTTTCTATTCCTTCTTTCCTCCTCCTTCCTCTAAATGCTGATTCAAATTCTACACATTCATATTCATCAAGGACCTCTACTAGATTTTACCCTGATATTTCCCACAACTTCATGAGT
This sequence comes from Pongo abelii, assembly GCF_028885655.2. Classification (NCBI taxonomy): domain Eukaryota; kingdom Metazoa; phylum Chordata; class Mammalia; order Primates; family Hominidae; genus Pongo; species Pongo abelii. The sequence goes on along the minus strand of NC_071988.2, from coordinate 121,969,134 downwards.
GTTGCTAGAGATGTATATCATCTGTGCTATTATTTATTTAGTGTTTTCCTTTAAATTGATGCACTTCTTATTCTTAAATTTGTTTGAAAAATAAACTACCGTAAGTGAAAAACCAGTTTTGCTTGGCATAAATAAACAATATCTATAAAAATCACTACTATGTAAATAAATAAATAAAATTCTAGATAGAATTTGTTCTTTGCTAGAGGTTCTGGGCTTGAGACATGCTTGTTCTTTAAAAAAATAAACTAAGATAAGCACATGTTAGACATTAACAATATATGTGCATCCAATTAAAATTTTAGAATTTTCTCATTAAAATAACCAAGTAAACTGCAAGAAAGCTGAAAAGGAAACAACTTTGTCATTAAATGTTTCCATCTTATTTAATGCTGGTTTCCAGTACTACCTTATAGAATCTCTCACACAAGGCTATCCAACACTTTAGAAAACACTAATTTATCTAATTACCCACCCAGCTTCAATATTTATTTTGTGAATTGCACCATTTGTCTACGAAACTTATTTTGGGACTTAGTTATAACATTTTTCATAGGCGATTTAATTAATTTATATCATTTCAAGTAGGCAGATACAAGAGTACTCCTCAGGATGATAAAGTCTTAGTCACACGTCATGGTTTAGCCAGATGAGAAGTAATCTCATGTCTAATGAGTCAGTCAATGCCATATGGAGAAAGGATGAAGAGAATTTGAATTGGTCATAATAAATTATTCAACAGCAGATCAGTAGATAATTATATATGGGAATAGATGTATATGTTCTTTTCTTGCACCTGTTAATGATATTATCATGTTCTATGTGTAAGTCTGTTAGTTCAAAATATCCTGCAATATCCTTTGTGGATAAGAATATTTAGCAAAGTTATTTGTTGTATTGCTGCTCAAGATTTCTGATTTAAAAACTAAATGCTTGAGCAAAGTTTAACTTTGGATTAATGTGATTAGCATTTCAAAATTCATTTACATTTCATAAGACTTCAATTTCATATTCAAAAATTAAACTCAACAAACAGATTGTAAGTTGCCAACCACCTTGACTAAGCTTTGGGTCCTTACTAAACATCTAAGTTTGAGAATGGTTAACTAAGCACACTGCTAATTTGCTATTTGACTTTTCTGAGATTCTTTTAAGATCAAAGCTTGGCCTTTTCTCAAAAACACATGCTTCATTAAAGTTATAAATAATAAACAGGAATAATTGAAAATATCTTCACTCATTAATTCTCACAACTTTAGCCATATTCCATAGCACTCATCTTTACTAAGCTTTTGTTTCCACAAAACTGAGTCCAAATTTGAAAGTTGTATTTATATAAAAACACTTTATCATTTTTAAAATATCTTCTTGATTTCAGGGAAAAAGGGAATATATTCTATACTTGATTAAATATTTGAGACTCACAGAATTTTGTCCTCAAAATATCAATGTATTCATTTATATATATAAATGTCCAAACCTCTTACACTGCTCAATAGAAGGGTTTTGAAGTGATGTGTTTTATGAAGACTCAGCTATGCCTTAATGTATAGTTCTATTTCTTTTATTATGTTCCTCTAGAACTATTACACATTTTTGAAGGCTAAAATAATTCAAAGAGAGGATAATCAGAAGGTTTTGTCTTCTCAGTGAAGTCTATCAAGAAAGGTTATGACCTGATAATAAGAGGAACAAGGATTTTGATTTCCCTTGTATTCTGACCCTCTTGCAGCTAATAGATATTTTAATTGTATCTTCCAAATGCAGCATAATGCCATGTTCAAAAGTGTTTTAACTAGTTATCAAAAGTAGGAATTAATTACATAGCTTTCTATTTGGAACTGTTTAGTGGAAGGAAAAGCTGTCCATTTTACTGAAAGAAGATGAAAACTAGAGCTAACAGACCTGGCCTATATACCTGGTTTTTTCCTTAAGAAAGTAATTTTACTACTCTCAGCTAATGTTTACAGATCTGCAAAATGGAAATATAATATTTCCCTTATAGGAATCAACTAATAAGACATGAAACTGATCATAAAAGTTGCTTACAAATAGTAACTATAATTATCCAACTAGGAAATTTTAAATAAAGTATTCATTTTTCTTTAAAAGTTGAAATCAGGTAGGTAGAATTAGTTTTTTATATTATTATTTTCTACTGTCATTCATTCTATCCATATGTGTCTACTGGTAAGCACTGGAATCACTTCTCTGAATAAGATAAGAAATCTGCCCCCATGGAGTTACGTTCTGACAGAAAATAATAATTTTTTAAAGAAAAGTACATACAGGGTAGTAATAAAAGTACTGTTGAATGAATGAAGCAATGAGATGGAATGATGTGAAAAGGTCTGTGGAAACAATTTAGTGAAGGTGGTTGGGGAGACTTCTCTGAACAGCAACTTCTGAGCAGAGTCAGAAAGCAAGCAAGCAAGCCAGAAAGTGAGGAAGGAAGGAAGGAAGGAAGGAAAGAAAACTTCAAGGTAGAAAGGGCCTTCCTTGTGCCTTCAATCTGCCACAGCAAAGCCACGAGGTGGAGTACAGTGAAACAGGGTCTGAATGGTTGGAGATGAGTTGAGGAGCAACAGGGAGTCATTGGAGCAGTGAAGTTTAAATTTAAAAAGATTTTCCTAAGCAGCTATTGCAGGTTCTCAGAGGAGAGATACAGGTGCTGGGTGGGCAGTAGCAGAAAAGGTGGTGAGACATGTTTGAATTTGGAATACATTTTGAAACTAGAGCTGATAAGGGTGTGAAACATAGGCAACTCAAGACAGGCTACTAACGTTTTGTTTTGTGCAACTGGAAAACAAATGGCACCATGTATTGAACCAAGAAAGCAAGGGAAGAGACAGATTTCAGGATAACAGTCAAGAGTTCTGTTTGGGGCATTTTAAATTTAAGATGCTGATGTAGAGAGTCAAGTGAATATACAAAGGAAGCAAGTGGACTTTTATTTTATTTTATTTTATTTTTTATTATTATTAAATTTTAAGTTTTAGGGTACTTGTGCACAATGTGCAGGTTAGTTACGTATGTATACATGTGCCATGCTGGTGTGCTGCATCCATTAACTCATCATTTAGCATTAGATATATCTTCTAAAGCTATCCCTCCCCCCTCCCCCCACCCCACAACAGTCCCCAGAGTGTGATGTTCCCCTTCCTGTGTCCATGTGTTCTCATTGTTCAATTCCCACCTATGAGTGAGAATATGCGGTGTTTGGTTTTTTGTTCGTGCGATAGTTTACTGAGAATGATGATTTCCAATTTCATCCATGTCCCTACAAAGGACAAGAACTCATCATTTTTATGGCTGCATGGTATTCCATGGTGTATATGTGCCACATTTTCTTAATCAACTCTATCATTGTTGGAAATTTGGGTTGGTTCCAAGTCTTTGCTATTGTGAACAGTGCCGCAATAAACATACGTGTGCATGTGTCTTTATAGCAGCATGATTTATAGTCCTTTGGGTATATACCCAGTAATGGGATGGCTGGGTCAAATGGTATTTCTAGTTCTAGATCCCTGAGGAATCGCCACACTGACTTCCACAATAGTTGAACTAGTTTACAGTCCCACCAACAGTGTAAAAGTGTTCCTATTTCTCCACATCCTCTCCAGCACCTGTTGTTTCTTGACTTTTTAATGGTTGCCATTCCAACTGGTGTGAGATGGTACCTCATTGTGGTTTTGATTTGCATTTCTTTGATGGCCAGTGATGGTGAGCATTTTTTCATGTGTTTTTTGGCTACATAAATGTCTTCTTTTGAGAAGTGTCTGTTCATGTCCTTTGCCCACTTTTTGATGGGGTTGTTTGTTTTTTTCTTGTAAATTTGTTTGAGTTCATTGTAGATTCTGGATATTAGCCTTTTGTCAGATGAGTAGGTTGCAAAAATTTTCTCCCACTCTGATGGTAGTTTCTTTTGCTGTGCAGAACCTCTTTAGTTTAATTAGATCCCATTTGTCAATTTTGGCTTTTGTTGCCATTGCTTTTTGTGTTTTAGACATGAAGTCCTTGCCCATGCCTATGTCCTGAATGGTAATGCCTAGGTTTTCTTCTAGGGTTTTTATGGTTTTAGATCTAACATGTAAGTCTTTAATCCATCTTGAATTAATTTTTGTATAAGGTGTAAGGAAGGGATCCAGTTTCAGCTTTCTACATATGGCTAGCCAGTTTTCCCAGCACCATTTATTAAATAGGGAATCCTTTCCCCATTTCTCATTTTTGTTGGATTTGTCAAATATCAGATGGTTGTAGATGTGTGGTATTAGTTCTGAGGGCTCTGTTCTGTTCCATTGGTCTATATCTCTGTTTTGGTACCAGTACCATGCTGTTTTGGTTACTGTAGCCTTGTAGTATAGTTTGAAGTCAGGTAGCGTGATGCCTCCAGCTTTGTTCTTTTGGCTTAGGATTGACTTGGCGAGTAGACTTTTAAAAATGTCATTATTGGGCTTCTATTTGTTTCAAGATTATTTTCTGTATTTTTCATGTGCCAAATCTTGAAAATGCTGCATGTACTCAAAGGTGTTGAAGTGATCTTTGATTATAATTCTTCCAAGTAACTTTCCTTGCAGAAAGCTCTCCTGGACTATATCATAAAATAATTTCTTACGTTTTAAAAGTATCTGTCTGAACTTTGCTGCTTCTTCCACAGGTCATGAGATGCACCTTGTCTTAGTAGGATTACAACACATGGCAGCCACATTCATTAAGCACTTACTGTAGGATTTTTGTTTTCTATGTTATCTCAGGATATTCAAAGTGTGAGGGCATACCAGATCCTATAAAGCAAGACTCAGCAAACTATGGCCCACGGGCAAAATTGAATACCCTGACTTTTTCAAAATAAAGTTTTATTGGCACACAGTTATTTCCATTCTTTAGATATTGTGTATGGCTGCTTTCTCTGTGTAAGGCAGAGTTGAATAATTATGACAGAGATTTATGGTCCACAAAATCTAAAATATTTGGCCCTTAAGGGAAAAATTGGTTGAAGCACTTTTTCTTAAAAACCTTCTCTGAAGTTTCTTGTAATCATGAAGAATCATGATTTTATGATTTGAAAACAGTGAACCAGAAATGAGCTAAAATTCATACTCATTTACCACCTGAAACAATTGTGAGAATAGATCTGATATTCAACATTTAATTGTATTGATTTTTTTTCTTTTTTTCCTTCTAAAGCTGAGACTCAGAGTTCAATTAAAACAACAGAAATACCAGGTAAGCTCTTTTTTTTCTCTCTCTCTCTTAGTATTTTCATGGGTAAGATCTCAAGAATAAAACAAATTACACCAATCAGTTTGGGGGCAGGAAGAAATAGCACAAGGGAAAACATTACATCACAAATAAAATGTTTAGAAAAACTTGAGTTTAAAAAAATGCAGACCAGGAGAACATATAAGGACATGTCTAAGTGTTCTGTGACTAAGGTGAGTGGAGCCAGCTCTAGCAAATGTATAAAGCCTGTGAAATTGCCCTCTGTCCTCTACCCCGAAACCCACTGTTCTTGATCTCTTTCTGTTGTCAGTGTGACCTCTCCCAGCAGTACAAAATGTCTTCTCTTATTTTCTAACAAAATCTGGTCACAGTATCCAAAAAGATGACGTTAGAAACCACAGTTAACAATCTAAAATGCTATCATTCCAATTAGTGCTCGTATTTGCCACCCTTAGTTTTAGACTGAATGTTTTTTGGATAATAGAGCAATAGGAATTGATCGTTGGGCAGGGGAAGATGACAATGTTGAGTCTCCCTGTTCAGAAATCATAGTTATCTGAGGGATTTTTATCTTTCTACATCCTACCTGGTACTTATACAAATGACAAATCTCATAAGCTTTCAATGCTGGTCATCTTTGATATATGTAAACTAAATGAAAACTGACACGGGAACAGAAAACCAAATTCCACATGTTCTTACTTACAAGTGGGAGCTAGATGATGAGAATTCATGAGCACAAAGAAGGAAACAACAGAAACTGGGGTCTACCTGAGGGTGGAGGGTAGGAGGAGGGAGAGGAGCATTAAGAATAACTATTGGGTACTAGGCTTAATACCTGGGTGATAAAATAATTGGTACAACAACCCCCCATGACACGAGTTTCCTATATAGCAAACCTGCACATGTATCCCTGAGACTAAAATTAAAGTTTAAAAATGAAAATAAATAAACTAAAAATATGAAATAAACCTATAGGTTCATAAAACTTTTTAAAAATTAGAAAAATAAAAAAATTATGAGTGACACTAAAAATTATGAGTGCTCTATTTTCACAGCAAATATTCTATTTCTTTTTTATTTTTTTTTGTTTGTTTGTTTTTTTCTTTTTTCTTTTATTATTATTATTATTATTATTATTATTATTATTATTATACTTTAGGTTTTATGGTACATGTGCGCAATGTGCAGGTAAGTTACATATGTATACATGTGCCATGCTGGTACGCTGCACCCACCAACTTGTCATCTAGCATTAGGTATATCTCCCAATGCTATCCCTCCCCCCTCCCCCTACCCCACAACAGTCCCCGAAGTGTGATGTTCCCCTTCCTGTGTCCATGTGTTCTCATTGTTCAATTCCCACCTATGAGTGAGAATATGCGGTGTTTGGTTTTTTGTTCGTGCGATAGTTTACTGAGAATGATGATTTCCAATTTCATCCATGTCCCTACAAAGGACATGAACTCATCATTTTTTATGGCTGCATAGTATTCCATGGTGTATATGTGCCACATTTTCTTAATCCAGTCTATCATTGTTGGACATTTGGGTTGGTTCCAAGTCTTTGCTATTGTGAATAATGCTGCAATAAACATACGTGTGCATGTGTCTTTACAGCAGCATGATTTATAGTCCTTTGGGTATATACCCAGTAATGGGATGGCTGGGTCGAATGGAATTTCTAGTTCTAGATCCCTGAGGAATCGCCACACTGACTTCCACAAGGGTTGAACTAGTTTACAGTCCCACCAACAGTGTAAAAGTGTTCCTATTTCTCCACATCCTCTCCAGCACCTGTTGTTTCCTGACTTTTTAATGATTGCCATTCTAACTGGTGTGAGATGGTATCTCATTGTGGTTTTGATTTGCATTTCTCTGATGGCCAGTGATGGTGAGCATTTTTTCATGTGTTTTTTGGCTGCATCAATGTCTTCTTTTGAGAAGTGTCTGTTCATGTCCTTCGCCCACTTTTTGATGGGGTTGTTTGTTTTTTTCTTGTAAATTTGTTTGAGTTCATTGTAGATTCTGGATATTAGCCCTTTGTCAGATGAGTAGGTTGCGAAAATTTTCTCCCATTTTGTAGGTTGCCTGTTCACTCTGATGGTAGTTTCTTTTGCTGTGCAGAAGCTCTTGAGTTTAATTAGATCCCATTTGTCAATTTTGGCTTTTGTTGCCATTGCTTTTGGTGTTTTAGACATGAAGTCCTTGCCCATGCCTATGTCCTGAATGGTAATGCCTAGGTTTTCTTCTAGAGTTTTTATGGTTTTAGGTCTAACATTTAAGTCTTTAATCCATCTTGAACTGATTTTTGTATAAGGTGTAAGGAAGGGATCCAGTTTCAGCTTTCTACATATGGCTAGCCAGTTTTCCCAGCACCATTTATTAAATAGGGAATCCTTTCCCCATTTCTTGTTTTTGTCAGGTTTGTCAAAGATCAGATACTTGTAGATATGTGGCATTATTTCTGACGGCTCTGTTCTGTTCCATTGATCTATATCTCTGTTTTGGTACCAGTACCATGCTGTTTTGGTTACTGTAGCCTTGTAGTATAGTTTGAAGTCAGGTAGTGTGATGCCTCCAGCTTTGTTCTTTTGGCTTAGGATTGACTTGGCGATGCGGGCTCTTTTTTGGTTCCATATGAACTTTAAAGTAGTTTTTTCCAATTCTGTGAAGAAAGTCATTGGTAGCTTGATGGGGATGGCATTGAATCTGTAAATTACCTTGGGAAGGATGGCCATTTTCATGATATTGATTCTTCCTACCCATGAGCATGGAATGTTCTTCCATTTGTTTGTATCCTCTTTTATTTCCTTGAGCAGTGGTTTGTAGTTCTCCTTGAAGAGGTCTTTCACATCCCTTATAAGTTGGATTCCTAGGTATTTTATTCTCTTTGAAGCAATTGTGAATGGGAGTTCACTCATGATTTGGCTCTCTGTTTGTCTGTTATTGATGTATAAGAATGCTTGTGATTTTTGCACATTGATTTTGTATCCTGAGACTTTGCTGAAGTTGCTTATCAGCTTAAGGAGATTTTGGGCTGAGACAATGGGGTTTTCTAGATATACTATCATGTCATCTGCAAACGGGGACAATTTGACTTCCTCTTTTCCTAATTGAATACCCTTATTTCCTTCTCCTGCCTAATTGCCCTGGCCAGAACTTCCAACACTATGTTGAATAGAAGTGGTGAGAGAGGGCATCCCTGTCTTGTGCCAGTTTTCAAAGGGAATGCTTCCAGTTTTTGCCCATTCAGTATGATATTGGCTGTGGGTTTGTCATAAATAGCTCTTATTATTTTGAGATACGTCCCATCAATTCCTAATTTATTGAGAGTTTTTAGCATGAAGGGTTGTTGAATTTTGTCAAAGGCCTTTTCTGCATCTATTGAGATAATCATGTGGTTTTTGTCTTTGGCTCTGTTTATATGCTGGATTACATTTATTGATTTGCGTATATTGAACCAGCCTTGCATCCCAGGGATGAAGCCCACTTGATCATGGTGGCTAAGCTTTTTGATGTGCTGCTGGATTCTGTTTGCCAGTATTTCATTGAGGATTTTTGCATCAATGTTCATCAAGGATATTGGTCTAAAATTCTCTTTTTTTGTTGTGTCTCTGCCAGGCTTTGGTATCAGGATGATGCTGGCCTCATAAAATGAGTTAGGAAGGATTCCCTCTTTTTCTATTGATTGGAATAGTTTCAGAAGGAATGGTACCAGCTCCTCCTTGTACCTCTGGTAGAATTCGGCTGTGAACCCATCTGGTCCTGGACTTTTTTTGGTTGGTAAGCTATTGATTATTGCCACAATTTCAGTTCCTGTTATTGGTCTATTCAGAGATTCAACTTCTTCCTGGTTTAGTCTTGGGAGGGTGTATGTGTTGAGGAATTTATCCATTTCTTCTAGATTTTCTAGTTTATTTGAGTAGAGGTGTTTGTAATATTCTCTGATGGTAGTTTGTATTTCTGTGGGATCAGTGATGATATCCCCTTTATCATTTTTTATTGCATCTATTTGATTCTTCTCTCTTTTTTTCTTTATTAATCTTGCTAGTGGTCTATCAATTTTGTTGATCCTTTCAAAAAACCAGCTCCTGGATTCGTTTATTTTTTGAAGGGTTTTTTGTGTCTCTATTTCCTTCAGTTCTGCTCTGATTTTAGTTATTTCTTGCCTTCTGCTAGCTTTCGAATGTGTTTGCTCTTGCTTTTCTAGTTCTTTTAATTGTGATGTTAGGGTGTCAATTTTGGATCTTTCCTGCTTTCTCTTGTGGGCATTTAGTGCTATAAATTTCCCTCTACACACTGCTTTGAATGCATCCCAGAGATTCTGGTATGTTGTGTCTTGGTTCTCGTTGGTTTCAAAGAACATCTTTATTTCTGCCTTCATTTCGTTATGTACCCAGTAGTCATTCAGGAGCAGGTTGTTCAGTTTCCACGTAGTTGAGCGGTTTTGAGTGAGATTCTTAATCCTGAGTTCTAGCTTGATTGCACTGTGATCTGAGAGACAGTTTGTTACAATTTCTGTTCTTTTACATTTATTGAGGAGAGCTTTACTTCCAAGTATATGGTCAATTTTGGAATAGGTGTGGTGTGGTGCTGAAAAAAATGTATATTCTGTTGATTTGGGGTGGAGAGTTCTGTAGATGTCTATTAGGTCCGCTTGGTGCAGAGCTGAGTTCAATTCCTGGGTACCCTTGTTGACTTTCTGTCTCGTTGATCTGTCTAATGTTGACAGTGGGGTGTTAAAGTCTCCCATTATTAATGTGTGGGAGTCTAAGTCTCTTTGTAGGTCACTCAGGACTTGCTTTGTGAATCTGGGTGCTCCTGTATTGAGTGCATATATATTTAGGATAGTTAGCTCTTCTTGTTGAATTAATCCCTTTACCATTATGTAATGGCCTTCTTTGTCTCTTTTGATCTTTGTTGGTTTAAAGTCTGTTTTATCAGAGACTAGGATTGCAACCCCTGCCTTTTTTTGTTTTCCATTTGCTTGGTAGATCTTCCTCCATCCTTTTATTTTGAGCCTATTTGTGTCTCTGCACATGAGATGGGTTTCCTGAATACAGCACACTGATGGGTCTTGAGTCTTTATCCAATTTGCCAGTCTGTGTCTTTTAATTGGAGCATTTAGTCCATTTACATTTAAAGTTAATAGTGTTATGTGTGAATTTGATCCTGTCATTATGATGTTAGCCGGATATTTTGCTCGTTAGTTGATGCAGTCTCTTCCTAGTCTCGATGGTCTTTACATTTCGGTATGATTTTGCAGTGGCTGGTACCGGTTGTGCCTTTCCATGTTTAGCGCTTCCTTCAGGAGCTCTTTTAGGGCAGGCCTGGTGGTGACAAAATCTCTCAGCATTTGCTTGTCTGTAAAGTATTTTATTTCTCCTTCACTTATGAAGCTTAGTTTGGCAGGATATGAAATTCTGGGTTGAAAATTCTTTTCTTTAAGAATGTTGAATATTGGCCCCCACTCTCTTCTGGCTTGTAGGGTTTCTGCCAAGAGATCTGCTGTTAGTTTGATGGGCTTCCCTTTGATGGTAACCCGACCTTTCTCTCTGGCTGCCCTTAACATTTTTTCCTTCATGTCAACTTTGGTGAATCTGACAATTATGTGTCTTCGAGTTGCTCTTCTCGAGGAGTATCTTTGTGGCGTTCTCTGTATTTCCTGAATCTGAATGTTGGCCTGCCTTGCTAGATTGGGGAAGTTCTCCTGGATAATATCCTGCAGAGTGTTTTCCAACTTGTTTCCATTCTCCCCGTCACTTTCAGGTTCACCAATCAGACGTAGATTTGGTCTTTTCACATAGTCCCACATTTCTTGGAGGCTTTGCTCGTTTCTTTTTATTCTTTTTTCTCTAAACTTCCCTTCTCGCTTCATTTCATTCATTTCATCTTCCAGGGCTGATACCCTTTCTTCCATTTGATCGCATCGGCTCCTGAGGCTTCTGCATTCTTCACGTAGTTCTCGAGCCTTGGTTTTCAGCTCCATCAGCTCCTTTAAGCACTTCTCTGTATTGGTTATTCTAGTTATACATTCTTCTAAATTTTTTTCAAAGTTTTCAACTTCTTTGCCTTTGGTTTGAATATCCTCCCGTAGCTCAGAGTAATTTGATCGTCTGAAGCCTTCTTCTCTCAGCTCGTCAAAGTCATTCTCCATCCAGCTTTGTTCCGTTGCTGGTGAGGAACTGCGTTCCTTTGGAGGAGGAGAGGTACTCTGGTTTTTAGAGTTTCCAGTTTTTCTGCTCTGTTTTTTCCCCATCTTTGTGTTTTTATCTACTTTTGGTCTTTGATGATGGTGATGTACAGATGGGTTTTTGGTGTGGATGTCCTTTCTGTTAGTTTTCCTTCTAACAGACAGAACCCTCAGCTGCAGGTCTGTTGGAGTACCTGGCCAGCCGTGTGAGGTGTCAGTCTGCCCCTGCTGGAGGGTGCCTCCCAGTTAGGCTGCTCGGGGGTCAGGGGTCAGGGACCCACTTGAGGAGGCAGTCAGCCAGTTCTCAGATCTCCAGCTGCGTGCTGGGAGAACCACTGCTCTCCTCACAGCTGTCAGACAGGGACATTTAAGTCTGCAGAGGTTACTGCTGTCTTTTTGTTTGTCTGTGCCCTGCCCCCAGAGGTGGAGCCTACAGAGGCAGGCAGGCCTCCTTGAGCTGTGGTGGGCTCCACCCAGTTCAAGCTTCCAGGCTGCTTTGTTTACCTAAGCGAGCCTGGGCAATGGCGGGCGCCCCTCCCCCAGCCTCACTGCCGACTTGCTGTTTGATCTCAGACTGCTGTGCTAGCAATCAGCGAGACTCCGTGGGCGTAGGACCCTCTGAGCCAGGTGCGGGCTATACTCTCCTGGGGCACTGTTTCCTAAGCCCGTTGGAAAAGCACAGTATTCGGGTGGGAGTGGCCCGATTTTCCAGGTGCCGTCTGTCACCCCTGGAAGGGGAACTCCCTGACCCCTTGCTCTTCCCGAGTGAGGCAATGCCTCGCCCCTGCTTCGGCTGGTGCACGGTGCACTCACCCACTGACCTGCGCCCACTGTCTGGCACTCCCTAGTGAGATGAACACGGTACCTCAGATGGAAATGCAGAAATCCCCCGTCTTCTGCGTCACTCACGCTGGGAGCTGTAGACCAGAGCTGTTCCTATTCGGCCATCTTGGCTCCTCCCCCCAGCAAATATTCTAAGTAATCACCTTAGTCTAACTTCTACCTTTTGTGTTCAAGGAATTTGAATCAAATTATTATGCTTTTAACTTTTAATAATTATCTTCTTCTATATCATATATCTCATTATTAAAGAAGTTATTTTTATATTATTAATTCCCTTTACTCCACTAATCACCATTTTTTAATTCATTAATCACAATATTTTTTATTATTTCCATCTTCATAGGCTAAAAATTGGCAGGCACTAGAGGGAAAAAAAGCAAAACAAAACAAAAACAATGCATCCAGTCAGAGAAGACTGATGCAGTTCTGGGAAGATATTTTTTTCCCTCTGCTTCATAGATTGACTATCAAGGAGAAGTCAGAGTTGAAGAATTGGGAAGCAGCCAAATTGTCAGTTCTTTTTGAGGAGAGACTGAAGGATCCTTCATTTTGTTTAAATAAATTTTATTCACAAAATGCCAGCTATAGGTTTAATTGATTTTAGTGAAATAAAAGCTCATTTAGGCTATTTTTATTTTTCAAGTTATGTAAACTAATTTTCCTAAGAGAAATAAGAAACAAACAATTTATTTGAGTAGTGGATTAGAAAGAAATGAGACTTGTCCTATAAGTCACTAGAAAATTGAGTCTCATTTTTTTACATTCAAACTTCAAATATGAATTGCAGCTAAAGACTAAATCAGGAATCACCATCCCCCAAAAGATGAATTAACAAATTTATTAACAGGGTATTCTTTATACTTCTGGGTTTTTTTTTCAGATTAAACACTTCTTTAGTTTTATGTATTTGGCATCAAAGATGTTAAAATACCAAATTTGTGAAATATTCATCCATGCGATTAAAGGCAGGCATTTTATTAAAAATAATTCATATTTCTGTTTCTGGTAGAAGTTGACATAAAATTATAGCCCATAGAATTACTAATCCTGTTTCCTTTCTGTAAATATAAGCAAATATGGATTCAGTCTTTGAATATATCACACACAGTTCTCACATTTGATATTTTCTTTAACATTATGCAGCTAGTTTTAATTTCCTTGAAAAGTTACATTTTTACAACGACTTCAAAAACTACTATTAAGCGTCCAGAAATTGATGATGATTTTATGTAGAACCTTTTTGGGGGATTAAAAATAAGTAAGGATTCTATATAAAATGTAAATTATGACCAATTGTACATAGATATAGTATTTTAACATTATAAAACAAAAATAGATCCATGTTGGTGACATCAGCAAGATGGCCAACTAAAAGCTTCTAGTGCTCTTCCCACTTCCCACAAAAAACTAAAAATAATGAATAAGCAACTACATCTCGATCAAAATAACTAAAGGAAAGCTCTGGAGAACAGCAGCAGAAATCCTGTAGACCACTGAAACACAGGATGGCCACATAGGAAACAGGAGGAAACACCATGCCTCTGCCATCCCATTTCCTTAGTTGGGATCAACTCAAAACCAGAAGAGACCCCTTTCTGCAGGAAAAAGGTAAGCAAGAGGACCCCAACAACCTCCATCATCTCCACGGATACACGCAGACTTTGCACTAGAGACTTCTGCAGTCCTTATAGGGTTTGAGGCCAGCTGAGGGAGCTCCCCAGAGTCTACATACTGAGCTATCCCTAGAGAAGGAGCTGATGCTGTGCCCCTCCCTCCTCTTCTCAGCCCCTACCTCTTGCCTCATGGCTCATGCTGCTACTGCCCTGTACAATCTTGGGAACAAGCGCATCCTGCTCCAAGCGTGAGTATGCATTGCACCCCTCCATCCCTGATGTTTTGTTACCACTGCAACAAGCCACATAATAGCATACCATCCGCCAGCCAAGCTGCTACTACTTTCTACCCCCTAGGGCCAAGTTCCATGGAGCTACTCCACTCCTCACATTCCAGTTACTGTGCACCCTCCTCTCAGGGCTGAACTGAAATGGCACTCCAACCCTCAGGGACCTCAGGTCTTCTGCACAGCAGAGCAGTCATGTCCCCCAATGCCATAGATGAGGCAGCATACCCCACCACCACCATCCGGGATCACAGACTTACACTAAAGCAGTAAACTCCCAGCCCTGGCACCACAGATAAGACAGCATGCTACCCACAGGGGCTCAGAGCCTTTGGCACACAAGAATAATTGCACACCCCAGTGCCATAGCTGATGCAGTACCACACCCCACAGGGATCCAGAGGCTCCACTGACCCATATGGACATGATTTCTGGGGCCAGACAGATGTGGCACAACACATCCCAAAGAATTAAGGCTTGGCTTGAGCTGTGCCACCCTGCCCTCCAGGCTGAACAGCCACATGCCTGCCCATGCAAAATTGCACTACAACCCTGCAGTCTGACATGCTGCCTCTTGGGGGACTGGTGCTGTGCTGCACCCCTCCCAACAAGGTCCAAGCTACAGCAGTGTCTTGCCATTTCTGCATCATTGCTGCTGCTGTACCTGGCCTCACAGAGCCTGGGGTAGTGATATGTCCCACTATCCCAGGGTCCAGAGTCACCACTACATAGTACCTCATCACCAAATGTCTACATTTTTGCTGACCTCTGTTGACTCTTGGTCCCAAATTACAGCTATTCTCTGCTCCCTGGACCCAAGCTTCTAGAGAACTCCTTTTTCTACCAAGCTGTGCCAGTGGTGTCCCATGTCCACCAGGGTCACAACCTCAGCTATATTTCAGCACTCTGGGCCTAAGATGCTGAGGTGCACCTCAGAGGAACAGACCCTGCCTTACTGGGGAAATTGAATTCATTTGTATCTTGGAAAGTGAACCTGTGCCTCAAGTCCAAGGTGCTACAGTAGTGTCACAAGACCGTGAGCCCATGACCTATATCCAAAGCTACTCTGAGCACCTATGCCCTGGCTCCCAGTGCTGCTATGGTTGCCTGTGGGCCATATCAGACCAAACACAAAAATAGTTTTCTTCAGCTAAGACTCCCCACTGTGGGAAAGACAAGAACAGGAGAATTGTTAAGCCTTTGCCCTAGCAACCTACAAACTAGGCCATGAGGCACCTACATTCATTGCTGACATTGATCACAACTAAAGAAGCTGCACATTGATTACCCCACTGTGCCTACATGTAACCAGAGGCACCCTGCCCAACTGGCAGCCTCAGACCCATATGCAACTGAAAGTCTTCCCCTACTAGAGTTTGAAAAAGGAAACTACATCACTAAATGTGCAGATATCACTGCAGGGACACAAGGAACATGAAAGAGCAAGGAAGCATGGTACCACACGGCAACCATAGTTCTTCAATAACTAGCCACAAAGAAGCAGAAATTACAAACTCTCTGAAAAGTGATTTAAAGTAATGAGCTGGGCTGGGTGTGGTGGCTAATGCCTGTGATCCCAACACTTTGGGAAGCTGAGATGGGCAGATCACTTGAAGTCAAGAGTTCAAAACCAGCCTGGCCAACATGGCAAAACGCTGTCTCTACTAAAAATACAAAAATTAGCCATGTGTGATGGCACACACCTGTAATCTCAGCTACTTGGGAGGCTGAGGCAGGAGAATCTCTTGAATCTGGGAGGTGGAGATTTCAGTGAGCCAAGATCACACCATTGCACTCTAGCCTGGGTGACAAAGTGAGACTTTGTCTCAGAAAAATAATAAAAATGAAATAAAATAAAATAATAAACTGAAGGAGACTTGGAGATTCAAGAGAATACAAATAGACAATTTAATAAAATCAGGAAAACAATTCATTATATAATTAGGAAATTCAATGAAAAGACAGATATAAAAAGAACCAAACAGAAATCTTGAAGCCAAAGAATTCAATCAGTGAAATAAAAAATATATTAGAGAACTTCAAGAGCAGACTAGATCAATCAGAAGATAAAATCTGTGAAGTTAAAGATAGGTCTTCTGAAATTACTCCATCAGAGGAAAAAGAATAAAAAATACTGAAGACAGCCTACAAGACTTATGGAACATCATTAAGCAAGCACATTCTACAAAAGAAAAAGAGACAAAGAAAGAGACAGAAAGCTTATTGAATAAAATAATTGCTGAAAATTTCCCACATCTTAAAAGAGATATAGACATTTGGATTCATAAAGCTCAAAGGCCCTCCAAAATATGCAACCCAAAGAGATCCTCTCTAAGGCACATTATAACCAGATTCTTAAAAGTCAAAGACAAAGAGAAATTTAAAAGCAACAAGAGAAAAGTATCAAATCACATGTAAAGGAATTGCCATTAGGTTATCAGTGGATTTCTCAATAGAAACCTTGCAGATCAAGAGAGAATGAATAATATATTTAAAGAGCTGAAAGAACAAAAGCATTGCTAGCCAAGTATACTATGTTCAACAAAGCTCTCCTTCAAAATGGAGAAATAAAATTGTTCCCAGACAAGAAAAACTGAAGGAATTCATCACCACTAGACCTGCCTTACAAGAAATGCTTAAAGGAGTTCTTCAAATGGGAATCTTAAAAAATGACAATTACAATTAGAAATACATATGACGTATCTATAAAGTATAAACTCACTGATAGAGGTAAATACATAGTAAAATCAGGAACACTCTATTACTGTAATAGCGGTGTGTAAATCATGTGTATCTCTAGCACGTGGGTTAAATGTCAAAATGGTCAAAAATAACTAAACCTATAACAAGTTGTTAATAAATATACAATATTAAAAGATGAAAATTGTGACATCAAAAGCAAATTGTGAGGGGAAAGGTAAATGTATAGAGTTTTTGTATGCAACAGAATTTAAGTTATTATCTGCTTAAAATAGTTGATTATAAGGTGTTTTATGGAAGATTCATGGTAACCACAATGTAAGAAACTACAGCAAGTATATAAATGATAAAGAGAAAAGAATCAAGGATTAACACTACAGAAAATTACCAAATTACAAAGGTAGACAATGAAAGAGAAAGAAACGAAGCTACCAATAATCAGAAAACAAATAACAAAATGACAGTAATGAGTCCTTACCTATCAATAATGACCTTGGATACAAATAAATTAATTTCTCTAGTTAAAAGACATAGAATGGTTGAATGAATAAAAACAAGATCCAACTATATGCTGCCTACAAGACATCCAGTTAAGCTTTAAAGGACACATAGGCTGAAAGTAAAGAAATGGAAGAAGATATTCCATGCAAATAATAAAGAGAGCAAGAGTAGCTGTACTTACACCTGATGAAATATAATTCAAGTCAAAAATTATCACAAGAGACAAAGAATGTCACTATTTAATGATAGAGGGGTCAATGTATCAACAGGACATTACAATTGTAAATATGTATACAACCAACATTGGAGCACCTAAATACATAAAGCAAATATTAATGGACATGAAGGGAGAAATAAAGAGCAATATTATAATATTGAAGGACTTTAATACCTCACTTTTTTTTTTTGAAACAGAGTCTCGCTCTGTTGCCCAGGCTGGAGTGCGGTGGCACAATCACAGCTCACTGCAAGCTCTGCCTCACAGGTTCACACCATTCTCCTGCCTCAGCTTCCCAAGTACCTGGGACTACAGGTGCCTGCCACCATGCTCAGCTACTTTTTTTTGTATTTTTAGTCGAGACAGGGTTTCACCATGTTAGCCAGGATTGTCTCAATCTCCTAACCTTGTGATCCGCCTGTCTTGGCCTCCCAAAGCGCTGGTATTACCCCACTTTTAATAACGGATAGATCATCCAGCAATCCCACTGCTAGATGTCAACCCAAAGGAAAAGAAGTCGTCATATTAAAAATACACTTGCGCATGTATGTTTATAGCAACATGATTTACAACTGCAAAAATGTGGAACCAACCTAAGTACCTATTGATTAATGAGTGCATAAATAGTGTGATATATATTTATATATATCACATATATATATACACACATACCATAGAATACTTCTCAGCCATTAAAAGGAGTGAAATAATGTCTTTTGCAGATATTTGGATGGAGTTGGAGGCCATTATTTTAAGTGAAGTAACTCAGGAAGAGAAAACCAAACACTGTATATTCTCACTTACAAGTGGGAGCTAAGCTATGAGTATGCAAAGGCATACAGAATGATATAATAAATTTTAGAGGCTCAGAAGCGGGAAGGTGGGAGTGGGGCTAGGAGTACAAACTGCACATTAGGTACAATATACACTACTCAGGTGACAGATGCACTAAAACCTCAGAATTCGCCACTATAAAATTCATCCATGTAACAAAAAAACCACTTGTACCCCAAAAGCTATTAAAATAAAATAAGAACATAAAATTAATAAAAAATAATTTAAAAACAGTAGATAGATCAACCAGACAGAAAATTAGTAAAGAAATACTAGACTTGAATTGCACTTTTCACCCATTAGACCTAACAGACATATACAGAGTTTTACTTTAACAGCAGGATAATATACCACATTTTTCTTTAGTTCACATGGAACACTCCCTAGGATAGGCCATATGATAAGCCACAAAAGAAGACTTACTAAATTTTAAAGTGAAATAATATCTAATATCATTTCAGACTGTAATGCTATGAAACTAGAAATCAATAATAAGAGGAATCTTGGAAAATCCACAATTATATGATAATTAAGTAATGTGCTCCTGAACAACCAATAAGTCAAAGAAAAAATAAAAAGAGAAATTAAAAAATATCTTGAGACAAAAAATAATCAAAGCACAACATAGCAAAACCTATGAAATGTAGCAAAAGCAGTTCAAAGAGAAAATCTTACAGCAATACATGCCGACATTAAAAAAAAAAAGAATCTCAAATAAGTAATCTAACATTACACTTCAAGGAACTAACAAAAGAAGAATAAATTAAACCCCAAATTAGCAGAAGGAAGAAAATAATAAAAATAAAAACAGAAATAAATAGAGAACAGAAAAATCATAGGAAGAATCAATAAAATTAAGAGTTGGTGCTTTCAAAAAATAAAAAAAATGGATAAATCTTTAGCTGGTCTAAATGTAAAAAAGGGAAGACTAATAAATAAAATCATAAATTAAAGTGAAAAAAATGAAACACCTCAGAAATTAAAAGGATCATAAGACTACTACAAAAAAATATGCCAACGATTGGATAATCTAAACAGATAAATTGCTTAAAAAAAGAATAAAACAAAACAAAACAAAAAAACAAAACCTAAAACCTACCAGGATCAATTCAAGAAGAAATAGAAAGCTTGAACAACAGACCAATAAAAAATAAAGAGATCGAAGAAGTAACAAAAAACTTCCCAACAAAGAAAAGCCCAGAAACAGATAGTTTTATAAAAGCTGAATTCTACCAAACCTTCAGAGAATTAATACTGATACTTCTTAAACTCTTTTTAAAAAAATAGAGGTAGAATGAATAGTTCCAACCACATTTTTTTTAAATTTTATTATTATTATACTTTAAGTTTTAGGGTACTTGTGCACAATGTGCAGGTTAGTTACATATGTATACATGTGTTATGCTGGTGTGCTGCACCCATTAACTCGTCATTTAGCATTAGGTATATCTCTTAATGCTATCCCTCCCCCCTCTCCCCACCCCACAACAGTCCCCAGAGTGTGATGTTCCCCTTCCTGTGTCCATGTGTTCTCATTGTTCAATTCCCATCTATAAGTGAGAACATGCGGTGTTTGTTTTTTTGTCCTTGCGATAGTTTACTGAGAATGATGATTTCCCATTTCATCCATGTCCCTACAAAGGACATGAACTCATCATTTTTTATGGTTGCATAGTATTCCATGGTGTCTATGTGCCACATTTTCTTAATCAACTCTATCATTGTTGGAAATTTGGGTTGGTTCCAAGTCTTTGCTATTGTGAATAATGCCACAATAAACATATGTGTGCATGTGTCTTTATAGCAGCATGATTTATAGTCCTTTGGGTATATACCCAGTAATGGGATGGCTGGGTTAAATGGTATTTCTAGTTCTAGATCCCTGAGGAATCGCCACACTGACTTCCACAATGGTTGAACTAGTTTGCAGTCCCACCAACAGTGTAAAAGTGTTCCTATTTCTCTACATCCTCTCCAGCACCTGTTGTTTCTTGACTTTTTAATGGTTGCCATTCT
Organism: Pongo abelii; assembly: GCF_028885655.2. Classification (NCBI taxonomy): domain Eukaryota; kingdom Metazoa; phylum Chordata; class Mammalia; order Primates; family Hominidae; genus Pongo; species Pongo abelii. The sequence continues at coordinate 121,948,704 of NC_071988.2, read as the reverse complement.
AACTGGTGTGAGTTGGTATCTCACTGTGGTTTTGATTTGCATTTCTCTGATGGCCAGTGATGGTGAGCATTTTTTCATGTGTTTTTTGGCTACATAAATGTCTTCTTTTGAGAAGTGTCTGTTCATGTCCTTTGCCCACTTTTTGATGGGGTTGTTTGTTTTTTTTTTTTCTAAATTTGTTTGAGTTCATTGTAGATTCTGGATATTAGCCCTTTATTCAATTAGGAAAAGAGGAAGTCAAATTGTCCCTGTTTGCAGACGACATGATTGTATATCTAGAAAACCCCATTGTCTCAGCCCAAAATCTCCTTAAGCTGATAAGCAACTTCAGCAAAGTCTCAGGATACAAAATCAATGTACAAAAATCACAAGCATTTTTATACACTAACAACAGACAAACAGAGAGCCAACTCATGAGTGAACTCCCATTCACAATTGCTTCAAAGACAATAAAATACCTAGGAATCCAACTTACAAGGGACGTGAAGGACCTCTTCAAGGAGAACTACAAACCAGTGCTCAGTGAAATAAAAGAGGATACAAACAAATGCAAGAACATTCCATGCTCATGGGTAGGAAGAATCAATATCGTGAAAATGGCCATACTGCCCAAGGTAATTTATAGATTCAATGCCATCCCCATCAAGCTACCAATGACTTTCTTCACAGAATTGGAAAAAACTACTTTAAAGTTCATATGGAACTAAAAAAGAGCCCGCATCACCAAGTCAATCCTAAGCCAAAAGAACAAAGCTGGAGGCATCACGCTACCTGACTTCAAACTATACTACAAGGCTACAGTAACCAAAACAGCATGGTACTGGTACCAAAACAGAGATATAGATCAAGGGAACAGAACAGAGCCCTTAGAAATAACGCCGCATGTCTACAACTATCTGATCTTTGACAAACCTGACAAAAACTAGTAATGGGAAAAGGATTCCCTGTTTAATAAATGGTGCTGGGAAAACTGGCTAGCCATATGTAGAAAGCTGAAACTGGATCCCTTCCTTACACCTTATACAAAAATTAATTCAAGATGGATTAAAGACTTAAACGTTAGACCTAAAACCATAAAAACCCTAGAAGAAAACCTAGGCATTACTATTCAGGACATAGGCATGGGCAAGGACTTCACATCTAAAACAGCAAAAGCAATGGCAACAAAAGCCAAAATTGACAAATGGGATCTAATTAAACTAAAGAGGTTCTGCACAGCAAAAGAAACTACCATCAGAGTGAACAGGCAACCTACAAAGTGGGAGAAAATTTTTGCAACCTACCCAACCACATTTTATAAGGACCACATCACCTTGATACCTAAGTCAGACAAAGATATTACAAGAAAAGAAAAATGCAGACCAATCTGTCTGATGAATGCAGATGCAAAAATCCTTAGTAAAATATTGAGGATTAAACTAAACCCAACAACACAACAAGCTAAACCCAACAGCATACCAAAAGAATTATATATTGTGACCAAGTGGGATTTATTTCTGATATGCAAGGCTAGTTTAACATACACAAATCAATCAAAGTAATATATGACATTAACAGAATGAAAGATAAAAACCACACAATGATCTTGACACAGAAAAAGCATTTTTCAAAGTCCAACATCAATTCTTGATTAAAAAAAAACTCTCAACAGTTTAGGCATAAAAGGAATGTTTCTCAATATAATAAAAAACATTTATGAAAAACCCACAGCTACAATTATAATCAATGGGGAAAAGTTAAAGCTTTTCCACTCAGATCCACTACTAGATAAGGATACCCACTCTTGTCATTTCTGTTCAACGTAGTACCAGAAGTACTAGCAAGAGCAACCATACAAGAAAAAGAAATAAAAGACATCAAAATCAAAAAGGAAAAAAAAATCTCCACTTGCAGATGAAATAATCTTATGTATAAAGATTCCACAGAAAAAACTGTTAGAACTAATAAATGAATTCAGTAAAGTTGCAAAGGAAAAATTAACATAGAAAAGTCAGTAGCATTTCATACACAAATAACAATCTAACTGAAAAAACAATTTCATTTATGGTACCATAAAAAATTACTGATGCTTTCTGACTTACCATGGGGTTACATTCTGATAAACCCATCATATGTTGAAAATGTTGTATGTCAAAAATGCATTCAATACCGTGAATTTCAACTCATATTAAAGTTGAAAAATTGTTGAGTCAAACCATCACAAGTCCAGATGCTCCTCAGCTTACAATGGGGTTATGTCTTAAACCCCATTGTAAAGTTAAAACTTGTAAGTTGAGGACCGTCTGTCATTAGGAATAAATTTAACCAAGAAAGTGAAACATTTGCATACTGAAAAAGAAAACATTGATAAAAGAATTTGAAGGAGACAGAAATAAATGGAAAGATACACTGTACTTATGAATCAGAAGAATTTATATTGTTAAAATGTCAAAAAGCAATATATAGATTCAACACAATCCTTGTTAAAATCCCAAGGTCATTCTTCACAGAAATAAAAAACATTCCAAAAATATGTATGAAAACATGAATGACCCCAAATAGCCAAAACAATTCTGAAAATAAAAAAAAGTTGGAGGCATCACATTTTCTGGGTTAAAATTATATTACAAATCTATAATAAAACAATATGGTGCTGGCATAAAAACAGACACATAGACCAGTGAAACAGAATAAAGATCCTGGAAATAAATCCAAATGTGTACTGTCAACAAATTCTTTACAAAGACACCAACAGCACACAATGAGTGTATGATAGTCTTTTCACTAAATGGTGCTGCAAAAACTGGATTTCTACATGCAAAAGAATGAAATTGGATCCTGTCTTAAACAATGCACAAAAATCAACTGAAAATGGATGAAAGACTGAAAGGTAAGACCAGAAACTATAAAACTCCTAGAAGACAACATAGGGGAAAATCTGCTAGGCATTGGCCTCAGAAATGATTTTTTTTTTTTTTTTGGATATCAGACCAAAAGCTCAGGCCACAAAATCAAAAATAAATAAATGGGACATCAAACTAAAAAGCTTCTGCACAGCAAAGGAAATAATCAGCAAAATAAAACAGCACACTACAAATTGGGGAAAAATATTTGCAAACCACATACCTGATAAGGGGCTAAGATGCAAATGTAGAAAAACAAATAGCATGATTAAAAAATGGGCAAAATACCCTGAATAGACATTTTGTGAAAGAAGACATGAAAATTGCCAACATGTGCATGAAAATGTGGTCAACATCATTAATCATCAGAGAAATATAAATCAAAACCACTATGTGATACTACCTCACACCCATTAGGGTGGATATTATCAAAAAGTCAAAAGATAACACATTTTGGCAAGGGTATGAAGACAAGGGAATTCTTTTTTTCCCCCAACTTTCATTTTAAGTTCCAGAGTATATGTGCAGGATGTGCAGATGTGCAGGTTTGTTACATAGATAAATGTGTGCCGTGATGGTTTGCTGCATAGATCATCCCATCACGTAGATATTAAGCCCAGCAACCATTTACTACTCCTAATGTTCTCTCTTCCCCTGCACACCTCTCCCACCACTGATAGGCCCCAGTGTGTGTTGTCCCCCGCCCCATGTGTCCATGTGTTCTTATGGCTCAGCTCCGACTTATAAGTGAGAACATACAGTGTTTGATTTTCTGTTTCTGCATTTGTTTGCTGAGGATAATGGCTTTCAGCTCCATCCATGTCCAGGCAAAGGACATGATCTCATTACTTTTTGTGGCTACACAGTATTCCATGGTGTATATATACCAGATTTTCTTTATCCAGTCTATCATTGATGGACATTTGGGTTGATTCCATATTTTTGCTATTGTGAACAGTGCTGCAATGAACATATGCATGCATGTAACTTTATGATAGGATGATTTATATTCATTTGGGTATATATCCAATAATGGGATTGCTGGGCCAAGTGGTATTTCTGCCTCTAGGTCTTTGAGGAATTGCTACACTGTCCTCCACAATGGTTGAACTAATTTACACTCCTACCAAGAATGTAAAAGCATTCCTTTTTCTCTGCAATCTCACCAGCATTTGTTGTTTCTTAACTTTTTAACAATCATGATTCTGACTGGCATGAGATGGTATCTCATTGTAGTTTTGATTTGCATTTTTCTAATGATCAATGATGAGCTTCTTTTCATGTTTGTTGACTGCATGAATGTCTTCTTTTGAGAAGCATCTGTTCATGTCATTTGCCCACTTCTTAAAATGTTTTTTTTTCTTGTTTATTTGTTTAAGTTCCTTGTAGGGTCTGGATATTACCCTTTTGTCATATGGATAGATTGCAAAAATTTTTTCCTATTCTGTACTTTGTCTGTCGACTCTGATGATAGTTCCTTTTGCTGTGCAGAAGCTATTTCGTTTAATTAGACCCCATTTGTCAATTTTTACTTTTGTTGCAATTGCTTTTGGCATTTTCATCATGAAATCTTTGCCTGTGCCTGTGTCCTGAATGGTATTGCCTAGATTTTCTTCTAGGGTTTTTATAGTTTTGAGTTTTACACTTATGTCTTTAATCCATCTTGAGTTAATTTTTGTATAAGGTATAAGGAAGGAGTCCAGTTTCAGTTATCTGCATATGGCTAGCCAGCTCTCCCAGCATCATTTACTAAATAGAAAATCCTTTCCCCATTGCTTGTTTTTGTCAGGGTTGTTGAAGATCAGACGGTTTTAGGTGTGTGGTCTTATTTCTGAGTCCTCTATTTTGTTCCATTGGTCTATGTGCATGTTTTTGTACCAGTACCATGCTGTTTTGGTTACTGTAGCCGTGTAATATAGTTTGAAGTCAGGTAGGGTGATGCCTCCAGCTTTGTTCTTTTTTGCTGAGGATTGCCTTGTATATTCAGGCTCTTTTTGGTTCCATATGAATTTTAAAATGGTGTTTTCCCTAATTCTATGAAGAATGTCAATAGTAGTTTAATGGGAATAGCACTGAATCTATAAATTACTTTGGGCAGTATGGCCATTTTCACAATATTGATTCTTCCTATCCATGAGCATGGAATGTTTTTCCATTTGTTTGTGTCTCCTCTGATTTCCTTGAGCAGTGGTTTGTGGTTCTCCTCAAAAAAGTCCTTTGCTTCCCTTGTTAGTTTTATTCCTAGGTATTTTATTCTCTTTGTAGCAATTATGGATGTGAGTTTATTCATGATTTGGCTCTCTGCTTGCGTGCTGTTGGTGTATAGGAATGCTAGTGATGTTTGCACATTGATTTTACATCCCCAGACTTTGCTGAAGTTGCTTATCAGCTTAAGAAGCTTTTGCACTGAGACAATGGAGTTTTCTAGGTACAGGATCATGTCATCTGCAAACAAAGATAATAAGACTTCCTCTCTTTCTATTTGAATATCTTTATTTCTTTCTCTTGCCTGATTGCCCTGGCCAGAACTTCCAATACTATGTTGAATAGGAGTGGTAAAAGAGGGGATCCTTGTCTTGTGCTGGTTTTCAAGGGGAATGCTTCCAGGTTTTGCCCATTCAGTATGATGTTGGCTGTAGGTTTGCCATATATGGCTCTTATTATTTAGAGGTGTGTTCCTTCAATATCCAGTTTATTTAGAGTTTTTAACATAAAGGGATTTTGAATTTTATTGAAGTCCTTTTCTGCATCTATTGAGACAATCGTGTGGTTTTTGGCTTTAGTTCTGTTTATGTGATGGATTACATTTATTGATTTGCTTATGTTGAACCAACCTTGCATCCTGGTGATGAAGCCAACTTGATCATGGTGGATAAGCTTTTTGATGTGCTGCTGGATTCAGTTTGCCAGCATTTTATTGAGGATTTTTGCATTGATGTTCATCAGAGATATTGGCCTGAGGTTTTATATTTTTGTTGTATCTCTGCCAGGTTTTGGTATCAGGATGATGCTGGCCTCATAAAATGAATTATGGAGGAGTTCCTCCTTTTCAATTATTCAAAATAGTTTCAGTAGAAATGGTGCCAGCTCTTTGTACCTCTGGTAGAATTCAACCGTAAATCTATCCAGTTCCAGGCTTTTTTTTAATTATTTTTTTGCTTGGTAGGCTATTTATTACTACCTAAATTTCAGAACTCATTTTTGGTCTATTCAGGGATTCAGTTTTTTCCTGGTTCAGTCTTTGGAGGGTGTATGAGTCCAGGAATTTATACATTTCTTCTAGCTTATGTGCACAGAGGTGTTTATAGTAGTCTCTGATGGTTGTTTGTGTTTCTGTGGGGTCAGTGGTGATATCCCCCTTATCATTTCTGATTTTGTATATTTGATGCTTCTTTCCTTGCTTCTTTATTAGTCTAAATAGTAGTCTATCTGTTTTATTAATTTTTTCAAAAAGCCAGCTCCTGGATTCATTGATTTATTGAAGATTTCTTCGTGTCTCTATCTCCTTCAGTTCCACTCTGATCTTGGTTATTTCTTGTCTTCTGCCAGCTTTGGGGTTTGTTTGCTTTTGGTTCTCTAGTTCTTTTAGTTGTGATGTTAGGTTGTTGATTCAAGATCTTTCCAGCCTTTATCAGCCAGGGAAACTCTTCTACACTGTTGATGGAAATGCATACTGGTGCAGCCATTATAGAAAATAGTATGGAGATTTTGGCTGGGTGCAGTGGCTCAAGCCTGTAATCCCAGCACTTTGGGAGGCTGGGGCAGGAGGATCACCTGAGGTCAGGAGTTTGAGACCAGCCTGGCCAACATGGTGAAACCCCGTCCCTACTAAAAATACAAAAATTAGCTAGGCACGGTGGCACTTGACTGTAATCCCAGCTACTGAAGAGGCTGAGGCAGGAGAATCATTTGAACCTGGAAGGTAGAGGTTGCAGTGGACCGAGATGGCACCACTGCACTCCAGCCTGGATGACAGAGTGAGACTCTGTCAAAATAAAAAGGAAAAAAAAATAGTATGGAGATTTTGAAAGAAATTAAAAATAGAACTACCAAGTGATCCATTAATCAATCCCTTTTTCTGGGCATATACCCAGAGGATATGAAATTACCACCACATAAGGATGTATGGACTCCCATTTTCATGACAGCCAAGACGTAGAAACAATCTAAGTGTCCGTTAATGGATGAATGGATAAAGAATAATATTCCATATTCAGTGAAATATTATTTAGTCCTAAAAATAATGAGACTTGCCATTTGCCAAAACATGGATGAACATGGAGGACATTATGCTAAGTGAAATAAGCTAGACACAGAAATAATATTACATGATCTCACTTACATGTGAAATCTAAAAGAAAAATTCAAATATACAGAGATAGAGAACAAAGCAGTGGTTACCAGGGACAGAGAGGAAATGGGGAGATGTAGATTAGAGGATACAAAGTAGCAGCTATGTGGGATAAAGTCTAGGAGTCTGTTGTACAACATAAGGACATTGTTAACACAATTGTACTGTATTTGGGATTCATGCTAAATGAGTAGATTTCAATGCTCTTGCCACAAAAACAACTAAAATGTATAATTATGTAGATGATTGATATATTCATTTCCTTCACTATAGTAACTTTTACTACCTAAATATATCTCATAATATCATGTTGTATACTTTAAATATATACAATAACATTTATTTTAAAAAACTTAATTATTAAAATGAGAGATCAAAGAAAGATAATAGTTATGTGGAAATGATCAATTGATCAATCAAGATCTAAAGACATTTCCACTCATTTCATTCAATAGCACAATGGTAGTAAGTGGTAGAAAGCTGTGTTTAATCATGCTTAACATGAGAAAATTATGCTCAATATTTAAAGTATTGGGGAAAATCAAACTGCAACTGCCCACTGTAACACATCTGGTAAGGCCCCAAATCTGGTATGAAACTATGCTAACTATACAGAATGGTATATTTAATCAACCACCATTAACCAAGGCTTTTAATAAATATTCATCTTGTTCCTATTATGTGTACACTAGCTAAAAGAGGAATGATACATGGAGCCTGCCATTAGCAGTTACTAAGGACACAAGTCAATATTATACATAACTATAATAATTCTAGTAGTCATGTAGGTATAAAGTAATATGTCATAGGTGAACTTCAGATAATCTTATGTAAGATCAGAAGACAGAGTAATTTTTGTTTTTTGTTTTTTTCCTTTGGCTGTGGTTGAGGTATCCATTGGGTGAAAAAAAAAGGCCGGTTTTAAAAGATGAGAAAGCGTTCATGAAAGAATTGACTCCTTGGAAGCCAGATTATTGTACCTATTCATTTTTCTAGCTCTAAGTTCAGACCTAATGAGGAGATTAAAAGACCCTCTGAAAAGTGATGAAGGGCTGTTTATTCCCTAAAGATAAATGCAAACATTGCATAGCCATTACAACAATTTTAAGCAATGATGGAATTCATTTTTCTTATCCTTATCATTTTCACACAGACAGGCAGAGCTAATAACTTGTCCTTGAAAATGAACCTTTGATTTCATTGATAAGAGACCTCAGCCCTGAGCAAAATGGACCATTGTGCCTTACCGAATTGAGAAAGGAATAAGCCATTAACCCTTAATTTTCTGGGGAAAACAACTGTATTAGGGTTCTCCAGATAAACAGAACCAATAGGTTGTGTATAGACAGCAAGAGCAAGAGACAGAGAGAGAGAGAGAGAAATAGATAGGTGGATGGGGGGGAGAGAGAGAGAGAGCAAGTGAGAACGAGAGAGAGAGAGCAGAAAGGGAGAGAAAGAGAGAGAGAGATGTATTGTAAGAATTGGCTCATGTGATAATAGAGGCTGAGAGGTCTAAAGACTCAAGCCAGCTGATGGAGTAATTCCAGCCTGAGTACAAAAGCCTGAGAACCAGGGTCGCTGATGGCATAAGTTCCAGTCTAAAAGTTGGCAGCCTCAAGCTCCAAGAAGAGCCAATGTTTCAGTTTGCATCCTATGTCAGGGAAAGACCAATGTCTCAGTTCAAGAGAGTCAGGCAGAGGAAGTTCCCTCTTTGTTCTACCCAGGGTTTCAACTGGTTGGACGAGAGGCAACCAGTCAGGGAGGGCAATCTGCTTTGCACAGTATACTGATTCAAATGTTAGCCTTATCCAAAAGCACCCTAACAGACACACTCACAACAATGCTTGACCAAACATCTGGGCACCCTGTGGCCCATTCAATATGACACATAAAATTAATCATTACAATATTCCTACAGCAACTAGCGTAACTTGAAAGATCTCATCATACATATCTTTTTTACTTTCCTTAACTGTGTTTCAGAGTCTCAGTTGCATTGTGGTCATTACATTTGATAGAAAAACAAAGCCAGAACAGGTATTAGAAGTCCCACCGAACCTGACCAGAGGCCTTTGGAAAGAGGATGCTCCATCCTGTCTGAGCATGTTCACTGTGCTTGACACTCTTATCTTTGGGCATTGGCTGCTGAACCTCTAGGAACTTATATAAAGTGAAACATGAACCATTCTATAGGGGGTAGTTTATCTAAGTTTTCTAACTTTGAATGACAGAATCCTACTATTGTCGTTTAGTTAGGATCCACTCAAGCTAGAAATATACCTCTAGCAGAGTAATATCTAGATTTTTTTAACATAGGATTTTAGGATGTTTAGAAAATTAATTGAGAATAAAAGAATTCAATTATGGAATAAGAAATATATCAATGTGTATGTGGTAGTGTCTGGTACAAACTTCTCCTTAGAAAATTGTACAGACTCCGGGTATGGCTAAGTGGTTTCTTATCTAGTTCAGAGATCTGCTGAATCTCAAAGTAGTGCTCTGCACTGTTCTTGCACCACCCTAGTCTGCACTGAAAAGTCATAAAAACTCACAGTCTTCACTGGTGAGCTGCCCAGCAATCACTTTAGGAAGCAACACATTTCCTGGTATTGCTAAAGGGGTATGGTTCTCCAATGAACTCTACGACATGCTTTATTTACTATATTAGGAATAATTCTCCCTGTCTCCTTGTGACTATCTGCATGGTCTGGTTTGACCTGTTGAAGGAAAGTGTTTGGCTTATTTTGATAAGAAAAAATGCCTTTTTGATTGAGGCCTAAATTGAAAATAGATTATATTTTATGTAACAAAAATAAGAGTCATGTCCTTATAACTCATTCCTACTGAAATGCAGCAGCTTAGGCAGCATAATTTTGGGGTTGATACCGCAGACTCTAGAGCTTGCATTCAAATCCTGGCTCTACCACCTACTTGCTGTGGGGCCCTGGGCAAATGAATTTCTCTAGGTATCAGTTTCTACTTTGTAAAATGCAAATATTAATAATACGATAATTAAGTGTGTTAATATTTGTAAGACACTTAGAACAATGTCTGTCACCTAGTCTCTTTTAAGGGTTTGAAAATAAAATCCTTTTTAATGTTTTCATGTCTATATTCATGAGGCAGGAGGAGGTGAGAATATCTCAAAACTTTCAGAATGCTAAGAATAGATTTTATTGATTCCATTGATAATGATGCCATAAGCAACTAAGATAAACAATTTAAAATCTATCGATTACATGGCATATTAGAAAGAAAACAGAAAGGATTTTGAGTCATATTTGGCTTATGGTTTAGCCTTGCACTTAATGTTAAATATATTACCTTATCTCTCTGAGCCACAGTATCTCTCATCTTTAAAACACAGGATTAAAAATGTTTGTTTAAGAATAAAATAAATTAGCACATATGGAATTAATTAGCACAGTGCCTCATTCACTCTCATCATATATAATTTTGTAAAAACTACTATTTAAATCAAAAAGAAAAATATATCTTTTTTCTACAATGAATATTTCTACAGAATTAAAGTAATCTCCATTCAGTTATTCCGTTATTTCTGGGTTAGAAGATGTTATTACCTCAGGTTACTAACATTGATGGCCCAAAGCAAAGCAAAGGAAATTTAAGGTAAGACTTTTTTTGCATTGCTACAAGAGTGCAACCAGGTCAGAAAGGTAAGGTCAGAAAGGTAAGGTCAGATGAGAGCGGGAATTAATTTTCATCATCTGAAGGCAGAAAATTCCTCCTGTGATATTTTACCTATGAAGTAGACAGGAGGCGCCATTGTGTGTGAAAATACATACTAGCCACAGATTGAAAAGAATCTAAAATCCTAAAGTTAGAGGAGACTCCAGGATTATATCAATATGTTCCCTTTCCAAAACACAGAATTGCATCAACTATAGTCATAGCACTTATTGTCTATACCACTCATGTATCACTTATATAATAGATTATTTTCCTCTCCAATAATAACAGCCCAGAGTAGACCTCATGTTCTCCTTTCCCTGAGTGTCAGAGTGCTCAGAGTCCATTCTTGTGGCCAACACCAACGATTATGTTTATGTCAGATATTAACTCTTAGAAGGGGCCTGTTTACTTCTTCCATTTGCATTTGTTCTGATTTCTTATTTCAATTTCATTCATCTTATGGTCTGTATAATTGCTTAAGCTCCTCAAGTTCTTTTTATTAAGACTTGTAAGTAAAATTTAATAAACAATAACATAGTCTCTCCTATTTTGATCCTTGGTCTTTGCCATGCTGTTTTACTTGTTCTTTATTGCATGTTTCACATCTATCAATTTTGGGATATGCTTCTCACCTCCCCTACTAAAATGTGAGCTCCTTAAATGCAACAGCTACCTCTCATACTGTGTTGTGTTTTCTTCAACATTTAGTGGTGGACCTACTGTAGGTCTCTATTTTTGTTGTTGTTGTCGAATGAATGAGAAAAAATAATAATATCATGATTTTAAATATGTGCCAATCCCAATATTAAGATTAAAAGGTAATCTCATAAATTCACTTCATCTTTCTTAGTAGTCAATTCTGCTGCCAAGAAGTTTGTTTATACATTCAGTGATTAGTGATGGGCCCTACTTCCAGACACTGTTATAACATTTGGGAAATATGAGTGAGCAAAATAAAGATCCTTGCCCCAGAGGTTCTTATATTCTAGCAGGAAAAATAAACTATACCCAATAAAATAATAACTAACTAAATTATATAGTAAGTTAAAAGGCATAAGTGCTCTGAGAAAGAGAAAATGTGCAGCAATAGAGGAGGAAGGGATCACAAGCACTGGAGAGGCAGGGAAGGGTTTGCAAGATTGCAAAAAGTGGCCAAGGTAAGTCTCCCTGAAAAGAGTTGAGTAAATACAAGAAGGAAGTGAGTCACCCAATATGTGGAGGAAGAACATCCAGGCAGAGCTAGAACTTGAGGAGAGGCCTGGCATGTTTAAGGGACAGCATTAAGCAAGTGGGCAGAGTTGAGGCAGGGGATTTGCCAGGCAGATTACCTAGGGTTTTGTGGGCTATTGCATGGACTTCGGCATTTTCTCTAAGTGGAATGGTGAATCACTGAGGGCTTTGGGCAGCAGTGTTACATTAGCTGACTCATGTTTTATAACTCAGAGAGATGAAGAGACACTGTCAGCTGAAGAAAGGATACAGGAGAGAGAAGGTGGTGGCTTTGACCAGGGTGATCACAGGGTAGATGGCACAAAATCTCCAAAATCTGGATTTATTTCGGAGGTGAAGCCAATAACTATTCCTGATGATTGCGTGTGGAATAGAATAGAAAGAGATGAGCCAAAAATAGGTCTTTGGCCTGAGCAATTGGAAGGAATGTCTGCTCCAAGCTGGGATAGGAAGGCTTCAGATAGAGTGGAAATTAAAGTGTGGACATGTTGGGTTTAAAATGTCTATTACTTGCTAAGTAAGTATCCGGATTTATAAATCCAGAGCTCAGGAAAAGGTCTGGAATGGAAGTATAAGTTGAGGAATCAGTGACATTGGTGCACTTAAACCTTGAAATTGAATGAAATCTCCAAATAAATGAGGGTCATTAGAGATGAGGACCAAGGACTAAACCCTAGGGGACATTCCAAGATTATAATTTAGCAAGAAAAAGAGGGGAGAGATGTGGTGGCTCATGCCTATAATCCCAGCTCTTTGAGAGGCTGAGGTGGGAAGATCACTTGAGTTCGAGACAAGCCTCAGAAACATAGCAAGGTCCATCTCTACAAAAAAAAAAAAAAAAAAAAAAAGAGAAAATTAGCTGGATATGGTAGTGCACACCTGTGGCCCTATCTACTTGGGAGGCTGAAGCAGGAGGATCAGTTGAGCCCAGTAAATGAAGGCTGCAGGGAACTGTGACTGCCCCACTGCGATTCAGCCTGGAAGACAGAGCAAGGTTCTGTTCTCAATATAAAAAGAAAAATTAAAAAGATTTTAAAAAAAGAAATAGGAGGAACCAACCAAGGAGACAAAAAAGAAAAAAAAATCAATAGAGTCTGCTCTATTCTATCGGTAGCCACGTAAAGAAAATGTGATAAGGAGAAGAGAAAGATTTGTGTCAAAGGCTGAAAAGTTATTTTTTTAAACGGGACATGAATAATCTATCAAATTGCAATTAGAGACCAGTTCCAAAGTGCTGGGATTACAGGCGTGAGCCACCATGCCCTGCCCAAGATTTGTTTTAACTAAAAAAAAATTGGGGAGGGAAACTCGCAGAATAAAGAAGGATAGCATCGTAGTAATTTCAGGGATTTTGTATGCCCATAGATAGTCCCTTCAGAGCTTCACTCTGAGAATAACTCAAAATCACTACACACTCAAATTCTGAGGAGAGAACTTTGGTCATATAGTGACTCTGAAGTTGGATTAAAAAGGGGCATCTCATGACCACATGAAGTGGGGAAGGGGTGATTTTTCATAGGAAGAGTTAGGCTTCCAAAAAAAAGGGAAAATAAAAGGTTTAAACAAACAGATATTTCCCTTATGAACCAGTGCCCAAGTCTTCCAAGTCCAGTTTAAAATTCCTGAGGCTTCATTTCTGCTCCCAATAAGAAGTGGCCTTTTAAATACTTGCCAGGGAGACTACTTTAATCTGAATGTTCAGAGAATCAGAGTTCAAGATTCAGTTAAAAGTACAAGGATTTTATTAGGGGAAAATACCTATGAGAGAAAAAATGCCCGTGAAGGGACAAGGAAAGTCTAGAAGAGCTACCAGACTGAAATGCACATCTGACATGGTGATAGGGAGAGAGAACAGGGATGCTGAGCAGAAGCATCTAAGCTGCCATGCATTCTAGGGGAGGTTCAGGAAGACCATCAGGGAATCCTCCAGTCCACATTCCTCCCAGGACAAGCCAGCCTTAATATTCCTGGAAGGTCCACTCACTGGCTGGGAGCAGCCTTAGAGAGACATGGCACCAGTACAAACAGAGAGATGGGTTTCAGAGGACACATGGGTAACTTTGGTCACTCATGCTTTCTATAGTTGGAGTTCTGTGAGGAGCATTATTATGGCAATCACAGGTGCCTTGGGACATTGATAGGTCTTCTGTCTTTAAAACTCTTAATGATTTATTAAGTAATTGGTCTACAGTGAGGTCCAAATATGTACCATTGTCAGATGCTGATGGGGTAAATTTGGACATACATTATTACAACAGACTTGACTCTGAGGGTCTCTGTCTCATCTGCTTGCTCAAAGTTCTGACCTGAAGCTTCCAGGCTGGACTTAAATCCTGAAACAACCTAACCACAAATTCAATAATCATAACAATCACCAAAAGTCAGGGTCCAAGAACAAATCTATGTCATCTAAGAGTACCATATTCTACTCCAGTTTCTCCAGTTCCTCTATTTCTTGACTAGAGCAAAGAAGCATCTGAAAACACAGAAGTGGCTGAAGTTCAGATATTTTCACTCTTAGAATTTTTGAGAAAATTAGACAAACTGACCTTGGTTGGGAGGTTCAACTCTCTAGGGGAATAATCATAATATAAGCATAGAACATTATTATTATATATAATATATACATATTAATATCACATTCCCTTCTAAGCAGTTTAAATTTATTTTTACTCATATAATTTTCACAATACCATGATGTAGAACTATTATAATTTCCATGTATATATGTGGAAACCTAGGCACATAGAGGTTAAGCAACTTGCCCAAGATTCCACAGGGGTAAGTGCTAGAGTCAGATTTCTACCCAGGTATCCTGTCTTCAGAATCATGCTCTTAGCCACTCTGCTATAGCTCTCCTATACTTCCTCTGGCAATGCTATTTTGTTAGTAATGTAGGATAATACAGTCTCAACAAAAACTGTGTAGATCATCAGCTCTGAGTATGTCATGGATTCCGCATCTTAGTCACAGAAAGCACAACTTTAGGCTCACATTTTATGGATTCAGCCAAGTACCATAATTTCAGCAATATGATCATGCTAAAAAAACAGAGCTTCCCAAACTGTAGGTTAATTTCCATTATTGGATCATGACCAGTAATTGTGTGTGTGTGTGTGTGTGCTGGATTCAGAAATAATTTCTTAACTGAAGGTTGCAGTTTAAAGAAAAACAAAACAAAATTTTAAAGTATTTGTTCAAGCAGCCACCAAATCTTTCTCCTATGAAGTCTTAACATTTTGGCCTACCCATGGGTCATTAGCAATAACCATTGGCACTGGGCAATCAACACGTTTTAAGCAGGGAAGCTGGGAGTCTGTTCTGACCCAGACGGATTACACTCAGTCCTGAGGCTGCCATTTAGCCTGTCTACAAGAAGATAATAAGGTAGGACAATTAACCCTTGGAAAATCCCAAAAGGATTAACATCATTGGTTATTTAATCAGCCACCTTCTTCTCCACCAAGACAACTGAAAGAGCATTCATCCTCACTAAACTACTTGACACTGGAAAAGGCAGCTGAAAGTACCAAGGTTTCAGCTAGTTCCCACTCTTTCATTTAATATTCCTTTTTCTGCCTGCTTAGTGCACTAGCCTGACATTTTTCTTTGTTCTTATGGGCATATATCTAGCTTCCACCCACAGATCTCTTGCATGGCAAGAACAGTACAGACTCTGAACATTATTCTTCACCCACAGATGTCAAAAATGCATGAGCATGCAGTGTGTGCTGGGATGTGGGTGGTGAAGAAGGAATGAGCCAAGGCAGTCATAGAAATATCAATTTCTTTGGTGCAATTATACATGGCCTCAATACGCCCAAGGAGCCATAATCATAAGAAGTGCCTCTTAGTGTCAGCTACATTTGACTGCACACCCCCTGTGGCCAGAGCTCCATGTTGGGTGTGTGGACAAGTATGGCCCTCACACTCTAGGAACTTGCAATTCAGTGAAGAGGCAAGGCAAACAGGCATGATTTAAATAGAGCACTTCATACTGCACGAGAAAGAGAATAAATTTTCAAAAAATTTTCAAAGTACAAATTGTACTTTATTCCAAATTCACAAGAATAAATGTTTTCAACTTATACAACACTTAATTATTTATATTTCCTTTAAACTTATTGACAGCTATGGATTTTGAATAGTAGATTTTTACTTATAATTTTTGCTTCAGTCCTTCTGATTGAAGATGGCAAATGTTAACTAAACAAACAAATAACGATAACAATAAATTTTTAATTTATATTTTCCTTGGAAAAAAAAGAGCCTGGATGCTAGTGAAAAAAACAGTCAAGTAGAAGTTACTGTAGAAAAGGCACATAATAAAACCAGCTGCTGAACTTTAGGGATGAAAATGAAGGAGTCTTCTTTGATTTTTCCTCAATTCTTCTAACCAAAGCCTCAACTGCAATTTTTTTCTCTTTGATCACTGATAAATACTATAAAATCTGAAGTCCTATGCAGTTATGACCATTTTAACTATGTGTGATAGAAAAAAATCACTATCACCCAAAGTTATATCTGAAATTTGAAAAATGCTTTTGCATAGATTTACATCCCACAAGAGTCTTATGCAGTAGGTTATACAGGCTGTAATCTATGCTAAAAAACTTACTGAAGTTTTCTTGGAGAGTTCCTGAAGATGTAAAACTGATACTCAGGCTTTGTGATTCTAAATTTAATTATCTTTCCAGGAAGAATGGATGAACTTATGGTTTAGTGTTATGATTGCATTTATCCTACTATTTGACAATAAATAGTTTTCACAGATCTTCAGAAAAGCAAACTGTTTGAATCTGCAAAGAAATCCCATATGAAGGCTTAATACCATAGCCTGATTCTGCATTTGTAATTTTCATACAGGTAGCATTCTACAACCAGATGCATCACCTTCTGAAACTGGTACATTATCCTCAATACCAGTTACAATTCCAGAAAACACCTCACAGTCTCAAGGTATGATATCTGTGTGCCTGAGTGGAAATCTGCTCTACCTGATCCTTTCTTCACCGAAACCCTAACAATCTTGACTCACAAAACAGAGCTCCTTCAGAATGAGACTGAATCTTTTGCACTTGCAGCATCATACCTACAAATCATGGCTGTTTCCTTAAATGAGGGTGGAGGGAGGACTGCAAGGATTGGCACATGTTAACCAAAAGTGACTTGTTTTTTTCTTTCTTAAAGTAATAGGCACTGAGGGTGGAAAAAATGCAAGCACTTCAGCAACCAGCCGGTCTTATTCCAGTGAGTAACAGCAGTACCTTCATTCATGGCAGTAGATATGCAGAATGTTTGAATGTGACCAGTAAAGGAGAGGAATCAGATTATGGGCAGCCTTTTCTCAACTTTACTGAGCCTGCAATCCCATTACAATCCCATCTAACTGCTGCCTGCTCTGAAAATTTCCCACAAGTGAGTCTTAATGACCAAAGAAAAGAAAAGAAAAAAAAGAAAGAAAGAAAGAAAAGAGAAGAAAAAAAAAAGCACAGTTTGGCAATTTTTTTCTTAGTTTAGTGTTTAGCAATTACGATCAAGGGCCAAGGATGACTTGATGGGACTAGTTTCAGATAAGCCAAAATGCACAGGTAGAGGTCCCCATAAAAGTGAATTATTTCCAAATTGTCAGGTTGTATACCCTGAATATATTTCATTTTTGTCAAGTAAATAATTAAAATAATAAATAAATTATATCCAAAAATGAATTGTTTGCGTTCATAGAACATTAAAAACGGCCTTTAAGAAATGTTCCATTTTAACTAAAACCTATATATGTCATATAACATTTATGTGTGTGCTAAGACCGAATACAGAATATTAAATAACTTCCTTATTAATTAAGAATAAAAAGACTATATTCAAAACTGTTATTATAAAAGGCTGTATTAAGTTTAGTTAAACCCATTCCATTAAATAAGTCATCGTAGAAATTACTGACCTGCTGATTCACGGCGTCTTCATTTTGGGAGGCAATAATGATTTCACCTAAGGTCTATTAAGAAATCAGCAGAACTTACTTAAAACAAATATTTAACTCTGACAATGGAAGTGTAAACCATCCTACAGATGAATTGGAGAATAAGTCTCACCCCGATCAATATATAAGGAGTACACATGCAAGCAAATATGCTAAACTAATAGTCATCTTAATTTCCTTTAGTTGTGTGTCTATGACAGCTCTCTTGCTTTTATCACAGTACTTTTAACCTTGGAAATAACCATCAGAAAAGAAGGAAGGAAGGAAGGAAAGAAGGAAAGAAGGAAGGAAAGAAGGAAGGAAGGAAGGAAAGAAGGCAGACAGGCAGGCAATACTCTTCCTCTTAATACAAATATGAAAAACTCACCCTAAGTTACTGCAGCAACATCACTCCCCCAAACAGACACACATACACATATCTCTCTTGAATCATGTTCATTTTCAAGAATCATCTTCACTGTGATATCTACTTACATTATTTTATGCCTTTTCTAGTTTTAAGATATTATTATAGAAAGAAATTTGTGAGTGTTTTAGAAAGCCAGCATTAGGACTAAAGCAATCCCAGTTGGGTTATATATATTTTGGTAACTTCATTATAAAGTACTAAAAAATGTAATGAGTGAATGTGGATTTAATTATAATCTAGAGTACATCTTCTACTTCTCCAGTCTCCCATCTCCCCACTTCTTCAGTCTCCAGGAAGATGGGGGCACTCTCTCTGAGGTTGGAATTTTGTTTCAGAAAGGTTACAAGACTGACATCAAGTGGTTATGTCAAAGATGACAACTAGAGCAAACCCCATGAATCAGAGGAATCTTTGCCTAAAATATAATGTTTTTAATAGAATGGTATTTAAAGAAGAAAGGAAGCACTCATCCTTTTGCTCACTTACCAAACTATCGCTGTGAAATTCAGCAGCCACTCTAATTGACAATGTCTCTCATTCTTTTTAGGTATTATTTTGCCGGTGGTTATTGCTTTGATTGTAATAACACTTTCAGTATTTGTTCTGGTGGGTTTGTACCGAATGTGCTGGAAGGTAGATCCGGGTAGGTAACAGTGTTTTGTTTTGTTTTCCTGAAAGAAGAATGAATGCTCAGTTTAAACTTGATTTTAAATTCTTAAAGGGAGAGAAGAGTTATAGAAAGAAATGAAATGTCGTATTTCCTGATCACAGAAACAAAGGACGAAGGGCACAGACACCCACTGAATGCTAGTGAATTGCAGAGTGGCAATTAAATATTATTAGTAGAAATTATCAAATATGGGGAAATTCTTTTTAATAAAATAGCCCAAATTTTGTGGGTGGTCAGGAGAATATCGTAGTAAAGAGCGCATAAAAATGACATAACTTGTCTATGGTAAAGATTAACTCCATTTCTGTGTAACAGAAAATAAAGAGAGGGATTGCTAAGAATTCAGCTCAGGGGCCCGTAATCTCAAAAAATGTTCTGTGACTAATTTCTCTCCTGGGAGACACACTCAACGAAAGTATCTTCCAAGACCATGTTATATTTTTTATCCTTTTTAAAAATAAACTTTCTATTTTAGAGTAGACTTAGAGTTATAGGGAAGCTGCAAAGATAGTACAGGGAGTCACCACACCTAGTTTCCCTTATTCCCTTATTAAGATCTGATGGTATGCTTGTCACAATTAGTGAACTAATACTGATAAATTATTGTTAACTAAATTCTGATTTGTTTTAGTCTTTACTCAGTCTTTTTTCTGTTCCAGGAAATTTTCCTCTTCTTTACTCAACCTTCACCTAAATACCTTCAACTCCCATGGCTCAGCTGTCATGTTAGACTTAATTCCAAACTATCCACTTCACAGCCCAGCCCTGGCCGTATAATGTAGTAGCATGTATCCATGCCCTCATCCATACTATTCCTTCTGGAATATCCAGCCCACCTCTTACCTTTCATAACACACCTAATCTCCAACTTACCCATTAGGACTCAACTCAAACACAAATTTACTGTATCTTTTTATAACACACCACTTCTTCAAGCAGAATGAATTCTACCTTTAATTGTAATACTACAGATTTGGATTATATCATTTATCATACCATAGTACAGTTACTTATTTCTCCATGTGCCTACCTCTCTTGAAAGTCAGGCAACCCTTCCAAGTCACAAATCACATATTGTTCACATTGCATGGTACCTAATATACAGCAGGCCCTTACTATATGCTTATTGAGTTACATTTTTAAATGTACAGTAAATAGAATTCTCCTTCCCCACTTTAATTCTAAATATGAAAAAAAAATCTAAGTCTCATAAACTGTTAGAAGGTAAAAAGCAATTATTTTTATAAGGAATATAAGTTGCATTATTCTTTGTTTACCTCATGGACAGTGTGCCCCCCAGGACACTAATGAATGCTATCCCTAAAGCCACCTGCTCACCATGCATTGCAAGGACAGTTGTAGTATGATCGCGACAGTACCAAGAAAAGCTAGGAGACCAAACCAGCAGAGTTCATTTTAGCTCTTGGTGAAAAGTAAAAACAAATCAATGCCTTTTCCTTTGGGAATTAGTGAATAAACTTCTTCATGTCTGAAACATGTCTCCTTGTTCAGTTTTCAGAGGGGAAACAGCATTTTTATAAGTCAGTTTAATTTCTCTAAGTTTCTGAACTACCTGCCAATCCTGTCTTTTACTGGAAATCGGTTATCCAAATTGAAGCCTGTGAGTGTTGAGAATGCAGGATAGGTAAAAATTAATGTGCTAAATTTATTTGTAAAAATATGCTATACTAAAAATTACTTTACATAGGAAGATTTAAGAATACATTATTTGAAAAGTTGACCTTTTCTATTAAAGCGGCTTCTATGGATGTGTAAAGTTCCTACCACTATGGATAGCTATTCTGAAGACATGGGTATTTTAAAGTCAAGTTTGGCAATTTGTACAATTAGCCAAATCTTTTTGGTGGTTGTTAACTTTGTTTCTGAGACAGAATTTACAGCACTGTTATCATTAAATTAGCACCATTAAATACCTGCAGTTAATCCCTCTTCAAGTATGTGGGAGAGACTTTATCTAGTTTGGGAAATTAGTAAAACCATTCTGCTCTGTGGAAGACAACATGAATCAGAGATTTCAATAAGAAATGAAGCTTATCTGGACAAGGTTGACAGTGGACTGAGCTTTAACCAAATAAGAATGGTATATATGCAGAAAATAGTCTGTTGGCTTGCATCTATCTGCTAATAAGACTATCGCTGTAGTTTCCTAGGGAAAAAATATTAAAACAGGCATATAAAAATCTCAATACATTTTGCTGGAGAGAATGCGGAGAAAAGGGAAACCTCGTACACTGTGGGTAGAAATGTAAATTAATACAACCACTATGGAGAACAGCTTGGAGGTTCCTCAAGAAAACTAAAAATACAGCTACTATATGATCCAGCAATCCCACTGCTGGGTATATATGCTTAACACAGGAAATCAATATGTCAAAGAAATACCTGCATTCCCACATTTGTTGCAGCACTGTTCACAATAGCCAAGATTTGGAAGCAACCTAAGTGTCCATCAGCAGATGAATAGATAATGAAAATGTGGTGCTTTTACACAGTGACGTCCATTCAGTCACGAAAAAGAATGAGATCCTGTCATTTGCAACAACATGGATGGAACTGGAAGTCATTATGTTAAGTGAAATAAGTCAGGCACAGAAAGACAAACTTCCCATGTTTTTATTTCTGGAAGCTAAAAAATCAAAACAATTGAACTCATAGAGCTAGAGAGTAGAAGGATGGCTACCAGAGCTGGGAAGGGTAGTGGAGGGGATGTGGAGATGGTTAATGGGTACAAAAATATATGAAGTATGGATAAAACCTAGTATTTGACAGCGCAACAAGGCGACTATAGTCAATAATAAACTTAATGATACATTTTGAAATAACTCAATGAATATAATTGGACTGTTTGTAATACAAAGGATACTTGAGGGGATGGATACACCACTGCCATGATGTGATTGTTATGCATTGCATGCCTATATCAAAATCTCTCTTATACCCCATAAATATCTACACCTACTATGTACCCACAAAAATTATAAATGAAAAAAATCAACTCATTTTAAAACAGGGCTATTAGCATCACAGGTGATATTGTATATGATACATAGGAATCAAAAAATGCTGTTAAATCCTTACTGATGGAGCAAAGATGAGGTTAAGTCTAATTGGTGAGCAGCATATGGTGCCATGGGTTAAATCCTAGGGATTAAGAGTTATGATGGGATATCTTAACCAAGATGACAGAAATAGAAGCCGCCAAAATACAAGTGGAAGTTAAGGTCTTTATAAAACAAGGATAGTCAAAGCCAGGAGAATTATATTCAAAGGGCATATTCAATGACGAGATTTAGATTAGATATGAAAGGAAATCTAAGAAACAGAAGCTGAGTAGCAATGGAATAAAACCAGAGCAAAGGAGCACAACAAGGGGAACCTTATGCAATCACATTAAACAGTTGGCCTGATTGGCTATAGATTAATGCAAGATTTGATCACCAACATTCACTCCAGAGAGGCCATGTCCTTGTGCAGAATGAATCATTCTGAGTTCTCACTCTAAACCCCAGGTGTTTTCTACCAGACAGTTGTGAAGCGGCCTGGCAAAGAGAACAAAAGATTAGTTGCAGCTAGTAGCCTCTGTGACATTTTGCAGGGCTCTTTTGAGAGGCTGAATCAGTGGGTTTAAGATACAATTAGATATAGTATCTACCTTGTAGCTCACCACAAACACAGTGATTTGTATCCCAAAAAAGAACAATGTATAAAGGAAAGTCAAAGCTTCAATTCTCTGGCATAAAATCTTCAATACTTTTAATAGAATTTTTTCAGAGATACTGAAATAAACAGACATTTTCTGTTGTCCATGGGATATGCAATAATGAACAGTAATTTCACATAGTGATATGAAGCTACAAGATCAAGATTAGTCCAGAACTAAGTTTAGTGGACTTGGCCTAATTAGGACTATCCCATGAGTGCCAGGATAAGTATTAACCATACCTGAGGAAATGGCTTGGCAAGGGGAAAATTAAAATGTTTTAAAATGACTTAGAAACATCTCTGCATAGAAAAGAGTGGACAGCAGGTGAGGGGGGTACAGGGGCTTGCTCAGATTTTTGGTAGCCAACTTCTCTGCAACTCTAACAACTCCGTCTTCTCCTAGGCACACCAGAAAATGGAAATGATCAGTAAGTAAGCCCATATCATCTTTTGGTTAGACCCTGCCATTTATGTAGTGAAAATTATTGTTACTCTACTTATACTTTTTTGGATTATTTCTAAAGTGTAGAAAATCTACATATTGGCTTTGACTGTTTGTCAGAGCTCTCTCCATTTAACAGAGAAATTCCAAATGTAAGATCACGTTTAATCTTAGAATGGTAAAATAGGAAATAAAAAGATGAAATGGAAAAGTAGAAGAATGAATATAATTATGAGGGAAAATATCATAGAAAAAATACCTAGGTTTTTAAATAGTTTCCCAGTGAAATTTTTAATATGTTTATCACAGGGAAAATTGTGCTTCTACCTTGAGCCAGTTCTCAGTGCCTTTAAGGTAGATGGCTGTTTCACTTTGACTTGATTAAAATAAAGCAGATTTTAGCAATCCAGGCAACTGTAACAACCAAGGTGCTGCAAAGAGACATGATGAATTGTTTTTCATGTCAAAACGAACCCTGTTTTCCTTGTTGACAGGAATTTGTGGTCTACCTTTATATAAGTGTTTTTATGTTTCATAAGGTTGTAAACTTTAGAAATAATGCTACATTACTATTCATATGACTTAGAGACTCCTGAGATGTCCAAAGGAAATAATTAGAGTTTGAAACTCTTTTGGATAGATGAGAACTCTTGATTAAAATAGGCAGTTCAGATACTGTACTACAGTATCTCAGGACTTCAGGAAAAGAAATATCGCCAGAATTCAGCATAAGCCCAAAAGGCTTGTAAACATTTCTATGTCCTCCTCTCCATAATTCAGAATCGGAGACATGTGCAATATGGACCTTGTGCCAAGTGTTTCACACAACTCAAACTAATTTTTAATTTATTTGACAATCACCACTATAAGAGAGTGGCAGGGATTTATTGGCTTGATTCCAGGAAAAGTAAAAATTGCTAAAAAGTATATGTGTATTTTTATGAGAAAAGACAAAGTTCTTGCCATGGAAATATATATATATATATATACACACACACACAGGCATATACATGTATATATATATATACACACACACATATATATATGCATATGTATCTTCGTCATTCTGTTTGTGTCACAATACTTTCACAAACATACAATGCTGATTACTGTGGTGCTAATTTAATGTTTTTTGTTTCAAATAGACCTCAGTCTGATAAAGAGAGCGTGAAGCTTCTTACCGTTAAGACAATTTCTCATGAGTCTGGTAAGTTTCCAGACAAGTTGATTAGATGAAAATTAGTTATTTTAGAATCTAACTATAAACTCGGATTTTGTTCATGTGAAACATAAACAAAAGGCCTAACTTCTTTAGAAATAGCCAATTACTGTCAATAAATGTAAAATTCTCCCATGAAGGAAAGAAAAATCTTACCAATTTGGTAAGATTATTGGACTGTGTGGCCTTTAGAGGTTGCTTTCTACAGATGTGTGGATGTGTAGATGGCTGGAGGCATTTCCTATTCTGCAGGAGTGGCAGAAAGATCACAAAATTTGTTAACAAGTTTTTAAATTATTGCTGTTGTTTTGTTTCATTTTGGTGCTGGCTATGGAGTCACATATGGTCAAAAAGTCAAAAAAACTGGTCATCAGTTAAAATGTAAATCATGTTTTATATCATTTATATACCTTTAATTGAGCCTCTCCATAAAGGTAAAATATAATATTCTATTGATGTAATGTGAATTTTTCCAGTTTCTTAGGTATGTTCATTTGATTGGAATTGTAAAAGTCTTTCAAAATATAGGTATGATTTGTGTCAAGAACAATGAAAAAATGTGATGCTAGATAGCTTTTCAAAATTAAAATCATGGATTTTTCTTTGTTTTGAGTAGATCAGACATTTAAACCATTGATATCACAAAACAGATCAATTAAAAGCAATTATTAGTTTTATAAAATAATCTGGCTGGCAGCTGTGGCTCATGCCTGTAATCCCAGCACTTTGGGAGGCTGAGGCGGGCAGATCACCTGAGGTCAGGAGTTCAAGACCAGCCTGGCCAACATGGTGAAACTCTGTCACTACTAAAAAATACAAAAATTAGCTGGACATGGTGGCGCATGCCTGTAATCCCAGCTACCCTGGAGGCTGAGGCAGGAGAAATGCTGGAATCCGGGGGACGGAAGCTGTAAGATCGTGCCACGGCATGCCAGCCTGGGTGACAGAGGAGCGAGACTTCATAAAAAAAATAAAATAAAAATATAAAAAACCACGTGGGTCTAATTTAAATATCATGTTGCATTAATACATTTACAATATCCAATTCCCCAATTGAATAAGCTATATTATAAATATTTCTGGTGGCTCAAAATAATTTTGTAAAACAGAAAACTATAAATATTGTCCCAAATCAAGAGCAAGATATTAAAGGCTAAAAGTGTTCTCAATTTCATGTGTAAATTCAAACTGGAACAAACGGCAAGAGGCAAACAGAAGAGGTGAAGAGCAAGAACAGCTGAAGCCTGCACAGGAATGCTGAAACCCCTCACATGAGCCATCTTATTTTAGGAGAGATCTCCTTTGCTCTTGCATCTCTTCCACTCTCCAATACACATATTTCCTTTATTCCCATACTATACTTTCTCTCAGGAGGAACCATCTGAAGGGGGCAAAGGAGCAAAATGTACCCATAGAGTGGTTAGAAGCCACTCACAGTTTTCTCCTGGCTATTCACCAGCCTTTACTAGGTAGCCAGGCCTATTCTACTAGCAGGGAAAAGGGCAAAAAAAAAAAAAAAAAAGTGCTCAAGCAGGCTAAATGTGAACCAGTCCTGAGTAAGCACATGAGAGATCCTAAGCGTGACTACACGATTTATCAAGAAAAGACCTCAGAATCTGCCTGTGGCTTGCAAGCAGGCATCACACATACTCCAAACACTCTGCAGTCATGTTGGCTCTCCAAGTGGTGAATTAGGGTGCTAAACATACCTGGAAGTGCCCTGTGTAGAAGCTCCTGGCTCTCCTTGTGAGGAGGATGCTGGGATCAGTTTTCTACCACCCATTTCTACCAAAGAAATGGAACAACTGACACTAGAGTCATGACTTCCAGCAGGGGGAAAACCTCAGAGAACCTCGTGTTTCTTCGTTGCAAATGTAATAGCAGACTCTAAGGCCTGGGGAAAATTCTATGTAGGCTCTCTCCCAGTCTCATGGTGACCATAGCAGTAAGTGGAATAGACGGTGGCAGACTAGTTAAATAGACCCTTAGTCCACCTAACTTCCTTTTCTTCAAAAATAACTTGTCAGGTCACAGGTCTAAGAGGGAGATATTATCATGGAAATAGTAAGATATATTCTCGGGTACTTTTATTTCTGCCAACTTCAATTTAGAAATTGCATTGCTTTTAGCAAAATAACCTCTCAAAGGGCAACCCAGATGATTACCATGGAAAATATTTGGTGATAAGGCAACACTGAAATTGATGATTCAGAGAAGACTTCAGTAGCCCAGAATTTATCATCTAAAATATAATGCTATCCAAATGCTCCTTGTACTACCACAATTTTTATTCAAGTCTATCATTAACAGAACCTGGTGGCTCCCCAAACACTAGCAAACAAATTTCTTCCCACTGCATTTCAAAATGTATTCAAATATCTTTTCTTTATAATGCTATGCTCACTACACTCAAGAGAAATTACATTACTAAAATTATTTTTACTTAAGTAACTTCTCTTGCCTAATACTGACATCTTTCCTAAAAAATAAGTAGAAAAAAAACTTAAATGGTTAGGTTTGATACAAGTTCACAAGCTTAACTCAATTTTTCTACTGCTGCCTATATAAAAATTTTTAGAAATTTTTAAAATACAGAAAACAATTGATAGAACAAATATCTGACCACCAGCTACTCAGAATTGATGGCTGTTACAATTTACTTTATTTGTTTCAAGACCTAAGAAATACAATGTTAATTAATGAGCATAGATGGGTAACACAATGAAATTTGAGCTTCAGTGGTCATAAAAATTATTTGAATCTGTCATTGCTTCAGTGTAGAAACCCTGGACATTTTACTTTGGTACAGACCAATAAACAATGTTTCCAAGGAAACAGCCCTCTGCAGCCACCCACTTTTAGGGAAAATGCCAGTGGATGCCAAATCTTCTGGTTTTCTAGAAGCCTCAATGAGCCACAGTTAAAGTTCTGGTCATTTTCTCCAGGGAAGAGAGTTCTTTGACCCCAAATCCCTCTTTTTCAATTAGGTCATGGAGTAAGTAATATGGTTGATGTTCATCCATCCATACTCCCTGCTTCCTTTAAATATATTCTTCATTGAATAAGGTCTTCTGCTGAAATTGTAACTCATACATGTTTAAATTTGGAACTCTCTTAAATGTAAAAGAGAAAGCTTACTAGGGTATAACAAGAAGATGCTTTCAGGAAAAAAATGGGCATCAAATGTTGCAGATCAAGGAGTCCTTTATAAGAACATATAAGCTACTCCTCAGCTTTAGTAAGCGATCTTGTCAGGTTAAACATCACCATGATTGACTAAAAAATGTATGTGTGACATGCGTTTTAAACATGATTCTTATTTATATCATCTCAGACAGTTAATACACATTATCTCACTTTTAATATGTCAAGTCATATAAATTATAAAGAAAAATCTTGAAATTAGAAATATATGACTCTACGGAAGAAGAAAAACATTGCATCACTAAACTTAGCTTCAAGGCATCAGTTGATTTTGAACCATTTAGAGTAAGAAAAATCAGATCTGAATTCATTAGAATATTCCTCTACTTGGAAGACTCTGATAAGTAATAACCTAAGATTAAGTTCAAACACCTTAGCATGTCTGCAACACCTTCCATGATGTGCCTGCCTTCTCTAGCTCAGTTTTGAAAGCACTTGATATACAATAATAATGCATATTTCTCTGACTTCATTCATTCCCTTCCCTGTCCCCTGACTGTCTCTCTCTCTGAACCCAGCTTTCTAGAAGCAAGAGAGAGTCTCTTGCTCTCCTTTGTCACGTACGCTTACCCCTCTAATGGTAATTACATATGATTAATATGTCATTAGCAAACTAATTAGTGTGCTATGGCAATTACTCATTAAGTGCATAGTCATCTTTGTTTGCTTATTTATTTTTACAAATAAAAGTTCATTAACAACAAAAAAATGGACCACAGAGTAAAAATGAACAAAACATTCACAGATTTATAAAGCCATATGTAGAATCCTCTTCTGTCCCCAGCCCTTCAATATTTGTCTCATTATCTACATTTCCACCAAAGTTTCCTTGACTGTTTCAACTGCAAATGGTCTTTCCCTCATTTTAACATGTTGTTAATTTGGCAAATTAACATATATTACTGCCTTTTAATATTTCTTCATGGCTGAAACTACCATTTTAATATTTGACCAGATTATGCATAATGAAAAATAGAAAAAAGTAGAGAATAAAAAGAATTTAAAACTACCCATGAAACAACCTTCATACAACCACTACTGGCATGTGATATATTTCCCTCTGGATTTTTTTGTTCACTAGATATGTGTGTGGATTGTTTTCTTTTACTATAAATATCATTATTCTTGTTACTGATATCATATTGTTATTAAATTTTTCTCAAAATTTCTAGTCTGTCAATTAGACAGACCTTGAGGAAGAATATTAAGAATTGTAAAGATTTTCAATGACTTGCTTTGCATGACTTCTGGCAGATGCTAGGGGATGAATCAATATTTATTTTATTTACTTCTCATTCCAGTACTTCATAGCCATGGATTCCAAGCAGGCGCTGTGTGTTTTGCAAAACGAACAATAGTTAGCAAAAGATTGCCTTGGAGCAGGGGCTGGGGGTGCTGCAGAACTATGCCCAACATTTGTCAGAGCATAGAACCAAAGGACCTCTTGAAGAGGAGTCTTGAATTTGTTCTCCTCAGAGGTCTCTGGCAGTATTTATTATTGCCGTGATGGTACAAGTAACAGGTGACATCCTCAGAGTACCCAGAGGACAGATTTCCTAACAACTGGCAGACAAAAGCTGGAGCAAAATGATGAGAATTATTCTAAAAGCTGGAGATTTGACCTATATTGCTTTTATATTATGTGACTGAGGTTGATACTAGATTCTACCTGAAGGACACAAGTAATGCGAAATATATTGGTCATGAATCCAGTGGCATGTGAAAAATACTTGGGGCCTCTCAGCTTGCCACCATCCTAGATTAATATTTCTCTGTATATTGGATGGTGGAATAGCACTGGGATTTTGAGTAATGGCACCTGCGCTGCTCTGTATATCACCCAAGTGTTCACATTGGCCTATAAATTCATTTTCACAAAACCCTCACTGAATTATTTAAACAGAAGGACCCTAGAATGTCTTCCTGATAAAATGGCACTTTAAATACATGACATGGGCTTGCTTAGGCAGAGCCAGCTCATGTAACAAGCAAAAATCAGTACTTACTCCCCAGGGTTTCTCTAATGTTATCATCTCCCAACTCACATCTCCCGCCCCCACTGCCCCCTGACCTATCCCACTCAGGACTTCCTATTGCTACTTTGAAGTGAAAACAGATGATGTCTGGGAAAAGTTCATATATTTTGGTGACTAATTTCTAGACAATACCAAGAGGCAAATGGTGGCTGTAATGACATTCTTGCAGGAAAGTTGAACTTTCCTTGAAAAATAGAAAAAAGCTAAGAAACTTTATTTTCATCCTTACTCAGTCTCTGAGCTTATAGATCAAAACGTATCTTCTGTTCTCAGGTGAGCACTCTGCACAAGGAAAAACCAAGAACTGACAGCTTGAGGAATTCTCTCCACACCTAGGCAATAATTATGTAAGTTTCCCAATTTCATTCATGGAGACAATCATTAATATCTGTTTTGTTAGCCTGGTGCAGCTTAGATTGTTTTTAAAGAATTTCAAAAGCTGAAAAGCTAATGGTTTGTGTCAATGCAATGATCATTGTCTATTTGTCTAAAAACAAACTCTAACAAAAATTGCCAAAAAATGAATGACCTGGTGGTTGTAGACGATTTGTCCAATTCTCTTGCCTATCTAAGGAATGACACAATTTGCTCTTTCTGCCTGTTGTTAATGTTTCCTTGTAAATTCAGTCTGCCTACCTAGGTCAGTAAGCACACACTACATGTGGCACTTACACAGGCTTCTGTTGCTAACAAAGACTGGCAGGATCCAAGTGACGGTGCTTGCAAATTTGCAGTTTATTGCAAGAAAAAGATAAAATATAGAAACTGCATTAAAGTAAAGACGTGTATCACAGCCATAGGCTGGCTCAGGGAAATGGGTTCAGAGAAGCTAGGTGAAGGGTCCAATTGCCCTCTCTCTGTAAGGACCATACCAGAATACATTTTCTCTCTGGGTCCAGAAGCCATGGATGTGTGGGAAAAAACACCTCCAACAAGATGATCTAAAATTCAGTTTCAGCCAGGTTTCCTTTTACTCAGCTGGTCATGTAGGCATAGTCTTGCTGTGTAACCAGCCAAGCAACACAGCCCTCCAGATATCTTGACAAAACCAGATACAAATGATCAATCTTACTAAAATAATTGTGAATCAGTAAAAAATGGAAATTTCTCAAAAGTATGTTCCATGTCATGACCAGGAGTAAGCTCAAGGCAGGTACATTTCTTATTTTAGTAAACAGCTGAGGCCAACGTTAAACCTGCTTTGGAATTAAGTTTCCCAGTTGGTATGGGATTGACTTTTACTTTCCTAGAACTAAGTAAGGAAATGCTCTTCTGACTTTAATTGACTTGTTACAAGAAGTATCAATTAAGTGTTGTCACTTAGTTTTTGAGGTTTTATAAAACTTTCAGAAGAATCTACCTTTTGGCAACTAACAATAAAGAATAAAATAAAATAAAATAAATACATGTCCAGAATTGGCCTGACCACAATGATAGTCACTCTAGGTAAAGTGTCCATGATGAGAAATATTGTATTCATGGCCTAAGTCTACTCCCTAATTACTAACACTGTTCTGTTACAGACACTCAGAAATTTCCTGTAGAATAAATGGTACCTGCTGTGC
This sequence comes from Pongo abelii, assembly GCF_028885655.2. Classification (NCBI taxonomy): domain Eukaryota; kingdom Metazoa; phylum Chordata; class Mammalia; order Primates; family Hominidae; genus Pongo; species Pongo abelii. The sequence goes on along the minus strand of NC_071988.2, from coordinate 121,917,300 downwards.
TTGTCTGACCAGTAGCGGAAGACAGGGTCAGAGGAGTGCCATCCAAACATATGTGTCAGTATCAGAATTTTATCCCTCTCTAGCCAGTAATTAGGGATGGATTAGGAATCTTGGAATTTGTGTACCTCCAGCATGCCGCAGTGCCCTATGGAAAAGAGGCAAGACTGCCTTCCCCTGCCCTCCCGCTCTTCACCAGTCATGAGCCCCCAGCTTGGGCCTGCAATGCAACCACCTTTCCCCAGCTGTTTATTCTAATTGGCAGTGGCTCTGAGTGGCATGCCAAGGTCCCTGCCCCTGCTGCCACCAAGCTGGGGAGACAGAAAAAATCCTAAGTTTGTCTCAGGCCTGCAGTGCACAGTCTGGGAGTGCTAAGCTGAGATCTATGACCAGCACTTGAGTGGGAGAGAATCACACACTCTCAGAGCACTGAGGAGGAGCATGGCTACAAATGTGAGGAAACACAGAGGGGCTGCATGGCTGGGTAAGAGCCTATCTATCAGCCATTATGTTTAAGCACTATCTATTGAATTGCAAACCAAACTTCAACACCAATAATACTTTGGTAATATAGTCCTCTGTAAAACCAAGGACAAGAACTCAACTGCAAATAAAGACCCTGCACAAAGCCTCAGCCCTCTGAAAACATACAGAAATGAAACCAACTGACTATACTCAAATTACACTACAATTAAAGAAACATCAGCCCATATAGGTGAGAAAAAACCAGCTCAAGAACTCCTGAAACTGTAAAAGCCAGATTGCCTCCTCACGTCCAAATGACTGAACTAGCTGCTCTGCAGTGATTCTTAACCAGAATAAAATGGATGAAATTACAGAAATAGAATTCAGAATGTGGATGGCAATGAAGATCATTGAGAATAAGAAGATTGAAACCCATTCCAAGGAATCTAAGCAATTCAACAAAACCATACAAGGAATGAAAGATGAAATAGCCATTTTAAGAAAGAACAAAACTGATCTGATAGAGCTGAAAAACTCACCACAAGAATTTCATAACACATTGGAAGTATTAACAGCAGAATAGACCAAGTCAAGGAAAGAATCTCAGAACTCAAAGACTAGTTCTTCACATTAATATAGTCAGATAAAAATAAAGAAAATAGAATTTTCGAAAATGAACAAATCTCCAAGAAACATGAGATTATGAAAAATACAAAACTTATGACTCATTGTCATCCCTGAAAGACAGGGAAAGAAAGCAAACAATTTGGAAAACATGTTTGAGGATATTGTCCATGAAAATGTCCCCAACTTAGCAAGAGAAGTTGATATTCAAATTCAGGAAATTCAGAGAACCCCAGCAAGATACTATATAATACAACCATCTCCAAGACACATAGTCATCAGATCCTCCAAGGTCAATGTGAAAAGAAAACTATTAAAGGTAGCTAGGGAGAATGGGCCAGTCACCTACAAAGGGAACCCCAGCAGTGGCTAACACTGGACCTTTCAGCCAAAACTCTACAAGCCAGAAGAGACTGGGGGCCTATATCCAGCATCCTTAAAGAAAAGAAATTCCAACAAAGAATTTCATATCCAGCCAAACCAGACCCCATAAGCAAAGGAGAAATAAAATCCTTTTCAGACAAGCAAATACTAAGGGAATTCATTACCACCAGACCTGCTTTTCAAGAGGTTCATAGGGAGTGCTGAATATGGAAATGAAAGACCATTACTGGCTACTACAAAAACACACTAAAGTTCATACACCATTGACGCTATAAAGCAAAAACACGATCGTGTCTACATAACACCAGGTAACAATAGAATGACAGGATCAAAACCACACATACTAATATTAACCTTGAATGGTAGTGGGCTAAACACTCCACTTAAAAGGCATAAAGTGGCAAATTGGATAAAGAAGAAAGACCCAAGTGTATGCTGTCTTTAAGAGACCCATCTCACATTCAAGGACACCTATAAGCTCAGAGTAAAGGGATGGAGAAAGATTTATCAAGCAAATAGAAAACAAACAAACAAAAAAGTGCAGGGGTTGCTATTCTTATTTCAGACAAAACAGACTTTAAACCAAAAATGATCAAAAAGGACAAAGAAAGGCAGTGATAAGGGGTTCAACTTAACAAAAAGACTTAACTATCCTAAATATATGCACCCAACACTAGAGCACCTAGATTTATAAAACAAATTCTTTTAGTCTTACAAAGAGACATAGGTAACCACACAATAATACTAGATTTCAACACTCCACTGATGATATTGGAGAGATAATCAAGAAAGATTACTAACAAAGATGTTTGGGACCTACATTTGACAATTGACAAAACAGAACTAACATGCATCTACAGAAAAGTCCACTCAACAAAAGCAGAATATAAATCCTTCTCATCCATGCATGACACATACTCTAAAATTGACTACATGCTCAGCCAGAAACCAATTCTCAATAATTTCAAAAAAGCCAAAATCATACCAGCCACATTCTCAGACCACAGGGCAATAAGAATAGAAATCAATACCAAGAAGATTTTTTAAAACCCTACAATTAAATGGATATTAAATAATCTGCTCCTGAATGAGTTTTGTGTAAACAATGAAATTAAAGCAGAAATTATGAAATTCTTTAAAACTAATGAAAGCAAAGATACCACATACCAGAATCCCTGAGATACAGCTTCAACAGTGTTAAGACAAATGTTAATAGCACTAAATGCCCACATCAAACAATTAGAAAGATCTCAAATTGACAGTCTAACATCACACCTAGAGGAACTAAACAAATAAGAACAAACTAATCCCACAGCTAGCAAAAGAAAAATAACCAAAATCAGAGATAAATTGAATGACATGGAGATGATAAAAACTATGCAAAAGATCAACAAATCCAAAAGTTTGCCTTTTGGAAGAATAAATAAGACTGATAGACTTTTAGCTAGACTAAAAAAGAAAAAAGAGAGAAGATCCAAATAAACACTACCAGAAATGATAGTGGAGATTACCACTGACCCCACAGAAATACAAAAACAAACAAACAAACAAACAAAAAATCCAGAGACTATTACAAACATCTTTATGTACCCAAACCAGAAAACCTAAAAGAAATAGATAAATTCCTGGAAAAATACAACCTCCCAAGATTGAACCAGGAATAAATTGAAACCCTGAACAGACCAATAATGCATTCCAAAATTGAATCAGTAATAAAAAAAACCTACCAACCAGAAAAAGCCCTGGACCAGACAGATGCACAGCTGAATTCTACCAGGTGTATAAAGAAGATCTGGTACCAATCCTACTGAATCAATTCCAAAAAAATGAGAAGAAACTCCTCCCTAACTCTTTCTGTGTGGCTAACATCACACTGATATCATGAAACCTTCAGAAACACAATGAACCAAGAAAACTTCAGGTCAATATCTCTGATGAACATAGATACAAAAGTTCTCAACAAAATACTAGTAAACTGAACCCAGAAGCATGTCATAAAGCTAATCCACCATGGTCAAGAAAGCTTCATCCCTGAGATGCAAGGTTGATTCAACATACATAAATCAATAAATGCAATTCATTACATAAACAGACCTCAAAACAAAAATTGCATGATCATCTTAATAAATGCAGTCAGAAAAGGCTTGTGATAAAATTTAACATCTTTTCATGTTAAAAACCCTCAACAATCTAGGCATTGAAGAAATATACCTCAAAATGATAAGATTCTTCTATGACAAACCCACAACCAACATCAGACTGAATGGGAAAAAGCATGTGGAAGCGTTCCTGGGAAAACTGTAACAAAACATGGATGCCCAATCTCAGGACTCATATTCATATGATATTGGGAGTCATAGCCAGAGCAGTCAGGCAAGAGAAGAAATAAAAGGCATTAAAATAGGAAGAGAAGTCAAACTACCTGTCTTCATAGATTATATGATTCTATACCTAGAAAACCCCATAGTCTCTTCCCAAAGGCTTCCAGCTCTGATAAACAACTTCAGCAAAGTTTTGGGATACAAAATCAATGTACCAAATTCAGTAGCATTTCTATACACCAACAACATCCAAGCTGAGAGACAAATCAAGAATGCAATCTGATTCACAGGAGCCACAAAAAGAACAGAATACCTAGGAATATAGTTAACCAGGAAGGCAAAAGATCTCTATAATGAGAAGTACAAAACACTGTCAAAAGAAATCAGAAATGACATGAACCAATTGAAAAATATTCTGTGCTCATGGATTGGAAGAATCAATATTGTTAAAAAAGGCCATACTCTTCAAAGCAATCTACAGAATCAATGTTAGTCTCTATCAAACTACCAGTGACATTTTTCACAGAATTAGAAAAAAGCTATTCTGAAATTCATTTGGATCCAAAAGAGAGCCCAAATAGCTAAAGCAATGCTAAGCAAAAGAACAAAGCTGGGGGCATTACATTACCTAACTTCAAATGATACTACAAGGCTACAATAACTAGTACAGTATGACAAATGATACTACAAGGCTACAGTAACTAGTACAGTATGATACTGGTACAAAAACAGACACATAGATCAATGAAACAAGTTAGAGAACCCTGAAATAATGCCACACACATACAACTTCAAATGATACTACAAGGCTACAGTAACTAGTACAGTATGACAAAGGATACTACAAGGCTACAGTAACTAGTACAGTATGACAAAGGATACTACAAGGCTACAGTAACTAGTACAGTATGATACTGGTACAAAAACATACACATAGATCAATGAAACAAGTTAGAGAACCCTGAAATAATGCCACACACATACAACTTCAAATGATACTACAAGGCTACAGTAACTAATACAATATGACAAATGATACTACAAGGCTACAGTAACTAGTACAGTATGATACTGGTACAAAAACAGACACATAGATCAATGAAACAAGTTAGAGAACCCTGAAATAATGCCACACACATACAACTTCAAATGATACTACAAGGCTACAGTAACTAATACAGTATGACAAATGATACAACAAGTCTACAGTAACTAGTACAGTATGATACTGGTACAAAAAAAGACACATAGATCAATGAAACAAGTTAGAGAACTCTGAAATAATGACACACACGTATAACCATCTCATCTTCAACAAAGCTGACAATAACAAGCAATGGGGAAAGGACTTTCTATTCAAGGAATAGTGCTGGGATAAATGGCTAGCCATAGGCAGAAGATTACAACTGGATCCTTACCTTTTATCATGTACAAAAATCAACTAAGATGGATTAAAGACTTGAATGTAAAACAAAAACTATAAAATCCCTAGAAGAATACCTAGGAAATACCATTCTGAGCATTAGTCTTCATGACGAAGACTCCAAAAGCAATTTCAACAAAAACAAAAACTAACAAGACCTAGCTAAACGAAAGAGCTTCTGCACAGCCTAAGAAACTATCAACAGAGTAAACAGATGACTTACAAAATGGGAGAAAATATTCACGAACTATGCATCCAATAAGGTATAATATCCAGAATCTATAAGGAAGTTAAACAATTGAAAGAGTAAAAAACAACCCCATTAAAAAATGGGCAAAGGACATGAATGCACACTTCTCAAAAGAAGACATACACAGGGCCAACAAGCATATGCAAAAGTGCCTAATATCACTAATCATGTGGGAAATGCAAATCAAAACCATAATGAGATGCCATCTCATATCAGTCAGAATGGCGACCATTAAAAAGTCAAGAAGTCACAGATGCTGGCCAGGTTGTAGAGAAAAGGGAATGCTTATACACTGCAGGTGAGAATGTAAATTAGTTCAATCACTGTGGAAACAGCCTGGAGATTTCTCAAAGAACTTAAAATAGAACTACCATTCAACGCAGCAGTCCCATTACTAGATATAGACCAAAGAAATACAAATTGTTTTACTACGAAATCACATGACATGTATGTTCATCACAACACTATTTACAATAAGAGAGACATGGAATGAATCTAGATGCCCACCAACCTAGATGCCCATCAGTGGTGGACTAGATAAAGAAAATGTGGTACTCATACACTGTGGAATACTATACAGCCATATAAGAAAGCCAGATTGTTATTTTTGCAACAACATGGATGAACCTGGAGTCCATTATTCTAAGTGAAGTTACCAAAGAGCAGAAAACCGAATACTTTATCTTCTCATTTCTAAGGGGGTGCCAAGCACTGAAGGCACAAAGCAGGGAACAAGAGACACCAGAGAATGAGTATTGAGACACTACCTATTTGGTATTATGCCAATTACCTGGATGATAAAATTGTCTGAACGCCAAACCCCTATGACATGCAATTGCCCATGTAACCAACCTCCAGATGTACCCCTTGAAACTAAAATAAAAGTTTTAAAGGGAAAAAAAGGAATCTGGAAGTTGGTCCATCCTATGCAATGGACACTTTCAGGTGCAAAGTTTGAGAAGCCGAGGATGAGATACGTTGTCCAGCCCTAGCTGATATATGGAAACCTTCCTTCCTACTTGCTATGGTTGCTTTGCAACCCAGTGGCTAGTAAAGGGCTGTTTTTTAAATTACCAAAATGCTCAAATATTAGTAACTAACTGTCCAACTTGGAAAAAGCAAGTCTTCTGAAGTTGGAAAAAAAAAGAAAAAAGAAAGAAAGAAAAGGTGTATAGAAGGCAAGAAACAGTGTTGATCTTCAAACCAGCTTAATAAAAATAATTTTTGTTCAACTCCCATTCCATTACATTTTTGTACTTTAAAAAATATTCCTAGCCTCAGATTGCAAGGCTTTTGATTTGAAAAGCTAAATAACTTTTATTGCTCCTCTTTGTAATTTTGGAATTATATAATGATGTTCTGAAGAGTAAAGATCAGAAAGTAATGGGAAGAAACAAGTTTGACATCTGTTCAATTCTATTGTCTGTCTCACTTTTTTCTTTAAGATATTTCTATCACTGTACTTTGAATTTAATAACCAAAGAGTAACTACTGTCTAGGTTGTCAACGTGAAATTAGATATCAGCTTGGAGATTCAGAATATATAGAAATGAATTCATCAAACCTAGAAGATTTCGGGAAAGAAGTTAAAAAGCCTTGAACCCTCATGCAACAGCAAACAGTAATACAGAAATAATCACCTATGTTAAAAATTTCCATATCAAAACAAGATTTTAGATATATGTTATGCTTGTTGCTTCATATATTGATCATCTATTTTGTGCACAGTATTATGTTTAATGTGATTCGGCAGGGCAGACAGGAATTTTGAAACATTTATGAGCTATAAACCTTGCCTTCTGCAAAGCTTTGCCTCATGGGAGCATGAAATCATATACAAGAGGGGTAGCAAATATGTAGAAGCTTAATGTTTAATGATATGGAAATTATAAAATAAATTATACTTTACACAATGACGCTATATAATGAGTAAAAATAGTTCTCGAAATAATTTTTAATAGCATGAAAGCATGTCTAAGTTATAAAATTGAAAGGGAAAAATAACAATTTTAGAATTGAACAGATAGCCATTTAACTGTTCTATGACCAACTCTGCACTGTTGTCAAGGAGGAATCTGCTGCTACCTGGCTGCTCCCTCACCAGTAGGTCTCAACTTCCTTCTGTTCCAAGACACCTTGGAAGGCTGAAGAGTGAAGGGGGTTTCAGACCAGTGAAGAACTGTGGTGTTAGAAAGTCTGGTAGCTTGGATGAAAGTCTGTTCCCACAGACCCTCAGCAATGTGGATTGTTAGTTATTTCCATTTTTCTCCAAGATACAATTCCCTGGTACTTCTGTAATTTTCTAAATGGTGCCCTGATAATCTAAGAGTAGCTTTGTGAACTTCCAGAAGAGCTTAACATGTTTTTCAATTATTTTTCTTTCATTTTAAAATGAAATAACACAAGCTAAAAGGAAAACATCATAAATAAAGGATATTTACAGTTGCCTTTCTGTATTCATGGAGGTGGAAGATTGATTTCAAAAGGCCTGGAGATACCAAAATCTGTGGTTGCTCAAGTCCCTGATGTAAATAAAACTGCATAGTATTTGCATATAACCTACAAGAATTCTCTCATGTAGTACTTTAAACTATCTCTAGATTACTTGTACTACCTAATACAAGGTAAATGCTATATAAATAGTTGTTATACTATATTTTAATTTGTATAATTTTTTATTAATGCATTGTTCATTTTTACTGTTTTTGAATATTTTTAATTCACAGCTGGTTGAATCTGTGGACATAGAACACACAGATATGGAAGGCCAACTGTATATTATGATCGTACTCTATAATCCTGAATGAATTTCTTAATAATGCTCTACACTGGGTTCCACATCTATAAAACCAAGACAAAATGATCTTTTCTCCTATGGCCATTCTGATTGTTTATAAATTGCTGTCAGTAGTGTTAAAGAAAACTATTGTGAAATCTTATTATAAAATAGACATTTATTCATTATAAAAACCACAAATATATGAAAATCTAGGTTGTGAGAGATTCAGTGACTATTCAGTCCTGTACCATTATTATTGAAGCCAACACACTAATTTTAGAGGGATTATAATGTTGTAAAAAAAAAAAAAAAGCAAAGACTGATACTGGTATGGTTGTAAAGAATCATTAATGAAGCAAGATTTATTCTTTGAGAAAGATTGTCAATGTGAAATGCATGCTGATGAAACTAGAGTTTGTTCTTATTTAGGTTGCTGATCTTTGAGAAAATAATTGAAACAGTATCAATCATGAGCATTATCCTATTAGGACAAATTCAGATGTTTACCAGTTGAACTATGCTACAAATTCTTGACTTCACTTGAAAACTCATCTATGGAGGAGTATGGCTCAGTTGAACAAAAAGTGACAGACCTTAATCCTTGTCAAGTACTAGCCCAGATATAAAAAGGGCTTGTCATGGTTGCAGTTCTCAAGGAGCTTATAGAAGTGGAAAGACACACACATAAGAAAAATAATTTTAGTATAATATGGTAAATGATAACATAGTGTTATGTAAAGACAGACATGATACCGTGAAGTTTAATGGCAAATTTCTTAGAGATGGTATTTGAGCTAAAACTTACAGAATGAGAAAAAAAAAAACCGTGGCCTAGGTGAAGAGAGGAAAGATTTTCCAGGCACAGGGAATAGCATGTACAAATAGGAAAAGAATTGTGAAACTGAATGGCATATGAAAGAAATCATAAAACTTTAAAAATTGTTATAGCAATCTGATACAGCTGCAACATTCATGTTATTGTATATTTTTTAAAATGTCTGTTTGTAGCTGATTAGATATTGTTAGAAACCAACATTGTCCTTCACTATAAACAGCTTGAGAAGCGTTGACCTCTGCTGGGAAACAAGGCTCAAGTAGTAGAGGGTACTAGATCACAGGAAGCCTTGTTTCCCAAGGTAAATCACGAAAGACTGTATGAGGCTAGAATGAAGTACTAACTTTCTTCATTCACTAATGACATCAAAAGTCCTTTATCCACAAAGAAGGGAACAACAGACACCAGGGACTTCTTGAGGGTAGAGGGTGGGAGGAGAGTAAGGATTGAAAAAATACTATGCTTATTACATGGGTAAAATAATCTGTACAAAAAAACCCATGACATGCAGTTTACCTATATAACAAACCTGTATACATATACCCATGAACCTAAAAGTTTAAAAAAAAGAAGATAAAAATAAAAAAATAAGTCATTTATCATTTTGAGGAACCCCTCACTTGACCTTGGATATAAAATATGCCCAAAAAGCTAGTTCAATAATTGAAGGAGAGGCCTTGTCTGCAATCATCCTTCTAATCATGGTACTTAAGCTACACCATGCTCTGGCATGTGCTCGACCGCCTAGCAGCCACAGATGCTCTGGGAAGAAGTCATGGATATCCTTTTCGACAATCCTTTCCTTATCCTAAGGCTTGACATGGATACCTGTAGCTGCTACCCACAGGCCATGGCAGCCAATGTCCTGTTTCCCCCATGTAAAGCAACAGTTTGGCCATCCCTATCAAAGGACTTGCCTTCACCAACCAAACCAGGAAAGAGTTGGTTACAGGTCTCCGCCACTAGTACCACTCCCCACACCTCACCACACACACCATATCATGCTGTCCCCAGAACCTAGCAAACCACCAACACTGCCGTCAGCAACACAACACCACCTAATCTCTGCCAGTTTGGGCCACTGCCCTTTTCCTACTTGGGACACAGAAGTCTCCATCTCTTGCTCTTTTATAGACCAATACTGAAAGTTGTTCCTACACTGCAGAGAAAAATGCAAAATACTAAACCAAAGGCTTGGCTACCTTTCCTATGAAGAAGTGGCAAATGGTATTCATTCATTCTTTCTTCTGATGCCTATTCATTCTTCTCCCTGATGAGTAGACAGCAGCAAAGCTTTAAAGTTGCCCATAAGTTTCTTAATTACTCACATTGTCACCCCAAGCAACAGATCTTGAACTGTATCCCATTAGTGATAGGGTACAGTTAAGGACTTTAATCAGAAGAGGAATATGAGATTTGTGCTTGATATACACCAGTGTATGTTTAATGTGGAAGACTCATTCAAGAAGAGCAAGACCAGAAGCAGAGAAGTCAGAGGCTATTGCAGTATTCCACCGGAAAAAGAGAAAGGCTTAAGCTAGGGAGCCGCAGTATGGAGGAAGATGAAGAGGCAGAATAGAATAGAGAAAAATGTCTGGAGGTTAAAAATTTCATAATGTGGTGATTGATTGGATGTGGCCAATGGGGAATGAGGAAGAATAGACAATACCCACACTTCCAGGCTGGATGCCTGAATGCATCATGGAGGAAATACCAAAGACTGAGATTGTGAAGTGAGGGGAACAGATTTGGGAAAGAAAATGTGCTTTTCTTTTCAGATATGTCAAGTTTGAAGTGCTTGAGGGACAGTCAAGTGATTCTACTAGGTGGAAAAAATGGAGCTAGTGACAACCATTTCTCACTAAGAAATGGACTCCCCCAGCATCTCTATTTCTTCTTCGCTTTCTTGGAATCTGAACTTTGTTGTTGTTGTTGTTGCTCACAGGCTTAATCTTCAGCTTCTATGCACCAAGGGTGGAAAAGGAGAAAGTCCTGCAGAATCAATCCCGACTTTCATACCTGCTGCTGGCCTGTACCAGTCATCTGTCCCAGTAAAGTGATGTCCAGCTGACATGCAATAATTTGATGGAATCAGAAAGAACCCCAGGGCTCTCCTGTCCTCTCACATTTAAAAATTCCATTACTCCATTTATAGGAGCGTTCCTAGGAAAAGGAATTTTAGGAGGGGAATTTGTGAGCAGTGAATCTGACAGCCCAAGAGGTGGGCTCCCTGATAGGCACGCCTTTCCTTAATGTTTAAAGTTTTCCGGGCCAAGAATTTTTATCCATGAAGACTTTCCTACTTTTCTCGGTGTTCTTATATTACCTACTGTTAGTATTTATTGTTTACCACTATGTTAATGCAGGGAAAATTTGCATGTGTATTATTAAATATTAGGTAGAAATCATACCATGCTACTTTGTACATATAAGTATTTTATTCCTGTTTTCGTGTTACTTTTAATAAATAACTACTGTACTCAATACGCTAAAAATACTATAACATGACTGTGAATATGGCAATATTTTTGTCTTCCCATAATTATGAATATTTTTGGATGGATTATTAGAATATATGAACTCACTAATGAAAGGCATCTGTAGTAAGTGAGAAAGGGACATAGGATTCATATATCAGACTCTGTTAGGGGGACAGTAATTTATCAGTTCTTTGGTCTTTCTATTTGTCATTCATACCATGTGATGAAGATGTAAGTGTAAGGGCATTTATAACAGTATACTGCATTCATTAAGATAATAGGATCATGATTTTTCATTAACTCATTTGATTGATATTATCTCCATGCATTTTTTATTTCTTTTAGAAATGCAATTATTTGTTCTAGCAATCATTGCTAAACCTCTGGTTTGTAGAAAATCAACACTTTATAAATACATAATTATGATATTATTTTTCATCATATCACTGTTCTAAAAATACCATATGATTATAGCTGCCACTCCATCAGGAGCAAATTCTTCTGTTAAAAGCTAACTGATCAACCTTGACCACTTTTTTGACACGTGAGATCAAAGTGTCAAGTTGGTTGAGGTTTTTTGGGAAGCCTTGGAACTAATAAGCTGCCGGTGGCAGCTTTTTAATGTATGATTATCTAAACTGATTTTGATGCTAAATTATCTTAGTGATCTAAGGGGCAGTTTAGTGAAGATGGAATCTTGTATTTAAAATAGCCTTTTAAAATTTGTTTTGTGGTGATGTACTTTGACAACTTCCATCTTTAGGAGTTATATAATCACCTTGATTTTAGCTTCCTGATGTTTGGACTATTTATAATCAAGGACACCAAGCAAGCATAAGCATATCTATATTTCTGACTGATGTCTCTTTGAGAAGGATAGGAAGTAGAAAAAAAAAAAAAGAAAGAAAGGAAAGGAAGAGAGGAGAGAAGAAGGCAGGGATCTCCACTATGTATGTTTTCACTTTGGAGCTGTCGTGCCCATGCTTAATTTTAATCTAGAAGTCTTTAAATGGTGAGACAGTGACTGGAGCATGCCAATCGGAGAGCATTTGTCTTCAGAAAAATTAAATTCTGAGTTCAAGACCAGCCTGGCCAACATGTTGAAACCCCATATCTACTAAAAATACAAAAATTAGCGTGGTATGATGGCGCACGCCTGTACTCCCAGCTACTCTGGAGCCTGAGGCACATGAATCGCTTGAACCCAGAAGACAGAGGTTGCAGTGAGCTGAGATGGCACCATTGCACTCCAGCCTGGGTGACACAGCAAGACTCTGTCTCAAAAAAAAAAAAAAAAAAAAGGAAGAAAAAGAAAGAAGAAAGAAAGAAAAGTCCCAGCACACCTAGATAATTTACTGAGATCTTCAGCAAAAGCCATGTTACATACAGCATATTGCAAAGAAATGAACTCTCCTTCAATTTAAATTATAAGTAGTATGTTATTTTGGATCCTAGAAAAACCATTTTCTCTACATTTCATAAGCATTGTTAGGAAAGAGTTTACAAGAATTAGAAAGAGGGAACAATTTTAATGGTCAGAAAAGAATAAAATTTATTCTAGTTCAAGAAGTGCATACAAAGAATATGCATTAATCTAACAACTACAAGATTACATCTTTCAAAAAGGTCAAAGGAGGATTGAGAAGTTTACAGAGATGTCCATGGCATTTTATATCAATCTCAAAGGTAAGGTCTGCATTTTTGTAAACCAACTTAAACTTCTGTTGAGATAGGATATTTTGTTTTCAAGCCATAATTATCATTAATAAAATATGTTTTAATTATCTGATTTAGATGATCTACTTTTTATGCCTGGCTTACTGTAAGTTTTTTATTCTGATATACAGTTCAAACATCATTGCAACAAAGAAGTGCCTGTATTTAGATCAAAGGCAAGACTTTCTCTGTGTTTGTTTTGCGTGATAATATGAATATGATTTAAGCCTATCAATAGTCAAAACATAAACAAAAGCTAATTAACTGGCACTGTTGTCACCTGAGACTAAGTGGCTGTTGTTGGCTGACATACAGGCTCAGCCAGCAGAGAAAGAATTCTGAATTCCCCTTGCTGAACTGAACTATTCTGTTACATATGGCTGACAAATCTGTGTGTTATTTCTTTTCTACCTACCAAATTTAAATTTATGAGTATCAACCGAGGACATAGTCAAACCTTCGACGATGAACATTCCTGATTTTTTGCCTGATTATTCTCTGTTGAGCTCTACTTGTGGTCATTCAAGATTTTATGAGGTTGAAAAGAAAAGTGAATATGACCTTTAAAAGTTTATTTTGGGTGACAATAGTCTCACCACTATGAAACTGTCAATTATTGCCTAATGTTAAAGATATCCATCATTGTGGTTAATTACACCTATAATGAGTATTCTTAATGGAGAATTCTTAATGGATGGATTATCCCCTGATCTTTTCTTTAAAATTTCTCTGCACACACAGGACTTCTCATGTTCCAATAAATGAGTATACTCTGCCCCTATTTCTAGAGAATTTGTCTTTTGGGCTTGAATGTACTTTTTTTCTGTTCTAAATACTTTTTAAAGAAAAAAATATTTTGATAAATAAGGGAAAATATTCATTTTGCCATCCATATTACATTCCTGAATTTGAAGTCAGAGCTTCTACCAAGGTCACCAAGAATAATTTTAAAGCTTCCAAGAACTGTTTAAAAGTGTTTTCAAGTCTGAACAAGAATTCTGACATTTAGAAATAAGTAAGAAGACATGACTATTCAAACTCATATTTTCCTTTAAAAAAAGAGAAATTCTAGCAAAGTGATCATGGGCAATATAATTAGTTAGTTAATACCCTATCCAACATTCACTAAGTGCCAAGAACTGTGTAGAAAACTTCACAGTCACCATCTCAGTTAACCATCACAATAACAGTAAGAAACTATTCCTATATATGATTAGCAGCAGCAGAAACATCTCCCTTATAAAGATATGAAAATCAAGGCAGATAGTTAAATACCTTGCCCAAGATTGTACAACGAGCAAATAGGAAAAATTTGAGTTCCAACCTCTGCCCAAATCCCTATTCTCCATCTCCAAACTACCTAGTCTCTCTAAGCCTCAGTGCACTTATCTATAAAAAGGGATGAAAGCATTATGCTCCAGGTCGTAATTAAAAACAGAGACCAGTCCTATCTCACTGTAAACAGTTTGAAAAATGAACGGCTATTTCACACAGTAGACAAGAAGAAGAGCTGAACTGGGATTCATGAGCAAAGAGAAACAAAACAAATGAGCCCTATGAATGCTCTGACTGACACATTCCAGATTAGCTGTATAGCAGAAGATCCCTAATTAGAACCTGAGATGACAGCGATTGGAACCAGGAGACAAAAGTGGCTGCAATTTGTGGAGAATGGAACCAGGGAGGAGGGAGCTACACAAAGACCTCAAAAAAAAAAACAACTGCAAAGGTGATCCTGTATCTGATAATAATGGGATAGGAAGGCGTGAACACACTTAGAGTAAAACTCCATGAGGCCAGGAAAAGAACAACCAGGAAAGAGCAACTAAATAGTTGTATGCTGAAAATGTCTACATCTTATATGGAGCAGAGAAACATTCAAAGTCTGGTCAACCATATTCAAAAATTCTCACTGGTCACCTTTCTTAATGTCCTGGGAATGGTCGTATCTTAGTAGTTGTTCTAAAACACCCCTAGAGTATACACAACTGTAGTTAAGCCCTAACACAGCTTAAAAATAGCCTTGCAAGAATTAAGCTAATCCACAAAATATTTAACAGGCTTCCAGAACGAAGTCTGACAATCTTTTATAAAGACAACAAAATGGAGCATAACAACAACTCAACAACATAAAAGTCTAATTATCCACCATTTGATCCAAAATTATATACATGCCCCAGAGGAGTAAATTGTGAACCATAAACCCCGAGAAAAATTTATTAATGACAATAGACTAAGTCAGAGTGATAGAAAGTATGAGTACTTTACAACAAATTCCATGATGTTGCTATTACTTGATAATAAAACCAGTCAAAGATATTACAAAAGAAAACCTACAGACTAATAGCCCTCATGTACAAAAACATCAAAACTATTTGCTAAATATTAGCAAATCAAATCTATCAAATTAAAAAGTAATAAGTGAGATTTAATCCAGGAATCCAAGTTGTCTAATATTTGAAAATCTATTATTGGGATTGTGATTCAACATATGAACAGAATAAAGGAGAAAAACTATATGCTTATCTCAATAGATGTAGAGAAAGCATTTGACAAAATTAATATTTATTTATGATAAAACCTCTCATTACACTAAGATTAAAAGAGAACTTCCTCAATCTGATAAAGGACATTTATGAAAAACCCACAGCTAACTCTTACATAAATGGTAAAAATCTAAGTGCTAAAATCTAAATCTAAATGCTAAATTCTAAAATTAGAAACAAAATAAGCATATTCACTTTTACCTATTATATTCAACATTGTTCTGGCATGGTGGCAGGGTAGTTATAGCAAATGCAATAATGCAAGAAAAAAACATATAGATTGGAAAGGAAGATGATAAGATCATACATAAATCCTGATGTTTACAAAAAAGCTACTAGAATTAATAACTGAATGTGTTATAGTTGCAGGGTACAAGATCGATACAAAAAATCACTGATATCTTTTGCTAGTAACAAAAAAATGAAAATTTAAAATTTAAAAAAGTAATACTTAGAATAATGTCGACAAATATAAAATTCTTAGGGATAAATTTTTCAAAATATATGCACTTCTTATACCCTTAAAACTGTCTAACTTCTGAGAGAAATTAAAGAACACCGGCTCATGGACTAGAAGACTCAATATTATTAAGATGTCACTTGCATTTAAATTGATATATAGATCCATCATAATTCCAATCCAAATTCAGCTGTCCTTTTTATAAAAATTGATAAGATGGTTCTAAAGTTTATACGGAAATGCAAAGTACTTAGAATAGCTAAAACCATTTTTTTTAAAGCAAAAAGTTGGAGGACATGCTACTAGATTTAGAGACTTAATATAAAGCTACAGTAATCAAGACAACGTGGTGCTGACTGGGGAATAGAATTTAATTGACGGAACAAAACGGAGATTCCAGAAATAAGTGCTTTTCTCCCATATACACACACATTTACGGTCAATTGATTTTTTTTTATAAGTGTGCCATAGTAATTCAATGAGGGAAATGAAGTCTTTTTAATAAATGGCTCAATACAATAGGATACCCAAGTACAAAAAACAAAAACAAAAAAAGTTCAACACTTAGCTCACACCACACACAAATATAACTCAAGATGTGTCATAAACTTAAATATTAAATTCAAATCTATGACGTTTGCCTTCCTTAGAATCAGTAGAGATTTCCTAGATAAGATACAAAAAAATTTAAACTAAAAACAAAATGATAAGTTGAATTTTATCAGAACTAAAAATTCCTGCTTTTTAAATGGGAATTAATAAACTGAAAAATACAAGTCAAAGAACAGATGATTTACATTTTATATATATATATATGTATATGACAAATGGCTTGTATCTAGAATATGTAAGGAGTGCAAAAAATTAAAAATAAGAAGACAGTTCACTAAAAAATGGGGGAAATGTTTGAACAGATAATTCACAAAAGATGTGTGACTTGCCAACATACACATGAAAAGACACTCAATATCACTTAATCATCAGGAAAGTGAAAATGTAAAACCACAGTGAGCTACCACGACATATCCACAGGCATGACTAAAATTATAAAGGCCATTGATGCCAAGTGTTGGTGGAAATATAGAGAAACTAGAACTCTTCCTGTGTTGCTAGTGGGAATGTAAACTTGCACAACCATGTGGAAAACAATTTGGCAGTTTCTTTAGAAGTTAAACATATAGGTCTCATATGATACAGCATTGCCACTTTTACATATTTACCCAAGAAAAATAAATACATTTGTCCTGTCTATACAAAGACCTATAATGAAATGTTCACAGTAGCTCTATTCATACCAGCCTAAAGCTGTAAACAGTAAACAAATTGTGGTATAGTCATACAATTGAATACCACTCAGCAATAAAATGAAACTATTGATATACCCTGAGTTAAATGGCTACATCTCAAAAACATTATGCATTGTGCTGCACAAAAGTAGCTATATACAGTGGAGCACACACTTCATGGCTTCATGATATGAAATGCTAGAAAAGAAATGAGACCACTGGCTGCCCAGAGCTCAGGGATGGAGAATTGCCAGGAAAAAAGCACAAGGGAACTGTTTCGTATGATAAAATATTCCGTAGTTTGATTTTGGTGTTGGTTACATGGGCATATATATTTGCCAAAACTCAAGCTATACACATAAACTACGTATGTTTTTGTATGTAAGATATACTCTAATATAATTGATTTTAAAAAATATTTTCAGAAACTCACAAGGGGGGAAGGATATTACTAACTTTCTGTTATGGGCCAAATTGTGTCCTCCCATTACCTAGAATGTGACTGCAGAGATAAGATCTTTAAAGAGATAACTAAGGCTAAATGAGGTCACCAGAGGGAGTCCTAATCCAACATGACTGATGTCTGTATAAGACGAGGAGTTTCGAACACAGACACACATACACACTCACACACACAAACACATACAGAGAAGACCACTTGAAGACATCCACAGTGGCCACCTACAAGCCAAGGAAAAAGATCACAGAATGAAACCAACCCTGCTGATGCCTTGATTTTGGATTTTGAGGAAATAAATGTCTATTTTTTTTTTTTTTCCTGAGATGGAGTCTTGCTCTGTCACCCAGGCTGGAGTGCAGTGGTGCAATCTTCGCCTCCCAGTTCAAGCAATTCTCTTGCCTCAGCCTCCCTAGTAGCTGGAATTACAGGCGTGCACCACCACGCCTGGCTTTTTTTTGTATTTTTAGTAGAGACGGGGTTTCCCCATGTTGGCCAGGCTGGTCTCGAACTCCTGACCTCAGATGATCCGCCCACCTTGGCCTCCCAAAGCGCTGGGAGTACAGGCGTGAGCCACGGCACCCACCCTAAATGTCTATTGTTTAAGCCACCCAGTCTGTGATACTTTGTTAATGGCAGCACCCACAAAAGATTATACTTTCCTACAGGGTTATTGAGACAATTAAATGAGATTATGAAGTACTGGGGACATAAAAATATTAACATTTTCTCTCATTTATTCTAGTGACTAGAAGGGCTACAAATATTCACACTTACATTCCAGATTAATTGGTAAGCCTGAGACTTCTCTCCAATAGCTGGGAAAATTTCTAAACCCTTCTATTCTATCACTAGATTAGAGCCATCTAAATTTCTAAGCACCATAATTCTAGTACCACCTATTAATATAAATGAGCTTTTAGCAAGGTTGACATTTGTCTGAGACTTAAAATATAGAAATGCTTTAGTACAAAATACTACAGAAATGTATCACATTTATGTATGAATACATAAATGTATTTACAAATAACTGCTATCCTGGGCCCACTCCTTCCCCAGATGCCCTCCTCATCCCCACCCTGAGACCCTCAGATTTCTCCAGAATCCAGCCCCTAAAGGGTTCATGCCTGACAACAGTGAAAGCGTATGTTTTGATAAGTCAATCATCCATGCCACACCTATGATTATGTATTTTGAATATCACTGGTGTTTAGAGATATGTTTTGATAATGAAGAGGAAGACAATAAGGATGAGTAATTCGAGAAAATAATTTTTTAACTACAGATTTGATTTCTAGAATATGTTCACTTTGTTAGCCAAATGTCAACCTGAAACATCTCAACTTAAGCACACTTAATGCAAGATAATGTTTGCAATGTTTTATGTACAAAACCTTACTTATGCATTTAACTTTAGTGTCAGGTCTTGATTGGTCTTTTCCAATATCAGATGTTTGTAGATATCTGCACATGCCCTTGTCCAGAAATATAAACCAAATCCGTGTGTGTGTGTGTGTGTGTGTGTGTGTGTGTGTAGTTAAGTTCGGTAGCAAATAAAGGGATTTTTCTAGAAATCTTTAGAATAATATTTGTGTGTGTGTTATGATAAAGGATAGAGCTTCTTTGGTGTGCTGGCAATATATTAGCAAAAAAACTGCTGCTGCTGATGCTCTGTGCATTTAAATTATTAATGTAAGCAACATGCAAAATTTACAGTATTTTGCTTGAAACTAAAACAAAAGCAAATGAAAGCATTTAAAACAAACTATTAGCCACTGTATTGGTGTTCCCACTGCAATGTCATTTAATTGTGTCAAACAGCTTAGATGATCTGACAGGGTAGGAGGAGGCACTATTGAGGTTTTCTCTGGCTTTGCAGTAAAGCCCACTTATCTGCTGAGTTCAGTGCCACTATTTGTGGCATTCATGCTACAAGGGGCAGGTTTTAATTAATACCTCTATTATCTAAGAATTGTGGTTCAGAAATGTATTGAACTTCAATTTGGTGTCTTAGAAATATGTGTTAAGTCTTAGCTCCATCCTGTTATTGTGATATGACACACTCCTTAGGTTTGACATAAATCTATACTTCAAAAAAAGAACAATAACTCTAAAGTTCTGATAGCTAAGCTTCCCACTCTGTGGAGGTTCAGAGTTTGAAATATGGAATTGAAGTCAAACTACCTGGATAGAGAAGTGTGGGAAGCTTTGAAAGGTTGAAGTTTTAAGAAATGTGTGTGGGAAGGAAATGGAAATTGAAATCATCTATTAATATCAAACGCTAATAGTTATCTTCATCATCACATCATCATCATCATCATCAATAAAGTTTTATTACCTCCTACTAGTTCAAGGTATTATTTTATGCACAGAAGTTACAAAAAGACTTCCTAAATGATAACTACTTCCAAATCTTGTTCTGTAGTATAGAAGATAAGTAATATAGCCTAAGGAGGAGAGTGGTTTTTGACTTACTACTAATATGAGCAGGTGAAATTATGTGATTAAATGGAAAACTTAAAGTTATATGGCATTGTTCATACTTCAAGCTACATACAGTACACTGCATAACAGTGGAATAAATGATGAGCTCAGTCATTAGACATGAGCTCATGTCTAGGTTCCATCAGTTATTATCTTAATTCTAAAATGCCAATATTAAAGTTTTGAGAAGCTTGAGTAAAATAATGCATGCAAATCATTTAACACAATTTATAGCATATAGGCCAAACATACAAAATAATAACATCAAAACAAAAAAAATTAAATGTGGCAGAGAGCTAACATAGACATGTAATTAGGTACATAAGGTTGAAGCATAAAAAGAAATCACATCCTGGAAAAGTTTGTGCTATTTTCCTATAGGTGTTGAAGAAACTATAAATATATTTCAGCTTGGTAGTATCTTATGAAAACAAGAAACAGAAGAAAGATGCAACAGATCTTTTTTATTTTGTTCTTTTAATGAACGAAGGGAGGAAAAATACAGTCAATATTTCACAAAGAGTGAATGCAATATTGACACTTAAAATAGCATCCTTAAGGGACAATTTAATGACAGAGGATTATATTTCCTTCTCTAGGTCTATTTTAGGAGATACTCTTTAACCAAAGACCAAGGAAGACTCTCCTCTTCTAGCTGAGCCCAATTAATTAAAAATGTGTTTTGCTAAGTCAGTAAAAGGTCTACACCTTAAGATACAAAATTATTCTAAAGATTTCTAGAAAAATCCCTTCATTTGCTACCGAACTTAATATTATTTAATAATCCACTGTTATCTACACTGGATTCTCAAACTTCAGTCAGCTTAGTCTCTCTCCTTTATATTAAAGGCCTGGGTTATTTTCTAACTCAACCCACTCTGCCCCTTTTTAAGAGGGATGTATTTAAAAAATTAATTCATACAGGGTCAGTCACTACATCTAACCATCATGGTGACCTGCCTACTTATATTACTCCAATATGACTGACAGCAACAAAAAGCAATTACATTCTGTACTTTTCTATTATGGGTATTGGGAGGCAGATTTCCACTCTTTACTAAAAGACATTACCAAGTTACACGTAGGCAAAAATTCTCATGAAAGTGAAAGCTATGATAACAAAAGTGCATCTTGTACTATCGTTATCATCTTAATCACAAATTATGTGTTGGTGTAGAATAACACGAGACTTGCTGTACCATACCTAGGCATGATTTGTCAAGTCCACAAGAAGAAAGCCTCAACAGAATTGTCCAAAGACTGTGAGAAACTGAATCTTACTACGAGGTTCTCCAATGAATACTTTAAAATCTAATCGTAATAATGGAAGATGTATAGATTCTCAATTTTTGAATAAGCCTGTAGATAGAATTTAAAGTTGAGCCTAAAATATTATAAACACTGGGGATATAAAATAAGACAGTTGCAAGACACAATAGAGACATTAATGTCTTTATTTTACAGAAACAGCAACCATAAAATACTGCCTGAGTTAATGAAAAAGAGAAAGATTTAATCATATTATTTAAAATTTAAAAGATAAGCAATACGAGCATTAAATACTAATATAAGTCTATAACTTGGGAGGCAAGAGGAGGGAAAGTGTGAAGTAATGTTAGTGAGCGAAACTATTTTTCGTTCACAGCAGGGGGTTATTAGCTGCTGTGTAAAGCTATTATACGAAAAAGTACATGCTTATTATTTAAAATTGTAATGATGAATCCTGGAAGAACTGAAAACAGAAATGGTTAAAGGTTCTTATCTCTGGCTAGCATTCAGGAGCAGAGGGTAAAAGTAAATCTCAGTTTAGTTTAGCCTTGGCAAGTGGCATTATATACTCTATTATAAAAAATATTGCATATATATTTTCTCTTTGAAAAAATAATAAAACAGATATACACTCTATTTCACTGTATGTTGATTGAAAGGTAATAAAATCACAGCACCTTATATACATAAGGCTTTACAAAATAATTTATTGAATACTCTGACAATTATGAGTAATTATGAGTTGCAATCATAGAATTATGATTCTATTTGTCACAGTAACCCTGTGCATAGGTTGTGTTGCAATTATTAATTTCCCCTTTTTTACAGTTGTGGTAACACATTGTTAGCTCCCAGAAACATAATTTTTCAGTGGAAAACATGCACACAGTTTGTACATAGCCAACCAAGTGATCTCACCCAGGTCTCTGACTTCTGATTCAAAGCCATTTCCATAAAAGAGGCTGAAATTTTGGCTTTCTTTAAACTTTAATGGTCAGATAGCCTTCTATCCTCACCTGGAATGTAATCTTGATTGATGGATTCCCGAAACTCCTCATCATGTCAACCAGAAATCATTCAGTCACCAAAGACTTAAAAGCAAATTCTCTTATCAACATAGCTTATCAACCTATAACTCTTAGCTTATCATCTGTTATCAACTTAGCTTCTTGAGAGGAGAATAAAGGGAATTTAATAGGTACCTATATGGAGAAATTTGTTATTAGATTGTTCTGGGCTATAAAGTTGTTAAGTCTCAAGTGTCCACTGAGACTTATCATATCATATCATATCATCTAGACAAATCATATCATTAGACTCCACAGTCCTATGACAACTTCTTTATAGTCTTAAAGCAATGATATTCAATAGAAATAAATGTGAGCCACATGTATAATTTAAAATTCACTAGTAGCTACATCAAAAACTATGAATATGAAATTTGTTTTAACCAAATATGTCAAAATGCTATTATTTCAAGTTGTATATAAATATACAAATATTTTTAAGACAATGAAAAAGGTTTTTTTTGTCAAACTGTTTTGAAATCAGGCATGCATTTTACACTTGCAATCAATTCAGACTAGCTACATTTCAAATATTTTATAACCACCATATTTAATGGCTACCACACTGAACAGCACAAGTCTAGGTACTGTAGGGACTCCAATCCTGGGATTTAGTAACTCCAGTACCCCACAAGGATAAGGACTGGGGGAGGGAAATGGAGCAGTACTTTAAAATATCATATAGTTCAGAACCAGTCCTTAGTGACAGACTCAAATATTTGATAAAATATCGAATTAATTCCTTTAAAAAAGAGTTACCTGTGTCATTATAATAAAGAAGAATGACCTTAAATGATAAATCAGTTGCCCTACTAGATATTTCCACTCTCTAGCTTTCTTCTCAAAAAAAAAAAAAGGAGGCTTTTAAATCATTCATACCTCAAACCTCAGCATCACACAATATATTCAGGTAACGAACCTGTACATGTATTCCCTGAATATAAAATAATAGTTGAAATAAATAAATAAATCTAATATGTTGCATATAGACCTAGCAGGTATTTCTGCTTATCAATACTGATCAAGCTATTGAATAATTATCAAGAATATAGTTAAAGTAAGTTTATTTTCAATTTATACCAACTGCTCATCATGTTGAAAATTCATGAAGAGGAACTGCCTGTGAGCCAAATGGCATCATCATTCTCTTGCTCTTACACTATTAATGCTTCCTTGAGGCTCTTTCCTGATAAAATTGCTCACATCATAGTGAACAGACATAAATTTGTGACAGTGACAAATCTATTGCTAATATGTGAATATCAAAACCATGTCTTGAAATCCTCAATCTTGCAGCACATATTTAAATAGTTACTTGGTGACTGGATAAATCTGCTAGAGCAAATGAAGAAACAATCATTCTTCACTAAGTTAATATGAGTTTTACCATTATAACTAGGAGGCAAATAAAAAGGAGTTGAACATTATCCATAATAAAAGAAGCACACACTCACAAAGCTCCATACCAACTACATTAAAGTGGAAATCATTATATTTGGAAATACAATTTAATTGGAAAACATTAAGTAATTTCATCAAACTTTTTTTAGTGCTTTGACAAGCAATTACATAAATTTACTCCAGTAGGTTCATCAGGATATAGTTCTATTGACATACCTTTATTATTTTTAAATAAATATCAGCTGAGCTTAAAAATTTTTTAATCAAAATCACCTCTCCCAAATCAAATGCTAAAGAAATCTTTGATTATACTCCCTTACCCATGGACAACCTGCACTAAACTCTATGGAGATATAAAATACCTTTCATTTGTATAATGATGTTGGTCAGGCTCTTACTCATTCATTTACTTATTTGTTCACTCAATTACATATTCTGTACTCAATCGTTTGTTTCTCCATTTCATTTATGTATTCTGCATTCAATCATCTGTATTTGCATTAAATCTGTGACTCTTGTCAGGGTGCACATCATAATTAACAGAAGTAAATTCATGACAGTTGCCCAATTTGGGTGCACAGTTAGGCAACCAAAAAGTCATTGCAAATTATGTCTTGCAATTTCTCTTCTTTTAAATGAATTTGTCAACATATAAGGAGTTTTCAGACCACAGCAACATGTTCTGAAATCTCCCCTTCCTGTCTCATTCATTTTATTCATATACTGCACCCACCTTTCTCAAATCTCCTCCAAATATTCCCTGAGAAATTCTTTGTCGAGACCTATCTCAAGACTTCATGTCTCTCCCTTTTTTTTAAGCAAATTAATAGTAAAAAGAGATATGTTTGCCTATTTTTTCTTTTTATTATTTTTTAAAATTTTCCATGAGTTATTGGGGTACAGGTGGTATTAGGTTACATGAGTAAATTCTTTAGTGGTGGTTTGTGAGATTTTGGTGCACCCATAACCCGAGCAGTATACACTGCACCATATTTTTAGTCTTTTATCCTTCATCCCACTCCTACACTTCCCCCCAAGTCCCCGAAGTCCATTGTATCATTCTTATGCCTTTGTGTCCTCATAGCTTAGTTCCCACATATCGGTGAGAACATACGATGCTTGGTTTTCCATTCCTGAGTTACTTCACTTAGAATAATAGTCTCCAATCTCGTCCAGATTGTTGCAAATGCTGTTAATTCATTGCTTTTAATGGCTGAGCAGTATTCCATCATATATATTATATATATTATATACGTATATTATATATATATCATATATATAACAGTTTCTTTATCCACTAGTTGATTGATGGGCGTTTGGGTTGGTTCCATGATTTTGCAGTTCTGAATTGTGCTGCTATAAACATGCATGTGCAAGTTTCTTTTTCATATAATGACTTCTTTTCCTCTGTTTAGATATCCAGTAGGGATTGCTGGATAAAATGGTAGTTCTACTTTTAGTTCTTTAAGGAATCTCCACACTGTTTTCCATAGTGGCTGTTCTAGTTTACCTTCCCACCAGCAGTGTAGAAGTGTTCCCTGATCACTGCATCCATGCCAACATCTACTGTTTTTTGATTTTTTGATTATGATTTTTTGAGGGTTGTCTATTCATGTCCTTAGGCCACTTTTTGATGGGATTGTTTGGATTTTTTGGTATTGATTTGCTTGAGTTTGTCATAGATTCTGGATATTAGTCCTTTGTCAGATGTATAGATGTGAAGATTTCTACCGCTCTGTGGGTTGTCTGTTTACTCTACTGACTGTTTCCTTTGCCATGCAAAAGCTCTTTAGTTTAATTATGTCCGAGCTATTTATCTCTGTTTTTATTGAAATTGCTTTTGAGTTTTTGGTCATGAAATCCTTGCCTAAGCCAATGTCTAGAAGGGTTTTTCCAGTGTGGTCTTCTAAAATTTTTATAGTTTCAGGTCTTAGGTTTAAATCCCTAATCCATCTTGAGTTGATTTTTGTATAAGGTGAGAGATGAGGATCCAGTTTCATTCTCCTACATTTGACTAGTCAATTATCCCAACACCATTTGTTGAAAAGGGAGTCGTTTCCCCACTTTATGTTTTTGTTTGCTTTGTTGAAGATCAGTTAGCTGTAAGTATTTGGGCTTATTTTGGAGTTCTCTATTCTGTTCCATTGGTCTATGTGCCTATTTTTATACCAGTACCATGCTGTTTTGGTGACTGTGGCCTTATAATATAGTTTGAAATCAGGTCATGTGATACCTCCAGATTTGTTCTTTTTGCTTAGTCTTGCTTTAGTTATGTGGGCTCTTTTTTGGTTCCATATGAATTTTAGAATTGTTTGCTCTAATTCTGTGCAATTAGAGCAAATTCTGTGAAGAATGATGGTGGTATCTTGATGGGGATTGCAATGAATTTGTAGATTGCTTTTGGCAGTATGGTCATTTTCATAATATTGATTCTATCCATCCATGAGCATGGGATGTGTTTCCATTTGTTTGTGTCATCTATGATTTCATTCAGCTGTGTTTTGTAGTTTTCCTTGTAGAGGACTTCTGACTCCTTTGTTAGATATATACCTAAGTGTTTTTTTTGTTTGTTTGTTGTTGTTGTTGTTGTTTTTGCAGCTATTGTAAAAGAGATTGAGTTCTAGATTTGATTCTCTGCTTGGTTGCTGTTGGTGTATAAAGAGCTACTGATTTGTGCACATTAATCTTGTATCTGGAAACTTTGTTGAATTATTTTATTAGTTCTAGGAGCTTTCTGGAGGAGTCCTTAGGATTTTCAAAGGAAACAATCATATTATCAGCAATGGTGATAATTTGACTTCCTCTATACCGATTTGGATGCCCTTTATTATTTTCTTCTGTCTGATTGCTCTGGCTAGGACTTCTAGTACTATGTTGAAGAGAAACGGTGAGAGTGGGCATCCTTGTCTTGTTCCAGTTCTCAGAGGGAATACTTTCAACTTTTTCCCATCCAATATTATGTTGGCTGTGGGTTTGTCATAGATTTTATTACATTGGTGTATGTTCCTTGCATGCCAATTTTGCTGAGTTTTAATCATAAAGTGATGCTGGATTTTGTCAAATGCTTTTTCTGCATTTATTGAGATGATCATGTGATTTTTATTTTCAATTCTGTTTATGTGGTGTATCACATTTATTGACTTGCATATGTTAAACCATACCTGCATCCTTAATATGAAACCCACTTGATCATGGTGGATTATCTTTTTAGTATGTTGTTGGATTCATTTAGCTACAATTTTATTAAGGATTTTAGCATCTATGTTCCTCAAGGATATCGGTCTGTAGTTTTCCTTTTTGGTTATGTCCTTTCCTGGTTTTGGTACTAGGATGATGCTGGTTTCATAGAATGAATTAGGAAGGGTTCCTTCTTTCCCTATCTTGTGGAATAGTGTCAGAAGAATTGGTACCAATTCTTCTTTGAATTTCTGGTAGAATTCTGCTGTGAATCCATCTGGGCATAGACTTTTTTTTGTTGGTAATTTTTAAATTACCAATTCAATCTCACTGCTTGTTATTAGTCTGTTCAGGGTATCTAATTCTTGATTTAAGCTAGGAGGGTTGTATTTTTCTAGGAATTTATCCATCTCTTCTAGGTTTTCTAGCTTATGTGTATAAAGGTGTTCATAGTAGCCTTGGATGATCTTTTGTATTTCAGTGGTGTCAGTTGTAATATCTCCTGTTCCATTTCTTAGTGAGGTTATTTGGATTTTCTCTCTTCTTTTCTTGGTTAGTCTTGCTAATGGTCTATCAATTTTATTTTTCTTTTCAAAGAACCAGCTTTTTGTTTCATTTATCTTTTGTATTTTTTCATTCCAATTTCATTTAGTCCTGCTCTGATCTTGGTTATTTCCTTTCTTCTACTGAGTTTGGGTTTGGTTTGCTCATTTTTCTCTAGTTCCTTGAGGTGTGACCTTAGAATGTCATTTTGTGCTCTTTCAGTCTTTTTGATGTAGGTGTTCAGGGCTATGAACTTTCCTCTTAGCACTGCCTCTGTTGTACCCCAGCGGTTTTGATAGGTTGTGTCATTATTGTCATTCAATTTGAAGAAATTTTTAATTTTCATCTTGATTTCATTTTGACTCAATGCTCATTCAGGAGCAGGTTATTTAATTTCCATATATTTGCATGGTTTTGAAGCTTCCTTTTGGAGTTGATTTCCAGTTTTATTCCACTGTGGTCTGAGAGAGTGCTTGATACAATTTCAATTTTCTTAAATTTATTGAGGCTCATTTTATGGCCTACCATATGGTCTATCTTGGAGAAAGTTCCATATGCTGCTGAATAGAATGTGTATTCTGTAGTAGTTGGATGAAATGTTCTGTATATATCTGGTAAGCCAATTTGTTCCAAGGTATAGTTGAAATCCATTGTTTCTTTGTTGACTTTCTGTCTTGAGAACCTGTGTAGTGTTGTTAGTGGAGTATTGAAGGCCCCCACTATTGTGTTTCTTTCTATCTCATTTCTTAGGTCTATTAGTGATTGTTTTATAAATTTGGGAGCTCCACTGTTAGGTGCATATATGTTTAGGACTGTGATATTTTTCTGTTGGACAAGACCTTTTACCATTATATACTCTCCCTCTTTGTCTCTTTTAATTGCTGTTGTTTTAAAGTTTGTTTTCGTTGATATAAGAATAGCTACCCCTGCTTGCTTTTGGTTTTCATTTGCGTGAAATGCCTTTTTTGACCCCTTTACTTTAAGTTTATGCGAGTCCTTATGTGTTAGGTGAATCTCCTGAAGACAGCAGATAGTTGGTTGGTGAGTTCTTATCCATTCCTTGTGTGTTTTTCAAGTGAAGCATTTAGACCATTTACATTCAATGTTAGTATTGAAATGTGAGGTACCATTGTATTCATCATGCTCTTTGTTGCCTGAGTACTTTTTTTTTTTTTTGGTTTTGGTTTTTTAACTTGTATTTTTGTTTTATACATCCTATGTGATTTATGCTTTAAAGAGATGCTGTTTTGATGTGTTTCCAGGATTTGTTTCAAGACTTAGAGCTCCTTTTAGCAGTTCTTGTAGCAGTAGCTTGGTAGTGGCAAATTCAGCATTTGTTTTTCTGAAAAAGACTGTACCTTTTCTTCATGTATGATGCTTAGTTTTTCTGGATACAAAATTCTTGGCTGATAATTGTTTTGTCTGAGGAGTTTGAATTGTTTTGTCTGAGGAGGTTGAATCTCTTCTAGCTTGTAGGGTTTCTGCTGAGAAATCTCCTATTAATCTGATAGGTTTTCCTTTATAGGTTACCTGGTGCTTCTCTCTCACAGCTCTTAAGATTTTTTTCTTTGTCTTAACTTTGGATAACCTGATGACAATGTGCCTAGGCGATGATCTTTTTGTGATGAATTTCCCAGGTGTTCTTTGTGCTTCTTCAATTTGGATGTCTAGGTCTCTAGCAAGGCTGGGAAAGTTTTCCTTGATTATTCCCCCAAATATGTTTTCCAAGCTTTTAGAATTCTCTTCTTCAGGAACACCAATTATTCTTAGGTTTGGTTGTTTAACATTATCCCAGACTTCTTGGAGTCTTTGTTCATTTTTTTTAATTATTCTTTTTTCTTGTCTTTGTTGGATTGGGTTAACCTGAAGATGTTGTCTTTGAGCTCTGAATTTCCTTCTCCTACTTGTTCAATTCTATTGCTGAGACTTTCCAGAGTATTTTGTATTTTTAAAAGTTTGTCCAATTTTTTCTGAATTTTAGATTTTTTTTTTAAGCTATCTATTTCCTGAATATTTCTCCCTTCATTTCTTGTATTGTTTTTTTGGATTTCCTTGCACTGAGCTTTGCCTTTCTCTGGTGCCTCCCTGATTACCTTAATGACTAACCTCCTGAATTCTTTTCAGTTAAATCAGGGATTTCTTCTTGGTTTGGATTCATTGCTGATGAACTAGTGGGATTTTGTGGCGGTGTTAAAGAAGCTTGTTTTGTTGTATTACCAGAGTTGGTTTTCTGGTTCCTTCTCATTTGGGCAGGCTCTGTCAGAGGGAAGGTCTTGGGCTGAAGGCTGTGGTTCAGATTATTTTGTCCCACAGGGTGTTTCCTTGATGTAGTACTCCCCCCTTTTGCTATGGATGTGGCTTCCTGTGAACTGAAGTGCAGTGATTGTTGTCT
This sequence comes from Pongo abelii, assembly GCF_028885655.2. NCBI lineage: Eukaryota > Metazoa > Chordata > Mammalia > Primates > Hominidae > Pongo > Pongo abelii. The sequence goes on along the minus strand of NC_071988.2, from coordinate 121,886,944 downwards.
CTCTTCTGGGTCTAGCCACTCAGCAAGTCTACCTGGCTCTGGACCGGTACTGGGGGTTGTCTGCACAGAGTCCTGTGATATGAACCATCTATGGGTCTCTCAGCCATGGATACTAGCACCTGTTCAGGTGGAGGTGGTTGAGGGTTGCAATGGACTCGATGAGAGTTCTTAGCTTTGGTGGTTTAATGCTCTATTTTTATGCTTGTTGGCCTTCTCCTGGGAGGTGGCGCTTTCCAGAGAGCACAGCTGTGGTAGTAGGAAGAGGAACTAGTGATGGGCAAGTCCCTAGAACTACCAAGATTATATGCCCTTTGTCTTTCACTACCAAGGTGGGGGCAGGGCTAAGCGTGTCTGAGCTCAGATTGTTCTTGGGCAGGTCTTGCTGTGGCTGCTGTGGGGGATGGGAGTGAGATACCCAAGTCCATGGAGTTATGTACCTGGGAGGAATTTTGCTGCCTCTGCTGAGTCATGCAAGTTGTCAGAGAAGTGGGGGAAAGCCAGCCTCACCCAGCTTCCATGCAAACCGAAGGACTGGTCTCACTCTCACCATTCCCCAGCCCCAATAGGCCTGAGTCTGTTTCCAGGTGGTGGGTGAGCTGGGCTTGAAAATTTGCCCCGGACTACTTGCCTCCCAGCTGCAAAAGTAAAGGGCTTGGTTCTTCCTCTGCCTGTGGAGTCTACACATAGGATTTGTGCCCTCCCCAGAGTTCTGACCAGGAGGCTTCTCTCCCTGTTCAAATTGTTACAAAGATCAGCTGGAGATTTCCTTCTCCCTATGCAGTTTTCCCCCTCACTCCTCTGGCTGCCCTCCTGATGGATCTCTGTGGTGCCAGGCAGGAATGGCCTGCCTGGGGACCTAGTGAGCTCCCAGAGCCATTCTGCTGCTTTCTCTACCCCTGTATTTCACTTGACTCTCTAAATTGACTCAGTTCCAGGTTAAGATTGGAAGCTCCTCCACACAAACAGACTTTCAGTTTCTGCAGTGAGGGTGTGTGTTCAGGAGAGGAGGCTCTCCCTTTTCCTCTACCACAGTTGAGGCACTCACAGTATTTGTGGTGTCTCCTGGGTCCTGTAGGAGCAGTTCACTTCCTTCATAGGGTCTGTGGGTCCTCTCAGGATTGCTGGTTTGTTCTTGCAGTCAATCTGAAGCTAAAATTTACAATGCCAGCCTCCAAACCATGCTCTGTCTGTCCGAGTCAGAGTTGCAATCTAGTCCGGCCTCCCGTCCGCCATGATGATCCCTATCCCATGTCTCTCTTTTTTTCTTCTTATTCTAGTTCTCTGTTACAAAATCCCAAAGAACCTGCAAGAAACCTCCAAAGAAGGTACAAGATGAGAAAGGAAAAGAAAAGGAAAGGAAAGGAAAGGAAAGGAAAGGAAAGGAAAGGAAAGGAAAGGAAAGGAAAGGAAAGGAAAGGAAAGGAAAGGAAAGGAAAGGAAAGGAAAAAGAAAAGAAAAGAGAAACTAAATTCCAAAGCCTCTATCTTGTTTTAAAAAATAAGGACATTCATAATTCAATAACATTTTAGTCCCATTAAATATCCATTCAATAAATATTTAGCCCCTATAAATAAGTTCCATAAAAGCAAAAATTAGATAAAAATTGATGCTATTAAGAGGCCCTGGTCTAGTGTTGTGAATGTCTCTATGTGTGTATGTGTGTGTGTGTGTGTGTCTGTGTGTGTGTGGTGTTATTAAAATAGTTCTATTTAAATTTTATTAGTACCTGGACTAAGACAATTACCATAAGGGAAGAATAATGAAAACATTGACAGAATTCTATGGTGTTTAAGATATAAAAGATGAGCAAAGGAGATATCCCTTAGATGCTTCCCAGATGACCCACTTAAATGACTGGTTGAATCAATTTTAAAAACATAAGAGAATCGAGAGTGAATTTGATTTTGAAGAAGTAGAGTTTGCAATACATATTTTTTATACACATATTTTGGGTTAAGTGGACATGTGGGGAGAATTAGATGCCTGGATCTCAGGAGAAATACCCCAGCTGGAAATATAGACTTAGAAGTCATCAGCATATATGAGAAAATGTCAAAAAGTTTGTGGAAAAATTGAACTAAAAAATAAAAAGAAAGATATAAACTTTATTTCTCAACATAAGCTCCAATGAATTCAAGACACTTTTGTAAGTGAAGATACTGCCATTTAGTCCATCCCTAAAGAGCTGAGGGTCCAGGGATTTTACCCATGTCAATGCAGTCTTTTTCACATTAATAACAAAGGAAAACTGAGTGACATTTAATTTTTTTTTTAAATTAGGAAACAAAAAGAAGTCAGAAGGAGACAAATCAGAACTGTAAGGTGGATATCTAATGAATTTCCATTGAAACTTGCAAAATTGCCCTTTTTGAAGGAGCAGGAGCATTGTTGTGGTGGAGAAGGACTCTCTGTTGGAGCTTCTTTAGATGTTTTTCTGCAAAAGCTTGGCTAACTTTCTCAAAACACTCTCATAATAAGCAAATATTATTGTTCTTTGGCTCTCCAGAAACTCAACAAGTGAAATGCCTTTAGCATACAAAAACTATTGCCATGACCTTTGCTTTTGACCAGTTCACTTTTGCTTTGGCTGAACCATTTCCACCTCTTGGTAACGATTGTTTTGATTGTGATTTGTCTTTGTGATTGTACTAGTGAGCCATGTTTCATCTCCTGTTATAACTCTTAGAAGAAATGCTTCAGGATCTTGATCCCACTTGTTTAAAATTTCCATTGAAAGCTCTGCTTTTGTCTGTAGCTGATCTGGGCCCAATGGTTTTGGCACCCGTCAAGTGGAAGTTTGCTTACCTTTAATTTTTCAGTCAGAATTGTGTGAGCTGGGCTGTTGTCTATTCTTTCTGCTGATAATTGTCAGTCCTCTTTAATTAGGGCATGAACAAGATGAACTTTTTTCCTTGTGAATTGATGTGGATGGTCTGTCCCTGTGGGTTTCATCTTTAACATTGTCTCATCACTTTTTAACATTAGTTATCCATTTGTAAACTGCTGATTTCTTTGGGGTACTACCCTCGAAGGCTTTTTATAAAGCATCAGTGATTTTCACCATTCTTTCACCCAAGCTTCACCTAAATTTGATGTTTGTTCATGCGTCAATCTTAGCAGAATTCATGTTGCCTTGATAGGGGCACTTTTCAAACTGATGTCTTAACCCTCTTAATGCCTCAAACTAAATCCTGTTCAGACATGTTATAACAAGTTAGCATAATTTTTTTTGGTGGAAGAGAAATTGAAATTCATGCATAGTTTTTTCATAGTATGCATTTTTCGTGAACTTTTTGAAGACCCCTTGTACATGGTGATGGAAGAGTTGCAGGAAGAGTTCACATGGTGACAATAAAACAGTGAAAAGCGCCAACACTTAAAGGATCAGCAGAAGGAAAATTTAAAAATTGAATGATAATGGAGTAGAGAAGAACCGAGAGAGAATTAACGAAGGTGAGAGTTTTTTCAATTGAACATTCTATTTCTGATAATCATACATGTGAGTTCCTTAGGAATCAAACACCAAACACCACATGTTCTCAGTTATAAGTGGGACCTAAGCTATGGGCAAGCAAAGGCATACAGAGTGGTATAATGGACATTGGAGACTCAGAAGCGGGAAGATGGGAAGAGGGTAACAGATGAAAATCTATCTACTGGATACAATGTACACTACTTGGGTGATGAGTTCACTAAAATCCTAGACTTTACTAATATACAGTTCATCCATATAATCAAAACCCATTTATACCCCTAAAGCTATTGAAATAAAATAAGTTTCAAATGTTTTTTGAAAAGTATTTCAATATGACTAAAGGACAAAATATTGTCTTTGTAACAATAAAGAAGCCCTGTCATTCATAAATGTAATATAATTCCACTTAGAATTTCAAATACATTTTAAAATTAGCTATAACATTAAATTTTACTTAATCAGGCAGCCCTTCAAATCAGAATAATCTTAGAAAGACTCCTAATTTATTTGCACTATGAAAACAACACTAGCTTCACATGAAAAATTCAGGCCATGCAGAAGGTGTTAAGTGAAAAGTATTGTCCTTGGCCTACACCCTGACTCCTCAATACAACTTCCCAGAGGTGAATCATCGTAAATAGCTTTTAAAAACTATTGTAAAATATACATAAAATAAAACATCATTTTAGCCATTTTAAGTATACAGTTCAGTGGCATTAGGTACATTCATATTGTCGTACAACCACCACTGAGACAGCATCCATCTTTAAAATATTTTTCGTCTTGCAAAATAGAAACTCTCTACCTGTTTAACAGCTACTCCCTTTCCCCTCTTCCCCCACACCCTGGCAACCACCATTCTACTTTACGTCTCTATGAATCTGACTACCCAAGTACCTCATATGAGTGAAATTATGCAGTTTTTGTCCTTTTGTGTGTAAATAGCTTTTTAATATTTTTTGGATGGTTTTTTCAAAGGCATTTAAAATTTTTAAGATTAATGCCTGTTTATGGTAGAAAATTCAAATTGCATGAAAAGACTCTTTTTTTTTTTTTGGAGGTGATCTAAGGTACTAATTCTTAAAGGTGACCCCCAAACTTTGCATGCTGCCCCAAATTTCTCTCCAGAATTGACATTGGTTAGGTAGAACTGACTAGAGGAAAGATTATTTTTTTTGTTTTGTTTTGTTTTTCTTTATAGTGAAAAAGCAGAAGTTCCTCTTCCCCACAATGTCCATTCCCACTCACTACAGGTAACCATTGTTAATAACTTTTCTGGCCATCCTTCTAGAACTTTTGTATGTATCTATAAGAAACATTCTCACCTACACGTGAGCATACACATACACTTCTGTGTTTTTTCTGACTTCTGTTTCATTGTAAGAGGGATAATATACATACTGTTACATAATTTGCTTTCTTTGCTTAATGTATCCTGGGCATTTTTCCACAGTGAAACATATCTTCTTAAGTGAATCTTTTTCAATTTAATAAAGTAATTCTGAAGTATACGTAAGAATAAAGAGTCAAGAATGACAAAGAACATTATGGGAAAAACTACTGAAGAAGGACTTGCAATACCAGATACGAGAATGCATTACTAAGATATTGTGATAAATGTGGAAGAATAGAGAAATCAGTAGAGCAGAAATTAATCTCAGGAGAAAACTACAGAACATAAAAGCTTCAGCTGAATTTAAAAATATTAAAACTAGTAGGAAGAAGTGTACTATTCAATAAACATACAGGAACAATTCCTTAACAGTAGAAAAAAACTGATCAAATCCTCTCCTCACATGATAAACCATAATTAGTTGCAGATTTATTAAAGCATTAATTGCATAAAATGAAAAACAAAGCAAATCATCAAATATGTAAAATAAAAATGAATATTGAACATTTTGTGAGGAAGGTTTTCTAATTGTACAAGCAAATATAGAAACTTTAATGAAAACACTTGAGAAATTGACAATTTAAAAATGAAAAATTCAATAACAAAACGTGATAAAGATTAGCTGGAAAGATACTTGTAAAATGCATGACACAATATTATCCTAATTTTATATAAAGAATTCTCTTCATACAAAATTTAATACACCCCAATAGAAAAAAAAGAATGAAGTGTAGGAATAAGTAAGGTATAAAGCAATAATGTAAATGGTGAATAAATATATGAATTATTTCAAAATTTTCAGGTAAGCAAAGTAACAAAGGGTAAAAGAACAATCTTTTTTCACATATCAAATTAGAGATTATTAAAAACTTGATATAATAACATTTAGTGTTGGCAAAGATAAAGATAGACACTCACATATATTTCCATTGTGGAAGATAGTTTAGCCTATGTATGAAAACTTGTAAAAAAAATTTGACCCTGAAATTCTCCTTTTGGAAATTTAACTGGAGAAAATAACTCTAATTGTGTGCAAATGTTTGTCTACAGAAATGTTCACATAGCATTGTTTACAATGTAGAAAAGTTAGAAATAACTAAACATATAGTGTTAAAGAAATTGTTAAATGAATTATGGTGCATTTATGCTATGGAATACTATAGTTAGTATTTAATGACATGGGAAAATGTGATACATTTTAAATGAAGTGTCACTCACAAATAAGTAATGTCATATATCCTAATTATTTTTAATACATACTAGTGCATAGGAAATGTGTGTAAGGATATAGTCTAAAAGTTTAACTGAGGTTTAAATAGTTATATGTGATTTTTATTTTATTATTTTTATTTCCATAATGTTCACAATGAACATACATCACTTTTATAATAAAAAATAATGTTCAAAAAATAAAATACTTTTAAAAAGTGAAAAAAATGTGAGTTCCATTTCAACCAATAAATCATGTTTATTCTAGCATAGCTCTAATAATCCAGGTGTGAGTCCATTGTATATTGGATTTGAAATACATAAAACTTGAAGTTGTCCTGTGCTTTATCAAGTCTGTATCTTGAATTCATCTAAAATAAAAATCCTTGTAGAGTGCTTTAATCTCCATGGAGAAAAAAGACCTATATTAAATATTAAATTAATGCATGTTGTTATATAGATGCACTGTCAATAACTTTGGGAAAACAGTGAACATTCAAGGATGGCTAGAAATGAACTTCATTTACTAAGCTAATATTTTCCTTTGAAGAAACATTTTGGTCAATATTTGATGCCCTGTAGATTTGAGCAAGAAAGATAAAGGCATTTAGGTTTTTGATTGCTCTTGGCAAGAAAGCTAGTTTCTTTTCTATAAGAAATTAATTACAACCAAAAAAAAAAAAAAAAAGAAAGAAAAAACCAAAACCTTAAGGGGTGGAGCTCATAGGTGAATGAGGACTTCTGAAAATTGACATGGATTTCAGGTTTAACTTTCTTGTAATGGAAATAAAATACAACTGAACATGCTCTCATTTTTTAACTCTGTACAAAATACCTGGTCAAGGCATCTTTGTATTTTGGTTCCAGGTTCTCATCAGAGAATTACCGAAAGTCAACTCTGAGCAGTTACCAATGGATAGTTTTAAACAAATCATATATCAGAGAAATAATGTAATGGGCATTTTAATTAGCCATTCTCCTGGACTCCCTAAACTTAGTCCCTGCATTAAGAAAGATCATTAGGAAATAATATTCCTGAACCCATTTCATTTCTCTGAAGAAATATCTTCCCTGAGTGATGCCTTAAAGTTTTCTTCTGCAACTTTTATAAACAACAGATACATAAAACTCCATTTTGAACAAAATGGATGTGCCCTGTGCAAAATCCCGATTGAAAACATCACAGGATCTGTTACCCTATATCTCTTAAAGACTCTCACAGTTGATGCCTCTTTGAATTCGTGCCACTGAAGTTTGTCAGTGCAGATGAGCTTGTATGATTTCTATTAGTAGGCAGCGTGAAGTCATCATGTCTCCCATTTTGCCCAACATATCAGAACACCCAGAATTAAAACAGTATATTAATTAATGAAATTAATATGTCTGTAAACAAAAAGTAACATGGTATTTGTCTCATTGCTTTTTTTTTTTTTTTTTTTCCTTTTTTTTTTTGAGACAGAGTCTCACTCTGTCAGCCAGACTGGAGTGCAGTGGCACGATCTCGGCTCACTGAAACCTCCGTCTCCTGGGCTCAAGCAATTCTCTTGCCTCAACCTCCCGAGTAACTGGGATTACAGGTGTGTGCCACCATGCCTGGCTAATTTTTGTATTTTTAGTAGAGATGGGGATTCACCACGTTGGCCAGACTGGTCTCAAACTCCTGACCTCAGGTAATCCACCTGCCTCAGTCTCTCAAAGTGCTGGGATTTTTACAGGCGTGAGCCACCGCACCCAGCTCATTGCTATTTTTATTAATTTCTTTTAAAATTATGTTTACTTTTTAAAGCAAACTTAAACAAAGCAGCTCAAACTCCCTGCAAAAGGCTAGGGTACCTTTCAGCAGCAGCCCCCTGGTGGTTGTTATAATGCTGTGCCCATCTTTCCTGAAAGAAGTCTAGAGATGAAATTACATCAAGGAAACAAATCTGAGTATCATCACAGTCTCGTTCTCTTAATCATACCCTTGGTCCTTTTCACCGTGTCCAGTGGCAGGTACCTTCTAGCTGGAATAGTGATCTGTTCTTATCACATCACAGGATCTGTTACCCCATATCTCTTACATAAAGAAACACAATGGATGCCTCTTTGAATAGAGAGAGCCATTTCATCACTATAAGTACTCGCTCTGGGCTAGGCAGTAATTTGGCTCTAACTGGAAGACATAGTAAAAGAAAAATGTTGTATACCTTCACCCCTAGGACATTTAAGCTATATAAATAAAATCTTAAGAATTTTTTCGAGTGTACTATAGTTTCTCAATGTAATGTGAAAATTATTTTAAAATTATCTGAGGATGTACACATATATATAATGTGTGCATGTGTGTACATAAAATATATGAGTTACATATATATGTATATAAAATGTGTGTGTGTACATAAAATATATGAGAAAATAAAGAAATAAAAATTTAGAAAACCTAGATTGTGCCAAAGGGCACAGTAGATGTTGAAAGAAATGAATCTAATGTTGATGAAATGGAATTTTATTTTGAATAAAATGGTAGAGGTTTGGCACAATCATGATGGGGTATTATACAAGAGACTCTATAGTTAAGGCCTCACTTAAATCCTTTACTTAATAGTAGGTTTCCAGTTTTATAATTACTGTTTAAGTCTGTCCATTTCCTTAGCACATCACTCCCCTGACATCAGATCAGTGTCCTTGAAAATCTATGACCATGTTTTCCCAACAGCTTTACTGGTAGTTCATTTTGTTCCATTCTCTGAGCATTCTTAGCGTATACTTTAATTTTATCTGCGTTTTTTCTCTCTTGGATATGAGCCAGTGTGTTATGCCATGACTTCAAGGGATGGCAAACAAACACTGACTAATTGAGGCAGCCACACAGCTCCAACTCTAACTCAGGTGTGTCTACAATCACACACACACACACAAACACACGCACACACCTCCTCCTGTAAGAACATAATGATTCTCTTAGCACTATCTCTTCTAGTGTATCCAGTGCAGCTTTAAATTCATTTTCTTTAGGGAAGCTTTATCCAATTTTGCAACTCTTACCCACATAGTCTCCTCATACCCCTATACTCACATATCTTTCCCAGTCATTATCACTATGGCTTATGGTCAACCACCCTCTTGAATCTAGCATTATCCTTACATTCTAGGTGAAAACTGTTCTCAGTGATCTATAGGAAATTGCATTTAACGCCTTTCCGGTTATCTTCCACCCTCTGTTTTCAATCACAATTAACTACATGCAATCCCCTGACTACTCCAGACTCTGGGTGTTATTACCTTTCCTAGAAACACTCCTATCCTTACAGCTCCATCCCCTATAGCTCTTAGTATTCATTATTTTCTCTGAAGACTCAAAGCAGAGCTCAAGTGTATCTCACGGCAAATTTTACATAACTCTCTGATATCTCACAATATCTTGTAACTACTTTTTAGTGTATAGCCACCCCAAACCTCTACCCTCCATGCGGCTGGAAAGAATTCTATGATGGCATAGTGCCAGCCATAAATAGGTGCTCAATATATGTTTTTAGAATGAATGATTGATCTTCATACAATTTCTCACATATCAAAATATCCAAATCAAGTTATTAACCCTTGTTAGAGTTATAGAGATATTACTAGTTTGGAAAGAAGTAAAATTGGCACTAAGAGGTGAAATCATAATGGGGAAGCCTTGTTTAGATTACTTTTTATCAAATTTTCCTTGATCTAGTTCATTCCTAAAGACCCACTAATGTGACAATTGTGGTATTCATGTGTTCATTAAATAAATTATTTATTGAGCACCTAGAATATTCCTGACACTGAGATTATATCAGAATTAAAATGGGAAGACAAGTATAGTTACTGCCCACATAAAAGTTAGAGAGGAAGGTGAAAATTCATACAATTGCCTGAAACTAGAATTAAAGTGATAAAACAGGACTGGGAAACACAATCATGGTCCCACACATACTTTGCTTCTAAAAAGGAAACAAACCTGTTGTTCTGCAAAAGCAAGATAATGAAAATGAAAATATCTTTTTATTTTCTCCCTCCTGTCCCACTCAGAGAAAGGATATGAACCAACTAAAACATTGCACATGAATTCTATCGCTGGATAGATTCTGCTTTTTGAGGCAAGCAGGGTGATATTTCCTTCCCCCTTCCCCCAGGACATCATACCAGTCTCTATATCCACAAAGAGACTGCAGTGCTCATAAAACAACTGGCCAGAAAATAGAAATGGTTCTTAAGTACATGCATAAAAAGAGACCTTGGAGTAGACTATTCTGAGCATTATTCTTTTTCATTTATTGTACTGATTCAAGTTGTTACAGAAGAAAGCTAAAATGGGGTAGCTTGAGCAGAGGGTGCCATATGATTGAACCTCAATAGGGTTGCATTAGGTAAAAGCCTGTCTAACTCTGGAAACTGAAATAGAAACTGTGTGGTATAATTTTCTCTCTTGCCATGCCTGTCAGAAGATTGAACAAACAGAACAAAGTTTCAAGTGAGTGGTAAATGAGATCAAAGGCAATCCATATACTCTATTTGTTTACAAACACCAGCTGAAGATCTATTTTTTTCAACGAAGAGTAAACAAGCTAGTTAAAGACAGCCTATGAAGCAAAGCTGTAGGACACACTAGAGCAAGATAATGAAGACTCAGAAAAAGGTATAGGTCGAAAACTAATTTATCATGAAAATCAGAGGATCAGCCCAGAAAATAATATGACGTCTATGACACAGAAAACCCAAACAAAAATCACAGGTTAAGAGGCAATTACAACATGTGAGAGTGAGTGTTTTGAAGATTTCAAAGGGAACCAACACAATAGGAAAGAAAAAAGAGGGAGAACACAAACAAAACAAGCAATGAGTAAAGGTCAAAAATAAATATATAAAGTATTTTTTTTCTTAATTGGAAAGGAAAAATCTGCCTAACTCTGTACTAATAAATGTAAAATTTTAAATAAAATGTATTTTATTTGGAGAAATATAAATGGCCTAGATTTGCTCATGAGGAAATAGAATGGCTATTACTATTAAAAAGTAACGATCCTGGCAAGGTTTCAGAGAAAAGGAATGCTTATACAATGCAGGTAGGAATGTAAATTAGTTCAGCCATTGTGGAAAGCAGTGTGACAATTTCTCAAAGAACTTAAAACAGAATTACCATTTGACCCAGCGATCCCATTATTGGGTAAATACCCAAAGGAATATTAATTGTTCTACCGTAAAGACACATGCATGCATATGTTCATTGAAGCACTATTAGCAATAGTAAAGACATGGAATCAGCTTAAATGCCCATCAACAGTAAACTGGATTAAGTAAATGTGGTATATATACACCACGAAATACTACACAGCCATAAAAAGGAACAAGATCATGTCCTTTGCACCAACACGGATGGAGCTGGAGGGCATTATCCTAAGTGAACGAACACTAACACCACATATTGTAAGTGGGAGCTAAGCAATGAATATACATGAACACAAAGAAAAGAACAAGACACTGGAGTCTACTTAAGGGTGGGGGGGTGAGAGGAAGGAGAGGATCAAAACACTACCTATTGGATACTATGCTTATTATCTGGGTGACAAAATAATCTGTACACCAAACCCCCGTGACATACCATTTACTTATGTAACAAAGTTATATATGTACCCCTGAACCTAAAATAAAAAGTTAAAAATAAAAAGTTAAAAAAAAAGAAAAAGAAATAACCTGAAAGTGCCCAGAATGACATTTTCTCTTCTTTTGTGTACGGTCCTCTTCTATAACCAAATGGGAGCTGAGATAGATGTGAATTTAGGGGAGGGAAAGAACCCCTCTCTGTTCTCAGTCCAGCAAACCAGGATTCTCTGAGGAAATTCCACACCAAGCCCTGACGGCAATGAAGTTTTGCAGTCTTGTCTTTTTGGTTCATTTCTTCCTTGAACACCTTGGGAAGAAGAGAGCTGTGGTTTGAAGAAGGATTTTGTTCCTCTGAGACTCCTTGAATAATACTATCTAATAGCCAATCTTGCTGTAAGTTACTAATGACATTCAAGTATGTACCTTCTCCTTCCTTCGCGATTACCTGTCTGAATCCTCTCATTAACATATTGTATTAATCTGCTTGGGTTGCTGTAACAAAATGTGCCACAGAGTGAGTGGCTTAAAAAACAGAAATTTATTTTCTCACAGTTCTGGAGGCTGGTAGTCCAAGATCTAAGGCCTCTCTACTTGGCTTGCAGACGGTCACCTTCTTGCTACCTTTTCATGCTGTCTTTTCTCTATGTGCAAATGTTTCTGGTGTCTCTTTTTGTATGTCTTAATCTCTCATAAATACACCAGTCAGTTTGGATGAGGGCCCACCTTACAGCATCATTTTAACTTGATTACCTTTGTAAAGGCCCCATCTCCAAATAGTTTCATTCTGAAGTACTAGGGGTTAGGACTTCAACAAATGAATTTGGAGAGGACATGATACAGTCCATAACAGATGCTTGCAAACAATGTGTATTATAGATGTACACATCAGGCATTTAGGCTTCCCAATGCTTAGCCTAAGACCTTTCCCTGGAGCATCTACTCAATTTACTCTGCTTTATAACTGTCCACCTCTAACTACAAATGGGTTTCTTCTTACCACCATGAACATCAATTTTCTCTCTGACACAATAAAGGGATTTGACTAGATAAGAATTATAGTCTTCAAGTCAACAGAATCAGGATCCAGTCAGATGTTATAGTGAGAGGGCAAGGGGCTGAAGAAAAAGTGCCCAATTTCACAAAAACAGATGGCCAAGCTTCCTTCATAAGCAAAGCTTTTGTAAGCAAAAGCCCTAGCCCTCTTCTCACTCCAGCCCTACAGAGGCAGGAAGCAGAAGCAGAAGAAAACAGAGTGCAGCATGCTTGCCTTGACCTTGAAATTCTCAAGGAGGCCTGCTATAAACAAGCTGATGAGGACTTCTCATTTTTCACAGACATATTACACACAAAATATTCTGAAAATATTCTGGCTACTTACTTACCTACCCACATACATACATGCATAGAACTTTTTACACGTATTTATATAATTTACAGCATTTATTTGGTAAATGCCATGCTCATTGTTTTACTTTTTTTTTTTTTACTTTGAACATTCGTAGAAATAGAATGTATCTTAAAGCCATTCTGACCCTGCAGCAGTCATGATGAGGTTGTCACTGCCTATGCATGTAAATATTTGAGGAATGGGTATGAAATTTGCAAGAAATTCTCCCTAACAATAGGGGATGATCTTTTCAAGATATCAGGCTCTTGATGGCACAGAGCATAATATTTTGTGGGGAGAAAAAAGAATAACCTAAATTAAGTATAAAAATAATTCATAAGAGGCTCCGAAAAAGAAGTTCAGGAATCTACCAACCAATTTATATATATATATATATATATATATATATATATATATAATATGCAACAGTGACATGATAAAAATCGATGTCTAAATAAGACTAAATGAGATCTTCTAATAAATATAGAAAAAGAATGCTAAGTGATGATAAAGGCATCGTTCCATAGTTTAATTCACAGGGTTTCTTTTCTTTCTTAATGGGTTCATGAAATAATGGGTTGTCTTCCAATCAATGTATCTTATATTCAATTAAATATGATAATTATTAAGCCCCTACTGTCTGTCAGGCTCTATGTTAAGCACTGAGAATACAGAGTGAACATAGTGCCTGCCCTTCAGAACTTTAGAGGATCTTAGTGCGTATAGTTACTAAAAAATATAGTAAGAAAAATAATTATAAGAGAGTTGAGTGCTATAAGAGAAGGAAATACACAGTGTACATGGAGCACTAATCTCTGTGAGGATTTCATGGATGCCCTCCTTGAAGAAATGGTGCCCAAGTTAAGAGAGAAGGATGAGAAAGAGTTAACCAGAAGGTAAGGAAATAAAATTCCACACATAAAAGAATAGCATGAACAAAGACCTGAAAGTGAGGACAAACATAGCTAACTGGTAAAACCAAGAAAACTCCAGCTTGAGTGAAGGAGAGGAAAGGGGAGGAGAGGCAGGCAGGGGCTGGATCACGGCATGAGCCCTGGGTCTTCCCAGCCTACAATGGTTGTGGGTTGACGTATTCATAGTAGCAGCTTGAGGGCAGTTGTGGTCAACACTTGAAGCTTTATTTGTAGGTTGTAGGAATTTCCTCTGGGTCTTTTTTAGTAAGCCATTCAGGATATTTCACAAATTTCCCTCTCATGCAGAGGTGCTCTATGTTGCAGAAACTCTGACTTAATTTAGCAGTTTTAAAAGCCTGCTGTCCTATTGATGTGTCCAAACTCTTGACACTTAAGGAAAGCCTTAATATTTTATACAATGGTCTCCTTTAAGTCTAGTATCTTTTTAGTCAACTTTATGTTATTCTTAAGTTGTCTTGTGCCTGAACAAGATGTATCTCTATGAGAAGAAATGTCCTTAAAATGTTTTTGAAAATATTTTTCAGCCAGCTAGATTAATATTTAAATAATATGTGTGATATCCTAAGAACTTTAAAATATCATCTCTGTTATCTATGTTAGCCATTCACATTCCTATATTTCAATGTTGATCTGACTAATCTATTTGCACATATTTTGCTCCATATAAGAAGATAATAACAACAACAAAAAAACTATAATAGCTAACAGAAACTGAGCTCTTAATAAATCCCAGGTATGATATAAAGGTTTTTACATTCATTCTGATTTAGCCTTGTCTAGAAGGTAGGTACTATTATAATCTCCCTTTTGCAAATAAATAGAAAATGAAGCTTGGGGAGATCAGGTAATTCCCTAGGTTCAACTAATTTATTCACTTTCTTAGAAGCAACATGGTATATTTGTTGCTTTTAAAAACACTGATGTAGTACTTATACCAAGCATGGGGGGAAACATTATCCAAACACTTCTCATTTAATCCTCCTAATGACTCTGTGGAGCAGACACAAAGAGGTTCAGTCACTGATCACACAAGAGGCAGAAGTGGAAATCAAACCCAGGTCATCTGGTTCCCAAGTCTTTGCACCTAACTCCTGTGTCCCAGTTTTTAGAGGCCAGAAAACTAGCCAGCAATTTCAACTTTACAAATTATCAGCTTTATGAACTTGATAGAATAATTAAATCAAAATTAAACTATGAGGCAAAATTTGCTAATCTATAATGACAACTACACAGACCATTGTGAAAATCAAATGAGATGATGTTATTTTAGTAATTGTTATGACTATTCTTAATTTGCCGCTTCATAACTACTACTGATTTATGTAAATTATATGCTATGTTGTCATTGATTTGACGATTAGCCTTCACAACGATGCTTCATTGAAAGTATTGTACATTGTTACATTACATAAGTGAAGCTTTACCACCTCTTACTTATATTGCAGGTTTAGCTCTGTCTCAATCCTCAACAAGAACAAAGAAGGAGGGAAGGACAGGGGATAAGAGTCAAGTGCTGAGAGGCAAATACAAGCCTTGGAAATCCATTCTGAGTCACAAATCTCTTTCAAGAAGTGGGCCAAGATTGCTGTTGCCACTATCCCATGTTGTCCAAGAACTGAGGCCATTCTTTTGCTTTCCATATTTGGAAGAACAAGTGCCAAAGGCAATTCAAATAAACCCAGTGCCCTTTTTACAATCTTCTCTTGGAGAATCATACAATCAAAGTGTAATATCCAAGTAAGGATATAAATGAAGCAATGATATAGTATATACAATACTAATGACAAAATATCCATGTTTACCACCAATTAATTATAATCAGGGAAGTAAAACCTCCCCGTTTCAACTGCAGCCACAGAGTACTTGGTCACCTGGTTGACTCCCCTCCAATACCTGGCTTTGTTTGAGGCCACAGGACCTTTTTCAGCTCCAATTCCTTTTTCTCAATCCCTCTACTCTGGGAAAACTTCAGGGTAGTTTTCTAGATAAAGTCAAAACCTCAGTTGGCTGCATACAGAATTTTTTTCTTCAACAGTTCCCACTCCAAAATGCTTTTTTTTTTTTTTTTTTTTTGAGACTGAGTCTTGCTCTGTTGCCCAGGCTGGAGTGCAGTGGTGCCATATCAGCTACTGCAATCTCCACCTCCCGAATTCAAGTGATTCTCTTGCCTCAGCCTCCCGAGTAGCTGAGACTACAGGCACATGCCACCATGCCTGGTTAATTTTTGTACTTTTAGTAGAGATGGGGTTTCACCTTGTTGTCCAGGCTGGTCTCAAAATCCTGACCACATGTGATCTACCTGCCTCAGTCTCCCAAAGTGCTGGGATTACAGTAGTGAGCCACTGCTCCTGGGCCCCAAAATGCTTTAATCCAAACAAAATGTGAGTTGCTATAGTGACCCCTATTGTAATTGCTAGAAGCTTTTGTAAGATGCATCCATCCTCTTGCTATATTTCAGTTTTGAAAATTTCCAGCAATAAGAAAAATGAAGCCTCATTTGTTAGAATAGAAATAGAATAGAATAGAAAGTGGGGTATTCAGCAACTGTAAGCAAAATGAAAGAGATTTGGGGATTGGGCATTGTGGAACACTCACAGGATCCCCAGGGAAGGGAATTTCCAATGCTGACTGCAGGGTGAAGTATTTCTAAAGCAGCAGATGCCAATGAAGAACACAGATTTCTCTGATCTTTCTTTTTAGCTTAAATGATCTGCTATCCAGGGGCCTTAATAAGTGGCTGAATAAGTCAGCCAAAAGCAATTTCCAATATGAACCTGAAAGAACAGGGCTCAGTAAAACTATGATCTTCAGGCCAAATATACCCTGCCACCTGTTTTTGTTTTTGTTTTTGTTTTTTAACAGAACACAGTTTTATCAGAACACAGCCATGTCCATTCATCCATGCATTGCCCATGAGTGCTTTTGCACTGCAACAGCAGAGTTGTGTGGTTGCAGCCAAGACCATATTGTCCACACAGTGTAAAACATTTGCTATCTTGCCCTTTACAGAAAAAGTTGGCTAACCCCTGCCTAGAGCTGAATAGAGGAAGAGGAGTTGAGAAGGTGAGAGGATAGCCAAGCACAGTTTGAAAAGCTATTTGGATATCTGCTTTTTATCTCTTGGTTTTCCCTAGTGTGTTTTACATTTACATTCAGATTTAGAGCTCTAAGCCATGGGAGAAAGCTTACTTTCTTCTTGTGTTAGCTCAGGTCCTCTGGGGAGCAGATGCCAAGACAGTAGTAGACCTGCAAGAGAGTTATTGGAGACAACCCTTGTGTGGGGAAAAGCAGAGGAAGCTGGAGGAGGCAGGGAAAGCCCACTGTGGAAGGGGAGGAAAAAGGAAGGAAAGTTGATTGATAGGAAGAGTCTCACACTGCAGCATAGCACTGAGATATTTCAGCCAGGCCTTAGAATTTGCAAGCCAACCTCACCCACGTGAGGAGTCCTGCCCCTCACTGGAATGAGCTAGTCTTACCATCAGAAGCAGGGCTCTGTGCTAACACGGCAGCCTGCTACTATACTGTATAATTAAGTATAAATTCAGGTCTGGACATTGAGTCTCTCTCATTCCATTACAGAACTATTAAAAAATAATTCTGTATTAGGAAGGTTGTTTCTAAGGCATAAAAATCATAGAACAGAGATAAAAAGCCTTGGAAGCTATAGGCCATGCTACTCTTTCAGATTTATCCTGTTTCCAACCTGCGCACAATGGTTGAGTGGCCATTGTGTATACAGAGCACTAGGTTAAGCAATGTGATGAGAAGGAAGAATATAAAAGATTAAAAAGAAAAGTCACTGAATTAAACAGGGTGAGTATAACTTTGGATTTGCTGACAGAGGGACAGTGATACCTGATTTTTTTTCCATGCAGCTGATTTTTTAGGCCATTGGCTATGAGTTAGACACTCAGAGCACATACAGACCAGGAAAACTTCCCTCCTGACTTTGTTAAGTGCCCTCTGACTCGATAGACCACAGAATGAAGAATCTATATTATGTTGGTCTTTGAGTCATTTCCACCTTGACTTCCTCTCTCCGCAGCTGTCCAGATAGAATGTACACTGACAAGAGTAAAGATACTTTACACATGCCAAATTGCTTTTGAGTTTCCAATTATTATTCCTGCTTCACAACGGAAACAGGGAGATAAGGAAGGGATTTCAAAAAGATGAGTCCATATAATGTTATTGCACAATCTAAATGCTTGGCTTTCTTCATTTCTTTTCTCTCTTTCTCTATTCCAAATTCCTTTTGTCAAAACTTGATCAAGGAGCCACTATGGCCACCAGCTGAATGGTGAAAACAATGTAATTTACTATCACCCCAAGAATGTCAAAGTGTTATTAAATAAACAAGTGAATAAATTGAGGTTGATGTTGATAATGTATTTTTGCTCCCTGTTCAAGCTCCTTAACTGGATGACCTGGAATCTCAAGAACTTCTTGGTGATTGCTTTAAAAAGCAGAATTCTTCTAGAATACACTATAGTTTTAGAATTAGAAGACACCCTTATTCCACGCAAGAATATTACCAAGTCAGCTTTTATTGCTTTCTGACTAGATCCCTTAGAGATCAAGACAGTGGATGCGGATCCTTGTTCAGCTTAAATTTATGTCACCTTCTCATATCTGTGTCCCTCACTGCCATTTAATAAAGCTCTGTCATCTTTTGTCTTTTCCTCCAACTCTAAATGGAATTAGAAAGAAGACAGAGAAAAGGAGAACTAACTTTCTGTTTCTCAAAAGTTAATACCTGTAGCTTCCAAGGCCTCTTACTTCTGCTCTATGATTTTTATGCCTCATCAGCAACCTTTCTAATAATGGTTTGCTGGTGGAAATTTTTGCTAATTCTACAATAGAATGAGAGAGACCCAATGTCCACACTTTAATTTATAATTCATTATACAGAAAAGTAATATTAATAGCATTGTATTTGCAGATATACTTTTAAGGACAAGCATTCCTACCTTATGTAAGACCCAGAACTTGCTGATGATATGAATTCTGTAAAAACACATTCTGAAGTTGAGCCTCCCACAATCTCACCACCCACAGTGCCCATCCCAGGAAGTGCAAGCATGTGGAATTCAAACTTACTGGAAATAAATAAACATGAATAATTTTAAAAGATAAGAATTAAAATTAATAAATGATTACAGCTATATATATATATATTTTTTTTTTGAGATGGAGTCTCATTCTGTTGCCCAGGCTGGAGTGCAGTGGCACAATCTCTGCTCACTGCAGCCTCTGCTTCCCAGGTTCAAGCAATTCTCCTGACTCAGATTCCTGAGTAGCTGGGACTACAGGCGCGTGCCACCTCACCTGGCTATTTTTGTATTTTTAGTAGAGATGGGGTTTCACCATGTTGGCAAGCATGGTCTTGATCTCCTGACCTCATGATCCACCCACCTCATCCTCCCAAAGTGTTGGGATTACAGGCGTGAGCCACCATATCCAGCCAGAACTCTATTCTTAATAGATATGCTGTTCTTTCTTCAGTCCTATTTTGGAACAATGTACATATATATGTGCTTATATATACGTGTGTGTTACTATTAATAAATAAGTTATTAAGTAAAGAGAAATCAACAGATATCTTCTCTATGCTCAGTTCTACCTTAGTTTAGGTCAATGTTTTCCAAAACTTAGTTTCCAAGTGACCTTTTAATTATGTTTTATCTATGTGTCTCATTTTTTGAAATGTTCTATCAAATGAACAGACAAATAGAAATATATTTTTCCACTTCTATTCACTAGGGAACATGTAACTTCCTCAGAACTTCCAAAGAGCTTGCAATAGTTAGCATATCACCAGGAGTTTATATAACTTTAGCTTGAAGACAAGAGACAAGGTTTTAGCCTGCAGCTGGAGCAGCTTTATTGTCAGTAGATATACAGGTTCTATAAGGTTGCTTTAAAAAACAATGAACATTGCCTGTAGGTCTCCATTACTAACTTCATGAATCCCCTGAGATCTAGGGACACTGTTGAGAACTATTTCTTGAAGACAGAGGAGCTGTGTTTCTCAACCTTTTTCCAACCCCAATATTCAGGAGATACAGCCCACTCTTCTAAGTAGCTACTGATCACAGTGGCACATTCTATCCATGCTGCCCCCTGGGTAGGAATGTGCTACAATCTTTGGGAAAGAGTGGGGCCTGTTGAGAGGAGAGAATGTGTGGTTTGACAAAGTGTCACAAGAGATTCTAAAATAACCTTCGTTTTACCTCCTTAACTTGAAAATGACTGCTGGAAGTTATATAATTCCTGAATAAAAAGAGAGTTTACTTATTCAGTTAAGAAAATTAAACTATTTTCTATGAACTTTAGGTATCACTGAATTACTAGGAAGATTTTCATGATCTGAAATATTTTTATTGGGTTTTCTGTATTTTGGAACAGCAAAGTAATACCTTTAGTCACTCTTGAAGCCCAATCACTCTGAGAAAAATACAGTGTTGTGACAGAATTCCTAAAGGTTGAATTCGGTGAGTAGAACATATCAATTTCAGAAAAATACAAGAAAGGAAGCTTTCAGGGACTGTGGCAAAATTTCACCACAAATTTCTCCATATACTCCTTGCATTTCAGCTCCTGGGTGGGCTCTTGCTTTGGAGGAAGCTACTTTGAATTTCAGATGCTAAAATAAAACAGTATGAGGATACACATTGAATGTGGGAGGCAAGCTTACTGTCCCCTTCCCTGCGATTATGAAAAACGCTTCCCACACTCCCAAAGTTAACATTCCAAATGAAATGATAAACCTGAAATACTAGAATCTATTTTGGAAATGGTAGTCTTGGATGTGCATGAAGTTGATTTTTTTGAACTCTGATAATCTGCCAACGTTTTCATCATATTTTCCAGGGAGCTTATTATTAGCTGCTCTCAAAGTACATGGACACCTTGAATACATTAGATTAAGCCCCATAGCTTTATCTTTCAAAAGATTTTCAGCTAGAGCTTTGGCTAATTTTATTTTCCTGTAGAAGCCCATTCCTGCCAAAGATTCAAAATTGGAAGCATTCCCCAAACCAAGCCTATTTATTTTTAATACATTATTTTCCTCAGTAAAATTTTGCCAAACATGAAGAACTGTGCAAATTTTTAACCATGTAGTTCATGGAATAAGTTTCAGGGAGTTAATAATTTGCATTTATGGGGATAAGAAGCAAGATATAGCACAAAAGAGGCTAAAGAATAACAGAAGATACTGTAGGGAAAACTAATTTCCAAATAGTAAATATACTATCCCCATATACATAAGTTTACATCTAAATAACACAAGGACTATTGTTGAAATAGCCTATACCCACTGGAATTTTTTACTTTAGAATTCCCTGCATAGATGACGTCATTCTACCAAAATGTGTTAGAATAGTAGACTCAGCAAGCAGAATACACTGGCTCTTGAAACTGTTGATCTGAAACTCTGAATTCACACATGAAGCAACTGAGACACTGAATGGTTGAATACATATCTCAGGTCATATAACGGCAGTCCCAGGCCATTTTGGTTTAGTTTCTTTCTATTACAATATCTAGTTACATATGAAGATCCTAAATGCATTTCATTCTTTATCAAAAAGTGTGAGAGTGGAATGAGAAACGGTTCATCTGGGCTGTGGAGGCCACTAAAGAACACAGGAAGTAATGACATAGTCAAGATAAACTGTTTATTAAATGGCTGCAGTTGTACTGTTATTTGACATGTCAAACTCCTAAGTGCTGGGTAAAACTTCTTGAACTAATTAAAACAAAGTATCAATTATTAGTAGGTTAATAAAAGACTGACTGGGTGTGTTATGTTATGGAATAAAAATGACATTTGGCTAGCCTGACTGCTTGATGCTATTATTCCAAAAGACAGAATGGGGAAGACTTTCCTTTAAAATCAAACAATTTTGATACAAAGTCAATTTCTCTATGTGGTTACATTTCAGAGATTTACTAAAGTTTTATCGAGTTTGTTTCATTTTTTGACACATGACATATGTAAACTTAATTTAAATGTCAATACAACTGTATTTGAATTTGTGACAATCCTCTAAGGAATTATGGCATCTTAAAATATAGAAAGATTAAGCTTCTAGCATTCTTAAAAGAGACCAGCACTTACTGTAGTGTATTGAAATTGGGTTTCATTAGAATACATTCCCTATGAATTCCCTACAGACCTTAATAATATTTTACTATCATCATTCACAGACTCTAGCACAGTACTTCAACAACGTAGGATCCTTAATAATATTTTTGTGTCAAATTGAGCTGAATACAATGGTTTTTATTTCAACATGCAGAAGATTTGATACAGTTCAAATGTGGCCTTACTAATGAAGAAATTATCAGAAAAGTAACTCAAAAGGGGGTTCACTGCTATTTTCTGAGGAGAGTGATGGCTCATGTGGAAGAGAAAGTTAAATACCCTCCAAAATTGCCAGAATACAGAGATGACTTTGGGCGGTGGCTCCACAGACATAGATGACATTCTCCACCCTCCCAAACAGGTAGGTGGGCACATACAACTAATCCTTATTAGACTATTAAATCAGTGAGAAATAATTTCTCATGTTAAGCTACTAAATTGTGGTGTTTTTCATTGTTGCAGCAGCTACTCTGAGCCCAATATAGACCAAAAAATACCACTTTGCCCACCAGTTATTGTGTTTTTTTCCCCATGGAACTCCATACACACACGTTTTTCTGTTCCTGGATACAATGAAGTGGTAAAATTAATAGTTTGTCACTCGGGAGTTACAATACTGCTTTTGAAGTATTGTATTATGCAACAGGATTTGCAACATTTGGCTGAATGCATTGTCAAAGTGACTCTGCTGACTTTCCTGCTGGTGGCAGAGTTTTGAAGTGCTTGCTCAAATCTTTAGTAAAGCATCATTTTTCTCTTTGATCAAGCATAGGTAGATATATCCCTTCACATTCCTCTCTTCCTCTCATTCATTCTCCTTTTGCCACCCACACTTACTCTGATGCCCTTGATACTTATAGAGATTCCTAACCAAATAGCTCAATTTTTAACTGCAATTTTTATAATGATCAAATCAGCATTTTTCCATATCTGATGAATTATTGGCAATTGAAGAAGTGAGTAT
The DNA here is from genome assembly GCF_028885655.2 of Pongo abelii. Lineage (NCBI taxonomy): Eukaryota > Metazoa > Chordata > Mammalia > Primates > Hominidae > Pongo > Pongo abelii. The sequence goes on along the minus strand of NC_071988.2, from coordinate 121,863,822 downwards.
TATTTTGCATTTAATGTATAATTGTTGCATTCTAGCTGTCCCTAGTATTACCTATTGGAAACTATTACCATGGTGTTGATCATTTAAGAGACAGGTAAGCTGCCTTTGGAAACTGGACTAACTATTTTTATGTTATAAAGATGTATAAATCAAATTTCCTTTGTACATATTCAGCACAAGTTCAGATTTATGCCTTTAATAAGACACAGCAGTGATCTGGTTGCATATCTGAAACTAACAGTCTGAAGAATTTTCCCTATGGGTTCCATTTGCCTACAAGCCATGAGTAGGAGGCTGCATGGTCCCAATAGAGTAAAAACATTTTCCAGAATCCTGCTGGGTAAGTCAACAGTGGAATGGACTTCTAATGAGGAAGTGGGTAGTTGGAAACTCTGTAATCACTTAGTGATCATTTCTATCTGCAAACATTTGTTGTTGGCTAAGTGCCATCACATTTCAAGAAATGATAATTTCTTTTTTTTTTTTTTTTTTTTTTTTTTTTAATTTTTTTTTTCTTTTATTATTATTATTATTATTATTATTATTATACTTTACTATTTCAATGGATTCTTGATTCCCCCATATTCTTGGATCTAAGGTCTCAAACTTCGCAAATAGATTATGAGATACTTTGTGATCTAGCCAAAATTTGCTTTTCTAGGTTTATCTCTCATACTGCCATACTTTCTCACAATGACTCCACTCTTACACACACACATGCACATACCTTCTTTGCTCCAAAAATATGAGCTGTTGGTTCTGTATACATTCTTGTGTACATTTACTCTAGTTCCCAAGTTGGCTAACAACTTCTCTAGAAAGACTTTCTTCATGGTTTAATCCTTGAAAAGAAGACTGACACAAAGATCACTCTGCCAGAGGATTTTTAGAAATAACTTTTAGGATCAGTATTCGTAGATGGAAAAAGAAGAAATCAGATTGAGCAACGAGAGAAGTCCAGCTGTGATGAAATTCGAACAGAAATCTCAGATGATTCTATGAAGAGTTTTGAAGCTGACCCTTCAGCATTGCCCCAAGCTGGGGGAAAAAGGTCAGGAATTTATATTTCATGCCAATCAGGCACTGGACACAAAGTGCTGAAGGAAGAAATGTAACCTTGAGTGAGTCAGCTGTCATCATCCAAGGGAGTACCTGAAGGGAACCTAGAGCTGTAGGCAATCTGCCAGGAGGACTCTCAGCAACTGAAGGAATAAGTCATTTTTTCTAGAAGGGAAATCTAGAAAGCACATCACAGAATCCACTACAGTCCACCCTTAGCTCCACTCAGATCTGCCTTTTTTTATAAACTGAAAATATTTTAGATCAAAATGTATAGGATGCAACTAAAACATTATGCTGAGGAAATATATAGCCCTAAAAAGTGATCAAAAAATCTATCACAAGTAGTTAGAAGATAAATAATTTCAAAGAATGATGGGCCCCCAAATGGGCAAAAGCTGTCAGAATCGCATTTGTCAGAACTTTGGAAAGATTTTTTTTTAATCAAAGGTTTATAATAATCAAGGAAATGCACAATTATAAAATATAAGGGCCCTTACACACAGTAGAAGAATTTTGTGGCATTTTAACTTACCCTTGCACAACTCCAACTCACTGACTTATTTGAAGACAGCATCCAGTGTTTCTGATGTGAGTCTTTGGTATCAAAGGGAGCAAAATTAACCTTGTTCTAAAGAAATTGTGTTTGTGTGTTTTGACCTGTGTGGGAATTCTCTGAAGGAATGACATAAGGTCTTGCCTCTGTTTCACCTAATTCGGAACATTCTCAGAACAGAACTGGATATGCTGAGGTCCTTTTCTGAAAACACTGAAAAGCAAATGAGCAAGCTACTGCTACCTATGACAAAATATAGTTGTTGAAACACACACAAGAGACATGCCAAAATCTTGGGAGAAAAATTTGAGGAAAATGTGTTAACAAAATAGAAAATAAATACAAAATTGAGAGTGTGGTCAGGAGAAAGAGATCCAGTTTTAGTCATGAAACAACAGAAATTATTACAGATCCAAGAGCAAAAATTTTGAAACTTGTAGAGATATATTCTGAAAACATTTCATCAGAATAGACACAGTGAAAAATAAAAAAACTAAAATTAAAACCTGAATATGTTTTAATATTAAATTAATCAAGTCGGTAATGTAAAACTTCCTACCAAAAAACTCCAAGTCTAGATTGTTTCACTACTGAGTTCTGCCAGACATTTAAGAAAAAATGATTTTAATTGCATACAAACTCTTCCAGAGAATTGAACAAGTATTTCAGTCTTCAACTAATTCAACTGGTTTTTTTTTTTTTTTTTTTTGAGATGTTCTACACTTTATTATAAAACACGCTTGTGTTCAATGATTTTGTCCAACTGTAGGCTCATGTAAGTGTCCTGAGCACAGTTAAGGTAGGCTGGGCTGAGCTATGATATTCAGTAGGTTAGGTGCATTTCCTTTTTCTTCCCTCTTTTTTTTTTTTTTTTTTCTTTTTCTTTTTTTCTTTTTTCTTTTATTATTATTATTATTATTATTATTATTATTATTATACTTTAGGTTTTATGGTATATGTGCGCAATGTGCAGGTAAGTTACATATGTATACATGTGCCATGCTGGTGCGCTGCACCCACCAACTCGTCATCTAGCATTAGGTATATCTCCCAATGCTATCCCTCCTCCCTACCCCCACCCCACAACAGTCCCCGAAGTGTGATGTTCCCCTTCCTGTGTCCATGTGTTCTCATTGTTCAATTCCCACCTATGAGTGAGAATATGCGGTGTTTGGTTTTTTGTTCTTGCGATAGTTTACTGAGAATGATGATTTCCAATTTCATCCATGTCCCTACAAAGGACATGAACTCATCATTTTTTATGGCTGCATAGTAAGAATTAACATTGCCTGCATAGCAAATGCCAACAATGGCAGTAAAAGAAAAGAAAATTATAAGCCTATCTCATTCACAAACATAGGTGTAAAAAATTCCAAACAAAATTTTATCATCTTAGAAGCAGCAATAGATGAAAATAATACTATATCATGACCAAGTTGGATTTATATGTCTATCATAAATTTGGTTTAACATTTGAAAATCAATAATTTAAGTGTGTTAAATATCCAGAAGACTTATAAATTACAACTTCTAAACTAGTAAAAGCAAATAAGTAGTAGAAAGTGGAGACGAAATATTTTAAAATTTTGATAAATCCAAGGAGGCAGAAAAGGGTGGGGGAAGGGAAAAGCATTTAAGTGGAGAAAATGAAAACACAACATGAAATTGTAGAAATAACTCCAAATACACCAGTAACCATTGTACATATAAATAAATGCATTAACTTGTCAAGTTTGTCAGATTAGAAAACACTGATAAATCAAGAAATAGTAGTAGAAGCATATTATTTAAAGCCGTGAAAGTAATAATAAGAACTGAAAACAGAAGATATTAAAGTCTTTGCCTCTGAGGAGCTATACTAGGAAAAGAAGCAATTGTTAGAAGTTTCCCTCCAACTTCCTTCCAATTTGAAGTTTGTTATTAAATGTTAATTATAAAACTCACTCTTAACCATTCAAGAATTCCACTCATTTACAAGTGCTCTTTTTTTTCTATAAAACAATTAAAATGCTTCTTATTTCTTTCTAAGCATTATACATTTCTAGTTTGTTATCCCTAAAATGAATAATAAACGGAATCCCGCCTTTTAAATCCTTCTTTACAACAGGTCACTGGCCATTACCTAGCAGCTCTATATGGGGGTAACAGATTCAAAGTTCCAAATCATGGTCTTATTAAAAACCACTAATCTTCCCTTTTTGAATCTGACAATAATGTTCTCAGGTTTCTTTATTTGCCACATGGACTTTTATACAGAAGATCATAATTTCTGCCAGCAGAACACAGCCCCTTCATTTTGCCAAAGGAAGATTAAAACTGATGATTTTAATTGTTTCAAATATATTCTGTGGAGAGGTTTCCTGGCCACATCTAGATCCAGCAAAGCCACAATGGAACTATACCCATTTTAATTGTATTTACTGTGCCCCAAAAGCTGAAAAGCTAATGCTTTTTTTTTTCAGTATACTGAATTACTGAACCATCACAAACTCTTTCACATAATAAACAACTTGTTTACTCTGGGAATAGTATTTTGTGAAACTATACAGAAGACAATTTTAGAACTGGAAAGGAACTTAAGAAGATTCATTTTGTCCAAATCATTTTCTAGATATGGAAAATGAGGCCCAGAAAATTTAAAATTCCTTTCTTAAACTTACAGAGAGCTAATGGCAAAGTCAGGCTAGACCTGAATCTCCTCACTGCCGCTTCCTCTGTGTCTACACAATTAGAGAACTGGTACCAAGGAAGTTTGAGAAGATGAAAATCTGGGAAAAAAAGAGAAACTTCAATCATAGGAATCAGGCCCCATCTTATACCAAGAATGTATCTATTAAACAACAATTACAGCAAAAGGGAAGGGCAGGTCAATACACTTGTTGGCAGGTTGTGGTCATCTCAGTAGGTCTTGGCCATGTGGTCCAGATCACATGGCTGCTATGTTAATTTAGATCAGAGCATTTATGGTCAGCATCACCTAGTGTACGTGACTGATAATTGTGCTTTCTCAAATACTCAAGAAAAAGCCATAATTAAGCTGTTTTAAATAATAATTTTGTCTCAAAGGAATAACTTATTAATGTAGGCATAGGCTGAGTCTAAGATTTAATTACTAAAAGCTATGTGATATTTTCAGTGATGAAGACCTGTCTAAAAGTCTTGAGCAACCATACCATCACTGTGAAGCAGTGTGCTACTAAGTGCAGCAATATTTTGTTACAAATACAAAAAATTGTGTTGAAAACACAAAATTTCAGCCCCACCTAGACCTAACTGCAAGTAGAGCCAAGGATCCGTGTTCTAATAAGCTCTCCAAGTGCTTCCCACACATGTTCAATAGAGAGGTTTTCAACGATTTTTGCATACCAGGATCACATTTTAAAACGGTAATGCCTGAGTTCCATCCCATATTCATATTTATTGGACTGGAGTGTAGCCAAGACATAATCATGGTTGAGAATCAATTCCCCAACAAAATTTGTTTTGCTGCCTCCTCCTTCTCTTCTTCCTCCTCTCCTCCTCCTCCTTCTTCTTCTTCTTTTAATAGAGATGAGGTCTATTAAAAAATGTTGGCTGGCTATGTTGGCCAGGTTGGTTTCTCCTGTTTTTCTTTAAACTTTTATTTTAGGTTCAGGAGTGCATATGGAGGTTTGTGGCAGAGGTAAATTGCATGTCATGAGGGTTCAGTGTACCAATTATTTTATCACCCACGTAATAAGTGTAGTGCTCAATAGGTAGTTTTTCAATCCTCACTGATATGGTTTGGCTCTGTGTCCCCATCCAAATCTCACCTTGAATTCTAATAATCCCCATATGTCAAGGGTGGGGCCAGGTGGAGATAATTGCATCATGGGGGTGGTTCCCGCATACTGTTCTTTTGATAGCGAGTGAGTTCTCACGAGATCTGATGGTTTTATAAGGGGTTTCCCCCTTTGCTCTTCTATCTCCCGCTGCCATGTGAAGAAGGATGTGTTTGCTTCCCCTTCTGCCATGACTGTAAGTTTCCTGAGGCCTCCCCAGCCACGCAGAACTGTGAGTCAATTAAACCTCTTTCCTTTATAAATTACCCTGTCTCGGGAAGTTCTTTATAGCAGCATGAGAATGGACTAATACATTCACATTCACCCTCCTCTCACCCTACACACTCAAGTAGGCACCCAGTGCCTATTTATTCCTTTTTAACATCCATATGTACTCAATGATTAACTGCCGCTTATAGGTGAGAACATGTGGTATTTGGTTCTATTCCTGTGTTAGTTCACTTAGGGTAACAGCCTCCACCTCCATTCATGTTGCTGCAAAAAACATAATCTCATTCTTTTTAATGGCTGTGTAGTATTCTTTGCTGTATATAATACCACATTTTCTTTATCCAATCCACCATTGATAGGCCCTAGGCTGATTTCAAGTATTTACTATTGTGAATAGTTCTGTAATGAACATAAACATGCATGTGTTTTTATGACAGAATGATTTATATTCCTTTGGGTATACATCCAATAGTGAGATTGCTGTGTTGAATGGTAATTCTGTTTTAAGTTCCTTCAGAAATTCAGGCTGGTTTCAAACTTCTGGCCTCAACCAATCCTCTCGTCTCAGTGTCCCAAGTAGCAGGGATTACAGGCATGTGCCACCCTTCCTGGCTTGTTTTTGTTCTTTCTTATGAACTTATTGAAAATAGACATCTACCAAGATTCCCCCAAAGTTTTGAACAGAAGTCTACAAAATGAGGAGATAAAAATGCAACCTACTTGAATGTAGGCATAAAATATTATAACTTCCATTTTTATTTATTTTAAATTTCAAAATTTTAAAATTTATTTTTGCCAGTGACCTCTATAATATAGTAATACAGGAGTAAAAAGTAAAATACCAGGGTAAATTTTTTATAAACATTATTATAAATTCAGAGGATATGTACAACATCTGTTTAATTATCAGAGTTCATGATATAGAATGACAGTTTTCAAACTTGAATGTACATGAAAAATCACCTGGGAAACTTACTAAAAATGCAGATTCATGGAGCCTTCATGCCTGAAATAAATTCAGTTAGCCTAAATTTGGGCCCAGAAATCTATATTCACAAGCCATGTCCTAGATGATTCCAATGTTTAAATGCCCCATAGACACTCTCTAAGAAATATTCATTTAAAACCATGTTCTGTTGTAGTTAGGGAGAAAATAGAACTATTTGGGAAGGTAGAGCACCCATTCAAGGCTTCAAAGGGTGATAGTACCTCAATGAGAGAATCATGTTCAAAGACACAAACCTCAGCTCTGAAGGATATTAGTACACTCAGCAGAGTTAGTTTCTCGGGGTTAGCCCTGGTTACAAAGACAGCTACATAACCAGTGAGAGAGAGAGAGAGATATATATCATATTATGATATGAAATATCTTATTATATATTATATGTAATATAAAATTATTATATATGATATAGTATCTAATATAAATATAGATATATTATAATATGAATGTATGATATAAATATGTTTTACACATATATAAACATGTGTGTGTGTATGTATGTATCTAATCTGAGGAATGCAAGACTTTTTAAATTATCAGGCCCAGAGAGGCATTAAAATGAGAAGGCAATCACATTTTATCTCCCCCCTTGAGCTATGTAATATTCTCTTGAAACTGCTTGCTGTTGCCACCAGTAACTATAAATTAACCTAATAATGTCTCATCCTGATACCATATCCTATAGCTCGACAATGTACAGCTAATCACAAATCAATGTTATTTCTATAAACCAGTGAGAATTCCTGATGAACAATTTTGTATCAGCCCACTCGTTCCCCTTTCTTGCCTTCAAAAATATGCTTGTAACAAAGGCTGAAGGGAGCACTCCCCATTAAAACTTGGAAGTGTGTTGCAAAGAAACTATATTAATTTTGTCTCAGTTTCTTCTTTTAGGTCAACACAAGGAATATTACTGGATAGCTTTACAATGAGAATTATACCTTTTAAGCAGACTATGGTGGTTCTTATCAGTTGCCAAAGCATTATGGCACTGAAAAAAAAAACATATTGGATGCCAAGTTATAATTATAAATTTACTTCCTTAGTCTGGAAAAAAGAGCAAAGAGAAGTAAGTATAATTTGAAGTTTTAATAGTTACTGCCTTCAAAATATGATAGGTGACACACTGGCACAAAGAGAGGAGAAATTGGGCTAAATATAAATATGAATAACATAAACATACCAATTCAAAGGCAGAGATTGTCAGAATATATGCAAACAAAACCAACTGTATGTTTCCTACAAGAAATCCATTTACAAACAGTTAAAAGTAAACAGATGTAAGAAGATGTACTGTGTTAACACTAATTAAAGAAAGCTGACAGCAGATTTCAGAGCAAATAATATTACCAGAGACAGAGGATTATTTCATAATGTAAACTAATCAACTATTACAGAGAACATAGCAGCCTAAAATATGTATGCACCTGACTACATAATTTAAATAAAAATAAGGCAAAAACTGATGTATCTGCAAGTAAAAATAAATACATCCACAATTGGAGTCCACGTTAGACAATGCAGGAGTTTTAGCCCTGAGATGAGAGAAATTGATACACCAAAAAATTGGATGAATCTCAAAGGCATTATCCTGAGTGAAAAAACAAATCCGGACCAGAAAAGAATATCTACTAGATTATTGTATTTATACAACATTCTAGAAAACTGAAACTAATCTATAGTGACAGAATGCAGATCACCGGTTGCCTTATAATGGGGAGAGTAGATCAGAAGAAACATTTGGGTATGATGGGTGTATTCATTAATTGTGGTTATAATTCCATGAGTATATTCATGTCAAAATGTATCAGATTGTATACTTTAAACATATTCGGTTTACTGTATATTAATTAAACCTCAGTAATTGTATTAGAGAATAAAAGTCACTCTTGACCCAGCAAACCTTGCCCTGCAGTCTCTGGCCATGCCAGAATTAAAGAAGTCACACCTTGTTGGGATCTGTTTTTTAAAGGTGATAATATATTTTGTAAATTATATAAACTATTCTGGTCTTACATCAATGCAGGTCTAATTTATAAATCTTAAACTGCAGTGGGAGTTTCTTTTTAGATGGAAAAGTATATCATAAACAGCCTACATTTTCTAAATTCCTTCCATTCTCGGAATCCACAATGCAACTTCCATAGCTACTATCCTTTCTCTTTCTGTCTCTTTCTCCAATATCAAAAACTACTTTTGCTGGGGGCTGGGTGGTATGTTCCAGGACCCCCATTGGATGCCTGAAGCCGCAGATAGTACCAAATGCAATTGTTGTCAATCAGAACATGTTTCTGTTCACGTCTTCCAGCCACAAATTTAATGCCTTTTCCATCACAACTAAACATTTATTAAGCACTGTGGCTGTAACTTTTGCAGTTTGATGTGTAACACCAAAAGTAGCACAAATTTATTTTTGCTTCATAATTTCATGAATAGAAGATTAATTCTTGCCTGAAATCATAGCAACCTCAGCATCTAATTTTTTTTATTTTCTTATTTAGTTGGGAAATTTTACTGTTTCACTTAAAAGCAGCACTTTATGGCTTTGCTTTGAAATATCCAGTTTGCCAGCATCATTACTTTTGTACTTTGGGGTCATTATTAAGTAAAATAAGGGTTACTTGAACACAAACACTGCAATACCAAGACAGTCCTTCTGATAACTGAGAGGGCTTCTAAGTGACTAACAGGCAGGTAGCATATACATTATGAATACGCTGGACAAAGCGATGATTCATGTCCTGGGTGGGGCTAAGTGAGATAGCAAGAAATTTCATCATGCTACTGAGACTGGCATGCAATTTGAAACTTATGAATTGTTTATTTCTGGGATGTCCCATTTAATATTTTCAGACCGGAATTGGCCATGGGTGTCTGAAATCATGGAAAACAAAACAGCAGATAAGGGAGTACTACTGTATTTTTACTTGCCCTAGGTAATTTATGAGATTTACAGCTATAACTATTCTAGGGGAAATTACTGATTTAAATAAAAATAGTAAAGCATTAATCAAAAGGAATGAATTTAGTTTTGTGGCATATCAGACATCATAAATTGGATATGATAAGTAATTTGGGATTGGCAGAACTTCTAATTCTATAATAACATTATCATAAATAGTGTTGTTCTTTTGTTTATCTAGGACCTATGATCCCTATTTTTGGTATCTCAAAGGAAAATTATTAACTTAATTTTCTTTTGATGTTTATTTTTTTCACTCTAACTTCTTGTGGTTGGACCAACCCATACTCCAGCTCTAATAAGCATAAAATATTATGTTTCTTCTAAAAAACTACTAACTAGCACAAGAATTTCTCTATTATCATTAACAACTTATATTTAAATAAATATATATATATTAAATAAAAATACATTGGGTAAAACTAATGGCAAATGAGTTACCTCAGAAGAAAATATTAGTGGATTGAAGACATAGCAAATGAAGCAAAAATGATTAGTACATTAGTGGTGGGACAACATCAAGAAGTAAAATATACATGAAATTTGAGTCACAGGAAACTAGAAAATAAAGGAAGGTCAGAAAAATATTTGACTAAATAGTGGACAAAATTTTTCTAAATTTGATGCAAAATATAATCTTACAGATCCAAGAAGTTACGTGAACTCAAAACAGAATGAACATTAAGAAAACCACATCGAGGCACATCCCAACCCAATTAATAAAAACAGTGAAAAAGACTAAATATTAAAAGCAGTCAGAGAGAAATAGAGACATATTACATACACAGAAACAAGCATACAAATGAGAGAAAATTTATCATCAAAAGTGAGGTACAACAGAAGACAATGAACTACTGAAAAGAAAAATTCTGTCAAACTAGAATAATGCATTATCTTAGCTCAGCCTCCTATAACAGAATTTATATAATGGGATGCAAAAATTAGCCAGACATGGTGGCTCATGCCTGTAATCCCAGTTGCTTGGGAGGTTGAGGGAGCAGAATCACTTGAACCTGGGTCGCAGGGTTGCAGTGAGCTGAGATCATGCCACTGCACTCCAGCCAGGGCGACAGAGTGACTCTGTCTCAAAAAAAAAATAGAATTTATATAATGGGTAATTTATACAAACAACAGAAGGATATTGTTAACAGTTCTGGAAGCTGGGAAGTACAAGATCAAGTCACCAGAAATTTGGTGTCTGATGAGAGTTTATGTCTCATAGATGGCACCTTTTGTGTCCTTGTATGATGGAAGGGGCAAGCAGGCCCTCTCAAGCTTCTTTTACATGGGTACTAATTTTATTCATGAGGACTCTATCTGTACGACCTAATCATGTCCTAAAGCCCCACCTCTTAATATTGTCACATTGGGGATTAAGTTCCAACATATGAATTTTGGGGGGTTACTAAAGTCCAGACCATGACATATACCCAGCAAAAATATGTTTCAAAAGGAAAGTGAAATAAACACTTTTTCAGACAAACAAAAACTGATAATTATTCTCCATAAGAAATTCGCTACACAATCTTATAAAATGAAAGTTTTTCAGACATAAGAAAAATTATGCCTTGTGGAAAATTAAACTGACATAAAGAAATTTAAGGCATTAGAATAGGAAATACATGCATAATTAGAAAAGATATTTTTGCATTTAGCATTCTATGTGGTAGGTATTATTACCCTACTTTATAAATAAGAAAACTGAGGATTAGAGAGATTAAATAGAGTCCCAACTAGTAAATGGCAAACCAGGGATCTGGGCCTCTATGATGCCAAATTTCATGTTCGTTTCCAATATTATTCAAGGAAAAAGAGAACATGAATAAAACCTACACTTTCAGATTTTTTCATCCTCCAGTGTAAAGCATGACATGGTGGAAGTCATGACAACTCCTATATTCTCAATATGTCTAATTAAAAAGGAAACGTTGAAATCACATGATATGTATTCTAGAATCATAGTATACCTCTATACAAATTGTTGTTGGTTACTATTAATGCATACATATTTACTATGCTTTTAAAAATAACTTGTACTAATAAGAATACAGATTGAGGAAATAATTGCAATAGGAGAAAAACAAATCAGGAAAATATTCTTTAGTTGTAAATAAGAATATCACATACACAGCCGGGAGCTGTGGCTCACGCCTGTAATCCCATCACTTTGGGAGGCCGAGGTGGGCAGATCACGAGGTCAGGAGATCAAGACCATCCTGGCTAACACAGTGAAACCCCGTCTCTACTAAAAATACAAAAAAATTAGCCAGTCGTAGTGGCAGGCGCCTGTAGTCCCAGCTACTCGGGAGGCTGAGGCAGGAGAATGGCGTGATCCCGGGAGGCGGAGCTTGCAGTGAGCCGAGATCGTGCCACTGCACTCCAGCCTGGGCGACAGAGTGAGACTCCGTCTCAAAACAAAACAAAAAACAAAACAAAACAAACAAAAAAAGAATATCAAATACCCAAAAAAGTTCACACACACACACACACAATCATTTAAGATGCCCTATATGGATTGTGACATTAAAAAATTGATAAGCAGTAACATCATTAGGTATGTTCAGGGATAAAAAGACCATAATATGTTATATTAAACTGGGACACCAGACTGGATTAGATGACTGCTGCATTCTGAGCTGCATAATAATTTGAATGTCATTGTTATGCACAGGAAAATGCTTTAAGTTTAGCTGTACTGAGGCCATTATGCAAATAATGCTTTAAGTTTAGCTGTACTGAGGCCATTATGCAAATATGATCCTTCTTTGTCCAGCCTAGTCCTATTTGCAAAACTTAATATCCACAGCCATGTTTTAGAAGCTCACTAAATTATTCTACAACAAATACAAGGCAAGAGTAACTAATAGAGGAAAGTTAGTGAAAAACTAATGGCTGAGGCATAATATCCAAATGAGGAAATATATTTTGTTTAAATGAATGATGAAATTGAAAATAATTACAACAAGCAAAAGATACTGCTAACTTAACAAATAGAGAATACAAGGGTGTACATGTGAATGGTTCTGACCTGAATAAACCAACCCATTATGTCCCCAAAGCAACTGTTTTGTCACATTTAGAAGATTAGGATCCTCTATTACAAGTTCTGTATTTCAGATTCTAAAAGGAAATGTACCTGTCAAAGTTATTGATCTTTGAGTTATTCAATTCGTTAAGAATAAAATATTATACTTTATGCATACTCAAATAGTAAGAACAGCTACCATTCCTTGAACAGTTAGTATTTTGCAGACATTGTTGTGAGTGTTGTATGAGCTCATTTAATCCTTGTAACAGCCTATGAGGTAAACAGTATTAGCATTTTTATTTACAAACGAGGAAACTGAAGCCCAGAGAAGTTAAGTTGTCCAAGGTCATATGGCTGTCATATTTGAGCCTAGGCATCTTGGTTACAGAGACTGCAGACTTTACCACTACACTGTGCTAACTTCACTACAGAAGTAATATCATGTATTGGTGTCTGAGTGTGTGTGCATTATGTTCATGTGGTTTGTTTGGGTATATAAGGTATTTTACAATTATTAAACTAACTTTTAAAAACATTTATCATCTTAACCTTTTTTTTTTTTTTTTTGAGACGGAGTCTGGCCCTGTCACCCAAGCTGGAGTGAATGCAGTGGCATGATCTTAGCTCACTGCAATCTCACCTCCCATGTTTCAGTGATTCTCCTACCTCAGCCTCCCAAGTAGCTGGTACTACTGGCGTACGCCACCACACCCATCTAATTTTTGTATTTTTAGTAGAGATGGAGTTCCACCATGTTGCCCAGGCTGGTCTCAAACTCCTGGCCTCAAGGTATCCACCCTCCTCAGCCTCCCCAAGTGCTTGAATTACAGGCATGAGCCACCACGCCCAGCCTCATCTTAACCATTTTTAAATGTACAATTCAATGTCATTAAGTACATTCACATTGTTGTACAACCATCACAACCATCCATCTCCAGGACTCTTTTCACCTTGCAAAACTGAAACTGTATACTCATTAAACAATAACTTCCCTCTCCCACCCCTTTTCTCCACCAATTTACTCTGTTTATTAATTTGACTAATTTAGATACATCATATCAGTGGAATCAGACAGTATTTGCCTTTTCGTGACTGGCTTATTTCATTTATCATTATAGCCTCAAGGTCCATCTGTATTGCAGCATATGACAGAATTTCCTTCTTTTTAAAGGCTGAATAATATTCCATTGTATGTAATAAGCCACATTTTGTTTATCCATTCATCCATCTATGGACACTTGAGTTGATTCCTTCTTTTGACTATTGTGAATAATGCTGCTATGAACATGAGTATGCAAATATCTATCTGATGCCTTGCCTTCAATTATTTTGGATATATACCAAGTAGAAGTAGAAATTGCTGGATCATACAGGAATCCTATTTTTAATTTTTTGAGAACTGCCATACTGTTTTCCATAGCAGCTGCACCATTTTGCATTCCCACCAACAAAGCACAAGAATTCTAATTTCTCCACATCTTTGCCCAAACTTGTTATTTACCTCATTTATGATAGTAGTCCTCTTAATGGCTATGAGGTGGGATATGTGTTTTAAGTTCTTAGAAGTTTCTAGATTCTATATTCCGAGTTATGACATATACTGCAGAGTTTATGTTACTTAGAATGTTTGCCACGACCATGTCCTCTGTTAAGAAAAGAGATAATAGGCATAAATGCACGTAACTTGTACCAGATAGCTTCTGAGGCATGTGGCCATATGCTTTATACATGTGACCCTGCACTTTGAATAAAAGAATGGCACCTGAACCACCAGACCAACAATTAGGTGTTTTTGGTGGAAGAAGAGGAAAAAAAAAAAGGATGCCCCCAAAGGTCATCTACCCAAATTTCCTCAACCAGTTTCTGTCCTGCAATCTCTGTCTTTGTGGGCTGTCCCCCTCTGGAGGTGGAGGCAATAGAAACAGAGATGAACAATCTAAGACCCCAGAATGGTGAAACATTTATAGGCACCAGTTCTGGAAAGTTTGACCACTAGCCAGGTCATCAGGGATACTCTGTTTTCCCTAATGGTACTCTAGTGTTGGGTAGACTTGGCTGCCCATCAGTTTTGCACATTCTCCAATATACCTTTCCAATAAATATAATTACCTTTGTACTCTGAGCATGCCTCTGTTCTTTACAACCTGACTATGTCTAACATAAAGATTTTGAATAGATAGACACCTACTAATTAAAACCAAAAAAGATTTGAGCTTTATAAAGCCATTCTTATTTTTTTTTAATGTGACTTTAGTGAGGTACTTCTACTTTGCACAGTTATGTTCCTTTTTATGTTTTGATGCACATCTTAAGATTTCTCTTTTACCTAAGGAAAATTAGGTCACATAAAATGAAAACTGAAAATTTGGAAAATTGAAATGTATAAGGACCAGCCCGTGTAGAGACTGGAAATTTAAAACTGCAGTTAGATCTCCAAATCTCAGCCAAGATGATCTATGTCTCCTCTAGCACAATCTGTGAGCCAGGCTGACAGACAAAGTATATACCATCTTTTGACCCCAAACATGGGGAATAAAATCAGACCACAGAAAAGCCACACACAAACTCTTTTCCCAAACAGGCTAAAAAGTAAAAGATGGTGAGTCTTAACAAACTCAGTTTTTTCAAACAATTTAAAATGAGGTGGGGAGATGGGGGAATAAATATCAATATACACGCCAAGTAACCGTAAGTATGATGTCATCCTGGTTTTAACAAGTCAATTTCTAATTAAGGAATTGGTAAGACTAGCAGCCATTTGTTGAGTGAATGTTTTGCCAGCCACTCTGCACACATTATCTAATTTAATACCTACAGCAATCTCATGAGGCAGGAATGATGTTCTACATGTTACACATGACATTCAGTTATCTGGCCAAAAACAAAAAGCTAGTAAGTGACAAAACAGGTATTCAAAATCTGGCTTGCTGACACCAAAACCTATGTTTTAAATTTCATGATACTTTTCATAGGAGTTATTAAATACATAGTAATAAATAAAGAAGGTAACAAAAGTCTGCTGGGTAAAGCATGACAAAATCTCCAAATACAAAATGTTGTATGTTCTGTGAAAGAGACAATGTGTATTTCTATGGCAGTTTCGTTCCTGGCCTGATGTGTGCAAACAGGAATGTAAGGGGCAAATGAATTCTGTCTACTATTTCTTAACACATATTCTATTTTTGGCATAATTCTTTTACCCTCTTTGTCTTACTTTTCCCTAGTAAACTGTTAATTCCCTTGTCTAGACCCCAGGAACTCCTTTCCTAGACAGCTATAACCTTCCCGCCAGTCTCTTAATACCATGGCCAAAGCTACTTTCCATAACTGCCACTTTCACGCTGTACTTTTATATGAAATCCCTAAGGTTTTCCATAGCTCTACTAATTACAGAAATGTGGGCAATTCCCTTCAGGAGCTCACCCCACCCTACCTGACTGCTCCGTCTACTGCTATAACCCAGCTGGTTTACATATTATGTGTTATAGAGGGTCCACTACCCCCTCCATCCTAGACAAGCTGGCTCTTTTACATGCCTCCTCATCTCAAAGGTTCATGTAAACTGCTCCAAGTCATATTTGCAGAGTGGTTTGCCAAAAACGAAATTCAAAGTTGGCAAAGAGCTTTCTTGACTTGTATGAAGTCTTTTGAACAGATCTGCTTCACTATTCATCCCAGGGGCTCCCTCTTCACCATATTAATGAATTTGGCAGTAAGATTGAGGCTGTGAGTCCACTCCAAATGAATCTGCAAAATTAGCTTTTAGTCTAAGGTGACCATGTGACGCTGTATCTAGAAAGAGGAGCGGTCCATTTAAAACAGAAGTAGGCCTTTAGTTTGCCCTACTGTCTCTATTATCAGTATTCTTCCTTATTTTCAAACCTGTACTTCAAAGGGAAAGAACTCCAACTGAGGGTTGGGAGATGATACTCTTCTGAGCCAAGCAATGTTCTTTTCTATTCACAGCCACTCCTCAGCCAAACTGCGGAGTTTGTTAACTCGTTCTACATGACTATCAATGTGACAGCCAGGGAAACAACCTCAACTATACTCAGCAGTTCTCCATTGGAATCACAGCATGATGTGTGTTAGAAAACTTGCAGCATCTCTCATGTTCTTTTTTCTGGGACTGCAATTTGTAAAGCCACTGTAAGCCAGAAGCTGCCAGTGTCCATATTTGTCACTTTGTGGAAAGGACTCGCCTGAAAAGGATGGCAACACAAAGTAGAGCCAAGAGGAGAGAGCTCTGCCAACATCATGTGAGCTCTTGGATTCAACCATGCCTGAAGACACTACCATCCTTTGGACTTTCTGCTGATACAAGCCAATAAATCTCTATGCTTTCTTAGTTTAAGCAAGGATAGTTGGAATATTTTTGTCACTTGCAATTGTGTGAGCTCTAAATAATAAACAGTGTGTGGTTCAGAGGAAAGATGACTGTGTGAGGTATATTTCCCAATAGGAAACAGATGGCACTCTCAAATTGGGTAATTTTAGAGAATTTTTTAAATTAGGTTCTGTTTACAAAAGTGTAGGAAGGGTGGATCAGAACCATAAGGGTTGTGCATTAACTCAGGGTTTGTTAAAGTTGTGCTGTAATCTCCCTTAGGCCTGAAAGGACAAGGAGAGAAAGCAGTAACCAGAAACACAAAAGGGAAGACTAATGTAGAAGAAGTTGCCTCAAAACAAACAAAAAAGATGTTGAGTCAAGGGACACGGCTAGCTTAACGTGAGCTCACAAGAAAAGAACCAGGGAGTAAATACACCAACCTCACTCTTGTTGTTATCTCCTGCCCGGTATTCCTGCTGACCATACTCGGCTGAAAGTCAGAGAAGCCTATGATGTCATCCACACAAATCTGCCTCCCAGAACAGAGAATGAGGTTCGGAGGGTGGAAGTTGATTTGTAGTTTCCAGTGAAAGGTATCCAGCACAGCCTACATGCTTTGCACCTCTCTCTTGTCCTTCATCCAATTGAAAATACATGGTCTTCTCTCAGGAGAGATACAAATTTCCATCAGCTTTCATATAATCATTAAGTGATGTCAGTTCCGTTATACTGTCACCTGTCTTTCAAGGTCACCACTGAGTGTGATTGTTATGCAGTGTCTATACTTCTTTAGCTGGTGTCAGCAAAGCATGATGATCTATCCTTAAATCAGGCCTATGCTTTTGTCTCCACAATTAACTAATAATTGTGAACTCCCCATGAAGTCATTGTTGTGAATGACAAAAAGATAGAAAAGCGGCAGAAGCAGCCAGAATATGTGTCTGAGCCACCTGCCTCTGTAGTCAGTGAATATGCTCAGGACTGGACTTATGTATATGTCTTCAATTTTTTAGTATAATTCTATTGCTCATATTCAGCTTTAAATTATGTAGATCAGATAATACTTCATGTATAAGGTGAAGTTTGAATTGCATGGTTATCTATATTCCATGGTCAAGTGTTTAGTGTTTATCGAAGCCCATAGCAAGCCAAAAACTGCTTTACCATTTAAAGTTTAAGTTGTCAGTCTAAAAAGACACAGCCTTATTTCAGAACCCTAGATATCTGTGCTGTCGAATTTCCTGTTGTGTTTGCCAGAGGCTTGAAGAGCATCTGTATCTGTCATACAGACTTTCTTTCTCTATGTAAATGAGCAGCCTGCACTGCCAATATAGACCTGATGCAGAGCCCATTCTTCCTATAGGTCCCAATCAAAACAGGTAACCTTATGAATTACCAATAAATGGGTGACAGGATTATACCCAAATATATGCATTGCCTACAAAATTCTAACTGGTCCTAGGTGCATACCTTTTTCTAAGTGGCGGGTATTGTGTAAGGTGTAGGAATTTGTCTCTCACTTCACAAAGGATATCACATTATGCCCACTGACCCACCCATATTTCAGACCCTAAAACTTTTTTTTCTATTCTCTAGAATGCATATGCCTTATGAAGACATCAAGAGTGTTTGTTACTTCCTGCTTATATAGTAGGAGAGTTGGCTTAGCCCTTGGGCAAAATAGTGATGGTATACTGTAGTCCCTGCCAAGTAACTGCAAACTGCTTCTAATTTTCCTTACAGATTGAAATAGAATGACACCACAACTGCAAATAAAATCACCAAATGATTAAGTTTGCTATAGTCCACTGTTATTCCCCATGACACTTCTGGCTTTTCCAAGAGCCAGTCATGTTAAATAATATATGATAAGCATAACTACCATTTCATTTCTCAAATTTTTGATAATGACATTAATCTATGCAATATTCCCAGGAATGGGACATTGCTTTTGGTTCATTATATTATTGGGGAAAGAGAGAAGGATTGGAAGGCAGTTCCGAGGGTTTTCACTTGAGTTTTTCTGCCATAACATCCTCTACTTCATAAGCCAGGGCAACAATAAGGGAATTTGCTTCTTATTAAATATATTAATTTCCCCAAACTTTCTGGATAATAAATAATTGTAATATTTATCCCCAGTCCTCCTAGAGCTACTATGAGATTTGAGCAAGATTCCATCTATTACCTGTCTGCTGTAAGCTTCTGCTCATTAGGACACAGAGCCAATAGGGATCTCCAGGAAACAGCTTCCTTTCACAAAAAAATGTCTAAGAAGCCCCAGTCAGAGCATTTGCCTTTCCTCGGTGAACAGTTACCGTAGTAAGTGCATTCAGATCAACTGTGAGGATGTCTTCCGCAAAGATTTACAGGATTAATAAGTCCATATTGCAATGTCTTTCCTCAAAGGGGGCCTGGACAACACCTCATTTAAGAAACTTTAGGTGTTCGAAAAAATTTAGATTTAGAAACTGGATAGAAGGCATGAAGCCCATTTCAAGGACTCAGCTTAGGTTTCTTCACTGTGGGCCAAAAATGTTTCCACTTACATATGCCAAGTATCTCTTTAGCAAGCTGCCCATCCATTTATTTTGAGGGGCCCCATCATCAGTTAAGCATTGTTAAAGATCCCTGCAGATCAAAATTCTATGATTACCACTCGAATCCTGTGGCTTATTATAGTGTTAGCAGAATAATTGTTACTAAAGTCCTCTACAAGTCTGAGAATCCCACTACTCACATTAATATCAGTGAGCCCAATTACATTTCATTATCCCCTCCATCTTCTCTGACCTAAAAGGAGCTATCCTACTACTGGTTTTCAAGCATACTGATATCCCTCACACCAACGCATTTCTTTTTTGTTTTGTTTCATTTTTTGTTGTTTTTTTAAATATAGGTTTGGGGGTACATGTGAGGGTTCGTTATATAAACACATGTCATGGGGGTTTGTTGTACATATTACTACATCGCCCAGGTATTAAGCTCAGCACCTAATAGCTATCTTTTCTGCTTTCTCCCTCCTCCCAGCCTCCACACTCAAGTAGACCCCAGCATCTGTTGTTTCCTTACTTGTGTCCATAAGTTCTTATCATTGAGCTCCCACTTATAAGTGAGAACATGTGATATTTGGTTTTCTGTTCCTGCATTCATTTGCTAAGATGATGGCCTCCAGCTCCATCTGTGTTCCCCCAAAAGACATGATCTCATTCTTTTTTATGGCTGCATACTATGCATGGTGTATTTGTACTACATTTTCTTCATCCAGTCTGTCATTGATGGACATTTAGGTTGATTTCATGTCTTTGCTATTGTGAATAGTGCTGCAATGAACATTCACGTGCATGTGTCTTTACGGAAGAATGCTTTCTATTCTTCTGGGTATATGACCAGTAATGGGATTGCTGAGTCAAATGGTAGTTCCGCGTTTAGCTCTTTGAGGAATCACCAAACTGTTTTCCACAATGGTTGAACTAATTTACACTCCCGCCAACTGTGTAGAAGGGTTCCCTTTTCTCCGCAACCTCATCAGCATCTGTTATTTTTTGACTTTTTAATAGTAGCCATTCTGACTAGTCTGAGATGATATCTCATTGTGGTTTTGACTTGCATTTCTCTAATGATCAGTGATACTGAGCTTTTTGCAAATGCTTGTTGGTCACAGGTATGTTTTCTTTTGAGAAGTGTCTGTTCATGTCTTTTGTCCACTTTTTAATGGGGTTGTTTGTTTATGATCCTTATAGATGCTGGATATTAGACCTTTGTCAGATGCACAGTTTGCGAATATTTTCTTACATTCTATAGGCTGTCTTTTTACTTTGTTGATAGTTTCTTTTGTTGTGCAGAAGCTCTTTAGTTTAATTAGATCCCATTTGTCATTTTGCTTTTGTTGTGATTGCTTTTGGCAGCGTTGTCATGGAATCTTTGCCTGTTCCTAGGGCCAGGATGGTATTGCCTAGGTTGTGTTTCAGTTTTTATAGTTTTGGGTCTTACATTTAAGTCTTAATACATCTTGAGTTGATTTTTGTGTATGGTATAAGGAAGTTGTCCAGCTTCAATCTTCTACATATGGCTAGCCAGTTATCTCTGCACCATTTATTGAATAGGGAGTCCTTTCCCCATTGCTTGTTTTTGTCAGCTTTGTAAAAAAATCTGATGAATGTAGATGTGTAGCCTTCTTTCTGGGCTTACTTTTCTGTTCCATTGGTTTATGTGCCTGTTTTTGTACCAATACCATGCTGTTTTGGTCACTGTAGCCTTGTAGTATAGTTTGAAGTCAGGTAACATGATTTCTCCAACTTCGTTCTTTTTGCTTAGGATTGCCTTGGCTATTTGGACTCCTTTTTGGTTTCATATAAATTTTAAAATATTTTTTTCTAGTTCTATGAAGAATGTTTTTGGTAGTTTGAAAGGAATAGCATTGAATCTATAAATTGCCTGGGGCAGTATAGCCATTTTAATGAAATTGATTCTTTCTATCCATGAGCATGGGATGTTTTTTCATTTGTTCGTGTCTTCTCTGATTAATTTGAGCAGTGTTTTTTAATTTTCATTGTAGACATCTTTCACCTCCCTGGTTAGCTGTATTCCTAGGAGTTTTATTTTATTGTGGCAATTGTGAATGGGATTGCCTTTCTGATTTGGTTCTCAGTTTGGTTGTTGCTGGTGTATAGGAATGTTAGTGATTTTTGTACATTGATTTTGTATCCTGCAGCCTTACTGAAGTTGTTTATCAGTTGAAGGAGATTTGGGGCTGAGACTATGGTGTTTTCTAGATATAGAATCATGTTGTGCAAAGAGAGATAGTTTGACTTCCCCTCTTCTTATTTGGATGCCCTTTATTTCTTTCTCTTGCCTGATTGCTCTGGCTAGGACTTCCAATACTATATTAAATAGAAGTGGTGAAAATGACATATGTGTCTTGTGTCAATTTTCAAGGGGAATGCTTCCAGCTTTTGCCCATTCAGTATGATATTGGCTATGGGTTTGTCATCTATGGGTCTTATTATTTTGAGGTATATTCCTCCAATACATAGTTTATTGAGAGTTCTTAACATGAAGGGATATTGAATTTCATCAAAAGCCTTTTCTGCATCTATTGAGAAAATCATGTGGTTTTTGTCTTTGGTTCTGTTTATGTGATGAATCATATTTATTGATTTTTGTATGTTGAGCCAACCTTGCATCCTAGGGATGTAGCCTACTTGATCATGGTGGATTAGCTTTATGATGTGCTGCTAGTTTGGTTTGCATGTATTTTGTGGAGGATTTTTGCATTTAAGTTCATCAAAGATATTGGCTTAACATTTTCTTTTTTTGTTGTGTCTCTAGCAGATTTAGGTGTCAAGATAATGCTGGCCTCATAGAATGAGTGGGGTGAAAAGTCTCTCCTCCTCAAATTTTTGGAATAGTTTCTCTAGAAATGGTACCAGCTCTTCTTTGTACATCTCATAGAATTTAGCTGTGAATCCATCTGGTCCTGGGCTGTTTTCTGTTGGCAGGCTATTTATTACTGATTCCATTTCAGAGAGTGTTATTGGTCTGTTCAGGTAATCAATATCTTCCTGGCTCAGTCTTGGAGTGTGTATGTGTCCAAGAATTTGTCCATCTTTTCTAGGTTTTCTAGTTTGTGTGCACAGAGGTGTTCATAGTTGTTTCTGATGGTTGTTTTTATTTCTGTGGGATCAGTAGTAACATTCCCTTTGTCATTTCTAATTGTGTTTATTTGGATCTTCTTTCTTTTCTTCTTAATTAGTCTAGCTAGTGGCCTATATATATTTTTTTTTTCAAAATACCAATTCCTGAATTTGTTGATCTTTTGGGTAATTTTTTTATGTCTTGATTTCGTTTAGCTCAGCTCTGATTTTTGTTTTTCTCATCTTCTGCTAGCTTGGAGTTGATTTGTTCTTGCTTCTCTAATTCTTTCATCTATAAAGTTAGGTTGTTAATTTCAGATCTTTCTAACTTTTATGCGGGCATTTAGTGCTATGAATTGCCCTATTAACACTGCCTTAGCTGTGTCCCAGAGATTCTGGTATGTGTTACCTTTGCTCTCATTATTTTCAAAACATTTCTTGATTTCTGCCTTAATTTCATTATTTACACAAAAGTAATTCAGGAGGATGTTGTTTAATTTCCAGGTAAATGTACAGTTTTGAGCAATTTTTATTGTGGTGAATTCTATTTTTATTGCACTGTGGCCCGAGAGCATGTTTGGTATGATTTCAATTCTTTTACATTTGTTGAAGATTGTTTTATGTCCAATTATGTAATCAGTTTTAGAGTAAGCGCCATGAGTATGGCAAAAAGACAAATGAATATTCTGTTGTTTTGGGGTGGAGACTTCTGTAAAGGTCTATCAGATCCATTTGGTCCAATGCTGAATTTAGGTCCTAAATATCTTTGTTCATTTTCTGCCTTGACAATCTGTCTAACACTGACAGTGGAGTGTTGAAATCTCCCACTATTATTATGTGGGAATGTATGTCTCTTTGTATGTCTCTAAGAACTTGCTTTATGAATCAGGGTGCTCCTGTTAGGTGCATATTTACTTACGATAGTTAGGTCATCTTATTGAATTGAATCCTTTACCATTATGTAATGCCTTTCCTCATCTTTTCTGGTCTTTGTGGGTTTGAAATCTGTTTTGTCTAAGATCAGGATTGCAACCCTTGCTGTTTTCTGTTTTCCATTTGCTTGGTAGATTTTTCTCCATATCCTTATTTTGAGCCTATGAGTGTCATTACATGTGAGAAGGGTCTCTTGAAGACAGCATACCATTGAGTCTTACTTTTTTTTTTTTTTTTTTTCAGCTTGCCACTCTGTGTCTTTTAAGTGGGGCATTTAGCCCATTTACATTCAATGTTAGTATTGATATGTGTGGATTTGATACTGTCATTGTGCTGTTAGCTGTTTATTATGTTGGCTTGTTTGTGTGGTTGTGTGGTTGCTTTACAGTGATACTGGTCTGTATATTTAAGTGTGTTTTTATATTCGCTGGTAGTGGTCTTTCCTTTCTATATTTAGTGCTCCTTTCAAGATCTCTTGTAAGGCAGTTCTGGTGATAACAAAGTCCTGCAACACTTGTTTATCTGAAAAGAATCTTATTTCTCTTTGACTTAGGAAGCTTAGTTTGTCTGGATATGAAATTCTTGGTTGGTCAGGCATGGAATCTCATGCCTGTAATCCCAGCATTTTGGGAGGCTGAGGCAGAAGGATCACTTGAGGTCAGGAGTTTCAGACCAGCCTGGCCAACATGGTGAAACCCCATCTCTACAAAAAATGCAAAAAATTAGCCAGGCATGATGGTGCACACCTGTAATCCAAGCTACTTGTGAGGCTGAGGCACAAGAATTGCTTGAGCCAAGGAGGCGGAGGTTGCAGTGAGCCAAGATCATGTGACTGTACTCCAGCCTGAAAGACAGAGCAAGACTCCATCTCAAAAGAAAAAAAGAAAAGAAAAGAAGAGAAACTCTTGGTTGAAGACTTTTTCTTTAAGAATATTGAATATAGGCCCCCAGTCTCTTCTGGCTTGTAGGGTTTCAACTGAAAGGTCCACTGTTAGCCTGATAGGGATCCCTTTATAGGTGACCTGCCCTTTTTCTCTAGCTGCCTTTAACTTTCTTTCTTTCATTTTGACCTTGGAAAATCTGATGGCTATATGTCTTGGGGATGATCTTCTGTAGAGTCTTGCAGGAGTTCTCTTCATATCCTGAATTTGACTGTTGGCCTCTCTAGCAAGTTGGAGAAGTTTTCATAGATAATATCCTGAAATATATTTTGTAATGTGTTTGCTTTCTTTCCTCTCCTTTCACAGATGCCAGTGATTTGTAGGTTTGGTCTCTTTACACAACCCCATATTTCTCAGAGGTTCTGTTCATTCCTTTTTGTTCTTTTTTCTTTATTTTTGTCTGATTGTCTTATTTCAGAGAACCAGTCTTCAAGTTCTGTGATTCTTTTCTCAACTTGATTTAATCTGCTGTTAATATTTGTGATGTCATTGAAAAACTCTTGTATTGTGTTACTCAGCTCTGTCAGAGCCATTAGGTTCTTTTATATACCAACTATTTTGTCCTTCAGCTCCTATATCACTTTATTGTGATTCTTATTTCCCTTGAATTGGGTTTTGCCATCCTTCTGAATCTCAGTGATCTTTGTTCTTATCCATATTCTAAATTCTATTTCTGTCATTCCAGCCAGTTTGGCCTAGTTAAGGACTCTTGTTGGAGAACTAGTGTGATCATCTGAAGGATCTATGACACTCTGGCCATCTTGGGATCTGAGTTACCAGAGTTCTTGAGTTGTTTCTTTCCCATCTCTGCATGAGGGTGTTCCTTTAACTGAAGTGTAGATTGAGTAAAGTCAATAGACTTACTTTCTGGACGTCTCTTCTTTTCACTGGGCCAAGGCTTCATGTAGAGTCTTTATTTGAAGCTAACTTCTTGTTTCTGGTTTCAGAGGGGGATATGCTAGTGAGGTATTTCTGGTGTTGAAGCTTTGGGGTGTGATCCAGCAGGTGACACTTAGGCATATTGGTCAGTTGGTAGACTCTTGCTTGGTTGTGTGGCTTCCTTGTTTTTCCTCACAGTTGCAGCTGTGTTCCCTCTCAGTGCTCCAAAAGTATGGGTTCTTCACCCCCTCCCTTAAGTGCTGGCTTTAGTTCATGATTTGGCACTCCTGGGCTGCCCACTGCAGCTCTGGTGTGATCTCAATGTTTATGTTCTTTCCCCAGCTTAGAGGGAGCAGAGGAATACATCTTAGTAGTGGTTGTGGCCAAAGGTCATTTGCTTGACTCCTGGGGGCTCCACCACAGAGAGATATAGGTCAGCAATTGCTCAGTGCAGTCAGCCCAAGATGGAGGGTTAATGCTGTGGACCCAAGTGAGGGGTTTCCTCTCTGGTGACAAGCCATGGGGGGCAAGCATGGGACCCATGGGAGACAGATTGGCTTCCTATCCTTGGGCCGATTTTAGCTTATTGGAGGTCTGGATAAAGCTCTTAGGGTCTTTGATCCTTCATTAGTCTGAGAGTGGCAAGGGCAGTTCCATGCAGAGGCAGTGGCTGAGAGGCTTTTGGTTGCCCCTGAACTCTGTCTAGGGAGTTGCTGAGTTGATACTTGCTCAATAGCTCTGGCAGGAGGTGGCTGGAGGATCTGTCTGGTGAGGAGATATGGGAATGGGCACCCACGTAACAGTCTAGCCTTTTCCACAGGGCTGCTGCAATAAGCTTGGGGCCCACTCCAGTCACTAGTCACTTCAGATTTTTCGGAACCTGTGAAGGCTACAAAACAGCAAAGATGACAGCCTGTTCCTCCCTCTGGGAGCTTTGTCCCAGGGACATATGGACCTGTTGGTGCCCCAAAGTCACCTGTAGGAAGTGTCTGGTCAGTTGGGAGGTCCCATCCAGTGAGGAGGAATGGAATCAGGATCTGCTTTAAAAAGCAGTCTCAGCATGTTTTGGTAGAGCATCTGTGCTGTGCTGGGGTCCACTTCAGTCTCCAGTTACCCTAGACACTCCAAAGCCCAAAGGCTGGAATGGCTAAGTCACCAAAAGAGAAAAGATGGCAGCCCTTGCCTCCCTCTGGGAGCACTGTCCCAGGGGGTATTCAGATCCCTGCTTGCTGGAAAGCTTGGGCAGGGGTGTCTGGAAGTCCTAGTTGGGAGGTCCCACCCAGTGAGGAGGGATGGGATCAGGCACCTGCTTAAAGCTGCAGTTTGGCCACGTTTTGGTAGAGCAGCTGTGCTGTGCTGGGGACTCCCTTCCACCCTGGGTGGGCTCAGACTCTCCAAAGCATGAAGGCCAGAACATTAAGGTACCCGAAGAGCAAAGATGGTGACCCGCCCTTTCCCGCCGGAGCTCCTTCTTAGGGATGTGCAATGCTGCTACTGGTAGCTGGCTGGTATTCCAAGCCAGTGGGTCTTATCTTACGAGGTGCCATGGAAGTGGGATTGCAGGCTGTTGCTGCTCAGCCCACTGCATTCAGCCTCTTTCCTAGGGGTACGTAAAGGAATCTAACCTCCCACTTTGCTGAAGCTACAGATACTTTTGCTAGAAAGCCCAAGTGTCTAAGGCTCCAGTATCTCCATTCATGCTTGAGTGGCTGCTCTGCCATGACTCCACATAGCTCTGTTTGTCAGACTGAAGACTAAAGACCCTGGTTGAGTGGGCTCACAAGGAGATCTCCTGACCCAAGGGTTTCAAAGATCGGGGGGAGAAGCGTGGTTTGCCAGGGTCACTCATTCATTCACTGCTTCCCTGGATGGGAGAGGATCCCCTGGCTCTATCCCAATACATTTCTTAATGCTTTGGTGAATGGTGGGTCCTTTGGGCCCTCCCAAAGGGCATGACTGGGGAGTTGCTAAATAGTGTTGTCTGTATTTATTCAAATAGCCCCATCTTCCTAAACCTTAAGTCTTTTTCCTCTGCAATATGCCACACAAGTTCCACAGATGTATCCAGAATTCAACTAACAAGCCTAACACACTATTAATGCCATTCTCATGTCCTGGAGATGCCACATTAAATGTAGCCTTCCAGGCAAGTGTAACCATGTAAATCACTTTGCTTGACCAGTCCTTGTATTTTTCTCCCATGCTCTAAAACCTTTAGAATTTATTCCTACACTTTTTTGGCACCTACTGGAAATACTTGAGTGGTACAGATTGGTCAATTAGTCTTTCCTTTTGTATATGCTTTCCTCACAGAGGCAGGTTTGAATTTCTCAAATTGTGCTATGTCATTGGAAAATAATTCTCATTACAGGCATAAAAGGAAAGAGAGTTGATGAGGTTGGATCTGAAAGAAAATCAGCACCAAGCTGAGTCTACTGCCTTAGATTCAATCACTCACTGAAAAGCTGTTATGCAGAAGAGGACTGTTTTTGGTGAGGGGATTGGGCAGAGACTGCTTCCCCAAGCAAGAGAATTTCCAGAAAAATCTGTAAGCTTAAGGGTCTCAGTTCTGCCAATGTCTGCTCAAATGTCTTAAACCCTTGCCTTAGGGTACAACTCCTTCCTTCCCAGTTTTCTTAGATGAGAAATCTAGCAGACTTAAAGATTTAATTGATGCTGCCATACCATATCTCTTATAACCAAATCCAAACCTTGAGCCTTAGCCAATTATGTCCTGCAACAATAAGAGAATTTCTTCAAAGCTGCCATCGAGGTCTTCTTGTTCTCCAAGAAGTATTTTGTAAATGTTTACATAATAAAAAAAATTATATTATTAATATAAATATTTCATAAAGTATTATATAAATTTTTATCTACTAATTTCTTTCTTCCCTAAGTACTCTCCTGAAGGAAAGAAGAAGCCAGTTTACTCCATAATTTTTATCCTCTCTACTCTTGCCATAGTGGTCTCTCAATGCTATGCCTCAATCTGCACATCATCCTGTTACCCCATCAATAATCATTGGCATAATAGTAATATTTTCCCATGCCATGAATTACCCATTTCTACCTTCCACTGACAAGATTTTTATCCCTGTACTCCATAAATTTTAGAAAGACTCATTTTCAGGATCCCATTTGGATATCTGTAGGATATCCAGTACCAATTAGTATTGGTCCAGTACCAATACCAATTATTGTATTATTCAGGGTCAGTGCAGGAAAAAGATGGCACATTTAAATTAGGATAATTAAAAGAAGGCATATTTGCAAAAGGACAATTTGCCAAGATGGGAAATTGAGTAAACCATAAGTGAAAGTGTTTTATTACAGATTGCTTGTTACCACCCACAGTCCAAAGGCAGCAATGAAGGGAGGAAGCAATTTTCAGAATATGAAAATTGAGATACAAGTGTAGATGGCCACTTCGACAGGATCTGGAGAAAAAGTGTTCCAGGAAAAGGGAACAAAAACTGCAAAGGCCCTGAGACTAGAGTGTAACTTGCATATTGGAGGAAGAGCAAGTAGGCTGGTATCTAAACCTGAGGGAATAAGAGAAAAGCTATTAGGAAAGAGAATAAGGAGATGAAGGAGGGTGTCGATGTTTTAAGATTTGTAGATCATTTTTAGGGTTTTTGTTTTGTTTTGTTTTTACTGTCCATGTGATGGGAGGATTCCAAAAGGTTTGAGCAGAGTAATGACAAAATCTGATTTATATTTTAAAAGAATCACACAGAAAACTGGCAACAACAGACATGGAAACCAGTTAGAATTAATTCAGGTGAAAGGCAAAGGTGGCTTAGCCCATCGTGGTAGTGGTGGGGGTGGCACAAAGTGGTCAGATTCTGAATAACTTTTGAAAAGTAAACCTGATAGGAATTGCTGAGGAGTTTAATATGAGCTGTGAGGTAAGCAGAAATAAAAAGTAATCCAAAGCTTTTGGACTAACTTAAGAATAAATTTGCCTTTGATGGAGTTGGAGAAGATTATGAAAAGAACAGGTTTGGGGGAGACAAACAGAAATTTGGTTTGACACCAGTTAGGTTTGAGATGCTTTCAGGAAGCTAAATGGAGGTGTGAAGTAGGCAACTGGCTGTATAGTCTGGAGTTCAGGGGAGAAGTCTGGGTCAGAGATATAAATGTAGGAGTGTTAGCACATCGATGGTATTTAAAGTCAATACTAGATGAGATCAACTAAAGAATGAGTATCAATAGAAAAGAGTACCATAAACTTGAAATATGAATCAGCCTATGAGCAAATTTCATCCTAACATGTTTATTCTGAGGATCTGTAAAATTGTGAAAGGTCTGGAGACTATTCTGTTTCTCAGTGGAACTATATAAAATGCTTATTTAAGGTTGCTAAACATCATGTTAGAGTTGATGAAAAAGAACCTGGATATGAGAGAAGATACAATCTCTTTAGACATATTTCTTTATTCCCTGAGGTTTCACACATTTAAAATACGCCAGAAAGTGCTTAGTAAATGTCTCATCAGGGTTTCCAGAAGATGAATGAGGCACAACCAGTACTTAGGCTTTTTGGAGGAAAACCTTTTGTCTGAGTCTAATCCAAAGCAATATCTCAAGATTTTCCTCAGCAATCCTTTGGAGGCCATAGGGAATAGAATTAATACAAATCCACCAGCAACAGCAGTTATGTTTATAGCATGTCTCCTGGTAAAATCACTGAGTCCCCAAAGCAGTCTTGCTGCTTTTGAATAAGAATTTGTGTCTAATACTTAATAGCAACGTCATTGATGGTGTCTCCCTTAGGAAATCTGCTCTGTGAAACCTTAAATCAATCCAATATTCTGATTCATATATTGAAAAACTGCTCCTGGACAAATTGTTTCAACATAGTTTTGATTGTTGGCAATCACAATGCCCCCTGTCATTTTTGATCTCATAGTTGCCCCAGTTTGCATTTGGAAGATAAGAAGGGATGGATATTAAATGACTTGTCAAGAGTCACAGAGCAAGTCAGAGATTGGCTGTCCTAGTTCCACCCCTGGATTTACTGCCTTGTCTTTTCACTTCGGCAAAGGATAGCTTTCAAACCATGCACAGTCACCACCAAATGTCAGTTTTATACACACTAACAAAATTCAGAACAGTTTTGAAGCCAGTTTTATTTTGAACACTTGTTCCCAGTGGCCCTTTAGCCTTCAAGTGTTGAGTATTACTTTCCCAATTTTGAAAGATAATGGAGAAAGAGGACAGAAATAAACCCTGGCTGAAACTGAAAAAAAAATTAAGTATATCAAGCAATATATAGTTGTGAAATCCTTTACCAGAGGGTTGTCATGACATACTATATATTATTTTGTGGCCATTTAGAAATAACGTAGAAACAACCATTTTTATTTTGCTGACCTAGTTGATTGTAGCCCACAGGCATACAGACAACACTGAACTAGGCCACTGAAGAATTTCCAGGGTTGTGTTCTTCTCCAGGGGCCTGTGCACAGCCTGAGGCAAAATTTTATTTTCTCACTGGTAAAGCTGGGCTGTAACACCTGATCTGTCTACCTTATAAGTGGCTGGCAAAATCACATAAGATATTGCATGTTAAAATATAAGCATTAAAGAATAATAAATAAAAATAAAAGTAATAATAGATGTTAAGTAGCACCATGTGCTAAGCTCTAACAGCCATGCAGCACATCTAAGAATTGTTTTATTTTCATTAATCTATTTTATACCTAATATATTTAAGTGCTAAGAATGCATTACTCTTGGTGCTGTTCTTACATGTATATTAAAACTGATTATGACCACCTTCTCAACCACCTTTCATCATTACTCTGCCCAGTGATGAGCCAATTTTAAGGAGGCTAGGAAGTGTGTCGGTGATATGGTTTGACTCTGTGTCCCCTCTCAAATCTTGTCTTGTAGCTCCCGTAATTCCCAAGTGTCATGGGAGGGATCTGGTGGGAGATGACTGAATTATGGGAGCATGTCTTTCCTGTGCTGTTCTCATGATAGTGAATGGGTCTCATGAGATCTGATGGTTTTAAAAACAGGAGTTTCCCTGCACAAGCTCTTTCTCTCTTGCCCCCGCTGTGTAAGAAGTGCCTTTTGCCTTCCACCATGATTGTGAGGCCTCCCCAGCCACATGGAACTGTGAATCTAATAAACCTCTTTCTTTTGTAAATTGCCTAGTCTCGGGTATGTCTTTATCAGCAGCATGAAAACAGACTAATACAGTTGGCAGCCTCAAATCTACTAGAACTGTGGAAGCCCTAGAATTTCACACAGAATTTAGGCTTAAGAACATAATGTGATTAAGGTAGGGAAAAGGTGGCTCTGTGAGCTAGTTAGGGAATTAGTTTTAAGGCAGGGTTTCTATAGCAATCACACTGCATTGTGTCAAATGAATAATGTATGCATAATATATTTAATGTACATAAATGTATATATAATGGTGTATGGTGAGTAAAAATTATATACAGTCAAATTTTCTTAAAATGCTTTTGTTCATACTCTGTAGAAGGTGAAAAAAAAAACCGGCAATTGTTCATGTCAAATTGTGTGTTTGGGAAATAAGAGCTGATAGTGATTTTAGGGAGATATAATGTGATTGTTCCTAACCCCTTGGCATGACTACTTAGTGGGAATTTGTTCAGGCAGATGGTGTTCAGGAATGAGGCTTCTGATTTCACTTTCTTCTCTTTGTTTCTTCTTTCTTTTAATCACTTTTCTGCTTTATCTGCTCTCTTCCCTTTCACTTCCATTACCCTCCTTCTCTTTCTCTTCCCTCCCCTTCAACTCATTTGAAACTTTCATTAACAGCATTTCTCTGCCTTCTTCTCATTTCCCTCCTGCCTCCTCTTCTCCTTTTCTCTCCCTTTCTCCACTTCCTCCCATCTTTTCTTCACCTCCATCATTTTATTTGGGCTTCTGCCTCAACCTGCTAGACAAACATCCCACTTCCTACTAAACTAGGAGCCTTTCTTCCCACTCTACCTAGATCTTGCCTGAACCTTCCCTGCTTCCACAGCCTGCCTTGCTTCCTATCAGGAAAGGACTTTTTCACTGGAACCACAATACTCATCCTGCTTCCCCGATTCCCTCCACATTGCCCCACTCCCCAGAGCAGATCAGATCCCTTGATCCCAACATTGGCATGAATCACCTCTGACCTCTCTGTCTCTGGGATATAGAGCACTGGCCAGCCTGGATCAACTTTTCTCCATCTATTTCTGACCTGATCCTCTCCCCAGGGGTCTGTGTCACTGAGCTCCCCACATGCTCTGAACTCAGATCTCCACTAAGTTAAAACATCTGTACTTGAGAGGCTTATAGTCCAATTGACTATAATTGTTCTCATAGTCTGATTGGCTAGAAATTGGCAACATGGAGAAAAATAAGGGCCAATGTGTGGGTCTAGAAACTAAGAGGAATGCAAAAGAGAAGGGATTAATGTGGATTTTGGAGGTCACAGAAACTTCACAGAGGAGATAGAACTTGAAATCAAATTTGAGTGGATAGGACTAAGCAGAGAAGTTATTAGAAACATATACACAAACAGGAAATTACAATTCAATTTATTATGAAAGAATAAAGGAAGGAAATTCACCTAGCCTGTGGACTGGGAAAGATCTGAGAACTGTTCCTGGAGGTGCTGACATCTATCTTGAGTCTTCAAAGATGTGAAAGTTTTATCAGCTAAGACATTCTAGACAGAAGTTCAATATTAACAAAATTCTAGAGACAAGAAAAATGTATAGAAAAAAGATGTGTGTTACTAGAGGATGAATGTTGAGACAGGAAATCAATAAAGATTGTCAGAGCAACTCATGGACAGCTTTGCATGCTATGTTAAGAAGGAGGAAGATCCAAAGACCAGGGAGAAGAGATTGGCTAGAAAAGGGTGGGTTTGGGTTGGCTTGAGTCCAGTAGGAAACTGTGGGGCAGATTTCCATACGGCATGAGGAGGCAAATGCTTGTGAATGAGCTGGTACCCAGAGGTCTAGCTCAGGGACTCAGGCTCTGAGAAGCAAAGTAATTTCTGTCCCAGAAGAACAAGGTTCCTTATATACCTGATAAATGTCATGCTTCTTGGTACAAGGCAAGGGCAGTACTGAGCCCATAGCATTCAGTACTGCCTGCCAATTGGTTTAACTGGGACATGCGGAAACTAACAATACATTTACTTCATTGGCAAAAGAAAAAGGTTCATATAGTAGAAAATAATATTGAAAAGTATAAGTGATGCCCATATTCTAAAAAGTCCTAGAGGGGCTTAGAAGTTTAGATGTTTTAAATAGAAGTTCATTTGTCACTGACCTTTCAGCAAAACCAGGACAAACAGCCCTGGACTGAAGATTCTACTGACAATTCTAGTACAAGAAATGTAGTTCCAGGCAAAGCATCTCTCCTTAGGTTAAACATATAAAAATCTGAATTTTTAGTAAAAAAAAATAATAAATTGAAGGGTAATATATTCTATCACTATTTTTTACTATAAAATTTATTTACCTTACAAGCTGTATGTCACCATCGTCATCTGCTTGATTTGCAAGCATCCAGCTTAGGTGCATTTTTCCAGAATAGAGCGTTAGCATGAAAGTGCCCTGTGCTCATGCCTTCTCCATTTAGTAGGCAAGAAAACTACCATTTCCACCTTAAATCTCAGGATTATTTTAAATTAAAGGTAATTTAAAAATGCAAAGTATCTTGAATTCCTCAACAGAAATATGCTACATGACTGTGAGGTTCATAATTTTTAAGAATTTAGGCTCCTTTTTAGCTGCCTAACATCTGTCATGAGAAGGGAAAAGGATTGATTTAGACCCAAATTAGAGTCATTATGGGCAGCAGTGTGATCATTTGACTGGAGGTTTCAGAAATTCTTGTTTGAAGGGTAAGAATGCAGAACTGCCACTGCTAATTAGATACCAACATAACAATAGAAAACAACAGCTGTTGGCCAGGCACAGTGGCTCATACTTGTAATCCCAACACTTTGGGAAGCAAAGGTGGCAAGATGGCTTGAGGCCTGGAGTTCAAGATAAGCTTGGGCAATATAGTGAGACCTTGCCTCTAGAAAAAATTTAAAAATTAGCTGAATGTTGTGACACGTGCTTGTAGTCCCAAATACTCGAGAGAATGAGGTGGAAGATTTGATTGAACCCAGGAGGTAGAGGTTGAAGTGAGCTGAGATTGTGCCACTGCACTCCAGCCTGGGCAACAGAGGGAGACTCTGTCACAAAAAAAAAAAAAAAAAAAAAAAGAAGAGGAAAGGAAAGAAAAGAAGACAACACAACAATCATGCAAGTTTTGCTGGACTACTAAAGTCCAACAAAAAAAAAGTTTTGTCAGTCAAGAATGCCTCCAATTATGGAGGCTAAAAAGTCTCAAGAGCTGCAAGCTGGAGACCCAGGAATGATGATGGTATATTTCCAGCCTGGGTCCAAAACCCCGAGAACGAAGAGAACCAATGAAGTAAGTTCCAGTTCAAGTCTGAGTCCAAAAGGAGGAGACAACCAATTTCCCAGCTCAAAGACTGCCTGCAGAGGGCAAATTCTCCCTGATTCTGCCTTTTTATTCTATTCAAGCCTTCAATAGATTGGAGGAGATTCACTCTCATTGGGCAGCTCAATCTTCTTTAGTCAGTCTACTGATTCAAATGCTAATCTCATCCAGAAATACCCTCACATACACACCAAGAATCCCAGAATCATGTTTAATCTAATATCTAAGCACTGACTAGCCCAGTAAAATTGGCACATAAAATTAGCCATCACAAATCCACTCCTTGTCAACCACATGCATCTCCTTAAACCATATTTCATCTTCAAATAAAGACAATAACAAAAATCATAATTATACTGAACATTATACAACTATCCTGCATACAACTGAAAATTCACTAATCCCCACCCTAGAAGAAGAGGTAAAGCCCTTGAGTGAGGTTTACTCTTCTCCTTCACCTCATGTAACTTAAATAGTGTGATATAAAATTAACAATATTTAAATATTATAATATAAAGGCAATACATCTGATATGGTTTGGCTCAGTGTCCCCATCCAAATCTCATTTTGAATTGTAATCCCCACATGTTGAAGGAAGAACCTGGTGGGAGGTGATTGGATCATAAGGGTGGATTTCCCCCTTGCTGTTCTCGTGATAGTGAGTTCTCCCAAGATCTGGCTGTTTGATAAGTGTTGGGTGCTTCCCCCTCCTTGCTTTCTCTCCTGCTACCATGTAAGACATGCCTTGCTTCCCCTTCACCTTCAGCCATGATTGTAAGTTTCCTGAGGACCCCAGCCATGCAGAACCCTTAGTCAATTAAACCTCTTTTGTTTACAAATTACCCAGTCTCAGATAGTATCTTTACAGAAGTGTGAAAACAGACTAATACAGATTTTATGGTTCCTGATAAGGAAATAAGAGGAGGAAAAAACAGAGATTTTTAAATGTATGTATGGTATTTATAACAAAATAAGAAACAATACTCATGAAAATTTAGTCCTAATTTCTGCAACTGGTCACATGGTCATAGCTGGTATTTATAACTACTTTCTACCACCCATTCTGTATTCCCTTTGCTTTGTCCAAGGCCCTCAATTGGTCATGGTTCTTGACCTGGTGGGATGGCACAAACATTCATTCCTGAAGCATCTTGGCCATTAACAGTCCTGCCTGAATTAGGTTGTTGTAGTTTTCCATTGACCTGAATCACAAAGCATGGCAAAACTAAGAAATGCCGGAAGGAATCTCCTGTATTCCAAGCACACTCTTCTTTACCTTCATTGTGGAATAGTATTCAAATTTCCCCTTGGTAGTCAGGGTCAATCACCCCAGCCAGCACAGTAACTTCTTTCTTTACCTGTTGATTCAGGGGCATGGGGAGCCCAAAGTGGCCAAGTGGCAGTATTACCTTCCAGTTCAATATTGTTGTGTCTCCTGGTGGCAACATTCCTACCTTTGGAACTAAGACCTCTGGACCGGCAGAGCAGAAGGTCACAGAAACAGGAAGCAAAACAATTGCTCGTGAGTCACTACAGATAATAGTGAGTGGTGCCACTCCATTTCCACCCCTTGATTCTTGTACTCCATGAATCCTGACTATGGGACAAATAGATCCATATATTGGACACTGATTCAAAGCACATATAGCATATACAGCATTCTTGAGATTCTTGCTCCAGCTCTCCAAGGTATCACTACCTAGCTGGCACTGTACCTGAGTCCTCAAAAGGCTCTTCCACCATTGTTTCAAGTTAGCTGCTTCAAGATGATGGAGAATGTGGTAAACCAGTAAACCCCATAAGCATAGGTCTATTTCCACACTTTTGTTGCTGTGAAGTGAGTTCCTTTATCAAAAGCAATGCTGTGTGGAGTACCATGACAGTGGATAAGGCATTCTATAAATCCACAGATGGTAGTTTTTCAGAAGCACTATGTGCAGGGATGGCAAATATGTATGCAGACTAAGTGTCTGTTCCATTAACAAGACAGTGTTCCTTCCATGAAGGAAGCAGTCCAGTGTAATCAACCTGCCACCTGGTAGCTGGCTGCTCACCCCAGGGAATGGTGCCTTCCTCTCAAGGAAGAGAGAGAGACAGAGAGAGAGAAAGGAAGGAAGGAGAGGTGAAGGAAAGAAGGAGAAGGGAAGGAAGGAAGGAAGGAAGGAAGGAAGGAAGGAAGGAAGGAAGAAAGGAAGGGGAAAAAATTTAATTTTTTAATATTCCAGACAAACTTTTGCTATGTTTCAGAAAAAAGGACCCCTTTCTGGAGAAATTTATGCCCTCCCAATTTTGTACTTTTGGCCAAAATGAATTTTCCTCCCCTAACATCCATATGCCAATCCTGGCAAAGGATTGCTACTGGCCCACCTTGAGTCATGACTCTACCCATTGGAAGCATCACTTTGGCCTAGGGGGTAAGGTACCAGGATTGCCCAAACCTGGGTCACATTTCCATGAGTACAGCAGGAAAGAAGATAGGGGTGCTATCACTTATAGTCAGATACACTGATTGAAAATATGTCCAGAACCACATGGAATTGTGGAGGAGAGTGGTTTCCCAAAGAAAAGGATGTTGGACAAACCAAAAATAATAGATGCCTATTGCCATGGCTTTGAGTCTCCTTTTTCTTTTTCTTCATGTTAATAAAATTATACTGTTTGACACTTATTCATGCTCATTTTTATGAATATTTAGTTCAATTTTATTCTTAATATAACGGTAGCTCTGGCTAAATGTGTACAATGTCAAATAGCTAGAAAAGCATGTTGTTAATCATCATTGTTATAGGATTCAAGGCAAATAGGTGTACTCACCAAAACAATCACCATGATACAGATGGTAGCAAGGAACCGTAGAAAAGCTATGGGATTGAAATTGAGTTTTGTCTCTTATTAGCTGGTGACCTAAGCAAGTGGCTTAATGTCTCTGAATTTGTTTCCACATCTAGAAATAATGGTAATATTAATCTCACAGGATTTTAATCAGATTATGAAGATCCAATGGGAATGTTTTAGCATAGCATCAGTGACAGTGCTTAGTAAATATTGCTTCTTTGTCTCCAACATCTATACACCCACCCACCAATGGCTTCTCATTCTTGTTGAAAAGTTCAATTGGGGGAGTTTAAAGGAAAAATTGGCTAAAGTGATTTTTGGCATATATGACTTCCCAAGCATTTCTGAGAAGCAATCAGATGGAATTCAAGATGAGGATAAGACAAAGCCCAGTGGCCCTGCATGTCTAGCAGATGTAGTCTCAGAGAGTAAGTTATGGCCGGAGAACCAGAAGCATTTCAGCAGTCTCTGGGTAAAGGTAGAAGAGTAGAATAGATATCACATTATGAATATTGCTCAGCCTAAATGTCACCTGCTCAGAGAGGTCTTCTCTCACCATCTAACTTAAAGGAGGCCTCCTAGTTTATTTATTGCTCTATCCCAGGGCCTAGAATGGTGTCTAGCCAGTAACTGACACTCAATAAATACGTGTTGAATTAAAGGATGAAAGAAAGGCACAGGAGAGAGAAGAAGAGAGAAAGAAATGCTTCTGATTGAGGTCAGGAAACCAAACTGAAGTACATAATGAAGACTTAAACTATATGCTAGAAACATTTTTCAGCTAAAAAAAGCATCTGGTGAATTATTGACTTGCTCTGCTGACAGTTTAATCTTAAAGAAGGGTAAGTATGTGATAAAAGGTGATTTCAGGTATGAAGGAAATAATTGGTAGATCTAATTTAAAAGCAAATTTATTTAAATATGTGATAGTTAACTTGCACAATTGCACCCAGTGAATTCTTATTTCAATTCCAAAAGAAAAAAAAAATGTGGTACTCTGGAGGGAGGAGAACTGAAATCTCTCCCATCTCTTGTTTTTGTTTTGTTTTGTTTTTATGACTGTGTGTACCCATCTCCCATCTATTAGTAGAAAATCATCCCAAGATCATTTGCTTTGTGCCTCCTATGGGCTAGATGGTATTCAACTCTTATTCCGGGAAGTGATAATTATTGCCCCCACATTACAGGTGAAAAACTGAGCTTCAAAGTGGTAAAATGACTTGTCTAAGGTCATGTAGCTGAGGTGGGGTGGGGCATGAGATTTAAGCCCAAAGCCGTCTAATTGAAAGCCGAGGCATCTTTCGTTATGAAAAATAGAAATATACTACCTCTAAGAAATAAGCATCATTCACTCAAACCTATAAAATACCTTATTAAACATCAAAAGCCTAAACACTAGTAAGAACTTTACCAAGGCTCTATATATAACATTATTGAAAAGTTTTCTTTAATGAAATGCTTTTATTTTTATTCTGTTTTTCAACTGGCTTCTATTATAATATTCAAAGTACGTTTCCATAGAAAGACTAGGCCCAAAGCATAATAAAAACATTCTTACTCAAACAGAACTCTTTTAAAAATCATGTTCTAGATAAAGTTGATGTATAATGATAAAATATTCATGTAAACCAAGCCACACGATTCATACAAAGCACAGAAATCATATTTAGGTCTGGCAAAGTTCAATGGCCTAAAAAAGAAAACAAAGGATAGAAGGTCACTGTCTTCAAATCACTCTTCTATGAAATCCCTTTACCAAGATTCCACATATAGCTTTGATTGTTGATACTGCTGTTTCCAAGCACATATAGAAACTGCTGGTTTTTAAAAATAAATGAGTTTTGTTGGGCTGCAGTGGGAAGGAGACAGTAAAAATCCAGAGGCAGGAATTCAAAATAAGTTGAAGAAAGTCTAATGAGGAAACTGATTTCCAAAAACACACAGCCAAGAGCGTCTAAAATATCACTCCTAAGAGTCATCAGGCCACATACCAAGTTTGCTCTTTATTTAATAAATTCATAGAATCATTGCATTTTAATGCCCAGATGCAAGTGGAAGCTTTCATCTCTTATTTTTTATGCGGACTGAAAACCTGGAAAGGTTAAGTCAGTCACTCAGTGAAGGACAGCTGGTTAGATGGAGAGCCTTCCAAATTGTTCCATTAGGGTAACTATCTCTTTATAAGAGTTACTTTTACAAACTATTTAATAAAAACTGTATTTCACATAGCCTAAGCACAGTAGGCTATGTTAGCAAATTAGCAAACCACTATAAATAATAATTATACTTTCATCAAGTTGTTAAAATAAAATGTTATCTAATAAAAAATTCTTTTTGAAGAAATTTGAACTCTAGAATAAAGATGCTTGGTGAATCTATAAATAAACAAACTGAATTTCAAGCTAAGCAGTCATGCTTGTATTAGCAAGATTCAGCAGTGGGATTTAGAGCAATCAACTTTATACCCAGATAGAATAAAAGGGACTGTGGAGGAGAATTCAGAAACAGCTAGGATATTATTAGCAAAATACTTATTTAACAGAAGTGTGCCAGTTGGCACGGGATACACAGGGACCAATTTGGAGTGGAAAACGAGAAAGGATCAAAGTGCCATGGAAAATAGGAGCGAATGTGAAAGAGCTGAGATGAATCCATACAGCATAACTCATTTCCCTCTGCTGGCAGCTTTTCAGGACCAGCATAACATGGTTCTGTCAGTGGACATGTCCAGCAAGGGTTTAAAAAATGAAACACTTCTACAGCCCCGCCAACCTACATTTAAAAAAAAATTAAAAGCCATTCTGACAATGCCCTTGGGGATGTGAGGTTTCAAGGGTCAAGAAAGCATGGAGCTGGAGTTTCTACTTCATACCTTCTTCCCTTTGCTGTGTTTGCTGCACACACTGGACACACAGTTACAGCAGAAGGATCACAGAATAAATTGACATATTCTATACCATGTTCCTTAAATTTTAAAAGAGTTTCTTTTTTATACACATCGGCAGCATTTGTATTATTATTTTAATTCTTTGCGATTTCATATTGGACTTTGACATAAAACTGTTTCCTTTTCTCTCTCTTTTTTTTTTTTTTTTTTTGCCAGCAACAGAACTTGGTCAGCTGCCACTCTGAACTAGTTCCACATGATTTCTCCCCACTATTTATAATGTGATCCAGTTTTGGTGAAAGAAAAGAGTTCATGATCCTTTACTGCAGGAGCTTAGGGAAAGTGCTTTGCCAGACATGGAAAGTTTCTGACCCTTATGGAACCTCATAATGGGTAGGTCAAGTATCTGATCCTTAGAGTAGGTAACAGAGTGTTGGGAACAGGGAAAGATCTCTTGGAAGGTAAAGTTAAAAGGAGAGTACTATATCTGCTGATCAGTGCATCAGGCTGGGACTCTGTACAAAGCTGGACATTGGACCTCGGCTTCCTGTACCACTTGGGGGTAATTAGCAAGAGGAGTGTGGTGCAAATACACTAGACCCTAGCACACTAGTCACGTGCCTGGTGAGCATGAATTAATCTCACTGATCCTTAATTGTAGCATCTAA
This sequence comes from Pongo abelii, assembly GCF_028885655.2. Taxonomy (NCBI): domain Eukaryota; kingdom Metazoa; phylum Chordata; class Mammalia; order Primates; family Hominidae; genus Pongo; species Pongo abelii. The sequence continues at coordinate 121,822,594 of NC_071988.2, read as the reverse complement.
ATATGAGAATAAACATTAATATTTTCAAGGCAGTTATTTGATAGAGAAATGTCTGTGAAAAAGTCCTTTGTAAATTATAATGTGATATATGGAGATTAGCTATTAATGTTATCAAGCAAATTTGTGTCATTTATCAGTACACACAGACACACACACTCACACACAAGGTGTAGGGGTAGGGGGAATCTAAGTTACTTCATTATTTTAGTATATGTTGATTTACCTACCTCATGTAACTTAAAGTAGTCATATATTACTGTTATGTATTCTATGAGTCTGATAAGATGCAAAATGAATTTGTATCCGATGAAGCTGAGGCATATTTTCACTGGGACTAACAGAGAAGCCATCATGATTCCACACACAGTATTCCCTTGACTGGTAACAGAGTTGGAAACTTAAGGTAGGTGGAAGGGCAATTTGGGGGTCTACATCATCTTAATGCTGCAATATCTGTTTAGAAAGGAGAAATTTACATAGAATGACAAATACATATTGTATAATTCCACTTACATGGGGCACACAAAGTTGTCAAATTTAGAGACAGAAAGTGGAATAGTGGTTACCTGAAGATGGGGTAGGGGGGATTGTTGTTTAATGATTGCAGAGTTTCAGTTTGGGATAATGAAAAGTTCTAGACATGAACTGTGGTAACAGACACAATAATGTAAATGTACTTAATGCCAATGAACTGTACACTTAAAAATGATGAGAATGGTAAATTTCATTTGAAGTATATTTTACTAAAATTTTTTAAAAGAAAATTTTATTTCAGATATTTTGGCCACTTCATATTAAATAACTGATTTGATTAAGGTTTTTATGGATTTGTTAAATGCACAGTACTTAATGATCTACATCAAGTTCCATTACATGTAAGAAAAAGAAAACAGTTATTAGTGAAAATCTTTTATCATATTATTACTTCTGGATTGGCATGCAGCCATAAGCAAATTTTAAAAAGACCAAATTGTCCACATTTTACTAAAGTGTAGCTTTATTATATCTAAGTACACTGTGTCCCCATGAAGGGAGTGGAGACAATTTCATCAGCTATAACTGAGTCCCAAATACTATAAACCCACAGAGAAAAAAAAAGTCATTAGTAGGATACATAAAGCAACATGGGGCTCAGTGCAAAAAGAATACTTGTATCACACAGCTTATATCAAAGGTAAGTACATGCATAATAAAAACTATAATGAATCTAAAGAAAAAGTTTGATATTAACAGCAAAGAAAAAAGCGAAGGGAATTTTAGGCATATAAAAGGATCATAAATATGAGGCAAATTTCAAAATCATACATAGAAAATGATTAACTTTATAACTTCATCACTAGAAATTAGAAGATAGATAAAACATGGAAGATATCCTGTATTTGATCTTAGCCAAAAGGTCAAGAAGCAATGGAATATATCCTGTCTGCTATTCAAAAAGCTATGTCAGGCCAAGAGCAGTGGCTCACGCCTGTAATCTCAGCACTTTGGGAGGCCGAGGCGGGTGGATCACCTGAGGTCAGAAGTTCAAGACCAACTTGACCAGCATGTTGAAACCCTGTCTTTACCAAAAATACAAAAGTAGCCAGGCATGGTTGCACATGCCTGTAATCCCAGCTACTTGAGAGGCTGAGGCAGGAGAATCACTTGAATCTGGGAGGCAGAGGTTTCAGTGAGCTGAGATCCCACCATTGCACTCCAGCCTGGGCAACAAGAGTGAAACTCCATGACGGAAAAAAAAACTGCTATGGCAATGGAGCTGAATTAGTATCCTTTAGTTCAAAACAGGAGCTAAACAAGATCCGGTGAAATTAAAGGTGTGATATCTTAGCTGGAAGAGAAAAAAAAAAAATGACAAAAGAAACTAGTTCAAATTAACTCAATTCCTTGAAAAAGGAGTTATTCAATAACTATGTCTCTAAAAGCAAACTAATTCCCAATCTTACAGTCATCATAGTAGATTTTCTGAAATACTGGAAATCTCCAATGCCCTTACTAAATAAATGGAAAAGTCGGATTGTTTTCTTCTGCAAAATAGCAACTTATTTCATAAAAGCATGATTTAAATATAAGCAAGTTGTTTATTTCAGTGCCAATAAGTGCCTTGAAGTCCTTCCTTTTTAATAAACAATGCCTGCTCAAATAGCTCCATTTTTTAAATCTCCAAACTGGGAAACAAGTTGTAGATTGTTTCATTCAAGCCTCTAATACCCTTTGCTAAATCCTAAAAGAAGTTTTATCTCTGAGCCCTTGGACCTCTTACAGCACGGTGGAGCATTAACAACAACTAAGCTCTATCAAGGCTCGCCAGACAGGAGCTTCGGAGGCAGCCTCCCAGGGAGCAGGGTGATTTACTCCAATTCTTCCCAGCACACACATCTCTGCCATCTAAATTCTGCTTCCCTTGTTTCCTTTTACCTTTGCTCAACAAACATGGTAGCTTGGTCTCAAAGGAACAACGTTTCATTTATTTTCTAATCTTTATTTCCCAGTGTTGATACCTTTTTCTGTGTTGTTATTAAGGTAGCGATGCCAATTCTAGTTCTTTGACTGTTTCTTGTTTGTTATTTCACATGGGAATTGGATTTATTGATCCAGTGACTACCAGCAAAGCCAGAAAAAAAATAAAAGTTCTATTGATTTTCTATTTTCTTCTAATATAACTAGAGATGTTTTTCTTCTTTTAAGAATTTAAAATTCAAAAGTCATCTCAAGTCTGAAATCATTTTTATATACTTATATAAATATATATTACAAATACACTTACAAATACACTTCATATTATTCATAAGTATACTTTTACATTTTAGTTTTTATAATAGCTGTTTATTTCCATTGGTCAAATGAGATGCACATTATATCCTATCTGAGATACATAGACCTTCATGCACACAGGTATACACACACATGTGTGTGAATATACATACTACACACCTATCTTGGTTTTGAGTCTTTATCTTGCTCTTGGGAAATTCTAACAAGACTTTCCCATAAATCTAATTCCAGTAAGTTATGCTAACAAAAGACAGTGTGTTAATGCAAATATCCATCTACAAAGTGTTATGAACTCACATACGAGGCATTCTCAATCATAAACAACCATATTCTCTTTCAGCATTTGTTGCTAAAATGTACAATAGTAGCACACACAACGCACACACACACACACACACACAAACCCTAAAGGAATGAGAACATTTGGCTCATGTAAAGAGTAAACAGATTTTTCAAATATATTATTTCTCAAAGAAATAACCTAGAATGTGACAAATGAATGGAAAGAAGCAAACTTATTAATGTGTTTTCTTTTTCAAAATCCTGAAAACCAGCCATATGTTCTACATTATGAATATGCAGATGGTCTCAATGCAGTTATTTTTCTTCTCTAATTAAAACCATCAGAGTAAAATAATGCAGTAGTTTAGGAAGCTGATTCAGCTGGGTCTCTTTTTCCTCTTCTCCAAAAGTGTGCCAAAGCCTCTCCATGTTTACATAATTTGTGAATTCTTGCTGTTAAATGAAAAAGAGAGACAAGCAAAGCAGCAGGAAGGGTCCTTGATTCTTGTGTTCTTTGTGGCAAATTGTACACTTTATGAAGCAAATACATTTCAGAGATGGATTGCTCTTAGATACTTTTGTAAAGAACCCACCTTTTGCATTTCTTAAGCAATAACTTCTCTGAATTCAGCACCCTGAATGATCCAGCACGATGTTGAAATTGAATGTATCAAGTTAACCTGTCAGCCTGCCTGCATGTACCCTTAATGTCAGCTGTGAACTAAGCATGTCAACGGGGCTTAGCTAAATTGCTCAAGGTAGAGGCTTGACATTCTAGTGTAATGTGCCATCCACTCCTCTTTGAGGAAAATTGGGATCAACCATGGATGACAAGTATAGGAACTATTATTATACTTGTTCTTCATCTGAAAACGACTCTAAAAAATTCTGTTTCAGGCTTTTTATCTTTCACATATACAGTTTTCATTCCTCTGGCCCTTTAGCAACCACAGACTATTTGATTTTTTTAAGGCATTATTAGAAAGACAGCCCTAAAGGTAAATAAATTAGCCATATGAAGGTTATATTAACTTTAAATTCATATTATTACCTTGTTTGACATCATTATTCTGACAAAACTCTTTTCCCTTAGCACATATATGTGTTGGGAAATTGTGATACTCAGTCTTCATAAGAGGAGTAGTTTAAAAAAAAAAAAAGCAACTGTAAGGGAAAGAATGTTGATGAAGACACCACTCTTATAAATTACTCTCTAAGAACCTTATTTTGTTGAACCTACCAAACTTGATAGCTGAACTCATCATTGCTACAGCTTTGACTACCAGAACAAAATGGTAACCAAGGAACAGCCCAATGAAATGGAGCAAAATGAAAATTACATATCCATTCATCTGGAGAATGGCATTCTTTACAGAACTTTAAATCCTTCAATGCAAAAGTTTTTTTATTCAAAATAAGATAATCTTACTTTAGCTGAGTACAATGAAAAGAACTAAAGGAAAGGAGAAAAGGGTGGAAAAGGAGGTGAGAAGACTATGCTAGATGTAAACTTGATGTTCAACAAATGTTATCTAAATGTTGGCATAAACACAATTCCAAATCTGGAGGGAACATAACGGGAAAAGTCTGAATTTTTTTCTGCCAGGAAGCACGCAGAGGGAAAGTAAACATTCTGCATAATAAAGTATTCCCTCCCCTTTTCAGACTTCACTAGTCTGAACCAGAATTATTTATTACATAAATCATCATAAAGTTATCAGAGCAAATTGGAGCTACAACGATTGTAAGGTCTATTTGAAAAGATGTGTTAGTTGTCTTCTGAGTGCTCTATTGACCATCAGAGGATTTGCTTCGATAGGTGGTGGTGGAGCTGCTACAGATACAGTTGGGAGGACAGAGACCCAAGGCATTTTACAAATCTTATTCTCTTACTTAACTGCTTGCGGGGATTATTAAGCTCTTGCTTCCAACACACCTTTCTATATCTTGTGTTTCTGAGGCTGGGGCCCTACAGCCCACAGTTTTGCTTTGACAGCTGGTTCCATTAGACTTTACCAATAGGCAATAGGGGAAAGGTGAAGGCTGGAGGAGGAAGAAAGCATCTGCGCCTACTTCTCTGCTTCCTGGATTTCATTTGTTTCCTGTTTCTCTTTGCCTTTGGCTCACCTAGCAATACTTCTTCAGCCCAGCAACAGCAGTTCCCTCCAGTGGCAGAAGTCTGAAGTTCTAGCATTCACAGAACCAGCCTCATGGTGTCACTTCACAGATTCTAGAACAAGTATGTCATGCCCCTCCCAAGGCTCCAGCACCAGCCAACCAGTACCCATTCTCAGATGTCTGTGCCCCGGCTGCACAAGGCCCCCTCCTCTAAACTCAAAGACACCAACACCAGGCGGCATCTACACTTGGGAGGCCCTTTCTCCAAGACTCCCTGTCTAATTATCTCAATTTTTTCCCTTTGTTCTCCCACTCTTAAGATGCTAGCTGCCTCCTACAGGTGTCACCAACCACATCATTTGCCGAACCTAAGGAAAAATAAAAATGTGTGCTCCTTGTTCAAAAATTATTAAAAATTTTAAGATGGCAACAGCAGAGCATTAGACCAAGCATACAGCCCATCTCAACAAGGAACCTGTGCAAATGCAGGGGCCGCAAACCCGTGAAACCAGCCCTGCTGACCCAGACTACCTCCAAGACATGGCAATGTACCTTTTTGGCATTTTCAGTTCTTTAATTTAAAATTAACAATACATAATATTGAAAAAAGTTACGGTTTCTATCTCAAGACTGGACCCTAGTCAAGACACTCCTCCATACCTCGTAGTAAAGGAGTAAAGAAGAGAACTCAGAACCCAAGTTCTCACCCTTTTATCAGTGTTCACAGGATCAGTGCTCAGAAGTCTATAATTTAAGTCATTCCTAACTCATTTCATCCCACAATTGTGTCTGTTTCCTAGCAATATATCCACCAATGTTCTGAACATGGTAGTACATGGTGCTGAATTAATACAGCTGCAAGTAACCTATCTCTATATGGTGTTCACTACCCTGGTAATTACCTTAAACAGAAAAAAAATTAATAGATGAAAACTACTTAGAATTTTTAAAATTCCTCAAAGTCCTAAGCAATTTTGAAATCAGATCTTGCAGTAGTAAGCATAATCGTCAATGATTATTTCCCATTCTATTGCATCATTTCTCTTAACCTCATTTAGGGGAGAAAAAGGAAGAAAACAGAGAAGGAAATGTCTTTAGACAACAGAGACAAATCGAAGAGCTATCAACTGTGAACCTGAGCTCCCTTAAGGAGAGAGTGCTTTAGACAAGCATTCTCAGCTGAAGACTCTGCAGAATGGAGCATCCTCAAGTCTCAGTTATTAAAAATTAAATTTTACTCAGTAATGGGAGAGAAAAGCATCTAACACTTATGCTGCAGCTATCGTATGATTAAGTACAGCTACTCTACACAACTCCAGCCTTTTGTCAATAAGCCTAAGTATTTGGTACTACCCTACAATTACCACTTACTGAATACTTACTGTGTGTCAGGTCCTGGAGTAGACATTTAAACACAGATTTTCTTATTAACCTCCTATCAACTCAAAAATGATATTGTCATGCACACATTCATAACGAAAGAACTAAAGTTTAGATATATTCAGAAATACACAGATGGCCATGCTTAATATTAACTCTAGATAGCACGACCTAAGATTTGTCTTGATGTCTTCTAGAAACAAGACTAAATTCCCCTAGATGTTTTTACAACATTTCCAGAGTCATTGTTATTAAACTAATCTTTGGGGCAATTGTTTCCGTTAGAGATGAATTAACTTAGTAGATCACTAACGGATCCTTTCCTCAAGGTGGTATCATGCCTAGATAAGTAGAGACCACCTAGGGCAATAACAGTATTAGGTCAGCCTCTAACCCTCTAATACCTTCCTGGGTCACATACACAGAAGGTAGCACTAGAGACGCCAAGAACTAACTTAATAATTTAGAGTCAGGTGGACCTCTGAATGCATTGCGATCAGAAAAAAATCTAGAAAAACTTCGTTCATTATGCAGATATTTTCATATATCTGACTGTCTGATATTATGGAGACAGACTGTCTGAACACTTTTATGAGTTCTTTAGCTTTTATTTAGGTATTTGGCATTAGCCTGTACTTTTCCATACAACTACCTGGCCAAGCTCCTTAGCCATCCCACAACTTTTATGGGTCAAAAATAATTATATACATATATAAATCCCATTTCCTGTTACCCTTTTTTACCTACTAGAGTTCATATGAATGAAGGATTTATAATTTTTTGCTGTAAATAATGATGTTAAACATAAAGGTAAACATATGGTTTGGTATTTGCATCTGAATAAGCATGGAAAACATAACTGTAAGGTGCTGGTGGGTGCTGAATTATCTGGCTACAGGAGTGGGTAGTCCATTCAGGAAGGCTTGGGCAGCTTTACCTCTGCAGATTCCTAAATCTGCAAATCTATTTAAAACCCAAAGCAGAAAAACTACGTATCCAATCAAGCACAGTGAGCACAATTTGGAGTCTTTCTCTACTAAACACATATGCTTTAGAAATGTAAAGAGGGTAAAGAAAAAACCTGCGGAGTTTCAAAATTCAGGAAAAATGCCCACAAAGGCTAATCTTATTGCGCAGACTGACGGCAAGCAAGGGGATCATTAAAAGCAACTCAGGGCATGCAGGAAGCCTTGTTTCCCAAAGACCTGTAAATAATAATAATCTGAGGGAATTCAATATTAGGCAGACACTTCTCCCCGCTGTTCACCAATTGGTTGAATATATTTGTACTTCTTTGACATCAGCAAACTTCTCGGTCTAAAATTGCTTTTCAAAATATGCAGCTCTGTTCAGACCTTAATAATATACCAAAGTTGCCTATGGTAAAAGCCCGTGCTATATTATCTGAATTTTCTTAATGCAGTGACTATATTTCTAATTATCCCTCCACATATTCTACTCTCAGTTATGAGCAGGACCATTTACTCTTTAATAGCAGCCTTGCTACAAGAGCACTTACATTGACATTAGCATCTACCATACAGAAATATGTCTCAGAGGTGTACATGCCTGTGTTTACTCATGTTCATCTTAGCCACATAACTAATGCTCTAGAATGTACCAAAAAGCATGTGTAGGGGAGGGAGTAAAAGAGGGAAAATGAAAAAAAGCGTTCTAGAATAACCCCTAGAACTAATAAAGCATTTCTCTTATCCTAGGTTCTGGTCTAAGTACTTTAAGTATGACTTCATTTAGTATTTACAGCACCCCTAGGAAGTAAGTACTATTATTATCATCCCAATTTTACAGTTAGGAAACAGAAACAGAGGGATAAAGTAACTTGCCCTAATTTACACAAATGAGTAGTGGAACTGTGATTCAAACCCAGGCATGCTCTTAATTATAATGTCATGTGTTATCTTGTTAAAAATAAGAATCTTTTAAAAGATTATCCCAGGAGGATAACAACACAGATGGCTGAAGTCTATAATCAAGACGGAACCAAAATAAAAAATGTTTAAACCTGCTCCTCACTATCTTATATCATAGAGATGATAGATGGTTAAAATACATATATAATGCATCCATTTATATACAAAAAGTAAGTTAACTGGAAGTACCTTCATAATTTTGAGGAAAACTGAGTCAGAAAACAGTATATTTGAGGAATTAATTCTTTAAAATAGAAAATAAATTTTTTTAATCATGATATTTTGTATCAATTGTAATGAAATACCCCAAAGAGAGCAAAGCATGGGGAAGAATTTTACAGGAAACTGCAAAATCAGGCTGAATAACTCTTAAGTCCTACATACTCAAAATCTCAGATTTTTATTTGAAAAAATAAAAATTATTTTTTAAAGCATCTACCACCATCTCTGCTACCCATCTGTACCTTCATTGTCACATGTCACCAAAACTTGGCTGTAGGACTATTTCTATATATTATGTGCAGTTAAATTCAGCTAACAGTTTGGGGACTTCTGGTATGAGAATTTTATCTAGTGCTATGAATCTGACATGTTTCTGCTCTCTTTTAGGAGTTCACAACTGAGAAGGAAGAAGAAAGACGTCAAATAACACCAAACCAGATGTGCTCTGAGGAGTGCTAGTCTACAGAAACAGCAGAAGAAGGGTGAAAGCCAAGTGGGGCATCAGAAAAACCTTGTGGTTTTCTGATTGTGTGTGATTTTCATCCTAAATATGAGATTTAGGATGTCATGGCTAGAAATATGGGAACAGGGCATACAGAGGAGAAGCAGATGAGTGATGCCAGCCAAACTATGTGCGGTCTAGGGAGAAGGAAGAGGTCAGCTGGCCTCTGAGAAGCTGGAACATGGATTGTGGCATTGTCAATTGGGTCGAAGAGATAACCTAGGAATAGAGTGGAGAAACTCATGTCCTCATCTAATGAAGCTGTATTTTTCCCAAATACCAGAAAAGAATGAAACATAAAAGCATGTGATTCCTTCGAATCATCTAACTCTTTCCTGAAAGCGAGGAATAGCTAAACAAAAGCAATAACAATAACAAGAACCATATAGTCCTTCCTTCCCTGATTCCACACACATTTTCAGTGAAAAAACTGATTCCTAGTAAGTGATGCAATGGACCAAGAGTCAGTAGAACCAAGGTCTAGCTATGATAACTTAAATTGTTCACAACATAACTTTGGGTCAATCTGGGTAACAGTTTCCTTAGCAATAATGCCAGTCAGCTGGATTTGCAGAGCGAGCCTGCTGAATCCCACTATTTCTATGGCATTGTCTCAGAGAAGGTAAGAAAAAGCACAGCCCTCCCTCCACCCGCTCAGTATATTTGGGCTTCTCCACGCACTTTCACTGAAGAAAATGTTCTAAACTTTACAAACCATTTGAGAAACACCTGACTACATCACCTCTAACATTCCTTTAGCTTTTACATGCTATAAATCCATGCTATTTCTTTTGTTCATATAACTTAAAAGTGCATTTCTCATTAATACACAAATATGCACCATATATATATTCATGTGCTATTGTGAATGCATTTGATAAGGCCTAACATGGGATCCAGTTTTGTTTCTTCATCTAACAGGCTTTTGGATATGTTTTCTCATATTTGCTAATGGACATATAGGTAGGCAAATGAACACTCTAAATGCAGAGCATGATTTGTGGTATAAAATAATAGAAACCAAGTAAAACTTTCTATGGAAAATGAGTTTTTGACTTAGTCGTTGTCCCAGCAGTTCTTGGTGTCTCGAAAAATGCAGGAGATTAACCAGACTGCTGGATGCCAAATTTGCCAAATCTCCTGTCTTGCTCCATTAATCCCTCAGTGAGTCAGAGAATGTAGTTCTTAGCAAGTTGCCTAGTCAGTAAAACGGCCAGCATACAATGATATGTAAGTATTAACTAACAAGGATGAATGATTCTTCTTGACTTCCTGAGCAAGTGACTTGGGCAAGGCCTAAGGGAGAGTTAACACTAAGGCCAGCCTTAGGCCTGAAATGAATGGTTGGGTTCCCAAATTCCAGAGGATAGATTGGTTCCAGTCAAATAAGAGAGGTAAAGATCTATTTTGTGCAAGAGTAAGCCATGCTCAAAATTGAAAATCTAAAGATGAATTTTGGAATTTCCCCCGCTACATGACCCTTAACTCCCCACAGCTCTGCTTCCCAGCACCCAGTGCCTTGTGCCTTTGGCCAGCTCTCAGATCCCGTAGCAGCTGAGACTGCCCATCCAGGCCTTTTATTTTCTTTATTTAATTTGTAGAAGTGCTCACTGCTCCACACCTTTGCATATCTCCCTTTTTCCAGCACAAAGGCCACCTGAGCTACATCCCACTGCTTAGGACTGCTCTCTATTAGCTTTCAGACAGGAAATGTGACCAGCACATCTGTGTTCATGTTTCAAGCTGTTAGTGAAACTTGTAACCTATCCAGGAAAGAATTAACCTGGCATCATATGAGAGGTTCTACCAACTAGTTCTGACCATCCTGAAGACAAGAATCTTAACTGCACTAATTGCCAGGAGGGCTCTAATAAAATCTGGAAGTTCTCTTTATTTTTAACTTAGTGAGTAAGAAAAGGAAAAATGATGAGTTTAGGTTAAAGGATTGAACCTAAACTAGAATTAGATACATATTTATTTTATTATACAACTGACTTAGGCAAAAATGCAGTCAGCAGATCATAAAGGATGCACAGTGGGGGTTGTGATGTGTATTTCCAGTTCCTCATCAGCAAGAGTCAGTGAAAACCCTTTTTCAGGTGTGACTGAGAGAATGATTTCCGTATTGTCACATCCTGCTAATCTTCCACACATCACCTACTCCTGCCCCACACCAGACTGCCATGGGAATGGGTACATTCTTATATCCCTATTGTTAAACATAGTCTCTGTATTTGCTCAAGGTTCAGATTTTAATAGAAATATTTTAAGCAGTATTATTGCTAACAGGCCATGTTTACCTCCAATATGCGGCCCTTGTTGTTTCCTACTTCTTTCAGGAATGGCGTGTGTTTGTGGCTCACACCCATCTGCAATCTCCCAACTGCACTTAGCTTGCTTCCTGTGTGTGCTGCCCGATTAACATTACTGCTGTACTGAGATACTGGTGAAAATTATAGTCCATTTGTTTTCATAAGAGTAGGAATTTTCAGTGTCAAAGCATATTTTTTTAAATGAATTCTCCTCTGGAGCAGAAATGTTGAAACCATAAAGATTCTATTGTGATGTTATTAAATCTCATTAGGCTTCTGTGTAACATGGATAATTCCTAATACCATATACAGTTGCTTGCTTAATATGCCACTTGGATGTTTTAAAGGCACTCAAAATAATATTTCACACAAAAAAGCTTGAATTCCATCTCATTTTTCAACACTGGTTCCTCCCAGTCCTTCTCCACCTCATCAAAATCGCACATTCAGCCAGTAACTAAAGTCAGAAATGTACAAGACATCCCAGTTTTCTCATTTCTCACTTTCCCTGTCTAATCCATCAACAAAAGTTGTAGGCTCAACCTCCAAAATATTCCTCCCTTACTCCCTCCTCCACATATCCACAGCCACCATCACCTCTGACCAGGGCTACGTATGCTACGGCCTCCTGATCACTCTCCTACTCCCATATCTGCACCAGCTACAGATCATTCTTATCAACAGAGTGACATTTATAAAATATAAATCAGATCACTTCACTACCCTGAATAAAACTCTTCCTACTGAACTTAGAATAAATTCCAACTCTTACCCATTACCTGTTAAAACATACATAGTCTTGCTCCTTCCTCTTTCCCAAGCTCCAAGGGCAAGCAACAAGGTCTTCTCCATTCTCTTGCCATAACACGTTTGACAGGTGGCACCTTTTCATTCTATGGGTATCAGTTCAAATGTCACCTCCTTCCCTGCCATTCATAGCCACCCTCTTCCCTTGACCTAGTCAGACTTGAAGGGTAGGGTAGCCTAGCTATTCCCTTTATGGCCTTTACTTTGTCTGATTGATAATATTTATTTTTTGGTATACAGCCTGGCATCCACTTCTAGGATGCAAGCTCCATGAAGACAGAACCTTGTCTGCTTTGTGCATTGCTCTATCTCCCACTACATGGCAATACCAGGCACAGAGCAGGCCCTCAATGAATATTTGATGGCGTTGAATGATTATTTGTTTGGAATATTGGCTGTGTCCCTTACTTAACTGGGTTACCTTTGTAACATTACTTAATTTCCATTTGCCTCAGTTTTCTCATCTATAAAATTAGGACAAAGCAGAATCAATCTCATTAGGTTGTTGTGAAGATTAAAATAACATATGTTGGCTGGGCATAGTGACGCATGTTCATAATCCCAACATTTTGCGAGGCTGAGGTGGAAGGAAATTTTGAGGACAGGAATTCAAGACCAGTCTGAGGAACAAAGCAAGACCCCATCTCTACAAAAATACAAAATATTAGCTGGGCATGGTTTCAAGTGCCTATAGTCCCAGCCATTTGGGAGGTTGAGGTGGGAGGATCCCTTGAGCCCAGGAATTTTAGGCTGCAGTGAGCTATGATTGTACCACCACACTCCAGCCCGGGCAACAGAGGGAGAACCTGTTTCAAACAAATAAATACAGAAAATAAAATAAAATATGTAAAGCACTCAAAAGAGCACTAATTAATTATTTATTATTGTTATTGAAAAAATAAATGAGCCACCTCATGTGAGCTTTATTATCAAGCAATCACTATCAAGAAACAAATGAATTTTAAAAAGGGCCCTCTGAAGATGACACTTTAACCAACAGAGAAATTCCAAAAAAAGAAAAAAGGGCATATCTGATTTTATGGTAAATGGTGGGTGAGTTTTGTGGTTCCCATCAAATTCTTCTCCAGGACTTGCTCCTCTTTCTAAGCATAAGGCTGAAGCTAATTCTATAAGGAAGAGCACACAGTGCAGTATTTGCCTGCAACTGTGGTCATTTAATCACTCAGTCTCTTTTCATCTATGAAATAGTAAGATGATATATACTGTATTATAATTACAGTATATTAAAAAATAGCTATATAAGCATATCTAAGTCAGAGAGTTAGATGAGATGTATACAACTTACATAAAAATACATTGCCTATATGAAGACTAGCAGGAAGTTAAGGTTGGCAGTGTTGTCTCTTTATTCCCACTCAATTACTTGGGTCCCTTCTAAGCTAGGTGCTAGGAAAGTATCACATGATGACTGTGGATGCTTGCAACACTGAGAATAAAACAGAACCCTGATCTCAAGGAGTCCAGAGCATGGAGGGAAGGCAGACCTGTAATCCAAGTGAACACTGCCATGATGGCAACCAGGGGACAAGCAAGAGTTCCCGAGGTTGCTGGGACCTGGACCATTACTAACTCCATCTGCAGTGAGTGGGGGGGTTGTTGGAGAGGGCTTCCCGATCTCAGCTGCTGTGACCCAGAGACTGGTCTTGTGGTCAGGAACATATCCAGGAGAGCAGGAGAGCTCTGAAACTGATCTAGAGTTTTGGCTCTGTTAGAGGTACACCTAAGCTGGCCCCGAGACATTCAAACCTCAATGAAACTCAAACCGAATGTGCTATTTTCCAACTTGTAAGCTGACCCTAGGGCCGCCTGTACTTCTCGGAAGTCCTCTAAATTGAAGATCTAGAGCCAGGATAAACCACTAGGTTTTCTTGGAATGCCCATTACTGCTGCAATCACCTCTTATCTGCCTGCCTGCTTCAAAGTATAAAGAAATTTTATACTTTTTGAGGCCCAGTGTAAACCTCCTCTCCTTCAAATTGCTTACCAGTCCCCTGTCCATGTTAATCTCCCCCAACCAACCATACCCTGCCCCTGATGTATTCTTTTAAAGTCACAAAATCCATCATACTTTTATTGCATAATTATTTATCTTGGCATATGTTTCTTACATTTGATAACACAAACCACTATAATAGAAAAAAATGGGAATGTGTTCTTTTTTGGAGGAAGAGGGGAATTTTCTGCTTTGTTTTCAGTGTTTCTCATAGAGTAGACACTTGAGCCACAGTTACAGACTCATACTCTGAAACAAAGGCCCTAAAAAATGAAATGAATACAGTATTTGAAATGGAACAGGTCTGGTGTTTAGGACAAAGGGAAAAAGGGGGCAGAACACATGAACATCTTTATATTGTAATTTAAGTAATGTAGGGAAGGAATTCCAACCAACTCTGGCACTATAATCTGCCTAAAGTTCTTTCCACTGGGCGCTAACCTGACTGGAGACTCATTTGGTTTAATCACGATTCTTTTTGAAAAAGTAAATATCACCTAGTGAGGTATCAGTCACTCATAGAAGGTATAAGATTATGTTTAAAGACAAGCAGATGCTAAGGAAAACATATGTTAAATAGTGAATCAATGAAACATTTGCTTCTTATTAGCTGAATAACCTTAGAAACAATCTCCCCCAACTCTTAGACCCTCAGAATATTGGCTCCAAACAGGGATAATGAAGCTTTTTTTCAGAGAACTGGGGTAAGGATATGGATAAGGTTTATGTGAAAGTGCATGAAGCAGTAGGAACTCATGTGGTAACTTCCTACTGTTCACATTGTGGGAACTCCCTGCAACATGAATAGCTAGTTTATCATTCATTAATTCATTACCTAATACCTATTTATCACATACCTACTATATGCCAAGTGCTACAGGTACAGTAGTAAACAAGAAAGAATAGTCCCTATTTTCATGATGGGAAAGATGCATATTTAGCAAATTGTAAAAAAATTAAATAATTGCTGCTGTGACATGTGAAGAAAGAACAATAGAGTACCAAAAGAGTGAATAACAGGGAGAGCCTTCCCTAATCTTTTGTGTGGTTGGTTAGAAAGGACTTCAGGAATGGGAATCCATACACGAGGGAAGAAGAAATTGTGGAACATGATGCTTCCTGGGTGATGCTTGTCCAGCCAAAGAACTGCTTAAGATAATAGAGTTTAAGGGCGGTAGGGAGGGCAGAGGTAGCGACTGGGATGGGCATGAGAACAGATAAGGAAAGTCTCTAAATTACAAGTGAAAGATGAGATATGGCTGCTGGGCATTGTCCCAGCACAGTCTTCTAAGACTAAAACAAGCAGCTATTAAGGTACCATCATATCTGAAATGTTAATAAATAAGATTTTTTTCCTTAAAAGCTCCTCAATTGTCCCTCCTCTGCTTCCTACCTCCCTCACTTTCATCCCAATCCCTGGGAAGCCTATACTCCTAGGCATAGGAGAAGAATATAACTGAGCAGAAAGCAAAGCACAGCAAAAATTTTCCTAGATAATGTTTCCGAAGACAAAGTCTTTAGGTGCAGAAAGCACTCCTGACATAAGCAAGTGTTTGAGACCAAGGGATGTAAGGAATGTTGAGCTTCCCAAATCAAGGAGATTGGGGAAGGTAGAGTTCCCCACAATGCCTTCGTCTCAACTCAAATGTACAAAATATCCCCCTGGCTTGGGGAAGGGAAAGAGAGAAGAGAGTTGACGACAAAACAACGAGAGTGAGTCTAGAGGGGGCACTTGTTCTGCCCCTAAAATGTGGCCAAGCCCAAGAAAGGTATGAAATCTCCAAAAAATAAAGAACCACTCCTTCCTTACAGAACCTCAAGGTGTTGGCAAAACCCTTGGGGATGTACTGGCTGAATGGCTGGTTGAGACACACATGGTGAGTCTCACATGCCCTGTGAAATGATCTGATAGTTCTTGTGCTCACAGACTCTACATGCAAGTAGTCAACAGAGCCAGAGCCAACAGGGCTAGACATAGGCACAAGGTGCATCAGGACAGCAAGCCACAGAGGCAAATGACCAAGTCCCAACAGGATAATAGAGACCTTGAAACTTCCTATTTCAGAGAATTGGGTAGAGGCTATTTAGGAATCATTAGGACATTGAAGACACTGAATTGACTGAGATGAAATAATACTTCTTTCATGAAATGGAGGTTTAGAGATAAAAAATAGTTGTTACATAAAAACTAAAAGTTATATGTTTGCATGCCTTAGTTTGTGAACTGAAATTCACACCTACTACACCTAGAGGTTCTTAGATGCCAGTTTTGCTTTTCCATCACCTGAGGTGTTCCCAGACTCCTTTATTTCAAGTTAAATTTCTGCACTTCTGTTAAGTCCCAGGATTACTGCAAAGATGCTTTCTAAAGGGAAAACAAATCATTAAAGATTTTGCTATTATTATTGTGAACCTATGTGTCCTGCTGTGAAGTGGCCTCCATTTAATAGGCTGCAAAAAAAAGATGAAAAGCACAGCAATTATTATCCTCCTCAGATGCAGGAACTGAGCTCAGGCCCCAGCAACTGGAAATCTGTATATATCCTGGTGTTGGCAAAGTTTTTAGCCGTTCTGCCTGGAGTCTTTCTTTGAAGTATGTCCAAATGGGACTTTGAATACCAGACACTAGCCACTCCTTGCTCTCTACTACAGGATTAAGAAACATGGTTTTGTTTGATGGCATGTCATCTAAGGTGGTTTTTACCTTTTAAATAAAAAAGATTACTCAAGCTTCAAAGCTAGTTGTTCCTTGGCAAAGGGTAATACAAATTCTTGGGGGAAGAGAAAAAGGATAAAAATTCTGAGTCTTTCTGGTTCCCTCTGGAGTTCCTTTTTAGGTCCCTTTCACCAATTAGCTCCCAAAGATCCTTGCTGACAGCAATTTATAGATGAAAATCCAAACCAAATGAGCCCCAGCTGTGGGACAAAGGCTTCCATGGTAAAGCGGGGAACAGATTAGAAGCTGGCTTAAACACACACACACGCACACACACACAAAAAAAAAAAAAAAAAAAAAAAAAACCTAACTATGGGAATTCAGCTAAGGAAACTCAAGGAGGTCTGGACTCCAGGGAATAAGTTCTGAGTCACTCCAGCCATTTCCCATCTCTCTCTGTCCTTTTATTCCTTTTTTTCTTTTTTTTTAAATCTGCATGGCCTGATCCTCGGGCTCTAACTCAATCTTTCTGCATGCTACATTGAGTCACTTGGCCTTGAAATCTGAGCATGGTTAAAAGTTGAAAATCATTCTAGGGTCTGTTTCTACCAACCTCCTGGTATACCATTATTTTGTCCTTATAAAAAGGAGATAAAAATGTCACAGGCAGAACTTGGAAGAAAAATGCAAGTAAATAGAACAATAAACTTCATAAATAGAAAGTGCTTTCAGAGTGTGTCCCAGGCAAGGTTATGCATGGTTTGAAAAGAACTGAATTTTAATAGACAAAATGTTGCACTCTAAATGCTTTTTACAATGGTAGCCCCGTTGTGACCAGCTTTTCAGTTAGCTTAGGAGAATTGTGTTTTTCATGTGATTTTGCCAAAACTTAATATCCATAGAAATGATACTGTGCTCAGGATACCTGAGATCAGACCGGAGGAATTTCTCTAAATAGCAATGGGACCAAAAGGTCATTGTGGTACCTGCAGAACATTAGAGAAGGTAGGGTTAGAAAAACTACACCAACAAAATGCTTGTATCTTTGCTGTATAAGTTTGCTAAGACTGCTATAACAAAATGCCACAGAATGAATGACTTAAACAACAGAAATTTACTTTCCCACAAATATGGAGGCTAAAAGTCCAAGATCGAGGTCTTGGCAAGTTTGATTTCTCCTAAGGCTTCTCTCCTTTGTTTGCAGATGGCCACCTTCTCACTGTGTTCTCCCGTGGTCATTCCTGTGTGTGCACACATCCCTAGTGTCTCTAAGTGAGTCTAAATGTCCTCTTCTTATAAGAACACCAGCCATATTAGATTAAGATCATTTTAAATTACTGTCTTCAAATACAGTCACATCCTGAGGTAACAGGATGTTAGGAGGTGGCACAACTCAGCCCATAACAGTGTCTTACACCAACATTTAATGCTACTGAGTATTATAGCCACAATCTACATAGTTGGGGTCTTAAAAGAAAGTAGGTCACACAGGTAACAATACTCAGATAATGAATAATCATAATTTGTAATCATGTTATTAAATCAATATATTTTCCCTGTGTATTGCAGAATATAATCTTGCCACCCACCCCTCACCCCCCAAAATCCCTATGGTATGGTAAGCTCTGTGGCTGTCAACCAGCAAGCTCTGTCTCCATGTGGTCTAAGGACTGGAAGTAAGGAATGCCTGATACAAGTGGCAAGGGTGCAGTGAAAGGAGGGTGGGGAGCACTCGGAATCCCTGTGGCCCCTCTTTCTGCCCCACAGGTCTCTTCCTAATTCTCTCCACTCCCAAAAAATGGAGATTTCTAAGGTTGACTTCTAGAAATAGATGGTGCTATAATTCTTACACATTCCATCCAACTCAATAGATCAAGAATGTATTAAGCAAATATTTTGGACCAGATACTATGTCAAGCACTGAAGGTGACAAAGAACCTGGTTTGAATGAGGCTTTGACCTCAAAGAACTCTTTTTCTTGTAGAAGGGAATGATTCCAATAAAGATAACCAACTATAATGTAAGGCAGAACAGAATGAATGTAGGAAGTTAGAAACAAATACTATGTGTAGTAGTACTTCAGTGAAAAACAAGAAACAAATACTGCTTAGAATATATAAGAGGAAGAGTTCATCTCCAGTTGGGGCTGTCAGAAAAAGCTCCACAGGAAAGCTGGAAGATGGGCTTTGATAAAGGTATATGACTCTGATAGAGAAGTTGGGAAATAGAGAAAAAAAGAACATTTCATGAGACAGGAAAAACACATTGTATGTAGTACAAGCAGGAAAATATAGATGCGAGCCATATTTTACCTTGTTTGGATATCAGTTAGTGTTAATTTAGTAGACAATGGGGAGCTATTGAGGTTTTTAGGAAAGGTGTCAGGCTGTCTTCATTTTGTTTTATAGAGATTAATCTAACAGCAATATATGTAATGGGTTGGAAGGGGAGTCTGGAGAAAGGGGTACTGGATTAGAGGTGATTGAAGTAGCTAAGAAGAATTAATACAAGGCCAAATTCTTGGCCACAGTGAAAATGGGGAAAAGGAAGTCGACTTGAGAGAATCTTTCAGACATTTGGCGTTAAACACAAATTGGGCTAGGGTGGCAAAGTCGAGAAAAAGTACTTCCTATATGACAAAATGAACAGAGAATTTTATAGAAGGAAGAGATGACAAAAAGTGTGGCACATAGTCTTTCAAAGACGGCTGTGTTCAGTCATTCTTGCATTGCTATAAAGAAATACCTGAGACTGAGTAATTTATAAAGAAAAGAGATTTTGATTGGCTCCCTGTTCTGCAGGCTGTACAGGAAACATGACCCCGGCATTTGCTCAAGTAGCTTTCACTCATGGCAGAAAGTGAAGTATGAGCAGGCATGTTACATGGCAAAAACAAGAGCAAGGGAGGTGGGAGGTGCCACACAGTTTTAAAGGATCAGGGAGAACTTACTCCACGAGGACAGCAGCAAGCCACGAGGCATCTGTCGCCATGATGTAAACACCTCCCAGCAGGTCCCATTCCAACATTGGGAATTACAATTAAACATGAGATTTGGTGGGGACATATATTCAAACTATCTCTATGGCCCCAGACAGTCTCTCTTCTCCTCGTACCAGCATGTTACTACTCACCCCAAGAGTTGTGGCATATTTCCCCTCCCCTTGAATGTGGGCTGGCCTCGAGACCTACTTTGGCATGTAGATTGTGCCTGATGTGACATTCTAAACTTCCTAGCACAGTTCTTAAGAGAAGAGATCTCCTCTTGGAACCCAGCTGCCACAAGGGAAGGAAGTGTTGACTAGGCTGCTGAATGATTAGAATCCAAATGAGAGAAATTCTGAAGGAGGAGATCATCTTAGAGATTTTTCCCAGCTGAGTGAAGACCCTAGATAGGATCAGCAGAAGAACTGCCTTGCTGATCCTCACTCAACCCAGAGAATTATGAGAAATAATAAACCATTGTTGTTTTAAGCCACTAAGTTTTGAAGTAGCTTGGCACACAGCCATAGATAATGAAACATAGGGTTAAGCCCATAGGGAACCTGTATTCATCTGCTTGGGCTGTCATAAAAAAATACCACAGACTTGTGGCCTAAACAACAGCTGTGTATTTTCCCATAGTTCTGAAGGCTGAAAGTCCAAGATCAAGGTGCCAGCATAGTTGAATTCTGATGGGGCTCTCTTCCTGGTTTGTAGATGACACATTCTCTTTCTGTCCTCACATGACCTTTCCTCTGTGAGCACCAGAGAGAGAGAGAGAGTTCTCTGGTGTCTCTTCTTACAAGGACATTAAACCTATCAGATCCAGACCCTACCCTTATGACATGGTTTAACTCAGTTACTTCCTCAGAGATTTCATCTCCAAACACAGCCACACTGGGGGTTAAAGCTTCAACCTATCAACTTGGGGGGACACAAACATTAAGCTCATAATATAAAACTTCTAAGTAAAAGAGTTTTTTTTTTTTCTAGAGGCAAGAGCGAAAGATAGGTGGATTAAACTCAAAATTGTCAAGGCTTAGAATCGCCACACAACCCAGCACAGTGCCTACTACATTGGATGAGCTCAAGAAATCTCACTGAACAAAGAGAAAAATGAATTACTTGATAACTTTTAGGCAGAGCCTCAAAGTATAAAGGTTGTTTCAAGGACAGTTTTATGGGTAGTACCATGTCTCAGGGAAGAATCAACTGATTCTCTGAAATAAGCTAGCTGAGAATTCTTAAAGAGGATCACCTATAGGCCAGGCACATTAGCTGACGCCTGTAGTCCCCACACTTTGGGAGGCCTAGGCAGGTGGATCACGAGGTTAGGAGATCGAGACCATCCTGGCCAACATGGTGAAACCCCGTCTCTACTAAAAATACAAAAATTAGCCAGGCATAGTGGCATGTGCCTGTAGTCCAAGCTACTCAGGAGGCTGAGGCAGGAGAATTGCTTGAACCCAGGAGGCGGAGGTTGCAGTGAGCTGATATTGTGCCACTGCACTCCAGGGTGGGCGACAGAGCAAGACCCTGTCTAAAAAAAAAAAAAAAAAAAAAAAAAGGATCACCTACAATTATATATGAGTGGTATATGGAAATACGTATACAAGATGTTAACATGGAATACCTGGAGGAGGAGTGGATGGTCAGTGTGAATGGAGAAAGAGGGATGGAGAGGAAAAAGAGCCAAACCAAACAGGAAAAGAAAGGTGACACTAAAAGCTACATAATAAGATTTTATATATGCATTTATGGAAAATAATATGTAATTGTTTTCGTATTTTTAAATGACAAGGACCACCCATCCAGAAGGAGTATATGAATGATTTCTTCCAAATATAAGTCACAAAATAAACAGAGATAAGTTGTCACTGTGATAGAAAAGATCAAGTCTTCAAATTGCAGATAGTAAGCCCAATCTCAAGACAGAATTAATAAAAGATGGTTTGTGAGCACATACAAAGGGCCCATGGGCTTGTCTAATAGAATCCTGCCAAACTGGCTTCATTTTCTCTTTATCCCATAGACATAGTATACTTTGATTTCAGCAAAGCATTTGAAATATTATTCAGTAACAATTTTGTGGGCAAGATTAAGAAATAGCTGGTTTAAATAGATCCTGCTATTGTGGGAAGGAAGATTTGTAGTAGTTTGGCACAGGAGTTGTCCTGGGCCCTGTCCAGGAAGTTATTTTGTGAATATCTTAAAGATTTTTTAAAATTCTCAGATTTCCAGACAATAAAAAGTAGTGAAGTCTTACTAAAATGCTGGACCGAGATCTTAACAGGTTGCAAGAATGGATCTTCACTGAAAAGCTATAATTTAATAGGAAAAAATATAAAAGTCATACATATTATTTTAACATAGGTTAAAATAATAGTATTGAGCAGATTTTGTTTAAGTATGGTTTGTGTGAAAAAATAAACAAAAGTTACTTGTAGTTTGGCTGACAGAAGGCTCAATGTAAGTCATGTGTCATTTAACCCTAGGAAGTTAATAATCTCTTTCACTACTTTCCTGGACATGTAGGTTCAGACAAAAGGAGAATAATAGGCCACTGGTTTGACTGCATCTGGAATATCATGTTTCATTTTGAACAAAGGGGAAAATCAGGTAGTGGAGATGAAGGAAGCCACATCATATGTAGAATAGTGAAGAACTAGAATTTCTATGCTATATGGTAAATTGCAGCTGTTCATTCACCACCACTACTAAATACAAAGATCTGATATTTTAAGCTTGTTAATGGTCCCCATCTTGAATTATTTGTTGCCTTTCCCCTTCTCCACCTCCCAATCTTCCCAGCTTCTGACCTTATGATACTTTTCTTCCTGGTAAAGGACATTATTTACTCATTGATTCAATTCACACATATTTATGGATCACCTGCATTCTAGACAAATTTTCTAGGCATTTGAGAATCAGTGAACAAAACAAACAAAAATCTCTGGTATCATGAGGCTCACATTTTAGAAGAAAGTGACAGACAATAAACTGACATTATAAATGTATATATTTCATGGTATGTTAAAGGTTGATAAATGCTGTAGAAGAAAGGAATGAATAGAATCTACAAACGGGTTCAAGGGCAGTAGGAATAAGGTGGAAGCATTTGCAATTTTAAGTGGTTTTGTCAGGGCAGGCCTCTTTGAGAAGGTGATATTTGAATTAAGTCTTGAAGGAGGTGAAGGAGTTACTCACATGGCTGCATGGGAGCAAAGCATTTCAGTGAAAAAGCCCTAAGCACTGTGTGACTAGAAGGGAGTAAGAAGAAAGGTTATCAGGAAATCAGCTCAGAGAGATAATGGTGCCAGGTAAGAACTTCAGCTTTTACTCTAATTAAGGCGGGAATCCATTGGTGGGTTTTGCTCCTCTAATCCATTAGAGAAGCAACGTGATCTGACTTACATTTCTAAAAAAAAACCAATCTAGCTTCGTTGTGAAGGACAGATTCTAGAGGAGCAAGATGGGAGCCAAGATAACAGTTACAAGGCAATGGCATTGATCCAGGTGAGCATCAATGCCACTCACATCAGCACAGTAGCAGTGTAGGAGGTAGAAAGGTAAAGCAAACGAGACTTCCTGAATGTTTAGATGTGAGACTGAGTTTTTTCAGCCTGAGCAGCTTAAAGGATGAAGCTGCCATCAAATGAAATGGGTGAGTGTGCAAATAGAACAGCTTTGAGGAAGAAGATCAAAAGTTCAGTCTGGGATATATAAAGTTGGAGTTGTCTATTAGACCTTCACATGGAAATGTCAAGGAGAGAGTTTATTACATGAGGTCTAGACTACAGATATAAATGTGGAAGTCTTTGAATGTAGGTGCCATTTTAAGCCATGAGACTGAATTATAGCATCAAAAAAGTGAGTGTAGGCAGGAAAGTGAAGAAGATCAAGGCTGAACTCTGGGGCTCTGACAATAGGAAGTCAGGAAAAATAGAAAGATGCAATAAAGCAGAAAACGAGAGTCTAACATGTAAAAAAAAAACACTAAGATACTGCAGTGCCATAGAGGCCAAGCAAAGAAAGCATTTCATGGAGAAGGGTGTGATGAACTGTGTCAACTGCTGCTGATAGGTCATGTCAGATGACCACAGAGAATTGACCATTGGCTTTAGCACTGTGAAAGTCATTAGTGTGTTTGATGACAGCAGTCTAGTGGAACGGTCAGAGACAGAGTCAAATTAAAGTGGATTCAAAAAGGAATAGAAAAAAAGGAATTTTAAATGTTGCTACAAATGCACAATCACTAGAAGAAGTGGGGTCAAGGAAAGATTTTTTTTAAGATGGGAATGATAACAGAATGTATGATTGCAGCTAAGAATCAGTAGAGAGTAAAACTTGATAATGTAGGAAAGACAAGAAAAATATAGCTGGAGTGATGTTTTTGGTAGATAAGAGTTGATGTGATCTAGTGAAAAAGTGGAGATATTGGTCATAATGAGGACACAGAAGTTCATCCATGGAAGCAAGTGGGAAGGCAAGTGATGCCTTCCCACTAGAGATGCTGTCATTGGTTAGATGGGTTAGTGAGAGTCTGAGAAAGTTCTTTTCTGGTTGCTTTGATTTTTCTTAGATGTGGCACTTGACTCTGATTCATTCTTAAACTGAGATATTAAGTATCTCAATTGTAATGCTGTCAGTATCACAGGAAAATGGCTTCCTTATCCAGCTAGCCCAATGACCTCAAACCTCCATGCAGAGCCTTTGGCACAGAATCCTTGTCTGGTCTATACTAGCCACCACAGGAGTGACCCATAACGTTTGTACATCCTAGAAAAGAGAAGATACATAAGGAATACCACTAGATATACTTTAGTATTTGACTCATTTGTATTTTATGTAGTTTTAACAAGTAGAGTGAGCGTAAAAAACAAACAAACAAACAACAACAACAACAAAATCCAAGCTGTGAAGTTAGAACCCATAGTCCCTTTGTTTTCCTTGTCCTCATCTTCCTACCCTCACTTTCTCTAGCTTCATTCTAAGCATAAGAGTGGTCCACCACTCCACCATCACTCATAAGATGACTTGCTGTATCATTTTTACTATGCCGCCAGTGTAGAGAAGCAATGATGATCACTAGGAAGAAAACGAGATTAGAGACTCCACCCTCCTCACAGGACCTACTCCGAGGGGGCTCCTTGGCTGTCTTAACTGAGTCTTGTGAATAATGCAGTTTCTTCAGAAGGCTTTTGTAATATCAATTATGATAGAGGAGTTTGAATCTAAAAAACTGCCTGAAACTAGATCATCTGATTAGCCCTAGTCATTAATTAAAATGCCACAATATTAATAATGGGTCATGGCCTTATCTCTGCTCAACCCACATCAAAACGGAATTTAGTTTTCATTGTTCACACATACATAGTGGAGTGGCAAAAGAGCTGATCACTAATTTGGTGTAATTAAAAGGAGGCCTACAGGCTTCTCAAGAATATCTCCTGCAGTTTCCTGAACATGGTACTGTTAATGACAGTTATTTGGGTTAAGTTTTTATGTCTCCAAATAGCCTCCATTAAAAGAAAAGGCACAACCAAAAAAGAAGCTCATTAAGATGGCCACTCTCAGTAATATATTCCAGTGATTAGCTCATCAAATTAGCAGTCTGCCACCAATGTCAATGAATTGCCATGTGACTATGTGACAATGAGTACAAAACTTTCAAAGAGTTGGAAAGGAAAGGTCAGGAACCTGAAGCAAAATGTGGGATATCGTTATAGGGAAGGAGCCTGAGGCACATGAGGATGCTGGGCTCCTAACAAAGGAGGTGAGGTAGAATGTTATCTAGCACCTGGACACATGAGTCTCCACAATTAAACTCCAACATTCCAATTCACTGTGCAATCAGAAGATGCTTTACTGATGATGATAAGGCAGTTTAGACAGAGGAAATAAGATTAGAGAATAAGCCTTCTCTGGTGTAAACAGCCAGATCTCCAAATAATCAGCCTTATTTAATCATTTGATAAATGCCTAGAAGAAGACTGTGTCCTAAACTCCTAAGTTTGAGAAAAGCCGTAAGATCTTAAGGTAAATGCAAACTGACAGATTGATTAGGCAGGGAAAATGAAGAAAATTAATATTCCAGATGAAATCATTCAGGTTAGTACTGCTTTTAGAAGAGGGGCAAGTTATATTCACACAGATGAGTGACATTTTACACTAGCATGTTTAATGCTGTCTCTCCCTGTGTAATCTCATGTACACCTGAGACTTCTCTCAAGCATTGCCTCTGTTATTCGTGCAGCCAATAGCTGGTTGATGGTGATCTGCTAAGTGAACATTTCTCTAACAAAATGTCCCAGGAGCCTAACATACTAAAGTGTGAAGACAGAGGAAGAAAAATGGGTGGTGTTCTGACTTATTCTTAGGGAATACAGCATTTCACCAATCTTTTTCACCCATTGAACAGCCCTTGGCAAAACTACAAAAGTCATGGGCATGTTGTCTGTGAAGCTGGAAAAGTAGGGGAGGAAATGGACAGAAAGCTCAGCCCTTCAGTTATGATTGTAAACATCTTCTGGGTAGATGTCCCTGAGGTATGGAAATGAGAAAGAAAGATTAATAGGTCATGATCTAATCAAGAACATATTTTTATTTAAAAGCGTAACTAATAAATAAAGAATGTAGTAAACTCATTTCAAATGAATAGGCATAGCAAAGACAAAAAAATACCATTCAAAACTACAAACTTTGAAGCATAAGTTGAAGTTTTTTTTTTACCTCCAAATAATTGCTACTGTTATTCTGGTTTTCATTTTATATTGAGGAAAACTTTGAACTTGCACTCTTATAATGAGTGTTCATAAATTCCTGACCTTATAGTTGTGCACTACTTTTTCTTAACCAAGGTTTAACTGCTTTAGAGTAATATCAAAGGCATTTAAGCACCTATTTGCAGTTAACCAAGGAGTAGGCATTAATTTGCCTCCTTATACTCATGATTACCTCTGCTTCTTACCAGTCAGCCATGGCATCTCCACTGGAAATGCCTGACATTCCTACTATCAGGTTCATTCTTTGCCCAAACTCTGACTTCCTTTTCTTTGTCCTTCTCTTTCCTTTCCTATCACTCTCCCTAGATAATATTGTCCAAATTGTACTCATGTGTAGATGATGCCCAAATATGCAAATCAAGCCAAAATTCCCATTTTTCCAGGCCCTCACAGCTAACTGTCTTTGAATATTTCTCTTTAGATGGCCCGTCTGTATCTCAAGCTGAATGGCTCTAGAAGGAATGTAACATATCCATTCCAAAATATGTTGTTGTGTGACATCATCTTCCAAGATAATCACTTTCAAAATCTTAATGTCATCCTTGAGTCAACTTATCATTGTCCACATCAAGTAAATTTTCACGGCCAATAATTTTTTCTTTCCCAATCGCTCTTGCATAAGCTTCCAACTTTTCACTTATATGGGCCCTGCCCATGTGCAGGTTCTTGTTTCTCTCACGGGGACCCCATTATCATAGTTTAACTGGTTTCCCTGTTCCCCTGCCTTCTGTATCTGTCCCTTTCCCTCTGCTATCAGCAGTAATTTCCTTTCTCACTCCTGCTAAACTTTCCACACATAAAATTAAAATCTAACCTGGTATACACTGACTCCAATCTTTCCTCCTACTACAATTCTACCTCATCCTCATCTGTTGAAATAACAACCACACCAGTTAGTCAGCATGGACTAAGTTATGCTGTAATAATCATTTCAAAATCTCAGTGGATTTCAGCAAATATTTGTTTCTTAGTTATGATACCAGTTCTCTACTCCATGTCGTCTTCATTTTAGGTCCCAGAGGAAAGAGCCCCTGCCTGGAACCTGATGGTCCTGTGACAGAGAGAAAAAATTGATGGCAAAACTATACAATGGCTCTGTGAGCTTCTACATACATTTAATTGTAAATAAAACAAACGGCCAAGCAAAACAAATGGCCAAGCCTGGCATTAATGTAGTAGGAGGGCTAATTCCTAGACCTCCAAAACATATCAGCAAGTATTTTGAACAAAGAATACAATCTACCACACCATCATTAAAGGTACACCAAAAATCCCAGCATGTTTTTGGTGTCTTGATTCTTTTCCTAGACCAAGGTATCTCAACCTTACTACAATGGACATTTTAGACTAGATAATTATTTGTTGTGGGTGCTGTTTGTGCATTACAGGGTGCCTAGCAACATCTCTAACCTTTACCCAATAATAGCCAGTAGGCTTCATACACACTCACTCAGTCAAACTGGCAATCAAAATGGCATCAGACCTTGGGAAATGTTTATTCCCCGGAGGGGCAAAATCACCCCCAATTGACAACCACTGCTCTGATCTATGAGTCATTAAAGAACAGCAATGATGTCTTAGTCATTGCTCCATCTTCATGGCACTAACCACTATAAATGGTATAAACTTAATAATTGTAATATAATAGAATGGAAATTACAAAATAGAATCTTCTTTATTCAAAACTTAAGGGCAATATTTGTATCTTGAATGTCTTTTGAGAAAAACATAAACTTCGGAGACAACTAATTTAGATCCTAGCTTCTCCACTCTAAAAATCTGGGAAATTTGCTTATCTTCTCTAAGCCTAAGCTTCTTTGTCTTTGTAATGGAGACAACAGCATCTCCCTTGCAATTTTATGGTGATAAGCCAATGCATATTACTTGGCATACGGCATGTGCTCAATAAATGTTGTCTATCAGCAGCAGCAAGAGGAGCACTTTCTCCACCACACATAAAATATGAGATGTTTAAAATAACATTTGTTGTCCTTTGGCATGGAAATGCCAAAAGTTACTCTCAGAAAGAGAGCAGCATGGTTCCATAAAATACTGCCTGTGTTTGTTTCTCCATAAATAAGACTTGTTGTCAAGAAACTTGAGCTCAGTGGATTGCCATAAAACACAGAAGCTTGGCTATGAGCAACAGGTTTTTGTGGCACTTTCCTGGATGTCAGCAGAATCTTACACATCAGGCAGCAAAGTGCAAAACATATGCCCTCAGCAACTTGCCAAAAACCAATAAAAGGAATCAATAGCAAATCCAAAATCGAGGCAGGCAGCCGCAGTTTGGGGCTGCAAGCCCCCATAAATTCACATGGAAATGCACTTTATTTTAGCAAGAACCTGACTAAACAAGACCATTTCAAATGATAAAAAGAACATTCATATAGCTACATATCATACAGTCAGGAACATCAAAATGACAAATCTCTTCAGAATTTTTTAAATCCAGTCATTTGGAGCAATATATGTTGACAAGTCCATTGGTTTTGCAGTTAGAAAATGTTAACTCAACAGAGCAGAACTGGCTTTTTGGTAAGAGAGTGGCACATTGGGAGATTATCAAGACATGTGGCATTTTATATCCAGGTGCAAAATATTTCCTTTGTTTTCAGGTTAAGAAGTTCGTGGCATGGTAATGACAAGTTTAAAATACACAGAAAGAGAAGAAAAGTCTCCATTTATAAAACACAAGTTATACAGTCTTTTTTTAAATTAATGTTATTCATTGTCCAGCATAACTAAATGGGAAGGATGTGTGGCTTTGTATGTTTTATTTAAAAAAAATAATAATTATGAGACTTTCAATCTGGTGAAAAGATTTAGATCCCAGGCCCTGGAGGCTAAAACACTTCCCAGCACCAGCACCAAATGCTGTTGTTGCTGCAGCCACGGTAAGGAGCTTGCATTTTTCTGTTGGAACTCAGATTTCAATCCAAAGACCATTGTGCTTCAAGCCTATTTCTTCAGTAAAACCGGGGTCAGCCAGATCAAAACATTAAGCTTGTTGACCCTGCACATCAACACTCAGAAACCCGCTGCCACAAAGGTCTGGTCCCAGCACCGTAAACTGATCTCTTCCTCTGCAGCAAGAGCTGCAAACCATGTAATCCTCCCAGGTACCTGCCTGCCATCTGGCCTGAAGGCCCGCTCCCTCCTTGCAAGCAGTATTGTAACCAAATGACTTTTCAGCAACAATGCACTCTCCACTCTAAAATGTATTTTCTTCACTTGCAACATTCCTAATACTGATGGGGAAGTTTGGCTTAATGAGCCCCAAAGGGCAGCCTTTACATAGCTTACTGAATTCTACTGAGATAATTAAACCAGATAGCACAAACCTTTATTTATTTTTGCAGATATAAAACAAAGAGTGATTTTTTAAATTTAATTTAATTTTATTTTATTATTATTATACTTTTAGTTTTAGGGTACATGTGCACAATGTGCAGGTTAGTTACATATGTATACATGTGCCATGCTGGTGTGCTGCACCCATTAACTGGTCATTTAGCATTAGGTATATCTCCCAATGCTATCCCTCCCCACCCCTCCCCGCACCCCACAACAGTCCCCAGAGTGTGATATTCCCCTTCCTGCGTCCATGTGTTCTCATTGTTCAATTCCCACCTATGAGTGAGAATATGCGGTGTTTGGTTTTTTGTTCTTGCGATAGTTTACTGAGAATGATGATTTCCAATTTCATCCATGTCCCTACAAAGGACATGAACTCATCATTTTTGATGGCTGCATAGTATTCCATGGTGTATATGTGCCACGTTTTCTTCATCCAGTCTATCATTGTTGGACATTTGGGTTGGTTCCAAGTCTTTGCTATTGTGAACAGTGCCGCAATAAACATACGTGTGCATGTGTCTTTATAGCAGCATGATTTATAGTCCTTTGGGTATATACCCAGTAATGGAATGGCTGGGTCAAATGGTATTTCTAGTTCTAGATCCCTGAGGAATCGCCACACTGACTTCCACAATGGTTGAACTAGTTTACAGTCCCACCAACGGTGTAAAAGTGTTCCTATTTCTCCACATCCTCCCCAGCACCTGTTGTTTCCTGACTTTTTAATGATTGCCATTCTAACTGGTGTGAGATGGTATCTCATTGTGGTTTTGATTTGCATTTCTCTGATAGCCAGTGATGGTGAGCATTTTTTCATGTGTTTTTTGGCTGCATAAATGTCTTCTTTTGAGAAGTGTCTGTTCATATCCTTCACCCACTTTTTGATGGGGTTGTTTTTTTCTTGTAAATTTGTTTGAGTTCTTTGTAGATTCTGGATATTAGCCCTTTGTCAGATGAGTAGGTTGCGAAAACTTTCTCCCATTTTGTAGGTTGCCTGTTCACTCTGATGGTAGTTTCTTTTGCTGTGCAGAATCTCTTTAGTTGAATTAGATCCCATTTGTCAATTTTGGCTTTTGTTGCCATTGCTTTTGGTGTTTTAGACATGAAGTCCTTGCCCATGCCTATGTCCTGAATGGTAATGCCTAGGTTTTCTTCTAGGGTTTTTATGGTTTTAGGTCTAACATTTAAGCCTTTAATCCATCTTGAATTAATTTTTGTATAAGGTGTAAGGAAGGGATCCAGTTTCAGCTTTCTACATATGGCTAGCCAGTTTTCCCAGCACCATTTATTAAATAGGGATTCCTTTCCCCATTGCTTGTTTTTCTAAACAGAGATATAGATCAATGGAACAGAACAGAGCCCTCAGAAATAACGCCGCATATCTACAACTATCTGATCTTTGACAAAGAGTGATATTATGTTATGTGCAACTAACATTCCATAAGCAAAGCATTTCCAAACACTTTACAAACTTAATAATTTAAAATTTAGGCCCCAACTCAGAAATTAGTACTTGCTTTGGTCCAGATTCTGGAGTTGTCATGTGATATTTTGTAAAAATTTACAGAAAATAAATACAAAAATCTTCATTCATGCATACATTTAGGGAATAAATATTTATTCCACACCCACTTTTTGTGCTAGCCACTATTCTGGGCATCCAATTGTAGTAAGGTTCTAAGATCAATTTCAAGTTGTGATTTAAATATTTAAGATAAACAAATAGTAACAACAAATATATATGTATATATATATATATATGTATGTATATATATATGATTTAGACTAAAAAATATAGACTGACAGTTTCTATTTTTTGTCTATTTTCCCTGACCTCACCACTCCATCATGGGTAATCAGCCAGAAATGTGCACTTTTTTGTGTGCTTTTTGTTTTATGTATTTTATGACTCTTTCAACTGTGGAAAGATTCGCAAAGTAGAGTAAGAATTAGTTTTCAGGAAGTAGTTTTGACCTGCAAATCAAAAGCAGAGGCCTATCAATATGGCTGCTTCTTCAGTGCTGAAGCAATTTGCATAAGAAAAAATTGTTTAAACTTCAGGTAAAAAGCACTGGAATTTAGTGCATTGCTATTCCAGAAAACTTTTCATAAAAAATGGGACAATTTTCATTGTCAAAAAGTTTTCTTAAAACATTGAGACAAAAAGATTTAAAGAAAACATTTGTAACAGGGAAAAACTGGCTAATTCTTTTTTCTTTTTTTTTTCATGTAAACTAAAGAATACATAACTTTCTCATACACAGTTTTTTCATTTCTTTTGTACAAATGTTTAAAAGATTGCTTAAACTACCCTATATGTTTTTAATTTTCCATCATTTTCTATCTTAGTTGCCAAAGCCTTGTCATTTGTTCTCTTTGGGAAGAGGACTGAAAATGTGTTAGATGAGAAAATAAGAGAGGGTTAAATATTGCCTCTTCCTCTTCTCTTCTTTCCTCATTCCTAATTGATTTCTTCTGGGAATCAGTGGATCCTATTGATAATCCCGGGACAGGCTTCTGGCAAGTCAGTGTTAACCAGCAGTATCACAAAGCAATGCTGGACTGCTCTACACAACAGCAAGCACCAGATGGAAAAGTGAAACACTTAAACATCTGGAAATTCTCAGCAAATTGTTTCACCTGAACAAATTATCTGAATTATTAGAAACGAAGTTTTTGCTTTCCACTTGGATGTGTGTTTTTATAATAGTTGTTGGCCTAGAAAGAATGTCTTAGTGAACCTACAATGACCTCCTCAGTTTAGCTTTCTCCAAGAGGAAGACATAAATTAACCAAGGTTGATTGGGATAATAGTATTATAACATCAACTATTTTGATACCTTTCATCACAGCAGGTAGAGATGCAAGAAAGATAATTGGCATGCAAAGACAGGTGTGATGAATGCCCTATCTTGCGCCGTTCTACCATGTTTCTCTGCCTTAAACATTATTAGCAATTTTAGCCACACACACACGCGCGTGCGCGCGCATCTCAGAGATGTGTTTAAGTCAAATGTCAATAAGAGAAGATTAAGTTATTACATTTAGTGACAATTTCCACTATAGAATTTACCAAAGTACCTTTTCAACTGTAATGTCAGCTTAAGTGGGACAAATTTCACTTTGGAAAATATTAACAGTAACCATATTTTTGGCTGGAGTTTATTGACATCAAGACACTCTACTGATGAGGACTATACATATCAGAAAGCTCTCCAAGGAAGACCCTGTATCCAATTTTGGGAATCGGAGGGCCCGAAGGTGAGCCTGAGGCAGGCAAGTGCTGATATCTGAGCCCTGAGTCACAGATCCACATGCTGATCTGAGTCAATGTTAAGTGATCTAGGAAGCCAGGTGCAGTCTCAGGGAATGGGGCTGAGAGCAACTAGACTAGGGAAACCAGAGAGCAAATTATGGCTAGAATCTGGGCCCAGAAGGAAAATGCAGTGAGGAGAAACCCAGTCAAAGGCAAATGAAGCAGATGACTATGAATATTGAAAAAGGAAGCTGCAATAGGATCCAACTGTTACATGGCACATGGCAGCAGGCCATGCACTCACACCAGACACCGAAGACTGGGTTTCACACTACATTCACTGATAAGAACACAGCCCCTGGCTCCTGCCAGTCCCACTCCTCAATGGTTCAAAGCGCAGGCAGGGTAGAGGCAGACATTCAGAGCAGCTCCACAGCCCCTTATCCAAAACGTTTGGGCTAAATGTGTTTTGGAGTTCAAATGTTTCGGATATTAAAAGGCACACAACAATTTGTATGGATCTCTGAAGGAATGATGCTCAGTGAAAAATGCCAATCACAAAAGTTTCCATAATGTATGATTCCATTTATCCAGTATTGTTGAAATACCAGATGATAGAGAACAGATTAATAGTTGTCAGGGATCAGGAAGAGAGGCAGTGAAGGTGGTGGCTGTGACTATGACAGGATAACACAAGGGATCCTTGTGATGAAAACTGTTCTGCATCTTGATGGTGGTGGTCACACAAGTTTACATGTGACAAAATTGCACAGAATTTTACTACACAAAGACACACACACACAAAGTGAGTGTATGTAAAACTGGTGAAGTCCAAATGAAGTCCATGAATTTTACCAATGTCAATTTCCTGGTTATGATATTGTACTATAGTTTGCAAATATTACCAATGGAGGAAATTAGGTGAATAGTATACTATATCTCTGGGTCATTTCTTACAACCACATGTGAATCTATAATTCTCTCAAAATACATTTTAAGGGAAACATTTTAACAGGCAATAACATTTTAAAAGTGCATATTTGGTATATTATGTAACATTCCAAGCAGTGTCAAACACGTTAATATTTCTTCAGCAAAGTGTGTGACTATTCACATCAAGTGAAACGTAGATTATAAAAAGCTACCTGTCCACTTGGGTCAGGTGTTGTGACCACATGAGTTCAGGTTTAGTCAGGTTTTGCTGCCAAATTAGCCATAAAAACACTTTTTACTTTTTCAGAGATTTTTGGATTTTGGAAGTACAGATAAAGAATTATAAACCCATGTCCAGCTCTGGCCACAGAGGATTGGTAACACTGACTAATTTGTTTCATATCTTCTGTTTCTGCTTTCTTACTTCATGTTCTGTAGAGAAAAAGTGGGTGGGGATTGCAATTTTTTAATATACTTTCATCACAGAAGGAGGTGAGAAAGAGCTGTTCTTATGCACCCTTTCGAGAAGTTAGACAGCAATTTACAGGGTAGATCTGGCAGAGGAAGGCTATGGAAAGAAAGACAGGATCAGCAGGGAACAACAGGACACTTCTTTAACATCTCCTAGAGTTTCTCCATACTACCACTTTGTTGTTTGATTGGAAACAAATTTTCAAAATGTTTTGAAGTTCTTAAATTTTAAAATAGTCAAAACATATATGTAAACAATATGCATTCATTTAGAATTAACTAGCTGACATTTTCTATCAGTTTGTATTATGCACTTTTCTGTTCCTTTTCACTGCAGTGGAGAGATTTGACCCTATCTGAAATATTTGATCATAATTAAATACTTCATGGGTGTAACAGCTAGTCAGCATTAAATAAGGTTAGGAGTTCAAAATGAGCAACGGATCTCATCAAATTAAATTAGAATTCAAACAATATGAAAAGAACCTAATTTATTCACATTACCTGAGTCTCAAGTGTTAATCTACTCTGCATTGTTCTACACACTGCAGTTAGAATTATCCTATGAAATATAAAGATGACAATCTCTCTCTCTTTTGTTCTCCTTAGTACATACAGAACAGTGTTTGAGCTCTCTAGGGTTAAAGAAGATGCCCACAATAAGCTGGCTGCAGTTGAGCACAGCTGAGAGTCACATGTCTCTCCATTCTGCCCATTCCAGACTATGCCCCTGATGCATCATTGATGTCCAGTTTTCTAAGCAGGCCATGCTCTCTCATCTCCATGCTTTTGCATATGTTCCTCCCTTGGTGTGGAACACCATTCTCCCCATCGTTTA
This sequence comes from Pongo abelii, assembly GCF_028885655.2. Classification (NCBI taxonomy): domain Eukaryota; kingdom Metazoa; phylum Chordata; class Mammalia; order Primates; family Hominidae; genus Pongo; species Pongo abelii. The sequence continues at coordinate 121,786,975 of NC_071988.2, read as the reverse complement.
CCTGGACAACTGCTTTGATCCTGGAAGGTGCCATTTTTTTTCCTGGATGCCTCTGGGATCTCTCCTCTCCTGTATCCAACAGGATGCAGGGCTAAGAACCCATGAGCACCTATCAAGAAACTTATCATGCTACAATATATTGTACGCCCCTTAATGTGGGCAACTGAATGTTTCTACTTCCTCAAAGCTTAGTATAATGCCTAACATAAAATAGCTACTCAATAAATAAATAAACAAAAAATAGTTTCTGTTTGACAAACGGAAGAATAAATAAGTGAATGTAAACATCAACACAACATATCAACTAAAAAACCTATACTTTGTTAGCTATAAGACTGGCAAGTTAGTTAACCTTTCTGTGACTCAGATTGCTCAGCTTTAACGTAGGAATAATGTAGTTCTTGCCCCATCAGTTAGATTAAATCACCTAGCACATAGAAAACAATTGTGTTAGCTAAATATTTAGGAAGCACTTGCAAACATTAAAGTTATGAAGTGCAGGCATGCATTGTGGAGAACTTTAAATATACTTTCTATTCTGTAAGCCAGGGAGAGCCACTGAAAGATTTTAAGCAGCAAAATAAAATATACAGTTCTGTTTTAAAAAGAGCATTCTGGTGGCAGATATAGGGTAGGTGAGAAGTAGAAGCAGAGACCATAGTCAGGAAGCTGTTGCAAAAATCCAGACAGTGAGTAAGGAAGCCTTGAACAGAACAAGACAACCAATTAGACAGGGAGACTGATCAAAAAGGAGAAGCTAAAAATGAGTTTGTAGTCCAGTAACTAGAAAGACAATAATAAAATGGGGAGCAGACAAATGGTAGAATTTATTTTAAGATATTTTAGGACACACAGTCTTGGGGCCTCCAGAAAATTCACATGAAGATATCTCATGAAAGGATTCCATAAATCTTTTGGGATAAATATGGAATATTATATAAATTAACAAATAGAAAGCAAGGCCCAAAGGCAATTATAAATGAAGATTTGGAACCTCATGAAGATAGAAAGACTAACACTAGAGTTCAACCTGGAAATCCTGTTAGATATGATCCTTGAGCCATTGAAAATCAAGAGGACTAAGGGTGAGCAGAAAAAAAGAAGGAGAAAACTAGCAAAGTATAATCCATGATGAAAAACCCTCCAGTGGTCTTTCCTCTTTCCACCTACTGGTGTGGATTTAGGGTGTTTTCCTGGTAACATCTGGTCAGATTCCACACAGATATCTTAGTTCCTTCCCTTAGAAATTGATGTGCACCTCTTTGTTAGTTAAGTAATGATTTGCACTTGGGATAATGTGAATCATGAGCGGCAACGGTAACATAAGAATCATGAGCGGCAACGGTAACATAAGACTCTCAGAAGCAGAGCAAGGAAGAGCAAAGGACAGTCCCCAACACTGACACTGTGAAGCCCAGGAAGGGAAACACAGAAGCTCTTTGACATTCTCTTTAGATAGTAGTTCAAATTCCATTAAAGCCACACTCTTGTCAGATTCCAGGATCTTGTTGAAAGAAAAAAGGAAGGAAAGAAGAAGGGAAAGAGGACAGAAAAGGAATGATGGAAGAAAGAAAGGAAAAGAATGAAAGGAAGAACGTTTGTAAATGACACCTAAAGGAAAGAGGAGAGCAATTATCAAGAAATAGAAATGATGCTTTGTAAAGAAGATACTTATTTAGTTCTCCTGATAATTTATAAAGAGTCAGAAAAAGAAAAGTGGAGAAACAAAGACAGAGATGGGGGCAAAGTTTTCATAGGTCAAGCTAAGTGCAAGTAGAAAAGTTTAATATATAAAAAGAATTGTTAGATAAGTATGCCTCTTGCTCCAATTAAGTCTCAAAAAGAGTCCTAATTTGTCTTATATATTTTGTCCCACAAAAAATTAAGTCTTCAGTTCTCTGTTCATCTTGGTGAATGAAAAAGAACATGTCTTCTCCCATTTGTGAATTATCTCAGGCCTTGTTTTTGCTTGTTCTTGGGCATGTCGTAGTCCAATGATACTTTGATTCAATAGTATTAGGTAGAAAGAAGTAAACATTATTACACATTTATAAGTGATGAGAGAAAGGATGAAGTTAAAACAAAAGACTGCTAAGAGTTAGGGTTTTGCTTTGAAATTCGATGCTCCATAATACCTGTGGTGTTTTTTTCTTTAAATTCCCTCAAATTTCTTGACATGCTTCTCACAGAAATGTGGAGACTGTATCCACTCTCCTTGAATCTGAGCAGGCTTTGGACTTCTTCAGACTCTAATGTATAGTGGAAAGAGCACTTTGTGACATCTGAGGTTATGTTATAAAAGTCTGTGCAGGTCTCCATGCAGTTCTCCTGGTGTGTTTGCTCTCTGAACACTCTTGAGATGTACCTCTCAAAACCCAGTTGTCCATCTGTGAGAAGCCCAAGCCACAGGGAGAAGCCAAGTGTAGACACTGCAGTAGCAAGGCCCAGCTTAATGCAATCTCCAAGTTATCTCAGCCCAGGAACCAGACATGTACGCAAATAAACGTCTGTAATTCCAGCCCCAGTCATTTAATCTTCCCAACTGAGCACCAGATATAGTGAAGAGACAAGCCATTCCAATCATGCCCAGTTCGAATGCCAGAGGTACAAAATCCATAAAGATGTTAGAATGGCTGTTGTTTCATGCCAGTAAGTCTGGACTGGCTTTATACAGCAATAAACAATAGATAAGCTCTTACCAATGAGAAAAATAAATAGCTATATCAAGCTGAAAATTTTTTTAGGAGTTGAACAATTTGGAGAGCTGGGGAGGAGTTTCTTAACTTTGACATGAAATGGGCCCTGTACAATGTCATTGACTACATTTTAATATCATTGCAACAGTACAAAGTAAAATCTCCTTAAAAATAAGTGTTTTTTTTTTCTAAAATTCCTCTCATTGAAAAAGAATTCAAAAGCATTATTAGAAAGCATGAGCTTTGGGCTAGAGAAAAAATTTTTTACACACTCTTCTGTCTTAAGTAAATATTCTCAGATGGCTCAGATGGTGAGAATTGAGTTGTGGGTGGATATAATATTGAAGCACAAAGGGTAGGTAGTTTACACTCCACATTATTAGGGAGCTAAAAACAAAGACTCTTCCTTACCAGAATAAATAAAAGCATCTACATATTAATTAGCTTGATTGTGGTAATCACTTCACAATGTATACCTGTACATATATCAAAACATCACATTGTATACCTTGAATACATATAATTTTTTATTGTCAATTTTACCTCAATAAAGCTGAATGAATAAATAAATGGCTAACACCTATTTATAATGAATAGCTTCTATTTTGATCCATTTTGGAAAAAAAATACTCACAATAAAGATGATTGCCCATGGTTCTAAAACAAAATTTTAGAAATTTTTTTCCAACCCCAACATTTGTGAATAACAAGTCATAACATGTAAAAAAAAAATAACATCAGAGAATTATTGGATGTTTTATTAAGTTTCTAGAGACTATTTCAGGATTATCCCAGAGTTAGCCAAAACACCAAAACTTCTTATATGTATTGCAGTATAAAATGAAATCGGAACACCTGCAGTCAAGCCATAGTTTATCCAGTTGCTAGGTGTGAGTCAGCACCATTGCACCTTTCTGAGGTTGATTTTCCTCATTCGGCAAGTGGAGATGATGGTCCCTACAATCCCGTCACTGAGTTATTGCCAGGCCTCAATGAGTTTGTGTGAAAAATGTTCTCACACTAATGCCAATTGAAACCACAATGAGATACCATCTCACACCATTCAGAATGGCTGTTATTAAAAAGTCAAAAATAACAGATGCTGACAAGGCTGCAGAGAAAATGGAATATTTATACACCATTAGTGGAAATGTAAATTAGTTCAGCCACTGTAGAAAGCAGTTTGGAGATTTCTCAAAGAACTTAAAACAGAACTATCACTCAACACAGCAGTCCCATTGTTGGGTATATACCCAAACAAAAATGAATTGTTCTACTAAAAAGACACATGCACTTGTATGTTCATCACCACCCTATCCAAAATAGCAATGACAAGGAGTCAACAAGAATGCCTATCAACGGCTGATTGGATAAAGAAAATATGATACATATACACCATGGGATACTATGCAGCCATAAACAGAAATGACATCATGTCCTTTGAAAAAACATGGATGCGGCTAGAGGCCATTATCCTAAGTGGACTAACACAGGAACAGAAAACCAAATGTCACATGTTCTCACTTATAAGTGGGAGCTAAACATTGGGTACCGATGAACCTAGAGAGGTGAACAATAAACACTGGTGGCTACTAGGGTGGGAACAGAGGAGAAGATACAAACCTTGTCTGAATCTCTTCTCAGACAAGGGGGGGAAGGGTTGCAAAACTATCCACTAAGTACTATGCTCACTACCTGGGTGATGGGATCATTTGTACCCCAAACCTCAGCATCACACAATATGCCTATGTAACAAACCTGCACAGGTACCCTCCTAATCTAAAGTAAAAGTTGAAATTATCTTAAAAAAGAACCAGATTTTTTTCAATTCTCAAACTAAAACACAATAAACATTATTATTATTAAAGTTTATAAATATCAGTATCAAATTTCTTATAAATATCAAATGTCAAATTGTATTATGTTTTAATGTCAAACTTTTTTTTCTTATTCCACAGAAATCTGTAGCTACATGCAGTATTCATTGGCACTCAAGTTAGCAGAATATTTGATTCATCATTGAGAGATTAGCTCTCCAATAATTGTATGATTGCTATTCTTTTGAATATATTATGACTAGTATTTGGGGAAAAGTATGTTTCGTTATTCAGTTTTTTGAACATCAGATATTTATTAAGCCAACTACTAAGTGTGAGACATTGTGCTAGAACTGAGGAAACACTGATAAGCAGAATAGTTACATTCACTGCCTTCACGGAACTTACAGTCTTAGAGTAACATGGATGTAAGATTCCTTCCTGAGTGAAGAGAGAGATCTCACATAAATCAGGATATAATAAAAGAATCCAGGAGAAACCAGAGTTGAATCACCCATGTATTGCTAGGAATTATATTCAGCTGCAAATAATAGAAACCATACCACTAGCTTAAACATATGAGGGTGCTATTCTCTCATATAAAATGACACTTAAAAGTAGGCAGTCCAGAGCCTGAAGGGTAACTAGGTTCAGCAGGGACTGAGACTCTATCTAGCCTTCTGCTCTCCCATCCCAAGTGCATGACTTCCAGCTCAAATTTATAGGATGGTTCCTACAGTTCCAGCCATCACACCCATTTTCCAGCGAGAAGGACTGAAACAGAAAAGGGCAAGATGTGCAAACATCCCTAATTTGGTCACTTATTCGCCATCCCTGTTAAGAAGGAAAAAAAAAAATGATGTCACACAGACAGCAATTTCCCCACAGCTCAAGACTTAAGGGCCAGATTATTCACTGGGGCTCAGCAGGGGTCAAAATCCTGTATATACAAATTAAATGAGAGCCAAGTATGTCTCTTGAAAGAGATAACAGAAAAAAAAAAATGGAAGATAAAACATAGGCTATGGGATGCTCAAGTCACAAAAATTTAAGTGTTTTAATGAGGAAACGTCTTTTAATTCCCGTCTAATGACATAAAAAAATTTACTATTAGACCTGCTTCTGGGACAGGGAAGTCAAAATGCTGGCCAAAAATCCATGTCACTGAGAGGGAAGCTTTGAGCTAAAGGATAAACAAAATAGTAAAAATGCTTACAAAATCCTATCAAAACTTAATGTGCAGAGAACGGCTAGAAAGATTGCTCTCTCCCACTCCCTGGGCCAGCCATGCTAATTACATAACACGCACTTAATAAATATGTGTTGAATGAATTAGTCATGGTACACTTTCCACTGAAACTAGACATGCCCTCAGAATCCTTCTCACACTTGTCTCCAGCAGACCTTACCAATCTACCACAGACGTAATGAGAGGGGAAACAAATCTGCCATCATCATGCTAGGGCTGAGTAGCCGAGGTTCAGCAACCTATCTGTTCCTTGAAAACTTCAATTCTTTCTTATTATGTAGTCAAGACTTTTTAGGGGAAAAAATGTCAACAGTGCTAAGAAAAAATAAAAGAAAATAATTTTTTCCTCTTAGCACAAAATTCAAAGAGGGATAGTAGTAGTATTACCATAGGCCTAAGAACTAAGTAAGGTAGAGGAAATATGATTTCATGTGAGAAAATCTCAAATAACATTAAGACTTGGGGGACTATGAAAACAGCTGCTTTCCTTACATGCAGTTTCTCCTTGTGGAGCGTGAATGTGAGTGTGTATGTGTGTATTGTGTAGGTGTCATGTGTTTTAAGAGAAAGCAAGATTCTTTACAATCAGAAAACCCCATTTGTCATTTATTCTAGATGACTACCAGTCTGCTGAAGATGATTTTCTGAGGAGAGAAAGTCATCCAAAACATCAGAAACATTGAAGAAAGCATTCATTCAATTAACATTTCTTAAGTACCTACTATATGCTGTGCAGTACTGGTGCAGGATTGCTATGATAAAGAAAATTGTCATTGCCTTTGCCTAATGAAAATGGGGAAGATAGACATTAATCAAATTAGCACATTAATGATTAATTACAAACTATGTCAAGCACCCTGACAGAAAGGAACACAATACCATCCATAAGATCCTAGAATAACAACAACAAAATGTATACTGAAGCACTCATAGGAATGTTTATGTGTGACAGGTAGGAAGAAGAGGAGACAGGGTTCCAATATGGAAGCAGTGCCTTCAAGAGCTCCCAGGCAGGGTGTAGCACAGTAGGTCTGATGAGCTAAAAGGAGGCCTGTGTGGCTAAAGAAAGAACAGGCAGCAAGTGTTAAAAATGAGACTGAAAAATTAGCAGGGAGCACCCACAGGGCTTGGAGGCCATGGGAAGGTTTAAATTTTCATCTTAACTGCCATAGGAATCCATTAAAAAAATCTTAAGAAGTAGTGACATGATCGTATTTGCACTGCATGGTTAGCATGTTCTTGATGCGAAGAGAACACCATAGCACCACATGGTAAACTGGAGTTACCGAACACATAATACAAACAAACAAAGAAATGCAAGAGCAAAGAATTTTGTCAGATAAATCCTGACAGCAGCATGAATGATGGGTTGATAAGGACGAAACAGGACACTAGAGAGATGAATTTGAATAATACAAAATGTAGAGGATGGAATTGATTTTTGATGCATTTAAAATGTGGAAGTTGATGGAGGGAAGGATCTAGAATGACTCCGGGTTTCTGGTCTGGATAAGTGAATGGACGGTGTTGCTATTTACTGTGATCATAAACACAAGAGGAAGACCAGATCATGAAAGAAATATGATTAATCAAGCTAGACTTAGTTAAGTGTTCATGAGACACCCAAATGTATATATGCAGAAGAAAATCAGCATGACTCTGTATCTCAGAGGAAATTTCACAAATATATCAATTTAGAAGTCATCAATATAGGGATAATAGTTAATGTCATAAAGGTGAATAGATTACATAGGGAAAGTATTTATAATGATTTACCATGAACTATAAAATGACGTTGGGTATTGGCAGCTACAAGAAGAGCCCAAGGTAGGAGAATGAAGAAAAATTGTCAAGGAACCATATGATTAGAACCTTTTCAAAAAGGAGAGTCATAGGGGCATATGAAGAAAGACATAAAGATGGAAAAGTGAACATTAGATTTAGCCATTGGAAAGCTTTGGCAAAGCAGTGTAAGTTGAATGGTGGGAGGGGCACCAAAGTGCTGTGGGAAAGGAAAATACAGGTAATAAGTGACAGCAGGCTGTTCTTTCAAGAAGTCTGGCTAAGAAAATAAGTCATTAGAAAGAATGGAAACAAGAGAATGAATAGAGTAAAGAAGCTGTCATTTTTATAATGCAAGAGACTTAAATATGTTCATAGGCTATGGAAAAAAGTAAAGAGACAGTACCATCAGGAAAAGTAGACCTCTGGTGAATTGCATGGTATTTGTAACTGGACACATTGTTTCAAATTCTACCTCACTATCTGTCCATCTTGAACAAATTAATAATATTCACTAAGCCTCAGTTTTTTCATATGATTATTATGAGGCTTAGAGAAGATAAATGTATACCTAAAGAGCATAGCATAATGGCTATTAGAGAGACAGTGCAGCACTCATTTAATGATCTCTGTTTTTACTATTATGCGTAAACATTAAGTGAAAAGTAACAAAATATAGTTTTTGTTAATGGTAATGATGAAGAACATAAAGTCATACAAACAGAAAATTATATATATTAGAAAAGTTAAAAAATTTGTTCGGTGTCACACAATCTGAAAAAAGGAAATTAGATGAATAACAATTCAGCAAATACTACAAATAACCAGCTGACTGCAAGATCAGATCGTAGTATCAACATTGCTTTAAGAAGCAAACAACTATATCACTAGAATTACAATATATACTACAATATATAATAACATATTACTATAATTACAATTACTCTGTCTGAGACATAGTAATTGCTATTAACAGTTTTGCTGTTATAAGCATTGATAGAAGTAGGAGAAGCCAGTGTTTCACAGTAAAGTAAACTCTGGTGCCATGTTTAAGTCAATGTGGTCACACCTACTCCCACACCATCAAATACTACCTTCATGTAGATAAATCCCAAATCTATGTAAGAGTTCCACCACCTATGAATTAATGTTTCCATATCATAACTTTCTGATACCTCACTTGTATTGCAAACCCAAATAATCTAAAATCAAAATCACATTTTTTAATCTCATTCCTTTCCCCATAAATACACATATCTATTCAGTTCATGAAAGGGATCATGGGGAACTATTAGTAGTTGGAGAAAGAAAGAAAAATTGAGAAGTAGAAAAGGGAAAAAAAATGAGAAAAGGAGAAAAAGAAAGACAAATAATGAAGGTAGGATGAAGAGAGATTTTGAATTCCTTGACATTACCGGAAATATTTGAATCAAATCAATGTTTCAACCTAGTAACATTTTCTACTCTTTGCTGTTGTTTTTTAAACTGGGAATAAACAAGCTTTGTCGATTGACTGATTCCCCCATTTATTCATGCATTCAGCAACTATTTATTAACCAACAATTGTGAGAACAGTCCTTGTAGACATCATCAGATGACAGGAAAACTATGAGCCACAATCCCTATCCTCAAGTTGCTATTAAATTCTCTAAGAAAAATAGATGTTATACAAAAAAATTATCAAATAAAGTTCAAACGACGGGATGACATTCCCAGACTTCCTGATGGTGCAGAGGTAGGTAGAGATACTATTCAGTGGCTCACATTTGGGATTTCCCCTTGGAGGCCTCTGAACAGATTGGCACCCAATAAATGTTTATTGAATACAGCAATGAGTTAAATACAGTAGCTCAGTCCTCCCACAAAACCCTACTTTGTTCATTTATTTTTATTCACCATACAGATTGCATGTATATTTTGATCTTCTGAGACCATTTTTTCAGTTGTGCAAAATAAATTACGTCTATTAACAAATAAGCTTGAAATAATATCTTCATTTTACCTTTCCTTGCCTCACTCTAACACCAATGGAAGCTGCTTGAAGTTTGAAGTTATCACAATGGCTTACAGCATCATTCTTTGATGCATCTAATCAGAGGCATTTCTCACTTCACCTGAGATGGCATATATATATATACACGTATATATGCATATATACGTGTATATATATATGCATATATACATATATACGTATATATATGTGTGTGTGCATATATATATATATATATATATAGAGAGAGAGAGAGAGAGACACTAAGGCAACAATTTTCCTTTAAAAAATGCTTTTAAAAACTCCAGTAAAGTCAGGTTACATCTTAAAGAAAATAGCTCATTCAAATTTTAAAGAATTTGACTACTAACAATTCAAGTAAAAATTATCTTTTGTGTTAGGTACAAGGTTGGATAATACATTAGATTACTTAAGAGTGAAGGCTTGGGAATCAGACTGCCTGACTTCAAATCCCAGCTGTACCTTTTTTTTTGCTCTGTGAACTTGATAATACTTAACTTTCATTGCTTTGGTTTTATCATCTTTAAAATAAGAATACAAATATTTATCTTATAGGATTGTCCTTTTCAAAATGCCTAACACAGAAAAAGTGCTCAATAAATATTAGTTATATGGACTAGTTCCTCTCCCACAAAGCTCATAATCTTCTAGAGAGAAACCTACGCAATGCATAGTCACAATGCAGTGCTACGAGTGAATGTATGAAATAGTCTGCAGAACGCAAGAGGTAGGGAGTAATTCTATCAGGGGAATTCAAAGGACGTTTTGAAGAGGAGGTGGCCTTTGATTCTTCTACTCAGGCTGTGTCAACACGCATAAATCCATACAAACAATGTTATTAATTAATGTTTAATTATAAACGGCTGTGTAATTTAATCAAAATTATTAAAACCTCTGGTTTAAGAACTGAATACTCATGTGCAAATATAAGATCCTCCTCTTTTCCTTCCCTATCTCCTACCTTTACTCTGCCCTTTAATAGTTCTTATTCCTTCCCGCCCTCCTGTACTAGCCCATTTTCACACTGCTATAAAGACATAGCTGCGACTGGGTAACTTGTAAAGAAAAGAGATTTAATTGCCTCACAGTTCCACAGCATGTATAGGAAGCATGGCTGGCAAGGCCTCAGGATAATTACAATCCTGAAGGAAGGTGAAGGGGAAGCAGGCACATCTTAAGTGGCTAGAGCACAAGGAAGAGAGCAAAGTGGGAGGTGCTACACACTTTTAAACAACCAGATCTTGCAATAACTCACATGCTATCGTGAGAACAACATCAAAGGGGAAATCTGCTCCCATGATCCAATCATCTCCCACCAGGCCCCACCTCCAACCTTGGGGATTACAACTTGACATGAGATTTGGATGGGAACACAGACCCAAACCACATCACCTCCCTTTCCTCCTCTCTGTTCTTCTTGTCTCTTCTTCTCCCTCCCTACCCTCTTTCCTCCACCACAAGACTTTTTTCAACTTAGATTCCTAAACATGACTCTGGAATTTTCTTTAAGAGACTTCCCAGAATGACAATCGTGCCAAGGAGCCACAGTAAATAGCTGTAATTGTTTATCTGGCTTCCATGTTTCACCTCTGGGAGATGTAGAGAGGAGATAAAATCAGAGTAAGGTGAAATATCTTCAATGGGTTAAGTTTTGTGGAACTCTCTCCTACCATTGAGCCAATCAAATCTGGGTTTTTCCATCATCTGAAACTTACAGAATGTCATAGGCTGAAAACATGGCACCCCAAAATACATTCATGTCCTAATCCCTGTTACCTGATATAGGAAAAAAGAAGCCTTACAGATTAAGTTATGGATATTGAGATGGGAAGATTATCTAGGTGGGTCCTAAGTGCAATCACACGTGTCTTTACTAAATGAGAGACAGGGGAAAATTTAACACATGCAGAGGAGGCAGCAATGTGATCACAGAGGCAGAGATCAGAATGACTCAGCCACAAGCCAAGGAATGCTGGCAACCACAGAAGTCATCTAGAGCCTCCTGAGGTAGCCCAGCTCTGCCAAAACCTTGATTTCAGCCCAGTGAAACCACTTTTGGACTTCTGGCATCCAGAATTGTAACAGCATAAATATCTGTTGTTTTAAGCCACCAGATTTTTTGGTAATCTGTTTTAGCAGCCATAAGGAGCTAATACATAGGGCTTATCAGTGACCCTTGTCTTGTCCTATAATGTTTTTAGGTCTCCAGGCTCCCACTTTTAGAGGCTGTCAATACTCATAAAATGGGCCTCAAACATTTCTGCTTAATCTTAGCCCTGAATCATTTGCCCTTACATATTTTAGATTGCACCTTCAGATACTCCCAATTTCTAACCTCATTATTCTTTTTCCTATTTATATGACCCCACCAATACAACTGTATATTTCCTGTTAACTTTGACTTGGATTTCCTCATGACTATCCTGGGGTGTTCTAGTTGGCCCAGCTTCTCCATACATAGCCTATCTGTGAGTTCACTCCAGATAGGAGTGAACTTGAGTAGGGCCAAGCTTCTTTTGGATAATCTTGACTGCTCTCATGTCAACTGGTTCTTCTGTTGTTGTTTAAAACCAAAACACAAGGCCAGGTATGGTGGCTCATGTCTGTAATCCTATCACTCTGGGAGGCTGAGACAGGTGGATTGCTTGAGCTCAGGAGTTCAAGACCAGCCTGGGCAACATGGTGAAGCTATGTTTCTTTACTAAAAAATACAAAAAATTGCCCGGATTTGGTGGTACACTCCTGTAGTCCCAGCTACTCGGGAGGCTGAGGTGGGCAGATTACTTGAGCCTGGGAGGCTGAGGTTGCAGTAAACTGATATCGTACCACTGCACTCTAGCCTGGGCAAGACAGTGAGACCCTGTCTCAAAAAAAAAAAAAAAAAAGAAAAGGAAACATGATAAGATATCAGTATCTTTATGCCTTTCTTTTGGAGAATATTCAATTCTCCTGAACATTTCCTGTACCTATGTATATCTAAATAAAATCCTGGTCCATGTGTTTCCAGATCTATGAGGCCTATTGAGCATTGAAGGTTAATATGTATCATATTTCTCTAATATTGCAACGTGAGCCAAAGTGAATAAAAAATTGAAATCTGCATTTAATCTGGTAAAGCACTTTATGGTGAGCTATTAAGAATGATAATTGACATGCTCAGCTGTAAGAACTGTATGGAATTATCTGGTGCTTTAATGATTAGGTGGATGCACAGTAGATGCTTCATAACTTATTGAATAGATCAGTGAATAAGTTTAACAAGTAATTTACCTTACTGGATTAAGTATTTTTTAAAATTCTTCAATACAGAATTTAAGTATTTGAGTATTTAAATTAAGTATTTAATTTAAATTTAATTAAGTTTTTAAGCATTTAATTAATTTAAGTATTTAAGGATTAAGCATTTTTAAAATACTTAAATACAGAAGCCACTTTGTATTTTCATTCTAATTTACCTAGAAAAAGGACCTGTGTAATTTCTGCAAAGAAGAATGACCATTTCGGTTTTTTAATGAGATGATGAATAACAAGAACAAGAGATGCTTTATCTTCCTCTAAATTTTTAAAAAGAAATTTCTCTATTTTGAAAGAGAAAAATTGCTTTTTTGCAAGAAAAGCTGAGACTGCTTTTGAAGGCTTAAATCAACTAATTCCATTCCCGTCCTTGCTTCTGCCCCACAACAGGAATGCACAGTGTAACAAATAGGTGCCATCTGCTGTTTAATTATCTGAGTCAGAATAATGGAAACACTTAAGAAATGATAACATGGTCTGGTCTTTATTCAGTTAATTAAGAGTAGCTATTTTGCTTGTTTGAAATTTTACAGAACAAACAACCAGCTAATCTTTTATTAGCAAACAGTCAGTCTGGAGTTATAGAGTTATACCTTCAGGCCACATCCAATGGAGTGAATTATCTGAGGCGAGATGGTTATTCAGAAAACAGTAATAAACTTCAGGCTTGGGATTTGGACTTAACTATTTAACTGATTTTTAATTGGAATTTAATCATTCCACGCAGATAAGAAAAAACCTAAGAAGAAAAGCAAAAATAAATGTTCTAAATACTAAAATTATTTCAGAAAATAAAGATGGGAAATTGAAAAGGCACAGAGAAAATTCCTTGCTTAGTGGAAAGTTATTCCATATTTCACTGTAAATCAAGATCGAAGTGCAATAAATGCTAGCTAGTTACTCATAAGGCCTTATTTTTTCCAATGCATTTAAGTAGTAAGATCCTCTTACTTTCCAAGCTTAAAAAAAAATCATTTCTTTCTGTAAAACAAATTAATTACGAAGAATCCAGAGTTCACTCCGTCTTGTATACAAGTTGTTATATGTTCACAGCATCAGAATTCAGAAGCTGTACTGCCAAGATTGTAGGCTTACAACTTCCAAAAGTGAGGAATCCCATGTTTTCCATGGTCCCAAGTTCTAAAAAGAATTAGTCACTTCACCTCCCATCACCCTTGACTTACAAGTAAAAGTTCTGATCTTTTCTAAAGTAAGGTTTCAAAAGTGAATGGAAGAGGTGGCAAAATGGGAAGTCAGACAATGAGCATGTTATCAAAGGTGTTCCTGGGAGGCCAGCAAGATAGACGAGTAGGAACACCTCTGGTCTGCTGCTCCCAGGGAGATCAACACAGAAGGTGGGTGATTTCTGCATTTCTAACTGAGGTACTCAGCTCATCTCACTGGGACTGGTTAGACAGTGGGTGCAGCCCATGGAGGGCCAGCTAAAGCAGGGTGGCGCATCGCCTCATCCAGGAAGCACAAAGGGTTGGGGAACTCCCTCTCCTAGCCAAGGGAAGCTGTGAGGGACTGTGCCGTGAGGAACGGTGCACTCCAGCCAAGATACTATGTTTTTCCCATGGTCTTCGCAACCCACAGACTAGGAGATTCCCTCAGGTGCCATCAGGGCCCTGGGTTTCAAGCACAAAACTGGACGGCCATTTGGGCAGACACTGAGCTAGCTGCAGGAGTTTTTTTTCATATCCCAGTGGTGCCTGGAACACCAGCAAGACAGAACTGTTCACTCCCCTGGAAAGGGGGCTGAAGCCAGGGAGCCAAGTGGTCTAGCTCAGTGGATCCCACCCCAATGGAGCCCAGCAAGCTAAGATCCACTAGTTTGAAATTCTCACTGCCAGCACAGCAGTCTGAAGTCAACCTGGAACACTCGAGCTTGGTGGGGGGAGGGGCGTCTGCCATTACTGAGGCTTGATTAGGTGATTTTCCCCTCACAGTGCAAACAAAGCTGCAGGAAAGTTACAACTGGGCAGAGCCCTCCATGGCTCAGCAAAGCCACTTTAGCCAGACTGCCTCTCTAGTTTCCTCCTCTCTGGGCAGGGCATCTCTGAAAAAAAGGCAGCAGCCCCATTCAGGGGCTTATAGGTAAAACTCCCATCTCCCCTGACAGAGCACTTGGGGGAAGGAGTGGCTGTGGGCACAGTTTCAGCAGACTTAAATGCCCCTGCCTGCTGGCTCTGAAGAGAGCAGCAGATCTCCCAGCATAGCACTTGAGCTCTGCTAAGTGTCAGACTGCCTCCTCAAGTGGGTCCCTGACCCCCGTGTTTCCTGACTGGGAGACACCTCCCAGCAGGGGCTGACAGACACGTCATACAGGAGAGCTCTTACTGGCATCTGGCGGGTGCCCCTCTGGGACGAAACTTCCAGAGGAAGGAACAGGCAGCAATCTTTGCTGTTCTGCAGCCTCTGCTGGTGATACCAAGGCAAACGGGATCTGGAGTGGACCTCCAGCAAACTCCAGCAAACCTGCAGCAGAGGGGCCTGACTGTTAGAAGGAAAACTAACAGAAAGGAATAGCATCAACATCAAGAAAAAGGACGTCCACTCAGAAACCCCATCCAAAGGTCACCAACATTGAAGACCAAAGGTAGAGAAATCCATGAAGGTGAGGAGAACCCAGCTTAAAAGGCTGAAAATTCCAAAAACCAGAGCGCCTCTCCTCCAAAGGATCACAACTCCTCACCAGCAAGGGAACAAAAATGGATGGAGAATGAGTTTGACGAATTGACAGAAGTAGGTTTCAGAAGGTGGGTAATAACAAACTCCTCTGAGCTAAAGGAGCATGTTCTAACCCAATGCAAGGAAGCTAAGAACCTTGAAAAAAGGTTAGAGGAATTGCTAACTAGAATAACTAGTCCAGAGAGGAATATAAATGACCTGATGGAGCTGAAAAACAAAGCATGAGAACTTCATGAAGCATACACAAGTATCAATAGCCGAATTGATTGAGTGGAAAAAAGGATATCAGAGATTGAAGATCAACTTAATGAAATAAAGTATGAAGGCAAGATTAGAGAAAAAAGAATGAAAAGGAACGAACAAAGCCTCCAAGAAATATGGGTCTATGTGAAAAGACCAAACCTACATTTGATTGGTGTACCTAAAAGTGACGGGGAGAATGGAACCAAGTTGGAAAGCACTTCAGGATCTTATGCAGAAGAACTTCCCCAACCTAGCAAGACAGGCCAACATTCAAATTCAGGAAATACAGAGAACACGACAAAGATGCTCGTCGAGAAGAGCAACCCCAAGACACATAACCGTCAGATTCACCAAGGTAGAAAGGCTCAAAATAAAGGGGTTGAGGAATATTTACCAAGCAAATGGAAAGGAAAAAAAAAAAAAAAAGCAGGGGTTGCAATCCTACTTTTTGATAAAATAGACTTTAAACCAACAAAGATCAAAAGAGAAAAAGAAGGGCATTACATAATGGTAAAGGGATCAATGCAAAAAGAAGAGCTATTTTAAATATATATGCACCCAAAACAAGAGCACTCAGATTCATAAAACAAGTTCTTAGAGACCTACAAAGATACTTAGACTCCCACACAATAATAGTGGGAGACTGTAACACCCCACTGTCAATATTAAACAGATCAACGAGATGGAAAAGTAACAAGGATATTCAGGACTTGAACTCTGCTCTGGAGGAAGCTGACCTAATAGACATCTACAGAACTCTCCACCCTAAATCAATAGAATATACATTCTTCTCAGCACCACATCACACTTATTCTAAAATTGTCCACATAATTGTAAGTAAAACACTCCTCAGCAAATGCAAAAGGACAGAAATCATAATAAACAGTCTCTCAGATCACAGTGCAATCAAATTAGAACTCAGGATTAAGAAAGCAGGAAAGAT
Source organism: Pongo abelii (assembly GCF_028885655.2). Taxonomy (NCBI): domain Eukaryota; kingdom Metazoa; phylum Chordata; class Mammalia; order Primates; family Hominidae; genus Pongo; species Pongo abelii. Next base: position 121,770,249 of record NC_071988.2, on the reverse strand, counting down.
CTAAAATCGACACCCTAACATCACAATTAAAAGAACTAGAGAACCAAAAGGAAACAAATTCAAAAGCTAGCAGAAGACAAGAAAGAACTAAGATAAGAGCAGAACTAAAGGAGATAGAGACACAAAAAATCTTTCAAAAAGTTAATGAATCCAGGAGCTGCTTTTTGAAAAGACTAACAAAATAGATAGACCGCTGGCCAGACTAATAAAGAAGAAAAGAGAGAAGAATAAAATAGACACAATAAAAAATGATAAAGGAGATATCACCACTGATGCCACAGAAATACAAACTACCATAAGAGAATACTATAAACACTTCAACACAAATAAACTAGAAAATCTAGACGAAATGGATAAATTCCTGGACATATACACACCACCAAGTCTAAACCAGGAAGAAGTCGAATCCCTGAATAGACCAATAACAAGTTCTGAAATTGAGGCAGTAATTAATAGCCTACCAATCAAAACAAGTCCGGGACCAGATGGATTCATGGCCGAAATCTACCACAGATACAAAGAGGAGTTTGTACCATTCCTTCTGAAACTATTCCAAACAATAGAAAAAGAGGGACTCCTCCCTAACTCATTTTATGAGGCCAGCATCATCCTGATACCAAAACCTGTCAGAGACACAACAAAAAATAAAAATTTCAGGCAAATATCCCTGATGAATGTCGAAGTGAAAATCCTCAATAAAATACTGGCAAACCAAATTCAGCAACACATCAAAAAGCTTATCCACCACGATCCAGTTAGCTTCATTGCTGGGATGCAAGGCTGGTTCAACATACACAAATCAATAAATGTAATCCATCACATAAACAGAACCAATGACAAAAACCACATGATTACCTCAACAGATACAGAAAAGTTCTTCAATAAAATTCAACGGCCCTTCATGCTAAAAACTCTCAATAAACCAGGTATTGATGGAAGATTTCTCAAAATAATAAGAGCTATTTATGACAAACCCACACCCAATATCATACTGAATGGGCAAAAACTGGAAGCATTCCCTTTGAAAACCGGCACAAGACAAGGAGGCCCTCTCTCACCACTCCTGCTCCACATAGTATTGGAAGTTCTGGCCAGGGCAATCAGGCAAGAGAAAGAAATAAAGGTATTCAAATAGGAAGAGAGGAAGTCAAATTGTCTCTGTTTACAGATGACATGATTGTATATTTAGAAAATCCCATTGTCTCAGCCCAAAATCTCCTTAAGCTGATAAGCAACTTCAGCAAAGTCTCAGGATACAAAATCAGTGTGCAAAAATAACAAGCATTCCTATACACCAATAATAGACAAACAGAGAGCCAAATCATGAGTAAACTTCCATTCAAAATTGCTACAAAGAGAATAAAATAGCTAGGAATATAACTTACAAGGGATGTGAAGGACCTATTCAAGGAGAACTACAAACCACTGCGCAAGGAAATAAGAGAGGACATAAACAAATGGAAAATCATTCCATGCTCATTGATTGAAAGAATCAAAATAGTAAAAATGGCCATATTGCCCAAAGTAATTTATAGATTCAATGCTATTCCCATCAAGCTACTATTGTCTTTCTTCACTGAATTAGCAAAAACTACTTGAAATTTTATATGAAACCAAAAAGGAGCCCACATAGCCAAGACAATCCTAAGCAAAAAGAACAAAGCTGGAGGCATCATGCTACCTCACTTCAAACTATCCTACAAGGCTACAGTAATCAAAACAGCATGGTACTGGTACCAAAATAGATATGTAGACCAATGGAACAGAACAGAGGCCTCAGAAATAACACCACACATCTCAGCCATCTGATCTTTGACAAACCTGACAGAAACAAGCAAGGAGGAAAGGATTCCCTATTCAATAAATGGTTCTGGGAAAACTGCCTAGCCATATGCAGAAAAATGAAACTGGACCCTTTCCTTACACCTTATACAAAAGTTAACTTAAAATGGATTAAAGACTTAAACATAAGACCTAAAACCATAAAAACCCTAGAGAAAACCTAGGTAATACCATTCAGGACATAGGCATGGACAAAGACTTCATGACTAAAACACCAAAAGCAATGGCAACAAAATCCCAAATTGACAAATGGGATCTAATTAAACTAAAGAACTTCTGTACAGCAAAAGAAACTATCATCAGAGTGAACAGGCAACCTACAGAATGGGAGAAAATTTTTGCAATCTATCCATCTGACAAAGGGCTAATATCGAGAATCTACAAAGAACTTAAACAAATTTACAGGAAAAAAACAACCCCATCAGAAAGCGGGTGAAGGATATGAACAGACACTTCTCAAAAGAAGACATTTATGCAGCCAACAAACATATGAAAAAAATGCTCATCACCACTGGTCTCTAATGAGAGAAATGCAAACAAAACCACAATGTGACATTATCTCACACCAGTTAGAGTGGTGATGATTAAAAAGTCAGGAAACAACAGATGCTGGGGAGGATGTGGAGAAATATGAATGCTTTCACACTGTTGGTGGGAGTGTAAATTAGTTCAACCATTGTGGAAGACAGTGTGGCAATTCCCCAAGGATCTAGAAACAGAAATACCATTTGACCCAGCAATCCCATTACTGGGTATATACCCAAAGGATTGTAAATCATTCTGCTATAAAGACACACGCACAGATATGTTTATTGCAACACTGTTCACAATAACAAAGACTTGGAACCAACCCAAATGCCCATCAATGATAGACTGGATAAAGAAAATTTGGCATATATATGCACCATGGAATACTATGCAGCCATAAAAAAGGATGAGTTCATGTGCTTTGCAGGGACATGGATGAAGCTAGAAACCATCATTCTCAGCAAACTAACACAGGAACAGAAAACCAAACACTGTGTGTTCTCACTCATAAGTGGGAGTTGAACAATGAGAACACGTGGACACAGGGAGGGGAACTTCACGCACCAGGGCCTGTCAGGGGGCTGGGGGCCTAGGGGAGGGATAGCATTAGGAGAAATACCTGATGTAGATGATGGGTTGATGGGTGCAGCAAATCACCATGGCGTGTGTATACATATGCAACAAACCTGCAAATTCTGCACCTGTATCCCAGAACTTAAAGTATAATTAAATAAATAAATAAAGGTGCTCCTGACACAGAAGGACTTCAGAGAAGAGAGAAAACCCTCTGTCTGGTGTTCTCCTTCGTATTCTAAAGTCTGAATATCTGAGAATTATATATGCAGATTTTGCCTTTGACTTTTTTCTACTATAGTTCCTAAGTTTTCTTTCCAGTCATACCAGTTCTGTGTCATCCATTAATTAGAATTAATATTAACAACAACAGCAATACCCGAATAGGCCTTCAGTGATTATTTAATTGGACCCCCTCCTTCTAGAGATAAATTACTAGTCCCAGGTCATATCGTTAGTTTGTTGGTGGCTGCCCACAGTCAGAGCTGGGATCCACTATGTGATTCTGATCACCCCTCCCAGATCTTTCAAAAAGCATAATTTGTCCTTGTGAATGTGCTGGAAGCATAAGAGCTATTGCAGGGATTAACGCTCCATCTCCACACTCCTCCCAGACCACTTAAGCTGTTTGGCTCCCTCTGCTCCTTAACCTGTTTTTTTTTTGTTTTTTTTTTTTTAACTTTCCTTGTCTTCCCTGTTTCCTAAAAATGTTCTCTCAATGGGTCCTTTGCATCTCTTTTAGGATGTGACTTTTCTGTTTTTCTCCCTCTGGTTGGCTACATATGCTGCATCAGTGTGCCAGAGCTACTCTCCTCCCTCACTGCCCCACCAGAGCCCTGCTTCAAAAGAGGAAATCTCTCTAACACGGGAACCTTCCACTGTGACCCCATCTTGTCTTGACTCCTTTTGGCTGTTGGTTAAAATACTTGAAACTGAACATAATCAGATATGAGGCTTTGGTAAGTTTTAGCACATTGTTTCAACAAAAATGTTTGATACCCTTCATACTTTTATACAAGAAAATTAAAACTGTCAGCCATTCCATTCAATACTTAACACTCTAGATTTTGCAGTCATTTTGCCTTTAAGATAGGAATTTTCTTCTCTTCTGGCTTCTTGTATTTGAATTGAATACCAGCGAGGTCATAGTATATGCCAGAAAGGGCTTTTAGAAATCATTGCCAGTGCATCAGTAATATCACTGCTGAAGTGAATGGGGGGAATTACACAAAATCCAATCAAAAAATAACTCAGATGGATGGCTATGCCTCTAAAGAAGAAATCCTCGAGGGAAAAATACCACACACATCACACAAATAATCCAGCCTTAATTAAAGCTCATTCTTTGTCAGCATTGTGTCTCTGTAAAGTTTTCACTTCCAATCTAGCAGAATGAAGCAGAGTGTCTTTCTCATATTTGTGTAATTTATCTTGACTAGTCTGTTGATAAGCAAACTTGGTTTTCAATCTGTTTACTTCCTCCCAAAGCCTGACCAAATGAAGTCGGAAAAAAACACTACATATTTTTCAACAGGGGAGGATTTTAGTATTATTATTATTATTATACTTTAAGCTCTGGGGTACATGTGCAGAATGTGCAGGTTTGTTACATAGGTATACACATGCCATGGTGGTTTGCTGCACCCATCAACCTGTCATCTACACTAGGTATTTCTCCTAACTCTACCTCTCCCCTAGCCCCAGATCCCCTGACAGGCCCCAGTGTGTGATGTTCCCCTCCTTGTGTCCATGTGTTCTCATTGTTCAAGTCCCACGTATGAGTGAGAACATGCAGTGTTTGGTTTTCTGTTCTTAAAAACACTACGTATTTTTACCATTCCCACCCCTACTATTTTGCTCCTATGTTCAGTGAACCTCACATTTACTCAAGTTTTGATAAATATCCTTTTCCATCCTACACATCAACCATTAAAACAATCTAGTCATTCTGTTCTTCAAGATTACTGATTCCCAAATACATATTTGCTCTCATATCTCCCTTTTCTCAAGCTGATAAATGGCTCAAGGTATTCCTTTTATAAAACATATGCAAGTGGTTTGACCACATATAGCAGGCAACTCTGAACAACCTTGAAAATAACATCCATGTTAATCTATAGGTAGAGAATGCAAAATCATCATGTGAAAGTTAACTAGCCTTTATTCAGTGACAAGGGTGAATATAGCCAATAATGATTTCAGAATACTTGAGATGGCTCTAAGAAAGCCTGCTATGAATTACAAAATTAGGTTTGTGGGACTTTGACACTGTACTTCATGCTGTTTGTAAGAAGAAGCCAATATCCTAATGTCATTTTTTTTCCAACACTTCCTCAGCTTTCATTCAAAGATACCAGGCACCTTTGAGATGTAGTGAGCTTAGTTGAAAGATCTTTGGCTCTTTCAAAAAGCATCTTACTTTTTGTTTTATTCAAATGAAATAGCATCTACTAGAATTTCCCCAGCAAAATGCTAAAATTTTATAAAACAATGTGATAAAGAAAAATAATAGCTATCATTTATTTAGCCTCTACCATTTATAAAAACCAAGCAATCTAAATGTGTTTTTTTTCCCCCTTATATTCATCCTGTAAAACAGGTGTTATTGGCTGTGTTTTATAAGACTCAGATTAAGAGGTAGCCAAAGGCCACAGAGCTAATAAATGACAGAGTGGAGATGTGAATTCGGTTCTCTCAGATGCTAAAGCTCAAGCTCTTTCAACTAAGCTCACTACAAGGTGCCTGGCATCTCAAAGGTGCCTGACATTTTTGAATGGAAGCAGAGGAAGTGTTGGAAGAAAAATGACATTAGGATATTGGCTTCCTGTAATAAGCAGCATGAAATACAGTGTCAAAGTCCAGCAAACCTGAAAGCTCACACATTTTACAAATTCAAACATAATTTAGCCAATGTATTCATCTTGCTTTAGTAATTAAAAGACACCTAAAGTTATAGCATATATCTCTGCCTAAACCAAAAATATGTGTTGCATAGTTTTTTTTAAAGTCATCATATTTTGACTACAGTAGGTATAAACGATCAATATGGATCTCAAACCATTCAGTCTGATAGAGGAAATCTTTGTGGCTCAGTTAAATCTCAAGATGTTTTAATTTGGTTAAGTCAATTTTCTTGACTATATATAGATAGTTTCAGCTAAGAAAGATGCACACACTTTAACAAGTCCTAAAGAAAAAAAGTCTTATTCCAGAAGATGTGGGGAATCAGGCAGATAGGTAGAAGAAAGTATCAGGTAATGAAAATGTGAAGCAAGCCAGTGTTCTGGAGTTGACACATTATGTATAATACCAATTTCTACAAGGTAGATGGAAGAATGTCTTGTCTAATACAAAAATATCTGACCTAATAGAAACTGAAGAAGAGCTGGATTGTTTCTCTTTGGAGTTGCATGCTTTTTTCTTGACTTATCTTGCACTATCAAGAGTTATTCTGCTGAATTTGAAAGATTAATTTTGTCCTCAATCTCAAGGAGATCACTATAGAAGCAACTTTTTTTCTCTTCAACTTCCAACTTTGTATTTAGAAATATAAATTTTACCATAGTCTTATTTAAATGCCTCACCCAGGGTAAACGAAAACATGTTTATGCAACAGCTCCCTCTGGACCTTAAAAAAATAACCAGTGATTTGATATAAAAGGGACACTGCACCTTCAGGAAGAATTAAGATTTCTCACATGAAATTACTTTTTCTAATTACATTTTCCTAATTGGCTGGATTTACCCTAGTATGCCAAGTCACGTGTTTGAATGATTTCTTGTGATCCTTGAGAGAGACACTCAGTAACAAGAGCATATGTGTGTCATTTTATATTTGGTCAGAGAATTGTTCATGCTCTAATTATATTATAAAAGGGACAGCTTCATTAACCAAAGTGGCAGAAATAACAAAAGCATCTAATTCTTATTCCATCTGGACATTTCACAAAGCTGAAATACTCTTCCTATTCAAAACTCTGTCTCCAGTGCATTTATTTAAATGAGCTTTCAACACAACTATTGACTAAAGAGAGAAGATAGACTCAGCTGTGCTAAAACCTGATTTCCTCTGAAGTACCAAATAGTTTCATAAATATTTCAGCATGCAGAAAGGAAGGGAAACATTTTAAATTAGGAAATATGGCAGTCTGCTGATTTAGGAATAATCAGAAATGTCTCAAGTCGATTTAAATTTATAAAGCACCTACTGTATACTAGGCTATTGTCAATACTAGTGATGCAAAAACAAATAATAGCAGTTTTGACCCTCAGAGTTCTTGGGGCTGGTGGAAAAGATAGGCACATGAATAAACAGTTTAAAGATAAAATAGTGCTCTGGTAGAGGCACAAAAAGTCTAAATAGAAGTAACAGCAGCTTCAACTCTTTTGAGCCTCTGCCCCCTCTCTTGTGCTAAGTGTCATCTATGTTATCTCATTTGATCTTCACAACTAATTGATGTGATCAGGTGTTATGAAATACAGTGAATGCAATCATTTGATAAGGATTTATTGAGTGCTTACTAGGTTCTGGGCCCTATATTATGCACTGGATAAACAGTGGACAAGAAAGACAAAATCCCTACTTTTGTAGAACTTCTATTGTCTCGGGAGAACAGAAAACGAGCAAAATAACTATTTTATATATATATATATATATGAAGGTGATCAATTCTATGAAGAAAATTAAAATAAAATATGAAAAGCGGGGAGGAATACAATTATAAATGGAGCTGGCATCAGGGAGGCATCACTGAAAGAATGACATTTGAGGAAAAACCTCAAGGAAACAGGGAGCTAGCCACGTGAGTCAGTGAGGCAAGGGGCTGTTCACATGAGGAAGTGACAGAGCTAGCTACACCTAGGAAGGGAGGGAGCTAGCAACTTGACAATGTGAGGAGATAGCCTTGCTGAGTCAGGGAGGGGCCTGGTCACACTGAGGAAGAAAAGGAGAAGCCACCTCTGTGAGGAAGTGAATGAGCTAGCTGTACCGAGGAAGTGAGGAAGCTGGCCACACTAATGAAGTTAAAGAACTAGCTATACTCAGAAAGGGAGGGAGATAACAATACCTGTATCTAGAGAGAGGACATTCCAGATAGAAGCAATCATAAATGCAAATATCCTGAGACAAAACATCCCCAGCAGGTTTAGAGAAAGCAAGCAACGTGTAAAATAATGCCATTTCTGTAAAGTATATGGTGTGTGTACAAAGAAGTACATAAAGAAATATTTACTAATAGAAATGTGTCTCTGACTTGTAAGATTTCAGTTACTTTTTATCCTTGTCTTCAAATGTCCTGATTTGTTTGAATTCTTCCTAATGGAGGTGTATTACTTCGTAACTATGAGAAATGCTTTTTTTCTTTATGGAAAAAAATTGAATTGGCGTTATGTTCACATATGTATTTAGTGACTCAACAGACTGCTACCTCTCTCTCTATCCATTCTTCCTAAGTAATAAACACCCCAGTATACATTATCTACTTGCTTACTTAAACTGTTTTAGTTTCTAACAACTACTTTACCCAGACTTTTTTCCTGCTAGGCATAGCCATGTGAGTAGGTTTGTCAAATAATCTGTAAGTGAAAGGATTATGGATGATTCAAGATAAATGGCCTTAATGGTGGGCCCTTCATAGGCTTTTCCACCTTCTCTTCCTACTGCTCGTCTGGAATTGGACACAATCACTGGTGCACAAACACTTTCTTGGGACATAAGGATGAGGGTCTTGTCCTAGGGATGTCAGAAACAACTTCATAAAGCACCTTACCAGCCCACTCTTGCATTAAGACTTCTTTCGTAGCAAGAATAAGATCTTACATAATAAAACCACTCTTATTTTAGTGGTTTTCGAACACATGCAGCTGAATTCAATCCTAGCTAATGTTATACACAAGACGGTATTCAACCCATGTCTTCTTTGGCCGTATTCAGTGCTCTTGCCATTATGCCACAGTTGTCCCTTGCACCAGAAGCAGATCTTGCAAGAGCAGATAAGTAAGTTGAGAATTTGGGTTGCACCAAAACTTGAGAGAGCCATGTGCAGTTGTGTGCTAGAGGAAATATTCAAAAGGTTATGGATCAACTAGAAGCAATTAGAAATAATAAAATTTACTAACAAGCCAAATTAATATTTCAAAAGACCAAAGCTTTCCTTTATACCAAGAATACCCAGTTAGAAAAAAAAACAATAGCAGAAGAATTTATAAAATAACTACCTAAGAAATAAAAAAGGAAATGTGCAAACTTACAAGAAGAAACCACAAAACTTTAACAAATGAATAAAATGGGCTAAAGAGATAGTCTAAATAAATAGTTCTTTAAAAGTAATTACAAAAGAGAAAACTCAAATATTATTAAAAAAAAGTCCCTTCTTTACAATAATAAAAGATACTTAAAAGTTAAAGTACTTATAGATGCATAATATTGATGCAGAAATTAACAAATAGATTCAAGGAAAAGAGTACAGCCCAGAAGCAGATTCATATGTACATGAATATTTTATGTATAATCAAAGCAGCACTTCAAATTAGAGGAAAAATAATGAATTATTTAATCAATGATACTGAGAAACTATATTCATATGGAAGAAAATAAGGTTAGAGCCTCACCTCATTCCAAATATTAAAATAAATCTCAGGTTGCTTAAAGTTTTAAATATAAAAAAGCTCAAAAAGCACTAGAAGAAAATGTACAGAAAATATAACTAGAAGGAGTAGAATGCCTTTCCAAGAAAGACAAGAAACCCAGAAGCCATAAAGGAAAAAAAAAATTGTGAACAAGACTATATAGACTTTAATTCTGTTTGACAAAGTTGCCGTAAATAATGTTAAAGGACAAACAGCAAATTGAAGAAAACATTTTAATGTGGAAGTGGACAAAAGCTAGCTTACCTAATGCACACAGAGTGTCTTCAAATCTATAAGGAAAAAGCAAAGGCAAAAAATATAAACATGTAACTCACAAAAAAGAAAATAAAAATTCTCAAACTTACTAGTAAATATACAAGACAAGAAAATTAAAACAATATAGCATGTTTTACCTATGAAATGGGCAAAACATTAAGACTGATAATAACCAGTTGTTAAGGTGTAAGCTGGATGTTTTCTAGTGCCCCAGATCATGCTCCACTCTTCTCCACCCATCTGCACAGTTCCCTGGGAGAATGATCTGCATGGACTCCCTCAGTGAACTCTCTTACCCTCTGACTTCTCTATGGATTTTACCAAAGAGAAGCAATAGCAGCTCATCAGAAGGAGGCTAGAGTTTTTACTCACCTGCCCCCTTCCACTTTTACAAGCCTCAAGGCTTTGCACCATCCCTTGTGGCTACCCTATACCCAGCACATACCTGTGGAAGAGCCCTTATAAAGCTTCCAATTTGAGTGTGCCATTTGCCACTGCCAGAGGGGGTGAAAAAGATGACATTTTCAGATTCTTTTGAAAATTACATTACAAAAGTGTAATACATTAGATACCCATAAAAACATTAAATGTGCATATCATTTGACTGAGCAATGCCATGTTTAGGTATTTATCCATGAGCAATATTCACTGCAAGATTATCCGTAAGAAGGAAAAATTAAACATAATCATCGTCAATAGAGAAATGGTTAAATAAATTATGATATACCCATACTATTAAAAACTATGCTAGTGTTTTTAGAAGGAAATAGCTTCATTATCATTATTGTATAGAATTCATTGTTTAATTATAGTACTATTTATCCATTCTACTGTTGGTAATCACTAGGACGGTTTCCAGGTCTCGGTTACGACAAATGTTCACTGTTCTGAACATTCTTGTACATGTGTTTTGATAAATATATGTACCTATTTCTGTGGGTATTTATGGAGGGGTGGAATGATTGGATCATTGGGCATGGATGTTCAGATTTAATATCAACTTCCCTTGGCAGCCATGGGAATGGGCTGCTCAGATGCTGCGCTGTGGGAGCATAGGTGACTGACACTCCCAGCTTCTGCCCTTCTGGATTTGTCTCTGATTGCAGCAAGGCCACATTTTCCCCAAACTGCCTCTAGACAATGACTGAGCACGAAGTTAAGTACTAGAACAAACCCATTCCTGTGGGACACAGGTTTCGCCTAATTGACAACTTTGTTTCAAGAACTCTTAATTTTCCTAGCTAAAACTTTCTTAGGTCTGCTTGGCAGTTGGAGACTCTTCTTACCAGTCCTCCTTCCTCCTTCTGCAGGTGTCAGACCAGCACAGTGGCTTGGAGGCCCTCCCAGCCTGCTCATGCTCCTTCCCTTTACTCCACAATAAATCTCTTGCATGTCTACTTCCATTTTGGCGCCTACTTCTCAGAAGACCCAAACTAACAGACAGTTTGCAAAGTGTTGTACAAAATTACTCTCCCACCAGCAATGTATGAGTTCCACTTGCTCCACATCCATACTAACACTTGCTATTTTTTGTCTTTTTCATTGTAATTATCCCGGCATTTGCAGTAGCAGTAATATCACATTGTGTTTTTAATTTTCATTTCCCTAATGACTAATAAAGTTAAGCACTTTACATGATTTTTTGTCACTTGAGTTCCTCTATTGTGAAGTGCCAATTCAGGTATTTTTGCCTAATTTTCTATAAGGTTATCTGTCTTTTTAATTTATAAGAGTTCTTTTCCTATCTAAATATAAATCATTTGTTAGGTATATGGATTGGAAATATCTTCTACCACTTTGTGTGTTGTATTTTTGTTCTTTTAATGTTAACTTTTGTTGAACTGAAGTTTAATAGCATGCAAGAATATGGATGAATCTCACAAACATAATGTTGAACAACAAAGAAAATGCCAGATACAAAAATGTACATACTATATGATTGCATTTTGGATAATGTTCAAAGTGGGAAAAATTAATCTACAGTGTAAAAGTAAAAGGGTAACATAGTGACTAGCTGTGGTATGGAATAGCCAGTTACTGAACGGAAAGAGAGATTAGCAGAATTTCTGGAATGCTGATAATGTTCTCTTCCTTGATGCTTGTTACATGTAAATGTTCACCTTGTAAGATGCATCAAGTTTTACACTCAAGATTTAAGCAATTTTTTGTGCATGTTATACTTCAATAAAAATTTTTCAACAAATAGAGAGCTATGCATGTTTCAGGAAGAAAAAAAATTCTATTATATTGCTGAGTGAAATAGACGTGTCGCTAGACCATATATAAATAGCATTAACCTGGCTAGGTGACATAGCTCATGCCTGTAATCCCAGCACTTTGGGAGGCTGAGGTGGGTGGAGCACGAGGTCAGGAGTTCAAGACCAACCTGGCCAACATGGTGAAACCCTGTCTCTACTAAAAATACAAAAAAAAAAAAAAAAATTAACTGGGCATGGTGGCATGTGCCTGTAATCCCAGCTACTCAGGAGGCTGAGGCAGGATAATCACTTGAACCCAGGAGGCAGAGGTTGCAGTGAGCCGAGATCATGCCACTATACTCCAACCTGGGCAACAGGGTGAGACTCCATCTCAAAATAAATAAATAAAATAAAATATAGAGCATTAACCTATTTATTTGCAAAAATTTTTGTACATATGCTTAGAACAATAACTGGAATTAAGCTCACTAAACTGCTCCTTAGCCAGTGGAACTTTCTGATTCTCATTAAATGACCATTTTTATGACATGAAACCCCAAGCAGAAGTGGTTATTAGAGCCCTCAAAGATAGCAACAGCAACAATATACGTTTAAATTCAGGGTCACTAAATAAAATAATTTTTGAAAAAATACTTTTATTTGAAAAGTATAAAAATATTTTAAAAAGGAAAAAATCCTCTTTTCAAGCTAATCCTCTCTAATAAGTGATCTTCTGGAAAAATACGTGTTTCTAAAGATCATGGAATTCTTAGAATGACAAAAGGCTTCTAAAAGGAAAAAGAACAAATTCTTCCTCTCCAGCCAGCTTCTCCATGAAGTAAAAGTTACGTTTAAGCTGGGTATTGTGGTATGTATCTGTAGTCCTAGCTACTGGGGAGGCTGAGGCAGGAGAATTGCTTAAGCCAAGAAGTTCAAGGCTGCAGTGAGCTATGATGACGCCACTACACTCCAGCCTGGATGACAGAGTGAGACCCTATCTCTAGAAAAAAACAAGTTACATTTATTTATGCAGGGAGACATGAACGTTTTTCTTCTTCCATTTTAACTTCCTAAATCCTACCTGTTGTTCATTGCTTAACAAGCATCCCCTGCCTGACTCAAGACCCCTGGACCATGTCAGTGGGTGCGGATCTCTGCCTCTTTGACTATCTAGTTCTTACCCATTCTGTATGACATTTCTTATTGTGAAATTTTCTTGCTGTTTTGTTATATTCCTGAAAAAATTACTTGTATCTTCACAAACTAGACATGATTGTAGTTTGAATATCATCTGGTTTTATCTTCTCATTTGATTGAAAAAGAAATCCAAGTTCACACCTTTAGTGAAAAGAAGAGCAAAATCCCCTGCTCACTAAGTCAAAGTCAGGCAAGTAGAAATGGAGGACAGCTTGTTGCTCTCCTCTGGTAGCCTACACCTGAGAAAGTACAGGCTAGTCCCTACATAGGCATAAATAGGAGGGAAAGAATAGAAAATTGACAATAGATTTGAATTATTAACATCAGAATCTACTTAGAGCTGCTGCCTTTACTCAGGGCCATCATGGAGAGAACAAGCTACGAACTGTGGCCATTAATGGATGACTTTCTCATAATGATGAGAGGTTTCAAACAACTGTGCTAACATGACCAAAAGGAAAAAAAAAAGCATGTCCTGTAGATCATGCCTTTTCATTAGCCCATGCAAACATCACAGAATGGATTTACAGAAAACAAAAGCATTTCATTGAAAGAATTCAGCAAGCCAACTAACTTGACATTGTGCTGGTAAAAATAAAAAGAGAATAGACCAAATTGTTAGCATTGGTGTCATGTAAACTTAGTTTCAAAACCAATTTAACTATCACTGTCACTTCTGGGCATACAACATTTATTGAGTGCCTTAGGCTGTTTTCTATTGATTATAACAGAACACTTGAAACTCAGTAATTTGTTTTTAAAACAAACTTGTTTTTTACAGTTATGAAGGCTGAGAAGTCCAAGATCAAGGGGCTGTGTCTGGTAAGAGCCTTCTTGCTGGTGGGAGCTCTCTGCAGAGTCCCAAGGTAGTGCAGAGCATCACATGACAAGAGGACTGAGCTTGCAAACTCAGGTCTCTTTCTCTTCTTATAAAGCCACCTGTCCCACTCTCATAAACCATTAATCCACTAACTCATTAATCCATGAATAGATTAATCCTTTTATGAGAGCAGAGGCCTCATGATCCAATCACTTCTAAAGGCCCCACCTCTCAATATTGTCATATTGAGGATTAAGTTTCAACATGAGTTTTGGAGGGAACAAATATTTCAACCACAGTATTGTGTTTTCCTCCAGTTATGAGGGAATCCATGAAATTGTCATGTCTTTGATCATCCATCATAGCCAGTCTAACTAAAGCAATAGCAGTACAGATTCTTCTACCTAGCACAGATTCAGTTTCATAGTCATGTATACATGTTAAACCATTCCTTACAACTTATTTTCTCTTTATTTATAATTACCTCACCTTTATTTTGTATTTTGATATTATTATTTTATAATTTATACTCTGGTTTTAAGCAATTTCAAATCGTTGTAGAATTATTGATTAATAAATATATAGACAGCCATAGAGATAGATGTCATAAATTGGATGTGGGGGACAACAAAGATTTGGATATTTAACTCAAACTCTCTTGGTTTCTCATAAAGCACTGTTCCCAAAGCCATGGGAGCCACCCCTTGCATCAGCGTGCCCTGGATGTTATACATGGAGATTATTTTCAGAGCTTTAAGATTTAATGACTGCCCTGCTGGGTTTCAGACTTGTATGGGGCCTGTAGCCCCTTTGTTTTGGCCAATTTCTCCCATTTGTAATGGGAACATTTATCCAATGCCTGTATCTCCATTGTATCTTGGAAGTGACAAACTTGCTTTTGATTTTACAGGCTCACAGGCAGAAGGGACTTAGCTTGTCTCTGATGAGATGTCAGACTGTGGACTTTTGAGTTAATGCTGTAATGAGTTAAGATTTGGGGGACTGTTAGGGAGGCATGATTTGTTTTGAAATGTGAAAAGACATGAGATTTGGAAGGGGCCAGGGGTGAAATAATATGGTTTGGCTCTGTGTCTCCACCCAAATCTCATCTCAGATTGTAATCCCTATGTGTCGAGGGAGGGAGGTGTTTGGATCATGAGGGTGGCTTCCCCCATCCTGTTTTCATGGTAGCGAGTGAGTTCTCATGAGATCTGATGGTTTTATAAGTGTTTGGAAGTTCTTTCTTCACTTCTTCTCTCTCCTGTCGCCTTGTGAAGAAGATGTCTGCTTCCCCTTCTGTCATGATTTTAAGTTTTCTGAGGTCTCCCCAGTCATTCGAAACTGTGCATTAATTAAACCTCTTTCATTTATAAATTACCCAGTCTCAGGGAAGTTCTTTATAGAAGTATAAAAATGGAATAATACACACTGTCCTAAGGAATTGAAAATTAGATGATGAATATAATTTTGTTACCAACTTTGATGAACTTTCAAACAGTGTGATTATCTGAAGCAAGAACACTCCCACAACTTGTACAGCTTGCAAAGAACTCATTTCTGGAGACAAAAGGTGGAAAACCAACTATGTCTTCTACACAAACTACATTATTAATATTTTTATATTACTCTTTTATGAAAATATTGTTAGCAATCGCCTATAAACTTATTATTTTGAAAACAGATATATACATTTTCTTGTTTCTGATCGTTTTAAGACTCAGCTATTACAGGCATCAAAAACAAGAAAATGTATAGACACACACACATTTAAGTTAAACATACTAATGTATGTGACTAAAAAGTCAAAGAACCCCTCTTCACTTGCTTTGAAAATATGTCGTCATTCTTCTGAAACATTAGTTCTGTAAAAGAAAGAAAACAATACATAACTAATCTTTGGTTTTGATTGAAACCATTTGTTCCATGATTGTGTGCTGTCTGAAGTCCTGTCTGAGTCTATCCTTGAGGCTATGTGATGGTTAATACTGAGTGTCAATTTGATTGGATTGAAGGATACAAAGTACTGTTCTTGGGTGTGTCTGTGAGGGTGTTGCCAAAAGAGGTTAACATTGAGTCAGTGAACAGTGAAAGGCAATCCACTGACCCACTCTTAATCTGGGTGGGCACAATTTAATTAGCTGCCAGCACAGCCAGAATAAAAAGCAGTCAGAAGAACATGAAAAGACTAGACTGGCTTAGCCTCCCAGCCCACCTCTTTCTCCCATGCTGGATGCTTCCCACCCTCGAACATCGGACTCCAGGTTCTTGAGCTTTGGGACTCGGACTGGCTTCCTTTCTCCTCAGCTTTCAGACAGCCTATTGTGGGAACTTGTGATCACGTGAGTTAATATTTTTAATAAACTCCCCTTTATATATACATCTATCCTATTAGTTCTCTCCCTCTAGAGAACCCTGATTAATGCAGGCTATCTTAGGCTGTCCAACACCATTTGCTGAAAAAGGCTGGTCCTACCATTTCATGTGATATATATCATGAAAGTAATAAGTGTCACTCTGTGTGTCATTCTGTTTGAAGCTTTGCTTTAGGAAGAAAGTCCTTATAGCTGTTCTTTTATTTAATTAATTATCCCCTAGGAATTATCTAGATAGCTCAACTGGGTTTTAGGAAACTGAAAACTTATGTTATTTTAATTGAGTATATCTTCGACCTTATTGTTGGAAGTGAGCCTTACTTGATATTTGATATTAATCACAGACACTGAAGAAACAGCTCAGAGAACTGGAATTGTCATCTGTGACCAATCAAGGCCTTCTGGACACAACCATTGCTCAATGGAGCTTTAACTTGTTGTGCTGAGATGTCACACCTGTCAGCTAACTCACACATCTTTCCAAGGATGTATAAGATTTTGTTTTCTCCCTGTCTATAAAGGCAACATATGTTCCCAGCATTCATTGACAGGTTTTAACAGTATTTTTCCCTTAGTCGTGCTGTTGGTTGAGTTGTTAAATACAGGAATTTCTGTTTTGTCTTCAAATAATTCAGAACTACAGTCAGAACTAGGGGAAAATAGCAAAGCAGATTGACAGTCTAGCTGTCAAGATTGTCCAGCGGTTGCTTAGCTGTTTATAAGCTAAGCACTGCTTGTCCTCCTTCCATTTCTCTAGCAAGTGGAATACTGAGGAAATATACCTGGACTTTATAGATGTAGACAACTGGAAAACACCAATATAGGTGAAGTAGTAATTTAATGAAAGTTAATCTTAAATTGTCCAGTTACTTGTGGCTAGAAATTTTTTTATGATTCATACATAGACCTGCATTATATCTAAGCTCTGCCTAAGAGATCAGAAATGCTGGGTGGTAAGCAGAGGCAGTATAAAGCAGAGAAGATGCTAAGGACTACATGGAGCTTGGAGGCACCCCTCCCCAAGATGCTTTATTCTAGTTAATAATGCCACATAAGCAAGTGCAAATAATAGTAGATAAAACTATGCATAAGGGTAGATATAAAAGAGAAAGTTTGAGTGGTTAGCATGGAAGAAAATCATGAGAATGAAGTGAGGAAAATTTGAGGTTGGGTAAAAATTGGTTGTCAAGTATTTAAAACCATAAATGCTGGATATAAAGCTGGGTATTCTTTTTAAGTGATTCTTAAGACATCTCTTGGGACAGTGTCCTTATTCTTGGTATGTATGGTGTTCTAAACAATGACAGTGCTGCATTTTGCTGCAGGGAAAGGAGATGAATTTTCCAGGGACTCCAGCAAGGATATAATCCAAGTAGAGTAATTTTACATAGAAGATCATAGGCTCCTTGCTAAAGAGGAATTTCTTTATTTATGAGAAAATGAAAACATGTTAGAGTCTGGTATATGTAGCCCAGGTCTATAATGCATCCAGAGCAGTGTGGAGACTGCAGTTGTGGCCATGACTAGGATCAAACAGGAATAAGATTCAAAACCCTTCAATGATCAGGGCTTGCTTTGGGCTTCCCACTGCAGCTGCATCTATTTACATTTTTTTTAAACCCACTAATTATGAATAAGACCTTTGGAGACCCAACCTACATCAGGACTAGAAGAAAGATTTAAAATTTTTGTCTCCATCTCAAGGAAGCCAGAAATGCACACTTCATTAGTAACATCACTTTATGTCCTGGGCTCATGTGGCAGATTTATTCACAAAGTAAAAAGTTAATGTTGTTTTTTTTTTCCCCCTTTCACAAAAATTTAAAGCCAAAAAGATAAGTTTAATGAAAAGCAATTATTTACATACTTTAGTATATGGCTTACTTCTTAGGTCAAGCCTAAGGACAAAACCTGGACTCATCATAATTTAAAAAAAAAACTCATTGATCCATATAGTTGTCCCAAATATTAGTCATAAATCACATTATGCCAGGTCCTTCGAGGAGCACAGTAATTTAGTAACTCTTCGTTGGTACACTTCTCATGTTCTTTTTGCAAAGTATTTTGTGTCCTCATCTACTATCAATATCTACCTGAAATAGAATGAGTAAAGTTTATCTCTCAGTGAATTATTGCCATGCCCACATTCCCGTATCCTGGCCAGGAAACAGGATCCTAGGGAATGTGGGCAATGCAATCATTCACATGCCCTCAGCGTGGTCATACCTGGCAGGCCAACAGAGCATGTTTCTTTCATGCAGGGCATGGCTGCAAACCCTCAAGGACAGCATGGCCCAGTCTGGTTTCACTCTTACCTCTGAAATGTATCTCTCATTGGAGTTTGAGAGGCAGCATGACTAACTGTGATTAGAAGGCCACATGGTATGATGGAAAAAAAAAAACAAAAACCTGAATTTGGAATCAGAAGGCAAGTTCTTGTTCCAGTTCTAACTGATTGGCTACATGACTTCAGGCAAGTCTCTTCAAATCCCTGTCCTCAGTTTCTCATTTGTAAATAGGGGTCATGACAATTTACCCTACCTGGTTGTTTTTGAGGATCAAATAAAATAATATGTGAAAGCAATGAAATAATATATATAAGTGAAAAATTACATCATTAGTAATCAAAATTTCATATTTTCTAATCACAGAAATTAGACTGCCCCTACACAGTTACATTAACTGATTTTCCAAAAGAGGTCAATTAAAAAAAGACCCTGGTTTCCTTGGTCAAAAGTGCATTAGCAGAATGTTTACTCTTCCAAAATGGTTGTAATTATCTTGAGACTCCAGTGTACCACTTGAGCCATGTAATACTGTCAAGATTTAACCTACATTGATTTATTCATATTCACATTTTTCTCATGACCGAGTGAGAAGAATGAGTAATGACAAAAATAAATGCTGCTCCATTGACAATTTCTGATTTCAGAGGCCTCTTTCAGTCACATTTAATTGTAGGTAATTAATCTCAGAACAGTGTACCTTTACCTTACCTGTCCTTGGAAAATGGGTGAGCAATATTGATAGATGAGGCTCAATTAAAACCTTGACTAAAGTTGACATGGGAAGATTCCCAGTCTCAGGGTCAGAAAACCGGTGCTCTGGACCCAGCTGTGCTAAAAGCACAAAGTATGTTGACATGACACCTAACCTCTATGGAATCTGCTTTTCCATCTGTTAAATAGATAAAAGGGAGATTAGTATTCAACTGTTCTTAACTATTTTGTGTGTCATGGGTCTCTAAATATTAAAACTCACAGCCACTCTTACCTCTATCTTCAGACTACTTAACACAAAATAAAATTTTAGCCAAGTACAGGGAATTCAAGGACCTACATAGACCATCTACAGAAGACTTCAGAATAAAAATCTCCAAATTAAAGCCTATAATCTTTCCACCTCGCATTTCTTTCCTAAAATGGAAGGCACACGTTCTTGTTTGGGTCACAGACATGAAACCATGGCCTGGTGTGGCCCATTTTCTTCCAATAATAAAGATTACCTACTCTGATGATATACAGAAAAAAAAAACTCAGTGTCTGCCTACCATATTCTTACAAAACAGATCACTTCTGACACCAGATGTGTGGGGGTTTTCCTCACACACCAAGCAAGCATTCAGTTCTGTAGTGAATAGCAGATGAGTGTCCTAAAATTCAGTTCAATTCTGATACTATCTACCTGGAGATTAAGTCAGATCCCACAGGTTGAGGACTCAGTTCCACAGGACTGCCCCCCACACACTGCTGATGCCAGACCAGAATCTCAGGTTGTTTTACCCGTGATTCTGTCCAACCAGCTATAAAATGGGATTTGCATGATTTACTCCCTGGGTACGAGTAATTTGCAAAACCAGCTCACAGAATTCAGGAAAATATATTAATTGCCTTTGCCAATTTATTATAATGGTTATTACAAAGGATACAGATGAGATCACTAGGGCAAGGTATGGGAGAAAAGGCACAGAGATTCTATGCCTTCCCTGGGTGTGCCACACTCTAGGAATCTCCATGTGTTCAGCTATGCAGAAGCTCTCTGGATGCAGCCCTTTTGGGTGTTTATGGAAGTCTCATTGATACAGACAGGAAGCAGGAAAATACTGGGTAGAAGAGGGTAGGGTCCCTGGCAAGGGCTCCACCCTCAAGCCTGGACCCATGGCCCTAAATGAAAACATGCATTCCTGTTTTCCCACATGAATATTGCCTTTTTCAAAACCCCCATGGCCTGCCATGTCCTCCACCCTGTACCCATAAAAACCCCAAGCTCCACTGGCAGAGCAGCAAGGCAGAAACACAGAGAAGGAGAGAAGAGAAGAAGTGTCTGAACGTTGAGAGGAAAAGAGGCAGCTGGACATTAGTGAGGAGTTTGGCTGGGGATGGTCAGAGAGTAGTTCAGCCCAGGATAGCAGAAGTTCAGGGAAAGATTATATTCCCACTTTATCCCTTTTCCAGCTCCCCTTCCCACTGAGTGCCACTTTCACCACTCAACAAAATCTCCTCATTCACCACCCTTCAAGTCTGTGTGACCTCATTCCTCTTGGGCACTGGACAAGAATCTGGATGTGGGTGCAAGAGGTTGTCACACTGACTCTCCACTGAGCTGTTTAACACTTAGCTGTCCACAGATGACAAGTGCTAAGACAACACTGATTGTAACACATGCCCTCTGGGGCTCCAGAGGTCGCAGGCAACCCCTAGGTGCTGCCACAGGCCTGTATGGGTTTGTTCCTGCTGGTGCCCAAAGGCATTCACCCCAGCTCCTGCACCCACTCACTTGTATGCTCCCCCTCCTGCAAGGGGTTTGAGCTCACCTCACCGAGTAAATGAGCCACACCCCTGTCACAAGTTCTCTGAAGGGGTCAAGGGAACTCTCCTGTCTCGTCATTATATAGGCATGATTGATTAAATCATTGCTCATTGGTGATCCAGTTAACCTTCAGCCCCTCTTCCCTCTCTGGGGGTTGGGTGGCGGATTTGAAAGTCCCAGTGCTCTATTCCTGCCTTGGTTTTTCTGGTGACCAGCCCCCATCCTGAAGCTACCAAGGGTCTGCTAGCCATCAGTCAACTCATTAGCATACAAAAGACACTTACCACTTTACAGATTCCAAGGGTTTCAAAAGTTCTATGCCAGGAAACAGGGACTAAGGCCAAATATGTATTTTACAATATGTATTCAAAGACCACCTTTGGTCTTTGAATTTGGTCTTTGAACATGAATCCCTCATATCGAAAGAATATATAACTCCAGAGATACTGGCACATTACTAGAATCCTACTCAGTCATTAAAGATTAGTCCACTTCATTATCATAATATAAGAATATGTCTCCCAAGGTGAGGCCACCCAGGTTTGCAGGCTTCCATTTAGTCTTGTCAGGTTCCAAAAGCAGGAGTGGTCTCAGCAAACATAAAGCTCTACCCCTTCAGGCGTCTGGTATAATTGAGCTGGGAGACAATATCATCATTACTTGCTCTAACCTCTTTTGAGGTGTTAATGTAATACTGAATTTACCTCATTACATGACAAATTTATTTATTCCTTTACCTTAGCTACTATTCTTCCTTCTCTATTTATCCAAACTTTCCCATCTTTGAAAGGGACACTAGGTTTGGCCACTGTGATTGTCTAGACTGCAGTCAACAATCCTAATCTAGCAAATGCCTTCTCCTCACTCCAATCGTATTCAGATAGGATAAGGTTACACAGGTGCAGAACTAGTGTGCTATCTTTACCACCAGGTGACAGAGCCACATTCACTTTTAGCCCCAATTTTGCCAGATGGAAGGAAGGCACAACTCACCCCCATCAGGCCCCTAGGAATTCTGACAAAGGGTTTAAAAATGTAGTCACAGTTTATTGCTTAGTAGTAGTTGCTAGAAGGTGCTCACAGGTTTTTGCCATAAGTCCCACTTCATGTTCTACAGATGGCTATCCAACAGACAAATTGTCCCAACCAGAGCTATAGCTACTATTCTATACTGTGTGGGCCCAGGCAATCTTCCTAGCTCCCATTTGCATGTTCCTTTAATAGTGATTGAAGGACACATTTATATGCCTTCTGTTTTATAATGGTAAGTATAGGAAATATTTCCAAGTCAGATACAATGTCCATCTCCAGGTAAAAGAGACATAATCACTTCACGTGAAGCATGTTCAAATATACCAGTCTCCTCCAAACTTAATTCCATCAGTCCTTACTTTACTAACTGTAGCCTCCATTAGGACTTTATCAAAAGATTTTTGATACTAAGTAGGAAAATTGTTCCCTGACCAGATATAACATTCCATGTTTAAACATTCCAACTTTTATAATTCTATCAATCCCTACATTTTTATGTTCTAATTTCAAGAACTTCTGTTTCCTACCCCATCAAGAGCAACATAAGGTCAGATACAACCAGGTCGGTGCACGTTTGTGTCCTCCCACAGGTGAAATTTTATTGATGTTATTTCAATCACAAAAGTATTGGGCTAAGTGGAGTTCTCAAGGAGGCAATTCTCCTTAGTACCCATTCATCAGTAGTCAGAGCTGTGGGTACACAGGCTTAAGGCATTCCACAAGTCAGTCTATATCATAAACCATACATAGTAGCATACTTAGTCAATATATAAATGATATAGGTTAAAATTTCACGCCAAACAGAGTAGCATTTAACATCAAGAGAAGTGGGGATAGGAAAAAAAAGGTTTAACAAATCAGCCCAAGGAGAGTGACATAAATAAGGACAGTGTCCTGGAATCAGACCTTGCTTTGGGCAGAGCTCGCTGTGGCAGATGCCAGGTGCTGATTATGAGTGACAGCCAGATGGGATCTGTCAAGATGGCCATGTCAAGCTTGAGAAGTCCTGTTCCTTTTATGGTCCTTGAGTCCTCTGGTGAGGACTGATAGCAAAGTGTTATACTCTTATCTGGTTGGGTGTTGTCTCTATTGGATAGTGAACATATGGACTCTTTTGGCTTGATGTCTTTTGAAATGTAAGATGGAGTCTTTTTCTAAGATGGACTCACTTATGTCGAGGGTATTTTGTGCAACCCGCAGATCATTTTACCCTCTCTTCTGGAAAAGGCTTTGTGTCTCCAGAAGGGTGTTAAGCAAAACGACCCTGACCATTTTGTCAATGTTTATCTTGATTAATCTGTCACAGGAAATTTCAGATCAGATTTCTCATTTTAATCTTTGCCTTCTGACTTTTTGAATTTCTCCAAAGTGGAGTACATGCAGCAAATGTGTGTGGGACCAGGTGGCTGTCTTTGATCCATCCAACCTTAAATAGTATTGTATTAAGACCTTTGTTTTAACCCCATCAATTTCCATTTTATTAATCCCATTTCTTATGAGAAATAAAAATAAAATCTGAAGCCCCACAACTGAGTGAATGAACCCTTTTTTGGCCAAGAGGATCCCAGAGAAACTTGGAAGCTGAGTTCCTTGTTAGGATGCCATGGAACATCAGACTCACCTAGTTATAACCCCTCCCTTGCTAATTGCCATTAGGCTTTTTTCCCTAAGGGTTAAACAGAAATCTACTCTTTCAAGAGACTCCATGGCTGATTTCTACCGACCACCTGATGCTGCCCCTCCCTTTTGTGATTAAGGCATAACAACTGACCAGCATTCCTCCCTGATAAGAGAGCACCAACCATGGGGTGGGTATGGCCAGTCTACAGAGGATGCATGGTGAGCGTTCATGTCCTCTACTTCACCCTTTGCCATCATCAGAGGGCTGAAAACTCCACGCTTGGATCATGCTAATGCTGCCATTTTTTTTAACATGGGACGAATGGAGAGGCATGAAGCTTAATTGCACATAACCATGTTTATCCTTTCATAAATATTCATGACCTCTCCTATAGCATATTGAATATGTATATTCAGCCACTTTTTCAGCATAGATCCTTGTCTTTTTATTCCCTTCTTCCAAGGGCCTGTTTCTAGCTTCTTGCTGGAGGCTATGCTTCTCAGCCTGTCAGAATGGCCACCCTGAAGTCTGCAACTCTTTATGAGAAATACAGCTCTTCTTTCCAAATTTATGTACCTCATCATTCTTCATTTGACATCTAATAACCATCTAAAGATTTTCATCCTGCTAAGTAGAGTCCTATGACTCTCCCTTTCCTTTTTCCCCTCAGCTTCACCTTTATCCATGTCTACTTTACTCACCTTATTTCTTAATAACAATCTAAAACTTTTCATCTTCCTGGGATAACTCTTCTCTTTGCCCTTTCTCCATTCTCTTGTTAATTAACCTACTATTTGTATTAGCACCTGTAAGACTCATGAGGGGAAACTGATACAATAAATTTAATAAGGCTTGCTCAACTGTCTTTTGATTTTGCAGCAGCAAGGTCATATTGGGGGGGTCCACATTAAAGGAGCACCCTTAACCACAGCATTTACCACGACTTGGTTAAGAAGCATATTTAGCAGGTGAATATCTCAGTCATCATAAAGCCAATTCCACATGGCTTGCATATCAACTGCTTCATCTGTGGTGTTCCACTTGGCATGTATAGGTAGAGTCAGGCAGGCTCCTTCTCAGGGTAAACAAAGTTCACAGTGGCTTCTATCCAGTTCATCAGTGTATCTGTTTCCTCGGGAATCACCTCCCATGTATCTAGATTGGGTATAGCAATCTGTGATTGTTCCATAATTAGCTGTGAGTCCTGCATCAACCCAAACATGCTCTTTAACTCTGCTGCATTTAAAACTAAAGATACTGCTCCTAAATTTGTTGCTCTCACAGTCGATTTTAGTAAAGGCTCTTCAAGAATCTGATGACGCCAGTCTACAAAATGAAATAATTTCTTCACATTACACCCTCTGGTTTTAATAGTTTTCTTGATTTTGTTCTTCCCCCACATTGACTGTTTCTTGGTAACCACAGGACTTATTTTCTGTTGTCCTTGCATAATTTTTCCCTTGAGGGGTGACTTTGAGGCTCATGGCCAAAGGTTGGTCAAGAGTCAAGGATCAACCCAGTACTCTCTTTTACTTTCATTTTAAATACTACAGATAACAATAGCCTTTTTCTTATTATCTTTGATTTCCTTATGCATCCAGCGAACCAACTCCCAGGGAGTTGGATCCTTCTTTAAACTCCATTGGTAACTTTTACCTTCAGGAAATGATTGCAGCACAGTTACTGCTTCTCACCATGAGCGGCCACATGGCCACCCAGGAATCGAAAGTTCCTCATCCCCCACCCTCTTATGCTTTTTGTTTCTGAATCACGTGTTTCCACAAGCCAGGGCTGTTCTAATGAAACCCACTTCTCACATACCAATTCTGACAATACAGAAGAAAAACAAATTCAGTTTCTTCCCATATCTGCTCAGATCTACAAATGGGTATTTAACACAACTGCCCAGCGAGATAACAGCATCATCTTTGCAAATAATGTCAATGTTCCTAAGTAATAGAAATGAATTCAATTTGTCTCAATGATAACCAGAGAATTGGTTGTCCATAGGCCCTAAATTTTCTCTCAGGCCACTCTCTTCCCTGAAAGAAAACGATGCTGATTAGTTTTGTCAGAAACTGTAGGCTCTCACCATTTTCATTCTCCTCTGAAGAAAGTACAACTTTCCTAATCCAAATCAATATTAACCAAATGTTACAATGGAATAAACACATTTTCAGACATTAAAGTTCTCCAAATATTTTGCTTTTATGGATCTTTTTTTAGGAGATTGCTGGAGATTTTGCTCATCAAAACAAATAATTAAACTAAAAAGAGCAAGACGTGAAATCCAAGAAGTGAGAAGTGTAACAGAAAAAGATCTCTTTGACAGCAAGGATAAGTCCAGAGACATAGCTATGCAGAAAGGAGGATACGTGGAAAATAGAATTAAAACTTATTTCTACAGAGCCATTAGAGGGTGTACAAAACCTTAATCAGAAACTTGAAAAAAAAAGAGTCAAGTAAAAGAATAAGAGGATTATTAGAGGTGAGGAAGGATGGAGGTGAAAGGGGATAGCAAAACATCGGTTAAGGGATACAAATGTATTGATAAATAGGAGGAATAAATTCTAGTGTTCTATAGGACTAAAGGGTTATGAAAATTAACAACAATTTACTATATACTTTTAAATATCTACAAGGGAAGATTTTGAATATTCCCAATGTTACTGATGGAAAAGATTCAAGTTACCCAAGTTACTGGTGGTGAATTTGTATGGGTCCACAGCAACTTCAGTCTTTGCCTCCTCAGAAGAAAAAATTCAACTCAGAAGCCTAAGGCAGAAAAAGATACTGGGGCAAGTTTCAGAGCAGGAGTGGAAGTTTATTTAAAAAGACCTTAGAACAGGAAAAAAAGGAAGATGTGCTTGGAAAAGACCCAAGCATGCATGTGAAGGTTAAAGAGAGAAGGCCAAGTGCCCTGTTGAGCCATGATCCTAGGACTTTTATACACTGGCCTCTTTCTCGTGATTCTTCTCTTAGGATGGGGCTTTTTGCATGCCCAGGGCTTTCCTTACCCCTCAGAATTGAGCATGAACAGTGTGTTTAGTGAGTTATACTCATGTCCATCTGAGGCTTTCTTCCCTTTTCTGATGGAGCGTGCCCCAGGAAGATAATACTTCATTTTTGTTTCTTAACACACACACCCAGGAAGTTGCTTCTCCCTGGGGCCTGCATTCAGTTAACATTTTGATGTTAACAGGTGTGGACCATCAGGAAATAGCCTCTCCCTGATCATTTTTAGAGAGGCAAGGTGATCATTGCCAAATCATCACCTGACATTTCTAGTGGGTTAGGGGAGAGCCCTCTCCTGCCCTGCTCATGCCTATCTACTTGTAATACCAATACAAAGAAATGATAAATGCTTGAGGTGATGGATATGCTAATTACCCTGATTTGATCATTACATGCTGTACACACGTATCAAAGTATCACACTGTACCCAATAAACAGGTGTAATTATTCTGTGCCAACTAAAAGTAATAATAAATGCAACAAAAACTTCTAAGATAGAAAAGGTAGTGAATGGCAAAAATAAAAGCACATTAAAAAATTCACTTAGTAATAAATATTTACAAGATAAAAATAATAAAAACTCTAAATATGACCTTAACCATAAGCTATTTGGCAAGTTTTTAGGAAATCAAATATTTGTATATGTGAAGAAGGGTATAGGAAGACAAAATCTTCATCTTCTACCATCAATAGATAATAAGTAAACATAAAATATAATAAAACATTAGTATGAATATGCCATTAGAAATGTGTAAGTAATTACTGGAAGCAATAGCTAAAAGAATTGAATATAATTGTACCTGGGGACAGGAAAACAAGATGCTGAGAGATTAAGGCAAACTATAATATTATTTGACTTTTATAATTGTGTATACTAAATAACTTGATAAAAATAAAAATTAAACATTAAAAAGATAATAAGAAGAATATAAGATAGATGATAGTCATATGTGCCTCACTCTGGAGAGGAGCAAAATGTTGCCACTGTTCTTCTTTTCAGAATCTAAGGAGATTCTGCTTCTACTCAAGGTCATCTTTATGTAACCTCTTCCTAGATCCCACAGTAGGTTCCAGACAGTATTGGAATTGAAGCTGTTTCATGATGTTTCATTATTTGTCTTTAGCTGTGATTAAGATGTAACATAAGAACTCCTAAGAAAAAGATATTACCATTGTGTTTTAAGTCATCATTTTGATTAAGTGACTTAGTGCCATGTTAATGCAATATTGTTGACTCAAGATCAACTGTGTGAAGCTCAGCTTTTGTCTTATCAAGTTCCACATATTCTGTGCTTTCAAAGCCGTCACTCATTACACTGTTGTTGCCAAAATCAATTCACACAACTTCCAATTTTACACATGCTAAGCTAAAAACAAAGTGGCATACCAATCAGGAAATCCTGACTACAGATGTATTGAAAATGAGGGGTATCCCCAGTGCATTTGGTTGCTGAAAAGGAATGTCCCAAGTTGCTACTGCCTGCTGAAGATTACAGTGCTCTGCAAATGTACTGATGCTTTCTCCTTCCGCCTTTGCTGGCATGACTGATTGTTTCCATCTCAGAAAAGATAACGAAGAGCAATCAGACTGGGTCTCTTAGTAGGAACACGGACAATTTTTTCCACTTTGTCTATCCAGCAGATGAAATAGATATTGGACTTGGGCATGTAACTAATGAAATGAGAACAACAGACTTTAAGAGTGTGAAAGGAAAATCCTGGGGCCCCAAAATTACTAAACAAAAGGAAAAGTTAACCTGGGAGTGGCTCAGGACAAACTTGCCTTTCATTCTATTCAAAGTCATCCCTCTGCTCACTGAGATAGATGTATATTCTGATTGCCCCCTTTGGAAAGGCTTAGTTGAAACTCAAAGAATGCAACTGTTTGTCTCTCACCTACCTGTAACCTCCATGGAAGTCTCCTCCCTGTTTTAAGTTGTCCCTGCCCTTCTGGATGGGACCAATGTACTTTTTAAATATATTGATTGATGTCTCATGCTTCCCTAAAATATATAAAACCAACCTGTGCCCCATCCACCTTGGCCACATATCATCAGGACCTCCTGAGGCTGTGTCATGGGCTTGTGTCCTTGACGTTGGCAAATAAACCTCCTAAAATGATTAAGACTTGTCTCATCATTTTTCTCAATTGGCATCTAGTAACCATGAAGGGATTCTGAGTAAAGGTGACCTGGCCTGCGGTCGCTCGCCTATCGGTGTTTGGTACCGGCTTGGGCACCTATAGCCCAAACTGATAAGACAATTGCTGAAGCCCAGAAACTCTTTCCTTCAGGGATCCCTGATCTTCCAACGTTTTTTTGTCGGGCGTCTGAAGTTTATTTGCTGTTAAAAAACTCTTTTAGGGGGGAGTTTCCACTCTTTTCCATCAAGGAAGGCAAGCCTGCCTCTGCAACAGTGGAGAGTGGTTTTGAGCTTGGGCCCCACTGCTAGGTAAAAAAAATCAGTTTGGGATTCTGTCTCGAAAATTCTTTCTAAATGATTAAAGTTAGCATTAACAACCAGCTGATGTTAACTTGTGCTTACACATAGAACACTCAAAAATCTTATAATTTGTTTCATCATTGTTGGTTTTGCTTAACTATTTTGTTGTTTATTTCTGTCTTGTTGGGGTTTTTTGTGCATGTGCTTTGGTCCTTTGCCTTATTGAATTTAACCAACACCAAACCCTCTAGCTCATGAGTGTGGAATCTTCCACTTTGAAGAACTAAGAGCACCTTGCTCCCCTCAGCCTTTCAGGGCATTCTCAGGCGACTAAGAATCACATGAGGGTGTCTGGGAGGAATGCTCCCTAAGACATGCAGCAGCTCTAAATAGGATTCCTCCTCAGAAAAATGTATTTAGGGTCTAATCTCAGCCAGCAGGTGCATATAAGGAGCTGACCCCTCCCACAGCTTGAGCCCCTGACATACTGTGCCAGGTAGACACAACATGGGTGCACCAAACCAGTTCAAGGGGTAATGGCCCTGAAAAGATAGGTCTGTGAGCAGCACATTTTGGGTCCAGCACCTGTCCCAACTTGGTCAAATTCAAAGGTGAACTCTTAAATAATGGGGAACGAGGCCTCTAAAGTGACTAAATACCCACAAAAAAAGGTGGTATGGTGGGGGGAGGAAAATGGCCAGCAAAAGGAAAACAAAAAAGAGAAAATCTTTTGGTTTTGACTACTAAAGGCACTTTCTTTATATAACAAGGCCCCTTTTTGCCAGCCAGACCAAACTGAAAGAGCAAGAGCTGTACTTCTGAAATAGCAGCATTTTGTCCTAGCTGAAATATGGAGATGAGATTTCAAAAGTTTTTTTTTTTTTTTAAGGAACTCAATGGTTAAATCAAGATGTGTACATGTGTGCATGTTTGTATTTAAAAAGCCTTCATGTTTTGGGGTTTTTCTGTTTATTTTTCTCTCCTAGAACCTTGCCTTTTTTTCAGCAAAAAAAAAAAGAATTTCTTCTCAGTTAACTGAATTCTATTTTCACCTGACTTTTTGACTAAAATAGTTATTGCAACAGAGGCTACTCTTGGGTTTTATAATGAAGAGTGTAATGTAGACACTCAGAAGTGCCTTTACTTAAAAAAAAAATTACGTGCACTGAAAAAGCATCACGTGGTCTAACCTCAAAATAATTCTCATTTTTTGAAGACCCAGGATTCAGTGTGGGCTCTGCCAAAAGCTCAGAGATCCAGTTAAAAAAAAAAAAAAATAGGTAGTCTCTATCTAAATAAAATTGGTCTCCTTTTACAATCCAATGATAAATTTCTATAATTTTATGTTTGATTGGCTAAAAGAAAAATAAAATCATCTCCTTCTAACTACCCTATTTTTATGAATTTGAACAGCTCACCAGACTTTTTCTCTCTGTACATTATGATGCAAATTTTGCTATTTGATTTTCACCTAAGTTGTTTTCTTTAATATGCAAATTTAAGGCTATTTAGCTGACAACTGCCTAGGGTTGTGAAACAGGTTATCAAGAATTGGGAAGTTTAATATAGGAAAAAACAAAAAAGGATCTTTATGAACCTGTAAGATGTACTTCTATCCACATGCCTGATATGTCTATGTATTTAAGTGTTGTGTAAACAATGTTTCACTACTGAAAAATACATAAAAGAGCTCTAATTAATTGGTTCAAGAAAAATAAATGCACTTGAATCAAATATCAGGAATAAAGAAAGGACTAGTCAAATGTTTTTTCAATTTTATGTAACTTAAGTAAAATCTTTAAAAACTTAAGTAAAATCTTATGTAACTTAAGTAAAATCTTTAAGTAATAATAAGCTAGCTTTAAAGTTATTGGTAAAGTGATATTAGAAATGTCTTAAGAATTGCCAGCATACATTTTTGTTTGCATTTATTAATCAAGCAATTTCATATTTATCCCTGCCAAATACTATAAGGTATCAAAATTTGGCATGGGAGTTACAAAACTATAAACCCAGCCCAAAATAGAATGATCTTTTCTTGTGTAACTTTTAATACATAAGACATTGATGTTGGTTTAATAAAAATAGCTGCATCTTGAATTTAGTAAGATTACCATAACCTCTAATCCTGTGGCTTTAGGCAGTCTAGTTCACAGGCAGTAAGAAGGTTTGTTTGGGGAAAGGACTATTATTGTGTTTGTTTCAAAGCTAAACTGTAAACTAAGTCTCTCTCAAAGTTAGTTTGACCTATGCCCAGGAATGAACAATGACAGTTTGGAGGTTAAAAGCAAGATGGAGTCACTTAGGTCAAATCTTTTTCACGGTCTCAGTTACAATTTTGCAATAGTGGTTTCATGACTTTAAATCATGACTATTGCAGTTTCCATAAACAATCTAGGTAAACAATTAAAATAAAATAATTAGGTAAATGTAATGAGATAAATACTTGTAGACAAAGTTGTCATAATTTATAATATAAAGCTAAATTAAATAATATATATTTTATTATTTGAGTATTTTCCAATAAAAATATATTGTAGGAAAATACTCCTGCTAAAAGAAAAAAGTGTGTCCTTTTTATAAAAGATGAAAAACTTTTGTCTAATTCAAAGCTTATTTAAAGGTAACATATAAAATAAGGTAAAAGGGGCCAGGAATTAAGAGAAATGTAAAGAAAGTTATAGAAATAAAGAAGTTTTTTTGGTTAAAAAAAAGCTTAAAGGAAAATAATTTTATATAAGAAAAAATCTTGAATGGTAAATTTAAACCTAGAATAAAATGACTGATTGTTTAAGAAAGAGTAATGTTCAGGACAAACCAGAAAGTCCAAGCATGTCATAAATGATCTTTGTATGTCATAATAAAATAATTTATTAAAAAAACTTTTATATATTCAAGTTGTTTATAATTAAAGGGAAGTTATAATGGCCTTTCTAGAAATTGGGCTTGATGTAAAAAAACACTTATACACTAAATTATTGGTTAGAACAATGAAATTTTCTTGAGGAGTTAATTTACTCTTAATAAATGATAAAAGATTTTAATTTTTTTAACCCACAGTTCAACTTTTATTGCATCTCATCATTTTTTAGCTTTCTCTCCCTTTATAAAAAGCATGTTTTCTTAAAGGTCTAAAGGAAATGTTTTCTTCCAACATAATATTCTGTGCACTGCAGAAGATCTTTTCTTTTGCTTTTTGGTAACTGGACTAACAGATTTTATGTTTTATCAAAATAATTCCTATGCCTTTATTATTCAGTTTGGTTTGCTTAGGAAAAGCCTGAGATTTAAACATTTTTTAATTAATGTTATTACATTCGTATATCTTTGTGTATGTGCTTTCAAGTCCTTGTGACATTGAGTTACAGGGCTTTGACCCCTAGGTCTAAATGGAACACCAAGTCCTGCTAAATCTTAAACACTGACAACAATTAAAGCCTCACCTACAGGCCCTGTAGAAGATGCTATCAAAATAAACTGCATTCCTAAGACACAGGGCCAGAAATTAAAGCTTTTCAAGTCCTCAAGGCCCAGGGACTATTGCAGAAGAGGTGGGTGCATGAGACTGTAAGGGCTGATTTTAAAAGATAAAATAAGTTCAGTTTCTCTATAAATTAATCATTAATGTAAAAGACACACTGATGTAAAACCAGTATCTTGAAACTGTTCTTTTGAACTATTGACAGCTTTTAATGATTTAGTATACTCCTATGAACAAAATTTGGAGCACAGTTGTTTCTCTCTACCTGATTTCTGCAGAATTTAGAAACTATTTGTGAGTATTCTTAACTTATGGCCATGCAGTTTTTGGCATAAGTGTAATAAAAATCTGTTTTTATTTGTAACAAGACACAATTGGAGAAATTGGTTATTTTACCAAGAATTTAATTAGAATGGTGTGCTTTCCTTTAAGGACTCAAACTTAACTGATAGAGCCTATAAAAACCTTTGAGAAAACTGGCCTCATATTTTACACAGTTCCTGCACAGGGTTTCTGACATGTGGTAAGTAAAAAATGTCACTTTCTGACATTTTTTAAATAAACTGGGTCCAGGAGCCTAGGTTTATCTTGGAACCTCAAGAGGAGAGGAAATCCACCCAACCCTTATAGGGATTGGATGGTACAAATCCATAACTGGGCTTGGCTTTTAAAAAGTCTTAACTGAGATTCTTTCTATGGAACAAAGTTCCATCAAAGACAATTTTTAAAAGCCTATGTGAAAAAGAATTATTCTTGCTGCACTGTATAGAAATAATGTGGCCAAGTAAAATAAAACAAATTGGTTCTACCAGGATTTTTCTTTAGTAAAAATGGCAAACTGGAGGGAGAAAAATTACCTTTCAAACTATAATACACCTGTTGTTAGATTCTAGTCTTGCCCAATGTTTTTCAATTTTTATTATTTTCTACAGTTTGGACTGAATTCTAATTTTTCTTGGCTACAAGTCTTCAAAACAATGTTTTCAATTTTTTTTTTTCCTAATTTTGAGTCACTAAAAACTAAACTTTGCTTTTGTAAAGCCCTATGAAGTAAAACTAGACAACTTAAAATTCAGAAGAAAATAACAGCAACCTATTTACATACATAAGTTACTTTCATACTTGCTTACTGATGTATAGACTTCAGAGTAATGTGGCCTATATCAATTTTCCAGGATTGTCCTTTTGTTTGTTGTTGTGGGAAGTCAGGGACCCCGAATGGAGGGACTGGCTGGAGCTGCAGCAGAGGAACATGAATTGTGAAGATTTCATGGACATTTATCAGTTCCCAAATAATACTTTTATAATTTCTTATGACTGTCTTTACTTTAATCTCTTAATCCTGTTATCTTCATAAGCTGAGGATATACATCACCTCAGGACCACTGTGATAATTGTGTTAACTGTACAAATTGATTGTAAAACATGTGTGTTTGAACAATATGAAATCAGTGCACCTTGAAAAAGAACAGAATAACAGCAATTTTTAGGGAACAAGGGAAGACAACCATAAGGTCTGACTGCCTGCAGGGTCAGGCAAAAACAGCCATATTTTTCTTCTTGCAGAGAGCCTATAAATGGACGTGCAAGTAGGAGAGATATTGCTAAATTCTCTTCCTAGCAAGGAATATGAATATTAATACCCTGGGAAAGGAATGCATTCCTCAGGGGAGGTCTATAAACGGCCACTCTGGGAGTGTCTGTCTTATGCGGTTGAGATAAGGACTGAGATATGCCCTGGTACCCTGCAGTACCCTCAGTCTTATTAGGGTGAGGAAAAACTCCACCCTGGTAAATTTGTCGTCAGACTGGTTCTCTGCTCTCGAACCCCATTTTCTGTTATTTAAGATGTTTATCAAGACAATACGTGCACCACTGAACATAGACCCTTATCAGTAGTTCTGTTTTTGCCTTTTGCCTTGTGATCTTTGTTGGACCCTTATCAGTAGTTCTCCTTTTTGCCCTTTGAAGCATGTGATCTTTGTTCTGCCTTTTGCCCTTTGAAGCATGTGATCTACTCCCTGTTCTTACACCCCCCCAACCGCTTTTGAAACACTTAATAAAAAACTTGCTGGTTTGAGGCTCAGGTGGGCATCACATGATATGTGATATCACCTCCGGTGGCCCAGCTGTAAAATTCCTCTCTTTGTACTCTTTCTTTTTATTTATCAGCTGGCAGACACTTACAGAAAATAGAAAGAACCTACATTGAAATATTGGGGGTGGGTTCCCCCAATATCTGGCATGCCAACATGGTTTTCTTTTTCCTAAGTGCATGTGGGAATCCAATTCCCTTTGGTAGGTGCAGAGAAACATTCATTGGTCCAGTCCACAGAAACGCTTGTTCGGTTCCCTGACAATTGGTGAGTTGTCTGTGTATTGTCTGGGGTTTGTTGTTGTTTTCTCCTTTCTTCTCCCCATTTCCTCTCCATAGAACATGAGAGTTCACAACCTTTTAAAAATAAGCTTTCCTAATAACTCTGATGTGTACAGGAATAAATCATCCAAGTCATAAAAGATCGGACAAAACCTGGGATACTTATTTTCTCCTAAAATGCTTTGTTATTTTCTCCTAAAATGCTTTGTTATTTTCTCCTAAAATGCTTTCTCCAAAACATTTTTAAAAAGAAAGGGGTAAAATATGAAAGGAAAATCTTGAGGTCCCAAAATTATTAAGTTAAGGGAAAAGTTAAGCTGGGAACTTCTCAGGACAAACCTGCCTCTCATTCTACTCAAAGTCATCCCTCTGCTCACAGATGCATATTCTGATTGCCTCCTTTAGAAAGTCTTATTAGAAACTCAAAGAATGCAACAATTTGTCTCTCACCTACCTGTGACCTGGAAGCCCGAGTAGTCCCTGCCTTTCTAGATGGAACCAATGTGCTTCTTACATATATTGACTGATGTCTCATGTCTCCCTAAAATGTGTGAAACCAAGCTATGCCCCAACCACCTTGGCCCCATGCCATCAGGACTTCCTGAGGCTTTGTCATGGGTATACATCTTTAACTTTGGCAAATAAAGCTCCTAAAATGATTGAGACTTGTCTCCTCATTTTTCTCAATTGACAGGGGAAATCATTTTGCTGTCTCCAACCACAAACCCCAATTACTATAAGAAACATCTCCTAAGTTCACACCTTTGAATACTCAGAAAACATTGAGGAAGACAATGCAGACAGTTTACTCTCATTGTTACTAGGAAAATAGCTCTACATACAAATCCTATTGAAGTGCATGAATTTCCAGGTCATTTTTCTCTAGTCTGCAAAATGCATTTATATGCACACTCCAAACTGAAAAGAATTTTTAACAATAGCCGGCACCATCTATTGTATATTTTATATTTCTCACTCTGTCTTTGCCAATTATGTGATACCTTTAGAGATGGGGATCTTACTTCTTCCAAAAGCAGCCTGATCCTGTATATCAAGGAGAGTTAGGGAGATCTTTCTTTCATCTATGGCTCAGTGATTTCCACCCAATTATTATTTTTATTTCCTTTGGAGTCATAAAAACAACAACAAATCTAACTTCATTTCCACATTATAGCCCTTAAAATAGTTGGTGACAGCTTCCATTCTCTCACCACAAATGTTCTGTCTCCCACAATGCCCAGCTTCTTCAGCTTTATGTTATATAAACATATGTTATGTTAGGCCATTCTTGCATTGCTATAAAGAAATACCTGAGGCTGGGTAATTTATAAGGAAAAGAAGTTCATTTTAACTCATGGCTCTGCCAGCTGTACAAGCATGGCACCAACATCTCCTTAGCTTCTGATGAGAGCCTCAGGAAGCTGCCAAGTATGGCAAAAGGTGAAGGGGAGCAGGTGTTTCACATGGTGAAAATAAGAGAAAGAGAGTGAGGGGGAGGTGACACACTTTGAAACAACTAGATCTCGTATGAACTAAGACCTCACCTATCACCAAGGGGGTGGTGCTAAACCATTCATGAGGGATCTGCCCCAATGATTCAAACACCTCCCATCAAGCTCCACCTCCAACACTGGGAATTACATTTAAATACTAGATTTGGAAGGGACAAACATCTAAACTATGTAATACACCATGGCCCTAATTCTGTTCACTGAAAGAGTATTGTTTGATTGGGCTTTGAGCAGGGGTTTTGAGTCAGAAAAGCCTGAGTTCTAATTTTATATCATCCCTGAATGTATATAACTCTAAGTGAAGTATCTAAGCTTCAGTGTTCTAATCTAAAAAAAAAAAGGCAATAACAATATTTACCTCTTAAGAATATGAGTAAAAACTAATCAAGGTGCCTGAAATGTATTAGATATCAAGATAATACTGCATTGCTGCTGTGGTGGTTGAGTATGAATGTGTTTCAGTTTTGTCTATTCTCTGAAAAGAGATACATCCAAGTCTCAATATACTATTCCAAGCATGATCTGAACAATACTGAGAAATGTCGCAATCTTGCACTACTGGGCACAGCTTTCATGATTGGCAGGCCTCTTTCATTTATTTATTAACTCATCAATCATGCAAAAGGTATGAATTTCTGCTAAGACCATGGAGCCACATCATTCTCCCCAACTATCCAGGATTGGCCCTGACCAAGGATACCAATAAAGGAAAAACTGGAGTATGTTTTCAATTTCTAAGATTCTCCTTACGACCCTAAGTAGAAAATGGTAGTGTGCTTTCTCTATTATGAAGATGAAAGAAGAAAAGAAATAATAAAAACTGCCAGACTTTCCTTGTTGGTTCATTTTTAGCAGTTCAGGATGTGACCAGATGCCAAAACAACCCTGAAAACAGGACTTTGGCTATCTGAGATGGAACAGTTACAGGTTAGACAACAGTGCTAATGACAACTTGCTTTATTTGCTGTCAATATTTAGACCTCGGGGAAAAAATGTGTTTGAAGAAAACTTATACCTATCTTTGGAAAAATAATACATTTGAACAGATTTTAGTTTAATTTTTTAAAAAATGTGTCAATAACAATAGGTGACCAAACAATCAAATCAATGAGTATGGCCCTGGGTTGTTTTTACACTCTATATACTAGGCTTCTCAGGGAAAAGAAATGCATACAGCCTTGGAGCTTTGGGAATAAGAAACCACAGGAAAGATGGCAAAGCTGAAAGCATGACTGTTTGATTAGGAGAAATATCAGCAATATGTAAATTGTGTGATTAAAATAATTGAATCAATTATTAATATAATTATTTTGTTTTGTTTGTAGAAAAAAATAGAAAACATGAAGAGGCAGAAACGATGTGAAAAATCTCCCGTAACACTGCCACCAGAGATAATTGTCATTTAAAAACTCTGTAGAAAGAGAAAAACCACATGTTCTCACTTATATATGGAATCTAAAATAATTGAACTCATAGAAGCAGAGAGTAGTGGTTACTAGCAGCTGTGGAGCAGGGATATGGAGAGATGCTGGTCAAAGGGTACAAAGTCACAGTTAGACAAAAGGAATAAATGCTATATATTTAAGGTGATAGATACACTAATTAGCTTAATTTAATCATTCCACACTGTATACATATATCATAACAGCACTGTATACTCCATAATTATAGATGATTATAATTTGTCAAAAAATTATTTTAAAAGTAAGAATCTATCAAAAGTAAATAAAATAGATAAAAACTCTGTATATAAGGCATATTTTATACCATTTCAAAAGTGACATTTTGAAAAAATATATTTTGTAAGGCACTTTTAAACCATCATTAACAAAGATCAGAAATAGCAGAAAAATTGTCTCTGAATTCTAGTAGCCAGAGCACTAAACTGGGATTTCTATGCTTTTTTATTTAATTTCTCCTCATAATTACATAATGCCAAAGATTCATTAAAAAAAAGATGTACATAGTCTTCTCCAGGTGGTTTTAGGCACAATAACTATAACATTGTAGAAATTAGGCAAATGATTTTAGCCTGCCTTTTGTGTTTAAACAAAAGAGTCATGTCAACCAGAAAGCAAAAATCTAGTTATTGAATAGTGAATGGGTTCTGGGGAAAGAAAGAAAGAATATGTTCAGTGAAGACAAGTTTTCTGAAAAAGGAAAACAAAAAAAACAAAACAAAACAAAACACCTTTCTGGTAAACTCAGATTTTTAATGTTATGCAAAAATGTTGGAAAAGAAATGTATAGTGTACTCAGTGAAAAATATAATTAGGAAAATAATGAAATTAAAATAATGTTAGAAAAGCTAAATTCTAACGTTAATAGAGCTAAAGATAATAAGGACCTTTTAAGTTAGATTTAAAGCAGGTAGAATCAGGAAGGTAAAATATCCCTGAGTGTGAAAGATGGTGCTATGTTAACAGATGTTTGAATGAAGATAGAATGAAGTTTTCCCTTTACACTCAACTTCCCCTAGAAGAAAAAGGGTCTTTACATTAGAAAGCATAGACAATCACTCAAGTCCCTTCCAATTTGAACAGAAGAGATTCTAGGAATGTTGCATTTTTCAGCAGATTGTTTGAGCTTTGGGTAAATACCACTGGACATATGGTTTCAAATCCAAAATCTTCTTAGAAGTTTAATAAATAAGAGGCAACTTTTCACAGAACAGTATACCTGATATCAAAATATTGAAAACATTATATTAGGAGTATGATTATAGGACACATAATATAACATACATACATAAAGAATTACATTGCTGCCTACAACTTAAAATTAAAACCCTAAATTCAGGAGGCCAATGTCAAAAGAGAATAACCTCAGCATTTCAACGACAGCCATGTTTGTTTCTCAATTATCTGAAATCACAAATGCTTAAAAACCTATTATTTATTTCATTTTTCAGAATATTTGCTTAAGAATAAAGAAATTCATATTACGTTCTTAGCTGCATCCAGAAGGAAAAGCCAAACTTCAGTTTTGCTTGAAAAAATTCAGTGATCTTCCATATTAGTCAATGTCCTGTGATTATTCCCCTACTGTTTCATCAGAATTAAATGACAAGCAAGCATTCAATTAGTGAAAGACACCGGAGAAGCAGGATGATATTCAACTCATGTCACAGGAAAATAATTTACAATGTTTTAACAACATAAGTTATGTTAAATTTGTGGCATCATGAAATTCCTTTTAGATAATTTCTTACATAATTCTCAAAGCTAAAATGTAATACAGTGTCCACATTCTTTTTTCATCAATAAAATAAAAAAAATTGAAAAACACTTTAAATAAATATATTTAAAAATTAAATATATGAGGACATATGTGTATGTACACATGCACACACATGTGCAGGTACACACAGTTTTTTTGTAATTTTGTCTTTTGGTAAAGAATGTTAAGCCACACGATTTTTGCTAAAACATGTACTCTTAACTGGAAATGCCTATCTGTCTCCAGGAACTATCCAATCAACCTTGTTGGTGCCTCAGTGCTGTTGTTATAATCTGGGGTGCACTCAAACTGAAATAAATTTATGGAAGTAATATATGGGACTTGGGGAGGGAGATGTAATGCTGTGTAATAAAAGTAATATTTTTTAAATTGGTGGGCTTTCTACTGTACGTTTCTAAGTAGATAGCTTAAAGCATTTTGTTGTGGTTGGGTAGGAGAAAGGTGTGGCTAGTGATTCAAAATGCAAAGAGAAATGGCAAGTTCTAATTTTCAGACTAGGATTAAGCAGTAAGATGCATGCTATTGTCTTAAGGCATGATTTTCTAAGTAATGGAATTCTTCCTTTCTTTGAAAAATCAGTTATTAAGCCAAGAGGAGTCAGTCCTCATTTTTTTTTAGAATATATAGAACATAGCCATTAAATGTTAAGTCTTCCATTAAGCCTTGGCTAGAATTAAAAGAGAAAATAAGATATAGGTGAAGCAGAGAGACTTAAAGAGGGCTGACTAGAGGCATCTGGTACTTGCCTCCTCCATAAAAAGAACTAAAATAGCACACACTGAGATAATCACACTTTGAATAGATTATCTAGGATTCCAACAGAGAAGTGAGAGGAAATACCTAAAACAAGGAGAGGGAAGCTAGGCAGTCTGCTCAGCCACGATTGGCTAGGATCCTGAATAGGCTCCCCAGTGCAGGAAAAGGGCAAGTGAGAGATCCCCAGAATGGAATCCTCTCTTATGGCTAGGATTCCATAGTAGAAATGGAATCCTAGCCATAAGAGAGCATCTCAACCCTCATGGCCCTGAGACTTACATAGGGAGCTGCCTGGAAACTGCGCAATATTGCTCCAGAAAGGGAGATCACACTGGGTGTCACATACCCCCTGAGTCCTAAACACCTGCAGTATAGTGTTAATCTGAGGACCCATTCTCCATCAGACTGCCTCCTGCCCTGGGCCCCAGCAGCCTCTGCATCTATACAGCCCTGAAACACTATTGACATTACCTACCCACAGTCTTAGCTGCTGCTGGCTGCTGCCCCCAGAACTATAAGCTATTGGCAGCAATCATGCTTCCACCAGCAACTGAGTGACAGTACATTGTCACATGCCCTAACAACAGATTCCCCTTTCTGCAGTCACCACAGCTGCTGACTGTAGCTGCTTGAGCCAAAGCCCAAGCCACTGACTGTAACAAGCCACCCCCAGCAGTGGAGCCATGGTGCATTTACAAGCACCCTGAGGAAAGGCTACATGGCTCACAGTCACTACATGGGGCCATAACACATGCCCCCCAGCCACCTGCCTAAAGCTGCTGCTACAGAAAAGAAACCTACTTTCCCCAGCAGCAGGGCACAGCACAGCCAATGCTCTCCCTATCCAGGTATTCTTCCAGGGACCTGGGGATCATCCCACCCCTGCCTACCAGAGCCAGTGCCTGAATGCACCGCCAGAGGGCCTGAGGACCAACACAGTTATCCAAACTCTCCTCCCAGTGCTTAAACACACTATACTGGGGGCAAAAAGATCATCCAGTTTCATTCGCCACCATTGGCACCTAAGCACTCTTCCCAAGATCCTGAAGTCAGACTCACCCAACCAGCCACTCTTGACAAAGGATTCTTTCAGTGCTGCTTTGTGAGCTGCAAATCACAGCCAGGGGTGCGCCTGCCCAGGCTTCACTTGAGCCCACTGGGCTCACTCTACCCACTCGGTCTGGCAGGCTGTGCCCTAAAAGGGTCGCAGCTCTTCACTCCTGTAGTCCAGCCAACAGGGGCATGTCACAGCTCTTTTTCACTCATGCCGCCCACAGCTCACCAAGCCAGCCAGAAATGTGTTACAGTTCTTTTATTTTTCCTGCTGTTTGGTGGGTTTGGGGTTTTGTCCCATGGCCAAGAAGAATGAGGTATGCAGTCACCGGAGAGTGAGCAAGGCAAAGAAGAATTTTATTGAGTGACAGAAAAGCTCTTGAGAAGAGGGAACCTGAAGCGGGTAACCCGGTGTGAGAAGGGGCCTGAAAGCAGGCTCAGCTGTGTGTCTGAGTCCAGGTTTTAACAGGTTTGGAATGAGGAGGCATGGCTATAGGTATCCTTGGAAAAGGTAACATTCAATTGGTTAAAAAGCATTATTCAGAAAAAGCCAATCAGGAAAGAGTGGGCAAACTGGAAAAGAAGTTCTCACCCTGGTTGTAGACTCTATCTGGAACTGGCAGCTCGGTTTCTGGGCTTTAAATTTTCTTTGGTTTGAAGGTTGGGTTTTACCGGGGACCTGCCCCTGTATGCCTAGGAATTTGTCTGTCTCCTGCCACTATCACTATCACCACAGCTGGCCTCTATCTGCACACATCTCTTGTGGGCCTATCAGCTGGCACACCCAGCTCACTGAAGCCACCACTCACACTGGTGCAGACCACTCAGGAGCCAGAGGATTGTCCCATCACTGCTACTGCCATTGTCCATACCACATCTGCTGCCCAGAGGCTTGAGGACATGCCCACCCATCAAACCCACTTCTGCCACTGAAAGCACCCAAACAAGCCATGTAAATGGCCCAAGAATCAGCCTCCCTGAACCTGCTAACACCAGTGTCAGCATATGTCACCCTGGGTTCCAAGGACAGCACACTTGGCCCATTATTGCCACTAGTGGGGCCTGAGGACAGGCCCACTTAGCATTCCCGTTACTGGCAATACTTAACCACAGTTTCCACTAACAACCACAGCCTATACCACTGAGGAGATTACACACACCACTGTCAGTGTTTACAACCAAATAAATTATATGGAGACTCTACTACTTCATACACACAGAAACAAAACCAAATGCTCTATCTAATCAACACCATAGATACATCTTCAGGAAAAAGTCTTCC
The DNA here is from genome assembly GCF_028885655.2 of Pongo abelii. Classification (NCBI taxonomy): domain Eukaryota; kingdom Metazoa; phylum Chordata; class Mammalia; order Primates; family Hominidae; genus Pongo; species Pongo abelii. Next base: position 121,727,197 of record NC_071988.2, on the reverse strand, counting down.
TCTATGAAAGCAAACCCAAAACATTAGAAGAAGTAACTGCTACCCCAGATATGCAGATATCAATGTAAGGACACAGGAAATGTGAAAAAGCAAGGAAATATGGCACTTCCATTGAAACACAGTAATTCTCTAGCAATGGATTACAATGAAAAAGAAATGTATGAAATCCTGGGTGAAGAATTCAAAATAATGATACTAAAGAAGTTTAGTGAGATATAAAACAAAATAAATAATTAATACAAAGAAATTAGAAAAACATTTCAAGATACAATTAAGAAATATACTAAAGGGATAAATGTCAGAAAAAAGAAACAAATGGAAGTCCTGGAACTGAAGAATTTATTGAAAGAAATAAAAAATACATTCAAAAGCTTCAACAATAAAGTAAATGAGCAGAAGAAAAACATTCAAAACTTGAAGACAGGGCTTTTGAAATAACCTAGTCAGACGGAAATAAAAAAGAATGAACAAACCCTCTGTGACATCTGGGATACCATGAAGTGACAAAATTTTTGAGTTTTTATTGCCCCATAAGTCAAAGAGAAAACCAAAGGAATAGAAAACCTATTTAATGAAATAATAGCTGAAAACTTCCCAAGTCTAGCAAGAAATTTAGACATTTAGATAAATAAAGCTCAGAAATTCTCAAATGGGTAAAATTCAAAAAGGTCTCTTTCATGGGACATTATAACTGTCAAAAGTAAAAGAATTCTAAGAACAGCAAAAAAAAAAAAAAAAAAAGAAAAAAGCAACCAGTTACTAATAAGGGAATCCCATCAGATTAACAGTATTTCTCAGCAAAAATTGTACAGGCCAGGAAAGAATAGGATAATATATTCAAATTGCTGAAAGAAAGAAAAACTGCCACTCAAGGATGTTATACCCAACAAAGTTATCCTTTGTCAATGAAAGAGAACTAAAGTATTTTTCAGACGAGAAAAATCTGAGGGAATTTATCACTAGGTCACTTGCATCACTAAAAGAAATGCTGAAGGGAGTCCTATGCCCAGAAGCAGAAGAACAATATCAACTATAATAAAAACACAGAAGAATAAAACCCACTGGTAGAACAAACACAAAGAAGAGAAAAGACTCAAATGTTACCACTAGAAAAAACTGCCAAACCACAACGATAAACAATAAGAGAGAAAGGAACAAAGGATATATAAAAATAACCAGAAATCAATAAATAAAATGACAGAAGTAATCACTCACATATCAATAATAACCTAATACGTAAACAGATTAGAGTTTCCACTTAAAATATATAGATTGACTGAATGATTAAAAAACATAATCCAACTATATGCTGCCTATAAGAAATTAATATCATCTGTAAAAATACATAACGGTAAAAGTAAAGGCATGGAAAAGGATATTCTTTTTCCAATGCAATTGGAAATAAAAAGAGAGCAGAAGTAGCTGTACTTATATAAGATAAAAATACTTTAAGTCAAAAACAGTAAAAAGAGACAAAGAACGTCATTATGTAATTATAAAGGGATCATTTCAGCAAGATGATGTAATAATTCTATACTTATATGTATCCAACACTGGAGCATCCAGTTATACAAAGCAAATATTATTAAAACTAAAGGGAGAGACAGACTCCAACAAATTATAGTTGGGGACTTCAACACCCCGCTTTTACCATTGGATAGATGATATGGTTGGGCTTTGTGTCCCACCCAAATCCCATGTTGAATTGTAATCCCTATAATCCCCAGGTGTCAAGGAAGAGACCAGCAGAGGTAAGTGAATCATAGGGGTTGTTTCCCCCATGCTGTTCCCATGCCAGTGAGTGAGTTCTCATGAGATCTGATGGTTTTATAAGGGGCTCTTCTCCCTTTGCTCAGCAACTCTTCTCCCTGCTGCCCTGTGAAGAAGATGTCTTGCTTCTCCTTCACCTTCCACCATGATTGTAAGTTTCCTGAAGCCTCCGCAGCCATGCTGAACTGTGAGTCCGTTAAATCACTTTCCTTTATAAATTACCCAGTCTCAGGCAGTTATTTGTAGCAGTATGAAAACAGATTAATACAACAGATCATCTAGACATAAAATTAACAAAGAAATGTTGGATTAAACTAGACTTTAGATCAAATGAATCTAACAGACTACAGAACATTTACAGAATTTTCATCTATCATCAGCAGAATACACATTCTTCTCATCAGCACATGGAACATTCTCCAAGATAGACCATATTTTAAGGCACAAAACAAGTCTCAATAAGTTTTTTAAAATAGAAATTATATCAAACATCTTCTCTGATGAAAACGAAATAAAACTAGAAATCAATAATAGTCAATAACTTTGGAAACTGTAGCAATTTTAAAACATCCTTATAAATGACCATTGGGTAAGAAAAAAGTTAAAAAGGAAATAAAAAAATTTTTTGAAACGAATGAAAATTAAAATATAACATACCAAAATCTATGAAATACAACAAAAACAGTGCTCAGAGAGAAGTTATAGCAGTAAATGCCTACATCAAAGAGGTAGAAAGACTTCAGATAAATAACCTGATGTACCTCAAGGAACTAGAAAAGCAAGAGCAAAACAAATCCAAAATTAGTAGAAGAAAAAAATTAAAAGATCAAAGCAGAACTAAATAAAATACAGACTTAAAATATACAAAAGATCAATGAAACAAAAAGTTGGGTTTTTTTTTTTTGGAAAAATGAACAAAACCAATAAACCACTGTCTGAAATAACTAAAAAAAAGAGAGAGAAAGCCTAAGTAAACAAAAAAGTAGACATTAAAACTGATACTACAAAAATAATTATGAGATGATTATGAACAAATATATACTAACAAATTGGAAGACCTAAAAAAAAAATGAATGAATTCCTGGACACACACAACCTACCAAGATTGGATCAAAAAGAAATAGAAAACTTGAACAGACTCATAATGAGTAAGGAGACTGACTCAGTAATAAAAAGTCTTCCAACAAAGAAAAGCCCAGGACCAGATGGTTTTACTGCTGAATTATTCCGGACTTACAAAAAAGAACTAACACCAATTCTCTTCAACCTATTCCAAAAAAAAAATGGAAAAGGAGGAAATTCTTCCTACCTCAATCTATGAGGCCAGCTTTACCCTGATACCAAAATCAGGCAAGGGGACAAGAAAAAAAAGAAAACTACAGGCCAATATCATTGATGAACATAGATGCCAAAATCCTCAACAAAATACTAGTAACGGAATCCAATATCACTATATAATATGTGCTGAATAACTTGGATTTATCCCAGGGATGCAAGGATGGTGGAACATAAGTAAATCAATAAATATGATACATCATATTAACAGAATGAAAGATAAAAACCATATGATCATCTTCAATAGACACAGGAAAAGCATTTAATAAAATTTAATATCCCTTTATGTGTAAAACTCTCAATAAGATAGGCATAGAAGGAACATACCTCAACATAATATGAGCCATATATGACAAACCCACTGCTAACATCATACTGACTGGGGAAAAGCTGAAAGCCTTTTCTGTAAGCACTGGAACAAAACCAGAATGCCCACTTTTACCACTCCTATTCAACGTAGTACTGGAAATCCTAGCCAGAGCAATCAGACATGTGAAAGAAATAAAAGGTATCCAAATTGAAAAAGAAGAAGTTAAATTTTCTCTCTTTGAGATGATATGATCCTATATCTGGGAAAAACCTATAGACTCCACCAATAAAAGCCTCTTAGATCTAATAAATAAATTCAATAAAGTTGCAGTATACAAAATCAACATACAAAAATCAGGAGCAATTTTATATGCCCATAATAACTAGCTGAGAAAGAAATCAAGAAGGCAATCCCATTTACAATAACTACACACACACTTGCACACACGTGCACACACACACACCCCCCTAAACCAAAATACCTACAAATAAGTTTAACCAAAGAGATGAAAGACCTTTGTAAAGAAAATTACAAAACACTTACGGAAGAAATTGAAGACGACACAAACAAATGGAATGACATCTCACGCTCATGGATCAGAAGAATTACTATCATTAAAATGACCTTCATACTTAAAGCAATCTACAGATTCAATGCAATCTCTATCAAAATATCAATGTCATTTTTCACAGAAGTAGAAAAAACAATTCTAACCAAAAAGGGCCTGAATAGCCAAAGCAATCTTGAGCAAAAAGAACAAAGCAAGAAGCATCACACTATGTGACTTCAAAATATACTACAAGGCACTAGTAACTGAAACAGCATGGTACTGGTATAAAAATAGACACATAGACCAAAGGGAAAGAATGAAGAACCCAAAAACAAACCAATGGATTTATAGCCAACCAGTTTTCAACCAGGAATGTGCAGTGGGGAAAAGACACCCTCTTTGATAAATGGTGATGAGAAAACTAGATATCCCTGTGTAGAAGAAGGAAACTGGATCCCTATCTCTCACCATATACAAAAATCAACTCAAGATGGATTAAAGATTTAAACATAAAACCTGAAACTACAAAACTACTAGAAAAAAAACAGAGGAAACACTGTAGGACATTGGTCTAAGCAAAGACTTTATAGCTAAGACCTCGAAAGCACAGGCAACAAAAACAAAAATAGATAAATAGATAAAAACAGATAAACAATCAACAGCGTGAAAAGACAACTTGCTGAAGGAGAGAAAGTATTTGAAAACTAATCATTTGGCAAGGGACTAATATTCAGAATATATGACAAACTCAAACAACTCAACAGTAAAAAAGCAAATAATCACATGAAAAAGTGGGCAAAGGACATGAATAGACATTTCTAAAATGAAGACGTATAAATGGCCAACAGGTATATTTTAAAAAATGCTCAACATCATTAATCATCAGGGAAATGCAAATCAAAACCACAATAAGATGTCATCTTACCCCAGTTAGAATGGTTATTATTAAAAAGATATAAATAATGGATGCTGGCCAGAATGTGGACAAAAAGGAACTCCTATACACTTTTGGTGGAAATGTAAATTAGCATAGCCTCTATGAAAAGCAGTATGGAGAGTTCTCAAAAAAATAAAAATAAAGTACTGTATGATTCAGCAATCCCATTACTGGATATTAACCCAAAGGAAAGAAAATCAGTTTTTCAAAGGGATACCTGAACCTATGTTTATTGCAGCACTGTTCACAATAGTAAAGACATGGAATCAACCTAAGTATCCATCAATGGATGAATGGATAGAAAATTATGGTATATATACACAATGAAATACTTTTCAGCCAAAATAAAGAATGAAATCATGTTATTAGCAGCAACATGGTTGGAGCTAGAGGTCACTGTCTTAAGTGAAATAAGCCAGGCACAGAAAGACAAAGATTGCGTGTTCTCACTCATATTTAGGAATTTAAAACTTTGATCTTATGGAGGTAGATAGTAAAATGATAGATATCAGAGGCTGGGAAGGCTGTGTTTGGCAGCATTGGAGGTAGGGAGGAGGATGGAGAGAGGTTGGTCAAGGGGTACAAACATACAGTTAGAATAAATTCTAATGTTTGATAGCAGAGTAGGTTGACTGTAATTAACAATATATTGTATATAACTTAACCCTAACCAAAGTAACATTACATTGGCCACAAACTTCGGTTGTATATGACAGCAGACAAGCAATATCAAGTCACCAAGGTACACTTAGTTTGAGGACTCTGAGTCTTCTCCACCACCCAAGACCACATAAGTCATACACCTTCTCCATACATGTCTGAGGAAAAAAAGCAGGGAGAGAGGGAAGCTGCTGAACAACTGGGCAGATTATTTTATAAATTGAAAATTTAAATTATTAGATCAATTACATTTTAAACTATACAGAAAATTTAATTTTTTTTCCTGCTATTAGTAAATAAGGATTTTGGAAGAAAGCCAATTAGTTATAAATGTAATAAAAACTTTGCATTTCCATTGTAAGTTTTAATTGTGAATTAATTGGATTTGTGAAACTGCTACCTCTGGTTCTGCTCACACAAAAATCTTGATTCAAATTGCCAGCTAATTCCATCAGAAACAATGGTTCTTTATACTGAGTCTTTGTGGATATGACCTAAAGATTTCCAGAAAAGTGTAAATCCATACCCTGCACAAAGAACCATACATAGTTTATGGTAGAGTTACCTTAGGTATAAATCTACGTGAACATCTACAAAGGATGCAAATTCAGAGTCTCACCCTTCTGTTTTCTCCTCCAAAAATGTCAAGGAAAACCCTTAGTTCTAGCTCTTGGGCTTGTCTCCATTCTGGTCTGGTCTTATTCTTCACATGTCGTCCAAGTTTCCCCTAAGCATGCCCCAGGTTTTCTTGTCTTGTTTCGGTGTTGTTTGGGATGTTGCTTCCTTTTACCCCGGCACTTCGTTATTGTATATGCTAACATACTTGCTCTAAGTCCCCTTAGGAGCATTCTACTTAATGAATTTCTACTGAAATTGACTGCCTCAAATTCGCACTGCCACATTCTGCCTGCCTGCTTTATTATCCAGAGGTTGGCTTGTCATTTGCCTAAACCTGAAGTTCTCTTCTAGCAATAATGCTTTTTATCCTTTACATGAATAAACTGGGCATGAGAAACACCCTCAAGGGTTACTGAAAAGACTCTCCTCAGAGTTCAGCACAGGACACTGTGAGAATTCCTATGCAACATCGTTAAACACCCCATACCCAACAGTGTGCAAGTTTTACCATGAAAATGGCAGGTATTGTAGACATTGCAACTTTCCTAGCACATTTCCTCCTGGATTTACGCTTACAAATACATTTTTGACGGCAGTAGTTTTTGCATTTATTACATATTGCTTTGGATAAATTGCTTAGATATTTAGTAGTTTTTATTATTATTATCCTTCTGAATGTCTTAAGCTTTGGTAGCTACATGAATACATTGCATTTGGTGAATCAAATTATAGTTGAGAACTTAAAGAAGTTATATCTAATGAAATTGTAAGAAAGTTTTGCTTTGGGACATTTGACTGTCTAATAAAGATTTTTATTCTTCTGTGAAATCTAATGATAATTTCCTTCTAATGCAATAAAATTTTCATTTAAAAAGGGCTGTATATTTTCTGTTATGTTCTTACATAAAGACTTTTTCAATACAAAGAATTAAATGCAGAATAAAGCAGTATTTTATTTCTACGAGATGGGCACTGAAACCAATACACAACACATTCAGAGATCAAAGCTAACTGTCCCATATTCTTGTCTCATACCTTGGGTGTAGCTTCCTTTTATTGGGGTCCTTTCTGGCAAGCCTCTGACCAGGTTAGCTAGACATATGAGAAGAAGAGTCCAGAACTTCCACCTCCACGCCTCCATTCCAGATTACCTATGGAATTTGAAATGAAAGAGATGCAAACAGAGAAAATGCACTTTGCTAATGTGAGGGCATATTCCCTAAGATACTATACTCATGCACTCAATTAAAAATAATCAGTCTCCTAATTGGTCCAGGTGCTGAACTGTGCTCTCTACAATACACAATGACACAGTCTCCACCTTCCAGGAGCTCACAGGCTAGAAAGGAAAATAAGATGTGCACAAGTTACCCCAACAATAAGGGAGAGAGAATGGATGCAACAGAAACAGTACCCACAATAACACTAGGGAAGTTTGAAGGAAGAAAGTGACATCCAGCTTAATGTTTGGCAAAGAGTTCAAGTAGAAGATGGCTTTTGAGTTGAACTTTGAAGAATGTGCCCTATTTTCCCATGGTAGACATGAGAATTGTAGCTTTTACAGGTGGAGAGTAAAATCAAAAATGTAGTGGGAAGTCTATTCCTGGCGTACAGGCAAAAATCAGTAACAGGGACAGGAAAGCACTGGGAAATGGGGCAGCAGAAGGAAGGAACAGAGAATGTTGCATACAAGGGGAAGGGCAGGAGTTACTTGGTCTTCAGTCCCAGTCCTGCTCTAGACAACCAAGGCTCTGTCAGGAAATCAGAACCATTTTCCAAAGCTGCAAAACTAAGGAAGACAGGTTTGTTCAACAAACAATAAAGTGGGCTACTTAAGAACATAATCCCCTAGAACAGGAAAAGCTGGCTGTGTTAGGGTGCATCGCCTTTCTGCTGTATTGGTTCAAGTTGGCTGATTTAAGAATCTGTGCCTCATTAGGAGTAAAAATGTAAGCAAGATCAAACAAAATTTACATAAAATGTTTTATTCAGCTGAATTCTCCCTGAAATTCAAATTGGCTGAATAAAAACAAAGGCACTGAAAGACTGTTAACAAAGTCAAAATTTTATATGATGTGTATATATGCGGGCTGAAATTTTACAGTAAAGCTGTCAGCTAGAATAAAGAACCATTGGCTTACATTCTTTCAGAGCTATCCCGTCATCAAGAACAGAGATAATCTGTGACCAATAAAATTTCTAAAATAATTATTCCAAGAAATCTAGAGATTTGCATGTGTTGTCATTTAGAAGTAAGTTTGTGATTAATGTGAAAGCAAAGAAAATTCCCTTGTCAAAAAAAAGAAAGATATAGGTAGTGTTTAATTTATCAAGATTGCATACAACACTACCATGCGATTTTATGCCTCTGAAAACACAATTTTCATAGAGACAGTTGAGGGTATTAGATGTGCAGTTTCAAACTATTCATTGATCACCGCGAACCACTATTATTTTATGGTTGTTACTCACTAGCAAGTTATTTTCTGTGCCCTTTTAATTTGAGGAACAATCCAAACAACATCACAGTCCTAGAATCATTACTATGTAATGTCAGTTAAGAGGCTTTTAATGGAAGGCACTTCCTAATGGAACCATCTATATGAGAGAAAATAATCACATAGAGCCCTGGTCCAATAAGACCTTGGCATTCAAAGGAAAAAGACAGAATCAAAGACACTGAAGAGGAGAAAGGGACTTTATAACGTAGCTAGACGTCGCAAGAGGGTATTTTCCTCACTGTTTTGTGCTATATGACTTAACATTGGCTTGCACCATCCACTTTTCTCCATAAATCTAATCAAAATGGCAGCTTAGAAAAAGTAACAAAGCCCTGAGGTCTTCCCTGATATCCTGGCTGATACTGTGTACCACCTGCTCCACTGTCACTGCCTTACATTCTTTTTCTTCTTTTTTAATTTTTACAATGTTCTTCACCCTTTCTAACATATCATATCCTTTACTTAGCTATTATGTTTATTGTTTATTGTCTGTCTTCCTTGACAAAACATAAGATCTGCAAAAAATCTGTTTTGTTCACTGACGTTCTGATGTACATGAAGAGTCTACATCAGTGCCCTGTACACATTAGGCCCTCAATAAATATTTGTTGAAAAAAATAAGTAAATCCAGTGCTTAAAGGAGTGCACTCTTGAGAATTAGTTTTCTACTGGTAAGACTGGTAAAAGGCTCTAAATGGAATTGCTGAAGCTATAACGTAGGAAGACTACAGAGATTTAATACACCAAGAAAAAAAAAAGTGTATGCACTCAGGCTTACATATCAAGTCTCAGATAAGGAATGGGGGGGTGGGTGGAAACAAAACTCATGTAAATCTTCAGCTATGCCCACAAGTTCTAGGAGGGAATGTAAGTAGAGTACATGACCAGAAAGAAAATAATCTACCATATACTGGTTGTATACACACATGAACACATGAAGGCTGCTTAAAATATTTTCCCTGTTGAATCCCTGTTCAGGTGGTTTAAAGCCGATTTCTCAATGACACAACAATTGGCAATTTGGGTTAAATAGATGTCTGTTGTGGGGGCTATCCTGAACCTTGAAGGATGATTAGCAACATTCCTAGCCCTGCTCACTAGACACCAGTATCACCTACCTCCCACACAAGCTGTGGCAACCAAGTATAACTTCAGAAATGACCAAATGTCACTCTTTGTCTAGTGGAGGGGAGGCATTGTTGAAAAGCACTACTTTAGAGTCTGTCTGGGTTTAGTATCTTGCAGTCTTTCTTTCTCTGGCCTCCCTTCCTCATCTTTCCTTCTTCCCAATATTATGTCTATATTTTTAACCCCTTTACCTTTCCCCCACATTCCTGGCTTCATCCTGGAGGCTTTTCAAGTTCACAATCGTCACTATTCCTCTCTTTGTTCTGAAAAGCTGGTGCATGATTTTTACCGGCCATCTCAAGAGGTAAGTTTAGGTCAGTCAGATTCTTTATAACAAATAATTACCAAAAACAAATAGAAAGAAAAGAAAACAAGTTCTTCTTACTAACACCAATCACCTTTCATAGCATAATTTCTGAGCACTATTAGACAAAGTTTCTGGCTTCATACCTGCACCCTGGGGATAGAAGGAAAGAAGAGAAGAAAGAAACAGGGAATCATCTTTGCTTCACCCCATCCCTTGTACCCAGTTATCTCAGAAGTGGGGAAATGGAGTTCCTTGGCAATTAGCACCCAAGAACTATATACTACAGTCAATAAGAAATTTGAATGAGCATGACTTTCACTTCTGACAGCTCCTAGAAAGAGACTAAAACCTACATCCTCAGCTCATGATAGGGAATCGACATGCTGCATCTTATTTGTTCTGATGTTTTTTTTCCAATTCATTCTTAAGCATCAAAAACCGTTGTCAGAGTCTAACAGAAGCAAAGAAAGGTAGAGAAAGGTGTTAAAAAATAGTACAACATTCAATCTTGATTCTTGCCTAAAAGAATTTTTTTTAAATGCTGTTTCAGCCTTTAGTTTTGCAAGTCACATTTCATGACAACACTGTCTAGAAAAATGTACTGTGTGCCCAAGTCACCAATACAAAATCAAAATACCCACTATAAATGTGATGGTGAATCAAATTCCACCAGGGAGAAATAAACTCCCAAGGAGTAAGCTTGAGATTTTCCGGGACGCACTGATTCTTTCAGGGCATTATAGGAATCATTTGATGTGCAAAAATTCAGGAGCTTTCTGAACACACGCTAAACAGGTGCATACCCACACCACAATTAAATTGCGAGCTCATTTTCTTGAATTAACAGCAGGGCTACAAAGGTGGAGACAGAAGATTGATCTAAATTGGATACTGTTTCCTTCATGCTTTTGTACCTTCCCAGAATTTTTTTTCTTGTGCCTTTCCAGAATTTTTTTCTCCCCTTATAACCAGTTTTCTTATACTTCTAGACTATTTCCTTGCATTTTTTGGCTTTGAATACCCTATATGTGAAAAGCTACCGATCTTCCTTAAGGCACATTCTCCAAAAGACCAGATGAAATTACTTTCAACTGCTATCAGCCCTGAGAATGTTTCGCTTAACCTCTACTATACCTTTCACTGTCAGACTAAGGTGGCCTAGAAAAAAGAAGGTAGAGAAAACAATATGCGGAAAAGAGAGAAATCAAAAGTATTTTGGCACCAGCATTTTCAGAGCATCCATTGAGTATTATGGAGTGAAAAAGGAGTATGTTTATTTATGGGGAAAATAAGACAATCTAGACACAGTGGCTTTCTCTTTAAATAAATAAATTCATGCTAAACATAAACATTCTAAAATTACTTTCTTAAAGTCTGGTGAAATGTCAAGTTGAATAAATTTTAAGTAAGGTAATCACACATTTTCTTACAGGAAGGTGAATTTTGAGTTAGATTTAAAAGGAAACTGGAATTGTATGTTTCAAAATAGCTAGAATAGAATAATTATAATGTTCCCACCACAAATAACAGATAAATGTTTCAGGTGGTGGATATCCCAACTACCCTGATTTGATCATTATAAATTGTATACATGCATCAAAATATCACATGTACCCCCATAAAATAGGTACAACTATGTACAACTATGATTTATCAATTAAAAATACAATAAATAAATAATTTTAAAAAGGAAACTAGAGATGTAGTGGATAGATGCAATGGGGAAGAATAGTGTTAAAACAATTATCTTTATAACTGGAAATATGTCTCAATGTTGGTAATAAATATTTAAAGCTATTAATCTTTATTTAAATAAAATGTATCCTATCAATAATATTAAAACAGAGTTCCGGTTCCCTTTCTGCCAATAAACATCTCCGTGACCTTAATAAAGACTTCCCTCATCCCTGAATCCCTGTTTCTTAGCTGTTCAGTAAAACAATTAGATTAGCTTTTATCTTAAAGTCTACTGAAATTGATGAACAAAATTTGCATAGTCTCTGGGACTCTTAGTCCTAAAGACTTATCTGGAATACATGTAAAAGCATTATTTATTTTCCATTATTCTTTATGTTGAAAACTCCCCAAATGCTTAAATTATAATTACTCAAAAATACCTTGAAGAAAAATGGAAACATAACCACAAAGTGAGTTCTAGGTATTTGAGGAGCAGGCATTTACTTAAACAATGTGAAACAAATGCCCTATAAAGGCCTGCCCCATTTGTTTGTTGAAATGTTTTAATTTTCTACCTTTTTAACTAGGCTGACATTATATTATGCAAGAGAGATAAAAATACAAGCAATCTAATGTGTTAACAGAAATTATAGTATATCTGATGTGTACTACCTATTGTTTCCCGAAAATAAGAGCATTGAGGGATTGGAGCTAAGCTGGGCAGTTTTGAAAGGGGAATTGAAGTAAATGGGAAAGGCTTGGAGCATGAGGCACTGTAAAGGCATGCAAACTTTTCCAACAAAGAAGAAGCTGGGACTCCCAGGCTAAGTACATCAGAAAGCCCAAAGATGCTGAGGTAGCCAGGATGGGAATGAGCGAAAGGCACTGTGAAGACAAACCAACTCAACCTGCATTTTTCCTTTGCTCTCACACCACAACATTCACAATCAACACGGAAAATTTCCATGACCAAACATGTGTGAGGTCTTCCACACACACCAAACAAGCAATCAGTTATGCAGCGGCTGCCAGCTAGGTGCCCTCTAATTCAATTCCCACACTATCTACCTGGAGACACCATCAGATGCCACAGGTTGAGGGCTCAGTCCCACAAGATGAGCTCCCCCACCCTCTTGCCTTTAGAAACCAGTCTCAAGTCCGGGCCTCTCGAACTTCTGACCAACTGGCTTCAAGTTGGGGCTCCTAAGGCTCCCTCTTTGTTCTTGATTAATTTGCCAGAGCAGCTCACAGGACTCAAACACTTACATACATTTGCTGGTTTGCAATAAAGGATTTTTCAAAGGAAACCAAGGAAGAGATGCATAGGACAAGGTATGGGGAAAGGGGCGTGGAGCTTCTATGCCCTCCCTGGGTGCAGCTCCTTCCAGGAACCTCCATGTGTTCAACTCTCTGGAGGCTCTCTGATCCCTTCCTTCTGAGTTTTTATGCCATTGCATAGGCATGATTGATTAAACCATTGGCCATTGGCTGTCTCCAGTAGATAGTATGGAAACTGAATTGGAGGGCACCTAGCTGATGTCTGCTGTAGAATTCATATGTGGGGGGAAAAGCCACACATTGGTCACAGAAGTCTTCTGTGTTGATTGTGGTTATTGTGGTGTGAGAGCAGAGGAAAAATGCAGTTTGAGTTGTTTTTACCTCACAGCACTTCAGCCTCTCTGTCCTCCCCAGAAGTCAGGGGTGGGGCTGAAAGTCCCAACCCTCTAATCCATCCTTGGTCTTTCTGGTGACCAACCGCCATCCTAAAGCTACCTAAGGGCATCCAGCCATCAGTTAATCATTAACGTACACAAACACCATCACTCTAGAGGACCTAAGCATTTTAGAAGTTGCATGCCAGGAAACAAGAGTCAAAAGCCAAATACATATTTTACAATGTCACAGGACCCTAGGTTGCATAGAGAAGAAGTGTAGAGGATTGCCAAAGGTAAAGTTAACCTACTTTATGGTTTTACCAAGGGCTCTCCCTGTTTAGATACAAAATATTTGTTGAAGAATGTTGCCATATGCAGAGACTCACAAGGTGTCTTGATCCCAAAGTGAACAAATACCAATAGTGTTGGCAAACTCTGCTGTATCTCATGGACTTCAGCGTACCTGTAAGGAGACCAACTGTGCTGTGTCAGATCAAGGCTTTCCTATTGTAAGAGGAGACAAAGTCCCAGGGGACTGACCCACTTTTACCAAGCCAACTTCTAGAAAAACTCAAATTCTCAGATGCTGGAATTCTTCCAGAAATGAAGCAATTTGGTAACTTGATGGCTGAGTCAACTAGTCCTGTTAGATGGTCAACATTTTTTTTTAAATATTTTTAAGTGGCAACTCTAGTGTATGAGAGAATGAATGTGACAGCTCAATTTGTAGAAAGCTGCCTTGATTCTCTTGGCTCCTTCATAAACCCTGTAACTAAATGAAAGCTTAACAAATAAAGGGAAGCTACCTTTCTTTTTCCCATATTTACCCTTCCCCCTCACCTCACTCATAATTTTACAGGTTCCTTTATCAACATTTAAGGTGGTTGATCATAAAGTGGAAATGTAGAAGATTTTCTTTAACCCTGAATTAGCAAACCAAAAATTAGAATTTGTTGCATTCCTAGAACTAAGGTCAGAGTTCCCAAGCAGGTACTCAAGCAAACACAAAGACAAAACTTCCATTTCATTTCAGAAAAGCCTCCATAATCCCATGAGTTAATTCCCATAATAGATCACCTCGTCTATCTATCTGTCTATCATCTATCTATCTATCTATCTATCTATCTTTCTATCTTTCTGTCTGTCTCCTGTTGGTTCAGTTTTTCTGGAGAACCCTAATACATATACTCTTTTTCCTGGCTCTTTGAGTATAATATGATTGGCTAGGGTTAAGAACATAGCCTCCTGTACCCACTAGCTCATTCCTGATTTAATGAGTCCCCCCCAACCCCTCAGAACACCACACTTTTTGTCAATTATTATTTGCATTAATATACTTGAAAAATGTCATTTTCATGCATAAAACACCTCCATACTAAAAATAACTCCCCTTCCTCTCTCACTTAAAAAGAGAATTCTAATATAATGGTTACATATAGGGAAAATTTTGAACCTGAACTTACTTTGTAAATTACATTTAAACATTCACAAAATGTAATACCTTATTTTTTATAACAGATTATTTTTGAGGTACCCTTACAACAAAAAAGAACAGTCCATTGTGTCCTATCTAACCCAAAGATTAAAATAAAATAAATATACTTCAGCAAAAATAACTATAGACAATAAATGCTATTTGTCAGGAAGGTATAAATTCCTATAAGGAAGTTTTTCTGATTATTTTAGTCAAAGGTATAAAAACTTCTCAACCAAAATCAGTTTCTACTAGAATATACTCTGTCATATTTAAGTCATGGCAGCTGAGCCAGGACTATATTCTACACTACATCAAGTAAGATAAAGGAGCTCCAGAATTACTTTAAAGCAGGAATTTAAAGTGTAATTAGGATGGCTAACATTTAAGTGATATTCAAGTTGCTCCATTATGAGGCTTGCAAGGCCCTTTGGAATCTGACTTCTATATCCTCCCATTCCAATCTCATTCCTCATCATTTCCGCACTTCCCTCCTCTAACAACCTCCATCTATCCACATTATGCACTTCAGCTATTCTGAACTTCTCTCCTGAAACCAGCCACTCATAGAGCAACACTTTTCAAATCCTGGCTCTACTTGAGTAACCTGAGGCAAGTTTCTAAACTCTCTGTGACCCAGTTTCCTCGTCCTCATTTCTAAATTTATAACAGTAACACCCAAGTCATAGGGTCACTGTAAAGATCAAATGAGATTATGACTACTCATATGAAATTCTTATCATAGTACCTCAAATACTGGTTGTTGTTAATAGTGTTGATTCTTCTGTGAATAACATTTATTCCACTCCTCACCTCTTCTCACATACTTAGTTCCTATGCATCTTTCAAACATCAGCTTAAATAGGAAACCTTCCCCAAATAACCGCTTCTTACCTAGGTGAATATTCCTCCTATTTGTATGACTGTAATCCCTGCACATCCCATATCAAAGAACTTAACATCACTTGCCGTTATCTCCTATATGTTGTTCCTATTCTCCCACTGAACTTCAAACTCTGTGAAGTACTTCATTTATTCGGCTCCCCATTTAATCTCCGTCCTCTGTCATAGCACTTGCTACATATTACGCCTTCTGTGTTTATTGAAAGAATGAACGAATGAAACTTAACTGGCAAGGGAAAGTCACTTTGGCTTTAATCTAGATTTTGGGTTTTTTGCTTTATTTTTAATATAGTCATGGTCTCTTCTGTGAAAATAGAAAAATCTAAACAAATTAAATGTAACAGACTTCAATTAAGCAAAGAACAATGCAGGAATGGGGCAGCCCCTGATCCAGAATAGATTCAGAGATACTCCAGCACTAAATGGTTGAAGAATTTATGGAAAGAAAAAGGAAAATGTGCGGAAATTGAAGTAGAGTACAAAACCGGCTGGATTGTTTACAGCTTGGCATTTGCCTTACTTAAACATGGTTTTAACAGTTGTCTGCCTTGGATTGGCTGAAACCCCGTGATTGGTACAAGAGTAGGTTATAGGCTGTTTACACATCTAATTAAGTTATAGTTCACTATGTACAGAGAAGCCTTTAGGCCAAACTTAAAATTGTAAAGAGACAGCTGTAAGCTCAACATCATGTAACACTTCTATAGCATGTTCAATTAGCTAACCATAGGCGTCATTTCTCTTCTATCCTCCAAAACTACTGATGCTACTGGAAAAAAGAACTTCCAGCAGTTGTTTAACTGGGAATAAGTTGAAAAATTATTTGAAATGGAAGCCACTAGAATGAATTGTAAACACCTCCTTAATCTTTTTCCTTTGTATGCCTCAGCAGATAAGGCTGCTTCTGTGCCCCAAAATTGGGACCACATGCTCCGTAGTTTCCTGCTCTGACCAATTGCTATTTGTGTTACCAAAGCACATTTTGTAGATTTTATTTGAAAAAAGAAAGTTAGAAAATACTCAAAGTATTGTATAACATGAATTCTTCATTTAAATTTATCATATTTGATCTTTGAAAGCTAAATAACTAAAATCTCATTTCTACTAAATTATTCTATTTTTTTCATGCAAAGGCTAAATGTGAGATCTAACATTTCACAAAATTTTGGGTCTTTTTTTCAAGACACATGACAAAATATAAAAGCATTTTTATCAGGATTAAAGTAATTTATGGAAACTGTAGCTCCACATTATAATTCACTACGTAAGCAATGATCTAGTTCTATTACAATATTATGTTTTTTAGTACCCATTATGATTGTGTGTTAAGTGCTTTCCTTGCCACGATAGTAAAGTTACACACATACATAGTAAGCATTTATAGGTATAACACTCACCACTGTAATGATAAATAATAAATAATGACATTTGTTAAACCCTAGAGATTCATTTATCTATTCAGCCAATAATTATTAAGTATCAGACGCTGCACAAAGAATGAGCATATCATGGTGAACAACAGAGAAATGGGCCTGGACTCCTGGAACAAGATGAAAACGTTACAGAAATAAGACTAAAATATATATATATATACTTATAAGTTATAATAAAATGTACAAAGAAAAAAGACACTAAAAGACAGAAGGAATCTAATTTAGATTGGAATGTTAGGAAAGTCTTTCCAAGGATATGGTATTTAAAATTAAACTGAAAAGCATGAACACCAATTCTACGCAAACTCTCCCAGAAAATATAAGAAGAGGAAACACTGTATAAAAATCTTCAATAAGGCCAGCACTGTACTGACACCCAAGCTGGACAAAGATAGAACAAGAAAGGAAGAAAGGAGAGAAAACTGCCAATAATATTCCTCATGAAACAGGAGGAATATTATCGAAATTGAAGTGAAAGTCCTCAACAAAATATGAGCAAGTGGATTCAGGAATAAAAAGAAGACAACATACCATGACTAAATATGTCAGGAAATGTAAATCTGGTTGAACATTTTTAAATCAATAGATATAATTCACCATATCAATAAACTAAAGTAGAAAACCATATAATCATCTCACAAGATGGAGAGAAAATACTTGACAAAGTTTAACATCCACTCATGATAAAACCTCTCAGCAAAGAGGGATTGTGGAGCACTTCCTCAACTTGAAAGTGAGCATCTCAAAAATACTTCCAGCTAACTTCATAGTCAGTGAGGAAAGACTGAATGCTTTCCCTCTCAGAGTGTGAACAAGGCAAGAATGTCCTATCTTACAACTCATATTCAACACTGTACTTGAGGTCCTTGTCAGTGCAATAAAAGCAAAAAAATAAAATAAAAGCATCCAGATTGGAATGAATGGAATGAAACTAAAACTGTCCTTATTTTTATTTATTTATTTATTTATTTATTTAGAGACAGTCTCTGTCGCCCAGGCTGGAGTGCAGTGGCGTGATCTCCGCTCACTGCAGGCTCTGCCCCCATGAGTTCACGCCATTCTCCTGCCTCAGCCTCCCAAGTAGCTGGGACTACAGGCGCCCGCCACCTTGCCCGGCTAATTTTTTGTATTTTTAGTAGAGACGGGGTTTCACCGTGTTAGCCAGGATGGTCTCGATCTCCTGACCTCATGATCCGCCCACCTCGGCCTCCCAAAGTGCTGGGATTACAGGCGTGAGCTACCACGCCCGGCCAAACTGTCCTTATTTTTAGAGAACGTGATTGCTTGTGGAGAAAATCTCAAAGAACTTACCAAAAACTTAGTAGAACTAATAAGTGATATTAGCAAGAATGAAAAAAACAAGGTCAAGTTTATTTTGTATATTGCAGTTCTGCATTTCTAGATAGTATTTCTGTATTTCTATTTTTTCCATATGCTAGCAATAAACAGAAATTGTAATTTTAAAATAGCATCAAAAACATAAAATGCTTAGCTATAAATCTAACAAAATATATGCAGGTTCTGTGCTGAAAACTGTAAACCTCTAATAAAAGAAATCGAAGAAGATCTGAATAGAGAGCTACATCATGTCTATTGTTGGAAAACTCAATAGAATTAAGATGCAAATTTCCCCGAAAGTAATCGGGATGCAAAGCAATTCCATTCAAATCCAAGTAGACATTTTCTTTTGAAATCCACGAGCTGATTCTAAATATATATGAAAATGCATAAGAATAAAAAAGTCAAAATACTTCTGAATGAGAACAAATTTAGAAGACTCACACTATCTGATTTCAGGATGCATTATAACATAGGGTAATACTGGTGAAAAGACAGACATATAGATTCATGGTATAGAATAAACACTAGAAACAGAGTAACTATACATGAGAAATTGATTTTTCACAAAAATGCAAAGGCAATTCAATAGAGAAAGCATTGGTTTTTAACAAATGGTGCTGGAACAACTGGAAATCTATATGTAAAAAAAAGTTCTAATTCATACCTTGTATCATACACAAAAAGTAACTAAAATAGATCATACTCATAAATGTAAAACTATAAAACACATAGAAGAAAATCTACAACAAAAATCTTTGTGACCTTGACTTAGACAAAAATTTCTTGGACATGAAACCAAAAATATGACCCATAAAATTATAATAAATTAGACATTATCATAATTTTAAATTTTTCTCCAAAAGATGCTGTTAGAATAAAAACACAAACCACAGACAGAGAAAACATTTGCAAAACACATATCTAATAAAGGGCTTATATCTGGAACACATAAAGACCTCTCAAGCTCAATAATAGGGAAACAATTCCATAAAAATACATAGGCAACAGATTTGAGTATATAGTTCACCAAAGAAGATATAAGGGTGGCAAATAAGCTTATAAAAAGATGTTGAACAACAGGGGTTATAGGAGAAATTAAAATTAAAGCCACAATGAGCTACTGTTACATTCTATTAAAAGGGCCTAAATTAAAAAAAAAAAAATTAAAAGATGACAGCATCAAGTTCTGCCCAGGATATGAAGCACCTGGAACACTCATACATTGCTGGTGGAAGACAAACTGGAACAGCCATTTTGAAAATCATTTTAGCAGTTTCTTATGAAATTATTATTTTGAGATAGGGTCTTGCTCTGTCGCACAGACTAGATTACAGTGGCGCCATCACAGCTCATAGCAACCTTGACCTCCTGGGCTCGCTCTTCTTCCCTCCTCAGCCTCTGGAGTAGCTGGGACTACAGGCACATGCCACCACACCTAGCTAAGTTTCTTATAAAATTAAACACACTTTACCATAAGACTCAGCATTTCACTTTTAGGTATTTATTCTGGAGAAATGAACATGTTATGTTCATATACAAACTTGTAAGCACATATATACATAATGAGATTATGTTTAATATCAAAAACTGGAAACAACTCAAATGTCTTTCAACTGGTAAATGGATAAACAAATTGTGGTATAACTGTGCAATGAAACTGTATTCAGAAATTAAAAAAAAAAAAAAACTACCAATACCCACAACAACCTGGATGAATTTCAAATGTATCACTCTTAGTGAAAGAAACCAGACTCAAAAATCTATATACTTGTTTAATGATATTTGTATGTCACTATGGAAAAGATCATTATTTGCCAAGGACTGGGAATGGGATAAGGAGTTAATTAGAAATACATGCAAAGTAATATTTTGTGGTGGTGGAACAGTTATAAATGTTAACTGTGGTGGTGGTTACATGACAGTGTAGATCATTCAAAATTCATCGAATTCTATACTAAGAAAAATGAATTTTAGCATACTTAAATAATAGCTCAATAAACTTGACCTGCAAAATTAGTAGCTCCCACTTACTGAGTACTCTTATCAAGAATTTTCCAATCCTCCTATATATACAAAGTACACTCTAGTCTCTTCTTTTTAAAATGAAGTGACAACGATCTAAAATAGTGTTGTCCTGCATTTCTTTCTTTCTCTCTTTTTTCTTTTTAAGACAGATTCTCACTCTGTTGACCAGGCTGGAATGCAGTGGCACAATCTCAGCTCACTGCAACCTCTGCCTCCCAGGTTCAAGTGATTCTCGTGCCTCAGCCTCCCGAGTAGCTGGGATTAGAGGCACATGCCAACACGTCTGGCTAATTTTTTTGTATTTTTAGTAGAGACAGGGATTGACCATGTTGGCCAAGCTGGTCTCGAACTCCTGACCTCAAATGTTCCACCCGCCTCAGCCTCCCAAAGTGCTTGGATTACAGGCGTGAGCCACCGTGCCCAGCCCTTGTCCTGTATTTCTTAGTGTGAACCTCATATTAAATTTTGAATATTCTAATAGCCACGTTTTTAAGTCACTAAAAGAATCAGGTGAAATTAATTTTATCAATATATTTTATTTAACCCAACATATAAAAAATCTTATTTCAACATGTAACCAATATAAAAATTATTAATGTGGTATTTTACATTCTTCATGTTTGACTAAATCTTCAAAAATCTGGTGTGTATTTTCTACATCTCACTTTGGACTGGTCACATTTTAAAGTGCTCAATCACAAATGTATCTGTACCTATCGGATTGGATGGAGCTGACCTAGAACGTTTTCCAAAGCTGCGTTTGAACTTCTGCTCTCCCTGCCCTGCACTCTATAGTAACATCCACAAACATCTGATGAACGGAATTGCACCTAACTCAATATTCTACTGTGGGCTATAACAAAGTCATGATTCTACTGAGGTTAAAAAGAAGGAAATATTATTTAACTATCTGAAATTGAAATCAAATTACTGGCAACTTGTAAGTTTTATATTAAAGAATATTTTCTCTTTTTGACAAAAATTCTTTCCTCAACAGACAGCAAAAAGACTGGCTTAAATGAACACCAATGTCCCCGCATAACAACAAAACAGCTGATTGATGACTTAGTGTAGTGTGGTTGAAAAAAAACACATTTTTGGTGCCTGAGCTGACCAACCAGTGAATTTATAATGGCCTTTGTAGATACAGTCTTAAGGCTTTCCCCAAAAGTAGAAATCAGGAAGAAAATGATACATTCCTAATTTTGTCTGAAAGTTATGATTAATGATTTACATTCATAGTTTCCTCTTTTAAAAATTATGATAATATCTCTTCTAGCTAGCATGAGAGAAATTACAACTCCTAACCAACAGGTTTCTAGAACATATTTAAACTGTATAAAAAGGTATAGCAGAGGAATGAATGAATGTTGAAGAGAATAAAGAAACAAAAGTTCTCATACTTTATTGGTGGGTGCCCAAAACTGTACAATTCCTATGAAGGATAATTTATCAAGATCTATCAAAACTATATTTAGCATATTTATCTTTTAATGCAGAAATTTCTCCTCTAAAAATTTAATTTCATTTCTAAATCAGAGAACAGTTTATAGATAGACATTATAAAGACATAACCCTTGTAGGCAATTATGCAGGTGGAATCTAACAAGTGTAACAATAAAAATTACTTTTAAAATAATAATTCTTATGCTTTTATCTTCCTCTTAAACAATCCAGAGAAAGTGTTACAGAAGCAAGTCCAGAAAACTAAAAAATGAAATAAAAAAATAAAGTTAGTAAAGAAGGATTTACTTGAAATTTCTAAATAGCCAATTTGTAAATTTCAAAATTGAAAACAGTTCCCTGATTTCGAAAATACAAAAATATTCCTGATTTGTGGAGTTTTCCTATTAACTGTTTAAATACAGAACACATGAAAACCATATATATAAGTTTCATTGTAGGCAGCAATCTTTCAATAATGGATAAACTAAAAATGTGCTATGTATGGAACTCGTGTTGACTGTAGACACTAAAAGCAGGGCTTCCAAGAATGCTGCCTTAAATTGAATAGAAAGAAAAATGTTAAAATATATTTTTCAGAAGTACAACTACAGCTATGCTGGTAGATAGATAGAGTATCAATCTTAGTCCACAGACTGAATTGTGCAATAAAGCAACATTACTGCTTCATGTTTGCTATTTAACTTAATTTCTGATATTTACCCTTCATTCAACTGAGGAATAGATACTCTAACATCACTCATTCTTTGCCCTTACCATCCTTATCCTCCTATCCCACAGATCCAATACACATGTCAAGGGTTTCAAATCCTGTGCAATGTTGAGGTTTCAGGAGAGGGGCAGGGATGGAGACTGTACTTTCTAGTCATTGATAACACAAAAGTTACAGCTAAGATGTTCATCACCTGTGCCCTCAGCATCCCATCTGATCTGGCTATTTTCTTCTGCTCCATATGGCTCTTGCGGAAAAACAGGAATCTTCTCCAAATAGGAACTCTGTCCAGTCCTCCTAGACACAGCCATAAAGTAAGGCCCTGGTCTCTACTGCTTTGAAATCCATAGATAAATCTCTCCTCCAGCCTGGGTGAATCTCTTTTTAGTTTCTTACTACATCCAGGAAATTCTGTTGACACATCCTATCCAAAGTCAGAGACCAAGTTAATATAAAAGCTGTATTTGGGGCCAGGTCTCCTGATTCTCCAGCATGTGCACTCTTTAATATTCATTATATGCACACTAAAATCTACAACCATCTGAGAAGTCTATCACACCATTTGATGAATTATTTACTACAGTTGAATTTTGTGCATTTACAGAAACAAACTTATATAGCCATGAATGTCTAGGATGACCACCTTTGACTTAGCTCTTAATATGTACCAGTTGCACTGCTAGAAACTTAACATGTATTGTATCATTGAATCTTCCATATTACAGATGAGGAGGCTGAAATTCAAAGGATTTCAGTGAATTTCACAATGTGCCCACTCACGGCAAAGCCAGAATTTGAAGGCAAGTTTGATTGAGTTAGAGCCCAAAGTCAAACCATTAAGGTATACTACTCTGTTACACATTCAGAGGTGAGGCCTGTTTTATAAGCCTCACAAGCTAACTGCAAAGGTAATTATGTAATGCTATAAATTAAGTACCATTTATTGCTCAATTTAGATATGATGCATCAATAATGTCACAAAACTGAATGTACTTCAGCATGCTTATAGCTAATATTGACATCCCCTGAAAGGCTGCTTCAGCAATTTACAATTTAGCTCTTCTACCACAATAGATAACATCTATAAAAATAGTTCCCAATTACCAGCACAATATTTCAAAAACTAAGTCAATGTTTTAAAACATATTTTATGCTACAATTACAGCAGAAGAAATGAATACATACATAACTCTATTTATCCTCTGTAGTAAATTTGGAAGTAATAAGATATATCTTTCTGTGTTACTCTCTTCCTTCTAAATTTGTGGTTTCCAAATGCAACTTTCCATAGACCAATTACTTTAAATACATTTTATTATATAAGCCCCTTCCTTGTGTTATATTATAGGCTTCCATTCCATCAAGGCTGAATATAATTCAGGGTTTGATAATGTCTCAACTTTATTAAAACAGGACTTAATTTTTACATAATACAGTCTTCTCTGAAAACCAGACTGTTTTCACATAGCTGTGTGTGGTCTGTGAGCCAGGGCCAGAAGCTAAAAACCACACAAGATGGATTATTTTCATTACAGCCATTATATCTGACTTGAGCTATGGAGAATCAACAAACACTTACCCAGCTGAGACTCTATCCACCTTGCATCAAGGCCTTGCACATAGTAGGTACTCAAGAAATATTTTTTCTTAATTGTCCAAGAAATAGCTTTACAAGTGCTTAGATTGTCTTATGGTTTTGTTCATTCTCTTTAACTAAAATCTGTTTTAATTGCATACAATATGCATCACCTAAAAATCTTACTAAAAAGCAGATTCTGTTTCCAGTAGTGCACGGTGAGGCCTGAGATTTTGCATTTCTTACACTCTCCCAAGAGATGCCTATGCTTTTGGTCCATGATACACATGATGAGTAGCAAGGTTATAAATCTTATTTCAAAACACATTAGTGTTTATATCATTGTGCTCCTGGAGCACCCTGTACCTCCCCTAACTTTATCATACTATTTATAATCTTGTATTTATTTGCCTATATACCTTTCTAAACTATAATCTGTCTGGTGATGGGCACCAAACGTATCTGGTTTCCTGTTGTGTTCTCAGGGCCTAACATAATTAATACACAACATATAGTTACTCAATGTCAGTTAACCAAATGAATGATTATGTACAAGACATACTTTTATACACACTCTTGATCATATGTAAACACTCCTCTAGCTACCTATTCATTAAAATGTCACCATGACTGAGAATTTTTCAAGGTCAGAGTAAAATCATCATTATGATCATGGCTAACGTTTATTGAGTACATTATGCGCTCACTCATTGAATCCCCACAACAGCCCTGTAAGGTAAAATTATTATAATTCTCATTTTATTTACTTAGTGTAGTTTTTAAAAATTTTTTAGTTGACAAATAATAATTATACATTTTCATGTGGTACATAGTAATGTTTCAACACATAAAATGTATAGTAATCAGATTGGGGTAATTACCATATCCCACATCTCAAATATTCACCCTTTCTCTGTGTTGGGAACATTCAATATCCTCCTTCTAGCTATTTAAAACACCATATTATTGTTAACTATAGTCACCCTACAGTGGAAGAAACACTAGAACTGATTCCTCTTATCTAGCTATAATTTTGTATCCTTTAACACAGGGGTCTCCAACCGTCAGGCCATGGACCAGTGAGAGGTGACAGCGTGCTGGCAGTCCTCACAGTCCCCGCTCGCTCTCGGCGCCTCCTCTGCCTGGGCTCCCACTTTGGCGGCACTTGAGGAGCCCTTCAGCCCACCGCTGCACTGTGGGAGCCCCTTTCTGGGCTGGCCAAGGCCAGAGCCAGCTCCCTCAGCTTGCAGGGAGGTGTGGAGGGAGAGGCACCAGCGGGAACCGGGACTGCGCGCTGCGCTTGCGGGCCAGCTGGAGTTCCGGGTGGGCGTGGGCTTGGCGGGCCCCGCACTCGGAGCAGCCGGCCGGCCCTGACTGCACCGGGCAATGAGGGGCTTAGCACCCGGGCCAGCGGCTTCGGAGGGTGTACTGGGTCCCCCAGCAATGCCAGCCCACCGGTGCTGCGCTCGATTTCTCACCGGGCCTTAGCTGCCTTCCTGCGGGGCAGGCCTCGGGACTGCAGCCCGCCATGCCTGAGCCTCCCACCCCCTCCATGGGCTCCTGTGCAGCCCCAGCATCCCCGATGAGCGCCGCCCCCTGCTCCAGGGCGCCCAGTCCCATCGACCACCCAAGGGCTGAGGAGTGCGGGCGCAGGGTGCGGGACTGGCAGGCAGCTCCACCTGCAGCCCCGGTGTGGGATCCACTGGGTGAAGCCAGCTGGCCTCCTGAATCTGATGGGGACATGGAGAACCTTTATGCCTAGCTCAGGGATTGTAAATACACCAATCGGCACTCTGTATCTAGCTCAAGGTTTGCAAACACACCAATCAGCACCCTGTGTCTAGCTCCATGTTTGTGAATGCACCAATGGACACTCAGTATCTAGCTACTCTGGTGGGGCCTTGGAGAACCTTTATGTCTAGCTCAGGGATTGTAAATACACCAATCGGCACTCTGTATCTAGCTCAAGGGTTGTAAATACACCAATCAGCACCCTGTGTCTAGCTCAGGGTTTGTGAATACACCAATCGACACTCTGTATCTAGCTATTCTGGTGGGGCCCTGGAGAACCGTTGTGTGGACAGGCTGCATCTACCTAATCTGGTGGGGAGGTGGAGAACCTTTGTGTCTAGCTCAGGGATTGTAAACACACCAATCAGCACCCTGTCAAAACAGACCACTCGACTCTACCAATCAGCAGGATGTGAGAATAAAAGCAGGCTGCCGGAGCCAGCAGTGGCAACCCTCTCGGGTCCCCTTCCACACTGTGGAAGCTTTGTTCTTTCACTCTTTGCAATAAATCTTGCTGCTTCTCACTCTTTGGGTCCACACTGCTTTTATGAGCTGTAACACTCACCGCGAAAGTCTGCAGCTTCACTCCTGAAGCCAACGAGACCACGAGCCCACCTGGAGGAACGAACAACTCCAGACACACCGCCTTAAGAGCTGTAACACTCACCCCGAAGGTCCGCGGCTTCATTCCTAAGCCAGCAAGACCACGAACCCACCAGAAGGAAGAAACTCCGAACACATCCAAACATCAGAAGGAACAAACTCCAGACGGGCCTTCTTAAGAGCTGTAACACTCACCGCGAGGGTCCGCGGCTTCATTCTTGAAGTCAGCGAGACCAAGAACCCACCAATTCCGGACACACCAGTACCAGTCCATGGTCTGTTAGGAACTGGGTGCACAGCAGGAAGGGAGCAGTGGGTGGGCAAGTGAGCAAAGCTTCATCTGTATTTACAGCTGCTCCCCATTGCCTGCATTCCCACCTGAGTTCTGCCTCAGCTGCAACATTAGATTCTCATAGGAGCATGAACCCTTTGTGAACTGCCTGTGAGGGATGTAGGTTACCCATTCCTCATGAGAATGTAACTAATGCCTGATGATCTGAAGTGGAACAGTTTCATCCCCAAACCATCCGCATCCTCAACTGAGGAGAAATTCTCTTCCATGAAACAAGTCCCTGATGCCAAAAAGGTTGGGGACTGCTGCTTTAACACATCTCTCCCTCTCACTTCCTTCTCCATAATTCGCATTTTAAAGGTGAAAATAGAGGCACAGAAATGTTAAGTACCTAATCCAAGTTACACAGCTAGTAAATGTCACTGCTAGGAGTCAGGCTGCACAGTCCATGCAACTAACTACTACACCATGAAGATGAAAAAACTGAATCATTCTGGACTAGTCAAGTTTCTTAACCTTAATGTGCTTTAAATCTGCGGAATGGAGGTCAGATCCCATTCTAAAAAGTACCCTGCAGAATTCCATATCTAGTCGACACTCAGGCATTCTCAGATTCAATTCTCTTCTTAAGCAACCCCACAGGTTTATGTCATGAAGTAATGTGTAATTTTGCTAGGATACAAATGTCAATGACAAAAGCTGTGCAAGGCTGGCCCACCAAAATAGGATACTTGGTTGATACAGGAAGGGAAACCAGTGAGGAACCCAACATCGACATGAGCATGTAGCTTTATTTTCCTCATCTGTTGGTGCACATTAAAATTCCAGAAAAAATGGTATGGCATAGTGGTATTCTCAAATTTGGAACTTGTAAAAGTTTTAAGATGTACCCCTAGACAAATGTCAAGGACCCACCCCATGTTCCTGGCTGACATCCTCTGATATGGTCACCTGAATTATACATTTTTCCATAATTAAGGAAAAGCAGATATTGTATGCATTTAAACATATTATCTCTATTTAAAGACTGATAATACACAGCATTATTTATGAACAGAACAAAATCATATAACTATATTAAGAGACAAGTTGCTATGGTAACCATTTCTCTGCTTAAAAAGAGAGGCAATCCCTTCTGTTACTGGAAGATTCTCTCAGCTTTTAATAGCAAGCATTATGTATTATTTTATATATTGGGCCTGGTTTTTGTCTCATACGAGATAAGTTTCCATGTTACCTTACTTAATAGAATAAGTCATATTGAATATTTAATAACTAAATGGAAATTGTATTGGGTGATGCACCCTCAAAGGCAAATAAAAATTATGATAAAATATCTCACCCAGAATGTTAACAGATGATCATACATACCTTGAAACAACTGCATCATTCTATAGTCAATAGTTTCAATTGTCTGTAAATGTTATTTATTTCCAGAAAACTATTTCCTAGATTAATAGAGGAAAGTTAACATATAAAACTCTGTATTTTACACCAAGATAATTTTTTACCCACATTATTTTCTTACGTTTCATTGGCAGATCCTTTCCTGCTTTCCCATACAGTGATGGATGTATTATAATAAAAAAGGCTTTCCCAATCAGTGCCAATACTTTCCAGATTTCCTGCAAACAGGAAAGATCATAAATTTTTTTATACTTTAACAATATTTCACCAACTCCATTAGCCACTTGCTTGTTGCACTGACCCAGATAACTACAATTTCAGAACATAATAACAGCAATAATAATAATATCACTCATTAAGCTCTTGCTTAATATCAGTATTAGTTTCGTTCTAAGCACTTTGCATGAGACACCAAATTTACAAACTTAGCACAACTAAGGGAATCTAGAGGCAGTATGCATTTAAAGATCTCATATTTGTTTATAAAAAAGAGATAATATTTAGCATTGATTTTAAGGGTGTCTCTTTTAATCCTTACAATAACCCCATGAGCTTGCCGCTAATGTGTAGATCAATTTCCATGTCCTGTAAGTTGTCCCTGAATTGTACAGATAAGAAACCCAGTAATTTTCCCTCAGGTGTCATAGTTTATGAAATAAAATAAGCAATGTGTGGAACATAAATGTATTAATAAGATTCAAAAGTAAGTGGTTCATACCAAATAAAGACAGAAAATTGGCTAGTGAAACACGTAATAAAACATTCAACACTCCAAATCACAAATGCAAAAGACACCAACATTTCCTGTAATAATACATGAAAGCATCATTTTTGCTTTTTGTTTTTTCAGTATCCCTGGCATTGTGAATTTATACTTTACATAAGCAATGACATTATGAATACTATATTTATACCTGAGGAAGCCTAGAACTTAAATATTTGCAAATACATCAGATGAACATACCGTTGCCAGTTGTTACTGCTATCTCATTTTCTTTCTGTAAGAAGATGGATGAGTGAATTATAGTAATAAAAAAGCAAGCATGCTTAAGTTAAAGGCTTTGCCTATGATTTAGATAGTTTCTCATAATACATTGGTGTATGAAAGGAAATCAAATTATTTAACTGACTAGATTTTCTATTCATAAACAATTATTTCCAGTAAGAGCTCCCACAAACTGTTTATATAGTATTAGTTAGAGGATATAATGAAAGAGGAATAAAACAAACTTCTTTATCACTGCACTTAATAAACACCCGAAGTTCCCCAGTGCGAACTTTCAGTTATAAATAATTGCCTGTATCCACATTTTTCTGAAATCTGATAGACTGTGTCACCTTGCACTTAGCCTATAACGGCACTTAGTTTTTCCTAATTCTTCTCTATGCTTCAAATTTTTAAAAAATCAGTTCTGTTTAACCTTGTGAAGATGCAAACTGGTGATAGAATGGATTTTCCACACTTTTAAGTAGATAAAAAAGGACATTCTTAATTATTCCAGGTATGTGTTTTACCTCAATCATTCCTTATGCCCTATAAGTCCTGAGAGCAAGGCCCATTCAGCCACGAAGATATTATTTGAAGTCTTTTGTACATAAGTAAATTGTTTTCTGAAGTCAAATCCCAAAGGGCTTTGCAAAATTTCAGTTAGTCAGGTGAGCCAAGAGCAACTACTACTTTCTATAAGTTCCAATAATCTTTCTGGCCCTATGGGGGCATTTAGTTTATGAGTTATGCCTAAATACCCTAAGGAAATTGAAACGAGTAATTTCTTTATTTCGCTAGTATTGGTTCAGACCACTCATTATATTAATTCTAATAATCCTCCTTGGAGGCAGGTTAAGTGGCCGCCTCATTCGTAATGCTGCCCAGACAAGGACAAGAGGCTCTGTGGCCTGCCTAGGGGCTGACTGTCAGGCAGGTGGCATCCAACACCTGACCATGGGCCCATCCATTGGTCCTGAACACGCTAGCCACTGAAACCGCTTTTTAATTGGCTTAAATGGGCTTGTTTATTTTCCACATTTCTGTTTATTGAAGTAGAAGTGGAAACTGGCCTTCAAAGACCAGCCTATCAGCATCTCCTTCCTTGGCTCGCCTGACCTTCAGGCGGTGCAGCTGCCTGAACTGAGTTAAAAATGGACTGTCAAGCTGGCTTTAATTTCTGCTGCTCTGCATCCGAATGTCCTCCCACTGATCTGTTTATCACACCCTCTATACCCCTTCTGTTGTTGTTTTTCTAAGAGTTTTATGCCAGGACAGCTGAAACTGCCTTTCAAGGTTCTAACCTGCAAATCCTTCTACACATAATCCTAGAGGACCTGGGAGCCAACACTGGGATCTCTACTGTAGGAACAACCTTCTCCCTCCAGGCATCCCCTAACCCACCCCAAGCTGACTCTCTGAACAGATCATCTCCTACTGGCACACCAAAGCGAGAAAACCGTGGCTTAATAACTTTGGAAGAAAAAAAATCAGGTTTGGCTTCTTGCTCATGGTTCGTGAGGGCATGCTGCCTCTTTCCAGGGCTCCTCTGCCGCTCTGTGTGTTCCTGTGCAGGACCGCACGGAGCCCTCACAGGGATTATCTGCTGATCCCCAGCAGAATATAGAAAAACTCTTTATCTGCAGTCCCTGAAACCTCGTCAAAATATCCCAAACCAAATATCCTCCCAACAGGGCTCGCCAGAAACTTCTGCCTCCGGAAATGACAGTTGCTCTCAATGATGCACGGATAGAGGAGTACCTAAGATCCTACTGATGGTATTGTTTGTTTCTTGGCAAACTCCTGCTCAATTCAAGCTCCCCGCGCTCTGGGGCAAGGTCTAATTAGAAGAGTGCCAGGCTCACCCTTCCTGCGGAGAAAACGCATTAGCCACAGATGTAAGTGCACGAAGGATGCCAGGGAACCACGGAGTGCATGGGGTCATTAAGGCCCTTCTTAAAATGCTGGCGAGCTTTCGATGCGGAAAAGGAAAACTAGATCTGACCGCGTACAGAAACCCTGGGAGGCAGAGTAGAGTTGACTGGGTTAGAGGCCAGAAATAAGTGCATAAATGATGCTCAGTGGACGTTGCAACAGACTTAAGCCAAGTGTTCAGGATGACACAGCAAAGCCTCAGGACAAGGAAATACACAGATCGCTTAAAGCTTCCCGCTGCCGGGAGCAGCCTGAGTGTGAAAGCGCGGACGCTCGGGGAGGGGTCGCACTGAAGAATCAGGTTCAGGGTTTGACGAGTCGTGCACCCGAAATTGCGGTCACAGTGGCCCGAGGTCTACCCTGGAAGCAACAGGTGTCCGCTCTACCACAGGCTTATCCTCAACTCCCTGCGGCTAGGCTCGGGCTCCCTGGAAGTGTAGGGGTTGAAAGGGGACCAGACTCGGGAGGGGAGGGGCGGGGCGCTGGCCGGGGAGGGGCGGTGCAGGTGGGCGGGCCTGGGCAGGGTGGGGACTGGACCTATAAAGTTCTCGCTGCCCTGGAGGCTATGCTACTGCGAGGAGCCGGCGCAGGGTGGTCGGGGAGGGGTGAGCAGGGTGCCGCTGGCTGCTGGGGTCTGCAGGTCACCGAGTCCCCAGAAGAGGGGACTCCTAAGAAGGCACCTGCCTGTGTTTACCCGGCAGCGAGCGCGTCGGCCCCCGCGAACTCCCGGCAGGTGAGAGAAGCTGCGGCCTTGGTGCGGGCAGCGGGGCCGGAGGGCGCTCCGCGGGGCAGGTCGCTTCCAAGTTTTGCGAACTGTTGAGTTACTTTCAGGTTGCGGCTGTAGTTGGCGGCTCCGCTCCCAGGGCTTTGTCAAATTGAGTTGCAGAGGCCGGTTCCTCCCCTTTGGCAAAGGAGTTCCTCCGCTAGTTCGCTCCCGCGACGCCAGGCATTTTAGGAGCCTCTGCACGACTCGCCTGCTTTTGCAAATCCGTCTCTCCTCACCTCATTTTTTCCAGCGCTCAGGAAAGGCCGTTGCGCCTCGCGAGGGAAACAGAGCCGTTGACCATGGTTGCAACCGGCAGTTTGAGCAGCAAGAACCCGGCCAGCATTTCAGAATTGCTGGACTGTGGCTATCACCCAGAGAGCCTGCTAAGTGGTGAGTGTCCCCGCTGCCCACCCTTCTCCCCTCCCAAGGTCGGTGCCTCTCGATCTATTGGGTGGGCGGGCTTTCGACTTCCCTACCTCTATGTAGGGGGTGCCACAAAATCCGTCTGAGGAGACTCCTTTCCAAATTTTCTAACATCTTCTCTCCATGATAGAAACAAAAGTAGCAAAAGTAGAATACCCGAGGGCTGCATCTTTCTAATCTGGTGCCAGTAGGCCCTTTGGGATTAAGTTCCTTATCTTACATGATTGTGAAGAACACAGTTATGTGTGTTTTAGCAAATGTATTTACCCTGTAATCAATATCACTCCTCCCCCTGAATTCCGACGCACCCATTTGCCAGGTATTCCTCACTCTCTCCTGACTCCAGGGAACTACTGATCTGATTTTTATCATTCCAAGTTAGTTTTGCCTTTAGGTAAGTGGAACCGTACAGTAGGTATTCTTTTGTGTCTGGTTTCTTTCCCGCAGCCTAATGTTTTTGAGATTCTTTTATGTCGTTGCTTAAATCAGTGTGTTCGTGTTTATTACTGAATAGGATTTTCAGTGGTGGATATACCCATTATTCCATTTTTAATGTGAGAAGGAAACTGTTGAACAGCAGCGGTGCTTGACTTGCTGTCATTTGGAATTTTAACAGCAGTTTCTAAGTGAACACACTGCTCTGACACTAAAGAGCTGTAAGAGCGTAGATAAACTGCTTAAGCTCTCCGTGTTTTTCTCCTTTCAAGGTGAAGTGGTTGGTGACCTAACTTATAGGCCAGAACTCCAAAATTACATGAAGTGGAGAGGAAAAGCCAGTGGCTGATGAAGGTGGAGTAGGCTTAGGGAGAGGAGCTGGGGGGGCATCTGCCTGCACCTTGTTCATTTGACTCCGTGTGGTGTGGCATCCTGCCAAGGGGTAGGATTAATTTGAGGTGTAGGTGACCAAATGCAGAGCTATCTCTTTTCCTTTGAGCCAATCTAATTTTATTTCCCTAGGACTATTTTGTTTTGCTTGGCTAAGAAAAACCACCCAGCCGGTTATAAATATCCTCATGAACCTCAAAGGTCTTCTCTGCGCAATTTTTAATTAAAGAGGTTAAAGCTAAAATTGGGACCTACAGGCCACTCCAGTAAAGACTTAAATAAGACACAAATTTGATAGATCTTTAATATAACTCTTCAAGCTCATGGGCTTTAAGCATAATAGTAAAAATTCTTTATTTTACAATACGTGTATTCCTACAATTAGAAAGTAACAACCCCTTAGTCCAAAAAACAAAGTTATAACTTTTTATTCCAGAAGTAATGCATGTTTTCTGTAAAACAAAATTAGAAAACCCCCATAAGCAAGTAGCAGGAAAGAAAAGAAAATCACCAATAATCTGGGATAATCACAAGTAGATTTTTGATGCATAGTCTTTACGATTGTGTGTGTGTTTTGTGTACACACATAAATTAAAAGTGGTTATGTCCTATCCACTCTATTTATCTAAACCTTTATTTCATACATGAACTTTCATTCATGAGAGCTTAAATTATTCGCTATATTACCTAGCTAGTTAGCAGCTAATTGAGGTCAGCCGACTCTGAAACAAATACAAGAAAAAGACAGACATGGTAGATAGAGGTAACCAATGTTGATATCTTGGTGTTTTTTTTCCACTCTTAAATTTTTTTTTTTTCTGTATCTAAAAAGAAAACTCCATTTCTTACAGATTTTGACTACTGGGATTATGTTGTTCCTGAACCCAACCTCAACGAGGTAATATTTGAGGAATCAACTTGCCAGAATTTGGTTAAAATGCTGGAGAACTGTCTGTCCAAATCAAAGCAAACTAAACTTGGTTGCTCAAAGGTCCTTGTCCCTGAGAAACTGACCCAGAGAATTGCTCAAGATGTCCTGCGGCTTTCCTCAACGGAGCCCTGCGGCTTGCGAGGTTGTGTTATGCATGTGAACTTGGAAATTGAAAATGTATGTAAAAAGCTGGATAGGATTGTGTGTGATTCTAGCGTGGTGCCTACTTTTGAGCTTACACTTGTGTTTAAGCAGGAGAACTGCTCATGGTCTAGCTTCAGGGACTTTTTCTTTAGTAGAGGTCGCTTCTCCTCTGGTTTCAGGAGAACTCTGATCCTCAGCTCAGGATTTCGACTTGTTAAGAAAAAACTTTACTCACTGATTGGAACAACAGTGATTGAAGGGTCCTAAAAAGGGAAAATATATAAAGATTATTTCATGATTGGGTAGTAAAACTATTCAGCTAGTCAGCTAAAGTCATTTGTAGTTTGCCCCACCTGCCCTAAATAAGAAACCCCAAATGTAGTCCATTTTCTTTCTGTGTTTCACATTCATAGCAACTGCAGCTAACAGGCTGATTTTCTGGCCTTTGGAGAAGTGATTCAAAATAGTGTAGATTTTCTTCATAGATCCCATTTTCGTACAGAACTGAATGGGATGGAATAGGTAAGCAAAAGTAGAAGCCCATTTGAGTTTTACATTTGATTCCACAATTTTGTTTCAGGTAGGCTTGGTAATAGATATATAAACCAGATTTGCCTATTTTGATTTTCATATGGCTTTTTTTTCTGTAAGTTTTCAGAGGATTCTTTAAATCACAGAATCATACTAAATGATACTTAGCCTATCAAAACTTCCAAAAGCCCACACCACCAGTTCTTGACTCAAATTTGAAGCATTCTTAGACAGGAGGGTAGGATTAAGTAGGTGAGTTTAATTAAAGCTTAACCCTAGGTAAGAGTGAATGAGAAATATTACGGCAATAATGGAACTGCTTCACTGTTTCTTGGTGACTTCCTCACTCTAATATTTTAAAGAGGCAACAAAAGCTTGTGGTGCCATTACAGTAACCGCGATGTTGTTTTAGACGCCTTTATAAGCTCAGTTTCCCTTGTTCTTAAGTGTTGAATACTGTCTTTAAACTAGAAAAATGCAAAATATTGAACTGATATTTTTATGTGTAGTTGATTACTCTTCCATTGAGTGAATGATGAATACCTGTGAGGATAGGAAATTAGTTCTGAGATCTAGTCCCTCTCTGATTCACTTAGTAATCTATCCTCTTTTCACTATTACATGTGCTTAATCTCAGATGAACCATTTCACCATGGCAGTGTTATCTCATCTCTGGGCTTTTCTGGGAATTGAAGTATCTCTCCTTAACCCCAATTGTCAAGGGCAGTAGCTGTATACTACCACTTTGAATTATTGAAACGGGTCAATTTACGAAGTCCGCATTGGCTATGGAGATATGGTTTATAGTACAGCCTAGAGAATGAAACTCACAGTCCAGATAACCATGCACGCACCCAGATTTTTCCACCTTGGATACCTGTCACTAGGGAATAATAAAGGCCTTATTTTTTGTCTTATTCCAACTAAGAAGATCATTATCTCTTTCCTTTGTTATGTTAATGAGAGGATTTAGCCTCCACTCAACAATGTTCAGTTCAGCAAGGCTTTCATATCCTTGCTGTGGGTCATGGATAAGGAGCTTATTCAGGTTTCCTGCCCTAGCTATTAGCTCCACTTCACATGCTGGAGACTGGTGTAGGGACAGATGTATTCATCCTGGTGTTACTGAAAAACAGGTGTGATCCTGTTACTGATACTATAAGTGACCTAAAATGTCACTGTTCAAATTAGCAAGTGTTCTAACAAACTAAACTCTTCAAATGCTTGAAAAGATACTACAAAGCCAATCTTTATAGAATTGGGCCAAGATAAATCAACATTGTTTTGCATGTCTATTGTTAGGCTCCAAAGGTTCACTGTGTTTCTGCCGCTGTCCTGGAGTTGTCACCACTGACTGGGCAAGGCTTCTTGGGCATGGATGTAGAACTGTTGTCCTTTTTCCACTAACAGTTATCTTTGACTCTTTTGCCTGTTATGCTTACAAAATGGTGATGGCTTATGGAAGGCTGTTAAATTAATATTCCTGTTAAAGGAAATTAAAGTTTGTCTATTTTTGACAATAAAGTGTTATATATTTTTAATTCTCTTGTCCTCTTTTTTTTTTCTTTCCCCTACTTGATGCAGTGGTCATAGGATCAGGGCTGCAATTACAAGGGCTGTAAGTAGGGATGGCTCATTATAAACCTTATATCAGAATTCCTTATGGGCCTGATAGAAATGGGTTGTGCCTTCATCTCATTTGGCAAAATTGGGGTTGACAGTGAATGCAGCTATTTTGCCTGGTAGTAAAAACAGCCCACCAATTCTGGATCTGTGTAGCCTAACCCTATCTGAATATGAGTGGACTGAAAGGGAGCACCTGCTAGACTGGCATTGCTGCCTTCCGCCTAGACAGACAGAGTGTGCAAATGGAGGCAAACCTTCGCTTCCAAAGGTGGAAGATTTGGGGTATAAATTAAGAGAAGGAAGAATAGTTGCTGAGGTTAAAGGAATTAATAAATGGGTTATATAAGGAGGGAAATCCAATATTATCACTTCAAAA
Source organism: Pongo abelii (assembly GCF_028885655.2). Taxonomy (NCBI): domain Eukaryota; kingdom Metazoa; phylum Chordata; class Mammalia; order Primates; family Hominidae; genus Pongo; species Pongo abelii. The sequence goes on along the minus strand of NC_071988.2, from coordinate 121,690,186 downwards.
GAGGATCAGAGCAAGTGATGATGATGTCTTCCAGCTCAATTATAACAGATGCCTGAAAAGGTGAAGCTATGTTTGCAGAGACTACTTTTGAAATCAGACAAGATCGAATGGAAGCCTACAAACTTGAGTGACCTCATCCTGGGAGACATATTTATACTATACGACAGACTTGATTAATTATAAATGATTCGGTGAGATTCTAGGAGTGCTGCAGTATCTTTTAAGTTGTATGTCCTTTTGATGTAAGGAATCCTCATTGGAAGATTAGGGTGGTCTTTAAATATATATTGTGAAATATACATTTGGTCTTAGTCCCTGTTTCCTGGTATAAAACTCTTGAACTACTTAGATTCTTCGAAGTGATGAGTGTCTTTTGTATGCTAATGATTGACTGATGGCTGGAAGCCCCCAGGTAGCTTCAGGATGGGGCTTGGTCACCAGAAAGACCAAGGCTGTATTAGGGTGTTGGGACTTTTAGCCCGACCACACCCTCACATCCACCTGGAAGGAGAGAGGGTCCGAAGATTAAGCCAATGGTCAATGATTTAACCAGTCTACATAATTCTACATAACGAAGCTTCCATAAAAACCTAAAAGGACTGAGTTCAAACACCTTCTGGATAAGTGAACACTTGGAGGTTCCTGGAGGATGGTGGGCCTGGAGAGGGCATAGAAGCTCCTGCCCCTTCCCACATTTCTTGCCCTATGCGTTTCTTCATAGGCACTCATCAGCATCTTTTCCATTAATCTATATCATAAACCAGTAAACGTAAGTAAGTGTTTCCCTGAGTTCTGTGAGCTGCTCTAGCAAATTAATCTAATCCCAGGAGGGAGTCATGGGAACCCTAATTTATAGCAGGTAGTCAGAAGCACAGGTAAAGCAAGCTGGGGCTTGAGATTGGCATTGGAAGTTGGGGGAGGAGGACACTCTTGAGGACTGAGCCCTCTACCTGTGGTATTTGAGGCTGTCTCCAGGTAGTGTCCGAATGGAGTTGAGTTAGAGGATACCCAGCTGGTGTCAGATGCGGAATTGATTGCTTGCCTGATATGTCGGGAAAACCCACACATTTGGTCACAGAAGGCTTCTGTGTTCATTTTTGAGTGAGAAGGTATAGGAGAAAGCAAGTTTGATTTTTTTTTCCCTCAGTATTCTCAGAATGGGTAAAGGATGTTGTTTTCAATAACTGGTGCAATAACAACTTTTCACAGGAAATAAGTTGAATGCATACACATTGAGCATAAAAATCAATTTCAGGTTGATTAAGGAATTAAATATGAAAGGGAAACTTAGAGGATGGAATTTTCATAATTTTGATGTAGAGGGAAGAACTCTTAAATAAGATGTCAAGATGCCCTGAAACATCTCTTTATCAAATAATCCTATAAGGAAGATAAAATTAAAACTCAGGAACTGGAAGAAAGTGTTTTCAACACATAACTGAAAAGTGGTTTGTAACCAGAATACATCAAGAATTCTTGCAAAGCAATAAGAAAAACACAACCCCCCAAAAAATATGTCGTCAAAAGCCTGAATAGGCACTGTATGAGAAAGGAAGCCAATCTGGCTGATAATTATATGAAAAGATCCTCAATCTAATTAGTAATCAGAGAAATTCAAGTTAAAAGCAATAGTAAAATATCAATATAGACATCCACGTTAGTAAAAATAAATTGATAATTCCAAAAGTTGGTGAGGACACAAGAAAAAAAATCAACAAGTCAATATATGTATATGGCATTATTTTATAAAATTGAATGATAAGTATATTTCGTGAACCAGCATATCAAAGAGTGTTCTTCAAACAATTTTTTTTCTTTTTTTTTTTTTTTTGGAGAGATAGGGTCTTGATCTGTCACACAGGCTGAAGCACAGTGGTGTGATCACAGCTCATTGTAGCCTCTATTTTCCAGACTCAGGTGATCCTCCCGTCTGAGCCTGCCAAGTATCTGAGACCACAGGCATGCGCCACCACACCCAGCTAATTTTTTTATTTTTTGTAGAGACAGGGTCTCCCTATGTTGCCCAAGCTGGTTTTAAACTGCTGAGCTCAAGTGATCCTTCCACTTTGGCTTCCCAAAATCCTGGTACTACAGGTGTGAGCCACTGTGCCCTGCCTGTCAAATTTTTTAAATTGTCATTCAAATTATTTATCCTAAGTTTAAAAAGTTGCAAATGATGTAAAGTCCAGAATGTGACAAATACTGGCCTTTTAAAATAAAACTATTACATCATCTTTTAAATATTTCCAATGGAATGTAAGTAGCATAGTAATTTGACATTCAACAACATCTATTTAGAAAATATTATAAATAAGGTCTTCAACAGAATTAAATTTTTTCAGTGTTACTTTTTCTTCATTCCTGTATCTTTTCAAAGTCTACAATTTATATTGAATTTTCTTTAATGTAATATCTTTTAAACTTAAAAGTCGTTTATTATTATTTCTTCCCTGTAAAAAAATAAGATTATAAACTGAAATTAAATTTTTTCAAATTTTCTGTGACTGAGTCTTTAAATGTCAATTTTTGAGTGAGTTAACTTTGCAAATAGTAATAATACACAATGGCCAAAATAACATGTTTTCCAAATTTTTGAATACTATTAAACACAATAATAATAATAAGCTATTTCTTAATGAGAGGACTCTTTAGTTAATTGATTCATGGTTTCATATTGGTTTTTTGCTAGAATTGAGAGTTTGGCATTATTTCCTTCCATCCTTCTTTTTTTTTCTCTCTCTCTCTCTCTGTCTCACTCTCTAGCCCAGGCTGGAGTGCAGTAGTGCAATTCCAACTCACTGCAGCCTCAAACTCCTGGGCTCAAGCATTCCTCCCACATCAGCCTCCCAAGTAGCTAGGACTACAAGGGTGCACCGCCATACCCAGCTAACGTTTTAATCTTTTGTAGAGATAGGGTCTTGCTATGTCACCCAAGCTGATCTCAAACTTCTGGCCTCAAGTCATCCTCCTGCCTCAGCCTCGGAGATTTGGTTATTACAGTATCACTCAATCTTTGAACTACTTTCAAGATATATACTCAAATCACATAAATATATATCGCCAAAAAATTATTTTAAATGATCAATCTCCACATAATTCAATCAGGTTTTCTTTCAATATTGTTGAAATAAAAAAACTGAAACCACCTGACTCACAAAAGTACTTGTTACCTAAGTATATTAGTTTGCTAGGGCTACAATAACGACGTACCAAAGACTAGAGAGCATAAACAACAAAAATGTATTGTCTCACAGTTCTGGAGGCTATAAGTCTGAGAACAAGGTGTCAGAAGTGTTGGCTTCTTCTGAGGCTCCTCTTTTTGGCTTGTAGGTGAGGCCTTCATCTTCTCCCTGTGTCTTCACATTGTCTTCCCTCTGTGTGCATGTCTGTGTCCTAATCTCCTCTTCCTATAAGGACATCAGTCATTGGATTAGGGTCTACCCTAGGGGCCTCATTTTAATTTAATTACCTGTCTAAAGACCCTATCTCCAAATGCAGTCACATGCTGAATTATTGGTGGTTAGAACCTAAGAATTTGGGGTTAATACGATTCAGCCATAAAACCAAGCATTCAAATAATACACAATACTATCCTAGAGCAATATTTCAAACTGTCCCTTTCTTTGGCGCTCTAGGAGTTTTTACACTCTGGAATAAAGCATTATAGTAAGATTGACCAACAGTGAGAGAAAGGTATGTCATTTTGTAAAGTGGGGAAAGAGGATAAAGAGCAAATATAAAATCAGGACCTGTGTCTGACAAAGTCTCAGAGAGATCAGTTTTAGAAAAGAGTGTATATAGAAGCAAAATGTTTAGAAATTGGTTCCCCTAAAACTACGCCCTACATATACACATATCACATGGGAAACATTTGTACATCCTTGTACATATATCCCCATTTTAAGACTACTGCCTTTTATTCTTCCACTAATGTGTTAGGAGACCCTCACAGGAGTTCAGCAACACAACTGTCTGGAAAAGCAACGTGGACTGCCCATCAACTGAGGAACGGGTACATGAATTGTGGGTATCATCATAAATGGAATGCTGGTCAGCAATGAAAATGGACTTTAAATTACAAACGAGGCTGGTCTGAGTGCAGTGATGTTTACAAGCAATGTATTACAACCAGTTACAGATTTTTTTTTTTTTTTTTTTTTTTGAGACAGGGTCTTCCTTCCATTGTCCAGGCTGAACTGCAGTGGCAAGATCGTGGCTCATTGCAGCCTCGACATCTCTGGCTCAGGTGATCCTCCCACCTCAACCTCCTGAGTAGCTGGGACTACAGGCGTGTGCCACCATGGCTGGCTAATTTTTTTAAATATTTCTTTTACAGACAGGATTTCACCATTTTGCCCAGGCTGCTCTTGAGCTCTTGGGCTCAAGCAATCCACCTGCCTCAGCCTCTCTAAGTGCTGGGATTACAGGTGTGAGCCACTGTGCCTGACCAAGATTTTTTTTGTTCCTTCTCCACTCCTACTGCCTCAGTTGATTAGCCTTTAAAAATAAAATAATAAAATAATAAATTACAAGTGATCTGGATGAATCTTTGGAATATATTATTAATTACAAAAAGAAAGTCACAAATGAACAAATAGAACTTTTTTCTGTTTATGTAATAATCAAAGACATAAAACATTAAAATGTCTAGTGATGCAAATACATATGATTTATCTATTTAAAAGTCTGGGGATTTGTAAGCGCAAATTTTGGACGAATGAATGTCTGAAGAGAGAGAAAAGTAAGTGGGAATAATAACAGATTAACAGAAAACATCAAAGGAAATAGTAGCAATCATTTCCTTAAATTTGGAGGTAGGCATAAATATGTTATTGAATCATAACTCCTTATGTTTTACATGATTTGATAAATCTCTTTTTGTGCTTAATACTTAATAAAACATTTAAAAATGTTTAAAGGCAATTTAAAAACTTAAATAAAATTCTAGGGGAAAATAAAACTATCTGTATCTCTACCCAAGAATTTTCTGCCAGTCATGGTGGCTCACGCCTGTAATCTCAGCACTTTGGGAGGCTGAGGCACAAGGCTCACATAAAGCCAGGAGTTCAAAACCAGCCTTAGCAACAAAGTGAGACTCCTGTCTCTACACAAAATTTGAAAATTAGCTGAGTGCAGTGGCCTGACCCTGTAGTCCAGGTTACTCGGGAGGCTGAGGTGGAGGGATTGCTTGAGCCCTGGAGTTCAAGGCTACAGTGAGCTATGGTCACACCACTGCACTCCAGCCTGGGTGACAGAGCAAGACACTGTCTCAAAAAAAAAAAAAATTATTGCCATTGCATATGGTTAATCTTGCAGTAGATTTACCTTTGTGGAGGATAATATAAAGTGATTTTTACTGCCAGAACATGGAATATCTGAAAAATTCTGACAGATTATATGCTGAGGAATGCAAATGAATTAAACAAGGCTGCTGAAGAACTTGACCATCTGGATAACTAAGACTCGATCTTATTTTCAGAACTAATAATTAGGTAGAATTATTTACACAACAAATACTTGCTAATAATTTACAAATATAAAAAGGATACTTTTTCACTCTATCCAAACCTGCTGAAGGAAAAGCAAAGACAGATGGTTTGATTCATATAAACCAAATTATAGCTCAAGTGTGGCTTTGTTGAGAAAGAAATTTTCTAAACCTGTTTCAAGGCAAAATTCTAAAGCCATTTGAAGGGAATATAGAAGAGCATTTTGCAGTGTCCTATCAGCAACAGCATAAAGATATTGAGCCAACTGCTACTGTGTCAGAGAATCTTCTGGGTAGCTACCACCTAATTCAAAGTGAAATTGCTATCGCAGACACTGTGAAGTCTGAAGGAAGTACCAGCAGCATCAGGACAGACAAGTTTAACATGAAGGGAAGTGAATCTGGTGTCAACGAACTCTCAAGGGTCTAAAATTAACCCAACTTTCAAGGTAACATATTAGACTGCCACAGTTTCATGGATACTTGTAGAAAACACAAGACTCCAAGGATTTTACTACTCCTCCATAGCCAGCAGCATGAACATCAGCATATTTGCATCAGTCTACTCTTCCCTTTAAGACCCACAGGAGTAGTAAGGTTAGGCCCAGTTGGATGCCTATGGGTTACATTGCAGGAGAGGAGCCCTGAGCTTAGGGAACCCAAGAGGATGCCTACCCTTTGCTTCAGACATTATCTATCTTCCACAGTTTTCCACTATAAAAATATCCTTGAAAAGACAGTCCAGAACTAAAGGCAATCACTGCCTCCCTTGTAAGACAAGCAGAAATATGAGAGAACCACGGAGAATTGTCTCCCACAGCCAGTGTAAGAACTGGGCCTGTATTAGTTCTTACAAAGTAAGCTTTATATATATATATATCTCTTAAGATCTGAGCACAGATATCAATCATATTTTACACTGCTTCCTCTATTGTCTTTTTATAATCTTAACCAACATTATTAGAGATAAAGTGAATTGCAACATAATAACTAAAGAATTTTCCTGGAAAATATAGTAGTGCTGAACTTGTATGTTGTAGTAGTCATTAGACGTTGCCCAAATATTCTGCTTCTTCTTCTGGAGATAGGATATAATTATATTTCTCCACCACTAAACCCCCTTGAAATTAGCTAAGGTCATCTGAAATGCTTTCACCAAAGAAGTGTGACCAGAAATGACAAGAGGACACATCTGTCAGTCTGAGTCACTGAGTAAAGAAAATTAATCCAGTTCTTTCACTGCTGACTCAAATTAGAGCTATAGTGTAAGTAAGAAATAAACCTTCTGTTAACCTACTGAAATTTGGGGGATTTTTGATATTGCACCATAACCTGATCTGTCCTGATTAATACCTATGTACCCAATAATATGGCCTCAAAATATTAAGTGCGAATTTGCAAAATTAGAAAGTAGATTGAGCAACTTACAATCATAGTGGACCATACTAATACACATCTCTCAATAATTGAGAAATCAATCAAAAAGAGAATTAAAGAAGTGAAAGATGTGAATGACACCATAAACATTAGTTTTATGCACCATATTTAATGACCATGCCTGGAACTATAAGCCCCCACTTAGTAAACACACATTATTTTCATGTATACATAAAAAATTCACAAAAACTTAAATTTTATAATACAAAGCAAACCTTAAATTAACAAAGACTATTCTGTGAAATAAATTATAAAAATCTAAAAACCAGCCACAAAAACCTCATACATTTAGAAATTTAAATACAAATATGCTTCTAAAGAATTCATGGGTCAAAAAGATCGTTAGGAAAAACTTGGAATTTAATGACAATGAAACTGTTACACAGCAAAACGTGTAGTATGCGGTTAAGGCAGTTGTTCCTTGGTGAGCAGGTCTATGCATACCTGTCTCCAAAGGTCCAAGGAGGCTGAGAGGCTGAAGAAAGAGATTAATAAATCTAGTTTCTCAGAAAGAAACATGTAATAGAGACTTACAACAGAAGCCATGTCTAGTGCAGGCACCATGAAATGAGATGGTGACTCCCCATGCTAATACCCACCAGAACCAGGGGTTATTTACCTTAGGGAATTTGCCTGTGGGCCAGATTTATGATTGGTATCTGTTTACAATAACATTTATGGTACACTGTAGATAAAGTAGAAATCTTACAGGCATTTCCAGAAGAAAGGGGCTGATGAAAATATTACATAGCAAAATATATGGTATGCAGTTAAAGCAGTTTTCCTTGGTAAGCAGGTCTATGCATATCTGTCCCAGCTGAGAGGCTGAAGAAAGAGGCTGATAAATTTAGTACTGAGGTTAATCAGCAGTCAACATGGCAGATTCGTATCCAAGATGGAGTCACTTTAACCTCCACAGCAGTACATGAAAAGAAATGTATAGCCTTAAATCCTTGCATGAGAAAAGAAAAAAGATGAAATCAATGAGCTAAATGGCCAAGTAAAGACGTTACAAAAAGAAATAGAGAAACCCCAAAAACTAGAAGGAAGGAAATGATAAGGATATAGGCAGAAATTGATGACTTTGAAAATATAAACAATAGAAAGGATCACAAAAATAAAATCCAATTCTTAAAAAGACTAGTAATAACATTCACAAACTGTGAAAATGGACAAGAAAATAATGGAAAGCATCCATCAGCAGCTATAGGAATGAAAATAAGGATATATAGACAGATACAACAGATAGTATATGAAAAATAGAAGTACATAATCCAACAAAACTAAATCTCAATATTGTGTTGACTGAAAAAAAAGAGGAAAAATGATCAGTATAGTATAACATATTATTCATGAATCTATATATATATAGTAACATTGTAAAGCATAAATGTAAAAAATAAAGTCCAAATTCAGTGTAATAGTTACCCCCCAGAGAAAGCATGGAATGAGATCTGAAAAATCAGTATAAGAATATCTCTAATCTGGAATGCAGTTATTTTCTCATTCTCTATATGTTTCTATTTGCTTGAATATTTTATAATATTTTAAAGGACTGATTATTCATAAGGGGATTTACTCAAGGCATAGAGTTGTACATAGAAATAATGTGGCAACAGAAAAAGTTTTGAAATTACTCTGAGCAACTTGAAGGCAGAGACTTGGATTTTTATCTTCGTCAATGTTTAGTAATTTCTTTGTTAAACAGATTAGTAAGAGGTGAATATGGCCTGGAATGTGGAGGCCTTTGGGATGCCACACTAAGAAATGTATAGTTAGTTATGTGGTTGAGCGCTTTCATGTTTATAAGCTATTACAACATAGAATTTCGGGTAAATCAATCAGACAATATTATATATAATAATTTAATAGCCTTAAAGAGCCAAGAGGCATGAGGTCAGTGAAAAACCTTTTGAGGTAGCCTAGGTAGGAGGGGAGACATATCTAAATTAGAATAGAAACATTTTATGTTAAAATAATAATAATGATAATAATAATTAGCTCAAGGGTCATTACAAGGGAAAATGAACTGGCTTTTGTATATGAGTCTAAGGAAGAGAAAAAGGAGGGTATCAGTAAATTTCTGGTATTCAGGCTTTTCTACTGCTTGTTTAATATAGAAGGCAATATTGTCACCCACAACAGGCAATGAGAGAACTTAGAGAACCTTAAACAAGATAGCAACCACACACCTTACATCTAGCATTATTTCCATTTTAATAACTGTCTTAAATAGGGTTCCCAGGAAATAGACACTGAGATGGAGATTTGCAAGCAGGAAGTTAATGTCCTTCCAGTCAACACCACTGAAAGAGAAGGGAGTAGGACTGAGCAGAGGAAATGGTTGAATAGTTGATACAATCTCAAAAAAAAAAAAAGAAAGTAAAAGAAAAAGGCTCTTAACTGATGTTTCAGGGAACTTTAGAGTTAGGATGCCATTTGGAGTTAATTACCCTGAGGCAAGAAGGTTTGACCTCTATCTGCTGCCCCACTGACTAGACACTAGAAATGAGCTGCCACAGGGTTGGGGTGTGTGCCTTTGGACAAGGCAGCTCTTTTCAATGGAAAGCAATTCCTGAGGTGTTGGTTCGTCTGTGAGCAGTCAGTTCCCAACACTTCCATCAGCAGGGGTTATGCTTGCTCCAGACATGAAGAGGGAACCTGGGTGGCACATCACAGTGTCCACCCTAGTCCTTTGCTTATGCTATTTGGATCCACTTATGTTATATAATAAGTTCTGGGCCTAGCTCTTCCAGGATTTTAATTGGTCTATTTTACTGGGAAAACTGACAGAAAAAAGCTTAATGGGGCCAACTATAGCCCTCCTACATCCATGAAATCAGTGGACACACTGTGACCTGCACCTAGCCCAAGACCCCATTTAAAATAGTAATAACTGAGGGGTCATTATGATGCTTTTTAAGTTTCAGGTTATCAAATGTCAACTCAGACCCTGTATTAGTAAGGGTTCTCAGAAGACAAAACCAGCCGACAAGTGCTGCGCGCGTGTGTGTGTGTGTTTGCAGTGTTAAAAGAAAAACCTTAGATAAATTTAACAGAGTTTAATTGAACTAAGAACAATTAGCAAATCAGGCAGCCCTCAAACCAGAATAGATTCAGGGAGACTCCAGCATTGCCTTGTGGTTGAAGGTGATTTATGGATAGAAAAAGGAAAGTGACATACAGAAAATGGAAGTGAGATACAGAAACAGCCAGATTGGTTACAGCCTGGCATTTGACTTATTTGAATATAGTTTGAACAATTGGCTGCCGTTGATTGACCAAAACTTGGTGATTGGTAGATGAGTAGGTTACAGCCTGTTTACACATCCAGTTAGGTTATAGTTTACTATGTATGGAGGAACCTTCAGGCCAAATTTAAACTATGTAAGGAAGCGGCTTTAGGCTAAACTTCATTTAACAGCAGTTTGCTGGGAGAATTCCTTTTTGCCTGGTGAAGGTCAGTCCATTCTATCTAGGCTTTCTACTGATTGGATGAGGCCCACACACATTATGAAAGGTAATCTGCTTATTCAGAGTCTAATAAATGAAATGTTAATCCCATGTTAAAACAAACAAAGAAACAAATCTTCCGCAGAAACATCCAAAATAAAGTTTGAGCAAATATCTAGGCACTGTGGCCCAGCCAAATTGACACGTAACTGTCATAGACTCCATGTCCAAAAGACTTTGAAATTACACATTCTCCATTTCTACTGTACAGCAACCCAGACAAATGGCTATAGGTCACTTTGGGGAAGGACTAGGGGCATCAATATTTTATACACTTGCCATGGGATTGCTGAATTTTTTCCTCCAAAATGTTCATCCTCCCCTTTAGTATAGGCACACCTGATTTTATTGCACTCCAATTTACTGAGCTTTGCAGATATTGAGTGTTTTACAAATTGAAGGTTTGTGGAAACCTTGTGTCAAGCAAGTCTATCAGCACCATTTTTCCAACAGCTTGTGCTCACTCATGTCTCTGTGTCACATTTCGGTAATTTTCACAATACTTCAAACTTTTTCATTATTTTATCTGTTTTGGTGATCTGTGATCAGTGACCTTTTATCTTACTATTGTAATTTTTTGGGAGCACCATGAACCACACCCATATAAGATGGCAAACTTAATCGATAAAGGTTGTATGTATACCGACTGCTCCTCCAACCAGCCCTTCCGCCACCTCTCTCCCTCTCCTCAAGACCCCTTGTTCCCTGAGACACAATGATACTAAAATTAGGCCAATTAATAACTCTGCAATGGCTTCTAAGTGTTCAATTGAAAAGAAGATTCACATATTTCTGACTTTAAATAAAAAGCCAGAAATAATTAAGCTTAGTGAAGAAGGCATGTCACAAAAGCCAAGACAGAGCAGAATGTAGACCTCTTGTGCCAAACAGTTAGCTAAGCTCTGAATGCAAAGAAAATTTCTTGAAGGAAATTTAAAGTGCTGCTCCTGAACACATGAATCATAAGAAATCCAAACAGCCTAATTGTTAATGGGTAGAACGTTTCAGTGGTCTAAATAGAAGATCGAAACAGCCTAACATTCCCTTAAGCCAAAACCTAACCTGGAGCAAGACCCTAACTCTCATCAGTTCTATAAAGGCTGAGAGAGGTAAGAAAGCTGCAGAAGAAAAGTTGGAAGCCAGCAGTGGTTGGTTCATTAGGTTTAATGAAACAAGCTATTTCCTTAATGTAAAAGTGCAAGGTGGCCAGGTGTGGTGGCTCATGCCTGTAACCCCAACACTTTGGGAGGCCGAGGTGGGCTGATCACCTGAGGTCAGGAGTTCAAGACCAGCCTGGCCCACATGGCGAAACCCCGTCTCTACTAAAAGTACAAAAACTAGCCAGGCATGGTGGCAGACGTCTGTAATCCCAGCTACTCGGGGGGCTAAGGCAGGAGAATTGCTTGAACCTGGGAAGCAGAGGTTCCAGTGACCCAAGATCATGCCACTGCAATCAGCCTGGGCAACAAGAGAGAGACTCTGTCTCAAAAAAATAAATAAATAAATAAATAAATAAAAGTGCAAGGTAAAGCAGCAAGTGCTGATATAGAAACTGCAGCAAGTTATCCAGGAGATCTAGCTAAGATCATTGAAGAAGGTGCCTACTCCAAACAACAGGTTTTCAATGGAAAAGAAATAGCTTTTTATTGCAAGAAGATGCCATCTAGGACTTTCATAGCTAGAGAGGAGAAATCAATGCCAAGCTTCAAAGCTTCTAAGAGCAGGCTGACTCTCTTATTAAAGACTAACGCAGCTGGTGACTTCAAGTTAAAGCCAATGCTCATTTACCATTCCAAAAATCTTAGGACCCTTAAGGAAAATGCTCAGTATACTCTGCCTGTGCTCTATAAATGGAATAACAAAGCCTGGATGACAGCACATCTGTTTACAGCATGGCTTACTGAATATTTTAAACCCCCATTGAAACCTACTGCTCATAAAACAAAAACAGGGGCTGGACGCGGTGGCTCATGCCTGTAATCCTAGCACTTTGGGAGGTCAAGGCGGGCGAATCACTTGAGGTCAGGAGTTTGAGGCCAGCCTGGCCAACATGGTGAAACCCCATCTCTACTAAAAATATAAAGATTAGCTGGGCGTGGTAGTGGGCACCTGTAGGCTACTCGGGAGGCTGAGGCAGGAGAATCGCTTGAACCCATGAGGCAAAGGTTGCAGTGAGCCGAGATTGTACCACTGCACTCCAGCCTGGGTGACAGAGTGAGACTCCATCTCAAGAACAAAAACAACACAAAAGAAAACAAAAACAAACCAAAAGAAGAGATTTTTTTCCACACATTACAGCTTATTGACAATACCCCTAGTCACCCAAGAGCTCTGATGAAGATGTACAAGAAGATTAATGTTGTTTTCATGCCTGCTAACACAACATCCATGCTGCAGCCCATGGATCAAAGAGCAATTTCAACTTTCAAGTCTTATTATTTCAATAATACATTTTGTGAAGTTATAGCTGCCATAGATAGTAATTCCTCTGATAAATCTGGATGTAACTTTAAACCCTCTGGAAAGGATTCACAATTCTAGGTGCCATTAAGAACATTGTAATTTATGGGAGGAAGCCAAAATATCAATATTAACAGGAGTTTGGAAGAAGTTGATTTCAATCCTTATGGATAACTTTGAGGGGTTCAAGATTTCCATGAAGGAAGTTACTGCAGCTGTGGTAAAATTAGCAAGAAAACCAAAATTAAAAGTGGAGCCTAAAGATGGACCGAATTGCTGCAATAAAACTTGAACAGATGAGGTGTAGCTTCTTATGGATGAGCAAAGAGTGGTTTCTTGAGATGGAATCTACTCCTGGTGAAGATGCTGTGAACATTGCTGAAATGACAACAAAGGACTTAGAATATTCCATAAAGTTAGTTGATAAAACAATGGCAGTGTTTGAGAGGATTGACTCCAATGTGGAAAGAAGTTCTACTGTGAGTCAAATGCTATGAAACAGCATCACATGCTACAGGAAATCCTTTTGTGAAAGGAGAAATCAGTTGATGTGGCAAACTTCATTGTTGTTTTATTTTCAGAAATTGCCACAGCCATGCCAACCTTCAGCAACCACCATCTTGATCAGTCAGAAACTACCAACATTGAGACAAGACCCTCCTCCACCACCAAAAAGATTACGACTCCCTGAAGGTTCAGATGATCATTAGCATATTTTAGCAATAAAGTATTTTTAAATTAAAGGGCGTACATTGTTTAACAGGCTGCACTATAATGCAAACATATCTTTTATGTGCACCAAGAAACCAAAACATTTCTGGGACTCTCTTTATTGCAATATTTGCTTTATTGTGGTTGTCTGGAATGATATCCACAATATCACCAAAATATGCTTGTATATAGGTTCTATTCTAAATATTGACTTAATTCTGGAAACTGGATGGAAGATTGTGACTTTTTATTGGAATGGCTGCCTCCAAGAAGGGACATAACTTTGGATGAGGGTACTGCCTGCAGAAGGTCTCAGCTGAAAGTTGTCAGCCACCAAAACATCCAGTTTTTGAGTAGATGAGCGTCCCGGACCTATATGGCACACAGTGGCATCCATTACAACTGCCACTCCTTTTAAGGTGAATGTAGAAAGGTGGAAATGAGAAATTAATGTCTGTTTGAAGTGATGGAAAGGAGTTAAGTCTGCAACATTTTAAATTCCAAATTATTAGGGCTCTTGTTGGTCTCAGCTGTGCATCAATCTCATTCAGATAACTTACATCACAATGTTCTCAGGTTTGTGTGGAACAATTCTGATATATCAAACATAAGTCTAACTAGCATAGCATGTATCTACAAATAAACAAAGGAAGTGTTTGCCAGTGAAAAAGGCTTTGCTAGGGTCTCATGTATTTGCAGAGGGTGGAGAGAACAGCCAGGAAGTTTTGACCTGACTCACTGAAAATGACATAAGGATAACTTCCTAAATGGCAATACCAACTCTCCAAACTTTTGTATGCCCAAGACTCTCCACTTACGATCTTAGGTGTGGTGAAAAACAACAGATGATGAGAAAACTGATTTTTAATAATTAGTCTACAAATGTAAAGGGTCCCAGTTGAAGTAGAAGCCCAAAATAACATATTATTGAGTATAGCACCACACCAGATGGCCTCTCCCAGATCATGTGGGGGCGAAGAACACTTTATTTGCCTGAGTCACAGAATTACTGATGTGCATTATGGGAGCCAAAGTTCAAGGCTGCTCTTGATTGGAAGCCCTGAAAAGTATTGCTTTAGTTTTTCATAGTAATCAACTCAAATGGCTGTACATTCAAATTCTTTCATCTAGCAACTTTTAAATCATTGCAAAGAGTGGAATTTTATTAATTTAAAAATGATTTCTTTTTGCTTATTGACTGGTATATGTTGTGTTTGTCTTTAATAGGCAGAAGAAGTAACAGTAAATCCAGTTGAATGCTGATATAAACTGTGGGGTTTCTGGCCTCAGAGGTGTAAGTAGAAGAGCAATGAACAAGGTTGTTATGGAAAAAAAGTATTTCTGGAATCCAAGCATTGCCATTATGAGTTGGTTTATCTTTATTACTGTGAGTTTCCAGAGTATTACAACAAATTACACAGTTTACACCAAACCTTTTATGATAGTCTTGTAATGTGTCTTTTCTATACTTTAATTCAAGTAGGAAAAATAAACAAAACAAAGTTTCCTCTTTAAAAAATTCAGGACTAGACCAAGAAAGCAAGCAAAAAATGTGAAAACAAACAAGCAAGCAAACAAACAAAAACTATCTCTTCAACATGCCTTTCTATTTAGTTGCATTTAAAGCTTCCATTAATAAGCACTTTTCCCCCATCACCTTTATTTGTTCTACTTCTCACCTGACCCCTATCTCCACAACATTTGCACTTATTTGTAAGGCAGTTTAAAAACTCATGTATCCTGTCTAAATCATTTAAATGAAAGCTTTTGTTATAATATTTGATAATATATGATAGGAAATATGAGCCAGTCCTTTACACAGGGTGGTTGGATTCAATGTTATCATGAGCAAATAAAATGAAGTCTGTGAAGACTTGCCTTAGAAAGGACCTTTGCAAATAAAACTAGGCAGAGTGAAGCATCCTTGTACAGATTAGGACAATTTAGATCATAAAGTGGTAGAGCTATAACTAACTAATAAAAACAACGGGAGGGTATTAATTGAAAGCAATATTGTGTTGATGTAAAAATAAATGTAAAAAATATTAATGTTAAAAAAAAGCATGCCTATTCCCAACTAAGATAGAGCAGAGTTTCCCTAATTTGTGTAACGTGGGAAGCACCTGGGTCAAAAATTAACGAATTTCCAGAGCTATCCCTGGGAGATTGTGAATCAGATCTGAGGTCAGTTCTGTATTTAACAAATCTCTCTGGGATTTGATGTGACTGGGCAAGTGAAGGAATTACCAGTGCTTCTGTTTATTCTAATACAACATTCCTAAGAAATCGTCCTTTCTGCCAAACTGCACTCTAAAAATAACAGCATTCACAGAAAAAATTATGATTAGAGTTAGTCACTCGAAACCAATATTGTAACCAGAGCACTAACAAAAATAATAACAGTCCTAATTAAACAAACAAAAAGCTACAATCAGAAATAAATGTTACAGTAGTAAATGTAGGATTTTACTATTAAAAGAAAAAGTGAAAGCTAAAAATGAAAGGGTGTGTATGGAAGAATCTCCTTGTTGAATCGCGAAGACAAGGACAAAAAAAAAAAGGTTAGGGAGAACCCAACAATATGGACTTTCAAGTACAACCAAATTGATCCTAGAGGATACTCCTAGAGGATTCCTCCTAGAGGAACCCCAGGAGGTGAATGGGCTCCATACAGCACCTTCCTCTGAGGCTTGCTGCCTCCCACTGTGTTCACGTAATTTACACTCAGTTTTGTGACTTGTAGGCAACTGTGGTGAAATTGCTTATGACCAGACCAAATTCCATGTCATATTGATATCTTCCCCCTATTTAACAATAGCTTTTGAGGTAATGTATGTTATAGAAACACAGGTTATAGAAGTAATGGACTAAGATTGGATATGTTCATAGCCGCCGCAACGTAAGTTAAAGTAGCCTTTCTAAGAACATATTAAATAAGGATTAAGAGGCCTGAAATGTTCATACTTTCTAACCCAGTGACTTCCTTGCAAGCATACAAGTGTTGCTACTGGCTCCACTGCCACTGCCCACATGGGAAATTAATTGCCACTCTTCTGGCACATGAATTCCACACAGCCCTGCTTCTTCAATGCTCTATCCTTCAATTCAAGGTCTAGGATGGCCCGCTTCATAAGAAGAAGTATCATTTGAACACTTACTTTGTACTAGACACTGTACTAGAATGTTGCTGGTTAATCTTCATAATCCAATAAGCAAGATATAATTTCTTCATTTTCCTGAGGGGTAAACCTCAAAGGCATACTTAACTTCTTCAAAGACTCACAGCCATTGATGAAGTTGTGGAATCCAAACGCAAACTTATATTGACTTGGGGTTCATGGCAGGGCCACACCAGCATGAGGCATGAAATGCTGGAAAGGCAAAGCTAGTCAGATCAAGGCAAGGTTCAAATGTAGAGGGGAGCAAACACAAACACCAAGTTCTAAAGTCAGGGTAGATTGTGACTGCAGAGGCCAGAGTTCAACACTGGATGAAGACAGGAGAAAGTGAGGCTGGGCAGCAATAAGCAATAAGATTTCCTTGGCCACTGCATGCACACCCAGGAGTGTTTGCCATTGTCTTTGTGGACTGGTATAGAGGTGGTATGAAGCACACAAGCAGGCTGGCTTAAGGCCAGATGCAGGGCAGAGAGTGGATCAGCGTCTCTATCCAAGTGGTTATTTTTCACAGAGCATCTTCCTTCCTATAGTCTACGCTAGGTCCCTGGACTTCCACTACCATCTGAGACTCCGGAAGATGCACAAACCCAAAGCCAAATGCCTGAGTTGGAATCCCTGATTTATCATTAACTGTGTAACCTTGGCAAAGTTTCTTGTCCTCAGTTCCCTTGTCTGCAAAAATAAGTCTAATACCTCAGAGGGATTGTGAGGATTAAATGATTTAATATATATCAAGCGCTTGGAACTGTGCACAGCACAAACTTAGTAGTCTTTACTACTTGTTTCTAAGCACGACCTTTCAGTCTAACAGATACAGGCCTAATAGGGTTTGGCTCTGTGTCCCCACCCAAATATCATCTTGAATTGTACCCTATAATTCCCATGTGTTGTGGGAGGGAGCTGGGGGGAGATAATTGAATCATGGGGGCAGCTTCCCCATACTGTTATAAGTGAATACTGTTATATAGTGAATAAGTCTCATGAGATCTGATGGTTTTATCAGGGGTTTCCGCTTTTGCATCTTCCTCATTTTCTCTTGCCACTGCCACATAAGAAGTGCCTTTCACCTCCTGCCATGATTCTGAGGCCTCCCCAGCCATGTGGAACCGTAAGTCCATTACATCTCTTTTTCTTCCCAGTCTCAGGTATGTCTTTATCAGCAGCGTGAAAATGGACTAAAACACGGCCACAAACACAAAGGGAATTAGCAACAGAGGATGTAATCTAAAGCTCATAAAGTCATCAAGAGGCTAAATTCTCTCCAAGTTCCCTGAACACCAGGTGTGGACACAACAGACTATTTTAGGATCCCACTCACCAAATACCCTGCAAGCCACACTCTCAAGGGTTCAAGGACTTGGCAGGAAGGAGTCCACAGGTGATAGACCTTTAGAACTCTCCACCGGGTAGGCCAGAGATTGACAGATTCTCCAACAATACACTAGTCATCTTGACTTTAATTTAAGGCAATATTCTAAAATGCATTACTAAAGTAATTGTTAGCACTCACATGGGAAAGAAGTGAAGACTAGGGGCCACCTTACATTTTTTTAATCATTCTTTTATAACAGACTAACCTAATTTATTTCTTTGATTGTCTCCCTAGACCCTAAACTTAGGTCTGAAGAAATAGAATAACTGACTTCAAATATTTGAAACACTTGTGTGCATGAAGATTACATTCATTCAACATGACCCCAAAATCCAGGGAACCGAACCTGCTGAAAAACAGATTTTTCAGTTTGATAATAATAATGAAACCTTTCTAACAGTCTAAACCACAGGGTTGCAGACTTCCTACCGGTGGGTTGAATTTAACCCTCATGCAATCTTTTGTTTGGCTTACAAATAGTCACAAGGCACTGCATGCTGCTGTGCAGCTGTACTTTCACAATCTGTGCAATTGTGCTCAGTGACCCAGAAATGTTCACATTATAATCCAAATTTCTCTCTTTTCTTCAGAAATCTAATGGTGTACAGCACAGCCAGCATTCCCTGATAGTATTGTGGATGGATATCTACATTCCAGTCACCTGGAATGTCACTAGTTTATATCACCTGTGCCTAGAAGGCATTTGAGTTAAAGTCTCAGATAATCTTCTTAATAGATGCAAAGAAAGATCTTCTTCCATCATTAAGATTCTCTGATTCCCTAATCCTCTAAGCCTAAATGTTATTCAACAATCTCTATTTTTGCTTTTAGTTGTTTATGAGGGTAACAGGCCTTGTGTGTTCTTTTCAGTAAGAATCTAGCACCATTCTCTGCTTTAAACATATGTCTTATTTGGCAGCTCTTTGGCCGGCAGCTGCAATGCCTCTCTCTCTCAAATTTCAAAGTAACTTTAAGAATAAGGACAGGAAATGCAAGTGCTTCAAAAAGAGCTTTTTGATGCACTCCTGTGCTGATAAATGCATGTTGAAGAGTAAATTACTACAACAGCTATCTATTTTTAACTGACTTCCGTCATATTACTTCAATACATGCTCCAATTACATATATTGAATTTCCTGACATTCAATGACACCAAAAATCTTTTCTTGCACTTTGGGGACTTTATTGATTTATATTCTTGAGAAAATAAAGATCACGAAAGAAAGAGAGTTTAATTAATGTGTTAGGGTTGACCATACTATTATCATTAATCAGAAAAAAACAGAATCACAGTAACATTGTTCAAAACAAAATGGTGATAAAAAAACAAAAACAACAGCAAAAAGTAACCTAGTCAAAGTCTGTGGGTATTAGGTAAAGAAAATAGTAAGCTTGTTTTTATGAAAGCGAAAACTGTTGACTACAACTTGGAAATAACATGTGGGAGGTTATGTTTCTAAATATAATGTAAATTAATCCACTTGGTCACTAGATATTATGCAGTCTCACTGCCATTAAAACTCAATAAGAGAATCCTCTTAATAAGAGGAAATAAGAAAATCCTCAGGGAACTACTCAGAAGAAATGTGATATTAGTTTGCTTTCGTAAATGTGTCTGCTAAATATTATTAAAGAAAGCACTCATTTTTGTGATCACTATCCAATAAGAAAATATATAGTAAATTATAACTTTATGGAAAGCGAGCTACCTGATACTTTAAAAAGGAAAAAACCCAATTTTAAAGTATTTTCTTGTTTAAAAATGTCTAGATGCACCTAATACCAAAAGAAACCTATTTCTTTTATTTCTATTATTTAGGAAATAAAATTGTATTATACTGAAAACTTAGAAAACAAATATAGTTTGAGAGATTAATAGGATTTCCTGATTAAGAAAAAGGATACACTACTTAGAAACATCTAAACATGTGATCCTTAAACATTTTCAGATCAATTTAACATGAGTAAATTCTGCAAAAATATTTCAAATATTTTTGGTTCAAAGGCATTGCTAACATAGTTAACCCTCTGTAAGTTTAAACTATTCTAAATAAAAATGAAGGAAACTTACAAATGACAATAACCTGAACTTTTTTTTCCACTTTCTTCCCAATAAATGTATACAAG
This sequence comes from Pongo abelii, assembly GCF_028885655.2. Classification (NCBI taxonomy): domain Eukaryota; kingdom Metazoa; phylum Chordata; class Mammalia; order Primates; family Hominidae; genus Pongo; species Pongo abelii. The sequence goes on along the minus strand of NC_071988.2, from coordinate 121,669,899 downwards.
AGCTGTTACCTGAGATCATAAAGAACTGTCTGTTTCCAGGGGCAAGGTGGTGCCTAGGGAGCAAAAGTTAGGGGACTGAGTTTGGATAATTGAGTTAAAGTTTGCAATGCACAGAAATGAGTGAAAACATTACAGACAGAAGCCTAGACTGTCATTATAGTAGAATAATATGATGCTAGGAAAAGCATATCTTTGAAATCATACAGTCTTAAATCCTTATGCGGGTATTAACACAATGATCTGCTTTTAGATGAAAAAAAAACATGACAGTAAGGGACAAGATACATGGCTTGACAGTTTGCATGAGAAAATACTTGTTAATCATGTCTATTCCAGATTCTCCATTCTGAGGGAATTATTAGCAGCTTATAGAGAGCAGTTAAGAGAGAAGAGGATGTTTAATTTAAAGTAAGGACCATCTTTGACTATTTGGAAGACTTTCTTTTAAAAGATAAGATCATTTATGTGATCTCTCTGAGAGTGATAGATTGTGCCAATTGGCACCTCGATCAAATGAACAAGCACTTTATAGCAATCAGAACTACCTTATAACATTTTACAAGGAGATAAGCTCCTTCTCTCTGGAAAGAAAGGTTAAATGACCACCCAGCAGAGATGCTGTAATGGCATGACTGTGCTGGGCATTGAAGAATTCTCTTTGACTTTTGAGGGCCCCTCAACTTCTAACATTCAATTGGCTTTATAATTTTAAGTGTTGGCTTGCAGAAGTCAAGGTAGTTCTCATTATTTTACTTCTCTGTATTCATAAAATGGTTTAAAAACGGTTTTGAAATCTGTTTTGTTGTTGTTCTTACCTTTCTCCTTTTTATTATGTTAGAATTCTACTTGGGTCATTTTTTTCCATTGCCATCCTATGGATGGAGCACCTATTATATAGGAGCTCATAATGATAAGTTATTCTCCCTAAAACATGTACCCGCATCAGAAAATTTCACTGCACCCCTCCATTTCCATCATTATCTGAAAAACTAAGAGAAAATAAAACCACCAAATTCACCTATACAAAAGCAAATAAATTTTTATAAATGACAAATTGTTTACTATTTCAAACCAAAAAAAGATGAAATTATACTTTTTTTAAATTATTAGAATAATAATAGCTGAAGTACATAGCCCAAGCAGAGTGCCTTAGAGGAGCAAGGCACTGGCTGGAAGTTTTGCCTTTTCTGCTTAATTTAGTCACTCGACAAACATGCAGGGTGGAAATTACTATCCCCATTCCAAAAACAAGAAAACTGAAGTTCAGCTCTGTTAGATAACTTGCTAGAGGTCAAAGAGCTGTGAGAATTCGCCTTGAACTAATATTATGATTCTAAATTCTGTGTTTTTTAGGCCATACAGACTTCTTCCCCTTAGCAGAAGCAAAGTGGCATTTGGAACAGAAATTGTTTTTAAAATTTAAGGAAATAACAGTGAGCAGGACATCAAGTGAAAAGCTATAAGGCTTTGAAATCACCTTTTGAAAAATTATAGTAGTAAGGGAAATTTAACATAATTGACTCTATTTTGCTTCTACCAGGCAAAATTGCTTTTGCCCACTCTTGTGCAGAGAACGTAATAGCCCTTTCCTTGAACTGATCCATTCGTTGTTCAAAGACTGAAACTGTATTTGTGAAAACTAATAAAAATCCATAAGATTAGAATCATGGCAGAAGCCTGAACTTTGCTAAAGAACATGCATGGTTAAACAATAACTATTCATTGCTTGCTTAGCTTGCTTTTCTATAGTTGCTTATTGCCCTAGAGTCATGTAACCAGAAGTCACAAGATTTGTTAACTTCCCCAACTGCTCCTATAAATAACATCACTATTGTTAGACCTAAAGGACCGGTGTTTGAGATCTTTCTCAGATTTAACATTTTGGCATATTAAGAGACACAGACCTGTGACCCATACCCAGGAACTGACTCAACTGGTCTTGCAGCCCCTGGCCGGGAACTGACTCAGCTGTAGGTTCGATATCCCTGTGATTCCATCCCCAACCAATCAATTGTTTCAGTTCCCCAGTCCCCTGCCTGAAAAAGTATCCTTAAAAATTATTGCCTCTGAATTCTCAGGAAGGTGAATTTGAAAAATATCTTCTGTCCTTCTCCCACATCTGTCCTGTGATTATTAAACTCTTTCTGTGCTGCAATACCTGCTGTTCTCAGTGTATTGGCTTTTGGGGGGCAGCTGGCAAGAAGAACCCATTGGGCTGTAACAGCTTTAGTGTACAGCTTCCTGATTAAAATATAAAGCACCTCAGAGTCATATGTGTGAGAAAGTTACAAGATATGTGCCTGAAATTTAGCCCGAAGAAGCTAAATGGCATGATATTACTAGGCATCACCAAATTGCAGAATTAGTCCCTTTCAAGAAACTGAAATAAGCTAATTAGAAAAAATTGCTAATATAGAATATTTTACAGTTGTTTAGTGCTTCTTTAATTTAAGTACAACAAATCTATGAGCCTTTTGTCAAAGAGATATCTCTACATCACATACTGGAGCACTTGGCATGGTGTTGGTATGTTAAAAATGCCATGCAAAGCAAGACTGACTGGCTGAAAGAATGAATGAGTGAATGAAATTATGTAAGACAAAACGATGGGGTCATAATAACACATATAACAATGTTTACCAGTACAGAATGCTCAGTGCTATCCTAGACTTACAGAATCTCTCATTTGTCCATTTGTAGGGTTTCCTCGTTAATAATTCATTCATTTTTATTAAGCATTTCCTCTGTGCCAGGTGCTATACTAAGAACTTCACATGTATTTTATCAGTTATTGCTCTTAAAAACCCTTTGAGACAGTATAGCATGGAGGCTATGAGCACAAACTCTGGAGCCGTACTGGATAGATCTGCCATAGCACCTACTAACTGTGTCAGTTTGGGCAAGATATTTAACCTCTCCATGCTCAGTCTTCTAATCTGTAAAATGGGATAAAGAAAGTTCCTATCTCATAGACTTCTTAGATAAGTGCCTGGCATAGAGTATATTTTGAAAGTATTTGCTGTTATCATTCAGATATAGCAACAGACTGCCTGTATTCTAATCCTACCTTCACCTCTACCTATGTGATCATGAAAAATAACTTAATCTCTCAGCGGCATGGTTTTTTTCATCTGCAAACAGATGAAAATAAAACATCTTGAGGCTATTTATCAATTAAACAAGTTAATACAAGTGACTAAAACAGTGTGTGGCATATAAAAACACTCAATATTTGTTGATTATTATAACCTTTATTTTATAGATGAGAAAACTGAGGTTTAGCAAAGGTAAGTGAATATTCCAAACTCACATGCCATGTGAGTGTGCCCCCAGGCTCAAATCCAGACAGACTGTGGCTTAATTCATTTTAGGTGGTCTTAAAATAAATGTTGACATGTTAAATACATTCTACCTAGCAATAACATTTTGGATTTTACCATAAATATTCTGGGTATGTTATTGGATGAGACCTATATGTGTTGGATTCCAAGCAGTCATTTTTCTTACCAGCTTTCAGAATGGGAATACCTAAGTCTTAAAGACAACAGCATAAAATGTGGTGGCTACTTCCATTCTCCACAGCAGTAATACTTGGCATGAGCACTTTCAGAGCATCTTAAATACGTCTTTCTTCCTTCCTCCTTTCTCAGTGCTTGTGACCAAGTTGCAACTGGTTTGAAGCTCTTTATAGCCTCCAATTTCTGATTTTCTTTTCTTTTGCCCAGAATGACCATAGACTTACCCAGTGCCAAACACTGTACATTGGAAAAAAAGTATGGCTTTTGTAGTTACACAAACATTGGTAAATTAATATGGCAGACATTATTTTGCAAATATTAAAAAAAGTTCTTAATTTCTACCCCTTTTAAGTCCTTGCAGCTTTTCCTCACCAACTGAAGCCTTGAGGTTTATTGCTCTAGAGAAAGAAAGAGACAAGAATAAAGATGCTATTGATTAGCTCTGATTCTCAGAGCTGACCTCTTTACAGAGACAGTGCACTTGGAAGATAGGCTGTCAGGAGAGAGAGATATTTAAATCACAAAACCCCACTTTAAGCCTGTGGACAGGTAAGGCTGGTACTGCAGATCACAAAACCCACAGTATGACAGAAAGGAGGCGGAAATCCTGCCCTTCCAGCCTGGGTGAAGAGAAGTGAAAAAAATGAGACATGCATTCTGCTGTCCCGCCTCTCCATAGGGGAAGTGTATTAGATTTAGGGGGATGCCTAATCCATATAGGAGAGGTGTGGTAGCAATAGTGTAAAAGTTGAGCACAAAGTGTGATTAGATATGAGAAGGGTCTTAGTTGAGTTTTCCTAATATAGACTTTCCCACTTGACCCCAAGATGGCACACAGAAGTCAGTTCATCATAGGACTTGGGTCTCTAGAAAGTGAGTGTGATATCAATATGGTGAGGGCAAAGTGTTCCAGGAACTGATATCAATATGGTAAGGGCAAACTGTTCCAGGAACTGATTGGCTCATAGACATCTTAGAGCCAGTAACCAAAGAGAACTACTTGGCCTTGATCCTACATTTGTAGAGAATAGACAACAACCTCAGCTTCTAAGGATAAGAGGCAAGCAATAGTCATAGTAAAACTAGAGGCATTTCCATAAGGACCAAGGAATAATCCACAGCCTTGAAAATAAATCTGAGAGAGTGTCCCTTCCTCTTTACCACAGGATCTTCCTCTCAAAAAACCCAGATTCCATGTTGGAGAGAAGCAGGTTGAGAAGAGGAAAACCAAAATACTGGGATTTAGACCAAGAAAACACTAAGTACCTAAATACTCGAACCATTGTTTTGTACTAAAGTTATTGGATTAGAATAGATTGTTTTACCCACCTACTCAGTAGATTAGGCACAAATGAAACTTCAGCCTAAACCACATTTTCTCTTTACAGCTATGTATGGTGTATGTAAATTGGTGACTGTTCTCATACCAGTAGATTTTCTGTTTGAACAGCAGCTGGTAGTTTCCAGAAATTTTATTAGCAAAAAAGTAAATCATTAAGAAAGGAATTACCCTTTATTGTTGGAGCCCTTGTATCTTATCGAATACAAATGCTGAAGACACTGAAACTCAGAAGAATAACAAATACATACATATGTGCCAGTCATTGTGCTAAGTACTATACATGCATTATCTCAATTAAACTAATATTAAGCCATTTTTATGGATGAAGAGACCAAGGTTTTTGAGGGTTTTCATAATTTCACCAAAGTACATATGAGATTGGAATATAAGGCCATTTTACTTCAGAGTCTGAGCTCTTAACAGCTACACATCCTCCTTAGAGTATGAGAGCAGAGCCGCCTGTCCATCATGTTGGTATTAGCACTGCTGTATGAAAGAGATCTCACAATATCTGTACAATATGTACACAGAGGTTCACAGAGTTTCTCAACCTGAAAAATAAAAATAAAAAGGAAGGTAGGAGTGATGTGTGATTATTATTTCAGATTCATTCTCAGATGAATCATTCCTACCTTCCTTTTAGTCCTACTTCTAATCCATCACTCCTACCTACCTACCTAATAATCTTACCCTGTTGCCTAGGCCGGAGTGCAGGGATGTGATCATAGCTCGCTTTAACCTCAAATTCCCGGGCTCAAGTGATTCTCCTGCCTCAGCCTCCTGAGAGCTAGGACTACAGTCACACGCCACCATGCCCAGCTAATTTTTCTTTTTTTTTTTATTGTAGAGATGAGGGTCTCACTATATTGCCCAGGCTGGTTACAAACTCCTGGCCTCAGTCATTCCTCCTGCCTCAGACTACCAAAGTGCTGGGATTACATGCATGAGCCACAGCTCAGTGCCCCAAAATAAACGTTTTGCAATGAATGAAAGACAGGAAAGAAAGAAAGAGTGGAAGGAAGGAAGAGAAGAAGGGAGGGAGGGAGGAAGGAAGAAAGGAAGGAAAGAAAGAAAAAGAAAAACTTTAAAAAGAAGAACTTTACATAGCAAGGACTGTGGTCACATAACATTTCCATTTAACTTTGCTGCCACATTGGCTATTGTTACAGAATTGTTTTGATCCTGAAGTTCTACCTGAGAGGGAAAGCAGATATTGGTTTAAATAAACAAATGAAATTAACTCTGTGGAGTATAAGCACAAAGATGGACTTTAAATTAATTATAAAAATCATTTTAATAAAAGTATATTACTATACATTTATCACTTCTACGTTTCACCTGATTTCTCATTTCTATGTACCTGGCTAATATTATACATTTTAAAATATTTTGTGAATGAATAAGTACTGGAAATTTTTACTTATTTTGAAGGCTCATTTTCTAGTATGGTATTAATTTGTGAGCTGTGTGTTTTTTGTCTCTGGAAATTGCTTTTGTATAGAGGAAAATATACCGCTGTTCCCTTTCAGTAGCAAAATTGTTTTAAAACTTGCAATCTGTCAAGTCATTAAAATTTTATGTCCCAAAATGTGTTTTACTTCCTTCACTTTACTTCTAGTGAAAAATGTTTGACCTCTCCCTGACAAATAAAAAGTCAGATGAGGATCTAGATCAATGCTTCCAAAAGCATAGTACATGGACCCCTGGAAATCCCTCAGACACTTTCAAGTATATGAAGTCAGAGTCTTTTTCATAAGAATACAATGATGTTCATGACTTTTTTGCAGTGTTGACAATTGCACCAATGGTGCTTAAGCAATCATGGGAAAAATTGCAGCGCTTAAGCAGGAAGGCAGTGGCACCCAATGTTCTTACAGTGTTTGCAATAAAAATAATGACAGTGAGTGGAAGTTTCACTTGAAGTTCTTCATAAAACAGTAAAAATATTAAATTTCAAACCTTAGGTATCTGCATTATTATTATTCTGTGGGTAGACATGGGAAGTATATGTAAAGTACTTCTGTCACATACCAAAATAAAATGTTACTACAGGAAAAGCCTTGGGCCTTTTCAGTTGAGCTGAAATAGCCTCTTTTCATGGAACATCATTCTTACTTGTAAGATCAACTGAGAGTTCTGATTATGATTATTCACACTTGGGTATTTGGCAGATATTTTCTCAAAAATGAACAAAGTAGGCCTGTTACCTTAAGGAAAACAACCAATTGAATCTGTTGCCAATGAATAAATTTGCATATTCAACATTTAGAATTTTGAAAAACTCATATCCAACACTGAGGTTGGCAGTTTCCCCCTAATGATAGGCTTTTCTATGAGATCTGTGGTGATATTAATAAATGTGATGTCCAATTAAAAGAACTAGAGAAGCAAGAGCAAACAAATTCAAAAGCCAGCAGAAGACAAGAAATAACTAAAATAAGAGCAGAACTGAAGGAGATAGGGACACAAAAAACCCTTCAAGAAATTAATGAATCCAGGAGCTGGCTTTTTGAAAAGATTAACAAAATAGGTAGATTGCTAGCCAGACTAATAAAGAAGAAAAGAGAAAAGAATCAAATAGACACAATAAAAACTGATAAAGGGGATATCACCACTGATCCCACAGAAATACAAACTGCCATCAGTGAATACTATAAACACCTCTATGCAAATAAACTAGAAAATCTAGAAGAAATTGATAAATACCTGGACACATACACCCTCCCAAATCTAAACCAGGAAGAAGTCGAATTACTGAATACATCAATAACAAGTTCTGAAATTGAGGCAGTAATTAACAGCCTACCAACCAAAAAAAGCCCACGACCAGACGGATTCAGAGCCGAATTCTACCAGAGGTACAAAGAAGAGCTTGTACCCTTCCCTCTGAAAATATTCCAAACAACAGAAAAAGAGGGACTCCTCTAACTCATTTTATGAGGCCACCATCATCCTGATACCAAAACCTGGCAGAGACACAACAAAAAAAGAAAATTTCAGGCCAATATCCCTGATGAACATCGATGCAAAAATCCTCAATAAAATACTGGCAAACCAAATCCATCAGCACATCAAAAATCTTATCCACCACAATCAAGTTGGCTTCATCCCTGGGATGCAAGGCTAGTTTAACATACACAAATCAATAAACGTAATCCATCACATAAGCAGAACCAATGACAAAAATCACATGATTATCTCAATAGATGCAGAAAAAACCTGTAATAAAATTCAACACCACTTCATGTTAAAAACTCTCAATAAACTAGGTATTGATGGAACATTTCTCAAAATAATAAGAGCTATTTATGACAAACCCACATCCAATATCATACTAAATGGGCAAAAGCTAGAAGCATTCCCTTTGAAAACAGGCACAACACAAGAATGCCCTCTCTCACTACTCCTATTCAACATAGTATTGGAAGTTCTGGCCAGGGCAATCAGGCAAGAGAAAGAAATAAAGGGCCTTTAAATAGGAAGAGAGGAAGTTGAATTGTCTGTGTTTGCAGGTGACATGATTATATACTTAGAAAACCCCATCGTCTCAGCCCAAAATCTCCTCAAGCTGATAAGCAACTTCAGCAAAGTCTCAGGATACAAAATCAATGTGCAAAAATCACAAGCATTCCTATACACCAATAATAGAGAGCCAAATCATGAGTGAGCTCCCATTTACAATTGCTACAAAGAGAATAAAATACCTAGGAATACAAATTACAAGGATGTGAAAGACCTCTTCAAGGAGAACTAAAAACCACTGCTCAAGGAAATAAGAGAGGACACAAACAAATGGAAAAACCTTCCATGCTCATGGATAGGAAGAATCAATATCATGAAAATGGCCATACTGCCCAAAACAATTTATAGATTCAAAGCTATCCCCATCAAGCTACTATTGACTTTCTTCACAGAATTAGAAAAAACTATTTAAAATTTTATATGGAACCAAAAAAGAGCCTGTATAGCCAAGACAATCCTAAGCAAAAAGAACAAAGCTGGAGACATCACGCTACCTGATTTCAAACAATACTACAAGGCTACAGTAACCAAAACAGCATAGTACTGGTACCAAAACAGATACATAGACCAATGGAACAGAACAGAGGCCTCAGAAATAATGCCACACATCTACAACCATCTGATCTTCAACAAACCTGACAAAAACAAGCAATGAAGAAGGTATTCCCTATTTAATAAATGATGCTGGGAAAACTGGCTAGCCATATGCAGAAAACTAAAACTGGACTCGTTCCTTACACCTTATACAAAAATTAACTTAAAATGGATTAAAGACTTAAAGGTAAGACCTGAAACCATAAAAACCCTAGAAGAAAACCTAGGCAACATCATTCAGGACATAGGCATGGACAAAGACTTCATGACTAAAACACCAAAAGCAATGGCAATAAAAGCCAAAATTGACAAATGGGATCTAATTAAACTAAAGAGCTTCTGCACAGCAAAAGATATCATCAGAGTGAACAGGCAGCCTACAGAATTGAAGAAAATTTTTGCAATCTATCCATCTGACAAAGGTCTAATATCTGGAATCTACAAGGAACTTAAACAAATTTACAAGAAAAAAACAACCCCATCAAAAAGTGGGTGAAGGATATGATGAGACACTTTTCAAAAGAAAACATTTATGCAGCCAACAAACATACCAGAAAAAAGCTCCTCATCACTGATCATTAGAGAAATGCAAATAAAAACCACAATGAGATACCATCTCATGCCAGTTAGAATGGCAATCAATAAAAAGTTGGGAAACAACAGATGCTGGAGAGGATGTGGAGAAACAGGAACACTTTTACACTGTTGGTGGGTGAACAATTAGTTCAACCATTGTGGAAGACCGTGTGGCAATTCCTCAAGGATCTAGAAACAGAAATACCATTTGACCCAGCAATCCCATTACTGGGTATATACCCAAAGGATTATAAATCGTTCTATGATAAAGACACATGCATGCATATGTTTATTGCAGCAGTATTCACAATAGCAAAGACTTGGAACCAACCCAAATGCCCATCAATGATAGACTGGATAAAGAAAATGTGGCACATATACACCATGGAATACTATGCAGCCATAAAAAAGGATGAGGTCATGTCCTTTGCAGGGACATGAATGATGCTGGAAACCATCATTCTCAGTATACTAACACAGTAACAGAAAACCAAACACCACATGTTCTCACTCATAATGGGAGTTGAACATGAGAACACATGGACACAGGGAGGGGAACATCACACACCGGGGCCTGTCAGGGGGTGGTGGGGGCTAGGGGAGGGATAGCCTTAGGAGAAATACCTAATGTAGATGATGGGTTGATGGGTGCAGCAAACCACCATGGCATATGCATACCTATGTGACAAACCTGCACGTTCTGCAGAACTTAAAGTGTAATACCCCAGAACTTAAAGTATAATATCCCAGAAATTAGAGTATATTCAAAAAATTTAAAGTATAATAAAAAAAAGTGATGTCTTAATATCTTATAATAAATGTGTCAACATTGTGAAAATGTGCATGTGAACAAATAGTTTCCAAGTAATCTATGCAGTATTACCAATCAAGCTTGATTAAAAGAATCATCCACATTGCAAGATAGACAAAAGGATTTTAATGTAGCTTTAAGGTAACAGTGCACAAAAAATTAATTGATATGGCTTCAGAATCCACATTGCAACTAACATTTAAAAAACTACCACATGCCTAGTTATGGTATAATATCAAAGAAGGTTTTCCATAGTTACCTTTTTAAGGCTATTAATATATCCTTTCTAACTACCTATCGGTATATACTTTAATAAAAATAAAATATTGCATCAGATTGAATTCAGAAGCAAATATGATAATCCAGCTGTTTTGAACAGTTCAATATTAAAGAGATTTCAAAATTGTAAAACAATGTTGCTCTTCCCACGAAATTGCTGTTTTTATTTCAGAAAAGATGAATATTTTTAATATAAATATTTTTGTTAACATCCAACTCGATTATTATTTTAGAATTGTAAATGATTTCTTTTTTCCCAATTTCTGTTTTAATTTCTAAAATGATAAATCTCAGTAGATACCCTTTCATTTATGGTTTCACTTTCCGCAGTTTCAGTTACACTGAGGTCAACCATAGTTCAAAAATATTATATAAAATAAGATATTTTGAGAGAGAGATCATATTTACATAACTTTTATTTCAGTATATATGTATTAGTTCATTTTCACACTGCTGATAAAGACATACTTGAGACTGGGCAATTTACAAAAGAAAGGAGTTTAATAGACTCACAGTTCCATGTGGCTGGAGAGGCCTCTCAATCATGGTGGAAGGTGCAAGGCATGTCTCACATGGCAGCAGTCAAGAGAAGAGAGTTTGTGCAGGGAAACTTCCCTTTATAAAACCATCAGATCTTGTGAGACTTATTCACTATCACAAGAATAGCACGAGAAAGACCCACCCCCATGATTCAATTATCTTCTGCTGGGTCCCTCCCACAACATGTGGGAATTATCAGAGCTATAACTCAAGATGAGATTTGGGTTGGGACACAGCAAAACCATATCAGTATAATTTTTATAATTGTTCTATTTTATTATTAGTTATTGTTATTATCAGTGTGACTAATTTATAAATTAAACTTTATCATAGGCATGTATGTATAGGAAAAGACATAGTATATATAGGGTTTAGTACTATCCAAGGTTTCAGGCATCCACTAGGGGTCTTGTAATGCAACCTCCATGAATAAGAGAGTACTACAGTAAGCAAAAACCCCTTGGGGAACATCAATGACTTTTAAAAGTGTAAAGTCACTCTGAGACAAAAAGTTTGAGAGCTGTTGACCTAGATATCACCAAATATTTAAATATTTAAACATAACAGAACAAAATATTCATTCCAGATACATCAGTGGCCACATTTTGAAATCTGAACCCACTCTTCACTGTTTCATATGGTGTTCCTCACATGCTACAAGGATTTTCAATTATTTTGCCATGATCTGGCTCTAAAGGCACAATTATAGCTGTTAGGACTAAAAACACCCTTCAAAACACAAAACATCAATTCAACCTCCTCTACTAGGCAAAATTAGAATAAAAATAAATTGGAGGGTAGAATGAAGAAGACAGAATTCAAACACATAAGCCAAATGGTTGGCCTCACAAATTATTTACTTCACATAAATTCTCTTTATTTATACTCTAAAATTATTTATGGGTACAAATAAAATATAATAAAACTTAGAATCTAATAAACCGGGGGATTTGTCCACACTGAAAAAGAAAAGAAGCAAAGAGCACCTTGTCTCCAAGGCCTTTCCCTTGCTCTCTGAGGACACTGGCAGCCCTGAGATGATTGAACCCACGGGACTCAATATATTCCAGCACCTAACTCTTGACCCCTCCCCTGGTTCAGAGGATGGCCTATGTGCTGCAGAGCTAATGAATGTCACACTGAAAGCTGTGGCAAGCAGAGCTCTGGAATTAAGCTGCAGTGATTATTCAGGAGTGTTTTCTGGCATTTTTTTTTCAAGACAGACAACTAGGAAATACAAGCCCTGTGCTTTAGGTCAGAATACATTTCTAAATTAGTCATTTCAAACTTTTGCAATAATATGTACAGTATACTTTTCTCTCTTAGGTAAATGGATGTACATACTCAAAGTGCAATTTCAAAACAATACGGGCCAAAATAATCCACATTCACCTGAAACAGAAAATTGAGGCAGTTGGAAATTGCTCTGGAGTTTTCTTTGGGAAATCAGAATTGAGAGTTAACTTGAAATACCTGAAAAGTAGCTTAATTCTTTATGCACGCTGAAATCACGAGTAAGACGCTTTCTTTTCTACCTAGATCATCAGTGAAAAGGAAATTATCTAATTTTTTTTTAGTTTTTTGGGGAAGACGTAAAGAAGTAGAATGGTAGATGAGAAGAAGCCTCAAAATGCCCCTGACCTAGTATGAGACGCACCAAATTTTTTTCACTGGGTTTATAAACCATTTATGTATATCTTAAATACAAGATATTTTCTCTCATTTCCCTTTCATTGGGTTATATAACTATCTAACTGAACTTTTTGATGGATGGATGTTTTGGGCTATCTCCAACAGCAAAATTGTTCAGACTTATGACCAAATTCAGTTATTTTTGGAGCTCTCAGCTCCAAACCAACTGCAACTCTACATCTATTATTAAAGAGGAATTTTCTACAAACAGATTTCATTGTTAGAAGCTTTACTACCAGAAGTTAAAATCAAATAAGAAAGCATTCTGAATCATGGGGTGAAAGCATAATTAAATACTAACTTAATTTATGTTAAATACATACCAACTGGTTATAAAGACCATGTGAGAATCCACAAAAGGCATATAAAGGCATAAGTTACAAAGTAAGAAAAAAAAAGTGTACTTTCAAGTGATTAAAACCATTTTATGTTTATAACTTTTTAGAAATTATGCTTACAAAAAAACAGAAAGGAATTACTATCTAGACAAAATGTTGGACTTCTTTTTTTACATTAGAATGGTGCATATTTATACTTTTTTACCACTTTTTTCTCTGTTTTCCAATTTTGAGTCATTTTATTGGTACTATTTTCAAATGTAAAATAAATAAATATAATAAATCTGAAAAAAAAAATGCACTTTGGAACAAGGAGGTAAAGAGCGACAGAGATTAGACAGAAGATTGACCTGAGTTTAAACTAGAGATGTAAGGACAGGGGAAGTTGGAAGGACAGTCACTGGTGGTGGAGGGGACCCAAGTAACTCCAGGCTTAGCTCCAGGTCCTCAAGGAGCACATGACGATAAGCACTAACTTCACTCTTGAAGCTCCAAGAAAACAACCTCAGGGGGATTCAGGGGACTCCCTTATTTTCTCTCCAAGGAAACAAGGAATCTTGAGAGAGGAAAAGGAAGAGGGTTCATCATTCATCTTTAAATCTAGTCCCCTTTTAAAAGCCTGAACTCTGGGCTGAATTCAATCCTACCTTCCTTCCACTTCAACCAGGAACTGAAGACTATCTCCCCTTCCACTGTCTGGAACCAATTAAATGAATCCCCCTCCCTCAATTGTATCAGCAAGCAATTACGTTACACTATTGGATCAAAGTTTAAAAGGTTAAAAATGCAAATACCTAAGTGGATTTATGCCTTAAGGCAGGAGAAGATCATCATCCAGAGGGGGACGATGGTCACAAGATGGGAAAGTTGAAGCCAATAAAGACACTTTCCCAGCATTCACCAACATGCCTAAGCTTGGTCCTGTTTACTATCCTGGGTGGGGGTTTCAAATGGATAAATGGAAATTGTATGTTATGCCATTTCATCCCGTTCAGCCAGACATCCACAGGAGTCATGGTTCCAGCCTAAATTATGTATGCCTTGAGATTTGGACATGTCAAGGTTGTCTAGAGGTAGAACAGACCCACCATAGCAGGAGTTGCATGAAGAACACAGGCCACATGTGGAAAATAACTGATCCTAAGGGAAGAGTTACTCAGGAACATGAATTTGACTCAGTCCGGATGCCCCAACTTCAGAGGAAAAAGGAATTATTAGCCAGCAGAGCATGACACTGAGGTCTAAGACTGCCCTCCAGCAATGAACCCACGAGTCTCAGGGAGTAAGGCATGCAGGTGATACTGAAAAAGTACATAAAATTTTCAAAAACTTTAGAATGACAGGACAGCACCTCTGTAGGGCCTGCACCTCAAGAACAAGAGAGAGTTCTCATTTAAATAGATGATCCTACATGATCTCTATGAAAGAGATGAACATGCATCTGTCATATACTGTTACTCTCCACATGCCTGTGACTTAACATGGAAGAACAGCTCCAGCAAAGCCTGACCTCAGCAGCTGTGAACAGAGACCATGGCAACAGTAGCCATGAATAAGAAATATTTTTTACCTCATTGAGGCACAGAATATAGAAGAAACTACCACAAGATCTTGCAGTATCAGAAATCAGCATGATGTTGGCACTGTGGAATGTTTGCAGTTTGGTTCAGTGTCATCACTGTAGGCATCAATGGGAAGTGACAGTAACATGAGCACATAGGAAACCCTTGGTTTTCCTACTGACCACCAGTCTACAATGCACACACACACCCTATGCACAAACAGGCACACTCATAACCCTTTCATCCTGCAATTTAAAAAGTACCCACTAGGGTCTGGGTGCGGTGGCTCCTGCCTATAATCCCAGCACTTTGAGAGGCCGAGGCAGACAGATCACTTGAGATCAGGAGTTTGAGACCAGCATGGCCAACATGGAGAAACCCTGTCTCTATTAAAAATACAAAAATTAGCCAGGTGTGGTAGCAGGAGCCTGTAATCCCACCTACTCGGGAGGCTGAGGCAGGAGAATTGCTTGAACCCAGGAGGCAGAAGTTGCAGTGAGCTGAGATTGCACTGCTGTACCTCTGCCTGGGTGATGGTCAATGCTATGTGCTCAGGATTTAGTGGTCAGGAAGACTGGTGTGACTCCTGACCACATATTGCTTAGTGGCCATGTTACAATGTCAGCTTGCTCCCTGACCACCATGGATTTGTCCAGGAGTGGGCACATGGCTCCAGCTGGGCCAGTCATGGTGTTGTTACCCTTTTATGTCCAGCTGGGCCGGTCATGGTGTTACCCTTTCATGTTCATGCTTGATTGTACGAGCGGAGAGCACCTGACCAACACCGAGCCAATGAGAGCCTTGCCTGGAAATTCTAGAATTGACAGAGTTGGCAGTGCCTTGTGGATGCCTAGTTCACAAAATACAAAGATCAGAAACTATCAGCATGTGTCTTGGAAAGAGCCAACCTGAAGAAAGAGGTGAGAATAAAGCAGATGCAACAAGGTGAAAAGGGAGGAGGAGACTCCTGTTCTGGTTGAATTCACTGACTCTTTTGCTCCTAAGACCACTGCAATCCTGCCATGGGATTTCATCAGCTAACCAAGGTTAACTGGGTTTTGTCACTTGCTGCCAAAAAACTCCCAACATATTAACGCCCACTGTGGCTGCAATGAAAGAGTTCTCATAAGACTTATTGAGAATTGAAGCCCTCGGTAGCAGGCACCACAGGAAGAATGAGAGCAAAAGAGGAAAAAATGCTGTTGACCTGTTATAGCTATTAGTGAGCTTGGATGTGCCTTGATTGTGTCCAGAAATATGAGGGTGAGAGGAGATTCTGCAAGAAAGGGTAGACCTAATTAAATAATTTGTTATTGCCAATGTGATTCAGTATTTAGCTCCCAACTGGTATGATGTGAAGAATCAGAGGTTACTAGGGTAGGAGACATAGTAACATTACTTTACACAGTTTATGAAATTTCTATTTGTTATTTATTATAGCACAGGCATTTTTTTTATAAAGAAGCTTTAGTCATCAGAGATTTATTCATCAAAGCATCATGTTTTTCTAACCAAAACTTGGGGTCAACTAGATATATCCTTACCCTCTTTCCTCTCATCCTTTTAAGGGATGTCTCTCTTGCACTTAATTCTTTTATCATTTTTAAATTCTAACTTTGTGTCACAATTTGATGAAAGCTGGTGGCTAGAAGCTCTTGGCAATTGTCACAAACCCGCAACCACAATAGTGTCTGTATCAGAGAATCAAAGGTCCTTTCTCTCCATTCCTGGTTCAGTGTTTTCCCATCTGCTAGACCTCTAAACCAGACTCAGCTGCTTTTCTTGACAACTGTTTTGTTTATTTAGAATCTATTTTTACCAGAATTGTTTCAACACAATAAAAATATCAGATCTGGTTTTCATGGGCTTTCCAGATAAGGCAATAAACACTACCAAAGAAATAAAGAGGAAAGAGAGGGTTCTAGGTATACAAAGCTATACAAGCCAATTATCAAACTATGCATACAATGTTTTCTGATGGCAAGAAGTTGCAGAAGTTTATTCATTAATTTGGCTTAATTTTCCACCCTCCTTCTTAACAGGGCAGCGCTATGAAATTAAAAGTAACTCCTATTTTTGTGTGAAAGCCAGTTTCATAATTAAGTAACACACTCTGGACCTTGTCAGATAATGAAAAGTAAACATGTTGCTTGTGCACATACAGCATAATTATTCATGCATAAACACACACATTTTACTTTCTCAAAGACAGGAAACAGCCTGCTACCTTAAATATCTTGCTGTGCACAGAGGTTTTTCATATTTGTTTCCACTTTACTCTTAACATTGTTCAACCAAAAAGAGATTATCAATAACCTGAGATTATAATTTAGAAGTCCCTGTAATTTTTGTTAAAAGTGTAACTGTGGCATCAGGAATCAGATTGAAAGAAATCACATTTTATTTTATTTTATTTATTTGTTAGAAGCAAAAATGAACACTGTTTAATAACCAGAGTTTTGATTTTAATGAGCACAATGCAAATATCAATACCTTGTTCATCCTAACAGAAATGCATCTGTTCAGAAGGTGATTAAAATCCAAAAAAGCCCAAGGGCTTCCATGGCATAAACACAGCTTGGGCTACAGAGCTCTTGGCTTTGGGACTGAGCCAAACCTTCCAGAGTGCTGGCAGGAACCCCACTCAGCATCTCCCTCTAGACCAAAGGGAGAAGATGTAAACAAACCCATTAATCACCAGCAACTGGGAAGTGCTAAGATCCATAAGTTTCAGTCACCAGTATAGAAACTGATAAATTGCCATCCATCACCCCTCCTGCTAAGCACACATATGGATTCTTATTTAGCTGTGAACTTGCTAACAGTATGGAATATAGAACACCAAGCAGAAAGAAGAAGAAAGCTTTCCTAGCCCATTTTGTACTTCTATAACGGAATACCTGAGACTGGGCGATTTATAATTAACAGAAATTCATTTGGCTCATGGTTCTAGAGTCTGGGAAGTCCAAGATTGAGGGGCTGCATCTGGTGAGGACCTTTTTGCTCTGTCATAGTGTGGCAGAAGGGCAAAGAGAGAATAAGAGAGAGCACAAGAGTAAATTCATAGCCTCAAGTCCTTTTATAATCAGCATTAATCCATTCACGAAGGTGGTACTCTCATGACCTAAACACCTACCATTGGGTCTACCTCCCAACACTGCTGCATTGGGGATTAAGTTTTTCATACATGCTTTTGGAGAGAGATATTTAAGCCATAGCATTCCCCCCTTTACCCTCAAAATTCATGTTCTTCTCACATACAAATTACATTAATTCCATCCCAATAGCCCCAAAAGTTTTAAATTGCTCCAGTATCAGCTCAAAAGTCCAAAGTCCAGAGTTTCATCTAAATCAGATACAGGTTAGCCTCAAGACATGATTCATCCTAAGGCAAATTTCCCTTGAGCTGTGGGCCTGCAAAATTAAACAAGTTATCTACTTCCAAAATACAATGGTAGGACAGGCATAGGATAAATAGGATAGACATTTTCATTTCAAAAGGAAAAAATCGGCAAGAAGAATGGGGTAACTGGTCCCAGGTGAGTCCAAAACCCAAGAGGGAAAAACAACATTAAATCTTAAGATGCCAGAATAATCTCTTTTGACTCTATGACTTGCATCCTGGGAACACTGGAGTGGGGATTAGACTCCCAAGGCCTCAAGCAGCCTGGCTCCTATGGCTCTGCTGAGCACAGGTCATGCTGCAGTTCTCATAGGCTGGAGTTGCATGCCTGTAGCTCCCTCAGGCTGGAGTTGCATGGTAGTAGCTCTACAGTTCTGGGGTATCTGCAGCAACCCCAAACCCACAGTTCTGGTGGGGATTGCTTTAGTGGGGGCTCTGTGTCATGGCTCTGTCCCTGTGACAAATTTCCTTTCCTAAGCCCCCAGACTGTCTAATACATCCTGTGAAATCTAGGTGGAGGTTGCCGTGGCCTCACAGCTCATGCACTCTGCTTATCTGCAGAGTCAGCATCATGTGAATGCTGCCAAAGTTTATGGCTTGTGCCCTCCAGAGCAGGAGCAGGAGCCACAGCTGGGCCCACTTGACCAAGGCTGCGGTGGCCGAGAAGCATTGTGCTAAAATATGGGGAGCAGAGATTTGAGGTGGCACAGGCCAGTGAATGCTGAGGGCCTATTGGCACCTCTCTGGAACCCTTGCTTTCAAGGTTCTAGCCTGCATCCAAGATCTCTAAAATGCCTTTAAGGTCATTGTCCCATTGTCTTGATGAATAGCACCTGGCTCCCTTCTATCTGTAATAATCTCTGTAGTAAACAGTTACTTGACTACATCTTTGGTTTTCTCTTTTAAACACGTCTTCACTCTTTACAAGGCCAGGCTGCATATTTTCCAAATCTTTCCATTCTTCTTCCATTTTCATTATAAATTCTGTCTTTAAATAACTTCTCATTTCTCTCATTTTCCTATGAGTGGCCAAAAGAAACCATGTACTGCCTTGAATATGTTGCTGTTTAGCTATTTCTTCTGCCAGATATCTTAGTTAATTACTCTTAAATTCCACCTTTGATAAAGCCTTAGAGCATGAACACAATTTAGCCAAGTTCTGTGCTGCTTTATAACAAGGATGGCCTTTACTCCAGTTTCCAATACCCTGTTCCTCATTTCCATCTCATACCTTGTTATAATTGCCTTTACATAGTTCCACCAATATTCTGATTTCAACCACTTAAGTAATCTCTAAGAAGTCTCAGACATCTGGGCATGGTGGCTCACACCTCTAATCTCAGCACTCTGGGAGGCTGAGGTGGGCAGATCACTTGAGGTCAGGAGTTAGAGACCAGCCTGGCCAACATGGTGAAACCTCATCTCTATTAAAAATACAAAAATTAGCCAGATGTGGTGGCACATGC
This sequence comes from Pongo abelii, assembly GCF_028885655.2. Classification (NCBI taxonomy): domain Eukaryota; kingdom Metazoa; phylum Chordata; class Mammalia; order Primates; family Hominidae; genus Pongo; species Pongo abelii. The sequence continues at coordinate 121,650,256 of NC_071988.2, read as the reverse complement.
CTGTAATCCCAGCTACTTAGGAAGCTGAAGCAGGAGAATCACTTGAACCCAGGAGGCGGAGGTTGCAGTGAGCTGAGATCATGCCACTGCACTCTAGCTTGGGTGACAGAGTGAGACACTGTCTCAAAAAAATTACAAAAGAAAAAGAAAAAAGAAGTCTCTACAAATATTCTCTTCTTCTGAGCCCTCACCAGAATGACCCTAACCATTCACTCACTGCAGTTTTCTAGCTTGCTCTTCCAAATTTTTCCAGCTTTCTAGACTTTTTCTAGCCTTCTCTTCCAGCCTTTATCCATTACCCAATTCCAAATTAATTTCCACATTTTCAGTTATTTGGTATAGCAACAGCCCCACTTCTCAGAACCAACTTTCTTAGTCTGCTTTGTGCTACTAAAACAGAGTATCTGAGGCTGAGTAATTTATTTATTTATTTTTATGGGTTTTTTTTTTTGAGACAGAGTATCTCTCTGTCACCCAGGCTGGAGTTCAGTGGCACAATCTCAGCTCACTGCAACCTCCACCTCCCAGGTTCAAGCAATTCTCCTCCCTCAGCCTCCCGAGTAGCTGGGATTACAGGCACCCACCACCATGCCCACCTAATTTTTATATTTTTAGTAAAGACGGGGTTTCACTGTGTTGGCCAGGCTGGTCTGGAATGCCTGACCTCAAGTGATCTGCCCACCTCAGCCTTCCAAAGTGCTAGGAGAGACTGAGTAATTTATAATGAACAGATATGTATTTGGCTCATGGTTTTGGAGGCTGAGAAGGCCAAGATCAAGGGGCTGGCATCTGGTGAGAGCCTTCTTGCTGCATTATCCCATGGTAGAGATACAAAGAGAAGGTAAGTGAGAGCAAGAGCATGAACTGACAGCATCAAGACCTTTTACAATTGACTTTAATCCCTTCATGAGGTTAGAGCCCTCATGACCTAAACATCTCTCATTAGGCCCAACACATACTTTTTGCGAGGAACATTTAAACCATAGCAGATATTACTAGTGGGACTTATTTTGTTTGTTTATTTTTAATACAACTTACCATCGTCGCTTTTATTTTTGTACTTAACATTCTTAACACATTGTCTTAGGATATTTACAATTCTAAGGACATATAATTACATTCTGTCACCTGAGATACAAGGATCAATTGTTCATTTATTCATTTATTCTTTCTTTTAAAAATATTTATCAAACATTTACTAGATTCTTGGCACTGTTTCTATTCTGATGAAATACAAGAGAAATAAAAGATATGGAGACATAAAAGACATAGTTTCTTCTTTCAATAGCTTATAATCTAAGTGCATGGGTAGGTGAGAGAGAGAGATATATGAATTTTACAATTGTGCAAGATAATATATAAAATTAAATTAGAAAGATAAGAGAGTTTACAATGACTAAGAGGTTCTGCTGGTGGTTAATACCAAGGTCCTAGTGGTTATTGACTGTGTAACACTACTCGTGATTCTCAATTTTTGACTTACCTAAAACCCAATGAAGTTTTATTGGACTATGTTTAATAATGGTTTTCTAACTTAAGTTCTAGTGGGTATTGAATGATCATGAGCTCAAAAGTACATCCCCTGACAAGTACTTGGGTATGACCAATGCATTCCATGTTTCCACTTAAGTGTGAAAATTGAGTAAAACATATGGGCCTAAGACCAAATGGGGCTTGTGCCTGTGTGACAATATAGGAAAATTTAGGCACCAAATTTCTAAGCCACAGGGCTGTAATTCTCTACTTGGGCTGCACAGTAGAATCATCGAGGAAACTTTTTTAAAAATTGAATGCCTAAATCCCACCTTAGACTAATTGAATTCAGAGCATCTGGAGGTGGGACCTGGATATCAAATTTTTTTGAGCTCCTTGGCTGAGTTTTCAAGTTGAAGGTAGGTTTGCAAAACACCGCCACAGAGCATAAACACAGTAAATAAATCCTTCACAAAATCTTTAACCTTGAGCAGTGTAACTTCCTAATGTATCCTCTGGGATTTTCTGATGACAAACAATTCGCTAGGTAATTAACAATGTTACTTGCTACATGCAGGATAATTAGCCAGAGTCTTTTTAAAAATTGAGGAACTTCAGTCAAAAATTTTCTCATCCTTTTTGAAATTTTGGTCTTTTTTTTTCTACTAAGGCCAATATAGTTTGTGACAATAAAACCATGCCACGTATATAAAAGATTGATAATCTTTTATTCTATATTGTATGGGGCACATACACAGCTCATCTTAGACTGAAATCATTCTATGTCCAGTTTAGATGGTTATAAGAACAAATCACATCACTGTGGTGCTTAACTGTAAATTGCTACCTATTCCATCAAGACACAGTTCTGCCTGATTCTGACCTTCAAAGTAGTATTGAGGCACTGTAGAAGGTCTGGTAACCGAAGTTCTATATTGAGGTCATGAAGCTTGTTCTCAACTTTGCCTGCAGATAGAGATGAAGGATGAGGGAAACCAGAAATTATGTTCTACTCCTAATCAATTTCTCCATGTGCTAATAATAAAGAGAATAAGTGTGTCTAAAGTTCTTTTTGTTTCTAATGTAGCTGCAGTGATTCCTATCCTGGCTGCATATCCAGTGACCGAGGGAAAACATTCAGAGGCACACATACTCAGCCCTCAGCCCTCAAGATTATGATTTAATCCATCTTGAGTGGAATCTAAGAATCTATATGTTTAATGGAAACCTCCAGAAAAATCTGATGCAGTCAGTCTGAGTAACAACTCTCATAGAGTTACTATCTTAAAATAAAAATAAGCTTTGTGATTTATCAAAATGATACCTGAAATACCTTTTAAAGAGGATGTCTAATAATTACATAATTTGAAGTAGAAGGTTATCATTCTCTAATAATGAGGTTAGTTACACTCTGTGTTCTTGACAAATAAACTGACATTATTTTCCACGTCTATTTGCTTACTTTTAAATTACTGTGGGTTGCCCTTAAAAAAATGAACGTTCCAAAAAGGCAGGAAATTGGTCGATTTTGTTCACAGATCTTCCCCCAAATCTTAGAACAGTTCTTAGCACATTGAAGTTACTTACCAAATAATGAATGAGTGAGTAAATAGATAATGAATGAGTAAATACTTAAGACATGCTAAAAAAAAGTTGATAGATTTATAAGAAAGAGAACCTACCTATAAAAGTAGGGACAGAAAATCTTCCTTAGAACTTTAATTTAGCCTAAGTATTTTAATTTTTTATCAGCTTCACAATATACAGAAAAATTGCTAACCCAGTCAGAAATTTCCCTAAAATATAAAAGTTCAGGAAAATTGAATTGATTTTATAAATCTCAGCTAAGCAAGCTTCAATGTCCAGTAGACTTGATTTTATGTGATCTTCCTCACTAAATAAATGCTATAAGGAAGTGTCTTAGAAGCTCTTCTGTTTATAGGATTTGATGGCCAAACCCAGACTTTCCAAATAGTTGTATTGCACTTAAGGTTTTTTAAGGTATTAAGTTTAAACAAGATTTAAATAGGATACAAATTCCCAGTTGGTCTCTTCTGATTTTTTTGTATCACTTATATCAACAATGGCTAAAGAAAATTCTCTAAACAGAAAGAAAATGACTAAAGAAGGAAACTTGGAACAAGGGGAAAAAAGAAAAAGCATGACAAGCAAAAATATAGGTAAATACAATAAACTTTTCTGATTCCCTTGAGAATTCTAAGTTATATATGATGGTTAAAACAAAATATAAGACAGAGTTTGACTCTAGAACTGTGGTTCTAAATACACAGAGAGAAGACTAAAAGGAGTTAACTTTTCTATACTTCACTTAAAGTGGTAAAATGGCAACACTAGTAAACTGTGATAAGTTATGTACAGATGTTGTCATACCTAGGACAACCATAAAGAAAACTATACAAAGAGGTACACTCAAAAACACTACATATAAATCAAAATTTTAAAATTTTAAATGTTCAAGTAACCCATATAAAAAAAACAGAAAGCAAAACACAAAGTGGCAGACGTACACCTTGACATATTCATAATTAAATTAAATGTAAATGGTCTAAATACACAAATTAAAAGAAAGAGATTGGTAGAATGTATTAAAAAATATAACTCAACTATGTGCTGTATATAAGAAACTCACTTGAAAAATAATGATGTAGGTTGAAAGCAAAAGGGTAGATGGAAAAGGATATATTATACAAACATTATTAAGAGGAAAGCAGGAGTGGTTATATTAATATCAAAAATGTGAACTACTGAATTAAGAAAATTACCAGAGATAGAGAGGAATATATCATGATAAAAAGGTCAATTCACTAAGAAGGATAGCAATTCCAGATATGTATGTACCAAACAACAGAGCTGCAAAATATGTAAAGCATAAGCTGACAAAACTGAAAAGAGAAACAAATAAATCTGGAGATGTCATCATCCCTCTCTCCCAATAATGGATAAACAACTAGACAAAAACTCAGCAGAGATATAGCACTTAACAACAGCATCAACCCTAACTATGTAATCAATGTTTATAAAACACTCCATCCAATAATAGCAGAATACACATTCTTTCAAGTGCCCAAAGAATATATACCAAGATGGGCCATATCTTGGGCACAAAGCAAATCTCAGAAACTTAAAAGAATTGAAATCTTACAGTGTATTCTCCAGCCACAGTAGAAATTAATAAGAGAAAAATAACAAAAATTTCCAAACACTTGGAAGCTAAGCTACACATTCTAAATAATGCATGGGTCAAACAGAAAGTCTCAGAGGAAATACACTGAACTGAATGAAACTATGAGATATCGAAGTTTGTGGGACATAGGTAAAGTAGTGCTGAGAAGAAACTTTACAGCACTAAATGCATATATAAGACAGCAGAAAAAAAATCAATAAATAATCTGAACTCCTACTTTAACAAAGAGCAAGATAAACCTAAAGCAAGGAGAAGGAAGTGCATAATAAAGATAAGAGTGAAAATCAGTAAAATTGAAAACATAAACACAAGTAAAAATCAACAAAATTAAAAGATGTTTCTTTGAAAAGATCAATAAAACTGACAAAATTCTAGATATACTGACAATGAAAGAAGAAAGAAGACACAGATTGCTAAGTCAGGAATGAAACAGGGGATAACACTATGAATAAAAATTAATACATAAAAATGGATGCAAAAAGCTACAGTGGTGTAATGCAAACAAAAGAAAACAGGAAGAACAGTATGAATACCAATTAAGCTAGAATGTGAGGCCAGACATTAACTTGAAACAAATTATTTTTTAGGCTGGGCACAGTGGCTCACACCTGTAATTCCAGCACTTTGGGAGGCCAAAGTGGGCAGATCACCTGACGTCAGGCATTCGAGACCAGCTTGGCCAGCAAGGTGAAACCCCATCTCTACTAAAAATACAAAAATTAACCAGGCGTGGTGGTGCATGCCTGCAATCTCAGCTACTCGGGAGGCTGAGGCATGAGAATTGTTTGAACCTGGGAGATAGAGGTTGCAACGAGCAGAGATCACGCCACTGTACTCCAGCCTGGGCAGCGGAGCAAAACTCTTTCTCAAGTAATAGTAATAATAGGTTTTAAATTATAAAATCTACAATCTGCAAAGATGATATAACAATGTTTATATGCCAAATGTGAAAAAATTCATGCACATACTCATTCAACAAGTCTATATTGAGCATCTAAAATCTGCTCAGCATTATTCATAGAGATATGTCAGTGAACAGACCAATTCTCATAAGACAGACAAATTTCTCACAATCATAGACCTTACATATTAGTGTGAGCGGTAATAGTCAATAAAAAAGGAATACATAATACAACAAAATAAAGCAGGAGAAGAGGTTAGAGAAGAGTACTGAAGACTAGGATGTGATTATGAAGGAGGGCCTCTGGGAAAATGTGCTGTTTAAGCAGAGCTAAACGAAGCTAGAAAGCAACCTGGGGGTCCGAGAAAACACATTACAGAGGGCACGAAGAGCAGGGATTAAGACCCTCAGGCAGGGACAAGTTTGAAATGTTCAAAGACCAGTGAGAATGGCGTGGCTAAAGCTGATGGAGCAACACAGAGTAGGAGATGCAGTTGGAGGTAGTCAGGGCCATGCGAAGTATTGCAGGAAATTTTTATGTTATTAATGAAATAACAAAATAAAGATTTTAAGATTTTATTTTAAAAAGATCACTCCAACTGATGTTCTAGAGAACTGGCTGAATGGAGGCACATGTGGATGCAAGAAGGACAAGTGAAGAGGCTTGTTGTACTAATAAAAAGGAGAGATGATGGCAGCTTGGATCAGGGTGGTAGCAGTGAAAGGATTAAGAACTGACTGGATTCAGGATATAGTTTAAAGATCATAGATTGATGTGAGATATGAGGGAAAGAGAGAAATTAAAGATAATTTTTAAGTTTGTGGCACAGATAATTAGTTAAATGTTAGTGTCCCAGTGATGGGAAAGACTGAGAGAGCAGCAGATGTGAACAGAAAATCAAGAGTTCTGTTAGAAATGCCCATCAGACAGCTAAGTAGTATATCAGATAGAAAGCTGGATATGCAGCTTATAGCTCAGAGGAGAAGCCAAGCCTGGAGAGGCTACTTTGGGAGTTGTCAATGTATAAACCATTATGAAAGCCTTGGTTGAGAAAATCAGAGAAAGCTTGTATACGGAGAAGAGCAACAGGCCTAGTCCTGAGCCCTGGGGCTTTCCAACATTTAGACCGGAGAAAGAGGAGAAGAGCCATCAAGGAAACTAAATAGGAGGTGTCACAGGGTAAAAGGAAAATTAGGAGAGTGAAGTGCCCCAGAAGCTAAGTGAAATATTTCAAGGAAGGAGCAATTTATTGTTTTAAAATGTCACTAAAGGCCGGGCATGGTGGCTCACACCTGTAATCCCAGCACTTTGGGAGGCTGAGGTGGGCGGATCACCTGAGATCGGAAGTTTGAAACCAGCCTGACCGACATGGAAGAACCCTGCCTTTACTAAAAATACAAAATTAGCCAGACTTGGTGGTGCATGCCTGTAATCCCAGCTACCCGGGAGGCTGAGGCAGGAAAATCGCTTGAACCCGAGAGGCAGAGGTTGCAGTGAGCCGAGATCGTGCCATTGCACTCCAGCCTGGGCAACAAGAGGGAAACTCCATCTCAGCAAATAAATAAATAAATAAAATGCCGCTGAGTAGTTAAAGATAGTGTATTAATCTGTTCTCACACTGCAATATAGACACTACCTGAGACTGGGTAATTTATAAGAAAAGGAGGTTTAATTGACTCACAGTTCTGCATGGCTGGGGAGGTCTCAGAAAGCTTACAATCATGGCGGAAGGCGAAGGGGAAGCAAGTAACTTCTTCACAACGTGGCAGGAAAGAGAGAGAGCGAAGGGAGCAGTGCCACTATTAAGCCATCAGATCTCATGAGAGCTCACTTACTACCATGAGAACAGCATTGGGGAACCTCCCCCATGATCCAATCACTCCCCACCAGGTCCCTCCCTTGACACATGGGGATTACAATTTGAGATGAGATTTGAGTGGGGACACAGAGCCAAGACATATCAGATGGAGACTAAAAACTAATCACGGGGGGTCATTTGGAGTCACTAAGAAGTCAAATTTTGAATCCTAAAGTCAAGTTTGCAGCAATTATATCACTTTATATGGAAAATAAAGAAATTGTAAGATAGAAAAATTTGTCAGAATGTTCATACTAGTGGTGAAAACAGATGCTTCGTCTTATATTTGACATTACTTATCTAGCTTGTTCCTGCTCTATTACACTAAAAAGCAGAACTTTTTATAGTCATAGTCCCAAAATAGTATACCGTATGTAGGAATTTATCATAGAAATTATTTCAAATTTAATTGGCCATTGATACTTGTTATGCAATCTCAAACACCCAGGCATTTTATTTTCCAAAATTATTGTTTACATATTTCCACCTTGTGAACATTGCACAATGATTATTCGTATTATTAATAAACATTGTAACAATAATTAGAGCTACTTCACTGCTTGTAAAATTGTAAGAATCCTGAGGCAGAGTTTCAAGAGTTCTTTGAATGTTTTAGACAAAAGCGGGTCTGGAAATGTAATGTCAAGAGTATTATTATCATTTCACTTACTTCAAATAAACTGTAACAGTTCAAGTAGTGCCACCAATGTATGTGGTACTTTGTAATAGCACTAGAGAAAGACAATATGCCCTTGTTCCTCAAAGCTATTACTAATCTCTCAAAAACATAAACAAAAAAATAGAATATTTACTTACAAACTCTGAAGATTTACGGTCTTTACAAGATAAAAATGAAGGTATTCTAACGATGACACTAAGGACATTTAAATTAGACTAATGTGCCAAAGTGCTTTTTCAGCACTACAAATTTCCCTTGACCACTTTGGCCATGTCCTCAAGAAGGGAAATTGAAAATCTATACTAAGTAATACAGCACATGATAGCTTTTGCTGCAGAACAAACAGCGTAATAGCTCAGCAGCTTACAACAAGTACCCATTAATTCCTCTTGTTACTCAAAGACTGTGGGACTAGGCTTGGTCCTGTGAACTCAGTTGGGCTCATCAGACCTCTTGGGTCTTCTCATTCCAAAACCTAGGTTGAAGGAGTAGCCACTCTCTGAGACCTGCTGTTCTCATGGTAAAGGGCAGGAAGCAGGAGTCCTAAGAAGCACCCAGGTGCATTGAAGCTAATATTGGATGGGACAGCTGATACACTCACATATCATTGGCCAAAGTGTGTCACAGAGAACAAACAATTGAGAATAATCCAGCCTATCACAATACTATGCTGCAGTGATATCTCCCATCCACCCCCAAGAATTCTTCAGACACAGTAGGAGCTAAAGCTAGATATGACACTTTCCTATACAGCTTTCTCTTGTAGAACTGGGTGCAGCCATTTTTAATACTTCCTGAATGCTTTTAGTGCTACTTTGGGGAACCAACAGCTTCTTTCTCCCAATATCTTTTGCACTAGTATCCATCTCTGGGACTTTAGGGAAGTTTGTGACCACTCAAATTCAGGTGGGTTGCTGAAACAATCTAGACGTCCTATGATTGGGGCAAAGATTCAACAGTAGTAATACCCTAGGAACCACTACTTTCAATTTGCCATTATTCATTTTATTTTTTTTAAATCCTATATGCAAACTGAAAACAGAAAATTTTAATTTTATTCTTCAAACCACATAATATTCACATTAGAGTAATAAACACTCACATAATAAGCACTCATGTATGAAGTATAAGCCCTTAACATAAAACTGTCGTCAAGACTATTTGTTTAAGAGTTGATTTTGAGGAATCGCCACACTGTCTTCCACAATGGTTGAACTAGTTTACACTCCCACCAACAGTGTAAAAGCGTTCCTATTTCTCCACATCCTCTCCAGCATCTGTTGTTTCCTGACTTTTTAATGATCACCATTCTAACTGGTGTGAGATGGTATCTCATTGTGGTTTTGATTTACATTTCTCTGATGACCAGTGATGATGAGCATTTTTTTTTTCATTTTTTTCATGTGTCTGTTGGCTGCATAAATGTCTTCTTTTGAGAAGTGTCTGTTCATATCTTTTGCCCACTTTTTGATGGGGTTGTTTGTTTTTTTCTTGTAAATTTGTTTAAGTTCTTTGTAGATTCTGGATATTAGCCTTTTGTCAGATGGGTGGATTGCAAAACTTTTCTCCCATTCTGTAGGTTGCCAGCAGCCCCATTACTGGGTATATACCCAAAGGATTATAAATCATGCTACTATAAAGACACACGCACACGTATGTTTATTGTGGCACTATTCACAATAGCAAAGACTTGGAACCAACCCAAATGTTCATCAATGATAGATTGGATATACCATGGAATACCATGCAGCCATAAAAAAGGATGAGTTTATGTCCTTTGCAGGGACATGGATGAAGCTGGAAACCATCATTCTGAGCAAACTATCACAAGGACAGAAAACCAAACACCGCATGTTCTCACTCATAGGTGGGAATTGAACAATGAGAACACTTGGACACAGGGTGGGGAACATCACACACCTGGACCTGTTGTGGGGTCGGGGGCGGAGGAAGGGATAGCATTGGGAGAAATACCTAATGTAAATGATGGGTTGATGGGTGCAGCGGGCCAGCGTGGCACATGTATACCTATGTAACAGGCCTGCATGTTGTGCACATGTACCCTAGAACTTAAAGTATAATTAAAAAGAAAGGAGTTGATTTTTCTCTCCTCAAAATATATTTATTTCCATAGCATGCAGTATATGCCAGATGCTAAGCGTTTTACACAGATTAACTTATTTAATCTTTATGACAACCCTATAAAGTAAGTACTACCATTAGTGGTACAGTTTGGATGTTTATACCCTCCAAATCTCATGTTGAATTGTAACCCCCAATGTTGGAGGTGGGGCCTGGTGGAAAGTTTTTGGGTCATGGGGTGGATCCCTCATGAATGTCTTGGTGTAATCCTTATGTAATGGATGAGTTCTCACTCTGTTAGTTTGTGTGAGATCTGGCTGTTTAAAAGAGTATGGCATCTCCCCCACTCTTTCTTCCACTCTTGCCATATGACACAACTGCACCCACTTTACCTTCTACCATGATTGTAAGTTTCTTGAGGCCCTCACCAGGAGCGGATGCCGGTACCATGCTTCCTATACAGCCTGCAGAACTGTGACCCGATTAAACCTCTTTTCCGTATAAATTACCCAGACTGCAGTATTCCTTCACAACGATGCAAAAACAGCCTAACACAATTATCATGGCTATATTATAGAAGAGGCTACTGAGGAACAGAAAGGTGAGTAACTTGTTCAAGATAACATACCAGATAAGTGGTAGAGCTGGGATTCAAATCCAGGCAGTCTGGCTCCAGAGTTCATGCTCACATCCATTATATTATGCTGCCTTGCCTTTCACTCAGAATGTCCTCTATTCTTCAAGAAGCTATGTTTAATTTCTCCAAGCAAGTCTCATTTCCTGTGCTGTTTTAAACTTTAAACCCCTGCATTTTCTCACACTCCTGATTAGAAGGAAACACAATGGAGTTCATATTTATATCACATTTCACAATTAACCATGCTGAAATTCAAGGATATTAAAAAAGGACTTGCCTAAAGCCACACACCTAGCAAGTGGCAGTTAGAACTTCTTAAAGACATACATCTGTATGACCTACATGTGAATTGTGCAGTTCTCCTTCCATTGTATCTGAATGCCTTTACTGTGTAAGTCTTCTTTTCTATGATCCAACTGCTCTTTTTAAATGGATGGTCCAACACACACTGGGGCCTATCAGGGCAGGGCGGGGGTTAGAGGGGAGAGCATTAGGGAAAAGAGCTAATGCATGCTGAACTTAATATCTAGGTGATGGGTTGATAGGTGCAGCAAATCACCATGGCACAACTTTACCTATGTAACAAACCTGCACATTCTGCACATGTACCTGAGAACTTGAAATAATAAAATAATAAAATTAAAAAGGCAACAATTTCCCACAACAGAAAAAATAATTGATGGTCCATGTCTATTTTACAACCTAGCATTTGCTCAACTTTTTTCTCCTCCTCCTTCTCTCTTTTTAGATATACTATTCAAAGATGGATATGTTTTCAAATATACTGTGTCAATTTTATAAGGATAATAGTTTAAAACAAATGAAATTCACATATTTCGAGACCTTGTTATAAACAATAGTTTCAAATTTCACTTTATAAAAATCTCTTATATGAGTGGTTAGAAGAAAGAGTAAAATTTCAAACAGTGAAACTGAAAGGAAATAGGCAGCAGAGGGAGATGAAAACAAGGATAAGCAAAAAAATAGCTACATAAGCTATAAACTATGTCTCTAATTCCTGTAAATCAAGAATTGGTTGTAAGTGGATATGGTTAGAAATTTTGTTGGCACATGAAATTATTTGGTAAAGTTACCAGTAATGTATGTATATTCTCTTTTCAGCATTATGCCAGTTTTAATGTAAATCATGCTCTTTGATCAATAATGCCTACCTTTCTGTGGCAGGACAAAGCCTTAAGAACTTGGAACCCAACAACTGTGAGCCAAGCATCTGCTGGACTATTCCATTGATACATTCCAGTGGCCTGTCTTCCTTGGCTAGTATTCAAGGGAACGCCACATGACTAGCGCAAAATTGTTTAGTATTTTTGTTGAGGACTCTTTGTTTCTTTCCTATGTGGGAGACTTTTTGTTTTCTTAAGAGACCATTATCATATTGTGCTTCTAGGGAAAGCAGGTTAATAATTTTATTTTTAAAATGTACTCTAATTGCCACTTACATACGCGAATAACTAAATACCTGTAATCAGTTCCTATACAATTTGCCTAGGAACATGTTTGCATGCTAACTTATATGGGTAAGGTGAATACGATAGGAAAATTATTTAGGGTATATTGTTAAAATAATTATATGTTAATGCATACAATGGCATATATCTTTATCATAAATATAATTTTCTAAAAGTATTCAATAAGACTGTCTTGTTTACCAGCCTTAGGAATTTCACATGTACTCAAGAAATTCAAAGAAATTATCTCCTATCATACTTGTAATAATCAGTTCTGGCTGCCATCCATTGAGTATTTATGATATGCCAAATACAATACTAAGTGCATTCCTCACAACAACCCTATATGGTAGATACTATTATCTCCATTTTACATATGAAAAAACTGAGGCTCAGTCTGATTGAGCAAGTAGCCCAGTGTTACAGAAAGTACTATTACCTACATTTAGATCCAGGTCTGTTTGACTTCAAAGTCCATGCTATTAATGACTGTGCTACAGAGACTGTGCTCCTGAAAATGAGCCTGGGCTATGGGAACAGGAGCTATCTGTGTTTAATCGCCTTTTGCAATAAAAATACAAACATATTTCTGTTAAATTTACTAACTTTTTTTACTTTCACAAACACTACTAGTACAATTCTCCAAAATCAAACGAGATTTAATGAGGAACAGGAATACAGATTAGATGTCTGGTCTGCTGTCTCCCATAAAATAACCATGAAGATAAAAAAGAGACAAAAACTGACAATACCAAAGAAAAAGAAAAAAGATGTACCAAATTTTCCAGGTAATTTCCTCTAAATGCATTGTCAGTGAGGACAGATTGAAAAGCAAATTACTAGACTCTATACCATATCATCTGACTCAGAACCAAAAGATATTCACGCACACACACACACACACACACGTGCACCAAAAAAAAAGTCTCTGGCTCATTTCCCCTTTGTATACCTAATGACAGAATAGTGTCTGAAACCTTAAAAAAAATTGTTATTTTCAGAAGTAGTCAGAGTCTTGTCCTCTCCTTATATCACTTCTATCAAGTTTTTCCCTTTTTATTTTTCTATTCCACTAGTATAAAGTAGAGATGAGTACTAAATTAGTGTCCTAAGATGTTTTGTATTTGAAAAAAAAATAAATTAGACACAGGAGAGCTGGGAGTACTGAAATGGGTGTACTCGTTCATGTATGACACTGTTCAAAGAACTTCAATTGGCTCCTCTGCACAACTGAAAGCACAAGATTCCATTTAGTACTGGCACAGTCACATTTGATGAATGCCAACAGAATAAAAGTAAAAGGCTGCATCCTGGCTTTCAGGTTTAGATGTGAAAGAAAAAAGTTTCCTGAGCCCAGATGAACAGAAAAAGGGAACTAAGGAGACCACACTTTGTAGAAAAATGCAATCCTAAACAGTTCTTCCCCAGTCTGGCAGTGCATCCAGGAAATAAACAATGGAGCCTACTAATATATGAGAAGGAAAAGATTGGCGAGGGGATGGTTAGAGAAGGAGAGAGTTCCTTAAAGACTAAGAGGGAGTTCATTGCTCTGAAAATTCTTTTCTTCAAAATTATATAAGAATTTTCCAAGACTCCATTTCCTGACAAAGACCTAAGAGCCTCTAAAAAGCAGGAGCAGGCATCCCTATGAAAGAAAAAGGCTGAATTAAATACAGAGATATGAAGAATATTGGCTGAAATAAGAAAATAATATAATAGTATAATGAAAATCTTCTTTTGGTACAGTTAAAGTCAGAATGGACACTGCAGAGAATTAAGAAAATTACGCAGAATGACAAATTTGAAAAACCCGTGTAAAACATAGAGGGAAAATGCAGAGACAACACAACAAAGAACAAAACAGAGAGGGAAAGCGTACCCACTCTAAGACTTGAAGGTGTCTGTGAAGCACAAATGTGAATACTCTGAATGAAATACATTTAAATGATACTTCTCAATGATACTACTCTGAACAGAAGTATTAGGTTGGTGCAAAAGTAATTGCAGTTTTTGTTGTTACTTTTAATGGCAAAAACTGCAATTACTTTTGCACCAAGTTAATATTAAGACACTACCAAATGTATGGCATAAATGAAGAAAAGTATGGTTCTTACAGAGCTTGAAACAGTTTACCACGTTCAGGCTCAATTATTATTTGGATGAGAAGCAATATAAAGACATTTAAGGTATATTCTTTCTGTTAACAGACCCCTACTCAAATATGCTTATGCAAATAGAAAGATTTTATGAAAGGATACTTCGGCATCAGGCAGGACAACCAAGCTGGGGAAGATCATGGAAACAGCCAGACCTCAGGAATAACTGCAGGCCAGATGAAGTCCTGATGAAGTTAGAAACTTTCTCCATCCTCCTTGTTGCATCTCAGCATTTCACGTCATTCTTCTCACAGAGTACAGAATAACTTTCTTCACACAGCAAAAAACTTAGCTGCCGAAAGTTCCAAGAAAGAGTTTGAGCTCCATCATCACAGGTCATTAGAGAAATGCAAATAAAAACCACAATGAGATACCATCTCAGGCCAGTTAGAATGGCAATCATTAAAAAGTCAGGAAATAACAGATGCTGGAGAGGATGTCAAGAAATAGGCACCTTTCTGGAGAGGATGTGGAGAAATAGGAACACTTTGACACTGTTGGTGGGACTGTAAACTAGTTCAACCATTGTGGAAGTCAGTGTGGCGATTCCTCAGGGATCTAGAACTAGAAATTCCATTCAACCCAGCCATCCCATTACTGGGTATATACCCAAAGGACTATAAATCATGCTGCTATAAAGACACATGCACACGTATGTTTATTGCGGCATTATTCACAATAGCAAAGACTTGGAACCAACCCAAATATCCAACAATGATAGACTGGATTAAGAAAATGTGGCACATATACACCATGGAATACTATGCAGCCATAAAAAATGATGAGTTCATGTCCTTTGTAGGGACATGGATGAAATTGGAAATCATCATTCTCAGTAAACTATTGCAAGAACAAAAAACCGAACACCGCATATTCTCACTCATAGGTGGGAATTGAACAATGAGAACACATGGACACAGGAAGGGGAACATCACACTTCGGGGACTGTTGTGGGGTGGGGGGAGGGGGGAGGGATAGCATTGGGAGATATACCTAATGCTAGATGACGAGTTAGTGGGTGCAGCGCCCCAGCATGGCACATGTATACATATGTAACTTACTTGCACATTGCGCACATGTACCATAAAACCTAAAGTATAATAATAATAATAATAATAATAATAATAAAGAAATAGGCACCTTTTACCCTGTTGGTGGAAATGTAAATTAGTTCAGTCATTGTGGAAGACAGTGTGGCAATTCCTCAAGGATCTAGAACCAGAAACACTATTTGACCCAGCAATCCCCTTACTGAGTATATACCCAAAGGATTATAAATCATTCTGTTATAAAGACACATACACATGTATGTTTACTGCAGCATTGTTCACAATAGCAAAGACTTGGAAACAACCCAAAAGCCATCAAGGATAGACTGGATAAAGAAAATGTGGCACATATACACCATGGAATACTATGCAGCCATAAAAAAGGATGAGTTCATGCCCCTTGCGGGGACATGGATGAAGCTGGAAGCCATCATTCTCAGTAAACTAACACAGGAAGAGAAAACCAAACACCACATGTTCTCACTCATAAGTGGAAGTTGAACAATGAGAACACATGGACACAAGGAGGGGAAGGTCACACACTGGGGCCTGTCGGGGGATGGGGGGCAAGGGGAGGGAGACCATTAGGACAAATACCTAATGCATGTGGGTCTTAAAACCTAGACGACGGGTTGATAGGTACAGTAAACCACCATGGTACATGTATACCTATGTAACAAATCTGCACATTCTACATATGTATCCCAGAACTTAAAGTAAAATTTATAAAGAAAGAAGAAAGAAAGAAAAGAAAGGAGGGAGGGAGCGATGGAGGGAAAGAGAAAGAAGAAAAGGAAGGAAGGAAGGAAGGAAGGAAAGAAAAAAAGAAAGAAAGAAAGAAAGAAAGAAAGAAAGAGAAAGAAAGAAAAAGAAAGAAAGAGAAAGAAAGAAAGAAAGAAAAAGAAAGAAAGAAAGAAAGAGAAAGAAAGAAAGGAAGGAAGGAAAGGAAGGAAAGAAAGGAAGGAAAGAAAGGAAGAAAGAAAGGAATTTGAGCTCAAGGGCAAGATCAAAAGCCATGGAGATGGACTCAGATTCAGTCAGTTGTTACCCAACCTGCCACCAATAATTATTTAGAGATAACTACATACAGCAGCTCCCAAGCAAGTATCTGAATGACAGGTTGTAGAGTTAATTCCCAGAAGAGGGATTAGAATCCCAGAAAAGGTGGTTGGAGGATGGCATCCAGACCAAACAATGGATGTTTCCTGAAGAATTTAACATACCTCTGCTAGCTTATAACAATGATTCTAAATATGAAAGAACAACGCAAATCAGAAGTAGAAGAGCTCAGATAAACCTGAGGAAAATAATTTAAGATAAAAAATTTTTCAGAAATAAAGACTAATAGGGATTATAGGAATGAATGTATACAGCAGCAAATGAATTAAAAGTAGTAGAGGATGAAAGCAGAAAAAAAATAAAATCAAAAGACACAACAAAAGAAATAAAAAGGATTTAAGAGAAAGGGACAAATATTGAGAATAGACCAAAAAAATCACATATGGACAATTGGATTCTCTAGGGGAAAAAAACAACGGGACAAAATAATACAGAAGACTGTAATTCAAGAACATATCCCAGGAATAAAGAAGATTTGAAACTATTTTGAAAGCATATACCATGTACTTGAGAATATCAACCCAAAACAATGAACCCCAAGACGTATTTTAATAAAATTACAGGACATTTAAAAAGAAAGGAAAAGAAACAATTTTTTTGACATCTGGGCAAAATGAGCAAGTGATTTATAAGCTAAAAGAAAATTCTTTTTTTTTTTTCAAAAGCAACACTTTTGCCAGAAAAAAAAAAAATGGAGTAACGTATTTAAGATAATCAGGAAAAGAAAATGTGAGGCAAAGATTTTATATCCAGAGAAAATGGACTTTCCAGTATAAATGATACAGATAAACTATTATCAACATTCAAGAGCTCAGGGAATATTGTTCTCATGCATCTTTCCCAAGAATTCTACTAGAAAACAGGCCTCAAAAGACTAAGACGACTAAAGAAACATCAACATAAGAACTGGTGGGGATGATTAAATAGAACTATTTGTATAACTAAGACAAAAATGAAGGCAAAAAGGAAGAGAATATTGAACACAATAGTCATAGAAAATGTAGACATACTGTAACTCCAAAAAAGAATGTAAAATGGGAAAAACGTTAAAAAAATGGACAGTTCTTAGTTATTATAATGCTATGGTAATATTATTATTGTTATTGAGACTGCCATATGAAATAAAGTTAGTGACATTCAAATTCTATTATTCTATGTCTTTTCAAGAATTGTGGATTTTAGTGTGGAAGAAAGGAGATATATAAACTGAGAGACTAAGTGAAAAATTCTATAGCTCTAAATGTTATTGAATTGCTAAGGTATTATTATAGTATGTGTGTTTGTGTGCATGTATGGTGTTTGCGTGTTTGTGTGGGTATCTTTGTCCTCTAAGAGATCTAGAAACAATGACTGAACCAGTAGCAATGAGCACATCTTGTACTTGTGCTCAAGTAAATACTATTTACAACTAAGAGAAGCCAAGGCTTTATTGAGCAATAGCCGACTCCAGGTATGGGATAGGACAGGCACAATATAAACCTACAAAAATTTGTTATGCTAAATAGCTATCAGAAGGAGCCCTGATTAGAGGAGAAAAAATAATGAAGATGTCTCTTGTCTGATCTTAGGTTTCTTCTATTATTTTTTTCCCAGAACAAAAGATGTCCATCTTCCATCTATATCTTGGCTAGATCTATTCTAGTTTTTCCTGTCACTTTACTTCCTGAGTTTTGCTCATTTTGGCATTTGATAATTTTCCTATATTGAATAACTAAATGTCTAAATTGGTTGTAATATTTATAAGGTTATCCCTAATATGACTTTCTTTACAAGTTGCCATACAAGGTTTAGGTCTTTTTTTGTCATAGAAAATTACCAATTCATAATAACTTCTATTCATCTCCCAAGGTGATTAGAGCCTGTTCATCTTAGCCTCATCTGAGAAACCCAGTTCACACTTACTCATCTTACCTTTAAGAATAAATTACAAGATTTCCAGCTTCAACTTATGATGTAGAAAGCTGGAAAGGGCATTAATTCCAAATTCTATCAAAAAAATTATTAGATATCTGCAAAATCACAACTTTTCTTGAACTTACCAAAGAACTGAGATCCTCACTGTGGCTACCAAATAACCTGAAGTTTAAAGTAAGACACCTGACTCCAAGGACAAATGGAAAACCAGCACATGTTTTCTGTGGCACAGCACAATTGGGGGGAAAAAGGTCACTATTAAGGACAGTAAGAATTCAGCTAGATTTTTTTTTTTTTTTTAAGACCCACTCTCGTTGCCCAGGCTGGAGTGCAGTAGCACGATCTCAGCTGACTGCAACTTCCACCTCCAGGGTTCAGGCGATTCTCCTGCCTCAGCCTCCTGAGTAGCTGGGATTACAGGCACTCACCACCACGCCCAGCTGATTTTGGTATTTTTAATAGAGATGGGGTTTCACCTTGTTTGCCACGTTTGTCTCGAACTCCTGATCTCAGGTTATCAGCCCGCCTTGGCCTCCCAAAGTACTGGGATTACAGGTGTGAGCCACCGCACCTGGCTCAGCTACATTTTTGAATTAACTACTTAGGCCAATTGTAGGCTAGCATAAAATTATAATAACCTGGAAGCTGCAGGGATGCGTGGAATTACAGGCTCTTCACGTGAACCTAACTCAGTGCTCACAAGACAGATTGGGGGCATATTGAGAGACCTGAGAAATTCACTCTTAGATTCATGCTAGGAGAGAGAAAAGAAGGTGCTGCCAGAAAGGCACGAAAGCTAGCTTGGGTTCTTCTCCCCTCTCTTCCCTATGGGAGCAAAAGCCTTGAAGCACTAGGAGAAAGTTAATACCCATTACAATACCCTAAGGCACAAGTCAATACCCATTACAGCTGGGGGAAAAGAACACTATCACCACCACCAATGAAAAAACGACCAATCTCTGGTAAAGGTGCAAGCATGCAATTAAATATCTCCAAAAGTAGGCAAAGGAGTAAGATTCTTAAGAATACCAAGGGACCAATGCCTGCCTATGACTAAGCCTAAACAAAAACAACTGAGAATGGCCCCTGCCTACCACCACGAGATTAACATGCATTAAAAAACAGCAATCCACAACGGAGATGATTCAAAATAACAGAGAGATACTTTCTCTGAGGTACAAGCACAAAGGGACGACTTAAACTCAGGATGAAGCAGGTATCAAGAAAAAAAGAAACCCTGGCAAACTGCCTCCATCTTAAACTCAAAGTAATACTAAAGAAATCTGAAGCCAATAGTGCACTGAAAGTAACCAAAGCAACAACAAAATCCCAAATCAAGTCAACTTCTAACTAGATTAACGCAACTTGCCACACATGAAAGCCTAGTGAAAAATGTGGTATTCCCATTCCCAAGCATAAATACTATTTATTTTAGACTGTACTCTTCTATATGAGATGTTTGGTTTTCAACCAAAAATGGCAAGCTACACAAAGAAGCAAAGGAAAATGATTCATTATCAAGAAACAATGCAGGACCAAATTTAGCTATGACACATTGGTATAGAAAGTATCAGACAGGAAATCTAAAATAACAGTATTACATTAAAGGCTCTAACAAGAAACATGAATAACATATACGATCAGATGGACAAATTCAGCAGTTACATAGACACCATATGAAAGAGTCAAATAGAAATGCTAGAAATAAAAAGTACTTCAACAGAGATAACGAATATCTTGGATTGACTCATCCATAAATGCAATGCAGCTGACAAAAAAATAGCAAACTTAAAAGCATGTCAATAAAAATTACTCAAACCAAAACCCAAACAGAAAAAAAAATAGAATTTAAAAAATACAGAATCCAAAAGCTGGGGGAAAATATCAAACATTAAAACAATTGTGTAACTGAACCCTGGAAAAAGAAGAGAGAACAGGGCAGAAGAAATATTTGCAGATATAATGGCAAATACTTTTTCAAAGTTAATAAAACATTTCTAAAATCACATACTTAAGAAGCTCAGAAAACATTAAGATAAACCAAAATAACAACAAACAAAAAAGCAAAAACACTAGACACATCATATTCAATCTTTTCCCTATATAATGCACTTACTATATACTCACAAAAATTAAAAACAAAAAGTATAAAAATTTTGAAACCTCTGAAAAACAAAAATAAAGAGAAAATCCTGAGGACAGTTAGTGTAAAAAATCACTGTACATACGGAACAAAGATTAGAATAACAGCAGACGCTGGAAATTAAGCAAGGCTGAAGAAAATGAAATGCACCTTAAAAGTACTGAAAGGAATGAAATACTGTCACCATAAAATTCTGTATGCAGTGAAAATACATTTCAAGAGTGAAAGTTAATTAATTGTAAATTACTGACTGGCACTTGATTTTCCCCATGGACTTTTTACTTATAAACCATCACTTTGACCAAAAATAGCTTATACCATAAATTCAGGCTAAAGAAAATGTTCTCAGTGGGAAAAATTATGATTCCTTCCTTCTAATCATTGCAGTAGCATGGGGTTCATCTCCTACAAATATCTTTTTGTATGTGTGAAGGTCAGAGGAGAAGACTACAAAAAAATCTTTAAAATAATTATGCAAATAAGCCATGTATGACTGAGACCTTAAAGCAAATTACCACACCTTTTCTATTTAAAGGCCTAAAGGATAATGTGCATAGCCAGACATCAACATCTATCACATAATCATCTGAAGGTCGATTTGTAAATTGAGTCCCCTACTAGACTCAGTTATGCAATTCAATCTCTGTCATTCATCTATTTTGAGACAGGACTTAAATTCCCCTAACCCTACCTGATATCCTCTGCTTACCAGGTGTGATGGTTAATTTTATGTGTCAACTTAACTGATCCATGAGGTATCCAGGTATTTGCTCAAACATTATTCTGGGTGTTTCTGTGAATGTGTTTTTTAGATGACATTAACATTTTAATCAGTAGACCAAGTAAAGCAGATTGTTCTTTCCAATATGGGTGGGACACATTTAAGCAGGTAAGGGCCTGAATAGAACAAAAGGCTGACCCTGCCTCCCTCAAGTAAGACAGAATTTTCCTGACTGATGGCCTTCAAAATCAGATGTCAGCTCTTCCTGGTTCTATAGCAGCCCTGGCCTTCAGACTCAAACTGGAATATCAGCTCTGCAGACTTTGGACTTCTCAGCTTTAATAATCATGCGAGCATATTCCTTATAATAATCTTTAGATATCCATATAGGATAGTCCTGTTTCTCTGGAAAATTCTGACTAATATACCTGGAAACTTGACTGAACCAGTTCCTAAATAAATGTCTGAAGAAGCATTCCTCCAGTTAATATTATTTTTCACCTACACCAAAAACAACACTGTTCTTTTTAATGACATCTTAATCATAAACTGTTTTAAAATAAGATAATAAATACAAAAAAGGATCATTCGTAACTAAAATCTTTCATTCTAAGTGATTTGGAACTAATTAATGTAACACAAGAAATGACTTATTTATAGTGGGAAAAATCGCAAGATTAACCTTTACTAATGAAGAGTTATGCAATACTTTTGTAAAACTGATGATGATGCTGCTGATGATGATGATGGTGGGATAAAGATTATGATGGTGATTATGTAGTTGGCTAAAAACTTAAATCTCCATGGTATTTTTTTCTTGAGGTATCTTTTATTAGTATCTAAAAAAGTACTGACAAGTTCAGGAATGAAATGAACAAATTCCTTGATGTAACAATGACCCCATTACCAGCTTTATACCAAGTAGTCTTGCATGTAAAATTACTTATTCTGTAAAATGTTGGTCAGTGAACTTAACTTGAACTTTCACTTAAGTGTGAGGATTAGTTAGGAGATTTACTTTGCCAAATTTGTGTAATTGACCAGGTAATTTTTAATGATTAATTATTTTAATATTTCATGGCAACATTCTCAGCCTTAGATTTTCACCAGGGTGGGAGCACAATTTTCCACTGAAAAGAAGAAACAGTATCTGATTTGTGACTATGTTTCTTGTTTCTTGTTTATGTGGAGCTTTTATTCAGTATCAACAAGAATGGGTCAGAATATAAATCTGTGTAATTAACTTTTGCTTTGTTTTTAAAAAGAAAATTGCTATAAATGCATGAAGAAGTTGAGAAGTATCTCAGTCATTTTCACAATATTCACAGAAAGCTTAATGAGATTCTAACTATGAAAGCAGGAATAATAGTAAACATAATTATGTCTATTAGTTATACCAATCATCCTTTCCCACCTTCATATGAAAGAATAAAAATGGTCATGTTACTTATTTAAAAGTTGAATTTAGTCACCAAATTTTTATTTAACAACAATATCAAGAAAAAATTATTGTAAGCTTCACAACATGTTGCATGGTTTATACGAATAGCTACTCATTTAGTCTGGAGGAAAAAAGTCTGGAAAAAAGTGAGCCATTCCTACACTGACCACCGGCTTTTGTTTCTTTCCACTAGATTTTATTTTGTATAGCTAGGGCAGTTATTTCTTCGTTCCATCTGAAATAATGTAGCCTTACTCTCTAAAATGTGAGGATTGCATTACTTTAAGAAATTATCTCATTGATCTTAATCTTCCTCCATTTTTTAAGATTGATCTTAGTATAAAGCTACTTTCTCAATTTCATTTTAAGACTGAGATCTTAAAGCAAATCACACGTATCTAGAAGTGCCAAGCAGGAAGAATTAAAGAAAGACATTTTAGAGTCCTGTGTTTATTCAAGAACAACATCACCTGAGGTTTTCTGACAGTTGTGTCTAAATATCCATAAAAGTGCTGGGGAATGGAATAATTATCAGTCACTTGGCTATTATGTCTGCACAATAACAAAAAATTATTTTAGTTTGCTTTTTAATTTATCATTCACTTCTTTACTTTTGCTAAAAGTTGAATCCACAGCTAAGATTCAAACTTTTCTGGGCAAATTGCAAAATATAATAGTTGAGGAAGTAGCCAGGACTCTATATCCATGTGTGACTAAGGCACTTCTTAAAGGTTGTAGACTTAGCTTAAAAGTAAAGAGTATCAGTTAACTTGGCTCAGTGACAAAACCTAAGTCATGACAGGAGACCTAAAAATTTAAGTATGGCCAAGAGTCTGTCACCTACAATATAAGATCTATGAGAAAGGGAAGTTTTGCTCCCTGTGGCATTCCCAGCATGTAGAAGAATGCCTGGCACAATAGTAGGTGCTCAGTAAATATGAATATTGTTAGCTGGGTGTGGTGGTGCATACCTGTAGTCCTAGCTACTTGGAAGGCAGAGGCAGGAGGATCACTTGAGCCCAAGAGTTTGGGGTTACAGTGAGCTATAATTGTGCCATTTCATTCCAACCTGGAAAACAGAGCAAGACCGTGTCTCTAACACACACACACATGAATATTGAATGAATGAATATATGTCCTTAGTCCAGCTTCTCATAGAATTATATCTGAATCAGGGTGCCTTGACTGTGGGAATCTGTGAATGCGGAGACAAAGAAGGGAAGGATTGTGAGGGGAAACAAAGAATTATTTTTTCATTTTAAGAAAAAACATCATAATTGCAGCAAAAGGCAGGAGTGCACTGGTGCCCTTCTGTAATAGATGCTAGGGTGCATCACCTAGATTTCCCCATTCAGGACAGAGGTACTCATTTCCCCAACGCTGATAATGTTGTCTGCTGATGGCTCCTTCAGATGAATTGGAGAGTTCCAGCTGGCAATTCTTTCAGTCAAAGGGAGCTGTCTCATCCAAAATTACGTTTCCTGCCAGAAAAGCCCACATGCAATGACTGATCAAGACCAGTGTACAAAGCCTGGTTCCCTTGCTTCAATACAGAACATATATGAATGGCCATCCCAGCTTCAGAGATGCCCATAGGATTGGCTGAGGTCTCTGTGGCAATTGTATTGCAATTCAACTTCTACCTCTTCTCAGTCCTGCTTCCCTCACACCACTAAAGTGCGGTTGCTGAGAGCACTGCCTGTTAAACCTTTGCATGTAGTTCCATATTGGAGTCTGTCTACAAGGAATTCAGCCTAAGACAACCTCTAATAGGGTAAAAAATAAAAAGGAAGAAGCATTGATGCCCCTTTACAGAACACATGCTGCTGATGGCAAAAATCAAAATTCAAAAAGAAGAGATCACGCTGGAATAGGATGAAACAAATAAAATAAAATAAATTGTAATAGTGGTGTGTATTAGCTCATTCTTATGTTGCTATAAAGAACTACCAGAGACTGGGTAATTTATAAAGAAAAGAGGTTCAAACAACTCATGGTTCTGCAGGCTGTACAGGCTTCTGCTTCTGGGAGGCCTCAGGAAACTTACAATCATGGTGGAAGACAAATGGGAATCAGGCACATATTCACATGACCAGCGGGAGAGCAAGAGATGGAGAAGTAAGAGGGGAAGTGCTATGCTCTTTTAAACAACCAGATCTTGTGAGAACTCACTCATTATCACGAGAACAGCAAGGCGGAAGTCTGTCCCTATGATCCAATCACCTCCCATCAGGCCCCACCTCCAACACTAGGGATTACAACTCAACATGAGATTTGGGTAAGGACACAGAGCCAAACCATATATGGGTAAGAATAACATTCCAAGATAATACTTTTCAGTTAACCTCAGAAAAGAGGGATACAGGAGATTTACTGAATGCATCATGAAAAAGACTTAGGATTTTTATTGAGTGAAAGTTTAGATTGAGCCTATGGTGAGATGTGGCTATAAGAAACTCCAATGGAAAGTTAGTTTCCATTAATAGAAGTACAGAGCCCAGGACAAGAATAGTCCCTTAGTGTTCTTAAATGGCTGCCCTCAATCAGAAGTATTTTGTTCAGTTCAAAGTTTTGTGGTTTTTTTAATCAACATGTCAAATTTTATTGATTTCTTCTCAATAGCGTTTTTCTTTTATTATTATTATTATTATACTTTAAGTTTTAGGGCACATGTGCACAACGTGCAGGTTTGTTACATATGTACACATGTGCCATGTTGATGTGCTGCACCCACCAACTCATCATTTAGCATTAGATATATCTCCTAATGCTATCCCTCCCCCCTCTCCCCACCCCACAACAGTTCCTGGTGTGTGATGTTCCCCTTCCTGTGTCCATGTGTTCTCATTGTTCAATTCCCACCTATGAGTGAGAACATGCGGTGTTTGGTTTTTTGTCCTTGCGATAGTTTGCTGAGAATGAGGCCCATTGACTAATGCCTCCAGAAGCCAGGAGAAAAAAAGTGTCTATAAAACAGATCATATAAAGAATAGGTGAAGAGACTAGTGATATTTAATTACATAAATTACATAAATCAAATTTAAAATGGCTTGGGACAGGGTAAAAATGAAGTGCACAGAGATGCAACCTGGCTGTCTTTAAATATTTGAAGAGTTGTCATTTAAAAGAAGCATACAATTTATTCTATATCACAATTAATTGTAGGAAATGTGCTAATACTTTGTATCAGAAGGCAGAACTAGATGCAGTGGATAAAAACGCACATCGGCAGATTTGATCTCAATATTATGAGAAAACTTTTAATGATTCGAATTGCTCAAATGTGGAATAAGATTGACAGGTCGATTTTTCTTTCCATTAAGCCACCATTGAGCCCCGTCTTACAACTCCGGCGTTCAAATACTTTCTAAGCCAGCATTGTGTTCTTGGCCCTGCAATTGGCCTGCTGTGTGTAGGGGACAGGAGAAATGAGGATGTGAGCATGCAGTCAGCTCTTCTGCCTGTGTCCTTTACTCTGGGCACCTTTGCTGAAAGTTACTATTTTTCTTGGGTCTTGGGAAGTGCCAAAGTGCCACTTGATTTCTGTTCAGTGTTCCGTCTTCCTGTTTAAAATATATATATATATTTTTTAATTTTTTTTCTGAATTCTAAATATTTTTTAACATTCATCTAGGGTCTCCTTAAAATCCAAAACCTTTAGAAAACATAGGAAGAATTCAAGTACTGTAGTCCTCCCTTTTCCGCAGTTTCACTTTCCGTGCCTTTAGTTACCTGCTGTCAATTGCAGTCTAAAAATATTAAATGGAAAGTTCCAGAAATAAGCAATTTGTCATGTTTTTTTTCTTTTATTTATTATTTCACTTAAGGCCAGCTGTAAATTTCACTGGTTTTAAATTGTGTGTCATTCTGAGTAGCATGGTGAAATCTCATGCCCTCCTGTTCCAGTGGGGAATATGAATCATTTCCTTGTCCAGCAAATCCACGCTGTAGACACTACCCACTCATTAGTAGCTGGCTGGGCCATTAAACTGACTGTCACAATATGGAAATGATTGTGTTCCAGTAGCCCTTATTTTACTTAATAACGGCTCCACAGCTCAAGATTAGTGATACTGGCAATTTAGATATGCCAAAGAGAAGCTGTAAAGTGCTTCCTTTAAGTGAAAAGGTGAAAAAAGTTCTTGACTTAAGGAAAGAAATTATACGCTGAGGTTACTAAGATCTTTGGCAACAACAAATCTCCTATCTGTGAAATTGTGACTAAGGAAAGAAATTGATGCTAGTTTTGTTGTTGCACCTCAAACTGCAAAAGTTATGGCTTGATACGTGCTTAGTTATAATGAAAAAGGCATTAAATTTGTAGGTGAAAGACAGGAACAGAAATGGGTTCCAACTGACAGCAACAGGGCTCAGTCCTAGCCATGGTGTCGGGCATCGCCTGGTGGTCTTGGAACATATCCCCATAGATAAGAAGAAACAACTGTAATTCCATATGGTTCTACTTAAATTTATTGCTTCCTATAACACCAGACATGTATGAAATCTGCACTAATAAAACACACCTAATTTGCTCCACAACACATTAAGCAAAGGGATTCTCTATGAGTTACTATTAACAGTTACCACTCTCTTTTACATTCCTTCTGGGAACCTGCTATCTATCCCCATGCCATATATACAGCTGTTGAGTCTCATACTTTTCTGTATGTACAAAAACAAACAAACCAAAACAAACAAACAACAAAAACTCTTGGTTATAGACCTTTGTACTTTTTGAAGTATGTATAGAGTAAATCATGTTTTCTAGGCAAAATTGTATCACAAGAGGGGTCAGACATACAATGAAAGGAGATAACAAAACGTTCATTATCACCGGACCTCTTTTTCCCTTGAAAATTGTAGTATTAAAACATTCTATGGCCGGGTGTGTTGGCTGACGCCTGTAATCCTAGCACCTTGGGAGGCTGAAGTGGCAGGATTACTTCAGCCCGGGAGTTAGAGACCAGCCTGGGCAACATAGTGAAACCCCCATCTCTAAAAAAAAATAACAAACATTCTATCATTCAAAAGTAGCCTCTCAAAAACAGCCTTTAAAACTACTCAGGGTGTTTAAAGCGGGCTTTGGGTCCCAGTACACGAATCAGAACTCCCTTCCCTTGGTTCCTCCAGGGCACTAGCCCTCACCCTCATGCCATGCCAGCAGATGGCAAGTACACATGCGTGGGAGGAGGGAGTGGGTGAATGCACTCGAGTTGCATCTACAGGGCAAAATGAATGAGAGAACTGGCCACCCCATCCATTTGGTCTCTGTAAAGAGCAAAACCAGATTATTTGCTTAATTTTGTATATGTACAGAGGTGCAGAGTATCTTTGTAAAAACAGATTTATGCGAGAAATAAAATCCGCGAAATGGCCCAGGATATTCCAGTCATCATATCCAATTGAAGACATATGAAGAAGGAAAGAGACAGAGAGACAGAGAAAATGGGCAGCCCTACTTTACAAACAGGCAAGTTTTCAAAATCTTTTCAGAAATCAGAATGTTTCTCGTAAAAATAACCTTATAAAATATATGTTGGTTTCTAGGCAAATCCACAAAAGGCTTTTTAAACTCACTTTGAACCTGGATGTGGTACTGAGAAAGAAAAAAAAAAAAACACTAGCATGTTTTAAACATTTAATATTTTCCAGTTATCTCATTTAATCTGAACCACAATAAATAAGTTATACCTAATAAATTAGATGTAATTTATCATCATCATCTCTAGTATATAGTTGGGAAAACTGAAGTTCAAGCTCAAGCTGTTAATCGTTGGTGAAACGACTCATGACAGGCCTTCTGACTTCAAAAACTCATCATTTTAACCGCTACACAGTACTCCCTCCAACTTCCCCACTGTAGTCATGTTTCTGAGACAATGTATCCTGAGCTCCAACTGGAGATATCAATACCCCATCACCTTGGCAGCCCTAAAGCTGAATGTGGATCCTACCTGTGCCCAGCTAGCCCCCTCTTGAGCAATTAGAGGAGATATTTCCCTGTTCTGAGCCAATTCGTTGTAGGGAAAATGCCAAAACATTGTCAGGAAAGTTAGCAGGAAAAAGACAAACAGGAAAGAGGGATCTCAGGCCCTTGAGAGGGAGTTCTCCATTGTAGGGAAAATGCTAAAACATTGTCAGAAAAGTTAGCAGGAAAAAGGCAAACGAGAGAGGGCATCTCAGGCCCCTGAGAGGGAATTCCCAGTCTGAGATGCTGCCAAGAGATAAGCCCCTGTTGCAGCAAGAAGTTGTCCCAAGTGCTCATTCAAAAGGAAATATAAAATAGGTGGGTGAAGTTAATTCAGGAACTGCTTGTGTTTTAAATACAATTTAAGCCCACTGAATGGTTCCCGTTAGACTTGCCCCTGACTTCATGAAGACTACACTCCATGTTGTAGTTAGTAAAAGAGTTTGGAGACTTGGGTGTTACACCGAGCTCCGACACTAACTAGAAGTATGGCTCTCTTAGTCCTAGAGCTGCTATAACAAAATACCATAGACCAGGTGGCTTACAAACAACAAAAATTTATTTCTCACAGTTCTGGAAGCTGGAAGATCAAGATCAAGGCATCAGAAGATTTAGTGCCTGGTAAGGGCCTGCTTCCTCACAGACAACCCTCTTCTGGCTTCTCACAACATGGAAGTGGGTAGCTAGAGTTCTGGGGTCTCTTTTACAAGGATTCTAACCTCATGACCTAATCACCTCCCCAACGCCCCTCCTTCAAGTACCACCACTTTATGGGTTACAATTTCAACATACGAATTTGAAGGGGACACAAACATTTAGACCACAGCATGCAATGTTAGTCAAATCTCTTCCCTGAATTTCCATTTGTTTAATATTTAAATTTGAGGAAGTTTCACAAAAGCACAAACAGAAACACAAGACTATGATCTCTAAGACCTATGCTAGAAGACTTTGAATTCTAATCATTTTCCTAAATAGCACTGCTATGGCCCACGAAACATAAATTACAAGCACAGGATGAACTAGAAAAATCAGGAGTGAAGAAGGAGGAGAAAGGTCTTTTTTCTCAGTTATTAAAGAAAACATTACCCAGTGACGCTTGTTAAAGCACAGTAAGGCAGACTTTATTCAGGACCATTGCAATAAGCATAGGGACCCGGTTACAGGATTTTGTAGTGAAGGAGAGAGATTGGGCTCAACTCCAAATACAGCATGGGCAAGTGGAAATTTATAGTCAAGAAGATCAAGAAGCGGGGTTGGGGTCAGTGGATGGAAAATTACTAAGAGGAAGCATTAGGAGTAAGGAGGATTCTTACTAAACTGACCTTACAAGATTCTTGCTGAAGAGAAGCCTAGGTGATCAAACGTCAACTGGGATTGGCAGAAGAGAGGCACCCAATCAGATGTCAAGAGTGATCACAGCTGGGCATGGTGGTTCATGCCTGCAATCCCAGCACTTTGGGAAACTGAGGTGGGAGGATCGCTTGAGCCCAGGGGTTTGACACCAGCCTGGGCAACACAGCAAGACCCCCTTATTTCTACAAAAAAAAAAAGAAGAAGAATTAACTTATAATTAAAAATAAAAATATTATCCTGGTGTGATCACACCACTGCACTCTGACCTGGATGACAGAGCGAGACCCTGGTTTAAAAACAAAGCAAAACAAAAAACAGGGTGATCAGATATTGAGGGTGGAAAGTTCATGCTAAATTCTGATTTTACAAAAGCACACAGATGGGTCTAGAAGCCTGACTAAAGTTTAGTTGAGCAAAGAATCTTTGTCAACGTCAGGCTGGTATCAATCCTACAGTAATCTGGGGGTTATTTTTCGGCTCGCTAAGTTTAGGGGTGAAAAAGTTGTGATACTTTTCCTCATCTATCATAAGGGTCTTAGCTGACACATTCATAACAATAGACAGGATAACAAGAGAGCAGCATAACAAATTTATTTAATCAAAGTTTTATGTGATACGGGAGCTTTCAGAAATGAAGATCCAAAGACACATTGAAAACTTTTTTTTTTTTTTTTTTTTTGCTTAAGTTCAATGACGAATGGATAGCTGTAAAAAATTATGGTTGGACAAAAAGATATAGTCTAATGATTATAGATTGGGAGTGGGGGGATACCCAGCAAAGCCTGTCCAGATACTTCTTGGCCCCTCTGTGTAGCATTTCTTCCTACCAGGTATGGGGTCTTATGACCAACTGGAATGAGGATCTTGTGTCCCTCTGGAATAAGGGTCTATGACCAACTATTAGTCAAAGTAGGTCAGAAAGTTTCTTTGTGGCCAGCTCCTAGACAGAAAGTCAGGGGAAGGTTACAGTAATATTTCTAAGTGTTATGGTTTGCTTTTGGGGGAGAGAGATTCTAGTTTCTATAACCCACAGTAGGGAAGAGGAATTCTGGTGTCTGTGACTCGCTTTGTGGGAGAAGAATGGGCAGGAGACAGGAGGGCAGGAGGGCAGAGAGAACTTGCTTCTGAGTCTGCTTCTGAGGCCTTCCAATCTTCTTGAGTTCAAAGTACTCAGCATGTCAAAGCAGCATTCTTTAGGGTGTCATTTTCTGAGTCCCAACATAAGTAATCCATCACAATTATCTTACTACTGTAAGGCTCTTATTCAGATAGAAGCATTCTTATCTTAAGAAAAGACCTGAATTTGAATACCTGTAGGTAAAATATTTAGGGCAAACATTTAGAGGAAATTATGTTTAATATTTTAAATCAATTAGCATTCTTTTCTAACCACCAGTAATGGAGATTTCACCTGCTGCTAATGTTCCTTTTGGTTTTGGAAGCAGCTTTGTGTGAATGCAAAGGGTTTGAGGGAAAATGGTCTGTTAAGAGCAATTCACAGAGAAAAAGAACAACCAGGAGGGTTCATGAATGTGAATAAGACAAGTCAGGGGTGTCTGAAAAATACAAATGAGACACCTCTCGTTAAACTTGGGAAAACAGAAGGCAGCAAAAAAGGATTCTTCTGCAGCCTAAGCAGCCAATCCTTAATTTAAAAAGCAGAGCAAAATAGAAAGCAGCTGACAAATGGAAAAATACAGAGCACAGTGAATTAGTATGCCCACTTGTGGGAGCTACTAAAGTTCCACATGATTGAGAAATGAGACAGACTTAATGACATTTGGTTTAATTTGTTAATGCTTTACCACCAGGGTATCTTTCGTATGGGCATATTTTCTAAATAAAATATGGGTAGGAATCAAGAGACAGTAAACAGTTGAAATGTTCCTTTTTCTTCCAATTCAGTTAAAGGATAATGCTATCTCTAAAAATAGTATTTTCTCAGTTCAAAATCTTTATTTTATGAAATAAATATTGTGTTCTGAATGCTCGGGTATGGGTGGTTTTTGTGCACTCATTTATTCAACAAATGTTTGTTGAGTGTCCCCTATAAAGTAGGTATCAGGTGTATAATAGCTCCTGTCTTCGTCCATTGAGGTTGCTAGAAAAAAATACTGTAAACTCAGTAGCTTTTAAACAACAGAAACGTATTCTTTACAGTTGTGGAGACTGGGCAGTCCAAGAGGAAAGTGCCACCAGATTTGGGGTTTGGTGAGGGCCTACTCATAGATGGCACCTTCTTGCTGTTTTCTCACCTGGTAGAGAGTTAGGGGTTCTCTCTAGAGTCTCTTTTATTGTAGCAGGACCAGCCGCAAATAAAACTCCTCAGACACCGAGTTAAAGAAGGAAGGGGTTTATTCGGCTGGGGGCATTGGCAAGACTCCTGTCTCAAGAGCCGAGCTCCCTGAGCGAGCAATTCCTGGCCCTTTTAAGGGCTCATAACTCTAAGTGGGTGCGCGTGAGAGGGTCGTGATCGATTGAGCAAGCAGTGGGTACATGACTGGGGGCTGCATGCACCGGTAATTAGATCAGAACAAAACAGAATGGGGATTTTCACAGTGCTTTTCTATACAGTGGCTGTAATCTGTAGATAACATAACCGATTAAGTCAGGGGTCGATCTTTAACTACCAGGCCCAGGGTGTGGCGGCAGGCTGTCTACTTGTGGATTTCATTTCTGCCTTTTAGTTTTTACTTTTTCTTCTTTGGAGGCAGAAATTGGGCATAAGACAATATGAGGGGTGGTCTCCTCCCTTATTACAAGGGCACTAACGTCATTCATGAGGGCTCCAACCTCATAACCTAATCACCTCCCAGTGCCCTACCTCCTAATACTATTACCTTGGAAGTTAGGATTTCAGCAATTGAGTTTTGGGAGGACATAAATATTCAGTCCATTGCAGTTCCCATCAAAACACATACTACGGAGGCTGAGGTGGGAGAATCACTTGAACCCAGGAGGCAAAGGTTGCAGTGAGCCGAGATCGTGCCATTGCACTCCTGCCCGGGCCACAAGAGTGAAACTCCCATCTCAGAAAACAAAAACAAAAACAAACACATACTATGTACTGATTACATACATTAGATGATTTAATTCTCACATTGTTACAAGTGTAGCATAATACTTTTTATATTTGAGAAAAGTGAGGCTCAAAGAGACTTATTAACTTTCTCAAGTTCTCATGCTTTGATTTAATGGAGCCAAATTTAAAACTCAAATTTGAGTCCAAAGTCCATAATTTTTTCATGATGCCAAAGTGCTTCACAAATGACCGCAAAGATAGATCTTTGACTGTGCTAGGACCCAGACCTTGTGAAAGGAGCTTATGGTCTTAGGGTAGGCAGCTGGAATATAATTTTAATAGAACTTAGCTTGATGGCTTTGAAACCACAGGCATTGATGTCTTTAGGCCTCAGTTTTCTCATCTATAAAATCGGGATACTAATTAGCCTACTGCCATGTGATAGATATAGATTAAATAAAATATTAGGTAAAATTTGTATTTCAGAACTCAATAGTAGCAAGCATTCAGTAAATGTCAGCTATTATTCTGATCTGTGATAGATGGGGACTCCCACAGTATTTTATGCAAGAATGCCCATCCCAACCTGTTATGTGTACATGTTTGGAGGAGGAAATATTTTTAATTCTTTTTTTTTTTTTTTGAGATGAAGTCTAGCTCTGTCACCCAGGCTGGAGCGCAGTGGTGCAATCTTGGCTCACTGCAACGTCCCCTTCCCAGGTTCAAGCAATTCTCCTGCCTCAGCCTCAGCCTCCTGAGTAGCTGAGATTATAGGTGTGTGCCACCATGCCCAGCTAATTTTTGTATTTTTAGTACAGATGGAGTTTCACCGTATTGGCCAGGCTGGTCTCAAATGTCTGACCTCCAGTGATCTGCTTGCCTTGGCCCACCAAAGTGCTGGGATTACAGGTGTGAGTCACTGTGCCTGGCCTTAATTCTTTGTATAGCTTCTCTCCTGAAATGTCTGTGTTTTCTTATGGCTTGATATTCTGGGTATGATTTTAACAGGCTATAAACTCAGATAGAAAAATTGATATTTTTTACATCAAATTTAAAATTTTCAATAAATAGATTTATTTTCCTCGTAAGCCTCAATTTTCCCCTGATGGCAGAAAACTTGATTCACTCATTTCTAGGTAATACTCAGACATATTCATTGATGTCTTGGTTTAATCAGGATCTTGGCAAATCTTAGTCTTTCAGGGTTTCTTCCTTCCTCCAGTCCTCCTCTGTGGTCCAAGGATGCCAAGGTCTTGGCTCTTGATCCTTGAAAAGTCTTTCCTGTCAAAGTGATTGTCTTTGCCATGCATTTGTGAACATCTACTTGATAAATTCAAGTGTTAAGCCTTGAATCTTTTTCTTACTTTCTACTTCTGAGGTTAAAACCCCTACCCATGGATATGAACATAGAAGGCCCTCCCTGCTACCTAAATAGGGGGAAAGAAGAACAGGAAGTCTGGAGCAAAAATAAAACCTCAGTTACTATGTCAAAATATTATCCTACTATATAAGACCAGAAACCTTCTCAAATTAATTCGAGTTTAGGAAAAAAAAAAAGGAGAATACAGGGATTTCATGGATTTCAATCTCAAGAAGCAAGGCAAGCTGGCCTTCTTGGAATACAAACACCAGGAAACTCAAGGTCCTAGCTCTCTCTTCGTATCCCAGGACTTTATCATTTCTCTCATCTGCTTTTTTCTATGAGTTGGCTTCATTCTTCAGTCTCTCAATCTGCTTTCTTTGTTTAATTATCTTATATATGGCTCCAAAACAATGGCTCCAACAACTGTTCATGTGACTTTTCTGCTCAAGTCCTGTAGCTGGCTTCAGTTGTCTCTGGGTTTCTTAATACAAAACTATCACCAGAGAGAATCTGGCTGGTTGGGCTCATCTGTTACAGCCAGCCCTGACAGGCTGCTGAGCAGTCCATGGCTTAATGGCCTTTGGGTCAGTTATCTATTTCTAGGCCAATCAGCTATTGCTGTAGCAGATGTCCTAAAACACATTGTTAATAATTTTTTTCATTATAGAAGAAAGGGTGTTAAAGACATTGCATGCTAAAAGTAAAAAGGAAAGTGAATTATTTGATAAAAAAACTGCTCTCATCCAAGACTTCAGAGGAAACTACCTTTGACTGCCCCAGTAGCCATTCTAGAAGTTTCCAAGAAATTTAATGGCAGCACGAAACTATTTATCCATATAATTTCCATCTGCCAGTGTTTTCTAGTGTTGGATTTTCTACCAAGGGGAGGGTGGTATATATGTAAACCTATTTAATATTTTATTACATAGCCCCTCTTAGAGATAAGGAGATGAATTTCTTTTTCTTTTAGGTAATATTTTCTGTGCAAATATATTAGCTGGGTGTCCTGGAGGAGCTGTGAGACCTGTGAGTTGTCCTGATATATCACTGGAGGATAAGAGGGGAGACATCAAAGGTAGATATGCAGAGGCCAAGAGACTCTCAGTCTACTATAAAGTTTTATTTCATGTTGACTCAGCCTGAAAGAAAGGGCTCTCAAAGACTTTTCATGGTTGTATTTTGGACCTTTAGAAAAGTATATTTAACAGAGGTTTCTGTTATTCAGGAAGTAACTTAAAAGAAAGAATAACTGATTTATGTGAAGTGAAAAGAAAATAAGGTTTCTAGAAAAAGTTATCTCTAAATTTTTATGACTCCTTATTGAGTAGCATTTGTGATAATTCTTTTTGTTGTTTTAAATGTAAACTTTGTGAGATTTGCACTTAATGAAGAAGATTCTCTAAACGAAGAAATTTCTCTAAAATTCCAACCAGTTGCAAATAAAGCAGAATAAGACTCAGGAAAGAAAGAAAGGAAAGGAAATGAAATTAGATTCTGGTGAATTTTATCTTTGCTACTTTTTAAGGTAATTGAATTAACAGAGCTAACCAAGTGTGCAAATGGATTAAATCTCAAAACAGGGTTCTTCAAATGCTGGGTACACATTTTCTTATACTGGAACATCTGGGAATCTTCCAGAGTGGCTACACTTAAAATCTTGATGGCCAATTGTATCAGGACAGAAGGAGAAAAAGAAAAACCCGTAGGGACAGACATATATTGGCTATAAGCAGTCAAATCATCTTCAACTTAATTCTCATAATTTCACTAAAGTTATTTCCTATTTGTATGATTTCTTGACTATTAATTGAAATACCTAAGGAGGACTGCCAAAATCAGAAAAGAAATGTTGTGGGCATGAAAAAAGCCATGGAAAACCTGAAAACCAAACACTGCCTTAAACATAAGAGCACATGCCAAGATCAGACGCAAAGTTGGTCAAATTTGTTTTGGGGAAGGAAGCTGTTTGAACATATTTTCTGTGCTTTAGAATCAATTCTTTCCTTTTTTATCATTGCATTTCCCATCTGTAAAAATGATTATAGAAATATATTTGCAAGATGGCCACAATCTGCCATCTGCGTATAATCTCTACATGTCGATAACATACACCAAAACTATGCAAGCCTTAAACAGAGTGACGACTCTATCATCTGTTAGAAAGCATGGTACTGCACAAGGATGTACCACTTGGAGTTGGAATGACGGTTCAAGTAAGTAAAGAAATTGAGCAAAATGAGACACCTGACTTTGTGATATAAAATATGCAGACATAGAAGTTGTACAATCTGGAATATTTTAAAACCTAATTGAGATTTGAGTCTGTGGTATCTTTGTTTGACAGGAAAATCTTTAATGTGTGTGCCTACGCTTCTATAAAGGAAACATTTACTGAAAAAGTAAACTTTTCCTTCCAAAAGAGGAAAAATTCTTTTTACTGTTTTAAATGTAAATATGGTTGGCAGAGAAAATTAAATGAACAACAGCAAAAATTACAATTAGCCACTCCATGGGAAGTGGTAGTTGCAGACACAGTCAGGTGATTCTTTTGCTACAAGGTAGCTTCTGGAAGGTAACCTGAGGTATAAGTAGAAGGATCTTTGTATTATTTTGCTTTATTTTGTTTTATTAATAGAAAAGTCTTCAATAAGTATTGTTTCCTAATACCATAAAGCCTACTTAGCCCAAAAGAAAAATTCAGCTAAAAAATATTACATCTTTCTTTTTGGGTAGGAAAAGCAATCAAAACCCACAAGATTCTAAGATGTCATAGGAGTATTAGCAAAGGAAATGCTAAGGTTGGTCATAAGTGGCACAAGCAGAAATAGTCTTTAAAACTAATGACACCTGAAATGTCACTGGTGACAAGCAGAATTCCATGGTCTGGGGAGGAGCAAATTAGACTGGGGTCTAGGTGAATGGGTTTCACAGTGTGGTCCCCAAGCCAGAAACTAAAAATATGTATTATTAAACTATACTTATTATTGCTTAAATTTTATATGTAATTATCATGTTGTATTTAACTGTTTATGTAACTATTATGCTGAACAAATAGAATTCAAAGGTGTGGAACTTCAAGTCTATTCTTTATCACAAATACCTGCTGCAAACCCTCTTACCTTTCTTCTTGTCCCTGGATAAGAACTTGAGTGGGTCACATAGTTTTCTCAGTTACTTTTAGACATAATAGCAGTCCCATTTAATGTAATACTCTGACTTCTGTTTGTTAGTTCAGACTTATTTCAGGCAGAAATCTGCAGCAGGGAAGGGGTTGGGATGTCTGGCCACCCTTCTCTGTTTCCATGGCACCAGTTCTTCCCTCTAGTCCCTTGCCACATTTCTAATTCTTTCACCCCATCCAACCTTTACCACAGTATCCCCACCCACTGGGGCAGGCTGGCAAGGAAGTGAAGACAAAAAAGAAACAAAGGTCTTGCTAGAGTAGTTCTGTTGTGGTCTAACGTTGATGCTTTCTGACCACAGTGGATCATTAGAGCTGAACACTAAACTGCACCATTTCCTCAAGGGTGATACATCCTCCAACTAACCTTTCTGTATCCTCTACTTCCTACCTCCCTGCCCTAGTGTAGACCCATAGCTTCCTACTGCTTTGGTCTCCTCATCCTGTCAGGCTTCCCTCTTGGGAAGGGTTTTCCATATAGCTTTCACCTGGCTGCCTTCTGTGGCAGCCACCTGGCCAGCAGGAGCTCATACATTCTTCCCACATCAATCCATGCCCCAGCGCTGCCCACTGTCCTCACTCTGCCATCATAAGCAATTCCTGATATATCTACCTTTGTTTTTTTCAGTGCAAGTCAACCACCAGTCTCCTGTGTGTCCTCAAATTCCAGGAGACACGTAGCAAGCTTGAATTCAGCCCCTTCAAAAGTATTCTCATTAGACTTGAGGTGAAAAGAAAGCACTTCCCTACCAACACCCCTGAAGGGAAGGGGAAGGAAAATGCCACAGGCCTCCAACAACTTTCCACAAAGATACTTTCTCATTCTCTTTCTTCAACCTCAACTCTTTTACATCCTTTAGGAAGGTGTTGGATTAAGGGCGCAGAACCCAGTTTTTCTATTTTCTTTGAAAATCCTGCATGAATAACTTTTAATTACTCTTTTGATGAGATGGTTGGATGGTTGGATGGTTGGAGACCCTCATCCCAGTGTTTTCCCCTCACTCATTGTAAACTATGGAAAGCATTCAGCTTCTTGAGCTTTACTTGTAAAATGGGCAATCTCATATGTCCAGCTCAAATTCAATACAGTAAATAAATAAAGAGATTGTTAAAACATGAAGTGCAAAATTATATCATTTGCCTTATATATAAAATAAGGTGAATTCATAAGCAAAAAAAAGAAAAAAATTGCCCAGGCATAGTGGCTCATGCCTGTAATCTCAGCACTTTGGGAGGCCGAGGTAGGAGGATCACTTGAGCCCAGGAGTTCAAGACCATAATAATGCATCAGCAATAAATCTAGACATCTCAGTGAGTACAGCTTTTCTACATACATACAGATAGGAGATGTTTTCTAGACAAATCACTGCTGTTTAGAGGAAATTCAAGCATAAAGTTGGCACAAACAGAATAGCTCTCTGTCAGGTTAACTTGACATACACAGCCTTGGGGGTATATGACTTTGTGCATTGAACTTTCAAACAAACTGAAGGTTGAAACAACAGCACCATTTTTCATATGCCTAATTAGGAATTTTGTATATCATCCAATGAGCAATTGTAAGCTTCCACTTGGGAAAGCTGCCTGCCTCCAATGGTTGCATTTGATAGCGCCATATCTTTGTATGTGCAACAGTGTTCATTTGAGCAAATATTTATATATTTATTAAATGTTTCTCTCATAGTTATATATAAATTAGTGGGAAAAACTAACAAAACGTGTTTGATTTTATAGAACTCCCATTCAAACTTGCTTAGAAGAAGGGGTTCAATACAAGGCACAGAATTATCCCACAGTACACAAGCACCAAGGCCTATCCTCAGCAGCATCTGGAACTAAGAAATTTATCAGGATCCCATTCATTCAACAATTTATTCAACAAATATTTATTGAATGCTTCTGACAAGCACTAAGAAATTGCAGTGAACGGGCCAGGCATGATGGCTGTCATCTGTAATCCCAGCACTCTGGAAGCCTGAGCCTGTTGGGTCACCTGAGGTCAGGAGTTCAAGACCAGTCTGGTCAACATGGTGAAACCCCGTCTCTATTAAAAATACAAAAATTAGCCATGTGTGGTGGTGGGTGCCTGTAATCCCAGCTACTCAGGAGGCTGAGGCAGGAGATCAC
Organism: Pongo abelii; assembly: GCF_028885655.2. Taxonomy (NCBI): domain Eukaryota; kingdom Metazoa; phylum Chordata; class Mammalia; order Primates; family Hominidae; genus Pongo; species Pongo abelii. Next base: position 121,610,391 of record NC_071988.2, on the reverse strand, counting down.
TTGAACCCGGGAGGCAGAGGTTGCAGTGAACCAAGATCGCACCATTGCACTCCAGCCTGGGTGACAAGAGTGAAACTCCGTCAAAAAAAAAAAAAAAATCCAGAAAGAAATAAAGAAGGCTTTGTATAATGCAATGAATGACACCCTTAACAACATCTTGATTAGAGAAGAAATTGCAGTAAGCAAGCCAGACAAGCACCCTGTCTTTGTAGAGCTTACATTCTAGTGAGAAAGACCATGGGAAAGAACAAATTAGAACCATTGTGATTCAGGTTATGATGGAAATAAACAGCATGAGGAGACTGAATATAACTGGAGAATAACCTTGTACAGTGAGTGGTCAGGCAAGGCCTCTCTGAGAAGGGGAGGTTAGAACTGAGATGCAGGGAGAAGAATGAATCCCATGTACAGAGAGCTGGGAGAAAGGCATTCCAGGTATTGAGAATAAAAACGCAAATGACTGGAAGAAAGCAAGAGTTCAACTTGTTCCAAACACAGAAAAAGGACAGAGAGCAAAGGGGAGAAAAGCATGAGGTGGGGTTAGGGAAGTGAATGAGATTGAAGAGCTCTCATTAGATTTATTTTGGTTGAGAAGAACAAAAACTTATCTGAACAAGCAAGAGGGAATTTTATACAGAGTGGAATCTTGGAGCAACCTCAGAACAAGGGCAAAGAACAGACTAGCCTCCAGGATCCAGAACTGGGAAGCCATAAGGAACAAAGATTACTCTCTGTCAGCTTCTTGGGGTCATTGTGACCTCCCTGTACACCTGCTTCAAGTTCTCCTAGCAGCCAGGCGTCTTCTGCCTGGAGTTTGCATGTGGCCAACATGGCCACACCATGCTCAGATTAATTTGCCGTGCTGAACACCAGTTGCAACTTCTTTCTATTTGCACATCCGATTGACTAGCTCATCACCTTGAGCCAGTCCACACCTATAGCAGTTCACTGGCCAGCCTACACAAACAGCTTTCTGGGACATGGTGCCTGTTTCTCCTCCAATTACACTTGACCTGTAGAACAGTGTCACTCAACATAGAACATGACAGTAAACTGTAGAGATTTTACAGAAAAAATTTCCCCTGAAGATTGTGTGGATTAGTGGGTGTCCTGAAATACATATGATACATTAACTAGTATTTGCTTCTTTGATAGGCATGTTGTATGATTTACAGAATATGCTTAGTTTTGTGATTGATTTTTTTCCTTTAGATGGTCATTTTTTTCCGATGAATTTTCTTGGGAAGTATCTGCTCAACTACAGGATTCTACTTACAGCTGAAATATGTCCACCGCCAATTCCTTCCTTCAGACAATTTTGTCATCGTCCAAAACTTCTAAGAACTAGCCTCAAAACATGTAGTTTACTAAAAAAAAATCCATTAAACCTGAGATCTTCCGTGGAGACCCACAGAGCAGCTTTGCAAATGTGTGGCAGACATGAGGGCTCCCTTAAGCTCTGGCTATTTGTTACTTTAATGGAAAAGCCCTTTGAAGTGGATCAAAATGTGACTTGTCAGTGGAAGGATGATAAAACCCTTATGCTGGCAAAATATCAAAAACCAGGGCCTGAAATTGACTTCTTCATGTGAAATTTCTGTTTTATTTTCACTGTAGGGCAAAAAATACTTGGAGATTACTCGTCAAGCCTGTGTGCTCTCATCAGCTCCTTCTCTTCCCAACCTGACCAAGAGTGCCTCTTATGGTCCTCTAGAAGAGCTGGCTAAGAAGACAGCTGCTTCCTCAAGGGAGGATGCCATCACCTCTGTGAGTCAGTCAATCAGTCTAGATATTATCCTGGCCCAGATTTTCTGCTGGACCACACAGAAAGCAAGTAGTAGGGGTTGCAACTCACCTCCTGCATTTCTCTGAACCCTTTGCATATCAAACACCTCCTGCTGGTATTCCTAGAAACCACCTATTTAATAGGCAAGCAAAGCACAATTGTCAGCTTGATTAAAGTACATAATGGAAATAATCATAGTGTTTGTAGTGCTTGATATCTGCATGGAGCTTTATGGAGCATTTTTACAGGCATTATTATTGTTATAATGGACACCGTTTAATTCAGCAGTTGCTCTATGACAGTCATCATGTTAAGTGGTTTATACATATAATTTCATTTAAGGATTTGGTATCCACAGTGAGTTGTGAGATATGGGAATGAGTCTTATTATCTCATCTATTTAATGTGGAAATTCAGGTTCAGAGAGGATTTATGAATTGCTCAAAGTAACAGAATCAGTCCAAAATGAATAATTCCTTGCCATTTATTCATCCATTTAAAACTTCTTTTATCAAACACTTATGAATTCCTACGATGTACTAAGCATGTGCTCAGTGCCAAGGCTACTGAGATAGGCCAGATTTTGTTCAGGAACTACATCCTGGTTCATTAGGTTTTCTTAAGAAATATTTAATGAGCACATAAAATATCAGAACCCCTGGAAATAACAATGAATAAGACAGTCTCTCTCCCTTGAAAAGCTAAGGAAAGTGGTTCTGAAATCATTGTACATAAAAATACCTGGGGGGCTTATTTAAAATGCAGATTACTGAATCCAACTCCCAGAGCATATTTTAAACCAGTACACCAGATGATTTCCATATGGTTCTCTACAGACCACACCTAGAGAAGCCTGCGTGGATGAAACTAAGGAAGTGGCAATCTGAGTAGGGTGGGGAAGATGCTGCAAGCGGGTAAGTACCCAGGTGCTGGGTGCTGACTGAGCAGGGGTCCTCCCAGCTCTGTGTGAACTGGTAAGGTAAGGTAAACTGAAGACTGAGGGATAGGTAGGAATTTTCCACACCTAGGTGCGAGGTGGGGGTGGTACTGGAGTTAAAACCTGGCCAATTCAAGCTCTATCCCATTCCATGGCAGAATGAGTCCAGAGGAGCATTAAGGAGTTTTCTCTTCAGGAGACTGACTCACATAGAAAAAGGCTTTTGGAATAGGCACAACTACGTCCAACTAGCAACTCTACCATAAACTTCCTATGTGACTTGAGGCAATCTACTTAAATTCTAAGATCCTTAGTTTTATTATCTGTTAAATCTTTTAGGAGATTTCTACAAGAATTAGAAATACAATGGGCATTCAATAAATGACAGCTATTATTAATATTATTCCCTTAGAAATTGAACTATTTTGCCCTGATAAAAACAATTTTAAACAGTTTTAATATTCCCCCATTTTGCCATAAAATAGATAATGTAATAATGATAAGTCTGGACTTGTAATTCATCAATAAGACCTCACAAAAGACTAGAGTAATTTTCCCGCATTTGGTAGCCAAATGTTTTTATTAATTGTCATATGGTGTTAAGTTAAACAAATTTGACCTGAGAATGCCTAGTACCTTAAGTTCCTACAAAACAAACTGCTACCTAACTTAGCACCTAAACAAACTGGAAGTCTAACTCAGGTATTATCACAAGTAACAAGAGACTGAATCTCAGCCAATCACAGTAGCTGAGCTTCAGCCAGTCATAGGCTACCAGCACATCAGACCATGTCCAAATAAGGCAAGCACCCAGCTGCAGCTTAGCAAGCTGTTTGGGTACCTTCTTTTTCTTTCTATAAATGTTCCCTGACTTCCTTGCTGAGCAGAGTTCTCTGAACTTAGGGTTCTCGGTGCTGCCCAATTTGAGAATTGTTCTTTGCTCAGTTAAACTCTGCTAAATTTAATTGCTTTAAAGTTTTAACAGTAGAGCAAGTTAGGAATTTCACTTCCAAGAATTTTCAGCATACAGTGTAGATATGCACCACTGTCTGTGAATGAGAATAATTAAAGCTTTGTTTGAATATAAAAACTGGAAACTACCTAAATGTCAATCAATACAGTTAAATATATTATGTTACATCCATACGGAATGGAAGCAAATACTAAATAGCTGTTAAAAATGATAGGTAGAGTTATGGTTCCAACATAGAAAACTATTTGGAATATATTAAAAACTGTTTCAGAAGAGTAGTTAAAATTTGATCCTACTTGTGCAAAGGAATAAGTTTAGATCTATTGAGCAGAAACAACTAACTTTTCCTTAAATGATCTTCCCTTCTTTTTCCAAGCACACAAAGAGAAGACTACATTCCCCAGCTAATGTTTATTGTTCTTACTTTGTGGTAGGAGCTGTTCAAGAGGCTTTAGATGTATTATATCATTTAATCAGCACAACAGCCCTACAAAGAACAAATTCTTATTATCTGCACTTTACAGATGAGGAATCTAAGGCACAGAAATCTTCAATAGTTTGCCCAAGGTCAAACGTAAATGGTGTTTTGAGATCATGGAGTTCTAGCCAATTAAATGTGGAGTGGATGTGTGGTGCTCTAACCCCCAAAATCTAGCTCATAAAAATTCTCCCCCATGTTCTCCTCCACAGCCCCTCTCAGCTGACCAAAATAGAGATCACTATTCCAAAAACTTGGAATCCATCTCTTAAAGATGATATAGTGCCTCTGTCTTCCTGAATTCCTGCTTGACTGTTCACGGCCCAATCATGTTACATTCACAAGAAATAAATTTATATAATTCGGAGCTATTAAATAGTTGGGGTCTATTTGTTACAGGTGTTGAGTTATATTGGCTAACAAACATGTATGTGTTGCCAGGGACTAAATGAAAACGAATATGTACATGTTGCCAGGAACCAGATAAACTTTTGTCTGTTTTGTTCTCTTTGCTGTAATTCCAATACCACGAGTACTGCCTGGTAATTAGTAGGCACTCTGTAAATGTTTGTTGAATGAATAAATAGGCTTTAAAATGTCTGGAAATGTGTGTGTGTGTGTGTGTGTGTAGATATATATATACATATATACACGTATGTATATGCATGTATATATGTGTATATATATACATATGTGTATATATATGTGTATATATATACATTTTTGAGAACGACTAACTCTGGGAAGTAGAAATAGGGGTGGGGAAATAGGAGATACTTTTTTCTCCACAACCTTCTACAGAGTTTAATTTTACAAACCAGTATATATTAACTTTATAATAAAATTTCTTTAAAACCACATTAAGGATGATAGACACATACTCTGACTCTCAGGGAATGACATCACAGAGGGGAACAACCCTGCTTTTGGTTGCTTAGAAGGAGACAGAATCTAGAGCTGACTGGATAACTCTTCTGACCCACTCACAGTTTTTAGGCTCTGGAGGAAATGCTGTCATGACTGTCATTTTTTGTCAAAATCCATCTAGGTGGCATAATTGGCAGAAGTGTCTGTCACTCCAGCTGTGTCCCTATGTACATAGATTGAAAATGATCACCTCCAGTGAAATATTGGCACAAATTTCAGCATCTCTTCTGCCACTCTGTGGAAGAACACAGTCTAAAAGTGAAACCTGTAGATGCCTATTATATGAAGCTTAGCATCAAAGGAAAGATCACCAAGACAACTGACATTTTATTTTTTTCATATTTCTAGGGTCACATCTTCTTGATGTCGGCATAATTGTTTGAAAACTGAGAAATCCAATGTGGTTTCCTACGTGGTGCCAAGTATCTCATATTGGCTTTTTTTTTTTTCTGGATTGGTAAATATTTTGGTGAAATGTAGACACAACTGATCTGATAGTAACATTTGCTCCATGAAAGTACGAAATTTGGTTTATTTTCGTAACTTTCACATTAAGACAAGCACTGGAATATGAATCAGAAGACTACATTCCTGCCACTTACAAATTGTGCAACCTTGGGATAGGAGTGTTTTTAAATCTCTGCTTAGTCTTCTCCACAGCTGTAAAGATGTGACAGTGAGCAAATAGCAAGAAAGCTCTTTGAAAAGTAAAAAAGGGTTATAAAAATGAAAGCATTATTAAATACCATCAGCTTGATCGAAAATTAAAAATAACGTGTTATCTCTTTTGTATTGTAATAATAATATCCTAAGTTAGACTTTAAGCTCTATAAAAAAGGTCAATACTGAACTGGCTCACCATTGCTATCTCCAAACCCAGCACAGTGTCTGACATGTACAGGCTGTATCAGTCAGGGATCAACCAGAGAAGAACTACTACTATGACTAATGTAAAATAAAGTAGCTAGATCTTTCCTCTGCATCTGATGTGGGGCCTGAGATTGCAATATGCAAGTTGGAACACTAGTTGGGAAGAACAGCTGGATGCAAAGTGGGAGAGAGCAAGGATAGACTGGAACCAATATCTGCCTCTCACTACCTCCAACCTCGACAACACAGGTAACCTGCAAGAGAAGCTAATCTCCATTGACATAGAGCTAGGAAACAGAGTGGCCAGAGCAGACAATCCAGCAAGAACTGGAGAAGCTGCGGACCCAGGTGCCATCCACCTGACCACCCAGGTAGGCCAAGCAGATCAGTGACAGCATGCACAGGCTGCTGTCATGACTGGCACCATGCACCAAATCTCAGAGCATACAGAAATGGCTGTGCTTCTTTTCTGTTTCCCAAATCTTATGAAAATTTCTCTTGTGGACAACCCTTACCCTGAAACATACAGGAAAGTGAAGTCTGGAAAACATACTTCCAGTTTAGTGAAGCTGACATAATACAAAGCCACACGTAGGCACTTAATATGTTCTTCTTACGTAAATATATTTCAACATACAAATACAAATATTTTAAAGTAAAAATGAATATGTGTGAGATTTATATGGATATGTGGAAGATGACACATTGTATAGTCATCACCAAGACTGGAGGCTGACCACCTGAGGCAGGGCACCTGCTGCTCTGTTGTCCTGTTGGCATCTTCTGAAGTATGACCAGAGTGAAGACTCATTATCAAAGGTGGTCATCCGTTGACAAAACAGAGGCATAAGAACATTTGGTAAGTTTCAAAATACCCTCAAAACTAAAAGTAGAGGAGAAAATACAATGAGGTTTCTACTTACCATCTCAGCAGGGGAGTCAGTCTCCACAGGCCTGGGTGTAAAGCACTCTATCATTTCCCATGTCTTACAACTTCCATCATGTTGTTAATTTTTTTCCTATTTTCCTGAGAACTTAAAATGAAAAACAATGGAATTTAGCTTTATTTGAGGTTCAGGAAAAAAAGGAAGCTTGGGAGCAATCAAGTAATCAACTTTTCATTCAATCTAATATCTTTTACTCTTCCCTATCATTACATTATTTTTTAGACTTATATACAGTTCATGGAGATTTCCTTATTCCTTTAGGTCTTGACATAACTTTTCAATCCATGATGGGTAATCAATCAAGAAACCTAATTACATACAAAATATGAAATAAATATATTCCATTAGCCCATAGAATAGGTCACCATCATAAATAAATTATGGGCTGGATGTGACAGCTTACACTTGTAATCCCAACAGTTTGGGAGATTGAAGTGGGAAGATCACTTGAGGCCAGGAATTCAAGAGCAACCTGGGAACCTTAGTGAGACCTTATCTCTATAAAAAGAATTTTAAAATTAGCCAGACTTGGTGGTGAACTCTTGTAGTTCCAGCTACTCTGGAGGCTGGGGCGGGAGGATTGCTTGAGACCAGGAACTGGAGGCTGCAGTGAGCTATGACTGTGCCACTTCACCCCAGCCTAGGCCACAAACTGAGTCCCTGACTCCATTTTTTAAAAAATGAAATAAAATTCTGTACTTTAAACATTCCTAATATTTTGACCACAATTAATTGATTTTGTTAACAAGAAGATGCTTTTAACTTACTGTATATATGAAAATGGAATTTGACTGAAAATGTCTTAAACAAATATTATTGGGTCTTTGTTATGTGCAGATATATGCTAAATGTTGTTATGTTATTTAATCCCACAATAGCCCTGTGAGATTGCTATTACTATTTCTGTTTTGTAGGTGAAAACTTCTGATAGACTGCGAATGATTTGCCCCAAAACACTGAACTCCCTAGTAGGCAAATCAGAATTTGTACCTATCTCTGACTCATTCTAACGTGTATGTTTCTTTCACTAAACCACATTGCTTTAGAGAAGAAATATTTTATAAATATTCAAGCATAATATGTTACATTTATCCATATAACACATTATTTTATTAAAATGCAATATACATGACTCTATTTTATATGAGAAACATTACAGTTTCCCAAATCAAGGCTTCCAAATTGCTTCTTCCCAAATTCTATATAAAACTGTATGTAGGATTCACATAACCTTCACTGGTGAGCAAGTATTTTTCCAAGACTGTTAGAGAGAATTGGCTTCTCTCCCTGTGGATGTGAGGTGTCTTTACCAAGGGGCCCTCTGTACACCTGTGGTTAACTGTGTGAAAATGACATTTCCCTCCTCTGTAAGTTGCATTTCATGTCAGCAGCAGGACATTCCGGGCAAGAGGGCTTTGGGATCACTCTGCCTTTTGCTTTGTTCCTGACGGCAACCAGGTTTGTGGTAATCCTTCAGAAATGTGGAGGCCATAGAGTTCCATTCTCTAGGGAAGCTATTCCCAGGAGGAGCTCAGACAGAGCCCCAGCAGCGCTCTCCACATGCCCATTATCTTCCTGCAGCCTTCAGCCTTCTACCTCCCCTACAGCCTAAGACATATCACAAAGCCTATCTTAAACAAAAAGAAATGATTAGACATTTGATTCTGGAATCCTTTTTACAAATGAGAGTTGCATTCAGAACCACAAATATGCTTTTTACCACAAGCTGGTCTTTCTGGTGAATTTAACACCATATCGTAATCAGAGTGGCCATATGCCAATGACTGAGGCATCTTTAGGTGTTACTGAGATGTCTGTAAGTTTCTTTCGTTTAGAAAGACGTTATCATATCCCAAGGAGGCTGTAAATGAACAGATTCATCTTAACTTCTGCAAGCTTTGACACAGTATCAGAAGCAGTTCCCTGTTTGAAAATGGGTTAAAGTCTCCCAAATCCGTAAGTCAAATTGATAGATTTTTCACTAAAAACCATTTGCTAATATTGGCCTTTTTCTCAGACCAGTCCACAGTTCTGATCTAAAGTGTAAGTAAGAACACTCCATTAGGTTCTGTAACAAAATTCATTTGGCATTCCAAGCTAGGCTTGAGAGCACACCTCCACCTACAAATACAGCCCTGGCAGGGAGAGCTGGTCCTCCCAATCCCCAAAACTGCTGCAGGGCAAGTGGATTTACCCCATTTTCAGGTTGTGCTTCCTAGTGTGTGTTAAGGCTATCAGAGAGTTAGGAGACAGGGAACTCAGGTGGGCTAGGACAGAAAGATGGGATTATGTATACACAAAGCAAGAGAGCAGAAGCCAGGAAAAGATTGAGGGTAATGGTCTTCATTCAGCGACAGTATGGAATTTACCCTCCCTTCTTCTCGTGGCTGGTCTTCCCCTCTCCCATGGTTTTGATGTGACCAGCTTTAGAGTAATAATACAGGAACACTAGGATGAGAAAGAAATGGCAGCCACAGGACAAAGTCTAGGGACCCAGCAAGTGCTAGATCAGTCATCCGAAGTGTTAATATATATAAGAATTACCTAGGATGCTGATAGAAACTGCAGATGAGGCCTGGAGTGGCAGCTCATGCCTATAATCACAGCACTTTGAGAGGCCTAGGCAGGAGGATTGCTTAAGCCCAGGAGTTTAAGGCTGCAGTGAGCCAAGGTCATGCCACTACATACCAGCCTAGGTGACAGAGCGTGACTCTTTCTCTAAAAAAAACAAAAATAAACCAAAACAGGTGGAGTCCAAAGTCCGAGTCATTAGCTCTGAATCTCAGGTAGCCCAGGAGATTCTGAAGCAGACTACAGTTTGAGAAACAACTATTATAAAAGTCAAAAAGGGAAGAAATAAACTAGCCTTTATCAAATGCCTGTGCTTGATATTTAGAACACACAACATGAGGGATATAAATGAAATGCAACTTTACTTTCATTGCCCACTTTCCCTCTAAGATTTGTTTAATGAGAAAGGCTTTCCTCTGTTTCAAATGGGGGAGGGCAGTTGATTTTTCTCATTCCCAGGAAGCTTTCCCCACTGCACCTCTACCAATTTGTGAACACCAACTTGGGTTTTCCATACTCCTCAGACCCCAATGCATATTCAGATCACTTGGAGATCTTGTTAAAATGCAGATGATTCAATAGATCTGGGTGGGGCCTGAGTTTCAGCATTTCTAACAAGCCCTAAAGTGATGCTCTTACTACTGGTCCTGGGACCACACTTTGAGCAGCAAGAGGGTCTGCTCATCTCCTCTCTCTTTGAACAGAGAGAGGAGATGAAAGAGTGTAAGAAATGTGTGACTTGGACTAGTATGATCATGAGTTGTCTTTGGGCCTTCTGGACCTGGCAGGTGTTTAAAGAAAACTATCTTGTGGGGGCTCTCCTGGGCTTTTCAAAGATTTGTATCATTGGGGCCCTCTGTCCTGCAGTTACTCTGACTAAGCTTGTGAGTCTCTCTTCTGGTTTATTATTTGATTTTCCTTCACCAACCCTTGAGAACCTCAGAACTTGGTTTCTTGCTGCTGGGGTCTCTTTGGCTCTCTGGATGCTCATACTGGTCACAACTAAAAACTTCTCTCTCTCTCTCTCTCAATGCCCATGGTCCATGAAAAACTCTAGCACTACCTTTTCTTTGATAAACCTTGGGAATGCAGGCTAATCCCTCAGCAACAGAAACTTGCCTGGCTATGCCACCAAAGAAAGCAGTTAGCCAGTCCATCTTCGTCCACTCAACTCCCAGAGGCAGGGGGCACAGGCAGAGCTCTCTGAGTCATCCACTTGAAATCTCTTTTTCAAGTCTTGAAGTTAAGCTATAATCCCTATATATCCTCCCTTTCAGAGATTAGCAAAGAGATAGGGCTCAGAACACAGCTTTCTCCAAAGATTCCTGCTTCAATTAATTGCTATGTTATTTGGTGACAGATAAATGACGATGCTTTTTTTTTTTAAGCAAGGGGATAGCCAAATTGAAGATGGTGATTATCTCTGATTGGGCCACAGGTTAAGCTTCAATAGTTTTGTAAATATTCTAGTTCTCACTTGGGGAGTTCACATAAGTGCTTGTTTTACTATCATGCATTGTAACCTACATTTTTTTTCTCTTTTAATCATTACATGATAAAAAGGAATTTTAAGTAGATAAGTAAGTAAGTTAACCAATATGTACAAACCAACCTGACACTTAATGATGCAAACAGTGATTTATTATTGCTTGGATCGTGTCTGCTCTGTGTGGTGCACTCAGCCGGTGGAAGGGCTGAGTGTGTCTCCAGTTGTGGTGCTGGCTCTTAGCTGGGGCGTTTTGGTTCTCCCTCACACACCGTCTCTTTCTCCATGATTTCTCATCTTCAAGAGCTTTTCCTCATGACCTTCCTCTTCAGCAGGATGGCCTAGAGTTCCTTACAGCATCGAGGCCGAGATCCAAGACAGCAAAAGCAGACACTGCCAAGCCTTTTAATGGCAAGGCCCTGAAGCAGCAGAGCTTCACTTCTGCCACCTCCTATTGGTTAAAGCCTGTCACAAAGCCTGTCAAGATTCAGAAAAAGAAAGATAGAACCCACCTCCTGATAGAAAAAAGCTGCACATGCATAAAGAAAGGAGAGGATTTGACAGCTATCTTTGAAGAGTATCTGCCCCTTTAAGCCATGGGATATTTTCCCCATAAAAGAAAGGACTATGATCTGGATTGTAGAAACTGATCTATAGACATGAATCTGAACTTAAGAGAATTTGACTAATTCCACCTGTTCAAACTGTCATCACTCACACATATTTCTGTAAGTATTCGCTCTCACATGTTAGCATCAATAAAGATTTCATGAAAAATAAAGAAAAAATTCATTCAGAGAGTATGAAACGTGCAAAAACAGTTGTGCCATCAAATTATTTGTACCTAGCAAACTAAACATCCTCCGACAAAATAAATATTCGTAAGGAGGAATGCTTGACTACAAAACTATTTACAAATATGAAAGTTAAACAAGAGTTAATTCTAACCTATGTCAACTTAAGAAAGTGAAAACGTCTTCTGCCCTGGCTTTTCCATTTTACTACCCTGTAACTGTTAATGGAATCACTCTGTCCCCATCAGGGAAGCTCAGATTCTCTAAAGGTAGTAATGATTCTTCCTTTCTTCCTCTTATCAATTATTCCTTCATTGTATGTCTCACATTCACCCCTCCTCTTCAGCTCCTTATCCACAATATAGCTCAGATTTTCACAGCGTTAAAATAAAGGGACTACAGTTTCCTCCTATCTCTGAGTTCATGCCCACTCCCAGCCCAGTACACCTGAACAATGGCATTCCAAAAATACGTCTCATCTTCCCATGTTCCCACTCAAAAACTTCAGTGGCTCTTCACTCTCTCCACTGCCCTGGTCGAGCCTGGGAGGATGGTTTTCACATGCCATGAAGGGATTTTTTTTTCTTTTTTTTTTGTTTTTTTCAAAAACTAGATGCCTCTCTTTGGAACTTCTTACTAGATGGCTGCCTGTGCCTGCTCTTCTCCCCTCCCCCCAAAACACACTCACATGCACTCAAGAAAAGAGGATAATAATCACTGGTCAGAGTGTATCACACCCCCAGACGCTGGCCTAGGAAAAAAAAAAAGTTTAAGAACTACTGGACTATAAAATAATGTCCAAATTCCTTGTCAGGTACTTGAACTCATATCCAATCTATTTATCTTCTTTATATTTGTTTCCACCAAGCCTGACTGAAAACCTTTTACTACTAGAAACAGGATAAAAACAGTTAGGGAACTCGGTCCCCACTATCACGAAGTTTACAGCATAATGGGACAGAAAAACACAACATATTCAGAACATGAATGTAGAAAGCCAAGGTGCCAAAGGCAGCGAGGGAATGCAGGCTCATGGTTCCAGAGCAGAAAGGAGAGCTCTGGCCTCCTCAGTCATCCTGGATTAAGAAGAAGAGTTTCTCTGCTTGGGTGTCATGTAATAACTTCCTCTCTATGAAAATGTTATACAAGCAACTGTTTATTCTCTTATTCCTAGTCTCACCTCATGCCAAACAAGGGTGTGGGCTGAACAGCAGGCTCAGGATCCAAGACAACATAACAATTTTCTGACAGATCCTGAAAACAAGTAAGATATATTCTGGTAGATTTTGCTAACCACCCAAAGTGTCTAAAATGGGAAAGAAAACAAAATAAAACAAAAAAAGGAGAGACTGTGGGTATGTGTCATTCATTCATATTTTGTAAGTTGCCCTACTGTTTGTTTTGTCAGCTATTTTTAATAATAATAAGCAAAACAGAAAAACAGAGTCACAAATAGAAGATGCATATTTAGGGTCTCTAGCTAAGGAACAGGAGATGACAAAGTAAGAAACAGGGTCAGATTCTCCTGAAACCCAGAAAGGGTTGACTCATACAAGGGCCTCATTGTGTACCTCTCTGACTTCCACCAGAGGGAGCGTGTTCTGTGCGAGCGAGCACGTCTGCGTTTGCTGATTATCCTCACAGGACAGCAGGGACTGGAAGGTGAAAAGAACACAGGCAAAGCCAGCTTTGATCCTGGTTTCATCACTTTCTTGCAACATAAACCTCAGTTTCCTCAGTCAAGTGAAACTTTTTTTCCTCTGTGAAAATGAAAAGATTAAACTTCCCTTGCAGATAATTTGGTGAAAATTAAGAGATGATAAGTGTGAAGAGAATGGCTCACAGTGGACACTCAATAACTTGCAACTATTATTAATATTACTTTTGTTAACCCTAAGCCAAGGCCACCACTCTTTAACCCATAACCACATGCCCCAGTGAAAAAGCACAGTGAGACCACCAGCGTCAGCAAATCTTCCCAACAACTCAAGAAACCATCAAAACTCATGAGCTGTAGGAGGGTAGGCAAATACTAACTTCTTTAAGTTATTTCCTCATACACATCGGGATAATAACATCAAACTTCTAAGGATTCAAGAGAAATTATTTTAGAGTTCAGTTCAGGTTAGAACCTGGCACGTAAGAAGGGCTCAATAAATGGTAAATGTTGTTATTACCATTCCTCTTTTCCAAATTTTAAAAGAGAATAGATTGACATTGTTCTTTTCAAGAGTCTGAATTTTCAGACATCTTCTCTACCAAATGATGTCACCCCCTGTCTCCCATGAGCACAGATGAAATTAAGACCCCACCTTTGAATGTTCCTTTTCGGATCTTCTTTTTCCTTTCCTTACTTTGTTTTCCTTTGAAAGTGGCCATTGATGTTTTTAAAAAGGGTCCTACTAGTTTATCCGTTGTATCTATTTTAAGGCACTGTTGGGTGGGGAGATGGTAACATGAGCACAAATAAATTACATCATTATCATTTTCTCCTACGTTGACCATGGTTAAAGTTTTAGTCATGTGCAAGTGACTTAAAATTACATAATATGTATTTTGACAATCCATCCTTGCTGTAGTTCAGCTCCCCGAATTTCAGAAGAAATGGGCCACTTAATAAGCCTCATCCAAGGACTTCAGAGTCATTTCACCTTCATAAATCCTTGGAATTTCTACATGATAAAACTAGATTATGCAGAAGGTGTAATACTTGAGGATGAGGCATATTTCCTGCAAATACGTAAGCACTGGGAGACTAATAATAGCCAAACACCTTACTCTACTAACAATTAGGAAGAATATAAGAAGAGGGTGCTTTGGTGTTTGAAGCGTCTAAGCCTTGGTTTCTTATTTTACACTTTCGATTGGAGGGCAGATTGTTTTGAGTCAACATAAAGTGACTTCAGCTGAAGGGAGACTGGGATGTTCACAGTGGGTCTATAAACATTTTTAAAAACATCATTCAACTTTGATTCTGCCTTTACGGAGAGCCTACACTACACCAGGCACTGGGTTGGGCACTGTGACAGGGCTGATTAAAATAAACCCTTATGATATTTCCCTGTTGCTAAACTTCAGAGTATTGACTGGCAATTTCTGGCCAACGTTCAAGCCTGATACATTCTTCTTTATTTGTCAATCTACCCTTTTGGTAATGTGGTAAAGAATCAAGTGTTTCTCTTCAGCAGCAATTCATCAGATAATTGCTCACTTTATTTAGTTGATGTGGACACAGCCAATCTATGTCATTCTGGTCAAAATAATACATTTCCCCTAACAGTAGTGTTTTTTGTTTGTTTGTTTGTTTTTTCTTACTCTGAATTAAGCACATGAGGCCCTCAACAGAACCTGCATTAGACATAGCACCTGGTGGACAAAATATCCCTAATAAGCATTTGCTTGATTACATTCAGGCTTTAATTTTGTTATCTAGAAAAGTGCTATTTCACCTTTATAGGTTTGGATTTGGTTATGTACTTTAAAAGCTTCAGGTAAAACAATGAGTAGATTCCTTTGCGAGAGCCCTCACAGTAAAACCAGAAGGCTGAAGGATACCGGAGAGCATAGCCTGGATTGCGGATCCGAATTGACCAGTGTGTGGTCTTACCTGGGTAATTTATCAGCTGTAAACAGTAGGCAAATTGTTTAATCTGAATGTCTCCTTCCTAATATTAGCATTTAGAACAATAACTCCAACTTGATGAGGTTATTTTTAAGATTAAATAATATAATAAATGTAAAGCCCATGGCATATATCAGACTTTTAATAAATGTTTATTTCCTTTTTTTCCTCTCCCCTAGCAAAAATTTAACTTTCCCTTGAAGTTTGCCAAATAAGAAGGCCCCCAAAGTTGCTTGCTCTTGCAAGGATTACAGACTCTCATATTCACCCAAGTACTTGAGAAGTGTCAGGCACATTCCAAACTCCGAAGGAAATTAAATGCTGTTCCCCTGCCACCCGCTCTGTCCCCCAGGGACCCTAAGCACATTAAAATAACGTTAAGGCAATGATTTAAGCTGAAAATTGACCTGGCAGGGAAAGCACCAGGCCCCAGTTCTCAGAAGCTTAGCTATACCTATGGGCACAACAGGGTGGCTCCCCTGGCTGGCTGACGTCAGAGCTTAAAGTTGTTTTTACCCCTGGCATCTGTGGGAAGGTAAGGGAGGGGTGAGGAGCGCGGGTGCCTCTGGTTCGTTAAAAAAGCCTGCTGGGGACCCCTAGTGGCCACCAGCTATCATAGGTTTCTCTGCAAAAAGAAATCAGGAGGCCTCAGGAAAACTATCTGGGCTTCAATTATATTTGTCTTCGTTCTCTCCTCAGTGATCCAAGTTTTTTCTCGGAAGTTAGTGGTTAGAAGGTAACCACTTTGTAACAGGCCTGTACAGCTCTCAAGTTTAGAAATTGGAGTTACGGGTGGCATAGATATCAAAATGATGGCATCAAATTGAAGG
Source organism: Pongo abelii (assembly GCF_028885655.2). Classification (NCBI taxonomy): domain Eukaryota; kingdom Metazoa; phylum Chordata; class Mammalia; order Primates; family Hominidae; genus Pongo; species Pongo abelii. The sequence goes on along the minus strand of NC_071988.2, from coordinate 121,594,170 downwards.
AGAGCTCTGAAATCCTCTTTTAATCCTCACCAGGAAAGCAGAAGGCAGAGCAAGCAGGCTGAAGACTGACAGAGAAGCATTTGCATGTCCTCCATGAGCCCTGATTTTCATGGGAACAGCTGTCTCAGTGACTGCATACAAGGGCCTACTTCTTAGATCTGTTCCCGGAGACGCAAGAGAAGAAGTAGAATAATAAGTCCAGGCTGTCTTGCTCATAAACAAATGTCAGACTCTTGTAGCTGGTGTGTTTCTGCTTCCTGAGTCTTTATTTCCCAAACCCCAGTGAACATAAGCAATAAAGCTATATCATGCTGGGGAATAAATAATAAATTATTCAGCCTCGACTCCAGGCATGTGTGGAGAATAGATATGGACCCAGCAGGGATTTATATACACAAAGCACCACGACACTCCTGGTGAGAAACTTTTCCTTTTGGGGAGAAACTGAGAAAACACAAGTTTGTTTCAAAGTGGAACAGGGGGTGATTTTGGAAATAACATAGTTTTAGTCATTCAGATTAATCTTCAATTCAGCCCTCCAAGCCTCAGTTCTTTCCTCGCAATGATGAGGCCCAAAGCTAACTCCTCTTTCGGCAATTAGAGAATAGAGTGCAACACCACATTTGACATCCACTAACAGATGAGGTACCAGCAGCTTCAGCGTAGCCTAGAGACAGCACACTAGGCATAGCTATTAAGGACCCACCTTCAGAAATTTGCAATCTTGTGTTGTTAAATTAAATAAGCAGGAGACCATTGGCCTGGGACTGTCTCATACTTTGAGGTCCTACATAACAAACCACAACCTAATCTAGTACATAAACAAGGCAAAACCTAAGTTAGGAGTATATTTTCTTCTTGCAAGTAGCCAAGTTTCAACCAATCACAAACAGCTGACCATCAAGCCAATCACAGGGAGACAACTGATCAGATCATGCTCAAATAAGGCAGATGCCTCAACATGCCGTGGCCCAAAAAGGCAAATGCCTAGCCGAAGCCAATCAGATGACTTTTTTCTATTTTTCTTCTGTGTTCATCCTATAAAAGTTTACTGCTCACACTGCTGGGCGGAGCTCTCTGAAACCTCTTCTGGTTCTGAGTATTGCTCGATTCACGAGTTGTTCTTTGATCAAATAAAGTCTGCTAAACGAATTTGTCTAAAATTCTTCTGCAACACTATCTCTGGCTTTCTTGCTGACTGTCCTGCCTTAGTAGTCACTGGAGGTAGAGCTATCACTTTCAGCATTAGCTGTGACAGGAAACATCACCCCAAGCAGCCAGAAAAGAAAAGGAAAATGGCAGACAGCACAGGTTTCCAAGGGCTAGCTTGTCATTCATGAATCTTTTAAGCATGTTTTTTGTAGTGGGTTCAATGGTTACACCCCAAAAAGATATGTCTATGTCCAATCCCCTGGAACCCATGAACATGATCTTATTTGGAAAAAGGGATTTTGCTGATGTCATTAAATTAAGGTCTTGAGATGAGATCATTCTGGATTATCCAGGTGAGCCCTAAACTCAATGACAAGTATCCTTATAAGAGACACAGGGATCAGCCTGACCAACATGGAGAAACCCCATCTCTACTAAAAATACAAAATTAGCCTGGCATAGTGGCACATGCCTGCAATCCCAGCTACTCAGGAGGCTGAGGCAGGAGAATCGCTTGAATCTGGGAGGTGGAGGTTGCGGTGAGCCGAGATCACGCCATTGCCCTCCAGCCTGGGCAACAACAGAAAAAAAAAAGAAAGGTACAGGGGTGAGATATAGAGAGACAGATATGAAAATCATCTAGAGACTGAGGCAAGTGTTGGCATTACACAGCCACAAACCAAGGAATGCCTGGAGCCACCAGAAGCTGGAAGAGGCAGGAAAGGATTTTTCTCTAAGAGTCTGTGGAGGGGACATTGGCCTGCCAACACCTCAGCTTGACTTCTGGCCTCCAGAACTATAAGAGAATAAATTTCTGTTGTTTTCCATCACCTAGTTTATGATAATTTTTAAGGCAGCCCTAGGAAATTAATACACTTTCAAAAAAATTGACTGAACACATTCTCCATGCCAAACACTGTGCCAGACACCAGTGATACAGCAGTAAACCAAATAAAGGCCCTACTCTAATGGAGCTTATTTTACAAAGAGAAAACAGATTATACATTGGTAAATAGACAAACAAAAAAAAATTTTTTTTGAGAGTGAAAAGTCCTGCAAATAAATATGTCAAACATGGCCCTGTGGTAAAGATCATATACCTAGAAAACTATAAAGACTCCTCCAAAATACACCTAAATTTGATAAATGAATTCAGCAAAGTCTCAGGTTACAAAATCAATGTATGGAAATCAGTAGCACTGCTATACCCCAACCAAGACCAAGGTGAAAATAAAATGAAGAACTCAAGCTCTTTTACAATAGCTGCAAAAAAAACTAGGCATATACTTAACCAAGGAGGTGAAAGACCTCCTAATACAAGGAGAACTACAAAACACTGCTGAAAGAAATCATGGATGACACAAATAAATGGAAACACATGTTCACAGAATGGAAGAACCAATATCATGAAAACGACCATACTGCCCAAAGCAATATACAGATTCAATGCAGTTTCTATCAAAATATCAGCGTCATTTCTCACAGAATTAAAAAAAAAATCCTAAAATTCATATACAACCAAAAAAGAGCCCTAATATCCAAAGCAATTCTAAACAAACAGAACAAATTTGAAGGCATCACATTACCTGACTTCACGCTATACTACAAAGCTATAGTTACCAAACAGCATGTATTGGTATAAAAGTAGATACATAGAACAGTGCAACAGAATAGTGAACCCAGAAAGAAGGACAAATACTTGCAACCAACCGATCTTTGACAAAGCATACAAAAACATAAATTGAAGAAAGGACACCCTATGTAATAAATGGTGCTGGGAAAACTGAATAGCCACATGTAGAAGAATGAATGAAACTGGATCCCTCTCTCTCACCATATAAAAAATCAACTCAAGATAAATCAAAGACTTAAATCTAAGACCTGAAACCATAAAAATTCTAGAAGAAAAATCTAGGAAAAACTTTCTTCTGGATATTGACCTAGGCAAAGATCTTATGACTAAGACCCCAAAAGCAAATGCAACAACAACAAAAATAAAAGGGACCTAATTAAACTAAAAATCTTCTGCACAGCAAAACACATAATCATCAGAGTAAACAGACAGCTCACAGAATGGGAGAAAATATTTGCAAACTTTGCATCAGACAAAGGATTAATATCCAGAATCTGCAAGAAACTCAAACAAATCAGCAAGATTAAAGTTAATAATCCCATCAAAAAGTAGGCAAATGACATGAATAGATATTTCTTACAAGAAGACATATAGATGGCCAACAAACATGAAAAACTGTCCAATATCACTAATCATCAGGGAAACACAAATTAAAACCACAATGAAATACCACCTTACCACTGCCAGAATGGCCACTATTAAAAAGTCAAAAAACAATAGATGCTGGTGTGAATGTGGTGAAAAGGGAGCACGTTTACACTGCTGGTGGGAATGTAAATTAGTACAACCTCTATAGAAAACAGAATGGAGATTTCTTAAAGAACTAAAAGTAGATCTACCATTCAATCAAGAAATCCCACTACTGGGTATCTACTCAAAGGAGAAGAAGTCATTACATCAAAAAAACACTTGGCCGGGCGCTGTGGCTCACGCCTGTAATCCCAGCACTTTGGGAGGCCAAGACGGGCGGATCATGAGGTCAGGAGATCAACACCATCCTGGCTAACACGGTGAAACCCCGCGTCTACTAAAAATACAAAAATAAATTAGCCGGGTGTAGTGGCGGGTGCCTGTAGCCCCAGCTACTCGGGAGGCTGAGGCAGGAGAATGGTGTGAACCTGGGAGGCGGAGCTTTCAGCGAGCCGCGATCACGCCACTGCACTCCAGCCTGGGCGACAGAGCGAGACTCCGTCTCAAAAAAACAAAACAAACAAACAAACAAAAAACACTGGCAGGCATGTTTATTGCAGCACAATTCATGATTGCAAAGATAGAAAACCAACCTAAGTGCCCATCAACTTATGAGGGGATAAAGAATATGTGGTATAAATACACCATGGAATACTACTCAGCCATTAAAAAAGAACAAAACAATGTCTTCTGCAGCAACTTGGATGGAACTGGAAGCCACTGTTCTAAGTGAACTAACTCAGGAATAGAAAACCAAAAACTGTATGTTCTCACTTATAAGTGAGAGCTAAACTATGGGCGCATGAAGGTATACAGAGTGGAATAAGGAACTCTGGAGACTCGGAACGGGAAGGGTGGGAGGAGGGTGAGGAATAAAAAAACTACATATTGGGTACAATATACATTACTCGGGTGACAGGTGCACTAAAATCTCAGACTTCAGCACTACGCAATTCATCCACATAACCAAAAACCGCCTATACCCCAAAGGCTATTGAAATTTAAAAATTTTAAATAGAAACAGTTACCAATATTTAAAACATAATTGAGGGATACAACTCCAGACAGGATGATTAGGCAAGAGTAGGTGACATTTTAGCTGACTCCATCCAGAAATATCCAGAAAATTTTGAGAAGAATCTTAGGGGCACTGGACTTTTTCAAGAGGTCAGGGTAAAGCCAGAAAAAAAAGTGCCATTTTGCAACCATTACTTTGTGCCTTTAAAATCCCCAAAATTGTTTTTCAAACTATACTCCTTGGAACCCTAAGGTGTGCCACTAAAACCTGTGTGGAAGCCACACACAGCTGGAGGGGGGCTGGAGACTCAGGCAGGGTTCTTTGTCCCTGACATCTCTGTTAATCAGAGCAGCTATATGCCCTCCAACTTTCTATGTTATGGCTTCCATGTAAGCTTTTGCCTAAGAAACTGTTTTGCAACTGAGAAAATTTGAAAACCAATGCCCTAAGTTGATGTAACCTAGGAAATGTGAAATTACATTAACGTAGAGAATGTTTTATCCAGGGCCTTCTACGTTTCAAAGTACAGCCATTAGTTCATCAGGATATACATAGACTAAACAAGGACATAGAATGTTTTCTCCTTCCTCCTGGATTCCTGTCTCCCTTTAATTGAGAGCCATTCCTCAAGGAAGGAGGCTTTACTTAACTGAATGATATGTATTGATTATCTGAATTATTTTTTAACTCATTATACAATAGTTCATGTTTTCACACTTTGCCTAAATATTTTTTAAGAATCCCTACCCTGTGTAACATGCTACAGTTGCTTCACAGCTGTGCTAAAATAAAGTCAAGGAGGCAGCCAAATAGAACTTCCTGTTAGCTGGTGATATGGCTTGGATGTTTGTCCCCTTCAAATCTCATGTTGAAATAATGCCCAGTGTTGGAGGTGGGGCCTGGTAAGAGGAGACTGGATCATGGGAGCCGATCCTTCATGAATGGTTTAGCACCATCCCCTTGGTGATGAGTGAGTTCTTGCTCAGTTGGTTCATGTGAGATGTGATTGTTTAAAAGACTCTGGGACCTCCCCCCTCTCTCTCTTGCTCCCACTCTCACCATGTGACATCATCTGCTCTCCCTTTGCCTTCTGCCATGATTATAAGCTTCCTAAGACCCTCACTAGAAGCAGATTCTGGAGCCATGCTTGTACAGCCTGCAGAACTGTGAGCCAATTAAACCTCTTTTCTTTACAAATTACCTAGTTTCAGATATTCCTTTATAGCAATGCAGAAACTGACTAACACAGAAAATTAGTACTGAGCAGAGGGATGTTGCTATAAAGATACCTGAAAATGTGAAAGTGGCTTTTAGTAATGGGCAGAGGTTGGAAGAGTTTGAAGGACTCAGAAGACAGGAAGATGAAAGAAAGTTTGGAACGTCTTAGAAAGTTGTTAAGTGGTTGTGACCAAAGTGCTAATCGAAATATGGAGTGAAAATGAGCCTGATGAAGTAAGGAAGATGGGAGTGAGGAACTTATTGGGAACTGGAGTTAAGGTCACCCATGTTACACCCTAGCAAAGAATGTGGTTGGGTTGGATTCATGACCTAGAGATCTGTGGAAGTTCGAATTTAAGAGTGATGACCTAAGATATTTGGCAGAAGAAATTTATAAGCAGCAAAGTGGTCCAAGATGTGACCTGGATGCTTCCAACAACGTGTGATTAGATACAGGAGTGAAGAAATGGCTTAAAGTTGGAATTTATAATGAAAAGGGAAGCAGAGCAAAAAAATGGAAAAATTTGCCTCCTGGCCATGTGGTAAAGAAAGCAAAAGCATTTTCAGGAAAGGAATCCAAGCAGGCTATGTTGTAGAGATTTGTATGACTAAAAGGGAGGCCAAGTGCTAATAATATCCAAGACAATGGATGAAGGGCTTTGAAGGCATTTCAGAAGTTTTCAGGGCAGCCTTTCCTCACAGGCCCAGAGGCCTAGGAGGAAAGCATGATGTTGGTGGCCAGGCCCAGGGCCCCCTCCCCTGAGCAGCCTTGGGACACTGCACCCCACATTCCAACTAGTCCAGTTTCAGCTTCAGCTCAAAGAGGCCCGGGTCCAGCTTGGACCACCATTCTGGAGGGTGCAAGCCGTAAGCCTTGGTGGCTGCCATATGATGTTAAGCCTGCAGATGCTCAGAATGCAAGCATAAAGGAGGCTTGGTGGCTTCCACCTAGATTTCAGAAGATGTATGGAAAAGCCTGGGTGACCAGCAGAAGCCTGCCATAGGAGTGGAGCCCTCATAGAGAAGCACTATTAGGCTAATACTAAGGGGAAATGTGGGTTTGGAGCCCCCACACAGCATCCCCACCAGGGCACTGCCTAGTGGAGTTGCAGAAAGGAGGCCTAGTGGAGTTGCAGAATGGTAGATTCACTGGCAGCTTGCACCCTTTACCTAGAAAAGCTGCACTCTCTCAACTCCAACCTGTGAGAGCAGCCACATGGCCTGCACCCTGCAAAACCACAGCAGTGGGGCTTCCCAGAACCTTGAGATCCCAAGCCTCACACGAAGATGTGGGACATGAAGTCAAGAATTATGTTAAAGCTCTAAAATGTAATGCCTGCACTGCTGGGTTTCTGACTTGGTTAGGGCCTGTTATCCCTTCTTCTGGCCAGTTTCTTCCTTTTGGAATGTATACCCAATGCCTCTACCACCATTGTATCTTGGAAGTACATAACTTATTTTTCATCTGATAGGCACATAGTTGAAAGAACTTCATCTCCAGATAAGACTTGGGACTTGGGACTTGAGACTTGGGACTTTTTAGTTAGGCTGGAATGAGTTAAGAATTGGGGGAACTATCATGAATGCATGACTGTATTTCAAAATGTGAAAAGGTCATGAGATCTGGGGGACCCTCACCAGAAGAAGAATACCTTCAAGTATTTCTTTATAGTGATACAAAAATTGACTAACAAAGCTAGTAATCTTCTCCACTCTACAATCATTGACAAATAAAAAAAAAAGTGGCAGTAGAGTACACTCAGTGGAGTTAGCTGGGCTAATTTTAGCCTGCTGAAACCCCAGAGTTATCAGTTGGGATTAGATTTTCTGTAACAGAAAAAAAAATCATGAATAATAGCGGCATAAACAAGACAGAAGGACATTTTAATTCCCCTCCCCAAAAAGTCGTGTAGTCAGGCCACATCCACCATGGCACTCTAAGTGTTAGGACCCAGGTTCCTTTTACCTTGTGGTTCTGCCATGCAGAGTTTCTATCCCAAGATCACCTCGTGTTTCAAAAGGGCTACTTAAGCCCCAACCATGTAATGCAAATTTCTGTCAACAGGAAGGATGAAGTAGGGGGAAAGGACATGCCTTCTCATTTTAAAGACACTTGCTGGAAATTGCAAACTGTACTTCATTTTATGCCTCATTGGCCAAAACTTAACCATGTGGCCAAACCCAGCTGCAGGAAGTTGAGAAATGTAGTCTTTTTCCCATGTAGTCATGTGCCAGCTTAAAATTAGGTGTTGTATTGCTGACCCCTGTGTACCTCAGTAGCCTCATCTCACTGTGCTCACCCCCACTCTTTGAGCTCTGCCACACTGGCTTGCTCCCAGTGCCTTGACTAGATCAGGCTCCCTTACAACAGAGGGTCTTTGTATGTTCTCTTTTGTTGTCTGAGCCACTCTTCTCCCATTGCCTACCCTCCTTATCTATCTATTAATAAACCACGTCTATCCTTCAGATCTGACTCAAAACAACACCTTCAGAGGAAAACCTTCCTTTACCTCAAACTAGGTCGAATGCCCCACTATGCAGTCTCAGGGAGCATACCCTTCTTGTTTGTAGTACTTATTACTGTTATAGTTTGACATTTACTTGTATGGTCAGTTGATTAATGATTATCTCCTCCTTCAGGAAGTAAGTCAGTCTTATTCACTACTGTATCTCTAGCACTTTGCTTAATACCTGGTGCTTAGAAGGTGTCCAGTAAATATGAGTTAAACAAGTTAATACCATTTAAATGTCTGCTTTACAAACATGGTGCAAAGTTCCAAAAAAAAATATTTCTGGGGCAAAGGACACGAACAGAAACTTCTCAAAAGAAGACATAAATGTGGCTAACAAGCATATGAAAAAATGCTCAACATCACTAATCATTAGAGAAATGCAAATCAAAACCGCATGAGACACCATTTCACACTAGTCAGAATAGCTATTATTAAAAAACTCAAAAAATAACACAGACTTGTGAGGTTGCAGAGAAAAGTAATGTTTATACATGCTGATGGGAATGTAAATTAGTTCTGTCACTGTGGAAAGCAGTTTGAGACATCTCAAAGAACTTAGAAATACCAGTGGACCCAGCAATCCCATTACTTGATATATACCCAAAGGACTATAAATCATTCTGCCATAAAGACACCTGCATACATGCATTCACTGCAGCACTATTCACAATAGCAAAGACATGGAATCAACCTAGATGCTTACTAACGGTAGATTGGATAGAGAAAATATGGTACATATACACCATGGGATACTATGCAGCCATAAAAAAGAATGAAATTATGTACTTTGCAGCAACATGGATGGAGCTGGAGGCCATTATCCTAAGCAAATTAATTTAGGAACAGAAAACCAAATACTGCATGTTCTCACTTCTAAGTAGGAGCCAAACACTGGGTGCTCATGGACATAAAGATGGCAACAACAGACACTGGGGCCTACTTGAGAGTGGAAGGTGGGAGGAGGGTGAAAAAATCATTTGTACACCAAACTCTAGTGACATGCAATTTACTCATAACCATGTAACAAACCTGTGCACATATCCCCTTGAACCTAAAATAAAAGTTAGAAGGTAAACAAAAACATATTTGTGATAAATATAAGATGTATAAGATGTATGACTCATTACAAAGGTATTTTTTTTCCATTTAGCTTGCCTAAATTATGATTGTATACAAAATAAAAATATGAATATCTTCTTGTCCATAATCTGGAAACTCTGAAGCTTTTTTGGGGAAGAGGGATATGGAGTGGTTGCTTATATTACTGAATTTGGGCATGAGGCAGTGGGGGAGTTTTATTTCTATTTTTGATCTTCCCAGGTGTTTTCTCCTTCATTCCCAAGCTCCTTTGCAGCTGGCTTTAAATTTTTGCATTGAGTCATCCTTGAATACATTTCCTAAATATACTCTAATCAAAGTAGCAGGCTTCCTTTAGTATTTCAGCCGGTCTGATGTAATTCTAACAATATAGACAACAATTTCATTCCTCTAACTTGAACGGTCTTCTATCTGTAGCTTTATTGAAAAATCCCCTTGTGTGTAATTTACCAGCACTTTCTGTTTAGAGGTGATGGTAATAGGCCTTATTCAGGAAATCAAAACTGAACAACTCCCAACATTAGTCTTTTACTGGAGTTGAGTCACATCTTTCTGTATTTCTTTTGTGTAAAAATACCATGAAAAATAAAATGACTATGAGAGAGAGAAAAGATAATCAAGAGCTGACTATATTTGTGGTGTTTCCCAACTGTGGCTTCTACATGACTTCTTTGTTAAATTCTCTTGAATCATATTGTCCTTAATAATGATGAAATGATAATAGAGTCTTGCAAATATTTATTGAGTGCTTACTATATGCCATGCAGAGCCATCAAAATAAAACACTAAGGAACACTATGCTAACCTAATATTGTAAAACCAAACACACTAGAACGCCTTATGTTTGAAACTCGTTGTGTCTGGCAATATACACTATGTATATATAAATGACATGCAAAATCTTCTACCAGCAAATTGGTAAGCATAAGTCATAAGATTTCTTGAGCTCTTCTCCTTCCACATCCAAATTTTGATATGTGTTATGGATACTCTTCCTCCTCACTTGAGTTTCAGATTATTAACTCAAGCTACCTCCTTGGGTTTTCACTGACTTATTTCTTAAGTGTCTTTCATCTAATGCATTGATAAGCAACTCACAGCCAACAGACTTTATGCAGCCCGCCTGGCTTTGTGACACTGTCCACAATACAACTTCAGAAACAATAAGTGAAAATATTAGTATTGATCAATGATATTCCCACTCATATATACATATTTGTAAAACCCTGTCCATGTTTTCTCTTGCCTTCAGGTCTCTACACATTCTGTTCCCTCTGTCTGAAACCTGCAGCCTGCTTCTGCCTAGCAAATTCTGAACCATCTATCACATCTCAGCTTTCATATCTCTCTAAATCCAAGTATCTAGTCAGTAACCCTATTGTATAGCATTTACCATACTATGTTATGAAAGTGCTATACATTTGTCTGTAATGCCCAATGGATTATAAGCTTTAGAACAGTGAGGACTGTGTCTTCTCTTGGTTTATTTTCTGCATCAAAAGCAAGCAAAATAAGTATTCATGTTCATATATATTTAAAAATGTATTGACTATTTATTATGGACATGGACAATAACTATGGAGGTATGCTTTCAACCTGATTAATGGCCTGCTGTAAGTTGTCCAATTCTCAAACATAAACCACAAATTCTGCTTTTGTTGCAAAAGCAACAGCTATACGATCATGTGGATATAAACAAAACCAACCTACCTATCCCAATTCCAAAATAAATGAACACTTGTGGATTTCTTGCCATCAATTGTATCTTCAGTAAGTAATTTGTTGGAGAGAATGGTAGAATTACGGTAGTTTATTCATGTGATAATTTATTTAAATATATAAATAGACTGATCATGTTTCTTATCTGCTCAAAACTTCCAGTGATCCCTTAATATGTGTAGAATAAAAATCCATATTTCTGAGGCTGATATTTAAGGCTGGTCATAATCTTGCACCTTCCTACCCTTCTAGCCCTTTCTTCCCAACCCATCACACACTCAGTATTCTAGGCAAATCAATTTGTTATTCCCTAATATGTGCAATCTTTGATCATAATGATAATAACCAACCTGCAAAGAGTCTTCATTATATGCCAGCCCCTCTTCTAAGTGCTTTACATATGTTAACTCATTTAATCTTAACAACAACATTGTTAGGTGGCTATCACTATTATCCCTGTTTTAGAAATGAAGAACTTGAGGTACCTTGCTTAAGGTCACACAGTATGTAGGAAAGCCTGGCTGAGATCCCAGACAAGTTTAGCTACAGGGCAATGTTCTGAATCATTATGCTCCCTGCTTCACTATTCTCTTCCTTCTGCCTGTCCCCACCTCTGCATTTCTGAATCCCATATACAGCCTTCAAGTCTCAACTTAAATGGCACTTTCTCTGTGAAGACTTTCTTGATCTCCCACTATCCTTGTTTCTCCTGAAATTCCCTAGCCTCTTGCCAATATTTAGCTTCTAATAGAGCTGACTTTCTAACTTGTCTGTATTTCAATGTATTTGCCTTTGCCTCACCTGAGGTAAGCTCCTTAAAGTCAGAAGCTTATTTCATTATTGATCTTTGTTTTAACTCCAGGACACATAGTTTGTAGTTTCATTCGTAACAGGTATGTCATAATTTTTTTTTTGGAAATTGAAGCAAAAAGAAGCAAACAATGAAAAAAGAATGTGATAAATGGATTATCCTCTGATATTTTATTATATTTTAATACCATATTCAAAGCCACTGAACACATTTGTCTGAATAAAATAAATTCTAATAAACTGAGAAAACTATCTAAGACTTTTCTTCTCCATGCCTCTGTATCATTTTTCCCAATCACCCTTTTGTTTTTCTGACAAATATCTACCTTAAGCACTATCCTTAAGGTCTGAGCTTAAATGTCACTTCCTCCCAAGGCTGTTCTTGAGGCTGTCCATCTAATAACCCCAGGGATGATGACAGATTTCCTCTGTACCTCTTATGGAGCTTCTGCCTAACATTACATAATCCATCAGATTGTGTTGAGGTGTTTACTTGACTTCTCATTAGGCTGGGAATAGAGGGCCATGGACTTCATCTTTATGTGGCTGGAGGAATTAGCAGAGGAACCCTGTCCCCACACTCACAGCCTTTAATCAGAAAAAACCCCATTGCTAAGTATAGACTATAACTTAGGCTGCACCCATCCCAGAGTAACAAAAAGCTGCCATTCTGTACTACTCTGGTGGTTATGAATGCCTAGAGCTGCTCTGGGCAGGTTTCTCACTAATAAAGAAAATGTTCTCATTTCAATATCAGTTTAGACCTTACCATCTCTGAGAATAACATTAATACTTTCTCTTAGAAGCTGTTGCTTACATTATAGGTTAGCCAGTACTATGGTTTGAATTTTTATCCCCTCAAAAACTCATTTTGAAATTATTTGCCAATATGACCAAATTAAGAGGTGAGACTTTTAAGAAGCCATGAGAGTTCCACCCTTGTGGGTGGGATCACTGACCCTGTGAAAGGAAAAGTTTGGCCCTCTCTTGCTCTCACTTGCCCTTACACCTTCTGCCATTGGATGGCACAGCAAGAAGGTCCTCACAAGATGCTGGCCCCTCTATCTTGAACTTCCCAGACTCCAGGACCATAAGAAATTTTTGTTCATTATAAAGTACCCAGCCTGTGTATTCTGTCATGGCAGCACAAAATGAACTAAAACATTCAGTAAAAGGAGCCAGCAGGTCTGCAATTTTGCTGGTGGGAGTTTTAAGAAGGAAACTTATGTTGAGGCCTCCCCTGACTAGAGGACCACAGCCAAACGCTTCCTTCACCCATACATCCCATTTTCCCTTAAAGTGTAGGCTTTCTGGGATTTTTGTACTTGGCAGTGGAGAGGAGGTCTAGATTTTTTACACTAAGAAGCTTGCTTGAAAAAGGGTTATTTTGGCTGGGCATGGTGGCTCATGCCTATAATCCCAGCACTTTGGGAGGCTGAGACAAGGGTATCACTTAAGCATAGGATTTCAACAGCAGCCTTGGTAACACACTGGAACACTTGTCTCTACAAAAAAAAAAAATGTTTTAAATAAAAAATGGTCAGGCATGCTGGTGTGCTTGTAGTCCCAGCTATGCGGGAGGCTAAGGTGGGAAGATTACTTATGTCTGGGGAGTTGAAGCTGCAGTGAGTCATGATTGTGCCACTGCATTTCAGTCTGGGCAACAGAGTGAGACCCTTTCAAAAGAAAGAAAGGAAGAGAGAAAGAAAGACAGGGAAGAAGGAAAGAAGGAAGGAAGGAAGGATGGAAGGAAGGAAGGAGACAGAAAGAAAGAAAGAAAGAGAGAGAGAAAGAAAGAGAGAGAGAGAGAGAAAGAAAGAGAGAGAGAGAAAGAGAGAGAGAAAGAAAGAAAGAAAGAAAGAAAGAAAGAAAGAAAGAAAGAAAGAAAGAAAGAAAGAAAGAAAGAAAGAAAGAAAGGAAGGAAGAAAGAAAGAAAAGAAAGAAAGAAAGAAAGAAAAAGAAAAATGAGGTATTTTTTGTGGGACAATGATGAAAAAAAGCCCAAAATACCCAGAGAGTAGGCATGCTATCCCCTGGCAGCTAGGGTGGCTGGGGAGTTGTGGTCTAATTTCTCTGCGATTCAAGGTAAAGTACAGTTGAGCTAAACTCTCTCTTCTAGTTGTAATTTCCTCTGCTTTCATTCTCTGATGTGGAAATTCCCAGTCTCAGATAGTGCTTTAGGGCTGCTGAAGACAGTGGGTGGTGACGGGAAAATGCAACTTGTCTCACCCCTCCGTCTTTGGCCTCAGTGGAGAAAAGGTGTCAATGGTGCTAAGTGGTGCTGAGCTTCAAGTGGTATTGCAAGATGACTGCGAGCAAAGCTGGGGTAACGGAAGACTCATGATGCTAGAGGAATAGCTGAAAGCAGACATTCACACAATAGAGTAATACAAAAACTTTGGATTTCTCCAAAGGAAAGGAAAGCACCACTCCCTGAGGACAAAAGAGAATTATAGAAAAAAATCCTATAATAGACATTCAGTAAATGTTTGATACCAATCCAAAACCCAAAAAGAAATACTTCTACTGCTCTTCTGAAAGTCAAAGACAGAAAACTTGGACACTCGACTAAAATAATTCTTCATATAGTGAGAAGGAGGAAGTATAGTTGAATCTATAAGAGCTGTTCTCTAGGCAATGCTGTCCAATAGAACTTTCTGCAATATTGAAAGATTATGGATTACACTCTATGTCTGTGCAGTCCAATATGGCAGCCCCAACCACATGTTGCTATTATGCACTTAATATGTGGCTAGTACAATTAAAAACTAAATTTTAAATTTTAATTAATTTAAATTTAAGTTAAATACATGTGCTGATAGCTACCATATTGAACAGTGCAACTTTAGACTCATGCTGACTTACATTTGATTCCCAGCTGTACCTTTTACAACTCATGTGCTCTGAAGTAAGACAAGAAGCCTTTCTAAGCTTTAGTGGCCTAATGTGTAAAATGTAAATATTAATAACACTCTTTGGAGAGTGCTGAGGATTAAATGAGATAGTGCATATAAGTGCTTAACAGTACCTAGTACAAAGTACATGCGCAATATATATTAGTAAATTATTTAACATCAAGATAGATGACAGTAATATGAACTACAAGCTTTTTTATCAATTGGATTAACAGAAGAATAGTTATTTTAATAAAGAAAGAGTTGCTCTCTGTTCCACTGCCATATTTTATTTTCTTCATAGCATTATCATTTTCTAGAAGTTATATTATTAATTTATTCATTTACATGGTTTTTATGTCTTTGCAATGCAAGAACAGTGTGTAAGTTCACAAAAAAATTTTTTTCTTATTGTTCTTCCTCTTCTTTTTCATAAGCCCAGTATCTTGTTAAGCACCTACCCATGATAGGTTCTTACTAAGCAGTTATTGAGTAGATTAATAACTTAACAAATTAACCTAATCTCATTCTGACCTTCAAAAAACCTTAGGGATACTACTCCTTACCAAAAGAGAGAAGAAAAGATGCTTTTTCTCCCACAATGGAGAGTGCATAATGAAAGACTAATGATGGATAAATATAGGATGATTTTATAAATCAGTATGAATCAATTAAGACCAAAGCAAATGCTACCTTTTTTGATATTTAGAACTTCAACTCTTTGGATTCTTTTATTAC
Source organism: Pongo abelii (assembly GCF_028885655.2). Lineage (NCBI taxonomy): Eukaryota > Metazoa > Chordata > Mammalia > Primates > Hominidae > Pongo > Pongo abelii. The sequence goes on along the minus strand of NC_071988.2, from coordinate 121,578,687 downwards.
ATAATTGCTCAAAAATTAGTGAGTAATTTAGATTACTATACATATAATTTGCCAATAAAAATGATGTTCTATCAAAATTAATTGCCTTTTATTTTTGTCAAACCTATTTTTAAAGAATTCAATCAAAATATTAAAACATTTTCCAGAAAATAAAGCTCAATTAACATAAATGAAATGAAGATAACTACACTTTTATATGATGATGTGCCTCAAATGCATTTTTCATGCTTTAGTACTCAGCAAAAGCATAACATAATAAAGTTTTAAGAAACATTGAAATTATCTCTAATTTGCAGATCCAACATAGTCAAAATATATTGTTAATAAAATTAACATTCACATAATGGCACTGCTACCAAAGTATAATTAATATAAACTGAACTAGATTATAATTTACTGGGAAGAATACTCCACTAATTGCCAAAGAAGTGCCTGAATAGTGATTGACACCTGTAGCACACAGAAATTTAGTCAGGATTTACAATCTCAGAGGATCTTTAATCTAATGCTTCAAGGTAGGAAGAGAAGAGATTAGAAAACATACTCTACTTCGTACAGAAAAACTGGTATTTTTTATTTGATTGCTTTCCTCCTCTTTAAATTATTGGGTATGAGCATCAGGTCTATGGGCAGGGAAGTGAATAGGTTTGCATCATATATTTAGATCCAAAATAACAATCATTATAATAGGTAACATGTAATTCTTACTATCTGTTCATCACTGTTCTAAGACTTTATTTGTAAATTGTCCAATCCACTTTTTCCCTGGCCAGATAATTCAAAGCCAACATTTCCAAACTAAATTCATTACCTTTCCCATGTTTAAAGACAAACTTTAGACACAATAAATTTAACAAAATTTATTTGCACAGAGTGACCCATGACTCAAGAAGCACTCAAAACCAGAGCAGGTTCAGAGAGCTCCATCCAGCAGTCTGAGCAGTGAGGTTTCATAGGCCAAACACAGAAGCAAAATAGAGAAATCACCTGATTGGTTACAGCTAGATATCTTCCTTATTTGGGCATGGTGTGATGAGGCATTTGCCTTATTTGGGCATGGTATTATCAATTGGCTGCCAGTGATTGGCTAAAGCTGTACTATTTGTGATTGGCTGAAACCTGGTTCTTTGTTAAAAAGAAATATACTCCTAATTTAGGTTTCAGCTTGTTTATGCACTAAGTTAGGTAGTAATTTGTTATGTAAGAACTGAAAGTACTCAGAGAGCCTCAGGCTAATGGCCTCCTGCCTATTTAATTACACACCCATGAACTTGCAAATCCTTTGAGTTATTTTCTTAACTATTTATTGGTGGAAATGTACCCTCTTAAAGAAAACCTGGGTCCAGGCACAGTGGTTCACCAGTAATCCTAGAGCTTTGGGAGGCTTAGGTGGGAGGATCACTTGAGGCCAGGAGTGTAAGCAGCCTGAACAACATAGTGACAGCCTGTCTACAAAAAATTTTTACAACTAGCCAAATGTGGTGGTGCATACCTGTAGTCCTAGCTACTGGGGAGGTTGAAGCAGGAGATCACTGGAGTCCAGGAGTTTGAGGCTGCAGTGAGCTATGATTGCACCACTGCACTCCAGCCTAGGCTACCAAATGAGACCTCATCGCTAAAAAGAAAAGAAAAGAAAACCTGAAAAATTAAAATATATATACAAAAAACAGATGAGTTTAATATTGGGTACGTTGAAAATGCATGCATGATACATGACATAATTAAAATACAACTTTGCTTTTGGCTCTCCATTATCTCTCTAAAATTTATTCAGCTGGGTAGTCTCCTACACCAGAATAAAAACTCTATCAGGTCTAAGAATTTTTAAATTCCACTCTTCAGTGACAGTTATACAATGAGTTTAGTCACACCAAAAAAAGCCTCAGTTCCAGAGAGCAGAATGGTGGTTGTCAAGGGCCTGGGGCAATGAAGAGTTACTGTTTATGCGGAATGAAAGAGTTATGAAGATGGATGATGGTGATGCTTGCACAGCATTATGAATGTATTTGATAACACCAGACTGTACACTTAAGAATGGTTAAGTTGGTAAATTTTATGTCATATGTATTCTACCGCAATAAAAATAATTGGGGAAAAAGTCTAATTCAAATATTATATGTGCAGCCACATACAATAATTAAAACTTTGAACTTGACTAAATGCTCCTTCTCTGCTTGGCTCCATCAGAAGGCTGGAAGTCTGCAATGAGAAAGGCACTTGTGGTAGCTGCTTCTCTGTTTGTTCACAGTGCTTTCCCCAGCTGGGTCATAAGCCCTGGCCCTCTTGTGTGGGTTCAGAGGAGGGAGAAACGGAAAGGGGCAAGAAACGACTAACTTATCATGAACTGGTCTCATATTGCATGCTCCTGGCTAGTGAGTTCAGCTGACCTCCCTCTCTGGTGGGGTTTTACTGGGTCTCTGTCTCTGTATTTTACCACTGTGCCACTCTCTCCTGACCCAGAAGGATGACTTTCCCTTTTAGGTGGTCACTTATAACTCCTTTCTCAGGCATACTTCCATACTCTTTCTGCTGAGGACTTCATTCCAGGAGGCCTATGGGACAGATGCAGAATTTCCACTCCTGTGCAGCCCACATCTAGTCCATTTGAAACATGCATCACTTGCCTTGACAATGTATTTGAGGCAGGCTGATCCCAGAGTGGCAGCAACCACTGCCAAAGCAATTAGTCATCCCTTGTCTCTCCTTCTAGACTTTCTGGACAAGAATCAGACCCCAAACCACAGTTCACCTTAGTTCTCTCAGAGAGAGTCAGGCACCAGTTCTCACAACTGCAGGGAACACATTCCAAAGTCTACCAAATATCCCTTTCTTTCACTAAGGTTGGGCAAGATGTAAAATCCCCTGCCACTTCCCTCCTAAAGGCAGGTGATGAGATTTTAGAGCATGAAGAAAAGTATTCCTAATTACATTTATTTAGCAGTCTTCTCTCCCTTCCCATCCTCTGAACACTTTTTATTTCTTTGCTCTGCTAAGTCAGGGAATTGATTCTCAGAGAATTCCTTTACTAAGTCTTTATTTGCAGATACGTCCCACTCTCCATTTGGGTATCAATAGTTACTATCTTAGTGCCTCAATTGAACCTGAGGCAGAAGAGTCTGACTCTAACATGAATATAAAAGCTAGTTGAAGTCTAAGCTTCTGTAACAAAGAGACCCAATCAAAATAGATTAAATAAGACTGAGGCTTGACTTTTCTGGATCAGAAAGGCTGTTCTCTTTATTAATTTAGCACTCAATTTCCTTCCATGTTAATGCTCAGCCATCCTCTAAGGATGTAGCTCTTAAATCTGTTGGCCCCTGAACCCTTTTATACTCTTAAAAATTATTGAGAAACCATGAAATCTAAACCACTGCCACTTCCAAATGTTGGCAAGGATGCAGAGCAAGAGAAGAGCTCATTCATTGATGGTAGAAATACAAAACTGTACAGCAACTTTGGAAGATAGTTTGGCAGTTTCTTACAAAGCTAAACATACGCTTACCATATGATCCAGCAATCGTGCTCCTTGGTATTTACTCAAATAAATTGAAAGCATGTCCACAAAAAAACCTGCACATGGATGTTTATAGCAGCTTAATTCAAATTGCCAAAACTTGGAATCAAGATGTCCTTCAGTAGGTGAATACATAAATAAACTGTGGTACATCCAGACAATTGAATGTTATTCAGTGCTAAAAAGACATGAACTATCAAGCTATAAAAAACATGAAAAAACCTTAAACGCATATTATGCAGTGAAAAAAGCCATCTGAAAAGGCTACATACTGTATGATGCCAATTACATGGCACCCTGGAAAAGGCAAAACTATGGAGAAAGTAAAATGATCAGTGGTTGTCAGGGGTCGGGGGAGGGAGGGATGAGTAGGCAGAGCACAGAAGATTTTTAGGGCAGTAAAACTACTCTGTATGATACTATAATAGTGGATACATGTCATTATACATTTGTCAAAATCCATAGAATTCACGATGCCATGAATAAACTCTAATGTGTGGACTTTGGGTAATAATGATGTGTCAATGTACATTCATCGATTGTAACAAATGTATCACTCTGGTTTGGGATGTTAATAGTTGGGGAGGTTGTGTGCATTTGGGGAGGAAGCATATATGAAAACTCTCTATATTTTCCACTTGATTTTACTGTGTACCTAAAAAGTCTGTAAAAAAAATCATGTCAAAATAAAATTTCTGAGGACTCCAAAGAGCTTTGGATTTTATGAATTATATCTATCAATGAATATTGCATTCAAAATTAAAACTAAAATTTTTACAATATTTATTAATTCTTTCAAAAATAGTACTCAACCCATTATATATGAAAATAAGTAATATATTTCTGGGAAAAACAGATCTATTTACTAAAACACAAATGTAATGAGAAGAGGGAAATTGTTCTGTTTTTGAAAATCTCTTTAATGTTAAATACCCGGGTTAATAGAAGTCGGTTAGATTCTCATATATTCTTCTGCATTCAGTCAGTTTCACTGTATAGTTTTCATTAAAATGGATGAATAAAAGCCAGCCACACAGAGTTTTGTAGTTGGAAAATGAAGGGCTACTCTAATAGTCTTTTGAGATAATTATGGCTGTTCTTGTTGGATACTATACCAAAATTTGACAAGTTATAGGATAGTTAAGATAGAATATCCTATAGGATTATAGAGGAGTTATACCAAAACTTAATAAGTAATAGGATAGTTGCAGGGTAGAATCTTAAATCTGATATTAATGAACTGTTCATGTTCTATTATATTAAAATCCATAGGTTTATCATGCAATTTGCATGGGTTTTTTTTTTTTTTTTTACTATGTGTGAGGTTGTAACATCCATTGGTCATTTAGAAAACACTGGTTAACTGAGTTAATGTAGGTTCAAATTGCATGATAAACCAATAGATTTTAATATAATAGGACATGAACTGTTCATTAATATCAGGTTTAAGATTCCACCCTGCAACTGTCCTACGACTTACCAAGTTTTGGTATAACTCTCCTATAATCCTATAGGATTGACACACCTCATTATGCAATATTTTAAAAACATATTAATTAATATACTGTCAACATCATCAACAGAAGTATTTACATATTGGGAAGTTATTGAGGTCACGGCAGCAAATATAAGTTTTTTTAAACATATTTTTGCTTACCTGCTCAAATTTTAACATTGGCTGACTTCATTCATTTTCAAAAAATGTCTGCTGAAATCCCCAAGTCTAAATAACCATAGTTTTTCTGTCTACCTATTTAAATACAAATGGTGGTACACCACAAAACAACAAAAAGCAAGTTCATCTATTCAAACTCATACAGGCTTTGAGACACCCCTCATACTTAGGCATGCAGCAGAAGAATTGGATGCACACTTGCCATTTTGTCACACTGAATGTTAAAAAGATGTATTCTCAAAGGCCAATATTTAATAAAATTAAGGATTTTAACTACTTCATCAAGGAAAACCTTAGGTGAAACTGGCACTTTTCACTACTGTGTAGTAATGAATCAAATGACTACTTTTTCAATAGAGTGAACTGCCTAGATTTGTGCTAAAGTGACAGTTTTACCCATCATTAATTTTGCACCCGCAGAGCCAATGTCAACATAATGTATAAAGCAAATAACAAGTTAATATTGCAGTGAAAATAGTTTTGACCTCTCAGACCCTCAAAGTGTCTTCCAAACTTGCAAGAGTCTGCACCACACTTTGAGATCAACTGTCTTAGAGCTCTGTCTGCATCTGCATGGTCCAACTTAGCTGACCTCCGTATCGGCCTGTTGTATGGGGAAAGCTATTGAAGCAAAATGAGTATGTGTCACTTCTGCTTACATTATACTGGTAAGAACTTGATCACATGGTATTAATTAGCTATTTCTGAGTAACAGCCCACCATGAAAACTTAGTGGCTTAAAGTAACAACCATTTTATTCAGCTCATTATCCCGTGGGTTGGCAATGTAGACTACATTCAGCTGGGTAGTTTCTGTCTCTATTAGAATCCCTCATGCATCTTTCATCATCTGCAGGTCAGCTAGGTGGTTTTGCTTCTGGGGGTTTCACTGACTGTCAGCTGAGGAGATGAGGAGACTAGCCATGTGTCTTTCACCATCCAGCAGGCCAGCCCAGTCTGTGACAGTAGTCACAGACAACCGTGAAATTCTAAGAGAGGGCAATGGTACAAAAGGCCTATTGAGGTCTAGGTTCAGAGTTCACACAATATCACTCCCACTGCATTCTATTAGGCAAAGCAAGTCATGAGGCCAGCTCATACTCAGAAGGTGTGAAATAGACTCTGCAGAATGAAAGGAGAAGCATCAAAGTCACATTGCAAAAGAGTATGAATACAGGGAAAGGAATAATTGCAGCTAGTTTACAAGTACTCTACCACACATGGCCAAAATTAGCTGCCAAAAAGTGTGATAGAGTCTTCGAATGGCAGCCATAAACTTATGAGTAGGAAAAACATATCTCTTGGGAACAAATCAGCAGTTTGTAAAGATTTCCATTGTTCCCCAATTCCCATCAAAATTACCACCAATTTTTTTAGACACTTGACAATTTGATTCTAAAATTTATGTTGAAAAGCATATGGTTTTTCTACATGAGAAGTACCAAGACAATGCTAAAGAGGAACAAGATGGAGACATTTTCCTTTGCAGATATCAAAACCAATGTAACAGATTAAAGGCCAGAAACAAACCCATGCATATATTAAAAACTCTATTATAAATATGTATTACGTATCTGTGGGAAACTAAGGACTATGTTAGTCCATTTTGTGCTGCTATAGAATACCACCGACTGGGTAATTTATAAGAAACAAACGTATTGGCTCACAGTTTTGGAGACTGGAAAATCCAGGTGTTGGCATCTTGCCAGGGCTTCCTTGCTGCCTCATCCATGGCAGAAGGTGGGAGAGTAAGAGAGAGTAAGAGAGAAAGAGGGAGCCAAACTTGCCATTTTATAAGCGAACCAATCCCACCCATGAGGGTGGAGCTCTTCTTGTCTAATACCTCTTCAAAGTCTTACTTCTCAATACTCTTACAATAGCAATTAAATTTCAACATGAGTTTTGGAGGGGGCAAACATTCAAACCATAACAAGGACAAAAGACTTCAATGTAAAAGGCAAAACCAGAACAATTTTAGAAGGCAATACCAGGCATATCTTTATGACCTGGAGGAAAACAAGGATGCTTTATGTAAGACCCAAAGTTACCATAAGGGGAGGAAATAGCCACATTTAATTATACTAAAATTTGGGCTTCCTGTTCATCAAAAGACACAATAAAGAACATGATAAGACAAACCAGTGTGAAAATGAACAGAGACAGGTAAGTAGATGAATGGAATAGAACAGCAAGACAGAAAGGTCTTACACTGGTCATGAACCATAAACTGCAAGAGAATATTTGCAATACAAATAACCAACAAAAAGTCATTATCTAAAATGTATGAAGAACTATTAAAAAGGGCAAAAGATGACATTTCAGGGAAGAGAAAATACTTATGGTGAATACACACAAAAAAGATGTCTAGTCTCATTAGTAATTAGGGAAACGAAACCAAAATCAAATGGCATTTATACTGCCCTGATTTTGCAAATATTAAAATATATGCTGTCAAGTATCTTCATATGAGAATGTTTAACAACAGAAACACTTATAGTCTGCTAGTGGGAGTGTATCAGTACAACCCCCTTTGAGAACAGTTTGACAATATATAATAAAGTATATATAGCATACCCTACTCCTCAGCAATTTCTCTCCTATATGTATGTATTAAAGACAGCCTTGCACAAGTGCATGAAAAGACATACAATATTCATAGAAGAAACATTACTCATAGGAGCAATATTTGGGGGGAAAAACAAATATCTAATTCTATATAGATAAATTATATATTTATATTTTGGAATATCATATACAGTGATTAAAAGTGAATGAAACAACAGGAAGGATTCCCCAAATTTTATGTTAACAATAATTTAAAAAGATACAAGCAAGTGATAAAAAAAAAGTATGCTGCATATTTCCTATTATGATAAAATAAAGCCAAAACTAAACAATACACTGCCTAAGGATTATAGATGGCAGTGCTGGTTTATTCTATTGACAACCTGACTAAGCTAGGAACTACATATCCCAGAGTTCTCTACCCTGTGCAGATTGAAGTAAAACTTGGTCAAAAGAGGAACTTGAACAAGATATTGGAAGCAGAGTGAAGCAGCATCCAGTTTTCTCAAAAGATCTGTGCCATCAAATGTGGTGACAGACATGCAGAAGTGCCAGGAGGTTGCAGCTTATACTTCCTCTCCTCAACTCAGCTCCCAGCCCTTCTTCCTCACTGGAGGCCTGCTGACCAACAGCAGACCCACAGAAGGGGCAGCTACAGTGGCAATCACTTCCCATAGGATTCTCCTCCATCTCCCTCTTTGTGGCCCCACTCCCATTGCTAGATGCACTTGGATTCTTAGCTCCTCCTTGAAATTCCGACTTACCCATCAACATGGTGCTTCAGGAGGGCTGGTTAGTGGTTTTTACTCCATTTTTCGCACTTCCCCTTTCAGATCTTCACTGAAAGGTATAGGAGGTATAAGGTGTAAGTCCTATAGTAACTCCTATCTTAAATCATTTATAGTGGCTCTTCTTTCCCGATGAAATTCTGAGTGATGTAATGACAAAGCTACAAAGGAACAACTTAGCGTCTGGTGGGGAGGAGAATGAACAGAATTAAGGCAGGGCACACAGGGATTTCAGAGCCACTGGAGCTTTCTTTTCCTTAAGATGGGTATGGGTATGGGTATGCAAGCATTCATTTTATTAATATTATTTAAATTGCACAAAATATAATATATACTCTACCTGTGATGAAGTTTCCAATTAAGAGTTAAAAACAAACAAAAACATAGTGAGATGTATTAAGCCAGAGAGTTCAAATCTTCAAGAAAAGTCTAAAAGACTTAAATGTAAAGCAGAGAAAGAATTGCCCCTGGTCAAAGAGGAAGGCATTGTTAGCTCCCTGAGACTTGGTCTCTGTGCAGCTAGAGGCAAAAAGAAGCAGTCAGATCCGGAGAGCCAGGTGTTGAGGCAGCAGACTGCTGGCTTCCCAGTGTTTGGAGTGTGGGTGGAGTGGTGACCAGTGACAGGTAGGGGATTGAAGAGAACTTTTCTAAGGGGATAGCAATGTGCTAAAAGCAGGAGGGTGCATTGATTCTACCCAGGATGGCAGGTGCTGTCAGGAAAAGGCAATGTGATCCCAACTGGATGACCATAGCTGGAAATGATGTTTTCAACTACAATACCATCCTCTAGAGAAACTGAAAGACACAGCAGAGGATGAGTTTTTCCAAAGGGCCTCTTAGAGGAAACATGGAGAGCTGGTGGAAGCTGGGTTTGATGGTGAGCTAGATTGATGGGTGGACCTCAAGTAGGGGGAGCTGGGGAAACAATTGTGATGGTAACACTAGCAGCCACCATTTACAGGATGCTTACTTATCTTCCTGACTTCCAAACATTGGGTCTCCTCTTTTCCAGCTAAACTCCTCTGATGATCCCGTTGTCAGAGGATGCAGACTGTGGGGTTTGTCTCATTATTGTGCTGCCAGCGCCCCTTCAATGGTCCCTGATATGGTTGGCTCTGTGTCCCTACCCAAATCTCATAATTTTCAATACTAGCTACAGGCTGCTAATTTCTATTTTAGCCGGACCTTTCCCCTGAATTCCAGACTTCCATATCCAACTGGCTTCTTGATACATTAGCTTAGGTGAAGGTGATTAATTGGCATCTGGTATGTCCAAATATGATGTTGATGTCCTTAACCACATTAACTATCCCCCTACCCTAGCCCCAAACCTGCTTCTCTCACCAGCCTGCCCACCTCAGTAAATGACAGTAAATGACAATTGCATACTGACTATAGTTTAGACAAAGAAGTTGGTGTCTTTCTCGACTGCTCTCCTTCTCTCACATCCTACATGTGATGCCTCAGCAAATCCTGTTACTCTGCTTCAGTGAGACTTGTCTTCCTTCTGTTTTCTTAATCCACCAGATCTTGCTGCCTCAGGATTTTTGCACCCATTGTTCCTTCAGCCTGGTATTCTGTGTCCTGAGAAAACTGACTGGCTGGCTCACTCATCCCATTTAGTCTTTACTCTAATATCTTAATGAGGCCTCTTTAACTAGCATAGTTAAAATTATAGACCAGCCCTCCAACATTTTCAGTCCTTTTTCTTGCCTTATTTTTCCTCTTAGCCCTTATCATCATTTAATATAATATAAATGTTCTTATTTAACTTACTTTCTGCTATTATACATACACACACCACACCACACACACACACACACACACTCACACACATACATACACACACCCAAATGTAAGCTCCAAAAAAGTGGAGATTTATGTCTGTTTGGTTCATTTTAGTGGTCTCAGAAGTAGAACAGTGCCTGGCACATAAGAGGCCCTCAGTGGGCTGCGCGAGGTGGCTCACGCCTGTAATCTCTACACTTTGGGAGGCCGAGGCAGGCTGATCACCTAAGGTCAGGAGTTCGAGACCAGCCTGGCCAACATGGTGAAACCCCTTCTCCACTAAAAATACAAAAATTAGCTGGGTGCCATGGTGTGCGCCTGTAATCCCAGCTACTCGAGAGGCTGAGGCAGGAGAATTGCTTGAACCCAGAACATGGAGGTTGCTGTGAGCAGAGATTGCACCACTGCACTCCAGTCGACAGAGCAAGACACTGTCTCAACAACAACAACAAAAAGCTCTCAGTGAATACTTGCTGAATAAATGGGTGAGTGAGTGAGTGCAATCTGTCAGGCACCGTAAGTGCTTTACATGAAATCTCACAATTTCCATTTAATTATTCCCATTTTACAGATAAGGAAACTGAGGTTTTTAGATATTTTTATTGGATTTGCCCAAGGTCATATGGCGGTGAGTGGCAGATCTGGGCAGTGAACTCCAGCAGCTTGATTCCAGAAACCTCACCCTTAACTGTAATGCTAGCCTTTCCCAGGATGAAAGTCCGTGACATGGTCCTACAAAGAAGCTGGAAGTGAAGTACCAGAGAAACCAAATGTAAATCCCAAAAGCAGGAATAGAATAATAAACAAAAGATGGAGCCAATTCTCTAGAATTAGATGCAACTGGGTAACAACGGTGCACGGGAGGGGTGGGAGTGGAGCTGTGACCAGGAACAGACACTCTCAGTTGACCAGCTCACCCTTAGAGGCCAGGGTAGATATACCTCTGTGTGTGTCAGTAAAACAGCTAAAATGAACCGGATTCCAAAATTATGAGAGATGGGAAGTGGATGCAGACTGTAGGTTTTGTCTCATTACTGTGCTGCCAGTGCCCCTTCAATGGTCCCTGATATGGTTGGTTCTATGTCCCTACCCAAATCTCATCTTGTAGCTCCCATAATTCCCACATCTTGTGGGAGTGACCTGGTGGTAGACGATTGAATCCTGGGGGCGGGTCTTTCCCATGCTGTTCTTGTGATAGTGAATGGGTCTCACGAGATCTGCTGGTTTTAAAAAAGGGAGTTTCTCTGCACAAGCTCTCTCTTTGCTTGCCGCCATCCAAGTAAGATGGGACTTGCTCCTCCTTGCCTTCCACCATCTTCGTGAGGCTTCCCCAGCCACGTGAAAACTGTGAATTCTCCATTAAACCTCTTTCCTTTGTAAATTGCCCAGTCTCGGATATGTGTTTATCAGTAGCATGAAAAAGGACTAATACAATCCCTTATTAAGCTGGCCAGGGGAGAATCTGATACAGAAAAACGATTCTGTTGACATATAAGTGATCAAAACCAGATGTGGAACGAGATATAAGGGATTAAGATTATATTTCTTCTTTTGATTTGTTTTAAAAATAGCTTTAATTTAGGATACAAAATTTCAAAAGCAATTAATATTTATTACATGTACATTTGTTCTGCTGCTTCAAACTATGTGACTTTGGGTGAATTGATTCATTTCTCCATGCTTGCATCACTATTCTCCTCTATGGAGGAAGTATGAAGTATTTGTTATGATTGGAGACAATAATAGTAAAAATCTTACAGGGTTGTGAATATTAAATGAGACAGACACATAAAGCACTTAGAACAGTGCCTGGTATATAGTAAACATGAAATAAATATTTATCATTACAGATATAAAATATAAGGCTATTTTGTTTATTATTACATACGGACAGACCCTCTGAGCACCATGAAATAAGTCGAATCATGAATAAGAAAACAAAGTTTGATGAAGATCAATTTATGGGAGAGTAGTTAAAGCAGCATAATAAAAATGCAGAATAAGATATGTAGCTAAAATTTCAATAGGGAACCTTTGTTCTGAAAGAATGTCAAAGGTCCTTTGGAAAATCAGGACCAGTAAACAAGGTCATGTTGTGTCCAGCATGTATTAGAGAGAGAGACTGAACATAATCCTAGAATGATGAAATATCATTTGGACATATTAAACCCCATCCAATCCTGCACAACAGTGTCTGTTACCAGTATAAGAGTGTCATGTTAACATTCAAGTGGCAGGAAATTAAACACTTGAATTTTCCACAAAACCAAAAGCAGAAAATAAATGTACATTAAAATAAATTCTGTGGTTAGTTTTCTTTAGCATGATGTTTTGACCAAAAATTGTCTAGAGGGGTCCCCTATTATGGTTATCAGCGAATGATTTAGGTATGGGACTCCTGGCACTTTGGGAGGCCGAGGCGGAAGAATCATTTGAGCCCAGGAGTTTGAGACCAGCCTGGGCAACATAGTGAAACCTGTCTCTACAAAATATAAAAAACTTAGCCAGACATGATGATGCGTGCCTGTAGTCCCAGCTACTTGGAAAGCTGAGATGGGAAGATTGCTTGGGCCCGGGTGGTCTAGGCTGCAGTGAGCCGTGATCGCACCACTGCACTCCAGCCTGGCTGACAGAGTGAGACCTTGTCAAAAAAATAAAAAAGAGAAATAAAGAAAGAGAGAAAAAGAAAGAGAGGGAGGGAGAGAGAGAGAGAAGGGAGGGAGGGAGGGAAGGAGGGAGGGAGGGAAGGAGGGGGGAGGGAGGGAAGGAAAGAAAGAAAGAACATGAGACTCTCTCTTTGGTCTAGGGAAACATTTTTTGCTTCCAAGTTGATTATCAGTTCAAGTGCTGTCAAAGACTGGAGATGTACTTTTTTCAGTAGAAAAACAGTACAACTTTACTACTGGTACCTGGCCCAGGATAAATGAAGGACATCTCATGATCCCTAGGTTTTCTTTCCAAACAAACAAGAGAAAGTTATATTGAATTGAGGTATAAGAAAAATTAAAGAAAATGCAACTTCTGGAAGATTCCTTGAGCTGTAAGGAAATGATTTAGAAAGGAGAAAAAACTGAAGTACATACACTGGGCATCCAACCTAACACTTTATTCACTCACTCATTGGGTCCACCAGCCCTCCAGTCCACAGCTGAGTAACCTTAAACAAGGCACCTTGTCACTCTAAGACTCGGGGCTTTTTTTTTTTTTAATTTGTAAAATAAAAATAATAATGGCCTCTACTCATGGGATAGTTTGAAATATGAAATAATGCACGTAAAGTGTTTAGAACATGGCATGGCATATAAATTAGGACTCCAAAGGATTAGCCATTAGCATTGTTGTTATTATTTTTCAGACACATTATTTTCCACTATAATAGAATCTAGGTCCTAATGGTTTAGGGTAGACAGCATGAACAAAACTTACCCTTGTGAAACCTGCCTGCTGTCAGCCTCCTAGTCACAGAGGCCACGTCAAACTCCAAACAAGGACACTATTGCCCACTATCTCCCCAAGCCCCGTGTGGACCCTACTTATCCAGAGATGCTGACCTGAGGTGGTCACAACCGGGAGACACATGAGCACATTCTATCATAAGCATCCTGCCTGATCTTGCTTGTGCCTTTTATCTCGCCAATAAGAATGCTGGAACTTAGTAGAAGTCTAGAAGATCAGAAGAGAGGACATACAAGAAAGGAAATCCAAATCTGGGTTCCAGCAGAAAGTATCTGTAAGTATTCCAAACACAGAGAGATAACCAAGGAAGTCTCATTGAAGCTATGATAAACTATTACTGCCCAAGCATCCACCGAAAACCCACTGCGGAAAGAAATAAGGAGATAATTGAGGAGAGTCCTTTAAAAAAATGTTTTGTGAAATCTCACAATTATTAATTGTATGCTACTGCATTGTGGAACTTTCCAATAAAGCAAAATGTTGCTAAATATGTGTATATTATAGTGTGCCTGTGTTAACTGAGGACTGATAAAATCTGAAACTGTGATCCATGATAAAAATAAAAAACGTGGTTTTGCAAATGGATTTTTATCTGGAAAATAAATTTGCCACAGGATGGCAGTAAAAGGTAAGCGATAAGGATAGGACATGTATTTTATTAACCCTTAAAAGTGCTTTAAGGTATATAGAAATTTCAAGTATTTGAACATAACCTGTATACCATTCTTCAAACTAGATACAGACAAAAAATAAACATCCTTCAGTTTTAAATACTGGAGTCATTAGACTAAAATTGGTTTCCTCAGGAGAATAATGATGCCCAACTGATGATTATGACATCTTAAGAAGTCATCCTATAACTCTATCTTCAAGTTTCAACCAATATTATTACAAATAAATTCTAGAGTAACTAGGTTATATTTTAAAGAGAATTAAAAAGCATAAGACAAGCTTTTCATCTCAGTTTCCCTGCGTTCTCAAGTCCTGATGCTCTTCCTCTGCTTTTATCTCTTCCAGTTGAAGTCATTAATCATCTCAAAAACATTTCAAACTTTCTGTGCTCACTTTGAGAATGATACTTGGGCCTCAAATTCTTGGTGGAAGTCATCTGCTTGGTGAATTCATCACAATCATAAGTGTAAATAAAACTCTCTAATGTACACAAAATGGTAACTCTTCTAAAGTTATCACTTCAGAGCTGATGGGCTTCATAGCCAGTGACAGAGCATTAATACAAGTGAAAACTTGTCAAAGGAGCCTCAAGGATAGCATTGATCAAGGGAGCCATGTATTATAGGACAAGGGTTGGAGGCAACGAATTTGTTCATTCATTCATTCTACATAAACTTGTTAGTGTATACAAGGTTAAAGGGTGCCAGGCAGTATAATATATGCTGGAAATAGTTGGACGAAGGAGTATTTGCCCTCTAGGAGTTTACAGACTAGTTGGGATGACACGAAGTTAAATAGTCAAATACTGTACATTGAGACAACTGCTAAGGTAAGAGATGAGTTTGCAGTAAGCACGAAAATGTGAACTCGATGAGGGTAGGAATTTGGGTCTATTTTGTACCTTGCACCCCCAATGCAGGAATGGCTACATGATTTGTTAGGCTCGGTATGAAATGAAAATGTGAGACCCCTTGATAAAAAAATATTAAGATGTTCAAGGCAGCAATAGCAGAGCATTAAACCAAGTGTGGGGGTCCTCTGAGCACAGAGCCCCATGAAGGCAGCCCTACCCCCATGCCTAGAACAGTGCCTGGCATATATTAGGCTTTCAATAAATAGTTGTGAAAAAGGAAAAAAAAGAAAGGGGGGTGGGTGTGGAGAACAGGCAGAGAGAAGGCAATGAAAAGTCTTAGAAATAGTGCACAAGCTGGACTTGAGAAGTTAACGAAGATTCCCTGAGGCTTTCTGGTTGAGACGGAAAGTAGAGCAGGAATTCCCTGGGAAGCAGCAGAGCAGGAAGAAAGTGCTTTACTCAGAAGTAAGCACATATGCAAAGTCTCAGACAAAAAGGGAGAACTGGCTCATGAAAGAACTACTGAGCAGAGTGGGTCATGAAGTCAGTTTGGTAAGTGTAAACCCACATTTATAAGAAAGAAAAGGGAAAATACTAGAATTCCTCCTCCATTGCTCCACAAAGCTTTTATCTGATATATGTATATGTGTGTAAATGCATACTGAGTCACACTGTAAAATGCTGAGAATTATTTACTTGGTCGAGGTCAAAAAAAAGCATGAAGGGTCCTGGGCTGGAGCAGGGGAGGAGTGTGGTGGGAGCAGGAGTAGGAAGAAAAGTGCAGGGGAGGGGCGGCAGGGGGGCCACGCTAATCAAAGATGAGCCTAGGAAAGTAGCAGGGATTAGTTCAAGAGGGGCCTTGTAAACATTATTAAAAAGTTTAGAAGCCATTCTGACAGCAGGAAGAAGTCACTAAATGTTTTTAAACAGGAGAATGACATAATCAGATTGCACTCTTAAAAAAGATTAGGGCCTGGTGTGGTGGCTCACGCCTGTAATCCCAGCACTTTGGGAGGCCAAGGCAGGCGGATTGCCTGAGCTCAGGAGTTCAAGACCAGCCTGGGCAACACCGTGAAACCCCATCTCTACTAAAATACAAAAAATCAGCTGGGTGTGGCTGCATGCACCTGTAGTCCCAGCTACTCGGAGGCTGTGGTAGGAGAATTGCTTGAACCTGGGAGGCGGAGTCAAAAAAACAAAACAACCCAAAAAGATTAGCTGCCACTTGGAATGAATTCCTCACCCAGAGCCAGTCTTATCACTCCTAAGTTAAAATCTTGAATTGCCTTCAGCTGTTTTTAGAATAAAGACCCAAATCTTTACCAGGCTTACAGGGCCCTTCAAGATCTGAGACTGAGAGCAGAACTCACTTGAGCTGTTCCCACCCAGTCCCACCCATACCCCAAATGCTGGTACTTTGGGGCACCACTCAGCCTCTCCGTCTTATACTAGAAACATTCTCATCCCACTGCTTTTCTGCTTGCCCTTTGCTTGGTGACTTCTCTCTCAACCGGCAAGCCTCAAGTTAAAGACACTTGGGCTCCTCTGGGAGCCTTTCTCTGAGCTCCCAGACTTTCCTTTCCCTTGTAATGAGATCCTCAAGCCCTATCACACTTGTCATTTACATGATTACTCATTTCATGTCTCTGTTCTCATTTGGCTATAACCTCTGCAAAGGCAGAGATGGTGTCTGTGGGGCTCATTACAGCATCTAACGTGGTGAGCAGCCCATAGCAGCATTCAATAAATACATTCAGTGAGTGGATTTAAACAAAAGGAGAGCATACCACCTGGCAGCACAGGTTCCGGTTAAAAACCATTTTAACAATACAAAGGAGATGAGCAGGAATACGGATTGAGATGAATGGGCTCCTGCAAGAGCTATCTGACATATAAAATGGACAGGATGCTAATTATATTTTCTGTGCTGAGCTAATTGCATTTTACCTGGAGGCTAGGTGTCTTCTGGGGCATAGGTTTCTTCCTACAGGACAGCACTACCACAGAATTCCATTTAGCTAATACAATGGAAGAATTGGAAGAATTTATGAATCTTAAGTTTACTGAAGACCACACTATCTCTCATTATTCTGATAAGTCTCCCAGACATAGCAAGAGAGAAATCAAATGCTTATTTTCCTATTCTAGAAAATAATGGCAGCTTAGACTTTGGATTGAAATTGGTGCTTATTACTTGACAGAATATTTTAAATATTTTATTTCTCAAAACGAGAATGGATGGTAGCTCCCAATTTAATGTCTGCCTTCGAGAGATTTGCATGTGCTTAATTTAACTGGCCCATAATTAGAGAAACCATCATATCAGCAGCTCATATTGATGAAAATATCAAAAGACCCAACCCTAAGGAATCCTATCTTTTTTTTTTTTTTTTTTTTTTGAGGCGGAGTCTTGCTCTGTAGCCCAGGCTGGAGTGCAGTGGCACGATCTCGGCTAACTGCAAGCTCCGACTCCCGGGTTCACGCCATTCTCCTGCCTCAGCCTCCCGAGTAGCTGGGACTGCAGGCGCCCACCGCCACGCCCGGCTAATTTTTTTTTGTATTTTTAGTCGAGACGGGGTTTCACCATGTTAGCCAGGATGGTCTCAATCTCCTGAACTTGTGATCTGCCCGCCTCGGCCTCCCAAAGTACTGGGATTACAGGCGTGAGCCACCGCGCCCGGCCTTTTTTTTTTTTTTTTTAACACAGAGTCTCACTCTGTTTCCAGGAGTGCAGTGGCGCCATCACGGCTCACTGCTGTCTCAACAACCCCAAGCACACACCAGCAAGCCTAATTTTTATATTTGTACAGATAGTGTTTTGCCATGTTGCCCAAAATGGTCTCTAACTCCTGAATTCAAGTGATCTGCTCGCCTCAGCCTCCCAAACTGCTGAGATTACAGGTGCGAGCCACCGCGGTCGGCCTCCTGTCTATCTTTGAGCACACAAGAGCATGTCACTGGAATGGTTCATTTACATATGTAGTCTACTTCTGTTTTTTCTCATCAGCCTGTTATGACTGAAGCAGTACTGTTTTGTGCCAACATAATTATTAACACAAATACAAAAGGAGGCCAAGAAATCGAGAGGTGGTTCTCAGAAGATGATGCCGGGATCCTAAATAAGTTAATAATGATTTTTTAAGATTAACATCAAAATGAAAACATAATGTTTTTAAATTTTATAAATAAGTAATGTTTCCTCAGAGGTCTTGAGATTCCACTCAAGAAACACATCTTCAAAATATTGCATGGTGACTACCTTCCCTAACATTCAAATGACTCCTGTATTTCAATCTCCTCTGTTCTCACTTCTTTAGCAGTAAAAGTAACCAGATCTTATCCAGTTGTGATATCCAGCTTTTCAGAAAAATGTCTATACTGAAAATATTTCCAAAACCTTCTACACTTCCATGTGGTCTCTCACTCTCTGAACTCAAAGCATTTATTGACCGTAACATTCATTTGGCAATTTATCACAGAAACCTTTTATACATATTGCATCTCCAGCTGTTAATGCTTGTATTTCCATTCAGCCCCTCATAAATTTATGCTTGGTCTCCACCAGATTTTGTTCCAATACTACTCCCAAAGACCAGCCACCAGTATCTTGTTCTATTTTTCATTTTTGTCCTTACACTATCTAGAGACAAAATATCCATGCTGATAGGAAAGTTGATCTTTGATCATTTGGTGTTCTTTTACCTCACCCGCATAGTCCTCCTCAGGTCTTCAGCATGGATTGTTTTATAATTCCTCTTGATACCTGCTGATCATACTTAGCCATATACCATGTGTCAATTTGGGTTTCTGAGAAGCAGATGGCAAAACAAGACTAGAGGTGCAAGAGATTTATTGATGGAAATGCCGGTGAAGGAAAAGATGCAGAAGTCAGGCAGAACCTTTGGACCCTTAACAGTGCCTCTTCTCTGGAGAATAAAGCCTGGAGACAGATTATTCAACCTTTTTCTACACAGATTATACTTACAGAATAAATTCCATGCCTCAACTTGATTTTGCTGCGTTCTTCAGGCCCAACCACAGTGTGTTCCCAGCTGAGGTAGTACTCAACACTCAGGAAAACTCAAACTTTCCATTCAAGCTAGCCTCAAGTACAAGTGGAATTTCTCTGGCACATTTATACATATATATGTGCACGTGCATGTGTGTGTGTGCGTGTGTGTGTATGTGTGTTTGTGCTAGAAATATAGACATAGGTGTTTGGGTTTTTTTTTTTTCTTTTTTTTTTTTTTTTTTTTGAGACAGAGTCTTGCTCTGTCACCCAGGCTGGAGTGCAGTGGCGCGATCTCCGCTCATTGCAAGCTCCGCCTCCCGGGTTCACGCCATTCTCCTGCCTCAGCCTCCCGAGTAGCTGGGACTACAGGCGCCCGCCACCACACTCAGCTAATTTTTTGTATTTTTAGTAGAGACGGGGTTTCACCGTGTTAGCCAGGATGGTCTTGATCTTCTGACCTCGTGATCCGCCCGCCTCGGCCTCCCAAAGTGCTGGGATTACAGGCGTGAGCCACTGCGCCCGGCCTTTTTTTTTTTCTTTTTAGAGACAGGGTCTTTTCTGTTACTTAGGCTGGAGTGCAGTGGAGCTATCACAGCTCACTGCAGCCTTGAACCCCTGGGCTCAAGCAATCCTCCTGCCTTGGCCTCCCAAGTAGCTGGGACTACAGGCATGCACTGCCACACCTGGCTAATTTATTTATATTTTTTAAAGATGGGGTCTCACTATGTTGCCCAGGTTAGTCACAAACTCCTGGCCTCAAGTAATCCTCCTGCCTCAGCCTCCCAAAGAGCTGGGATTACAGGTGTGAGCCACTGTTCCCTGCCAATAGTAAGTTTTTTAGTGAATGCTTGAAGGAAAATATATTGGAAATGCATATTTTGTTTATTGCCTTTGGTGTGTTTATTTTCTGATAATATCCCGGAGGAGAACGCGGGTAGAAACAACAGAAGAGAAGAGGCATGGGAAAGTCTTAATGTTCTGAGAGCACTCCTAGAGATGAAAGTAAACCCAGGCAGAACAGGAAGCAGATGCCTTATCATCAGCCTCCGAATTGCACAGTTATTGAGGCTACTCTGTTTTTTTTACTTACGAGGGTTGGGAGTGTAAGTAAATGGGTGAGGAAGGCCTAAAGGACTCTACCTGAAGTCCCGGTGGGAGGGGTGGAGGCTGTGACAAATTAGAGAGAATGTGGCCCACTTAAATAGGACAGCAGCTATTCAGCTCCAGTCCTGTGAGGATTTCATTCTGCCACATCCCCTATTGTTTAAAGGTAATAGAGTAATGTAGGTTTTTATGTGAAGTCTCCTTATGATTAAATGTTGGTTCAAAAACATATATAAGATAGTCTTCAGGCCAAACACAGCTACCAACCAGTTTGATTTCACAGGCCACTAAATTTCAGCCTCTCCCCTACTGTGAAGCCTTTCCAGAGATGCTTACATTGTAATGGCTTATAAACCTTTAAAGGGAAAAACTCTGGCAAGTTGGATTTTCACACTAAAGAAAATGGAAGATATTGGACACCCTCCTAGTGCCCCCTAAATCTCACAATGTACACTTCTGCCCATTCTAACTAGGTCTAAGACTAATCTTGGAAAACATAGTCTAAATGAATACTTTGATTTTTCTGCAAGATTCACATTCATCTTCCATTACAGTTGTATTGTGTCACCCTCAAAAAGAGTACACGGTCATTGTTTTTGATAAGTACTTCAATTTTATTTAAAAAGTAAAACTGGTGACTTAAAGGAGCTTTTCCTCAGTCTGTGTATAAGAACGACAAGACTCCTTGGTTTGCCCCGAACCTCACATTTGGCTGGTCATGAACTCTATGTGCCGTCTGTCACCACCCCTAATTTAAACCCCTAATTTAAAAGGTACCGGTATAAAGTAAAATGTAATTATCTGTTCAAGGCCTGATTCTATTGCTTAAATGCTTGAATGCCTCCCCAAAATTCCACGGGGAAAGACAGGCACAGAAGTGCTAGAGCATCTCATCTTTTCTGTTGAAAAGTTAAAATAGGACATCTTATCACCATGGTTACAGCATTCTGTGGGTAGTCTTGATCCCTTACTACCCAAAAAGATCAGTTAAGTGACCAATAGGGAATCTGAACTGCAGTTTCACTGACAAGCTGAAAACAGCAGAGGAGCTCACAGGCAACCTGAGGCATCTTGGAGCTGACATTTCCTTTCAAATAACAGGTCTACACAAGGAGAAAACATTGAAAATATGTTTTCCAATACTCATAATTGTAAAAATCAATGTGATTTGAGCTTATTTTAAAAATTAATTCAACTATACCATTGCTCATTATAAATATGTATAGAAAGCTAATATGCATTAATATTTATTAAATATATTTAAGAGTAACAAAATTAAATTGAAGATGAGAGAAGCAAAATGTATGGTCTTCCTTTAAAATATATACATTTAGATGAATGCAGCCATTCAGTTAATCTCTATTGAGTACCTTCTACATGATAGACATTGTACTACAAGTTATCTGTGATACAAACAAGATAGAAGCAATGTACCTATCTTCAAATCACTCATAAGCTAATAAGAAATTTATAAAAGCATTCAGGCACAGTAGCTCACACCTGAAGTCCCAGCACTTTGGGAGGCCGAGGCAGGAGGATTTATTGAGCCCCAGAGTTCGAGACTGCAGTGAGCTATGGTTGTGCCACTGCACTCCAGCCTGGACAACAAACTGAGACTGTATCTCTAAAAACTAAATAAATAAAGCCATTTATAAATGGAAATATAACTAGCCAGAATAGTAAGTGCCTTACAAAGTTATATATAAATTGTCATGGGACCTCAAAGAAAAAAATAATTGCTTAAGCTTGGGGGAGTCCAGGGAGGCTTTAGAGAGGAAGGCCATTGGGCTGGTTCTTGATGGTGAGCAGGCAGAGGAAAAGACCTCTGGAAAGAACCCGCGGTGAAAGGGCATCACCTGTGGGCAGTGCAGCTGGAGCTCCTGGAACCCACGCTGCAGGGGCAGAAGCTGAGGTGGGAGGTTATTTGGCGCCAGATCAAGCAAAGCCTCTTATCCCAGATTTAATGTTGTGGGCAATAAGGAGTCCGTGGGATTTTAGGCAGAAAGCAAGATGATCAGATTTAATCTCAAAGGTTTCCCCAACTAACATATGGAGAAAGGACTAGAATAAGTAGAGACCCATATCAGATGTAAAATGAGCATACTTCTCTGATGGACCAGCCTCCTTGTTGTTCAAAGCACTCTTCTTTTATTGAGTATATATTCAGAAGAAAATTTTTCTGAAAATACAGATTAACTTTCCAGTTATCTTGTTATTTCTAGTTATTTAGTGAATAGGAAAAGTATCTCATGTGATAACTTTGTATCATCTTTCATGAGAGAATTGGCTTCATTAATCACTTTTTCAGAATTCTGACACTCAAAGATGTTTCTGTTTGACTCTCAGGCATTTTGCAATTCAAGACCTTGAAAATATGCCCCTGCATACAGCAACAAAGAGGTTGGAGGTTATTTTTAAAATGTCTGAAAGCGAAAAAAAAATCAACAGAACTCCCTTAAAAATAAATTAATTCTGGTTTCTAAAATGTATTCTTAGGAAGAGAAATGTAAAAAAGGGAAATAATGCTGTAAAATAAAAAGAGGGGAAATAAAAACAACAAAAGGGAATCCAAGAAGAGTTTGAAACTGTGTTGTGCAGTGTTCCCTGGGTAACAGTAAATATTTCTTACCTTCCTCCTCTGCCATCATGACAAGTCATGAAATCTAGACAATACTTAATCACAGCTACATTCACCACAAATCATCAATAGACACAACCCCTGCAGCTCCGTCAGTCAGGGGAGCCCAGAGGCAAAAACAGTCCTTGAGAATGATAGGAACAGGAATTCATTCATAACCCTGTCATAATTCCCTGCTGATTCTACAGGAGAAGGTACTGAATTTGATTTGGAAAAAAAGGCACAGTTATCAACTGTAATATGCTAAACATCCACATATGTTATCTATGCTAGCAATACAACACTCAGTTTCCCCATTTTACAGAAGAGGCAACAGCCCTAAAGAAGGTAAGAAAGTTTCTAGTCACACAGCTGGTAAGTAATCCAAATAGTATTGGACCAATAACTTCTTGATTCCAAATCTTGTGCTTTTTAATCAAGGATAGCTACCAATGTAAAGAGAAATGTCAAGTGCCACCTGAGTAAGACACGTAGTGAATTCTGTAGTTCTTGGAGAAGGGAGCCCCCTGTCTGGGACAAGGGTCAAGAAAGGCTTCAAGTGGAGGGTGACACTTGATCTGGGTCTCTTTACTGGACAAATCAAAAGGATAAAGAAAGCTCATTCCAGGTTTGAATTTAACAGCAAGCATGAAGAGATGTAAATGGATACGATATAAATTTTTACATACCCTTTCAAGAAATGTATTCTGCATCTATTATGTGTAGCATATTATGCTTGGGATATAATGATAAAAAAAAAAGAAGGCAATGTGAGGAAAAGAGCATTTCTTTAAAAATTGTCTTAAGTGCCCCTACCTTACAAGGGTTATGAGATTGACCAATATGACTCTACCAAGGGGTTGGTAGAAAGAAAAATAAGAAAAGGCTGTCAACATAATTTGGACCAAAAGTTATGGAGTAACACATTTGTAATTGTGATTACTAATTTAATGTTACGTCATACTCAATATAAAATGATTTTGAAGTAGCTGACAAAGATACAATGATAAACATAAAATCTAAAAATACAAGAAAATTGAGGTGAAGAAATATAAATATAAATAATATATCCCAGCACTTTGGGAGGCCAAGGTGGTGGTGCCTACCTGTAGTCCCAGCTACTCCGAAGGCTGAGGTAGGAGCATCACTTGAGCCTGTGAGTTTGAGGTTACAATGAGGTATGGACACACCACTGCCCTACAGAGTGGGAGAATGAGTCAGACTCTGTCCCTAAAAAAGATAATACAATAATAAGATGGGCCAGGCACGGTAGCTCATGCCTATAATCCCAGCACTTTGGGAAGCCAAGGCAGGCAGATCACCTGAGGTCAGGAGTTCAAGACGAGCCTGGCCAACATGGTGAAATCCCATCTCTACTAAAAATATAAAAATTAGCCGGGTGTGATGGCATGTGCCTGTAATCCCAGCTACTCAAGGGGCTGAGGCAGGAGAGTCATTTGAACCCATGAGGCAGAGGTTGCAGTGAGCCAAGATGGTGCCACTCCAGCCTGGGCAGCAGAGTGAGACTCTGTCTCAAATAAATAAATAAATAAATAAAATAATAAGATGAAGCTGGAGTAAGGTCAGTTAAAACGTCAAATACTGGCTGGAAAGGGGTATAAATTTGGCTCTATGCTTCCTAGCAGTCATTACCCTGCTCCCCCCAAAAATATTCAGTTATATTGTTTGATAGGACAAAACCATTCAATGAAGAAAATAATAATTTATTATAGTAGTAATAACAATAATAATAGCTACTATTGGTTCTCATATGCAAATACTGGGGCTTGATTAATTTACATATATTTTCTCATATGATGACCACAATAAGCCTATGAGGTAGATCATATTATGGTCTTCATTGTACACAGAAGAAAATTGGGAGTTAGAGAAATTAAATAGATTTCCCAAAGACACATGATATGGTTTGGCTGTGTCCCCACCCAAATCTCATCCTCAGTTTTACTCCCATAATTCCCACATGTTATGGGAGGGATCCAGTGGGAGATAATTTGAATCATGGAGGCACTTTCCCCCATACTGTTCTCATGGTCATGAATAAGTCTCAAGAGATCTGATGGTTTTATCAGGGGTTTTCCCCTTTGCATCTTCCTCATTTTCTCTTACTACCACCATGTAAGAAGTGCTTTCACCTCCCTCCATGATTCTGAAGCCTCCCCAGCCATGTGGAACTGTAAGTCCAATTAAACCTCTTTTTCTTTCTAGTCTCGAGTATGTCTTCACCAGCAGCATGAAAACAGACTAATACAGCAAATTGGCACCAGTAGTGTGGGGCATTGCTGAAAAATACCCAAAAATGTGGAATCAACTTTGGAACTGGCTAACAGGCAGAGGCTGGAACAGTTTGGAGGGCTCAGAAAAAGACAGGAAAATGTGAGAAAGTTTGGAACTTCCTAGAGATTTATTGAATGGCTTTGACCAAAACCCTGATAGCAATAAGAACAATAAGGTCCAGGGTGAGGTGGTCTCAGATGGAGATGAGGAACTTGTTGGACACTGGAGTAAAGGTGACTTATTATGTTTTAGCAAAGAGACTGGTGGCATTTTGCCCCTGCCCTAGGGATTTGTGGAACTTTGACCTTGAGAGAAATGATTTGGGGTTTCTGGCAGAAGAAATTTCTAAGCAGCAAAGCATTCAAGAGGTGACTTGGACACTGTTAAAGGCATTCAGTTTTATAAAGGAAGCAGAGCAAAAAAGTTCGGAAAATTTGCAGCCTGACAATGTGATAGAAAAGAAAAACCCATTTTCTAAGAAGAAATTTAAGCAGGCTGCAGAAATTTGCATAAGAAACAAGGAGCCAAATGTTAATACCCAAGACAACCGGGAAAATGTCTCCAGGACATGTCAGAGAACTTGACGGCAGCCCGTCTCCCCACAGGCCCGGAGGCCCAGGAGAAAATGATTTCATGGGCCAGTCCCAGGGTCCTCATGCTGTGTGCAGCCTAGAGACTTGGTGCACTGCATCCCAGCTGCTCCAATGATGGCTGAAAGGGGCCAATGTAGAGCTTGGGCCATGGCTTCAGAGGGTACAAGCCCCAAGTCGTGGCAGCTTCCACAAGGTGTTGAGCCTGCCAGTGCAGAGAAGTCAAGAATTAGGGTTTGGGAACCTCCAATTAGATTTCAGGAGATGTATGGAAATGTCTGGATGCCCAGGCAGAAGTTTGCTGCAGGGGTGGGGTACTTATGGAGAACCTTTGCTAGGGCAGTGAGGAAGGGAAATGTTGGGTTAGAGCCCCCACACAGAGACCCTACTGGGGCACTGCCTAGTGGAGCTGTGAGAAGAGGACCACCGTCCTGCAGACCCCAGAATGGTAGATCCACCAACAGCTTGCACCATGCCCCTGGAAAAGATGCAAGCACTCAATGCCAGCCTGTGAAAGCAGCTGGGAAGGAGGCTGCACCCTATAAAACCACAGGGGTGGAGCTGCCCAAGATCATGGGAACTCATCTCTTGCATCAGCGTGACCTGGATGTGAGACCTGGAGTCAAAGGAGACCATTTTGGAGCTTTAAAATTTGACTGCCCCACTGGATTTTGGACTTGCATGGACCCTGTAACTCCTTTGGCCAATTTCTCCCATTTGGAATGGCTGTATTCACCCAATACTTGTACCCCCATTGTAACTAGGAAGTAACTAGCTTGCTTTTGATTTTACAGGCTCATAGGAAGGGACTTTCCTTGTCTCAGATGAAACTTTGGACTGTGGACTTTTGGGTTAAAGCTGAAATGAGTTAAGACTTTGAGGAACTGTTGGGAAGGCATGATTGGTTTTGAAATGTGAGGACATGAGATTTGGAGGGGCCAAGGATGAGATGATACAGTTTGGCTGTGTCCCCACCCAAATCTCATCTGAATTGTACTCCCACAATTCCCACATGTTGTGGGAGGGACCCGTCGGGAGATAATTGAATCATGGGGAAGTTTCCCCTACACTGTTCTCAGGAAAGTGAATAAGTCTCATGAGATCTGATGGTTTTATCAGGGGTTTTCATTTGTACAGCTTCCTCACTTTCTCTTACCACCACCATGTAAGAAGTGCCTTTCACTGCCCACCATGATCCTGAGACCTCCCCAGCCATGTGGAACTGTAAGTCCAATTTAACCTCTTTTTCTTTCTAGTCTTGGGTATGTCTTTATCAGCAGCATGAAAACAGATGGATACAACACAAAATCAGTAATTGGGGCAAGCACACTCCAAATCAAGCAAACTTTCTGCCTTCCTCAAGCCGAGGAACTTAACCATTAGGTTATTTCTGAAGTAAATTATCCTGCAAGTCCTCAAGAAAATAGACCAAGCAATGTAGAACAGTGCATCTCAAACTCCATTGCACATATAAACCACCTGGGATCTTACAATGCAGATTCTGATTCACTAGCTCTGAGGTGGGATTTGAGATTCTGCATTTCTAACCAGCTACCAGGTGACCCCAGAATTTCTGGCCTGAACCACACTGTGATTAGCAAAGCTAGAATGAACAATATCTCTACAGTTTAAAGGGGTTCTATTTTATAGCATCCCTCAAAGGAAGTAGATGACACAAAACCACAGCATTTCTGTAAAAGCATCTCTTTTTAAAAGAAGCTATACAAGGAATGTAGCACTGGAATGATTTGGACTAACCAAGGAATTTAAAGTATCAAGACAAAAAAATGGATATTCTATTAATAATTTACCTTATGTTCATACTAGGCTGCATTTAATTGCAACTAAATTATGTCTAATCCCTTCAATTATAGACAAGTACTGTTGATTAGATCTCAGTGAGGTGGGTGTTAAGTGCTGATTATGCACGTGACTCTGATTTACTACAAGAAAGTTAAAAAAGGCCAAAGCAGAGGGAGATTCAGAGGAAAAGGGGAATGGCCTCCTGTTTTCCTGCCAAGAAAATAGATTTTTCTAAAATAACTGCTACATGGCACTATCCAAGAATAAAACTTTTCAATTAACAAAGAATGAGGAATTTCTGAGGCTGCTGCTTCAGAGCCCACAATTTTTTAACAAAACTGCATATGTTCAATCACTATTTTGCTTTCAATTTAGAATCTGTTGCCAGGGAAACATCAATATCCAAGTACATTCAAGGTAAATCTTTCTTCTTTCGTGTTTTTGAAGTGAATCATTGAAGTGAATCACTTAGCAAGGCAGCAGCAAGTTGTAGAACTGAGTTAATCCAGAGTTGGACTTAATTCCAATCACTATGTCCTTGATAAATCAGCTAGACCTCAGTTTCTTTACCTATAAAGTAACAATGATTATATGGTTGTTGTTTCTAGTAATTTACTTCTGGGGCATAGTCCCTCTATCTGATGTATAGTTTGTCATCTCATTATGCATGGTCAGGGATCTATAGAGTCAGCTTCTTTTATGTAATTACCCTGGAACAAAAGAGGACAAAGAAACCCCATTTTCTCCTTCAGTAATGCAAAGGCAATACATACTTGGCTTGCCTAAAAGAAGCGAAGCAATGTGGAATGAGAATAAAATTTAAAAAAAAAAATCCTGTCCCTGAAAATATTATGTAATTCAGATTTCTCGGTTTCATGGTACATCAGAAATCACAGCCAAAGATAACCACAAACTGAAAGGTGTGTCTACAAGTTCCTTCTGGGTCACTGGCAACAGGGTATATGATCACAAACAAGGGTGGATTCAGGTAGTGAGTGGCCAGAACTTTTCACAATCTGAAGATTCCCTTAAGAAAAAAACCATGCAAACTTGTGAATCCAAACTGACTACAAAAGTACCAGGGATGAGAAAAAAAAAACACAACAAATACATTAAAAACTGATAAATACTACAATCAACCAAAAGGCCAGAAAAAATAATATAATTTTATTAATTAATGTCCTGATATACTTCTAGTAGTCTCTTTTTCTTATGTTTTGGACTTCATGCTCTTTGAGCACCTTTATGGAAGATAATTATTTCATATCTATTATAGAATAGGACTTCAGTGCATCTTCGAAATTTATTTTATCAATAGTTTAAAATAGATTTATTTTATCAATGTGTTAAGATTTATTTTATCAATAGTTTAGAATAAAGTATCTTTTGGTTTCACAACAAATGATTGGTAACTTCACATAAAGTTTTAGGATTGTGGTCAAATATTAGAAACACTTCTATCCAAGTTTCTTTCACATGTGAGCTCTAAGGTTCAGAAAGATTTTCCACTAGGTGCATCTAAGGAATATATCAAACCATTTCCTCCTCTACCACCCACATTCTTCTGAAGCTGGATACTGTGCACACGTCCAACCATTTGGCCACACCTCTGGCCTTTGCATCTGCACATAGCACAGTGGGCAGTCAGAGGTTTTCTAGAAGCCATTCCAACACCAAGGCAGCTTGAAGTAACCCAACTATGTATAGAAATGTGAGTCAAATATATCTCATAAGCCCAAACTAAATATATTTCCTACTCAACTTTCCCACAACTGAAAGCTAAGAGTGCCTACAGCCCTCCAATACCAGTTGAAATAAAGGCAAATGTAATGGAGATGAAATCAAAATGGGAAGAGTCATCCTAGCCAATTGTAGTTAAAATATCTTATTTTGAGTATACTTACTTGCAAGGGGCCCTTAAACTTCATTAAAATTTAAACTGCATTTGCTTCACTGTAAGTCCACCTCTGACAGAAAGTGATTATTTTCTCATTTTCTCACGCCTGACAAGTTTAACATAACTACCTTCAGTTTCATTACTTCATGTGAAGGATTGTGCTATGTGTTTTTTAAACATTAGCTAATCCATCCTCAAACCAACACTATGAGGTAGTAGTTATTGCACAGCTGGGGAAACTGGAGCTCTGAAAGGTTAAGCCACTTGTTCAAGATAAGTAAACTGATACAATGGTTCCCATGCTGGTACATGCAAATGTGCTCTCCTGCTTCCTTGAGAAAATTGAGGTGGGGAAAGAGCATGAGAAGGACTTTCTATGCTTTCTTAGGCACAGATAGAACATGACTAGATACAGAGTCTCATTAAGAAGATAAAATGTGTTAGATGTACCATGGCTCCAGTAGTGACCATAGCTCCCACAGGGCCTGAGCCATGCTAGCACCTCCCCAAGGAGACTACTCCAGTTGGCCAGCCTCTGCTCCACAGTAACCATGTGAAATTGAAAGGCTGGGATAAAAAAATGTAGTCATGTTGGAAGAGATGCAGCAGGACTTAGTGGTGTGAGCTATGCAGGCATTGGAGAACATAAAAAAGACTATTTCAGCCCATATCAAGAAGCAGTTTGACAAGAAGTACAATCCCACCTGACATTGCATCATGGGGAGGAACTTTGGTAGTTGCCTGACACATGAAACCAAACACTTCATCTACTTCTACCTGGGCCAAATGGGCATTCTTCTGTTCAAATCTGGTTAAGGCATAGACTGTGCCACACACACAGAGTGACTCATCCAGAAATGAGGACTGCAGCCTAAATTACAAATACCAGAGACTAAAATTTTCAGCCTTGCTAAGGAACACCTCAATCTTTGAAACTTTATTGTGTTTTGTACAGGGCATTCTCTGTATTAGTTTGTTGTGGTTATAAGATAATTAGCAACACACTTATATTTGTATTCCATACTTCTGTCCCATGTTTCTTTCCCTCAAAATCCATTACTTTAAAAAATAGATCTGTTACAGATATGAAAGAAAAAAATGTAAAACACTGCATCAGTACTTTCTTGCAGTAAGTTTGGGCACTGGGCTAAGAATCCATGAAGTTAATTCAGATAATATGCTGTCATTGGGTAACTTGTGTAAGCCATTCACCAACAGTTTAACTCTGTTTTATCACATGCCAAATAACAGCTTGCAGTAATAATAAAAATATCGCCATATTTGAATCACAATTCAAATGGATTTTACCAATAACATATATGTAGCATAATTTGATATTGCTTACAGGGCAAGGTTGTATAGACTGCAGCCTAGAAGATTATTTGTAATAAAGCATGATTATAAGAAAATTATCCTATTTAAATTCAAAGAACTATGAGTTCCTGGCTAAGTTTACATCTCTTATACAAGAAAATCATAGGGTGACAACCTACAATTAAAACCCTAGTTCTGTTCAGATCATTAAAAGCCATCTATTTACAATTTAGGTTTGAATATTCGTCTATCTCAAGTCACTGAGAATGTGGCCACACCAGAAAGTTCACCTCCAAGAAATCAGGCAGCCTCCTTTTGGAAGTCTTAAGTGCAGTACATGCTGCACTGTGTACCCAACTCCTTTTCTCAAATACCTCCAAACAGATGTGCTTCCCATTATTACTTGCCAGAGAAATTCAAATTTCTATGATAAGATACCACTCTACACTGACTAGAATGGCTTAAATTTAAAGACTGACAAAACCAAGTGTTGGCAAGAATGTGGAGCAAATGGAATTCTCATAAATTGATGGTGGGAGTGTAAAATGACACAACCCTTTTGGAAAAACGTTAGGCAGACCTAACCAAAGGTAAACATATGAATACCCTATAATCCAGCATTTCCATTCTTGGGTATATATTCAAAAGATATGAGTATATCCATCAAAATACATGAACAAGAATGTTCATAGGTACTTTTTTTTTACTAATAGCCACAAACTAGAAGTAATATAAATGCCCATCAAAAGTAGAAAGATAAATTCTGGTGTAATCATACAACAGACTACTATACAAATGAGAATGAACTCATTCCAGCAGCAGGCAACAACAAGGATAAATCTCACAAATGACCATGAGTGAAATAATCTAGATACAAAAGAATGTACAGTATAATATTTACAACCAAATTTACAAACAAATATGATAGTATTCACAAGTGGGCAAAACTAATCTGTAGGAATAGATATCAGGATAGCAGTTACCTGGGAGTATTGACTTGGAAGTAATATTGTAAATCTGCATCTTCATCTGAGCAGTAGTTACATGGGTAATATATATGTAAAATTCATTTAGTTGTAGATTTAAGATATGTGTACTGTAAATATATGTCATATTTAATGTAAAATATTTTTATATTAACATTAAGGCAGACCTTGAGAAAAAGGATCAAGATATCAGAACAGCTAAATAGGAAACCTGGGGCATCTAGAAGAGTGCAGAGGTTCTCAACCTCTGTGGCCTGGAAGGAGCACAGAGGAAGGAAGAAAGAAAGCAGAACCTGGGGTATCTGAACCGGTCAAACACATGCAAATCCATTCTCGTTCTCTCATGCTCTCACTCTCTTTATGATCCAATTTCTTTCTTATGTCTTGCTTTTCCCCTGAATTTTTTCCCAGATACAGCAAAGAAAGTAGAAGCAGAGCTTTGGATTCAAGGAAATCCTCATCCATCACATTTTCTGGTTTTGCATGAAGCATTATTTTTCAACCCTGATGGACTGGTAGGTTATTCCTGATCTTACACCCAAGAATTATCAAAGTTAAAACTGAAGGGGTTTTATATGTGAGGCTTTACAAAGTCTCTCTAATTGTTGTTATGCTTTTTCAACTACTCTATTACTTTATTTCAACAACAAAGAACTGTTAGAAGACATTAGAACCCTAAAACAACCTAAATCAATGTTAGTTGGAGATGTTTATAGAAGACACCTAAAGGAATTTTTTAAAATAAAAAAACACTACTTAGTGATCATATTCCTATAGTATATTTTCATACTTGTAAGTTTGGGTTGTTACTGTAAACAAGCATTTAAATTACGAGATAGTTAAGGGGATGTTACTGTGAAGGTTAAAAAAATGCACATTAACACGATGATTGAAATTATTGTCCTAGTATTTTGTGTTTGTGGCACAGACTAAAATTTCCAGAGTTGTATCTTGAACAACATAAACTGAAATGAAGACTGGTTTCTCTGGGAAAAATGTAAGAAAAGTAAAGTGCTTCTAGAGAAGATAAAAATACTATTACCAAAGGTTCATGTGAAGAATTTAGTTTATGAATTTGGGATTTTCTACATTAAAGAATTTAAAATTGCATGTGACCATTTCATGTACATCCTTAAAGGTTTATGTGTTCACGTTGGACAAAGAGAAGATTGCCGAAGGCTTACAGTCATATTCCATATGTATACAGTGTAAACAAGGCAATCAAAAGGGAAACAAATATTTTAAACACAGCTTAATCATCATATTGAATTCCAGTTTGACACTTTTGTCACCCTCACTTTGTGTTTCTGCATGTATATTCCAAGGAGACAATTGTGCAATAATCTAAATAAGATAAACACAGCTAATTATATTTAAGGTTAAAAACATCACTTTTGAAGAATAGGACTATGTGGTTTGTCCTTAAAAAAATCACAGTCAGAAAATGGGGCTGAGTTATTGGCTAAGATAAGTGTTCACCATATGCCAGTAATAAACCCAGTTATCTGTTCTTAGAACATCTTTGTTGTTAGGAAGGAGATGTTAATGACTTGGGAGAGTAATGTTGGTAGAACTGGTTAAGAATGTTGACTCTAGAATCAGACTGCCAGCACTAAAAACCCCACTCTATCACTCACTCTGTGACTTTGCACATATCACAACTTCTCTACTCCTGTTTTCACTCTGTAAAATGGGAGTTATAAGATCCACTTTATAAGACTTGTATAACTAGTGAATGTTACAATGTTTGTTAAACAGGCCAGGCGTGGTGGCTCACTCCTGTAATCCCAGCATTTTGGGAGGGCAGGGCAGGTAGATCACCTGAGGTCAGAAGTTCAAGACCAGCCTGACCAACACGGTGAAACCCCGTCTCTACTAAAAATGAAAAAACTAGCTGGATGTGGTGGTGCACGCATGTAATCCCAGCTACTCAGGAGGCTGAGGCAGGATAATATCCTGAACCCGAGAGGCTGAGGTTGCAGTGAGTAGAGATCATGCCGTTGTACTCTAGCCTGAGCAACAAGAGCGAAACTCAGTGTCAAATATATATATATATATAGATATATGTTAAACAGCTAAGAAAATATCTTGCATGTGGCAGATGGTCAATAAATGTTAGGTCTTATACTTTATCCTTTTCCCTCTCATTGACAACAATAACAGCCTTTTTTACTCCCATAAAGGACTTTCTGTAATACAAAAAGTGAGTGTAATAAAATACTATAGAAACCTAATAGAGCAGAAAATTGAAATGGAGAGAAATGAAAACAGGCTTATTTTAGGCAGAACATCACATGTCATAGATTAGGCTAATGATGAGTTTAGCTCTTTCAGTGGATCTGTGAGTGCCAACTAACACATCCAAGAAGCCAATCTCTGGTGTGACAGGTTTCTTCGTTATTTTCCACTTACCACGTTATAGAATGCTCACTGGCTTGAATGAAACTTTAGCTGAAGTGAGCAGTAATGAAACCCAAATAAAATATTCCTCTATCCAGAAGAGATCAAACTCAGATCCCAGGAAAACATATAAGTAACACTTCATTTAAAGGATTTTAACCAGCAAATTAATGCTGCAGCAGCATATGAGACTATAAGTAAAAGGAGCTTCCATTGAAAGTGCCACAAAGCATTGCAAGGCCACAGTGGACAAGTGAGAGCAGAAAATCCCATGTTCCAGGAAGAGCATGCAGGACGCACATTATGGTTTATAAGAACTCCCAGTTCTTTCAGTTGGTGAGAGCTTGCTTTTAGTCCAAATAACATTCTCCAGACGTTCTTGGGCTTCTTGGATCCCCTGTTTTGCAGCAACATTAAGGAGCATTTCTACATCCCTAGAAGGAACAGTTATTTAGTAGTGCTAAGAAAGAGTAAACCAAAAGCACCTGCACATTCAACAGTTTGAGTTAAGGGCCAGAGTAACAGCTGTTTAAACTCATTGTAAGGTAATGAGGGAAACACTTGCCATTTCACCTGGGTTTCATCATGAGTACTGATATAGTTTGGCTGTGTCCCCACCAAAATCTCATCTTGAATTATAGTTCCCATAATCCCCATGTGTCGTGAGAGGGACCCAGTGGGAGGTATTTGAATCATGGGGGCAGTTTCCCCCATGCTATTCTCATGATCGAGAGTAAGTTCTCATGATAGCTGATTGTTTTATAAGGGGCTTCTACCTTTGCTCATCTCT
Source organism: Pongo abelii (assembly GCF_028885655.2). Lineage (NCBI taxonomy): Eukaryota > Metazoa > Chordata > Mammalia > Primates > Hominidae > Pongo > Pongo abelii. The sequence goes on along the minus strand of NC_071988.2, from coordinate 121,543,569 downwards.
AATTCTTCTCTCTCCTGCTGCCTTGTGAAGAAGGATGTGTTTGCTTCCCCTTTTGCCATGATTGTAAGTTTCCTGAGGCCTTCCCAGCCATGGAGAACTGTGAGTCGATTAAACCTCTTTCCTTTATAAATTACCCAGTCTTGGGTATTTCTTCAGAGTGGCGTATTAGCAAACTAATGTAGTAAATTGGTACCAGAAGTGGGGCACTGCTGTAAAGATACCTGAAAATGTGGAAGCAACTTTGGAACTGGGTAACAGGCAGAGGCTGAAACAGTTTGAAGGGCTCAGAGGAAGACAGGAAAATGTGGAAAAGTTTGAAACTTCCTAGAGACTTGTTGAAAGGCTTCAACCAAACTGCTAATATTGATATGGGCAATGAAGTCTAGGCTGAGGTGGTCTCATATGGAGATGAGGAACTTGTTGGCAATTGCAGTAAAGGTCACTGTTGCCATGCAAAGAGACTGGAGGCATTTTGCCCCTGCCCTAGAGATCTGTGGAACTTTGAACTTGAGAGAGATGATTTAGGGTATCTAGCAGAAGAAATTTCTAAGTAGCAAAATGTTAAAGAGGAAACAGTACATAAAAGTTTGGAAAATTAGCAGCCAGACAATGTGATAGAAAAGAAAACCCCATTTTCTGAGGAGAAATTCAAGCCCACTGAATAAATTTGCATAAGTAATAAGGAACCCAATGTTAATCACCAAGACAATGGGGAAACTGTATCCAGGACATGTCAGAGACCTTCATGTAAGCCCCTCCCATCACACACCCAGAGCCCTGTGAGAAAAAAATCATTTCCTGGGCTGGTCCCAGGGACCCCCTGCTGTGTGCAGCCTAGGGATTTGGTGCCCTGTGTGCCTGCTGCTCCAGCCATGGCTAAAAGGAGCCAAGGTACATGTCGGGCTATGGCTTCAGAGGGTGCAAGCCCAAACCTTGGCAGCTTCCATGTGGTGTTGAGCCTGTGGGTGCACAGAAGTCAAGAACTGAGGTTTGGAAACCTCCACCTAGATTTCAGAGGATATACGGAAATGCCTGGATGTCCAAGCAGAAGTTTGCTACATAGCAGGGCTCCCATCGATAACCTCTGCTGGGGCAGCACGGAAGGGAAATGTGGAGTCAGATCCCCCACACGGAGTCCTCGCTAGGGCACTGACTAGTGGAACTATGAGAAGAGGGCCACCATTTTCCAGACCCCAGAATGGTAGATCCACTGGCAGCTTGCACTTTGCACCTGGAAAAGCCATATTCAATGCCAGCCCATGAAACGAGCTGGGAGGGGTGGCTGTACCCTGCAAAGCCACAGGGGCGGAGATGCCCAAGGCTGTGGGAGCCCACCTCTGACAAAAGCATGACCTGGATATGAGACATGCAATCAATGGAGATCATTTTGGAAGTTTAAGGTTTAATAAGGGCCCTATCAGATTTCAGATTTGCATAGGGCTGGTAGCCCCTTTGTTTTGGTCAATTTTTCTATTTTGGAATGGGTGTATTTACCCAATGCCTGTACCCCCATTGTATCTAGGAAGAAACTAACTTGCTTTTGATTTTACAGGTTCATAGGCAGAAAGAACTTGCCTTGTCTCAGATGAGACTTTGGACTTGGACTTTTGAGTTAATACTGGAATGAGTTAAGACTTTGGAGGACTGTTGGAAGGGCATGATTGTGTTTTGAAATGTGAGGATGAGATTTGGGAGGGGATGGGGCAGAATGATATGGTATGGCTGAGTCCCCCTCTTTACTGGTAGTTCCCATAATCCTCATGTGTTATGAGAGGGACCCAGTGGGAGGTAATTGAATCATGGGGGTGGTTTCCCCCATGCTATTCTTGTGATAGTAAGTTCTCACAAGAGCTGATGGTTTTATAAGGGGCTTCCCCCTTTACTCAGCTCTCATTCTTCTCTCTCCTACCACCTTGTGAAGAAGGATGTGTTTGCTTCCCCTTCTGCCATGATTGTAAGCTTCCTGAAGCCTTCTCAGCCATGCAGAACTGTGAGTCAATTAAACCTCTTTTCTTTATTAATTACCCAGTCTCGTGTATTTCTTCATAGCATCATGAGAATGAATCAATACAAGAATCTTCATAATACAATCAGAGCTACCCAAATAAATATTCTTAAAACACCAGAGCCTAGCTAGATTATTTTGCCCTATTTAGAGAAGTTTTTCTAGCCAAGAATCTCATGTAATGTCGGAGGCACCCCCTCTTGCAAGCAAATTCTATATTTTGGTTTGGGAGTGCTAACTGGAGAGGGATTCTATACAACCTCCCATCTGGTAACCATCAGTTGTAAAATAGAACATATTGGCTTCGCCATTTTGACTTGGCTGCCTCAAAATGGTCATTTCAAAATTTTATTACCAATTGTGCAGCCAACATCCCTGACTATTATACAAATTCTGAAGATTCACCCCATCCTCAGCCCACAACTGAACTTTTTTTCTAAACCTTGTCTACCTCTTAGCCTGAGGTAGAAGATTAAATGCTGGAGTTGCAGGAGTTCGTTGTACACATTAATTGGAAATGAAGTAGATGTCAGTTGCATTACTTTAAAAAAAGAGAAAACAAGCTGAAAGTTTAATGGTTTGTTTTCGGGACCCTATCAAAAAATGTGTCTGACTCAAAATAGCTGCATAAAAATGTCATAGACTATGAACTATTCAAAAACATTAAGAAAATCTTCTCCAGAGAAAGTAGTGGCATATTTATTTTTATAACTGTGAGTAATCAAGAGGATTAGTCCAACAGACACTAAAGATATTTGTGCCCAAAGAGAGTTCTCTACCTTATATTCGTGTCTGCTCTATTCTGTTTATAAGAAAATGTGGTAAGGCTGTAAAGATGATACTTAAGGGGGCCATAAGAATTCACAGGAGAGTGTGAGGACCATGAAATAACCCAGCATTTCATCTCAGGCTCATAGAATGCCTGAAGAATTTAGTCAGTGGGATATATGCACATATATGAATATTGCATTCCCTTGCTTTGTGACTTTTATTGTAACTCAGCAATGTAAGAACATAGAAAGGCAAGAGTAGAAAGTGAGCTATATAAAAAATGTTTTTGCCTGTGAATTGCAGGTAGTATACGAGGGCATCTTTGGAAAGAATGACATGTCAGCTAGAAGGGAAAAGACAGTAAATTTTATTACCCTGCTTCCATGGAGCCAGTCATGTTTTTCAGTGTTCCTACTGCAAGGTTAAAGGCAGCACCAGGATAGTCCTGCTGGGAGGCGTGTTTGAAAAGGAAAGGAGAAGAAAGGGGACTGGTGATGGGGGGAAGCATGCTGTAGAAAACAAAGAAACAACCTTATAAAAAAGCATCCCCTTCATAAAACCAAGGACAGCACCAATAAAGACTATTACTAGAAACCATTACTTCTATCTTACCATATATCTAGCCAAACAATAAGCCTCCTTCATTAAAAATGTTTTTCTTGGCCAGGTATGGTGGCTCATGCCCATTATCCTAGCATGTCTAGGTGGGTATATCATTTGAGGTCAGGAGTTCGAGAGCAGCCTGGCCAAATGGTGAAACCCTGTGTGATGGTTAATACTGTCAATTTGATTGGACTGAGGGATGCATAGTATTGATCCTGGGTGTGTCTGGGAGGGTGTTGCCAAAGGAGATTAACATTTAAATCAGTAGGCTGAGAAAGGCAGACTCACCCTTAATCTGGGTGGGCACAATCTAATCAGCTGCCAGAGCAGCTAGGATAAAAGCAGGCAGAAGCACATGAAAAGGCTAGCTGATTTAGCTTCCCAATCTACATCTTTTTTCATGCTGGATGCTTCCTGCCCTCAAACATCGAACTCCAAGTTCTTCAGCTTTGGGATTCAGACTGTCTTCCTTGCTGCTCAGCTTGCAGATGGCCTATTGTGGGACCTTGTTATTGGGTGAGTTAATACTGCTTAATAACTCACACACACACACACACACACACACACACATATATATCTCCTATTAGTTCTATCCCTCTAGAAAACCCTGACTAATACAGATTTTGGTAGCAGGAGTGGTTCCAGAGGAACAGAATATTAAGGATGGTTTTGGGGTTTATGGAGTTCACTGCTTAATATAATTAGACCCCAAAATGCTAAGGACTTCTAAAACTATGGAGAACACTGATAGTCCTTGGCATGAACTGTTTAGAGAGTTATGCAAAATACATGCATTTGACACTCCTGATTCACTGCTCATGAGAGGCAAGGAGTCTATTGACTCTATACATAATACCTTTGACCATATGTGAAGAACCAAGTAACATAATGAAGTTGGTTGGTTGCTCCTAAGTTCAGTGGACAAAGTGATGAAAGAAAATTACGAAGTTAGGGATTCTAACTCCTGGCTTCAGAAGCAGATACTGAGCCTCAAGTCTGCCAAGACTGTCCTGAGTGAGTCTTATCTCCTGTAGAGAAAAAGCTGAAATTGTGGAAAAACAGACACAAGCTCTTCTCATGCGAGTGGCTGACCTGCAATGAAAGGTGCATGCACAGCCTTTCCAGGTGTCTACTATTAAAGTGAGGGCATTGATTGGAAAAGAATGGGACCCTGCAACTTGGAATGAGGATGTGTGGGAAGACCCTGATGAAACTGGGGACACTGAGTTGGTAAACTCTGATGAAACTTTTTTGCCAGAAGAAACAATTGCCAAATCCCCAATAGTGGCAACATCCCCTCCCCAACCCATGCTGCCATCAGGCTTTCCACCTTTGTCTGAGGAGGTAAATCCTATGCTGCCTGAGGCAACAGTGATGGCTTCCCCTGAGGCAGTTGCCAGGCAAGATAATGTTGATTCTCCTCAGGAGCCACACCCAATACCCCTGTTTGCCACTAGACCTATAACTAAAGTCCTGGCAGGCCTCTAGAGGTGAGGTTCAGAGTGTGATGCAGGAGGAGGTGTGCAACATTCAAAAAGAACTGCTTGAGTTTTGCAATTTACGTAAACAGGAATCTGGAGAACAGGCATGGGAATGGATAGTAAACGTGTGGCATAATGTTGGAAAAAAAAATAGAGTTGTATCAGGCTGAATTTATTGATTTGGGTACACTAAGCAGGGATTCTGCATTTAATGTTGCAGCTTGGGGAGTTAAAAAAAGGTTCAATAGTTTATTTGCTTAGTTAGCTGAAATATGGATTAAAAGATGACCCATTGTGAGTGAGCTGGAAATGCCTGATCTCCCTTGGTTTAATGTAGAGGAAGGGATCCAAAGGCTTAGGGAGATTAGGATGCTGGAGTCACTTTAGACCTATACATTTCAATTGGGAGGGTCCAGAAAATATACCCTTGACCAATGCATAGCAAAATAGATTTGTGAGGGCAGCACCTGCATCTTTGAAGAGTCCTGTAATTGCTCTTCTCTGTGTGGCAGATCTAACAGTGAGAATGGCAGTCACTCAACTACAAAATTTAAATACAATGAGAATAATTGGATCCCAAGGTGGCAGAGGCCAAGTGATGGCACTTAACCATCAAAGGCAAGGTGGGCATAGCTACAATAATGGACAGCAGAGGCAAAGCAGAAACTAGAATATTCTGACTTGTGTAGAGCTCTGGCAATGGCTGATTAATCACAGTGTTCCTAGAAGTGAAATTGATAGGAAGCCTACTGCATTCCTACTCAATTTAGATAAGCAGAAAACTTCCAGGTGGAATGGACAAAAGACTAATTTGAATTATAAAAGCAGAGAATCATGATCCCTCAATCAATTTCCAGACTTGAGCCAGTTTACAGGCCCAGAGCCCCTTGAATGAAGGGGAGGACATGTCCCCTTAAGGAAGGACCCCACTACACTACTGACAACTTATGCTGTTAATTTTTCTCCCATTCTTCCCCAAGTCGACCCCCGGCCTTTTGCCAGGGTAACTGTGCACTGGGGAAAGAGAAATGATCAGAAATTTGGGGAACTACTGGACACTGGCTCTGACCTGAAGTTGATTCCAGTGGACCCAAAATGTCACTGTGGTCCTCCAGTTAAAGTAGAGGCTTAGGGAGGTCAGGTAATTAATGGAGTTTTAGCTCAGGTCCAACATACAGTGGGTCCATTGGGTCCCTGGACTCATCCTGTGGTTATTTCTCCAGTGCCAGAATGCATAATTGGCATAGACATACTTAGTAGCTGGCAGAACCCCCACATTGGCTCCCTGACTGGTAGGGTGAGGGCTATTATAATGGGACAGCCCAAATGGAAGCCATTAGAACTGCCTCTACCTAGAAAAATAGTAAATCAAAAACAATATCGCATCCCTGCAGGGATTGCAGAGATTAGCGCCACCATCAAAGTCTTGAAAGACACAGGGGTGGTGATTCACACCACATCCTAATTCAACTCTCCTATTTGGCCAGTGCAGAAGACAGATGGATCTTGGAGAATGACAGTGGATTTCTGTAAGCTTAACCAAGTGGTGACTCCAACTGCAGCAACTGTACTAGATGTGGTTTCATTGCTTGAGCAAATTAGCACATTTCTGGTACTTGGTATGCAGCCATTGACTTCGCAGATGTCTTTTTCTCCATTCCTGTTCATAAAGCCCTTCAGAAGCAATTTGCCTTCAGCTGGTAAGGCCAGCAATATACCTTTTCTGTCCCACCTCGGGGGTATATCAACTCTCTGCCTTTGTGTCATAATCGTATTCGGAGAGCCCTTGATCACCTTTCGCTTCCACAAGATATCACACTTGTCCATTACATTGATGACATTATGCTGATTGGATCCAGTGGGCAAGAAGTAGCAAACACACTGGACTTATTGGTGAGACATTTGCATGCCAGAGGATGGGAAATACATCTAACAAAAATTCAAGCAGCTTCTACCTCAGTCAAATTTCTAGGGATCCAGTGGTGTGGGGCCTGTCAAGATATTCCTTCTGAGGTGAAGGATAAGTTGCTGCATTTGGCCCCTCCTACAACCAAGAAAGAGGCACAACGCCTAGTGGGCCTATTTGGATTTTGGAGGCAACACATTCCTCATTTGGGTGTGTTACTCTGGCCCATTTATCCAGTGACCCAAAAGGCTGCCAGTTTTGAGTGGGGTCCAGAACAGGAGAAGGCTCCACAACAGGTCCAGGCTGTTGTGCAAGCTGCTCTGCCACTTGGGCCATATGACCCAGCAGATTCAATGGTGCTTGAGGTGTCAGTGGCAGATAGGGGTGCTGTTTGGAACCTTTGCCAGGCTCCCATAGATGAATCACAGCGGAGGTCTCCAGGATTTTGGAGCAAGGCCCTGCCAACTTCTGTAGACAACTACTCTCCTTTTGAGTGACAGCTCTTGGCCTGTTACTGGGTTTTGGTGGAAACTGAACGTTGGATGATGGGTCATCAAGTCATCATGTGACCTGAACTGCCTATCATGAACTGAGTGCTTTATGAACCATTTAGTTATAAAGTAAGTCATGCACAGCAGCGTTACATTATTAAATGGAAGTGGTATATATGTGATTGGGCTCGAGTGGGTCCTGAAGGCACAAGTAAGTTGCATGAGGAAGTGGTTCAAATGCTCATGGTCTCCACTCTTGCCACCCTACCTTCTCTCCCACAGCATACACCAATGGCTCCATGGGGAGTTCCCTATGATCAGTTGACAGAGGAAGAGAAGACTAAGGTTTTTTTAAGAGAAGACAGATGGTTTTGCACGATACACAAGTACAACCTGAAAGTGGACAGCTGCAGCACTACAGCCCCTTTCTAGGACAACCCTGAAGGACAGCAGTGAAAGGAAATCTTCCCAGTGAGCAGAACTTCAAGCAGTGCACCTAGTTGTACACTTTGCATGGAAGGAGAAATGGCCAGATATGCAATTATATACTGATTCATGGGCTGTAGCCAATGGTTTGGCTAGATGGTCAGAGACTTGGAAGAAGTATGATTAGAAAATTGGTGACAAAGAAATTTGAGAAAGAGGTATGTGGATAGACCTCTCTAAGTGATCAAAAACTGTATTTGTATCCCATGTGAGTGCTTACCTACAAGTGTCTCAGCAGAGGAGAAGTTTAATAATCAAGTGGATAAGATGACCCATCCTGTGGATACCACTCAGCCTCTTTCCCCAGCCACTCCTGTCATTGCCCAGTGGGCCCATGAACAACATGGCCATGGTGGCAGGTGTGGAGGTTACACATGGGCTCAGCAACATGGACCTCCACTCACCAAGGCTGCCCTGGCTACGGCCACTGCCGAGTGCCCAATTTGCCAGCAACAGAGACCAAAACTAAGCTCTCGATATGGCACAATTCCTCAGGGTGATCAGCCAGCTACCTGGTAGCAAGTTGATTATATTGGACCTCTTCCATCATGGAAACGGCAGAGGTTTGTCCTCACTGGAATAGACACTTACTCCAGATATGGGTTTGCCTATCCTGCATGCAATGATTCTGCCAAGACCACCATCCATGGGCTCACGGAATGCCTTATCCACCGTCATGGTATTGCCTCTGACCAAGGCACTCACTTTATGGCTAAAGAAGTCCAGCAGTGGACTCATGCTCATGGAATTCACTGGTCTTACCATGTTCCCCATTATCCTGAAGCAGCTGTATTGATAGAATGGTGGAATGCCCTTTTGAAGTCAAAATTACAATGCCAACTAGGTGACAATACTTTGCCAGGGCTGGGGCAAAGTTCTCCAAAAGGCCATGTATGCTCTGAATCAGCATTCAATATATGGTACTGTTTCTCCCATAGCCAGGATTCATGGGTCCAGGAATCAAGGGGTGGAAATGGAAGTGGCACCACTCACCATCACCCCTAGTGATCCACTAACAAAATTTTTGCTTCCTGTTTCCATGACATTACATTCTGCTGGCCTAGAGGTCTTAGTTCCACTGGGAGAAATGTTGCCACCAGGAGACACAGTGATTCCATTAAACTAGAAGTTAAGATTGCCATCTGGACACTTTAGGCTCCTTCTACCTTTAAGTCAACAGGCTAAGAAGGGAGTTACAGTGTTGGCTAGGGTGATGGACTCGGGCTATCAAGATGAAGTCAGTCTACTACTCCATCACAGAGGTAAGGAAGAGTATGCATGGAATACAGGAGATCCCTTAGGGCGTCTCTTATTATTATCATGCTTTGTGATTAAGGTCAATGGGAAACTACAATAGCCCAATCCAGGCAGTTGGCCCAGACCATTCAGGAATGAAGGTTTGGGTCACTCCACCAAGAAAAAAACCATGACCTGCTAAGGTGCTTGATGAAGGCAAAGGAAATATGAATGAGTAGTAAAAGAAGGTAAGAAAAAAACCATGATCTGCTAAGGTGCTTGATGAAGGTAAAGGAAATACGAATGGGTAGTAGAAGAAGGTAATCATCAATGGCCCCGTGACCAGTTGCAGAAATGGAGACTGTAATTGTCATGAGTATTTCCTCCTTCTTTTGTTAAAAACATGTGTGTGCATGTATACACTTGTACTAGGAAAATAACTTCATTTTATTTCCTTTTTCATTTATCATGTGACATGAGATTTATTTACTTCATATCAACATTTGAGTATCATTAACTTCATGTAATAGTATTTGGGTTGGGGAGTGGTGCATTTCTGGCTGTATGAAGGATAGTTGCATTATGTTAGGCATAATTATGAGCTTATTATTGTTTTTATTTGAAGATTATGTATGATCTCAGGAGATGTGTATCAGTTAAAGTTGACAAGGGGTGGACTTGTGATGGTTAATACTGAGTGTCAACTTGATTGGATTGAGGTAGGCAAAGGATTGATCCTGGGTGTGTCTGTGAGGGTGTTGCCAAAGGAGATTAACATTTGAGTCAGTGGGCTGGGAAAGGCAGACCCACCCTTAATCTGGGTGGGCACAATCTAATCAGCTGCTAGGATAAAAGCAGGCAGAAAAATGTGAAAAGGCTAGATTGGCTTAGCCTCCCAGGCTGCATCTTTCTCCCATGCTGGATGCTTCCTGCCCTTGAGCATCGGACTCCAAGTTCTTCAGCTTGGGGACTCAGGCTTCCTTGCTTCTCAGCTTGCAGATGGCCTATTGTGGGACTTGAGATCATGTTAGTTAATACCACTTAATAACTCCCCTTTATATATAAATATCTATCTTATTAGTTCTGTCCCTCTAGAGAACCCTGACTAACCCCAGTCTCTACTAAAAATAAAAAAAAAAAAATTAGCCAAGCATGGTGGCACGTGCCTATAAACCCAGCTACTTGGGAGGCTGAGGCTTGCTTGAACCCAGGAGGAGGAGGTTGTAGTGAGCTGAGATCACACCACTGCATTCCAGCCTGGGTGACAGAGGGAGACTATGTCTCAAAAAAAAAAAAAACGTTTTTCTTACTTGAAACAAGTACAGCACTTTCAAAAAAATTAATTGCATATTTGTTTCAATCAATTCATCAGCTTTTCCAAATATTAATATAATTATACTCTTTTCTCCAAACTATACAGGCAATCAAAATGCTGGAAAGGACTATCTGGGAATGTTAGAAATTCAATAACATGTAAACTGACCCTTAAGCACCATTTCCAATTGCTGAAACATAAATGTAAATTGCTAGTACTTTCCAGTAGAATTTTTACGAAAGATAGAATTGATCTATATTTGCACTGTCCAGTACAGTAGCCAGTACTGGTTACTGAATACTTGAAATGTAGACAGTGCAACTATGAACTAAAATTTTGATTTTATTTAGTTTTAATTCATTTACATTTATATGGCCACATTGCGGCTGTTGGCTACACTATTGGACAGTGCATATCAGTTACCCCAGGAACTTATTAAAATGAAGATTCTACTTCAGTGAGTCTGTGTTAGGGCCTCAGAGACTGCATTCCCACCAAGTGCCCAACTGGCGATGCCAATGCTGTGGGTGTACGGACTATACTCCCAGTGGCAAACGCTTCAGCCAAGTGCAGTTAATCACCAACAACACTTTGCCACTTTGGAACCATGTCACTCCCTTCCTGATTCTCAAAGGTGTTTCTTCTGTTGTCAGGTGAACTTTATCAGAATATCGATTTTAAGCTTTAGAATATGTTCCTGAAATGCCACCTTCTGCTAGTTCATGTTTACTTTATTAACCATTATAGACTTCTGGAGTAGTTTGAGCTGGCAGCATATTACACTCACCTAGGGATCTTTTTCTGCTCATTTAAATCAATCTGGAGCTGGGCATCAGCATTTTTCAGAAGCTCCCCAGGTGATTCTAACATGTAGCTCAGTTTGTAAATTTCAAATTAGTGTGTGTTTTATAGTCAAGAGCTCAAAACCTTAATAACCAAAGTAATGTTAAAGAGCATTGTTAATAAACTTATTGACATTCTGAATCTTGACCTAGATTGGTCCACGTTCCCTAGTTTGGCTCTTTTGAATCTAATCTGCTATTTGCTTACGTTGTGTAGACTGTTTTAAAATGCATTGGCCCCACCCTCTCCATAGCTCCACCAGTATTCCTACCTCATCACCAAGTGGAAAAAGTAAAAAGGGTACCAAGACTTTAATATTAAGAGAGTTTAGATCTCTACTTATTTTTGCTCTAGAGAAAGAGCACCAAAATTATAAGGTTTTCTATTTCAGCATAGGTTGAGCATCCCTAATCAGAAAATCTGAATCTGAAATGCTCCAAAATCTGAAATTTTTGGAGCATCAACATGACACTCAAAGAAAAATCTCACTGGAGCATTTCAGATTCTGGATTTTCAGGTTAGGGATGCTCAACCAGTTAGTATAATACAAATATTTAAAAATAAAAAAATAAAAAAAATCCAAGATCCAAAACACTTCTGGTCTCAAGCATCTCAGATAAGGGATGCTCAACCTGTACTTTCTGAACAGGTGACTCTGAAGTCTTGCTTTTGGGCAGATGTCATCGTCTTACCTAAACCAATGCATTGCCTTCTCTTCATCCTTCACTACACCAGCTCCTAGGTAAACAAAAGATATTATATTTTTAAAAATGGACTCAGCTAACTGCTTAATGTTAAAACCTATAAGCCTACAGATATATTAGGTTGGTGCAAAGTTAATTGAGGTTTTTGCCATTACTTTTAGAACTCTAACCAGCAAACCTCTCCCCACCTCTTTTCCCCCAGTAGAATAGCACCAGAGAAACAAAGTTACCTTACCTTTCAGGTATCTTTGCCCAACAATATGCTGAGCACTGGGTTACCCAAAAAGAGCATAAAAATGTGCTACATGGAAATGAAAGCTCTGGGAATACAGCCACACGTAAAGGAGAGAGATCGTGGCTCCCACTGTGGCCAGGAGCTGCAAAAAAGAAAAAGGAGACAGGAGGAAAAGCATGGGAATCTACTACTTCAGCTATGGTTCAGATATGAAAGAAATGAGTATATTCTATGAGAAAAACATTTCAGGATGAATTTCACATGATTTAAAGAGAAAGTATATCCTTCAATGGCCTCTGTTGGGCAAAAAATCTTTATTGTCACTAGTCTTTTATTTTAAGACAGTCTTCTATGTACTTTCTCTAGGTGATACAAGACAACTGGATTGCATAATTAAATGAATTGGATGCTGATCAATAGGATCTTGGGAGTTTATAAAAGAAAAACAACTGACGCAGAAGCAAAAGCGGAAGTGAAAAAAAGAATGTATGTGTTTGTTGTTTGGGCAGGGACACGGTGAGGGGCTGAGATTTGGAGCAGAGGAAAATTCCTGTCCTGCTCTGTTGCAGTCTGGAGAAGCCACAATCCTGGCCCATTTTCCCAATATCTCCAGCTGCTTCTATAGAAATGACAGACCCTCAGACTGCACTTGAAGCTTCTTTCCTAAAGAGGTCTTGGCAAGCCAGTGAGTCCACAAAAGATGAAGGAAGATGAGATCTCACAGCCCAAACTGTAGCCTGAGCTGACAATATTTGGATAATTCCTAAAAGAACCAGGGCCTTAGCAGGAGCTTTGTCATCACCCTTCTTAGCAGTTTGAGCATGCTGTCTACTTCTCTTCAGGAAGCCCTCTTTTCCCATCATGAGAAGCTTGTACCTCAATGGATTGATGCCCAAAACAAGTTCACATTGTCCAACCTAATCAGCATGGCCATTAGCATTTCCAGAGACTTGGCAGATACCCTCTGAGATGTCAATTCATACAGCTGTCCATGGCTGACAGGGAAATAAATTCTGTGGGGCAACTATGAAATACAGCAAGACCGCAAACTGCACTAGCACCATGGAAAGCTCAGTAGCCTTAACCCGTCACCTGGGCATGCTTGGCTGGCTTCTAAGGAGGAGCTCATAATCTGGAAAAAATACAGTGGGGTTGACCGTTTTCCCTTTCAGGTGCAATTTATTTCTAAGAGAAGAAAGGAATGCTGCATCTACCCCAAAAACCCAGGTCTCTTGTGCTGGCATGAAGGGTACAGATCTATTATTGACTCTAAGACCAAGAACTGAACTTGAAAATTGGTGATTATTGGTGGTTATACATAACCATATATGACAAAATCTGTATGACAGTCTTTGTGTTTATGTATATATATATTAAATACTAATAATATTCTTTGTATATTGTTGAATTTTTGTTTGTTTTTTGGTGTATGTTTGGTAGGACTGTTCTAATTTTTTTCTTCCTATACAGTAATCTCTGGATTCTGTTTCATGAATACACTACAGCCTTTTACAGTAATTCTGTATGTTACAGGGTTTCATAGCAGATGGATGTCGTTTTTGAGACTCCTCAAATCTTTTCTGAAATGATTGCATTTATTCAATATTTGTTTTGAATGTGTTTAACACTGTTCTGATCACTGTAGATAAAATAGTCAGTGAAACAAGCAAGATGTCCTGCTCTATTATAGCTTATATTGTAATGAGGATAGAGAAATGAGGAAACAGACAATGAGTAAAACACATGAGATATTGGATACAATAAATGCCATAGAAAAGTATAAAGACTCAAAAGACATTAGGGAATATCTGTCTTTCCCTCACACACACAGCCCTTACTCTGGGGGAAGCAAGCTACCATGTTGTAAACAACATGGATAGGACCACATGACAAAGAACTGATGTCTCCAGCCAACAATCAGCAGGGCACCGGAGCCTGACAACAGCAACGTGAGCTTGAAATCAGAACCTCCCTCAGTCAGGCCTTTCAATGATTCAGCCCCAGCTGATAAATTGATTGCAGCCGTACAAGAGAGCCTGGGCCCAGCTGCCTGACCCACAGAAACCATGAGATAATAAATGTATGTTTTACGCAACTAAGTTTTGAGTACTTTGTTACATAGCAACAGATAATGAATACAGGACCTGTTGGCCATTTAAAGCACTATGGCTTTTACCCAGAGTAAAACGGAAAGCCACTGAAGGGTTTTAAGAGAGAAGTGATGTGATCTGGCATTTTTTAACAGAATTATTCTGGTGTCTGTGAAAATAGAGTGAAGGCAGGCAAGGGCAGAAACTGAAATAACAGTTAGGGAACTATCGTGAAAATGCAAGCAATACTGAAGATATGATGGGAGCATGATCCATCGTGGGAATAGAGATAATAGCAAAGTAATCCAATTCTGAAAACGCTGATATTAGATCTAAGAGCATCTGCTGGTTAGATGTGGGTGTGATAGAGATGGGAGAGTGTGTACCCTTACTTTCTTCATTTTCAATTTGTTTTGAAATTCTAATTTATTCTTTCAATTGGTGAATATTTATTAAAAGTCTACTATGCTGCTATGTCCCCTTCAAAGTTCAGGTTGAAGCTTAATCCTCAATGCAACAGTATTAAGAGATGTGGACTTTGGGAAGTGATTAAGTCAGGTGGGTCCTGCCCTTCCAAATAGCATTAGAACCATTATTAAAAAGGGCTCTAGGTTGAAGAAAGCCTTGCCTTTCCACCTTCTGCCACATGACCACATGGCAACAAGGTGCCATCTTGGAAGCAGGGAGCAGGTCTTACCATGTACCAATGCCAGTATCTTGATCTTGGACTTCTTAGCCTCCAGAACTGTCGGAAATAAATTTCTGTTGTTTATAAATTGCTCAGTCTGTGGTATTTTGTTATAGCAAACAGATTAAGACATGGGCCTGTTATATAGTCTGTTTGCTTTTAAGACAGTCCAATCTTTCATTTCAAAGATTTTTTTTACTAACTTTAGTGGGAAGCCATTGGCACACTTTTAGCAGAGAAGAGACATATGATTTATGTTTTAGAAAATCTCTCTGGCCTTATATAGGTAATTGGCCATATGGGAGCAAGTGAAGAAGCAGGGAAACCAATTAGAAGACTACTGCAGTTGGGCGCAGTGGCACATGTTTGTAATTCCAGCTATTCTGGAGTCTAAGGAGGAAAGATGGTGTGAACTCAGAAGTTCAAGTCCAGTCTGGGCAATATAGCAAGACCCTATGTCTTGGAAGGAAGGAAGAAAGAAAGGAAGAAAGGGAGGAAGCAAAAAAGGAAAAAAAGAAAGAAAGAAAGAAGGAAGAGGGAAGAAAGGAAAGAGGTGAAGATATTAAAAACTGTATTTCTTAATATCTGAGAAGGAATTTGCACCATGTAAAGGACGCAGACTAAAATGAATCTTGGCTGGGCACAGTGGCTCATGCCTGTAATCCCAGCATTTTGGGAGGCCGAGGCGGGAAGATCACTTGAGGCCAGGAATTTGAGACCAGACTGGGCAACATAGTGACACCCAATCTACATAAAATAAAAAACATTAGCTGCGCATGGTGGCACATGCCTGTAGTCCCAGCTACTGGGGAGCTGAGGCAGGAGGATCGCTTGAGCCCAGGAGTTCGAGACTGCAGTGAGCCATGATCGCACCATTGCACTCCAGCCTGGGCAACAGAGTAAGACTCTGTCTCTAAAAATAAAAATACATAATAAATAAAAAGAACCCCAAGGTATAGGATTAGAATGAAAAGTATCAGCATCAAGTCAGGTATGAAAACACACACACACACACACACACACACACACATACACATGTACATAAATAAAAATAGTTACAATCATATGCTTGTATACATACACATGTACATGCATATATACATGGAACGTTTCCTAGCCCTTTCTACTGAAAACTTCCAATGCAATGACACCTCGGTAATGATGAACATGAGCACCCAGATCATTGTTTCATTCTTTTAATAAATGGTATCCTTCATTAAAAGAAATCAAGGGTTGGCTGGGCATGGTGGCTCACGCCAGTAATCCCAGCACTTTGGGAGGCCAAGGCAGGTGGATCACTTCAGGTCAGGAGTTTGAGATCAGCCTAGCCAACATGGTGAAACCCTGTCTCTACCAAAAACACAAAAAGTACCTGGGTGTGGTGGCACATGCATATAACCCCAGCTACTCGGGAGGCTGAGGCAGGAGAATCACTTGAATCCAAGAGGCAGAAGTTGCAGTGAATGAAGATCGTGCCACTGCACTCCAACCTGGGTGACAGAGCAAGACTCCATCTCAAAAAATAAATAAATCAATCAATCAAAGGTTCTTTAAGAAATGGCTAACTCCAGGGGACCCAGGTCATTGTTTCATTCCTTTAATGAATATTATCCTTTATTAAAAGAAATCAAGGGTCCTTTAAGAAATGGCTAATTCCAGGGCTGGAATATGGAATGAAAAAATGTACTGGTGCATTTTGTTTTCTCTAAAAAATATATACATTGAGTGATGGAGATATGTCACAAGGATACAGAAGCCAGCTTAACAGGGATAAAACTGGTCAAATCTGGGATAATATCCACATCACAATAAATAATAATATTATCAAATGAAAACTCAGTAGCTAAAACTGGAATCCATGAATCCATACTAGTATAAATAATAAAGAAATGTGAGAAGAGAAACGTATTTGTTATAGTAGAGTGTCAACCAATAATTGTAGAAAGAAGCAAATAAGCAGCCATTTGGCAACCCTCATTGTGATGGTTGACTCAGGTGGAAATTGTCAATGAACGCAATTGCTGATGTGGGAAACTTGATGAGAAACAGGATATTAGTGTAAAATCTTAGAAGTCTTGCCTTCAAATGTTAATTGGTCTTAAAGAAAAATTGAGCCTTTGGAAATCTAATAAACACTAACATAAACATGCACCCAAGATCAAGCAGTGGAACAGATCAACATTGTGTGGTGCCTCCTGATATGAGGCACTAGGAAGAGCACAGCATCACTTCTGTGATATTCCTGCCACAAATGCATGACTTGTGTCTGCTCATGAGGAAACATCAGACAGACCTGTGTTTAGGGTTGTCCCATAGAATAAAAGGAATCCATTCTTTAAAACCCAGGGACTTGAGAGAGAGTGAAACACTAAAATGTTCCAAATTGAAGGAATCTAAAGAGGCATGACCACTAAATGCAATGCAATTTCCTGTATAGGATACTGGACCAAAAAGAGAAAGAAAACATTGTTGGGACAGTTGACAAAATATGATCAAAGTTTGTGGATTCAATGGTAGTGTTCTCTCTATGTTGATTTTCTTATTGGCAGCCAAGTATATTGTTACTATTATAGCAGAGTGTCCCAGTTTAGGGCATGTATATACTGAAGTATTTAGGGAGTAGAGGGACATCAGATCGGGGGAGAGAGAGAGAAGCAATAAATATATATACATAGTAAAATATTAAGTAATCATCCAAATAAAAATGATTGCTTTGTTCAAGCCAGGAAAGGTGGCTCACACCTGTAATCCCAGCGCTATGGGAAGCTAAGCTGGGAATATTGCTGGAGGCCAGAAGTTTGAGAACAACCTTAGCAACAAAGTAAGACCCCATCTCTATAGAATATTAAAAATTTGGCTGGGCACGATGGCACCAATTACTTGAGAGGATGAGAGAGGAGGACAGCTTGAGCTCGGGAGGTCAAGGTTGCAGTGACCCATGATCACTCCATCTCACTTCAGCCTGGGTGACAGAGCAAGACCCTGTCTGAAAATAAAAAATAATTTTGTTCTATTCTGGCAACATTTCTATAGGTTTGCAACTAGTTTAATTTTTTAATTTAAAAAGCAAATTGCAGTTCTTTAAATGCATATATATACATATATATATTTTATTGGTTTATAAAATCCATCTGCTAATTTTTCTGTTCGTAAAGTTATTATTCATCTCAGCCTATATATATATATAAAGAATCTATAAAGAACAACTATAAGGAACAGCTAGGCAATATTTCACAATCAGCATATCTAAATGGCAATACTGATAAGGAAATAAACATTGAATAGTTTTGTCACTGTCATCTATAATTTTATACCATCAGCTCAAAGTGGTGGGTCTGAGCCTTTCTCCAAAATAAAGTTATGGCCATTTTTTATTATTTTTTCTAATTTTAAAAAGCCTTAAAAAAAGTGGAAATAAGATATTTTTAAAGACTCTATTTTCTTCTTATAACCAATAAATATTACTTTTTTATATTTTCCCATCATTGTTTGACCCTTTGGTGTTTTTACACATGATCTTTGATCTAGGTTCATTGGCCGATGTCTTGTGAAAATATCAATCTTTTGAGAAATTGCTTTATCTTCTTTCTCTTTTTGATTGTTTACTTCTTAAAATAACTTACATAGCTTGTGGTATAGGAGGTAGATACTAAACGAACAATAAAATATGCAAGTAAAATTACAACTGAGATAAGTGCTACAATCAAACCATAGGGAGGTGCATTTCTTCATATCTTTGTATCAAAGAGCAAGGGTTAGCTTTAGGTAAGCTGAGGCTGAAGAGGGAGATAGAGGACAAATTGTGAAAAGACTTGACCAAACGCCATGCTAAAGATTTTGGTCTTCATATTTAGAGCAAATAGGAAGTCTCTCAAAGGTTAATATATGAAGGATAGGGAGGAAAGAGAAACATAATCATTTTGAGTTTCAAAAATATTCTGACCGCAGTATAGAGTTGCAGTCTCCAATATGGAGTATACAAGATGTTCCACTGGACAGCAAGGAAAAAGTGTTCAAACTTCTACAAACACATATTAAAAACTTAAGCTTCATTAATATTTATCCTAGGGATTCACTTAGTCAGTATGACAGGTGTCATGACTCATTTAGGGTAGGTGAGGTAATGTAAGGAAAGGATGAGCGTTCCACAGTGTTGACTTTCACATATTGACTGTGCCTCTGTTTATGTATGCCAGGTTAAGTAGCTTTATGAATATAGTGCTAGTTTAACTGAAATAATCTTCATAAAATAGACATAATCTTTAAAAGACTGCTGTAAAAAAAAAAAAAAACCCATGTGATGAAGTAATATTAACATTGTAAGGCGTGGCAATTAAGAAACTTCCCTGGGTTTCTGACTTGCATGACTCCAGTCACTGGAATAAGAGAACTAGGTTTATGTGTATCACATTAAAGACAGTGCAGGGGCCCATGACTTTTGTTTGGATCATATGGGGCTCAGAGAAAAACTGTAAAGCAGACTGTTGGGTGTGAGTGTCTGGAATTTACAAATGTCTATACTAAACATTGAGTTGTCTAAGTAAAGGTGGTAATTTAGGATGCATAGGCTTTAATGAAATCTTAACTTTAAATATCAAAATTTCAATTTTTGAGAGCCTCAAATCTCTCTTGATCTGTCTTTTTCTATTGTCTATAATTAGAATTCTGTATTTACTCTGATGTTTTTAAAGTTTTTCTAAAGTTAAGGGCAAATGTTTTAAATCTTAGAAGTTTTTTTTAACTTTTTAAAAATAAGTAAATATATTAATGCCATTTTACATGGGTGCTTGTTTAAAAGAGGCATTTGAAATCAGCTGTTTCACTTTTTAAAGTATGAAATTTTCAAACATACAGAAAATGAATTAGATAGCTATGTACCCACCAGCCACATTTAACAGGTTTATATTTTTTCTTAAATATTTGCTTCAGATTTTTTCTTAAAGAAATAAAGCATTACGGAAATAGAAACATATCTACCCTCATCTCTTCCCTCCTCTCTTCCCAGGGGTAACCACTAAACCTGTATTAGAGGTTTGACATTCTAATGCACGTTTTTAAGGAAGAATGGGCTTAAGTTTAGCTTTATCAATATGGATAAATCTTTAAAATAAATGTTACAGTTAAAAAATGAAGTTGAATGATATTTTAGTAGTTCACGTGGTTAAATAAGAATAGTAGTTAACCACAATAGCATTACCAAGGCTAACCAAAACATCACATTTCTTCATTCTTGGTTGGAATTTTTCAACCAGTATTGTATATGTATGTATTAACAATGAACAGAAGCCACAGATTATTTTTAAAATTGTAGTTTGCTTGGTGGAAGTCTATTAAAACATAAAATTCTTTAACAGTAAAATTTGTACAGGATGCTAAGTGGGTAGGTGTGGTGGCTCACACCTGTAATTCCAGCACTTTGAGAGGCTGAGGCAGCAGGATCACTTGAGCCCAGAAGCTGGAGACTAGTCTGGGCAACATAGCAAGATCCTGTCTCTGCAAAAAAATATAAAAATTATCTGGTAATGGTGCATGCCTGTAGTCCTAGCTACTCAGGAGGCTGAGGTAGGAGGATCACTTGAGCCTAGAAGATTGAGGCGTGCCACTGCACTCCACCCTAGGTGACAAGAGCGAGACTCTGTATAAAAAAAAAAAAAAAAAACCCATATGTGATCCTAAGTGAAGTGAAGAAAACACTGGGACAATTTCTGGTTTAGAACATATGCCTGGATACACAAAATTTGAGTCCCTGACTATGGTTAGTTAAATCCGTAAACTTGAGGGCATAATTTGTGCTAAACTCTGTGGTTACAAAGATAAACATATGACCTAAACCTTGTTTTCAAGCATTTCAAAGTTGTAGAGCAGAGATATAAACAAATCATGAAACAGCATCATAAGCATTTTAGTAAAAATGCGGAATGTATGAAGTTCCAAGGGAGAGGGGGCAGTATCTACCTAATTCTGCATTGTGGATTTCTCTCAGGTTTTGCCACCAATACAACCAACATTTTTGGTCTACAGAACAGTTAACACATAATATTGCAATGCTCTTTTTCAACTGGTTTTTGAGGCAGAGAAAAGCTCTGTCTTGAACATAGAGCACTGCTGTCCTTCTAAGTAGAGCTTCAGGCTGGGTGCAGGGGCTCACACCTGTAATTCCAGCACTTCGGGAGGCCACGGCAGGTGGATCACTAAGGTCAGGAGTTTGAGACCAGCCTAACCAACATGGTGAAACTCCATCTCTACTAAAAATAAAAGAATTAGCCAGGCATGGTGGTAAGCGCCTGTAATTCCGGCTACTTCGGAGGCTGAGGCAGGAGAATGACTTGAACTCAGGAGGCAGAGGTTGCAGTAAGCCGAGATCATACTACTGCACTCCAGCCTGGGCAACAAGAGCAAAACTCCATCTCAAAAGAAGAAAAAAAGACAAAGTAGAGCTTTGACATAAGTAACTCCAGTTTTGTGTCATAAATCAGCAAGTAGATGAGCACTCAGGTTTTGTGTATGGGAAGCAAATAATTTTTATATAAAAATGAAACAAATTATGAATGACCACTAAGGTCTCTTATTCTTTATGTCTAAGATATATTTTATTTTACTTAATTATCCATCAATTTTATTCTCAATTATTAGTCTCAAATTACAAACTTTGATATACACAGTTAATTATATTTCAAACTAAATGTCTAAAAACCTTAGTTCTCAATCACACAAGCCCCTATGTGGGTATATCAGGACACCAGAGAGTCTGGTGAACATTTTAACTGAGTTCCAAACATTACAATTACACTAGCAAAGTGCTTACCC
Organism: Pongo abelii; assembly: GCF_028885655.2. Classification (NCBI taxonomy): domain Eukaryota; kingdom Metazoa; phylum Chordata; class Mammalia; order Primates; family Hominidae; genus Pongo; species Pongo abelii. Next base: position 121,521,908 of record NC_071988.2, on the reverse strand, counting down.
CTTGTCTCCTCTGAATCCCAGTGCCTTGACCTATATCCCATTCCTAAAGGCCTCATTCTAAATTTGCTCTTATTGTCACCTAAGAAGCAGTAGGCCAAATGAAAGAGACGGATAGAAGAGATGGGGAAGGAGGGTTGGCTAAGGGAGGAAAGGAAGGAAGAAAGAAGAGAAGAAGAAAAGGAAAAGGATTTGAGCTAGAATGCCAACTCTGTCCTTGTTTTTTCTAATTAAAAAACATTTTGATATGTAATATTTGTACATATTTATAGGACCCATGTGATTTAAAAAAAATTTTTAAGGGTACAAGTGATATTTTGAAACATACGTACAATGTGTATTGTTATTTAATCTCTGGGGGTCAGTTTTCTCATCTGTAAAATGGGGGTAAAAATACTTTCCCATTCAGGTTTGTAAAGAGTGAATAGACTACAAATAAATTATTTAGTTGAGCATCTCACCACATTGTAGGCCCTTCAAAATAACTATTATTTATTGAGATTTTTATCTCTATGCAGCCCAGAAGCATTAGTAGGCAAAAAAAATAAAGATCAGGAAAGTCTTTGGATGAAAGAAATTCATACGTAATGATGGAATTGTTAATACATGTGTCATACAGCAAATGGACTTGAATTTCTCTGCTTCTACCATTTACTGGTTTCGTGACTTTGGGCAGGTTGCTTAACCTCTGAGCTTCCTCTACCTCATTCCTTAAATGGGGATTATAATGTTAACAAGTTTGTAGTATAAGATTTGAAAATTAAATGAGATAATGTGCACAAAGCACTCAGCACAGTGCCTGCACACAGTGAGGGCTCACATTAACTGCTCCACTGTCCAGTCTGGGCACACCACTCTGCACCTGAGAAACTGCAGAAATCTGTTCAACACCCAAGTTTGCTTTTCAGAACTTTTGTAATCTTTTTTTTTTTTTTTAGACAGAGTCCTGCTCTGTCACCCAGGCTGGAGTGCAGTAGTGCAATCTCGGCTCACTGCAACCTCTGCCTCCCAGGTTCAAACAATTCTCCTGCCTCAGCCTCCCAAGTTGCCGGGACTACAGGCATGTGCCATCATGCCCAGCTAATTTTTTTCTGTATTTGTAGTAGAGACAGGGTTTCACCGTGTTAGCCAGGATGGTCTCGATCTCCTGACCTCGTGATCCGCCTGCCTCAGCCTCCCAAAGTGCTAGGATTACAGGTGTAAGCCACCGCACCCAGCCAACTTTTGTAATCTTGAACAAATTGCTGTGTTCCTGGGCCTCCGTTTTCTTATCTAAACATTTTTAGAAAAAACGTGGAAAAGTAAGATAGATGAACCATAAAGCCATTACAGGGATTAAGTAAGAAAATATATGCAAAATCACATATATCATAAAGCCTTATATGAATGTATGGTGGCATTTGATCATGCCAAGTATTCATTTCTTTAACCCTCTCTTCTCTTGACATATGTGGGATATTCTTCTCTTTCTAGCCCTTAAATCTCCATGTTCCCTTAGGTTTCTTCATCAAACTTTCTCTGACCTTGTTGAGTTGACACACTTTCCTCCTGTGCTCTCAATTCACATGGCTCCAGACAGTACCATATGTGAATGACACCCAAGAATCTATTTCCAGGGCTTCTGTCCCTTCTGAGCTTGTGATTCAAATCCCCACTTGCACATCCCACTAAAATTAAACTTTTCCAAAATTAAATTCACTATCTTCTGCCTTAGAACTCACCCTTTTCACTTCCTCTAATTCAATGAAATCCAAGTCCTGTCTAATTAAACTCCTAGTGTCTCAAAATTCACTTTTCTCCTTCTTGTCACAGACCTAATTCAGACCACCACCATCTCACCTGAATTATTCATTGGTGTTTTAGTTCGTCTCCAAGACTGTCCTGAGCCCTCCAACCCATTCTATAGACCACAGACAGTGTGAATGAATTGTCCCGAAGCCAGGGTTAGATGAGCTTCCTTTTCTCCAGTAACAACATGTGTACTCACCCCTGTTGCAGCAGCAATGGTACTCCCCTGCTCATCTATCCCCATACACATACATTCACATTTTATAAGTTCCACAAAGGAAAAGACATTTTGTTTATTTTCATTTATTTTTGTGTACCTACTACCCAGCTAACTGCTTCATACACTGTAGTTCTTTTAATGTTTGAATGAATAAAGGGAATGAGTTTGAGTGGAGCAGAACTTGAACTCAATTTAATGAATTTACTGATTATCTCTAGTTTGTCCTAGCTTCAATTCATCAGGAAAAACCAGTGTAGGGCACTCAAATATTTATTGAGGAATATAAAAACATAAGATACATTGATAAATGACAAAACTGAAATAGCTAAAACACGTTTTTAAAAAACACTAAAAATAACCAGAGATAACAATTTTGAATTTGCCTTTGCACTGCCACAGTGGTTTTTACTGATCAAGTTGACAATTAGGTACACAAGCCACGTGAGAGAGAGAGAACAGGACAACAAAAAGGTCAAAGAGAATTATGGCATTTTTTTCCAGGATATCTGACTTCCAAATACTGGGAGTCTCACAAAGAAATCAGAAAAAAATAAAGAAGAGGAAGAAGGTATTCAACAAATGATTCAAGAAAATTTTCCATAACTAAAAAACATGAGTTTCCAAACTGAAAGGTGACACCATGATACAAGGTGTCCAACACAATGGGAGGAAAAACAGTCCTATAAATGCATATGACTGAGAAACTTCAGAACATCACATATAGAAAAGAAGACGCTAAAAGCTTCCAGAGAGGTGGAAAGAAGAAAGCAGGTCACATATCAACAAGCATGAATCTGAAGGCACCAGATGTCTCAGTACCAAAACTAGTACCTGCAACATAGTAGAACAATCCCTTCAAATTTTGAGAATGAAGTATTGCAAACCTAGAATTCTACACCCTGTCTAACTATAAATTACACGTGATGGTAGAATCAGGATGTTTTCAGATGGGCAAGGTCTCAAAGTTCACTTCTCAGGCAGTCTCTCAGGAAGCGACTGGAAAATATGCCCCACCCGAAACAGGAGAGTAAATCAATAAAGAGGAAGTCTCAGGATCCAGGAATAAGGATCTCAGACAGAAGGAAGGTGAAGGAAATATCCCAGATGATGTGACAGGAGATCCCAGGAAGACAGCTGAGGGGCAGATGGGGAAGACAAGTAGCCCAGATAGGAGCAGCAGGGTGGAAAGTGTATCTTCAAGACAACAGGGAAATTGAGATTTCCTGAAGTGTTAGACTATATTAAGAGGAAGTCAACACTTTGTGAAGCAACACAGGATGACTCTGGTAGCCATGAGCACACAGAAAACAAAGCAAAAATTTTTTTAAAAGATACAATTTTAAGTACCCAGAAAACAAAGTTGTAGAAGAAATACTTACAATCCTGATATACTACATGCATCAGCTATGAATGATATCTAATTGGTCATAATGAAAACTGAACATTGGTTTAGACAAATAAAGCTGTAGCTATACTGAGAAGAGAAGGAGAAGGTAACTGTGATTGAGGGAGTAGGAGGGCAGGGGTTAGAAATAAGAAATTAACCAATAGTATAATAAACATTTGAAAAAATAGCATTAAATGGGTGTTCTTAGACCTATAGCAGTAGACACCAGGAAAAAGAGCTGAGAGAATTAAAAATGGTTTTCTCTGAGGAGCAATAATCAGGGGAAGGAACAGAAGAATGCTGTTTTTAAATTATTAGCCCTGTGAAATATTTGACTTTTTAAGCTACGTATGTGCATAACTTTGAAAATAAAAATGTAGTTTAAATAGTAGAAAAATTGACTGCTTTATATTCAGAAATTCAAATATAATTTATAAATAACGACAACGTCTTAGATGGTTGACCTAGGAAAACAAGTATTGAACATGTTTAGATCTATGTGATTTCCTGCTGGTACATACTAAAGGTAATAATTCATAGCTAGCAATACCACTAGCATACTTTCTGAGATGTGACATTTCCACCTTCAATTCTATCATTGTATACTGTAACTATTTGTTCAGCCAAAATTAAAAGGAGCTTTCAGCTGCAGAGTCCTATTTGGCACCCAGTAATCCACCTCTTGGTTTGATACCTGGAAAAATTTCGATGTAAGCAGGGAATGAAAATAATGTTTTCATCATTCATTGCCATCATGGTATGTTTGTCACAATTGTTTCAATTTACTCCCACACTTACAGCAATGAGAACTAACACAGAACTAGCATTTAGTTAAGTGCTGTAAATGCCAAAACAAAACAAAATTTTGACACTGTAAGAGCCATAAATATTTTCATAAGTTCTTTCTGCTGTACTGTAAATAGTTGCAAATTATAGATGTTTTGGAGAGATCATCAGTTTTAAAGCTCTTAGAACTCAAAAGATCTACTGCTGTTATTAATAATTGATATTTCATATGACTATTTAAATAGCCATATAAATTTATCAGCATTGCACAGGAAGGAGATGTGTGACTTCTCCCTTTTTTTTAATCAGTGTGTTTTTAGGTGGCTAGTGATAACTCACTCAAAGCAGATAGGAAACCTTGGATATAACAAAAACCAAAGAGCAATCTGTTTCCTTTCACAATCCAGGGCTACGCATATTATTCAACCTATAAAAGGATATCACACTCATTTTACATTTTTATTTCCATGCAGCTGTAATTACCAGGCAATGAACTAATGAAATAGGGCCTATAAAGAAAGGACAGCTTCCAAGAAATCAGCTATTTATCTTGTTGCTAGAGAAAAGAACTCTCTTCTAAGGAGGAATCCTGAACCATTAGTGATATATCCAGTAAGTTCTCAGTTTTCTGGACTGATGAATGGAAGTTGTTTTCAGATCTGAACCAAAGACTAGAATTCCATTCCATTGCATTGTTTTTAAGTCAATGGAAATCTAAACCTCTTAAGTTTCAACTGAGGGACTAAAGGGAGATTAAAATCTTTCTTGTTGTATCTCTGAAAAAATATTCAAGATATTGCTAATAGTGGTTGTCTCTAGGAGGAGGATTGGTGGATGAAGGTTAGGATAGAGGGATTTCTGATTACTACATAACCATTCAATTTTGTACCACATGCATATATTACTATAAAATTTTTTTGCAAGTGCTATATGTGGCCGGGCATGGTGGTTCATGCCTATAATCTCAGTACTTTGGGAGGCTAAGGCGGAAGGATCTCTTGAGCCCAGGAGTTTGAGACCAGCCTAAGCAATATAGCAAGACCTCATCTCTACAAAAACTAGAGAAAATTAGCTGGCTGTAGTGGCATGCACGTACAGTGCCAGCTACTTGGGAGGCGGAGGAGGGAGGATTGCTTGAGCCCAGAAAGTCGAGGATGCAGTGGGCCATGATCACATCACTGTACTCCAGCCTGGGCAACAGAGTGAGAGCTTGTCTCACAAAAAAAAAAGCTATATATGAAGATTTATCTATAGTCTTATAGTCTTCATATACTTAAACTCTCACTCAGACATCAGTGTTGTCTGTTAGCACAACAATTACAGTAGTTTAACAGTTTCTGTTCAAGAATATTCTGTAGAAACTCAGGTTCTACATTTATACATTCCCTGGCTTTTTATTGTTGTTGTATTTATGAGCTTCTCTCTAACTTCGTGAGTGTGAGTGTGTGTGTGTGTGTGTGTGTACACAGCTGGGAGCTGAATTTTTATGCTCCTTAAAAATCCTTCTAGTTTTATTTCTTTGAGAGATATGAAGGAATGGCAATGCCTATTAGCCGTCAAGTAAGAGAAAAGGAATGCAGAGAGAGTAGTAGTGTACTTAAATGGAGGTGTGGAGAATAATATAAATCAAAACTGTCATTCTTGAAGAGCCTAAAGTTGTACTTCTAGCTGCCACAGATGTCTAAAATAAGAATTAATCTGCACATTTTTATCTACTAATAAATACATTGTTTTTATTTGGCCAGCACAAAATTGCTAGCATTCCCTTTCACCATTTCTGTAACTCCTGTCATTTTTATTTACCTGTATTTAAATAATCCACTCTTTAATACCTTAGGGTAAGAGTATGTTAAAATATGAGTGAGCTGGTTGAGAACTCTACTAACATTATAACATGATTTTTATTCCTTTCATGCAGCATTTCAATTTTTAAAAAGCTTTATATTTTCAATATCAAACTTAAGCTAATTTTTAAAAAGAAACATTAACTGAAATTGATAATAGTCCTTCAATTTGTCAGCCAAATTTATAAAAATCAGACTGCGTTTATGTGATTTCTAGCAACTGGCTAAAAAATTGGAAAATACAAAACTAGCTATCTGTTGTCAAGTAATTATTTTTACTGAATTTTGATGAATTATTTACCTCTTGGGTTAATGTGTATTTTAAAATCTACTAACTGGTTAATTCAGGAAGTCCAAATTTGTGTGTACATATAAAATTTTGAGAGCTGTTTTATAGAGGCAGAGATTCTCAATATTGCCCATGCTGGTCTCAAACTCCCAGCCTCAAGCAATCCTCCCACCTTGGCCTCCCAAACCTACTGGGGTTACAGGGGTTAAGAGTTTTGTGGGGTTTTTTAAATGTATGATAACCTTGAATAAATTGATCTTCAATACATTTTCCAGGAAAGCTAAAATACTTCATCTACAAACACTTAAATCTAGAGCAGGGGTCCCAACCACTGGGCCACGGACTGGTACCAGTCTATGGCCTGCTAGGAACCCTGCCACACAGCAGGAGGTGACCAGTGAGGCTACAGAGCATTACTGCCCAAGCTCCATCTCCTGTCAGATCAGCAGCAGCATTAGATTCTCATAGGAGTGCGAATTATATTTTGAACTGTGCATGCGAGGGGTCTAGGTTCACACTCCTTATGAGAATCTAATGCCTGATGATCTGATACTGTCTCCCGTCACCCCCAGATGGGACCCTCTAGTTGCAGGAAAACAAGCTCAGGTCTCCCACCAATTCTACATTACGGTGAGTTGTATAATTATTTCATTATATATTACAATGTAATAATAATAGAAATAAAGCTCCCAATAAATGTAATGTGCTTGAATCATCAGTCAGTGGAAAAATTGTCTTCCACGAAACCAGTCCCTGGTGCCAAAAATATTGGGGACCACAGATCTACAGCATTACAGAAAGACACAATGTGGTTGCTGTTTTTATGTAACTATGACTTACAAGTAGTAGCATTTCTCCCTCTTGCCCAATTCTGTCTTGTGTCTTGGAATTGAACACTCACCTCCCATTTATTCCATGAATGCGAAGAGTGTGTCTTGTACTTCTGGGGCAGATTTGTTCCAAGGGTGTGTACATCAGTTGCCTGGGTTCTTCCTTGCCGTTTTTGAGGCATCAAGAGCAGCATCATCTTTTTCTTCCCCTGCTGGCTTCTGTGTTCTGTCTTCCTCAGTAGTAGAGGACTTTTGTTTGTTATGTCTGGCTTAGTAGGGACTCTCCAGGGGTCCCTTATTCTTCCCTTCCACTTCCCTCAATACCTATTCCCTTTCATCCTCTCTCCAGGTCCAGAAGCTGGTTTTCCTCTTCTGATTTATGCCTGAGGCAAAGCAGCTGTCTTTTAAAGATAAAAGCCAGAAAACAGAGAAATCAAACAGACATAAAGAATAACATAGGAAAGACAAGAAGTCCCTTTCCCTAAAAATAGCTTTGTCATTAGCTCTTTTTATGCTGAACACCCAGATTTATTTCCCATTGTCCTTTTGCTTGAACAAACCAAGTCAGTCAAACTACCTCACCTGATGAGAAAGAAAACAGTGAAAAGGAAATCCTCTAGGCCAGGCTGATTTAACCAAAGTAATATAATATGAAAAGTGGCTAACTTGAATCTTCTTTTTTGGTAAATGTTAAAATTATGGTATAACCACAAAGGAAGAGTTTGGGGATACAAACAAAGAATAGGATAAAAAGACTTACGGGAAGAAAATGAACGTGAATACCAAGTAAAATGAGAAGCAAAGAAAGCACATGCATATAATATATATATATTTAAATAAACATGCATAAGAAAGCATGAAGCATAGTAAGATTTTATGTACTACATATTCATGGGAGGATCGAGGAGGAGAAGTCAGAGTTGAATGGCTGCACTCATTGAGCAGGAGAAACCCTGAGATTCCAAAGAATAAGGTAAATTGTCAGCTGCCACTGCCACCTCTATCCTTCCTCTTGGGAGCTGTGGTCCCAGAAGAGGCAGATGTAGAAGAGAACCTTTAGGATGAGAATGATGGTTCCAGTAATGCTTTGCTTCCCTGGATATTCCTCAAGGGTAAAATTGCATCACAAATGTATATGCATCAAGAACTAGTGTCACTGTTCCATCTGTAGGAAGTAAATTACAATGTAGTAAAGAGAAAAGTCAATGCATACTCTGCATAGGGTTATGTGCATGGGTTTCAGTGTCAGACAGGCAGTGTTAAGACCCTAGGACATGTAATCTAGAACCTTGTTACACACTGTATGATCCACAAGCCAATAGTGTTGGCCTTGACCTGGGAGCTGATTAAAAATGCAGAATCTCAAGATCCACCCCAGACCTACCAAGTCAGAATTTGCAAATTATCAAGACTCTTGGATGATTCTTTTGCACATAAAGTTTGAGAAACACTGGTCTAGGGTAAGTTTCTTAATCTATTCATGTCTCAGCTTTCTCATTTCTAAAATGGGCATACTAGTACCTACTTCCTAGAGTTGTGGGAATTAAATGAGGAATACATGTAGAGAGAGCAAATTTCCAATAACTGCTAATGAAGACAAGTCATAAAATATAGTTCAGGATTTTGAAATCGAATTCTATGCTCTGCTGCACAAACAATTAAATTTAACTAAAACTGACTTTTAATTATAAATGCTAACTGACTTTTATGACCATTTCTCCAAACGAAATAGTCACTTAAAAATGAGTAGATTCTAAAAGGGCTGTCAATACTAATTGACTTAGCTATGCAAGTCACTTTATTTTTTGAAAAATTGACTTCCTTATCTGAGCATAGGGCAGTTCACCTAGATCCTTTTTAATTCTAAATTTTGAGTTTTAGTTATTTGCTGTGAAAACTAATACTCTTTTTCACTGATTGATTTGGAAGATCACAAATTAGATATAATGATGGTATAATTCCTAACTTTTCTAATTGATGACTATGTTAACTTAGAAAGAAGAGAAAAGCACAAAAAAGGAAAGGTGACCAAAATAGGATACAAAACCTGAGAAATATCTTATGGATCTCTGTTTTCCTTTCTATAAGTATAAGGTCTCTAAGGCTGCAGTTAAATATGTTGTTGGAGGTTCTTAAACATCACTGCATAAAAATCACCTGAGCCTCTTGTTAAAAAACACGAATTCCTGGGGCCCCATCTGTAGATATTCTGATTCATGAATGAAGCCTTGAAATTCATAACAACCTGGGAAATTATAATGTAGGCAGAATACAATTTGAGAAACACCATGCTAGGTGATTTTTTTTCTCATGTCAAACATAGTTTGATTCTTGCATATTAGATCATATAATATAAACATATTTTCTACCACCCATATATAAATATTCATAAACCTTACTATCATATATAAGTAAAACTACTGTCATTTGGGAAATATGAATATGAGTTTCAACTTTGATATAAGCTCTACGTTGGGCACGATAAGCATCAGGTAAGCAAATAATTTAATGTCTGTGTTTCTCTTTGACTTTAACTACAAAATAGAACTGACCTAAAAACGTTCTTGAAAGGATCACAGGAAATAAGTATTTCAAAAGCTCTAAAGCAACTTTAAACATATTGTTTTTGATAATATTTATTCAGTTCATAATTCTTTTCAAGTTTATAAACTTATTGAAGGTAAGGATTGCATCTTTTAAATTTCTTTTAGTGGATAGCTATGGTTTCTGCCTGCCTGACATTTCTTCCCCCTTGCTTTGGTAACAGCATCCTTGTTTTCCTTTGGGAAACCTCTGTTCTTCCATTATCAGTTCATGTTGGGGAAGTGGAGGAGTGGTTCAAGTCTGGGTCTAGCAATGAGCCTGTGATCTGCCTAGTAGATCAGAGCACTCTATTTTTCCTAACACTGAAAATGGTTCAGGAATTTGTAAGTGACACAAGCCTGGCCAATAGGAGCTAGCCCCAGAACTTTTGCTGAAATCTTTGAGAAAGAGAACCCTTTTTTTTTTTTTTTTTTTTTTTTTTTTTTTTAGACAGAGTCTTGCTCTATCGCCCAGGCTGGAGTGCAGTGGTGTGATCTTGGCTCACTGCAACCTCTGCCTCCTGAGTTCAAGCAATTATCCTGCCTCAGCCTCCGGAGTTGCTGGGATTACAGGTGCCTACCACCATGCCCAGCTAATTTTTGTATTTTTAGTAGAGACAGAGTTTCACCATGTTTGCCAGGCTGACGTGAAACTCCCGACCTTGTGATCTGCCCCCCTCAACCTCCCAAAGTGCTGGGATAGCAGGTGTGAGCCACCGTGCCTTTTTGAAGTAGATAAACCAGTAGCCTAGAGTCATGTTTGCTATCACAAAAGAAAGCATGGTTGGGAATACAGCCAATGCAAAAGAAAACAGAAATGAGAGTGTAAAAATGGCAGATATGTCTATGACATTGTTTAGGCCTTGAATTAATCCCACCTAGAGTTCTCCAATACAAAAGCTTTCTCTCATTTTCTCTCCCCTACCTAGGCAATTATCATGCAGTTGGAGACTTTCAACAAATGTTGACTTACTTGTTTGCTAATGAAAAAAATAAATCCTTAATCACAGATGACAAAGCAAAGATGTTCAATTAATCATTGCAATGTTTTGGTGATTCATTCAAAAACACATTACACGCACATGTAGATAACTGAGAGTTCTTTTGTTTTTGTTTTTGTTTTGTTTTGTTTTGTTTTCAGTAATCTGCGGAGCAACCAAAAACATCTGCGTAACTACTACACATTAATTTTAGGCACTATCCGTAAGTTATCATTCTGCTTTGCATAATTCACCAGATAATCCCCATACTGAATACCAAAAACTGCTCAGCTTGAAGAATGAGTCAGTCTGACTGTCTGGTTCTAGCTTAAAATCTAAGAACTCAGAGCTCTCTGTTCTTTTGTTCCTTATTGTTTTTGAGATTTGAAAACTGGTCACTTCACTTCATCTCCTGCATCTGTAAGAGTTGACTAGAATACGGGATTCACAAAGCAGGTAGATATGAGGTTTTCTTCTTTGTTCATACCAATTTTTAAAAATTAAAAGGATGGCTTCAAGTAAATAATTCTTTACTCTTTTAACATGCTGCCATCATGTGGTTGCTTTGCTCATTCACATTCAAATGTCTCAAAGTTCACATTTATAGTGACTCTTACTCAGCAAGCTACTAAGAGGAAGCTCCCAAAGAAAATGAAGGGAAGAAAATACATTCTTCCCATAATCCTAGTGCAGAGGATGGTAGAAATATATGTGTTATTTGCCGAAATGCAAGGTAGAATGTGGTAGGAACCTAAAGAGAAAGAGTACAAAGGAGACTCAGAAGGGAGAGTCAACTCTCTTAGATTTCAATCTATTAAAAAAAAAGTTTAAGGCTGTAATTTTAGCAAAACTGTTTCATAAAATGTGACAATACAGTAACTCCTTGGTTAACCCCAGCTTATACCAAAATCCATGCATACTCAAGTCAGCCCCCCCTATATATGGGTTTTGTATCCTGCGAGTACTATCTTTCCATTGTGTTTGGTTGAAAAAAATCCACCTATCGGTGAACCTGTGAAGTTCAACCGTATGTTGTTCAAGGGTCCACTGTATTTACATATATTATTAATTCCTTGCAACATCTCAGCAATCATCTCTGTTTTAATTCTGAAGTGCTTGAGACCAACAGAGAATATGCCAAATGTCTATGCAAGTTAAAAGTGAGAGTCTTTGCTCATAGTTTGGACTCATAGAGCTTTATATGGTTTACCTTATTGTCTCTGAGTCCTCAGTGGTGGATAAGGCAGGAAGATTTGAGATTTCATCAAAATTTCCTAACTTAAGAACATTTTTTTTACTGAACCTTGCTTTATACGTAGGTGCTAAAAAATGTGGTTTAATTTGATTGGATGAATTCATGTAAAAATACTCAAACATTTTGAGATATTGTATATAATTTTCTATAATCAAAGAAAAATTTAGTAAAATGAGTTGGATTAAGTTCTATTATAATATTAATTGCCAAGTTGTTTTCAGAATTAGTTTTAGCACCTAGAAGGAGAATTAGAGAAGTTCCACATTTTTAAATTATAAAAAAGAAAAAAGTTTTTTAGTGCTACACACAGGACACATAGTTACTAAATTCTGCTTAGATTTAAGTGCTTAGATCTTGTCCACAAATTATTCTTTAAAAATATTACAACCTTCAATTCTGAACTAAGAGAGGTCTTCCTGGTCCTGCCCACATTTAGGAATCCTATCATCTCAAACCCCTGGACCTCAGCACTACTTTTTCCCAAATCACAAGTCAAAACAGCCAATCTGGTCATTTGCAGCTTCCTTGCCTTCTCTCTTAAATACAAATTTTATTTAGATCACCAAAAAGATTCATGTTATGGGTTCATTGTGTCCCACTGCCCCATAATTCACATGTTGAAGTACTAATCCCCATTACCTCAGAATGTTACCTTATTTGGAGATAAAATCTTTACAGAGGTAATTAAGTTAAAATGAGATCATTAGGATGGGCTGTAATCCAGCAGGACTCGTATCCTTATAAAAAGAATAAATGTGAACACAGAAACAGTTACAGAGAGAAAACAACGTGTAGACACTGGGAGAAGGTTGCTGTCTACAAGCCAAGAAGAGAGGTCTGGAACAAATCCTTCCCTCAGAAGGAACCAACCCTATTGAGACCCTGAGCTTGAACATGTAGTTCCAGAACTGTGAGACAATAAATTTCTGTTGTTTAAGCCATCAAGTCTGTGGTATTTTGTTATAGCAACCCTAGCAAACTAATACAATTAGATTGGTAGAAATGGTTTATATTAACTTCCTTTTAGGCATGTATATCTTTGCAGCTAGCCCTAACTTACTGTTCTGATTCTAGAAAATCCAAAAACAATCATTGTTATTTTCATCCAGAAACTGTTAGTGTGTTAAATCATTTTTGAGAAAAACTAAGACCCTGGAAAGAGATTGTATACTTTAACAATCAAAGTAGAAGATTAAAAATTGGTACTTACAGGCATAAATATTGGCATTGGCAGTTATTTCTCTAACTGCATCTTCCTATTTCCCTGTCCCAGCCAAAATTCTATCAGGTTATGTGAACAGAGGACTAATTATTTTCCTCCTTAACCCTCAATATTTCAGGCCAAGAGAAGAAAAAGAATATTAGTTTTGTGATTCTCAAGTAACAATCTTTTAAAGACCATCACCTGGAGGAAAAGAACACCAGTTGAGAATTATTGATGATAATTGTCAACCTTTTTTACCAACCTTCAATGATAGGGTATCCTCACCTATTAGAGGGGAAGATGAGCCTGCTTCTAACTACGAAGCTGAAAATGCCTAATAACAGTTTCCATAACCTCCTTTATAGGCACAGCATGGACACCCAACCAAGGCCACAGACCAGACATGGCCTACACTGACCAAATCGGATGTTGTAAGCCTAAAGAAGCAGGGACTGCTCCAATTTCATTTTGGAGAAGCCAGTAGCAGCCACATCCATTTGCTGAGGTAACAGGAGCAGTTGTACCAGCACAGCACCCAAGGTCGGTAATCAGGAATAATCAAACCACAGAGGATAGCGCACAACAATGGCGATGCCTGTCTGATTCTGTAGCATGATTCTGAACACTGTTTATGGCTGATGAGCCTGCTCACCTGCAGTTAGAGCTACCCCATTTGTGCTTCAATCAGCCATAGTTTCTGTTTCTTCCAACCAAAAACTGACAGACCTAAAGGATATGGTTGTTTTAAATTTATCTTTTAAGAAATATAGAATTATCTAATTATTTTGCTTTTTGCAATAAAGGGATCAAAACATTTTACTCAGTAAATAGAAATATTAAATGTAGATTTAAATTCTTCATGAATGGTTGACAGATAGAGGTAAATAGCAAAGGAAAATAGAGAATAAGAGGCAGAAAGAAAGACAACTTATTAGATGTTCTGAAGTTTGTTTTTTAGAGTTTTAAGATTAAAAACCTTCTTGATTTCTCACCATTGTTTGGCCCATACTTTACTTAACTTGAAAAATCTGTATCAAATATTTATTTAAGATGACTAAATAGAAACCCTAATAGAGAAGATAATATAATATAGAATGCAATTTAAAAGTATAGTGATATAATGGTTTTCACCCCACAAAATGGCAGGACCACAAAAGTGTGATAATGGACTATGCTGGAATAAATGTGGGGAAATAGGCCCTTTCATGTTGCCTGTGGAAATATAAATCAGGACAACCATGTTTTGTGAGGAAAATGCAGAAGCATACATCTAGATGACTCACGCAGCTGCCCTTTGGCCCAGCAGTTCTATTTCTAGGAATTAATGCTGCAAATAGATATACACATGCATAAAACTACAAAAGTAAAAGGATATTCATGGCAATCACAATCAAGAACTAATTAAATCAGTTCTGGTATATCAAAAAAATAGAATACTATGAAGCTGTTAAAATAAGCCAGGAAGGTCTCCAAATGCTGATATGACAATCATAGCCAGGACTTATTGGTAAGTGGCAAAAAAATGCTTACTTATATAGTATGTTACCATTAGGGGAAAACAATAATTACAATGATCTTTGTGACTATATTTGTGTGTATATGCTTGTGTATGAATAGAATATCTCTAGAAGGTCTCTTTTTTTAAAAACCTGTTAATACAAGTAGGGATTGCTTGTGAATAGGAAAATTGGGTATCCAGGGAATAGGACAGATGGGTAGATTATGCCCTTTTGTATCTTTTGAATTTTATAATACATTTCTGTATTATTGATTTTAAAATCACAAAAGGTACTAAAGTAGACTATACCTATATGCATGGATATAGTAAATCATTTTTAACTATAAAGAAATATAAGTATATAAAAATCTTTAAAAAATTATAAGAATAAACCCAAAATTCCAAAAATAAGTACTTTATTAGGAATTAGATTCATGCAGAAAATATCTATAAATTTGTTTCTAGTTAAATAACCCATGTCTGTTATTTTTGCTGATATGATGTGGTAGATAAAACTCTTTCCCTCTGACCCTAGATTTTACCATGGGTTTGGGACAATTTGGCAAAGCAAGAATGGACTTGTTCAAAGTCTTAAGAACAAAGAGGAAGAAGATTTGTATGTGGTCAGTGAAGAAAAAGAGATACAAATTAGAGAGAAAGAAGAGGGGTCTTGAATCCATGGAGCATTGTTACACACCTTGACAGCCCTGGCTGTCTCCAAGATTTGGGGAGAAAT
Source organism: Pongo abelii (assembly GCF_028885655.2). Classification (NCBI taxonomy): domain Eukaryota; kingdom Metazoa; phylum Chordata; class Mammalia; order Primates; family Hominidae; genus Pongo; species Pongo abelii. The sequence goes on along the minus strand of NC_071988.2, from coordinate 121,506,512 downwards.
GTCTTTTCAACACAGAAATGAGAAAGATGGCTCCTACGGCAGATGGCAAAGTGGTTCTTTGTATGCACTGCCAGAGGTATGCTTAAAGCTAACATTTCAAGCAGAAAGAGACTTTAGACATCGTATATAATCCTCCTAACTCTTTAATTTTTACATATGAAGAAACTGAAACCTAGAGAAGTTGTGACTTGCCTGAATTTACACTGCCTGAATCCAGGGGAATTAGGATAAATATTCCTCTAACCAATGTTTCCTCAAATCCACGTTCAGTATTTTTTTTTTCCACTACACACATGAATTGCTTGCTCTCCAGAAGTAATCCTTCCATATGTGGAAGGCGGTGCTTCTTCCATGTTCAGTATAAAAGCGATGAAACAAAGTGAAGGAGGCATGTTTCCCCCTTCTCTTGTAACCCCATAGCCAGAGCAGCTAAACTTCTATACATTCGATACAACTCTTTCAGCTGGACTTCAGTTCTGCAGACGAAGGGTATGTAAAGTAAGGTCAAGTTGGGTTAATGCTGTGCTCCAGCCAAGGCTGTTCTGGGTGCAAATATCAGAAGCCAACTCAAATTAGTTCGAGTAAAAGGAGTGCTAATACCTGGGATGCAGAAGTACTGTTCTTGGGTTTCACATAATTCAAGGAGAGTAAAGAAGCAAGGACAGGTTTTACATGAACTGGAAAGCTGGGGCTGGGCACGGTGGCTCACACCTGTAATCCCAGCACTTTTGGAGGCCGAGGCAGGCGGATCACCTGAGGTCAGAAGTTCGAGACTAGCCTGGCCAACGTGGTAAAACTCCATCTCTACTAAAAAAATACAAAAATTAGCTGGGCATGGTGGCAGGCACCTATAATCCTGCAGACACCTACAATCCCAGCTACTTGGGAGGCTGAGGCGGAGGTTGCAGTGAGCAGAGATCGCACAACTGGACTCCAGCCTGGGCGACAGCGAGACTCTGTCTCAAAAAAAAAAGCAAAACTGGGAATCAAAAATGTTTTCTGTATAATCTTTCAGTTTCGCATCTGACAGGACAAAATCTACAAAGAATAGAATAGATGAAACTCTTGCAGTGGAACCTTAAAAAGCCATTATAAGAAAAAGGAATGAGTAAAATATGGCTCAACTATCAGTTCTTGTTTTAAAAAAAAAAAAAAGCCAAGATTTTAGATTAAAACTTTAATATGAACCTAGAACATATTAATAGGAGCATAAGGCTCAGCATAAGGAAAGTGATTTTTTTCCTTTAGTATTCATACTGTATCTAGAATATTGGGCTCCACTCTAGACACTATGAGAAATAGAGAAAATAAAAAATTTAAATATACAATGGGTAAAATTTGTGAAAACCTAGTTTTTCCAGAGAAAAGGCCATAGCCAAAGGACTTGATAACCTTCTTTAAATATTTGAGGAGCTTTTAATTAGGGATATTCTGTGTGTGTATAGGGGCAGAACTAGGATGAGTTAGTAGAAGCTGTGGAAGTGGCATAGAGTGTGGCGGGAGGCCTTCTGTGTCACAAGGGTTTGTGTGTGATCTGTGAAGGGAGCCATGTGCTTCACTGCATGATAGAAAAATAACTTTTCAGCACATGGCCCAATTCAGGGGAAAGAAGAATTTGTAGGACACATTTTTTTTAACTCAAAATAGCTTTCCTGAATTCCACTGGGGAAAGCTTTTTACAACTTAGATTAAATTCTTTAACAAACAGCAGGATGTTGAGAGATTTTGGCATTTCTTTGTAGCTATTAGAATTTAATATCTGGGCATGTTAGCAAAATAACAACTTTTTAAAACCCTTACATTGTTGTAGCGTTTGAGTCACAAAATGCCCTCATATGAGTTATTTCATTCTTGAAACACCTCTGCAAGGTAGATACAGTATTTACTATCCCTGGGAAACAGGTTTAGAGAGGCAAAATGACTTGCCAGAGAACCTAGCAAAGGAGGGTAACGTTCAAGCAAGATTCAGTTCTCTCCTTTTAATGCAAACTTTAATGATCCAAGTGGTTGCCGTGGAGACTTTTTTCTTCTTTCTTATCACTCTGCTTAGTATGAAGTGATAAAGCAACCAATCACTGCCTCACAGGCTAGATGTACGTGTTCCTTCCATTCCCAAGAGAATTTTCAGATGAGAGTGTTTTGTTAAAACAAAGGAAACATGCTTTGTATAACTAAAAGAAGGTGCTGCTTTCAAAAAGTGCATAATCATTTAAATGTTAAACCTCTGCAATATGATTTTTAATAGTTTATGAGAAAATATTTTCTGTATATTTCACTTTTAATCCCCAAATACATTAATATTGGCATTATGCATTTGGATTGCTGAATAGCTATGTCATAATAACTGCTGATTAGTTTTTTTTATTAACCTAGGTTCCAATGATATGGGCCCTATACATCCAAGAAATAAAAAGGCATAATGATAAGCTCTAAGATCAACCGTGTGTACCCAGCACCTAGCACAGTATCTACTAAGTATTAGGCAGTCTATAAATATTCGTTAAATAAGAGGGCTTTTTTGAGCTGCACCACTATAAAGATGGCGGAGCAAGAGCAAAGAAAAATCCCTTTGGTTCCAGAAAATTTCCTGAAAAAGAGGAAGGCTTATCAAGCCCGCAAAGCCACCCAGGCAAAGCAGGCACTTTTGGCAAAGAAGGAGCAGAGGAAAGGAAAAGGGCTCAGGTTTAAGCGACTGGAATCATTCCTACATGATTCCTGGCAGCAGAAACATGACAAGCTGTGTCTCAGACGACTAGAAGTGAAACCTCATGCCTTGGAATTGCCAGATAAACATTCCTTGGCCTTTGTTGTACGCATCGAAAGGACTGATGGCCTGAGTTTACTGGTGCAGAGAACCATTGCAAGACTTCGCCTAAAGAAAACTTTTAGTGGTGTCTTTGTAAAAGTCACCCCCTAGAACCTAAAAGTGCTGCGTGTAGTGGAACCTTATGTGACCTGGGGATTTCCAAATCTGAAGTCTGTCTGGGAACTCATTTTGAAATGTGGACAAGCCAAGGTCAAGAATAAGACCAGCCCTCTGAAAGACAACACAGTGACTGAGGAGCACCTGGGGACGTTTGGCGTCATTTGCTTGGAAGACCTCATTCATTAAATTGCCTTCCCAGGGAAGCATTTCCAGGGGAGCTCATGGTTCTTGCGCCCTTTCCACCTCTCAGTGGCCCGTCGTGCTACCAAAAATAGAGTGGGCTTCCTCAAGGAGATGGGCACACCTGGCTATCGGGGTGAACGCATCAATCAGCTCATCTGCCAGCTGAACTAGACCCAGGTGCCAAACGGCAGTAATTTTTATCAATGAAGTGGAAGCATGTGTTTTTGTTTTTTGGGGAATTTTTATCAAGTATCTTTAGAGAAGATTATTTCCTCCTTATCTTCAAAAACTGGAAAGGAAAGGTCAAAGAAAAGACAGTAGCTGGTCGGGCGCCATGGCTCACTCTTGTAATCCCAGCACTTTGGGAGGCTGAGACAGGCGGATCACCTGAGGTTGGGAGTTCAAGACCAGCCTGACCAACATGGAGAAACCCCGTCTCTACTAAAAATACAAAAATTAGCTGGGCATGGTGGCGCATGCCTGTAATCCCAGTTACTTGGGAGGCTGGGGCAGGAGAATCGCTGGAATCTGGGAGGCAGAGGTTGCAGTGAGCTGAGATTGTGCCATTGCACTCTAGCCTGGGCAACAAGAGCAAAACTCCGTCTCAAAAAAAGAAAAGACAGTAGCTTATGTTCATGGCAAGCACCTCTCATCACAGTCCAATCCTAAGGAAAAATTCCAGCGTTTTGTACATTGGCTGCCACTTCGTCTGAAATCAGCACATTCCACGAAGGAAGGAGTCCTGCTTTGTTGCATCTTCTATCCTAGGATTTAATGTTGGTAAATCCTAGCATTTGTACAAGGCTCCCTAAGATTCCCGCAGCAGTCGACCAAGCCCAGGGACATAATTGAATCTGGAGATTCCTGGGGTTTTGTTTTGAAAAAGACTTGAAATACACATAGGAAGAAAGGCATAAAAACAAATGTTCACTTGTCTCTGAAAAAAAAAAAAAGAGAGAGCTTTTTCAATAAAAACGAAACAAAACCATCAGACTTATCTGTTATCTATACACCAATGTTCACAGCAGCATTGTTGTGACAAAAAACAAAAGGTAGAAGCAACTCAAATGTCCATCACAGATGAATGGATAAACAAAATGTCGTATATGCATACAATGGAATATTATTTAGCCTTAAAAAGGAATGACATTCTGACCCATGTTCCAACATGGAGAAACTTGAAGGTGTTATGCTAAGTGAAATAAATCAGACACAAAAAGACAAGTCTTCTACTTCTATGATGTATCTAGAGTAGTCAAATATATAGAGACAGACAGTAGAATGGTGGTTGCCAGGGACTGGGGGAAAGAGGAATGGGGAGTTATTTTTTAGCAGATAATGGAGTTTCAGTTTGGAAAGAAGAAAAAGTTCTGGAGACAGATAGTATTGATGGTTGCAGAGCAATGTATATGTACTTAATGCCACTGAACTGTACACATAAAGATGGTTAAAATGGTAACTCTTATATTATGTATACTTTACCACAGTTGTTTTTAAAAGCTAAAAAAAAAATCAATCATTTACCATTAGTTTCATGAAATTGGAAATCATGTCCCAACTCCAAAGGGCACCTTCTCCATGTAGCCTAAGTTTTTAAATAATTTTTTTCTTTAAAAAAATCACTTGAATTTGAAGTAATTTATTACTAAAATAAGTAGAAAGACAGCTGTCAAGTGTGAAGGAAATGATCATCTTTATGCACAACTAAAAATTAAATTCTCAAAAGGCATAAATGCCTAAATTATTTAAAATTTTTATAATTATGAAGTTACATTTTAATGTATATTTATGGAGGAGGAGGACAGTAAAAGCTTTCTACCAGGACTCATGAAGAAATTTAGAAAGGACACTTCATTTTTAAAAACTTTTATTCAGTAACATTTGAAGAGTTCTCTCAATTTAATAGCTGGGGGACCATATTTGTTTCCATAGGAAATAATCTTTCCTTGAAACTGTTCTATAGAAGAAAAAGAGCTGAGCATGGTGGCTCATGCCTATGACCCCAGTGCATAGGGAGGCTGAGGTGAAAGGATCACATTATCCCAGAAGTTCAAGGTTACAGTGAGCTATCATCACATCACTGCACTCCAGCCTGGGCAACAGAGTGATACCCTATCTCATAAAATAATAAAAATAATAATAAAGTTACGTAAAGGGGTGGGATCAAATGTCGGTTTAGCCTTAACACATAATAAGGAAACACTATCCCTTATAATAATGTGAATGGTGAAAGTATGTGGCTTTGTTCATAGCCTTAAATGGACGGTATAGGTAGGAAAATATTGCTTAGACAAACAAGGAGTCCATAGACAAGTGCTTCTCAGCTGGTGCCATTTGACAGAATGCACAAGTACTCTCCATGCAATCCAGTGCTTTCCTAATAGTCAGAAATTGCTCTTCCTTAACATTCATCCTAACCACAAATAAGGAGCTATTTCCTGCAGACCCTAACAGCCTTGATTGATTATCAATTTGTATGATGTTTGGCTCTGCTTGCAGTAACAGTAGGCACTAGGTTATTGTCCTGATTGTGATCTTCAGCTTTCTCTGTTCAGTAGGTGTCACTGATGTGTCCTGCTAAGAGTTACCTTTTGCTATTTAACCCTCACCTTTACCTTACCTTAGTTATTCTATTGCATAATATTTGTGTAATATTATATTATTTGGTTCTGATGAGCTATCATTGCTATGACACTAAATTATTTTTGTCATTTTCATCTTTTAGTAGAATTTCTAAATTGCATCTGAAAGGGATAGCAATAAAATACTCATTCAACTTGCTATTGTAATCTAAATGTCCTTAAAACTTACTGTAAAGAATAAATAATTTCAAAAACACAATGTGCTTTCTCCATCATGCCAATTCAGGTTTTTATATGCTATAAACTAGGAGTTAGCAAACTCTTTTTATATAGTACATATTTGAGGCTTTATGTGCCATATGCTTTCTGTTGTTACTACTCAACTCTGCATTTGTAGTGTGAAAACAGCCATAGGTAAGTTATAATAAAACTTTATTTACAAAAATAGGCTTGGGGGCATGGTTTGCTGACCCCTGCTATAGACAATAAGAACTAATGGAGATTAGAGAACAGAAACTATGAATGGAGACTGGTGTAGTTAGAAATCAGATAGAGGTCAGATCTTACCTACCCTGGAAAGATAGAGAACACAAAGAGTGTATTCTAGGCAGGGGAGACTGCATGTGTCAAGACACAGGCATAGAACTGACCATTCATAGAACCCCCAAACAGGACTACATAAAGGAAGAATTCACTTAGGCCTGGGGATGATAAAGTTGAAGGATGTTTAGATGAATGTTATGTCATGGTGGACAGATTATTAATGGTCCTAAAAGGCTGTTTGAGATTTGGACTTTGCAGATTATAAAATTCTTATTATGCTTTTATTTCGTTCTAAGTATTATCAGAGGTTATGGAATCCATTTGAAATTTCTCCCCAGGCAACCTTTAAATCTTAACTAAAATCTCAAGAATTTCAACAACTTCAGGGATGTGAAGGAGTATATGGAAGCAGAGGCAGGTGATAATTACTGTGCAACTGCTTTCACATTGATTTTTTAAAACCACTTTATTAAATTATGATTAACATGGAAAAAGCTGTACATATTAATGTGCAGTTGGCCCTCCCTGTAGGTCCCACATATTTTTAAAAATACAACAATAAGAAATAATACAAATTAAAACAATACAGTATAACAACTATTTACATAGCATTTTTATATTAGGTTTTATAAGTAATTTCAAGATAATTTAAAGGATACAGGAGCATGTACATAGGTTATATACAAATATTATGTCATTTTATATAAAGGACTTGAGCATTCTCAGATTTTGGTATCCACTAGGGGTTGGGGGGTTCTGGAACCAACCCTCCACCTACCACAACGACAAATGACTATATATAACTTGGTGACTTTCGAGATAAGTATGCACCTGTGAAACCATCACCACAATCTATGCCATGAACACATCTATCACCTCTAATAGTTTCCTCCTACCCTTTTTGTTATTATTATTATTTTATGATAAGAATACATAACATAAAATCTATTCTCTCAGCAATACATGCTCATTTGATTCTTAAAGTACTTTTGTAAGAAATTTTACAAAATCACACATCAGTGACCTTTTACAAACTATAAAACACAATAAAAAATAAGATATGTAGTATTAATCCTATTAAATAGGATAAGGCTCATATTTTAACCCCACTTTGCAGACCTAAAAACTGAGACTCAGAGAACTTAATGGACTTTCCCGAGGTCATGCTAACTACTGGCAGAGCCAGTACTATCAGCGCAATGCAGTAGAAAGAGAACTAGTTTAGGTCAAAACATTAAGGTTCAAAAATGACTGTAGCAGTAATTAGCCATATAATCTTTGAAAAATCAGTCATTTACCCAAGTATGAGTCTCATAATTTGTAAATTGCAGTTGGTGGTAATAATAGGTTACTACTACTCCACAGTAGCTGTGAAAGCAAATTGAGATCATGTACTTGTATTTTCCTCATTTCCTTTCACCTCTCTCCTCAACTTTTTTTCATTTTTTTTTAGATGCAGTCTTGCTCTGTCATCCAGGCTGGAGTGCAGTGGCACAATCTTGGCTCACTGAAACCTCTGCCTCCTGGATTCAAGCGATTCTCCTGTCTCAGCCTCCTGAGTTGCTGGGATTACAGGCACATGCCACCACACCCGGCTAATTTTTTTTTTTTTTTTTTTTTTCAGACAGAGTCTCACTCTGTTGCCCATGCTGGAGTGTGGTGGCTTGATCTCAGCTCACTGCAAGCTCCACCTCCCAGGTTCACGCCATTCTCCTGCCTCAGCCTCCCGAGTAGCTGGGACTACAGGTGCCTGCCACCACTCCCAGCTAATTTTTTTGTGTGTTTTTAGTCAAGACGGGGTTTCACCATGTTAGCCAGGATGGTCTCGATCTCCTGACCTGGTAATACGCCCACCTTCGCCTCCCAAAGTGCTGGGATTACAGGCATGAGCCACTGCGCCCAGCCTCCTCAACTTTTTTAGTTTATCGGCAACCAATAACCAAAGCATGCATGTGACCCATCATTTCCCACATCTACCTGTTAAGATCTCTTAGTGTAGTCTTTTTCTTTTTTTTCCTTTGTCAAATTATTTTTTAAATTTTATTTTATTGTGGTAAGAATGCTTAACATAAGATCTACCTTTGTACCAATGTTTCTGTGTACATACATTATTATTGATTATAGGTACAAATTATACAGTGGATCTGTAGAGCTTACCGATCTTGCTTAACTGAAACTTCATGCTGGTTGATTAGTAACTCCACATTTCACCCTGCTTTGCTCCCAATCCTGCTGCCCGCTGGCAGCCAAAAGAATTTCCTTCCTTTTTAAGGCTGAAAGTATCCTATTGTATGCATATGCCACATTGTCTTTATACATTCATCTGTCCATAGACATTTAGGTTGTTTTCACATTGTGGGTATTGTGAATAGTGCTGCAATGAACATAGGAGTACTTCAGGATATTGTTTTTGATTTCAGTTCTTTTGGATAAATACATTGAAGACAGTGTCTTAGTCTGTTCAGGCTGCTGTAACAAAATACCATAGACTCAATGGCCTATGAACAACAGAAATTTATTTCTCACAGTCCTGGAGGATGGGAAGTACAAGATCAAGATGTTGGCAGATTCAGTGTCTGATGAGGGCCTACTTGCTTATGGATAGCTACCATAGACTTTAACATCACATGGTAGGAGGAGTGAAGAATCTCTCTCTGGCTTCTTTTATAAGGGCACTAATTTCATTCATAAGGGCTCTGCCCTCATGACCTAATCACCTCCCAAAGGCCCCATTTCATAATGCTGTCACCTTGGGGGTGAGAATTTCAACATATGAATTTGGGAGAGACATAAACATTCAGATCATAACAGTAGGATTATTGGATTAAAGACTTAAACATAAGACCTGAATTGAACCTAAAGGATATTATGCTAAGTGAAATAAACCAGACACAGAAAGACAATTACTGCATGATCTCATTTATATGTAGATTCTTTAACAATTGAACTCACACACAAAAAAAGTAAATAAATAAAGAAAAACACAAAAAATAAAAATATTGAACTCACAAAAGCAGAGAACAGAATGGTGGTCAGCAGAGCTGGAAAGCAAGGGAAATGGGGAGATGTTGGTTAAAGGGGTACAAAACTTCGGTCATTCAGGATGCATAAATTCTGGAGAGCTAATGTAAATCACAGTGACTAAAGTTAATAATACTGTATTGTATACTGAAGTTTGCTAAGAGCAGATCTTAGATGTCCACAGGGAAAAAATGTAACTATGTGAGGTGTTGTATTAGCCTGATTATAGCAATCATTTCACAATGTCTATGTATATCAAAACATCATATTGTATGCCTTAAATATATACAATATTTATTTGTCAAATATATCTGAATAAAGCTAGGGGAAAAAGTATGCTAAACACTGTAAAATGTATGTTTATCTTTATAGACACTAAAATGTTTTAGATATTACTATCAATGTTGCTATTATAATAGTGTAATACAAATGTTTTATTATACTATAATAAAATATTAAAAAATTTAAATATAAAAATAATTATTTTAAAGACAATAACAAGGAAGAACCGTAAGACCCGAGACTGTAAAACTCCTAGAAGAAAATATAAGAGAAAAGCTCTGTGATAGTTGATCCATGAATTTCATGAATATGAGACCAAAAGCACAGGCAACAAAAACAAAAGTAACCAAGTGGGACTACATCAAACTAAAAACTCCTGCACAGCAAAAGAAAGAATTAGTAGAATAAACAGGCAACGTGTGGAAGCAGAGAAAGTATTTGCAACCCATATATCTGATGAGGGGTTAATCTCCAAAATATACAAAGAACTCCTACAACTCAATGGTAAAAAAACAAACAATTAAAAATGGGCAAAGAACTTGAATGGACATTTCTCCAAAGAAGACATACAGATGGCCAACAGGCATAGGAAAAAATGCTCAGTGTCACTAGTTATTAGAGAAAAGCAAATCAAAATTACAATAAGATATTACCTCACATCTGTCAGAATGGCTACAATTTTTTTTCAAGACGTGTTAGCAGGTATTTGGAGAAATTGAAACCCTTTGTGCACCGTTGGTGGGAGAGCAAAGTGGTGCAGCCATTGTGGAAAGTAGTTTGGAGGTTCCTGAAACAATTTTAAATGTAGTCTTTCGATTTCCACTTATATCTAAATAAGTTTCAGTATTCTTTGCTTCAACATCCCAAGTGAGAAAATATGATTGGTTTAAGTCGGGGAAAAATAAACCCAAACCTCTAAACCTTAAAGTGATATCCTTGAGCAGCCAGCTTACATAAATGGACTTGAAGCAAGAAGGGGGAAACTGGGGTGACAGATAATTATAGTAGATGTAATATACAAATCGAATGTTAGTTACTGTTCTGATTCATAGTCTAGTGTGCCTTCTAGTAGACCATACATTGGGAAAAACAAGCAGTAGTGGGAAATTACCTTCTGGGAAATTCCAACAGCTAATCTCCAATAGCTAATGTAGGTCACAAATGGTAAATCAGTTACTTATGGACTCCATGTTCCATTATTTAAATGTACTACCAGTTAAGAGAAAACCATACCTTATTCTTAGACTTGTGTGGGCATCTTATGATTCAATTTCATTTCTAATTAGTGCCTTTTGCTCCATTGGGCAATTCCTAATACAAAATATAGGTACTTTATCCTTTACTGATTTATACATATTTTAAACTTTTTTAGGAGATAAAAAGCCTGTATATTTTTCTGCCTTAAGACATAGAATTTTAGAGTTGGCAATTATCTTTGAGTTTAGACTAACTCTAATTTTATGGGTGAGGAAACTAAAGGTCCTGAATATTACAATGACTACCCCAAGATCCAGCAAATGGCTGGAGGCCATGACAGTCTAGGACCTTGAGTTTAGTTTGGCTTTAATACATGCAATAGCACTTTATTTTCCAGTGATACTATGTAAATGAAATGGAGTTTTTCCACGTGTGAATTTTCCAGATAACTAAAATGTGAGCACTAAATTAATTGTCAGCCATTTTCTGAAACGTTTTAAGGTGTGTATTTTGCACTTTTCTGTCCTGAAAAATAAAGTAAATGGGTCCTCACTTTGCCTTTTATAGACGGCTCATTCAGTAGTTTAAACATTACTTACTGTGTTGTTATATGAGGAAATCCTTTTGAAATATGAAAAGCTTTATCAATAGTGACTTTTCTGTGTCTTCATAGAAAGTACATAAATATTTGTTGGTGGAGTGATTCTACACATTTGCAATCATTCAGGAGATTGAGGTTCATGGCAACTATTTTTCTCAGAGGCTTAGAAACAAAAGTTGGAGTCTGGTTCAAATTGAAGGCTGATTCCAGACTGGCATAGTGCTGTGACACACATGTATTATTTTTATTAAAATATAATAAAACTCAGCTTTCTCTTTCCCATCTCCTCCCCTTCACTTGCCTTTTCCCTCCATTTCCCTTTCTTTTTTTGAGCAATTCAGTCTTAAAAACATTAGTTGGAGCAGAGCCAGACAGGAATCAACAAAGGGACTGACTTGCATGAGGTGTCAAACCCGGGAAGAATGAGAAAGGCAACCACATTGGCAGGTGGTGTCAATGGGAGAAGGGTGAGGAGGGCATCCACACAGGAAAAGAGGGCTAGAATGAGATGTCAGCTCCCAAGTGGTGTGAGAAAGGCCCCCACACAGAGGGAGCCTGGCATAGGGACTTGCAGCCCAAAAGAGTGAGGATGACACACTTGAGTGAGAGTAACCTGGCATCACGTGTCAGAGCCAGAGTCACATGAGGAGGGCTTTCAAATGGGTGCAACAGAGAGTGGAGAGATTTGGTTTAGGATGTGAAAGCTTATGCAGGGTAAGGAAGGTCCTTACACAAAGGAGATATGTGGTATGGGATATCAGGGCCCGAAGACAGTGAGGAGGGCATCTACCTGGGGAGGCAGTCCTGCAGTAAAGCAGAGCCTGAGGAGGGTGTCCATGCATGGGGGCAACTTATGGGTTTCAAAGCTGGAGTGGATTAAGGAGGGAGTCCATATAGGAAGGAGACCCCGCTTGGGGTGTCAGAGTTCAAGGAGGATAAAGAAGTCATCCATGCAAGGAAAGTAGCCTGATGTGGTATATAAGCCTGAGTGAGTAAGATGCACATTTGATGGGAAGGAGGTAACCCCATCTCAGGGGGGCGGGGGGAGGTGGGGGGCTTCTATATGGGAGAGGCAGAGCAGCAGATTGATGAAATAAACACGAAAAGGAGAAAACTAGGTTGGATTCTGTGATGTTGGATTGGAATTGAAAGTGCCAATGTAACTCATGGATTTCAATATTTAGAGATAGATGTAGAAATTACTGCAGTTGTAAATATGTATATGTGTATTTACACATACGTGTGTGCACATATGTATGTGTCCACATACATATACTTCCTACATCTAACCACTGATAGGGCCTTGGAGCAGTGACCACCCCATCCGCACACCCTACCTGCAATAGGAATCAGCACACCAAGCACCCAGATCATGGCTTAAAAATCAGTGTCCACTAAAAGGAACCAAGTCTTCCTTGAAGAAATGACTGATTTGAGGGATGGGCTTGACAAAGTATGAGATGGGCCTGAACTATCTTGTCCTTAAAAGCAAGGAAGTGCCTTAGAAAAATAGGGACAGGTAAAGCACATGGGCATCAGCTTGAAAGAGCTCCTACTGGTCAAATCTGGGGCCCTTAAGCCTGGTAGTAACAGTAGTAAAAATTTATTATGCATGGCTTCAATTTATATAAATAAATGAATACATAGAAAATTTGATGAGAAATAGAGTGTGGAGCAAAGTTTCAAAGTACCTCTCCACAAAATACTTATAAATTACAAAAAAAAAAAGAATAATTCACAATGGAGAAAGCTGGCAGACTATACCTTAAGTGATTCAAGTTAATAGCCTCAATAGTGGGACAAATTGAAATTATTAGCGACCTGATAGAATGAAATTCTGAGATATTCCTGCCAAAGATACAAAATCTGAATATAACCATAAGGAAACATCAGACAAATCCAATTGAAAAACATTTTACAAAATAAGTGTCCTGTAATTTTGTTTTAAATGGTGAAGGTCATGAAATTCAAAGAAAGGCTGAGGAATAATTCCAAACTGAAGACACAAAAAAAGACATGACAAATACAACACACAATTCCGAAATAGATCCTTTTGCAATAAAGGACATTACTGGGACAAATGGAGAAATGTCAATGGGGTCTGTGAACTTGATATGGATTTGATGCTTGTAATGTAGAAATGATAATCTCTTGATTATAATGGTTATACTATGGTTTATGTAGGAAGAATGTCTTTGACTGTAAAGAATATACCTCAAAGTATTTGAGGGTGATGGGTCAGCCACTTACTGTCTAATGATTTAGGAAAATAACATTCTTTTCATTGTACTTGTAATTTTTCTGTACATTTGACAATATTTCAAAATTTAAAAAAAGTTTTAAAAAATAACCTCTTTTATGACTCATGTCATTTTCTCAGTAAGTTCTTCTCTGACAATCCCTTTAAAACTGCAACCTCTGCCCAGCACTCCCATTCCTTCCTAATTTATTTTCCTCATAGTATTTATCCTCATGCATTCCACATAATTTACTGATATATTTGCTCTCTACGCCCCCACCCCCACTCCATTCCATTTCTAGAATGTAAGCTCCTTGAATGTAGGATGCTTTGCTTTTGTTCATTGTTGTAAATCAATGTGTAGAACAGTGGCTGGCATATGATATGTACTCAAATAGTCATTAGGTTACTGAATATAGTTGGTTGTTCAGGGACAGGTTCTATTTTTGCTCTATAAATTGATAGCTCTTTGTTCATCAAAAGCCCAGAAGACTATTGAGTTTCACTGTTTAAGTCTAAGTATGTTAAACAAGGTAGAGAGTTAGGGATTTTTAGAACTCAATTAATTCCTTCATCCTAACTTCTAATTTAAAAAAAATCCAAAAGTAAGTATATGAATGGGTATCAATGAAGTAACAAAATAGATCTCACAAGTTAGCAACAAAATACATTGCCGTGCTTTGCATGTATATGTATGTGTGGGGGAGGTTGATTTAAAATCATCTATATCTTGTTTATATTGAGATTCTGCCACAGAGTTGTCAATAAAAACTTCCTGAATATTAATTATTTCTTAATATTCAACAGACTACTACTTGCTAAATCAATATTTTGCTCTTATAATGATTCATGAGTTTCACTTGTATTGAAAATGGCGGTTGTAAATATTTTTGAGTCATAGAAATTTGGCATTATTATATACATTTAAGACTATTTTAAGTAAAGTTGTTCTAAAAAATATTATTTAATTACAAATTAACATCAACCATTTATGGTATCTTTATATCTTATTGGTAGGCAGGTATGTGTTTTCAATTTATGATTTCAAATATCTGTGATATTTTAAGGTATCTGCCTTTTCCTTCTATCATTAGAATCTAACAAACTAGAGATTTGGCTTTGTTTCTTACGACCTAAAAATATACTTCTTTGCTTAGAAATAGAAATATTTGTTGACAACATCACATATCTACAAGGCAATTCTGAAACGAGGGCAATGTAATAGTTTCTTGCATAACAACAACAAAAAAAAAACCCCAAAATCCCAGTAGTGCCTAGAGTGAACACTTCTGTTTTTGTGTGTGTGTTCCATTTGTGGTTCTGAAAATACTCATAAATTAGCATGATAATCACCAAGTTGTACATGGTGGCTGAGGAACAATTTTCAAAATTACATAACTGAATATATAAATCTAGATATAGCATCAGTTGACTGTGCTATCAGTTTTTTACATTAGTATACAGATTAGATCTTACTTAAAAGACAATATAAATTACAACATAAGTGATAACAATGAAATTTTAAATGTTTTGTAAAATCTCATGGGGTAATATTAGTTTATCATATGCAAACCAATGCTCAAACATGATATGTAAAATTCATGGTCCATTACTAAATCAAGTATTGCTTAAAGAATTTCATTAAAAATTCCAGATGTTATTGTTTCAGCAGAGTGATAGTTTGGCCAATTAAAATTAATTTTAAAATCTATCAAAAAGTTTTAATAAATCAAGCAATGTCCTCTCACTTGGCATGCTGTCAATACAAATTAAATGAAAATATTGATTATAACACAATTAGCAATTTTTCTAAAATGAAGAAAAAACAATTCTTATGAAATAAATATATAATAATGTATTCATTATGTATATCTTTGCTTTATACCATTCAAACATCACTGGCCTATCACTAGAAGGCCAGACATGCCAAGCATAATTAAAATAAATCATCTTTTACATTTGCTAACTTGCACCTATTTAAAAGTAACATAGTTCTTCACATTTAAAAATGTTATAAATATAATTTTGTCAATGTAGGATGATAAAACATTTTACTCAATAATTTGTTAACTTTAAACATGTAAATATTCAGGAATATAGTATGTATGCCTCCACAAATGCTAGGGCTAATTTGTTTTTTGTTTGGTTTGTCTGTTTCTGAACTTTTATTTGAAGCTCAGGGGTACATGTGCCGGTTTGTTCTATTGGTAATCTCATGTCATGGGGGTTTGTTGTACAGATTATTTGGCCATCCAGGTACAAAGCCTGGTACCCAATAGTTATTTTTTCTGATCCTTTCCCTCCTCCCACCATCCACCCTCAGGAAGGCCCCAGAATGTGTTGTTCCTCTCTTTGTGTCTCATTTAGCTCCCACTTATATAAGAACATGTGGTATTCGGTTTTCTCTTCCTGCAATAGTTTGGTAAGGATAATGGCCTCCAGCTCTGCCCATCTTCCTCCAAAGGACATGATCTCATTCTTTTTCATAGCTGCATGGTATTCTGTGGTGTATATGTACTACATTTGCTTTATCTAGTCTACCATTGATGTGCATTTAGGTTGATTCCATGTCTTTACTATCATGAACGGTGCTGCAATGAACATACGTGTGCATGTGCCTTTATGATAGAACAATTTATATTCCTTTGGGTATATACTCAGTAAAAGAATTTCTGGGTCAAATAGTAGTTCTGTTTCTAGCTCTTTGAGGAATTGCCACACTGCTTTCCACAATGGTTGAACTAACTTACACTCCCAGTAACAGTGTATAAGTGTTCCCTTCTCTCCACAACCTCGCCAGCATCTGTTATTTTTTTAAATGACTATTTAATAATAGCCATTCTGACTGGTGTGAGATGGTATCTCGTGATTTTGATTTGCATTTCTCTAATGATCAGTGATATTGAGCTTCTATTTCACATGCTTGTTGGCCCTATATATGTCTTCTTTTGAAAAGCATCTGTTTATGTCCTTTGCCTACCTTTTAAAGGGGTTGTTTGGTTTTTTTGTTGTAAATTTGTTTAAGTTCCTTGTAAATACTGGTTATTAGAACTTGTCAGATGCATAGTTTGCAAATATGTTCTCCCATTCTGTAAGCTATTTGCTCTGTTGATAATTTATTTTGTTGTGCAGAAGCTCTTTAATTAGATCCTATTTGTCAATTTTTGTTTTTGCTGTCATTGGTTTTGGCATCTTTGTCATGAAATATTTGCCAGTTCCTATGTCCAGAATGGTATTGCCTAGGCTATCTTCCAGGATTGTTATAGTTTTGGGTTTTACATATAAGTTCTGAATCCATTGTGATTTGATTTTTGCATGTGGTGTAAGAAAGGGTCCCACTTTCGGTCTTCCGCATATGGCTACCCAGTTATCCCAGCACCATTTGTTGAATAGGGAGTACTTTCCTTATTGCTTACTTTTGTCAGCCTTGTCGAATATCAGATGGTTGTAGGTGTGCTGCCTTATTTCTGGGCTCTTGATTCTGTTCCCTTGGTCTATGCATCTGCTTTCGTACCAGTACCATGGTATTTTGGTTACTGTAGCCCTATAGTATAGTTTGAATTCGATTAGTGTGATGTCTCCTGCTTTGTTCTTTTTGCTTAGAATTGCCTTGGTTATTCAAGCTCTTTTTTTGGTTCCACATGATTTTTTTTTTTTTTTTTTTTTGAGGTGGAGTCTTGCTCTGTCACCAAGCTGGAGTCCAGTGGCATGATCTCTGCTCAATGCAACCTCCGCCTCTTGGGTTCAAGCGATTCTCCTGCCTCAGCACCCACCCCCACCCCCACCCCGAGTAGCTGGGACTACAGGCATGTGCCACCACACCCAGCTAATTTTTGGATTTTTAGTGGAGACGGGGTTTCACCATGTTGGCCATGATTATCTTGATCTCTTGACCTCGTGATCCACCCTCCTCAGCCTTCCAAAGTGCTGGGATTACAGGCATGAGCCACCGCACCTGGCTTCCACATGAATTTTAAAATTGTTTTTTCTATTTCCGTGAAGAATTTAATTGGTAGTTTGATAGGAATAGTGTTAAATCTGTAAATTGCTTTGGGCAGCATGGCCATTTTAAAGATATTGGTTCTTACTATCCATGAGCATGGAATGTTTTTCCATTTTTTTGTGTCATCTTTGATTTCTTTGAGTAGTGTTTTGTAGCTTTCATTTTAGATATCTTTCACCTCCCTGGTGAGCTGTATTCCTAGGTATTTTATTCTTTTTGTGGCAACTGGGAATGGGATTTGGCTCTCAGCTTGGTTGTTTTGATGTATAGGAATGCTAGTGATTTTTGTGTGTTGATTTTGTATCCTGAAAATTTGCTGATGTTGTTTATCAGCTGAAGAAGGTTTGGGGAGGAGACTATGGGATTTTCTAGATGTAGGATTCTGGATGTAGGATTATGCCATCTGCAAACAGGGATAGATTGACTTCCTCTCTTCCTATTTGGATGCCCTTTATTTCTTGCTCTTGCCTGATTGCCCTGGCCAGAACTTCCAATACTGCATTGAATAGGTGTGGTGAGAGAGAACATCCTTGTCTTGTGCCAGTTTTCAAGGGGAATGCTTCCAGCTTTTGCCCATTCAGTATGATGTTGGCTGTGGGTTTGTCATATGTGGCTCTTATTATTTTGAGGTGTATTCCTTCAATACCTAGTTTATTGAGAGTTTTTAACATGAAGGGTGTTAAATTTTATTGAAAGCATTTTCTGCATCTATTGAGGTGATCATGTGGTTTTGTCTTTGGTTCTGTTTATGTGATGAATCATGTTTATTGATGTCCATATGTCAAACCAACCTTGCATCCCAGGGATAAAGCCTACTTGATCATGGTGGATTAGCTTTTTGATAAGCTGCAGGATTCAGTTTGTTAGTATTTTGTTGAGGATTTTTGCATCAATTTTCATTGAGAATATTGGCCTGAGGCCTTGTTGTTGTTATTGTATCTCTGCCAGGTTTTGGTATCAGGATGATGCCGGTCTCATAGAATGAGTTGGGGAGGAGTTTATCCTCCTCAATTTTTTGGAATCATTTCAATAGGAATGGTACCAGCTCTTCTTTGTACATCTGGTAGAGTTTGAATGTGACTCCATCTGGTCTTGGGGTTTTCTTGGTTGTTAGGCTATTTATTATTTATTTAATTTCAGAGCTCATTATTGGTATATTTAGGGAATCAATTTCTTCCTAGTTCAGTCTTAGGAGGGGATATGTGTCCATGAATTTATCCATTTCTTCTAGGTTTTCTAGTTTGTGTGTATAGAGGTATACATGGTAGTCTCTGATGGTCATTTGCATTTTGGTGGTGTCAGTGGTAATATCCCCTTTGTCATTTCTAATTGTGTTTATTTGGATCTTCTGTTTTCTTCTTTATTAGCCTAGCTAGCAATATATTTATCTTATTAATTTTTTCATAGAAACAACCCCTGGGTTCATTGATCTTTTGAATGGCTTTTTGTGTCTCAATCTCCTCCAGTTCAGCTCTGATTTTGGCTATTTCTTGTCTCCCACTAGCTTTAGGGTTGGTGTGCTGTTGCTTCTCTAGTTCTTTTAGTTGTAACGTAGTTTGTTAATTTGAAATCTTTCTATCTTTTTTATGTGGGCATTTAGTGCTATACATTTCCATCTTAACACTGCCTTAGCTGTGTCCCAGAGATTCTGATAATGTATTTTTGTCCTCATTAGTTTCAAAGAATTTCTTGATTTCTACCTTAATTTTGTTATTTACCCAAAAGTCATTTGGGAGCAGGTTGTTTAATTCCTATGTAATTGCACGGTTCTGAGTGATTTTCTTTGTCCTGAATTCTACTTTTATTGCACTGTGATTCAACAGAGTGGTTAATATGATTTCAGTTCTTTTGCATTTGCTAAGGATTGTTTTATGTCTAACTTTGTGGTTGATTTTAGAGTATGCACCATGTGGCAATGAAAAGAATGTATATTCTGTGTTTTTGTGTGGAGAGTTCTGTAGATGTCTATGAGGCCTATTTGGTCCTGTGTTGAGTTCAGGCTCTGAATATCTTTGTTATTTTTCTGCCTCAATGATTTGTCTAATACAGTCAGTGGGGTGTTGAAGTCTTCCACTAGTATTGTGTGTGAGTCTAAGTCTTTTGAAGGTCTCTGAGAACTTGTTTTATGAATACGAGTGCTCCTGTGTTGGGTGCATATATATTTAGGATATTAAGTCTTATTGTTGAATTGACTCCTTTACCATTATGTAATGCCCTTCTTTGTCTTTTTTTATCTTTGTTGGCTTAAATTACGTTTTGTCTGAAATTAGGATTGCAACCCCTGCTTTTTTCTGTTTTCCATTTGCTTTTTCTTAATCCCTTTATTTTGAGCCTATGGTTGTCATTGCATGTGAGATGCACCTGTTGAAGACAGGATATCATTGTGCCCTGCTTCTGTATCCAGCTTACCACTCTGTGCCTTTTAATTGGGGCATTTAGCCAGTTTCCATTCAAGGTTAGTATTGATATGTATGGATTCATCCTGTCTTTGTGTCGTTAGCTGGTTATTATGCTAACTTTTTTATGTAGTTGCTAATAGTGTCACTGATCTGTGTATTTAGATATGTTTTTTAGCGGCTGGTAGGGATCTTTCCTTTCCATATTTAGTGCTTCTTTCAGTAGCTCTTGTAAGGAAGCTCTGGTGGTAACAAACTCTCTCTGCATTTGCTTGTCTGAAAAGGATCTTATTTCTTCTTTGCATGTGAAGCTTAGTTTGGGTGGATATGGAATTCTTGGTTGGAATTTCTTTTCTTTAAGAATGTTTTGAATCTAGGCCCCCGATTTCTTCTGGCTTGTAGGGATCCTACTGGGAGGTCCACCGTTAGTCTAATGGACTTCCCTTTGTAGGTGACCTGTCCTTTTCTCCAGCTGCCTTTAACATTTTTTTCTTGCATTTCAACTTTGGAAAAATCTATGATTATGTGTCTTGGGGATGATCTTGTGAAGTATTTTGTGGCAGTTCTCTGCATTTCCTGAATTTGAATGTTGGCCTCTCTAGCTAGGTTGGGGAAGTTCTCACTGATGATATCCTGAAATGTTTTCTAAGTTGCTTCTATTCTTCCCATCTGTTTCAGGGATGCCAGTAAGTTGTGGATTTGCTTGCTTTACATTCCTTTTCATTATTTTAAATTTATTCTTGTCTGACTGTCTTATTTCAGGAAGCCAGTCTTCAAGCTCTGAGATTTTTTCCTCCACTTGGTCTCTTCTGCTGTTAATACTTGCAATTGGATTACAAAATTCTTGTAGTGTGTTTTTCAGCTCTATCAAGTCGGTTACATTTTTTTCTATAGGGGCTATTTTGTCTGTCAGCTCCTGTGTCACTTTATTGTGATTCTTAGCTTCCTTACATTGCGTTTCAATGTTCTCCCAAATCTTGATGATGTTCATTCGTAGCCATAAATTCTATCTGTCATTCTGGCCATCTCAGCCCAGTTATGAACCCTTGATGAAGGACTACTGTGATCATTTGGAGGAAAGAAGGCACTCTGACTTTTTCAGCTGTCAGAGTTCTTGTGCTGCTTCTTTCTCATCTGTGTGGGCTAATAATGTGCCTTCAATCTTTGAAGTTGCTGTTTTTGGATGGGTTTTTATTTATTTTATCCTATTTGATGACCTTTGGGGTTTGATTGTGGTATAACATGGGTTCAGTCGACTGGCTTCATTTCTGAAAGATTTTAGGGGGCTAAGGCTCAGCTCAGGACTCCTGGACTCCATGCTGTAGCTCTGCTCTAGGGCACTGGCATTGAGCCCCAGCTTTGTTCTCTGGCTTCTTGAGTTTAGGAACCTGATGCACTGTAGGAGCTGAGGTGCTCCCAGACTGCTATTCACAACACTCCAATGGGTGGTGCTAACCAAAACACTTCATAGGGTAGTGGTAGCAGAATTTATCCTCGTGTGCACAAGTCAGCAGCAGAGGCAGCAGCAGCACAGGGGTTGCATACTCATTAGCTGTGTCAGGGTGCTAGTAGGTGCCAGGGTGCTGGCTGCTGTGCTGGCATTCACAGCAGCTGTGGTGGCAGCACCGCGCAAGGGGACAGGGGACCCTTGCTGTCGACTGTTTACGTGTTCACACCTGTGGTGGTATCAGCACAGGGGTGGGGCACCAGTGGGTACAGGACTGTGTGTGCCCTCTGTGCCTGTTCCTGTAGGTGGAGGTGGCCCTCAGGGTGGAGGTGGATCCACTGTCTTCCATGCCTATGTTTCACGCCAGCAGCAGTGTCAGCACAGGGCTGGGGCACTAGCCAGGGCAGGGCTAGTGGGCTCGTGCCTGCCAATGCTCCAACGACAATGGCAGTGCGGTTGGGGGAAGGATGGGTGCACTTATGCAGGCAGCAGAGGCATGGCAGGGTGCACGTGTATACGTGCACTGGAAAGAAAGGAAAGGTAAGGTCCACCCGTGCCAGCAAAGTGATACAGAGTGATGGCCATGAGTGAGTAGCCATCACACAGGGCAAAGCACACAGGGCAGGCTGCCAGGTGGGGAGGGTGCAGGTGGGCTGATGAGAGTCTGCCAGCCTCTCTGCTAGAGCACTCTGCTGGTCAGGCCAGGTCCACCAGCCAGAAGCTATAATGTGGGTCCCCAGGAGGTACCTGGGGGCTGCACTGCAAGCAGGCGTGGTCAAGCCGGGTCCCCAGGAGAGACCAGCAGAATGAAGGGTGCTCAGGTCAGATGGCCCCATGTCACAGGCAAGACCACCCAGCAGAGTTCAGGTTGCACAGTACCACCAGGGCTCAAGTCTCCTATGGGATCAAGTCGAACCTAGGGGAATGGGCGTCCCTGGCCATGCTCCACTAAGGATGCTCCCACATCAAACCAACTGGGCTCCATGCTGGCTGTAGTTCTGCCCCAACCACTTATCTAAGCAGCTCTCCCTGCCAACACAAGTGTCCATGGTGATCACAGGGTCTCCTCCTGCCAGGATTCCAGAGTCCTGTGGTAAAAGTGGGTTGTTCCTTGCCTGTTCAAGTCACCCCTTCCCCAGGAGTTGCTGGGGACGAGGAATGAGTCTTGGTGAACAGTAGCCCTGTGCAAGGTTCCCAGTTTCCTTCCCCTTCAGCTCAGCATCTGTGTCTTTTCTCCATCTGCTCTCAATGGCTTGCCTTTGAAGTTCTGCTAGGAGTGCACCAGTCTTACCAATGTCTCAGTCACTCGGTTGCAGATGTTCCTCCTGCCTGCATCTAGTTGGCCATGTTGGAGCAGGAAAAAACAGGGCTGACTTGTTAAAAATCATTACATAAATGTATAAGTTAGTATTTTTTTTACTCTAAAGAAACTGAGGATTTATATCCTATTTATCTGGCTCATTGGCAGTTTATCTGGTGATATAGTCTGTTGACTCTGAAAAGAGATGACCGAATGCTCTCCATACTAAAGAACCCCATTGAAAATGGCAAAAACAAATAAAGCCAAAATTTAGTACCAGGATAAAAACAGAAATTGGTTAATCATTAAGATATTGGTATTTATATTATTTTATTTCCTGTCATACAGAAACAGCATATTGCTTGCAGTTTTATTATAATCTAATATATATAATCTAAATATGACCTGCAGGTACTACTGGAATTATTAAGTAAAAATAGAATTATTGGAGATATTCTGTCATGTCAAATTTTATTTTATTATGTCAGAATTAGAAAGATTCTATGGGACAAGGAGCAGTAGTTCACACCTGTAATCCCAGGAATTTGGGAGGCTGAGGTGGGAGGATCACTTGAGCCCAGGAGTTCGAGATCAGCATGGGAAACATAGTGGGACTCCATTTCTACAAAAAATAAGAAATAAAAAAATTATTCGAGTGTGGCGGGACACACCTGTAGTCCCGGCTACTCAGGAGGCTGAAGTGGGAGGATCACTAGAGCATGGGAGGTCGAGGCTGCAGTGAGATATGATTGTGCCACTGCACTCCAGCCTGGGTGACAGAGTGAGACCCAGTCTCTAAGAAATGAAATCAAATTTAATAAATAAAATAAAATAAAAATATTCCAACAGAACTATTAGAAAATAGTAGTTTTATATTAGGACCATTATATTAGAATCTTAGAGATGCAAATCTAATAATCAGAGAGACTATATATTGGTAATGCTAAAATAAGTTAACTTGGTGATCAAGAGGCCAGCTTTGATCTTGACCCAGGTGTTTTTATGGCTCCTGGGCTCCCAAAGAATACCAATATTCTTAAATGTGAATTATACTAGATTCTTAGACAACAAGTCTAAGACAGACTTTATTATTTAAAATATTTGTATATTGTTTTATTACCACACCTCTTTCTTCCCCAGAGTATCTCTTCTATATCCAGCAAATTTTCAATGGTTTCCTTGCAAGGTATTTGTTCCCTATTTTGAAGCTTTCCCAGTTAAGTGAAACCTAACTTCTCAGTAATATATGCAGTTTCAATACAGGGTATCTGGAAGCTCATCAGCAAGATGTGCTTCTGCCAGAGATGAATGAAGAGGGGGAAGAATGGAACCAAGAGGCTGGAGAGTATGATTGGGTGAAAAATTATAAAGGGGGCAGGAGAAGATACAATGGTTGACCATAGATAGAGGCTTTTGGAAAGAGTGAAGATAGCTGTGAACTTGAAAAGAAATTTAGGAAAAGAAAAGAGATGTACTAAAAGCAGATTTTCTGAAATTTGCCATATGATTTGCTATTTGAACTCACTCTTCTTCACTTTCTAACCTTAATGTGAGTTTGATTTTCAGGTTGTAGTCTTTTCTAATACTTACCTGTCAAGGTGAAATAAATAGTGGACCCTCTGTATCCGTGGATTCCACATCTATGGATTCAACCAATAGTGGATAAAAAATATTTGGAAAACAAATTGTGTTTGTACTGAATGTATTTCCTGTCATTATTTCCTAAACAATACAGTGTAACAACTATTTACATTGTATTAGGTATTATAAGTAAACTAGAGATTATTTAAAGTACACAGGAGTATGTGCATAGGTTATATGCAAATACCACAACATTTAATACCAGCGACTTGAGCATTTGATGATTTTGGTATCCATCGGGGTTCCTGGAACCAATCTCCAGAGATAACCAGAGACGACTGTACTTAACTATAAAGGTAAAAGATTTTCAATCATCTACTATGTGAAATCATCTCTACTTAAAAGTTGTACACGGAAATATGTGGAGAAAGAAAAGGGCTTAGGATCAAGCCCCGGGAAAGTGCCATCTTGAAGTCAGATAGTGAAGAGACAATAAATGAAAGAAAGCAATAAAAGGAGAAGAGGAGCAACCATATGGTATCCTGGAAGTCAAGAAATGGCAGTATTTGGAGGAAAGGGTGGTCATGCTGCTGAGAGGTAAGAAGAAGGCAGAAAACTGACCCTTGGGTTTGGCAACATGACAAGTAACACTGACAAGAACCATTTGGGAGGCCTGATGGGAATGAAAGTCAAATGTAAGTGGCTGAAGAGAGATTTGGAGGCAAAAAAGTGACAACCACCTGCAAAGAAAAATCCCATGAAAAGGTTTCTGTGAAAGGGAGCAAAGACAATGTGGCGGCTGGAAGGAGGCCTATGGGAAGCAGAGGAACCCTTTCTAAGCTGTAGTTGGGGCAAAGCAGGAGAAGATTGGTGCAGATGCGAGGAGAATTGTGTAACACTGGTAGGAAGAGTAGATTCTCATGGATTAAGGTCATCACTGAAATTGAGGGCAGGGAGTGGGTTAGATCACTGATTCTTAAACATAGCTGTGCATTGGAGTCATCCAGCAGGTTTTAAATACTGTGTATGCTCAAATCTCACTCCCAAGAGACTCTGATTTAATTGGTATGGGGTGAATCCTAGCATTCACGAGTTTCAAAAGCTCCCCACTTTCCACCTCCCCTCCATTCTCGGCCCCAGGATTCTGATATGCACCAAATTTTGAGAAATGCCAGTTAATGTTTTTTGAGGATACAGAAGATACTAGGCACCAAGTAGTGGCATAGATCCAGACTGCTACGTAGGAAAAATAAAATAAAAGTAATTTCTTGCTTTCAAGGCACTGTAAATCTGTAGGCTATTCAAAAATCTAAAATCATTCCAGAAAATATGAAAGTAATTTAGGAGCATTAGCAATTTATAGTATATTAAGGAAAGCAGGGTACAAACCATATTCAATGATGCAGAATCGAGGGGAATAAGAGATCAATTTTGGAGATGGTGGCTCAGGGAATGTTCACTAAAGGAGAGTATTGAGCCATATTTTGAAGAAGTAAAGTGCAAAAATTGACAGCTATCTGAAGCACATTTCAGATAGAGGAAGCAACAAAAGCTTTGTAAACAAAAGCAGGTGATCAAGGAAACTATGGAGAAAACACATTGCTGAGCAACTGAAGGACAGGAGTGGGAGAGAGAATTTTCACTCTATACCATTTTTTTTTAGCCTTTTAAATGTTGAAACATTGACAAGTTTAGCCTTTTCAAGAATAAATCAATTAATAAATAATGGCTTTTTAAATGGGAAAAGAATCATCTAGACTGAGACCATTAAAAACAATGAAAAGTGAGAGTAAAGAGATACAGATGAGCCTGTTATAAAAGTATTGAAAGTATTAGCAGTGTCCGCAGGAATATAATCTATTTTCTCTACCCTTCACCTGAAAAGACAGAATAACAGTTTATCTAAATAAGACCTAACATCACCGTAGTGAAATGATCCTTAGCAGGCACAAAGTAAAAAACCAATGTGGGCCAGGCACGGTGGCTCACGCCTGTAATCCCAGCACTTTGGGAAGCTGAGGCAGGTGGATTACTTGAGGTCAGGAGTTCGAGACCAGCCTGACCAACATGGTAAGAGCCCCATCTCTACTAAAAATACAAAATTAGCCAAGCATGATGGTGCATGCCTGTATTCCCAGCTCCTTGGGAGGCTGAGGCAGGAGAATCACTTGAACCTGAGAGGTAGAGGTTGCAGTGAGCCGAGATCGCGCCACTGCACTCCAGCCTGGACAACAAGATTGAAACTCTGTCTCAAAACAAACAAACAAACAACAACAACAACAATGAAAAACAATGTGGAACTCTATCCTTGTGTATCTAATTCTCCTACTGATGGAAATACTAGAGCTAGACCAAATGTGTTTCTTGTTGCTGTTTATTAGAAGAAATTTTTGCTTTTGTTTTCAAAGTACTTTGTAGCCCTTAAGCCATTAATTACTTTAAAGAGATATTCATATTCTTTCATTTGGCCTCTTTTTCTAAAGAAAGGATAAGGAAAAAAGGTTATGTTTTCTTCAGTTCTCTCTTCATGACTCACAATTATGTTGTAAGAACAACTTTTCATTAATGCAGGATGTTTACGTGCCTTAAACAATTTCCAGAAAAGCTGAGTTCAAGTGTATAACAACACTGAATATTGGCTGCAAATTGAATTATAAATTACTCAGAACCATCTAAGTCACAGTTAATATTGCCTGTGGCTTCTGAGTATAGTACTCAATTTATCTGTAAGTTTTTGAAGAGGCGAAATTGTATTAGGTGCTGAAATTAAAACAAACAAACAAACAAACTTGATATATTAAAGATAGGGTATAAAACAGTAAAACTGGGGTGCTTTTCTGCATTATAAAATTATTTATTTACTCTGGTATCTTTTTAATGGAAATTTTCAGTGTAGTTAACTACACCTGAAGAGACAGAATAATCGTTTTTCTAAGTAAGACCTAATATCACTGTAGTAAAATGATCCTTAGCAGGAACAAAGTCAAAAACCAAAGTGGAACTCTGTCCTTGTTGAGCAGATCTGATTCTCCTACTGACGGAAATATGTAAAGGCAGACCAAATGTGTTTCTTATTGCTGTTTATTAGGGAAAATTTTGTAAATTATTTTTAATTATTTTTAAACATCAGTGTAGATAATTTTTCACTTTTGTAACATGAAAATAGTCATGAAATATTGCCAGCATTCATTCTTCATGCTAATAATATTTTATCTTGGTATGATGCATTACAGTTAAAAAAGCACATGACTTAGCTCATGTAGTCTTCACAATAGTCCCATTCTGCCCAAGAGAAGTGGAATGCTCACATAGGTTGATTAGTCCAACGTCTCTTAGCTGGGAAGCATAAATGTCAAATCCAGTTTGTTCTGAATTCAATTTTCCTCTTTTTTTCCACTGCTGCATCTTTGCTTCTTACCTTTTGTGGTTCATGTTCAAGTTCTCTGCATGTTATTTTAGTATAGCCCAACAAAACAAAATTTACAGTCAGGATATTTATATATGTAGATAAACTTAGCTATTAAAGACAGCTCAGCACAACTTCAAACAATAAAGTATCGTTTATGTGGTGAAGCCAGAGTGGCTAAGAAGCAAAGCTTGTTTGTTTAAACAGGATATTGGGGTTGGTTTTTTTTTTAATTTAAGGGTAAAAACTATGATATGAAAAGGTCCCAAATAACGGCAAACTGATGACCACAAAGCAAAGTTTACCATTTTTTTCTTCCTACACAGAGACAGCATCTGCAGCAATTTCATTACCAATTTTTTCTTTTTGAACTCTACTGAAAATTTCAAATAAGTACTTAATTTCAATAATTATAAATATTTTGCCATATTGTTTATGCCTCCTGCATTAAAAAAATTTTTTGGAGCATTTTAAAGCAAATTTCAGAAATCATTTTATATTACCCTTAAATATTTTAAAGTGCTTTCTTTAAAAGTAATAAAACAAAGGACATTTTCTTACATAAACAAATGCCATTGCTTTCTCTAACAGCATTAACAATAATTCCTTCATATTACCTAGTTCTGAATCTGTATTCAAATTTCCCCAATTATGTAAAACCTTAAAAAAACAACCACTACCACTAATTACAGGTTTAATGACATCAGCTTCCAACCAAGGTTCACACATTTTACTGGGTTGTTCTATCTCGCAATTCTTTTTAAATATCTCTTAATTTACAACAGTTTTCTCCTCTTTTTTCTCCTTCCCTGAATTCTATTGCCTTATTGAAAAAAAACCAGGTCAATTTTACACATTGTGGATATGGCTAATGCTTCTTTGCATTGTCTGCTTGGTGGCTTTTTATTTTCAGTGCCAAGAAATTAGTCCTGAAGACTTGAACAGATATGGGTTCAGTTGTTTTTTTTTTAAGAATACTTCATAGGTGGGGTTGTGTAGTTCATTTTCATGTTGATTACATCAAGAAGCATTTGGTTTATCTGGTTGTTTTAGTTTTACAATACTAAGATTGATGGGGGGTAACAGCCATATTCCTTCATGGTAAATTTCCTAAACTTTCATCTAATGATTTTACAGTAGATTAATGACCTTTAAATGATTCATGTGAGGGTTAAAAATTGAGATTTTAAAAAAATTCTATTATTTCTTCTGCATTTATTAGCTGAGATTCTTTTGTTCAGAGAAATTTTTCTCATCAGTTAGTTCAGTACAAACTGAAACATAATTCATAGCATACAGACAGGATAAATGCTTATTTTTTCACCTTTATTTATATCTATTTATTTGAGACAAGATCTCACTCTGTCACATGGCTCACTGCAGCCTCAACCTCCTTGGCTCAAGCAATCCTCCTGCCACCTCAGCCTCCAGAGCAGCTGGGACCACAGGCATGTGCCACTGTGCCCAGCTAATTTTTTTTTTTTAGAGAAGAGATCTCACTGTGTTGCCCAGGCTGATCTCTAACTCTTGGGCTCAAGCAATCCTCCTCTTCAGCCTCCCTAAGTGTTGGAATTACAGGCGGGAGCCACCTTGCCTGGCCTACTTCTTCACCTTTAATTATCAGTCTTGAGATATGAGTAATGAATTGGTGCTGTGGACACTTCCAACAGCATCCAGCAAATTTTTTTTTCTCTCTTCTCCTCTCCTTCTACCTTTTTCTTTCTCCTCCTCTGTCTTCTCTCTGAACTCTTTTTTCTCTTCAATTTGAACTCATTACTTTTTAAAAATTCAGTAGGAATAGGTTTGACTCAAACTTGTGTTCATTATTATTTTTGATGCTCAGTTTACTCCATTTTGGCCAGTGAAAGAGTCTTCAAACTTTTTCTCTGTCCTCTCTGCCCTTCCATTCACTGTAATAATTTTTATTAATTTTTCATTTATTCATCCATTATTGTTGTTTTGTAAATGTGACCATTTATGCAACATTTTATCCCTCACATAATTTACTACATACCCTTTGCTGCACTTTATTTCTTTCACTTAATAATACATCCTGGAGATCGCTCTATATTTGTGTGTAAATATTTTCCTCATTACTTTTCAGTGCTCCATCCTACGTCATTGGGTCGATGTACCATATATTTTTCACTAAGTTATCTATCAATGATCATATGATAGTTCTTTCCAATCACTTGCTGTTGCAAATGCCACAATAAATAACCTTGTGAATAATTTTCTTCTTATTTTTGCAAAGCACAGTCTTTTTAAAAGTAAAGAATGATTAAAATAAGGGTTATTTAGGAGAAAATGTTTGACGAAACTTCTTCTATTATATACTAATTAGCAAATGAGACTAGTGTCCTAATAATGAATTATTACATAGATATAAATCTCTTTAAAATGTCTTTACATTGATTGTGCTGTGACTGTAGACCAGGCATACTAGTTAGGGAAGTCTAACTACTATAACAAAAAAAAACAACAACAAAATTGTGATGGCTTAACACAATTTAAGTGTCAGTGTTCCTGATTGTCAGGTATCCTTTCACGTGATCAATCTTGTGAATTTAACCTCTTCTATGCTGTGGAGTCATATGTGTACAACTCTCAAATACAGAAAAAGAAGGCATAGGAGGCATACCTACTTTTTAAAAGCCTCTATGTTGAAATAACACATGTCACTTCTAGACACATTGACAAGAACCCATCACATGGCCACCCCTCATAGGAAGAAGAAATGGGTCTGGTGAACAGTGAGCCAGTCTCAGCCATTCAGGGCTTTGATTACCTACTTCGTATTCTTCAGTGTTTTTACTCCAATGTTTATATACATATTTATAATCCATAATCCATATGAAGATCATGTAAGTGCAATGGTGCCTTGTCCACTCAAAGTAGGTTTTGGAAATGTGAGAAGCAAATGGAGTGAGGAAGCTAATGACAGCTACAATTTTAAAAATGAATGGGCCAGGCACAATGGCTCACACCTGTAATCCCAGCACTTTGGGAGGCCAAAGTGGGCGGATCACCTGAGGTCAGGAGTTCGAGACCAGTCTCGCCAACATGGCGAAACCCTGTCTCTAATAAAAACACAAAACTTAGCCAGGTGTGGTGGTGGGCACCTGTAATCCCAGCTACTCTGGAGGCTGAGTCAGGAGAATCGCTTGAACCTGGGAGGCAGAGGTTTCAGTGAGCTGAGATCACACCATTGCACTCCAGCCCGGGCAACAAGAGCGAAACTCTGTCTCAAAAAAAAAAAAAAAAAGACTACATTTTTACATTAGCTATCATTCAAAACAAATTTCAGCATGTAGGGGTGACTTGGGGAGATTTGGCCACCTCCAAAATATGCAGTCCGAATAAAAATGTTGCTTGATTATAACTGTAGTTTCAAGTTATGTCTCCAAGCATTTAGGACAATCAAATTGCCACAGCCAACCAAGAACAGAGCTGCAATATTTCAGGTACTAGTCGTCTGGAATTTTCAACATGTCTTTGGAAATTTAACTATAGTTTGGACCAGGCGCGGTGGCTCACGCCTGTAATCCCAGCACTTTGGGAGGCCGAAGCGGGTGGATCACTTGAGGTCAGGAGTTTGAGACCAGCCTGACCAACATGGTGAAACCCCATCTCCACAAAAATAGAAAAATTAGCCGGGCGTGGTGGCAAGTGCCTGTAGTCTCAGCTACTTGGGAGGCTGAGGCAAAAGAATCGTTTGGACCCAGGAGGTGGAGGTTGCAGTGGGCTGAGATGGTGCCACTGCACTCCAGCCTGGGTGACAAAGCAAGACTCCATCTCAAAAAAAAAAAAAAAAAACTATAGTTTGAACTATCCATAAAGAATGTTTATAAGCCAATTTAGAGAACACAAAATGTAGAAATTTTCAAACATATATTTTTAAAATTCTTGAGCTTTGATAAATTTTCAAATAATGCTATTATAAATCTTTTTTTTAAAAAAGCAAATGTACTAGTATTTGTTTTTGACAACATGGATTAGCAGCCACTTGGAGTTTTATATATATTCATATGTAAAAGTATTATAAATTTGTTATATGTTTATATTTATACATCTAATATATGTTTATACTCCATTTATGTTTAAGTGCAGTATAATTCATAATATTCATTAATTTGAGGAAGTGCTTTCTGCAAATGAATAGTTTTACTGCATTGCAAAATCAGTGATGTGAAACAAGTACTTCCACATTATAATATACAATAACACTTATTTACCAGACTTTCTCCTCTCCCTACATGTTTTGTAAAATTCCTGAATTGTCAGCTTAGCTGGGGAAAAAAAGTGACTTGTTTTATTTTTGAGAATTAAGTTGAGTATACTGTTTTAATTTTAAAACAGGAAAAAAAGGCTGGGCGCAGTGGCTCATACCTGTAATCCCAGCATTTTGGGAGGCCGAGGCCGGAGGATCACGAGGTCAGGAGTTTGAGACCTGCCTTGCCAAAGTGGTGAAATCCTGTCTCTACTAAAAATACAAAAATTAGCCAGGCGTGGTGGTGCCCACCTGTAATCCCAGCTACTTGGGAGGCTGAGGCAGGAGAATCGCTTGAACACAGGAGGCAGAGATTGCAGTGAGCCAAGATCGTGCCACTGCACTCCAGCCTAAGATAGAGCGAGACTCTGTCTTAAAAAAAAAAAGAAAGAAAGAAAGAAAGAAAACAAAAAGAAAAAAAAAAACTAAACAAAGAGCCAACATGTAAATTTTTATATCTTGTGGTGAAATATGAGAAGTCCCCTGGACAGCTCTTGCCTAGAGATGTTGGACTAATCTATTAATGGAGGAAGAGATTGTCTCTATTTCCTGCTGAGAATCTGAGCAGTAGAGAAGGATTATGGAAGAAATGACTATTTCACAAACTATGAGGACAGTAGGAAACAATGAAAACAATATTCATCTAGAAAGAATGTCATGGATGTCTTAAAAGTTGTTCAATAATAGAGTTTACATATTTCATTAAAGACAAAGAAAATCACAGGTATGTAGAGACATAGGCACTAATTAAATCCTCTTCTGAGAAGTGTTTCATTTAGAAGTACGAAGTTATAGAAAGATCATGGAGGACCTGAATCTGGTCATTGCATGCCTGAATGTCCCTTAAATCTATTTTTTCATCTTTAAAATAAAGATAAGCTCTGCTCATGTCTACCTTGGATGTTTTCAGGTTGAAATGAATCCTTAGGAAGTCTTTTAGAGCAGTTGATCTTCAATATCATGTCTCAAATATCCTAAATCTGCTGACTCACTAATCATTATCTGATAACCATGTATCTATTCCTATGCACAAAAGCACTGCTCTTTTATTCTGTGCTTGAGCGCTAACAATATTAAATTCCAATAACAGTAATTCAATAACAATAGATACAATATTTACCAAGATAATTCTCAGATGCATTGACAGCTGTATTTGTTTCCACTAGGTTATGCTGTGCTAACCAATGACTTTAAGCTCCTCTACCCCTGATTCCACTGCAAAACAGAGTTGAGAAAGTCTAAGGGTGTAGAAAAGCCTTTATTTTAAAACATTTTATTTCAGTAGTTTTTGGGGAACAGGTGGTTTTTGGTTACATGAATAAGTTCCTTAGTGGCAGTTTCTGAGATTTTAGTATACCCGTCGCCCGAGCAGTGTACACTGTGCCCACCAATATATAGTATTTTATCCCTCACCCCCTCCAACCCTTCCCCAAGGGTCCCCAATGTCCATTATATTATTCTTACACCTTTGCATCCTCATAGCTTAGCTCCCATTTATAAGTGAGAACATATGATGCTTGGTTTTTTATTACTGAGTTACTTCACATGGTATAATTGCCTCCAGCTCCATCCAGGTTGCTGCGAATGCTATTATTTTGTTCCTTTTTATGGCTGAGTAGTATTTATGATATATATACATATACCATATTTTCCTTATCCACTTGTTGGTTGATGGGCATTTAGAAGGGTTCATATTTTTGCAATTGTGAATTGTGCTGCTATAAACATGCATGTACATGTTTCTTTTTCACATATGACTCTTTTTCCTTTGGGCAGATACCCAGAAGTGGGATGGCTCAATCAAATGGCCGTTCAAATTTTAGTTCTTTAGGTAATCTCCATACTGTTTTCCATAGTGATTGTACTAGTTAACATTCCCACCAGTAGTGTAAAAGAACTCCGTTTTCACAACATCCACACCAACAGCTGTTATTTTTTGATTTTTTGATTATGGCCATTCTTGCAGGAGTGAGGTGGTATCTCATTGTGGTTTCAATTTGCATTTCCCAGATAATTAGTGATGTTGAGCATTTTTTCATATGTTTGTTGACTGTTTCTATATCTTCTTTTGAGAATAGCCTATTCATGTCTTTTGATTAAGTTATTTGGTTTTTTTCCTGGTGATTTGTTTGAGTTCCTTGCAGATCCTGGATATTAGTCCTTTGTCACATGCATAGTTTACAAATATTTTTTCCCACTATGTGGGTTGTCTGTTTACTCTGCTGACTATTTCTTTTGCTATGCAAAAGCTTTTTAGTTTAATTAGGTCCCATTTATATATTTTTGTTTTTGTTGCATTTGCTTTTGGGTACTTAGTCATGAATTCTTTACCTAAGACAATGTCTGGAAGAGTTTTCTAATGTTATCTTCTAGAAATTTTATGGTTTCAGGTCTTAGATTTAAGTATTTGATCCATCATAAGTTGATTTTTTTTATAAGGTGAGAGATGAGGACCCAGTTTCATTTTTCTACATGTGGCTTGCCAGTTATCTCAGGATTATTTATTGAAAGAAAAGCCTTTGGACTCTTCTCTGAGCCATTTTCATCCTATTGAAAGGACTGGGGAGTCACATACATCTGTTTTGGGATTTTAATAAAAGGTGTGATGGTCACACCTTTTATATGGTTTCTGCCCTGAGGCTGAATCTGTGGAGGGGTGTGAAGTATATGTTGTATAACTTTACACTCTATTTTGTGGCGCCTCCCTTTTAGGACAAATGTGGCACTTAGATTCCCTTTAAGAAAGCTGTATGGAATTTCAAACGTAAAGAATTTAGTCAATGAGTTTTTCTCAGTTATGATTCTTTTGTAACATTGGGCATAAGAAATGTATGTAACAACCAAGAGTTTTGGTAATACCCAATTTAGTCACAGAATCCATGTCAACAGTTCATCTTTGGTGAACAGTCAAGTATTACAGATCAAAAACAGATTTGAGGTTCATTATGCAAAGCTAGCAATACACATGCAGAAATGTGAACACCATCTTGTTAGATGTTATAACTAAAGAGAGTTTTCTAGTTTAGTGTAAAGTTGTTGTGCCCACTGTGAAATCACACTTTACTTTTCTAGGTCTTTTTCTTTGGCTGCCTTTTAATTTTTCTTTCTTTTATTTTTAATTCAAAATTTTTATTTATTTATTTTTATTTTATTTTATTATACTTTAAGTTCTAGAGTACATGTGCACAATGTGCAGGTTTGTTACATATGTATACATGTGCCATGTTGGTGTGCTGCACCCAATAACTCGTCATTTACATTAGGTATTTCTCTTAATGCTATCCCTCCCGCCTCCCCCAGTGTGTGATGTTCCCTGCCCTGTGTCCAATTGTTCTCATTGTTCAATTCCCACTTATAAGTGAGAACATGAAGTGTCTGGTTTTCTGTCCTTGCGATAGTTTGCTGAGAATGATGATTTCCAGCTTCATCCATGTCCCTACAAAGGACATGAGCTCATCTTTTTTATGGCTGCATAGTATTCCATGGTGTATATGTGCCACATTTTCTTAATCCAGTCTATCATTGATGGACATTTGGGTTGGTTCCAAATCTTTGTTATTGTGAATAGTGCTGCAATAAACATACATGTGCATGTGTCTTTATAGTAGCATGATTTATAATCCTTTGGGTATATACCCAGTAATGGGATGGCTGGGTCAAATGGTATTTCTAGTTCTAGATCCTTGAGTAAACACCACACTGTCTTCCAAAATGATTGAACTAGTTTACAGTCCCACCAACAGTGTAAAAGTGTTCCTATTTCTCCACATCCTCTCCAGCATCTGTTGTTTCCTGACTTTTTAATGATTGCTTTCTCTTATTGCCAACATACTTAGTAGGAAATTCCACTTGGATTCCCCTAATGTCAAGGTACAGTCAATATTTCATAACTTTCCTGACTTACCTCTTTCTCTACCCCTCTTAATTTGCATCTATCCTTTTACCTCCCCTATTCCTATAGATGATTTTTTACTTTATATCCCAGACCACCAACCTCAAAAACCTGGCTCTTTTCTCTTAAGTGCTTAGTATCCACCTTCCCCCCTACATCTTCCTAAATAGCATATTTAATAACAAAATATTAGTGCTTTTTCTTTCAAGATGTTTTACAACCTTCTCTTGGTTTCAGTGTTATGTAAGTTTTAGGCTGTATTAGTCTGTTTTCATGCTGCTAATAAAGACATACCTGAGACTGGGCAATTTACGAAAGAAAGAGGTTTAATTGGACTTACATTTCCACGTGGCTGGGGAAGCCTCACAATCATGACAGAAGGCAAGGAGGTACAAGTCCCATCTTACATGGATGGCAGCAGGCAAAGAGAGAATGAGTTTGTGCAGGAAAACTCCTGTTTTTAAAACCATCAGATCTTGGCCAGATGTGATGGCTTACACCTGTAATCCCAGCATTTTGGGAGGCTGAGGCAGGTGGATCACCTGAGGTCAGGAGTTTGAGACCAGCCTGGCCAACATGATGAAACCCCATCTTTACTAAAAATACAAAAAAAGAAAAAAAAAAGCTGGGTGTGGTGGTGCACACCTGTAGTCCCAGGTACTCTGGGAAGCTGAGGCTTGAACTTGGGAGGCAGAGGTTGCAGTAAGCTGAGATCGTGCCACTGCATTCCAGGCTGGATGACAGAGAGAGACTCTTTCTCAAAAAAAGCAAAACATAACAAAACAATGAAACCATCAGATCTCGTGAGTCTTATTCACTATCATGAGAACATCACGTGAAAGAGTTGCCCCCATGATTCAGTTACTTCCCACCTGGTACCTCCCACAACACATGGGAATTCAAGATGAGATTTGGGTGGGGACACAGCGAAACTGTATCATAGGCTTTATACCTAAGTGATATCAACTTTATCAGCCTTCTAACAAAATTTTTCTCTTTTCTGATTTGCCCTGTAACCCATATTAGATTAGTATCCTAAAAATGAGAAACCCTGTATTCTTTCTTTCTCAGAAATATTAATTGGTTCCTCAGTCTCTCAGGGTAAAGTCTGCTATCTTTCTCCAAGTATTTAGGGTATTGACTCATTATAATAGTTAGGATTGGGTTCAGCTGCAAGTGACAGATGACCCAAAATAAAAGGGGCTCAAACAAAATAGATGCCCATGTTCAGAGAGATCCAGGGTAGGTTTGACACTCCATAGTATGAAAGACCTTTGCTCCATTTATCTTGTTATTCCCTTATGTGTGGCCTATATTCCTAAGTTCATTTCATGGTTCAAGATGGCTCTCAAATTCTGTCTTCAATCCAGTCAGCAAAAATAAGAAATCGGTTTGCCTCATTTAAGGAAACTTCCTGGATGTTGCACCCACCACTGCAGTTTACACCTTTTGGTCAAAACTTATTTTCAAGACCAAATTTAGCTTTATTCTGATGAACATTAGCTATGGTTGGAATGTTTTTGTCCCCTTCAAAAATTATGTTATAACTTAGTTCACAATGCAAAAGTGTTGGCAGGTGCGGCCATTAGGAGGATATTGAGTCATGGGACCACCCTCATGATTGAGATTAGGTGCCCTCATAAAAGGGCTTCATGGAGAGGGTTCATCCCTTTTCAACTTTCTTTGCCTCCCACAATGTAAGGACACAGTGTTCTCCACCCTAGAAGATACAGCATCAAGGCTCCATCTTCGAAGGAGAGAGCAGCCCTCAACCAGACAGCCAAACCTGCCACTGCTTTGATCTTGGACTTCCCAGCCCCTAGAACTGTAAGAAATAAATTTCTGTTCCTTATAAACTATGCAGTCTCAGGTATTTCATCACAGTAGCACAAAACAGACCTAAACACTATGTGTCCTACCTTCTAACTGCTACTTCTTACACCAATTCACCATTCCAGTCAAACACTCTCCTTAGTCCATTTAAACATAAACTCTTCAAAATGCTCCAGCTTGCAACTGTCTCTGTCCTTTAAACTAGAGGTACTGTTGATTTGGCAGCCAATCAGATACTTATTTTGTAACAGCCTTCTTATTTATTTATTTATTTATTTTTTTGATGCAGAGTCTCGCTCTGTCACTCAGGCTGGGGTTCAGTTGCATGCTCTCCATTCACTGCAACCTTCGCCTCCTGGCTTCCAGCAATTCTCATGCCTCAGTCTCCCGAGTAGCTGGCACTTACAGGCATGCACCACCATGCTCAGTTAATTTTTGTATTTTTAACAGAGACAGGGTTTCGCCATGTTGGCCAGGCTGGTCTCGAACCCCTTGCCTCAAGCAATCCACCCACCTCGGCCTCCCAAAGTGCTGGGATTACAGGTGCAAACCACCACACCCAGCCTGTAACAGCCTTCTTAATGTGGTTTTAACGATTAAGACATTGTTTGAATTTTCCTCCCTGTTTAGTCTTCTTAGCTAGATTGAGGGAAGCTCCTAAGCACTACATATCCCATCTCCCAACTGCTATTCTTGGCGTATTGCCTGGAAAGTAGAATGACTTGATGGCTATGCTCTGTTTTACCTAACAGGCTGACAGCACCAATCTAGTGCTATCATATATTCTATTATTAGGGAATGGTTATGTATCATGCAATATAATGTATGGTATTGCCTTCCATCTCAGTTACATATATACAGACAAAAGAAGACAATACAGTAATAAAAATGTGTTAAATCTCTACAACAATTTCCTTGGTCACTATGTTAGAAATATGCAATAGGGGAATTACTGTGTGTATTTACAATCTAGCTGTGGAGAAAAGTGTCACAAAAATACTAATACAATCATCCCTCTGTATCTGTAAGGGACTGGTTCTAGGATCTGTCCCCACCCCCCACCGCTTGGATACCCAAATCCATGAAATCCCTTCCATAAAATGGCATAGTGGTATTTGCATATAACCTATGCACATTGTATGCTTTTGATCATCTCTAGATTACTTATAATATCCATTACAATGCCTATGCTATGTAAATAGTTGGTACACTATATGGTTTAGGAAATTACAGGAAAAAATGTCTGTATATGTTTAGTACAGATGCAACCATACTTTTTAAAATTTTTAAATAGAAAGAAAGCAAGCCAGGGCCTTGCTTTATTACCTAGGCTAGAGTGCAGTGGTATGATCATGGCTTACTGCAGCCTTGAACTTCTAGGCTCAAGGGATCCTCCCACCTCAGGCTCCCTAGTAGCTGGGAGCACAGGTGTGTACCATGCCCGGCTAATCGAAAAAAAAAATTTTAGAGACAGGGCCTTGCTATGTTGCCCAGGCTGGTCTTGAACTCCTGGCTTCATGCGATCCTTTTACCTCAGCCTCCCAAATTGTTGGGATTACAGGGATGAACCACCATACCCCAAATGCAGCTTATTATTATTATTTTTTCTTGAGACCAAGTCTCGCTCTGTCACTCAGGCTGGAGTGCAGTGGCACGATCTCTGCTCACTGCAGACTCTGCCTCCCAAGTTCATGCGATTCTCCTGCCTCAGCCTCCTGAGAAGCTGGGATTACAGGTGCATGCCACCACACATGGCTAATTTTTGTAGTTTTATTAGAGACAGGGTTTCACCATGTTGGCCAGGTTGGTCTCAAACTCCTGGCCTCAAGTGATCCACCCGCCTCAGCCTCCCAAGTGATGGGATTATAGGTGTGAGCCATGGCGCCTGGCCACACCCAGCTTACGTTGTGAATATTTTTGATCCTCAGTTGGTTGAATCCACAGATGTAGAACACAGGAATACAGAGAAGGAGGACCCACTGCCTAGGTAAATACACTATTATTCAGGAAAAAAATTTCAACACATGGACTCCCTTCCCCTGCCCTGAAAATCCTAAAGATCAATACTGATATCAATAATAGATAATAAAAGGATAATATGATAAGAATTTTGATTTTTTTATTTTAAAACAATAAATTTCCAAAAATTCGGAGGACTAATGTATGGAAAAAGTAAATTACTGCTATATTAAAAGGGGTATTGGGTCCCATGATCTTTGGTTTTCCTGAAATGGCAGTGGATCTGGGTTAAGTAGATTCTGCTGATCTTTGTAATCTATTCCCTGCATTTGTGAATTGTTACCTGTGTGCAATCTGTGATCATGAGAAGTGCAAAGCTGGGCAATTTGGAATTTAAATCGATGGCTTTCGTTTTATCAACACTGAATTGAACACATAGGCTTCTCAATCTAAGCAGAATTCAGGAAGGACTATGGCCTCGGTGCCAAAAATATTATTACATCACTCTACATATTCTTCACACTTAATGAAACTCTTTCACAATTCTATCAAGTTAGTTTATCTGGTGTTACGAATCCCTATTTAATAAATGAAGAAACTGTGCCTCAGTGTTTAACATACTTCAGGCCGTATAGCAAGTAAGTGGCTACCCAAACTCAACCCTCATTCTTTTACTCTAGTTCAATATTTTGCATAATACCACACTGGAACTCAGTTATTCACAGCTGTGTGAATCCTTGAAGGCACATATTTTTCCTTGATGCCCTAGGTAGAGAGAACCAAGATTCTAATGTGGATTTCCTGATGAACAGAATTTTGCCGCCATTATTGATCTAGGCTAATATCCTTGGAAATAACTGGAGAACTTATTCATATTTTTTTAAAAATACGTTTTTAAAACAAGATGTAGTTGAGAAATTTATAATTCCCAATTGTAAGACTCTCAGATTCTCTACATAAAAAGACAAGAACAATAGTAGTTAACATACATGCCAGTGTTTCAAAGGAGATAGTAACGAGTCATGGAAAATCTGGCTTACTTAGGAAAAGGCTATTAAGGAAAGAGTCAATAATAGTGGGTTCGCCTACCTCATATGAGGATTTTTTGTTGTTTTTTCGAGACAGGGTCTCAGTTTACCACACAGGCTGGAATTCAGTGGCACAATCATGGCTCACTGCAACCATAGGCTCAAGTGGTCCTTCCACCTCAGCCTCCCGAGTAGAGAGTAGATGGGACCACAGGCAGGGGCCACCATGCCTTGCTAATTTTTGTATTTTTAGTAGAGATGGGGTCTCGCTATGTTGCCCAGGCTGGTCTTTAACACCTGGGCTGAAGTGATCCTCTTGCCTTGGCATCCCATATTTTTTATGGCAAGAGAACTAATTGGGTATGGCATTAAACAAAAATAATTACATAGCTCTGGCTAAGTATATTATATACATGTATTACCATTAA
This sequence comes from Pongo abelii, assembly GCF_028885655.2. Classification (NCBI taxonomy): domain Eukaryota; kingdom Metazoa; phylum Chordata; class Mammalia; order Primates; family Hominidae; genus Pongo; species Pongo abelii. Next base: position 121,465,395 of record NC_071988.2, on the reverse strand, counting down.
CACAGGAACTGGAAAGATAAACCAAGAATATTAACATATTTGCATCATACCTTTTCCGGGGGGGGGGGGGGCAGGAAAGAGAGTAGGAAATCATCACACCACTCTGAGAAAAGTGCAGAAAGTAATACTGTCCTGTTCTCTGAAGAAAAACTATGGAGTTATTAAACCAATTTTGGATTTTAGTTTGGATGTTGGAAGACTTGGTTGTGTATACTTTGGGCAGGTTTCAAGCTTGCTGCTTCCACATCGAAGAAAGAAAATAAACCAAATAGCAAAAAAGATTTAGAAATAAAAGATACTTTATTTCATCCCTCTCCAGCATCCAATGTAGAAAATAATAGCAGTTATTTACTGAGGGCTAACTACGTGCCAAACACATGCTACTATGTACATTGCATATCTTTTTCCTTAATCTTTCAACCATGTGAAAATAGATGATACTATCTTTTCACAGAAGAGGAAATGGAAGCTCAGAAAGATTAGTAACTAAGATGACACAGTGAGGAGGAGGCAGAACAGAATCCATCTCTACTTGCTTCTGAGTTCATCCTCCTAACCACTATTCAGCGAGGCAACAGTAAATTCCTTTTGTTGGGCTTCATAGCAAAGAGCTGGCAGAGTATTATCTAAACTGGAGATGGCATTAATGTTGGTTTTTTATATATCACAAAGCTTCCCTGGAGCCATCGTTAACTATTATATCAGGTTTCATAGCTTAATATATCATTATTATATTATCAGTAGGAAAACGGATGAAGACTTGCTATCGACGACATCATAAGAGTTCCTTGGTTCCAAGAAATAATAAACCTCAATGTCAAAATTGTTGGGAAGCTCTTCTCTAGAATTTATCTCACAGAAATTGGGAGGTCCTCTAACTCGATAAAATCTTTCAAATTGAAACCCAATCTAAAGTACTTCAGAGTATATGTTTGTTGTTGTTGTTGTTTTGAGAAAGAGTCTCGCTCTGTTGCCCAGGCTGAGTGCAGTAGTGCGATCTTGGCTCACCACAACCTCGGCCTCCTGGGTTCAAGCGATTCTCCTGCCTCAGCCTCCCGAGTAGCTGGGATAACAGGCGGGCGCCACCATGCCTGGCTAATTTTTGTATTTTTACAAGAAATTAAAATTAACCATGCCTGGCTAATTTTTGTATTTTTACAAGAGATGGGGTGTCACCATGTTGGCCAGGCTGATCTTGAACTCCTGACCTCGTAATCTGCCCGCCTCGGCCTCCCAAAGTGCTGGGATTACAGGTGTGAGCCACCATGCCCAGCATAGAGTATATGTTTCAAATGTTCGTCACATTGAAACTATTCAATTATGTTAAAAAGTGTTAATACACTAAAACACTACAAATGAGATTGAGACACTACTATCCCCAAGCAGCTGGAGATGTACACAGGTGTTAATAATCTACTAGTTGGAAAGATAGTACTGTGTGTACAGTACCATTATTTTAACCTCATCATTTGCAATTGATTGCATTGCATGGACCCTCTGTAACTGCCTGAAAATCATGTCAGAGTTACTCCATCGACATTTGCCGAACATTTGTCATGTGGCAAAATACTTAACTGTAGAAAAGTTGACACGTAATAGCTCTGAGGTTTCACTAAACGAGCTTTACACACCAGGCTACAGGTACAACCCATTGATGTGTAGTCTCCAAAAAATATGGTTTATGATTTGATTAAAGAATACTGCCTCGCCAGAAGCTAAGTATAGACAAAAAGGGTTTCGTGACCAGTGAGGTGACTTGGCTTCACCGTTTGCTGTCACAGAACTATTCCGTGGGGGATTTCGTAAGTAGTGAGGGAGAGGTGGAAGACCCAGCTGAAAATAAAGTGGGAGCAGCGGGTCGTAATCTGTTGGTGGCTGGGGACTCGCCTAGACGGAAGAAACACGGAATCTCTACTAAGGCTGTGAAAGGCGTCAGGACAAACCTCAGACTCCTCTCACTGGACGCGTTCGCGCCACCTGTCAGAAGGGAGGAGCCGCCAGGGATTGAGAGGGTAGGGAGGGGGTGCCCGGGGCCCCGGAAGGCGGCTGCGGGTCGCAGGTCTCCGCCCGAGAGGCGCTGGGAGTGCTGGGGCGGCGTGCTGGATACCGAGGAGACTTCACGTGGTCTCCAGAGCCCTGCTAGGGGACCCGGGGCGCTACCGCGCGCCCCTCCTCTGAGGTCTCAGCTCCTCCTCCCAGGCACGTGACCGCAGCCGGCTGGTAACTGCGCTCCCGCAGCGTAGCTCGCTCTATTTCTTCCCTCCCGCCGCGGTGCCCTTCTTCTCCCCTGTTCCCATCCCTCCGCCTTCCCCCGCCTCGCTCCCCACGCCCCAATCGCGGCTTGAGCTTAGAAGCGCCCGCCCCTCCACCCTTTTCTTCGCTTGCTCATTGGCTAAAGTCTCAAGGACGCGTCCCGAGGGCGGGTGGCAGCCATTGGTGGGATGAGCAATCCGAGTTCCCGGATGAGGGAACATTCTGCAGTATAAAGGGAGCAGGGAAGGCGGGAGACAGCGCAGTTTGAATCGCGGTGCGACGAAGGAGTAGGTGGTGGGAATCTCACCGTGGGTCCGATTGGTCTTTTCTCTGCCTTGCTTGCTTGAGCTTCAGCGGAATTCGAAATGGTAAACTTCGCAGAGACGCTTGATGACTCCGCGGGTTTTTGCCAGCGGGAGAAAAACCCGTTACACAGAGGGATGGGGGTGAAGTGGCGACGGTTGGGAACGCGCGGAGACAGGATTTAGAAGAGTGGGGGGAGGTGTTTTGTCGGCTGCTAGCGGAGCAGCCTCGGATCTCGCGGCGGGCGGCGACGGTTGGGTGGCGCGCGCAGCGCCGCTGGGGGCCGGCGGGCGGGCGGAGGCGCGCGGCCGTGGCGAGCGCGCGGCGGGGGGCGAACGGGCGGGGTCGCCCCTGCGGCGCGCCGCGGGCCGGAGACCCCGGCGGGGTGCGGGGACGCGCTCGCGGCGGGACGCGCCGCGGTGGGGGATGGGCGCGCCGCCTTGGTAATTCTATATTCTCCGTTCCTCCTCCGCTCGCGGGCGTGTGCGCGCCGCAGGCTGGCGGTAAGGCTGGAAAGGACTCCGGAAAGGCCAAGACAAAGGCGGTTTCCCGCTCGCAGAGAGCCGGCTTGCAGGTCAGTAGTTGTTCGTGCAGTCTGGGAGTCATGATGTTTTTCTTTGCATTTCCTTTTTTGTTATTCATCGCTCTCGATGGGCGTTTTGTGTATGCGTGGGTGATGCGGTGTCGCGACTTGGGCTGCCCATACGATAAATATGGGGGGGAAGGAATCACGTGTTTCGATGTCGGGACGCGTTGCTGCGCCCGTGCCCCTTGCTTTGGCGCGCATATAATTTCCCCATCTTTAGTTCTCATTTTTGTGCATTTATGTTTGTGTATGCTTAAAATATAAGTTCCCAGTGGGCCGTATTCATCGACACCTGAAATCTAGGACGACCAGTCATGGACGTGTGGGCGCGACTGCCGCTGTGTACAGCGCAGCCATCCTGGAGTACCTCACCGCAGAGGTAAATGGGTGAACGCCTATAATCCGGAGAAGGTTTGGGGGGCGGGGAGGCGGCAAGAGGGAAGGAGGAAAGTGATGCAAGAAAACTCCCAGGCCCTGAAAGCGGCGAGAGGCCTAAGAGAACGCTAGAGGGAGCTGGTGTTCAACAAGGATCCTTCTGAGCTTGAGTTCTCTGCTCTTGGAATTAAAATTGCGTGCCCCCTATATATCTTGCCAGTCAGATAGTGAGGAACGATTCCAGTTGGTAGATCTGCGTTTGTGAGGGTTTTATTCTGTTCTCTGAATCTTGGCCAAAGGAAAGTTGGAAGGCAACTGACACAGATTCTGCGTTCTAGGTACTTGAACTGGCAGGAAATGCATCAAAAGACTTAAAGGTAAAGCGTATTACCCCTCGTCACTTGCAACTTGCTATTCGTGGAGATGAAGAATTGGATTCTCTCATCAAGGCTACAATTGCTGGTGGTGGTATGTTAACTTCTAACATTTTAAAAAATTTCTTCAGAGGAAGGAATTTTTTGCTGCTTTTTAAATTAGTTTTTCTAGAAGAGGAAATTTAGGTATGTTTTCAATGATGGAAGTATGGTTGTATCATGAAATTTGATTTATATGTATAACTCAATGAATTTTTACTTCATACTTGAGCTGCACGTTTTTAAAGATACCTTTTAAGTTGAACAGTATACACTTTCTTGGTTTCAAATACTGTGATTTTTTAAAAAAATCTTAAGTAGAATTAATTCCTGTCACTCTCCTAGGTGTCATTCCACACATCCACAAATCTCTGATTGGAAAGAAAGGACAACAGAAGACTGTCTAAAGGATGCCTGGATTCCTTATTATCTCAGGACTCTAAATACTCTAACAGCTGTCCAGTGTTGGTGATTCCAGTGGACTGTATCTCTGTGAAAAACACGATTTTGCCTTTTTGTAATTCTATTTGAGCAAGTTGGAAGTTTAATTAGCTTTCCAACCAACCAAATTTCTGCATTCGAGTCTTAACCATATTTAAGTGTTACTGTGGCTTCAAAGAAGCTATTGATTCTGAAGTAGTGGGTTTTGATTGAGTTGACTGTTTTTAAAAAACTGTTTGGATTTTAATTGTGATGCAGAAGTTATAGTAACAAACATTTGGTTTTGTACAGACATTATTTCCACTCTGGTGGATAAGCTCAATAAAGGTCATATCCCAAACTAGTTGTGTATTAAATTTGCTTGGTTGTAATAGGAACTTGTTTTGAGTATCTCATCTAGCAGCAATAACTAAGCACATTTCTTTGTGACTGAACTGTCAAATCTGTAGATCAACAAAGTGAGATAGCCCAAGTATATTTTTTTAATGTTATATAATGAGCTACTAAAGTTTTAATTTAAAAAGTTGGCAGGAGCTGGAGTGGGATTGTCAGTTTCTTAGGCTAAGTGTGACCATTTCAGTTTGTACATTGGCTTTGCTTGCTGTGTGACAGCACTGAACTAGTATGCTGTTAGTGTGGTGGACTTGGGGAGGGAGAGAATAGGTAGGAATGTCCTGTATATCCACAGAATGAACTCCGAATTCAAACTTTAAAGATAATAGTGCTACATGCCAGGCCCTGCTTCGAAGTCTGAAATTGTTAAGTACTCAGTAACATCATTGGGGATATACTATCTCCATTTTATCGAAGAGAAGGAGGGTTTCTTATTTGAAAGTACCGAGTTATGGTAGTTGGTAGCAGAATTAACAGCTTGGCTCACAGCATTATGTAAAAATTGTTATCTTGTGGTTGGGTTAAGCAGGTCATTTTGACAGTTTGTCATGTTTCTTAAAAAAATAAAAATTTGCACATAGCAAACATTCCCCCCACCCCCACCGTGAAGACTAACACGATACTGTACTTCCCAGTGGTAATGTTATCCAAATGGGAAGGAAAAGGTGAAATCAAAAGTTTGCTTTTGTTAGGGCAGGCCCTGAGGGGCTGATTCCTGCCTTGTTTTGGCTACACAGGATTAAGGCCGCTCTGCACCACTGGTTGCAAGCTACAAATTAAACTGCTTTGTACTTTGGATAGCCTGACATCTGGGTCACAAAAATCCAGCTGAAATAAGCCTGTCATACAAGCCCTAAGATTAGGTTCAAACGACGTTCCAACGTGTCCCGGAAGTGCTGAGACTGGACTGACTGACACCTTGGTCCTCACCTGACCGCATCCTCTCTCGCTTGAGGGGCCCAGAGGCGGGGCCTCCAAGTCCTGGCAATTTTACTGAAAACGAGTGTCGCCTTCCCCGATCCCGTTTCTTGGCCTCAGCTGCGAGGGCCGCGCCTGGAGGTCACAGGGCACGGCGCTTCCAATGCCGGCAATAGGGTCCCGGGCGGAACCCCTCCCCGCGATGGGCAGCCCGGCTGCTATCGTACGCCTCCCTGGCAGGTCCGCCCGGGCAGGATTTATGTGCGCCAGCCTGCTGGCGCGGTGCGCGGACCACCGAGTCAGCTCGGACGCCCGGGCCCAGGAGGTTGGTCCTGGGCCGGGACGGATGCGGATCGCGCCCTAGGGGCCCGCGGGGGGCGGGGAGGCCGCCGTGAGGAGGCGGAGCTGCGAGGCCCGCCCGTCCGCCCGGGCCGTCGCAGCCGCTGCCGCGGTCCCCTGCGCTCCTCCCCGTTGCCGCCGCACGCCCCCAGCCGGTCCCGCCTCGCCTCCTCCGCGGCGGCGGCTTCCGCCCCTCTTAGCTGCGCTGCCGGAGGAAACGGAAGAAGGAGCAAGCTATGGAGGGGAACAGGGATGAGGCTGAGAAATGTGTCGAGATCGCCCGGGAGGCCCTGAACGCCGGCAACCGCGAGAAGGCCCAGCGCTTCCTGCAGAAGGCCGAGAAGCTCTACCCACTGCCCTCGGCCCGCGGTGAGACCTCAGCGTCCCTTCTCTTCCTGCCCAATCCCCAGACCACCGCGTAGCCCGCCCCTGCCCCTACCTCGGCCCCTCCTGGATGCCTGCTGGGCCCCCGGCCTGCCTGAACCAGCCCCAGCCCCAGGCCCGGTGGGGAGCATCCCGACACACCCCCGCCCTGGCCCCAGCCCCAGCTCCGGGCCGGGGCTCGGGGAATGCTGCGCGAGGTTCCTCTGCACCCGCCTGCCCGCCGGCTCCGCGTTCCGCTGTCCTAAATGTCCAGGTTTCATTCTCCCTGGAGGAGACTTGTCTGGTCCCGTCTTACCACAGTGAGGCTTTATGTGTATCTGTGTTGTTTATGTGGTCCCCTCCCTCACCATTCTCAGTCCCACATAAGGCCTAGGCCCCTATCCAAGTGAGAGGAACGGTGTACTCTAGTGGCTAATCTCAGGTTCCATGTTTCTGAGATCTGTAGAAAACTGTTCCCAAAGCAAACATCTAATACCTGAGATGACATTGCTTTTCCCTGGGAGAGAGTTCCTTTAAAAGAGAAGAGCACACGTTCGGCAAGAATGGTCAAGAGTCAGTAATGATTGCTGAAGAGTATCCGATTTGATAACACCATAATTATCGACGAACCAAATCTCTGAGGAATATGGTACTGGGTTTCCTTTAGTTGAATTCAGCTTATTTATTTTCCTACTCGATAGGCTTCGGAGTAATAATAGCCAACATTTATTGAGCACAAAGTGCCAATAGTTGTGCCTGACATTTTGCGTGGATTATTTCATTTATTCCTCAGAACAATTCTGTGTAGAGGTTCAGGATTCATTTGACCAGGTTTACCCACGTGGAAACAGACTTTTTGATAATTAATGAATGAATTAGCGAATGAATGAAAGTATCTTACCCAAGGTCACACAACAATTAGTGGCAAAGTCAGAATGGTAGCTGAACTTTCAGACTCGAAAAGGCCTTTAACCGCTACACTGTTGCCTTGCCATTAGTATTTCCAGGTTAAGAAGAAAGTTATCAATAGATTCAATTAATTGTAGAAAATTATTAATGAAAATATGGTGCTACTTGTTTTGTTGTCTCTTAAATTTTTTTCTCTGCGTCGTTGAAGCCCTGTGCTCTTTGCTTTTCTCTCTCTTCTTTCCATTACATTGCCTTCTAACACTATACCCATAAGGACAGGAAAATAAAATGAAAGAAAAGAGTTAATAATTTTTAAATTGTGGTTTAAAAACCCGCGAAATTTACGGTCTTAACTATTTTTAAGTGTGCAGTCCATTAGTGAAGTATATTGACATTGTTGTGCAAGGACTCTTCAGAACTTTTCATCTTACAACACAACTATGTACTAATCAAACAGCTCCCTACCGCCCCGTCTCCCAAGACCCTGGCAACTACCATTCTACTTTGTGTTTCTGTGAATTTAACTACTTTAGTTATCTCAGATAGGTAGATTCATGCAGTATCTTTTTGTGACTGTCTTACTTCACTTAACATAATGTTCTCAAGTTTCATTTATGTTGTAACATGTGAAGAATTCCTTTTTAAAAAAGTACTGATTAGGCTGCGCGCGGTGGCTCACGCCTGTTATTCTAGCACTTTGGGAGGCCGAGGCGGGCGGATCATTTGAGGTCAGGAGTTCGAGACCAGCCTGGCCAACATGATGAAATCCCATCTCTACTAAAAATACAAAAAAATTAGCCAGGCGTGGTGGCGCATGCCAGTAATCCCAGCTACTAGGGGATGCTGAGGCAGGAGAATCGCTTGAACTCGGGAGATGGAGGTTGCAGTGAGTTGAGATGGCAACACTGCACTCCAGCCTGGGCGACACAGCGAGACTCCGTCTCAAAAAAAAAAAAAACAACTACAATAAAAAAACTGAATAATATTCCATTGTATATATACACCACATTTTGTTAATCCATTCATCTGTCTATGGACATTTGGGTTCCTTTCACCTCTTGGCTATTATGAATAATGCTGCTATGAACAAGGATATGCAAAGATCCTGCTTTCAATTATTTTGGATACCCAGAAGTGGGATTGTAGGATCATACAGTAATTCTATTTTTAATTTTTGAGGAACCACAATACAGTTTCTGTAGCGCCTGCACCATTTTACTTTCCCACGAACAGTACATAGAGTTTCAGTTCCTCACCATCCTTGCCAACACCTATTTTCTGTTTTTGTTTGTTTTGATAGTACCCATCCTTGGGTGGGAGGTGATATCTCATTGTGGCTTTGATTTGCATTTCTCTGATGATTAGTAATGTTGAGCATCTTTTTATATGCTTATTGGCTTTTTTTATAATATCCCATTTTTGGAGAAAATGTCTGTTCAAGTCCTTTGCCCATTTTTAAATCACATTACTTGTTTTTTTGTTATTGAGTTGTAGGAGTTCCTTATTTATTCTGGATATTAACCCCTTATCAGATATGTGATTTGCAGATGTTTTCTCCTATTTATATGTTGCCTTTTCATCACTTTGTTGATGGTGCTATTTGATGCACAGAAGTTTTTAAGTTTGTTGTAGTGCCATTTTTCTATTTTTGCTTTGTTTTTTTTGTGCTTTTGCTGTCATATTCAAGAAATCATTGCCAGGAGTTAATTATTTTTGAATCCTCCCCTACTGTTGAATATGATTTCATTTAGTCATTATCTAGTCCTAGAGGGACAGTTTTAACATTAAGTGAGTAGGCAGTCTAGACAGAATAACTTGGCTTTTGAAGTCTGACTCCACCTACTAGCTTGTAACCTTATTTTTGAGCAGGGTAGAGAACCTCTCTAGCCTTTAGCTTTTTTGTCTGTAAAATGGAGACAATGTACTGATCTCATAGTGCTGTTGTGAGGATTAAATGGGTTAATACAGGTAAAGCATTTAACAGTAAACACTCAATTAATTTTGGTGTCATCCCTATTTTACAAGTGAAGCTCTGAGAATTCTTAAAACCCACCCAAATGTACGCACTATCATGGTTCTGTCATGCAAACAATTTGAATAAATCTCCTAAAAGATATTATAAGATACCAAAGCACAACACAGTTTGTTGCTCTTAAAGACATGAATGTTGGAAAAATTAAGAAATATAAGGGTGAAAGTTGGTAGTACAAATGTAAGGCAGTATGTGATTACCAAATAAAGTGATAGGGCATAACTGTGTAGTCCAAAAACCTTAGTTCAGATGCAGATGTTGTCTCTGACTCCTTTTTCACCAGTGACAAATTACTTAACTCCTCTGAGCCTTCTTTAGTTATATGTAAAGTGAAGATGTCATCACAGGATTTATGTGAGCTGAAATAAAGTTATGCGCCAGTACTCAGAGAAGTGTATTTTATATAGAACATTCTAGAAGATGTTTATTGGTACAATTTAAGAATTCAGGAGAGAGAAAGATCTAGGACATTTGTGTGAGATCCTGATAAAATATTTCATACAGAAGGAAGTTGAAGCTATTGGTTACAATTAGATTTTAAAATTTTAGCCCTGAATTTCACTTATACTAGTCCACCACCAAATTCTTATAACTCAGAAAGTTGACTGAATGTTCATCTGGATATGCTTAAACTAAGAGAGGCAAAAGAAAAGATCACATTTTGATTTCCATTATTCTTACATAGTAAAACATGAGACTAAATTCCTGCTAGATTCCAGGATTTTTGTCCTCTTAAAATTTTATTTTTGCCAGGTAAGAAGTCTGATACATAAGACACTTTCAGAAATTGGCAAGTTTTTCTTGACAAAAAACTTAATCCCCAAATGGATCTAGGATATTGTTTCTTTCCATGTTTTTAGTTGAGAATATTATTTTACAGTTTACTTATTGCAGTGGACTTCTAAGTGAATTCAGTTGTACAACTTTCAAATATTTTAAAGTATTGATATATATGAATAGCTACCACATAGAAAATATAAATATTCTAGAAAAATCAGTAAACAGAACTCAGTAACTGTAGTTTCTGAGTAAACTGTACATTTATTGAGTTATTGATATGTTCTGGATTTTCAGAGAGGGATACAATCTGTTTTAATGCTTTGCATTGCAATTTCATAATAATTGGGAGACAGTTTGAAGTGTGGATTTTTTTTTTTTTTTTTTAGAGAAAAGCATTTTTATTGTTTTCAGGAACACTGTAGTAATTTGAATCAGTTGGTGGCTTACAGCTTCAAAAAAGGCCATTCTTCATCTACTGTAATGAATGGATAAGTATGATAATCCAAATTATGTATTGAATAGTATATAATTTGCAGCATCTATCTGCACAATAGTAATTTAAACAGTCCTTTTTCTTCCTAATTTTTTGCTACATTATTTTAAAATTTATATCTAATAAAAAATTCAAAGTTCTGTCTCTTTTTGTCTTACTTAAAATGGTTTAAAAACTAGCTTTTAAAATTGTCATTATACATCTGGAGTATTATCCAACATATTCTTTTTAAGATAATTTCAGTCTTTTGTGTTTCTGACTTAATTAAAATTTAGTGACAAGTACAAATTGTACATTCAAAACAATTATTTCTATAGCACCAACTGAAGTGTTACAAAAATGATTTCCAAAATTCAGCTAGTAGCCAAATTATTTCAGATATTACAGTTGAAGAAAGAATACTGATTCAGGGTTTGAATATTAATTTAATAATGATGTGACCTTGGGTATATAGCTTAATCTTTCTGAACCTCAATTTCCTCATCTATAAAATGGGGTTTGATTTATTCAACAAATTTTTACCGAATATACATTATTCTGTCCCAGACAATATTCTAAGAACTGGGGATTCAGTGGATAGTAAGACAAAGTCCTTGTCCTCATGGAGCTTACATTCTAGGGGAAATATGAAGTATCTGTCTGGTATATGACGCAATAATTCCATTTCTGTCATTGCCTCTTCCTTTCCTGAGCCTCAGCTTTCTCGTTTGTAATCTTCGCAGGCTTATTGTGAGGATATTTTATTATCTTAAGTGCTGTAAGCATGTCATGTATTATTTCTATAGGAAAAAATACTTGCATAGTACCTTGGAGTTGATAGTATGTTTGTCTCTTCTGTCATTTGTTAAAGTAATTATTTGAGCATAAGATAATTGCTTTAAATTAGGAGTAATCTTAATTTGGATTCAACTACTCATTCCATGCTTAGCTAACATTTAGTTCTTCTGCCTTGCTGACTTCATCCCTTACATTGCCTGTGTATATAACTGTCTCTCTCCTACATTTAAAATACCTTAGCGGTCAGGAACTATTTTAATCTTAATTATCTTTTTTACTCCCATGATGCCTAACAGTATTTTACATATATTTGTAACATTTATGGGCCTGGATTTTCTGGAATGATAGCTGTTTATTTAATTTTACTCTCTTCAATAAAGATAATTTGTTAAATAAATAACTAAATGAAAATATTATAGCTGTAAGGCTTTCTATATTAATACATTCACAAATGAAGCTTTTCTATAATCAGCCTAAGTGTTCAAAAAAAAAATATATATATATATAGGGATTGTCTCTATAGCAAAAATTTGGAAAGTGTATAAATGTCTATTAGTGGAAACTGATTAAATTCATTTCATTCATAAATTATGCACCTATGAAAAATGATGACATGGACCTGTGTTTATTGCTATAAGGTGATATCTCTAATATGTCAACAATTGAAGAAAATTAAGCTAAAAACAGGTAGATTATTATGTTTTTTAATTTAATAATGTCTAAAAAGCTAGATAGCTAGCTAACTAGAGTAACCAAAAGGGTATAGTGATTTTTTGGGGGGGAATTGGGGGAGGGTTGGAAGGGGATTTATTAGTGATTTTTACTTTGTTATTTTATTTGTTTATTTATTTTTGAGACAGAGTCTTGTTCTGTCGCCCAGGCTGGAGTGCAGTGGCACAATCTCAGCTCACTGCAACCTCCGCCTCCTGGGTTCAAGTGATTATCCTGCCTCAGCCTCCGAGTAGCTAGGACTACAGGCATGTATCACGACACCAGCTAATTTTTGTATTTTTAGTAGAGATGGGGTTTCACCGTGTTGGCCAGGCTGGTTTCAAACTCCTAACCTCAAGTGATCCACCTGCCTCAGCCTCCCAAAGTGCTGGGATTACAAGCGTGAGCCACCACGCCTGTCCTGTTATGTTTTTTAATGAGCTGAACATACATGTTTGTATAATCACACGAATAAAAGCTATGTATATTTTGTGAGAAAGATAAAAAATCTATTTTTTTTTCAAATCATGTGTTCTGATATTCAATTCAGCTAATGGTAGACATTATATAGGAGTGCAACAGAAACTTAAGAATAAAAATATATCTCAGTTCTTCCTTTTTGGATTATCAACATAAATATTTTAAATTCTATATTAACTTTTTCATTGGTCTTTAATATGGAATATACTAAAGTACATGCAGATTATGTTAAAACTCCTAGTAGAGCAGTACGTCTGGAAGGTAAATGCATAAAATAAGATTGGATAAAATCTTTCATAAAAGTGAATGTTCTCTGGTTTATAAGTACTATCCCAATTAATGTTTGTAACACTGCACATTATTGTAAAAGAAATTCCATGTGATAGCTAAGACATTTAATAAATCAGAAAGATCCAATGTGTTCTAAATTCTCATGGTAGTTGAACTGAGTCATCTTAGGCATCAGTTCCAGTGATTATTAGTACTGACAACTTTGCTGATTCCATTTTTAAGATGATTAAGCTAGATTTTGAGGCCCAGAAGTAATACAACTTGTCCACATTTTCACTTGATGGAGCCAAAGACTGTGTAGTATGAGCTCATGTATGCACAGAGCTACTGTTAGGCAGAAGCCCTATGCATGAAATTCCAGAAAAATTTTCATTATCATAGTAACTGCCAAAAATCTGTAACAACTATATGATTCTGCTTTAGCAATATCCAAAATCTAGGTGTTAACATGGAAAATGTCCAGAGGAACCATGGGAGAACATGTTTGTGCTAAAAATGAAAGGAGGAACACACAGATAACTTCTAATTAGCATTGGGTCATCTAATGCATTGGGTCATCGTGGCCACCTTTATTTATTTTGTTTTATTTTATTTCATTTTTTAAAATTTTTTGAGATGGAGTCTCGCTCTGTTGCCCAGGCTGGAATGCAATGGTACAATCCTGGCTCATCGCAACCTCCATCTCCCGGGTTCAAGCAGTTCTCCTGCCTCAGCCTCCCAAGTAGCTGGGACTACAGGCATGCACCACCATGTCCAGGTAATTTTTGTATTTTTAGTAGAGACGGGGTTTCCCCATGTTGGCCAGGCTGGTCTCGAACTCCTGACCTTAGGTGATCTACCCACCTCAACCTCCCAAAGTGATGGGATTACAGGCGTGAGCCACTGCGCCCGGCTGGTGGGCACTTTTAAATATTAAACATATATAACCACTTTCATATCTGGCTCTACAATTTTTTAAAAGTTTTTTTTTTATTTATTGGCCGAAATATTTATATAAAGAGATACTTCCTCCTCCACCTGTCTTATGGTTATGCAGTGGTATCATTTATATAGGAAAATCATGATAAATGCTTGATTGCTTTTATCAGTTTTCAAGAAAAGGAGGCTGTTCCTTTTCATTCTCCAAAAACTAGCAAGTTATCATTTTTTAGGTTTTTGGTCAGTGGGAGCCCCTTTATATTAGTACATTTAATTTTGGAAAATTTTGAAATAATTTCAAACTTACAGAAAATTTGCAAGAATAATACAAACTTACACAAATATAAAATGATACAAACTTAATACAAAGAATACTAATTTCCAAATACATTTCATTTGCTTTGTATTTGTTAAAATTTTTACATTTGCTTTATCATGACCTTCCTCTCTCCCTCTCTGCTACCCTTTTCTCTTTCTCTTTCTCTTTCTACACACACACACCACAGTCTGTTTTTCTGGAACTAATTAACAGTAGCTGTAGACATGATCTCCCATTACCCCTAAATAATTCAGCATACATTTTCTAAGACAAGGACACTCTCTTAGATAACCACAGTGTAACCATCAAGTTTATGAAATCAGTGCTTACACCTTACTCACATTCTGCCAGTTTTCTCAATTATGCCCTTTATGGCAAAAAAAAAAACAACAAAAGCACATGTCCACATATTCCATTTATGGGGCCATGATGTTTGATTCTCCAGATACTATCTTTTTTTTTTTTTTTTCTCGACCTTGGTATTTTTGATGAGTATATGCCAATTTTTTTTTTTTTTTTTAAATTTCTGCTCACCGCAACCTCCACCTCCTGGGTTCAAGCGATTCTCCAGCCTCCCAAGTAGCTGGGATTACAGGCATGCACCACAACGCCCAGCTATTTTTTTTTTTTCTTTTTTTTTTGTATTTTTAACATGGTTTCACCATGTTAGCCAGGCTGATCTCGAACTCCTGACCTCAAGTGATCCGCCTGCCTCAGCCTCCCAAAGTGTTGGGATTACAGGCGTGAGCCACCGTGCCTGGCCTAGGCCAGTGAGTTTATAGAATTTCCCTCAACTTTTTTTTTTTTTTAAATAAATAGAGACAAGAGTTCACTGTGTTCTCCAGGCTGGTTTCGAACTCCTGGGCTCAAGTGATCCTCCCACCTTGGCCTCCCAAAGTGCTGGGATTACAGACATAAGCCACCATGCCCAGCCCTTAATTTGGGTTTGACTGATATTTCATCATATTTGTTTTTGGTGTAATACTATGGAAGTGACGTGTGTTCCTTTTTTTGAGTCTCATTTTGTCACCCAGACTGGAGTGTAGTGGCATGATCATGGCTTGCTGCAACCTATGCCTCCTGGGCTCAAGTGATTCTTCTGCCTTAGCCTCCTGAGTAGCTGGTACTACAGGCATATGCCACCATGCCTGGCTAATTTTTGTATTTTTTGTAGAGGCAAGGTTTTGCCATGTTGCCCAGGCAGGTCTGGAACTCCTGGGCTCAAGTAATTAGCCCACCTTGGCCTCCCAAAGTGCTGGGATTACAGGTGTGAGCTACCAAGCCCAGCTGATGTGTGTTCTTAGTGTAACATATCAGGAGACACATGATGTTGATTTGGTCCTTACTGGTGAGGTTACTTTGATCACTTAGTTAAGTTAGTGATTGCTGTTTTTCCCCACTATGATGTTATTCTTTGAGATGGAGTCTCTCTCTGTCACCCAGGCTGGAGTGTATGGCACGATCTTGGCTCACTGCGAGCTCCACCTCCCGGGTTCACACCATTCTCCTGCCTCAGCCTCCCGAGTAGCTGGGACTACAAGTGCCTGCCACCACACCTGGCTAATTTTTTGTATTTTTTAGTAGAGACAGGGTTTCACTGTGTTAGCCAGGATGGTCTCGATCTCCTGACCAACTGATCCGCCTGCCTCTGCCTCCCAAAGTTCTGGGATTACAGGCGTGAGCCACTGCGCCTGGCGATGTTATTCTTTTCTTCTTTGTAATGAATACATGTTTTCACATACTTTGAAACTGTGTATGTGTCCTGTTACTCAACAAACTTTCACTGTCTCTTTGTAGCATCCATTGGTTATTCTTTCCTGAAAAAATTTCTGATGGTTGCCAAATGTGGTTTTCTAATTCTATAATTCCTTCTACATTTATTAGTTAGCATTCAGCCTCAATTGTCTGTTACAGATTCATGGTTTCTGATTTAATCTGTCATTATCATCATGTATTTTTGTGTTCAGATTTAGTTAGTGGGAGCCCCTTCAGGCTGGCTCCTGTGTCTTTTGGACATGTTCTCATTGTTCTTTGAATTTTTAAATTTCCTAACACAAAAAAATTTCAGGCTCACATTTTACTTTCTCTGCCCTAGGAATCAGCTAGTTCTCCAAGAAGTCCTGACTCCTTTTACTAGACAATGGTATTTAGAAACTAGATATAGATACTAAATGAACTCATAGCTTACAGAAGTGTCATTATTTCTAGCCCTATCAGTGGACAGAGCCAGGAAATAAATGTATGCGTGAATGCATGTATGTATATTTCTGTACATATGTGTGTTATACGTGTTTGTGGTCTACACATATTTATAGTAATTTGGTCAATATTAATTTTAGTATCTGTGACACATGCACACACATATAGTATATTCACACACTTCTATTTTTAGTAAAATGCCACAGGATTCATTCCAGCCATCTCCATTTCCATATTTGTAATTCTGTTCTCTGTTAGAGAATCAGAACAGAATGAGAAATGTGGCTCCCACTTATTTGCTCATTTTCCCTTTTATGTAATGAATTACTTCATTACATAAAACCGAGTTTTTATGTAAAATTTTGTATGTATTTTAGTACATAAAAGCCCATTGGTCCAGGCCCTCTTGAGCTCAGCTATGTTTTTGGTTGTGACTGTCTCTATTTTTAAATTTATTTTATTTTTTGATACAGTCTGTATCACCGAGGTTGGAGTGCAGTGGCACAATCATGGCTTGCTGCAACCTCTGCCTCTTGGGTTCAAGCGATTCTCCTGTCTCAGCCTCCCGAGTAGCTGGGACTACAGGCGCATGCCACCACACCTGGCTACTTTTTGTATTTTTAGTAGAGACGAGGTTTCACCGTGTTGGCCAGGCTGGTCTCAAATTCTCAAAATCTCAAGTGATCCCTCCGCCTCAGCCTCCTAAAGTGCTGGGATTACAGGTGTGAGCAACCGCACCTGGCCATGACTGTCTCTTGAGTCTCAATAAGCTTCCTTGGTTCAGGGTTCAGGCGTTGCCAGCCCCAGATGCCAAAAGGAAGAGAAGGGAAAGGAAGAAGCCTAATAATTTTTCTATTAGAAGAGGGAAAGACAGGGGAAGCCCACCATTTAGAAAATATTCAAACCCTATCTACAGTGTTAGAAGATACTGTCATTACAGTATCTTCTGTATACATGCTGTATGCTCTCTCTTAACCATCATTTAGTCTTAGTTGTGTAAATAACTATACATTTAATGCTTACTACTACCAGTCCTTATGTCAGCATATATGTAATTATTCTGGATTCCTAAAGCCTGTTTTATAGTTGATTCCCAGAAGGGCTTGTGGGAACTAAGCTCCATTAATTCTAGAATGTTGAAAACAGTTCATCTGTGGCCTTACTGCTTGAAGTTATTTTGGTGGATACAAAGTCTTTGCCGTACATTTTCTTTCCATGTGTATCTGTGTTACTCCATTGTTTTATGGAAGTACTACTGATGAACAAAGTCTTATGACAGTCTAATTTCCTCTCCTTTCTAAGTCATTTGCTCTTTTTGCCTAGATATTTAGTTAATTTTATTAGAATATGTCTTGGTGTTAGTTATTCTTGATCAGTATTAGGTCTGTGATTTGCCCTTTCATTTAATAGTTTCAGATTTTTTGTTTCTGTGTCAGAAAAGTTTATTTGTTCTATTTTTTAATTTTTCTTCAGTACTCCTATTGTACGTATGTTGGATCTTTACTGTTAATATTTGCTGTTTTGTCTTGAAATTTTTTCGTCTTTTTGACTTTTTAAAAAAATGTTTTAAATTTCCTCCTGGTATATTTTCTTTCTCTTTTAAGCATTATCTGTTGTATTTATGAGTCTTTGTTTCTTCTAATTTAATCTTTTTTAATTGATTTTTTAAAATGTCTTATTTTTTATTGAGTTTTATCACATAAGTTTTTGATAGATAATTTCTTTTCTTTCCTTTCTTTTTTTTTTTTTTTTTTTTTTTTTTGAGACAGAGTCTTGCTCTGTCACCCAGGCTGGAGTGCAGTGGCTCAATCTCAGCTCACTGCAACCTCCACCTCCAGGTTCAAGCAATTCTCCCACCTCAGCCTCCCGGGTAGCTGGGATTACAGGCACTGGTCATCATGCCCGGCTAATTTTTGTATTTTTATAGAGACAGGATTTCACCATGTTGACCAGGCTAGTCTTGAACTCCTGACCTCAGGTGATCTACCCGCCTCAGCCTCCCAAAGTGCTGGGATTACAGATGTGATCCACTGCATCTGGCCAGTAATTTCTGATGTTGTTGTAATTTTGATATATATTGTTCTTTTGTATCATGCATTATTTTTTAGTCTTTTCAGCTTGTTTTGAAGTATTAAAGTGTTCATCTGTTTTTTTAGCAAGTGTTTCTGGTGTGTATTTATTGTCTTCAGAGGTTTAATTTATACTCATCCTTTTTTTCTTATAATTTTGTATCAGATTTGACTTCTGTCATTTTCTTTTACTCATTTTTATGTGCTGCTAAATACGTAGAGATCCTTCTGTTTTTGTGTAATGTTTAAAAATGTCACCTTGCTAAATGAGATCTTCTCATTCCTTTATCTTTCCCAACTTTTATCCGGAGTTTCTCTTTTTGTTTTTTTTTCTGTTTTCCCTGTCCTCTTCAGTGTGGGTCCTGTTCCCAGCAGTTTCTTCTTGATGTGGCTTTGTTCTGGAAGAGAGCTTTGATTGATTATTTTTGAGGGCATGTAGTGACTAGAGTCTTCCATGCCCTTAAAGCTCTATTGTGGACCCGTGCACTTGTGTACTATTATAGTAGGCAAAACTCATTCCTTTTTACACACTTTTCCCAGTTTTGCCTGTTATGCTATATAGAGAGTCCCTGTTGGTTATTTTTATTTTTGTTTTTATTTTTATTTTTTTATGTCTGTGGGCCGGCAAATGCCCCTGTATTATACTCCACTGCCCACACAGATCTTGTGGCAGTTGGTGGTTTTTCCCCACCTTATATTTTGGGATTTTGTGCATGAGGTTTTCTCTGACTTTATGAGGGAATTTGGAGAGATTTAAAATTTAAGCTGATGTCATAAACTTTTTTCCAGGATTCCCACAAAAGTTTTTATGTCTAAATGTTGTGAACCACTACCTCCCTTAGACCATGCTGGTTTCCATTCATTGGATTGCAGACTAAATATAGACTATAGTTTAAAAATTGGCCAGGTGTGTGGCTCACGCCTGTAATCCCAGCACTTTGGGAGGCCAAGGCGGGCGGATCACTTGAAGTCAGGAGTTTGAGACCAGCCTGGCCAATACGGTGAAACCCCATCTCTACTAAAAAAAAAATTAAAAAATTAGCCGGGTGTGGGGTTAGGTACCTGTAGTCCCAGTTACTTAGGAGGCTGAGACAGGAGAATCGCTTGAACCCAGGAGACGGAGGTTGCAGTGAACCTAGATTACACCACTGCACTCCAGCCTGGCTCAGTCTCAAAAAAAAAAAAAAAAGAAAAAAAGACTATTTATGTTATATTTCTCATTAATAACTGATAGATTGGTACCTAGTTGAGTGTGTGTATATATACACACACTTTATTGAGACATTATTGAGACATAATATTGAGAGTGTGTGTATATATATATACACGCTTTATTGAGACATAATTCACATACCATACAATTCACTCATTTCAATGATACCATTCAGTGTTTCTTTAGTATTTTGACAGAGTTGCACAACAATTATGGAAATCAATTTTAGAACATTTCCTTACTTCAAAAAGACACCTCATTACTGTTTAGCAGTCACTCCTCATTTATTCCCAGTTCTACCCTCCCCTGCACCCCCAGCTTTGGCAACGATTCATTTACTTGCTGTCCCTGTAGATTTGCCTGTTCTGTACATTTCATATAAATGGAACCATATAGTATACCATCTTTTGTGACTGGAGTCTTTCACTTAGCATAATGTTTTCAAGGTCCATTCATGTTGTAGCACATATCAGTACTCTGTTTCTTTTTATTTTTGAAAATATTTCATTGTCTGGATATATCATTATCCATCAGTTGATAGATATTTGGTTGTTTGTATCTTTTTGCCATTGTGAATAATAATGTTGCAATGAACATTTGTGAATCAGTTTTTGTGTATCATTTCTCTTGGATATGTACTTAGGAATGGGATTGTTGAGTCAAATGTAACTATGTTTACTTTTTTAAAGAACTACTAGATGATTTTTTCAAAGCAGCAGCATCATTTTACATTCTCACTAGAAACTTATTAGGGTACCAATTTCTCCCCATCCTTCTCAACATTTGCTATTGTTCATCTTTTGGATGTGGGTGTGAAGTGATACATCTCTTTGTGGTTTTGATTTTTATTTCCCTAATAGCTAATGATATTGAGCAACTTTTTTTGTGTGCTTATTGACCATTTGTTTGTTTGTTTTGGAGAAATTGTCTATTCAGATCCTTCACCCGTTTTTTTAACTTGTGTTTTTGATCTTTTTATTACTGAACTGTAAGAATTCTTCATATATTCTGGATACTTTTTTTTGAAAATCAGGTATGTTATTTGTAAACATTTTTTTCCATTCTGTTGATGATAGCCTTTGAAGTACAAAAGTTTTAAATTTTGATAAAGCCCATTTTCTCTGTTTTCCTTTTATCACGTTTACTTTTGTTTCTGTAGTTAAGAATACTTTGCCTAAATCAACATCATGAAAATTTACTTCTGTGTTTTCTTCTAAGAGTTTTGAAGCTTTAGCTCTTACACTTAGGTTCATGATCCATTCCGAGTTAATTTTTGTGTCCAGTGTGATGGAGTCCAAATTTATTCTTTTGCATGTGGATGGCTAGTTGTTGACCCACAAGTTCTGATATGTAGTATTTTAATTTCTATTCAGTTCTAAGTATTTTGTAATTTCTATTGTAATTATTTCTTTGATACACAAGCTGTCTAGATTTTTTTTATTTTGTTTTTTCTTTTCCAACCCATTTGTGATTTTTTTAGTTACATTTTTTGTAATTGATTTCTCATGTAACTGTATTGTGCTCATAGATTGTGGTATATATATATATGGTAATAATTCTCTGAGATTTGAAAAGGACCACTCTATAGTCTAGCGATAATGTGGGCCTGTGAGAAAGGGATATTCACTAGTTGGGTATAATGTTATACCCAAATTTATAAGCTTAGATAAAGCTTATAAATTTGATGTCCAAGTCATCTGTATCCTCAATGATTTCTTAAAATTTACCTTATATCAGTTACTGATTGAAATGTGTTAAAATCCACAATGATGATGGATTTCCCTTTTTTTCCATTAGTTTTGTTAACATTTTTTATGTTTAGTTTTAACTTTTATTATGGAAAGTTTCAAGCACACACAAAAGGAGAAAAAAATAGTATAATTACTCCCTATCACTCACCTGTCTTTAACCATTATGAATATATATGGCCAACCTTATTTCATTCACATTCTTTCTACCCCTACTTCTATGCTTCTCCTCCCCAGATTATTAAAAAGCAAATCCTTGATAAGACTTATTTTTTACACTCATTGTTCACATTTACTCTCATATTTACCACACTATTTGCTTACCATTCCTTTTTGCATCTCAGCCTATCTGTAAATGTTTTCCTTTTGCCTGAAATGTATATATTACAGTATCCTCTAGTGAAAATCTTTTAGTGATAAATTTTCTATTTGTTGGAAAATATTTTTATCTTGTGCACTTTCTGGGAAATTAGTGCATAACTGAAGTTAGCAGTTTATTTTTTCTGAGCATTTGGATGATAATATTCCAGGGTCTTGGCTCCCATTGTTGCTGTTGAGAATTAAACAGGAAGTCTAAATTTCTGTTACTTTGTGGATGATCTCATTGGCTACTTTAATGACTTACCTCTTTTTCTTTGGTAATCTGCTGTGTCACATGATATGACAAATAAAATTATGTCATAAATAATTGAATGATTATAATCTCAAGTTACTAGCTTTAACTTAACATTCTACTTCTAGATGGTGATTAGTGTTCTGTAAACAGTTAAGTACATAGGGGAATGCGTGCTAATTAAAAAGATCCTATGGTGAATCTTTTTGGAGAACATACTTCATAATTTGTCTGCTTTAAAACTTTCTTCTCAGGATCTTGTGTATGTACCTTGATGTAAACAGGCACAGTGTACTTTATCTTTCTACAGCACTATTGGAAATAATTATGAAAAATGGAAGCACGGCTGGAAATAGCCCTCATTGCCGAAAACCATCAGGTAGTGGTGATCAAAGCAAGCCTAACTGCACAAAGGACAGCACATCTGGTAGTGGTGAAGGTGGAAAAGGCTATACCAAAGACCAAGTAGATGGAGTTCTCAGGTAGGAATAAATATGGTTTACATCTCAATCATAATTGGTATTAATGTATTTTTTGACGTTATAACACCTGAAAAAAGTGAAATATAACATTAGAAGAATAGACATCAAGGAATTGAACTCTGGGTGTGTCTTATGCTTCATATTCTTTATAAAACTGGTCTGTAAAGTACCAACTCTATAGAATATTCTATTTTTTAAAGTAACCTCAAGTTACAAAGCTTTTTCCAAATAATTTTTTTAAGAAAAATTCTTGCAGCTTTTTCACACAATATGTTGTTTATGTAGCAATATTAAAAGAGGATGAAGAATTGTTTTATTTTACATAGATGAAAATGGGAGAATTTCATGAGAGGAATATTGAGTGTAATAGCAACATTTTCAATTTCCTACTTATATTAGTGAAGGATTTTTTTCTATTTATATTCTTTTTGAAGGGCTATCTTTATATATATGCAGACACTATAATGTCCTTTCGCAGAAATGTTAGAGTTGAAAAGTTATAAACTGGGTTTTGGGTATCTGGCTTTTTTAATTTTATAAGTAAAAGGTTTTCTGGAAATGAAATGAAACTTTGAGTTTGAAACACTAGAGAAAAGTCTGTTTTGTTTCCTGCTAAAGCTTAAGGAAGCTGTATTGATGTTGTGCTGATATTACTTTGCTAGGGAAACTAAAGATTAAGGATTTTGAACAGAGATTAATTCAAGAATTGTCATGGAGAGTGAATCATAATATAGTGAACTAACTCAAGTGAAGAGTAGTTAAAATTAGTTCGGTGAAGTCTTTCTCATTTGTCCTTTCTTGTCTGTTTCTCTTTTAATTTTATTTCTTTTTTCACCTTTTTACCCCATTCTCAACTTTTTATTTACCATAATTTGTAATTGAAGTGTATTTTGAGATACAGGTTTTATTTATTAAGGAAAGTGATTTGTTACCATATCTTAATTTTAAAATCAAATACCCATATATTTATATTTTGCATTTGTCCCTATATATTTAAATGCTAAAGCTTCATTGTAGCATTTTATTTGAGAGTGATTACAAAGGATTCTCTGACTGAGTGTGATGGCTCACTCCTGTAATCCTAGCACTTTGGGAGGCCAAGGCGGGCAGATTACCTGAGGTCAGGAGTTCAAGACCAGCCTGGCCAACATGGCAAAACCTCATTTCTACTAAAAATAGAAAAAGTAGCCGGGCGTGGTGATAGGCACCTGTAATCCCAGCTACTCGGGACCCAAGAGGCAGAGGTTGCAGTGAGCCGAGATCACACCACTGCACTCCAGCCTGGGCGACAGAGCAAGACACCTTCTCAAACAAACAAACAAACAAAAAAGGATTCCTTAATCGTGGTAAAGCCATGGTAGAGTATTTGATTAGTATGAATGGTAGTGAAGCACTTTGAGAATATAAATAATGCTGCTAGCTACTTTTATACTTATAGTACTGTGTCAGATGTAGCTGAATAAGTGAAAGAAGTGAATAAGTGAGAGACTTACTTTTGAATTTATTTCATAAAAAACTTTTATTAGTAAGCAGTGTGCTTGAAACCCTGGAAACCACATCCTAAAACAAATTGTATTTGCTTATAGGATTTAGTTTATGTTGGGAGAACATATTCTCAATGAAGGATTCAAAGAAAGTTAAATGTATTAGATATATATTTTTTTAAGAATATAGAATCACCTGTATATTTGAAAGTTTACCAAAAAACTATGGTTGAAAGTTTTGAAAAAGAAGACTCTCCTAAATCTGGTGTTATTTTAAAAAGTCTGTTTCTTCATTTCCTCTACCCTAGCCTGGAAAGAAAAAGAAGAGTAGTCCAAGGTGTGGTAGAAATAAGGAAGGAAGAGCATTGATGCCTCTTTGTTCTGGTATTGATTATATATATATGTGGGGTGGGGTTGGTTTTGTGTATATGTGGGTGGTTGTGTGTGTGGTTCTCCAAAGCCCAGAGGAACTGGCTGTAGGCAAGGAGACACCTTGAGAATGGAAGAATGAAAGATGATGCTGAGTGTAGATACACTCTGTATGTGGCCAGAGTTGGACAGGTAGAGACATAAAAGGTGGAAGGAGTTTTTCTGTTTTCTCTGTCAAATTGGAGATGAGGTTGTCTTCTGAGAGTTAGAAGAAAAGAGATGAGGTTGAAAGCTTAAGAGAGTGGTAAAAGTATGGAATATTTGCAGAGGAGAAAAGCAAAGGGAATGAAGTATTGCTGATTTAGCTTTGATGCCCAGCCACATTTGGGACCATGAATTCTTTAAGAGTGGAAGAAATAGCTTAGTAGTATACCTGTATTAGAGATTGGTCCTCTGGTCAATAATCTCATTATACCTTTTTAATTAAATGTAATTTTTTTATTTTGGGGACTAAATATGATTGGAACAGTCTCTAAGAGAATCCCCAAGTTTTCAAAATACTTCAGTCTGTACTTTATGTGAGTTTCTTAGCTGAATATACCTTTTGTCTTATATTAGCCTTCATAAGTGTTGCTTTAGTGAGGGTACAGATCACCAGCAAACACTTACATGATGTATGTTTTTGTTTTTTCTTTTACCTATACACAGGGGATTTTTCTGAAGAAAGCCATGTTATCTTGTTGGTTAGCACGATTATGCAAACAAGTTGCTCAGTGACAATTTGGCTCAATGGGGAGAAGTCTTGCAATAATACTGCATCCGTTGCATAAGTAAGAGCTAGCTTACAGTAAGACTGAAGAGAAAGTGTGTAACTTTGTAAACTAATATTCTGTTAAACTTGGCGGTTTGTTTTTTTTGAGTTGAAGTATATTGAAAAATAATTGAGACAAAGTTGTCATGGATCTTATTTGAAATTTTTAGTATACCATTGAAAAACTTTAATACATCATTTACAAACTTTACAAGATCAGTGTGAAATTATTAACTGGAGTATCATTGTATTTATCAATTAGAAACACTGTACAACTGTTAAGTCAATTTAATTATGGGGATTTGAATTTAAGATTTGATTTAAGCTTCAGTTCTTTCAGAAGAAATCATTTTGCTAAACTTATAAAATAAGTAATTCTTTTTCTCAGGAATAAATAAATGTTTCCTTAAACACTAGTTAAATTTGGAGTATATTTAAATAATTAGCTATATAGCACACATGAAAAAAAGAGAATCGAAAAATGACCTTCCTCTCCCACCAACTATGCTTCCATGCACATAAGAGAAGACATAAAGTCTGGACCAGGCAGAGTTTTCCCATTGTTGAGCTCCACACAGATCCTTTTGGCCTTGTTGTACATTATTTCCTTCCAAGATAGATAATGGGTTACTCTTTTTTAAT
Organism: Pongo abelii; assembly: GCF_028885655.2. NCBI lineage: Eukaryota > Metazoa > Chordata > Mammalia > Primates > Hominidae > Pongo > Pongo abelii. The sequence goes on along the minus strand of NC_071988.2, from coordinate 121,439,671 downwards.
TTCTTTTAATTCTTCAGTGAGGCAGGAGAAGGTTTTACTCTTTTAGAAAGCAGCAGATTATAAAAAGTGTGACAAACACATGTAGCTGATGAAAAGGAGCATGATGAACAACAATATGAATGAAAATAGATATATGAATGATAATTTCTCATTCAGGTGTGAAAACTTAGGTGAATGGGTATATTTGGAGCATTACTTCAAATACATAGTCTTCAGGCTGTCCATTGGTGATGATGACTATAACTTCCAGCTTCTCAAGAATTTCTTCTCTAATATATGATGAAAAATTTAGTGCAGAGAAGATATGGTGGAGCTGGATACAGCTAAGAGTTAGTGAAATAACTGTTTTTCCTGTCTGGCCCCCCCCCCCCCTTTTTTTTTTTTTTTTTGGTTTGTGGCAATTCTTAGCTTTATGACCCTATCTAGAGCACTGCAAATTTTCACCACTTTGTCTACACTATCCAGCTGCCTTTTTAAGTTGACCAGGCTTTTGTGCTCAGTAATTATAAACAAGACAATTTAGAGGCTTAATCTGGAACATAATTAAACATCCTACACACTCAAACCAAGTAGTAATGGCTTTAGGATTGTTCAGTGTTTAATTTACCTTTTATTTTTTGCATTCATGTAGTGTCTGCTATATTCGTACCTCTACACCTTGTCTCACAGTCTGTTTCACTTCTGTTAACTGCTTCTCTTCTATTCCAAATGATTTTTAGTACCAACTCCATTTTCATGACAGCATTCATCACATTTGATCTGAACGTGACTTTTTAGATCCTCATCGTTTCTGCTCTCAAATTGAAAGTCATCTGTCCATCCATCTAACATATATGGTGAACAAAACATAATCCCTGCCTTCAAAGAATCTGTGATCTAGAAGTGTTGTCAGACAAGTAAAGAGGCAACTGTAGTACACTGTGGTAATTGTTGGGATAAGGCTAAGTTCAGAGGATGTGGGGAGGATATAAGAGGGGCAGCAAACCTAGTCCTGAGGAATTTGGATTCTTAGGAAAAGGAAGAGCTAAGCCAGGGTCTGGAGAAGTTGTAGAAACTAGCTAACCAAGAAGAGAGGCAGAGAAGGTGTGCTCAGCACCAAAAACAATTGCAAAGATCTGGGAGGTAAGAGAGTCAGCTTCAATACTGATTGTAAGAAAGAAATAGGAAGATGATAGGTCACTTTGAAGTCTGAAGGGTATCCTTTTTTCTGTATTCCAGTTCTGAGACAGCAAGATTTTCAAGTCAAATGAACAGATTTGAATTCTTAACTTGTGAGGCCTTCCTTTATTACTTATTTGAAATAGGAGGCCTGCCCTTCCTTTCTCTGTTTCTATTAGCTTCTTTATTTTTCTCCAGATATTTATCACCATATGATGTACATTATATTTTACTTATATATTTTTTTATTGCTTGTTCTTCTCCCAATTGTAAATTTAATGTGATTTTGACGGTTTTATTCACCACTGTAGCATCTGAAATTGTGCCTAACAGAAAGTAAATGGTTAGTAAATTTTTGTTGAAGAAATAAGTCCTCGTTCTCATCTGTTACTTGGTAATGTGAATTTAGGCAATTTACTTAACCATTCAAAGATTGGTTTCCTTATTGGTTAAATAGGAATAATATCTACCAAATGAGGAGTAAATGAGATAATTTGTGTAAAATAATCAGTATAATAAAATTCCACAATTCTTTATGTGAAATCTTTGTGACCAAATGCAATTTGGAATTCAGAATTCTTCATATTTTAGAAAGGTACTAATATAGTCGGCTCTCCACATCTATGGGTTCTGCATCTGTGGATTCAACCAACTTTGAATTGAAAGTATTTGGTGAAAAATAACAATACAACAATAAAAAATAATACAAATTAAACAACCAATATAGTGTAACAACCATTTACGTAGCATTTACATTGTCTTAGGTACTATTTATAACCTAGAGATGATTTAAAGTACATGGGAAGATGTGTAAAGGTTATATGTAAATACTGTACCATTTTATATCAGGGATTTGAGCATCTGTAGGTTTTGGTATTCAAGGAGGGAGGATCCTGGAACTAATCCCCTGTGGATACCAAGGGATGACAGTTTATTAAATATTATACATCTTAGAGTCTAGGGCAGCAGTCCATAACAAATAGTAACATTTCTACAGCAAAACATACAGGTATTCACACTTAAATGGGATGAATGGAGATTCTGTAGTAGCTTCACATCTTTTCAGGTCAGATTGTTGCCTAGAGGCAAAATCTAGAGTCGAATTCAGTTTTTTATGCAGTCAAATTAGTTATAGAATAACTTTGATTTTTCAGAGCTTTATGGATATTGGAACATTGATATGGTATGGTGGACCTGTACCTAACACACAGTAGATGTTTTATAAATGCCCCCCATTTCCTTTTTTTCTATCACATAGTTTCTAAACATTTCTAGGAGAATGAGTGTCTACACAGGTGGGATCATTCTCTTTTTTTGTTTACAGATATATGTCAAATGCCTAGAACACTGTCTGGGCATAGTTGGTATTCAATAAATATTATTGACTAAATAAAAGAAATGTCATGTTTTTGGAATAAAATTGATGTATGTTAATGTTTTTAAGTATCTAAAGTAGAAAAATCCAATTTTAATTTCTGTAAATTTGTATAATTTTATATTACTTTCCCTTTTTACCCCCAAGTTCATATAACAAATGATAGATGCCTTCATTATATAAAGAAAGCTAAAGCTCATTTACTTCAAAAATATTTACTGAGACCCTATTGTTTGCCAAGCACTGTGATAACTAATAGGTGTAATAGTAAAAAAAAAAAAAAAAAAAATCTTGTCTCTTTTCTTTAAAAACTTTGAGTCAGTCTTTGCAGTTCTTTCGCTGCCAGTGTCCACTTATACCCTAGATCATTTTGCCTGTCACTACCTCTGTCATCAAGCCACCTGCACATGGAACACATCTAAAGTTGCAAAGTACTCTCCAAAAATTTTGAAAATGTACTGTGGCTTTTGTGAAAGTAAATTACTAGGTTGTGGAAGAAGGTTGGCATCCACACGTACTTAATGTTCTCTGTTCCATTCAGAGTATTTATTTTCTAATCCTAATATACTTTAAAGATTTCAGGCTTAAATCTGTTAAATCTTTAAGGTACAAACTGTATGTATATAATCTTTAGAAATGTGCTTATCACAATGAAAATCAGGGATAACATTTTTTGAGTCCCATGTTATATTTTATCATGAGATATTATTTTTTTCAGAGAGTGACACAGATAAATTATCTTTGGCATAACGGGGATGGCTGGGTGCAGTGGTTTATGCCTATAATCCCAGCACTTTGGAAGGCTGAGATGGGAGGATCATTTGAGGCCAGAATTTCAAGACTAGCCTCAGCCCCAACATAGCAAGACCCCATCTATATCAAAAATAAATAAAGAAATAACTGGGCTAACTTAATTTGACATTTAAACCATAGACTACTGCAGTTGTTTTGCGTGTACTAAACTGTTGCTTTGATAGTTGGTTAGATCTACATTATGCAAGAACAAAATTTTTGGAATGTAATGCATGTTCATTCTTAGCTGTGACATACTTTTGAGGAGTTTTGGAATTTCTTTGTCCACTTACAAGTACTAAAAAATTCTTCTTATTGTCTCATTTTAGTTACAATATATGCTCTGACTTTCATCCACAATTATTATGGGCTTTGCTTTACTTCTCTGTAGTTGTGATACATTACACTAAGGACATTTTCATGGTTTACTCTTCTTAGACTCGGGAAGAGGTTGGAGGAATGGTCTGTGGTCGAAAAAGAGAATGAAGCAGACTAATCCTTAAAGGGATAAGCCATCATTAGATTTTGAGAAAGAGTCCACAGATAGTTCTTTATAGTATTCTAATAAATTAAAAATTAGAGATATTATATGACCGTCTTCCTTGAAATTTACATTATAACACACTCTCTTGTTCACAGCATAAACAAATGTAAAAATTACTATGAAGTACTTGGAGTTACGAAAGATGCTGGTGATGAAGATTTGAAAAAAGCTTATAGAAAGCTTGCTTTGAAGTTTCATCCAGACAAAAACCATGCACCTGGAGCAACAGATGCTTTTAAAAGTAAAGTAAACCTTTTAAAGCAATTTTACTAAGCTGTCTTTAGAATTCACTTTACAGTGTTTCAGAATATTAAATTCTGCTTTTGGACTGGTGCATTTAGAGACCAGCACAAGCAAGAGTCTGGAAAATCCTTTAAAACTTCAGTATTAACTGGTTATACCCGAAGTCAAACAAATGCAGTTTGGCTTCACAAAAGCAACATTCCAGTTCTGATACAGTCTCAAGTAACTTTTCTAGGCACGTATGCATGCTTTCTTGTTTACCAGGAACAAGTAGGGTGATGATTATGCATGAGCTTCTAGCGTATTGTCATCTGGTTCTAAATGAACTAAAAGCAAAATATAGTTTTTTTGAGTTTTTAAGGTACAAGAGACTGTCTGGAATTTGGATATTTAAGAAATATCTCCCCAGTATTCTTTTATTTCTATTAAACTTTGCCCAGTTTTTTCATTTTATATATCTAGTTTTAGCTAATGTGATTTTTTCTTTTTAAAAATTAATATCTTTCCTCTTGCCTACTATTTATTTTTTATTTTCCATCCCAATATTCTTTAAATTTTTTGCCAATTTAATAAATGTCAGAGAAGTAATTTTGTAGTTTTATATTTTGTTAAATACAATTTATTTGTAATAATTAATTTCTAATTCATAGTTAAATTCCTAAATTTGTAATTGTTCATTCTTGTGAATTTGGCATTCATAAACCCAGTGTATAATGTTTACAGTACAATGGTGGGGTCTTAGAATAACTGGAAGTAGATACTCATTTTAAACATCTTCCAAAAAGATAGAAGAATCAATTGGTCCTTCATGAAAATACCGTTAAGATTGTTTCCAAAACAGTTTTATTTCTTGAAGGAAGTTGCCAAGGAAAATACATTTGGGAATTAATAATATATTCCAATAAAAGCCACTGCCAAAGTGGTGCTGGTGAAAGTAAAATACCACTGTGACAGCGAGAGCTGTCTCAGTTTGTTTCCTTAAAGTAAAAGTGGCATGTTGAAAGTACAGGAAAAGCTTTACTCGAAAACACTAACTTGCAAATTACATTTCCGTCAGTTCATTACCTGAAGAATGTGTCCAGAAAATAGTGCCATTATTTTATTTCCTCCAAATACACACCTTTATTAAACAAAAATAAAGCTTTCATTTTTAAAAATAACACAGATAATAGCACTTAGGTTAATTTATAATTCAATAGTACAGAAAGTTGGGAAATTTCTGATGGAATTGTCAAATAGAATAAATATTTGTTTAATTTTTTTTATAGCTTGAGCCTAATGTATGCAGTCACAGTTACCAGAAAAAGTAACTGAAATCTTTAAATAGCTAATTTATTATCATATATTCCCCCAAAAGCTAAAAGTGAGTTTAGATTTATGAGTTCCACAAATTTAATTTAAAATTTTTTGAGTTTTAAAAATGTTTAAAATATTTTGTCAGTGGGTTATTTGTATGTTTGTGATCTGCTAAGTGATTTCAATGTTAATTCTTTATTAATGCTAAGAATATTAAACTATTTCTTCCACTTCTGTATTGAAGTCATGTTAGCATCTTTGAATAACACTAAATGTATGTAACATATTTCTACAGCCTGTGTTGCGTTTTGAATAGGTTAGCAACATAGATGTCACCTAAGGAAGCCAGCTAGACACTCATTGGGGTTTTACAAAGCTGGTTACACTTTCTTGTGGTACATTTCAGAGTTTAGTGCTCCGCTTTGCAAAACTAGAAACTTAATACTTACCAACATGCCGGGAAGTGATTTATATCTGAGGAGAGGATACATTGTTCAATACACAAAGAGATTACCCGTAAATCAGAATGCCAGTTTATTAGTCCCAAAGAGGATCAGAATAGGGAATTGGCTGATGAGCCCATTTTTCACTGAGTGGAAACTGCATAGAAAACTCAAGTTGTAATCCACACATGCTTGGCGAGTAACAGTAGTTAATTAGAAAATATTACAGATGGCATCATCACACAGAAATGTCAGGTTTCATTCATTTAGCACACAGGATCTTCTCATTATCTTCTGTATCATCTTATTTTATTTTTAACCAATCAGTCTGTTTTTGGAATACTAAGCCATTTATCTCTGAGCAAAGACAATACCGTTGTCTTTTTTATAAAAGCTAAAGTATGGATTGATTGCTCTGTAATTACTAAAATACTTTACAGAAAATGGAAACTACTTGCTTTCATTTCCTTCAAGAATAGAAAAAGAAGAGGTAATTAGTAATTAAATGAAGAGATGTTTCATTTGTGTGTTTTGTAAAGCTTTAAAAATAAAAAAGATTGCTCTCAAGGAGAATGGACTAAATGAACTCATATGTTCATGTAGCTATTTTGTCCTTCCAGTTAGGATTATATGTTTCCCAAGAGGGGAATATTTTATTTACATGTAAAGCGACTTGCAAAATACATGTAAACATATTTTTAAAAAATATTTTAATGAAATGAGTTCCTTTCCTTTTTTCTGATGTAGACGTCTTCAAAACATACCCATCTACATTATCTTCAAAGATTCCCAAGTATTTCAGAGACTATTTGAATAATACCTGTGTCTATTGACATACACATGAATGTAGTAATGGGGCATGGATTTAGTTGTTTATGTGTTTGCTTGACAAGTAATAGTGGAATGGGAGTTGTTGCTTGTATTAGTTCTGGTAGTTCAATATGAACATCTAGAGTATATCTCTAAGAACAAGGAGTTTAATTCTGCCATTTGGGCTAGTTCTTGTAGAGAAATACAGTGAGAGAATCTGAGATATCCTCTTCCCCAAAGAATTTATAGTTCATAAAGGGGAAATAAACCTTACACAGAACTTTTGCGATATAGTAATACCTCACATTTAACAAACATAGTTTTTCATCCCCATTTTTAAATTTAATGCTTATTTAAAAATCTCATCAAATAGTTAAGAGACCAGTGTCATTCTCATTTCAAAAATAAGAAAATTGAGACTCAGATTTACCCAGGACCTCACAGAAGACCAACTATATTTAAATACCAAAACAGACTACAGAAGTCCAAAGAAGTTAGAAAGATGAAGACTCATTGTGAGCAGAGTAATTGGAAAGGCCTTCATAATAGTTAGAGTTAAGGTTAAAGTTAAGAGTTTTCTCAAGAGTTAGCATGATTTCTATGGTTAGAGAAGAGAGGGGATGGCAAAACCTTGGCAGCGAGAATGAGGTGGTGGGTGATCTAAAATTCCATGAGGACTTCCACTTTCAGGAAGATAGGACAGATATACTTTTCCCCATTTCTCCCAAAAAGTACAACTGAAAACCCCAAACATTAATATATAATATAAAGAAAACAAACATGGAAGACTCTGAAAGGTGGAGAGAAAAAAGGTAGACCAACTAGGTAGGGACCTCAGTATTCAAAGAACAACACAGCAGTTAGTTGCTTAGGTATTTTTTTTTTTTTTTTAAAGATGGAGTCTTGCTCTGTCACACAGGCTGGAATGCAGTGGCGCAGTCTCGGCTCACTGCAACCTCTGCCTCTCAGGTTCAAGCAATTCTCTGCCTCAGCCTTCCAAGTAGCTGGGATTACAGGCGCCTGCCACCAATCCCAGCTAATTTTTTTGTATTTTTAGTAGAGATGGGGTTTCACCATCTTGGCCAGGCTGGTCTTGAACTCCTGACCTCGAGATCCACCCACCTTAGCCTCCCAAAGTGCTGGGATTACCAGTGTGAGCCACCATGCCTGGCCTAGGTATTTTTTTTACCCCGTATATATCCCAGATTAGGTGCTGGAGGAGTAGGCAACCCCAAAACACCAATACATATAGACAGAAAAGCCCCAAGAAAAGCCTGCCTTATCTAGCCAAATGATCAGGATAGCCTAGAAAGACAGAAAAACCGTAGCCACTCTACTGCAAATACCACAGGAAAAATTGTGGCCCCACCCTGACCCACACTAGCAAAGTCTGAGTAGAGAGCCTAGACTACCACCCGCTCTGTGCTGTAATGAGATGCTACCGCCCCCTCTATGCTGTAATGAGATGCTCTAAGCTCCCTGCTGGGATGGTAACAGAGAAGATTAACTAGATAGCTTAGACCTTCATTTATGCTGGGTAGTAAGAAAGGCTGCCCTCATGATGTCAGTGGAGATCATGTGGACTTTCACCTCCACCTGGCAGTAAAAGGGTGCTCATTCTCCCTGCTGGGGTAGTATCGTAGGTAGCCTAATGTACAGTCAGGACTTCAGTCACCACCCAGAGGTAACAAAGTCATTTCCTTATGGGATCAGGGAAGTTAAATGGAGAACAGTAATGAAGTATCTCTTCTCCTCCTAGCCAGGGAGATGTAAGTGGAGGCCTGATGTTCCCATAAGGGAACTTACGTATCTATCCAATGGGACCCCTCCCCTTGAGTGTCTTCAGAGGCCGAGGGAAAAACCCTGGACTTCCACTCCCACTTAGGAACAATGAGATGGTATTCCCCCTTCTCTGCCAAAGTGGAGTCAGAGGAATACAATAAAAACAAAATATGTAAATAAGATCCAGACTCTCATAAGATAATACCCAAATTACGAAGTTTCATTTGAAAATTACTTGTCAGTCTAAGAACCAGGAATATCTCAAACTCTATAAATGTTTATGATCATATAAATGTTTCAATGAGTCGTCATATAAATGTTTCAACAAGCAACAACAAATAAGCTTAAAAGGATCTCCGCAAAGCAATAGAAAGTCTGAGCAAAGCTGTTGAAGGTATAAAGAACAAAATGTAAATTTTACAACTCAAAAATAGAAACTATCAATGACTGGAATAAACAGCAGAATGGACAGATAGAGGAAATAATTGGTGAGCTAGAAAATAGAAAAATAGATGTTTTCCAATTTGAACATAGAAAATAAGCTAAGATGAAAAAGGACATAGCCTCAGAGACAGGTGGGACTATAGCAAAAGATCTAATATTTAGGTGATTGGTGTCCTAGAAGAAAGGGAGAAAGAGGGCAGAGCTGAAAAGGTACTCAGAAAATTAAAGGTTGAAAACTTCCCAAATTTGGCAAAAGATAGAAGCCTATAGATTCCAGTTGAATGAACCTCAAACTGATAAACCCAAAGAAAGCCACACCAAGACACATCGTTGTCAAATTTTTGAAAACTAAAGACAAAGGCTTGAAAACAGCAAAAGAGGAATGACGCCTTACCTATAGGGGGAAAAGCAATTTAAATGACAGCAAATTTCACATCAGAAACCACAGAGGACAGAAAGAAGTGGCACATTTTTTAAGTGCTGAAGGAAAACGACTGTCAACTCAGAATCCTATACTCAGCAAAAATATCTTTCAGGAATGAACGGGAAATCAAGACATTTCTCAGATGAAAGAAAAATGGGAAAATTTGTCAAGAGCAAATACAACCTAATAGCTAAAGGAAGTTCTTTAAACAAAAGGACACAATAAAGAAAGAATCTTGAAATATCAAGAGGAGAGAAAGAACATGGTACTCTGGTATTATTTGTGGTGCCCTAAAGTTCGTATGTTGAAACCTAGTCACAAATGTGATGGTATTAGGAGGTGAGGCCTTTGGGAGGTCAGATTCCACCTTGTGAAGACACAGCTAGAAGGAACCATTTGTGAACCAGAAAGCAGGCCCTCATCAGACACTGAGTCTGCCAGTGTCTTGATCTAAGCCTTAGCCTCTGTAGCTGTGAGAAATAGATTTGGTTATAAACTATGCAGTTTATGATATTTTGTTATAGCAGTGTGAATGGACTAAGACACATGGTAAACAAAAATATGGTTAAACACAATATACTTTTGCTTCTTGAGTTTCTAAATTATGTTTGATATTTGAAGCAAAAATTATAACATTGTCTGATAAGGTTTTAGATGTAGTAAAGAAAATATATAAGGCAATTTTTTTTGTTTGTTTGTTTTTTTGAGACGTAGTCTCTCTCTGTTGCCCAGGCTGGAGTGCAGTGGCACAATCTCTGCTCATTGCAACCTCCGCCTCCCCGGTTCAAGCGATTTTCCTGCCTCAGCCTCCTGAGTAGCTGGGATTACAGGCACGCACCACCACACCCAGCTAATTTTTTTGTATTTTTAGTAGAGACGGAGTTTCACCATGTTGGCCAGGATGGTCTCTATCTCTCGATTGCATGATCCACCCGCCTCAGCCTCCCAAAGTGCTGGGATTACAGGCTTGAGCCACCACGCCCGGCTGGCAATTATGTTTTAAATGGAGGAAGATAAAGGGAAGTAAAGGGAGGTAAGGATTCTGTACTTAATTCAAACTAACAAAATGATGACACCAGAGGGTTATAAATTATGTATATATTATGTATATATAATACATATAAATTATGTATATATAATGTATATATAATACCTAGAGCAACCACTAAAAAGTTATACAAAGATATATACTCAGAACACACTGTAGATAAGTCAAAATGGAATTCTAAAAAATGTTCAAGTAACTAACTCACAGGATGTCAGGAAAAAGAAAACAGGAATGAAAGAACAGAAAATAAAAAATAAAATGGCAGACTTAAACCCTAACTTATCAGTAATTACATTACATGTAAGTGACCTGTCTATGCCAATTAAAGGTCTTTTGGCATAATGCATTTTAAAAGCATGTTTTCACTAGGTGAAGTGGCTCACGCCTATATATTCCTAGCACTTTGGGAGGCGAAGGTGGGAGGATCACTTGAGCCCGTGTGTTCAAGATCAACCTAGCCAACAGTGAGACCCCCATCTCTACAAAAAATTAAAAAATTAGCTGGACCTGGTACCACGTGTCTGTTATCCCAGCTACTTGGGAGGCTGAGGTGGGAGAATCACTTGAACCTAGGGGGTTGAGGCTGCAGTGACCTGTGATTGTGCCACTGCACTCCAGCTGGGGTAACAGAGCGAGACCTTGTTTCAAAAACAAAACACAATTTTGCTGTATGTTGTCTACAAGAAAATTATTTGATAACACTATATCCAGAATAAAAATAAGGTAGAAAAAATATATCATGTAGATATTAATCAAAAGAAAACAGGAGTTGCTATATTAATATTAGAGCAAGTAGGCTTTAGAGTAAAAAAATTACCAGAGAAGTACATTATGAACACGTACATGATACATTAAGACATAAATGTATATGCACCAAAAGACCGCTGCAAAATATGTAAAGCAAAAACTAATAGAACTGGAGGAAGAAATAGACAGTCACAATTATAGTTGGAGACTCTGATACCTCTCTGTCAATAATTGGTAGAACAATTAGACAAAATCAACAAGAATATAGAAGAACTAAACACCACCATCACTCAACAAGATCTAATCAACATTTATACAACATGCCGCTCAACAACAACGGACTACAAATTCTTTTCAAGTGCCCACAGAACACACAGGAAGATAGACCATATCCTGAGTCATAAGATAAACCTCCACTAATTTAAAATATTGAAATCATACAAGTATGTTCACTAACCACAGTGGAATCAAAGTGGAAATCAGTTACACAAAGGTAATAGGAAAACGTCCAGTCCTTGGAAACTGAACAACATATTTCTAAGTATCCATGGGTCAAACAGGAAATATCAAAACAAATTTGAAAAAACATATTGATCTAACTTGGCCAGGCACAGTGGCTCACGCCTGTAATCCCAGCACTTTGGGAGGCCGAGGCGGGTGGATCACAAGGTCAGGAATTTGAGACCATCCTGGCTAACACGGTGAAACCCCGTCTCTACTAAAAATATGAAAAATTAGCCAGGCATGGTGGCGGGCGCCTGTGGTCCCAGCTACTCGGGAGGCTGAGGCAGGAGAATGACGTGAACCTGGGAGGCGGAACTCACAGTGAACTAACTAAAAATGAAAATACAACAATCAAAATTTGAGAAGACCAGCTAAAGGAATGCTGAGAGGAAACTTGTAACATGAAATGCATATGTTAGAAAAGAAGAACAGCCTCAAATCAGTTATCTATGCTTCTACCTTACAAATCTAGAAAAAGAATAGCAAAATAAATTCAAAGCAAGCAAAAGAAAGGAAATTATAAGAGTAGAAATCAGTACAATTGAAAAGAGTAACAATAGTGAATATCAATGAAACCGAGCTGGTTCTCTGAAAAAAATCAATAAAATTGAAAGACTGACCAAAAAAAGAAGACGGAAATGACCATTGTCAGAAATGGTGTCAGAGACAAGGATATCACTGCAGACATCAAAAGGATAATAAGAGAATACTATGAACAATTCAATATACATAAGTTTACAAGTTAGATGAGATGGGCCAGTTCTTTGAAAAATACAAATCATCACAACTCAGTCTGACATAGATAACATGAATAGCCCTGTAGAAATTGCTGTGGTTTGGGTATATTGAAATTTTATTTTATTTTTTTATTTTTTATATATTTTTTTTATTATACTTTAAGTTCTAGGGTACATGTGCACAACATGCAGGTTTGTTGCATATGTATACATGTGCCATGTTGGTGTGCTGCATCCGTTAACTCGTCATTTACATTAGGTGTATCTCCTAATGCTATCCCTGCTCCCTCACCCCACCCCACAACAGGCCCCAGTGTGTGATGTTCCCCTTCCTGTGTCCAAGTGTTCTCATTGTTCAATTCCCACCTATGAGTGAGAACATGCGGTGTTTGCTTTTCTGTCCTTGCGATAGTTTGCTGAGAATGATGGTTTCCAGCCTCATCCATGTCCCTAGAAAGGACATGAACTCATCATTTTTTATGGCTGCATAGTATTCCATGGTGTATATGTGCCACATTTTCTTAATGCAGTCTATCATTGGACATTTGGGTTGGTTCGGTATATTGAAATTTGATCCCCAATGTGGCAGTGTTGGGAGGTGTAGCCTAGTGGGAAGTGTTTGTGTTATGGGGGCAGATCCCTCATGAATGTCTTGGTGCTGTTCTCACAGTAGTAAGTTCTTGCTCCCTTGAGGCTAGATTAGTTCTTGCAGGAATTGATTATTTCCTGAGTGAGTGGGTTGTTATAAAGCCAGGACACCCCTCAGGTTTTCCCCTCTTTGCACCTGTCTGCTTCCCCTTTGATTTTCTCCACCATGTTATGCAGCACAAAAGCCCTCACCAGAAGCCAAGGCCATGCCCACAAACTTCTCAGCCTATAGAACCATAAGCTAGTCTCAGGTATTTTTCTATAGCAACACAAAATGGACTAAGACAGAACTGTTCAGTGAATTAAAGTTGTAATTATGAAATTCCCAAAAAAGAAATATCCAGGCTCAGATGCTCTTATTGAAGAAGTCTACCAAACTTTTTAAGGAAGAATTAAAACTAATTCTACATAATCTCTTCCAGAAAATAGAAGAGGAAGAGACATTTTCCAGTTAATGTTAAGAAACGTTTTACCTTGCTTATATCAAAACCAAAGACATTACAGAAAACAAAACAAAACAAACAAAAAAAAAACTACAGACCAGTATACTTTGTGGGATAAACCCAAATGTCCTTAACAAAATATCAGAATTTTGCAGTATATAAAAAGAATTATATACCCCAAATAATAGAAGTTTATTTCAAGGTGGCAAAGTCAATTCACTATTTGAAGATCAATAAGTGTAATCCACCACATTAATTAAAGAAAAAAAATCCCACGATTATATTAATCAGTGGAATAAAAGCATTTGATACATTTCACCACCCATTCATGATAAAAACTGTCAGAAACATAGCAATAGAAGGGACCTGCCTCAACTTGATAAAGAGCAACTACAGAACTCCTGTAAGCTAACATTAAATGGTGAAAGACTGAATGCTTTTCCCCTATGATCAAGAATAAAGCAAGAATATGTCTTTACCACTCATATTCAACAAAGTGCAGGAAGTAGTAACCACTGCGTTAAAGAGAGAAAAAGGAAATAAAAGGCATACAGGTTGGAAAAGAAGAGCTAAAACTGTTGTTATGTGCAAATGACATGATTATCTATGTAGAAATCCAAGGAATCTACAGAAGAAACTATAACTACAAAGTGAATCCCATAAGATTGCAGGACACAGTATAAATATACAAAAAATTAATTGCATTTCTATTTACTAGCAATGAACATTTAGACACTAAAATTAATAATATGTTGGCATTTACAATCATACATACAAAAAATACTTAGATGTAAGTTTAATAAAACTTGTGTCACATTTATATACTGAAAGCTATACAATATTGATTAAAGAAATCAGAAAATAGCTAAATAAATGGACTGAAATATCATGTTCATGGATGGGAAGACTCAACATAGTAAAGATGTCAAGTCGGCTGGGCACGATGACTCACACCTGTAATCCCAGCACTTTGGGAGGCCGAGGCAGGCAGATCACCTGAGATCGGGAGTTTTAGACCAGCCTGACCAACATGGAGAAACCCCATCTCTACTAAAAGTACAACATTAGCCAGGCGTGGTGGCGCATGCCTGTAATCCCAGCTACTCAGGAGGCTGAGGTAGGAGAATCACTTGAACCTGAGAGGTGGAGGTTGCAATGAGCCGAGATCGCACCATTGCACTCCAGCCAGGGCAACAAGAGCAAAACTCTGTCTTAAAAAAAAAAAAAAAAAAAAGTCAAGTCATCACAGATTGATATACAGATTTAACACAATTCCTGTCAAAATCCTAGCAGGATTTGTTTTGTAGATAGAAACAAGTTTTATTCTAAAATTCATATGAGGGGAAGAAAGAACCTGAGTATTTAAAAACATTTATTTTTATTAAAAGAATGTAGTTGGAGTAATCAGTGTTCCTGATTTCAGGATTTACTGTATAGAGAAACAGTAAACAAAACTGTGTGGTAATGGCAGAGAGATATACACATAGATCAATAGAACGAGACAGGAAACCCAGAAATAGACTGATACTAATATAGCCAACTGGTTTTTGACAAAGATGCAAAAGCAGTTCGGTGGAGGAAAGATAGCCTTTTCAGCAGTTGGTTTTGAGGCAATTGGACACCCATAGGCCAGAAAATTAAACCTGACTAAAAGTATCATCCCTTATACACAAAATGAACTCAAAATAGATCATGAATGTAAATATAAAACAGAACACTTGATCAACAATAGTGGGAGTAAATCTTTAGGATCTAGGGTGAGGCAATGATTTTTTAAGACTTAACCCCAAAAGCACAGTACATAAAATGAAAAGTTTAAGATTTTTTAAGTTTGCTCTGCCCTATTACAAGGATGAAAAGAAGCTCCAGGATGGAAAAAAAGATTTGCCAGGCACGTATTTGACAAAGGACAGGTATCTTGAATATATTAAATATGAAGAACTCTGAACACTAAAAAGTAAAATAACAGACAGTCCAATTAGAATGGGCAAAAAAATGAAGAGACATTCTATTGAAGATGATATACAGAGGGCAAATAAGCACAGTGAAAGATTTTCACTGTCATTCATTAGTCATTAGAGAAATGCAAAGTAAAACCAAAATGGGATATCACTACACATTTATCAGAATGACTAGAGTGAAAAATAATGACAATACCAAATGCTGGTATGGATGCAGGGAATGGATCACTCATACATTGTTAATGGGATATATAATGACACAGCCGTTCTGTACGACAGTTGGGCGGTTTCTCAAAAATCTGTGCAGCTACTATACAACCCAGCAGTGCACTCCTGGGGATTTATTCCAGAGAAATGAAGATTTATGTTTACACCTAATCCTGTACATGAATATATAGAGCAATTTTTTTTATTTGTAATAGCCAAAAACTAGAAAAAAACTAGATGTTATTCAGTGGTAAATGGTTAAACAGTGGTACATCCTTAACCATGGACTACTACTCACTAATAAAAAGAAATGAACTGTTGGCATATATGACAACCTGAATCTCCAGAGTATTATGATTTACAAAGCCAATCCCAAAAGGTTTCATTCCATTTATATATCGTATAATATCCCATTTATATACTGTGTTGTTTCATTAATATAATATTCTTGAAATGACAAAACTGTCAAAATGGAGAATAGATGAATGGTTGTCAGGGGTTGGGAAGGGAAGGAGGAGGAGTTGTATGTGGTTATGAAAGAGCAACGTGAGAGTGGTGTTAGAAATGTTCTATATCCTGACTATATCAGTGTCAATATCCTGTTTGTGATATTGTAAGATAATTTTGCAAAATATTACTATTGGGAAAAATTAGGGAAAAGGTACAGCGGATCTGTGTATTGAAAGTTTAAAGAAAAATAAATGAAGTGGAAGGTACCTTTTGGTGAAATAAATGACAATGAGGTAGAAATGCGTTTTGTAAAACTTTTGAATACCAAAATAAATTTTGGATATAATTATTTAGATAATAAGGAGCTGCAAAAAAATCTTGATTATATGGGTATAGCACAAAGTAAATGAATAGAAATTTACTTTGGCCACAATATATAAATTGTCTTATGTGTACAATTATAGATTATGACAGTATTTCTCAAATACCATCTAAAATATCTTAATGTTTAGAAAAATTATTTTTTCTAAAAAAGCCTTAAAATAGAATTGGGTTGCCTATATATTAATAGTTTTAAAGTATTAAAACTATTGAAGTAGCATTATTACATTACATGGGATAGCCCTTTTAGTTTATAGATGTTAAATCCTAAAATTGATATTGTTACTAAAAATACAGTTTTAGCGGAGATTGATAGATATGCTTCTTTTTTTAGGTATGAGTTAATACCTTGGTGTTGTTTGTAAGTACATTGTTTGGATCTTGGGTTATACTTTCCCTTTGAAATAACTCATAAATGATGGCTACATTTCTGAGTCACAGATTCTTTGAGAATCTGAAGAAAGTATTTCCTCAGATAGATGGATCATTCACCTAATTTTTCATTCAGCAGGGTGTACTCACCATTTGAAAGCAATCTCTGAATCCCAGTTTCAAGAAGCTTGATTAGAAGAAAATATCCAGAGTATTCTATATAATTAATTTCAGTGTAATGTGTGATCATCCAAAAACAACTACCTAATGAGCATCTGTTTGCTTGTACAGTACCTATGGCAGCCACCGCATGGGATCCAAAAACTATTTTTAAAATATTCTGTATTGCAAGAGGCTTACAATCTAGTTTAAGAAGCAAGATGTATTTATCAAGTGATTAACTATTAGAAGTGTCAGAGTAAGAATAGGATAGTTCTTAGTTTTAGATTCAAAGCATTACAACTTGTAAATTGGTAAATTTGTAAATTTTAACAATTTTCTGCATTAGTTTCAGGTAGTCTTTTTTTTCAGCATGACATTAGTTTTTATGTGGGGCAGACTTTTATAATATAAAAACTTTGCTTACCAACTTTTACTCGTTTCTTTTTCAGAGATTGGAAATGCTTACGCTGTTTTAAGTACATTCTGGTAACCAGTGTAACATTACCTCTTTTGGATTTGGGACTGTGAGATGGGAAAGAGAATTCTTTTTTATAAATAAATGTTGTGAAGGTAGCAAAGTGAAATAGAAAAACTGAGGACTGTCTGTATTTATTTAAAAACTAATTCAGACTTCATGCTGGACCTTGGGGATATTGCCATGAAAACATAAACACAGTCCCTGTCTTTATGGAGTTTACTGTTTTAGGGGATAAATTGTTTGGGATAATAGAATGAAAAAATAGCTCATTCAGGCTCCAGGGTGCAAAAAAAGATTTTTGGTATGAGCTGCATAAAGAGAGTGTACTTATCGTGCTAAGAATAATTTGACTTTGCATGAGTTATTTAACCTTCTTGAATTTCAGGGCCCTGATTTGTAAAGTGGGGATAATAATGGACAATGTAATAAGGTATTGGGTGCAGAGCCTGGCAGTTCTTAGGTACTCAATAAATGATAGCTACTGCTATTGTTATTGGTTTAAACCACTTGAAGAATGGCTTAAGAGGCAGGATTTTAGGAGATGGAGCACAATATTAGAAAAGGAAGATGGATATTCCTCTGTTTTCAAAGCAGTAGAGAGACTTGTCTGTTTGGTATAAAAAGTTGTATTGAGAGATAATATATGTAATTGCAAACAATGTATATCTTTAAAAGAACTTATTTTTAACAATTTTCTGGATTAGTTTTAGGTAGTCTTTTTTTCAGCATGACATTAGTTTTTATGTGGGGCAGCCTTTTATAATATAAAAACTTTGCTTACCAACTTTTACTCATTACTTTTTCAGAGATTGGAAATGCTTATGCTGTTTTAAGTAATCCAGAAAAGCGAAAACAGTATGACCTCACGGGCAATGAAGAACAAGCATGTAACCACCAAAACAATGGCAGATTTAATTTCCATAGAGGTTGTGAAGCTGATATAACTCCAGAAGACTTATTTAATATATTTTTTGGGGGTGGATTTCCTTCAGGTATTTTAATGTAATTATAGATATTATATTTTATGAAGCTACATAGTCTTACCTCCAGTTACGTTATTTAGAGATGTATCTACCTTTTCCCCTACATTTCATGTAGTGTTATGATCCTGTGATGGTTTTTCATGAAAGCAGGAGAAAAATATTAGGGTTATTACTTTTATAATAGCCTGCCTTTTTCCTAGAACATATTTTAATTTAAAAAAAATGAAGAGTGCAGATATTCTGTATTTTTTTTTTTTTTTTAGGATGACCTAACACTATATTTTCTTAGAATTCTGCATTCTTTACATTGTTTCTTTTATTATTATTATTATTATTATTATTATTATTATTATTATTATACTTTAGGCTCTTCTCAAAAGAAGACATTTATGCAGCCAAAAAACACATGAAAAAATGCTCACCATCACTGGCCATCAGAGAAATGCAAATCAAAACCACAATGAGATACCATCTCACACCAGTTAGAATGGCAATCATTAAAAAGTCAGGAAACAACAGGTGCTGGAGAGGATGTGGAGAAATAGGAACACTTTTACACTGTTGGTGGGACTGTAAACTAGTTCAACCCTTGTGGAAGTCAGTGTGGCGATTCCTCAGGGATCTAGAACTAGAAATTCCATTTGACCCAGCCATCCCATTACTGGGTATATACCCAAAGGACTATAAATCATGCTGCTATAAAGACACATGCACACGTATGTTTATTGCGGCATTATTCACAATAGCAAAGACTTGGAACCAACCCAAATGTCCAACAATGATAGACTGGATTAAGAAAATGTGGCACATATACACCATGGAATACTATGCAGCCATCAAAAATGATGAGTTCATGTCCTTTGTAGGGACATGGATGAAATTGGAAATCATCATTCTCAGTAAACTATCGCAAGAACAAAAAACCAAACACCGCATGTTCTCACTCATAGGTGGGAATTGAACAATGAGAACACATGGACACAGGAAGGGGAACATCACACTCTGGGGACTGTTGTGGGGTGGGGGGAGGGGGGAGGGATAGCATTGGGAGATATACCTAATGCTAGATGACGAGTTGGTGGGTGCAGCGCACCAGCATGGCACATGTATACATATGTAACTTACCTGCACGTTGCGCACATGTACCATAGAGATATTCTGTATTTTATGTAAAGCTGAAAGGGAATGTAAGCAGGAAATGTAATGGCAATGTCTTAGGTAAGTACTATTACAATTATGAATGGTTTTCTTTACTTAAACCTGGATGACTATTTGACATTGCTTCTCTAGAGATCTTTGTAAATATTTTATCAACAACATTGTAGTTGGCTAATTTGGATATATGTAGAGGTACTCATCTCTATTTCCATTTAAACAGTAGAAAATCTGATTCATAGGTTATATACAAAGTAAGTGGATTTTTAAGTTTACATTAAAATAGAAATAGCTAACTTTAGACTATCAAAGTGAAATATTGTAGTGATACTAAGATTTTATAGTACCAACATAAATAGTATTAAACTTCACTTACATTTACAGTAAGTGGTCACTTAAGGTTTTTGGAAACTGTGACTGTAAGTGAAACAATGTTCTGTATAACAACTAATTTTACCACAGGCTAATTGATATAAACAACAGTTAAATTGCTAAGGCATATAGTACATCATGTTTACTTGAAGTTGCAGTTTCCAAGGACCTCTTGATGACATCAAGTGAGGACTTACTTTACTGTGAGTTGTTATTGTGGAAATCTATTTTCCTTGAATGTAGCTCCTCTACGGTACTTAAAATTGTAGCTTTAGTCTTGTTTACAAAATTTACTTCAGGTGCTGAAGTAAATCCCATTCAACATTAAGAGAATCTTCATGAATGTAGCAATGTAATTGGACCTGGTGGCCCTCTCTGAATATTATTGAGAAAGGTTGTGGTCATTTCTTTTTATTTTTTAATAGAGACAGGGTCTTGCTCTGTTGCCCAGGCTGGAGTACACTGGGGCAATCATAGCTCAGTGCAGCCTCAAAATCCTAGGTTCCACCAATCCTCCCATCTCAGCCTCCCAAGTTGCTGGTACTACTGGCATGTACCACATGTCTCGCTAATTTTTTTTTAAACTTTTTTGTAGAGACAGGGTCTTGCTATGTTGTCCAGGCTGGTCTTGAACTCCTGGCCTCAAGCAGTCCTCCCACCTTAGCCTCCCAAATCCTGTGCTGGGATTACAGAGGTGAGCCACCATGCCTGGCAAGGTTGTGGTCATTGATAGGACATTTTGCAAAGCATCCTTGAAGGAAAGAGGATATATAAATGCAAATTAATGACTGAAAATATAACCTGTGTTTTGACATGTTAGAATACATAACTACAGAAAAATTATTAAAACTAGTAATTTTGACTGGAAATATACTAGGAACAATCAGAAATCTTTCAGGCAATAGTAAATTTTCTTCTGATACTTGATTTGCAGTTATTTTGCTAGTTATAACATAGTTTGTCAATGGTAGCCATTTCTGATTGGTCATCTTATATGAAAACAACTTGAATGTTTATCAGCAAGAGAGTGTTTGAATAAATTGTGGTCCATCTATACCAAGATATATTATAGGGCTATTTTTTAAAAATGAATTTGCATACTATCTTTTGATTTCTAGAAATGTTTATGATTCATTGATAAATGCAAAAAGCAAAGTTTCAAAGTAATAATCCAACATTTATAAAAACAACTAACCACAAGTAATCATAAACAAGAGGTTTATAAAAACCTCTATGTGTGCAGAGAAACTCTTAGTCAAGTTTTCATAAAGAAGGAACTTCTACCTGTAAAGGAAGCAGATTGGGAAGAATCATTCCTATTTCTGTCCACCCTTCACTTAACAAGAGGAGAGGGCAATAAGTATTCACTACTGAAAATACACATGCATTATTTTAGTAATTTTTTAAAATTAAAGAAAAATGTAAAAGAAAATGTATTTTTTCTGATCATAATTGCTCCCCCTAATTTAACCTTGCTTTTAATTTTTTAGGTAGTGTACATTCTTTTTCAAATGGAAGAGCTGGTTATAGCCAACAACATCAGCATCGACATAGTGGACATGAAAGAGAAGAGGAAAGAGGAGATGTACGTTTATGACTAGAAATCACAAAATGGCAAATTTCAGCTCAGGAAAAGCAATTAGAGTTGTCTGAAAAGAGGGCAAGTAGTTGTAGGAAATAATGAGTTTTCTCTTACTAGAGGTGTTTGGTAGAGACTAGAAAATCCTTAGGGACATTGTAGTAATAGGAGGAGAGAGGTCAGCCAGGGGCGGTTAGATAGTATGACCCCTTTAGATTTGTTATTCTATGATTCTAATGAAGGTGCAACTGCACTATGCATGTTGTGAAGGTAACTTGTTGTTGTTGGCCCTGAAGAATTTAGAGTACTGAAAAACTTGAATTGGAGGTAACTTTCCTTGTTCTAATGCAGTTATACCTAATTGCCTATAGCAATTTAATTACATGAAGTGGAAAGGTAAATGGAAAGAGCACTAGACTAGAAATTAAAAGGCCTGGCCCCCAGCTTTGCCACTCATCAGCTCCCATCTTCTACCCTCAAATCCAAGGTAAAAAATGGTTTTACAGCCTGCAGCATATTGATAGCGTCTCTGTGTGTGGGGGTAGGGAGTCGGGAAAGAGAGAGAGAAAGAAATGAAGACTTCCTCATCTATCAAATGAAATCAAATTTTATCAGTGTTTTTCAAATCAGAATCTCCTGGTGATATGCCTGGATAGTTATATTTAAGAATCACCCTATTGGTATAGTTACGCAGATTTGAAAGCACTGAACTAGATGATCTCAAATGCCCTTTCTGCTTCAAAATGTATGACAACTGTTGGATTATTAACAACTACAGTTATATTACAATTTGTTATTCTTTGATGATTTTTTATAGGGAGGTTTTTCTGTGTTTATCCAGCTGATGCCCATAATTGTATTGATCCTCGTGTCATTATTAAGCCAGTTGATGGTCTCTAATCCTCCTTATTCCTTATATCCCAGATCGTAAGTAGCCAAGTGAAGTTTTACAAAAATGAATTGTTGCTATTTCTGACCTAGCTTTCTTTAAAGAGCTTGTGCTCTTGTAAACTTTTAAGTGCCAAATCTATTACTGCAAGTGTACCAGATTTTAAATTTCTATCTAATTTTTAAAATAGTTACTTTAAGTAATAAATTTGTCTTATGTTGTTAATTTACATTTCTGTTCTTCCACTGTGGATAAGGACAGAAATGCTATATTTGAACTTAATAACAATTTAATGTGGTAGGTAATGTGTTGACATTAAAGGCAAAAAATACTCTAAAGGACAAAACTAAAGACAAAAAGAGCAATGATTGATGTTACATAGATTTATATCATTAAGGGGAAAATGACTTTACTCTTCATTTTGCAAAATATCGATTAAATAAAAGCAAATACTACTTTTTTATGATGTATTTTTTTCACCATATACTTTACGTATAAGAGGTCAGGACATAAAGGAAATTTCATACAGCATGCAATCTAGACAACTTTAATACAATGAACATAAAGGAAACTATAACATCATATTGGCTGTTATAGCAGCATGAATAAATAAAAAGCATACAAAGAAAAAATAATAAAAATCAGTGATTTTACAGTATTAAAATCACATTGGTCTAAAAATAACAATTACCTTATTTCTTCCAAATAAGATTTTTATTAACAAAAAATTGAGATAACTTTATAAAAACATATTTAAAAGTGTGGTTACTTTTTGTGACATGAAATCATGGTTTTAGGCAATTTGAGAGAACGTAAATAAATTACAAGTTGATTTTTGTAATTTATAATACAAATAAGATTTTTATTAACAAAAAATTGAGATAACTGTATAAAAACATAGTATATTTAAAAGTGTGGTTACTTTTTGTGACATGAAATCATGGTTTTAGGCAATTTGAGAGAACGTAAATAAATTACAAGTTGAGTATTTCTTATCCAAAATGCTTGGGACCAGAAGTGTTTTGGATTTTGGAATTTTGGATTGTTTCAGATTTTGTAATATTTGCATATATTTTATGAGATGTCTTGAGGATGGTACCCAAGTCTAAAAATCAAATTTATGTTTTATATATACCCTATTCACACAGCCTGAAGGTAATTTTATACAATATTTGTAGTCACTTTGTACATGAAACAAAGTTTGTATACATTGAACTATCAGAAAGCAAAGGTATCACTATCTCAGCCACCCATGTGGACAACCTGTGGTTGTTTGACATCATTCCTGACTCTGAATTTATATGCTACTGATAAGCAATCATTTTCTTACTCTAATTCACATATAAGTATTTAACAGTGAAAAAATAATGTGTTCAGGGTTAAATAACCAGCATATTAGCATCACCAGAATACCTGTGTCAGCTGTTAAACAATAGCAACGACAAACAACTACAGGCTTTTAGTTTCCACCTATGATGCTTTGTTTTGATTAAAAGGTGACCCATCACATGAGGTCAGCTTTGGAATTTTTAACTTGTGCCATCTTGTCGATGCTCAGAAAGTCTTAGATTTTAGAGCATTTCGGATTTCAGAGTTTCGGATTAGGGATGCTCAACCTGTATTACCAATATTAACTTTTCAGTGATTTTTAATTGTTTTTGTTTGCTTCGTTTGTAGTAGCATATTGGAATGTCCAATTTTAATTAAAATAATGATGCATCTCTTTTACAGTGGAACCGGGCAAACTATTAAAATGCAGACAGAAAACTTGGGTGTTGTTTATTATGTCAACAAGGACTTTAAAAATGAATATAAAGGAATGTTATTACAAAAGGTAGAAAAGAGTGTGGAGGAAGATTATGTGACTAATATTCGAAATAACTGCTGGAAAGAAAGACAACAAAGTAAGTTTGTCATGTGTTTAACATTTTAAAACTTATTCACAGTCTTTGGAACTGATCAATGTAGATTTCCCTATTCAAGGAATGTTCTGGAATTCCCTGGCACATAATTGGAGCACAGTACTTAAATGAGATCATGTGTTTTATATACATGTGGCCTAACACAGGAATTGACACATAGTAAGGACTTAATAAATGGTACTTGTGTATTGTTGTTATCAATAAATATTTGGTTGAATAAGTAATACCAAATTTTATTGTATTGATAATATCCATCATAAGACACATCATTCTTTTATGTACCACCAAGAAACAAAAAATATCCTGGCAGATAAACTATGTCATCAATTTTAAGATGCATACTATTTTCAGAGTTAAGTTTGAAACTCTTTATTAATTTAGCTTTTGTATTTAGAATTTAATGTACAATGAGTTTTGTTGACATTTCTTTTTTCTTTACTTTGTACACAGCGAGGCTCTTCAGAACACTTAATTTGCTTAGGCTTTTCCAGCCTCAGTTTTCTTAATTTAAGGAACAGTTCCATCTATAAAGATTGACATAAGAATCTGCTGAGATGTTGCATGTGAATTGAGTGTTGTGGTTCTTGTTTTTGTGACCATTGTTATGAATAATAATGTAGACCATATAGTGTAGTGTTAGGAGAACTGACTTTGGAAGTAAACTGAGTAAAGTTGAATCCTAGCTCTGAAATTTTTAGCTGACAAATTGTAACCTCTATGAGTTTATTTCATGTGTAAAATCGGTGATGATGAGAGAGAGGAGGAAATACTATCATTTATATAATGCCTACTGTTTCAGTCACTGTCCCAAGCACATTGTAAGTATTAACTCATTTAATCTCCACAACAACCCTGTGAGATTATAATCATTTTACACATGAAGAAACTGAAGCAAAGAGAGATTACTAACTTGCCCAAGGTCATAGAGGTCGTTTGTGATTCAAAACCAGACAATTTGTCTCTAGAATCCAGGCCCTGTGCTCCAAAGTCTTCTCAGAAATAACCAACTTTATGAGATTTGTTGTGAAAATTAAATCAGGCAATAAAGTACTTCAACCATAGTAAATGCTCAGAAAATGTCAGCAATTATCATCATCTCTCCCTTGCTAGGGAAAAGTTGATAAAATGTAACTTCTAAGAGAGTCCTTAACCTCTCTGGTCTTGGTTTTCTCTTCTATATAGTGGCAGTTAGAGATGTGACTTCTAACTCAATGAGTTTGTGAAATCAGTCTGTCCTCAGTGTGGAGAAGGTTACATTAGACTAGTGATTTATTTTTATGTTTTCAGCTGGGAGTGAGTTGCCACCCTTCCCCCACCCCACCCATCTCTAGAGATGTTTGGTAATGTCTGGAGATACTTTTGTGTGTCATCATGGGATGGGAATGGAAAGGGATTGCTACTGGCATCTAGCGGGTTAAGGTCAGGGATGCTGCTAAACATCCTACAATGCACAGGACAGGCCCCCCACAACAAAAAAATTATCCAGCCCAAGCAGTACTTTGAAATAATGGAAAGAATATTAGGCTAGGCATTGGAGAGTTGGACTGGAATCTAGACTCTGCCATTCGTTAGCAGTGTGAACTTTGGTTTATCTAAGTCTCAAATTTCTTCTTTGGGAAGAGTCATCTGTAAATAGATATAAGCGCATTATGTGTAAATAAAAGGCATAGGATAATATTGATTGAGTTGTTAATCCTAGTCCAGTTGATTTAGTAAAGATTATTTCTGGAGATCTTTACAAATGGAATACTGTCTTAACTGTGAGTATATCTTGAATGTGATCTTGACTAATCCATATAAACCAGATGTCTTCTACTTTGGCCATTGTGTTCCAGAAAGTAACTGATTTCTTTTTCTGTTACATCTTCTTTAAGTGCTCCTAGTCTTTACAGGTATTAATAAACAGTGAAATGACTGAGAGTAACAGGAAAAAACAAGAAATAATCCTTAAAGAATTTTCATTTGTAGTCTGTGTATCATTAGTAGCTGTGCTGTCCCACACACTGAAGGAAGCCTCAGAAGTACTTATTTACTGAATAGCAATCTTACGATCATATAACAAGCATTTTTTTATCTGTGTTCCTTCAGTAACATTATTATATGTATTTTTTAATTTAAGTAAACTCAGAACAAGATTTTAAGTTTTTTATTAAATACTTAAGTCTTGGGATAATCTGAAATCTTAACAGTAGGCCACAGCGAAACAACCACTGGCAGTATTGAAAAGCATATAATATTTTTAGGAAAAGAGTCCAAGATGATGCTTCAGAGGAATAGTTTTTAAACCACTGGGGAACAGGAGTAGAGAGAAAGGATTCCAACATGAGTTGACAGGATTCTATCCTTATTTATTTTCTGTGTTTGTTTTACCTGCTAGACTTCAAATAAAGTTTTCATTAAAATTTTTCTTCCTACTAAAATGGCTTTTAGGAATTGTACTTGGATTTTTTTTTAAGTCAGTTAATCAAAATATATCGAAGGGCTCCTGTAAAGCATCACTTGAGCTTAAGCAACTAGGTGACAAAAATTTTGTTCAATTAGCAAAATATTTTTCTTTGTTAACAGAAACAGATATGCAGTATGCAGCAAAAGTATACCGTGATGATCGACTCCGAAGGAAGGCAGATGCCTTGAGCATGGACAACTGTAAAGAATTAGAGCGGCTTACCAGTCTTTATAAAGGAGGATGAACTGGAATTTTTATTTATACCTTTTAGCGTACTCTTTATTTTTTCTGTAAGTAGGTTTAGTTTCATCACGAGAGATGAAGGAAAAGATTTGATACTGAAAACTAAACTGAATAGTTAGTTCCTGAAATCTTGGACTGTTTATGACCTACTGGCTCCTTTAAATAGTAACTGAAAACTAAAATGGAATATTTTAGTTACGCTTCTACAATTATTTTCATTTTAAAAGCTTACATGATTCCTAACTAAAATGTCTTGAGAAAGGATTATCACACCTGTAGCAATTTCCAGTTTTAGTGATTCTCCATTTTTTCCCTTGTCATGTAAATATTTATGATGGAATGATCATTTTGTGTACATACAGGTTACTGCCTTTTTATTTAAATTCTTTTAGCGTTTAGCTCCATGAGACACTTCAGTTTAAATTGATGGAATAAATGTTATATGACACATTTACATTTTCCTTATCAAGGTGTCAAATATGTGGACTTTAAACAATGAAACTTTTTCAAAAAGAAAAAACAAAAACTTTAACTTTGTGTAAAATCTTATAGTATTATCAGCTTAGAGGGAATTGATATTTTTAATATTGCCGTTATATTCCAAAATATATATTGAGATAAATGAACTGGTGTAGAATATCAGTTTGCTATTTAGTTTTATGAATTACTATACATATACATGCATAGAAATGAAATGCTATACTGATAGGTTTTAAAGAAAATATGAGGAAATGGCTATAAATATTAAACTAAAAGGGTCTTCAACAGTAAAGTGCAGTTATGTCATTTACAATTCCAGTGCTTTAAAGGCCACCAAATTTTGATGTATATGTCCTTGAAGGGCTGCTAAAATTTATGAAGAGGACTCACATTTTCCCCCATAGAAATTTGCAGTTTCTTGGTGATCATTTAAGCAGGATCCAAAGAAGTTCTTCTACAAATAAGTAATAAGAAAAATGAGTACTAAAATACAGCTTTGTGCCTTTTAACCCTATGCCAACTCCTAAACATATAAGTAGATACAGTATACTTACCTGATCAGAGCATGATCTGTTTGGCCACATGCAAGTGTGAGCAGAAATACAGCAGCACGTAGAATAGTAACTTAAAGCAAGTCATCCTTTAAAAATTCTGAGCTAAAAATCTGTTCACCATTGAGTAATTGAATTAATCCTATAGGAATAAGCTCCTTGTAAGTAAATCCATAATATGAATTAGAAAAAAAAAAAAACAGCTGGAAATTGAAGTTTTTGGTTCCGGTATACTGGATATGAAACTATTTGATTTCTAGTCTTCTGTGTTTAGCAGTTGTAATATTTTAATGATTTTGCTTCATACTTGGTTAATGGAACATAAACATCTTTGATACTTCTTTGTGAGTGAGAGAATGCTAGATAGGGTGGCTTTGTTCTTTGTTTAAATTTTTTTTCTGAATGTAGTTAATTTATGGCATCTGTTGAATAATAAAACTGCTAAAATGACCTCTTAAAAATGTTCTGTTGTATCCCCTTTTCCAGGTGAATCAATAGAAATGCCTGATTGAATTAGTAGGTTAAACTAAACGACATACTGTCATAGGAAAACTGGACAGCTTAACCAACTTGCTCTTAGAAATGTTACCTTAAAAAACAAAAAAGCAGTGCTTAAGAGAAAATACAATTTTAAATATTTTGTTGAGCCTGTAGAGGAAGTTTTTTAAAAAATAAATTCACAGCATTTTAATTAACTTTGAAAGTTCATATGCATCAGAAAATTTATGAAAACTTGAATAAAAAAATTCATCTATTTATTTTTCTAATTTTAATGGCAAATTTACAGTATTATGGCTGATAATTCTGTGAACTTACCTTCTTGTTGACTGATTCTTTTTCCCTTAATCCCAGCTTTAAGGAGATAGGTGAAGTTATTGTACAAAGTTAAGTGATACCATAAAGTGTATATTATAAAGTCATACATGGCTTTTGGACAGTATTATATTTCAATTGCATTGCTGCATTCCATTAAATTTCATAAAATGCTAGGGAAAATGTGTTTGATAAAATTTTCTGCAGTGAGAAATGACAGACTGAGTGCCTGACAATTTAAGCCACATATGAAGTATGCAAGTAAAGATTCAGTCCTTAATGTCATCTATATCATGGTATAAAAGCTCAACAAGTGTCTTATAATTTGGAGTTAATTGTATAAAGTAAGAAGAGTTCAGATATCTTGATAAAAGATTTTCATGTTTGCTGCTTTTTTTATAATAAAAATCCCAACATTTTGCCATCTTATTTTTAGCTACATGAACTTCGCAATTTCATCGGCTCATTCTAATGACCACCTAAAAGTCCTCAATCTTTGAATATTGCTTTATCAGCTCCTCTAACTGGTATTCTAACAGTTTAGCAGCAGTTATATTTATTAATGCTTCACATTTTTACCCCTTTTTACATAAACACAAATACACCCATGCATATACACACAAACATTATTGTCCTTGTTAGGGTTTGGGGGAAATGAAAAATAGTACCTTTCTCCTCTTCTTTTGATTCCTTAGTTCCCAAATAGACTGGTGCTAGTCATTTAGTCATTTGTAAATTTCAGAATGTAGTTTGATTAAATGTGAACTGAATTCTCAACAACGAAAAATGTCAAGTTGAATTCATCTAATAAGTGAAAATAATATATTTTGTAAACAGATTACATTTGAACGCCTAAATAAGTATTTGTTTCATAATCATTACATGCTTGTTTATGATTTACAAAGATTTGGTAGAGAAAAGTACAGTCCTTAAGGCATATATATGCCAATGCATTAAACTACTCAGCTTTTGTGTCAGCCCAGGTGTTCATAGGAACAGGAATGTGGAATACCAGCTTTTTACTTTAATTATACTTTTATGCTTAATTTTTCTTCCAGTTAAATCTTTAATTACACTACTATGTAAAGTAGTTACTGAGAAAAATGATTATGTTTTTGATTTCCCTTCTGTTGATCTGTAACATTTTTAAATGAAGCTATTTAACACACATGACATGCTAATGTTACTTAATGGATTCCTATGTATTTCATTAAAAAAAAAATCTCCCACCTGTGTTAAGACAGCTAAATATTTCTTGATGTTGGCTTGAGGACCAAGTGAGCCATCTTGCCACTTAAGCAAGTTTTATGTCAGAGGACCAAATGGTTAAGAGGAGAATTTGTACATTTGTTAAGCTTCCCCATGTGAAGTTTGGGTTCAGTACCATCCTATTACTATCCATCTTCATAATGAGTGAAGCAAACTGAAAGGGAATTCATAACCTTTTTTCTTATCTGAACAGAAAAACTAATGAAAATCAACAATAAATCTTTATTTTAATTTTCATTCAACAGCTGAAAAACCATGTCTATTGACCACATTGGACCATTGCCTAGTTAAAATCCATAAAATTCTCTATAAACCAATGAAAAGAAACTTGTCTGGCAATAATTTCCAATATTTTAAATTCTAATTTTTAGTTACAAAGAAAAAGGATAGAATGAGGCTTTTCAAGGAATTCTTGCTCATCCCTTCAATTATTTGGCAGGCAAAATAATAGACAGTCCTAGAATTCAGCTTCCTTTTTGGTTTTATTACTATTAAATAGATACTTTCATATAAATGGAAACACTTTTCCTCAAAACATTAATTCAAAACATACTCCTTATATTAAGGATTATAGCACCATATTTTTTGTAAATTCCCTATGTGTAACTTTTTCCTGTTGGTATGTGACATTTTTCATTTAATATGACTATCTGCTGGTGTTGGGGCCAATAGATTTGTGAATATTCTGTGGATGTGTCTATGTATAGGTGTATATATATGTATTTTTTTTCCAGGTAATACCTCAAATGTGTGATTGTTTAATATATACCACACTATGTTTGCACAGAGCAGGGCTTCCATTAGCAGTGGATATTTTTATTTCTAACTTTGAAAATCAGTCAACACAATTTCATTGGTGTGAACTCTTTGTTGCTCTTTTTCATATTTTAATGGAGAGATTCCTATTATAAGGCCCATGCTTCAAACATAATTATATCTTTCTATATCCAGCCATCTGGAAATATATAGGGGTAAGAAGTATTTCTTGAAATGTCCTTGTTCAGTAAGTTAGTAAAAACTGGGATGACTAGTTGCCAAGATGTCTTGTAACTGCATAGCAGATGACACCTGGCATGGCAAGTCTCATTCACTTCAGCACAAGACTCTGTACATTTCAATCTGATATTCTACTTTGCCATTTAAGTACACCATTAAAATCATAGAGATTTTCAGTGACATTGGAGTATTGTAATTATTAGTTTCAAAAAATTATTTTGAATAGGATGATTAAACCAATGAGAAGAAAGAAACACACATAAATGATATTTTACAGTTTATCTGTATTAAGAAATGCTTCTTGCCAATTTCTGGTTTTGGTTTTTGGATTGCTACATAAGACTTTCTTTCCATTTACTTTATGTGTTTCTAAAAGCTGCAGGTAATTTTTAAGGTTTGATGGAATTATAATGGAAGCCTTGTATAAGTTAAATGAAACTGGTAAAGGAGAGCTTACTTTGTCTATAATGCATTCAGGATTATAAATTAGATTTTAAAATGAAATGTCTGATTTGTAAAATATTTAATGTTATATCAGACTTAAATAAAATTTTCTGTGAGAACTCAAAGTAAATGCATTTGATTTTTAATGAATGTTCTGAATGAAATATGAATTTTTGTCAGTCTCTGTGGTTTATCTCAATATATTAATAAAAAGGTCTGTTCTCACTGTAAAATGTGTGTTTTTATCATGTTTTATACTCTTAATATGGCCACTCTTTCATGCATTCAACTATTCAACAAGTATGTCAATGCTTGCTATATCCCAGGCAGTGAGCTGGGTGCTGGGAATTAATCATTGAATAAGAAAGACAAAAACCTTAAAGAGTTTACATCTAGCAAAGAAAATAAATATCAAGTAAATAACTAATTATAATTATGATAAATTCTACAAAGAAAATTACAGGGTACAATGAAAGCATTTATCTAGAAGACCTAAACTATTCAGTGAGGGTCAGGGAAGGCTTCTCTGAGAGTGAGTTTAAGCTGAAATGCAAAAGATGAGATTAGTAGGATTAAGATATGCTAGAGAAATATCTCAGGCAGAATGTGCTAAGTTGGTTAAGTGATAAAAATCTTTATGGAAGTGAAACAAACTTGTATGATCATAGCATAAGGAATCCAGGGTAGGTGAGAGAATTAAGATAGGAGCCAGATCCCCGTAAGAGTGATATATAAACCATGATGCTGATATTGAACTTCATCCTAAGTCAATAAACTTGATTTTCAAGGAAGGACTTAAATGATCTGATTTGGGTTTTTAGAACATCATTTTTGTTGCTGTGTGGAGACTGGAGGGCAAAAGAGAATGTAAGAATAGGAGGTTATTGTCAAAAGAGAGATGATCAGGGCTTGGACTAGGGTAGGAATACAGATAGGTGAATAATTTTCAAAGATAGGAGGTAGAATCAACAGAACTCTGATTAGATTTGTGACATATGGAAGCAACAACGAAAAACCAGGCTAAAGTTTTCTGAAAATTTGGCTGTGAAAGGGAGTAGAGGAAAAACAGGGTGGTAGCTGAAAGAGGATGCGATTTCTAAAGAAGCTTTTCTTTTGAGGGTCTCGCTCTGTCACTCAAGCTGGAGTTCAGTGGGGCGATCACCACTGAATGCAGCCTCAAACCCTGGGCTCAAGGGATCCTCCTGCCTCAGCCTCCCGAGTATCTGGTGCACGCCACGTTCTGATAATTCTTAATTATTATTATTATTATTATTATTATTATTAGTGGAGATGGGGTCCTATCTTGCCAGGCTGGTGTGGAACTCCTGGACTCAAAGGATCGTCCCGCCTCGAACTCCCAAAGTGCTGGGATTACAGACGTCAGCCACCGCACCCGGAAAGGCTTTTATTTTTTTTAATTATTATGTATTACATGAGACCTTACTAATTTTTAAAAATTCTGATGTAAAAGGGAACATAGAAGGTGCCCGTAATTAGTGTCTGCATGTTAAAAGTAGACGCTTGAAGTGCTCCAGAAAACCCATGGCTCCTCCCCATTCAATCTAGATACGGCCTTGAGTAAAGAGCATCCGAGCACCCATGGAGAAGTCACAAGAGCCTAGGAAACAGGTCAGAAACCTGTGGACCTGGTACTTCCAATCACAGGCAATCTGGTGCTTGCTCTTCAGCTCATCACACCATCCCCTCAAATTTCTTCATCTACAAGAAAAGGTTTTAAGATAACGGACCCTGCAAAACTAATGACATTTATACACCCTCTCTGCACAAGAATGTCTTGTAACACATAACCTTGCTTGCATTTTCTGGGTTCCTTAAGGTCCAGCGATCTCATACAAATCCTCTACCCTACAGCTGACTTCCTTCGGCCCTTGACACAAGGCGCAGGCGCAAGACGCGGCCCGCGGTGGGCGGGGGAGGGGCGGGGCGCTTCCGGCGGCCGCGCCCTCGCAGCTTCCGCCGGGCCCCACCGGAAATCCCGTATCGTGGGGGGACGGCGGCGTAGAAAGTGCTTCCTGGAGCGCAGAAGAGGTCATGAATCATGTGACGGTGGCTTGAGGAAGAACCTGTCTTTAAAGCTGTCCCTGAAGTGACAGCGGAGAGAACCAGGCAGCCCAGAAACCCGAGGTAACTGGCGCTACTTTGCCTAGTTTTGAGGCCTAGTCCCGCAGGTGGCGCGGGTGGTGAGATTAAACAGGAGAGGAACCCCTCTTCTTTTCTTTGGGCCTAGCTCTTTGGGGTGGAGGGGCAGGGGATGGGGTGGGCTGAGGTAAGGGGTGCCAGCTGAGTCCCGTGGGGGTGTTGGGGCACTCCGACTCCCACTGGGCCGGCTGGGCCAAGCCCTAGAACCGTGGGGGTTTTACCTGGTTCTGACCAGGGCTGATCTCGCGTATTAAGTTGTGGGTGGGGAGAACGAGGAAGCCAAAGAGGGAAGAGTCACCGGGAGTTTCTCTTCCAGGCGTGGAGATTGATCCTGCGAGAGAAGGGGGTTCATCATGGCGGATGTGAGTGACACCCCTACATAAAAGGAAGGGGAGAGTGGGGAATTTTGAGGGCAATACTGAGCGGGGAGAGGTAGAGCTTCCCAAGTAGAAATTTGTTTTGATCCTCCCAGCCCCACCCATCCCAGTTAATTATTTTCTTTGATATCTGAAGTGGGAGACTAATAGGAATGAATTTGCAGGATCCTGAGTTTCTGCCTCGAATGGGGGTGTAGGACACTAAGGTGCTTGAGACTGAGAAAATTACATTTTCCCTACTCCCCAATCCAGCTGGGGCATAAGAGAGGCTCTGTATATTTACCATTTGAAATTCTGAATGATGGTTTGCTGCTTTTCCTGTCAGAATTTGGTCAGTAGGACATGTACCCACAATACTTTTTTCCAGTAAGTGGTAACAATATCTCATTAGGTTTATTGTAGCAATTTACGATGATTTCTAACCCATGCCTCTTTAGAAACATGGTAACGTGTGTGTGTGTGTGTGTGTGTGTGTGTGTAGGAGGATAAAATGATCAGTCGGGTTTGGAGAATAGTAAGTGTTGGATGCTCAAAACAACAGATATCTGATTAATCCATGTGAGGTTAAAATTGATACCTAAATTGTCAGTGAAATTCCTGGGATGAGAGAGAGTGTAATGAGACAAAATATGATAGTCTTCTGGCCAATGCAGTTGCTTAGTCTGTAATCTCAGCACTTTGGGAGGCCGAGATGGAAGGATCACTTGAGGCTGGGAGTTCAAGATCAGCCTGGGCAACATAGCAAGACCCCGTTTTACAAAAAGAAATTTAAAAATCAGCCAGGCGCACTGATACCCCTGTAGTCCCAGCTATGCTGGAAGTGAGGCGAGAGGATTGCTTGAGCCCAGAAGTTGGAATTTGCAGTGAGCCCCAGCTTAGAAAAGTAAAATAGTCTTCTATTTCTTTAGTCTTAACTGTGTTTCGTGTTAAACACTTGACACACATTGTCATTTATCTTATATTCTGTAAGACTGGGCTGGGCGTGGTGACTTATGTCTGTAATCCCAGCACTTTGGGAGGCCAAGGCGGGTGGATCACCTGAGGTCAGGAGTTCGAGACCAGCCTGGCCAACATGGTAAAACCTTGTCTCTACTAAAAATACAAAAAATTAGCTGGGCGTGGTGGTGGGTGCTTGTAATCCCAGTTACTCGGGAGGTTGAGGCAGGAGAATCGCTTGAACCTGGGAGGCAGAGGTTGCAGTGAGCCGAGATCGCGCCATTGCACTCCAGCCTGAACAACAAAAGCGAAACTCCGTCTCAAAAAAAAAAAAAAATGTTGCCTCACATAGTCATAGAATTTATTTTAGGTCCTTAAACAAAATATTTTAAAAATTACATTATAATAATATACCTTACACTGTTTCATTATTTGTTGAGTAGGTGAGTTCAACAAATAATGAAACAATGGAAAGCATATTTTTATAATGTGATAGTCACGTGAGACAACAGTCTTACAGAAGTCATATCACCTTACCTAAGACCATTAAAATGATGGTGGAAAGTCTATCTTTGAACATGGAAAGATGTTTATAATGTCTTCTCAAGTGACAATAGCAACAGGATGTAAAACACTAGTATGAAAATTATGATGTAATTTTATGGCTAAAATGTGTTTCCCATTTCTAGGTATGCAAATCCATGCATCTTCTCAATAAACTTTTACAGCACTCTTATGATGTAGGTTCTATATTAGCCCTATTCAACAAATAATGAAATAGGCTTAGAGAAAAAAGGTTGGTTAACTTACTCCAAGTTGCGTGACTAGTAAACATCCAAATCAGACAGAGAAAGATAAAACACAGCAAGAAAGGTTATGAATGATAACTGAAGTTCCCTAAAATTTGGATAGGACAGGATCTAGAAATCAGTGGAAGGCCTATTATTATAACATGATTTTTTAATGCTCTCTTTCAGGACCTAAAGCGATTCTTGTATAAAAAGTTACCAAGGTAAGAAATTTTTAATTTGTTATTGAATAAATTCTATATGCCATATGTTAATTTTATGAAGTATTTTGTCTGTGTATTTTCAATGTTGTGAAGTATCTCTGAGATTTCCTTTAATATGAATATTTTTTGCCAGCATCATGTCCTCTGGAAAATTTTCATCACAACCGCTTTCCTCATTTATGTCAATAAGTTTGCCTTCACTGAGTTCTCTGTGTATCTAGAGCGATAGTGTCAGCATTCCCTTGGTCATCTGTTTCTTCTATAACTCTTTACTTTCTATTTGAAATTCATTTCCAGCATTATTACTTTTCATTTCTTTGCTGTATTTCGTCTTTGTTGGCCAGTTTCCTCTTTTTATTATCTCTTTTTCTAAATGTCACTTACTTTATCATTGAGAGACAAGCAGGTACAAAACTACATGCTTTGCTGTCTCTGCATGAGCTGCATAACAAATGCACAGTGACCAACCATCAACATACTTTGAAAGAAATGATGTGGCTGGTTACTGATGACAGTGTGCATCTGTTGATTACATAATTATTTATGTAGTGATTTGTGGACTAAAGAGTTAGAAAAGTTTATACTTTATATAGTTATTGAGGTATTATGCCTTGCTAACTAAAATTTGACCTGTGCTCTTCTGCAGGGAGTGGTGTTACTTAACCATAGTAACTAAAATGTGCATATTGGAACTATGCAAAATGAGGGCTTTCTGTGTTTTTCTGTAGTTACCTTAGCATAATGAAAGGGTGCTCAAATTGGGATGGAGAGATACCCCACTACACTGGTGATATGATGAAATAGTTAATAGTGCATAGTTAATTCACTTAGAAGTCTTAGTGATTTACAATCCTCTTTTGAGTGTTAGCATCTCTTATTGAAGAAACAGCAAAATTGCATTCAATGTTCTTAAGTTATAAACCCACCAGAAAGATACTCATTATTCACCTGGAGATCTAATAAATAAAGCAATAATTGATTCTAATTACATCATCTGTGATTATAAGCAATAAAAATGTTTCAGACAATGGGGATCTCATTTTAACTGTTAAGTGTACTCTCAAAATCATAATAGCATGTGACACTGGGTATGGTGAAGCTGTCTGTATAAAGGAATTAGAGAATAATACCAAAAGTATTTATTATATTACTGAGTAGTTCTAATGTTGATCAAAAATAGTTGGAAAGTAAATGCTTGCTTCTTTGAATTCGGATGTCTCTTACCTTTTAACAAAAGGGGAAATATCAGGTTGTTGTGCTTATCCAAGAAATAAATTCAGTTAAAGGATATTTGTTAAAAGCTTTATGAAAATCTTTCATAATGGCAGGAAAGGTATTATAGTACTGTCAGTTTTTTTTTTTAATAATGAAAAAAAGCCAGTTCAACTCATAATATTATTTATTGAAAATAGGCTTACTGCATCCCAGAACAATAATAATGAAGAAATAATAATGTTTTGAACATTTATGAAGAATAGTAGAATATACACTTTGATTTGTTGCTAGATGTGTGGGTTTGGATGCAGGCATCCTGCTTCAGAGCCATGGATTCATGCTTTTAACTGTTGTACCTCAGTGCTTCTCAGTAACAAAGTCAGCCAGCTACAGATACTAATGGAATGTGTGTTTTTGTGCGTTTTTTGAATTCTCTGCAAAATATCGTTCTTGCATTTGCAATTTAAAATCTGGTTGTGACCCAAAGCAGTCTCAGGCTTTAATAATCCCACTTTGTATGTTTTAAAACAACCAAATATTTCATAATTATGTGTATAAAACTAAATCCAATGTCTTTGATTAGTAATGGTAAACATTTGTTTTTTAGAAAAAATGATTGTTTTAGTAAGCTTAAGGTTTAGATTTCTTCAGAATATTTCACAAAATTTTAATTCATTTCTTCTAAAAGTGTAATATCTCTTAATGAGCCAGTTATTTTTAATTATTAGTAAATTCTATTCATATTACTCTGCACATTGTATGTAGAATTGAAAACAGCTTTTATATTTGTGACCTGATTTCTAAAATTATATACTTAAGAGTGTAAGTAATTTTTCTACTTTCTGGATTCATTTTTCTGTGAAGTCCATCAAAAAGAAAGTCCTTTTATTTTCTTTGGAGCATTAGTTGTATTTAAAGTAATTTCCATGGAAATTTAAAAAAAGAAGCTACCTGTGGTGGCACTAATTTTTCTAAACATTTTTGTGGTCCTCTTTTTACCTGCTTTTTAATTTATTTTGGGGGTAGGTAGTACATTCACAAAGTTCAGATTCAAGACTTAACTGAAGAACATAGAGTGAGAAGCTGCCCATCCTTCCTCTCCAGCCACATGCACAGTTTCCCCTCAAAGAGGCACCCACCATTACCTACAGAGATATTTTATGTACCTGTGAGCAGACATGTATATACACGTATTTATACACACAACATACACATATGCCTGCACATTTTGGTACATAATTTATTGCTTCTTCTATACACTGTTCTGAACTGTGTATTTTTTCACTTAAGAATGTAACTTTGAGAGTAATCTTTCCTGGTACATAGAGAACGTCCTCTTTCTCATGGCTGCAGAGTATTCCAGAGTATTCCTTTGTAGGTGTATATCATAACTTACCTTGTCCTTCTTGATGGACAGTTGGATTTGTAATGCTTTACTGTTTCAAATGATGTTGCTTTTGGTAACTGCACAAAATAACTGGCATATGTACAAATATCCGTAGTATATGTTTTATATAATCTAGTTTTTAACTTAGAAGAATATATTTATTTTATGTATTAATCTTTATTTATTTATTTATTTTGAGACAGACTCTGGTTCTGTCACCTAGGCTGGGAGTGCAGTGGCGTGATCTTGGCTCACTGCAACCCAGGTTCAAGTGATTCTCATGCCTCAGTCTCTCAAGTAGCTGGGATTACAGACAAGCACCACCACACCCAGCTAATTTTTGTATTTTTAGTTGAGACGGGGTTTCATCATGTTGGCCAGGCTGGTCTCAAACTCCTGACCTCAGGTGATCTGCCCACCTTGGCCTCCCAAATTGCTGGGATTACAGGTGTCAGCCACTGTGCCCGGCCTATGTTATGTATTAATCTTAGAGATATATTTTAATCCATAAATAAGTTTAGAATTGAATGAATAGGAAATCATGCCAATAATAGGATAAAAATAGTATAAAAGTCATTTATAAAGTTATTTTATTCTTATTTTTAATGTAAGGAAGACAAATGATTTTGTTTATAACATTTTCCACTCATATTTAATAACACTTCTCTGACTTAAAAGTTTTTGACAATGGGATTTTTAAAAATTTAATGTCAGTATTTAAACATTAGGTTAATATAAGTATTTCTTATTCCTTAGTTAATACATTAAAGTTAACACAAAGAATAGATCATTCCGGGTTGCTCTAGGGACATTGAACATATCTCTGAGTTGTAGTTTATAGATACCATAAGATAGTTACAGGACTATAAGTTTTATGTTACAATGAAAGGGTTTTGTGTAAATGTTGAAAGTCGAGGAGTGTCACCTTATATTTTTTAACACAGTATATTTGTGCTCTACTGTATGTATTTCTTAATTGCTAATTTCCCAGGTATTCTCACTGATAATTTAGTACTTAAACTTTAGTGATAAATTATGTCATTGTCAGTGTGCACAATTGACACCATTGGTATTAGTTAATAAGTGATATTTTTGAATTATGTGCCAGCCTACACTTTACATGCCTTGTATTATTAAATTTCACAATATCTAAGTAAGTACAGTTATTCCCATTTTCAAATTGTTAATCTGAGGCTTATAAAGATTTCATAACTAGCCCAAGATAGCATAAATAATAAGTGGCAGAGCCTGGACTGGAACTCAGATCTTTCTAACTTTAGAGCTATAGCTTGACCATTCTGCTTACTACTTCTTACGTAAGCATGGCTGAAAGGATTACTGCATGGCCTTCATTCCTTTTGCCCTGTTTCTTCAGCCAGGAACAATTTTTCCACTTCTTTTCACTTAGTGCCATAACATCTCAGCTGATGTATTACCGCCTCCAGGAAAGCCTTCTCTGGCCCGCTGTCTGTCTGCATCAACCTCCTCTTTTCTAGGTTCTCATATCCCTATGAACTTTTTAACAATACTTGCCACAAGTTTTAGTTTTACGTTTGTTATTGTGAGATTATTTTATTGGTAACACACTCACTTTTTAGATTGGAAGCCATGTGAAGGCAATGATTGTGCTTATTTCTGTTTTTCATAGTATCAAAGTATTAAGTGCCACAAATACTGGCTGCTTAATATTTGCATGAATGAAACAGGAAAAAGGCTCTTTTTTGTCACTATAGCCACTGCTGATGATCTTTCATGCTTTTGTGTACCATGGACTGATCATTCATTAGCAGTTTTAATGGAGAGTTATCTATGTCTTAGATTCTTATTAATAAACTGCATGAACTTGTAAATATTATAAACATTTCTATAATACACATTGATTCCATTTCTGGGAGAATTTTGGGGTCTGTGGTTTTTCAGAAAATACATGAGAGTTATTATGTCTTTGAGGTTCATAGTTTGAGAAAACGAAATATTTTATATTTTAACTTTTTAAAATTTTATATTTTAACTTTTTTTATATTTTAACTATTTTCTTTTTCTAGTGTTGAAGGGCTCCATGCCATTGTTGTGTCAGATAGAGATGGAGTACCTGTTATTAAAGGTAAAACTGAACATTTAAATGCAAATGTCTTCTTTGCTTTTGACTAAAAATGTGTGTAATTTACATCTGAGTAGTACAGCAGGCAAACATGTAAAATTCATTTTAGTAAATTTGGGAGATGGTCTTAGTATTGGGGAAAGTGTTTGCTTTTGTATGTTGAAGGTTGAATTTGAATCTACAATGTATTATATATCACATGTATCATATTAACGTCTAGAGTTTAAGCATGGATTTATCAGAGACCCATTTCCCATTAAAGACATTTACAGTGTAACGTAAACCATTAGTAAATCTAAGTGATGAGAGTGAGCATGTATTCAGCTAGATATACACACAGACACCCCTACATATATATGTATATGTATATATATATGTGTATATATATACACACACACATATGTACATACATACATACACACACACATTTTATCAAATTGCTAGTTGTTTTAGGATAATACCCATGTATTTGGATCATAAGTAAACATGATGTCACAGAGAGTCAGTATGGATTCAGACAATTTTTACTATTTCTATTTTATGGTATTATGAGAATGGATGTTCCTGGTTTTATTGGGACACTATAATGGCTTTATCAAAGATTAAAGATTGGATAATGTTCTGTATATTTTGTTTACAATTTTCCACCTGGAGTTGTCATATATATCAGGTAATTTTAGACTTTAGAAATGAAAGGAGGTTTAGAAGTCAACTAATGTAGTTCTTTCATTTTATAAGTGAAGATGATAAAGTGCAAAGACACTTGGACTTCTTAGCAGTTTTAATGGAGAGTTAGCTGTGTCTTAGATTCTTATTAATAAACTGCATGAATTTGTAAAGATTATAAGCATTTCTATAATACACATTGATTCCATTTCTGGGAGAATTTTGGCAAACACATTATAATAACAAAGGAGGTCCTGTGGTTTATAATCTTCGGACATTGCCATCCAAAGTCGGACATGAGTCAGTAACAAAACAGTAATAGAACCCATCATCTCCTGATGTGTGGTCCAGTGTGCTTTCTAACCCACTATAAAATAGCTGTTGATTGTCTGTGGACAGATTGCTTGCCTTCTCTTAATTCTGTAATGAGGGATTTGAACAAAATAATCTCAGATTTTCCAGCTCTAATGTTCTTCATGAAGATCTCTGTGTTAGAGCCTTGAGCCCTGCGCTCATTAATATAACAAACTCCATGCAAACCTTTTAATGAGTGAGAGAAACATGAAACAGGTAACCAGCTGCAGATTGTTAATATCTATGAGAGATACTGCTGCTGTGGGTTTTATAAGAGCAGAAGTTTTGTAACTTTTTTCATTAGTTTATTCTAGCCTAGTCCTCAGATAACCAGTTAAATGTACTTGATTAATCTATGTTTTAAGTTAGATATCAATAAAATATAAACATTTAGTTTTCTTTTTAAAATTTAAAAAAATTGTGAGAGTCAGCATTTCTTCTCTTACTTGTCATCAGTGAACTTTTGATTGAGCAGTTTTTCCTGATTAGTGATGAGACCCCATTAGTGATATGATTTTCAATATTGTGAAACATTGTGCTCAATTTTAAAAAGAGGTTTATGAAAAAAAAAGGGCTGTAAATCTCTCTACCATATCCTCTGCATAATTTTTATTTAAATCACTTATTTTTCTAGTGGCCAATGACAATGCTCCAGAGCATGCTTTGCGACCTGGTTTCTTATCCACTTTTGCCCTTGCAACAGACCAAGGGAGCAAACTTGGACTTTCCAAAAATAAAAGTATCATCTGTTACTATAACACCTACCAGGTAAGTTCATAATTATCAAATGATTTGCTGATTTCAGTTGTCATTTTTGTGCCTTTTATATATATAAAATAGTTTGTGTTATAGTTCTCAGTTTTAGTTTTGAAGGGGATGAAATTGTAAAATTTTAGCCTTCAAATTGGTTGTATTAAAATGTAATTTTCTTCACATTTTATACCAGGAAATAATTACTATGGAAAAATAATTAAGTGATTTAATAAAGTACGTGTTATCCTAAAAAGAGTATGTCAGGTCACTGTTACCTCCAGTAGATGGTGCCGTTAGCTAAACAACTGTGATTTCTCAGATGACACACATTTTTTGTTGTAGTAACAGTTAAAAAAAACTTTCCTTGAAAGTTTATTAAATTTGCTCTTGCTGTTAATTCCTTCATTTTTTTGAAA
The DNA here is from genome assembly GCF_028885655.2 of Pongo abelii. Lineage (NCBI taxonomy): Eukaryota > Metazoa > Chordata > Mammalia > Primates > Hominidae > Pongo > Pongo abelii. The sequence goes on along the minus strand of NC_071988.2, from coordinate 121,396,703 downwards.
TATATATATGTAATAAATGAGGTTATTATTTGTGGGAAAGAAGTTAGTTTTTAGTTTTTGCATGTCTCTTGATCTCAGGCTACATTTTCTTAAGACTAAATTAATTCCTTGTGCTTTAGAGCGATGTTTCCTAATCAACTGATGTTAAGTTACTCTTTTTTTTTTTTCTTCCAAGACAGAGTCTGGCTCTGTCGCCCCATGCTGGAGTGCAGTGACATGATCTCAGCTCACTGCAACCTCCGCCTCTCAGGTTCAAGTGATTCTCACGCCTCAGCCTCCCAAGTAGCTGGGATTACAGGCGTGTGCCGCCAGGCCTGGCTAATTTTTGTATTTTTGGTAGAGACGGGCTTTCACCATGTTGGCCAGGCTGGTCTTGAACTCTTGGCCTCAAGTGATCCATCCGCCTCAGCCTCCCAGAGTGCTAGGATTACAGACGTGAGCTACCATGCCAGGCTCATCTTTTATTTTAAAAGTTATGTATTTTAATGTGTATTAGGTAAAAGATAACCAAACCATCTGACCTTCAATTTCATCAATAAGGATTAGGTTGAAACTAAGTTTTCTTTTTTTTTGAAGGTAGTTGATTTAAAGTTACTGTAAATTTAATTTAAATTACAGTAATACACAAGAGCCAGAAAATATTGTGAAGATAAAACTACTTGAATAACTGAGAAATACTGCATTTATCCATTTAATTATCAACTATTTATTAAGTCCTTACGATGTAATTGACATTCTGTTGGGCTTTAGAGATAAAAAGATGAAGATATGGTTTCACCTTAAAAACTTTCCAGGCTAACTTGTATTAATGTCTCTAAGAGATCATCACTAATTCTGTTTTATGAAAATATTCACTGAAATATAAAGTTTCTTTCTATTTCATAATATAATACCATGATGTTGGGCTAAAACATTGATGATTTTAAAGTTTTTGAAAGATTAAGACGTTTCAGTTTAGTTACTACCTTTTCATAATGCAACATATTATTTGGCTCTTATTTTCTTTTTAGGTGGTTCAATTTAATCGTTTACCTTTGGTGGTGAGTTTCATAGCCAGCAGCAGTGCCAATACAGGTGTGTTTAATTACCTTAAATATCACTTTAATCCTTAATTTTAAAAAATTAATGTAATTACCATACCTTAATTTAAGAGGAATAGTAGATTTAGAGCCAAAAATCTTGAACTTGTGGCCCAGTTTCACTGTCTTTTTTCTATGTCTTGGGAAAAGTGATTTCTCTTAATCCTGGTTTCCATATCTGTATAATGGAGATAATATATGCTTTCTCCATCTTACAATGTTATTTTCTAGTTCAAATGAGACAGTGTATGGGTAAGTGTTTTTTTTTTTTTTTTTTGGAGACAGGAAAATTAAATGTTATCTTAAGTGCTACATCTTGCTCCCATTACAGCAGTTTAAGAAAACAAGGTGAAGATAACCCAACAAAACGCATTAAAATGATCGATGAGTTATAGACCAATCTATTAAATTAGAATTCTTAAAATTTTACCTAATGAGGAAGATGAATGTGATTGAGAATTTAAAGAGCATGAATAGGATGAACATAGTCTCACTCTTCTTGAGAACCAAAGAATTTGAGAACAAATGCTAGGAAGCCGTACCCTTTATAGAGAACAGTAAAATTCCATTGTATCCAATACCTTCACTGGATATTTATGTGTAAAATAATGACTATTCACTTGGTTGTAATTTTTTTACTTCATTTTATATAAAGTAGGATTTTTATTAAAAGGTCTGTCTCCTTTAGATCTGATTGCTGTTGAGAATTGTAATATTTTTTTCTATTTGTTTTTTCTTCCAAACTGAGCAAGTTCTTCTAGCCATGTCACTGAAGCCTGTTCTTAGATACCTCATCTTTAGAATGAGAGGTTTAGATTTGATGATCTATTAGATCTCTTCCATTTCGAAACATTTTAGGAATCTGTAAAATACTGTATGTAAAAACACTTTCTGAATTATATAGGATAGTAATGGTGTTAAGATTTTAAGTATATTTATGAAATATACTAAATCTCAGTTTTGATAAATCACCTGTCATCACATACTAAGTCACCAGTTGTTAATATATTATGATAATGTACAGAACAATATTTTAGTACTTGGACCCTTTCTTTGAGAGTCCAGATGCTTTTTATATTCTATAAGACAGAGAAAGATCTTTATTTGTTTGAACATAAAACAGGCTCTGTTTGAGGTAGATAACCTTTCACTCTAGTAAACTAAGGAGAAGCAAGATATGCTTATTTCTAGATGTTTATCTCCCAGGTTCATCATTGAACTCCAGTGTGTTTTGTACTCTACCATTTATTTTTAAAATATTTTTTCATTTGAAATATTTATGTCTTAGGTTTGTTGAATTTATAAAAATAAATTTCTGATTTCCTTTGTTCAATATAGAAGCACCCTATCTACCTATCTTTTGATCTGATCTGTTAAAATTTGCTTAGAGACAAAAGTATGCTTTATTTAGTAAAAATTATATGTATTATTTCTGATTCAATGCAAATTTTGAAGCAGTAAGGTATAAATTAAGATTTTCCTTTCAAAACTCTAACAAATTATAGTGCATATAATTTATTCTGTATTTCCTAATATATAAGTATTTTTCACTCATTCACTTTAGTAATAGATGCTGAAAATAAACTTATTAATGACTACGGAGTTTTTGGTTGCTTTATTTAGGGTTATAGTACGGGTTGAACATCCCTAATCCAAAAATCTGAAATCCAAAACATTCTAAAGTCTGAAACTTTCTGAGCACTAATAATGGCATTCAAAGAAAATGCTCACTGGAGCATTTCATATATGAGATTTTTGGGTTAGGGATGCTGAACTAGTAAGTATTGTACAAATATTCCAAAATTCAAAACACTTCTGATACCCGGCATTTTGGATAAGGGATATTCAACCTGTATTTTGTTTCAGTCATGGGAAATAAACTATGTTCTGATTTACTTTTGGTAACTATGTATTTTGGACATAAGGAAATTTGAGTTTCAGACTTTGAGGAACATTTTTCTAACATGTAAGTTTCTTAATCTCTTTATTTTAGGACTAATTGTCAGCCTAGAAAAGGAACTTGCTCCATTGTTTGAAGAATTGAGACAAGTTGTGGAAGTTTCTTAATCTGACAGTGGTTTCAGTGTGTACCTTATCTTCATTATAACAACACAATATCAATCCAGCAATCTTTAGACTACAATAATACTTTTATCCATGTGCTCAAGAAAGGCCCCTTTTTCCAACTTACACTAAAGAGCTAGCATATAGATGTAATTTATAGATAGATCAGTTGCTATATTTTCTGGTGTAGGGTCTTTCTTATTTAGTGAGATCTAGGGATACCACAGAAATGGTTCAGTCTATCACAGCTCCCATGGAGTTAGTCTGGTTGCCAGATATGGATGAGAGATTCTATTCAGTGGATCAGAATCAAACTGGTACATCGATCCACTTGAGCCGTTAAGTGCTCCCAGTTGTACAATATGCCCAGGCTTGCAGAATGAAGCCAACTTTTTATTGTGAATAATAATAAGGACATATTTTTCTTCAGATTATGTTTTATTTCTTTGCATTGAGTGAGGAACATAAAATGGCTTGGTAAAAGTAATAAAATCAGTACAATCACTAACTTTCCTTTGTACATATTATTTTGCAGTATAGATGAATATTACTAATCAGTTTGATTATTCTCAGAGGGTGCTGCTCTTTAATGAAAATGAAAATTATAGCTAATGTTTTTTCCTCAAACTCTGCTTTCTGTAACCAATCAGTGTTTTAATGTTTGTGTGTTCTTTATAAAATTTAAATACAATTCGTTATTCTGTTTCCAATGTTAGTATGTATGTAAACATGATAGTACAGCCATTTTTTTCATATGTGAGTAAAAATAAAATAGTATTTTTAAAAATATAGTTTGAGCACTGTATAGGTCCTTTTTTTGTTCAGACTTTTTCCAAAAATCTAAACATAATTAATTTACTCTTCCAGCCACATGAATAAATAATGAGTGTTTGTTGTAGGTATTGGTTTGGAGATTGTTTTACGGTAGTATGAACTGTTAATTGGAAAAGAAACCTGAGGTTGCAGTCAGCCAAGATTTTGCCACTGCACCCCAGCCTGGGCAACAGAGACTCCATCTCAAAAACAAAAAAGAAAAGAAACCAAGAAACCTCAGGCATGAACCTAATTTAATCTCCATGAAAGAGGTACTACAGTTCTAGAATATACCCTTTATGTTCAGGAATGCAGTCTGTCATTCAGAGTTAATTTCTTTCTAGGCTCTTTGACAATCAATTTTTCCCTGGAACAGTTCAGTACATATGCATTGAGCACCTGTGTGCCAGTCAGCAGAGCTATCACATTGCACAATTCTAAGAAGCACCATTCACGTCGCATCATATTTCTATGCTCTGGGAGTTGCCTTTCACATAGAATATGTGTGATTGTTATCCCTAGAATTGTGCAGTGAGGCAATTGGCTAGGTGCTGTGCTGCTTTTTCTTTCTTTCTTTTTTTTTTTTAAAGAGACAGAGTCTTGCTGTGTTGCCCAGTCTGGAGTGCAGTGGTGGCATGATCTTGCCTCACTGTAACCTCTGCCTCCTGGGTTCAAGCTGTTCTCATGCCTCATTCTCCCTTGTAGCTGGGATTACAGGCTTACACCATCGCGCTTGGCAAATTTGTGTATTTTTAGTAGAGACAGGAATTCACCATGTTGGCCAGGCTGGTCTTGAACTCCTGACTTAAAGTGATCCACCTGCTTTGGCCTCCCAAAATGCTAGGATTATAGGTGTGAGCCACTGCACCGGGCCATGTGCTACTTTTTCTTCCTTCCATCCTTCCTCCCTCCTTCCAGTGTAAATATGAGATTAATTTGTGATACCTTCCTTTAAAGAACTTAGAGTTCAGTAAAGGAAGCAGGTATAGAAAGTGCTATGATAAAGCTATACATAGGATGGTATAGAACCACAGACTAGGGGCACCAAAAATGGGCAAGAAAATAGCCTTTACAAATAAAATAGAGGCAAGAGATATAATGCTTTACCTGCAAAGAGCTATAAATACAGCCATGTACCATATAATGATGTTTCAGTTAGTGAAGGACCACATACGAGGGTGGTCAGAACAGCAGGCTATACCATATAGCCTAGGTGTGTAGTAGTAGGCTATATACCATATAGCCTAGGTATGCAGTAGTAGGCTATACCATCTGGGGTTCCTGTCAGTACAGTATGATGTTCACATAATGATGAAATCACCTAACAAAGCATGTCTCGAAATGTATCCACATTGTTAAGTAACACATGACTGTAGTTAATTGTTACAATTGAAATACTAAATGTACTTACTGAAATCCAGAATTCCCATTATCTGGATTATTTAATATCATTCAGGAAATTTTTGCCAGTGCAATGGTGCATGAAACAATGTCTTTTAGAAATGAGGTGGCCAGATTTCTATTTGCAGGTAATAATTGTATATCTAAAAATCCTAGAAAAAGAAATGATAATAAATGGAGCTACTTAACCTTTACGTGTTGAATGCTGCTACTGTTAAAATTTCTGAGGGGGTATAATAGATAAACTATCCCATAGTTCATCTGGAAAAATAAGGTGGTGAAAATTGCTAAGAAATTTTTGAAAGGGTAGTATAAACCTAGATTAACTATTTTTGAAAGGTAGTACAGAACTGAATGCACAACTAGATATCAATGGTATGTACTCACCCAGAAAAAAGACTTCAGTACATACATGTGAGGGCTTAAAACATTGTTATAAAGATGGGATCACTATGGGAAAAGGATTATTCAATAAGTAGGGCAGGCATTCTCTATGCCTGCTAGGGAAGTGTAACTTGTTATACTCTTTATGTACAGCAATTGGCCATCTGTGAAACTTTTAAATTCATATACATAACCTTTTGCTCTGCAATTCCACTTCTAGAAATTTGTCCTACCAAACAAAGCACATAGATGTGCAAAAGTATGTATTTACAAGTATATTCTTTGCAACTTTGTAATATCAAAGAATTGGAAGCAACCTAAATATCTGCCATAGGTAGGATAACCATATGCTGTGTGAACACTACCAGTTTATACCTGCTGTTCTTGGATAATTATTAATAGTGTTTTCACTCTCAGTGTCTCACTTTAGATAATAAATTATAGAGGATTGGTGAAACAAATTTAATTTGCCCAGTGGAAAAAGGAATGAATAAGTGCTTTAGGTACTGAGATGAAAGGATCTCTAAGGCATAATAAAGTTTATTGAGAAAAGCATGGTGTCAAACTGTATGGCATGCTACAATTGATGTGTAAGAAGAAAAAATGTGTGTGTATTCCTATTTGTTTGCATATGGTAGACTGTCTCTGAAGACATACATGGAAGAACCTGATCACATTGGTAGTCTCCAAGGAGTGGAACTAGATACCTGGGGGATAAGGATCCCAGGAGTGAACCTTTTCATTGTAAACTTCATTGTATTTTGAGTTTTTAACTGTTCAAAAATAATAAAATTAGAAATAAAATATTTCAACAAACAATAAAATGGGATATTTGGGGAAGAAAGTTGTCTCAAGGCTCTCCAAAGAAGCAGAACCGGTTGGACATATGTGTATTTATTTCAAGGAAATGGCTTAGGCGATTGTGGGGACTGGCAAGTCTAACATCTGTCTGTTGGACGGGCCAGAAGACTGAAAAGTCTCAGGTAGGAGCTGAGGCTGCGGTTTCGGAGCAGAAGTTCTTCCTCTTGGAAACTTCAGTTTTGCTCTTAAAGCCTTTCAGTTGATTGGATGAGTCTCACCCACATTATGGAGGATTATCTCTTTTACTTAAGTTTAAGGGATTATAAATGTTAAGTACATCTCCAGAATACATCCACAGCAGTATCTGGATTCATGTTTTAATAACTAGGCAATGTGTCCTAGCCAAGTTGATGCATACAGCTAACCTTCACAGTCCATTCCTAGTCAGCTTGGCACCTGTATGCATCTTTGTTTTTGTTGTTTTTTGTTTTGTTTTTTGTTTTATGAGACAGTCTCACTCTGTCACTTAGGCTTGAGTGCTATGGCCTGATCTCAGCTCACTGCAACCTCTGCCTCCTGGGTTAAAGCGAGTCTCCTGCCTCAGCCTCCTGAGTAGCTGGGATTGCAGATGTGCACCACCACGCCTGGCTAATTTTTGTATTTTTAGCAGAGACGGGGTTTTGCCATGTTGGCCAGGCTGATCTCGAACTCCCGACCTCAGGTGATCCGCCTGCCTTGGCCTCCCAAAGTGCTGGGATTACAGGCATGAGCCACCGCACCTGGCCTGTATGCATCTTAAACCATATTTTAGTCTCCAAGTAAAGACTAACTAGGTTGTACTTCTAACATGTACAACCACAAATATTCCCTGGAGGAGGTTTCCTCAGAAGAGGATGCAATCCATTCCCCAAAGGAGGATGCAAAGTCCTTTGGTGATCACTTTTTTCCTTGCTATCCTGTACCTTAATACCGTGATGTAAGGATACCACTGTTAATATATCTTACATTAGCTAAGAGGATAAAGGAGGGGGGAAAATATTTGTTCAGTATATATGTGTGTATGTGTAATATATATATATTTGTATACATAAATACACAGACATAATCACAGTTCTTGTTTTGGCAATTGGACGTGGTTGTAGCTGGTATTTTTAACTACCTTTCATTGCTTATTCCATATTTCTTTGCACTCAGCAAGCAACTTGGCTATTTGTGGTTCTGCCTGGTGAGGTATTCCAAACCTTCATTCCTGAAGAATCTGAGCCATTCGTTGTCCTGCCTGTAATAGGTTTTAAAGTTTTCCACTGACTTTAATCAGGGCTTGGTAAAACAGATCTAGTGGATCTCCTGTATTCCAGACATACCCTTCTTTATTTCCTTGTGCAGTAGCAGCCCAGTTTCCCCGGGCAATCAGGACTAGTTACCCTAGTCAGTACAGTAATTATCTTCTTTATGTGTTGATTCAGAGGTGTGAGGAGGGCAAAGTGGCAGAGTGGCAATCTTAATGGCCAGTTTAATAGAATCATTGTGTCTCCTGGTTGAAGTATTACTGGTTTTGGAACAAAGTCTTCTAGACCTAAAGAGCATAGGAACTTGGGGACAGAAAACAAAAATTGTGGTAGTGGACAAGGGGTGATAGTGAGTGGCATGGCTCCCATTTCCACCCCTTCATTGTTGGATCTGTGAATCCTGGCTATGGAAGGAAGAACACCATATATTGGATGCTGATTTTACAGCATATATAGCCTCCTGGAGAACCTTTTCCCAGCCCTGCAAGATATCACCACCTACCTAGTGCTGTAACTGAGTTTTCAAAAGGCTATTCTAGCATTTTATCAAGCCAGCTGCTCCAAGATGATGGGGAACATGGTAAGACCAATGAATTACATGAGCACTATAGAAAACAATGTTGCCTCCAAAATCCAAAGATGCTTGTTAGGTATGTACCGTTTTTTTATTGTCAGAGGGCCAGATGCATCAAGTTATTCTTTACCTTAGAAGAGATATCTTGACATGCCCCACACCACTGGACCCCTAGAAATTTTGGTAAATTGGAAGGCACTTGAATTTTTGTCATATTTATTTCCCACGTCTTACCAATATGTCTAGGGTATTTGCTACTTCTTGTTGACTAGGTCCAATCAGCATAATGTCATCAATGTAATGGACCAATGTGATGTCTTGTGGAAGGGAAATGTGATCAAAGACCCTGTGGAGAAATTATGACATAGGGTCAGAGAGCTGATATACCCTTGGGGTAGGACATATGTTGTTGGCCTTACCAGCTGAAAGCATACTGCTGTTGGTGGGGCTTATGGACAGATATGGAGAATAAGGCATTTGCCAGATCAGTAGCTGCATACCAGGTGCCAGGTGTTAATTTGCTTAAGCAATGAAATCACATCTGGAAAAGCAGCTGCAACTGGAGTCACCACATGAGTAAGTTTGTGATAATCTACTCATTCTCCAAGACCTATCTTTTTCTGCATAGGTCAAATAGGTGGGCTGAATGGAGATGTGGTGGAATCACCACCACTGCATCCGTCAAGTCCCTGATGATGGCACTAACCTCTAAGTCCCTCTGGGAATGTGGGATTGCTTTTGGTTTACTATCTTCCCAGATGGAGGCAGTTCTAGTGGTTTCTACTTGGCCTTTCCTATTATAACAGCCCACACTCTATAGATCAGGGAGCCAATGTTGGGGTTCTGTCAGTTGCTGAGTACAGCCATATCTCATTTATTAACTATGTCTGGAATTTGCTTTAAAGTGTTCCAAACAGAAAAAAATTTTTAAGTGTAGGAGAGTTCAACAATATGGCAAAATATTGATGATATTTTGAAAATTTCAGGAAAAGTTAAGCAAAAAAAAAAAAAAAATGATGAAATTGTTGCAGATGGTATCTTTGTGTAGGGAAGGACAAAAAAATTGTAAGTTTTTTGATCACGCAGTTTGCCCTTGTTTGAGACCTGTCTTTTTGGATCATAGTTTGCCCCTATTTTTTTTTTTAATAAAGGCCAACTTCAGTATCTGATTTAAACAAACTAGGCTGGACTTGTCCATTACTCTGGTTTCATCACGTGAAGGATACCTTATTGTCTGAGGCTATGCTTAGCTGTCTTGAATAGCTGAGTTCATCCACCCAGGCATACCTTGTTTTATTGCTCTTTGCTTTATTGTGTTTTGTAGATGTGTTTCTTACAAATTAAAGATTTATGGCAACTCTGAGTTGAGCAAGTCTATTGGCACCATTTGTTCAACAGCATATATTCACTTTTTGTCTCTGTGTCACAGTTTGGTAATTCTTGCAATATTTCAAACTGGTTTGATGATTATTACATCTGTTATGGTGATCTGTAATCAGTGATCTTTGATGTTACTATTGTAATATTTTGGGGTGTGATAAACCACATCCATATAAGGCAACAAACTTAATAAATGTGTGTGTTCTGGCTGCTTCATTGACTTGCTGTTCCTCCATCTCTCTCCCTACCCTTGGGCACCCGCTTCCCTGAGACAGAGCAGTATTGAAATTAGGCCAATTAATAATCCTAAAATGGCCTCTAAGTGTTCACATGAAAGGAAAAGTCTCACATCTCTCATTTTGAATCAAAAGCTAGAAATTATTAAGTTTAGTGAAAAAGGCGTGTTGAAAGCTGAGATAGGCCAGAAACTAGGCCTCTTGTGTCAAAAAATTGTGAATGCAAAGAAAACTTTTTTTTTATTTTGAGACAGAGTCTCACTCTGTTGCCCAGGCTAGAGTGCAGTGGCGCGATCTCGGCCCACTGCAAGCTCCGCCTCCCGGGTTCCCACCATTCTCCTGCCTCAGCCTCCCGAGTAGCTGGGATTACAGTCGCCCGCCACTCTCCTGCCTCAGCCTCCCGAGTAGCTGGGACTACAGGCGCCCGCCACCATGCCCAGCTAATTTTTTGTATTTTTAGTAGAGACGGGGTTTCACCGTGTTAGCTAGGATGGTCTTGATCTCCTGACCTCTTGATCCGCCCGCCTCGGCCTCCCAAAGTGTTGGGATTACAGGCGTGAGCCACCAAGCCCAGCACAAAGGAAACATTTTTGAAGAAAATTAAAAGTGCTACTCATAATCAACACATGAATATGAAGCAAGACAGCCTTATTGCTGAGATGGAGAAAGTTTGAGTGTGAGTGGTCTGAAGACCAAACTAGCCACAATATTCCCTTAAATCAAATCCTAATCCAGAGCAAAGCCCTAACTCCCTTCAATTCTAGGAAGGCTGAGAGAGGTAAAGAAGCTGCAGAAGAAAAGTTCAAACTAGCAGATGTTGGTTCATGAAATTTAAGGAAAGAAACCATCTCCATAACAAAAGCGCTAGGTGAAACAGCAAGTGATGATGTAGATGCTGCAGCAAGGTATCCAAAGGATCTAGCTAAGATCATTGATGAAGGTGCCTACACTAAACACCACATTTTCAATGTAGCTGAATAGCCTTCTATTGGAAGAAGATGCCATCCTTTGAAGCTTTGAAGCCAGTCATTGACTTCTCCTCTCTAGCACTTTCATAGCTAAAGAGAAGTTGATGCCTGCCTTCAGAGCTTCAAAGGATAGGCTGACTCTCTTGTTAGGGGTTAATACAGCTGGTATTTAACCTGAAGCCAGTGCTTACTTACCATTTTGAAAATCCTAGGGCTCTTAAGAGTTATGCTGAATCTACCCTGCCCCTGCTCTATAAATGAGACAAAGCCTGATAATAATACGTCTGTTCACAGGATGGTTTACTGGATATTTCAAACCTGCTGTTGAGACCTACTGCTCAGAAACAAGAATTCTTTCAAAATATTACTGCTCATTGAAAACGCACCTGGTCACACAAGAGTTCTGATATGTACAATAAGATTAATGTTGTTTTCGTACCTAGTAACAGGATCCATCCTGCAGCCCATAGATGAAGGAGTAATTTTGACTTTCAACTTTCAAAGCTTATTATTTAAGGAATACATTTAATAAGGATATCACTGCCATAGATAGTGATTCCTTTGATGTATCCAGGCAAAGTGAACTGAAAACCTTCCAGGAAGGATTCACCTTCTAAATGCCATTAAGAACATTTGTGGCCAGGTACAGTGGCTTACACCTATAATTACAACACTTTGGGAGGCCAAGGCCTCCCAAGAGGAGGTCAGGAGTTCAAGACCAGCCTGGCTAACATGATGAAATTCTGTCTTTACTAAAAATACAAAAATTAGCAGGGTGTGGTGGTACACACCTGTAGTCCCAGCTTCTTGGAAGGCTGAGGCAGGAGAATCTCTTGAACCCGGGAGGCAGAGGTTGCAGTGAGGTGAGATCACACCACTGCACTCCAGCCTGAGTGACAGAGTGAGACTTCATCTCAAAAACAAACAAACAAACAGAACACACACACACACACACACACACACACACACACACACAAAACCCAAAGAACAAACAAAAATAAGAACATTTGTGATTTACAGGAGGAGGTCAAAATATCAACATTAACAGGAGTGGAGAAGAACTTGATTTCAGCCCTTATGAATGACTATGAGGGGTTCAAGACTTAGTGGAGGAAGTAACAGCAGATGTGATGGAAATAGTAAGAGAACTAGAATTAGGAGTGAAGCCTGAAGATGGGACTGAATTTCTGCAATCTCATGATTAAACTTCAATGGATGATGAGTTGTTTCTTATGGATGAGCAAGTAAAGTGGTTTCTTGAGATGAAATCTACTTCTGGTGAAGATGCTGTGAACTTTTGAAATGACAACAAAAGATTTAGAATGTTACATAAACTTAGTTGATAAAGCAGTTGCAGGGTTTGAGAGGATTGACTGCAATTTTGAAAGAAATTCTACTGTTAGTAAAATGCTGTCAACCAGCATCTTATGCTACAGTGAAAGCTTTCAGGAAAGGAAGAATCAATTGATGCAGCAAACTTCATTTTTGTCTTATTTTCAGAAATTGCTGCAGCCACCCCAACCCTTAACAAGCATCACCCTGATCAGTCAACAGCCATCACCATCCAGGCAAGACTCTCCCCCAGCAAAGCGATTGCAACTTGCTGAAAGCTCAGATGATCATTATAATTTTTTTTAGCAATAACTTCCGTATGAATTGGGAAACAAAAAAATGATGTGACTTACTTTATTGCAATATTTGCTTTATTGTGGTGGTGTGGACCCAAACCTGCAATATCTTCAAGGTATGCCTGGATGGCTATACCAATGATGCATCTGGAACTGGGGAAATAACTGTAGCATGGGATCAGGGACCTGCTGGTCTAACTTCTCTGGCTCCCATCTTGCTTTTTCTGTGGAAAATATGGTCATTCTCAAATGCCTGCCAGATATTTCTGGAAGTCCTCACAGACCCTTCACATGTACTCTGAAACTATATGGCATCTGCCATTGTTTTTTTCTTCGTTCTTGCTCTCTGGGATGGTTATGCCCCACAACCCTGGCCATTGTTGCTACTGCTAAGTCAGGTTGTGGCTGCTGTTGTCTACAAGGGCACACAACCCTTGCTTGAGGCCAAGGGTGCCATCTTTGTTCACAGCTGAAAATGTGACACAACTTACAATCTCATTGTCTGGGTACTGGAGACTCTGGTGAAATAGCTCTTTTAGATTTTACTGAGGAGGGGCTGAGTAACAGTCAAGAATGTGCTCTGAATCACCTTTCCCCTCTAATGATGCCTATATTCCATCAACAAAGCATGTGCACCTCAACCCTTCCTGTCTTCAGGTGAATTCTTTCTCAAGAAGGCTGTTTCCTTTTACCTGCCAGTCAGCTAGACCTGTACTACTCACAACGTGGTCCACAGACTGGGCTGTTGTGCACACTGTTTGCTAGCAAGATAAATACAGACATGCCAGTTTTAAGTGTTGAAAAACTTACAACAATTTGACATAGTAACTTTATGCCTGTTGAATCTGATAATAATAAACTGGGATTGTGATATTTGTATTTTTTGCTTGATTTTTCTAATAATTCATTGAATTTTATGAAATCTCAGTCTGTGATAGATTATAAATTAAAAAAAAAAGAAAGAAAATCAGATCCTTTGCCACAGATGGTTTAAGAAACTCTGCTTGACATCGTGGTCAGACAGCCTGAATTCATAGAGAGCAGACCATAGGTTCAGCCTGGCGCTCTGCTATGTAGTATACCTGGCTAGGAAGAGTTTGGTAGAAACATGGATTTGCTGCAGTGGATCTGAAGTAGTGGAGAGGGAAGGAAGTAGAACTGAACTTCTCCTTATAGTAGTTCTCTTGCTTTCTGCCTGAAACAGGGACACAGCATAATGCCCTGACCTGCATGCCAAGCCCTTGTGAGAAATAAGGAGAGACGAACCCACTCTCTTGCATGCCATGTGGTTGGGAAAAGAAGCGTCCTGCTCCACCGAGTTCTCTGATGTCCAGGTGTCCTGGCATAGGGGGAAGGTTTCCCCCAGAAACAGTACAGATGTTCCTTGACTTATTATGGGGTTCCATTCCAATAAGCTCATTTTAAGTCAAAGATATCATAAGGAGAAAATGCATTTAATACCCCAATAGACCCATTGTGAAGTTGAACAATCCTAAATCAAATCATCATAAGTCAGGGACCACCTGTATTAGCCTTCCCTCACCATGTTGGTGTCACCATTTGTCCAGAGAAAACTGCTCCTGTGGGCCAGGATTTTCCCAGAGGGAATTCTGAGAATAACTGCGAATACTGTGTCTTAATGATAAGCTCATACCTGTTAGCAGACAGGATATAATGCAGATAGCCCACTCTCTTTTCTTCCGTATTCCCATGCTGTGATCTGTCGTGGGCACAAAACATCCTCCCTCTTTCTGGACTTGGAGAAATAGCTGAGGAACCCTCACAGGCTCCACTTAGGAGTTAGAATCATTTCTTTGCAGGACTGCTGAGGGCAGGCAAAACACCTAGTCTAGTACTAATTACATAGCAGGTACATGTTAGCTCACCCTTTTCACATCAAAACCCTCCAATGAATTGTTGTATCCCCTGCTGAAGCACCTGCTCCATCATATAGCTTTGTGTACTTCTCTTACAGTAATGATCTTATTTACTGCTATATATTGTCATATGTATATATATATACATATATATATATATATATATGTTTATTGTTTTCTCCATATTCAACTAAGAACTCCTTGAGGCCTTGGACTATTTCTTCAACTTCCAATCCTTTGTGGTTAATAGTCTAACTGAAGTGAATTCTTCATTGCTATTTATGATATTAATCAGTTGTATATTTCTTTCAAGTTACAAATATTAAAAATAAATTTTAATAGCAAAATAGTACATGCACAGCAAAATCATGCTTTTTAATAAACAAAGCCAAAGAATATAAATAAACAGGTTATGTTTTATAAAAGGTAAACATAGTAAAACACAATATTACCCACCCAAAGAAACACATTTGTTTCTAAGAAAACAAACACAAAACTATACGCATCCGTGAGGATTCATTTGTAACTTCTGTTTTTTTTTTTTGGTTGTTGTTGTTTTTTTGTTTTTTTTTTGAGATGGAGTCTGACTCTGTCACCCAGGCTAGAGTGCAGCACCGTGATCTTGGTTCACTGCAACCTCCACCTCCCAGGTTCAAGCAATTCTCCTGCCTCAGCCTCCTGAGTAGCTGGGATTACAGGCACCTGCCACCATGCCCAGCTAATTTTTGTATTTTTAGTAAAGACAAGGTTTCATCATGTTGGCCAGGCTGGTGTCGAACTCCTGACCTCAAGTGATCTGCCTGTCTTGGCCTCCCAAAGTGCTGGGATTACAGACATGAGCCGCCGCGCCTGGCCAGTAACTATTTACTTTACAAACGACACAATACATTTTAACTTGACATTTGCTTTATCCTATATAATACAAACATAACAAAATACATTTAAAATGTTGTTGAAATATACAAAAATTTAATGTAATTTTTGCTTCTGAGATGTTTAAATAAGAAACTTCTTTAACCAGGTATCCCTTTGGACTGCAAGAGCAGTTTATATCATAGCTTTGCATCATAATCTTTTTACTCTCAGGCTCTTCAAGCATTTTTATCTTCTTTGAAACTTCTATCTAAACAAAAATAGTATTAAAAAAGATAACAGAAAGAGTTAGATTCTGCCAACGAACTGTGGACATCAGTATCTCATTCTTCTATTTGTCTCCTTATTCTAGCTTGAAAAAGCTTTGGAACACATTATTACCTCTCATTATTACATATTTCTTGTAGCTTTAGTGTTACTTCCCCAACTGGAACCAGAAGTTGCTCTTTAATAAGGCCCGGGGTGCTTAGGGAGCAATGCAAGATTTTTCTTACATCTCTTGGGCCAACCCTATACAACTAATTCTGGGAAAGGAATTGTTATAATACACTGTCCTTGAAAAGTTTCTTTCAGTCCATTTGGAGAAATGTTGAATAAAGATAACTTAGTGCTTACAAGAGCTCTATTATTAGTAGTATAATAACAATAATTATTATTAAACTAAAAGTTATCTACTACTTTATCACCCTTTCTCAATTTGTTTTCTCACTCTTTAAAACATTTACCCCAAAAGGCTGAAAATAATGGTTTAAAAATTGTACCTTCATTTACCTTTATTATACTACCTAATCGCCCATAGGACATCTAGCTCTCACAGTTTTATCATTAGAAGCAAAGGACCTGCCAAATTTCTGAACCTTTTAAAAAGAGAAAATAAATGCCACAAGCATTTTCCATTTTAGTTTTGGAAATGTTCTTGTTTTTTAGTATAAAGGGGGAAAAATTAAAAAAAAAACACCTCTCCCCTGAAAATATTTGATGTTTTCTATCTGAATATAAATCCTGCAGAAGTCATCTAAGCCTCCAAGTATCTGTTTCCTTCCTGGTTAATAGCACAACCTGGATGTCAGACAGGCTGACCATGACTCAGAGTGGGACTCTAGGCAACTAGTGTCAATAGGCTTGGGGACCACAATGAATGAAAACAAAAACCTTTCCTCTCCCACTGTGTGTTCTAAGAGTGAGCAGACCGAAGGGTGGTGGTTTAAGCACTTTCTATCAGAATGGTGATTGCTTCAGTATTCTCAAGGAGATGGCAACATCATGGAAGGGCAGCAACGTGAGTCAGCAACGTGGTATATGGGTCCCAATCAGCATCTGCTTCTGATTTGTTTTTGAAAGAAAATCCTTAGTCGGTTTTCATTTGAAGCCTGCTGCAGATCACAGCATCAGGGAACATTCCACCTTGCTCCTGGGCCAGAGCATTCCTTGGCAAGAAAGATCTATTTAAAGATGAACGACCGAGATCGGATCGTGCCTTCCCCTTGGTTGAGCTGTTTTCTTATTTGTGACTGTAATAAAGTACACACACGTGTATCCATTATTGAGTGATTGTAATGAACCCTGGCTTCTAAAAAATATTAAATAAGACATGTTGATTAGTAAGGATGTCATAGAACTCTAAGTTAATTATCATGTGCTCACCCCCAACTATAAGCTAATTATCATGTGTCCAGAAAAATTTTCTGTATTTTTTTAGGACACATATTGTAAAGTGATTGCTAAAACATGTACAAATTGGGAATTGGTCTAATACTTATAGCAATCTATAAAATGCAATACTATTCAATGAGTTAAAAGAAGGATATAGATCTAAAATTAATAATATGGAAAAATGTTCATAATACATTGCTGAGTGAAGTGAGCAAATATAGAACACTAGCAAATGATTTGTTTTGTTTGTAGTTTGTATATTATCAATAAAGATGCTATGAACATTATTGTAACATTTTTTAGTGGATGCATGCACTCATTTCTCTTAGATATACACCTAAGCATGAAAATGCTGAATTATAGTGTAGGTATATATATAGTTTTAAAAGAAACTGCCAAGCAATTTTTCAAAGTAGCCGTACACATTTTCATTCCTCTAGCAATGTAGGAGCGTTCTAGTTCCTTCACATTCATGCTAATACTTGATATTGACAGTTTTCATTGTATCCATTCTGAAGGGTGTGTAGTGGTACATCATTGTGGTTTTTACTTCTAGCAAGTGATTAAATTTTGTTTTTAAATATTTATGTGTAAAGAGAGAAGTCTAAAAGTGTGTATACTTGATATATTTTTCTATAATTCTTGTATAATGATTCTGTGTTACTCTGATAATTAAAAATAGAAAGAATAAGAAATTAATTCATATCTGAGCAAAGGTTTCACAAGACAAATTATCCCTCACTGAATAATAAATACATTGGAAGAATTTAAAAATGAATGGTATATTTATTTGAATTTCAAACTGAAAACATAACTGAAAGCAAAAGTCTCAGTATCTAGGAAGGAATTTTCATATATATCAGACAATTTTGCAAAAAATAATTCAGAAAAATATTTTGTTTGAAATCATCTGGCCGGGCATGGTGCCTCACACCTGTAATCCCAGCACTTTGGGAGGCTGAGGCTGGTGGATCACTTGAGGTCAGAAGTTCGAGACCACCCTGGCCAAAATGGTGAAACCCCTTCTCTACTAAAAATACAAAAATTAACTGGGCGTGGTGGCAGGCTCCTATAATCTCAGCTATTTGGGAGGCTGAGACACGAAAGTCACTTGAACCTGAAAGGCAGAAGTTGCACTGAGCCAAGATCACACCACTGCACTCCAGCCTGGGCAACAGAATGAGACTCTGTCTCAAAAAAAAAAAAAAGAAAAAAAGAAATCATCAAAGCTTTCAAGGTGGTATTTATAGGAAATTTTAGTCAGCTTTAAGGATAAGTTCTTGACTAACAACTCATTAACTTGCAAGCACATGAAAAACAAGTAGAAGATTGGTGAAGTTTTATAAGTACTCACTCAGTCTTCTCCTTGGGAGATATATAGAGAGCAGACAAAATAAACCAGCTTTTGTCCTTGACCTGCACAAAGTGATGCTTACACTGGAAACTAAGCTAAGTTCCTCTGGCAAACTTTCTTCTCTAACAATTTAAAAGGCTTTTCAACTAGAGAAATATGTCAGCTTTCCTCTGTCAGACCTTCTGCTTCTAAATGTCCCCCCTCCAGACAAAACTGAACTAACTGACACACCTTAAAGGAAGTCTGATAGGTGGTTATTAGGCTAAGGCTCTACGTCTAAGACCCAAATACGGCTTAATTCTTTCTTTTTTACAACCTTGTCTCCACCTCTTCTCATGTCCCAGAAGAATTAACAGACTGTTCCGCAAGCCTGGAAGTAGACACCCAGACATCTCTTTGATTCTTGGAGCTAGTCTGACTCTTTTGATAGAAATATGTTTGAAATCATCAACATGTTATTTCTCAAGACTGGACATCTGAAGGCTTAAAAATCTCACCAATTTCCAGCGTAATATCTTGATCCACTCATCAGCTTCTACTCCAGTCTTTGCACAGAGATAAAATGTCCTGAATGGAAATACCAAACTAATAGGGCAAAAGAAAGAACATAAGATATTGCAGATCATTAGCTCTCTCTCTCTATATATATATTAAATATATATATATAATATATTTATTTATTATATATATTATATATAATAATATTTATATATATATTATATATATTATATATATTATATATATATTATATATATAATATATATATTATATATATTATATATATTATATATATTATATATATATTATATATATTATATATATTATATATATTATATATATATTATATATATTATATATATATTAGTTGAACACTAATTAGAGTATTGCAAGGGAAAAAAGAATTGATAAAGGATCCAGGTAAGTACCTTGAAGTGCTGGTATATATGCACCTATTCCTGCCAGCAAACTGCAGAAATGTTAAGGAAGTTGTAGATTCATATTATTATTCCAAGTCAGATGTATATACTCGAATAAGACTTTGAAGAAGAAACATGTTCAGGACACCCCTAGATCCTTTTGTGGTTCATGTCTTAGGTTAACTCTAATACTTATGTGTTTATTCAGCTGATCTCTCAAAGATCTCTCAAAAATTTGTGCTATGATCCAAAGAATAGGCAAGACAGAGAAGTTTGCTAAAAAGAACTCATTTGTGTTAGCTTGCTTCAGTGAGGATAACTCTGCCTTCTGTGGTTGTAGGTAATTTCAACTATTGGGACAATAAAAAGAGACAATAAAACTCAATTAGTTATTTCTCCCATCTTTGGCCAAGAGTCAGTCTCTGCTGCAGGGAATAAGAACTTTCCTACTGGCACAAAATACTTTTCCTAAGCGTATAGTAATTTTTTATTTGACTGTGTCTGATTACCTAGTTAAAATCACGTAAGCAATAAGGTCAGCCCTAAATTACATACTGAACATACTTCCTGTACTTACAGTTGAGATGCAAAAATACCAAAAATCTTTTTTCTTTTTGTGAAAAAGCCTTCAGAAGGGTTTCTATATCTTAAAGCCTAAGCAGTATACTTTGTTGATGCCAGCAATTAAAGTTGAATAGGTAAGAGGTAAGTCCCTGTGCATAGAAGGTAATACCTTGATGTGAGGTCTAGTGGAGAGTGAGTGGTGGTGAGGGAGTGATACAGTGCATATACTAGAAAACTGGTTTCTGTCATTGTCATTGTTTGGTACTCCCTATGGGAGACATTATTAACTGTCTATTAATACAGATAATTATCCCTTTCTCTTGCTAACAGAACCCCAAGCAACAAATCCTAATTTGTTTAAGCCAATTATGATCAGCTGCTGGGGATGGCCATGGCACCCGGTCTCATAGGGGAGTTTCTGGAGAAACATTGGTTTTCCTGATAAAAAGGGACAGACCTGAGTGATATCATCCCTACATCTTTCTTTGTACTTTGTTGAAAATATGAGACCTACAGGTGTAGTAGACACTCAAATCCTGAAGTAGCCAGCATGAGAAAAGGCCAGGAGAACAGTAGAGACCCTGGACCTGACCTTGTCACCATAGCTGCTTGCCTCCTGATTTTTGGATATATGAGAAAAATAAAGCTCTGCTAGCTCACAGGGCATGTCTATGCAAATTTTAAAAAGACACCCATTCTCAGTTGATATTATAGAATTAACATTAATTTCTTTAGGTGTAATAATGATATTGTAGTCCTATATGTGATATTTTATTCTTAGGAGACACATACTAAAGTCTTTAGGAATAAAGTGCCATGATGTCTTTAACTTACTTTCAATTGGTTCAGGAAAAAAAAAAGTGGATAGACTAGGATAAAGTAAATATGGTAAGATATATTAATAACTGCTATGGAGGGTATGTAAACGTATGTCTTTCAACTTGTGTATGCTTGAAAAACTTTAAAATAATAGGTAGTGGGAAATAAGACATTCCTTTCTCAAGACTCTTCTCCCAGTTAGAACATTTTTATAACATGCTGATTATGTTAGAACAAAATATTTTTGTGCTATCTGCCAGAAATTGTCATAACAATACAAATCACCTATTATTAGAGTCAACAAAGTCATAAATAAAATGAGGTAGAAAGCCTCAAAGAAATTAAATTGTCTAAGATGTGAATGGCATCCTCTATGTGAGTTATACTTCTCCAGTACGCAACATAAGCTGAGCTGACCTGCCTGTTTGTTTAAGCTACTTTAAATGAGGTGTTATGTCACACTCAGCTGAAAATACTGTTACATGCAGGCATGCCCCCTCAGATCTGAACTTTGTAGACATTAAGATATACAGCTTTCTATTCCTTAGCCAAAATAAGTGTCTGGCAAGAAGACATTAAAAAACGTTTTCTTTATAAAACAACTTACCAAAAACAGTTTACCCTTTCTTGTGAATAATCAAATTGTACAGCTGAACATTCTGTTAGGTCTAGGATCCGAATTGGTTCTGGTGACTAAATAAAATAAAAAGCAACACATGTCATCATTTAAAAAAAAAAAACAGACAAATCTATCCCTCACTTATTCCCCTCACAAGTCTTCCACTATGTGGCAATTGTCAAATTTCCTTTCACTAACAGGACTGACAATAGAAAAGCCCTACCAAGGGAAGTCCTTGGTTTTGGAATGAGCCTTTCATAAAACTGGGCGTTAAGATACTAGCTTTATCAATTTACTGATGAAGATGGATTTTAACACATGGAAGAGAGGTATATTTTTCTCTCATTTTTTAAAACTTCTACTTTCTTAGAAATGTTATATAAGAAAAGTGAGAAAAAATAATTTTAAATTGGCTTAATGAAATGGGCATGGGAAATGGAGAAACTGCATTTTTAATAAAGGGACAAATTGTTGCAGAGAGACAGTTAATAAATTGTGGCAAGAGAATAATTACATTGCCCTAAACAGAGGGAATTACGTGCCCTGGGGAACTATAGTTTAGCCAATCCAAGAAAGCAATTTCTGGGACATACATCTCATCTTTGCAAAATAACTCTGCTCATTTCAGGAATCAAGAATTCATATCTCCAATCATTTATTAGGTGTTTCAGGTGGATATAAAAATAATTTCAGAGATTTTAAAGACCTAAGTTTCTTTCATCTAGAGAATTGATTTTTAAAGGAAAAATATATTATCACATTTCTCACCATCTGGTCTTTGAAGTATTTCAGTTCATTCCTGTGCAGAGTAAACCACCTTGTTTTCCAGGTCTGAGAAAAACACACACACACACACACACACAAACACACACACACAAAGTTTTGAATACAGGAATGTAATATTTGAACCAGATGATTTACTTTCATTTTAAAAGTATCTAAAAAATTAAATACTATAACCCTGAAAAAATTCTTTTGTGTCATTTCTGAGAAAAAAGTTTCAAAATATCTATAAAAATTAAAATAATTTCATGCATTAAGCTCATAATGAAGGCAGATATATCATTAGTATATTTTTAAATACAAAAAGAATTAGTCTACCGTAAATATTCAATGTGATTTATAACAAAAATGAAGGCAGATATATCATTAGTATATTTTTAAATACAAAAAGAATTAGTCTATCATAAATATTCAATGTGACTTATAACAAACCACTACAATTTCCATTTTATTAACTCTATAATAAAGATAAATATTGTTCTTTGAGTACCTAATATGGACGATATACTATTATTGGAGGCTTTATATATTATATCCAATCCTCACACAACAATGCCAGTATTATTATTCTTGTCTTACAAATAACAAAACTGAGGTTTAGGAACCCTGACTCACATGATATTCTAAACCTTGCCTAAGAACTCCAAGGTATCAGTGGTAAAAACCATCATTGCCTGCTGTTACCTTCTTATATACAAACAGCACCCTACTCTATCCTGGGTGGCAATGTGCCCAGTTAAAAGAAGTAACAGAGGATTTAAACATAAGTATGCTATGAATATGAATACTCTCTGTCCTCAGGGAGCATTCGATCTAGAAGGGACACAAATAATGAAATTATTTAGGCTAATTCCAAGCATGCCAGTGTCTGTGAGAGGTTAAATACCATGACTCTTAAAACAAGAAGGAGCAGACACATTCGATGAAGGTCTTCTTGGCACATTGAGATGAAACAAAGGAATTCTAAAGGTACAGTCTCATAAATGGGGAACATTTGGATACTCTGAACTTCTAAGAACTTAAATTGTGTTTTTCTTTGGATTTTATAACATAGTTTCAGTAGCATCAGTGATGTTTTCGGCCTATCCTTAAGGAAACATTTTATACAATTTTGACTTCTTCCTTGTTTTAGAAAAAGAACGAAGGATGTTCTAGAGTAAACTTGCTATCTTCATCCTCAATCATTCCATTCAGGGGACTATGTTTTATTGACTTTTAACTGCAGGCTACACCTATGCAGGGCTTTGTCAAAGAACAGTCAAGTCATTTTCCAGAATTTTGACTAATAAGCCATAAAAATGAACTCTTGAATCAGGTGAGTATTACAAATGGGTTAAAATGAGCAGGCAATTATGCTTCCAAGAAAAACTATCAAGATGAGAATTGAGTCTACATGACGTGTTCTCTTTCTCTGTGGCTGGCATGAGCAAAACCACACTTCCTTACCTTGACCAGGCCTCCCTGTTTGGTGAGGTAACCTTCTTTGGTGCCCAGCTGAAAAAGAAAAGCACTGAGTGAAGCCCAGAACTGTCACAACAGGACGTTTGTCCTTCCTTTCGTGTCCTATTTTTAAATGAAGAATATTTGCCTTTGATCTTTAAATTACTGTCTATCATTTTTCACCTAGGCACTTGAAAAGCTTCCATGTGCTGTGAGAGATTGTTTTCAGACTGGATCTACTGGCGTCATTCTGTAGTTCCTAACTCCAGTTAGCAATTTGCAAACAATAAACCACATCGTTTCACTTATAAAAGTCTGTGTTTGTCAAAGTGTGTCATGTGAAATCCAGCTGTTTGGATTGTTACAGGGTTATTAGCACATAAACACACACACATCTACTGTCAATACCTTTGGGAGACTGGATTAAGAAAACTAAAAGGATGTTTTTACTTCGGGGCTTCCCAGAGTCTGTATTATGCTAATACACTTTGTAAATTTTTAAGAGGGAAGCTTAGAAATAGCATTTTTACCATTTATTTTATCACATAATCCTCCTCCCCACCCCCACACTATCTTGAGATCCATGTTCCAAGAAACAGACTGTCAGGAGTGTAGATTTATTTACACCTGATTTATCTGAAATGAATCTGAAATAAGAATGAGCCAGTTCTTTTAACTCATGTTGTCATTAATTCAAACGTAAAAATAATAGCACACACTTAGCTAACACCTATGAAATATAAGGAAGGGTGGAGAATAGTGTGAACAGAAATTTGCATAAGACAAGTAGCTTAACATCAAGAAATTTATCATTTCATAAATTCCGCAAGAAATTCAATTCATGGTAGAATATTTTGTTCAAATGTGATGTCATCATATGTCTTAGTAAGAAACAAAATTAACAAAAATTGGGAAGTGATTCGGTTGACACCAAGGTTCTTTCTATGGTAATTTCCAGAATATTTTTTTCTGAGGTGAATTTTCCCAACCAAATAAAAAGAGGAACAACCATCTCTACCACAATAAAAAGCAGGAAATAAGCAAACACTTCTTTTAAAATCTTATGATATAAAAGTAAGGATAAACTACCCAAATGTTCACTTAAATAATATTAATCAATATTAGTGAATTTGATATCTCATAATTGGTGTGATTTATTTTGACATTAAGTAAATTGAATTGACTCAATTGAGTTCAGGTGTTATAGGAATGGCAAAAAGTAATTATTCTGGGCTGTTGCAGGTTAAAATCTGTAGAGGCAAAATAACTAGGAGTAAATTGTTGTATAAAAGATCCTGATAGAATTATTTACTAAAATCAAGCTAGGGAATAATCCCATCTTACCTCCACCCAAACAATATACTATAAGTGTAGTATTTTTCTAAGGTTTTGACAGGTAAGCCAAAGGCTGCATGGGAAAGCAATGAGACTATTAATTTTATTCAGGGTCTCCAGATGTAAGAAAGTAAATAATTATAGAGCACATTTATCTTTAAAAATCTATGATCTGTAACAGAAAAGCTGTTTATAAAAGCCCCCATTGGGGTACCATCTAAATGTTCAAAAACAAAGGACTGTCCTTCCTGCCACCCTACTACCTACTTGCCTGCCAGCCTTAAATGAAGTCAGAAGCCAACAGGTCAGGTGAAGCAAGGCAGGCATCAATGTGTGTGTGGAGGGCTTTCAAGCACCTTAGTACAGGGTGGTGGGGCCCAAGTAGGGCACAGGGAGCCTCTGTGTGGACAATGGCAGTGATGGTGGCAGCAGCAGCTGTGTGCGAGGCATTGAAGCCTGGCAGGGTGTGGAGGGCTTCTGCCTGAAGGGGTGGAGGTGGCAGCTACTGCACAGTTTCAGAGCCAAGTTGGGCTAGGTGGGCATCTGTAGTGAGGGTGGGAGCAGCAGTGGCCTGGAACTGGGCATTGAAGCATGACTGGGTGGTTGGAGTGTTGGGGTAGGGGTTGGGTAGTAGAAACAGCAATGGGAGATTGCTTATATTTAATTGATCATCACATAAGTGTACTGAGGATGATAAGATCCATATTTTCTCACTGTGGGAGAAGGGAAAACACTAGAAGGAACTTTGTAGTATTGGAAGTATTGTTGTGAACTCATGGATGGATGAATGAATCGATAGATAAATACAGATGTAAAAGTATATATGTGTACATATGTATATACATACATATTTTCCCAGCTCTGCTCACTGAGTGGGCTGAGAGAGTGACATCCTGATAACAATAAGCACATAGTACCTAGATGTCAATTTCTAAAGTACCATTCTGTGGAAAAAGAGCAGAGTTTCTTGGAGAAATAGCTGGTTCTAGAGCTGGGTACAAAGAAAGAACAAGATAAGTCTGGATCATCTTGCTATTCAGAAAGTAATAGCACAGAGGCTCACAACTATAATCCCAGCACTTTGGGAGGCTGAAGCATGAGGACTGCTTGCGCCCAGGAGTTCAATACCAGCCTGGTTAAAATGGTGAAACCTTGACTCTACAAAAAAAAAAAAAAAAATGAAAATACAAATATTAGCCAGGAGTGGTGGTGCACACCTGTAGTCCCTGCTACTCAGGAGGCTGAGGAGGGAGAGTCACCTGAACCCAGGAGGTCGAGGCTTCATGAGCCATGATCACACCACTGCACTCCAGCCTGGGAGACAGAGTGACAGAGTGACACACTGTCTCCAAAAAAAAAAATTTTTTTTTTGAGGTCATATGAACACAGACACCACTTGAAAGGGCTCTTTCCCTGACTGGCCAAATCAGGGAAATTTTGAAGGATCAAAATAAATAATGATAGTCATGATTATAACCATTTGATATAAAAATGATTGAAAATTTTGAAGAATAAAAAGCTTTTCCTTACAGTAGAATGACAACCAATGAATGTAAAAAGGAATAAGAAAATCAGAGAGTCACCATTTGGTAACAATCACAGTAATGATTAAAACCGCCAAGACACATCAGTAAATGCTAAAATTGGCAAGTAAAAATTTAATAAGTAACACAATATTCTTATAGTCTCAAATAACCTCACCTCAAATATTTTTTAATAACAAAGGGAATACGGTGACTTTAGAGTGAAGAAACCTGGCAGACACCACTGAAGTAATCAAACACACCATAATGAGACAGATTGCAATTGTGTTCCAACTGAGAAGACGCAGTGAGAAGTGCAAACAAAGCATCACTTTTGTGGTATTTGTACCCAACATGAAAAAACCTGTATCTAATCATGATTCAATATCATATAAACCAAAGTTGGGAAACTATTTACAAAATAACTGGTCTTTAAGTTTCAGATGTGTCAAAGTCATGAAATTAAGGAAAAACTGAGGAAGTGTTCCAAAGTGAAGAATATTCCAGAGACAGGACAGATAAAGTGCAACTTGTGCTTGAGGACTGGATCTTTTACTCTGAAGGACCTTACTGAGAAAACTAGTGAAGCTTGAATGAGATCTGTGGATGAAACAGTGGCACAGCCTCAATGTTAATTTTCTAGTTTGAAGGGCTCTATCTGGTCACGCAGGCAAATGCCCTTATTTTTGGAAACACACACTGAAGTGTTCAGGGTGATGGGGCATCATGTAGGCAATTTACTCTCAAATGACTTGGGGAAAGCCAAGTTCTGTATACTATTCTAGCAATTATTCTGTAACTTTGACATTATTTCAAATAAAAAAGCATGTTAAAACATATAGCAGATTAACTGAATAAATTGATATACTCAAATAATGGAATATTATGGAATTTGTTTAATGATGTTTTAGAAAACTAAGTAATTACATGAAAAAAATTTTAAATATATAGTTAATTAAACAAGAATATTACAACTCTACAATGAAGAGCTCATTATTTTATGTATGTGTGTATATATGTGTATATATATATATATATATACATTTTTTTTTCAAGTAAAAGACTGAAAGGATAAACAACAAAATGTTAAACCTGAGAAGAGTTTCAAAAACAAAATACTGGAAAAGGGCAACATGCAAGGAAAGTGTCTAAGAAGAGGAACTATAAAATGTGTCAAAGATTACAGAATAAAGAGAGAAAGATGTTGCTGAAGCTAAGGAAACAGAATTTTTAGAAGGAGGGAGTTGTTAAAAATGTCAAATACCACAAAAGGGAAGCTAAGGAAACTAACATTTTAGATAGGACCTATTATGTCAGGAACTTGAACTATATTAATCTCAATCTCTACCAAGCCAACTAATTGGTATTTCTCATTTAACATGTCCAAAATAGAGCTCTTCTTTCTCATCCCCTCAACCCACCCCTCCTGCAGAGTTAGCCTTCTCAGTAAATAGCAGGACTTCTCTGCCATGACTCTGCTACTCTTTCTTTCATGTATCACATTCAATCCATCTGCAATAATTTTTTTAAAATAAGCTCAGAAGGTAAAGAATTTTCATGTTATGTACAAAAGCTACTACTGAGATTTTGGGCAAAATAATTCTCTACCACTCTTTGAAGAATAGTTAGCCCCTGATCACTGTTGGGAAATAATTCTCCACGGGTCTCTTGTCAAGGTTCCAAATGTCTTATGAGCCAGGCATTAACAGTTCTTTGTTGCAGACTGATATTTAAAGTATGCTTATACAAGCAGCCTTGGAATAGAGAAATATTTCCCTTCAGAACAAAAGACATGTCTACCGATCATTAGAAAAGATTTGGGATCCCGAGGCTCAGTGTTCCTCTCCTGTAGGGCAACCCATTGTGGATATCATCTGGCCCTTTCAATGTTGCCCTTTGGGAACTTCGGCTCAGCACAGGGAACTAGCACAAATACTGATATCCTGGCTGTTGCTCTTCCTGTGAATAGCAAACTATTTTTCAACTCTTACCCAGAAGTCTTGTGTCATCCATCAGCATCCATGAAACTGCAGCAGGCTAACTTGTTAGCTTGCAAGCAGAGTAAAGTCAGACTCTTCATGGCTCTTGACACTCATTCATGATGGTAGTGCTGCAAAGCATTGCACCAACAGAAACACTCATATTTCTAAATGCTCAGCTGGGAGGTGCTGCTCTTTGAAAACTCCATTGCCTTATGTGATCTGACCCCTCATTACCTCAATTATCTCACCTTCTACAACTTTTCCTCTAGTTCACCTCATCCCGCAATTCTGACCTTTCTAGCCTTTGAAGCACCTCAATTTCATTCCCACTCCAGGGCTTTTGTACTGTTTCCTCTGCCTGCAGCACTCTTTCCACATCTTGACATGAGTCATTTCTTCCCTTCAGTGAAATCTCTTACTAATGGTTCCTCCTCACAGAGGCCTCCCTTGCTTCCCTCTTCTCCCCTTATCTTACTTTTTCTTTTCATGATGTATTACTGTCTGGTATTAGATTACTGCATTGATTATTGTCTGTGATCTTCACTAGAATGTGAGCTCAGTGAGGGGAGGAGGACCTTTGTCAAAATTACTGCCAAACTCCCAGTGCTTAAAACAGTTCTGAGTGTATTGGAAGCACTTTTAAAAAAAAAAGTTTGTTTAATAAATGAATTAATTAAATTTAATCCTATCATGGGAACTCAATGCTATGTTGTTTATAAGACATAAATAGCAATTTCCCCAAATGCAGTTACTAAAAGATGTTAAACAGTTTTACACAGGCATCTGCATTTCTGGGCAGTGGGGCATCTTTCACTTTCACTTTAAACAAGAAGTTCTTTTAATTCTCTTCCTCCACTGCTAGACCTTGAGCAAGAACTACACCCCAAAAAGAAAATGCAGAAGTTTGAAAACCCTCAGGGCTCTCAGGCTGGAGATGGAGGTGCAGCATCATGTAGCCATTTAGGGTAGCAAATGAAGGCTTAGAACTTGTGTTCAATAAGGGACAAGAGCATTCTGATCAGACCAGAACTCCTTCCCCAGCAGCTATACTGGTCCAGTCACCAGTGATTCCCCAATGAGAAGTAAAGAGAAACATTTCAGATCCTCTAGGAAACCTTTACAGTTTTTTTGTCCATAGTGATGTACAATCAACTTCATAAGTTTGTCATTATATAGTGTGAGTTCAAGTCATTGTCAACCAATCACTCACCACTATTTTGAAAACTCCATTTTAAAAGAGGTGAATCCATCTGATAGCTGGAGTGAGCAAAGAAGGTAAGTAACAAGGTTTCCAGAATGTGCTTTAAAGAAGTTTATTTCTGCATAAGGATACTACATCTTCTGCTCACACCAATCTCACAAATTAGGTATTATCTGCATTTTATTGCTGATAAAGAACAAACACACTTAGTAGGACATGGTTTGTTTGACCTTGAGTGGAGATCTTTAGGGGAAGTGTGGCAGAGGAGAATGTGAAGTTAAACTAACAGTGCAAATGAAAGAGATGTTGAAGTGACTGGTGATCTATATTAAGGGTAAGGGTGGGTAAAGAGGAAATTATGAAGGGACTGGTCAGCTGGAAAACAAGAATTGGTTGCAGAGTAGATCTTGATTTGTTCTTTGGTCTTTTCTGCCTTTGGACTATTTATTGTCTTGCACTCCTAAATTTCTCAAGTTCTGAGTTCTGATGCCTTCTCCCCCACTTCTAACAAAGCCAAAATAACTTTCTCAGTCAATTTTCAGGATTTTTATTTCTGAGGAGATGTAGCACTGCAATGAACATGTAAGATGTGCCATGAGCCAGGCTAGGCTGTAAAGCTGCAAGGACAAGCAATGATTCATGTCCTTAGATGTTTCTGGCTGGTGGGGAGGGCAGAGAGATGTGAAGGTAATTAGCTCACAGCATGGTAATTTTAGAATAAAGGCAAACAGAGGGTGCTCTGGAGCACAGAAGAGGAGCATTGTAAAAGAAGCTAGTGCGGGTGAAGAAAGGCTTCCTGGAAGATAATGATACCTGATACCAGTCTTGAGGGATGAGTAGATAGCAATGGTGTCGGCAGCATTTCAGATGTAGGGAGAGGAGAAGGAGCACAAAGCTGGGAGAGACAGGTTTCACAGTGTGAATGTGGGAGTAGCATGAGATGAAGACAGAGAGGCAAGCAGGGTCCAGGTGGGCCATGAAGACAAAAGGCATCACCAAAGGATGTAAAGCAGAGGTCACATGGCAAGGCTTCTTTTTAAGAAAGATCTCTCTGGTCATGGGTAGAGAAAAGTACTGTAGATATAGAAAGTTACACTTATTTTAATATAATTTGTAGCTGAATATCTTCAAGTGATTATTTTTCAAGTGTCATGATTACTATCCAGAATTAGTTCTTGATATTTATTTGGGTATTATCTTGTTTATCATCTGCCCAAATCGAGGTTTCTTATACCAGGAGTATTCAGCAAACAAGGAAGAGACAACAAATAGAAGAGCCTTCAGAATAATGAAGGGAAAAGGGTGTTGGAGATGAACCTCTGCAGAGTCACAGTTCACAGAACAAACATAAATGGACTCTTGGACAAACAATGAGTGCTCCAATTGCACTGAAACTGAACAATGGCTCACATTGCAAAGAAGCACAAGTGTTTTCTGTCTGTAAACTTCAGTCAGTAAAGGAAAAAAAGCTAGAAAAAATAATACCCTGAGTTTTTATAGTAAAGGTGGAGAATATTTGTCTTCCATAGATAGTTGAAATATTAAAAATATATATATTTTCTTAATATAGAAAATTGTAGGAGAAAACAGTTTAGTAAACTATGTGAATGCAAACTTCTCTTTTCCATTCTACTACGAAGTTCTTTGGTTAACTAAGGACAGAGATTTAAGTTCCATTTTCTAAGTGTTTAAAATCCTATTACTATTGGCATTGCTTTCATTTGTTCGTTTTGAGACAAGGTCTCACCCTGTAACCCAGACTGGAGTGCAGTGGCGCAATCACAGCTCACTGCAGCCTCGACCTCCTTGACTCAAGTAATCCTTCCACCTTAGCCTCCTGAGTAGCTGGGACTACAGGTGCATGCCACCATGCCCAGCTAATATTTTTAAAAGTTTGTTGTAGAGATGTTTATGTTTCCCAGGCTGGTCTCCAACTCCTGGGCTCAAGCAATTCTCTTACGTTGGCCTCCCAAAATGTTGGGATTGCAGGCATGAACCACCACGTCCGGCTGCATTGTAATTTTTATGATCTACCCAGGACCAGACTAACTGAGTCATAGGCTTCAAATCTTACGTTCCTTTCCAAGTTTTATATTCGAAGCTAGAATTTTTATGTGAACAAATACACTCTTATTAACTTTTATTGAACTTGATTGATTTTAGACAGTGAGAGAGCTTGTGGTCACATTGAAGCTCACTTACAGAAGGTGCTGTGGGCACAAGGTCATCTTCCGTTCTTCCTGTCTGCATTGCTGTGTGAACCCGGACAGATTCATAAATGGAGGGTTCTTCCACTTTTCTTGGGTAGGGATGTTTTAGAACCATCAGAGTGCCTGAATAAAGACGAAAAATATATAATCGAACAGTGTTCCCAGAAGGAAGGTCCAAATGCTAACTGGATAACTGTGACTGGATTGAAAAGTCTTTTGTTTTTTTCATGTATTCCCTCACTCATTATCTCAACAGTTATCAAATACCAATTAGGTATAAGGCACTTAAGCTGGACACTGAGATATAAAGCATGATGGAGATGCTCCTTGGCCTCCTGGTGCTCAGAACTGGTAACAGATATGGTCTTTTAAATGAACAGGGTGATGAGACCAATGGTAGCCGTGTGAGCAAACATGATAATTGTCTCCAGACTGCCTGAAGAACCTTTCCATGAAAGGATTCAGGACATCTTTCGTAAAGGAGGTGACATTTGATTTAGATCTTAAGTAGTAACTGGAAGTTTTCCAGGAAGGCTTTATGAAAGCCATGAGAACAAGACTAAACAAATGCACTGGGGTAGAGGAAGATCCATTCCATTGCCCTTATTTCCTATCAGTTTCAGAATAAACGCGTAACAAATTAGTGGATTTCAAAAAAGTGAGCATTCTCCCTACTCTCTGATACTACCCAATTAATGAAAGTAACCAAGCAAAGTCTTTGCATTACTAAGTGAACATGACCTGAACAAGCTGGTGCTCACAAGTGATTGCCTCCTTTCCCTTCCATCTGGAGGGGGGAGCCTCCAGGCAGAAAAAAGCGCTCAGCCCAGGGGGCCCAGGCATGGGGGGCTGGGGAACTTTGTTCAAAGGGCTCAGAGCAGTTCTGAGTCTATGCTTCTGACATTTCCTTCTTGAAATCCTTCCCTCAATCAATCAGTCAATCAGAAACTAAAAACTAACTACAAAAAGAGGCAACTTAAGGGGATTTTTTTTCTTCTTGCTATGGTTTCCTGCTTTTAATTTTACTAGGGTCTTTTCTATAGCAAGCCTAAGATTGTAGCAGGCATGGAAGAGATGTAAAGAATTCAGCAATTCATTCAACGAATATTTACAGAGCTTCGCATTGTGCCAGGCACTTGTCTAGGTACTGGGAATACAACAGCACACAAGGAGTTTAAATGCTCTTATGGAGCTTATGTTCTAGGTAGAGGAGACAGAAAAATATTTTAAAAATATTTTGTGTGTGAGAAGTGTTATGGAAAAAATGAATGGGGCATCATGGTAAAGGGAGAGAGAATAAAAAAGGTGGGATTGGGAAAGGGTGATATTTTACAAGGGTCATCAGGAAGGGTGTCTTTGAAAAGATTTGAAAGATTCTGGAAAGTATAGAACCTGAATTAGAGTAAGAGAGAGAAAATGAAAAAGAAAAATATCTCCTCTGTGGTTAAAAAACACCCTAATGTTAACAATAAATCTACACAAAACAGGCCGGGCGCGGTGGCTCACACCTGTAATCCCAGCGCTTTAGAAGGCCGAGGTGGGTGGATCATGAGGTCAGGAGATCGAGAGCATCCTGGTCAACATAGTGAAACCCCAGCTGTACTAAAATACAAAATAAAAATAAAAATAAATTAGCCAAGCGTGGTGGCAGGCACCTGTAGTCTCAGCTACTCGGGAGGCTGAGGCAGGGAAATTGCTTGAACCCGGGAGGCGGGGGTTGCAGTGAGCCAAGATCGCACCACTGCACTCCAGCCTGGGTGACAGAGCGAGACTCTGTCTCAAAAAAAAAAAAAAAAAAAAAAAAATCTACACAAAGCAAAACCCGTCTACGATACTTGAATACATACAATGTCTGACTGCAAAAACAGAACTGTGGCTTTTGATACTTGGGCCCAGATAAGGTGCTGCTGTAAAATGAAAAGCTGTTGAGAAAAGCCAGAAGAGGGTGTCTGATCTCAACCTCAGAGAAGAATGAAAGCCTCTGGCCCTTCCTCTTTCTGCCTCTCATTGGCATTGCAGCATTGGGATCACAATGAAAAACGGATTTTGCCATTATCAGAATGGTCCCATTCTTGCACATTGTCTGTGCTCTCTTTTGTCAATGTGATCTTCCCATAAGAACAGATCCAGTCATATGAGGAGAAGGGGCCTGCTACAGTTTTACAGTCAGAATGAAAGCAGCAGTACCTATATCAAGAGTAGCTGCTGTGCAGGCTCAGGGGCTCTGTGAACACAGTGCTCACATTGCAGATGCATGGTAAATTCAGCGCTGGCTCCCACCCCTAGGAAACACTCCCAGTGATGTGCCTCATAGTCACTCTGGACCCTTGGAAAGAGCACTGGATGCACAGGCAGAGGAACAGGGTTCAATTGTCACTACTGCCATTCAGTACTTATTGGCCTTGGACAACCGTTACAAGCTTCGGCTCCTTTCCTGACTAGTGAGAATAATTATGCTTCCTTCAGAAGGCACCAAATAAATGTTTGTGGGAAAACAACAACATATTAGATATTACTATTCTTTGACAGAATATTTTTAAATCCTTAAATAAAATTTGAATGATTGCATCTTTGGGGACATGGATTTTGAAATCTTAAAAAAGACCTAGATGCAACATTCTGCTAGGAATAAAAATGGTGGTAGTCTAGTAATCACTACTTGCGATTAACTATAGTTAAATCGGTGCCTCTTAAACACTTTCACCTTATGGAAGAGGAGAGGGGAACTGAAGCCTAGGGATCAAAGCAGCTCCCAGATTAGATACATTTTGAACTCTTATGCTTTATCTTCAAAGTTGATGCTTAATTTTCACTCTACTTCATATATTTAATACTTAATATGAAAACAATGCTTTAAATGACACTCCAGAAAGATGTACTTAGTTGATACGACCAGGCACACGCTTCACATAATAATACCTGTGTTAATTTTTTTTTTTTTTTGAGGCGGAGTCTTGCTCTGTCACCCAGGCTGGAGTGCAATGTTATGATCTCAGCTCACTGCAACGTCTCCCTCCCAGGTTCAAGCGATTCTCCTGCCTCTGCCTCCCGAGTAGCTGGGATTACAGGCATCCACCACCACACCGGGCCAATTTTCATATTTTTGGTAGGGACGGGGTTTCGTCATGTTGGCCAGACTGGTCTCGAACTCCTGACATCAGGTGATCCACCTGCCTCGGCCTCCCAAAGTGTTGGTATTACAGGCGTGAGCCACTGTGCCTGGCCTAATTTTTTATTGCTATTGTAGCAAATTGCCACAAATATAACAGCTTAAAACAACTCAGATTTATCATCTTACAGTTCTGGAAGTCAGAAGTTTGAAATGGGTCTCACTAGTCTAAAACTGGCAAGGCTGCTTTCCTAGTGGAGGCTCTAGGGAGGATTCATTCCTTTGCATTTTCCAGCTTTGAGAGGTGCCCTCATGTCTTGACTTGTGGCCATTTTCCTGTGTCTTCAAAGCCAGTAACGGCCAGTCAGATCCTTCTCCTGCTGCCATCTTTCTGGTTCTCCCCCTTCTGGCTCCCTACTACTTATGAGGACTCTGTCAATTACAGTGGTCTTACTTAGACAATCTAGGATAATCTCCCCACCCCAAAGTTATCTGATCAGCTGCCTTAATTCCATCTGCAAACTGAATTCCCTCTTGCCATGTAACAATATATTCACAGGTCCAGGGAGACATGTAGACGTCTTGTGGGGGCATTATCCTGCTACCACAGTATCAGTCCCTGGAGGAGAAATAGCCACCGGGGCCAGTTGTGCTGCAGGGTAAGGATCTCTGCGCTGGGCTGCTGCCTGAGCCTGCAGTGCTGTCACCTCTTGGTATTAGACAGCCACCGCCTTTCCAATGTGTGCATCTCCAACCTCTGTGAGCCTCTTCAGCGCACATATCGGTTAAATTTATCTTTGTATGCCTACCACCTGATAGGGTTTCTGACATAATGAAGGCAGATGAGTGAATGAATTAATGAATGAATGCTACAGTAATGCAGGCTTGAACCAAGAAAGAGCCTGGGATGAACCAGCCTTCCAGGTCCACAATTCTCCAGGCCTGAGGCAAGAAAGGACAACAACCGCAGGCATAGTTTTTCAAATCTCTATTGGAGGAACCCAAATTCTATTTTGAAAACCTCCTCTAAAGTTTAATTCAACAAAAGTAAAACAAAGGAAAATGGTATTGAGTCAACCAAGAGAGTAAAACTGTAGATTGATTTTAACTAGTAACCCCACAAATGAGGCTAAACTAAATTGAGATGAAGAAGATGACAAAGTACTTATAAAACGGCAACTTATACTGATAAAAATCTGGTGTCCTAAAGGACAGTTTTCCTTAGCTGACTATTCTTGCCCAAGGAAGAGCCAATACACAGACTTCTTGGCATGGCTGTGAGGCTTAATGATTTCCCCTTCTGCAGAGATTGTACCTCCCAGTATACAGAGATAGGTTCCCTACAACCATGTAATACCTCCAGACCTGGCCTGGTCTTCGAACACCTGACCTGGTCACACTAATTGGATTCACTTCTTGGGGATCCACTTAATTGCTTCTTTAGAGAGAAGGTCCACCAGCTTCAATTTCTGAACTACATGAAGTAGAATATTGTTTCCTGCCTTTGACATGAAACCTGGTTTCAGAAAGGCTGAGTGGAGGTACACTTCTGAGACGATCAGAGCTGAATTAAGACAGACACATCAATTGACTGAAAGCCTCAGAGTTGCCATGATTACTAAGCAGATTCCTTCTTGTCTCTTGATTGTTCAACTTGCCCTTAAATTCTGGGAGGGTATATTGTTAATATCCTTTTAAAAAATTCTGCTCCTGGGCCGGGCACGGTGGCCCATGCCTGTAATCCCAGCACTTTGGGAGGCTGAGGCAGGCGGATCACGAGGTCAGGAGATGGAGACCATCCTGGCTAACACGGTGAAATCCCGTCTTTACTTAAAAAAAAACAAAAAATTAGCCAGGCGTGGTGGTACGCATCTGTAGTCCCAGCTACTTGGGAGGCTGAGGCAGGAGAATCCGTTGAACCCGGGAGGCGGAGGTTGCACTGAGCCGAGATTGTGCCACTGCACTCCAGCCTGGGCAACAGAGTGAGACCCCATCACAAAAAAAAAAAAAAAAAAATTCTGCTCCTGTTCTCCTGTTCTTTTACCCTACTCACTTAAAAACAAAATCAAAAACAAGATTAAAAAAACCCCAGCTAGGCAGAGTTGGTTTCTGTCATTTACAATCAAAAGAAACTTATCAGCCTGGCGCGGTGGCTCATGCCTGTAATCCCAGCACTTTTGGAGGCCGAGGGGGCGGATCATGAGGTCAGGAGATCAAGACCATCCTGGCCAACATGATGAAACCCCGTCTCTACTACAAATACAAAAATTAGCTGGGCATGGTGGCGCATGCCTGTAATCCCAGCTACTCGGGAGGCTGAGGCAGGAGAATCGCTTGAACCAGGGAGTCAGAGGTTGCAGTGAGCCGAGATGGCGCCACTGTATTCCAGCCTGGCAACAGAGTGAGACTCTGTCTCAAAACAAACAAACAAACAAACATACAAACAAACAAATAAACTTATCTACTGTGGCTACCACAGACTCTTCATACTTTGCATCCAAGGTCCAAGACAGTGCCTCAGCTCGGGAAGAAAGGGACTCTGGGTTACTGAGATTCAGACCAAATGAACTCCAGGACTTAGCTGGGAGATTTAGAAAAAGGCAACAGGAGGCAGGGGTAGCAGAGCAAGAAGAGGGAGGAAGACCAGTAACCACAGGCCTTGGAAACTTGATGGTAAGTTTCACTTCAGTTTCTGAACTACGTAAAGGTGACTATTATTTCCTCCCTTTGACATGAAACCTGGTTTCAGCCATGCTTAGTGGAGGTACGTTTTTGAGGTGATCAGAGCTGGACCGAGGCAGGCATTTCCATTTACTTTGACTGAGTGGTAACTTACAGTTATGTGTAACAGTTATATATATAACTGTATGCAATAATATGAAATTGCATTGAAGGACCCTTTATCTTGTATTACAGCAGGAACTCAGAAAGAGAGTAAGAACAGTCTCAATTCTTAGGCATTGGTTTGGTATCTGAAATAGAGTGTAGCACAGGGTACACAAAACTCGTAAAGAAAAACTTTTGTTTAGAGTATTTATTTTATGCAGTGAGGTCAGTGCTTACTCACCAGGTACCCCAGTGATCCTGTAAGGTGTTTGAAGGCAAGAATAATATCTGATTTATCTTTCTATGTTATCAGTGGCTCACAGTGCCATTTCACTCAAAACATTTTGTTGAATTAAATTACAATCAGATCATGTCCATCCGTGTTTCATTACTGCCCTCAGGTTCAGAAAATAAGCTCTGCAACTGGCATAATGAGTTCCTCTCTCCCCTCCGTCCAATGAGAAGTAGATTTCTTGGGATTGGTGGGAGAGAATAGGGTTATTCAAGATCTTTTTCCTTCCTTCTTTGCCGCCTGCTCTGCAAATGGACTTTAAGCCCTGTTCATTTACATGTGAAGGGGTTTTACTATTCAATTTCCAGTCTCATAGGGTGAAGTGCACTGAACTAGGAGAGACATACCAGTTAGTCAGTGCAGGAGAAAATTCTGTTCAAATATCCAAGTCAAGTCACTCTTTTTGGAGTGCTCACTTGATTCTACCACTTTTTGATTCCACTATGGAATTAGATTAAAGTTTGAAGAGGACATCACAAACCTTTGATAAATGCAAATTCAATTGTCCCTAAACTAACCCTTTATTATTTATAGAGAATAGAACGTACAGCTTTTGCATAGAATCTGATGGAATTAATAACCATAAAAGGGTTTTATTAAATATAAATAATTATTGAATACTTATACTATGCTAAGAATTATTCCAAACGTCCTATGTGCCTAATTTCATTCAATCTTCACAATAAGTCATTAAAGTATGAGCTACTACCATCTAATCAGTTTCATAAGATGATGAAACTGAAGCTCAGAGAGATTATATAGCTTACCTGAGGAGACACACAGAGCCGGCAAATGGCAGAGGCTGGAGTTGAAACTTAGAATTCGTGTGCTTACTCATTATACCATAATTATTCTCAGCCTCGATCTAGTCACCATGGAAACTTCTAGGGCATGTGAAATATTGTGCTGTATTGTGGGCAAGAGTTGACATGTATAAATCGAAGTTGGAAGAAATTGATTCTTTAGGAGGCAGCTTGAGAAAGGAGATGTGAGTTTTTGCTTTCCCATTTCTAACCAGGCCTCAGTTTCTTCATGTACAAAGGAAAAATGCAATAGTCCCTGAGCTCCCTTTCAAATCTAACATCCTGTAAATCTAATTAAGCATACAGGCCCAAATAAGGGGAAAAAAACATCGAGAAGTTTCATTACCAAATGCTTGTACTGCTTCCTGTAAATGTACAATATTCATTTGAAATACTTTGTTGCTGCTGTCATTTGATCTTACCTCTCATTTTCCCTTTCTCTCAGTTTCTCTCTCAAGCTTTAAATTTTATTTTACTTCGTTATACTTAGACAGGCTGTTTGATATCCTTGCTGAAGACACATGACTAAGATGAGCCTGCATATTTGGGGGGATGTTTTCTTATTAGCCTTTTTATGTTTTAAAGTTTCCGCTGGTATAATTTCTGAAATAGCAATTCATGTAAATAAAATGGGAATAACAATAAATACAAAGGCAGAAGTTAAAGTTGATTCACACTCTTTAGAACAATAGGTTTACTTCATGTACCAAACACATTATTATAGACTTTAAAGAAGAGATAAAGAAAAGACTGAGGGATAGGACTAAGACATGTGTTATAGCCCTGCCATATCCTACAATCATTCTACTACATTATTGTGGCAGGAATTCTTCCAAATTTATTAAAGGCCACGCCGTGCCATGGCAGCGATGTATTGCAGTGTCGCTGTGGGACCAGTTTCAAGAGATAACAAGATGCATGGAAAGCATCTACGCTTCAGGACCAGGTTAGCCCAGATTCCAATCTCAGCTCTGAATTCTTCCAAATCCATTTAAGGCTACACTGTACCATGGCAACAATGTACTGTTATTGTGGGACCAGTTTCAAAAGATAGCAACGTGCATGGAAAGTATCTATGCTTTAGAACCAGATTAGCCCAGATTCCAATCTCAGCCCTGATGTTTACCAGCAGTGAAAACTTGGGCAAGGGACTTAAAACCTCTGAGTTTTCATTTCCTCATCTGAAAATAGGACTGTTGTATGCATCATTGTGGGTGGTTGAGATGAAATAAGTTGATGTAGGTGAATGCCTGGAACCCAGCAAGCACTCTAAAAATGTTGGCTTAATTCCATTCCTCAGCTGCTTTTTCCTTTTTCGAACAAAACTCATCTATAAACTGAGAACATTTTGTATTTTTGGCAAACATAAACTAAGGAAGTTTGGCAAAATTCTAAGTTGTCACTAGTTGTTTTCTGAAGAACCACCCAATTCTCAAATTAAAATTAATTTTAACCACATTATTTAAAAATACCACCTGGGTGGTGTCACAAAATAAAATAATAATAGCGGTAGCTGTCGTCAAAAGACTGGGAATCCCCATATCAAAACAAAAAGAGAAATGGAGATCTGACATTTACAAAAAAACCAGATGAGATCTTTAAAATTGGGAACCAATTATTATAAAGGGTAAGCACAAACATAGAACTTGACTTGTATTATATTTTTTCATGCCAGTTAGGTGATTACAGTCACAATACAATGTAATAAATTATACATGGCAATTTCATGTTAAGAATTATTGAAACATAAACAAAAGGTAATGGTAAAAGTAATTTTTTTGTTCTAATCATATTTAGACATTTAAGCATAAAGATAAATGCCATCTACATTTTCAAGACTATATATGTGAAACTTAGCTAATTACAAGAGGCTACGACAAAATTAATAATGGACCAAACATATTTATACTGATAAAAAAGTTTCTCAAATTTTCAAGTCTATTTGAGTTTAGTTTAGAGTTCATGCACAGACATGAATATGTTTTATTCGATATCCTACTATTGAGACAGAAAAACTCCAACCGGCCTGCCCACTGAGGTGAAGCCTTAGGAAGTTCGTGTCCTTTGCAGTGGGGAGGAGCCTGGCCCCTCCTTTTCCTGTGAGGAACATAGAATTCAAACTGCTGGGCAGGAAGCGCTCTAGCTTCCCTGTTTCCCTCTTTTCTTTCTTTTCATCCAATAAAACTCTGCTTCACTCACCCTTCAAACCGTCTGCGAGCCTAAATTTTTGTGGCCGTGGAGTGGAGAGGGACCCAATCTTTAGCTGAACTAAGGAAAAGTCCTGCAACACTATCACAAATGAAAGGCAAATTCTGAATTTAATCATCACTGAGCACATATGCAACACAAAACATCATTTCAAATTATGTTTTTATAAACTTTGAAAGTTAAAATTGTCACAAGTTTGCTAGTTTTGATGTTGCCATGCAAAAAACTGCAATGCAGGCATTGGAAATGGGGCATCCAACATGACATATTGTGGAAATGATTAGTACTTATTTTTTCAGGTCCTGGGACATAGCAGGAAGCAAAGCTGACAAAAGTCCCTTTCTTCATGGAGTTTACACACTAGTGTGTAAAAAAAAGGTATTTTTTTTTTTTAAAGTGAATTATATATGTCAGAAGGTAAAAGGGCCATTGAGAAAAATAAAGCAAGAGAGTACATTGTATATCTCTATCATGTACTCGGGAAAGTATTAGGTTTTGAGAATTGGAAGTATCTTAAGAGTGTTTATAGGTATTGATAAAAGGAAATCAGAGTGAACAGAAACTTTAATGGAGATTAGAGAGGTGAAATAGAGATTATGGCAAGGGAAAGGGAAATTATCATAACATACTCTTAAAGTTGGCAAGAGGCTTAGATGTTGCTTAGGAAATCCTTGCTTTTCAGATTAGCAAACAGAAATCCTAAAAGTGTAAAGAGTAGGGAATAGGAAAAAAAAGATATCTTAAAATAGCCTTAATCCCCTTAGGTCGACACTTTTATCTATTTTGAGGGCAAAAATGTTCTTATGACCCAAAATCAAATATTCTGGGTTTCACTCTACTGAAGGCATTATAAATAACTGCAAGGCAAAAGTGTAAAGTTTTGGTTATTTGGATATCATTTCTGTTGCCCTCAAAGGTAATGCCACTTGTGCCAGTAGATAAATGTATTATAAGAAAGTCACTCTTTAATAAACTTATGCTCTAGACCCTGCAGGGTGAGGCTGGGCCTGGGTGGGGTCTAGCTGACAGCAGTGGCCTGAAATATCCAATTCTAGTCCTTGTCATTCTTGTAATCTGAAGTTGAGAGCCCTGGGAGGGGCTTGTCCATTGTGTGGACAAATGCTTTTCCTGGTGATGTTAATCAAACATAAACTGTAAGAAATATCTGTACTTTATCTGCTGGTGAACATGAAATCGTTAGCCTGAAGATCTTCTGATCACTGGGAGCCAATACTAGGAGCCCATGCTTAAATGAACAAGAAGAAAAGGCCTATTTTTAGAAGGTGGTGTGTCAGTTTCCATTCACCATTCTTCATAGTCTGAAGTGCTGACTCCATAACCTTGAGGACTTTCTGGGCTTACAAGTCATCATGACTTGAGCATGTTATCTTGTTTCCCAAAGCCTATTACTCCCAGAGGGGCAAGATTTGAACCCTCATCTGTCAT
Source organism: Pongo abelii (assembly GCF_028885655.2). Taxonomy (NCBI): domain Eukaryota; kingdom Metazoa; phylum Chordata; class Mammalia; order Primates; family Hominidae; genus Pongo; species Pongo abelii. Next base: position 121,354,252 of record NC_071988.2, on the reverse strand, counting down.
GGGTTTTGCCTGTTGTTCCTAGCCCTGATGGCTTTCCCTTCATCTGGCTGGGATAGATAAGAGGAATAAAGCTAGTGGACTCTAACTCAAGGGCTGGAAGCCAGCAAGTCAAGTGCATATCCATCAGCATGAGGGCCCGGAAGCAGGAATTCAAACAGCAGCAAATTCTTCATTGGGTAATGAATAGAACAGAGGAGAGGCAGTGGAGAGGATAAAAATATTAGGTTCTTGAGTTATATTGTAATAAATAAAATGGTAATTGTAGTCAAGATAATAATACAGCAAGTTTGAGTTTTAGAGAAACTACTGTAGAAGTCTGGATTACAAATCCTTACAATCCCTAATTCATTAATCGTAAGGCTTCTTTACTCAGAACAGTGTATTTACAAGGAAGCTTATCATTGTCCCAAATGCAGTATCAAAACATCTTTATTTTGGAGCATCCTTAGGTGATCCTCTTGCCTGATGATTGGATCAGTGCCAGAAAAGTTCAACCAGAAAGCACTGCCTTCACTTTGATCTTAAATGTTTTGAAATCTGCCAGTAGGCAGAATATGTATCTTTTCCCTAACTTGGAGAAGGCCCAGGAAGGAGCACAGGGAATTATCAAAGAAGTTGAAAATAGAGTCTAGGAGAAGAGTTTAAAAGAAGGGAGCTGTCTTTGGTTGGAGGAAAAAGAGAAAGTAGAAAAATGACAACTCTAGTGGCTTTGAAAACTACAAAGAATTCTTACTCATAGTTATCCATTTATTCATTTATTTATTCACCCAAAATGCCCTGCAGTGGGCCAGGACCTGGTGGATATGAAAGACAAAATTAGAGGTACACAAAACAAAACCCTGGCTTTAAAAATCTCCTCTCCATGGCCAGTGACCAATAACTGAACAAAATCAAGTGTGGAACTGGATGCAAGCAGGAAAGAAGACTGAAGTGAAGGGATTTGAGAAACTGAAATGCTTGCCAAGGCCAAGGTGGCAGTGGAAATAAAAACACCTCCACTGGCCATTTGTTCATGAGAACAACTGCTTGTTAAATGGTGAAGTAATTTTCAGGGTTGATTGGGAGAATTGATACCAGGAGAAAGAAGGAAAGAAAGGTTATAGCTTCATTTTGTAGTTTGGATTATTCTATCTTGGGCTTGGTGTGGTCAGTATAAAGCAGAGCAACTATTTTCTAGTTTCCGCTGTGCACTTCATGTATACTAGACACTTTATGAGTCACATCAGGGACTATCCACGCCACATAAATAGCAGAAAAGACAGAAGCCAATGATGCCATCTCTTCCCACCACACTGAAGTTAACAGAAAGCCCACTGGCAAGTTTGCCAAGAAAACACGTATGTACAAACTCATGGTAACTGGTTGTGTTATTAAGTCTTGGGTTCCTCTTGTGCCACAGGTTCTTGGAATTTCCTGGTCTTTGATTAACTAAGATTTATCATTATTTAGGACAAAAGTGTTGTGATTCTATATCACAAATACAGGGATGATATTTTACTTCATTAAAATAATGTAAATAAACAAGATGTTCAATCTTAGATAATTCAAGTGCCAAGATAGACTGTTCTTTGTGTTTTTTTTTCTTTACACATGAATTTTTTTCTGGTTTAATTCTCTAACCATTCAAACAGGAAAATTCAAACTTTTCCAGCCATAGTTAAGTCTAGCTTAAAATCTTATTTAAAAAACCATGACAATAGAAACAGAATTTTATAACTTAGGAGAGTACTTCCTAGTTAATATTTTCAATATTCAGTGATTTCTGTGAATATTTAAGTGGGAATTTTAGTTTTTTTTTTTTGGCTATATCATTTAGTTTTTATTATTATTATTATTATTATACTTTAGGTTTTATGGTACATGTGCCATTTATGCAGCCAAAAAACACATGGAATTTTAGTTTTTAAAATGCTCAAAATTTACTTCTGTGGGTCTCACTCATATGCAAACTGCCTGTATCTGAAATTATGAGTAATCAAAAAGTCATTTTTACCTTTGTTCTTTTTGTGTGTATTGTATATGTTATTTCAAAATGGTGAGCCCATTTTAAAGAAATTGTGTGCTTTTAATCAATCCATTAAGTAACACATTCTGAGAAAATATCTACTTTATACAAAGTACATTGTTTTCTCCTCAAGATAATGCTGAAATATAAATGACAACTATGACATTCTTTAATTGAAATCTGCCTTGTCTCTCCTCCATCCTGAAACAATATTTCATAAGTCAAGTGTCTGCTCATAGCTTACCTGTCTCGCTTCCAATCAAAGGCTGATTTGCAAAATGCTTGACAAAATCCTTCAAAGATGAGAATTCATTAAAGCCAAATTTAAATGAATATCCAGTATATTCAACATGAAAGTGTTTAACAGAATCTTTGGCCCTAAAAGGGAAAAAGAAGTATTTAATATTATTTAACAAATAAATATCTTCTTGAAGGGAAATATGATCTTAGATGTTAGCATCACTATTAACCCTTTCTAAGAGCTGAGAATTAGGCAATCATTGAAACCACTGACAATTTTAAAGAGCATCACTAGTTTCTTTTGGCAGAGTGTGCTCTTTTCAACTTTTATTAATTAATTAATTTATTTATTTATTTATTATTTTGAGACAGAGTCTTGCTCTGTCGCCCAGGCTGGAATGCAGTGGCACGATCTCGGCTCACTGCAACCTCCGCCTCCTGGATTCAAGTGATTCTCTGGCTTCAGCCTCCTGAGTAGCTGGGATTATAGGTGTCTGCCACGATGCCTGGCTAATTTTTGTATATTTGGTAAAGACTAGGTTTTGCCATGTTGGCCAGGCTTGTCTTGAACTCCTGACCTCAGGTGATCCTCCCGCCTCGGCTTCCCAAAGTGCTGAGATTACAGGCGTTAACCACCACGCCCAGCCTCAACTTTTCACTCTAATGGAAGACAAGAGACTGTTCTCCCTATCTACTCCTAGACTTACCAAAAGAATCCTTGAACGTTACGCTGCTAAGGGACATGAGTTTAAGAAGGGCAGAGAATAGGAATGATAGAAATGACATATGACACCCTCACCACACTCTCTCCTCTGCCTTGGGCTTTTCTCCCTTGCTTGTTTGGGAGTCAGTCAGAATTCAGCTCTGTCGCTTGATTAGCTGTGTGAGCCCAGCCCTTTTCCTCCCGTGCACGTTCCACTGCCTACTGAATAAAATATCAAATTTCCTACATTGTCATTTTCCACTTCATTTTTGAAATGAGGCAGAGTATTAAACAATATATACATATATATCTGCCTCTCCACTTTATTTGACCCCATTCTATTTTTCTAGCCCCACTTCCTGCTATTCCTCTCAGTGCAGCCCATGCTACCATGTTAGCATGCATCAGAATCATCTGACAGGCTCGTGAGAACTCAGCTTGCGGCCACCTCCACCTCCACCCCTGCAGATTCAGATTCGGTCTATCCAAGGTGGGGCCTGAGACTGTGCATTCCTAGCATGTTCTTAGGTGACACACCTGGTCTGGGGACCACACCTTTAGAACAGCTGCCCTAGTCCAACTGGACCTACTGCTCTTCAAGGAGTTTCCACTTCTGTCCCTTAGTTCATACTGTTCCTTTTTCCTGAAACGGTCTTTCTCTTTGTCTCTGCTGGTAGAAATCCCAGCCACTCATTAAGTTGCAGTTCAAGTATCACCTCCTTTGTCAAGTATTACATGATAATTCCAGCTTAAGTTAATTGCTTTTTCCCTTCTGAACCACCTAAACACTTATCTTGCTTTCTTTTATGTTATTTATCAGCCTCTACTTTGTAGTATGTTACTTGTATGTGGTCTTTTTGGCTCTGTGAGGCTGTAATTCCCCCAAATAAGGTATTTCAATCTTCTACAGCAGGGGTCCCCTATCCTGGGGCTGCAGACTGGGTACCTGTTAGGAACCAGGCTGCACAGCAGGAGGTGAGCAGTGGGTGAGCAAGCATTACTGCCTGAGTTCTGCCTCCTGTCAGATCAGTGACGGCATTAGAGTCTCAGGAGCCTGAACCCTGTTGGGAACTGCACATGTGAAGGATCTAGGTTGCACACTCCTCACGAGAATCTAATGCCTGATGATCTGAGGTGGAACAGTTTCATCCTGAACCCCCATTTTCCACAAAACCAGCCCCTGGTGCCAAAAAGTTTGGGGACCACTGTTCTACAGCACTTACCAAAGTGGCTGGTGCAGAATAAATGCTTTCAAATATTCATCATTAAAAGAATGAACAAATAAGTGAATATTTGTTCATAAAACAAAAATAGTCATTCTCCTGAATTAGTCTGTGGTTTTTGTCACCTCTGCTGGTCATTTTTTTAATAAGCATTCTCTAGTGCTTGCAATGAAAATCAATAATTTATTCTTTATTTTTTATGTATATGAAATATATATGTCATTGATTTATAAAAAGCTTATGATCTAATTGCTCAGATGAAACATACATAGGTGAAAAGTTAATTAACTTTTCATTTTTGGAAGATTCATGCCAGGGGTCCCCATCCATCCCCCCTGCCAGCCACGTAGCAAGAAAATGAGTGATGGGTGAGCTAGCGAAGCTCATTTTTATTTATAGTTGCTCCCCATTGTTTGCATTCTCAATGAGCTCCACCTCCTATCAGATCAGTAGAGGCAATAGATTCTCATAGGAGCGCAAATCCTATTGTGAACTGCACATGCAAGGGATCTAGGCTGTGTGCCTCTGATGTTAATCTAATGCCTGACGAACTGTCACTGTCTCCCGTCACCCCCAGATGGGACCATCTAGTTGCAGGAAAACAAGTTCAGGGCTCCCACTGATTCTGAATGATCGTGAGTTGTATAATTATTTCATTATACATTACAGTGTAATAATAACAAAAATAAAACACACAATAAATGTAATGCACTTGAATCATCCCAAAACCATCTGCCGCTGCTCCAGTCTGTGGCAAAATTGTCCCTGGTGCCAAAAAGGTTGAGGACCTCTGATGTGTGCAATAAATCATCTACAACTTAACCATTAGATGAACTTTTAACATTTGCTGTTGAGCAGAGAATGCACAATTCTTGTTGCCACTCAAACAGAATTCCATCTTGGATTAATAATTTTTTCATCTATGTTATTCAGAAAATTTATAAATAAAATATAACAGGGTGACATGAGAAATGTTAATGAATATGCTTTTTTTTCCTCTGTGACCCCTGCTTACCCCATCACCCTCTACCTGTTTCGCACACCCACTTCAAGTAGGCCTGTAGATTTTCACTGTTCCAGGAATGGGAGCTGTGGCAGGCAGCATTCTAAGATGATCCCAAATCCCAGCCCCTGGAGTATACACACTTTATCCCAATTATTCAATCAAAAACTAGTCTACATGCTACTGGGAAGGGATTTTGCAGGTCGTAAAGTCCCAAGTCAGTTGATGTTAAGATATGGACATTATCTGAGTGGGCCTGAGCTAATCACGTGAGCCCTGTAAAACAGAGAGTTTTCTCTGGCTGCTCACAGAAGAAAAAGTCAGGGAGATGTGTTCTGGCTGGCATGCAAGAAAGCAAACACCCATGTGGTAAACAGCCATGGGTGCCATGTGGCAAAGAACTGTGGGTGGCCTCTAGGAGTTGAGAATGGCCCCTGGCTGACAGCTAAAAGGAAAAGGAGGACCTCAGTTCTACAGCAGCAAGGGAATGGATGAAAAAGAATGAAGAGGAAAGGAGAAAATGAAGGAGGAAGACACTAAATGCCAGATCAGAGCCACAAGCTTCTCCAACACCTTTATTTCAGCCTGGTAGGACCCTGGACAGAGAATCCATCCAGAAACTGTGAGATAATCAAGTTGTGTTGCTTTAAGTCCCTAAGTTTTTGATAATTTGTTATGTAGCATAGAAAATGAATATAGAAGCAAGGCCCAGAGCCCAAAGAGACAGTGTGAATGCTGCTACTGAGTTAGTGACCAGTAGTGACCGTGTAGACTGGGAAATAAGTGAGAGAGCCTCTGAGGCCAGATTAGCTTGAGGGACTGCACTATGAAGGGAAGAGTGACTCTCCAGGGTATATGGAGGTGCCATCAGAACAGTAACACAATAACAGTTTGAGCTTAATGGGTGGGTGGCTGAGGGAAATTTCATGGAGTCCTTACATCCCCTGCCTAATCCATGGAGAAGTGCCAAAAAACCCAAGAATACTTGCTACATGTCAGTGGAAGCCAGAGTGTCAGATCCTGACTGAGAACCAGCTGCCTCCCCTGACTACCAGAAGCTTGGTCAGCCTCTCTGATCTGGGGCACCAGCCAGAAAGAAGGCGGTGTGAGGTGGGGAGGACCTGAAAGATCTGGACAATGACTGCATTTGGCTGTATGAACCTGGTGGGGACTGGATTAACTTTCTTACCATTTGGGAGAAATGGAGACTCAATAAGAAAAGCTAGCCCACTATAGGAAAAATTTTAAAGTTGTATATTGCCTCCTTGAGGTTGTGACTATGAAAGCCGTATAGTCATAAATCATTCTGCATTTACAGAGAAATCAAAGAATAGTGAAGAGGCCACTGAGCCAAGTGTCAGCAATTTGGATTCTGGCACTGTTTCTATTGTTGATTTTTGAGGTACCAGACATTCCACCGCTTTGGGTTTCAGATTCTTCAACAGCTCCATGAAAGGTTTCTATCAAATAATTCCTCATGTCTCCTCCAGCTCTAACAATTTTTTTCCTGCTAATGAATGGAGCAGGAATGTTTTTTACACCCTCATCATTTAGAGTTTGGAATCTTTTAACCTGGTGATCCAACAGGAATCGGGTTTTGCTCTCTGGCAATTTGAGTGATGATAAAGTCAGTAAGTGACAGAGGAGCCCACGCTGAAGCCATAGAGCCCTGAAGCACCTTACCTCACAGAGAGAGAGTACAGCCCAGTGGTCTCATTGCTGTCCCTCAGAAGGTAGCTGCCGTCACACCCATTTGAGAGAAGAAGAGCTTCGGCAGCATGGCGCGTGAGGTTGCCGTGATACCACCTAGAAAGGAGGGAACAGTGCTTTCACTCAGGCCAAACCATGGCATGACTCCCCCTGAACTGGCTTTTCCTTGCAAAGATTACCTAGCAACATTCTTCAAGATAAGTAGCCCAGAGACCCAGCTCTCAGCCCCAACATCAGGACAAGGAAATCCCTGGGTGGGGCTGAAAGGAGAGCACAGAGTTGACTAATAGTAGTGTGACATGGGTTGAATTGTGTCCTGAAAGTTCTTATGTTGAAGTGCTAACCTCCCAGTACCTCAAAATGTGAACTTGTTTGGAGACAGGGTCTTTACCAAGTTAAAATGAGGTCATGGCTGGGTGTGGTGACTCACACCTGTAATCCCAGCACTTTGGGAGGCGGAGACAGGCGGACCACTTGAGGTCAGGGGTTCGAGACCGGCCTGGCCAACATGGTGACACCCCGTCTCCATTAAAAACACAAAAATTAGCTTGGCATGGTGGCAGGCACCTATAATCCCAGCTACTCGGGAGGCTGAGGCAGGAGAATCACTTGAACCTGGGGGACGGAGGTTGCAGTGAGCCAAGATCTTGCCATTGCACTCCAGCCTGGGTAACAGAGTGCAATTCCATCTCAAAAAAAAAAAAAAAAAAATGAGGTCATTACGGTGGGCCCTAATTCAATATGACTGGTGTCATCTTGTAAAAAGGGAAAATCAGGAGATAGAGTTGCTTACAGGGAGAACAGCACATGAACATGACAGTCACTTCCAAGCCACAGGAAGAGGCCTGGAACAGATTCTCCCTCACGGCCCTCGGAAGGAACCAATCCTGTTGACACCTTGATTTCTGACTTTGAGCCTTCAGAACTGTGAGGCAATCAATTTCTATAAGAAATTGCCCAGGCTGTGGTTCTTTGTTATAGCAGCCCTAGCAAACTAATACAGTATTGCTTTGTAATCAGAATTGGTTTTTAAAGTCCAAGTCAAAATACCATAAGAATAGGCTTTGACCAATTTCCTTCTCCTTTTTTTGGTCTCTCACACTCTTTTTCAAGTGTGGTACCTTTTCACGGCGAAACCTCTGAGCTATAATACTAAAGTCTATTGTCATGAGTGAAACGAAGCTGGATGGAAGGTATTATTGTATGAAGTAAACGCCACCAAGTACTGTTTCAGCCTGACAAGTATCTGAAGAGCTAGGGAATGCTCAAGGAGATTCAAACTGATCTTTGTGTTTTAGAAAAGGTAATATATATCTATGGTAAAAAAAATAATTCAAATTGTCCAAAAGGAGACATAGCAAAACATGTTTTCTTCACCCTTGGCCCTCAGGCTCCCTGTTCCTTTCCTAGAGGACACCATGGTAACCATTTACCTGTGCTTCCTTTTAAGAGATAGTCTACACATTTAGAGGCATTGGATGGGTACCTGCACTACTGATTCCACAAACATACGAGCATTATTTATTATTTTTATTTTCTAGGCATATTGCTCTGCACCATCTTTCTTTTCTCCAATAACAGGTCATTCACATTCTTTTACACGATGTCATAGAGGCATGGGATGTGATGATTAGGATTGTGGCCCTGGGGGTTGCTTTGCCTGGGTCCCAATCCAGGTGGTACCTCTTACTAGCTGCATGGCCTTAGACATGTTACTTAACCAATCTGAGCTTTGGATCCTCATATTTAAAATAGTATGACTAATAGGCATACGGCATAGGCCAGTTGTGAGTCCTGCACACAGTAGCATGGGTGCGATGTGCTCCATAAAGCCTGGCAACTAAAGCAGCGCTTAGTATGCGTTAATTGCTACCAGAAAGCCATTGAGATCCACAAAGCCGTAACTTTCAATTTACCCTCTGTGGCATGATTTTCTTATTGCTCAAATATAATTTTTGTTACTTTTTATTTAGATCAGATAACAGAAAGCTAGATAGCAGAGGCAGTTGCTGACTGCTAGGGACCACAGTTTAGGTCAGTGAAGATGAAAGAGAGACAGGCAATTATACAAATAATGTCAGTGTGATGAACTAAATGCTATTAAAGAGGTGTGTATAGTGTAAAAAAGCTTTGAGGAAGAGCCCTGTTCTGGCATTAAGGGATCTTGTTGTCACGAACCGCACTGGTATCCACTGAGACATCCCTGTGGCATAAAATTTTAGCCTGAGTAATAAAGAGTAAACGTAAGTGCACTTGTGCAAGGAAGTTTTTACATAGATCTCCAAGATACCTATTGTCTAAATCTGCATTTCCTAATGCATGTTTCTTAGCATATTTTATCTTTGGGGCAGAGATGCTTTCAACCTATATTAGAAATATATTTGCTAGCTGAAAAGCAATGGCACAAAACACATTTTATAAGAATAATCACAGAGCCATTTACCCAAAGCAGCTCCATTCACTGAACTGATTCCCAGACAAGTTCAAATCTGTTCACTACAAAATGCTTTCAAAGAATAATTGGAAGAATTATAAGTGAAGCAACAATAAACTTCAAGTTCAACTGAAGCCAAAATTCTAATTCTTTTTGATAGGTGAAATTTCCACAAGGTTATAAAAACTTAGATATATTTTGCCAATAATTAACTTTATAATAAACATTTCAGCATAAGTTTCAGTTTGAGCCAGCAGATTGTTTATTTAAAGCAATACTTGATTCGCGAAATTCCAAAACATTTAAAGGATTTGGACATTCCTTTGGATTCTTTTCAATAGAATTGGAAGTTTGTGTTTAAAGCATTTATAGAATTCTTCTGACATCTAATTATATAGCCTGATAACAGTTGTTTACGTAAAGCAATATTTGATTCGCAAAATTCCAAAACGTTTAAAGGATTTGGACATTCCTTTGGATTCTTTTCAGTAGAATTGGAAGTTTGTGTTTAAAGCATTTATAGAATTCTTTTGACATCTAATTATAGCCTGATAACAGTTTTTACTAATAACGTTTTAATGATAATTTAAAAAACAATAACTATATACCATAAATACATAAGAAATACTTGAGTATAATGCAAGAAGAATCACACTATGCTGCAGTCTGGAAAATTCTTGGAGACTGCAATTCTTTGGTGGCAGCTTTGCTTGAGTCAATATTGCCTTTTCAGGAGTTTACAGACTCCAGGGCCTGGGCAAGCCCAGTATAGAGCTTTCCAGGCAGCCACCTACATTCCATGAAGTCAGTGGTGCAATAAGGATCCTCATTCCCCAGATAGCTTTTCCGCAAAAACCTAAACTTCCCCTTTTAATTGAGTTAAGCATTCCTTTCCTGGAACATTCTGATGAGCATTTCTTCCAGGGGAGTGAATATATATCCTAATGACATTCTGTATTCTTTGTAGAAATATGTCCACCTTTGATAAGGATGATTCAAGACTGTGTCCATAAAGGTTAAAAATAGAGTTAAGTTGGTAGTTTTCCCATGATCAACCTTTTCTGCCTTCAATCATTGCTTCAAATCTGTGCAAGGCATTGTGCTAGGCAGGTCAAAGGGAACAAAAATGGAAAAGCCTCAGACTGGGTGACAAGTAACCATTAATCTAGTCGGGAGAATAAGACAAGCATATTGCAAACTATATCTAAGAGAGAATAAAGTACCCAAGGGATGTTCTAAAAAGAAAGACTGAAATCAGGTTCCATGAATGAGCCAACATCTGTATAGGCCTTGAAAGATAAGCTGTTTGTTTGTTTTTTTAAGGGTGTGTTACCTTTTATTCTGATTATAAAGCATATATATTAAAAGTTAAAATATATACATGTAAAGAAGAGAAAGTATGTGTTTTTCAGAAGAGGAAAGATGTGTTTCAAATAAATAATCTCACTATTAATCAGAGAAATGCAGATTAAAATAATAATGTGATATTTTTCTTTATCCACCAGATCGGTTATAATGAAAGGGTTGGATAGTATTAAGTATTGGAGAATTTGGGCAATGGCTATTACTGTCCATTGTTGAGAAGGGTCTAAGTTGGAGGGGAATTTAGCACATAGGGTGTAACTGAACCTGCACATATGACCAGTGATTCCTCTTCTAGTTTCCACCTAGTGAAACACCCATACATGAGCAGAAGAAAATATGAACAAGGGTGTTCACCGCAGAATTGTTTGTAAGAGTGAGAAATCTAGAGCCATCCTAAATGTCCACCGACATGGAGATGATAAATAAAGCGGAGTGCTAAAAGGATGAGATTATATAAAAAGTTAACCAAAAGTGTTTGAAAAGGTGTGAGCATATTTTTGGTTGCCAGATAATGAGGGCAGGGAGGTGGGATGCTATTGTTATTTTGTGAGAGGGTGCCAGGCATGCTTAACATCCTACAAATGATACAGTCTTGAAGAACCAAGAATTGTCTTGTTCATGATGTCAATTACACTCCACCACTGAGAATCACTGAAGATGTGTGTGTATACACACACACACATCAAAGTTGATAGATCCCAACATATATTGTAAAGTTAGAAGAACTAGTTGCAGGCACCAAATGTTACCACTTGGTTTTAACACATTCCCCTATAAAAAATCAACAGCAAAAATACGCTTACATATTAAGATATATAAAAACATAAAATAAGAGTTTAAAAAAATATATACCAAATTCGTAAGTATGATTTTCTTTGTAGAAGGAACCAGAATTTGTTCAAAGGATACTTTCTTGATCACATTTTTCTAATTTAGCTTATTCTAATGAAAAAAATAGATTTCTATATTAGTTAACTACAAATTTAATTAGAAAAAAAGAAAATAGCTAATTTCTCCCTTAATCCAACTTCCAGAGATAAACTTATTAATAATTTGCCATATTCTTTCATTTATTCAACTACTGCTTATTGAGTACTTGGACTGGCCTAGGCACTTAGGTGAAGATTGAGAGAGAGAGAGAAAGAGAAAGAGAGAGAGAGAGAAAGAGAGAGTTTGGCTTTTTCCCATTAAAAGTCTGGTGGGGTTTGGATCGGCAGTTGTTCAGGGAGATATAACATGGGAAGGAATAGCAGCAGCAAAGGCCTAGAAGTGAGAGAAAGCCAGGCGTGTATGAGAATCAGAATATCATGCAGTCATGTGAGAATTCAAAGTGAGTGATGAAGGACAGCAGTCGGAAATGGTGAGAGATGAAGGTAGAGGATATTGAGGCTGTATATGTGGCACTGGATACTGACAGTTCCTTGTCTGATGTTTATAGAGCTGCCTGTGGCTTAATATGCATGTCCAATAGCTCATTACATAAAATCTAATTCCATGGACCTTACAGTTTCTATAATTAGATCTATATTCAATTTTTTTTTTTTTCCTAGATGGAGACTTGCTCTGTCGCCCAGACTGGAGTGCAGTGGTATGATCTTAGCTCACTGCAACCTCTGCCTCCTGGGTTCAAGCAATTCTCATGCCTCAGCCTTCCTAATAGCTGAGACTACAGGCATGTGCCACCACGCCTGGGTAATTTTTGTATTTTTAGTAGAGATGAGGTTTCACCATATTGACCAGACTGGTCTTGAGCTCCCGACCTCAGGTCATCTCCCTGCCTTGGCCTCCCAAAGTGCTAGGATTATAGGCGTGAGCCACTGTGCTGGGCCAGGACTATATTCAATTTTAAAAAATTTGAATATTCCAGTTATTAGGGATAAGAGGCAGATTTCAATGGTCTTGAAGCTTATAAAATCTGGAGGTCTCTTTAAGACAAATTATACGAAATTACAAAAAAGAAAGGAATATTTATTTAAAATGAGAAATCACAAATTACAAATTTTAAAAACTGAAAAATATCACAAACATCACAACACAGAGAAAATAACTTATTTGTATTAATTAATTGTTGAATCAAACCTTATAATTTATTTCTCTATATTTTTGCTGTCTGGTATTTGATTGTCTCTTCATGTAATAATTCGATAATAAAATTTTCTATGGAGGAATGGAATGATAATTCAGTCTTTCATCTAGAACACTTAAAAAAAATTCTTGATAGTATAGAAAAGCTATTTTCAGCTTCTCAATGTGATTAGTAATGAAGTTTTTATAATTGTCGGTGAGGAAAGGCCATGCGTTTGTCTCTGGTCGTTCCCTCAGGTAGTCCATCTGCTCCAACAATTTTTACCTTATTCACTATGTGACCCCCTGGCAAGTAGCAACCTCAGTTTTCTCATCCATCAAGGTGACTAGTAAGAATGCCTAGGAAAAAAACTTTCTCTTTTTTTTTTTTTTGAGACAGAGTTTTGCTCTTGTCACCCAGGCTGGAGTGCAATGGTGTGATCTTGGCTCACTGCAACCTCCACCTCCCAGGTTCAAGCAATTCTCCTGCCTCAGCCTTCTGAGTAGGTGGGACTACAGGTGTGCACCACTACACCTGGCAATTTTTTGTATTTTTAATAGAGACAAGGTTTCACCATATTGGCCAGGCTGGTCTCAAACTCCTGACCTCAGGTGATCTGCCAACCTCAGCCTCCCAAAGTGCTGGGACTGCAGGCATGAGTCACTGCGCCTGGCCAGAAAACCTTCTTATTTTCATGTATTAGAAAAATTTTCTTCTTTTATAAATTTTTTATGCAATTCTTTAACTTTTACAGAAAAAAACAAATTAGATTTGCTAAATTAAACAATGTATTATGAATATGCTAGACATTTGCAAAGTGGTAGGAACACACTGTTATGCAGTTGGGAATAGGTTCATTTTTTGAAACTGAAAAAAAAAATTCTTCTAGTCTCATTTTCCCTGAAGAAGCAAAAAAGAGCAAGAAATTCCTATTAGAAATAGTGTTAATAGCCTCCATTTTCCCCAAGGCCCACACATTGCCATAATTATGTCTCAAGTCTGATAGAGTCAACAGAGAAAAGACTAATCAAGCTCCAAAAGAATATTTGTACTGGGTTTATAAGATTATGAAAACCAGCAATTCAACTTGAAGGAAACAGTGATATTATCCTTTCCATGATACAGTAAAAAACTAGGAAACACCCACCCACTAAAGAATTTTCATAGCTGCCTCTTAGTAAGATACAAAAAATAAACTCAGCTACAGAGAATGCAGACAGGCTGGATCCAGAAAGCTGGTCCTCAGTTCAGCTTCCTTTCCTTTCATTCTGGGGCCTCTTTGAGCTAGAATCTTCTGGAAAATTGCTCCAGAATAGTGGAACCTTCATAGTTTCTTATCCCATTGGGTTTTACTGTTTTAATTTACTAATCTAACTTTATACCTCATTTGTTCTGTTCTTTAAAGGACAGGCTTTTAAATTTTTTGAATTGACTCAAGGTTCAAAATACATTTTATATCACTCTGTGTATATATAAACATACATATGTCACAAACACACACAAAAAACAAAAAGTTACAGGACATAACACCTATCTTTCTATAGGCTATTAACTTGAATATATTCTTTAATCTTTATTTTGAACGAATATGGATGTGACCCATTATATTCACTTTAAGCCTACTAACGGGTTGTACCTGGTGTTTAAACCAAAGTGCAAAGCTTTGCTATTCAAAGTATGGACCAACAGCATCAGCATCACCTGGGATATTGTCAGAAATGCACAATAGCAGTGTTTGAATAATTTCTAAACTCTATAGTACTCTTATCCAATCTTTGCCTACATATTGCTAATGATGGGGAACTCAGTACTTGTATAGGCAAGCTCAATCCATATGTTCGTGATTCATGGTTAGAAAACTCTTGGGCTACAATGAATTGCCATTTTTTGCTGTGTAGATGGCTTTCAGCAGATGGTTTCAGAGCTACTTCTTGGAGTTACATAGATGATACTTATAGAAAGAGTTGAAAGCATTTAGAACGCACCTTCTTTTCTTTCCATCATCTTCAACTTTTCCTTTTATGACAGGCTTTCAGTTCCTTTATCATCCAGGGACCTTATCACCCAGAGAACTCATCTCCTCTGAAAACCTTTCAAGCTTAAAAAATCTATCTTAACTTTAAGCTCTGACCTGCAAAACAAAGCAGCACAGGAGCTCCCTTATTCTGGCTGCTGGGCACACATAAGGCAGCCTGAGAATGCATTAGTTTCTTCACAATTGCATCACACAGCTGATTCACATTGGACTTACTGATGATTAAAACTTCCAATTAGGTCACTTCCTTCATCTGCACTTATAAGAGTGATAGTTTTGTTTTGTTTTGTTTTTTTTGAGATGGAGTCTCACTCTGTTGCCCAGGCTGGAGTGCAGTGGTTCAATCTCGGCTCACTGCAAGCTCTGCCTCCTGGGTTCACGCCATTCTCCTGCCTCAGCCTCTCAAGTAGCTGGGACTACAGGCGCCTGCCACCACGCCTGGCTAATTTTTGTATTTTTAGTAGAGATGGGGTTTTACCTTGTTAGCCAGGGTAGTCTTGATCTCCTGACCTCGTGATCCGCCCACCTCAGCCTCCCAAAGTGCTGAGATTATAGACCGTGCCCGGCCAAGAGTGATAGTTTTAAAATCAAGTGCAATAAGAAACTTTTTACTACTGGGAAACGCCAAGTGAAAAGAGTTGCTAATGAGCAGCCAACATGGACCACATACAACCTCAGGCCCCTCCCTCAACCTGCTAAGTCTCACGTGATTGTTATGCAGTTTAGAGTTTGAGGAGCATGCATGGGAAGGATTTTTGGGCCTGAAAACTTTAATTCACTTCAATAATGTGAACAGTTTGAGTTCACAGAATTTGGCATCTGAAGAGAAGGGCAAAGCAAAGTACTAAGTGACTTTTCAGTATCAACAGAATGGAAAAGAGAAGGATCTGAAGGTTAACATAGAAGAATCACCAAATAGCTGCTATCTTAGTGATATGGACAGTAAATATTATAGCATAGGAAGGGGAGCTCACAGTGGGCTGGAATGATCAGGGAAAACTTCATGGAGCGGGAAGATGATAAACTGCAGTTTGAAGAATGAATATAGGATTCATTAGGCAGTGAGAGGCATTCTGAGAGGAGAAAAGACATAAGCAAAGGCACTGGAGTGGACATGTGCTTGGTGTGTATGGGCAACCAAATGCCTAGCTGTAGCACAGGGTCCCTGTTGGGAGGTGATGCAAAATAACTCTGGAAGAACTGGTGGACACAGAAAGCAATCTTGTACTTTAAAACACATGCCACACAAACATTTAGATAGTATATTTCTTGATGACAAAATTTCTTAGTAACTCATGTCTACAGATTATTCACATATTTAATGATATATTTTTCTCTGCCTGGAAAAGACACATGAAATAGAACCTCAATTCTGTTTCATCAGAGTTATAAAGAGGACATATATTTCAACGCAAAGTGGGAAAAAAAATTCCTGATTGTGTTAAAACAGCCAAAATGCCCTGGAGTTGAACAGCCAACAAAAGCATTCTTCTTTAGAAAATTTTCTCTTATTTCTTCATTTTCAAAGTTGTTCTCACTTTTATATGACACTGACACCCCTCTGAACTATCTAGACCAAAGATAACAAATGCATAACATATATGCCACACCCCTTCTCTAAGGTCATACATGGCACAGCTAATTGATGTGTCTTTCTTGCTGAGCCTATACTTAGCCTCACAATCTTTCTGAACACAATGGTGATAGAACAAAGATGAATCTGTTAGGCGTTCACACTCTAAGGGTTAATCTGTTCTTACCACTTGAACTATTCCATGGGATTGCTTGGCTGCTGATTTCATTCATGCTCATTTGTTCACAGGGTCGGTGCTAGATACTTTGATTTTGTGAAAGGTAAAGTGTTTGGCCCTCTATGCCATTAGAAATCATGGCTTTAGGGTGTCTTATGTAACTCCAGAGCTACCAGTGCTGTAATTTATATTAGAATCAGGTTGTGACATATCTAAGAAAGATGGTGTTGCCCACACAAGCCCGTTAAGTCACATGTTCACAAGTGTGGGCTTATTTTTCCATTGATAATAGCAATGGACCCTTTTCAAATAGAGAGAATCAAGCTGAAGCCTTATAAAGGATTTTGGAAGTTCTTACATGGTCTCAGACAGTTGTAGTGTGATATACAGGGGAGGCCAAAGGAAGATTCTCCAGAGTCTCTCCAATAGAGAGGTTTCTGTGATGGACCCAGCAGGGCTGTATCTTTCAAAATTACTTTTCTAAATGCCCATGTTTACATGAGCTAAGAGCAGAGCTAAATGGTGAGACCAGCTGCCCCAGGCTTTAGAAAACAGACCTGAGTGATGACAGAGGTGGAGCATGCAAATATCTCATTGATCTGTGAGTTAAAGGCAGGTCCCAAGTTTTTTGGTGGGAGTCAAGGCTCAGCTAATGGAAATCAAAACTGAAAGGGAGGAGAGAATTCTGTAGGAGTTTGAGATCAGGATGAACCTGTTCTTGAAGAAGTCTGAGAAATGAGGCTAGAAGCTCTGGAAGATGAAAACACAGAGACAGACAGAGATGGAGACTCAGAGATTCAGAGACAGAGTGGCACAAAGTCTCAGAGACACAAAAGTCAAACAGCTGCAGACAGACAGATAGAAAGATAGAGACACAAAACTCAAGAGACCAAGATAGACTCACCAGCTCACACAGATAGCCAGAAGCACATGGGGACAGAGACTTAGGGAATGCACATGCAGACCCAAAGAGTGATCCGGGAGACAAGGGCAGAGAAAACAATGAAAGATAAAGATGTGTCTTTAAAGATAAAGAAAAATCCACAGAGCTTGACTCAGAGATGGACCAACATACCCAGGGAAGTCAGACTTGGGCAGACCTGAGGGACAGCCACTACTTGCGGGAGGGGTGAAAACTGCATCTCACTGTGCTGAGATCCTTCTGTTCGGTCCCCAGGGAAGCCTTCACAGTACAGGAATGGCTGCGAGACCAAAAGAGCACCACTGCTCTCCAGTAACTGAGGCTCAGGGAACATTTTATTTGGATTGGAAGAAACCTTGAAAAGGCCTAGAATGACTAGGCAGGGAATGAAAATCAGAGGTTCTCTTAAGAGGGCTCATCTTCAAGTAAAATCAAGCTTGACTCTGGGCTTACTATGGTTACTCTTGTAACTTATCCCTCACAAAGTGCTGGTTCAGGGTAATTGTCTTCGAACTGTGGTTGCCATTGACAACCTACCATTGTGGGCTAGTATAGGAGACAGAGAGGGTCACTTTCAGGAAGCTTCAGCTACAAGAAAGAGCTACAAGAACATTGGGGTCTGTAAAAAAAATACAGGCAGATTCTCGTTTCATTAGTTATCTCTTCTCTCTTCCATGGTTCAGGCGATACCTCTAACCAACGTCAGTTTATTCCACCAGTAAAAACCACTGGGCATAAGGGGACTGAGTGAGTCTGAAAGTGATGAATGCAAGTACATCATCAGCGTTGGTGCAGTGGAAAGCTCACTGGCTTAAGTCAGGAGGCTTGAGTTCTGGTCTTGGCCTTGACTCAACTTGGGGCAATTCAACAAACATTTAAACATCTGCTCTTTATCAAGTGGTGTGCTCAGATGGAGAAAGCAAAGATGAATAACCCACTGTCCTGCTCCTAAGGAGTTCACCATTAAAAGGAGTTTACTGTGCTCTAGCCTAAAGCAGGTGGCTAAACCTCTTAGTACCTCAGGACTGACATCTGCAAAATGGTTTCAAGATTATCTGGTGAATCAACCCAAACATGCAATCAACTTGTATAAGTCAGAACTCTAGGAGCAGTAACATGAAACCCAGGAATATTTAGAAATTTATAGTGATAAAGCAAACAATGAGTTATAATATATTTGTGAGACATTAAGGTTTTCAAAATTTCTTTGATACCATTTTGGAAACGTACACAAAAGCAGTAGAACTAGTTTTGTTTGGATATGAGTCACTTATTTTGCTTAGCTCATTGGAATTGCTGGATTCTGCCCTTGTTCCTTCCTGACTATTCCCAGGTCAGCACTCTAGTTTCCTACTCACCAATCTGAAAACTCCCTCACTAACCCACTGTCTTGGCTCTAGCCCCATTGCCACCCATCATGCTGAACTATCAGATTAATCTACCTAAAAACAAAACATGATGACTATGTAATTCCACATTCCCATGAACCTTCAGTGACTCCACGTTGTTCATTGACCATATCTGTTTTAGGACCTCCGGAATCTAGATCAACCTAAATATCCATGCTTTCAGAGGGAAACAAGAGCCTACTTTGAGACAGATCAAGAAAGAGATGATGGAAAAATAGCCTACCAAACAGCAAAAGGGAAATTATACATATAATATGATTACAATTCAATCTCTATATATGTATGTGTGTGTGTACAGAAAAACATTTTTTAAAAACTGGAATCAAGATGAACAATGTTATTTTAGGTGGTAGTACATGGCTGACATTTTAGTGCTTTTCTTTATATTTTGATGCTTCTCTTTATCTCTCTGATTTTTAATAATTAATATATATTAATATTATTTTCAACTATTTATTATAAATAAATTCAGATATACTGGAAAGTAGAAAAATAGCATGAATGTTACTGCATTTAAATAATACCCATATTTTAGGTAGAATAATTTTTAACCTTTTGCCACATTTTTAATACAACGTTTAATTTTGACTCTTTCAATGAACAGTTTTAAAGTAAATTACAGATATCCTGACACTTTAACCCTAAATAATTCAACATGCATCTCTCAAAAGTGACACTCTTTTACATAATCATCATACTGTCATCAAAACAAGTGATTACTCTTACACTTTTTAAAGTTATAAATATTTTTTAAACAAAGAAGGTCTAACAACAGATAATGGGGGCAGGTGCTAGTGGGCAGGGTCAGGGGGAGCATGACCATAGAGAAGCAAGTGGTCAGCCAGGAACACCACCTAGCAGTGTGCACTGTGCTCCTGGTAGAGGCAGGCCTCTATCAGGGAGTAGGAGACAGAGGTCTATGGGCTCAGAATAGGAATTTATCCTCTACGGGAGTTGGTAGGAGCCAGAAATTAATGCTGGCTTTAACAAAATGTCAAAGAGTATGGTCATGAAAGCAGAAGTACAAGAGAAAAGTCAAGTTCAAGCTTCTCATAGGATAAGACTGATAGAGGTAGAGACCAGAACCAGACCACTGGAATGCTGACAAACCAGATGGGTCCTGGGGACTGGGTGGGTCTGAGTTCATGTGAGTTTTTCAATTCTGAATCCTTGCATATTTTGCTACCATCACTCCTTTATTCATGCCATTTTCTCTGTAGAAAATTTCACCTTTTCTAACTTCAACTGACAAAAATCATATCAGCTCCAAGGCCATCTTCTCCACTTCCACTGTGGAGAAGATAGCCTTCCATAGGAGGTTGTTTTATCTAGACACTGTCACAGCCCTCAGCCCACACAACACTGCATTCTAATTCTACATGAATATGAATCCTCCATCTCTGCACAGCCATGCCTTCTTTATTGTAGTCTCCTCTATGCTGCCTTGCCTGGCATCATCATTCAACAGTTAGATCTATAACCCAGTAGAAGAGTGAATGAATGAAACAAAGTGACTCCCCCCAACATGGACAATCTGTGGGACAGATTTCCACTTGTAAGTAGAAGGAAGTCACCCTTCGGAGGAACAGAAAAACACCACAACTGAAGAGGAAATTCACTTGAGTTAAGAAGAGATGGAACTGTACACTAGTTACATACTAATTATACAACCACAGAAGAACCACCTTCCGTTTTTAGAATCCAAGATTACAGAGTTGTGCACAGAAGAGGAACAAGCTGTATTGCTGTAGCTGGTGTTACACCTCTGTAAACAGGTTCCACTGAAATTTTGACTTTATGTTTCTTAGCTGAATAAATTTTTCTAGTCCTGAAAATGAATTCTACACAAAATTCAATAACGTTCTGATTAACTAGAATGCTGGCCTGGCTTTGTGTACATGTGCGTGTATATTATGTGAGGAATAGAAAGAATAATGTCTTTTATAGTAAACTTTGTTATAATCACAGAACTTCCTTTGCTTCTCTCAGTTCATATTAAGCACTATGAACATGTACTAGTATAATAAGATGAGAGAAATTTGATGAAAACCAGGTTACATTAGCAGTCAAGCATGAAGACTCTGGAGCAAAACTCTTGGATTTGAAGGTATGTTAGAATGGAAACTTGAGCATGTGATTAAAACTCTGTTCTTTACTTTTCTCATCTATAAATGGGGACAACATTAGTACTAATACCCGCCTCACAGCAATGTGTAAATTAAACAAGTTCACATGGGCAAAGGGCTTAAACTAGTGCTTGGCACATGATAAGCATCCAATAATTACTAATTGCCATTATTAGAATATATACCTTTGACCAGTGGGCTCTACAAAGCAGCACCATGCAGTGGAAAGCTCTGGGGTAAGTTCCTAGGTGTGTCTCTCAGCTCCACTACTTACAAAGTCTGTGACCTGGATTGTATACTTAGCTTATTGAAGTCACCTTTTGCATCTATGAAATGAGTATGGTGATATCGTATTGAAAGTGTTATTGTGAAGGCTAAATGGCATTATGCACGTGAATGGTATGGTGCTGGTGCATAGTAGGTGGTCAGTAAATTAGGACTATCACAGCAAGGAAACAACCTGGTTTGTGAAGTTAGCATGGGTTTTGAACACAGACACTCTGAGACTGTAGGCAACCTGATTTTTCTGCTCGAGTCTCTTCCTCTGTAAAGCTGGAATACCAGTGCCTTTTGAAGACCAGAGCTAGTGTCTACAAAATGCCTGCCTTATAATAAGGACTCATTTTGTTTATTATCATTTATTCCTTGGGTCAGCAAACCACCAGCTGAGGGTTAATTCCTGTCAGACACCTGTTTTAGTATGGACTGGGAGCCAAGAATGGCTGTACATTTTGAAATGCTTGGGGGAAATAGAAGAATATTCATAAAAATTATCTGAAATTCACATTTCAGTATATAAATAACGTTTTGTTTGAACACCATCAGGGTCATTTGTTTCTGTGTTCTCTGGTAGTTTTTGCACAACGGCAGATGTGAGTAGTTGAGGTAGAGACTGTAAGGCCTGCAAAGCCTAAAACATTCATTACCCAGCCCTTTATAAAAAAAGGTTTGCTGCTCCATGATCTACTCTAACCTCTTATATGTGAAGAATTAGTTATCAATTTATTTAAATATTCAGAGCTTAGAATCTAGTTCTTTGGCACTGGCCAATCCAGCCAAACACTGGCACTTTCTTATACAACTTTCGATTTGAGAAAGTATATAAAAAAGAGAACATTGATTATGTTTCTCACTTGGAGTTACGACTGACTAGATCATTTGAATATTTAATTTTAAAGTATGCTAAAACACTTTCATTTTATGTTATTTCGTGTTTATGCATATATATAGCTATATGTAGAAATAGTATAGTAACCTTTGTTAAAGCCAAAGAATTGCTGGAATTTTCAGTAATTTAACTAGCTATTCTTTACCAGTTTATTACTTAGGTGATATCTCCAGTATTTGTTACTTGTTTTATTTTGCCATATTTTCATTTTGCAAGCAGCAAACAGCCTGGCCCATCTCCTCGTTCGTGGTCCACCTCCTTCCTCTCCCCGGATTCTCCACACCCTCACTTCTTGCCATCCCCACACCTCTCTTCCCACTAAGCCCATACCCTCCCCTGCGAAGTGTAAGCGAAGCTGAGCAACAATTTAAGATGGTTTTATTTCTCCTTTGCTTCTGGACACATTAATGTATTTTAGATGAAAGAAAGTTAATGATTTTAGGCTGACATTCTATAAATGAGACATGGAAAAGCACTGTGTTGCTTGATTTAGGTATTTTAGAAAATAATAAACCTGTACTCTGAGCAAGTTGTATATGTCCTAGAAAGGCAAGTGATGGATTTGCTGCAGTTCAGGGCTCAATTTACAGGATTTACATATTCCAGAGCCTGAAAAAAACAGAGGCCCAAGAACAAAGACTTCTGCTATTTCTGTAATTTAACCACTAACTTATCTGTTTATGTCTATCAAAAATATAAACGTAAGGATTTATCTAACTACTCAAATAACCTCTTAAAAATAATTGAAAAATTAAGTCATTAAAACCAGCCACCTTTTATCTATCAATTACATTAAATCATTTTGTTTCTAAGGAGGTCTTTGGAAACTAAATTAATCAGAAGGTTTGGTAGAGATTCTGTCTCACCAGTGGTTAAAGGTTCAAAGAAAAAGTCAGTATAATGTTCGAGTTATGTTCAGTATTCTGGCAGATGCAACAAGTCATTGTCAAGAGTTCTCAAATTGTTATCTATAAAAAATGTATCAGTGAGGTGCTGCAGGAGCAAGTACTGGCACAAGTTGATTACTAAACATTCAATTCGATGATGTTAAATTGTTGGCAGCTTGAAATTGTCTATAGTGGGAGTATTTATACCAGGGAATTAGGCAAATTCTTGAAATCAGGGCTTTCTCCACACCCCAACTCTTCCCAGGTGTTTTTCCAGCACACTATTGCGTATGCTTAAATAAGCCATACATCTGAGGGTTCTTTTTGGGAGAACGGAAATGTCCTAAAACTGATTTATGGTGATGGTTGTATCACTCTGTAAAGTTAGTCAAAAGTATTGAATTGTACACTTGGAACAAGTATATTTTATGATATGTAAAATAACCTCAATAAAGTTGCTAATCGAAATGCCCCTAAACCAACAAACAAAATATCAACATTTATTAGTAATTTTAAGATTCAAGTACACACCCAACAGACTTAAAATGAAAAACAAGACCACATTTACCTAATGCATTTGGTAGATACATATTCTATGCAGTGATCATCAACCTAGGGTCTCACTTTGGAATTACTTGGAGAGTTTGACAAGAAAACGCCCACCCCCCAGAGATAATGAAATCATTTGTTAAGTCTGTGGTTTGGGTGTCAAGTTGTTCCAGAGCACAGCCAAGGTCAAGAACCAGGACTGTAGAGCAGTTTTCCCAGATAACTGCAGGTTGCCCATTGCTATAGAAATCATCATCATGTTTATTAATTGTTCAGGCCTTCTCAAATAGGGAAATCTTGACATGAATGTATCCTTTTTTTGCAGGGAAGTGGTGTGACTCAGTTTTGTGTTCAATGTCTATTCTTTGCACACGGAGGAAAGACACAGTCCTATTCCACCCGTGGGGTTCACCTGTAGTTGCTTCTTGCTGTTGACATCATGGTGGGGCACAGAGACAGCATCTAATTCATCTTTGTCATCTAAGCGTGTTCCCACAGTACTCAACCATAGACTCTGGGTTCTAGGATTGTTAGTTTAACTAAAGGGCCAGAATTGAATATATTGCTCTATCTCCTCCTTTGGGGTTTTCTGTTACAGTGGGCTGGGAATACAGTTAACAGAACATGTAAAGCATTGTAGCTTAATAGTTCAATAAGGCACTGGGGCCACAGTTCAGCTTTAGCTTTTGGACTTGGTGACACCTGTGCTGGATGCTCACAGAAGGGCCTTTATCTCTTCTGTTTGGGGATTCAATCTAGAGGGATAGAGAGATTCTAGAGCTCTGGTTTCCTAATAAGAGGAGTTTTCTTTAATGAAAATTCCAGGTGTTTTATCTGATTTGCCAAATGACAGTAGAGTTCAATTCAGAGACCTCAGTTTTATAATCTAAAGACAGGAATTATTGATAAACTTTTACAGTAATACAACATAAAAAGATACAATCTCTGCAGCCTTAACACAGAGAGATTTCAACTCTATTTTGGTTTTTCTTTGGTTTAGGACATAGCCTGTGGCAGGTTGGATGCCCAGCTTTGCTATGTAATTGATGTGTGACTAGCAAGCAAGTTATTCAAACCTGTTTGGTGCTTGTTTTCATCCTTTGTAAGATGAAGATGACAACAGCTCCTATGTCATTGGATTGCTATGAAGATTTAGAGCTATTTATCCAGGCAGAAGGTAAAGGTTTTGCCTTTCCTCATGCACAGGTGTCAAAACCATCTTCATTGGGATATTCCCAGTGCATTAGGCAGTTCCCCAATTCTTCTGTTGTGTAATACTTGTTTCTTATTAAATACCCAGATGAGTTTTCATCTGGGTCCCTTCTTAAAGACAGAGCTCCAATGACTCCACCTACCTATACTTACCTGTTTGAAGCATAAATTTTATCCTCTTCCTGGACTGTTGGTATTAAAAGGCTCAAAGTTGGCTCTCTGGACATACATACGGCATAAAAGCTCACAAATGCAGTATCAGGAGAAAGAAACACACAAGCGAGACTGTTGTAGAAACTTCCTCATTCTCTGTCTTTTGAAAAAGTCCCTCTCCCTTACAGTAGAGTAGGCTTTCTGTTTATCTTACCAGAAACACAGCCCTTTTACTGTCCCTGGGTCAGTGCTAGAAACTCTTGAACAGCACATTTATTCATAAACCAGAGCAACATCAAGGAAACCAGGCAACATCACCTCTATATCCCAATTCCGTCCCTCTTCTCAAAGAATGTCCAACATTTGATTTTTTTTTCCTATTTTCTCAACCTACTTGTTTCCACATCTAGAAAAATAATGCCTGCGTTTCCAATGGAATCAGCCCCAAACAAGAAGATACTTAACAGATACAAATGAATAAAGTGGAAAAAAATAAATGTTTGCGGTGGCAGATGGCAATAAGGCACTGAAGATAGCATTAATCAAAGCATGCAGGTGGGAGTGCGGAGTCAATGTCCACCCATTAGGTACTTTGAAAGGAGATCTGCCGCCTTACCCCAAGTCCTGGAGCAGCTCAGCCTCTCCATCGGATCTGCTCCACAGATCTGAGGGATCCTGGGTGCCCATCTTCCCTTCTAGAAGTTCTGCTCTGCCCATTCGCGCCCTTCACAGAGGTAGAGAGAGAGAAACAACTGGGCTGCTCCTAACACCCTCTCGCTCTGTGAGACAGCAGCCTGCTATGGCTCTGAGTCTCCAAGGCAAGGAAGTGAAACTTGGTTACTTACTCCTCCCACCAACACCACCACCCAGGCCTGGAGGCACTGGCAGGAGTGTTCTGTCAGTCAGGAAGTATGCAAACTTAGGTAGTTACCTCTGAGGACACCCACAGTGCATCATGCAACAGGCGGTTGCTATCAAAGGAAATGAAGAGGCAACCACCCCACCTAGGATTGGACAACAGCGCAAACTGCTTGTGTGAGGCCAAACCCTAGCTTCTCCCTAACACTATCAGCCTCTGGTTTGTAGTGGAGGATGCGTGCACTCTTTTACCCCATCTTCTTTCTGTCTTACACACCAACACAGGGAACACTGAGGAAGCTGCTATATCAGGAACACCTTTAGAGTGGATAGAAAAAGCAGAAGCAAACCACAAATTCGACCCTGAAGTTGGATGTTTTAGCACTTTTGCAATATTTCTGCTTGTTTACACAGACCTTCTAATATATCCTCGATGTTCCAAATAGGGATGATTCAGAGACAATTATTGTTTCCTCCACAGAAAAAGAATTAGGAGAGAAGAAGGTAGGAAAAAGTTACAAGGGGCCATTCTGGTGCCCACCTAATGGGGCATATTAGAACTTCTGGAGTCTTTTTTTTTTTTTTTGAGACAGAGTCTCGCTCTGTCACCCAGTCTGGAGTGTAATGGCGTGATCTGAGATCACTGCAACCTCCACCTTCCAGGGTTCAAGTGATTCTTCTGCCTCAGCCTCCCAAGTAACTGGGATTACAGGCACCCGCCATCATGCTCGGCTAATTTTTGTATTTTTGTAGAGCCAGGGTTTCACCCTCACGTGATCCACCCACCTCGGCCTCCCAAAGTGCTGGGCTTATAGGCATGAGCCACTGCACCTGGCCTGAACTCCTGGAGTCTTTGAGAGCCACTTCCTTCATGGGCTTACTCACACCTGCATGGCTTTGTGCCCAGATTCATGTGTAGAGCAGGAGTCTATCTGCCTGGAATGCTAAAGGTAAATGGCAGTGACTGAATCCTTGGGAAGTGGAACAAAGTGCAGTATCAAATGAGTCAAGGACATATGTTGCTTCCTGCCTTTTCTATGTACCTACAGGTCTCTCTCTCCCTCTCCCTTTCTCTCTCTCTCTTCCTATCTCTACTCCCTGACTCACTCAGCACTCACCACAGTGCTCTGTAACTTGTTCTCACAGTGTGGCCTGAGGACTAACAGCACAGCAGAGCTGTTCCTAAAGGACTAGATGATTGAAAGAGGCTGCTGTGCAATGGTTCTATCCTTCATCTTCCTCCCTATTACCACTGTTCACCCAGGATCGGTGAGACCCTGGGTAACACTGGTTGCCAGTGAGGAGTTCCTGAGTGTCTACAGGCAGTCTGCTGAAGACTAAGCTCTGATAATACATATGTAACTGACTAAATGAGCACTTAAAATTCTTTTGGCTACAGTTTGTTCACAGAGGAGGACGGGGCCCACTTGAACAGAGAGGCCAGTGCAGGCCAGGGAGATACTGAATATGCACACAGCAGCGACGGGGGAACAGCCTGGGCACTAGAGTTCCTGTTCCCTCTCTAGAGCCCTTTATTTGGTGTTTTAGTATCTATTTCATTCCCATTTTTAGCAAATTCTGGTTATTCTTTTTCTTAACTTTTTTGGAAGTACGAGTAGCAGAATTTTCTAAGATCGTCCTGCTTTTCTGGCTGAACCTTCCTGCTTTTCTCCCTTCCTCATGTTGCTATCCTGTCTGTTGCCCTCTCCTTTGATGTCATTGTTCCACTTTGTCATTTACTTAATTTTTCACAGTATCCCTACCACCTCGCCCGCTCCACTAACTACACACTTAGTTTTGCAGTGGTAACAGCTGCAAGAGGCTTACTAGATAGTTTCAACAAAATGCTGGACCTTCATAAAAATATTTGGTAATATATGTTTTACATTAGATTATTCAAATGATATAATTCTTAAATACTTGTTTATTTTATTTTTTATTTTAGAGATGCCCAGGCTGGTCTCAAACTCCTGGGTTCAAGCCGTCCTCCCATTTAGGCCTCCCAAAATATTGAGATTAGAGGTGTGAGCCACTGCATCCAGTATGTTTATTAAAGGGACCTCAACTTTTGCTCCCAAGCAAGTACAAGGTATGTTTTTAAAAATCACATAATTTACTTATTATTTCAACAATGTCTTTTCAGTGCTGCTGGTTCACAGCACTGAATTTTTTCCACATGGATATTGGAGGTTTCCTCTCAGTGGTGATTTTAAGCAGAGTTCTGCTGGATGCCTTAGACCCTCAGTCATGTCTGTTATGTCTAAAACCCAACTTCACACAGAGTCTCAAAAATCCCATGCAAAACAAGGAGTAAGTCTAATTGGACAAAGGGTCAGGGGTGGGGGGAGGTTTAAGAAATATGTCCGCAACTCCACATTGTATGCTCAACTCCAGCACAATTCTAAGACCACTTCTGAAAAGCTATCTGGCCGTGTTATCTCCTTTCTTTTTTCCCAAAGTCGATGAGACTTAAGATCAACTTTTTAAGTCTCCTAAAGAGTTCATATGTTTTTGTCCACACTCTTTGTCTGCCTAGAATGCTTTTCTATTCCGTGTTCTGTCCAGCCAACTCCTGTGCATTTTCCAGTCTCAGCATAAGCGTTATCTCTTCTTGGGAGGTGTCTCCTGGCTATCCCCTCTATATACTGGGTCAGGTGACCTTCCGTGCTGCTAAGCACCTGCACTGCCTTAAAGTACTTCACGTCTTGATTACATTTTTGCCACTGTATTGAGATTATTTTATTTTGATTTATTATGTGTCCCTCAATACAAAACTCTCCTCTAATTGGACTGAGAGAGCACTTATGGCAGAGTTTCTGTCTTGTTCATCTTTATACCCGTTCCACTGAGCAAAGTACGTGGGGAGGACTAGCAGCTCAGTATTCTTGTTGACTCAATGGTAGAGTCTCTTTCTGAAGCTTTTGATTGAAAGCCTAAAACTCGGATTTTTTTTTTTTTAAATTTTGAGGTGTATGGCTGTGTAGGTTTTCTGGAAAGTAGGCGCCAACAAGGAATTACAAGTGCAGGGGATTTATCGGGTGGATGTGCCCTATGAAGGACAGAGGCGAGAAGGAGAAGAGCAGAGAGAGTGAGTCTCAGACCACAATGTGGAGCTGTGTGTTAGTGTCCTAGGCCTGCCTCAACAGGGGACCACACACTGGATGGCTAAAACCAACAGAAATGTATTGCCTCCCAGTTCTGGAGTCAGAAGTCCTAAACCAAGGTGTTGGTAGGATGGGTTTTTTTGGAGACTCTGAGGGAGAATCTGTTCCAGGCCCCTCTCCCAGCTTCTTGTGGTCGCCGGCAATTCTTGGCATTCCTTGGCTTGTAGACACAATACTTTCACCTCTGCCTCCATCTTCATACCACCTTCTCCTCTCTGCATCTTCACCTGGATTTCTTATAAGGACAGCAGTCATTGGATTTAGGACCCACCCTAATCCATTATGAACTCATATTAATTGATTCCATCTGCAAAGACTCTATTTCCAAATAGGGTCACATTCTGAGGTTCCAGGTGGACAAGAATTTTAGGGGTCCATTATTCAATTCAGGATAAGCTGACATCTGTGAAGGGGGAGAGGGAAGGGAAGAATTGGGTAGATAGAACATTGGACTGCAGTTCTAAGAAAGCTTCAGTCAGGCCCCTGGGGAGCCCCAGAGCAAGGATTTGCCCCAGAGCAAGCATTTGCATTGGGCAGAAAGAGCCATATCTAGTAGCCCCATCGTGCTCAGACAATGTCTGGGAGCAGCCAGGGAATGCTTTGGTGGGAGTGTGGGCAGCAGAACTAGAAAGCACCATCTCCAGGCACACCAAAGACATCTGCCAGAAACAAACCAGCAGAAATCTTCCCAACCACAGTTAAGACATCTGCCAGAAAAAAACCAAGCGGAAATCTTCCCAACCTTCCTCTTTTCTTCTTCTTTATTTCTCTTCTCTATTGTTTTCCCACCTTTCACTTTCAACACTCAGTCTTGAACTCCATTCTCACCTTTCTTTTTCTAATGTGAAGTATTTGCTCTATTTGTCAGTTCAGTCACTTGGTTTCATCCCTTGATATCACTTCAAGTGTGAGAAGGTTCTCCAGAAGTAGCATTGCTGTGTAGTTCATAAAACCCACTTCAGGAAAGATGGAAAACAGGGTTCCCTGGGGTAGAGAGGAATCCTTGTCCTGCACCTAAGTGTCCTGGGAATCTCCTTGTAGTGTGTCACAAAGAAAAAGCTCCATTCTCCCAGGACTTCCCGACGGCAATACGTGTCCCCCATCCACTGTATGTCTAAAGTAGATCAAAGTGCACAAGAGCCACAGAAATGGATCAAGCTCATGGCTTCTGTGGATTTTGTCTCAGTTTCTACCAATATTCCAGCTACTCTTCCATTTAAATAGTGATACAACTGTCTTCATGATAAAACAAGTAGATGTTTAATGTTCTCCTCACTGTCTTCAATCAAACCTCCCCTCCTCCTTCTCCTCTCTGAGCGTGGCTCACTTTTGGCTCAGGGCTATACGTTTGTTTTTCGCTCTTCCTGGGTCTCTCTTCCTCCAGATCTCACTGTGGCTCCCTTACTTCATTCAGGGGTTTTGTTGTAAGGTCACCTTCTCAGAAAGAGCTTCCTTATCTACCGTGTCTGAAATGCTTTTCCTTCTGCCTCAAGCCTATTATTTCTATTTCCTTACCCTGCCTTATTGGTTTTCAAAGCTCTTAATATTGGTAGAAAATACTTTCATACCAATTCGTAAACAGTCACTATCCTGTGGTGGTTGTAGAAGTCCTGAGACCCTGAATGTCCCTCAGTCATCTTGGCCACCCCATCCCTCCCGGGACATCTATTGCTGTGTAACTGAAAGGGGCATTTAGAATCTTGTTCTGGGCCAGGCGTGGTGGCTCACGCCTGTAACCCCAGCACTTTAGGAGGCCGAGGCGGGTGGATCACGAGGTCAGGAGATCGAGACCATCCTGGCTAATACAGTGAAACCCCGTCTCTACTAAAAATTCAAAAAATTAGCCAAGCATGGTGGTGGGTGCCTATAGTCCCAGCTACTCGGGAGGCTGAGGCAGGAGAATGGCGTGAACCCGGAAGGCGGAGCTTGCAGTGAGCCGAGATCATGCCATACACTCTAGCCTGGGCAGCAGAGCAAGACTTCGTCTCAAAAAAAAATAAAAAATCTTGTTTTGGAACCAAGGCCAGCATCATATCTGCTCTTATCCTTCAGTGCCTGTGGCATGCTAGTTGTATATTTAACAGGTATATTGAGGTATAATTTGTATATCATAATGTTCGTTTTCCTTAGGTGTACAATAATTTTGAGTAAATTTGCAGAGTCATGCAACCATCATTGCAATACAATTTTAGAATGCTTTTTATCACCCACAGAAGATCCTTTGTATCTATAACAGTCTAAATACCACTTCTGTTTTTAGCTGTACCTGAAATTATATAGAATATTTGCTTACTTGTGGCAAATTCTCTTGATGGATAGATAGTAGATAGGTGATAGATAGACAGATACATACATACATATATACATACATACATACATACATACATACATACATACATACATCTCCCAACCCACATGCTCTTCTGCAATGTGACCTTGCTGCTCCCTGTCAAGAGGCAGCACCTAACTCCCCTCCTTTGAATCTGGCCTGGCCTCTGTGATTCACTTGTGACCAATAGAATGTGGTGGAAGTGACACTGGGTCACTTCTGAGGCTAGGTCAGAAGAAGCCTTGCAGTTTCTATCGTGGTCTCTTGCAAGGCTCACTCTGCAGATGTTACTTTCAGGGGTTCCCCTTAGGAACATAATTGTTATTCCTAGAAGCCCAAGCCATGTAGAATGCTTCATGTGTGTGCTCCAGTCAACAGTCCCAGATAAGCCCAGCCTGAATCATCCTAGTCCAGCTGCCAGACTTGATTGAAGAAGCCTCCAGATGATTCCAGCCTCCAGCTATTCAAATCACTCTCTCCTAGTGGTTTGCACATTGCCAGCTGAGGCCCCAGACATCAAAGAGGAGAGACAAACCATGCCCTGTTTGAATTTTGGATCTAAAGAATACATGCACTTAATAAGATGTTTGCTATTTGATGCCATGAAGTTTGGGATGGTTTGTTAGGCAGTGATATGGTTTGGCTCTGTGTCCCCACCCAAATCTCATCTTGTAGCTCCCATAATTCCCACATGTTGTGGGAAGGACACAGTGGGAAATGACTGAATCATGGGGTGAGTCTTTCCCCTGCTGTTCTCGTGATAGTGAATAGGTCTCACGAGATCTGATGGTTTTAAAAATGGGAGTTTCCCTGCACAAGCTCTCTCTTTGCCTGCTGCCATCCACATAAGATGACTTGCTCCTCCATGCCTTCTGCCATGATTGTGAGGCCTCCCCAGCCATGTGGAACTGTAATTCCAATAAACCTCTTTCTTTTGTAAATTGCCCAGTCTCGGGTATGTCTTTATCAGCAGCATGAAAATGGACTAATACAGCCAGCGATAGATAACTGAAACACTTGCCTATCATCTGGGTCAATGCCTAGAATGTGAGCTCCCAGAGGCAGGGACTTCCAGAGTCTTGATCACTTTATATCTTTGATGGTTACTTTTATGTATCAACTCGGCCAGACCACAGGTTGCCCAGATAGTTGGTCAGATGTTATTCAGGGTGTTTTATAAGAGTGTTTTTGAGTGAATTAACATTTAAATGGTAGGCTCTGAGTAAAGCAGATTGCTCTCTATAATGTGGGTGGACCTTACCCAACTAGTTGAAAATTTGAACAGAAACAAAAGACCAGCCTCCCCCGAGCAACATAATTTTCCAGTAGACTGCATTTGGTCTTCATTTGCAGCATCAACTCTTCCTGGTGCTATAGTAGACAGCCTTTGGACTTGAACTAGTTCTCCAGCCTGTGAGCCCACCCTGCAGATCTTAGACTTGCCAGCCTACATAATTATGTGAGGCAATTCCTTATTTTATACACACACACACACACACACACACTCTCTCTCTCTCTCACACACACACACACACTCTCACACTCCACATATATACATACTATTGGTTTTGTTTCTCTGGAGAACCTTCACTGATACAGTATCCATAGCCCCTAATACGGTGGTTCTCAATTGGGTCCTCATTTTTGAGGTGGATTTCATTGTTAGTTGTCACAACTTGGGGAGCCTACTGGCATCTAGTGTGCAGTGATGCTGAATATCCTAGTGTGCAGTACAGCCCCCACAGTAAATAATTACCTGGCTAAAAGTATCAAAAGGGCTACCTGGTCTACCTCAAGCACATTTTTTTTCTCACTTTAAGAGCATCCTAAAAACCATAATACAGTAAATCCACTGAAGGTAACTATGCAAAGTCACCTACCTAACGAGAAAGCTAAAGTGAAATAAAAAGTCAGCCCTTCCCAGAAATCACTGGGAAGGATTTCAGGGAGAAAGGGCTAAGACCCTACCTTTTTTACAAGCAACCTGAGGTCAAATGAGCACAAGTCAAGTAACATTAATGGGACATTGAGGTCACTCTTCATATGTATCTACCATATACTCTGTGGCCAAGCCCATCAATGGCCTGACTTGGATAATCAGTTCTACATGGTTCAGGAAGCCAGGCTAATTGGTTCACTGGTGACATTTCCCAGTAGCCAGTGTTGAAACAATTAAAGCTTTGCCCTCAAACAAGAAATACAGCCACTCTCAGTGGTTATAAAAGAACAGCTCCCCCTGTTGGTGCAGGCTATATTCATCTTTTCAAATGAAAAAATAACTAACATATTTGACTGGATCACAATTTAGAAACATTCAATGGGCTCCTGGAGGTCTAGAAAGAGAAAGACATGACCAATAACAGCAAACTTAACCAGGATCCATAAAAATACATTTCTTTAGATTATGAGTGTTCATAATCATTTTCATTTGTATATCATGAACATTATGCTATTGACACAGAGCAGGTATCGCTATTCTTGTTATTTTTTAATAGATAAGAAAATTGGAGCTCAGAAATGTTAAGAAAATTGTCAGAAATTAGCAGCACCAGGAAGAGAATTTATGTGCATCAGTCACTATCCAGTTAAGAAAAGAGAAGCCACTGTAGACGTTTAGCTGCCACTGCTGGTCTATGGGACCAGAAGGACACAACTCTGTTGATGCAGCTGAAAACTGGGACTGAGGCTTTTGGAGCATGCAGCTGCCCACCATTGCTGAAGGCTGCTCGTGCTGCTGAAAGCACTGCCTAAGGAAGAAAAACAAAAAAACAAAAAACAACAACAGATTTCTACCCTTCTCCAGTCTTCCTGTTAGCAAATTCTTTCTGGAAGACAGCTGGCAAGGGAATTAGGGAAATGTAGTTTGTGGGCTTCCAGTCCCCTATGATACCAGGGGAGGAGAGGAGGTCAGAAGTGGAGCTGAAGCCAATTGATGAATAACTAGCACATAACATTTTCACTAAAGGTTCTTTTCACTCTGCCTCATTCTCTCCTGTGTTCATCAGGGTATGCTAAATTGCTACTTCAGAAAGACCCAAAATTTAACACTTCAACACAGAAGTGAATTTCTTATTCACATGACTGTGAACAACGTGGGCCACTCTCCCCACCCCATCCCTAGGGGTCCTGGGTCACTCTCCCCACCCCATCCCTAGGGGTCCTGGGTCACTCTCCCCACCCCATCCCTAGGGGTCCTGGGTCACTCTCCCCATCCCATCCCTAGGGGTCTTGGGTCACTCTCCCCACCCCATCCCTAGGGGTCCTGGGTCACTCTCACCTCATCCCATTCTAGGGGTCCTGGGTCACTCTCCCCACCCCATCCCTAGGGATCCTGGGTCACTCTCCCCACCCCATCCCTAGGGGTCCTGGGTCACTCTCCCCACCCCATCCCTAGGGGTCCTGGGTTACTCTTCCCTCACCCCATTTCTAAGGGTCCTGGGTCACTCTCCCCACCTTCATCACTAGGGGTCCTGGGTCACTCTCCCCACCCCATCCCACAGACTGGGTAGCTTACACACAACAGAAATTTATTTCTCACATTTCTGGAGTCTAGGAAGGCCAAGATCAAGGCACCAGCAGATGTGGGGTCTGATAATGCCTGATTCATGGTTCATAGATGCTGGCTGTCTTCTTGCTGTGTCTTCACACGGTGGGAGGGGCTGGGAAGTTCCCTGGGACCTCTTTTATAAGACACAAATCCCATTAATGAGAATTATGACCTTATGACTTAATCACCTCCCAAAAGCTCCACCTCCAAATACCATCACATTGGGGATTAGGCTTTTACATAGGAATTTTGTGGGACACAAATGTTCAGTTTTTGGTAGGGAGTGAGGAATGGTTTGCCTCTGCTGAGAAGTATATTCTATCATTGACATTGGTTAGAATTGCTGGTTTCTGGTGATAATAAAGAGCAGAATGACTTCTCATTGGTTTTATCATTGTTTCTTTATTCCCTTTCTTTCTTTCTTTTTTAGACAGTGTCTGGCTCTGTCACCCAGGCTGGAGTGCAGTGGCATGATCTCAGCTCACTGCAACACCTGCCTCCTCAGCTCAAGCCATCTTCCCACCTCAGCCTCCTGAAAAGCTGGGACTACAAGCATGCGCCACTACACCAGGCTTATTTTTGTATTTTTTGGTAGAGACACGGTTTTGCCATTTTCCCCAGGCTGGTCTTGAATTCCTGGGCTGAAGCAATCCTCCCGCCTCAGGCTCCCAAACTGTTAGGTTTACAGGCGTGAGCCACAATGCACAGCCTGTTTCTTTATTCTTATTGACTATACCAGGGATTAAAGTGCTCCCACGCACCCCCTCACCGTTGTATGTCACTGGTAAAAAAGATTCTTATATTAGAAGGAAAGTTATTCTAAGTCACTTTTAAGTTCCCTTTTAACTTTGAAATAATGTGACTTTTTAGAAACAAATACCCAGGGTTGCTGAAGCTATCCTGCACACATATATAATATATATTAGGCTTTCTTGCTGAAGCTGGAGATGATTTATATTTAACCGAACACCTCTTATCAGAGCAAATCAACATGCCTTCAGATACAGCAGTGTTAATACATTATTCCAATAATGTTAAGAGAGCACATGTGTGGTTTAAGAAGAGTGCTGTGTTTTGCATGTCTCCTAATTTCCTAGAACTTCACTCTGGCTTTCTTAACAGGTAATGCAAACAGATTAAGTGATATTATGCTCCCTTCTGCAAAGCCTTTACTTCAGCACTTACTTTACCATTTTTAGACTCAGTGTCTTAAAAATATGCAAACATGTGCACTTGCGGGTGAGTGTGGCAGATGCTGTTTGCGCTGGTGAAGCAAGGCACCATCTGCATGAAAAGGTCATGCTTAATTGTGTCAGCACTGATTTCTGAGTAATGAAAGCCCGGACAAAAATGAAACTTCGAACACACCAGCTTTTGCATTTAAGTCTGCAAAAGTAGCTGCTAACTCAACCAAATGAAATTAAACAAGGTTACACACTTTTGGATCCTGTGGGCCTTATCCAAATACTTTTTGTCTTCTTGGCCACACTTCATCTGAAAAGACTGCTGTGTTAACTAACGGGAGCTAATCGCAAACAACAAAGATCATCGCCAGCTGAGATATCTCCCAGATTCTTAGCTTCCACGAAGCACCAGGGTAGATTCAGCTTTTGAAAATGGGTAAAATTTGAAATCGTTCATGATAATGTGCATGAATGGAGCAGCTCAGCCAAAATGTCGGAACGTTTGGTCTACCTTGGGGTAGGACTTAAGAAATGAATAAAAGGAGTCTTAGAGCTTTTCATGGAGAGCATCTTAGAGGGAACCTACTTCAGTTCCCCTATTTAACAGGTTGGGCAAGTGGGGTTGGAAACTATTAAGATACTTGCCTGAGATTTCACCCCTAGTTACAGGGGTTCTGGCACTTCTGACTGAGCCCAATTCTTTCCTTGCTGAGTCCAGTAATACAGCTAACTTTAGTGCTTTCTTTTAAATCACAAAATGTTTTCCAGGCCAGCATTAAATTAATAGAAAACTTGAACCTCAGATATATGTTATTTGTCTATTTGAAGCCTGCGTAAAGCAAACTCCGCGGGAGTAAAAACTGTGGCTTACAGGTCCTCATATGACTTACTTTGAAACCCCATCAAAATAAATATTTCTTAAAATAGCCCTGGAAGCAATGAGAATGGACATTATGGAAAATATAGCCTTACTCTAGCGCTCCCCTCGCCACCGCCAACCCCCGGGTGTATTTAATTTGTGGATTCGCCCTGCGGGCTGTGCTTACTACACCTCTTCCCCTCCACTTCCACAGGCAGGACCTCTGTGATGAGGATATGCTACCACTAGGTGGCAGTAATACCGCGTTCGTGGGCGCGGGGGAGCTGTTTTATCTGAAGTCAAGATTAGACCCATCGCTTTTTCCTTCCTGTGAAAGTATAGTTCTTTATTAAAGTAGCTGAATTCACGTGATACTACCCAACACCACATTTATAGAAGATTGCTTAAACGCCAGACTATTAAACCATTAAATGATTCAGGTATAATTTATTACCTGTCTCACCAAGTTTTAAATGGTTCAATTCTTAGTTCTGCTCTCTTTTCCCTTTAAAGCTTTGGGACCTTTACTGAAAGAATTTAAATGACTAGGAAGTGATTGAAATCTAAAAATTCAATTTTATACCTAAAAATGGTTTTCATTCCTGCAATTGCAATATATTTTAAGCACTTACTTTTTCCTCAGCTCATTTGGTAAATATAAATCTTCAAAGCATTTCAATTTTCATTTAAAATAAGGAAAGTAGGTGACTCTAAAAGTGCTAACATAGAGCCCTGTCACAGTAACAGTGACTGGAAATAGTGAAAATTCTTCAGGGTTCTCAGTGTTACAGTGAAGGCAGCTTGGGAACAGCTCCCGGATTACAGAGACAATGACTCAGCCACAGCAACAACTTTGAAGTAGATTTCGTCACTGTTCCTGGCTGGCCCATGGGTCTGAGTTTTCTCTGTTAATCATATAAATATGAGATCTTTGGTATTTTAAATATTTTAAGGGTGGTAAAGATAAGTTTCTCTTAACATGTAAATGTTTTTGTTTTGTCTGTCTAAAGGAGACATTATAGAGATGATTTTTTTTGAGATGGGGGTCTCACTGTGTTGTCCAGGCTGGTGTTGAACTCCTGGCCTTAAGTGATCCTCCTGCCTCAGTCTCTCAAAGTGCTGGGATTACAGGCATCAGTCATTGTGCCCAGACATAAAGTGAATTTTACCCAGAAGGTTAGGTGGGGGATGGAAGCAGGAGGAAGAGCAGAATTATGAGGAACTATTAGTGGTTAAAAAAAAATGTGAAGAGAGCAGGAAAACTATAAAAGAGGGTACTGACAGGATGGTGTGATAGGTGACTGAACCAGTAATACACCTGAAGCAAAAAGGATAAACCTGGCCCTGAAGGGTGTCACATCAGAGCAAAAATGAAGGCTTCAGAAGACCCTGGAGGGTGGGGAGCATGGAGGTGACACACTGGAAGCTGAAAGCCAAGGACTCCAGCAGGGCTTCTCCCAGGACAGGCTGTGCACCACCAGCCTCAAAATCCCCATGACACAGGGCTCTGGGGCCTGCATCTTGGACAGTTGCCCCAGGCGATTCTGATGTCCGGCAAAGGTTGAAGAGCACCCGAGTCTGTGGAAGAGCCTGCAGACCAAAAGTAATGTGGTGATGGGTCTGTGGGCTCCTAGGGCAATAACGAGTGCTATAAGCCTATGCCAAGAAAAGATGGTACCTCATGACCTAATAAGCTATCCATGTTTGTGTCAGTCAACACCCGTCACAAAAGAAGCCTGTCATTCCTTGGACCATCTGTGTGCTCTCACAAGCAATGGGCTGTGTAAGGATAGAAAGAAGGACTTCCAAAAACAAGAAAGGTTGAGGTATTTTCGGGCTTGGAGGTATCAACTAAGTGACCTCAAGCTCTTTTGTCTCGGTATCTCTTGGCTGCAGCTCAGCTGAGACTCAGCTATGCTGGCATCAGGAGTTGGTGGCTGCCTGTGGAGATCCTCCAAGTGCTCTCAGCAGACAAGGCCTTCTTAGGGGAATAGGTTGCTCGATGACACTGATGATCCAGATGACCAGAGGTCCCATGGTGGGGGACTTAACTTGATCCAGGCTTAGGATACAAACCAGTCTGACAGACAAGGGCAAATAGGAAAGGGATGGAGCTTGACTTCTGGGAGTAAAAAAGGGAGTCCCTGGGAGGAAGAATCCTTATAGGTGAGGATTCATGGCTTCAGAGCCAAGGGCAGGCAGGTCTTGGTGGTTGTTCTTGGCCTTAACTCAACCTAATCTTACCTACTCTCTAGCAAGATTTTGTGTCCTGGAAGGAAAGGGCATGATGATGGTCAGCAGTGTTATTGCTTCCTAAGTGATCCAAGTCACCTCAGCCTGTTGGGTTGAGGGGATCCAAGTCCCCTAACCCTTTCCTTTAATTAATGAAAAGAATATCCCCTCCAGGCTTCCCTATCTCACATGCTGTGGCCAATCCAGTGATCTGACAATCCAGTGAGATTTCCATGAATTCTGGGGGCTTACAATATCATAGTTTCTGTTCCTCTTACTTCCTGCTTCCATTGACATCTAAGCCACTGAGCCAGTCAGCCAATGTGCCTTCTGAGGTTGTTCTCTTCTCTCTGTACCACCTGACCAAACAGTAGACATGGTGCCTCTGAGTGTAGCTGACTTGTTAAACAGTCAAGGATAGCAGACTTGACTAAAGTTTTGCTTAGAGAAATGGAGGAAAGTTTGCATTATAACACAGCTTACATAAAAACTTAACATTAAATAGCAGACATAGCCAAGCATGGTGGCTTATGCCTGTAATCCTAGCAATTTGGGAACCCAAGGTGGGAGGATTGCTTGAAGCAAGGAATTCAAGACCAGCCTGAGCAAAATAGCAAAGACAGACTGTCTCTAGAAAAAGCTTTAAAAAATTAGCCAGGTATGATGGCACATGCCTATAGTTCCTGCTGCTCAGTGGCTGAGGCAGTAGGATCATGTTGGCCAGGAGTTTGAGGCTGCAGTGAGCTATGGTTGCACCACTGCACTCCAGCCTGAATGACAGAGTGAGATCTTGTCTCTAAAAAAATCTAAAAATAAATAAATAAATGGCAGACTCTGAGCTGAATTTCTTCAATTCCGCCACAGAGCACTCACTACTAGGTGACCAGCTTTGCCTTCTGGCCACTACTTCCCACCATCTGCACCTTTTCTTCTCTCAAATTTCTCACTCCCTGGCCTCCTGCCCAGCATAGAG
This sequence comes from Pongo abelii, assembly GCF_028885655.2. NCBI lineage: Eukaryota > Metazoa > Chordata > Mammalia > Primates > Hominidae > Pongo > Pongo abelii. The sequence goes on along the minus strand of NC_071988.2, from coordinate 121,314,146 downwards.
ATGGTCATTTGAAGAGAAATGCTGTCACCTGAAAGGGAGGTGAACATTGGAGACCATTAAGCAGATGGCAAAGAACTCTAGGTGACATCAGTTTACCATGCAACTGCCCTGGGTCATGAAGGTCGGGGATGTGTCCTCTTACTATTTGGGTGGTTGTTTGGAGACTGTGATGCAGCAGCATTAAAGCCTCAGAGACCTGAAGCAAAGGCTGCCCCAAGAACAGAGCAACAGCTAGAGCAGCAGGTGAGCAGAGCTGCAGGCAGAGGCTGACTGTGTGTGAGAGACTCCCCCTTTCTTTCTGGGGACTTTTAGACAGACACAAGAATGGGAAGGACTGAGACCCGGCCACCAGCAGGTGGAAGGTATTAATCCAGCAACTATACGAACAAATAATAACTTTGCCTAGGATGGACAAGCTGATGGGCCTTGGGGAACATTCAAGTAAATCTACCAAGATGTAGAATAGGATGCAGTGCCTTGCCTTGCCTCGCCTTCTTGAGATAGGGTCTCAGTGAAGTGGCACATTCACAGCTCACTGCAGCCTCAACCTCCCAGGATCAAGCAACCTCCCAGGATCAAGCATCCTCCCACCTCAGCCTCTTGATTAGCTGGGAATACAGATGCACACCACCATACCTGGCTAATTGTTTCATAAAATTAAACCATACAAATTTTTTAGAGACAAGGTCTCACTATGCTGCCCAGGCCAGTCTCGAACTGCTGGATTCAAGCAATCCTCCTGCCTTAGCTTCCCAAAGTGCTGGGAATGCAGGCATGAGCCACTGCACCTGGCCCACTGCAGTTTCTTGTGTTCTCACATCCTCTTTCAATATCCAGAAAAGATACATCGTCTTCCCAACATGCAAACCAAAAAATAAATAAATCTACTCAAAGCTGTGGCCAGTGCTTCTTAAACTTTAATGTGCATATACATCATCTGGGGATGTTGTTAAAACAGATTCTGATTCAATAGGTCTGAGGTGGGGCCTCAGGCCTGCGTTGCTGACAAAAGTGTCCACGTGATGTTGATTCTGCTTGGGCCACTTTAAGAAGCAAGGGTATGGGAGCACCCCTGACGTGCTCCTTGCCCTCTCCCCACCACCTATATTTGCAAACAATGACAAAAAATAGGCACCGAGGGACAAAAGGTACTTCGTAATCTAAAAGGATGATAGTTTATGGTAGATTCCAGGCTCTATAGTGAAATGGGGGTGGTGGGATGGGAGAGGAGAAGCATTCCTGAGGCTCCTTCATGGCTCTCTTAATGAGAAAATTCATTTTATCTTCATTGGACTAGCCCAGTAACAAAATGTGCAAATAAATTCCCTACTGCAAAGCTGTTCCTTCTGAGGGGCTTGACGGTTTGCCATCTCCTGATTGCAGTTCCCTGACCCATCAGTAACACTCTTCTTAAAAGGTGGCTCAGTATGATGTTAGCGGGGATTTTTAGATTCCAAACTTGACATTTTAATTATAGAATAAAAGACTTGGACCATTTTCAGAGAACAAGATAGGGGATTATTTTGAGGGACACTTTGGTGTCCCTAAATCAACTTGGAGAGACAGCTAATTTCTAACAGCACTACATTCACCTTGCTTTAATCAGACCTTCTCCTAAGCACTCAATAAAATGTAACAATGTACTGGTGTGAGTCTTTGTCCCGGGGTTATTTGAGCATTAGCTGTGGCAGCTGCATCCAGCCCCAAGTGACATGTATGATCAATTCTTGCCAACATGAGGGCCACACATCCAGCTCTTCCTTTATACAGAGACAGCCCTTTGCAGAACGGCTCCCCAAAGGGTTATAATTAGAATTGTAAAAGCACATAAACAAACTACAAGCCACATGAGGCTGCCTGCCAAGCTTCAGGAAATTTGAAAGTGTCAGAGAAAAATCTTTGTTTAAAAGTTTTTAGGACAAAAATACAAAAGAGTAGAATTAGATTGAAACAAAAAGGTCAAACAAAAATAGGGCAAAATAGTGGCAAAAAAAAAAAAAGCTATTTGTTTATTGAGGATTATGTTTAAAGGTAGGAATTTAGCTGGAGAGAGTGAATTGAAACCTGGGGAACTATCTGGTTCCTGTGACCTCTTTTAACTTGTGACTGGAAAAGCTCATTTAAGGACTTTGATGAGCTGGAAAACTCAGCTTGTAGGGTGTGTCTTTGGAGAAATCCCTTAGTAGTAAATGGTTGTATATAGATCTGACAGTTCATTGACTAAGAGCTCACTGAACACTAGTCAGTTGCTAGATTTGGGAAGCAGGTGGAGTTCAGCTACTCCACCTCAAAAGAGGCTACTCTGGGATATTGATTGTTTTCAGTTAAAGGCGTTTGAAAAACAGCAGATGCCAGAAGGGCACTCTGATCCCTGATCTTCCTTTTTTTTCCTGAAAGCAGGAAATAAATCTCCCATGTGAAAGATACCCTCCTTGTACCAGGAAAAAGAAAGAAAAGAAAGATATTCTTATCACTAGAGATGAGGAGTTGGGGCTAAGAGAAATCTGTGCAAACAAACACTGTTAAAGGAACCCTTATCTTCCTTGATGCTTTTCCACAGTTAACTGCCCGAGCTCAAGCCCCTTTGCTTTGCTGCATTTCCTTAATTTGCTGCTCTTTGTCAAGCCTAGTAGATAAGCCTTTGGTTCTAACTGCTTCTTTGGGTCTTCAGTTTTTTGGTAAAGTCTTCCATATATATGCAAAAAATGATTGCAATTCTTATGCTTTTCTCTTTTTTAATCTCTTTTATGTCAGTCCCAGGTGGAGATGCTGGAAGCCTGGAGGAAAATTTTCCTTTCCCTACACAGGGGATGAGAGAGGTGCATATATGGCCTCTGCTTTGAGGAAAGGAAAAAATGCACAGGAAAATATGGAACACTGTTTACAGTGAACACATAAACAAAGAGCCAGTTCATTATAGCTGGGGTCCCATAGTGGAATGCCACCTCAATTCACTCACCTTTTAGTGAAGAACAACATTCATTTGACTTTAAATTAGGAGTCAAACAAACAAAAATTGGAGGACTTTTGAAATGCCAGTTAAGAATAGAGTCTTCCCTCTGTTTCTGATAGTTGTAAATTATTCTCTATGAGTTTTACCATTAAATTACTGTCATTTATAAAACTAATGCTAGCCTGTAACTAATACCCTGTACTAAATTATGTTTTACAGAAGTGTTTCAGATGCAATAACAGTAACTGCTATTACCTAAACTGTTCATGATGATTATTTAGATGCCAAAATTCCTTACAGGTATACTGAGAGGGGCTCCTGTGCCAAACCCTCAGTTAACCTCTTTGAACCATTCCCTCATCTGGTTATCACAGCATCTTATGAGGATGGCTCAGTATCATTATTTCTGAGGTAGAAACAAATAACCTGAGACTTGCACACAGAAGTGGCAGTGAGGAGAGAAATTCTGATTCAAACTTGGGTCTATCTGGCTCATGGCCTTTGCTCACTCCCACCTGCTCGCCCACCCATGATTCCCCCAAGGAGGTCAGGAGCTCCCCGGGGATTGGAGAAGGACCTTGCTGGCCTACATGGTGGAATCACTTCCCCCTGACTGGAACTGGTGCCTCCAGGGTGCAAGAAGGAAACTGTGATTTTGAGATAGACACAGTAGCCTCATCCCTCATCCCTGGGGGAAAGAGGGATCACAGAACGTCAAGTACATTTCTCAGGTTTTAATAAAACAAAGCAAATACTGTAAAAGAAAATCAAAATCAAATAGGTGTCTGTAAGAAATTTATAAAAAGAATAAAGAAAATCAATTTTTTTTAAAACCAAAAATAAAATTCTAAGCCCCCAACTGACCAACTGATGGACCTTCCCCTCGGCCAAGGGCATTCCAAAGTTAACTTGAAAAACTAGTTTAGGCCATGTGGGAAGTGGGGGTCGGACATGCCTCATTATACCCTCCACCTTTTGGAATTCAGGCACAGCTGACCAGCACTAACATTAAAACAGAGACCTTAAGACTGATAGAACAGACTCTTCAAGTTCAACAAGAATATTTACAATCTGCTCTCTCTGAAGCCTGCTACCTGGAAGCTTCATCAGTATAAGGACCTTGTTCTCCACACTTCCTTATCTTGACCCAGACATTCCTTTCTATTGATTCCAGGTTTTTAGAAAATAAATCTTTCAACTAATTGCCAAACAGATTATGACTTGGAAGCCCCTTGGCCCCCACATTGTTCCAGACAGAACCAATGTACATCTTACATGTATTGATTGAGGTCTTCTCTCCCTAAAATGTATAAAACAAAGCTGCAGCCAAACCACCTTGTCACATGTTCTCAGGATCTCCTGGAGCTGTGTCACAGGTCATTAGTCACTCATATTTGAATCAGAATAAATTTCTTCAAATATTTTACAGGGTTTGACTCTTTTCATCCACAATTTTCAAAAGCACTTCCCAGCAACTCATGGAATGTACCTCTGATTTCCTAAGAATAACTACCTCTTCCTCCTCCTCACCACTACCTCTTTTCATCCTGAATTTTAAAATGATAATACAATCAACACTTGGAGTTAGACTCATTGAAGTTTTATTTTTAGGAGAGGTTTACAAGAACTATGTGACCCACCTGTGGCAATTAAGGATCCTAGAGTGCTGTTGCGTGAGTCCTGGGAACTGGCACCCTGAGCGTTGGCTATCTTCCACATTGGGGTACTATATTTAGCCTAGCTAAAAGTTCTCCCATGCAATTGAGCTCATGGCCACATTTTCATTTCCTGAGTTTTCATGTGGGGTGACCCATTTCTTGAGGGGCCCTACCTTCTGAACCTGGCTCTGTCATTGCTCTGTCAAAGATTTGCAGAGGCCAAGTCATTAAATCCCTGGGACTCACCCTGACCATCTATAAGAATGGAATGATTTATGAACAACTGCCATGAAAAATAGCTAATTACTGGAAATGACTGTGGAAATCTGGAATATATGTATGTCTTCCAGCCTCAGAAGGAAGGGAGCAACATGTGCAGATGGTATTTTTCCACCAAGTGTGGGACTTGGAGGAGCTGTCAGACATAGACAAGGTTCAGCAGAAAAGGCCATGGTTTGGGAATGAGCCAGACAGGGCCTGGGGCAGAAAGGACTTAATTTGAGACAGTGTCCAAGGCTCCCAGAAAGGGTCTGTTCTTTCCACCCCTCTCTAATGCCACATTGACCCTGCCTCATGGATACATGCATCATGGGAAGGTATAATTACCTAAAATCATTCAAATTAGTGATTAGAAGGTGAATATTGGATTTTTACAAAGAATGCTGTTGTTGGTTTCCCCTTTCTTGGAAAGTTTGTATCTTCTGATTGTTTGGTTCTAGGACAAGACACATTGGTCCGTCTTAGTCTTGTTAAAATACTGCCTTTGTTATATATTTGCTCATTTATTTTGTAAAAGAAACAACCATAAAAATTGATGTCAGCTTTGTGGAAACTACCTAAAACTTAAAGAAAGTAGTGAATTTTCTAAGTGTATTTTTCTTTTCAGATGACTTTTTCACCTTCCTAAAACTATGAGATGATGAAATAGCACAGGAATCAAGAACTCTTTTGGATAAAGTTCATCTTCAAAATGACAAACTTACGCAAGTTTTCTGCCTTAAATAGGGGAAAGCATCAAACACACACACACACATCCACACACATGCTTACACAAACTCACAATTGCTTGGGAATCATAGGCTATGCATACTCCTTTGCAGGTAAGGAGTATCACTATAAAATGTCAATTGGTTCAACACACTGCCAAAATATAACTATGAAACCATCAAAACTCCACATCTGGGGTATCAAATCTGCTTTATACTTTCATTTTTGTCATTCAAAGATGGTTATAAAAGTGTTTTGGAAGCAATAAAAGCTATTACCTAATTTGTTTAAGGTGATTAGATGCTATGCAAGATCACTTAAAGATATTAATTCCTACGATCTGAGTCTTTAAAAATTTTCACCCCATAAATACTTTAATGATTATTCTGGAAATACATGAGGGCATTAGCTTTACTTTAAAAGGGATTAAAACTCTTCACTACATTTTTCCATTTAGCTGTTTGCTTCCAGTTACCCTTGAGCAAGCTGTTTGGTCAGAGGGCTGGCTGTGCCTTTGCTCCTAAGGCAGGTCTTACAGGCTGCCCATTGCAGAGGTGTGCCACCTGTTTGGAGCTCCCCAAGGTCACAGGTGAAGCCTTGCCTCCTTAGAATCTTTGGGATAAAGGATATTTTTAAGATTAGATATAGGTAAGGCATAACTTGTTATAATATACCAAAGGCAATTGCTTATATAAATAAGGACCTTAGTAGCTGAAATTAAAATAAGTGAACTTCATTTTGTGCCATCAGGAGACCATTCCTGGTTTCCCTCTAACAAGGCAAAAGATTGTGGACATCATAGCTGTGTTACAAGACTTCACATAACATTTGGCTCAATACGCTGCTGAAGTTTTCTAGAAAAATAACTGATACCTGAGAATATTTTCTATTGTCCTGTCTCCAATTTGGAAGATTCACCAGAACCAAATAGTCTTAGGTCTCTCCAGTGGTTAATTTTCCAAACAAACAAATGACCCAAAACTCAATGTTTGCAAGTCTCTGAAACACAGCAGTAACTTCTTTCATGTGCTATAAGTGAACATCAGCTGAGCATTTCTAATTATTATTGGGTGGCCTCTATATTGATGACCATGATGCAGTTTAAGATCCAATGATCTTAGTAAAACAGGGGGGTGGTTCCAAGATGGCCGAATAGGAACAGCTCCAGTCTACAGCTCCCAGCATGAGCGACACAGAAGATGGGTGATTTCTGCATTTCCAAATGAGGTACCGGGTTCATCTCACTGCGGCTTGTCGGATAGTAGGTGCAGGACAGTAGGTGTGGCACACCGAGTGTGAGCCAAAGCAGGGTGAGGCATCACCTCACCCAGGAAGTGCAAGGGGTCAGGGAATTCCCTTTCATAGCCAAGCAAAGCTGTGACAGACGGCACCTGGAAAATTGGGTCACTCCCACCCTAATACTGTGCTTTTCCAATGGTCTTAGCAAACGGCACACCAGGAGATTATATACTGCACCTGGCTCGGAGGGTCCCACGCCCATGGAGCCTCGCTCATTGCTAGCACAGCAGTCTGAGATCGAACTGCAAGGCTGTAGCAAGCCTGGGGGAAGGGCGCCTGCCATTGCTGAGGCTTGAGTAGGTAAACAAAGCCACTGGGAAGCTCGAACTGGGTGGAGCCCACCGCAGCGCAAGGAGGCCTGCCTGCCTCTGTAGACTCCACCTCTGGGGGCAGGGCATAGCTGAACAAAAGGCAACAGAAACCTCTGCAGACTTAAATGTCCCTGTCTGACAGCTTTGAAGAGAGTAGTGGTTCTCCCAGCACAGAGTTTGAGACCTGAGAACGGATAGACTGCCTCCTCAAGTGGGTCCCTGACTCCAGAGTAGCCTATATGGGAGGCACCCCCCAGTAGGGGCAGACTGACACCTCACATGGCTGGGTACCCCTCTGAGATGAAACCTCCAGAGGAACGATCAGACAGCAACATTTGCTGTTCAGCAATATTTGCTGTCCTGCAGCCTCCGCTGCTGAAACCCAGGCAAACACGGTCTGGAGTGGACCTCCAGCAATCTCCAATAGACCTGCAGCTGAGGGTCCTGACTGTTAAAAGGAAAACTAACAAACAGAAAGGACATCCACACCAAAACCCCATCTGTACGTCACCATCATCAAAGACCAAAGGTGGGGAAAAAACAGAGCAGAAAAACTGAAAATTCTAAAAATCAGAGCGCCTCTCCTCCTCCAAAGGAATGCAGCTCCTCACTAGCAATGGAACAAAGTTGGACAGAGAATGACTCTGATGAGTTGAGAGAAGAAGGCTTCAGACGATCAAACTTCTCTGAGCTAAAGGAGGAAGTTTGAACCCATCACAAAGAAGTTAAAAACCTTGAAAAAAGATTACATGAATGGCTAACTAGAATAACCAATGCAGAGAAGTCTTTAAAGGACCTGATGGAGCTGAAAACCATGGCACGAGAACTACATGACGAATGCACAAGCTTCAGTAGCTGATTCAATCAACTGGAAGAAAGGGTATCAGTGATTGAAGATCAAATGAATGAAATGAAGTGAGAAGAGAAGTTTAGAGGAAAAAGAATAAAAAGAAATGAACAGAGCCTCCAAGAAATATGGGACTATGTGAAAAGACCAAACCTACATCTGATTGGTGTACCTGAAAGTGAGGGGGAGAATGGACCTAAGTTGGAAAACACTCTGCAGGATATTATCCAGGAGAACTTCCCCAATCTAGCAAGGCAGGCCAACATTCAAATTCAGGAAATACAGAGAATTGCCACAAACATACTCCTTGAGAAGAGCAACTCCAAGACACGTAATTGTCAGATTCACCAAAGTTGAAATGAAGGAAAAAATGTTAAGGGCAGCCAGAGAGAAAGGTCGGGTTACCCTCAAAGGGAAGCCCATCAGACTAACAGCTGATCTCTCGGCAGAAACTCCACAAGCCAGAAGAGAGTGGGGGCCAATATTCAACATTCTTAAAGAAAAGAATTTTCAACCCAGAATTTCATATCCAGCCAAACTAAGCTTCATAAGTGAAGGAGAAATAAAATCCTTTACACACAAGCAAATGCTGAGAGATTTTGTCACCACCAGGCTTGCCCTACAAGAGCTCCTGAAGGAAGCAATAAACATGGAAAAGAACAACTGGTACCAGCCACTGCAAAAACATGCCAAATTGTAAAGACAATTGAGGCTAGGAAGAAACTGCATCAACTAACAAGCAAAACAACCAGCTAACATCATAATGACAGGATCAAATTCACACATAATAATATTAACCTTAAATGTAAATGGGCTAAACCCTCCAGTTAAAAGACACAGACTGGCAAAATGGATAAAGAGTCAAGATCCATCAGTGTGCTGTATTCAGGAAACCCATCTCACATGCAGAGACACACATAGGCTCAAAATAAAGGGATGGAGGAAGATCTACCAAGCAAATGGAAAACAAAAAAGGGGTTGCAATCCTAGTTTCTGATAAAACAGACTTTAAAGCAAAAAAAATCAAAAGAGCCAAAGAAGGCCATTACCTAATGGTAAAGGGATCAATTCAACAAGAAGAGCTAACTATCCTAAATATATATGCATCCAATACAGGGGCACCCAGATTCATAAAGCAAGTCCTTAGAGACCTACAAAGAGACTTAGACTCCCACACAATAATAATGAGAGACTTTAACAACCCACTGTGAACATTAGACAGATCAATGAGACAGAAAGTTAACAAAGATTTCCAGGAATTGAATCCAGCTCTGCACCAAGTGAACCTAATAGACATCTAGAGAACTCTCCACCCCAAATCAATAGAATATACATTCTTCTCAGCACCACACCACACCTATTCAAAAATGGACCACATAGTTGGTAGTAAAGCACTCCTCAGCAAATGTAAAAGAACAGAAATTATAACAAACTGTCTCTCAGACCACAGTGCAATCAAACTAGAACTCAGGATTAAGAAACTCACTCAAAACCGCTCAACTACATGGAAACTGAACAACCTGCTCCTGAATGACTACTGGGCACATAACAAAATGAAGGCAGAAATAAAGATATTCTTTGAAACCAATGAGAACAAAGACACAACATACCAGAATCGCTGGGACACATTCAAAACAGTATGTAGAGGGAAATTTATAGCATGAAATGCCCACAAGAGAAAGCAGGAAAGGTCTAAAATTGACACCCTAACATCACAATGAAAAGAACTAGAAAAGCAAGAGCAAACACATTCAAAAGCTAGCAGAAGGCAAGGAATCACTAAGATCAGAGCAGAACTGAAGGAAATAGAGACACAAAAAAACCTTCAAAAAATCAATGAATCCAGGAGTTGGTTTTTTGAAAAGATCAACAAAATTGATAGACCGCTAGCAAGACTAATAAAGAATAAAAGAGAGAAGAATCAAATAGACGCAATGAAAAATGACAATGGGGATATCACCACCGATCCCACAGAAATACAAACTACCATCAGAGAATACTATAAACACCTCTACGCAAATAAACTAGAAAATCTAGAAGAAATGGATAAATTCCTTGACACATACACCCTCCCAAGACTAAACCAGGAAGAAGTTGAATCTCTGAGTAGACCAAAAACAGGCTCTGAAATTGAGACAATAATTAATAGCTTACCAACCAAAAAAAGTCCAGGACCAGACAGATTCACAGCTGAATTCTACCAGAGGTACAAGGAGGAGCTGGTACCATTCCTTCTGAAACTATTCCAATCAATAGAAAAAGAGGGAATCCTCCCTAACTCATTTTATGAGGCCAGCATCATCCTGATACCAAAGCCTGGCAGAGACACAACAATAAAAGAGAATTTTAGACCAATATCCCTGATGAACATCAGTGCAAAAATCCTCAATAAAATACTGGCAAACTGAATCCAGCAGCACATCAAAAAGCTGATCCACCATGATCAAGTGGGCTTCATCCCTGGGATGCAAGGCTGGTTTAACATATGCAAATCAATAAATGGAATCCAGCATATAGACAGAACCAAAGACAAAAAACACATGATTATCTCAATAGATGCAGAAAAGGCCTTTGACAAAATTTAACAAGTCTTCATGCTAAAAACTCTCAATAAATTAGGTATTGATGGGATGTATCTCAAAATAATAAGAGCTATCTATGACAAACCCACAGCCAATATCATATTGAATGGGCAAAAACTGGAAGCATTCCCTTTGAAAACTGGCACAAGACAGGATGCCCTCTCTCACGACTCCTATTCAACATAGTGTTGGAAGTTCTGGCCACGGCAATCAGGCAGGAGAAAGAAATAAAGGGTATTCAATTAGGAAAAAAGGAAGTCAAATTGTCCCTGTTTGCAGATGACAGGCTTGTATATCTAGAAAACCCCATCATTTCAGCCCCAAATCTCCTTAAGCTGATAAACAACTTCAGCAAAGTCTCAGGATACAAAATCAATGTGCAAAAATCACAAGCATTCTTATACACCAGTAACAGACAGAGAGCCAAATCATGAGTGAACTCCCATTCACAATTGCTTCAAAGAAAATAAAATACCTAGGAATCCAACTTAGAAGGGATGTGAAAGACCTCTTCAAGGAGAACTACAAACCACTGCTCAACGAAATAAAAGAGGACACAAACAAATGGAAGAATATTCCATGTTCATGGATAGGAAGAATCAATATCGTGAAAATGGCCATACTGCCCAAGGTAATTTATAGATTCAATGCCATCCCCATCAAGCTACCAATGACTTTCTTCACAGAATTGGAAAAAATTACTTTAAAGTTCATATGGAACCAGAAAAGGGCCCACATTGCCAAGTCAATCCTAAGCCAAAAGAACAAAGCTGGAGGCATCATGCTACCTGACTTCAAACTATACTACAAAGCTACAGTAACCAAAACAGCATGGTACTGGTACCAAAACAGAGATATAGACCAATGGAGCAGAACAGAGCCCTCAGAAATAATACCACACATTAAAACTATCTGATCTTTGACAAACCTGACAAAAACAAGCAATGGGGAAAGGACTCCCTATTTAACAAATGGTGCTGGGAAAACTGGCTAGCCATATGTAGAAAGCTGAAACTGGACCCCTTCCTTACACCTTATGCAAAAATTAATTCAATATGGATTAAAGACTTAAATTTTAGACGAAATCCATAAAAACCCTAGAAGAAAACCTAGGCAATACCGTTCAGGACATAGGCATGGGCAAGGACTTTATGTCTAAAACACCAAAAGCAATGGCAACAAAAGCCAAAATTGACAAATGGGATCTAATTAAACTAAAGAGCTTCTTCCCAGCAAAAGAAACTACCATCAGAGTGAACAGGCAATCTACAGAATGGGAGAAAATTTTTGCAATCTACTCATCTGACAAAGGGCTAATATCCAGAATCTACAATGAACTCAAACAAATTTACAGGAAAAAAACAAACAACCCCATCAAAAAGTGGGTGAAGGATATGAACAGCCACTTCTCAAAAGAAGACATTTATGCAGCCAACAGACACATGAAAAAATGCTCATCATCACTGGCCATCAGAGAAATGCAAATCAAAACCACAATGAGATATCATCTCACACCAGTTAGAATGGCGATCATTAAAAAGTCAGGAAACAACACGTGCTGGAGAGGATGTGGAGAAATAGGAACACTTTCACACTGTTGGTAGGACTGTAAACTAGTTCAACTGTTGTGGAAGACAGTGTGGCGATCCCTTAGGGATCTAGAACTAGAAATACCATTTGACCCAGCCATCCCATTACTGGGTATATACCCAAAGGAATATAAATCATGCTGCTATAAAGACACATGCACACGTATATTTATTGTGGCACTATCCACAATAGCAAAGACTTGGAACCAACCCAAATGTCCAACAATGATAGACTGGATTAAGAAAATGTGGCACATATACACCATGGAATACTATGCAGCCATAAAAAATGATGAGTTCATGTCCTTTGTAGGGACATGGATGAAATTAGAAATCATCATTCTCAGTAAACTATCGCAAGAACAAAAAACCAAACACCGCATATTCTCACTCATAGGTGGGAATTGAACAATGAGAACACATGGACACAGGAAGGGGAACATCACACTTCAGGGACTGTTGTGGGGTGGGGGGAGGGGGGAGGGATAGCATTGGGAGATATACCTAATGCTAGATGACAAGTTGGTGGGTGCAGCGCACCAGCATGGCACATGTATACATATATAACTTACCTGCACATTGCGCACATGTACCATAAAACCTAAAGTATAATAATAATAATAATAATAATAATAATAAAAGAAAAAAAAAAAAGAAATTACCATCAGAGTGAACAGGCAACCTATAGAATGGGAGAAAATTTTTGCAATCTACTCATCTGACAAAGGGCTAATAACCAGAATCTACAAAGAACTCAAAGAAATTTACAAGAAAAAAACAACCCCATCACAAAGTGGGCGAAGGATATGAATAGACACTTCTCAAAAGAAGACATTTATGCAGCCAAAAGACACATGAAAAAATGCTCATCATCACTGGCCATCAGAGAAATGCAAATCAAAACCACAATGAAATACCATCTCACACCAGTTAGAATGGCAATCATTAAAAAGTCAGGAAAGAACAGGTGCTGGAAAGGGTGTGGAGAAATAGGAGCACTTTTACACTGTTGGTGGGACTGTAAACTAGTTCAACCATCGGGGAAGACAGTATGGCGATTCCTCAAGGATCTGGAACTAGAAATACCGTTTGACCCAGTCATCCCATTAGTCATCCCATTACTGGGTATATACCCAAAGGAATATAAATCATGCTGCTATAAAGACACATGCACACGTATGTTTATTGTGGCACTATTCACAATAGCAAAGACTTGGAACCAACCCAAATGTCCATCAATGATAGACTGGATTAAGAAAATGTGGCACATATACACCATGGAATACTATGCAGCCATAAAAAATGATGAGTTTATGTCCTTTGTAGGGACATGGATGAAGCTGGAAACCATCATTCTCAGCAAACTATTGCAAGGACAAAAAACCAAACACTGCATGTTCTCACTCATAGGTGGGAATCGAACAATGAGAACACTTGGACACAGGAAGGGGAACATCACACACTGGGGCCTGTCGTGGGGTGGGGGGAGGGGGGAGTGATAACATTAGGAGATATACCTAATGCAAATGACAAGTTAATAGGTGCAGCACACCAACATGGCACATGTATACATATGTAACAAACCTGCACATTGTGCACAGGTACCCTAGAACTTAAAGTATATATATATTAAAAAAAAGATCCAATGTGTCCTCCAGTGTTTTCTTCTAGGAATTGTTCCTGCTTGTTTCCTCTTCCTCACCTGAAAGTATCTCTAACCTCCCAGTTACTGGATAAGAAGTCAGATTCTTTACTGGTCTTCATCTATTAATAGTTAATTCTGGTCTGGGCAGATTCAGAAGGTCTGCAAGTATAAATTTCTTTATTTGTGAATGGAAATAGGTTGCAGACCTATTCCATAGGATGGCATGCAGATGAAAAGTGTTGTGAAGCATGGCATGCAAACACCAACTCAAACCATAAAGTTGGAGCCATCCTCTGCTCCTCTCTGCACCTTGGCGGACAGATTGCGTCTGCTTCTTTTTGGTCATTCTTGATGTTTCTGGATGAGGTCAGACCTCTATCATCTTACTCTAGGAATATGGTGTCTGGTTTTAACTAGCCTTTTAAAAAGTCTCCATTTCATTATTCACATTCTTGCTAGCAAACTGATGCCCACATATGATTATACTACAGTCTCCGGCTCAAAACTTTGAATAACTCATTATTTATGCATAGAAAAAATTATATTTCCTTAGTTTGGCTTTTAATTTCCTTATCATCTAGCTTCAAACTACATTTTAAATGTCTTTTTTCATTATATTCTCCCCAGGTACACAAGGCTTCTCCTTATTTTCCAAATACGTCATGCATTTGTGTATTCTTTTTTTTTTTTGAGATGAAGTCTTGCCCTGTCAACCAGGCTGGAGTGCAGTGGCACGATCTTGACTCACTGCAACTTTTGCTTCTCAGGTTCAAACAATTCTCTTGCCTCAGCCTCCTGAGTAGCTGGGACTACAACTGTGCACCACCATGCCTGGCTAATTTTTGTATTTTTAGTAGAGATGGGGTTTTGCCATGTTGGCTAGGCTGGTCTCCAACTCATGACCTCAAGTGATCTGCCCGCCTCAGCCTCCCAAAGTGCTGGGATTACAGGTGTGAGCCACTGTGCCTGGCCAGTATATTCGTGTGCCTCCTTTTATCTATTGTCTTCTGTTGTCTTAGAACATTTCTTTTCCCAGCCAATCCAGAAGAATATTGCCAAAAGATACCTATGAGGAATCATCCTAGAGACCTCTCAAAGTTAATCCTTCCAGCCCGTCTCCCTTAGCATATTCTGTATCTCTTATAGTCTTAGCCTTACTCTGCCCTATGTAGCTTGTATTTCTTGTATGTAGCCACAAGAGATTTTATACTCTTTAAGGGCATCAATTGCCTCATTCCTCTTTGTTTTCCTTCTTCCCTCAAACATTTGGCGGAGAGCCTTTCCCAGAGTGAGCGCTCACTAGACATGTTTTGACAAATTGGAAAAGTAATTTCAAAGAAATAGTAAGTTGTACCTTTATTTAACTTACTAAGAATTAAGTTGGAGATAAGAGAGACCTAACAATGTGCCAGAAGTCGACAGAACCTGGGACAAATGACCTGGAGTCACTTTTCACAGGTTCTAAGCTCAACAGTATTGTACCATTACAGCTTTGTGATCCTTTTGAGACAAAATGTCAGGCTCAGATGTAGCCATTGACTGTGGCAGTTAATTAAGTACAGGTGTCCTCAAAAGCCATCTGTAAGGAAGGCGCTCTTGGGCTTGCTGCACGCTCACTAATCCCGAGGGCTGTGGAGGAGCGCAATGTCATTTTAATTTAGTTTGACTAGCAGCAGCTTTGTTTAGACACCTGCTCTTCTTCAGTAACCAAAGGTAACTGATATCTGTGTGCTTGTACGTGCCCAGACAGGCTTCCAGTCAACTAAAATTATCCTTCTTGAGGGATCTATTTGAATCTGACATTTGTTCATTTATTTTCTTCAAAATATAGTAGAGAAACCAAGAGATTGCTCATTACTATTTCAGGGGTAGACTTCCACATATTATCTCAAATTTCAGGTTTAGGGTACTTTTAGATCCCCATGAGGGCCAGGCAACCATGCATTTTGGAGGAAAGGAGGAAAAGGCTGAAGGCTGGAGAATTTTGTCCTCTGAATAGAATTCCTCAGGAAAATGTCCATGCTTTTGCTTATGCTGTTCCTACTGACTACAGTGCTCTCCCTCCTACCCTATCCTTCCTAATCCTATTCACCCTTTGATTTAACTTAAGACCCTATGCTCTTTTCACGAGGTCTTGCTGATTCATGCAGATCACATTATCTGTCCCTTTTCTGAGCTGCTCTGCACAACTCATCAGTATCACTCAAATTGCATTTTTTTTTTTTTTTGCCTCTCACTGTTAATTTGATTTTCATGACCAGAAGGCAATTATTTTTAGGGCTGGGTAATGCATGTCCTTTGCTACCCAACATGGCATCACTTAGTAAATACTTATTGGTTGATTGGAAGCCATTGAAATAAAGTCAAAGAATATAATGTAATTGAAGCTTCAACTACTAGAGCAGCCTCATGATGCTTCTGATTCCTAGAAATCATTTGGAAACTAAAAAGCAGACTGAATTGTTGCTTAAAAATGTATTTCCTTGAAGACTGAACATATTACAACACAAATCTTGCACTAATGGAAGCTTTAATAATTTGTGGGCAGTTACTAACCAAGCATGAATAATATTCATAGAGGCTCAGTTGAAGGGACTTTAGGCATGACCCAGTTTTTAACCTTGTTAGTAGCATGGAGAGAAGAGAAACAGTCAGAGAAGGCCTCCAAAAAAGACAGAATTAGTTCAGGGGCTTACTGGGGACATATTGAAACACAATAGGTTGGAAGCAAGATGATACCTCACAAGTCTGAAAGAGCCACAGCATTACTGGGCTTGGGGCTACCCCTAAAGAAGCTATGGCTGCAGTGACCAAAGACTCAGATTACAACACCAAAGTTTCTTTGAATACCTGGAAAGCCTTCCCAAGAAGGTTGGGTACAAATACAAATAAGCACAAACTGCAACGACTATAATAAATATGCAACTCTTTAATGCCCAGACATCAACAAACATCCACAAGCATCCAGACCATCCAGGAAAACATGACCTCACCAAACAAACTAAATAAGGCACCGGAGACCAGTCCTGGAGAGGCCAAGATATGTGATCTTTCAGACAGAGAATTCAAGATAACTGTTTTGAGGAAGCTCAGTAAAATCCAAGAAAACACACAGAGAAGGAATTCAGAATCCTGTGAGATAAATTTAACAAAGATATTGAAATAAAAAGAAACAAGCAGAAAATCTGGAGCTGAAAAGTGCTATTGACATAGTGAAAATAAATCAGTCTCTTAACAGCAGAATTGATCAAACAGAAGAAAGAATTAGTGAGCTTGAAGACAAGCTATTTGAAAATACAGTCAGAGTAGACAAAAGAGTTTCGTACCTTCATATAATTTCTTATTACTCCTTAATGTGAAGTTAAAGTGCAGAGTTTTTATTAGTTTTCTCTTTGCTTGTTGGTTTGTTTGTTTATGTTAAGTTGTCATCAGTTTAAAATAATGAGTTATAAGGTATTATTTGCAAGCCTCATGGTAAACTCAAATCAAAAAACATACAACAGATACACAAAAAGTAAAAAGAAAGAAATTAAAACATATTAACAGAGAAAATCACCTTCACTAAAATGAATACAAGAAGGAAAAGAAGACCTCAAAACAAGCAGACACAAATAACAAAATGGCAGGAGTAGTCCTTACTTATCAATAATAACATTGAATGCAAAGAGGTATAGGAAAGGGTGCTCAACATCATTGATCGTCCAAGAGATGCAAATCAAAACTACAATGAGATATCATCTCATCCCAGTTAAAATGGCTTTTATCCAAAAGACAGGCAATAACAAATGCCGGCAAAGATAATGCAGAAAAGGGAACACTCATACACTGTTTATGGGAATGTAAATTAGTACAACCACCATGGAGAACAGGTTGGAGTTTGCTCAGTAAACTAAAAATACAGCTACCCCTGACCCAGCAATCCCAGTGCTATGTATATACCCAAAAGATAGGAAATCAGTACACCGAAGAGATATCTGCATTACCGTGTTTGTTGCAGTACTACTCATAATCACCAAGATTTGGAAGCAACCTAAGTGTACATCAACAGATGAATGGATAAAGAAAATATGGTACATATACACAATGGAGTACTATTCAGCCATCAAAAGAACGAAATCCTGTCATATGCAACAACATGGATGGAACTTGAGGTCATTTAGTGAAATAAGCCAGGCACAGAAATATAAACTTCACATGTTCACACTTATTTGTGGAAGCTACAAAAATTAAAACAACTGAACTCACAGAGATAGAGAGTAGAATTATGGCTATCAGTGGCTGGGAAGTGTAGTGGGAGAGTAGAGGATGTGAGGATGGTTAATGGGTACGAAAATATAGTTAGAAAGAATATATAAGATCTAGTATTTGACAGTACAACAGGGTGACTACAGTCAACAGGTTAGAAGCAAGATGGAGTTGGTTAGGTCAGATCTCTTTCATTGTCTCAGTTATAATTTTGCAAAGGTGGTTTCACCACATCTGGCTAATTTTTTAAATTTTTTTAGAGACAAGGTCTCCCTATGATGCCCAGGCTGGTTTCCAACTTCTGGGTTCAAGTGATCCCTCCTCCTTGGCCTCCCAAAGTGCTGCGATTATAGGCATAAGCAATAGCTCCTAGCCTGTACATATTTTTAAATTCAAGGTTTCTAATTCTTTTTTTGTCAAATTGAAACTATGGTTCGACAACCAAAATTAGTGATTGAGGCAAGGTTGTGCCATTGTACTCTAGCCTGGGTGACAGAGCTAGACCCTATCTCTAAAACAAAACAAAACACCATGGTATAGTTGTCACCATGCAAATTCTATTAAGTAAGGATGTACTTATGAAATATTTGAATTTTATTGCTGAAAGAAACCTTGCAAATAACTATGAGGGCAATTTTGGATTAGTAAAGATATTAGATTTATTTTAGATTTATTTGATTTATATTAGATTTAATTTATCAGGGAAAGGGCTGATATATTAAATCTAATATGATATAGAGCCATTGACAGTTATGAAGAAGAATTCTTATCTTTTTAACATTGATAAAGGGTTTTAAATAATATTATATCATAGTTAAATATGGTGTGATAAGTTAACAGCACCAGTAAAAATAGAGTAATTGCTCAACAGGTTCTTCTTGCCGACTGCACAGATTAAAAACAGTTAACTGGCTGAACGCGGTGGCTCACGCCTGTAATCCCAGCACTTATCGGAGGCCGAGGCGGGCGGATCACGAGGTCAGGAGATGGAGACCATCCTGGCTAACAGGGTGAAACCCCGTCTCTACTAAAAATACAAAAAATTAGCCGGGCGTAGTGGCGGGCGCCTGTAGTCCCAGCTACTCGGGAAGCTGAGGCAGGAGAATGGCGTGAACCCGGGAGGCGGAGCTTGCAGTGAGCTGAGATCGCGTCACTGCACTGCAACCTGGGCGACAGAACGAGACTCCGTCTCAAAAAACAAAAAACAAAAAACAAACAAAAAACAGTTAACTGAGAACTCAGTTCACTAAGACATGGTATTTCAGTAAATAAAGAGTTGAATTAATGTAAGGCTAGCCACGCAGAAGACAGAGTTATCACTGAAATCAGTCTCCCTGAAGACTCAAAGGTTAGGGTTTTTCAATGATAATTTGGCAGGCAGTGGGGTAGGAAATGGGGAGTGTTGACTGGTTGTGGATGAAATTATAGGGCGTGAAAAATGGCCCCCCTGCGCTGAGTTCACCTCTGGGTAGGGGCCACAGGACCAGTTGAGTCATGAGTTGCGGGTCTGGGTGGGCAGTTGCAGCTCAGCTGGTTGTCAGAAATGCAAAAGTCTGAAAAAAAATCTCAAAAACCAATCTTAGCTTCTACAGTAGTGATGTTATCTACAGGAGTAATTGGGGAAATTACAAATCTTGTTATCTCTGGAACAATTGTTGGTTATCATTTCACTGCACATACATTTTAGCAGAATGCAGGCCCCTCTCATAATCCTAACCTTGTGGACTTTTATTAGTTTTACAAAAGCAATTTAGTTTTGGGAAGAAATATTATCATCCTTGCCTTACGGTTAAACTATAAATTAAATTTCTCCCAAAGTTAGCTTGGTCTATACCCAGGAATGACAAGGGACAGCTTGGAGGTTAGAAGAAAGGTAGAGTCAACTATGTCAGATTTCTCTTACAGGATTCTCTTAATTTTGCAAAGGTGCTCTTACTACCAAGGAAAGTTTTACATTAAAGTGTAAACTTGTGGAAAGGGAATGATAAAATTAATATTACTGATAGTGGCAGAAGGCAGACAAATTCCTGGGCAGACAAAGATGGGTACAGGTGAATCCCAACCTTCAAGCCAAAGAGAGCCTAAAGCGCAAAGACTGAACTGCCAGTTTGTGGTAGAGTTCATGACTGGAGCGTGAACTTCCTCCATGCCTTTTAGCCTATAAAATAGTGCTTTTACCAGGCCCACTCATGGACCAAGTAGCACAGACTCCCCCATTCTGAGACCATAAAAACTCTGGGCTCTGCTGCACATGGGTCTACCCATTTTGGGACCCCTCTCACACATAAGGCTACCTGCTCTTGGGTCCTCTCTCTGCTGACAGCTTTCCTCCTGTCGCTCAATAAAATTCTTCTCCGTCTTGCTCACTCTGGTGTCCACACACCTCATTCCTCTTGGACGCTGGATAAGAATCTGGAACATGCTGAACAGCAGATGAGAAAGGAGTTGTAACACTCTAACCCTCCTTCCTGCTCGCCTAGCAATGGCGGAGAAAAAGCCGCTGGGTGCCACACGCCCCCTCTCGCCAAGCTGCGAGTGGTGGGACCGAATGAGCTGTGACGTGCCCCCATTCACCGAAGCTGCGGGTGGTGGGAATGAACATGAACTACAACACTTCCTAGGGGCTCAGTCCCCAGGACTCCTCAAGCAAAAGCCTTACACCCCTTTGGGGATTCTGCTGATTGCTGGCATCTCCTAGTTTTCAGGCAGCACCATGTCCCCCTCGTCCAGACACCGGTGCCTAAGGCAGAAGCCGGTCGTAGCACACCTGGACCAGCTGCAGACTGAGCCAGAGCCATTATGGCATGGGATCCGGGCCAGTAGCATGAGCCGAGCACATCCTGGGTAGAGGTGCCACTGACCACAGAGATTTCTGGCTGGTGAAGCAGCACCAAAAGTATCCTGTATCATTGCCAAGGCTTTTTATCTAGGAAGAAGGAAGGGTTCTAGTTGATGTAGGACATTTCCTTATACACTAATTCACTTATTCACTCAATAAATATTTATTGAGCACCAATTATGTGTTAGGCACCGAAGATTAAAAAGTGAATGAAACAGTTAAAAATCCTTGCTCTTAATGGAATTTATATTCTAGAAGGTTGACAGACAATATCAAAAGATAAATAAAATATACCCTATATTAGATAATAATATGGACTAAGGAGACTAAGAAAGCAGCCAAGAAGGCCAGAAAGTGGGGTGTGGGAGAATTATAATTTTAGGTAAAATTGCCAGGGGAAGCCTCACTAAAAAGGTTGTTCTTGAACAGGGCCTGAAGACAATCTAGTGAATATCTGTGGGACCAACACCCAAGGCAGATGGTTCAGCCCAGGTAAATACCCTGAGGCAGGAGCCAGGGCCTGGAGGATGAAGGACACCAAACAGCTAGTGTGGCTGGAGCAGAGCAGGTGAGGTGAGAACTGCAGGAGAGGAGACAGTGGAGACGGGGTGGGGTGGGGGTAGCAGATCACAGTGGGTCTATGAAAGTGGCTGGGCTCTTAGCCTTTGGAGAATTTTGAACACAGAAAAGGTAATAAGTTGACCTAGGTTTTAACCAGGTCACTCAGGCTGCTGTGTTGCACATATGGTGATAAAGGGTACATTAGTTTTCTTAGTCTGCCTTCACAGAGTACCACAGACTGGGTGGCTTCAGCAACAGGAATTCATTTCCTCACAGTTCTGGAGGCTGAAAGTCCAAGAACCAGGTGTAGGCAGGGTCTGCTCATTCTGAGTGTCATGAGGAAAGGATCCATTCCAGGCCTGTGTCCTTGGCTTGCAGATGACTGTCTCCTTTCTGTGTTTTCATATCATCTTCCCCGTGTGCATTGCATATCTGTGTCCAAATCTCTTCTCCTAAGTGCACCAGTCATATTGGATTAGGGTCTACCCTAAGGCCTTCATTTTAACTTAATCACTGCTATAACAACCTGTCTCCCAATACACCTACCCTCTTTGGTATCGGGGGTTAGGACTTCAACGTATAAATTTTTGAGGTGGGCATAATGCAGCCCACAACAAAAGGCGGATGGAAGCAGGAGACACGAGAAGAGATCACCGTAACCACCTATGCGAGAGATGGTGGAACTTGGACCAGGGTGGTTATGATGAAGATGGTGATAAGAAGTAGGATTCTGAATCCATGGTGAAGATCGGGATAACGAGATTTGCCAATAGATGGGAAGTGAGGTATGAGAGGAAGATGAGTCAGGGTGACACCACAGAACTAAAATTCCGGATGGGTTTAACCATGGAGACAGTGTGAGGAGATGGAAGTGAAGAGTGAGAGAAGTGGAAGCATAGGAAGGTACTTATCTGGCTTAGAAGGAGGATAAAGACACAACGCTTTTTAAAATATAATTACCAGGAGTACTTATTAGTAGTAAATTTCAGGTAGATTAAATAGTTAAAGGGGAAAAGAGCCTATAAAACTGTTAGATACAAAACGTAGAAAACTATTTTCATTATTTTGAAATTTCTTGATTTTGCTAATCAAGAAATAAACCTCAAAGTCATTTAAAAATGATTGAAAGCTTCAACCAAAACATGCATATGCATTTTTGAATATATCACAAAGCTTATTATAAAAAATATGAAAAGATAGATGACAGAGCTGTAAAAAAAGGAAAAAGATTCTTTTCCTTATCTACCACTAGGTTCATGGCTAAAGATCCTAAAACAAAGAGATTAACAAGAAAAAAGCATAGAAACTTATTTAATGTAAGTTTTATGTGATATAGGAGCCTTTTTAAGAAGTGGAAGACCTGAAGAAACGGTTAATTGTACGTATTTTCATGTTAGGTTTAATGAAGTGGATAGTGGTGGAGAAATAGGATTGGAGAAAGAGTACCATCTAATGATAATAAACTGAGGGAAATTTAGCAAGTCCTATTAGTTCATATTCTTCTCGTGACCTTTCTTTTTCAGAGATAAGGATGTTCCTTTCCTCTAGGTATAGAGAGGGTACCCCTCAGCTGAGAGTCTTATGACCTGCTTCAGGGAAAGTTCAGACAATCCTTCCTAGGTTTTATAGCCTACCTCAGAGGATAAGAATAGGGGAAGGCCATAGAGACCCTCCTGCTTCTGCTGTTTTTCCAAATGCCAACACACCAAATTTTGAGGTAGCATGTCCTGAACCCCATCAGAGAGTGCAGAATATTTTTGACCCATTTAATGAACCAAAGTTTTATAACCAAAATTTACAACCAACCCAACAGAAAAAATAGGCAAAAAATATGGACAGGTAATTCAAAAATTAGAACAAAAAGGTTAATAGATATTAACCATAGAAAAGATGCATAATCCAAATAGTAATTGGGAGAATGTGAATTTTAAAAATGAGAAATTAATTTTGTATTTATCAGACTGAAAAAAAAATTTTAAAAATAAAATTACATCATTTTAGAAACTCTTGAAAGAAATGTATATTTAAAAGGCTATCCTGGATAGTAATTTTGTAGTAGCTGCCAAAATTGTAAATGCATTATCTTCAATCTAGTAATCCTATCCTGAAGTTTCTGTCTTAGATAAATACTCCCACATATAAACAAAGACATATACATGTAGAAGAGGAAAAAAATTTTTCCTCTACTCATCTTAGGTTCATTTGCTGAAGCCCTGTAAATTAGACTAACAAGAGAAAAACAAAAACAAACAGAAGTTTATTAGCATGTTCATCACACATACATATGGGAGCACTCAGAGTTGAGTAACTCAAAGGTTAGTTGGAACTTGCACTTATACAGCATCTCAATGACAACAATAAATTTTAGAGCCATGAGAAGACAAAAAAAAAAAAGATTTTGAGTTTCTAGTGCAGCAAATTGTAAGAAGGAAAATCTGTAAGAAAACTGATGGAAGATAAGAGCTAGTTAATAAAGTTGATGCAGTCTTCCAGCTGACAAGGGTCTAGAATTGTCTCCAGTGATTAACTTATGTCCTTCCTGGTAAAGGGGAGAAGAAGGACACCTTGACAAATTTATGTCCTACTTTTAGGCAAATAGGGGGACAGCAGTGGCTCTTGCCCAGGCTGGAGTGCAGTGGCATGATTTTGGCTCACTGCAACCTCTGCCTCCTGGGTTCAAGTGATTCTCCGGCCTCAGCCTCCTGAGTAGCTGGGATTACAGGCACCTGCCACCACACCCAGCTAATTTTTGTATTTTTAGTAGCTTCTTTTCACTTGCCTTCAGCTCAAAATAATCCTAATGCAAAAATGGTATACTTGGGGATGGCATATTCTGCTACCCTACATATATGAAGATGTTATTAAAGCATTATTTATAATGGGGCTAAATTGAATAAAATCTAAACACATCCCCTGTAAACTATTGTACATGCTCACTATGGAATACTCAGCAGTATTTAAAAAGAACAGGGTAGATGTATATATATTGACACAAATATATAAAAACAAAAAGGCAACACCTTTCAATATTAAACATGATCCCATTTATGTCCAAAATCTAAGCTACTTATTTGCATATGAACATATATATGTATTTATAGAAAATGGCTGGAAGATATGAGCCAATCTTACAACAATTTTTGGTGAAGGGAGTCAGATGTTACTTTGGAGACTGAGGAGGAGAATTGAAGAATCATTTGCTTTATGAGTCTTTGTTTTGTTTTGACAATAGGAACGTATTAACTGTATACATATAATATTTAAGGATTTAAGTCAGGTGATATCTTAATGATGAACAAAGAACACCCGGACAAACTAACTTTCCAAGAGCAGGAAGCAGACCCATCTGGCCCCGAATGAAAGAGGATCAATAACTAGTGTACTGGTAACACTTGCCCAAGAAAACACAGGGTCGTGCCCTGAGAGTTTTTTTTGTTTTTGTTTTTGTTTTTTTTTTTGAGGCCATGTCTCACTCTGTCATCTGGCTGGAGTGCAGTGGTATGATCTCAGCCCACTGCAATGTCTACCTCGTGGGTACAAGTGATTCTCTTGCCTCAGCCACCCAAATAACTAGGACTACAGGTGTGTGCCACCATGCCCAGCTAATTTTTGAATTTTTTTATAGAGACAGGGTTTCAACCTGTTGGCGAGGCTGGTCTTGAACTCATGAGCTCAAGCAATCTGCTGGCCTTGGCCTCCGAAAGTGCTGGGATTACAGGTATGAGCCACCACACCTGGCCTTTCTGAGGCTTTCATTGAAATAAGAAGCAGTGGTGAGAGAACTTCTGAACCAGAAGAGAGATGATTTGAATGTAGTATGATATTGCCCTTTAATGGCATATTCTGAGGCATAGGAGGGTCGAGATTAAATGTGTGAGATCTTAACAGATCTGGTTCAGACACCAATTCTGTTGACTGTACTTTTTGATTTATCTGCAAAGAACAGGTATTACCAGTGTAATAAAAGGTAGTACTAAAAGTTAGAAATATACAATTTCTTTAAAAACTGGTGTAAAAATGAGGAAAAGAGATTCCATGAAATTGTGGGAAAAAGAAGAAAATAGGTAAAATGAACAAGACAGAGCATGGGGATGTTTAGAGCAGAGGCCCAAGAGTGAAGAACTGAATTAACTGCCATCACTGAAAAATTAAAAAGTGTAATTTAAAAGTCTAACTTTCTGGCTTGTCTTGAAAAATCTGAAGATCTAGAACACAGGACTGGTCTTCCTACGTGGAAGTCATACACGAGGACTTCACAGCCCCTGAGCCCCCAGCCAATCTCAACTGCTTTTGGATGCTGAGTTTCTTAACCTTTATATTGATGCATGGATGCAGACTCACAATTATGGACTCCCTGTGGACCTCCTTGTCAGAATAGTATTTTTAAACACATAAATTAAAATATAGAGAATTACAAGGGAAACCAACTATGTTGTGATTCAGTTCTATCCTTGTGCCCCTTCGGTGTTGAGGCCTAGGATCAGTTGCCATTTCCACTGAGCTCCATCACTCTGGTTTTTGTTTTTCAATTTTTGTTGTTAATTTCCAGGGTACATGCGCAAGATATGCAGGTTTGTTACACAGGTAAACGTGTGCCATGGTGGTTTGCTGCACCTATCAGCCCATCACCTAGTTATTCAGCCCAGCATGCATTAGATACTTTTGCTAGTGCTCTTCCTCCCCCCGAACCCCGCTAAAGGCCCTAGTGTGTGTTGTTCCCTTCCCTGTGTCCATGTGTTCTCATGGTTTAGCTCCCATTTATAAGTGAGAACACATGGTGTTTAGTTTCCTGTTCCTGTGTTAGTTTGCTGAGGATTATGGCTTCCAGCTCCATTCATTTCCCTGTAAAAGACATGGTTTTATTCCTTTTTATGGCTGCATAGTATTCCATGGTGTATATGTGCCATATTTTCTTTATCCAGTTTATCATTGATGGGCATTTGGGTTGATTCCATGTCTTTGCTATTGTGAATAGGGCTGCAATGAACATACATGTGCATGTATCTTTATAATAGAATTATTTGTATTCCTTTGTGTATATACCCAGTAATGGGATTTCTGGGTCAAATGGTATTTCTGGTTCTAGATCTTTGAGGAATCACCACACCGTCTTCCACAGTGGTTGAACTAATTTACATTCCCACCAACGGTGTAAAAGCTTTCCTATTTCTCTCCAACCTCACCAGCTGTAGTTTTTTTGACTTTTTAATAATTGCCATTCTGACTGGCATGAGATAGTATATCATTGTGGGTTTGATTTGCATTTCTCTAATGATCATTGATGTTAAGCTTTTATTCATGTTTGTTGGCTGCATGAATGTCTTCCTTTCAGAAGTTTCTGTACATGTTTTTTGCCCACTTTTTAATGGGGTTGTTTGCTTTTCGGTTATACATTTGTTTAAGTTCCTTGTAGATCCTGGATATTAGACCTTTGTCAGATGGATAAATTGCAGAAATTTTCTCCAACTCTCTAGGTTGCCTGTTCACTCTGATGATAGTCTCTTTTGCTATGCAGAAGCTCTTTAATTTGATCCCATTTGTCAATTTTGCTTTTGTTGCAATTGCTTTTGGCAATTTAGTCATGAAATCTTTGCCCATGCCTATGTCCTGAATGGTATTGCCTAGATTTTCTTCTAGGGTTTTTTCTTTTTTGAGATGGAGTCTTGCTCTGTCCCCCAGGCTGAGTGCAGAGGCGCGATCTCAGTGCATTGCAAACTCCACCTCCCAGGTTCACACCATTCTCCTGCCTCAGTCTCCCAAGTAGCTGGAACTACAGGCACCCGCCACCATGCCCGGCTAATTTTTTGTATTTTTAGTAGAGATGGGGTTTCACCACGTTAGCCAGCCTGGTCTGGATCTCCTGACCTCGTGATCCGCCCACATTGGTCTCCCAAAGTGCTGGGATTACAGGCGTGGCTTCTAGGGTTTTTATAGTTTTGGGTTTTACATTTAAGTCTTTAGTCCAACTTGAATTAATTTTTGTATAAGGTGTAAGGAAGGCATCCAATTTCAATTTTCTGCATATAGCTAGCCAGTTCTACCAGCACCATTTATTAAATAGGGAATCCTTTTCCCATTGCTTGTTTTTGTCAGGTTTGTCAAAGACCAGATGGTTGTAAATGTGTGGTCTTATTTCTTAGTTCTCTATTATGTTCCTTTGGTCTTATGTGTCTGTTTTTGTACAAGTACTATGCTGTTTTGGTTACTGTACCCTTGTAGTATAGTTTTTAGTTTGGTAGCATGATGCCTCCAGCTTTGCTCTTGGTGCTTAGGATTGTCTTGGCTATATGAGTTCCTTTTCAGTTCCATACAAATTTTAAAATAGTTTCTTCTAATTCTACGAAGAATGCCAATGGTAGTTTAATGAGAATAGCATTGAATCTATAAATTACTTTGAGCAGTATGGACACTTTCAAGATATTGACTTTTTCCTATCCATGAGCATGGAATATTTTTCCATTTGTTTGTGTCCTTTCTGATTTCCTTGAGCAGTGGTTTGTAGTTCTTCCTGAAGACGCCCCTCACTTCCCTTGTTAGCTGTATTCCTAGGTATTTTATTCTCTTTGTACCAGTTGTGAATTGGAGTTCATTCATGATTTGGCTCTCCGCTTGCCTGTTGATGTATAGGGATGCTAGTGATTTTTGCACATTAATTTTGCATCCTGAGACTGCTCAAGTTGCTTATCAGCTTAAGAATCTCTTGGGCTGAGATGATGGGGTTTTCTAGATATAGGACCATGTCATCTGCAAATAATTTGACTTCCTTTTTTCCTAATTGAATACTCTTTATGTCTTCCTCTTGCCTTATTGCCCTAGCCAGAACTTCCAATACTCTATTGAATAGGAGAGGTGAGAGAGGGCATCCTTATCTTGTGCAGGTTTTCGAGGGGGATGCTTCCAGGTTTTTCCCATTCAGTATGATATTGGCTGTGGGGTTGTCATATATGGCTTTTATTATTATGTTCCTTCAGTACCTGGTTTTTTGAGAGTTTTTAGCATGAAGGGATGTTGAATTTTATTGAAGGCCTTTTCTGCATCTATTGAGATAATCTTGTGGTTTTTGTCTGGCCTGAAGTTTTCTTTTTTTGTTGTATCTCTGCCAGGTTTTGGTATCAGGATGATGCTGGCCTCAATGAATGAGTTAGGGAGGAGTGCCCCCTTTTCAATTGTTTGTAATAGTTTTAGAAGAAAGGGTATCAGCTCCTCTTTGGAGCTCTGGTAGAATTCAGCTATAAATCCATCGGGTCCTGGGCTTTTTTGGTTGGTAGGCTATTTATTACTGCCTTAATTTCAGAACTTGTTATTGATCTTTTCAGGGATTCGACTTCTTCCTGGTTCAGTATTGAGAGGGTGTATGTGTCAGGAATTTGTCCATTTCTTCTAGATTTTCTAGTTTATTTGCATAGAGGTGTTCACAATATTCTCTGATGGTTGTTTGTATTTTTATGGGGTCATTGGTGATATCCCCTTTACCATTTTTTATTGTGTCTATTTGATTCTTCCCTCTTTTCTTCTTCATTAGTCTAGCCAGTGGTCTATTTTATTAATTTTTTCAAAAAGCCAGCTCCTGTATTCATTGATTTTTTGAAGGGTTTTTCGTGTCTCTATCTTCTTCAGTTCTGCTCTGGTCTTGTCTTCTGCTGGCTTTTGGGTTTCTTTGCTCTTGCTCTTAGTTGTGTTGTTAGGGTGTCAATCTGAGATCTTTCTAGCTTTTTGATGTGAACAGTTAGTGCTATAAATTTCCCTCTTAAAACTGCTTTAGCTGCATCCTAGAGATTCTGGTATGTTGCCTTTTGTTCTCATTGGTTTCAAAGAACTTCTTGATTTCTGCCTTAATTTTATTACTTAACCTGGAGTAATTCAGGAGCAGGTTGTTCAATTTCCATGTAGTTATGTAGTTTTGAGTGAATTTTTAAATCTCGAGTTCTAATTTGATTGCACTGTGGTCTGTGAGACTGTTAAGGTTTCTGTTTTTTTGTATTTGCTGAGGAGTGATTTACTTCCAATTATGTGATCAGTTTTACAGTAAGTGCCACGTGGTGTTGAATAGAATGTATATTCTGTTGCTTTAGGGTAAAGAGTTCCGTAAATATCTATCAGATTCACTTGATCCGGAGCTGAGTTCAAGTCCTGAATATCTTTGTTAATTTTCTGTCTCAATGATCTGTCTAATATTGACAATGGGTTGTTAACATCTTCCACTATTATTGTGTCGGAGTCTAGTCTCTTTGTAGGTCTCTAAGAACTTGTTTTATGAATCTGGGTGCTCCTGTATTGGGTGCATATATATTTAGAATAGTTAGCTCTTCTTGTTGAATTGATCCCTTTACCATTATGTAATGCCCTTTTCTTTTTTATCTTTGTTGGTTTAAAGTCTGTTTTGCAGAAACTAGGATTGCAACCCCTGCTTTTTTCTGTTTTCCATTTGCTTGGTAAATTTTCCTCTATCCTTTTATTTTGAGTTTATGCATGTCTTTGCATGTAAGATGGGTCTGTTGAATACAACACAACAATGGATTTTGATGCTTTTTATTTAATTTAATTAATTAATTATTTGAGAGGGAGTCTCACTCTGTCACTTAGGCTGGAGTGCAGTGGTGAAATCTTGGCTCACTGTAACCTCTGCCTTGTGGGTTCAAGTGATTCTTCTGCCTCAGCCTCCCAAGTAGCTGGGACTATAGGCATGCACCACCATGCCTGGCTAATTTTTGTATTTTAATAGAGATGGGGTTTCACCGTGTTGGTCAGGCTGGTCTCGAACTCCTGA
Organism: Pongo abelii; assembly: GCF_028885655.2. Taxonomy (NCBI): domain Eukaryota; kingdom Metazoa; phylum Chordata; class Mammalia; order Primates; family Hominidae; genus Pongo; species Pongo abelii. Next base: position 121,283,863 of record NC_071988.2, on the reverse strand, counting down.
TCTCAAATGGTCCACCCACCTCGGCCTCCCAAAGTGCTGGAATTACAGGTGTGAGCCACCACACCCGTCCTGGATCTTGACTCTTTATCCAGCTTGCCGTTCTATGTCTTTTAATTGGGGCATTTAGCCCATTTACATTTAAGGTTAATATTGTTATGTGTGAATTTGATCCTGTCATCATGATACTAGTTGGTTATTTTGCAGACTTGTTTATGTAGTTGCTTCATAGTATCAGTGGTTTGTGTACTTCAGTGTGTTTTTAGAGTGGCTGGTAACAGTTTTTCCTTTTCATATTTAGTGCTTCCTTCAGAAGCTCTTGCAAGGCAGGCCTGGTGGTGACAAATTCCCTCGGCATTTGCTTGTCTGAAAAAGATTTTATTTCTCTCTCACTTAGGAAGCTTAGTTTGGGTGGATATGAAATTCTGGGTTGGAAATTCTTTCCTTTAAGAATGTTGAATATTGGCCCACCATCTCTTCTGGCTTGCAGGGTTTCTACTGAGAGGTCTGCTGTTAGTCTGATGGGCTTCCTTTTATAGGTGACCTGGCCTTTCTCTCTGGCTGCCCTTAACATTTTTTCCTTCATTTCTACTTTGGCCAATCTGATGATTATGTGTCTTGGGGTTGATCTTCTCATGTGGTACCTTATGGGGTTCTCTGAATTTTCTGAATTTGAATGTTGGCCTGTCTTGCTAGATTGGGGAAGTTCTCCTGGATGATATTCTGAAGTGTGTTCTCCCCGTCTGTATCAGATAGCCCATCAGTCATAAGTTCAATCTCTTTACATAATCCCATAGTTTTTGGAGGTTTTGTTCTTTTCATTCTTTTTTTCTCTAATCTTGTCTGTATGTCTTATTTTAGCAAGATAATCTTTAAGTTCTAATATCCTTTCTTCCACTTGGTCTATTTGGCTATTGATACTTGTGCTTGCATTGTGAAGTTTTCGTGTTGTGTTTTTCAGCTCTATCAGATCATTTATGTTCTTCTCTAAACTGGATATTCTGATGAACATCTCCTGTAATATTTTATCATGGTTTTTAACTTTGCAATTAGTTAGAACATACTCCTTCAGCTCAACAAAGTTCATTATTACCTATCTTCTGAAGACTACTTCTGTCAATTCACCCGTCTCAGCCTCAGTCCAGTTCTGTGCCCTTGCTGGAGACATGTTGCAATCATTTGGATTAGAGACACTCTAGCTTTTTGAGTTTTCAGTATTTTTGTGTGTTGATTTTTTCTCATCTTCGTGGGTTTATCTACCTTTGACCTTTGCATCTGCTGACCTTTGGACAGGGTTTTTTGGGGTCTTTTTCATTGACGTTGTTGCTTTCTGTTTGTTTTTCTTTTAGCAGTCAGGCCTCTCTTCCGTAGGGCTGCTGGGGTCCCACTCCAGACCCCATTTTCTTGGGTCTCTCCTGCCCCTGGAAGTAACACCAATGGAAGCTGAAGAACAGAAAAGATGGCAGCCTGCTCCTTCCTCTGGGAGCTCTGTCCCTGCGGGGCACTGACCTGATGCTGGCCGGAATGCTCCTTTGTGAGGTGTCTGGAGACTTCTATTGGGAGATCTCATCCAGACAAGAGGAGTGGGATCAGGAACCCACTGAAATAAGCAGTTTGGCTGCCCCTTGGCAGAGCAAGTGTGCTGCTCTGGGGGTAATCCTTCTCGTTTGGGCTGCCCTGACCCTCCAGAGCCAGCAGGCAGAAAAGACTAAGACTGCTGATCCATGATCCCGCAGCCATTACTCTTCCTAGGGGCTCCTGTCAGGGATATCAGAGTTCTGTCCATAAACCCCTGGCTGGGGATGCTGAAATTTCCACAAGGAGCCCAGCCTGGTGAAGAGGAGTGGATTGGGGTCTTGCTTAAACGAACAGTCTGGCCACGAACTGTCCCAGCTCCTGTGCTGCACTGTGGTGAATTACTCCTCGTCCAAACTGCCCAGTCTCACTGGCACCAGTGGCAGGGGAAAACGGCGGACTGGAGCCGCAGTGATGACGGCTGCCTCTCCCAACCCCAGAACTTGGTCTTCTTAGTCAGTCTCTAGCCTGCCAGGCTGGCTGATGGGGATTACAAGCCAGTGGGTTTTAGCTTGTGGGTTTCCATGGGAACAAGGCCACTTGGCTCCCTGGCTTCAACCCCCTTCCCACAGGAATAGATGGATCTCCTGTCTCACTGGGGTTCCTGGAGCCAAAGTATGCAAAAACTCCCATGTCTCAGTGCCTGCTTGAGTGGTTGCACACTGAGCAGTCCCCATGAATCTGCACAGCTCTTTGCTTGGGACCCAAGGCCCTGGTGACATGGGCTCATGAGGGAACCTCCTGATTTATGGGTTGCAAGGATCTGTGGGAAAAGTGTGGTTTTCAGGGAAGGGTAGCACAATCCCTCACCATCTCCCTTAGCTGGAGGGAGGGAGTTCCTTTTGCTGTGTGAAGCTCCCAGATGGGCCCTTACTCTATCCTGCTTTTCCTCACTCTCTGTGGGTCATGTCAACCACCTAGTCGGTCTCAATGAGAGAACTTTGGTACCTCAACTGAAGATGCAGAATTCACTCACTATTTTCATCCTTCATGGGAGCTGTTTCTATTCAGCCTTCTTGGTTGCTCCAACCCAACACTGTGTTTTTGACACATGGCTTGTCTCCCTTCCTTTTGTTACCCTTCCTGGGCCCATGTAGGCATTTGAATTTATCCCAATTCAGAGAAATTCATGAAGACAAAGATTAAAGAGCACAAGAATAGCAGATTCTCCAATAGAAGTTGGAGCCAAGATCCCAGTGTGGTATAGAGTAAAGAAAATAGTCTTTGAAGTCAGAGAAACCAGCTTTGGTATATGATCTTATAAAATTTATTTAACCTCCTTAAGCCTCAGTTTCCTCATTTGTAATACCATATCATATGATTGTTCTAAGCATCAACTAAAATAATGCATAAAAACAAAGTGTTGGATGCCATCAGTAAAGGGTAGATATAATTATTCTCCAAAGTCTCATTTCTCAACTGCAAAATAGGGATCATACCACCTGTTTCACAGCTCTATTGCAAAGGTCAAGTGAGACATTTGAAAAAGTACTTTCTGCTTTTTAGCTTAAGAGCCAATCAGTATATGTTGGTTTCCTTTCTTCTTTCCCAAAATTAATATAAAAGAAACATCTATTTTGGTGTATAATATTTGTCTTGATTATGATAGAACAGGATTTAATTATGTTTCAGAAAGCAGTCAAATGAAACCAGAAATAACACAAAAGTGACTGGAAACCAAATACTTAGAATCAGCCTAAATGTTCTTCCAAAAAAGAGTAACTACCAGCAGAATCCACAGCATTTATGTGCCTAGAATAAATATTGTAAAAGATGCTGTACTTTCTTTTTTTTTTTTTTTTGAGACAAAGTCTCACTCTGTCGCCCAGACTGGAGTGCAGTGGGGCGTGATCTCGGCTCACTGCAACCTCTGCCTCCTGGGTTCAAGCAATTCTCCTGCCTCAGCCTCCCAAGTAGCTGGGACTACAGGCACGCGCCACCACACCCAGCTAATTTTTGTATTTTTTTAGTAGAGACAGGGTTTCACCATATTGGCCAGGCTGGTCTCAAACTCCTGACCTCGTGATCTGCCCGCCGTGGCCTCCCAAAGTGCTGAGATTACAGGTGTGAGCCACCACACCCAGCTGATGCTGTACTTTCTTTTCTAATTTTGCTATGCTAATAAAAGAAATTAGTTTCCAAAAAATGTTAATTTAAGCAGAGGGGATGAGAGACAAAAACATCACAATTTTTTAAAGTGTTGGAACAGGAAGATATAAAAATATAAGAGTATAAATATAGCAAAATATGTAAGAGGATGAATTCTGGAGTTGGAATTCCAGCTACATCTCTTAGTAGCTATGAGGCCTTAGGCAAGTTACTTATCCTCTGTGCCACACTTTCTTGTTCTTCCTCCATGCCTCATTTCTATCTTTAAAATGGCTACAATGATAGTAGCTGTCTCACTGGATTGTTGTGTATGGCAAATGAGTTAGTTGAATATATCTAAAGTGTGTTTAAAACAGTGCCTGAAACATCATAAATGCTATGTATAAGCTATTATTATCCTAAGAGGCAAGATTGATAGAGAGAATTCTGATTCTCTTTTCCAAATATCAGAGACTGGAAGTATATGTTATAAACCTGTCAAAATACTCCCAAGTAAAGTGTCGATGGTGACCCTGATAGAGAAGATTTTAAAAACAAACATTGCCCCTGCTCCCAACCACAGAAGTAGAAGAAATAGTAAAAACCAAAGAGCAAGTCAAAGGCAACTGTGGGGACACAATGAAGCTGTTAAAAGACGCAAGTGGCCATGAAAGAGTAACCACCTAGAGAAAATTTCAGTGACTTTTTTTTTCCGCTTAAGATACAGGGTGGTGGTAGTGTTAGGGGAGGAACATTGAAAGGGAGGTTACGGATAAGAGAATTATAGTATTTCGTGAGCTCATTTAAAAAATTTATGTGAATAATATATGTTTATCATGTGGAAATTTAAAAATATATGTGAGGTAAATAAACAATAGCATCAACCCATGATCCTATTGTGGTGGGCAGAATAATGGCCAACACAGGTGACCATATCCTAATCCTGGAGCTTTTGAATATGGTAGGCTATGTGGCAAAGGGGAATTAAAGTTTCAGATGGAATTAAGGTTGCTAATTAGCTGCCTTAAAGTAGGAAAATTATTCTCTTGAACTAGGTGGGCCCAATGTAATCACAAGGGTCCTTATAAATGAAAGAGGAAGTCAGAAGACAGACCAGAGAGATGGCTGCATCAGAAGGTTGGGCTGGCTTTGAAGACAGAGGAAGGGGCCATGAGCCAAGGAATGCAGGCAGCCTCTAGCAACTGCACAAAGAAATAGATTCTCCCCTAGAGCCTCTAGAAAGAAATGCAGCTTTGCTGACATCTGGATTTTAACCCAATGAAACTCATTTTGGATTTCCTGACTGTATTAGTCCATTTTGCATTGCTATAAAGGAATACTACATGAGGGTCAGTAATTTATAATGAGAAGAGGTTTATGTTGGGCCCACATTTCTGCAGACTGCACAAGAAGCATAATGAAAACATCTGCTTCTGGTGGGCCTCAGGAAGCCTTTCCTCATGGTTGAAGGCAAAGGGGAAGCAGGCATCACATGGCAAGAGAAGGAGCGAGAAAGATGTCAGCCTTTTCTAAACAAACAGCTCTCATATGAGCTAATAGAGTGAGAACTCACTCATTACTGTGAGGAAAGCGTCAAGCCATTCTTGAGGGATCAACCCCATTACCCAAACACCATTCACTAGGCCCCACATTCAACACTGGGGGTCACATTTCAACATGAGATTTGGAGAGGACAAATTCTAAACCATATCACTAATGGCAGCATTGTAAGATAACAAACTGGTGCTGTTTGAAACCACCATATTAGTGGTAATTTGTTACAACAACTATGGGTGTATTAGTCCTTTTTCACACTGCTATAAAGAAATACCTGAGACTGAGTAATTTATAAAGGAAAGAGGTTTAATTGGCTCACAGTTCCATACGGCTGGGGAGGTCTTAGGAAACTTACAATCATGGCAGAAGGCGAAGGGGAAGCAAGTACCTTTTTCACAAGGCAGCAAGAGAGAGAAGAGCAAAGAAGGAGCTTCTAAACACTTAAAAAACCATCAGATTTCATGAGAACTCACTGTCATAAGAACAGCACGTATGAAACCGCATGATCCAATCACTTCCCTCCCTTGACATGTGGGGATTACAAATCGAGATAAGATTTGGGTAGGGACACAGAGCCAAACCATGTCAATGGGAAACAAGTGCACCTACTATCCAGGGACAACCACTAGTACAGGTAAACATTTTAATGTACGTATATATATATTTTTGTGTGTATGATTTTTGTATAACCAGATTTTTTGAAAGCAGAATTCTTTAACAGATTGCTTTGGAAGCAGGAAAAGTAGAGAGAGAAGGGAAATAATGCAAGTTGGGGTTCAGTTACCAGTCAAATAATCAAGCAGCAGTGTCAAAATAGTTGACGTCTGCAATGGCCTGAGTCAGCCAGGGCACACATAGAAAAATGCTGTGAATGGTACTCAGAAGATCTGCAATAGGGTTCACTAGGATGACTCACACTTCAGAAACAAATTTGCCAGAATTAGTTGCTAAAAGGTTGAGTCACCCATGACAATATGCCAGTTGGCAAAAAGAGTGCCACTTTTAAGTGGAATATAGATGAGGTTAAAGACGCAAAAATTATCTCATGCGGTAGGACAGTTTCTCCCTCCAGTGCACTGTCCTTGCTCACCTGCCAGACCATTCACCATTTCCACCTATGGGTCTGGATGCAGTGATGTTTAAGCAAACCAGAGTTCTCCCTTTCTTTGCTTTAATCCCTTTTCAAGGCTATCAGTTCACACGATGTCATTGTGGGCACCAGGCTGTAGGAGTCTATCTCTGGACTTAACCTGGCTAGTATATATTATGGCTTCTTCTTAGGGTCTCTTCCATTTTCTCTCCTTGAGGCTGAATCCTCCTTTCTAGAACTGCACCATTTTTCACGCCCACCTTCTGACAGATCCACACAATAACAACAGCATCTCTTGGAACCCTAGATTTATTTTGCCATTCAGGCAATGAGCTTTTAGATTCCTTTTTACACAGGTCAGGCTCCCATGGGATGCTGAGAATCTTGGGTACAGACATGATCAGTCCAATGATGCAATGACAGTGGCAGTCTTTTCACTTAAGCAAAAGAAAATTAGACTTTGGAAGCTGCTGATATTTTAAACATCGTTCCAAGAGGTTTCAAGACAAACTTGCTGCAAAGCTACAAAGAACAGCAGAGGCCATGGCATGGATGCTGCAGAGGTTCAATACAGCAGTGGGGAAGTAACAAATATGCCAAAGGATGGGTGTGGGAAGACACTTATGATGTTCAGGACTATAGAATAAACTTGAACAGACAAATATAATTTTCTCCTTAAGATCACCCATGATATAATGTGCCTGAGAAGATGCCAATGATGGGGTCTTGTATCCTAGTGCCAGCTGGTTGGGAAACCAATCAAGTGACTAGCAGAGAGAGATAAGGATCCCAGGAAAGATATTTAAGAGACACCCTTGTGAAGGTGATTGGAAGGTGCTGCCAGTGCTTAGTTATAAGTAGCTGACATCCTTCTGGCAGTAAATTTTTAAAAGTACAGCAAAGAAGCGATATAATTATAGCTCACTGTTGAGTGCTTACCACCTGCCAGACACTGGGTTAAGTGCTTTATATACATGATTTTATTTTTTATTATTTGTTTTGGGAGATGGGGTATCGGTCTGTCGCCCAGGCTGGAGTGCAGTGGCACAATCTCAGCTCACTGCAACTTCTGCCTCCTGGTTTCAAGTGATTCTCATGCCTCAGCCTCCTGAGTAGCTGGGATTACAGATATGCACCACAACACCTGGCTCTTTTTGTATTTTTAGTAGAGACAGGGTTTCACCATGTTGGTTAGGCTGGTCTTGAATTCCTGACCTCAAGTGATCTGCCCACCTTGGCCTCCCAAAGTGCTGGGTTTACAGGTGTGAGCTACTGTGCCTGGCCCACATGATTTTATTTAATATACCTTATTATAGCAGCCCTATGAGGGATGTTGTTGCAAACAGAATTCTAAGATGGCCTCCTTGGTCTCTGCCCTATAACAATAGGTCCTGCATTATCTCCTCCCTAAGAGTGCAGGTGGAACCTGTGATTTGCTTCAAACCAACAGAATATGTCAATCCCTCAGTGAGCCTTGTTTATTTCCTTCATGGTGCTTAGGACAATCCAAACAATAATCATTTACTTCCTATTGCTCGGTGAGAACTTGGATGATCCCTGTTTTGTTCATTGTTGGATCTGTGGTAACACACTTGTGCCTGGCATTTACCAGCAGCTCAACAAACACATAATTTATCAGATGAATGAATTAAGGGAGGTCCCCTGTTTTATATAATGTAAAGAGATAAAGAAGCAGAACTATAGGAAGGGGTGGACTTGAGGATGAAGCTTTTGCTCAGGAAATTGACATGCTTAGATGGCAGCCATCCATGGGAGATTCACACCACCTATTGCTGGCCAGCAATGAAGTGTTCAGGGCCAATAGCAAACTTTTGACCGAAAGATGGAGAGAGCCAGGAGGAAAGGCAACAATACGGGGTCTCTGAATAAAAGTTGCCTAGGTGTGGGCAAATTGAAGAAGGAAGGAAGACAAAATCACAATTGTGTGAATAATGTTATTGATTGAGTGGAAACACAGCAGTCAGAAACAGGTAAAAGTTCCAAAGGAAGATCCAACAGAATGGATAAGACACACTCTTGAAAAGAGAAGATTCTGGTAGATGAAAAGAAAATAATGAAGACTTGGGGATACTGCAATTATAGGAAACAGCTATCATATATCTATGGAAAGTTCTTGGTAATTGGGAAGTGTAAAAATATTATAATTAAATAAATTTTGGGTATTATTAATTTGCATATTTACATAAATGTTTTCATAGAAACCTATGAAATATATATAAAAGAACTTTAGAAAAGCAAAAAAGCAATTGCAATGAAAGCCAAAATTGACAAATGGGATTTGATTAAACTGAAGAGCTTGTGCACAGCAAAAGAAACTATCATCAGAGTAAACAGGCAACCTACAGAGTGGGAGAAAATGGAGAAATTCAAATCAAAGCCACAATGAGATACCATCTCACAACAGTTAGAATGGCAATCATTAAGAAGTCAAGAAACAACAGATGCTGGCGAGGTTGTGGAGAAATAGGAACACTTTTACACTGCTGGGAGTGTAAATTAGTTCAACCACTGTGGAAGACAGTGTGGCGATTCCTCAAGAATCTAGAACCAGATATACCATTTAACCCAGCAATCCCATTACTGGGTATATATCCAAAGGATTATAAATTATTCTACTATAAAGACACATGCACACATATGTTTACTGCAGCACTATTCACAATAACAAAGTGTTGGAACCAACTCAAATGCATATCAATGATAGACTGGATAAGGAAACTGTGGCACATAAACAACATGGAATACTATGCACTCATAAAAAAGGATGAGTTCACGTCCTTTGCAGGGACATGGAAGAAGCTGGAAGCCATCATTCTCAGAAAACTAACACAGGAACAGAAAACCAAACACCACATGTTCTCACTCATAAGTGGGAGTTGAACAATGAGAACATATGGACACAGGGAGGGGAACATCACACACCGAGGCCTGTCGTGGGGTTGGGGGCTAGGGAAGGGATAGCATTAGGACAAATACCTAATACATACAGGGCTTAAAACCTAGATGACAGGTTGATAGGTGCAGCAAACCACCATGGCACATGTACCTATATAACAAACCTGCACATTCTGCATATGTATCCCAGAACTTAAAATAAAATAAAATAAAAAAGCAACATACAAATGTAAGCAATTTTTTTCTTTATAATTGCAGCAGTGAGAAAATCATTAATGCAAGCATCTCCTAGGAGAGATGAAGTACTTAAGCTAAGCAAGCCTTGAGACACGGAGTTCTTTTCCTCACCAAAATACCAAGAACAAAGGAACAAAATGTTCAGGAGAGGAGCCGCTCTGTAGAAGTAAGATGAGTAAAATAAAGTTGCCAGTTGTTAACATATTGCTTGCATTATTTTTTGGAATCGTAACTTTCCTAGTATTTCCTGTATCAACTTTTATACTTTAGTGCTTAGTTCTTTCTCAGATGTACTTCATAACTACTCAAGAAAGACTTAATCACATGAGGCTCTTAAAACAGTTCCTGGCACATAGCAACTCCATACGTATTTGATAAATAAGTGCATGATTCTAAACATTCACCTCAAGTCTGAATTGCATCTCCTATGTGGTTTTCTTTATCATACTTAAACTCAACAGGGTTAAAATATGAAATGAAACAAATGATTCACAAAAAGACTGGGAATGGGTGTATTAAGTGGCTTGGTACATTTATAAAAAAGAGTTAAATGACTCATCTTACAAATTTTTTTCTCTTCTTCACACTATTCTTCCCCCACTTCATGTGATCTATAAATATATCTAAACACTGGGAATTTTACCCTAACACTTTTAAAGACTTCAGCAGAAAACTCGTATTTCTCTACAAAAATAACCCTTTCCTTTTCATTTGTGACTAATCACTTCCCCCAATCATCCTTAAAAGAAGCATGACAAAAAAGTGCTTAAAATTCATGTTTCTATGTTCTATTTATTGCTCTGAAAATACAGGATATCTGTCGAGGAATGTGGAGTTTAGTTTTCAGTTTGCTTTGTCAGCATATGGACCAGGACTGAATTTATGTTTCTTCAATTCCAGATCTCTAATGGACCACACTAAAATTCCTTCTGGTGAACTGTGGGAAATTTTCCACTTCCCAGTTGGTGCTGCCTGAACTTCATTTAGAACTCTGTGATATGTGCCTCCTGCCTTGTGTTTCTTTCTCTGCCCAAATGTGGAAGACCGGATGGCACAGAGGGGGAGGACACAGAGGCGGGACTGCAAGTGCCTGCACCTGTTGGAAATGGCAGGTCTTGTGCTTTCTTCCCTGCCCCTCATGCCTCATGTCCATCTCTTCAGCTCTCAGGGCTGAAGGTTCTGCATTCTTTTTTCCTAGCTTGTTTCCGGCCGCAGTTCTTACATGTTGTCCACTAATAGGAGCGATGCATGAATGAAAAGCGATGAGGAGGGGGTGGGAGCCATGGGTTGGGTGGGATCCAGGCATATAGGGGGCTGTAAAGAGGGTACAATCTGACCGGGAGCAGATGTTATACCTCTGTGAGCCATCCTGATGGCTCTACATTAGGAAACTAATTTTTCAACCCATATCACTGTGGGAGAGAGGGTGCACAGTACTTCACATTTAAAAATAAAATTTGTCTTTAAAAATATCTATTTTATTTTATTTTTTTGAGACAGAATCTCCTTCTGTTGCCCAGGTTGGAGTGCAGTGGTGTGATCACAGCTCATGGCAGCCTTCACCTCCCGGGCTCAAGCAATCATCTTGCCACTGCCTCCTGAGTAGCTGGGACCACAGGCATGCACCACCACATCCAGCTAATTTTTAAATTATTTGTAGAGGTGGGTCCTGCTGTGTTGCTCAGGCTGGTCTCAAACTCCTGAGCTCAAGTGATCCTTCTGCATTAGCCTCCCAAAGTGCTGAGATTACAGGCATGAGCCACCATGCTTGACCCTAAAACTGGTCTTTGAATTAGGGAAGAACAACTAGTAACAGGATAATTAGTTTAAAAAAAAACTAAAATTCAACGTTTTACCTCAGACAGATGGGATAAAAGAAGTTTTAAATTTATTTCAGGGCTAATAGCCACAATTAAAAAAATACTAAAAACTACACCTTGTTCAATAGTGAAAGAAAGTTGTTATGAGATTTGTTTTGGATGGGCACATATCCAGTTCACTTTCTGGCATGTTGATTACTAATTCTCCTTTTTAAAAACAAAGACAGCAGGGTCTGTATCCCAAGACTTGGGTTCTAGCCTGAGCAGCTTGTCAGATATTATTTAAACTCTTTGGACCTCAGCTTTTCTCATTTGTAAAATAAAAGATTTAGTTTAAATGAGGGGTCAGCAAACTTTTTCCTTAAAAGAAAGATGGCAAATATTTTAGGCCCTGAGGTTCATATAGTCCATGTAACAACTCAGCTCTGCTGTTGTGCTGTGGAAGCAGAGGTAGACAATAAGAAAACAAGTGGTATACATGGATTGAAATATCACCCTGTACACCATAAATATGTACAATTATTATATGTCAAATAAAAATAAAATAAAACTTTTAAAAACTCATTTAAAAAATTCAAAAATTCAGTCATTTAAATGACTGACCAAAATGATGAATCATTAGGCCAGGTGTGGTGGCTCATGCCTGTAATCCTAGCACTTTGGGAGGCTGATGCGAGCAGATTGCCTGAGCTCAGGAGTACAAGACCAGCCTGGCCAACATGGTAAAACCCCATCTAAAAATACAAAACTTAGCCTGGCATGGTGGCACACGCCTGTAATCCCAGCTACTCAGGAGGCTGAGGTGGGAGGATCGCTTGAACCCAGGAGAGGGAGGTTGCAGTGAGTCAAGATCGCACCACTGCACTCCAGCCTGGGGAACAGTGAGACCTTGTCTCAATAAACAGAAAAAAAAAGTCATTAAAAAAATTCAAATGACTAACAAATGTGAAAAAAAACCAAATGAATATGGCTGTGTTCTGATACAATTTTATTCACAAAAACAGGTACGGGGCTGAATTTGTTGTGCAGGAGGTAGTTTTCTGACCACTCTAGAGAGGTCTGGATCACTGGTCTTTTAACTGTTTTCCTCAGAGATTTCTGGGGCTGCCTTAGGAAGAAAAAGGAGTAGGGAGCCTGAGCACATGGGATTGTGCACCTCTGGCCTCCATTTCAATCAAAGCACTTCTTTTTCATATTTTGGACTTCTAAGATTTTTTTTTAAAGATTTTTCATTTGAAAAGCATGTAAAAACAAAACATTGTCTTTAAGTCCCCTTGAAAATTGTATGCTTCTGGCTGGAAATGGTGGCTTTCACCTGTAATCCCACCACTTTGGGAGGCCAAGGCGGGCAGATCACGAGGTCAATCTTGATCGAGACCATCCTGGCCAACATTGTGAAACCCCGTCTGTACTAAAAATACAAAAATTAGCTAGGCATGGGGGCGCACGCCTGTAGTCTCAGCTACACAGGAGGCTGAGGCAGGAGAATCATTTGAACCAGGGAGGCGGAGGTTGCAGTGAGTCTAGATCGTGCTACACTGCACTCCAGCCTGGTGACGGAGCGAGACTCTGTCTCAAAAAAAAAAAAAAAAAAAAAAAAAATCCTATGCTTCTAAGCAGTGTCAGCCACTCATGCTTTTGACCGCCTGCTTCCCACCCTCCTGCCTTACCCGCGCTTCACCCTGATGATATTGCGGCTACCATGTTTACTTTTCTGGTCCAGAATTCTCCATGAGTTAGACCCCTATATTCCAATTTCTTTCTAGACAACTCTCTGGATTTTCTGCAACTACATCATAATCAATATGTCAAAAATACTCATTATTTTATTTTTTTATTTTTATTTTTTTCTTTTATTATTATTATTATTATTATTATTATTATACTTTAGGTTTTATGGTACATGTGCGCAATGTGCAGGTAAGTTACATATGTATACATGTGCCATGCTGGTACGCTGCACCCACCAACTTGTCATCTAGCATTAGGTATATCTCCCAATGCTATCCCTCCCCCCTCCCCCCACCCCACAACAGTCCCCGAAGTGTGATGTTCCCCTTCCTGTGTCCATGTGTTCTCATTGTTCAATTCCCACCTATGAGTGAGAACATGCGGTGTTTGGTTTTTTGTTCTTGCGATAGTTTACTGAGAATTTTAAACTCTAAAGCTGCTCCTTTTCTCTCTTCTCATCTGAGTTAACGGCTCCAGCTTCCCTCTAGTCACACAAAACAGAAACCTGGGACTTAACTCTTTTCTCTCCACTGAGAACCAGCCCCCAGTTCTGACAGGTTTTATCTTGTGTCACATGTTCTAATCTGTTTCCTTCTCTGCGTTATTACCTTCTTCCTGATGTAGGCCTCCATCTCTCATCTGGGCAGTTCCCAGATGAGAGAAAAGGAGAGAGAGAAACTGGTGACAGGAATAAACTGGTCTTTGCCACCTTCTCAGTGTGTGAGAATGATCTGTCTAAAATGCAGCACTGAGCTGGAAACTCGCCTGATTAAAATGCTTCATTAGTTTTTTATTCTATGCAAGATAAATCTCAAGTTCCTTAACCTGGAATTAGTATGAAAGTTGTCCATGACCAACTTCACTGGTTAGAACCACACGAAATAGCTATTTCTCTAGGTCAAAATGGCTGACTGCAATAATGGTTTATGGTTAACCTAAAACTTTTCTGGTGTCGTCTCCTGCCATTCCCTAACTCATACTTCATACATGGGAAGAGGGGGACGGGGTTGGGTGGGGGGGGGGTGATGGGGAGGGGGAAATTCCTTTGCTTAAACGGAGATCTGCATCTTGACTGACCTCATTAATTTCTATACATCTTTCTCACCTTAGTTCTGGTGGACATTTCCTTCAGATCTCCAAACTGCTTCCTGAGAAAATGTTCCCTCACTGTATTCCCAAAGTAACCACTGCAGAAGACAGCCATAGTACTTAGGCATTGCGTTGAAATTGTCAAATGATCTGTTTTTGTCCCAGCCATCTGCCCAGACCGTCAGGAATTTGGAAGCATCTTTGCTTCCCCTCTGCCTGGCACAATGGATTTAGTCTATTGAACTACACTTAATAGACTGGATCAAAGCTATCAAGGTGTACCCCAATTCTTAGCAAATAACTATCACTAATAAACTGCTTTTGGATTTCACAGTTGTGTTTGAGATTCAGAACTCTTTGTTGGATTTGAGACTGGCCAGTGTTTTTATGTGCCGATAAATGTGATTTGAAGCATGAAGCATTAATTAAATGAATATTTAGCTTTGAGAATTGAAGAGTAAATTAAGCCAAAGGCTTGTACTTTTAGCCATAAGATTTATATCAGAATAAGTGATTTGAGTAAAGGATTTCTGGAGTTGTACTGTGGGAGAAAAACATTTTTATAGTATAAGTAATGCAAACTTTCATTTTCAAGTTCTCTGAATGTGCAAAATTGCTTTTCTTCGTTACATACAGATCGGCATAGATGAAGATGTGATATTTCAGTCCTCCTCCCCCACAAAAAACATACTGAGAAGATTGTAGGCAAATAGTAACTTTAGTTTAGATAAAAAATAATTGTCAGTCATAATTATAGCAACCCAGCTGTGAAACTATATATGGCGTGGGAACAGACATATATATTGGGCTGTTGGGGGAGGTGAGCAAACTTTTATTCATGCAAGGATGGAATGTTCTCAGATAAAGCTCTCCTGCCTGGTAGAGAGGTAGACAACAAACAAGCCAGTAAGCAACGTCAGCTAATGGGTCATGTAGTTGTGTGGGGCTCCTGGAGTAAAGAGCCCAAAGAGGGAGGCAGCCCGCTGCAAACAGGTGATGGCTGTACATATTCAAAGAACTGGAGTGAAACAACAAAAAATAGCAGGCTTATATGGGAGGTAAATATTGAGCACCTCTCCTAGATACTGTGCCAACTGGAGGGCTCTCACAAAGAAAGCCTTACTGTGGCATCCTCCCCTGTCCTTTAAATGCCACACACAGCTGTTAAGCCATCTTGCTCACCAATATGTGTTAGGAGCCTCTTCCCCAGGGCAGCATTAGGCATATAGCAATTAGTAAAGGTTTTTTGATAGTCAAAACTCTCCCACAGGGAGAGGGAAAATTGAAGACCAAGAAGGACACAAGGCCTGTGCAGAAGCTACATGAGCATACCAAGGTTGCAACATGTCCTGTGCTCAGAAAGGGCTTTATTTCCTGGATATTGAAGCGACACGTGTGGAGGATGTGTACAGGATTTCATGGCTATCATAATCAGTGTAAAATCTAAATACAGTGAATACCATGTTTTTCTCCTCTTCTTCCTCCCCCACCCCCTTCCCTCTTGCTTCAGAGCTGTGTGGCTCATCAGAGAAAGCAAGGTGACTTTTCTAAATGCAGTTGTGTGGAGTCTTATTTTACTGCCATACCTGGCTCCATGTCCATATGAAACCACACGTATTCCCATTTTCCTTTATCTTCACTTTGAGTACTTTTAAGTATCTGGGTTACTCTCCATTTTCCTTTTTGTCTCTCAGCCATCATTCTCATAATGATCTCTAATGGCTTTCTCTGGGCCTTGACCAGAGATTTTTTTTTTTTTTTTTTTTGGTCCCCTGTGGTATTTCCAACCAGAGCTTTTTTCTAAGGTTATATATATATATATACTCTCTGCTTCTTGTAATAATGTTGATGATGGTGTGTGTTGTTTAGCCACCATTTACTGAGCATTATTACATGCCACACACTGCTATGAGAAATTCAAATATGTTATTTACTCTCATTCACTCATTATTTGATTTTTATTCTCTGTGTAACTCATTAAGTTAGGTATTGCCATCTTCATTTTTAGATAAAGAACCCAATGGTAAGAGAGAGAAGTTTGATTAATACTGTTAGCAATTAGCAAAGCTAGAATTTAATCTGTGCTCTGTTTGACCTCAAAGCTCAGGCTCCTTCTACTTGGTAACTTTTGTTGCAAGTGGTTGCACCTGGTTCTCCATCATCACCTGTTTTTGTTCGTCTAAGTTGGCTTCATTTACTTTTCTTTCAATGTATCCTACATATTTGACTGGTACTTTTGTGTGACTGTTTCCAAGTTTACCTTTCTGTTCTAACTCACATTCAGAGCCCACCACCTAGCATTCTCAAAAAATGTGTTGGAGTATTTTCTACAAACCTTTATAGAAAGACAAAATATCTGACCATTATTCCCAAGCCCTTCCTAATTTAGCTCTTTTCTATAACTCAGAGAGCCCTCATAATTTGTCCTGTTCCTTAATCACAAAATCTCTATGCTTAATTTTAACCTTTTCTATAATAATGTGCAAGCAAAATTCAAATACAGGTATTATGTTTTTTAATGTTCTTGAACTGACCTCCTCTATGTCTTTCAAGGGCATCCTTTTAATTATTGACTAATTTACTGAAAAGGTTTCAGATTGTTGCAACAGAAAATATCAAGATAAAATTAATATTCTTCTTCTGGCATCCAAAATAGGGTTTTGCAATGATGGTTTTGAAAGCTGGGCATTTTGGAAGAATACAATTTTAAAGTTCCTTTATCCTCTCTTTCAACATATGAAGAGCAAGGCCTGGTGTATTGGTTCATAAAGATTTATTTAAGAAAATCCCCGATCTGATAGAAAGAAGAAGGAAGAATGAGCTGTGAGAGAAGGAAGATTTCAAATGGTGATGGGGGAAGAATCATCCAGGGGAAGCCTACCTGCTTACGTGATCTGGAGAAGCCTGGAAGACTTCAAGAGAAGCCAGACGTATGACCATTTTCAACAAGATTCAGAGAGACAATATAGAGGTACCAGCAGGAGTGAGCTAAAAAGATAATGCTTCAGCTTACGCAAAGCAGTGATGGAGTTCAGGTGTGCCCAGACGCTGATTTAGGAAAGCACTGTGGCTCTTAGAGGATCTTGGTGGGTAGAGTCTAGGGCTGGGGAGAGGAGGTGTTTGACAATGGAGAGCAAGATCAAAGTCCACGTGGTCAGATATAGTGGAACACTCTCCAAAAAGTAGGATAAGATTCATTGCAACTCAGTATTCACCCATTCAAGGAGCCACTGAGACCAGCCACTCTGCAGCAGAGCCTGGAAAGAGGTAGAAGACACTGTATCCACATCTTCCTACCATTCCACCAACCATGGGATCACATGAGCCAGAATTATTTCCCGTATATATAAGGCCATCCTGAAAGAATCAAGGAGAAGAAATACATTTGAGAGACTAAGAAATTCCAAGTATGAACACAACTCAGGCTCATTATAGAAAAAGGAACCACAGAAAATATTCACAAAAAAGAAGAAAATACTCATAATCACATACATCTTGCAACAGATCCTGTTAGATCCTTTCAATATCCTTCCCTCATCTCTCTTTCTCACTTGCTCTCTCTCACGCAGGCGCTTATTTTCTGTGGCTCAGTCTCTTACCACTCATGCGACCTTGAGCATAATCATCATTTGTGAAATGAAGGTAATAATAATGCAGTCATGTGCTGCACAATGATGTTTTGGTCACTGACAGACTGTATATGCAATGGTGGTGCCATAAGATTATAATGGAGCTGGAAAATTCCTATTGTCTAGTGACATGGTAGCCATGGTAAGGTCATAGCACAATGCAATAGTGTTTGTGGCGCTGGGTGTAAACAAACCTTCACAAACTCTTTCACAGTACATATAATTGTGTATAGTATATAATACTTGCTATTGATAATAAATGACTGTTACTGATTTATGTATTTACTATACTTTTTATCATTATTTTAGAGTATACTTAATTCTTCTACTTATTAAAATAAAAGTTAACTGTAAAACAGCCTCAGGCAGGTCCTTCAGGAGGTATTCATAAGAAGGCGCTGTTATCATAGGAGATGACAGTTCCCTGCATATTATTGCCTCCAAAGACCCTCCAGTGGGACAGAATGTGGAGGTGAAAGACAGTGATATTGATGATCCTGATCCTGTGTAGGCCTAGGCTAATACATGTGCTTATGTCTTAGTTTTTAACAGCAAAGTTTAAAAAGTAAAAGAATTAAAAATTAAAAATGTAAAAATAGAAAAATGCTTATAGAATATATAAGGAAAGAATATTTTTGTACAGCTGTACAATGTGTTTCTGTTTTAAGCTAAGTGTTATTACAAAGGAGTCAAAAAGTTTTTAAAAATTGTAAAGTTTATAAAGGAAAAAAGTTCAAGTAAGCTGAGGTTAATTTAATGTTGAATAAAATTTTTTACTTTAGGAGGCCAAGGCGGGCGGATCAGGAATTCGAGACCATCCTGGCCAATATGATGAAACTCCATCTCTACTAAAAATACAAAAATTAGCTGGGTTTCATGGTGCATGCCTGTAATCTCAGCTACTCAGGAGGCTGAGGCAGGAGAATCACTTGAACCCAGGAGGCAGATGTTGCAGGGAGCCGAGATCACGAAACTCCGTCTCAAAAAAAAAAAAAAAAAAAAGTAAATAAACCTACTGGATCCTAAGGATACAGTGTTTATAAGGTCTTCAGTAGTGTATAGTAATGTCCTAGGCCTTTACATTCACTCACCACTCACTCACTGACTCACCCACCCAGAGCAACTTCCAGTTCTGTAAGCTCCATTCATGTTAAGTGCCTTATACAGGAGTAGTTTTTTTTAAAATCCTTTATACCATATTTTTACTGTAATTTTAAATGTTTAGATACACGGATACTTAACACTGTGTTACAATTACCCACTGTATTCAATATAATAACATGCTGTCCAGGTTTATAGCCGAGCAGCAACAGTCTATACCATATAGCCAAGGTGTGTAGTAGGCTAGAACATCTAGATTTGTGTAAGTACACTCTATGTTTGCACAATAAAGAAATTACCTAATGATCCATTTCTCAGAATGTATTCCCATTGTTAAGCAATGCATACTGTACCTACCTGATAGAACTGTTTTAGAATTAAATAAGGTGCATATAAATGTTTAGCAGTACAGTTGTCCCTCTATATCCATAGGAGATTGGTCCCAGGACCCCTCCGCAGATATCAAAATCCAAGGATGCCCAAATCCCTGACATAAAATAGCATAGTATTTACATATAACTTGCACACATCTTCCTACATACACTAAATCATCTCTATATTACTTTATAATACCTAATACAATGTAAATGCTATTTTATTGTAAATAGCTGTTATACTGTATTGTATCAAGAATAATGGCAGGAGAAAATCTGAACATGTTCAGTACAGAGGCAATCATTCATTTTTATTCCAAATATTTTTGAACTGTAGTTGGTTGGATACACATATGTGGAACCCATGGATATGGAGGTCCAACTGTATATGTAGCACATAGTAATTATTCAACACATTTCAACTGTTTAGTTTTTAAAAATGGGGCATAACACATATTTTTAAGGTAAATATGTGAACATCTTTTTATGTCACTAGATGATTTTCTATAACATTAAAGAGTTGAGTAGTATCTGAGCACGTGACTATGCCATAATTGAACCAAACCTCTATTGTTGGGCATTTGGGTTTTTCAAACTTGTACTGTTATAAATAGTTATGATACAAATATTTTGATAAGTACATATTTGGAATAAATCCTTGAGTGCTTTTTATGTTGAATGTCCAGAAGTGCAATTTCTTGGTCACAGGACAGACACATTTAAAAACCTTGAGTAAATATTTTCAGATTGCTCTCCAGTAAGGCTGTACTCAAGATTGAGGTACCTTTTAATAAATTCAACAAAACATGTCTGACTGAAAATCCTTCATCATCCTTGACAATGTAACAATGATTCACCACCAGATAAAGTTATTCTGTGAATCAAAAAAACCCCACCTAGAACAAGAGGTCTGACATTTGGCTTTTTCAGGCAGTGAAACCTGAGAGAAGCAGAGAAGGAAGTTCTCAGCTCACCTGCCTGTCTTTATGACTGATTGTCTGTCAACTGTCATGATTTTCTTACTGAGGCAACCTGCCTTTTCTTTGAAAAGCATTTTGTGAAGGCTTTTGTTTGAAAGATACCCACATTTTAATTGGCTGGCCTTCTACATCATTATGTTACATCTCTAACTGAAAATGACATTAAAAAACAAAAACCTATTACCCTGAAAACCCCTCCGGTCTTGAGATTAGTTCTCACCCCCCGCATAGCTTATCATGGCTATGATTTCCTTAGGGATTACTCACAGGAGCAAGAGCAGTCTGCTTTGAGCATGGCAAGATTGAAAGCCACTAGTCTACAGAACTTAATTTAGAAACAACCTGCAAAAGATAGTTAGCAACTAAGGAAGGTTAACTGAGCTCTCCCTGGGGATGGTTCTCCTGGCTTAGCTGTAACTGTGCAGAGCCTTTTTTACTTTTTGCATCTGTTATACCCACGAGGCCAGAGAGGGAAGGGGGACCAACATGAGTCAAATAGAGTGAGCTCTTCTGTCATAACCTTGCTGCCCTATGTAGGAAGGAAGTGAAGTTCAGTCTTAGAAACTAACATACACTAGAAGAAAACCTAGGCATTACCATTCAGGACATAGGCATGGGCAAGGACTTCATGTCTAAAATACCAAAAGCAATGGCAACAAAAGCCAAAATTCACAAATGGGATCTAATTAAACTAAAGAGCTTCTGCACAGCGAAAGAAACTACCATCAGAGTGAACAGGCAACCTACAAAATGGGAGAAAATTTTCACAACCTACTCATCTGACAAAGGGCTAATATCCAGAATCTACAATGAACGCCAACAAATTTACAAGAAAAAAACAAACAACCCCATCAAAAAGTGGGCGAAGGACATGAATAGACACTTCTCAAAAGAAGACATTTATACAGCCAAAAAACACATGAAAAAATGCTCATCATCACTGACCATCAGAGAAATGCAAATGAAAACCACAATGAGATACCATCTCACACCAGTTAGAATGGCAATCATTAAAAAGTCAGGAAACAACAGGTGCTGGAGAGGATGTGGAGAAATAGAAACACTTTTACACTGTTGGTGGGACTGTAAACTAGTTCAACCCTTGTGGAAGTCAGTGTGGCAATTCCTCAGGGATCTAGAAGTAGAAATACCATTTGACCCAACCATCCCATTACTGGGTATATACCCAAAGGACTATAAATCATGCTGCTATAAAGACACATGCACACGTATGTTTATTGCGGCACTATTCACAATAGCAAAGACTTGGAACCAACCCAAATGTCCAACAATGATAGACTGGATTAAGAAAATGTGGCACATATACACCATGGAATACTATGCAGCCATAAAAAATGATGAGTTCATGTCCTTTGTAGGGACATGGATGAAATTGGAAATCATCATTCTCAGTAAACTATCACAAGAACAAAAAACCAAACACCGCATGTTCTCACTCATAGGTGGGAATTGAACAATGAGAACACATGGACACAGGAAGGGGAACATCACACTCTGGGGACTGTTGTGGGGTGGGGGAAGGGGGAGGGATAGCATTAGGAGATATACCTAATGCTAAATGACGAGTTAATGGGTGCAACACACCAACATGGCACATGTATACATATGTAACTAACCTGCACATTGTGCACATGTACCCTAAAACTTAAAATATAATAATAAGAAAATAAAATTAAAAAAAAAGAAACTAACATACACTTTTTCAGACAGACATATATGGTCATCCTTTCTCAAACCACACCATGGTATAGTAATTACCAGATTCAGTTGTTTTAGGTGTCTCATGTCAAATCTAGATGCAGAACATGTTGAGCTACAAGATAATGATGGTCATTTAGTCAGATACTTTAAATATTTTTCAAATTTAAATAAGATATTGGTCATTTAGTCAGATATTTTAAAGAAAATATTAGATTTCTTTTGTATAAGGAATGGCTTGATAGTATTAACAGTCTTAGGTGAAATAATTCAACAAATTCTTGATAAACATCTATGATTGGCAAAGTGCACTTAGGCAACACAAGTATGTTTCTCTCAAAAGAGCTCAGAGTCTAGAATAAGATATAAAATGTAAATAAGTAACTAAAAGAGGCATATAGACTAGGTATTATAGGATTTTAAAAGGGAGACAGATGCTATCCAGCAGGGCAAAATCTAGGAGAGGCACTCCAAATAGGTATGGACCTGCTGAGATAAAAGCAAAGGACTGCTGGTGGGAGAGTGCTTAAAATTGTCAGCCCTTCTTTTTGATTAACATATGGGATGTGTGAAGGGTTTGGGGAATAGTGGGAAGATGCAGTTAGGAAGGTATAGAAGCCAAAACATGAATATATAGAATATTAGCATTGTCAGGATCTTCAATCTGAGATAGCTTATTTCATATACTTCATTTGATGTCTGAGGAAAATTAGCCCCAGAGAGGTGAAGTGACCTGCCTGAGGTCATACAACTGGTTAAGGAGCAGAATAAAAATAATCAGTGGAATGAAGGAATTTTCAAATTTCTCAAGTTATAGTTAAATTTAACATAAGATATAACTAAAAAATATCTTCATGATATACAAATTGTGACTAAATTAACTATTAGTTGAAGCAATAATAGAAAATATTTATGGAACACTTTCAATACATGTCCAGCAGTGTGCTAACTGTTTAAAAACCATACTCTCACTTACTCTTCCCATTAACTCATGGAGTAGTTAGCATTATTATTTCCATTTCACTCATGAATACACTGAAGCTGGAAGGAGTTAAATAAATGGCTCAAAGTCACACAGCTAATGAGTGGCAAAGCCTGAATTTGAATTCATTCCCTGACCACATGCTGTTAAATGTTAAGCTCTTCTGCCTCCCACAATATTCCATATATTATGAAAAGTTTATCACTATGTTCAGGTGATTTTTAAATACCTACAAGTCTAAGTGTCTAGGCTAGAATTTATTCTTAATAGTTAAAGACAGTCATTGGTTAGCCCTTGATGTCAATTATTGAGTTTAATTCCTTCATTAATTTATTTAGCAAATATTTATGCAAAAAACAGACAAAAACCTGTCTTCATGGAATTTACTTTTGAAGTGTATAGTTTCAAAAATATGGATAAATAATACTGTGTTTGTGCTACTATAACAAAATACTTGAGACTGAATCATTTGCAAAGAGCAGAAATTTATTTTCTCACAGTTCTAGGGCCTGGGAAGTCCCAGATCAAAGCACTGGTAGATTCAGTGTTTGGTGAGGGCTGCTCTTTGCTTCTAAGATGACACCTCCTTGTGGTGTTCTCACATGGTGGAAAGGGACAAAAGGGGATGAATGCTGCGTCCTCACATGGAAGAAGAAATGGAAGGTCCAGGCAGATTTCCGAAGCTTCTTTTATAAGGGCATTAATCTATCCACAATGGAGGAGCCCTCATAACTTAATCACTTCCTCAAAGGCTCCATCTCTTAATACTACCACAAGGAGGACTAAGTTTCAACATGAATTTTGGAGGGACACAAACATTCAGACCATATCAGATACTAAAAAATAAGCTTGTTGATAAGGTATTTGAGAACAGACAGTTTTTTTTGGAGTATAATTTACTGTTTGTAAACAGTAAATTTCTGTATGTGTGTAAACAC
The DNA here is from genome assembly GCF_028885655.2 of Pongo abelii. Classification (NCBI taxonomy): domain Eukaryota; kingdom Metazoa; phylum Chordata; class Mammalia; order Primates; family Hominidae; genus Pongo; species Pongo abelii. The sequence continues at coordinate 121,260,040 of NC_071988.2, read as the reverse complement.
ACATACAGAAAAAGTGCATAAATCATTAGTGTGCATTTTGATAAATCTTCACAGTGCAAACGCCTCCATGAACCCAGCACATGGATTAAGAAATAGACCCTAGCCAAGACTCCAAAAGTTTCATTTTACCTCCCTTTCAGTAAATAGCCATTCCCCAAAAATGACTACTCTCTTGACTTCTCAAATCTCAGATTAGTTTTGCTTGTTTTCAACTTTATGAAAACAGAATAATAGAATATGAATTTTCTATGGTTTTAATGTGTCCCCTAAAATTTCATGTGTTGAGAACTTAATTCCCATTGTAACAGTATTAAGAGATGGGGCCTTTAGGAGGTGATTAGGTCATGAGGGCTTCCCATGATGAATGAATTAATGCCATTATTTTGGAAGTGGGTCAGTTATCAAGGGAAAGGGCTTCTAATCAAAGGATAAGTTCAGCTCCAATTTCCTTTCTGTCTTTTGCACTTATTTGCCATGGGATGCCTTCCACCGTGGGATAACCCTCACCAGATGATGGTGCCATGTTCTCAGACTTCCTAGCCTCAAAAATGGTGAGCCAAATAAACTGTTCTTCATAATTTACCCAGTCTATTGTACTCTGTTATAGCAGCAGAAAATAGACTAAGACAGACCTTCTTGGTGTATGGTTTCTTCCACTTAAATTATGTTTACTAATTTATCTTGCTGTGTAATAGACCAGTGCATGAAATTCACAATTTATTTATCCATTCTGCTACTGAAGGACATTTTGAGAAGCTTCTAGATTTTGGGACATATGTACACATATCTCTTTGGAATATACCCAGGAGTGAAGTAGCTGGGTCTGAGGATATTCTTGTGCTGCAGAGGCTCAGCTTTAGTAGATATTGCCAGTTTTCCAAGGTGATTGTGTCAATTTACACTTCCACCAGTAGTTCTCTACAACCTTGCTGACACTTGGTATTGTCTGTTACATTTAAGCCATATAATAAGCATGCAGTGCATCTCATTGTGGTTTTAATTTGCATTTCCCTGATGATTGATGAAACTGTACATCTTTTCATGTTTATTAACCATTTGCATATTGTCTGTCATGAGATGTCAGTTTAAACTTTTGCTTAATTAAAAAAATCAATATTTTAAAGTTATACTATAGAATTAGAAGTCACTTAAAAAACTTGTTTCATTAGACACAAGCTTTTTTTTGTTAACTTATCTGGGACACACATTCTCAACAAAAATGTCAGGAGAAGGTTGGAGAACACAATCAGGTTGGCCCCAAGCAAAGTTCTCCATTAAGCACAGTTTGCCTTTGATATTCTTTTTTCTTACCTATTAGATTTTCTCCCTTCCAACTTCTCTGTGCTATCACAACTTTATCAACAACTATTTCTCACTAGACCCCTCTTATTCTGTATCCAGGGGATGGGAGGGTGAGGCAGGAATTACATTTAAAAGTACCACTGCTAGGTTTCTCTTCGGACATTGTTTATATAAGCATATTTATGAGGTTCTAATGTGCAAAGGCTTAGAGCCAAATTTGAGAGTAAGGACAAAATAGAGTTTAACTAAATTGGAAGTGAGAAAAATCTGGATTGGAGCAGGAAAGGACTTAACCCTAAATAGAGATAAGGAGGAGAAATGGGAGGGGAGAGTGAGAATTAAGAATCCAGCAGCATGAGGTGGCTCATGCCTGTAATCCCAGCACTTTGAGAGGTGAAGGCAGAGGAATCACTTGAGCTCAGGAGTTCTAGATCAGCCAGGGCAACATAGTGAGATCCCATCTCTACAAAATTAGCTGGATATGGTGGCACATGCCTGTAGTCCCAATTAGTTGGGAAGCAGAGGCAGGAGGATCACTGAGCCCAGGAGGTTGAGGCTGCAGTGAGCCATGGTTGTGCCACTCACTCCAGCCTGGGTGACAGAGACAGACCCCATCTCAAAAAAGAAGAAGAAGAAGAAAAAGAAGGAGAAGGAGAAGGAGAGGAATTATTATTCTAATGGGGGGGGGTCTAAATAATTTTTAAATTTTTAAATTTTACTTTTTAATTTTGAATTTCTCAAAAAATACATTTACATGGTTCATAAATCAAAACAATACTGAGAAATATAGCATAATGTCCTAGTGCAAATTTTGTCCCTATCCACCTCATTCCACCCCTTTCCTCCATAGATAATTTCTTTTTTAGTTTTTATGGTATCTTTCCAGTGTTTCTTTATGCAAATACAGATCAAAATGAATTCATACTATTTTTTCACCTTCAAAAATATTTTAACAGTGATGTCTAATATTCAGTTTAAGTTATTTGAGCTGCAAAGAAAATCCTCAAAATCTGGTAAAATCTACATAACAATCTTATATGAAATGTGTATGTGTGTGGTTGTGTGGGTGTCAAGGAAAGGGACTGAGTTCTACATCTGGGCTGACATTATGTGGAATAGTAGCACATGTGGGATAGAGAGATCATCTATACACTGATTTAATTCAGCAAAAGCAAAAAAAGCTAGAGGTGAGTGTGAGAACATAAACCCACCAGGAATTGATAAAAACCTTGGTAAGGGTGTTGAATTTTTTACAAAATGTATATCTGTGGTTGGAGCCAATCTTATTTAGTCCCCAAGGGAACAGTGTGGCCTCAGTTGATATCTGATTTATACATTATTGCCTTCAACTATCAAATAATTCTTAATTATTAACTAATTGATACAGTTTGGTGTATCACCACCCAAATCTCATCTTGAATTGTAGCTTCCATAATTCCCATGTGTTGTGGGAGGGACCCAGTGGGAGATAAGTGAATCATGGAAGTGGTTTCCCCCATACTGTTCCCATGGTTGTGAATAAGTCTTACGAGATCTGATGGTTCTGTAAGAGTTTCAGCTTTCACTTGGCTCTCATTCTCATTCTCTCTTTGTCTGCTGCCATTTAAGATGTACCTTTTGCCTTCCATGAGGATTGTGAGGCCTCCCCAGCCACGTGGAACTGTGAGTCCATTGAACCTCTTTTCCTTTATATATTACCCAGTCCTGGGTATGTCTTTATCAGCAGTGTGAAAACGGACTAACACCCGGATATGTTGGGAATTGGTGATAAAGCATCATCATTGTCAAGCTGAGAAGCTTAGATATTTTCTAAAGGCAAATGGAAAGCTTTTGAAGGTTGTTGAACGTAGGAATGACATAAACAGAACTGTATTTCTAGAAGTTTAATGTGGCAGCAGAAAAATGAAAAATTCTGGATTTGAGAATATCCATTTAAAAACATATGAGTTATCTATTGCTGCATAACAAATTATCTAAAATTTAGCAGTTTTAAACAACAAGCATTTGTTATCTCACAGTTTCTGTAGGTCAGAAATCTGGGGGTAGTTATTGGCAGGATTCAGCTCCTCAAGGGCTGTTGGACTGGCAGCCTAAGCTCCTCAATGACCATTCACCGGAGACTGCCTCGGTTCCTCCCTGTGAGCCTTTCCATAGGGCAGCTCATAACGTGGCAGCCAGCTTCCAACAGAGAAGCAAGACAGCAAGAGAGGGGGTAGGTAGCAAGATGGAAACCAGAGTCTTTTGGTTACCTAATCTTGGAAGCAATATACCATCACATGTGCCACATGTGAAGCAAGTTGCCAAGCCTGGTCCACACTCAAGGGGAACTGATTCCACAAGGTGTAAATAACAGCAGGCGGGGATCACTGGAGGTCATTTTATTGGTTCTTTCAACCTAGCAAGCTGGAGATAGTGAGGAATTGCAGTAGGTGGTTCCTGTTGGCAAGGAGCGAGGGGAATGGCATGAAAATGAAGACAGAATTAGAATTGCCAGGACTTGCAAACAGATTGGATGGGGAGGATGATTGGAAGAAAGGAGTCAAGCCTGGCTGATTGGGATGATTGCCGAGGGACTCACAGAAGGATGAAACACATGAGAAGCAGATTTGGGAGAAATGTCAAGTGATGAGAATAGGTTTTAGCAGACTTAGCATTAAAGAATCAGGAGAGAAAGGAATGAGAGTTGTTTTGGGTCCATTAACTTGTGGCAGCTGGTGTAAAATCAAGAGCATGCAGACTGGAATCAGACCTGAGTTCAAATAGTGACTCTTCCATCACTTACGAGTCCTGCCCCTCTGGGCAAACTATGCTGAAGCTCAGTTACTCTTTTGTTAATGTGGAAGCCAATTCCTACCTCTCTTAGTTGTTTTCAGTATTATATGAGACAACCTACTTAGAATTCCTACTACAGAGTAGGTGCTCAATAGATGGAACTACTCTGATATGGTTCTCCTATGTATTTTCAAAAGTAAGTATGAAAATACCCTTTCTCAGTGTCTCCTTACAACCATTGAATAACCCCACTTGAATCATGTTACTATGATTATTTCAACAGCTTCCATAAAGTTTACTTCTGTGTATTTGTACAGCTCAAATCATCATATGTGTACAATAGTTAATGTCTTCATTGTGTCATTAAAATATCCCCCAAATGAGGTACCTAAACATTTAGACTTGGAAGCCACTAGCTTACTCTTCATGTGCATCATTAGTCTATTGCTTTCCTCCTCTCTCTTTCTCTAAGTCCTACTCCAATCTCTAGCTTGAACTTTATTTATTTATTTATTATTTATTTATTTACTTACTTCTTACTTACTTAGAGATGGAGTCTTGCTCTTTCGCCCTGGTGGACTGCAATGGCATGATCTCATCTCACTGCAACCTCCACCTCCCAGGGTCAAGTGATTCTCCTGCCTCAGCCTCCTGAGTAGCTGGGATTACAAGCACCCGCCACAACGCCTGGCTAATTTTTTGTATTTTTAGTAGAGATGGGGTTTCGTCACTTTGGCCAGGCTTTTCTCAAACTCCTGACCTCATGATCCACTGGCCTCGGCCTCCCAAAGTGCTGAGATTACAGGTGTGAGCCACTGTGCCCAGCCTGAACTTTATTTTTAATAGTCTCTCCTTTTGTTGTACAGAAAGAGTAGTAAGTGGGGGAAAAGACCTGGGATTGAATCATAACTTTCTTATTTTATGAGCCATGTAAATTTTTGGGCTCTAGCTTCCTCATTCGTAAAAATGGGGAGAGTATTTCCTGTCTTACATTCTTATAGAGAGAATAGCTGATAATTATAGGGGTCGAAGTTGCCATCCTTGTTTTCCCTGTACCAACTCAGAGGTCAGGGCCTGGTCATTATGTCTACCTAAGTGCCCAGTGAAGAATGTGCTGTGAGAAGTTGATATTGTGGATGGACTAGTACAATGGGTAGGTGGGTGGGTGGATAAATGGGACCCCATCAGTGGCCATCATGTACACCACCCTCCAAGAGCTGACAGGCAAGAACCCTGTAACATGGATGACGGTCATCTTTGCCACCATTTGGTCAACATTTCCAATATTGTATCTAACTTTCTACCATGTTAACATTTTCAAATAATTCTTCCGTGTTTAAGGGATTCAGGAAGGGCAGACACTAACAGTGAAGTATGTGAAAGATTGTTTGAGATAGAAATGGATGTTGAGATAATTTTTCTTCTTTGTTTTACCATGAATCTATAGCACTGCGAAAATCCACAAGGCTACATGTGTAATGTTAGAATTACACATGTAAATTTCACTAAACATTTTTTCAAGCAACACTGGTATTTCTTTGCAGTTGATAATTGCTGAGTACCCAAACTGTGCCAGGTACTGTATTTTATACTTACTAACTTGTTTAATATTTGCCATAAACCAGTCAGGTGGGTATTATGACCCCCTTTTACAGCTGAAAAAACTGAGGCACAAATTATTGGCCTTCTTGGAGATCATGGGAAGTGACAGAGTTGGGCATTGATAGGCAGCCTGGCTGCAGAGCCCATACTTCTAATCACCCCTATGCCAAATTTTAAGTTCTAAACAAGTGTTTTCAAAGTGTGATCTGCCAACTTTTTGGTCTCAGAATCACCTGCAAGTCTTCTTAAAATACCTATATCTGAGCTCTGCTCCTGACCTACTGAATCAGACAGCCTGTAGGTGGTCCCTAGAAATCAGAATTTTAGCAAGAATTTCAGTATTATTCTAATACATACTAAAGTTTAAGAACCACTGCATGAAATAGTGCACAATCTCAAATTGGCCAAGAGTCAAGAATCATAGGATACCAGGTCTTGCCTATTTTCTCCCATTGCAAGGACCATTGATGAGCCCCTCTTGAAAATTGAAAGCTGAGCCCATGGAGATTTCTGATTTTTTTTTTTTTTTTTTTTTGAGACAGAGTCTCACTCTGTTGCCAGGCTGGAGTGCACTGGTACGATCTCGGCTCACTGCAGCCTCCGCCTCCTGAGTTGAAGTGATTCTCCTGCCTTAGCCTCCCAAATAGCTGGGATTACAGGCACCCACTACCACGCCCAGCTAATTTTTGTATTTTAGTAGAGATGGGATTTCACCATGTTGGCCAGGATGGTCTTGATCTCCTGACCTCGTGATTTGCCCACCTTGGCCTCCCAAAGTACCGGGATTACAGGCGTGAGCTACTGTGCCCGGCTGAGATCTCTGATTTAATTGAAGTAACAGCATCCAGTGTAACTATCCCAGCTCTGCTGTAACCTTAGGTTCTGGGGTTCATAAGTACTTTTCTGCATATTCCTGAGACATTAATTTCTAACAGATTAATTCCCTTTATTTATCTTGTCTCGTCTTGGGCAGCTTATAAGGATCTGTTCTCCTGTCAAGAAGCTCAGGGTTCTTCATGAAAGAATGTCTGTCCAGAGTCTGCACATTTAGCTTCAAAATTACCTTCCCCGTAGCTCTCCATTTCTACATTATTCTCTTGACACTCTTGTTTGGGGATGCGTCCACTGGCTCATTTCTTCTGATCATGTATCATCCCATATCACAGGGTCCCTTCCTGGCACACTCCCAGTCCTCTCTGCCCCAGCACTCTCACACGGGTGACCATTTCTGAAATAAATGGTCATAAGAGACATCCCATCTTAGATTTGACTGAGCCAGCCTACCTCCCACCAGATGTCTGTCCCAGCCTCACAGTTCCTGTCTGGTGAATTCCCAAGAATCCCTGTGCCTGCAGGGCTGGGCTTGCCTTTCTTTCCCTTCAGCATGCCCTCCCTTCCAGGATTGTGGTCCTGCCCCTAAACTCCATCTGGAATTCTGTCACTGGATTTGTACTCTATTTTCACTTCTTGATTTCCTCAATGTTGCATGCTTAGCTCCAGACACACTTTTTTTTTAGTTGCTATAGAAGGACTCCTTCTTTCTTGATTCAGGGTTATTCTTGTTCCGTGTGTTATCTCTGGTTTGGAACACTCCCTGTCTCCTCATCTTTCCCTTGGTAACTCTTTCTTAAATTTTGGCTCTAATGTCTCTTCCTCCTTTAGCCCCTCTCAATATTTGGCCAAATGTTCCTCCTGTGACATCTGAACCATTCTGTAGTTCTGCAATCACAGAGCTCACTACATGATAGCGTCATTACCTTTTTACCTCTACATAGTCCCTCCTAGGTTTTAAGCTTCCTAATGACAGGGTGTTCATCTTCCCCTTAGATCCTTAGTGGCCAGTGCACAGTTGTTGTTCAGTAAACATGTACTAAATAAGTGAACAATGAATAATGTTTTTCCAGATGCTGGCTAAGTGCCCATCTGAATCAAAATACCTCTTGTTCTGGCTTGAAAGGATGCTATGTTCTGATGCCCGATTCATACCCTTATAATACTTTGCTTGGCTCTCTACATTCCAGCACTGGCATTTGTGGCTATACCTTTCAGATAATGCATCTGATCAGTGGGACTTCCCCAAAGGAGAAGCAATTGGTTTCCCTGCCATAAGGTGTGTCTTCTTCCACACCTGCTCCTTTACGATCTACTCTTTCCTATTCTGGTTTGCATCCTGTAGACAGGATGTAGACTACTTCAAAGATGGTTCCCAGTGGTTTTCACTTCCTGGTATTTTTGCCTGCATGTACATTCAATTACATCCTGTAATCAACCGGAAATTGCAGAAATGATGAAATATGGCTTCCAAGGTTAGGTCATAAAAGATGTTGTGGCTTATACCTCACTCTCTCTTGGATTCCTGTCTTTGGGGGAAGCCAGCTGCCATGTCATGAGGATTCCCAAGCCACCCTTGGAAGGAACTGTGGCTTCTTGCCAAGAGCCAGTTTCAGTTTGTGAACATGTGAATGAGACATTCTGGAAGCAGATCTTTTAGCCTTGTTCAAACTTATGACTGCAGCCCTGGCAGGCATCTTGACTGCAACAACCAACCAGCCAAGTGACTCCTGAACTCCTGATCAATAGAAACTGTGCAATAATAAATGTTTATTGTTGTTATAAGTTGCTAGGTTTGGAAATTTGTTACATAACAATATATAACTAATTAAATGTCTTATCAATCGTCATTTCATCAGTGGCATCGAGACCACTCAGCCAACCATGAAAGCAGTCTTAACAGGCTGATGAATGTTCACTAAGACATATGAAAACCCGACCAAGAAGTTTATACACACACAGACAAACACGCACACCCCAAAAGGTGTCCCCCTCGCTCCCCATAGTTCCTATCTGAATCAAATTGTTGGCCCATTTAAACATAATACATATGACAAGGTAAAATTTGGCTCCAAAAGAAACAAAATGAAACATAATACCTATGTGTGGCTTCAAAAGCAATACTAATTCTACACCTCCAGAAAATCCACTAGCCAACCTGGAAAAAAAGAGTTGTAGGAGGGCCTAACATTGGTACAATAATAATGGGAATTCATATCAGGATAGATATTAGAATTTTTTAACCTAGAAGATAAAGGTTGAAAGAAAATAGAATTTAAGTCCTTAATATTCTGCAGGATTTGGACAAGTTAAAGAGGAATTGTTCCTCTGCTGTCAGTGTGAATGCTTACCACTCTAACAATATGGTCTTTGTGGATGTCTTATCTATATTTGGATTATTTTAAAAATGATCCACACCATGAAATAAACATAGTTTTTAAGAATCGTATAGAAATGGCAAGTTGGAAATAGAAACACACATGCAAAGCTTATAAAAATTATAAGCTTCAAGGAAGATGACATAAGAAGGTCATCCCATCTTCTCGTTGATTAGTCCTTAGTCTTAATGTCTCAGACTGATACCTGCTGAGCACATTCTCATAGTCTTGCAACATCCTCATCCAAATCAGCCTTCTTACCAGTGCTCTTACTTCTGCTCTTCCCCCTTCCCAATTCATTCTCCACAAGGCAGCTGGCATATTTACTTAAAACCATGAACCAAGTGAGCTCTCCTTTGCTTAAATCTTCAGTCCATTTTCATTGCTCTTCCTCTGAAACAGACACCTTCCTGTGATTTCTCAGACCCTGCAGTCCTGGCTCTAACTTCATCACCCTGCCTCCTTCCTTTTCTAACCATCTTCCAAACGCTTATCTCTGGCTTTGGCAGTGAGAGTGCCTCCTGTGACTTACTCATTCTCCTCCTTCAGGTTGCAGTTTAACTCCCACCTTCCAGAAAGGTCTTCCCAGAGAATCCCACTGAAAGTATTCTACACAAGTTGTGTGATTTGATTACATGGTTGATTTCCTTTGCAGCATTTATCATTATCTAAAATTACATACTTTTTCTTACTTGTTTATTATTGATTTATAACACCAGTCTGTAGTTCCTAGAGGCTTGCAAGAATGGGGGTAGGGAGGATAGAGAAAAGTGGGCTAATGGATACACAGTTACAGCCAGATTGGAAGAATAAGTTCTAGTATTCTAATAGTACTGTAGGATGACTGCAGTTAACCATAACTCATTGTATATTTTCAAATAGCTAGAAGAGAGGATTTTGAATGTTACCAACATAAAGAAACGATAAATGTTTGAGGGAATGGGTATGCTAATTACTCTGGTTCCATCGCTACACATTGTATACATGTATACATGTATCAAAATATCACTCTGTACCCCATAAATATATACAGTTATTATGTGTCAATTGTAATAATAACAAAATCTGTAAACTTCAAATGTCTTGTTCATCATTTTACTCCCCAGACCTAGCACAGTCCTTGACATTTATAATAATAATTATTGCTACTCTTATGATATTAGATATATTATCATTATTAGAACAATGAATAAGACAAAATAGACAACTAAACTGCTATATATTTCCTGGCAGATTTCTATAACAAACACCAATTACAACCTCTTCCCTTACTCCTCTGTCCCTCACCCAATCTCTTCTCTCTCTCTCTCTCTCAATTTCTCTGTGTCTTGGAATATCTAAAGCTTTAGTTTTACACTTTGCTGTTCACAGAGGGTCAAGGCAATTCTATTGTGCTCCTAGCTACTAGTGGAAAGACTGTATGACTTTATTAATAACTGCTGCTTCCCCAAGGGCCTTGGTTTCTTTTTCAGAAAAATGAACATACATTTTCTATTTGGTGAAGCCTTTTGACATACTTAGTCCAATGGTGTTTTTCTGTTGTGGAGTATTATTAGTCTGTGACAGAAAGTGCTGAGGGAGTGAAGGAAAGTGCCATGGTTGGCAGCACTATTAATAGCACCTTGGGGAATTGAGACCTACAGGAGTAAAACTTTAGTTCAACCTGAGAACTTGACATCTGTGCTGGCCAGGAACAACAAGCTTTCTGGTAGCATTGTCTGCAAACATTTACTGAATATTTTTTTTCACTTGACCAAAGGGCAGGTTAATATGACCTGAATTAAAATAGAATAAAACAAACAATAACCTTTTATTTCTTGAATTGCTTGTGTGTTAGGTTTTTGATAAATTTTCATTTTATTACTGCTTTCATGAAATTTATTACATGCTTTTTTATTAAGAAAAAGAAATAATTCTTTTGATTTTCATTTTTATTCATATTTTCCCATATACTCATGTTGCTGGGATAAAAACGTTTTGCATAATGATGAAATATTGGAATAAAAATCAAGGTCTGAGAGAATGGCTATTGTGGCAGCTTTAAAATTGGGAACCAAGAGATAAGTATTAAGATAAGATTTTAAAAAATAAAATAAAAGTTTACCTTCCATAGGGCTAGAAAAAAAGTATACCCTACATTTATTTAGCAGACTTTATTTACAACAGGGCTTCCTAATCAATTATCAATAATCAAAACTGAGTACATGTACACAATTACATATCTATAATGCTGAAGTCTACTGGTCTGAAAATGAAAAGATTTTGTTTGCTTTTGTGACAAACTAATTTGGCAACAAAATCTAACCTGAACCGATGCAAGGCTGTTAATAATCTTTATCCAATTGAAGGTGAATAGCCATCATTTTACAGAAGAAATAATTTGGGGTTGTTGCTCCTATTGGAAATATTATTTAAAAAGAGCTTGTGCAATTTATTACCTTTGAAAGAATATGAAAAGCATGAATTCAGTAACATGTGACATGCAATCCCAAGGTTTTCAAATATGGGATTGAGAACCTATATCATAAAATCATAAATAAATATTTGATTTAGAAAGTACCTAAGATACAATATATTCCAACCTTCTCATTTTATGAATGAGGACTCAGTCCAGAAAAGTGCAGTGACCTGCCAAAGGTTTACTACTTGGTTAGTAGCAGAGATAGAAATAGACTCCAGTCCCCAGGTGCTCAAGTCCCAGGCTCCTTCTACTCAGAGCCCTTTAATGAGCTCTTCCTCAGTGGCTAGGATTTCTAAACAAGTGAAATACACATGAGTGTGTCCTTCATCAAGGCTCACTGTTTTGGTGTGGAAGTACATGCAAAATTTGGCACATATCTACTTTAAAAGAAACACGTCCCTCTCTTCTCTTCCCAAATCTGTTCCTATAACATTATTTCACTAATCAGCGCAGACTTCCCTGACTTGTTACACACTGTTACAAATGCTAAAAAGGCAAAGTCCTTCATCTTACCCTTCAGTTCAACTTCATTGTTTAACAAGTTTCTATTAAAAACATTTCATTAATTCTCCAGAAATTTACAGCCATCTCCTATGTGCCCGGTATGGTAGAAGGACTAAATCAGCAATTTTCAACCAGGGGCAAATTTGCCCTTCAGGAAATATTTGACAATGACTAGAGACATATTTGGTTGTCACAACTTGGCATGTTTTACTACCATTTAGTGGGTAGAGGCCAGGGTTTCTACTAAACACTTTATAATGCAAAAAAGTAACAAAATGTTACCCTGACACAAAAGGTAAATAGTGTCAAGATCAAGAAACTCCAAGACAAAAATATATACTATTATCCTTTTCTTCAGAGACTATATACTCTAATTAGAAAATAGCAACCTAACATTCATGAAGTTAAGGAGAATAATTAAGTACTAAATTCAGTGGCCTCAAGATTTAGAGTCAGAAGACCAAAGTTCAAGCCTCACCCTAATACCTCCTTTGTGACCTTTGGAAAATTATTTAAACATTTGAGGCCTCAGTATTCTTATCTCTAAAGTGGGACTATTGATAACCAACTAAATTATTTCATGGGGATGCTGTGGATATCAAATGAGATGGTGTTTGTGAAAACACTTTGACAACTGCTTTATGTTTACATAAAGCAGTAGTACCACTATTCTTTATAACACTGCCTTTTACCAAACATAGACAGACAGACATATTTCACATTTATCAACCTAGCACTGAAGTTGCAGAAGTGTCTACCCTTTCAGTGAACAACACTGTCAGAGGTGTATGAACCAGACTAATTCCATCTTAAATAGGAGCTGGGTAAAATGAGGCTGAAACCTCCTGGGCTGCGTTCCCAGATGGTTAAGGCATTTTAAGTCACAGGATGAGATAGGAGGTCAACACAAAATACAGGTCATAAAGACCTTGCTGATGAAACAGGTTGCAATAAAGGAGCCAGCCAAAAGCCACCAAAGACAAAATGGCACGAAAGCGACCTCTGGTTGTCCTCACTGCTATGCTCCCACCAGTGCCATGACAGCTTACAAATGCCATGGTAACATCAGGAAGCTACCCTATATGGTCTAAAAAGGGAAGGCATGAATAATCCACCCCTTGTTTAGCATATCATCAAGAAGTAACCATAAAAATGGGCAACAAGCAGTCCTCAGGGCTGCTCTGTCTATGGAGTAGGCATTCTTTTATCCCTTTAATTTCTTAAAAAATTTAGTTTCACTTTGCCCTGTGGACTCACCCTGAATTCTTTCTTGTACGAGATCCAAGAACCCTCTCTTGGGGTCTAGATTGGGACCCCTTTCCTGTAACATATTTCTGGCGACTACAAAGAGACTATATAGTGCAGAAATCCTGACCCAGTGGCTACCTTTGGGTAAGTGTTGGGGTCCTGTGACATCTTTCTGACAAGCACGGAAGTGACTATACTGTTGCGGGAAGTCAGGGACCCTGAATGGAGGGACCAGCTGAAGCCACAGTGGAAGGACATAAATTGTGAAGATTTTGTGGACATTTATTAGTTCCCCAAATTAATACTTTTATAATTTCTTACGCCTGTCTTTACTGCAGTCTCTGAACATAAATTGTGAAGATTTCATGGACATTTATCACTTCCCAGTTGATACTCTTGTAATTTCCTATGCCTGTCTTTACTTTAATCTCTTAATCCTGTCATCTTTGTAAGCTGAAGATATATGTTGCCTCAGGACCCTGTGATGATTGCATTACCTGTACAAATTATTTGTAAAACATGTGTTTGAACAATACGAAATCTGGCCATCCTAAAAGAACAGGATAACAGCGATTTTCAGGGAACAAGGGAGATAACCATAAGGTCTGACTGGCCTGCAGGGCCAGGCGGAACAGTCATATTTCTCTTCTAGCAAAAGCGAATAGGAGAAATATCGCTGAATTCTTTTTCTCCACAAGGAACAGCCCTGGGAAAAGAATGCATTCCCAGAGGGAAGCCTCTAAAATGGCCACTCCGGGAGTGTCTGTCTCATGCAGTTGAAGATAAGGGATGAAATACGCCCTGGTCTCCCACAGCGCTTGCTAGGATTAGGAAATTCCAGCCTGGCAAATTGTAGTCAGACCAGATGTCTGCTCTCGAACTCCGTTTCCTGTTAAGATGTTTATCAATGACAATGCGTGCACAGTGGCACATGAAACCTCATCAGCAATTCTAATTTCGCCCTGGCCTTGTGATCTTGCTCTGCCCCCATTTGCCTTGTGATATTTTATTGCCTTTTGAAGCATGTGATCCCTGTGACCCACACCCTATTCATACACTCCCTCCCTTTTGAAAATTGCTAATAAAAACTTGCTGGTTTTGGGGCTCGGGGGCATCATGGAACCTGCTGACACATGATGTCACCCCCGGAAAGCCAGCTGTGAAATTTCTCTCTTTTGTACTCTTTCCCTTTATTTCTCAGACCAGCCAACACTTAGGGAAAATAGAAAAGAACCTACTTTGAAATACTGGGGGCTGGTTCCCCCGATACTACACTGCAGAAACCCCCTACCCAAAGGCTAACTTTGGGTAAGTGGTGGGGTCCAGTAACATCTTTCTCACAAATCACAAAAGGCACAATACTGAGGCCACTTCTGACCCAAAGGAAATAGACTGGAGAACTGATTGGATGACTTTGGGTAAATGGTGGGGTACCCAGATAAAGAATGAGACTGGGTTAGAGGCCCAACTTAGGGGAGTTAGAGTCTCTCCTACAACAGAGTCGGTTAGAGGCCCCTCTTAATAAAATGCAAAGAAGCTTGACCAACCTCAGGTTAGAGGCCTGACTTAGGAGGGTTAGAGTCCCTTAGATTTAGGGGGTTAGAGGCCCCTCTCAGTAAAGTCCCTCTTGGCTGAGAGTAAGTTTGGCACTATGGGATGTTAACTTCTATTCTCTTTGGATTAATCTGCCTTGAACTCTTTGCTGATGGCCGTGGGTGGCAGGGTTAGGCATGTACAGGATCGTGGGACACAGGGAGCTTTTTTCTCTACCAAAAGGAGAAACTTGAGAGCTAATGAAACTGCTGGAAAAAAATCCCTTCACAACAGCAGCCTCCTGAAATTTTCAGTGTCACTGCAGTGGGTGGATCTTTCTCTGGCCACCCTGAGAATTTTGCCTTCCCCACTTGCCACAGGCAATGCTTGTCTTTCTCTCCTTTCCCTTTCTCATCTTTTCTATTACTTAGGGTGACCATCTTTCCCAGAGAACATGTGTTGAAACTCCTAGTCAGAGGTTGGATTAAAGATGACGGGGCCCATCTGAGGGCAAATTTAAGCCTTGCCAGTTTGATATTGGGTGCTAAGCAGAGTGGCTAATGTCTATGTTTTATCACATGTATTTTGCTCTGGCCAGAATGAAAAAAAAATAATTTTCCTTTATGATATGACTTGGCCCCCAGGGCAATGCTGCTACAAGCTGGATCACTAGGGCTACTCAGGAAAAGGGAACCTAGAAGCCTGACATGCAGGGAAAAGGGTAAGAATTTCTTACCCATCAGATTTCTGGCTTCTCTCTCTCTGTGCAAACAGTTGAATAGATGGTTCAAAAAAAAATCAGTATTTATCTCCCATGTGAAGTTTAGATTAATGCAAAAAAGAGTTATTTTATTTTTTGAGACAGAGCTTCGCTCTTGTTGCCCAGGCTGGAGTGCAACCCCCACCTCCCAGGTTCAAGCGATTCTCCTGCCTCAGCCTCCCAAGTAGCCACCAAGCCCAGTTAATTTTGTATTTTTAGTAGAGATGGGGTTTCTCTATGTTGGTCAGGCTGGTCTCGAACTCCCGACTTCAGGTGATCTGCCCACCTCAGCCTCCCAAAGTGCTGGGATTATAGGCATAAGCCACTGTGCCCATCTGAGAATTCTAAGTCTAGTCTTAAGCTGGTGTATTTTGTGCTATGAATTTGTTTATCTTTAGGATAAAACATGGGCTTAGAACACCTGTAAACCCGCTTTTCAAGATGACCCAGCAAGCTGCTCAGTAACAAACTTGGCTTCAGGTCCCTAAAACAAAGAAAAAAACTGGATGAAGTCCTCACCTTGTTTTATGTCCTTGGGAGCTTGATCTTTTAACCATGTGGTGGTGCTTTCTTTTGGTCTCCGCCTTCAGGCAACAGGAGTTTTAAGGTTCATGTCATAGTTAGCTCTAAAAATCATATTAAATAGTTAAAAACATTTTCAAGCTCAAAATTAACTACTCTAGACTTCTCCTGTGGCTGTCCGGTGTTCAAGTCCCCACCTACAAAATAAGTCATTTCTGGTTTAGTATCTGAGTGACCTTGTCTATTCTCTTCTCCTCCGTGGACTGTCTTAAATTTTCCTTTCTCTAAGCACCTAGGAGGTTACCTTTGGTAAAGTTCAGAAGCTAGAAATATTGGCTGCTTGGCATGGATAAAGTCGGGTAATAAGAGATCTGAAAGGATTTTTTTTGTTTGTTTGTTTGAGATGGAGTCTCGCTCTGTCATCCAGGCTGGAGTGCAAGCTCCCCTTCCCGAGTTCATGCCATGCTCCCGCCTCAGCCTCCCGAGTAGCTGGGACTACAGGCATCCACCACCATGCCCGGCTAATTTTTTGTATATTTAGTAGAGATGTGGTTTCACCATGTTAGCCAGAATGGTCTCAATCTCGTGACCTCATGATCTGCCCGTCTCGGCCTCCCAAAGTGCTGGGATTACAGGCATGAGCCACCACGCCCAGCTAAGATCTGAAAGGATTTTTTTAATGAGCACTATGGTTAAAACTCAGCTTAATTAAAAGTGGATGAACAAGCTATAGATATATTTAAAAGGCCTTTATATTATTCTCTTCTTGGAACTTGTTTTTCTGGGAAAAGGTTTTTTTCTTCTCAGTCGACTGAGACACTCTTCATGCACACATGAGAGGCCCTTGACACTCTTCATGCACACATGAGAGGCCCTAAAATAACTTCTGGTAGCCTGGGGCTTCTTGGGAAAAACAGAGGAGGCACCCCGTTTTGGGAAAAAAAACTTCTGTTTTCCTCATGAAACCCTAGAAATTAAAAGCAGATAGATCCCTCTCAAAGGTTTCTGTTCTGTTTTGCATTGTGTTATCTGATGGTTTTGAGTTTTGGGGGTATCAGAAATTACTTCACATTATGAGAGAGTTTTGGTGTGTAATAACTAGGTAGGAAATATACTTTAAGGGATGGCTGATAGTAGTTATGGAGGGATACTTGACCAAATCTTTGCACACTTGGATCAAAGAAGCATGCTCTTGTCCACCTGGAAGATAAGGAAACACCTCCACCCAGACTGGGAGATGGGAATCCCATGAAGGTTGGGCTAATTACAAAATGGGCTAATTGGATTTGGGTTGCCTTGCAATGAAATGCAGAGTAGAAGCACTGCTCTGTCTTCTCCCATAGTATTTCCCTCCTTTGGGGGATCCAGGAACCAGTAAAAAATGGCACTCTTAATTCTGGGGATCTGTCTTTGCCTTCAGCTGTTTATTTGCTGCTTATTTGGCCCTAGAAAGGCATGCTTTTCTGGCCCTGTTCCTCTATGGGCTCCACCCTGAAGCCAGTCATCTAATTAAGAAACTGGCAAAAGAAAAATCGTACAAGTGCTGAATCTTCTGTCTGCCTATGTATTTATATGTGTTGTATGTTTATATATAAGAGAGCTCTAACTAATTGGCTTAGAAAACTAACTGCTTAAATCAAATAGTTTGTCAGAAAAATGGGAATTTTAATGCCTTTTTCTTCACATGACTTTAGTAATCTTTAGGAAAAGACAGTTTTAAAGATTATTGGTAATATAAAATGCCTTGAAAATGGAGATATTTGGTCTAAATTAAGGTCAGATATCAGATTTGCTAACTGCTTCAAGGTCACACGGTTTCTTTGACTTTTGAAAACTGTTCAATTTACCTACCTTACAGCCATTAGATTCTAGATAAGGCCTGGGGACATGTGGAATTAGCCATGCCCCCTAACTATACAAGGAAGATTATAAAGAAAGAGATTTTATATAAGAAAGGATCTTGTATGGTAAATTCTTGTCTTAAAGTAAAATGACTGGTTGTTTAACATGAGGAATGTTTAGGGCAAGTCAGAATGTTCAAGAATATCTCAGATGGTCTGTGTAAGTCATGAAAGCATTTGTGCAAGGAAATTTATGTGAGAAATGTACATTTCAAAGGTTGTTAGGCCACCTCAATGCTTCATAAAATGCCACTATGACTCTTACTGTAAAACTTGCCTGCTTAAGTAAGGTAAGGCCTGGGATATGTGGAGTTAGCCACGGCCCCTAGCTATGCTGGAGAGCCAGCTGTTAAATGCACTTCTGTCTGGTGTGTCCTAGGCTAGGCTCCACATCTAGTACATAATTAAAATCTCAAATTTACCAAGGTTTTCACCAAAAATAGAAGTTGCTAAGACTTAACATTATAACATGTAATTAAAACTACTAAAGAAACAATTTTACATGAAAGGTGTGAAAAGGAAGTAAAAGGTATTTTTGGTGAAAGATTATAAGAAGTTGTAGGAATGTGGATTTTTTTCAGCCTAGAATAAAGTGTTAAAGGATTGTTTTAAGTAAAAAAAAAATCGAAAGGTTTAAACAAGTTGTGGAAGATTTATAAAAATTAATAGTAAGACATTCTGTGTGTGAACGTATTGGCTAAAGTTAAAAGGGTATTATTCAATTTTTCTGTAAATTAAACATTGGAATAGAAGCACAACAGATTTTTCTTAGAGCATTAATCTGCTGTTTCACAAAAATGTAAAGGGTTATAAAAGGTTTATAAGAGTATTACCTTGTAGTTAAACATTAAAATTGATTAAATATGTCTATAAGGTTTTATTAAAAATTGGGATTAACATTAATAGCACATTAATGTAAAGGTGAAATTTGGCTTATTTGGTATAAAATCACACAGGAAGCATTATCAAATGTGAAATAGTGTTTTGCTTCTTTGGACTATATTTGCATAAAAGTGTTATTGGTATATGTTTCAAAGTTATGGGAAACTCCTATAATTCTAATATGAATTAGTGTATGTTATTAATAATTATAATTATTATGTAAAATTTTGTGTGTCACAGAAGTAATTAAATTTCCTTATCAATTGTGGCTAGAACTTTTTATCATCCACAGACAATTGTTGTCTTGTTTTAATCCTCTTTAGAAGGTGGTTTATGTAATCAACTATAGAACTCTTGCAGGTGTTCTTAAACACAGGTTTGCTGGCTAGGTGTGATGGCTCACACCTGTAATCCCAGCATTTTGGGAGGCTGAGGTGGGTGGATCACCTGAGGTGGGGAGTTCGAGACTAGCCTAACCAACATGGAGAAAACCCATCTCTACCAGAAATACAAAAATTAGCTGGGTGTGGTAGCACATGCCTATAATCCCAGCTACTTGGGAGGCTGAGGCAGGAGAATCACTTGAACTTGGGAGGCGGAAGTTGTGGTGAGCCGAGATTGTGCCATTGCATTCCAGCCTGGGCAACAAGAGCAAAACTCCATCTCAAAAAAAACAAAGAAAGAAATGCAGGTTTTCTGATAATTTTGGAGATTGTGACATCAGAATAAAAGAAAAAACTTTCAGAACTCTCATAGAGAACTGAAATGTTCATAACCATCAAACAGAAGTTAACTACATGGCCTAAACTGAAGAAGTTTAGTCTTTTTAACTTTGCTTAAAACATTGCTGATCCTTTGTTTTGTTTTTCAGAGTTAAGGAAACTTATTTTGTGCTATTTACAGCTTTTAACAGTTGAGTGTACTCCTATGAACAAAATTTGGAGCATATTTATTTATCTCTACCTGATTTCTCCAGAATTTGGAAACTAGTTGTGAGTATTCTTAACTTATGGCAATATAGTTATTTGCATAGGTGGAATGAGAGTCTGTTTTCCTTTGTAACAGGACACAATTGGAGAAATTGGTTATTTTGCCAAGGCCTTGACTGGAATAGTGTGTTTCCCTTTAGAGAATTTAACTTGACTTACAGAGCCACTAAAAACCCCTTGGGGAAGTGGCCTCATACCTTGCCTACAACAATCCTTGTAGAGAGTTTCTAATATATGGTAAGTAAAGAATGTAACATTCTCACAGGTCTGGGAGCCACAAGTTATCTCCTCAAAAGGAGAGGAATTTACCCAACTCATAGGTATTTGGCAGGGCTCAGCTTTTAAAAAGTCTGATCTGAGATTCCTTATGAAACAGAGTTCCATCAAAGATAATTAAAAAGCCTATGTGAAAAATAATTATTCTTCCTGCATTTTATACAAATAATCAGGCCAAGTATAATAAAGCAAATCAGTAGTACTATAATTTGTCTTTAGTAAAACTGGGAAACTGGAGCGAGAAATACTATGTTTCAAAAACTATGGTACGCTTGTTATTAAATTCTAGTCTCATTATTGTTTTTAAGTTTGTTTCTGCATTTAGGCTGACCCTGCTTATACCTGTAAACCAACCAGTGATCTCTGACTGCTGCTCAGAAGAAACAAGAGGGATGGGTAATGTAAAAATCGGATCAGTATTCTAATCCTGGACACATTACAATCAGCTAACAACTCTGTATCAGCTTAGTTCCAGCAGTTGCCCAGCTCATGAAAAGCCTTCTAATTTAATTTACCTGGAATAACATTACTTATTTTGATTTGCTTTTGTGGAATATATTGCTGTTACACTCTTAGTGTAGGAATATGGGACAAGCTTACTGAATGTTTTCTTAAATTATACACTTATTAATCTTGCAGATATCGCCTTTTGTTGAAACTCAAGAGTTATGAATGGACCTTACCATATTGATGCTTTCTGACTGAGCTCCTCTCTACCCTGAATGAAAAGGACCCCTGATAGTTAGGCAGAAATATCATTGCCCCTATTCAGCCTGAAGAAGTTACAGAAGATGGACTGTCATCCCTCCGCAACCCTTAGGATTAAGAGTTCTCTTATAAAAGGGAGGGGAGAAAGGTCAGAGGCATGTGAACCAGAACAACTCTATCTTAAATAGGAGCTGGGTAAAATGAGGCTGAAACCTACTGGGCTGCATTCCCAGACAGGTAAGGCATTCCAAGTCACAGGATGAGATAGGAGTTCAGCACAAAATACAGGTCATAAAGACCTTGCTGATAAAACGGGTTGCAATAAAGGAGCTGGCCAAAATCCACCAAAACCAAAGTGGTGATGAGAGTGACCTCTGGTTGCCCTCACTGCTACACTCCCTCCAGCACCAAAACAGTTTACAAATGCCATAGTAATGTCAGGAAGTTACCCTATATGGTCTAAAAAGGGAAGGCATGAATAATCCACTCCTTATTTAGCATATCATCAAGAAGTAACCATAAAAATGGGCAACAAGTAGCCCTTAGGGTTGCTCTGTCTGTGGAGTAGCCATTCTTTTATCCCTTTACTTTGTTAATAAACTTGCTTTCACTTTGCACTGTGAACTCGCCCTGAATTCTTTTTGTGTGAGAGCTGAGAACCCTCTCTTGGGGTCTGGATTGGGACTCCTTTTCTGTAACACCACCACCATCCATTTGTAATCCAAGTCAGGAACCCAATACCATCATTGATCCTCTTCTTTTTCTCCCCAGTTTGTCACTGAGTCTGGAAGAGTCAACATTTTTTTCTTTTTAAAAGAGGTTAAATGCAGAAATAGAAATCTAAATTAACCTCCCACACAGGCACTTACTGATGAGTCTAATGTTGAATCACGGGCTAATACACAACATTCTATGCTGTATTGTCTTCCTCTCCTTCTACCTTGCCCTCCTTCCCCTTGAAATTTCTTCCTTTATCGTTTGGGAGGAAATATCCTCCTGGAGGCTCAGTAGGAAGTCCATTGTTTCCTGATATGTCACCACCTTTGCTTTTGGATATAGACTCAAAGCCAGGTAGATAGTTGTTTTCCAAGTGAGAATCAGGACGTGAGCAAAAGCATGTGTTTTTGAATATAGACTCAAAGCCAGATAGATAGTTGTTTTCAGAATGAGAATCAGGATGTGAGGAGCAAAGGTGAGTGAGATCCTCAACTGAGGTCTATCGAATGAAAACAGATGGTTTTACTTTGCCAGAGTTCCCTCTGGTTCCTTAAGTTCCCAAGCATGAGTCTTTGAGGATGTCTGGTACATCTTTCTGGAATGCATGAGCTAATTGGCTAGTCTGGGGATGTCTGTCATATATGTAAGAGGGTACCACAATTTATGACTCTGTGGACTATTTGGCTTTATGCACATTTAGCATATAAACTCCTATTTATAGTAAAAGACTTACTATGGCTTCATTATTCACTCCTTAAAAGACGTTTTGCTTGTGAAGTTACTCCCAACAGTGTAATAAAGACCATTCCAACGCAATTAAAATATATTTTGATTTACAAACAAATGTTTCAAAGGCAGATATCTTCTGCTGTGTCAGGTGATGTATATGGGGTGGAAGAAAAGGACAAATGGGCAGTCCCTGCGTTGCTGGAAGAATCATATGTATACACACATTGAAAAAGGAGAAAAAAGCTTTCTTTTAAAAACTTATTGATGCAAATCAGTTTATAGAGCCAAATACAATTTTTAAATCCAGGTATCTTCATTGTTTATAGTTTACAAATCTTTTTCTATGGTTTAATATGAACATAAATAAATGCAGTGAAGTTATTTATTTATATTTTCTTTCCCTTGATGTTTTGATCTCATGATAGTATAAAATCTCAGCATGCAGAAGTTCTTCAGTGAAATGTCCTTCGAAAATTCCTAGTGTCACTTAATGACATATAAATGGTTACAATACAAGCATTGGCTTTTGCCCATAAGACATACATTTTTCCTGTTACACAGGACCACCCATGTTCTGATTTGATCCCAGCCATAAAGCAAAAGGGAACAATCTTGCCTGGCTGCAGTAGTTGGCTCAGCCATCATGTCCATCCTTGCACAAAGCCAGACTGGAAATTTCATTCCAACATGAATACTAGGTTACCTTTCTTTTCCCAGGCCATACATCTCTTTGACTAGCGTTCTTCATGTATGAACACCAAGCCTCCTGGTGGTGGGGGTGATTGAGGAGGAGGGAAATAAAAACACACTAGATAAATCTCATTTTACAAATTATGAGTAAATCTGGGCTCTAAACTCTAATACAATATAAATTAGCTTATCCTGTTGGCTTTTTATATAATTTTCTGGGGCCTTATATCTTATATTTACTAGTTTTAGTGATGTTAATGCTTATGGATGTGCATGGACAGAGCTGTCTGATGGGTTTATATGGAGGCTAACTCCAAAACACACACTAGACTGAGACTGCCCCTTTAACAATTCCAATAGGCTTTCCAGGAAAAACCTCTTTCTAACCCAGAAAAAGCCCATCCTCTATTTTTTCTTTCATTGAGCTCCATCTAATGGCAATTGCATGCTTTTCAACAAGGAGAGAAATTCATGGCTTCCAGGTAAAGGGTAAACTCTCTCAAGGGTGTCAAGGGAGCTGAGTTTGGGCTTTCTCAGTAACAGTAGTAAGCCTCGGGGTTTATCACTTGCTGCATCAGGATTTTACTGATTGGATTAATTTCAGTTCAGGGCACACAGAAAGTCAATGCAAGAGAAAGAATATGCTTTTACTTAATCATATTGTAAAGCAACGTACCACAGCTCTAAGACACATTTGTCAGAGCCGTCCAGCTGTTCTAAATGCCAAGTCAGATAAGGAAATAGCTGGCTTGAGACAGAAGACTTCAGGCAGCCTCTAGAACAGCCCTTTACTGCATTGTTTTATAACACTGAGGCAATGTAGAAATGTGCAGAAAGTGCACACAGCAGTGGGTATGCATTTCAAGATGAAAACAGTAAGAGCAAAGATCTGTGCCTCATTGGTCACTATACTGCTCATAGGAGTGGAGAGACTTGCAGTAACTGTTCCAAGGCTGTCATTCAGTAGCTGCTGAATGCACGCTCTGCTGAGTCACTGGCCTTGGCAAGTCATGTTGGCTGGGGCCTGGTAGGCAGGTGATAGAGAAAAAAAAGCTGCTCTTTAAACTTAGCTGTTCTTTAAACTAAGTTAGTTCATTTTATAAGACACACTTTTAATTTTAGTACATCTCTTCTACTTCTTATGTTTGAGCCATTCAAACAATATTATAAATATATTTACTTATAAATGTCTTGAATAATTACAAATAATCAGTCTCCAGGGAGAAGGAGACTTTGGCTTTTTCTTCCCTCCCACCAAATATATAGATACATGCATACACACATATGCACACATACACACACACTTACAACTGCCTGCCTAGGGAGAATTTGTGTTTTTTCCTCATAACTGCTGGTTTGCAGAAATTAAAGAATCCAATACTAGATATGGAATAGTACAGAAAAAATAAGCAAGACCCATCCAAGGCACCCCGTCCCATGTCTGTGACTAAAGGCCTCTGTTGTGTACAGCTCTGTCCTTGCATTCAGCATGAACTCAGGCTACCATTCGAGGTGGGCTCCTCTGGGAAGCATTGCGAGCTCCCACCTCAGGCCTTTACACCAACTTGCCTAATTGGAAAGATTTTCTATCCTCTGAGTGAGCCAATAAGTATTTCCGCTGAAAGGCTGTGAAAGGTGGGAATGATACATCCGGAGCAGCTGTTTGAGTTCCAAAACACCCATCAGGCCAGCTGGAGGTCCCTTTATTGTCTGTTTGTTATTGAGATGAAGTTGCTCCTTATAGAAGAAACTGGCTTCTCAAGGGCACTGCATTTCAAGTGTCTTACTATATTTACCCATGTCCACTAGGAGTGACTTTGCTCTTCCAGTCAAAGGTGAATGATGATCACAATGCCTTGAACATAAAACATGACCTAAGGGCTGGGATGACAGCAAAAGAGAGGCCAAAAATGCAGTCATATATCTCCTTTCAATTTCTATTAATTTAGGATCATCCTCCCAGCTCCCCAAACCAGATACTTCTTTAATATCTCTGCTACTGTTTTGTTTTTTGGCCATAATTTTTGTTAACAAGGAAATTCTTGTCCTGGACAGCCTTCTCCTAGAGGGCAGTAGAATAGCAATTTCTGTAAGGAAATAAGGATTTACAGAGAGAGAAAAAGTCTCTGTGTCCTTCTATACGGATCTTGTTGCCTCCCTTCGAAGTGCCAGATTGTTGCTCAGGAGGAGTTTCGTAGCATCACAGGAATTGATCCTTCACTTATAACCTTACTTCTTTACCCCCTCCAGAGAATGCAAGCTCCAAAAGCATTCATTAGCATGCAAACTCCCTTATAACCAACACCCACACTGTGTCTCAGACCTAAAGGTAATAATGCGGGCCCATAATCCTCTTCCTTCCCTGAGACAGGGGAAGGTGTATTTCCTCAATTCTTCTCATTCATCCACCCACTGGGAAGATTTCAGATTGGCCTAGAAATAAAAGGCTCAGGATATGAGGCAACAACATTTAAGCCCTGCTATTCTTCTGACTGCCACAATTCAACAGTTCTTAGGATTGCCTGTGCCATCTTACCAGATATTCATTCAGCGTCAAATAACACAGCTGTCCCAAGAATGGCTTACATTCATGAGGGTTATTTCCCAGAAACTTGCAGTTTATTTTATTGTCTGCAATGGTATCACCCCTCCAACTCTGAGAGAGTCTAGGAAGTTGAGATTTTTAGTCAGGTACATTGTTACTTTGAAAAATATGAATAAGGAAGCTGGGGGAAGAGGAATGAATGTTGGGTAACTAAATAGTAACTCATGACTGCTACAATTCCAGAATTTGTTGTACTTGGCAAATAGTAAGTCACACATATGTATTAAATGAGGCCCTAAGATGGTAAGACAAAGCACGATCAAAGTCAGAGCACTTATCCTGAAATGATTAGCCATTTTGGGATGTTACATGTGACTAAGAAAGCGTACCCAAGAAAGTTTCATGGGCATAAAGATAAGCATAAAAAGCAAATAACTGATTCAGTTCTACTTCATCCTTGCCTCACTCTATGAAACAGAGAGAGAGGAAACTCAGAATAGGGTATTTAATGTGATTCTAGTCATTCTTATAATAGTATTATAGCTCTCAAACTTACAAGCACCTTGACATTAGCTCTTTCCTCAATTATGTTTATGAATTCCAAGGGCAACTGTCCTCACCATGTTTCAGATCTGACATCATGTCTATAACTTCATAGAAAGCATCCCCAAAAAGGTACATGACTCATTATTATTGTCTTGGGAGAGACTTCATTATTTAGCACCTTAATCACAGATGAGTTTTCATATAACAGAGGTGTCCGATGATGTCTTGACTTCAATGAAACCTTGACAATTCACTTCAACAAGGTTTATGATGCATCAACTGTATTCCAAGGACTGTGCTTGTTCCTGAGAATACAGAGAGGAATTATACACTGCTTCTCTCCTCAAGCAGTTTATAATTCAGTGGTGAGAGATTGCTGATACGGTGAGTGTTATGACAGTGGACAAGCATGATGCTGTAAGATGATGATGGAACTAAACTCATTTGGAAAAGTATTCTCTAGGGTTGTTAGAAAGATCTGAGGTGGGCCTTGGGGTAGAGTAGGACTTTATCAAGTAGAAGGAAGTCGTTGAAAATTGTATCCTTTTGCATTTAATTTATTAAAATAATTATATTAGCACTAGGCAAGAAAGAAATGCTGAGTATGAAAGAAATCTGTGTTTGGGAGAGTAAAAGTTTGAATTTGAATTAAAACCATACCCTTAAAGATGGTTACTAAGCCTGTTGAAGTAGTCATTAGGCACATCACTGCCACAATCCTAAGGAATGTGAAAAGGATTTTGCAGACTGATGAAACTTTCCAAAGACTAAAGATATAACTCTCTTTTCCCTTGACCTTTGATGGAGAAAGTTGAGAGTCACAGGCAACCTTCCCCTAAATTTGTAATCATGAGTTGGGAAGTGCCATTCGGTCCCTTGGAAAGCAAAACATTTTCCAAACTAAGGATTCTCAGATTATAGTCTGCTTAAATGATTTCAAAATACTTAAAAGGATATTTAAAAATTAAGTCAAGGATCTAGCAATTTTCTTCATAATGCAAAATGCCCAGATGTTTATAGAATTTACATTTGCAAAGTTGGAAAGTAGGTAAAAAGCAATGTGACCAAAATCTTCAGACTGAAGCTTTGCCCCTGCTAGGAGAGAACAGCTGCTTCTGTGACAGTCTAAGAAAGAATTCATGCCCCCTCCAATCTCCACTCTAATCTCTTTTCCCTGACTAACATCAGGGGAGCAGAGATAATCTAGCTCAGAAGTCACATGGAGGTTGATGTTACAGGAGACCAAATATCCAAACTGTAGTCAATCAAAGCACATGATATGGTTGTAGATGACTGACCCAATTGGAGCTTAAAATGATAGTACAGACAAGATGCCTTGGCACTCTGTGTAGAATAGTTAGATATTTTATTCCCTCCCAGATACTCTGTGTTGCTGTTTGTTTTTTAAACCCCAGTCAGCTTGGATGTTTCAAGTTGTGTTTTTTCATTTTTCAAAGCTCTGATTTGTGTTCCACATAGAGGTATCCAAATTTAGCACGTCTTTGGCTTGAGAGAATGTGCTTACTGTTTTATAGCGTATTTACTGTGGTGTTACTTTAATTTAGTTGTGGGTTGCAACTTAGCATGGCACAACTGCCTGTTTCATTGTGTGTGTGTGTGTGTGTGTGTGTTTTCTTGCACTGCTTTTTGCCTCTTCATGGAAAATTTATACACAAGCCAGGCTGATGCTTTGTTCCCTAGTGAGAGTAGCTCACACTCTCCTCTGGGAATGTAGGAAATGGAGCAACCTCAGTGTCTCTCAAAACCAGTTAAGCATTTATACATAACCTGTGCCCAAATGTTATCAGACAATTAAGATGAAAGGACATTTCGTCCTACCCTCCCTTAACTCGGTCAAAAACTATTCTATTATAGGTATGACAGATTAAGGACGACAGCCTCCCTTGGTCCTTTCCAGTAGTTTCCTTGGTGAATGTCCTTTCCTATGTGACCATTAATGATGGAGCTCCTTAGCACCTAAATATTCCTAACTGTACCCAGGGGCCAGGGCACATGCAAGGAAACTGAGGGTGGCAGATGGGGAAGCAGAAAGAAATCCTTCTTTGCAACAACCATTTCTTCTAAGAGGCATTTTTCCTGTTTGGCTGGCTCAAAGAGCATTCTATTTTTTTTTTCATGGAGGTTATAGACAGCTTTCTGCAACACCTATTTTCTTGTTTATTGAAATTAGGAATCACATGTATATGAAAAATAGAAATATTACAAATAGGTAATTTAAAGATTTGTAGACCTCAAAAATAATGTAATATCAGTCATTTAAAAAACCCATTAATTCTGGGATATTCAAGTATTGCTTGATACAGAGGAGATCTCTTAAATAGAAACTTTTTTTTTTTTTTTTTGAGATGCAGTCTCCTCTGTTACCCAGGCTGGAGTGCAGTGGCGTAATCTAACTGCAACCACCACCTCCTGGGTTCAAGCAATTCTCCTGCCTCAGTCTCCCAAGTAGTTGGGACTTCATGTGCGCACCACCATGCCCAGCTAATTTTTGTATTTTTAGTAGAAAAGGGGTTTCACCATGTTGGCCAGGCTGGTCTCGAACACCTGATCTCAGGTGATCTGTCTGCCTCAGCCTCCCAAAGTGCTGGGATTACAGGCATGAGCCACCATGCCTGGCCTTAAATAGAAACACTTGGTATGAAATTTCCTTGTTTATATATGAAAATCAGATATAGATCAAACAATAATCAGCTGATTAGCAGATCGTACTATGTTGCTACTCTAGCCCAAGTTAATTGTTTATTTAAATTAGAATGTTATTATCTTTAAGAGGTTTAGTTTGCTAGGGACTCCATAACAAAGTACCACAGACTAAGTAATTTAAATAAGAAAAATTTATTTTCTCATAATTCTGGAGGCTAGAAGTCTGAGATCAAGGTGTCTGCAGGGTTGATTTCTTCTGAAACCTCTCTTCCTGACTACATTGTAGATGGCCATGTTCTCCCTGTGGCTTCACATTTTCTTCCTTCTGTGTCCTAATCTTTTCTTACAAGGATATCAGACATGTTGGATTAGGGCCCACCCTGATGACCTCATTTTAACTTAATTACCTCTTAAAGACCCTATCTTTAAATATAGTAAATTCTGAGGTTAGGACTTATATGAGTTTGCAGGTTGGTATGGTTTGGCTGTGTCCCCACTCAAATCTCATTTTGAATTGTAGCTCCCACAATTCCCATGTGTCATGTGAGGGACCTGGTGGGAGGTAATTGGATCATGGGGGCAGATCTTTCCTGTGCTATTCTTGGGATAGTGAGTAAGTCTCATGAGATCTGATGGTTTTATAAAGGGGAGTTTCCCTGCACAATTTCTCTTCTCTTGTCTGCCACCATTGAGATGTTTCTTTCACCTTCTGCCATGATGGTGAGGCCTCCCCAGCCACGTGGAACTGTGAGTCCATTAAACTTCTCTCTTTTGTAAATTACCCAGTCTTGGGTATGTCTTTATCAGCAGTGTGAAAATGGACTAATACAGAGGTACATAACTTAGTTTCAAACAGGAGGTATTAGCAAGCAAAATAAATTTGCAAATACATAAATTTTTCTAAGCCTACTACATTTCAGGCAATGGGATAATTGTTTTATATACATTATTTCATATACTTCTTACAATGACTTGAAAAGCTAGATTATTAGAATCTCCATTTTACAAATGAGAAAAGTTGAGCTAAAAAAGTTCATTAATGTTCTCAAATCTATAGAGAATGAATTCTCAAAACCATGTCTGTACATTGTCTCCAGAAAATGGAAAAATTACTGTTATGCTCCTGTAGGAGTGAAGGGAACTTTCCTTCTACTCTGATGTTTTGATAATTTGCATCTCTGGAATAAACTGACAGTAGACAGATTAACAAGAGGAAAAGCATACAAATTTATTACATGCAAATGCCCAGGAGCCTCACAAAATATAACACTCAAAGAAGGGCCAGATGCTTGAAGTTTAAATAGCAATTTGTTTTTAAGAGACAGGGTCTTGCTCTGTCACCCAGGCTGAAGTGTAGAGGTGTGATAATAGCTCTCACTGCTGCCTCAAACTCCTGGGCTCAAGTGATCCTCCTGCCTCAGTCTCCTGAGTAGCTGGGACTACAGGTGCATGCCATCATGCCAGGCTATAAAAGGCATTTTGAACTACAGAAAGAAATAGAGGCTTAGGACTTCTTCATGTGAGATGTCAACACAAGCTGTGAAAGGGTGAGGGGAGGAAATGTATGGTGAGCAAAGGTGTTTTGTTATGCAGGTAGTCTCTCAGGTGACAGTATAGGTGGATATAGTGACCTTTAGTCTTCTTTCCTATGAGTTAATCTTTCCTGTTTGATGGACTTTTAGGGCATGAGCTCATGACAATTACATTCTTTTGGGAGGAACTTCCCTTAGTCAAATAAGCAAACTTCAGGGAAGGTCCCTCCCTGCACTTGGAGGAGAAAGAGGAATGAGAGATAGGAGGGCAGAAGAGGATCAGAGACCTTGGTTCTTCTTTAGTTCAAAGTACTCAGCATGCCAAAGCACCACACTTTGGGGTATTGTTTTCTGTGCCCCAACACTCCTTTGCAATTTACCCAAGGTTACATAGCTGGTTGGCAGCCAATGCAGGCCTCCTGATTCCTTGTGCAGCACTGATATGCAAATAATATTAAATAAATCGATAAGCAAATATAGTTTTTAGTGAAGCAGGAAAATTTCCCTGACCCCTTTGTGGGCTGGAACTAGAGTGTGAGCATGGGAACTAGCTGGCTGCTTCAGCGCTGGCAGTGGCAAACTCCACTCACTCAAACCCGCTGTGCTCAACTCCTTACAGAAGGGAACATGCAAGTGAGCAAGTAGAAAAGAGTGCTTTTCTACTTGAGTGCTTTTGGCTGTTGGCAGGAATGAACTCTGTATAGGCCCTGTGGCAGCATCTAGTGGGGGTGCCTGCAAACCCTGAAGCCCCAGAAGCGTGTTACAGTCAATGTCCTTTTAGCTTTGCCACCTGTGGACAGCTTAAGTGTTAACACCTCAGTGGAGGGTCAATGTGACAGTCTTTTGCACCCGCACCCGAGTTCTCATCCAGTATCCAGGAGGAATGAGGTCACATGAACAAATCTGAAGGATGGTAAATGTGGAGGATTTGAAGGATGGTAAATCTTCAAATTTGAAGGATGGTAAATCTTATTACCAATGAAAGTGGCACTCAGCGGGAAGGGGAGATGAAAAAGGGATGGAGCAGGAAGGTAATTTTCTCTTGGAGTCTGGCTGTCTCCAGCTGGACTCCTCTCTGAAGTTACGCCATCAAGCTGTCCCTCTGAAGTCAAGCCGCTTCTCTCTAATTATAGCCTCCGACATCCATTGTTCTCCTCTCTTCTG
Source organism: Pongo abelii (assembly GCF_028885655.2). NCBI lineage: Eukaryota > Metazoa > Chordata > Mammalia > Primates > Hominidae > Pongo > Pongo abelii. Next base: position 121,228,784 of record NC_071988.2, on the reverse strand, counting down.
CTGGTGGAACCTGTGGTTTTTATGGACATAGCATGTGGGGCAGGGCAGGCCATGGGTGGTTTTGGAAAAGGCAACATTTGAGCAGGAAAACAGGAATGTATGTTCTCACTTTGGGCTGTGGTTCCAGGCTCACAGGTGGAGCCCTTGCTAGAGACCTGCCCCCTTCTGCCCAAAATTTCCCTGCCTCCTATCCCTATCATTACTACTCTGCTTATTAAAAACAAGGACTTTACTTTTTCCTTCTGTTAGTTAGACTTTTTAATTTTTCTAGGAACAGAGAATATTGAACAGGATGAGTTCTTAAAAACCATCAATGCTTTGCTTGTTAACCCAGTTAATTAGGGCTATGGAAAGGATATATACTGGCAGGATAACCAACCATCCCAGTTTGCCTGGAACTGAAGACTTTCCTGGGGTATGAGAGTTTCTAAAGCTGAGATAGTCTTAGTCTATAAACAGAAATGGTTTTAGAAGCAGAAAAGAAAAGAAACCATCTTAGTGATCAGAGAGCCAGGCCTATGAAGGACTAGGTGATCAATTTGAATACAAACAATAGAGACTCCCGAGAGACTGATACGCAAATGGACAATGTCCAGACCATATATAAAAATAGAACTTTGATCCACAACTTGTAGCAACCTGCCCAGGAAACCAGCTCCTTATCTACAATGAGCAACACAAGAAGCCATCCTGCTGTAAGTCAGACCTGCAGGAAGCCAGATTGCTATCTGTAGTGATGATCCAGGAAGCTAAACAGTAACTGCTATAGCAATAGTCCCCAATAATTGACAGCATCGCTAATTTTGATCTCTGCTTCCAACCTAGGACCAGAGAAAGCAGAATATATACCCCTAACTAATCACATAGGACAACCAACCTGATTCTGGTTAGCCCACCTATAGCTTCCCCAGGCCAACAGCCTCCAATCAGTGCATGCCTGAAGCCTTCCCTTTTTTCCATTGTAAAGCTTTCCCACTTCTTTGCCTGCCTTTAAATCTCTGCCAAAACTCAAGGGATGATGCAGACTCTTTTGCTATAGCAAGCTCAGAATAAATAACATTTGCTTTTCTCATTTGGTTGGTCTTTGTTTATTTCCACACTCCTGTAACTGCCCGATGGGTTCTTCCTGCTTACTGCACAGACAAAATCAACTCACCAAGACCATGGCATTGCAGTAAAGAGAGAGTTTAATTGACATAAGGCCAGCTATGCCATGTGGGAGACTGAGTTATTACTCAAATGAATCCCTGAAGGCTCAGAGGTTAGAGATTTTTCAAAGATAGTTTTGTGGACAGGAGGATAGGGTAGGAAGCATGCTGATTGGTTGGGTCAGAGTTGAAATCATAGAGAATCAAAGCTTTCCTCTTGTGCTGAGTCAGTTCTAGGGTCGGGGCCACAGGACTGGTTGGCACGTCTAGGTGGTGCCATCTGGTTGTCAGAAACGCAAAAACCTGAAAAGACACCTCAAGAGGCCAATCTTTGTTCTACAATAGTTATGTTATTTTCAAGACTAATAGGGGAAGTTGCAAATATTATGACCTCCAGAATAATGACTGATAATTATTTAGAAATCAAGCCCCTCTCATCCTCCTAACCTGGTGGCTTTTCATTAAGCTTTACAAGAACAGTTTAGTTTTTAGAAAGGTCTATTATTATGTAAGCTATAAATTAAATTTCTCCCAAAGTTAGCTTGGCCTATGCCCAGGAATGAGTGAAGAGAACCAGCCTGCTAGAAGCAAAATGGAGTCAGCCACGTCAGATTTCTCTCACTGTCATACTTTTGCCAAGGTGGTTTCAATACATCAACAGGGCACATCGTTGACTCTCCGGTGTTCCAGCATTGCGGTGACTCAGCATTTTATCCTTACTGCTCTTATCTCTCCAGCTGCCATAGAAAATACCCTGTCATCCTTGTGGTGCCAAGGCTTCTGTTTGCTGCCTTATTCCTGCCTCCTTCAGGTTCTCTTCTTCTCCACTAACTGCATTTCTCCTAGAGCTAAACTCTCAAAGAGATAGAAAATCTGACTGCAATATGTATTGAGCGCCTAGTGAGCATCCTTATTATGCATTGTTATGGCTCCAGCCAACTGGTGAACTGCAGGCCAGACTACAGATGGCTGCTTTTGGCTCAAAAGCCTGTTTTGAGGCAATTAGCTGTGCTCATTGTAACACCATCACATGGTTCAAAGCATGGCAGTTTATGCATAAAGTATCATTTCATTCAAAAGGTGTATGTGTACACTCCATGTATTCTCTACTTTTTTCCTTGTTTCCAAGAGCTCCTTTTCCCGGTATATCTGGAAATGAGAAGCTTTAAGTAAGTGCTCAATCTGATTTGGCAGACTTTTATTCCTGCCTTGTTACTACTGGGTTTTCTTGAAGAGAATCTTACAAATCAGATTCCAAATGAACAACATGGCATTCTTTCACCTTACTGAATAGTCCTTCGCATATAAATAATTGTTATTAATTCATAATGCTATAAACTACTTTCTTTTCAAAGGAATTTGAAACAAATAATGGCTACTTCCAATTCCATTTTTCATAAAGTTCTTCAAGATATTTAGTTAATCTTGAATTACTTGTATTCCCTTATTCGTCATTTATTTCTCATATTTTCTGAGCACCTAATAACTTTCGGGCACTATATGATTATCTATCTGTCATATAGTCTTATTTCCAAAGCAAAATTGTTATGCTTAAATCTTCAAATTACTTCACTGTAGTTAAATCGGTAGAGGAGTAGTCAGAGAAACAAGCATAATTTCAATAACAGAAGGTCACTAGGCTTAAGGGTTGCAGTTTTATGATCTAATCTCCATTGCCCATGGAGATGAGAACTCCTATTTTGTGGCACACAACTAATCTAGATTACAGGAAGATGAGTTCCAGAGGCAAAGGGAAGTTGCTATACTCTGTCTTAATCCCACAGCAACCTAATTCTCTTAATTTTTAGCTTTGTAGTCACTAGACAAATAACTGTTCTTTTTTACAAATAGTTTTTCTAATGGGAAATACAACCTGCAGACCAGTTAAAATTAGAGTTTACTCTTCCTGGCAGTGGTATTTCTCTCAGTGTGCTGATAACAAGTATTTCAATGTACAAATTTTTATTTCCTGAGTGTGATTTGCTTGTCTCAAGATCTTATCAAACTTGAAGGAAAGAAACTTAATCAGCCTAGAGGTCCTTTCTGACCAGAAAAGAGACGATACACCATGGAGTGGACATTCCTTTCACGTCTTTCTTTGGTGCTGAGTATAGATGCCAGGGCGTATAAACAAGTATGAATGACAGTAGTTGTCAACTCATTTCTGAAAGCAATTGGTATTGTGAGTTTATCCAAGGAAGACCCAGATACAGTAGATCTAGGAATAAAGACAGGGCTGTGGCATTCTGCTATGAGAGCCAGATGGGTCAACACTCAGAAGCACAGGGCAGGTAATGGATGTGTGTGTGTATGTGTGTGTGCGCATGCGTGCGCACGTGTGTGTGTGTGTGTTCCAGCTATAGAGAGGTGTGTGGGCATGGGAAGTAGGAAAGGGGATTGGGAATGACTGGAATTGGGGGAAAAAGAGTTTTGTTTTCAAAAGCCCAAATCCAGGTATTCGGTTCAGAAAACAAGCCCAGGAAAAATTATTTCTTCAAAAACTAAGAACTGAGAAAGAGACCCTAGCAAGCTTGGAGCAGTTAAGAAGGGCTTGCTGTTTCCATTCTGTACCACTTAGTACTCTGCACAAGGTATGGCCCTGTTTTGAGATTTCTATCATAAGTTAAATCCATTCTTATACCTTTTCTAAATCTTGCTGTAGGTTTGAGAAGCAGAGTAATATTGAGGGCCACTGCTGTGTGCACAAAGCTGCAGCTTATGTAAATGCTCTATTCATCGTTACTCAGCGATGGCAAAGGTAATCACTAATAACCTCTGCAGGTTTAAAACTTCTCACCAGCTGCCAAACGACCATAAAAAATATAGTTGACATATCTGCAGAGAAAAATTCCAGGCTGGATAAGGTTTACAATCCTTAGCTGCCCTGATTCTGTCCCACTTTTTTGCTTTGCTTTACCTTTTTGCTTTGCTCATCTTTTTGCTTTGCCCTACCACCGTCTTTCCAGCATCCTTAGCTAGAATGGCCCCTGTCATCTGCACACCACATCCTTACTCACACACTGCACCTATCATCCCAACCATGCTGCCACCAAGGTAGGAAAATTACTCTTACTTCACCTGAGCACGTTAGTCTTTGACTCTAGCATAGAATTGGATGGCACAGAAAGCACAGCTTTTTTCACCTTACTTGACTAAACCTCACCTCACCTGACTAAACCTAACTACATGTATCTTAGCTAGAAAGCATTACTCCACCTTAGTTCCTTCTTGTTCACACCCTGTCTACGTTTACTAGATTAAATAGATGTGGATTCATGCTGTTAAAATTATGGTAACAGTCTCATCCAGAATTGATTCTCAGAGTCCCAGGGTGCTCAGTCACTGTGTCCTCATTTCTGCCCTACTCACTGTCCCTCAGGAAGAAAGCCATTTCTCAAAGTGTTCTCAAGCTTTCTGTCTTGAGCCATCACCATCTCACTGACTTCATTCATGGTTGGCATTGGGGCCCAAAATATTCAGCCTTATGCCCTCATTCATTTCACTCCAGCTTGTATAATTTACTTGATACTACATGTTTACTAGCTAGTGAGAAACTAAAATTCATTTCACCCTCAAAATAAGCTCAACTTCCTCATCTACTATGCCAAATTGGCATCAGGGCCAAATCTTATCATTATTTATCTGTCTCTGATGACAAATTCCATCCATTCTCATTTCAAATCTCTATCAGTTACTTCTGACTATGAGAAACAGAATGTCTGTCTTTTCGTTTTGGAATTGTCCATATGGGTTCCCTAAGTTCCTATTTCCTCTCTAAAAGATGCCTTTAAATCTTAGCTCATTTTCAGAACAAGGAGACTCTCAATGAGTAACCAAACTTATGTCAGCAGGTCTACTCATTGCCCCAGGTTGTTCTAGGTGACTCATCCCTGAAGAAACTCTGAAATGTCATTTTCTAGTATCCTTTACCCGCACTATTTAGCAACAGCAAAACTATTATACACTGACTATAAGCACAACAGACACGGTTTACATCAAGGGAAAAGAGCTAGTAACTGACAAATTCAAAGTATCAATTACTCCCTAAGCTTAATATCAGAAAGAGCCCATAGTCTCTATTTTGAAAGTGGTTTTTCTGGTCCACAAGACACACTAGTATGTCTCAATAGGATGTTTTTAAAATAATGTACTACATGTAAACTGCAGCTCAAAGAATGTAAACAATTGAAATCATCATACCATGATCCAGGAAAAGTAAGAAGTTATTTTAGAATACATCTGATCTTTTTTCTTTTCTTTTTTTTTTTTTTGATGGAGCCTCGCTCTGTCACCCAGACTGGATGGAGCGCAGTGGCACAATCTCCGCTCACTGCAACCTCCACCTCCCGGGTTCAAGCAATTCTCCTGCCTCAGCCTCCTGGGTAGCTGGGATTACAGGTGTGTACCACCACGTCCAGCTAATTTTTGTATTTTTAGTAGAGATGGAATTTCACCATGTTGGCCAGGCTGGTTATAAACTCCTGACCTCAAGTGATCTGTCCACCTTGGCCTCCCAAAGTGCTGGGATTACAGGTGTGAGCCCCTGCTCCCAGCCTAGACCTAATCTTTACATTATATTTTTGGCACACAATGCTGGTATCATTCAAACATTAAACTTCACTAAGTGTATAGGAATTTAATTCACTCGCAAGCATTCCGTAAAATTTAAGATTTATGTATTTTTATGAAACATTTATTTCTGTAGGTTCTTATGTTTTTGCAATTATTTTAATTAAAGTACATTCTGGATTTGCTATGTTATCTTATTAAGAAAAGATTAGAGAATCTATATTCTGATGAGTCAGCATAGCCAGTTGGCTAGTCAGAAATGACTCTGTGTTCATCAGTATCAGCTGTGACAAGTATTTATGTCAAAGGGCAGCCATGAGCATTTGTGCAGGCATAATATTAATCAGGGGAAATATTAATCAGAGGAAATGTATAACATGCAAATGATGAGTGTAAGCCTTCTACTGAAAAATTACATGAGTAGTTCTCCAACTTCTGCTTCAATATATTATAGCTTCTTGGTAACACAAGCAAGATAATCCTTTAGTTCTATCAGAAATACAATTGCCCACCTTGGTTTAACATTTGAATTTTCTTCTCAGGAAACATTATGGCGTGAAGCAAACTGTATCAGAAGATGCAGCTCTACATCATGTCTTAGCCTCAGCAGAACAGTAGTCAATATGATCTACTGAAGCTCAGACATGATATAATAGGGTTTAAGTTCTCTCTTCTTCTGTTCTTCTTCAAACTAAAGTAGATTACTTTCACTTTACTATTTTAAAAATTATATTTTATAATAAAGAAATATACCTCCATAAATGGTAATGGAACAAATGTTATCCACATTACAAAATTATTATTATTGGATCCCTACTGCCTACCACAAACAAAAATCAGTCCTAAGTAGACTAAAGATTTATGTGAGGAAGAAGAAAATATAAACCTAAAGAAGAAAATATGTAGGATATCTTTAAAAATTGGAATAGGGAAGAATTTTTTAGACAAAAGTAATCCAAACCATGAAGGAAAAGATTAATGAGTTCAACCACATTAAATATAAGGACACTTTCTTTTCCCCTCCCTCCTTTCTGTCCTTCCATAATAATGCTACCCAAAAACTATAGGGACCAGGGGCCTGAGCAAGGAAGGCACATCTTACAAAGGCAGCAGCATCTCACAGAGGTGTTGGGTGCTTTTATGAGATAGGAACACCCAGTTCCGTAGCAGCCCGGCAAGGTCAGTAGATTGCTTTCATATGAGGACTGACCAAATATGAAAGCAGATTGAGAATAATGGGAGCGAGATTTCACAAAGCTGGAGAAAAAAGTTACAGTTACAGAAAACAGGGTAAGCTAATATAAAACCCACAGTTTTTGATGTATGGAGGTCATAAAAATAAATATATTCATACATATGTAAGTATGCATGTGTATGTTGCTCTCTGCATGGCATATTGCTCATTTGGAAAATATTGCTTCACTGAGTGAGATATGCAGATCTTCCAAATTTGACACTTTTTATTGTATAATATCAAATAAACACATTCTTAATAAAGCCACTAATCAGAAAAGTCTTTATGTATTGGGAAACTGTTTCTTTACTGTGCAGATACAAGTTTTCTAAATTCTGAATTTGCTTGAAAGCTTAAAATGGAATTTTGTCATTGGCCATAAAGACTACCTGGATTCTCTAGAGAATACACCTTCCAGTCCTTGCTAGATTGGAGCAGAGGTAGTCACTTAGCTATGAGGAGGTGTAGGGAGGCTACCTGGGAATCTACATGCTCTTTATACATACTTTTATCATTTCTCACTATATTTCTCACCATGAACTTCCACAGTAACTGGTGCATCCAATGCTTGGGACTCTCCTTGGTGCTGCTGGATGAAATGGCTCGCTATTTTTGCGCATCTTCCCTTGCATCTTAAATGCTTACATTTCAGCTTTCTTTAGTCCGCCTAGCCAACATCTCATCTTCCAAAAGATTATTGTACATCATAAAGTACATCATAAAGGAGGGGAAAAGAAAGTGTCCTTATATTTAATGTGGTTGAACTCATTAATCTTTTCCTTCATGGTTTGGATTACTTTTGTCTAAAAAATTCTTCCCTATTCCAATTTTTAAAGATATCCTACATATTTTCTTCTTTAGGTTTATATTTTCTTCTTCCTCACATTTCCTGTAGTCTATTCTCTTTTTAAATTGCGGTTTTAGAATATTTTTATTCTTTTATTGTTGTTTTAATAGGGTTTGGGGGAGGAAATACATATTTGTGCTTAATCTGCCATGTTCAAGCCTCCTGCATTAAGAATGTAATTTTAAAATTTGTCTTTCTCACCTCTTCAAAAAAACCATCCAAGCTTAGAGGATTCATGTCTTAGATTGCATTCATAATGTAGAGAATATCACCTATCTTTCTTCAATAGTGAAATTTTGAGACTTCCTAGTGGTACAGCTTGCGCATCACAAATCCAAAATCTGAAATGCTCCAAAATCTGAAATTTTTGAGTGCTAACATGATGCTCCAAGGAAATACTCACTGGAGCATTTTGAATTTTAGATTTTCTGATTTGGGGTGCACAACTAGGATGTATAAAGCAAGTATTACAATCTGAAAAAAAAATCAAAATCTGAAATATTGCTGGTTCTAAGCATTTTGGGTAAGAGATACTCAACCTATAGAAGGCCATAGAGATGAGGAATGCTAACAGTTATTTTTGTGTGTGCTAATTTTCCCTGTGGATTAAAGCTCCTTTCTGGGTGTAAATTGTCATTCAAATATTTTGCCCACTTTTAAATTGGGCTGCCTTTTCTTTTTTTAGTATTTTTATTCTGGGTACAAGTTCTTTGTTAGCTATGGGTATGTAAATATTTTTCCCATATATGGTTTGCCTTTTCATTTTGTTAATAGTGTCTTGATGAATAGAAGTTTTAAATTTTAATGAAATCAAATTCATTTATTTTTTGTATATAATTAGTACTTTTTGTGTCACCTCTAAGAAATCTTTGTCTCCCAAGGTTCCAAAGATGTTCTCTTATGTTTTTCCTAGAAGCTTTATAATTTTTGCTTTTACATTTAGGTGTGTGATCCATCCTGAATTGATTTTTATGTATAATATGTGGTTGAAGTTGAGGTTCATTTTTTTTCCATATATTTATTCTAGTTTTTCCAGCTCCATTTGTTTAAACAATTTTTCTTCACCTATTGAATTGTCTTGAAACCTTTATAGAAAATCAACTGACTCTGTATATAACGGTTTATTTCCCAACTCTTAAATCTTTCCTATCTATTTTTGTGTATACTAATGATAATTCTAAATTATTTTAATTACTGTAACTTTATCGTAAGTCTTGAAATAAAATGTGAGTGCTGCAACTTTTTGTAGAATCATATTGTTGATTTCTATAAAAATGCTTCAGTGTTTTGATTGGGACTGGGTTTAACCTATAGATCAATTTGGGAAGAATAGACCTCTTAACAGTATTGTGTTCGTTGATCCATGAACATTCTATATCTCTCCTGAAATTCATTTAGATTTTTAAAATTTATTTCAGGAATGTTTATAATTTTAAGTATAGAGATCTTTTATATCTTTCATTAAATTCATTCTGAAATATTTTATATGTTTGTTGCTATAATTTAAAAATATTTTCCAATTGTTTTCGGCAAGTACATAAAAATAAAGTTAATTTTTTGGTTTATTGATCTTATTTCCTATGACCTTTACAAATTCACTCACTAGTTCTAGTACCGTAGTTTTTAAAAATAGATTTCTGGCCAGGCACGGTGGCTCACATCTGTAATCCCAGCATTTTGGGAGACCAAGGTGGGCAGATCACCTGAGGTCAGGAGTTCGAGGCCAGCGTGGCCAACATAGTGAACTCTGTCTTTAGTAAGAATACAAAAATTAGCCGAGTGTGGTGGCATGCACCTGTAATCCCAGCTACTCGGGAGGCTGAGGCAGGAGAATTGCTCGAACCTGGGAGGTGGAGGTTGCAGTGAGCCAAGATCGTGCCACTGTACTCCAGCCTGGGCGACAGAGCAAGACCCTGTTTCAAAAATAAACAAGTAAACAAATAAAAATAAAAATAGATTTCTTCATGATTTCTAGATGAAAAATCATGTCATCTGGAAGATAAATATGGTTTTCATTTTTTCTTTCCAATTTATATATTATTTTATTTCCTTTCCTTGTCTTATTGGGGGGTTTCTCAGCTTCAGTGCTATTGACATTTTGAGCCTGTCCTGTGCATCATAGAATGTTTAACAGCATACCTGACCTCTACCCGTTAGGTAACAGTAACATCTCCTTTTCCCCAGAGCTGTGAAAACCAAAAATGTCTCCTGGCATTGCAAAATAATCTCTTGCAGAGCAAAATCATCCTCCTGAGTACCACTGCCTTTTTGCACAGACTGGGACCCCCAATGACATGTTGAAGAGAAGTGGTATAAATGGACATTCTTGTGTTGCTTTTAATCTTAGAAGGAAAATATTCAGACTTTTGCTATTAAGTAAAATGTTGGCTGTGGGTTCTTGTTATATATGCCTTTTTATCAAATCGAGAAAGATTAATTCTAACCTTGGTTTACTGAGCTTTGTATTTTTTTGGTCATGAATGGATATTGGTTATTGTGCAGTGCTTTACTGTGTGTATGGAGATGATCATATGATTTTTCTCCTGTATTTTGTTAATATTCTGAGTTGCATTCTTGATTTTTGAATGTTAAACTAAACTTACACTTTACTTAGAGTGTATTATGCTTTTTACGTATTGCTGAATTTCAGTTGAAAATATATTTAGGATTTTTGCACCAATATTCTTGAGAAGTATTGTTCTGTAATTTTCTCTATTTGCAGTATTTTTGTCAAGTTTTGGAAACGGGGTATGGTATCCTCAAAAAATGAGTTGGGAAGCTGGCAAATTTGTAATGTAATTCTCTATTTTCTGAAAAAACTTATGTAATACTGGTATTATTGTTTGTTTACAGATTTAAGAGAACTCATCAGTAAGCCCATTTGAGTCATGATTTTTGTGTGTTTGGGAAGATTTCTAATTAGCAGTTCAATTTCCTTATTAGATGAAGAGTTATTAAGATTTTTGATTTCTACTTGTGTTGATTTTGATAGTAGTTGGTTTTGGCGGGGGTAATTTGTCTTTTCATCGAATTTGTCCAGTTATTAAACTGGTTCTTGATTGGATCCGTCTCATACTAATTTTGGTATGTAATATTTATCATATGAACATACATTCATATTTACATACACAATTAAAATTAACTAGACCAAATAGGAAATCATCCTGGCTTTTCAGTCTTTGTAATGACGGTTAGTAAATAATCTGAACAAGGAAACTAAGTAAGTGTTCATTATTCTGGTTAATATCTTTGTGTGTGGAAATAAGATATATTTTATACAAACTCCAAAGTGTGATTGATTGAAGGGAGTATAAAACCAGTTTCATATGAATTATTATTTTTTGTTTTTGTTTTTCATTGTTTTTTATTATAGCCATCTCTTTTTAAATATAGTTTAAGTTCTAGGATACATGTGCAGAATGTGCAGGTTTGTTACATAGGTATACATGTGCCATGGTGGTTTCCTGCACCCATCAACCTGTCATCTACATTAGATATTTCTCCTAATGCTATCCTGACCCCTGCCCCCTGCCCCCCAACATGCCCCAGTGTGTAATGTTCCCCTCCCTGTGCCCATATGTTCTCACTGTTCAACACCCACTTATGAATGAGAACATGTGGCATTTGCTTTTCTGTTCCTGTGTTAGTTTGCTGAGAATGATGGTTTCCAGCTTCATCCATGTTCCTACAAATGACATGAACTCATCCTTTTTTTATGGCTGCATAGTATTCCATGGTGTATATGTGCCACCTTTTCTTTACCAAATCTATCACTGATGGGCATTTGGGTTGGTTCCAAGTCTTTGTTATTGTAAATAGTGCTGCAATAAACATACATGTGCCTGTGTCTTTACAGAAGAATGATTTATAATCCTTTGTGTATATACCCAGTAATGGGATTGCTGGGTCAAGTGGTATTTCTGGTTCTATATCCTTGAGGAATCACCACACTGTCTTCTAAAGTGGCTGAACTAATTTACACTCCCACCAACATGTAAAAGTGTTCCTATTTCTCCACATCCTCTCCAGCATCTGTTGTTTCCTGATATTTTAATAATCGCCATTCTAACTGACGTGAGATGTTATCTCATTGTGGTTTTGATTTGCATTTCTCTAATGACAAGTGATGATGGGCTTTTTTCATATGTTTGTTGGCCACATAAATATCTTCTTTTGAGAAGTGCCTGTTCGTATCCTTTGCCCACTTTTTGATGGAGCTTTTTGTTTTTTTCTTGTAAATTTGTTTAAGTTCATTGTAGATTCCAGATATTAGCCCTTTGTCAGATGGATAGATTGCAAAAATTTTCTCCCATTCTGTAGGTTGCCTGTTTACTCTGATGATAGTTTCTTTTGCTGTGCAGAAGCTCTTTAGTTTAATTAGATCCCATTTTTCAATTTTGGCTTTGTTGCCATTGCTTTTGATGTTTTAGTCATGAAGTCTTTGCCCATGTCTATGTCCTGAATGGTATTGCCTAGGTTTTCCTCTAGGGTTTTTATGGTGTTAGGTCTTACATTTAAATCTTTAATTCATCTTAAGTTAATTTTTATAAGGTGTAAGGAAGGGGTCCAGTTTCAGTTTTCTGCATATGGCTAGCCAGTTTTCCCAACACCACTTATTAAATAGGTAATCCTTTCCCCATTGCTTGTTTTTGTCAGGTTTGTGAAAGATCAAATGGTTGATGTGTGGTGTTATTTCTGAAGCCTCTGCTCTATGCCATTGGTCTATATATCTGTTTTGGTACCAGTACCATGCTGTTTTGGTTACTGTGGCCTTGTAATATAGTTTGAAGCTAAGTAGCATGATGTCTCCAGCTTGGTTCTTTTTGCTTAGGATTGTCTTGGCTATACGGGCTACTTTTTGGTTCCATATGAAATTTAAAGTAGTTTTTTCTAATTCTGTGAAGAAAGTCAATGGTAGCTTGATGGGGGTAGCACTGAATCTGTGAATTACTTTGAGCAGTATGGCCATTTTCACATTATTGATTCTTCCTATCCGTGAGCATGGAATGTTTTTCCATTTGTTTGCTCTCTTATTTCCTTGAGCAGTGGTTTGTAGTTCTCCTTGAAGAGGTCCTTCACATTCCTTGTAAGTTGTATTAATAGGTATTTTATTCTCTTGTAGTGATTGTGAATGGGAGTTCACTCATGATTTGGCTCTCTGTTCATCTGTTAATGGTGTATAGTGATTGTGATTTTTGCACATTGATTTTGTACCCTGAGAATTTGCTGAAGTTGCTTATCAGCTTAAGGAGTTTTTGGGCTGAGAGAATGGGGTTTTCTAAATATATAATCATGTCATCTGCAAACAGAGATAATTTGACTGCCTCTCTTTCTATTTGAATACCTTTATTTCTTTCTCTTGCCTGATTGCTCTGGCCAGAACTTCCAATACTATGTTGAATAGGAGTGGTAAGAGAGGGCATCCTTGTCTTGTGCCAGTTTTCAAAAGGAATGCTTCCAGCTTTAGCCCATTCAGTATGATATGGGCTGTGGGTTTGTCATAAATAGCTCTTATCTTGAGATATGTTCTCTCAGTACCTATTTTATTGAGAGTTTTTAGCAGGAAGTGGTGTTGAATTTTATCGAAGGCCTTTTCTGCATCTATTGAGATAATCGTGGTTCTTGTCATTGGTTTTGTTTATGTGATGGATTACCTTTACTGATTTTCATATGTTGACTTAGCCTTGCATCCGAGGGATGAAGCTGACTTGATTGTGGTGGATAAGCTTTTTGATGTACTGCTGGATTTGGTTTGCCAATATTTTACTGAGGATTTTCGCATCTATGTTGATCAGGGATATTGACCTGAAATTTTCTTTTTTTGCTGTCTCTGCCAGGTTTTTGTATCAGGATGATGCTGGTCTCATTAAATGAGTTAGGGAGAAGTCCTTCTTTTTATATTATTTGGAATAGTTTCAGAAAAAATGGTACCATCTCCTCTTTGTACCTCTGGTAGAATTTGGCTGTGAATCAGTCTGGTTCTGGGTGTTTTTTGGTTGGTTAGCTATTAATTACTGCCTCAATTTCAGAACTTGTTATTGGTCTATTTAGGGATTCGACTTCTTCCTGGTTTAGCCTTGGGAGGGTGTATGTGTTCAGGAATTTATCCATTTCTTCTAGATTTTCTGGTTTATTTGTGTAGAGGTGTTTATAGTATCCTCTGATGGTAGTTAGTATTTCAGTGGGATCAGTAGTGATCTCCCCTTTATCATTTTTTATCGTATTCATTTGATTCTTCTCTCTTTTCTTCTTTATTAGTCTGGCTAGCAGTCTATTTTGTTAATGTTTTCAAAAAACTAGCTCCTGGATTCACTGTTTTTCTTGAAGGGTTTTTTGAGTCTCTATTTCCTTAAGTTCTGCTCTGATCTTAGTTGTTTCTTGTCTTCTGCTAGCTGTTGAATTTGTTTGCTCTTGCTTCTCTAGTTTTTTCAATTGTGATGTTAGAATGTCGATTTTAGATCTTTCCCACTTTCTCCTGCGGGCATTAAGTGCTATAAATTTCCCTGTAAACACTGTTTTAGCTGTGTTCCAGAGATTCTGGTACATTGTGTCTTTGTTCTCATTGGGTTCAAATAACTTATTTATTTCTGCCTTAATTTTGTTATTTACCCAGTAGTCATACAGGGAGCAGGCTGTTCAGTTTCCATGTAGTTGTGCCATTTTGAGTGAGTTTCTTAACTCTGAGTTCTAATTTTATTGCACTTTGGTTGGAAAGACTGTTTGTTATGATTTCCGTTCTTCTGCATTTGCTGAGGAGTGTTTTACTTCCAATTATGTGGTCAATTTTAGAATAAGTGCTATGTGGTGCTGAGAATAACGTATATTCTGTTGATTTAGGGTAGAGAGTTCTGTAGATGTCTATTAGGTCTGCTTGGTCCAGAGCAGAGTTCGAGTCCTGAATATTCTTGTTAATTTTCTGTCTCATTGATCTGTCTAATACTGGCAGTGGGGTGTCCCACTATTATTGTGTGGGAGTCTAAGTCTCCTTGTAGGTCTCTAAGATCTTGCTTTGTGAATCTGGGTGCTCCTGTACTGGGTGAACATATATTTAGGATAGTTAGCTCTTCTTGTTGAATTGATTCCTTTACCATTATGTACTGCCCTTCTTCTTCTTTTTTGCTCTTTGTTGGTTTAAAGTCTGTTTTATCAAAGACTAGGATTGCAACCCTTGCTTTTTTCTTGTTTTCCATTTGTTTGGTAAATCCTTCTCCATCCCTTTATTTTGAGCCTATGTGTATCTTTTCACGTGAGATGCATCTCCTGAATACAGCACACCGATGGGTCTTGACTATTTATCCAATTTTCCAATATGTGCATTTAATTGGGGCATTTAGCCTGTTTACATTTAAGGTTAATATTGCTCTGTATGAATTTGATCCTGTCTTTATAATGCTAGCTGGTTATTTTGCCCATTAGTTGATGCAGTTTCTTCATAGTGTTGACAGTCTTTACATTTTGGGTTGTTTTTGCCATGGCTGGTACCGATTTTTCCTTTCCATATTTGGTGCTTCCTTCAGGAGCTCTTGTAAGGCAGGCCTGGTGGTGACATAATCCCTTAGCATTTGCTTGCCTTTAAAGGATTTTATTTCTCCTTCACTTATGAAGCTTAGTTTGGCTGAATATGAAATTCTGGGTTGAAAATTCTTGTCTTTAAGTATGTTAAATTCTTCTTTTCTGGCTTGCAGGGTTTCTGCAGAGCGATCTGCTGTTAGTCTGATGGGCTTCCCTTTGTGGGTAACTTGACCTTTCTCTCAGGCTGCCCTTAACATTTTTTTCTTCATTTCTACCTTGGTGAATCTGACAATTATGTGTCTTGGGGTTGCTCTTCTTGAGGAGTATCTTTGTTGTGTTCTCTGTATTTCCTGAATTTGAATGTTGGCCTGTCTTGCTAGGTTGGGGAAGTTTGCCTGGATAATACCCTGAAGAGTGTTTTCCAACATGGTTCCATTCTTCCCGTCACTTTCAGGTACACCAATCAAATGTAGGTTTGGTCTTTTCACATAGTTCCATATTTCTTGGAGGCTTTGTTCATTCCTTTTCGTTCTTTTTTCTCTAATCTTGCATCTTCATGCTTTATTTCATTAAGTTAATCTTCAATCTCTGATATCGTTTCTTCCATTTGAATCAATTTGGCTATTGATACTTGTGTGTGCTTCACGAAGTTCTCATGCTGTGTTTTTCAACTCAATCAGGTCATTTATGGTCTTCTCTAAACTGGTTATACTAGCTAGCAATTCCTCTAACCTGTCATCAAGGTTCTTAGCTTCCTTGCATTGGGTTAGAACATGCTCCTTTAGCTCGGAGGAGTTTGTTATTACCCACCTTCTGAAGCCTACTTCTATCAATTCATCAAACTCATTCTCCATCCAGTCTTGTTCCCTTGCTGGCAAGGAGTTGTGATCCTTTGGAGGAGAAGAGGCATTCTGGTTTTTGGAATTTTCAGCTTTTTTGCTCTGTTTTTTTCTCATCTTCGTGGATTTATCTATCTTTGGTCTTTGCTGTTGGTGACCTTTGGGTGGAGTTTTTGCATGGTTGTCATTTTTGTTGATGTTGATGCTATTGCTTTCTGATTGTTAGTTTTCCTTCTCACAGTGAGGCCCCTCTGCTGCCAGTCTGCTGGAGTTTGCTAAGGGTCCACTTCAGACCCTGTTTGCCTGGGTATCACCAGCAGAGGCTGCAGAACAGCAAAGGTTGCTGCCTGTTCCTTCTTCTGGAAGCTTCATCCCAGAGGGGCACCCACCAGATGCCAGCCGGAGCTCTCCTGTATGAGGTGTCTGTTGGCCCCTGATGGGAGGTGTCTCCCAGTCAGGAGGCACGGGGATCAGGGATCCACTTGAGGAGGTGGTCTTTCCCTTAGCTGAGCTCGAGCACTTTGCTAGGGGATCCACTGCTCTCTTCAGAGCTGGAAAGCAGGAACGTTTAAGTCTGCTGAGGCTGCGTCCACAGCCACCCCTTCCCCCAGGTGCTCTGTCCCAGGGAGATGAGAGTTTTATCTATAAGTCCCTAACTGGGGCTGCTGCCTTTCTTTCCGAGATGTCCTACCCAGAGAGGAGGAATCTAGAGAGGCAGCCTGGCTATGGCACGCTGTGGCGGGCTCTGCCCAGTCCGAACTTCCTGGCGCCTTTGTTTACACTGTGAGGGGAAAACTGCCTATTCAAGCCTCAGTAATGGTGGACGCCCCTCTCCCCACCAAGCTCGAGCATCTCAGGTTGACTTCAGGCTGCTGTGTTGGCAGCGAGAATTTCAAGCCAATGGATCTCAGCTTTCTGGGCTCCTTGGGGATGGGATTCACTGAGCTAGACTTCTTGGCTCCCTGGCTTCAACCCCCTTTCCAGAGGAGTGAACGGTTGTCTCTTGCTGGCATTCCAGTCACTACTGGGTTATCAAAAAAACGAAGCAAAACAAAACAAAAAAACTCGTGCAGCTAGCTCAATATGTGCCCAAATGGCCACCAGTTTTGTGCTTGAATCCCAGGGCCCTGGTGGTGTAGGCACCCGAGGGAATCTCGTGGTCTGTAGGTTTCAAAGACCATGAGAACAGTGTAGTACCTGGGCCAGATAGCTCCATCCCTCACAGCACAGTCCCTCACAGCTTCCCTTGGCTAGAGGAGGGAGTTCCTTGACCCCTTGCACTTCCGGGGTGAGACGAAGTTCCACCCTGCTTCTGGTCGTCCTCCGTGGGCTGCACTCACTGTCTAACCAGTCCCAATGAGATGAATCAGGTACCTCAGTTGGAAATGCAGAAATCACCTGCCTTCTGCTTTGGTCTCACTGGAAGCTGCAGAAAAGAGCTGTTTCTATTCAGCCATCTTGTCCAAGGCTATGATAGCTATCTTATTGAGTACCTCAAAAAATTATTAAGTAAAGTGTTATGTGCATTCAGAGTATGCTAAATAGCTTCCAGTCAGGGGAAACTAGTGAAGTCTTCAGGAGGTGGAGGCTGTGAGGAAGCCAGAAATGGACAGCAGAAAAAAAAAAAGCATAAGCTTGGGGAAGCAATGAAGAGACGTGGAGGCAAATAGACATGAGGAATAGTTAAGAAACAGCACTGTGTCCAGTTTGATGGGATCAAGCCTGCTCAAGAACAGGGATTGTGGTTACATAAGGAATGGTGTCTTGGGAAAAGTTTCTGAAGGTCCAGAAATGCCAAAATTTGAAGTTTAGATGTTTTTTCTTTAAGCCAATGCTTTTCAATATTTCCCTCTCTTCTTTCTTTCCCCTTCATTCCCTTTCCTTCTTTTTCTGAATTTTTTCAAATATCAAAGCAGAGCCCTTCCTTCAGATTAAATATTACATGGCTGACTACAATTGAAAATAGGCAAAATCAAAGATGCTTCATCAAAATGTGTGCTGCATGGAGGAAACCTTAAACTTGCCAAATGATCCTCTCCTTGAGATGGCTCCTGAGGGGTCCTCCTAGGGCACTTTAAAATCTAGATTAAAACTGCAACTCTAAGCAATCAGGAGTCAAAGAATTTTTCAGATGAGAAAGTGAGCCTTTTCCCAGTAACCCTTGAGAACATTATTTTGCCTCTCTGGGGTTCATTTTCTCCCTTGTAACATGCAGATAGTAATACCTTCCAGAGAGCTTGTAACATTGAGAAAAAAAGTATGTGGCATAGTGCCTGGTCTATAGGTGTTCAGATAAATATAATTGCAAAGTTAATGATTATGACTATGATAATGGAAACAGAAGGTATTGCCAGACACCAAGTTTCAAATTCCCAATCTTATTACCAGATCTCTATTGGGATTAAATTCCTGGCTTACTCCAACACCAGGGTCAGAAGATCCCAGAAACTCAGTAGCTCTCGTGAAGAGTTACTACCTCTCTATGTGTGTACCTCTGGCTGTTCCCGGATATTCAGGAAATGAATCTGTTTGAGGTTTTCCTGAGTCTGAACAAGAACCGAGCTTGACTGATCCTCTATGGTGGCATTGATTGTCCTAGCATGCCTCCGCTCAGAAGTGCTACTCTGGTATGAACCTGGTGCACCAAAGACAAAACAAGGAACTCTCTCCTCTCCACACTCAGCGTGGCATAACCCTAAGTATTTCCTACTCCAGAGGAATCACTGCAGCAGATTTCTCCACTCCAACTCTGGAACTCTGAGTAAAGCAGCTGGTTACACTCTTTTCCCTTTAGATTCCCATGTGTCATTTTATAAATAAAATACATCTGACTCATGTCATAGCTATGACATATTTTCTGTGAATAGTCATCTTTTATGGAAAGGTAAATTCATTTACTGTTTATTTATTCATTGATGCAACAAACAACTATTGAGTGCTCAGTGTGTGCCAAGCACTGGTTTGAGTAGACACTAAAAATACACCGACAGGCCAGCCTGCAAACTAAACATCACAAAAATACTAGTGATATGTTTATATTTGTGTGTGTGTGTTTGTGCGTGTGTGTGTATAGATAGATGTACACACACTCAAAGGAAATTTAATATGGAAAGTCAAAGTCAACTTCTAAATGTGTTTGTGTCTTTCCAGGCTGACTTATGTGGCATTGCCAACACCATCTGCTCTAGAGCAGAAAGACTACTTAATAGGCAAAAGCAGCTGCCAGCTTAGGCTCAAAGTACTCTTTTAGTTCCGTCCAGGATGACCTGGTATGACCACCCTTTCTAGGTAAAGAGGATTCCATCGCCATTTGACAATGAATCCTCAACCCGATCAAAGAGAGATCATGTCAACCTGGCTGACTTTAAGTCACAGGAGGGTGGCATTTTTATGACTTAGTACTACCAAGCAAAGGCCAGTGTGTCGATCACTCAGAAGGGTGAATCTAGGTAAGTTTGGTTTGGGATTTGACTGTTATCAATGTTTCTATAGCACTGATGTGAGGAAAAATAATATTTCTGAAGAACTAACATATATTAATTTTTCCCTGGTATTTTGAGACATAGTAAAATGTGGTGGCTAATCCCTAGAAAGTGGGTGCAGGGAGGGGTGAAGGTAGAGGTCATCTGGGGAAGAAAGGAGAATGAAATTTGAGGTCAAGGTGTTCTCCTCTTGCAAAATGATGACTTGAAATAAAAATTAGTTTTGCCATAGGAAGAAAACCTTAAAAATCTCTTTCTTAGAGGCTTGATATTGTCAGATGAGAGTTGCAGTTGCCTCAGATACTTTATAGGGATTTGGCCTGAAATGAAAGTATACCAATGCCAGCTGCTCTACAGTAGGCAACTTTGGCAAATTGCTTGATAATGGCAGCAAATATTGCAAGGTTATTGTAAGAAATTTTGAAAATGTAAAATGCCTAAAGAGAAAAAAGTCTCATTTATAATATTGACATACATCTCATTTATAATATTGACATCCATTTCCTATTCTCTCTTCATTTAAAAATAGTATAATTAAAATTATCCATATATAGCCTTTAGTCTACTGTGTTTTTACATTGTATAAGTAATATTTTATGAAAGTATATTTTTTTAATAAAATATACTTTAAGTGTTAATGTTAACAATTATTTTACTGTTAAATGGCCATACTGCCCAAAGCAATCTACAGATTAAATGCTATTCCTACCAAAGTACCAATATTATTTTTCACAGATTAGAAAAGACTATTGCAAAATTCATATGGAACTGAATAAAGTCTGAATACCCAAAGCATCCCTAAGCAAATGGAACAAAGCTGGAGAGTTCACATTACGTGACTTTGAACTATAAGCCTCTAGTAATCAAAACAGCATGGTACTTGTACAAAAACAGATACATAGAACAATGGAACTTAACAGAGAACCCAGAAATAAAGCTGCACAACTGCAGCCATCTGATCTTCAACAAAGTCTACAAAAATAAGCAATGGAGAAAGGACTGTCTATTCAGTAAGTGGTACTGGGATAGCTGGCTAGTCATTGGCAGAAGAAGAAAACTGGACTTCTACTTTTCACCATATAAAAAAATTAACTCAAGATAGACTAAAAATGTAAATGTAAGATCTCAAACTATAAAAGTCCTAGAAGAAAACCTAGGCAACATCATTCTGGACATTGGCCTTGGCCAAGAATTTATGACTATGTTTTCAAAAGCAATTGCAATAAAAGCAAAAATTGACAAGTTGGACCTAACTAAACTGAAGGGCTCCTGTACAGCAAAAGAAACTATTAACAGAGTAAACAGACAACCTACAGAGTAGGAGAAAATATTCACAATCTATGCTTCTCACAATCCATGCATCTCACAAAAGTCTAACATACAGAACCTTTAAGGACTTAATTCAACAAGCAAAAAACAACAACAAAAAAACCATTAAAAAGTAGGCAAAGAACATGAACCAAACACTTCTCAAAAGAAGACATACAAGCAGCCAACATATGAAAACCAACATATTAAAAAAATGCATCACTAATCATCAAAGAGAGCAAAATCACATTAAGATACCATCTCACACAAGTCAAAGTGGCTGTTACTAAAAAGTCAAAAAATAACAGATGCTGGTGAGGCTGTGGAGAAAAGGAATGCCTGTTCACTGCTGTTGGGAATGTTAATTAGTTTGGCCACTGTGGAAAGCAGTTCAGATATTTCTCAAAGAACTTAAAACAGAACTACCATTCAACCCATGGAATATTATGCAGCCATAAAAAAGAATGAAATCATGTGCTTTGCAGTAACGTGGATGCAGCTAGAGGCTATTTTCTGAAGCAAATTAACACAGGAACAGAAAACCAAATACTGAATGTTCTCACTTATAAGTGGGAGCTAAACATTGGGTACTCATGAACATAAAAATAGCAACAACAGACACTGGGGACTACTAGAGCAGGAGGGAGGGAAAGGGGGAAGGGTTGAAAAACTATTGGTTACTATATTACCTGTACGATGAAGTCATTTGTACCCCAAATCTCAGCATCTCCCAAAATACCCGCATAATAAACCTGCACCTATATCCCTTGAATCTAATAAAAGTTGAAAATATTTACAAAATTAATATTTTAATGTTTTAATGTCAGTTAAACATGTAAATAAGAAAATTATTTTATTATAAAAACTAACCTATGTTAATTGCAGAAAATTTAGAAAATAAAGTTTAAAAAATAAAATTTTTAAAAGATAACTAATCGCTGTTAATATAGTTAGCTCTAAATTATAGGCAAATGTCTAACCTCTAAAAGCTTCCTATTATTTCTCTTTAAAATGGACATAATGATAGTAATTTCCTTATAAGACTGTTATATTTCGTGTTAATGTAAAATGTTTTTCACAGTTCCTTGTATATCATAAGCACATGTTTATAATCTTATACCAATTTCAAGCAAAGCGACATCAACCTATACAAATTGTTCTGTAAATGTAATCTGCTTTTTTAAAAATATGAACAATATATCAGGATCATTTTTCCATGTTAGTAAACATAAATCTGCAGTATAATTTACGTAACTATGTAGTATTTCTTTTTATGACTGTGCCATACTTATGAGAAAATTAGACTGCAAATGTAATTTTTAATGGTTGTATAATATTTCATATTATACATCATAAATATGTACTTGGATTTATTTAACACTTTGTGTCATCTGTTATGATTCAGCTGCCTGGGGAAAATGAGGCCATCTTAATAGTAATAAAATATATTTCTCTGAATCTCTTCCAATTTTCTTCTGCTGAACTTTAGGTTCTCTTTAAAGACTCCTTCTCTCATTTCCAACAGTCCCCAAGGGATTCACCCATCCCTTCAATCCACAAATAAGGAGCACATGCTGTGTACCAGACAGGGCAATAGGGATGCAATAATGAGAAAAAAAAAGATGCAGCTGCTGCTATCTTGGCATTTCCAATCTTAAAGGAGAAACCAAACCTTAACTAAATAATCTCCCAGGTAATCAAACACAGACTATGTTAGGCACTACAAAGACAAAATAGAATGCCATTAGAACAATGGCAAAGGGCCAAATATTGACTGGGGCTCAGGGAAGGTCTCTGAGGATTTAGATGATTGAGATGATATCTGAAGTGTAGAGAGGCTCCCTAGGTCTGGGGAATGGTTCAGGATAAAGAGGGTTGCTTCTGGCCGGAGGAACAGCAAGAGCAAAAGCTCCCTGGCAGGAGGAATAGTGGTTGCTTGAAGCCTCTAGGCTGTGGGTGAATGCATACAAGGAACAACATGTAAAGCCAAGTTGGCAGGTACCACCCATTTGTTTGAAAATGTAGGCTTTATTGTTATTCAAGCATAGTGGGGCCAGCAGATCAGGAGATCACTGTCATTAAAAATTTAGTTTGTTATACTCACACATCCCCAGAGGAGGGGGGCCTGCCACACCACACCCAAGCTGAGTTAGGGGTTGGGTTGGGGGCTGGGACATGGAGAAACACCAGAGTCAGTCAGGAGGCAGAGAGATTTAGTGGGAAATGTGGGAAATAACCATTATGGTGGTTTTCATGGGAAGGAACAGAACAGGCAGGGTATGCAGATTTAGGATTGGCTAGTTTGAGTAATTTCAGCAGGCTCTAGGGCATAAACCTGTCTCTAGTTTTCTGGTGCCATGCCCTGGGGTGATCAGGAAAGGGGTATAGTGGCCCTGAGTGTGAGAGCCCAGTGGAGGAGGTGGTTGGGGGTATGCAACCTTAATTGGTTAGCATACATATAAAAGACACTCACAGGCTAGTTGTTTACTGTCTCTGGGAATTAGCTAGCCCAAGGAGGGGCAGGTTTTTCAAAGTCAGCAAGGCTGGAAGACGTTAATGCCCTTTTTATGGAACTCAGCAACTCTCCGCAACTACCTGTATGGTTGGAAGCTGGGAAGCACGACTATTTTTATCCCATTAAGAACTGTGCTCCAGTTGACTGTTACAGTTTGGGAGACTCCATTAAGCTCACTCAGCCTACCCCAAATCAGTAAGCACGGTACTAAATAAAGGAAAAAAATTAATTAAGGGAATAATGAGCCCTTGTAATGGCTTGACACCTGCTACACCAGAAGAGACTGACTTTTGAAAAGTCTGACTCCAACTTACTTAACACCTTTGCAGAGGTGTTATAAACTAGGAGAGATCAGTTATGATCAGTAATGACAATGTTGGGAAATATTTCCTGATATTAGTAAAGTTCTGTTCTGTGAATTGTTCCTTGAGAAATTAAACACCTTCTCATTGAGCCTGAGAACTAGCCCTGAATTTCATGAAAGATTGAAAAGCCCATCACCAGCAGGTCTATTTCTGCTCTCAAGAGAAATTGATAATCTTCAGAGGCCAGGCCCTTCCCCACCCCTCAGAGTAGCTATTGTACCTCCCAAATGGTCAGAAGTTTTTTTTTTTTTTTAAGTTTTATCATTCTATATTGTTTTAAATGGTTTTGTTCCATTATGACCTTGTTCAATTATAAAATAAAACATGAGCTATCTAACTAAATAAGCTTTAGTAAATGCATAGAATTGTACACTGTGGTATAGCTTAAAAGTGAGTGTAGGAGGGTGATATCAGCAAGATAGTGGAGGAGAAATTTTCAGTACTTATTCCTTCACAGAAACACCAATTTGAACAACCATCCATGCATGAAAACATCTTCACAAGAGCTAAGGAATCCATATAAGATATTACAGCACTTGGGTGGAGCATAGATATAAAAAAAGACACCCTAAAGAAGGTAGAAAGAACAGTTTCACCTTATCTGCATCACTCCTCCACAAACCTGGGCACCACAGTATAGAGAAAGATACCCTCCACCTAGGGGAAGAAGAGTGAAGTGAGCACCTGACTTCACCATCAACTCTAGTTAACCCTGGCACCAGGCCCACTCCCATGGACCCAAGTGCCAAGCCCATCTCCGTGGACTCAGATACCAGGCCTGCCCCAGCACCAGGCCAGCCTAGTGGACTCATACTTAAGTCGTGCTCCAGCACCAGGTCAGCTCCTATGGAAACAAATTTCAGGCTTACCCTTGTGGACCCAGTCTCTAGGCTTGTCCCTGAAGACACAGACTCCAGGCCAATTGTTATGGACCCATCATGAGCCCCACCCCATTGGACTCAGGATCCAGGCACATCCCTGCAGACCCTGGTATGAGGTCAGTCCACCTAAGTACACCAAAAGGAAGTACACACATAGACCCCACTAGATGGCCCACTTAGAATTTCTAGGCGAGGTGATGGGAGAATAGCTTTCTCTGTTGAAGTTAGTTTGTAAATACCGAAAACGGTGTCTACTTCTTAAATGTGTAGACACCAATACAAAGACACAAGGATCATTAATAATCAGGGAAGCACAGCACCACCAAAGGAACAAAATAAAACACAAGAAACCAACCCTAAAAAAATGAGAACGCATGAACTGTCTGACAAAGCACTCAAAATAATTGTCTTAAAGATGCTCCACCTAGCTACAAGAGAACACAGACAATGAAATAAAATCAGAAAAATAATACATGAACAAGATAAGTTCAAGAGATAGAAACTATAAACAATTACCAATCAGAAATTCTGGAGCTGAAGAACACAATGACTGAACTAAAAACCTCCATGGCATGCTTTAACAGTAGGCTCAGTCAAGCAGAAGAAAGAATCAGTGAGCTCAAAAATACATCACTAGAAATTACAGAGAAACAAAAAGAAAAGAAAATGAAAAAGAGTGAATAAAGCCTACAGAACTTATAGTACACCATCAAGCAAACCAATTATGAAAGTTTCAGAAGGAGCAAAGAAAGGGAAAGGGAGCAGAAGCCTATTTAAAGAAATAATTACAGAAAACTTTCCAAATGTGAAGAGGTAAATAAACATCCAGATCCACAAACTCAAATAATTAAAGAACCTCAGATAAATAAATAAACAGTCACAGGGACACATTAAAATCAAAGTCTCAAAAGTTAACTACAAAGGGAGAATTTTGAAAGCATTAAGAGGGAAGTGACCAGTCACAAGTAAGGAACTCTCATAAAACCATCAGTGGACTTCTCAGCAGAAACTTTGCAGGCCAGGAGAAAGTGTAATGTTATATTCAAAGTGCTGAAATTAAAAAAAAAAAAACCTCTGCCAACCAAGGATACTATATTTAAGAGAGCTATCTTTCAGAAATAGACAGATAGAGACTCATAGACAAACAAAAGCAAAGAGAGTTCATTACCAGTAGACCTGCCTTGCAAGAAACACTAAAGTGAGTTCTTCAGGTTGAAACAAAAGGATACTAACTAACAATATAAAAGCATAAAACTCACTGTAAAGATAAGAATATAGTCAAATTCAGAATACTCTAATAATGTAATAGTAGTATGTAAATTCCTTTGACCTCTAGTATGAAACATAAAACTATTAAAAATAACTATTATTACAATATTGGTTAATGGATGGATAATATAAAAAGATGTAAATGGTGATGTCAAAAACACTGAATATGGGAGCAGGAGAAATTAAAGCATAGAGTTTTTCTATGTGATCAGAATTAAGTTGTTATCAGTTACGTTGTTATCAGCTTAAAGCAGGCTGTCCTAACTATGAGATAATTTATGTAGGCTTCATGGTAATGACAAAAAAAATGTCTAGTAGGTATACAAAAGATCAAGGATTAAGTATAACACTGCAAAGTCATCAAATCAGAAAGAAAGACATCAAGAGAAGAAGAAGAAAGGAACTACAAAATCATCAGAAAACAATCAACAAAAGACAACAGTAAATTCTTACTTGTCAATAATTATTTCAAATGTAAACAAATTAAAATATCTAATTAAAAGACATAAGGCCAGGCACTGTGGCTCATGCCTGTAATCCTAGCACTTTGGGAGGCCAAGGTGGGCGGATCACCTGAGATCAGGAGCTCGAGACCAGCCTGGTCAATGTGGTGAAACCCCAACTCTACTAAAAATACAAAAATTAGCTGGACATGGTGATGGGTGCCTGTAATCCCAGCTACCCAGGAGGCTGAGGCAGGAGAATCACCTGAACCCCGGAGGTGGAGGTTGCAGTGAGTTAAGATCATGACACTGCACTCCAGCCTGGGTGACAGAGCAAGACTCCGTCTCAAAAAAAAAAAAAAAAAAAAAAAAAGACATAGAGTGGCTGAGTGGATAAAAACAAAATTCAAATATATGCTGCTTAAAAGAGAATCAACTTCATCCTAAGTACACACATACACACATAGGCTGAAAGTGCAGGGTTGGAAAAAATATTTCATAAAAATTGTAACTAAAAGAAAGCAGGGGTGGCTATACTTATATCAGACAAAATTGACTTTAAGTCAAAAACTGTCACAAGAAACAAAGAAGGTCATTATATAATGATAAAGGGGTCAATTTATCAAGAAGATGTAACAATTGTAAATATATATTCACCCAACATTGGAGGACCTAAATATATAAAGCAAATATAAACAGAATTGAAGGGAGAGTAGACAGCAATACCATATGAACCAGCCATCTCACTTCTGAGTTTATATCTAAAATATCTAAAGGAAATGAAATCAGTATTCTTTTATTATTATTATTATTGAGACAGGGTTTTGCTCTGTTGCCCAGACTGAAGTGCAGTGGCATGATCATGGCTCACTGCAGCCTCCACCTCCTGGGCTCAGGTGATCCTCCTGCCTCAGCCTCCTGAATAGCTGGGATTACAGGTACCTAACACCATGCTGGGCTAATTTTTGTATTTCTTTTTGCTGGTTTTTTTGTTTGTTTGTTTTGTTTTTTTTTTTGCAGAGTCAAGGTCTCACTGTGTTGCTGAGGCTGGTTTCAAACTCCTGGACTCAAGCAATCTGCCTGCCTTGGCCTCACACACTGCTGAGATAACAGGCGTGAGCCACAGTTCCTGGCCCTGAAATCAGTATCTTGAAAAGATATCTACATTCTCATGTTCATTGTAGTATTATTCACAGTAGCTAAGATATAAAATAAACTTAAGTGTCCATCAAAGGATGAATGAATAAAGAAAACGTGGCATGTATATATAATGAAATATTATTGAGCTTTAAAAGGAAGGAAATTGCAATATGGATGAACTTGGAGAACATTATGCTAAATGAAACAGGTTAGGCACATAAAGACAAATATTGCATGATCTCATATGTAGAATCTAAAAACATCAAACTCATAGAAGCAGAAAGTAGAATGGTGGTTGCCAGGGATAGGAAGAAGTAGGAGAAATGAGATGTTGCTCAAAGGGTACAAAGCTTTGGCTATATAGGATGATAAGCTCTGGAGACCTAATGTATAGCATGGTGACTATAGTTAGTAATACTGTATGGCATACTTTAAATTTTCTTTCTTTTTTTTTGAGATGGAGTGTCACTCTGTCACCCAGGCTGGAGCACAGAGGCATGATCTCAGCTCACTGCAAGCTCCACCTCCTGGGTTCACGCCATTCTCCTGCCTCTGCCTCCCATGTAGCTGGGACTACAAGCACCCACTACCACGCCCAGCTAATTTTTTGGCATACTTTAAATTTTCTAAGAGAATAGATCTTAAATATTCTCAGCACCAGAAAAAAAAAGCTAATTATGTGAGGTGATGGATATGTTAAGTAGCTTGATTGTGGTAATAATTTCACAGTGTATGCATATATCAAAATATCACATTGTGTACTTTAATATACATGATTTCTCTTTGTCAGTTGTACGTTAATAAGGCTGGGTGGGGGAAGAAGACCCCCAAAAGTGAGAGACATAAAATAAGTTGGAGAGCAGTACATAAAACGTAATTTCAATTGTGTTATTAAAAAGAAAAGATATTTTAATATTCATGAAATTTATCTGTACTGAGAAAATGGCTGCCATAGGGAAGAGGTGTGAGGAGGTCAGGAGAGTGATAAGATACAGGAGATGTTTGTTTTTCAGAGAGTGATAAGATACAGGAGATGTTTGTTTTGAATACACTGTTTGCTTTTCCACCTGGGATTCTCCAGGTGACAGGATGCCATTTAGGAGGCTCATGCCTTGTATGTAATTTAAAACATTAAGCTCTTTATTTGTTTGCTAAATGTTGTACTTTAATTATAGGTCAGAAAGACTCCTTATAAAATAAATTAGTCTTTCACGAAACTGTTTTATATGCCATTCACTTTTCATAATGGCTATACCTTCCACCAAAGAGTATAGTGAATCTTTCAAGTAACTACTATATTTCTCTTGTTTGATCAATGCCCACCTAGTTGGCACGTTTCTACTGACCCGTAGCAATACTGATTTTGTGGTAAACAGTTACAATAGTTTCTAGACAAAGAATACTTTGTATGGTAGACATATACTACTCCCAAAAATGAGACAAGTCACTCAGTGGCTGATCACAGTTGAAAGCAGAATCAATAAATCTTTGTAATATTGGGCTTGCCAAGCAAAGCCCTGTTGCACTACAAATATACTGACTAGTGAGAGAGAGAGTCTCCAGGTCACATCATTCACTCCACACCCCCGACTATCTTTCTTCTTCTTGTCCAACTTTTTTTTCCATGACCATACTGCAGTCTCTGCTGAAACTTAAGAAAAACTAAAAATCAGGAACAGCTGTTGTAGTTGGAAACAACCATGTTTTCTGTGTTATAGTGGTTATTGAGCCCCACAGCTGCACATATGCAAGGCCAGTCAGTGTTCACTTTAATAGAAGTGTCTTCTCTGTTTGGAAGAAAAAAAATGCCATCAGAACCTCAGATTATAAGCTGACACTGTGGGTTGTTTTATTTTTGCACAAGAAATATTTTTTCATTTGTTTCTTCCACACATATAAACTTAGATGATAGCACTTGCAGTTAATTTAAAGTCAAAGTGGGGAATCATACAGATATATGTACCTATGTTTAAATATTTTATTTTATCTTAAACTATAGAAGTTTATTTATTTTCTAATGTCTAATGTAGATCCAGTGATGATTTTGGTGTGAACATGGTGTTTGGAGTTCTGTTGTTGCCTCTTTTATGTGAATGTCACTTTTGTATTTTGTACAATTTCTTAATGTATTATGCATTATAGATTTCTTTAAAGTAGAATTAATACTCCAAGATAGTTATAAAACAATCTGAGAGTAGCTTCCATCTAGATTTTTACAATCTTTCCCCAAAGAATTAACTCATTCATACATAACTCCTCAGCAACATTGTTAGTAATTAGTTTTCTGATGCTAATACTTCTTAGTATTCATAGAAAAAATGTATTAGTCCATTTTCACACTGCTGATAAAGACATACCTGAGACTGGGAAGAAAAAGAGGTTTAATTGGACTTACAGTTCCATATGGCTGGGGAGGCCTCAGAATCATGGTGGGAGGCGAAAGGCGCTTCTTACATGGTGGCAGCAAGAGAAAATGAGGAAGAAGCAAAAGTGTTTTTTTTTTTTAACATAAACCCATCATATCTTATGATACTTATTCACTATCATGACAATACCATGGAAAAGACTGGCCCCCATGATTCAATTACCTCCCGCGGGTCCCTCCCACAAGACATGGGAATTCTGGGAGATACAATTCAAGTTGAGATTTGGGTGGGGACACAGTCAAACCAGATCACTCCACTTCTGACCCCTCCAAATCTTGTGTCCTCACATTTCAAAACCAATCATGCTTTCCCAACAGTCCCCCAAAGTCTTAACTCATTTCAGCATTAACCCAAAAGTCCCCAGTCCAAAGTCTCATCTGAAACAAGGCAAGTCCCTTCTGTCTATGAGCCTGTAAAATCAAAAGCAAGCTAGTTACTTCATAGATACAATGGAGGTACAGGTATTGGGTAAATACAGCCATTCCAAATAGGAGAAATTGGCCAAAACAAAGGGATTACAGGGCCCATGCAAGTCTGAAATCCAGCAGGGCAGTCAAAATTTAAAGCTCCAAAATGATCTTCTACGACTCCAGGTCCCACATCCAGGTCACACTGATGCAAGAAGTAGATTCCCATGGTTTTGGGCAGCTCTGTCCCTGTGGCTTTGCAGGGTACAGCCTCCCTCCTGGCTGCTTTCACGGGCTGGCACTGAGTGTCTGCAGCTTTTCCAGGTGCATGGTACAAGCTGTTGGTAGATCTACTATTCTAGCTTCTGGAAGGCTGTGGCCCTCTTCTCACAACTCCACTAGGCAGTGCCCCTGTAGGGACTCTGTGTCGGGGCTCTGACCCCACATTTCCCTTCCACACTGCCCTAGCAGAGGTTCTACATGAGGGTCTTGCCCCTGCAGCAAACTTTTGCCTGGCCATCCAGGTGTTTCCATACCTCTTCTGAAATCTAGGCAGAGATTCCCAAACCTCAGTTCTTGACTTCTGTGCACTTGCAGGCTCAATGACACACGGAAGCTGCCAAGGCCTGGGGCTTCCACCCTCTGAAGCCACTGCCCAAGGTGTACTTTGGCCCCTTTCAGCCATGACTGGAGTGGCTGAGACACAGGGCACCAAGTCCCTAGGCCGTACACAGTACGAGGACCCTGGGCCTGACCCACGAGACCACTTTTTCCTCCTGGGCCTCAGGGCCTGTGATGGGAGAAGCTGCTGTGAAGGTCTCTGACATGGCCTGGAGCCATTTTTCCTGTGGTCTTGGGTATTAACATTAAGCTCCTTGCCACTTATGCAAATTTCTGCAGCCGGTTTGAATTTCTCCTCAAAAAATGGGTTTTTCTTTTCTACTGTACCATCAGGTTACAAATTTTCTGAACTTTTATGTTCTGTTTCCCATTTAAAACAGAATGCATTTAACAATACCCAAGTCACCTCTTGAATGGTCTTCTGCTTAGAAATTTTTTCCTCCAGATACCCTAAATCATCTTTCAGGTTCAAAGTTTCACAAATCTCTAGGGCAGGGGCAAAATGCTGCCAGTCTCTTTGCTAAAACATAACAAGAATCACCTTTGCTCCCATTCCCAACAAGTTGCTCATCTCCATCTGAGACCACTTCAGCCTGGACCTTATTGTTCATATCACTATTAGCATTTTTCTCAAAGCCATTCAACAAATCTCTAGGAGGTTTCAAACTTTCCCACCTTTTCCTATCTTCTTCTGAGCACTGTAAACTGTTCCAACCTCTGCCTGTTACCCAGTTCCAAAGTTGCTTCCACATTTTCGGGTATCTTTTCAGCAATACTCCACTCTACTGGCACCAATTTATTGTATTAGTCCCTTTTCGTGCTGCTGATAAAGACATACCTGAGACTGGGAAGAAAAAGATGTTTAATTGGACTTACAGTTCCACATGGCCGAGGAGGCCTCAGAATGATGGTGGGAGGTGAAAGGCACTTCTTACATGGTAGCAGCAAGAGAAAATGAAGAAGAAAAAGTGGAAACCCCTGATAAACCCATCAGATCTTGTGAGACTTATTCACTATCACAAGAATAGCACAGAAAAGACCAGCCCCCATGATTCAATTATCACCTCCTGAGTCCCTCCCACAACACATGGGAATTCTGGGAGATACAATTCAAGTTGAGATTTGGGTGGGGACACAGTCAAACCATATTAAAAAAAGTACTCTCTTTTCACTCTATTTCACTGGCTTATGTAACATATAATTAAATCAATATAATCAAAATAACAAGTACGACTGGCATTTACTGGCTTGAAGACAAAGTCCAACTTATCCTTGGACAGTAAGTGGCTCTATTGGAGGGACTAGAGGGGGTAGCTGTCTGCGGGAACAGCCCACAGCAGTGCCCCATCAGCCACCAAGTGCATCTATCAGCACATCTTACTTAACTCTGGGAGAAGGTGATGTACATGTTTGTTCAAGGATCTGCTGTTTATTACTTTCTTTTAGAGATTTTCAATGCATTTTAAGCAGCATGACCCTTTCTTCAGTTGAAATCTTACACAGAAAAACAGAATATCCATCAAGAGAGGAGTTGTTCTGGGGGAGTTATATCCATCGTCTTTATTCCCCCATGATGGTCCTTGAGAAACATCTAGAACTGTCCCAGGCTATATGAAGCACAATATGACAACCTATGACAGAGTCCAGTCCTTTTGCATTTAAAGTGATAAACTAGAATCTAAAGATCTTGTGACCAGAACTCAGTTTTTCTACTTCCTGAGCTTATACTTTTTTTGTTGCATTTTCCATCTTTTACTTACCATGCGACTTGCAGCTGCCTCTCATGGGGTCTTTTAGACGTCTGATTATCTCTGAGTGGCAGCCCAGAGGCACTTACAACTACCCAAGTGCCCACCTCCTTGGTGTCAGCCCTGACATTTGGCCTAGAGGTTAGGAAGGAAAATAGTAGCTTGGCTCAGCATGTCCTTACTCTATATAGTTTACTGAACTTGCCACAAGCGACTGACCCCTGTGAATCAGGGGTGTGGTGGACCAGGCATGAATTTCCTTCTCTCTGAACTTTTCTTCAAGACCGTTACTTTTCAGTAGTCTGTGGGTCTAAGAGGTTTTATTTTTTTGATGGAGTCTCACTCTGTCACCAGGCCAGAGGGCAGTGGCACAATCTCTGCTCACTGCAATCTCCGCCTCCCAGGTTCAAGCAATTGCCCTGCCTCGGCCTCCCGAGTAGGTGGGACTACAGGCATGTACCACCATGCCCAGCTAATTTTTTGTATTTTAGTAGAGACAGAGTTTCATCATGTTGGCCAGGATGGTCTCAATCTCCTGACCTCGTGATCCTCCCACCTCGGCCTCCCAAAGTGCTGGGATTACAGATGTGAGCCACCACGCCCAGCCAGAAGTATTTTTATTGTCTTCAAATTGCTCCCAGGAGAGGTTATATCCAAGCTGGGCTTGGTAAGTTAAAAGAGATGGAAGGGTAAACGGAAATTCTAGGCAGAGGGAATATCAAATGCAGAGCCCTTAACTTGACTTGAGCAAGCATGGTATTACAGAAGCAAAAGATAAGAACAAAAGCCAGAATCATGAAGGGTTTTATAACTGTGCTAAGGAGTTTGGATTTTATTCTGAAGGGAGTGGAAAGTTATCAAAGTTAAAAGCAAGCAGGGGAATGGTATGATCAGATTGTGATTTAGATGGGTCACCCTGTCAACACTAGAAAATGAATGGGGACAAGGAGAGATTGAGGTAGGGAGACCAGATAGGAGGCTGTAACAGTAACTCAGGGGAAAGATGATAGAGACCTGAACTAAGGCAGTGATAATTCAAATAAAGAGGAGGAGATAGATTCCTAGATATTAAGCATGCCTATACTTAGGACACTTTCCAATGCTAACTGACTAGAAAGCCAGATTAAAGTGGCCAAAACAATTTTCAGGGGCATGAAAGAGAGTGTAGATTTCACATGTAATCAAGCTTCAGATTCAGTTTTAGGGAATATTGTAGAGCTTCTAGTTTTCCTATTGGGGTTGCCATGTATGGCTAGATGTGCTGTGCACTAACACAACTTTATTTTTTAAATTTTTTAGATTTTTTTTGAGACAGAGTTTCACTCTTGTTGCCCAGGCTGGAGTGCGATGGCATGATCTTGGCTCACCACAACCTCTGCCTCCTGAGTTCAAGTGATTCTCCTGCCTCAGCCTCCCAAGTAACTGGGATTACAAGCATGCGCCACCACACCTGGCTAAGTTTGTATTTTTAGTAGAGATGGGGTTTCTCCATGTTGGTCAGGCTGGTCTCTAACTCCCGACCTCAGGTGATCCACCCGCCTCAGCCCCCCAAAGTGCTGGGATTACAGGTGTGAGCCACCATGCCCGGCCACAACTTTAAAATGTGCTATGATTATAGACCAGAATGTGTTTGAAGCCTCTTTGAGTTGTGCAATGCTTCAACTCTTCTTCTTATGGTTATGCAAACAAAAATTTCCAAAGATAGTCCACACAGCTTCTTGAGAAATGTCATGCAAGGTATATAAGCCCTAAGATCTAATGTAAGACTGAAACAGTTATTGCTCCACACAGGTTCTAAGAGAGGTAAGAGAGGAATGCCGTTGGCAACATGTTCTCAGGTAGCTGGGGAAGGACCCCATAAGAAGGTAATATAAAGCCCTTTGTATCAAAACTGACTGAGGGAAAACTTCCGTCAATGTGTCACAGCCTGGAAACTAGTCCCAGTAGGGACACTCCACAATGGTGCCCAATTCAGGGGCTCAGGATATGGACTGGAGAAGAATGTGGAAGAGTCTCTAGATTGCTAGGCTCCTCCATAGGATCTGCTCCCCCAAACCAAGAGTCCTTTTCTTTGCATTCTCTTTCTGGGAAAGACTGAGATACATGCGCCTTCCTTTGCTTCACCATAGCCAATAAAGTTTGTAGGTACTCTAGAAGTAGGCCCTTTGTTCACAATCCATGGGTATCCGAAATATGTGAAGAAGTAAATGAATATGTGTGCTTGCCCATTACTGTACGCAGTAGATATATTTCTGATAAGTTGTAGATATGCTACATAGAAACCAAATTTTACTTTTAAATAGTTTTTATCATGGTGACATTCTAAAACTGTGTAGCAATTATAGTTTATTTAAACATTTATTAAGCATTGTAACCCAGGGTGAACGTCTGTAAGAGAGGAAAATTGCAGATGAAAGTACACACACTGTGTTGATTTTATCAGTGCTTAACACATATATGTACCTGACACATAGTAGACGCTTGCTGAATGTTCACTGACTTCACAAATAAATGAGTCTGTTCAACCAAGAGCTTCTACACAAATTATCTCATCACTAACAAGTCTGTGAAGTAGGTGTTGTTATCTCTGTTTTACATAAAAGAAAACAGAAGCTCAAAAATGTTAACTGACAAGTCCACAAGGCAGAACTGATAAATAATGTGGCTGGAACATTAATTGAGATTTTTCTATTCTTTCCACTATTTGGCAGCTATTTGTAAAAGCTTTGTCCTGAATAATTCTCATTTTTGAGAAAACTACTGAAGAATCCTCTTATAAAGAAGAAAACCATGTCCTCATTTATATTTTGTAAGTAAAAAAATTGGCAGGGGAATTTTTCTATAGTGGGATTCTCATCTTATAAATGCATAAAACCCTAGTTTTCATTCATTTTGAAGATGGAATAATTGAGTACCTGAAGAATATATAAATAGTTGATAGGCACAAAAAGAGAAAAAGAAAAAGAGCAAAATACAAAAAAATCCACAAAATTTTGACTTCTTAACTCTCCTATTTTGTTCTGCCTATTGTTATCACTTCTTTCATTTTTAGCTAGCATTATATAACACTTATTTCTTTTTTTTCTACCTGCTTTCAGATTGAAAGATTTGTTTTCCAGAATTGTTATCCTAATTTGTTGAGCTGACTTGATAACTGATAAAATAGAAATTTTCCAGCGAAGAACAAACAAGTTTCAAAAGAAATAACAGGTGTTGAAAACGATGGGTGGAAGGGGCTATGATTCACTGTGACTCTGAGGTTTCCTCTGCACAAAATCTAATGCAGTTGACCCTAATTTTGGGGGAAGTTGGTTTCATACTGTCACCTCTCCAATATACCACAAAGAGTAGACTCTGCCCATTTGTGGTTATTCAGATTCCCACATCTCTCCCACCAGCATGGGGACCTCTTGGGCTAAAGTCAGCTCAAACCATGACATCCTCCCTTGGTGATCCCCATGGCTTCCACTGGAGATCATGTTCCTTGGTTCCTGTCCTAAATCAGTGCTGAGCTTTGCATACTTGATGTGCTTTTTCTCCACTATCTTTTTTTAGGTGAGGGTGAACAGAAGTCCAAGGATCAGGTGCTGGCTACAGAACAGAGAGATTTAGTTTCTGTCAGGATCAAAGGTGAACATAAACCAAAAATAAGGTCAGCACCTCCACTGTTAGGATCCTTTCAGACAATAAAACAGGATACATATTTATAATCTGTAAACACCACTCAGGAGAATTTGTAGCAAGCAATGCACTATCTTAATTTGATTGACCCAATCCTTTTTTTGACTGTGAAAGTGTCCATGAGGACACAGGGTAGTGGGTCTCTGCAACTTCAGCTGGCATTTTCCAAGAACTGCAGAAACTTCAGTCTTATCTTTGGTTAATCTTCTTTCATTCAACCTGCTCTGATTCAGAGATCTTTTTATTCATACTTTTTCCAAATCATTGAACAGGAATTGATTAAATATCAGATTTAAAAAAAAAATAAATTTGCTGGGGGTTTTAGCTGATAAAAGAAGGTCCAATAAGATATAAATAAATACATGCATGCATGAAATTTTGGTGGAGGTGGCAATGTACTCCCCAGCAAGTAAACTGCAAATTTACAATGGTGTTTACTGAAGTGCACTATTTTTAGAAAAGGCAAGTCTAATAGAGGTTGGCTTTGAGAGCCGTTTGATCCAGCCTTTCATCACTATGAGGTGGAGACGACTTTGGCAAGCCCTGAGCTGGGAGAAATCACCACCAGGGCTTCCACTGCACGAACCTCTGCTCTTATGACCAAACATAGCCTTGCTGTTTCAGGAAGGTTTGCATAAAAAGGGATTGATTTTCATTAATTCTGCAAATGGACTCCCTGAGCTAGCCTGGTGGAAAGGAAGAGAATAAAAAGGGCAAAAAAAAAATTCTTTGGCAGTTCTGGCCAGCTTCCAAATGCTTCAAGCTGCCAGCACAACTGGCTTAATCTGCTTGTTTAGAGCTGAAGACATGCTTAACTTTCAAGGCCAGAAACTCAAGACTTAATAAGGGATAATCTAAAATTCTGAATCTTTTTTTCTGGTAAGAAACAAAAACAAAAGAGAAAGAAAACAAGCTACTATTCTTCGACTCTTCTGCATTTAAAAATTTTTTAATTGCAGGAATGTTGGTCATTCTCATTTAAAACCATTTTAAAATTGTAAAAATGGACAACATGTATAAGAAAGAATCCTCTTGCCTGTGTTGTTATTATATGATTGAGTTAAAACTGTTTAAGACAAGAAAATATCTCCCTGAAATAAAATTTATTGAACTTGATCTAAAATTGTTACTTTTTTGTAGACCATTTATCATGGGCAGGCATTAATTTTAGTTTAGTTACAAAGATGAAAGATCAATAAAACATATTCCCTATACTCAGGGACCTCACAATCTAGCAGGGGAAACACAAAATCATGAATATATAAAGACATGTCTCCTAATTTTCATGCAGTGTGAAGAGCATTATATGAAAGATATGGGCAAGATGTGAAAACGAAATAAGGTAGCAACAAATTCAGCCTAGGTGGAGAGAAGTTGATTAAGGCTTCACTTGCATATTAATGTTTGAGCTGGGCTTTAAGGAAATATTATCTAACAAGTGTTGGAAGTGAGACCAGGACTAAGTGAGGCTTAGAAAGCACTTCCTAACGGTGAGGTCAGCTCTGTTCAGACAAGGGGGTTGGGCCACACACAAGATTGCACAGCTCCTACCACCTGGTCAGAGCTCCAACAGACTTCACCAGAACTGGAGCATTAGGCTCCTGACAGGGCTTCTTGCTTCACCCATCATCTTTCTATAGAAGACTTTTCTCCCCAGAGTGTTAAGATTCAATCCTTTAATATATAAAGTATTTATTTCTTAAACACGTGTTTATAGAGTGCCTACTATATGTCAGGCACTCAACTAGACACTTGGAATATACCAGTAAACAAAACAGAAAACTCTGCCCTTGTTGAACTAATTCCCTGGCAGTGGGAGATAATCTTACCATGAAAAAACATAATAGATAAATATAAACTAAAATTTATAGTATGTTAGAAAGTATTATTATTTTTAAAAAATATGAAAGTGGATCAGAAATAGTGGAGTGGGAGGAGGTTAAAGTGTTTAAAAAGAGTGGTCAAGGTAGACTGCACTGAGGCATTGGTCTTTAAGCATAGACCTGAAGGGGTTAGCCATGTGAGTGATTGGGGAAGAGTGTTATAGGCAGAGGGAATAGCCGATACAAATGACAAAAGTATTTTCAAAAACAGCAAAGAGGTCATTGTGGCTGGAACAGGAATCAAGGGAGAAAGAAATAAAGTCATCTCATGAAGGGTCGGGGTATTACAAGATATCTGGCTTTACTTGATGGGAAATGGGTTTAGAGCAGAGGAAAGAAATGCTCTGATTTATACTTTAAAATGAAACAACCTGGCTGACTTGAGAATAGACTATAGGAGAAAATGCTGAAATGGAGCATGCTTGAGAGACTATATCAGCAACCAGGAGAGAGAAGAAAGAGGCTGAAAACAGAGAAATAAGCAGAGGAAGCTGGGTGAAGCAGTGAGAGTCTGGATATATTGTGAAAGCAGAGCCAATAGGATTTGCTGATGAATTGGCTGTGAGGTGAGAATGGAAGGAGTTGGTGATGACACCAAGGTTTTTGGCCTGAGCGTCTGGAAGAATGGAGTTGCCATCCACTGAAATGGAAAAGGCTATAGGTAAAACAGGCTTGGGGATAAGACAAGGAGATTAATTTGGGGCATATTAAGTTTAGACACCCCAGCAGAGACAGAAACCTGAGTTTGTGGGAGAGGTGAGAATGGGGATATTCATTTGGAAATCATTGGTGTCTAAATTGTACTGAGTCATGAGCCTGGGTGAGATCACAAAGTTAGTATGTATACAGTGAGAAGAAAAGAAGATCACGTGCTGGGAAAGGAACAAGCCCAAAAGGCTGAGAAGGACCAATGATCAAGGTAGGAAGAATACCCAGGCAATGTAGTTGCCTGCAAACCAAATAATGAAAGTTATAAACAAAGGGGAGAAAATGGACACCCCTGTCAAATGCTGATGAAAAAAGCAGTGAACTGCCCTTTGTATTTTATCAACATAATTGTTAAATCCAGGGACTCATTGGTAAATTTTACAAGAGCAATTTTGGTAGAGTGGTCAAGGTAAATCCTGATTGGAGTAAATCATTCACAATTTCTGCTTTAGAGCCATATTCCCAACCTTTTCCTATTTTTGCCCTGCATCTGATCCTCCTATTCACCTTGCTGTTTTCTTTTTTTTTCTTCTTCAACTTATATTTTAAGTTCAGGGGTACATTTGCAGGATATGCAGATTTGTTACATAGGTAAAGGTGTGTCATGGTGGTTTGCTGTGCAGATTATGCCATCACCCGGGTATGAAGCCCAGCATCCATTAGCTATTCTTCCTGATGCTCTCCCTCTCCCCACTCCCCCAATAGACTCCAGTATGTGGTATCCCCAACCATGTGTCCCTGTATTGTCATCATTCAGCTCCCACTTATAAGTGAGAACATGCAGTGTTTGCTTTTCTGTTCCTGTGTTAGTTTTCTGAGGATAATGGCTTCCAGCTCCATCCATGTCCCTGAAAAGGGCATGATCTCATTCCTTTTCATGGCTGCATGGTATTCCATGGTGTTATGTACCACATTTTCTTTATCCAATCTGTCACTGATTTACATTTAAGTTGATTCCATGTTTTTGTTACTGTGAATAGTGCTGCAGTGAACATACATGTGCATATATCTTTATAATAGAATGATCTATAACCCTTTGGGTATATACTCAGTAATGGGATTGCTGGGTCAAATGGTATTTATGCTTGCAGATCTTTGAGAAATTGCCACACTGTCTTCTACAATAGCTGAACTTATTTACCCTCCCACCAACAGTGTATAAGCATTCCTTTTTCTCCACAACCTTGCCATCATCTGCTGTTTTTGACTTTTTATTAATAGCCATTCTGACTGTAGTGAAAAGGTATCTTATTGTGGTTTTGATTTGCATTTCTCTAATGAGCAGTGACGTTGAGCTTTTTTCATATGTTTGTGGTCTCATGTATGTCTTCTTTTGAGAAGTGTCTGTTCATGTCCTTTGCCCGCTTTTTAATGGGTTGATTTTTTTTCTTGTAAATTTGCTTAAGTTCCTTGTAGTCTTTGGATATTAGACCTTTGTCAGATGGATAGATTGCAAAATTTTTCTCCCATTCTGTAGGTTGTCAGTTCACTCTTATGGTAGTTTATTTGGCTGTGCAGAAGCATTAGATCCCATTTGTCAGTTTTTGCTTTTGTTGCAATTGCTTTTGGTGTTTTTGTCATGAAATCTTTTCCTGTTGCTATGTCCTGAACGGTATTGCCTATATTTTCTTGTAGAGTTTCCAGAGTTTTGGGTTTTACATTTAAGTCTCTAATCCTTCTTGAGTTGATTTTTGTATATGGTATAAGGAAAGGGTACAGTTTCAATATTCTTCATATGGCTAGCCAGTTATCCCAGCACCATTTATTAAATAGGAAATCATTTTCCCATTGCTGGTTTTTATCAGGTTTGTTGAATATCAGATGGTTGTAAGTGCGAGGTCTTATTTCTTAGTTCTCGATTCTGTTAAATTGGTTTATGTGTCTGTTCTTGTACCAGCACCATGCTGTTTTCATTACTGTAGCCTTGTAGTACAGTTTGAAATTGGATAGCATAATGCCTCCACCTTTGCTCCTATTGCTTAGCATTTTCTTGGCTATTTGGGCTCTTTTTTGGTTGCATTTGAATTTTAAAATAGATTTTTCTAATTCTGTGAAGAATGTCAATGGTGGTTTAACAGGAATAATATTGAATCTATAAATTACTTTGGGCAGTATGGCCATTTTCATGATATTGATTCTTCTTACCCATGAGCATGGAATGTTTTTCTATTTGTTTGTGTCCTCTGATTTCTTTGGGCAGTGGTTTGTAGTTCTCCTTGGAGAAGTTCTTCGCTTCCCTTGTTAGCTGTATTCCTGGGTATTTTATTCTCTTTGCAGCAATTGTGAATGGGAGTTCATTCATGATTTGGCTCTTTGCTTGTCTGTTGTTGGTGTATATGGATGTTAGTGATTTTTGCAAATTGATTTTGTATCTGAGACTTGGCTGAAGTTGCTTATCAGCTTAAGAGGCTTTTGGGCCAAGATGATGGAGTTTTCTAGATATAGGATTATGCCATCTGCAAACAGAGATAATTTGACTTCTTCTCTTCCTATTTGAATACTCTTTCTTTTTTTTAATTATACTTTAAGTTTTAGGGTACATGTGCACAATGTGCAGGTTAGTTACATATGTATACATGTGCCATGCTGGTGTGCTGCACCCATTAACTCGTCATTTAGCATTACGTATATCTCCTAATGCTATCCCTTCCCACTCCCCCCCACCCCACAACAGTCCCCAGAGTGTGATGTTCCCCTTCCTGTGTCCATGTGTTCTCATTGTTCAATTCCCATCTATGAGTGAGAACATGCGGTGTTTGGTTTTTTGTCCTTGCAACAGTTTACTGAGAATGATGATTTCCAGTTTCATCCATGTCCCCACAAAGGACATGAACTCATCATTTTTTATGGCTGCATAGTATTCCATGGTGTATATGTGCCACATTTTCTTAATCCAGTCTATCATTGTTGGACATTTGGGTTGGTTCCAAGTCTTTGCTATTGTGAATAGTGCCGCAATAAACATACGTGTGCATGTGTCTTTATAGCAGCAAGATTTATATTCCTTTGGGTATATACCCAGTAATGGCATGGCTGGGTCAAGTGGTATTTCTAGTTCTAGATCCCTGAGGAATTGTCACACTGACTTCCACAATGGTTGAACTAGTTTACAGTCCCACCAATGGTGTAAAAGTGTTCCTATTTCTCCACATCCTCTCCAGCACCTGTTGTTTCCTGACTTTTTAATGATTGCCATTCTAACTGGTGTGAGATGGTATCTCATTGTGGTTTTGATTTGCATTTCTCTGATGGCCAGTGATGATGAGCATTTTTTCATGTGTCTTTCGGCCGCATAAATGTCTTCTTTTGAGAAGTGTCTGTTCATATCCTTTGCCCACTTTTTGATGGGGTTTTTTTTTTTTTTTTTTTTGTAAATTTGTTTGAGTTCATTGTAGATTCTGGATATTAGCCCTTTGTCAGATGAGGAGGTTGCGAAAATTTTCTCCCATTTTGTAGGTTGCCTGTTCACTCTGATGGTAGTTTCTTTTGCTGTGCAGAAGCTCTTTAGTTTAATTGGATCCCATTTGTCAATTTTGGCTTTTGCTGCCATTGCTTTTGGTGTTTTAGACATGAAGTCCTTGCCCATGCCTATGTCCTGAATGGTAATGCCTAGGTTTTCTTCTAGGGTTTTTATGGTTTTTGGTCTAACCTTTAAGTCTTTAATCCATACTGAATTAATTTTTGTATAAGGTGTAAGGAAGGGATCCAATTTCAGCTTTCTACATATGGCTAGCCAGTTTTCCCAGCACCATTGATTAAATAGGGAATCCTTTCCCCATTTCTTGTTTTTCTCAGGTTTGTCAAAGATCAGATAGTTGTAGATATGTGGCGTTATTTCTGAGGGCTCTGTTCTGTTCCATTGATCTATATCTCTGTTTTGGTACCAGTACCATGCTGTTTTGGTTAATGTATCCTTGTAGTATAGTTTGAAGTCAGGTAGCGTGATGCCTCCAGCTTTGTTCTTTTGGCTTAGGATTGACTTGGCGATGCGGGCTCTTTTTTGCTTCCATGTAAACTTGAAAGTAGTTTTTTCCAATTCTGTGAATAAAGTCATTAGTAACTTGATGGGGATGGCATTGAATCTCTAAATTACCTTGGGCAGTATGGCCATTTTCACGATATTGATTCTTCCTACCCATGAGCATGGAATGTTCTTCCATTTCTTTGTATCCTCTTTTATTTCATTGAGCAGTGGTTTATAGTTCTCCTTGAAGAGGTCCTTCACGCCCTTTGTAAGTTGGATTCCTAAGTATTTTATTTTCTTTGAAGCAATTGTGAATGGGAGTTCACTCATGATTTGGCTCTCTGTTTGTCTGTTATTGGTGTATAAGAATGCTTGTGATTTTTGTACATTGATTTTGTATCCTGAGACTTTGCTGAAGTTGCTTATCAGCTTAAGGAGATTTTGGGCTGAGACAACAGGGTTTTCTAGATATACAATCATGTTGTCTGCAAACAGGGACAATCTGATTTCCTGTTTTCCTAATTGAATACCCTTTATTTCCTTCTTCTGCCTAATTGCCCTGACCAGAACTTTCAACACTATGAATACTCTTTCTTTCTTTCTCTTACCTGATTTCCCTGGCCAGAACTTCCAAAACTATGTTGAATAGAAGTAGTGAGCGAGGGTATCCTTGCCTTGTGCTGGTTTTTGAGGGGAATGCTTCCAGCTTTTGCCCATTCAGTATGATATTGGCTGTGGGTTTGTCATATATGGCTCTTATTATTTTGAAGTATGTTTTTTGAATACTTAGTTTATTGAGAGTTTTTAACATGAAGGAATGTTGAATTTTATTGAAGGCCTTTTCTGCATCTATTGAGATAATCATGTGGTTATTGTCGTTGGTTTTGTTTGTGTGATGAATCATATTTATTGATTTGTGCATGTTGAACCAAACTTGCATCCCAAGGAAGAAGCCAACTTGATGGTGTTGGATAAGCTTTTTGATGTGCTGTTGGATTTGGTCTGTCAGTATTTTGTTGAGTATTTTGCATCAATGTTCATTAAGGCTATTGGACTGAATATTTTGTTTTTTGTTGTATCTCTGCCTGGTTTTGATATCAGGATGAAGATGGCATAGAACAAGTTAGGGAGGAGTCTCTCCTTTTCAATTATCTGGAGTAGTTTCAGTAGAAATTGTGCCAGCACTTCTTTGTACCTCTG
Organism: Pongo abelii; assembly: GCF_028885655.2. Classification (NCBI taxonomy): domain Eukaryota; kingdom Metazoa; phylum Chordata; class Mammalia; order Primates; family Hominidae; genus Pongo; species Pongo abelii. Next base: position 121,184,594 of record NC_071988.2, on the reverse strand, counting down.
TAGAATTCAGCTGTGCATCCATCTGATTCTGGGCTTTTTTTGGTTGGTAGGATATTTATTAACGTATAAATTTCAGAACTCATTATTGGTCTGTTCAGGGATTCCATTTCTTCTTGGTTCAGTCTTGGGAGGGTGTATGTGTCTAGGAATTTATCTATGTTGTCTAGATTTTCTAGTTTATCTACATAAAGGTATTTACAGTATTCTCTGATGGTTGTTTATATTTCTGTGGGGTCAGTGGTGATATCACCCTTATCATTTGATTGTGTTTATTTGATTCTTCTCTCTTTTCTTTTTTATTAGTCTAGCTAGTGGTCTTATTATTTTTTTTCCCCCAAAAAACAACTTCTAAATTCATTGATTTTTTGAAGGTTTTTTTTGTGTCTCTACCTCCTTTAGCTCAGCTCTGATTTTGGTTATTTCTTGTCTTCTGCTAGTTTTGGGGTTTGTTTTCTCTTGGCTCTCTAGTTCTTTTAGTTGTGACATTAAGGTGTTAACTTGAGATCTTTCTAGCTTTTTGATGTGGAAATTTGGTGCTATAAATTTCCCTCTTAACACTGCTTTAGCTGCATCCCAGATATTCTGGTACATTATCTCTTTGTTCTCATTAGTCTCAAAGAACTCCTTGATCTCTGCCTTAATTTCATTATTTACCCAGTAGTCATTCAGAAGCAGGTTGTTCAATTTCCATGAAGTTGTGTGATTTTGAGTAAATTTCTTAATCTTGAGTTCTGATTTGATTGTTCTGTGATCTGAGAGACTGTTATGACTTCAGTTCTTTTGCATTTGCTGAGGAGTGTTTTACTTCTGATTATGTGATTAATTTTACAGTAATTCCCATGTTGCAAAGAGAAGAATGTATATTCTGTTGATTTTGGGTGGAGAGTTCTTTGATATCTATCAGGTCCACTTGATCCAGAGCTGAGTTCAGGTCCTGAATATCTTTGTCAATTTTCTGTCTCCATGATCTGTCTAATATTGTCAGTGGAATTTTAAAGTCTCTCACTATTATTGTGTGGGAGTTTAAGTCTCTGTAAGTCTGTAAGAATTTGCTTTATGAATTTGTGCTCCTGTATTGGGTGCACATATATTTAGGATACTTAGCTCTTCTTGTTGAAAGGCATTATATAATGCCTTTCTTTGTCTTGTTTGATCTTTGTTGGTTTAAAGTCTGTTTTGTAAAAAACTAGAATTGCAACCCCTACTTTATTCTGTTTTCCATTCGCTTGGTAAATTTTCCTCCATCCTCTCATTTTGAACCTATATGTGTCTTTGCATGTGAGATGGGTCTTTTGACCACAGCATACCTATGGATCTTGACTCATTATCCAGCTTGCCATTCTGTGTCTTTTAATTGTGGCATTTAGCCCATTTACATTTAAGGTTAGTATTATTATGTGTGAATTTGATCCTGTCATCATGATGCTAGCTGGTTATTTTTTAGACTTGTTTATGAGTTTGCTTCATAGTGAAACTGGTCTGTGTAATTCAGTGTATTTTTTCAGTGGCTGGTAACAGTTTTTCCTTTCCATATATAGTGCTTCCTTCAGGAGCTCTTGCAAGGCAGGCCTGGTGGTGATGAATTTCCTCAGCATTTGCTTGTCTGAAAAGGATCTTATTTCTCCTTCACGTATGAGGCTTAGTTTAGCTGGATATGAAATTCTGGGTTGGAAATTGTTTTCTTTAAGAATGTTGAATATTGCACCCCAATCTCTTCTGGCTTGTAGGGTTCCCACTGAGAGGTCTGCTGTTAGTCTGATGGGCTTTCTTTTATAGGTGACCTGGCCTTTCTCTCTGGATTCCCTTAACATATTTTCTTTCATTTTGACCTTGGAGAATCTGATGATTGTGTGTCTTGGGATTGATCTTCTCATGGAGTATCTTACTAGGTTTCTCTGGATTTTCTAAATTTGTATGTTGGCCTGTCTTGCTAGGTTGGAAAAGTTCTCCTGGATGATATACTAAAGTATATTTTCCAACTTGGTTCCATTCTCTCCCTCTCTTTCAGGTACCCCAATCAGTCACAGGTTTCATCTTTTGATGTAATCTCATGTTTCTCAGAGGTTTTATTCTTCCTTTTCATTATTTTTTCTCTATTCTTGTCTGCCTTTTTTCAGCAAGATAGTCTTCAAGCTCTGGAATTCTTTCTTCCACCTGGTCTATTCTGCTGTTGATATTTGTGATTGCATTGTGAAGTTCTTGCATTGTATTTTTCAACTTCATAAGGTCGGTCATGCTCATCTCTAAACTGGGTATTCTAGCTATCACCTCCTGTATTGTCTTATCATGATTCTTAGCTTCTTTGCACTGGGTGACAAGATACTCCTTTAGCTCAGTGAAGTTCCTTATTACCCACTTTCTGAAGTCTACTTCTGTCATTTCAGCCATCTCAGCCTCAGCCCAGTTCTGTCTTTGCTGGACAGGTGTTGCAATCATTTGGAGGACACGAGGCACTCTGGCTTTTTGAGTTTTCAGCATTTTGGCATTGATTCTTTTTCATCTTTGTGGGCTTATCTACCTTCAATCTTTGAGGTTGCTGACCTTTAAATGGGGTTTTTTGGAGTTTCTTTTTGTTGATGATGTTCTTCTTTTCTGTTTGTTTTCCTTTAACAGTCAGGCTACTCTTTCATAGAACTTCTGTGGTTTGCTGGGGGTGTGCTCCAGATCCTAGTTTCCTTGGTTTTTCCCATACCTGGAGGTATCACCAGTGAAGTGTACAAAATAGCAAAGATGACAGCCTGCTCCTTCCTCTGGAAGGTTCATCCTAGGTGGGTACTGACCTGTTGCCAGCCTGAACTACACGTGTAGGAGGTGGTTGGAGACCCCCATCAGGAGGTCTTACCCAGTCAGGAGGAATGGGAATAGGGACCCACTTAAAGAAGCAATCTGGCTGCTTTTTGGTAGTGCAGCTGTGTTGTGTTGTGGGGGACCCTTCCTCATCTGCATCGTCTGAACTCTTCAGAACTGGCAGGCTGGAACAGCTGAGTCAATGGATCCACAGAGATTGTAGCTTTACCTCCCCCTTAGAACACAGTCCTTCTCAGGCAGACTCTAGCCTGTTGCTGCCGGCTGGCTGGAATTCCAAGGCAGTGGCTCTTACCTTATGAGGTGCTGTGGAATGGGTTTAAGACAGAAACCAATGGCTCTTAATTTATGGGGCCTGAAAAACAATGCTGTTTGGCTCCCTGGATTCAGCCCCTCTCCTAGGGGTATGTATGGATGGATCTCCCATCTTGCTGGGAATCCTGGGGCAGAATATGCAAAACTCCTTGGTCTCTGTGCGTGCCTGAGTGGCTGCTCTGCTGGGACTCCACACAGCTCTGTGTGTTGGAACCAAGGCCCTGGTGGCATGGGCTTACAAGGGGATATCCTGGTTGCAAAGATTCATGGGAGAAGCATGGTTTCCAGGGTGGGATCACACAATCACTCACTGCTTCTCTTGGCTGGGGTGTGGGTTCCTTTGGCTCTGTGCTGCTCCTGCATGGGCCGTCGCCCCACCCTGCTTTTCTTCATTCTCTGTGGGCAGAGCTGTTTGCCTAGTCAGTCCCAGTGTGAGAATCTTGATATTTCAGTTGAACATGCTAAATTTACTTGCCACTTTCATTCCTTTCTGTGAGTTCTGCAGACTACCGCTGCTTCTAATCGGCCATCCTGCCTTACTGGTTTTTTTGTTTCTATCTTCCTATCAGGTTTGTACATGGTGCTTGGCCCCATCTCTGTGGTTACAACTTTACTTCCTTTAAATAATGACTATCTGCCCCAGCCACATTGCCTTCAGATGTGTCAAATACAAATCTCTTCTAGCTCTTGCTGACCCTTATCTTCATGGCTTGTTGCTACTGGATTTTTTGTGGCTTTAGAAGGGACCAGAGACAAGTGTCAAAGAGCTTACTGTAAATTGGATTGCTGGCAAGTCTTCCTGGTACATAGATCCTAAACCAAGTTTCTTTTTTCCCTTCAACCCAGTCTGTTTCATTTTCCCTAAGGCAGATTCACCAACCTGGCTGTAACAATTTCTCTACCTTTCCATGAAACTAGGATATTTCATGTCTTTATCTGGCCACAAGGCCTAGTTTTTTTAATGGAGAGTTTTATCTCCTGGAAACCTATCTTCTTCTGAATTCTTTTGAATTCTTTGGCACTTTCTACTTCTAAGATCATCCCATATGAGAACTTCCACTAAGTTTTTGTTATCAAGAACAGGTCTTATATTCATCATATTTGCAACACTATATGCTAGGGTCTGCTGAAAGCTAGAAAAGAAGGTCAGGAGGGTTCCTAATACTTTTCATCAAAAGAAATATGATATAGGGTATTCTTCAGGAGCTTATGCTGATCCTTATGTTTGTTGTGGCTCCATTCAATACCAAGACCTGGCTATAATGTCAGCATGATGGTAGATCTAGTATTTAAATTTCCTTGAAAATTAAGGGGATGAGGGGCTAAGAATAAAGAGTTGTTGAATAATGAGTGCTAAAAGACACTATCCAGGGAGAAAACTAATTTCTCTTTGTCTGTATTCTTTAGTCCAAATATTTTATGATGCCTTCCTAAAAATAAGCACAGTAGTGGCACTTTAGAATGGCCGTAATGGTTATGTAAGTCATCCTAATAACAACTGTGTAAAATTGACCATTTACTTAAGTTAACAATGATGGAAAATTGTGATGGTAAGCTCTTTGACACTTTGATAAAAATGATGACAGCCAGCCTCCAAGATGGCCCCAGTGATTTCTTCCTTCCAGTATTCCCACTCTTCTGTAGTCCTCTTCCACAATATAATGGAAGTGACTTCCAAAACTAGGTTATAAAAGGTGCCATGGATTCTGTCTTGCTCTCTCTCTTTCTTGGATCACTCGCTCTGGGAAAGCCAGCTGCCATGTTAGGAAGCCATTCAAAACAGCCCTGTGGAGAGGCCCACATGGTGAGGAACTGAGGTCTTCTACCAACAGCCAACAAGGAACTAAAATTTCTTGCCAGTGTATGAGTGAATCTGGAAGTGAATTCTCCAGCCCCAGTTAAGCCTTTGTATATCTTGAGCCCTGTCCCACATCTTGACTGCAACCTCATGAGAGATTCTGAACCAGAACCCACTAGCTAAGTTGCTTCCAAGTTTCTGACTCACAGAAACTATGTGAGATAGTAAAAACTTTAAGCCACTAAATTGTGGCATAATGTGTTATGCAGCAATAGATTACAAATAGAGTGTTGTATGGAAACTTTTGAAGGTACTATCTTCTCTCAAATTCTAGAGTGCTAATAAAATAATTGACTTTGTTTATTTAGTATCTCTGTGTACAATTTAATTTCCATTTGAAAATTTTTTCAGAATTCTGGAAATTTTATTTCTTTACCTTGATATTTACCAAATTTTAACAATAGCACTTGATGATTCAAAAGTTGGGTCTTGGAATCAACAAACTTTAGTTTAAATCACAGTCCTGCTATTCATTACCAGTATGACCTAAAGAAAGATGGGCCTCTGTTTTCTTGTCTGAATCATGATTATAATAAACACCTAACGTGAAAGACTAACATGAGGATTAATTAGATAATTGCAGGATCCCCTAGTTCCTCCTGCTTTCTTCCTGTGTCCTTACTGAAAATCACAGAGTGCCTTGACCATTTTGTGACCTAGCCAGCTGCAAGTTTTTCCCAGCAGGCCTGAAGCCAAACTGGGGCCTTGAACATTCATAGACACTGATAAAGGTCTCTAGGTTGTTGCCCAAAACACTGAGAGGAACTGGCTCCAGCCTTGAGCAAAAATTTTTAAACCCTCATATAAACTCTGTACCCTGACCTCCTCTCTGCAGACATACCTAAGTAAAATATCCTTTTTCTCTCACTGTCTGTCACAAGGATTAATGCAGCACTCTGTAATTAGGTTCCCCTAATAAATGCTTCTGGCCGATTACCTTGGCGTTTACTGCTTCTTTCTTTGGAATCCCTACCAGCTCCATCTCAGCTTGGTGTGGGGACACCACCTTGTAGGAATTCCCCTGACACTGCTTTTGGGGGTGATCCCAGCCTCAGTGTCAAAGGACCAAAACAATAATATATGTAGGCTAGGCACGGTGGCTCACACCTGTAATCCCAGCACTTTGGGAGGCTGAGACAGGTGGATCACGAGGTCAGGAGATCGAGACCATCCTGGTTAACACAGTGAAAGCCCGTCTCTACTAAAAATACAAAAAAAAAATTAGCTGGGCGTGGTGGCGGACGCCTGTAGTCCCAGCTACTTGGGAGGCTGAGACAGGAGAATTGCATGAACCTGGGAGGTGGAGTTTGCAGTGAGCCGAGATCGCGCCACTGCACTCCAGCCTAGGAGGCAGAGTGAGACCCTGTCTCAAAAAAAAAAAAAAATATATATATATGTGTGTGTGTGTGTGTGTGTAAAACAGCATATTGCTAGCTCATAACAACCACTCATTAAATTGTACCAATGATGATGATATGATGATGATGAGGATAATGTTGACATGATGATGAGGATGATGGAAAGGGAAGAAATCTCCTTGTTTTTAACCTGTAGATAAATTCTTTATGAGGTAAAAGATAGAGACTTTGCATTTCTGTATTATGGTGTTTTCAGTTTATTGCCCTGTATTTTCTTCTTGAACATGTATAATTACATCTTTAATAATCATTATTTAATTTGGCAACATAACTCCCTAGCTTCTTCACCGTTTTCCATAGCCCATGATAAAGAAGGCATGTTGCAGGTATTATCATGATAAAAGCACATACTATTGAGTCAATTAAAGGACAATTTTATCTGTAAGTTTAATTTTGGTCATTATTTAGATTCCTATTGATTGCTTTTTCTGCAGTTCGTTTACTTGATAGTAAAGAGATAATGAAATGCATAAATTGTTCAACTATTCAACTCTTTGTAGAGATGTACAACCATATCCTTTGGCCAAGAGTCTGAAAACCTTGTGAGGTTAGTTAAATCTCAATAGTAGGATTAATGTTAAAAGCTACATAGAGTTCACTTTCTTTAACAAAATTTTAGTGTGTTTCAATCTCATAGTTAAATGTGAGTTTGGATTTCCTTTCCCCATGGAGTTTAACAAATGAGAAAAGAAGACCTACTTATTATCACTGACATGACAAGTATTTGGTGCTTCTCTTAGTCTCAATTTTCTTGTCTTTTAAAGTAAGTGGATTGAGCTAAATGACTTACAGAGTAATTCTTCTTACAGATTTCTACTCATGCTCCAAGTGGTGAACCACAAATCCACTTCCCAACAAAGGCTACAAAATAAATGCTTTGCTGAATCTTGTTTCTAAATGAATATCTAGCATTAGAGGAGAACTCTACCCAGCCTTTTATGTGTCTTTGGAGTATCTGGGGTCAGTAAGTTATGAAAACTTTACTAGATGGTCCCCAAAAGATCAAAACTCATTGCTAGGATGTCCTTTGTGATGAGACTGCAATAGAAATGATAGCAACAAACAACAATGATGGGCTCACTGTTTTAAGCAATTCACATGTATTATCTTGTTCAATCCTAAATCTGACTCTATCAGCTATTGTTATATTTTACAGGGTCACCTGATATCTCACTAAGAATATTCTACCTTCTCCACTTCCAGACACAGGAGAGATCATTCTTATTCTCTCTACAGTGCTGTGGCCTAAGCAATTGAGTCATTGGCATTGTCTTCTTCATGCCAGTAGCCATGGAAGCTGAACTTTTAAAAAGTGTAGTTCTGCAAACCTAGAACTAAGTAAGAAAATGTCCATTCACAGCAAAACGATAAATGTGTGCTCTAAAAGTCCGTTCTGAGAGATATAAACACTTTGCTCAGAAGCTGTAAAGCCCAGTATTCCCCGACCCTTTCACTCCATTATAAACACAAATACTGTAAACACATACAGGGGGTGTTCACTCCTGCCATTTTACATAACCTAAATTTGATTGAATACCAAAAGAAATGGAAAACACATTTAATGGCTTTTTTAAAAAATACAAGTAAACCAAATGAATGAATCATTTTATACAAGAAAGGCAACAAATAACAGGAATTTGAAGAGATCAGGGCTATGGCTAGGAAATAAAAAATTCTGTCTTTCTAGCTAATAATATGGGTCAGTGGTTCCTAGAAACGTGTTTCTTGTGTTTATTTGATTTGTCTAATTAAGGCCATTAGTATTTATGAAAGCGTTTCCACGGAAACAATGTCTAAGGTGCACAGCTGGTTCCAAATGGACTTGTTTCAGACACAGAACAGGAAGTAAGACTTCAGAATAGAACTCAGAGGCCAAAAGGTATATATAACCTCTGAAATAGCGAACTTTCTTGAACTCAAGTGCATTTGATTTATATAAATTCAACCACTCTGTGTGTGGGGGTGGGGAACTTGGAAATAAAATGTTGCCAAGTGTTATTTTGCATATATGTTCTTTATTATATACTGAATAAATATGTGCACTTATTATTGCATACAAGTATGTGTATTCACATATTATGTTATACAGGTTTTTACTGAAAATCCTGAAATCAGAACTTATGAGTGATTTAAAGAATTTCTAAGGATAATTTTCACCTTTCCTGCTTTTTATTTTAACATGTCTTAGAAGCCCAACCAGTTAGCAGCCTGAGACTCCACTGTGAATTAAAATGTCCCTGTGAGTGAGTGACAAGGCTGAAAGGATGGATGTCTCCTGGTTCCAAGTATTAATTCAGATCTATTTGCTAATAAAGTAGTGTTTCTCCCTTTCAGATACTGCAATTCACCTGGAATAGAGAAGGAGGAGAAGTCAAAGTGTTTCAGGAGTGTATTTGATCTGTCTGTTAGATTTGATCCAGAATTGTGCAGAAGTTGCTTTAGTTACACTAGGACAATTGGGAGAAAACCCAGGTAAGAATATCTTTCAACTGGGAGAACACACTCCAAAATCGGTGAGAGAGTGTTTTGTAAGGTATCGTATTAGAAATGTGTTGTGTTGAGTTAGAAATGATTTTCTTGCGCACAATTTTGCTTCCTCAGCTGCTGAAGGCATACAGAGAGGATGGCTTATCAGAGTTAGTCAGAAAAGCCCTCTGCAGCTATTTCTATTCTTAGAGGCTGTGTGCATGGTAAAGGTACAGAGATCAACTCAAGTCTTATGGAAGGGGGTATATGTTTCAGGGACTAAAATAATACCACATTTAAATCAGGCAGGTACTTGCCTAGGAATGAAAAACCATCCTCTCTAAAAAGTCTCTGGAGGTTTTTATTTAAATGTTTTCAGCAAAATAAACTGTTACTAGGAAAACATGTTCTCATAAATATAAGAAGGGTCTGCAGGCCTGAAATGTATCTGGCTGATGTCTCTTTCTTTGTAATCCCACTAAGCCCAGATATTCAGCCATGAAAGTCAGAACTCCCTGCACCCTTCATCACCCATGGCTGCTGGCAGAAAGCAGCCAATGTTCTGAGCTTAAAGTAAACAGTCTTTCTTGATTAATGACCCCCGACCTTTTAAAGACTGTGTATTCAGTGAGCTATTCTGACCACAGAGGCTCTTACATGATATACGGGCTGATCAACAGACATGGAAGAATTCTGTTGGCCTGGTTTAATGAAGTGCTATAGCAGACTCCAAAGAGACCTACTCTTGATTTGCCTCATCACTTTTTGAGCTGAATTATAAACTAAAATCATTACTTCAGAATTTATTAATTCTGAATTTGCATCATTTAATAACAGCATATTAAGTATTTTATCTTTGCTTTAATTTAAAAAGTATTTTACTAAACAAATTTATAATGTAAACAAGATGAGGAAATTTTTGCAAACTTTTGAAAATTAAGTGTTTCTAAGGAGTTTGTATACAACTACTTGTAAACAACATGTTAGTAATACCCATAGATCATAATGCTTTGATGCATTAATTATAAATTTTTTTAACTATTCAATAAAGGAGGATTTTTTCCTAAATAATCTGGCTAGCTTCTCTCCAGTTATCCAAAAATAATAATTAGACTGTTTAATTATTGATTCAATAATGTAGATAAAAGAGCATTTGCTGAGTTTCTATTGTTCAGTCATTACAGAGTTAATAAAGATGTATTAATGGTCACTATGTGCTAGGCCCTTTTTTGGGCACTGAAGACAATATCATGAACAAAAGAGAAAAAATAAAAAGAACAAAAAGAAAAAAGAAAATCTTTGTCCTTGTGAAGCTTGTATTGTCCTAGATGTTAGAATTAAAACAATAAATATGTTAGACATGATTCCTGCCTGTATACAGTTTTGATTCTGGTGGGAAAGATGGGCAACAAACCAGGAAAATAATTTTATAAAGAGAATTCAATAATAAGGTAATGTACAGGGTGATGGGATAGGACATGGTGATTCTGACTCCCACTTTGGATACAGTGGTCAGAGAAGATTCCATGAAGAAATGATTAAGCTAAAATATGAGGGATAAGAAGGAGCCAGACATTTAGAGCCAAGGGAAAGGGGAAGAGTTTTTCAGGCCGGTTGATAGCCCTAAGCAGAGAAGAGTTTGCTGGGGGAGGAACCTATGACTGGAACTTAATGTGAGCAGCCCTGGAGGTTCAGGTGGAAACCAGATAATGTGTGTCCTTGTAACCTGAAGTAAGGGGATTGGGCTTTACCTAAATGAAATGGAAAGGGGTTTAAGACAGGGAGTAGCAACCAATTTCTATTTGTAAAAAACTATTTCTGCCTGCTGGAGAATGGATTGCAGAGGGGCACGGAGGGAGCAGGAGGGCATCTTGGAGCCCTGTAAGAATGGTTAGGGCTTGGACCATGGTGGTGACTTTGAAGATGGAGAGTAGGAAATGGGTTTGGTATAGACTTTGGAGGTTGATTTGAGAGCGTTGTTTAAAAATGGGAGCACCGTAAAAGGGAAGAACCAGGTCTAAATTGATAAAGTGCCACATATTAAAATGGAAAAGACCAGGGTAGAAATAAGGTTTGCTGAGGGGAAGGTTGACATGAACAATGATGAGTTCACTTTTTGATGTGTTGACCTCTGTAATGCCAGTCAGGCATCCACATGAAAATGTCAAGTAGCCCATGGGATATGTGAGTTAGAATCGAGGACACTGTTTAGGCAAAGGCATAAAAATTAGCAATTATCAGTAAACACAAAATGTTTAAAACAAAGGGCCAGGATGAGATCAACGGAGAAAAGAATATAGATGATCAGGGGTCAATTAGTCAGCAATTCTTTATTGCGTGCTCCTTATGTGAGAGGAACATTGCCTCGTCATTGTTGACAAACAAAGACGTATAAGACAATATCTTTATCCTCAAGAGACTTACATTCAAAGTGAAAGGAAAAACACATACAAATGAAAGCAAATGTCCATAAAAGAAACAAAATGTATTAGTCCAGAGAGTAATTACTTTGGGTATCATGAATTAGAGTCATTTTGTGATGGTGTTGGTAGTCTGGGGAACCCTAGATGGGGGCTGGTCTAGGATTCAGGGGGATTGTAAAACTTCAGAAACTAGATGGTTTGTATACATGTGCGTATTTTTTTAAAAAAAGAGTGAATTGTGAAATCCTCAAAGGGTTTTCTGAATCAAAAAAAGGATTAGAGGCATTGCCATGGGAGATAAATTTAGTCTCAATCTTAAAAGGATTGGTTAAATTATGGAAGGTACAGAGAAGGAGGAAGGATATTTCAGGAAATGAGGAGAGTGCAAAGAAACTTCCAGAGATAAAAAGACATTCAAGGCATCTGTGGGAATAGTTTTAGACACTGTGTTTGGGACATGGGATTTATATAAAGCAGTGAATAAACTAAAACTGGAAAAATAGGTAGGAACTGAAATGAGGGACAACCTTAAAGGAGAACTAAGGAGATTGAATTTTCTTCTACAGACCATGGGGAATTATTGCATTCAATTCAGCTAAAAAATATTGAGCATCTGATAAATGCAAAGCAATGTGTGGTGTCCTGGTGTGTGTGTGGTAGGGGGCGGAGACTCACATGTAGTAGGAGAAGGGTTAAAATTTCTCCATAGCATAGCAATAGCTACCAATCATTAGCATTTATTCAGTGCTAACTATGGGCCGGGTTCTGTACTAAGTGCATTAATTGTATTCTCTAACTTAATCCGCACAACCTTATTGAAGTGTACCCTTTTGGGATACAGGGAAGCTAAATTACAATTCCTCGGTTACATGACTAAGAATGGTGGAGTCACTATTCAAACTCAGGCAGTGTGGCACTGCCCATGCCCTGAATGTTGGCTCTGACTCCCTGCTTCTCACACCAGGGGCGTTGACACCTCTGGAGGCACTCTGCAGTATACCAAGTGGTATGTGAAGGACAAAATAAATATTGCATATTTTAATAAGCCATAAACTTTATTTCAAGATTTGAAATATATACATATGAAAACAGACATGATTGTAAAAAATCCCATGAATTCTTAATGACTATATTGTATAACATTTATTCAGAAAAGTGCACAATCATAAGGATACAGCTCAATATACTTTCACAAAGTGAATGCATCCATGTAACTGCCACCCAGATGAAGAAATACAACATTATCAGCACTCTAGAGTCGCAGTGTGCTCTCTCACACTGTAACTGAAATTAACCACTATCCTGATTTCTAACTAATGACTGATTACATTGTCTTGTTTTAGATTTCTATATAAGTAGAATCATGTAGTACGTTCTATTTGCCACTGATTTCTTTTCCTTAAAATTATGTTTCTGGCCGGGCATGGTGGCTCACGCCTGTAAATCCCAGCACTTTTGGAGGCCGAGGCGGGCGGATCACGAGGTCAGGAGATGGAGACCATCCTGGCTAACACGGTGAAACCCCATCTCTACTAAAAATACAAAAAATTAGCCGGGCGCTGTGGCGGGCGCCTGTAGTCCCAGCTACTAGGGAAGCTGAGGCAGGAGAATGGCGTGAACCCGGGAGGTGGAGCTTGCAGTGAGCTGAGATCGCGCCACTGCACTCCAGCCTGGGAGACAGAGCGAGACTCCGTCTCAAAAAAAAAAAAAAAAAAATGTGTTTGTGAGATTTATTCATGTTGTTACATGTGACAGTAGTTTGTTGATTAAATTCACATAGTTTTTAAGATAAAATATGATGTCACAATGAAATTTTTTGCTTTTTAAGGGAATATACAGCAATTTTTTGGGAATGCAATTAAGTCTCCTTCTGGTCACTCTGATGACAAAGTCTGAACAACACAAGAGCAAACACTGATTTGGGGTCAGGAGAAATGGATTTTAGTCTTCCTCCACTATTCATAGCTGTGTGACCTTGGGCAAGTCTCTTCTCTAAACTTCTGTTCCGGTACTGATAAAATAAGGAAGTTAAGCTAAAATGTCTGTCTTTAATCTACTTCATTGTGAATGTTCTTTGCTCTAACCCTAAGCTTCAGCTTAGTTTGGGTTTAACTTCAGGAAAAGTTATAGAGAAAATACAGTTTTCCAAAATAAAATTATTTTTTCTATTATAAAAGAAAAGCACATTTGTTCTAACAATTCAAACAACACAGAGCTACCTAAAGGAAAATGTAATAATGCACTCATCCCTTTGTTGAATTCTACCTTCCCAGACATACAAAAATAATGTTAGTTTTGTATTTATACTCCCATAATATTTTCCATGCTGATAGAACTCTATGCTTACTTAAATGGATGTTACTGTTATTGTTATTGGTTTTTTTTTTGAGACGGAGGCTACACTGTTGCCCAGGCTGGAGTGCAGTGGTGCGATCTCCAGTCACTGCAAGCTCCGCCTCCCGGGTTCACGCCATTCTCTTGCCTCAGCCGCCCAAGTTGCTGGGACTACAGGCGCCCGCCACTATGCCCGGCGAATTTTTTTTTTCTTTTTTTTTTTGTATTTTTAGTAGAGACGAGGTTTCACCGTGTTAGCCAGGATGGTCCTGATCTCCTGACCTCGTGGTCCTCCCGCCTTGGCCTCTCAAAGTGCTGGGATTACACGCATGAGCCACCGCGTCTGGCCTGTTATTGTTATTTTTGAAATGGAATGGTACTAACACATTTTATTCTTCAATTTTCTCTTCATGGAAATCCTTTCAAGGTTAAAACTGTTCATTTGAATTAATGTCTGCACAATGTTCCATAGCATGCATTCACTGTAATCAGTCAATCATTTCTCTATTGATTGATATTTAGGTGGTTTCCTTTTTTTTTTTTTTGCTATCATAATGCACTACAACAAGCATCCTCATGCATATAATATTAAGCCTTCATAGTCTTTCTCATTTTGTATGATAGATATAAAAGGTCAGATTGTTTTCTAAAAAGTTGCTCTAATTTGCATCTCAGTACTTGAGGTTTGTGAAGGTTTGAATGTGAGATTTAAAGAAAGCGAAGACATGATATCTTAAATAATTTTCAAAAATATTCATAGAAATAGAAAGCTAAAAAATAAAATATTGAGTGTATCTTTACAGGCTCGTGTTTGAAACTGCTGAAGTCTGAAATCAGATGTGTAGGGAGAAGAAACATTTTCCAAAATAAACAGAAACAGAAACATGGTTTTAGCCCCAAAAATGCAATACCAAGAATTAAAATGTGAAAAAAATTATTTCTAAAAAAAAAAAAATCACAGAAGTCACTCATGTGATTCATAGACAGGTAGCTGAGCTGGCTGGTTAATGAAACACTGTTTCAACATCAACCTGAAAAAACTTACAGTAACTTCTGAAAGCCTAATGAGGCAGCTCTTCTGTCCTGCCCTCCACAATGGGGAGGATACCCTTGGCCACTCACTTTTCGGGGTCCTATATCATTCATGCTAGGATAACAGACAGAGGTCTTGGATAAATTGGACCAAGATTTAGGTTTAGGCTACTTGAAGATGCCAGTATTATATAGAGAAAGATTTGTTTGTCCTGTCGATATTTCATTCTGAGGCTGGTCTGGAAGGAATAATTTTCCATTATCCAGCAAAATCTGAAACACCAAAACTTCCACAACTCCCTTAAGAGAAAGCCAGATGAAAACTACTATCTGGGACAACAAGTCAGGTACTAAGAGGAAAAAGAAGGGCAATGGGAGTGAGGAAAGGGAGGGCAAATGCCTAAGAGACCATTCAGAAAGGAGAATGAAAGGGAGGGAGATCAGAGAGGAGTGACTCCTTGATATACAACCTGACTCAAGGGGGAAAGTAGCAAACATTTTTACATCACCTCTGGCCTCTGTGTGCAGGCTTGAGTGGCTGTTAGTAAGGTTTTATTTCTGGTGGTGAATTGTTTCTTCCTGTCCTTCCAAGTTTTAATGGCATAGCTAAGGGGTTGCATCTACAATGTGTATGGCATGATTCTACAATAACGTGCTCTTCTTTGCACAAGAAGATAGTGCTACTTGTTCATCCTCATGGTACATGCTGTTTTTCTATTCACAGGGATAGTTTTATACTAATCCTGCCACTCCATTTCCTTGGACTCCATGGTGACCAACTGTTCCTGTGTGCAGGCAGCTGGTGGAGGCTGTGAAACAGCTAACTGGCCAGCAGTGGGCATGACCCTGTGACCTCCACCAAATAGACTGAACGCTCAATCAACAACTTAGCGTGAGCTCCAGTCACTCAGAGCTGGGTTCTAATCAAGGCTCCAGCACTTACTGATTATAAAATGTCGTTCAGGTCACATGTCTTCACTCAGCCTCTAATTCTTATCTATAAATGGGAATAATAGTTGTTCTTTCATGGTATGTTTGAGAGGACTAATGAGCAAAAATATGTAAAGCATTTACCCCAATAGACAAATAAATAACACTCTTTGGCACCCTCAGGAAAAAAAGATAATGCGGTGCCTCTCCTTCAGATGTAATTATTTTGCATGCCTACCTTGGCCAGGAAGAGAAACAGCTGGCCACCCTCTGAGTATTAAGCTGTGGCCCGCAGAAGAGACTCCTTTCCAGCAGTGTGTGTGAATAGCTGTGCAAGTGTCTATGGAAAGCCTGACACAAAATTTCAGGTAGTCAGAGAATATCCCTCACCCACCACAGCCCAGAAAATCCTGAGAAGGTCTGTGTTTGGTAAATCCTTTTTCTGACTCCTTATTTGAGTCTGAGTTTGACCCTCTTCATTTCTGGTCTAGTGGTCTACCTTTGATAAACTGTTCTTCCTTTTGAATAACATATTTATTTATCCTATTATGCCACTGTCAGAGACCCTAAATATAGCCGTGTCCTTTTACCAACTGGTGGATAGTCTGGCCTTCATTCTTTTACATACCATCATCTCCAACACTTTCAGGGAATGCTAAGAAACTTTCTCTGCAGAGATAAAAATAATGATACTGAGTCATTGCCTTTGTTACTCTTTGAATTCCCATATAAAGTTATCAACTAAGTGTACCTAGCCTGGTCTAGCAAGTATGCCTGCTTAATATGGTTTAATGCTGGTGACATTAGTCACTGTTAATTGCTCAAGAGTTGACATCAGGTAGGCAATCACTGAGTTCATCTGTTAAAAAAAATGACTGTAGTCATATTAAGGAATAAAAGGCTCTATGGCTACCCAATGACTGCAAGTTATTTCAACAAAACTGACAACATCCATTTTCATAGTAACATATACTACACCAGAACTCTGAAAATGCCAGAGGGAAAGCAGTTTGGGGTTCTTAATTGTTTTACTTTAGCCTTTATCGTTTTTCTATTTATCAGTTGTTTTTTGCTTTTAATAGAGTCTGTTCTATTCAAAATTTTCAGCTCACATGGCTTTTAAAAAGAATTTGTGGTTTGAATTAAACCCGACTGGAAACTGACTTCATTTGAAAAAGATTTCTCTTCAAATTTTTTCCTACACTGGCATTCATTTAGATAGAAAGCAGTAAAGGAGCCACACAGATACTTTGGAGGTAAGTACTACTGTCAGAATGATGCTCTCTCTTTGCCTCTTGGGGAGTTTTAACTAGGGCTGTGCTCTGTGGAGGAAGCAAGACGCTGCAGGTAGGTTTTCAGAACTTTGAGTATTAAGCAATTATATTTTAACCTACACTTAGGGCATATGACCTTCCAATTTTGTAGTGTGCCAACTGCAGAGAGAAACTCAGCTGAAATCTGTTGTCATGACAGACAAGGCCATATGAAAAGTGCTGGAAAAATTCCTCCTTAGACTATAATCGCCTTGATGGGCAGAAACTCTTCCTTCTATTCCACTATGGAGTATGTATGCACCACAGTGCTCACGGCTGTGTTCAGAGTTTATTTCCAAGACACGGTTAGCCTCAAAGCAAAATTTAAATGGGACATTGAAAATACTCAGCTTGCCTGAAGGAGCCAACTATATGTTATTCCATTTCATTTCTAGGATTATGATCCTTAATCCCTGAGTACATAATGTGTACACAGTTTTGTTATATGAAAAACCAGAAAAAACAAACAAGTTATGTGGTATATTTGTGGTCATGCAGATGAAATGAAATTGCCTAGTGGATAAGTGGCTTCCTTCTAGTTGTGAATCTGGGTGCCCTGTAGAGTATTTGAGCATGGAAGTCAGCAACACTGTGTAGCATAATGGTTAAGGTCCAAGCTCTGAAGCCAGACTGCCTGGGTTTGAAGTCTGTCACATAATTTCTTAACATCATTCTGCCTCAGCTTTTCCATCTATAAGGAATTAGAACAATTATTACACTTAACTCATCAAGTTGTTATGAGGATCAAATAAATTAATACACACACATTTAAAAATGTTTCAAGTAGTTCTTGGCACATAGTAAATGCTATGTAAGTCTTAGCTGTGAATATTGTAATTACTATCATTAAAATCTAAGAGCTGGGCACTGTGGCTCACGCCTGTAATCCCAGCACTTTGGGAAGCCGAGACAGGTGGATCACCTGAGGTCAAAAGTTCAAGACCAGCCTGGCCAACATGGTGAAACCCCATCTCTACTAAAAATACAAAAATTAGCTGGGTGTGGTGGGGTGCTCCTGTGGTCCCAGCTACTAAGGAAGCTGAGGCACGAGAATTGCTTGAACCCGAGAGGCGGAGGTTGCATTGAGGCAAGATCATGCCACTGAACACCAGCCTAGGCAACAGAGCGAGGCTCTGTCTCAAAAGAAAAAAAAAAAAAAAACTAAGATTAAAAAAACATGGTTCTCTATAATCAAAAAGTTGATTGCACATTTAGCAAGTTCTCTCTCTCTTTATTCTTTCATTCTCTTCCTTTGTTTGTTTCTTTCCTTTACCTTTCCTCTTTTATTCTCTTAACCTAGATCTCTGGCTTTATGTCTGCATTCTGATTCTTGGTATTTTTAGTCTTGCCTTAAGTCATACTTTTAATGGCAATGGTGTGGGCAGAAAGGAGTTGGGAGGATAACGGCAGGTCTGTGTTGTCCACAGCCCAAGTATGAGAAGGTAGATGCTTCAGTTGTTAGGGGCTCCCACTCCATACCTACTCACACGCCTATTCGGAGGAAAGAACATTTTTCTGTGTGGAGGTGGCATTCATATTGAAAGGGGATGGTTGATGGTGTTATTTTTGTTCCCTGCAAATGTGGATGTTTAAAATAGTGCTTTATTCAATCGGCATAAGTGACACATAGACTATGTATAGTGGTGGAACTGGGCCTGGCAGGTGACAAGGGTCAGATCTCACCAAAATCAAGCATCATGGTTCTCCACCGATAGCACCCAAGGAATCAGCTCTGAGGATGGCCAGCACAGACCCCCATCTTAAGTTGACTGGCAAATTTGCTTGCACAACTACCAAATTGTCTGAAATGGAGGTACCTCAGAGCCAGTGAACGGGGATTTTGGCTTCGTTTCCATGGGGCATGCCAGTGGGTCACATTTCCTCTCTGAATCTCCCTCCAAGCTGCACTGTACTCTTGAAGGGTAAATGTATTTGTTATTCTTTTGCTTTTTGAGTCAGTGCCCTGCAGGCCTGGAATTCAGCCAGCGTAACCGAATCTTGAGGCTGCAGCTCAGGCTATATTTAATTGGAGATTTATTGTCTTGCCATGGTTCTACAAGTTTAGGGAGCTTTTTTGAGATTGATTAAGGCACTGTAGGGATTTGAAGTAGTGTCAATTTTGGCTCCATGTACCCTTTTTAGTGACTATAATGAAAAGTTTGCTTAAAGTGTTAAGTTTAGGTCTTTGAAAATTGCCCTTTTATACTTTGAGTCACCACAGTAGGGATTCTAGGAGAGATTCTTCTATTTTGAACCAAACAGGTCGTGTTTCATAGAGTGTAACTTTGAGGAAAGAGGGATGGAATATTCTATTCCTATGAAAAGTTTTACTACCAAAACTCATCTGATTTGGCTCTCTAAAGAAAAAGAAATGCATAGATTTTGAGGCAAATATAAGGCTACCATATGTACCAGGGAGACTTTGAAATATTTCCAGAGTGTCCTTAATTCATTTGAAATGCGTGAAAAATTTGAATTTTATTTAAGAACAAGTGGGGGGAACCATTTAATCAAAAACTTGAGAGCAAAAGATGGCTGTGAGGAAAGAATAATTTCATACTTGCTAGACATCACTATAACAGATTACATAGAACATTTGGCTGATTTGAATTAGAATCCACATGCCTCCTCCACCCCCAACCTTCTCTTTTCATCTCATTAGAGCCTCTTCTTTCTACCCTCAAGTGTGGTTTCGATATGACTAGGGAATGGACACTAAAAATATTTCTGGAATGACGTGACCCTCTCTCGCCCCATCCAGGAA
Organism: Pongo abelii; assembly: GCF_028885655.2. Classification (NCBI taxonomy): domain Eukaryota; kingdom Metazoa; phylum Chordata; class Mammalia; order Primates; family Hominidae; genus Pongo; species Pongo abelii. Next base: position 121,164,936 of record NC_071988.2, on the reverse strand, counting down.
AGGGACAAGGCTTCACAAGAAACAGCACATGCTTTCCTTTCATTTCTGGGAGTCCCGGGGTCAACCTACAGATGCTGCTTCCTCCGTGGCCGATGGCATTCAGACTCCTCACTGCTGCCGATGGTGCAAGGCAAACAACTGGACAGGACAGCTCAGCTACAGAACACTGGCCACAGTCTCGGCCAGAGCAGCAGCCCCCCAGCCACAGACCACCTCCACCACCTCATCCAGGAGCCTTCCCACCTCCCTCAGGCTTGCTGCGGCCCCGCCACAGGGGCTGAAGAACTGGGAGGTGGTGGCAGCAGTGGCAGCGGTGCCTACAGCCTTGGGGCTAGTCCAGATACGTGGGACCCTGCTTCGGGCAACTCTGCAGCCCCTCCGGGGCCGGAGACGGACCCAAGACTTCCCCAGCGCTCACCATTGTCTCTTCCTGTCGCTGAAACCTGGGCAAGGGCTCATAATGGAAGCTGCCCCTCCTGAGCTGAATTGGAAAGCAAGTCAGGCGGAGGTGGGGGACGGAGTGAGCAGTGCTCAAGACAGCCAGGAGCTCAAGCAGCAGCTGTGGCCACTTCCCAAGCCTTCAGCCTCCTCCCAGCGAGAAGCGAAATATGTGGAGATGTGTGCTTCAGCTGAAGTCCAGAGGGAGAGTCCCCGGACCATGAAACTTACCCTGGGGCACTGCCCTGGGGGTCAGAGGGCCTCTAGGAGCCCAGAGGAGAAAGCCCAAGATGAACCCAGCAGTCGAAAGTGCAAGACTCCAAGCCCCCAGAACAATCCTGCCTCCTCCGAACTCTCTAGATCCCAGCACTCCGCCTCTGAAGAGGGTGGCAACTTCTCATCTTCCTCATCCTCCTCCCCAATGAACAAAGCAGAAGAGGATGGCCTTTCCAAAATGGAGGACTCCACCACATCCACAGGGGCTCTGGCCACCTCCTCTTCATCCTTAGGCTTTGAGAGTGAGAGTGGCGAAAGTGAAGGTTGCCAGGCCGTGGGAGGAGAAGGAGAGAAAATATCAGGAGGAGGGGGAGGAGGAAAAGGAGGAGGGGGAGGAGGGGCAGTAGATGGAACAGAGTGCAGGGACATTATTGCCAAGTCCCAGGGCAGCAGGGACCCCCCCAAAGTCGAAGAGGCTCACTACATCACCACCCATGAGATCCAGCTGAGTGAGGTGGAACAGGACATGGATTTCGACGTGGGACTGGCCTCCCGCTGGGATTTCGAGGACAACAACGTGATCTACTCGTTCGTGGAGTATGCTTCCTTTGGTGGCAGCGACGAGACCCCAGGGGACATCACCAGTCTGACCGAAGAGGACGACGACAACAGCTGCTACCTCAGCACCACTCCCAGCACCAACACCACCCGGACGCCCAGCCCTACCAGCAGCGACCTGGCCCGCCCCAATGCAGGCCACAGTGGCCGCGACACCAGCAGCACGGAAGTGGGCAGTGGCCCCTCTGACAGTGGCCCCACTCCCCCACCCACTGGGCCTGGCACTGCCCCCCTGACTGAGCCCTTGCCCGAGACCCCGGAGGCAGCTTCAGGGGCAGCAGCCGCCGCCGCAAGCAGCTGTGGGAGTGCAGCAAGCCAGATCCTCCTATCAATCAAACCGGCTTCCCGGGCTATAAATGAGCCTAGCAACGTGCGTGCAAAGCAAAACATTATTTATGCTGCCAAGCATGAAGGCGACATGAGCCTCCGCGTCTCTACAGCTGCTGAAAACAATTCAAGTTCGCTGAAGCAAAACCCGGCTGCAGCAGTGGCTCAGGACCATGCAAAGAAATTCATTGCTGTCCCTGCTCGCCTGCAAACCAGGTGCGGGGCCATCCGGGCGAAGGAGCTGGTGGACTACTCCAGCGGAGCCTCCAGTGCCGTGAGCGAACTGGACGATGCGGACAAAGAGGTGCGTAACCTGACCTCCCGGGCCTTCCGGAGCCTGGCTTACCCCTACTTTGAGGCTCTGAACATCAGCTCCCGAGAGTCCTCCACCACGCTCTCCGAAGTGGGCTTTGGGCGCTGGTCAACTTTCCTGGACTTAAAATGTGGGGGTGTTGGGGCCAGGGTGGAGCAGAGCCTCCTCAGGAGCAGCGCAGCCTCTGTGGCTGCAGGTCTGAGGAAGGGCAGTGGGGCCCCGGCCACTGCCGACCAGCTCTACATTCAGTCCAAGAAGTCTCAGACCAAGGCTTTGGAGTTCGTGGTCAGCAAAGTCGAGGGGGAAATCAAACACGTGGAGACGCCCCTGTGTTTCCAGAAGCAGGTCCAGACGGGCTCCCGCGTCGTCACCCTTTTGGAGCCCCTGAATGTACGCAATGAGAGCAAAGCCAGCTCGGTCCCCGGGCCCGGCAGGGCCACCAAAGGCCCCGGCAAGGGTCCCGGGTCGGCATACACGGACGACGGCTCCGAGACCTCCGAGGGCAGCAAGCCCGCCTCCCGCGCCGATGGCCCCCAGAAGTCCAAGTTCGCCTCCAGTCTGCTCAAAAACGTCATTTCCAAGAAGATGCAGCGGGAACACGAGTTCAAAATGGAGAGGGGAGAAGTCACAGATACATCCCACCACCTCGCAGGCACCTCCAAGGAGACGGAGGGTGCCCGCGGGAGCGAGAGGCAGGGAGAGAGGGGCCTGCAGAGGCAGAGCTCTCGTCACTCCGAGGCCGGCTCCGAGTACACCGTGGTCAGCATGTCCGACGCGGGCGGGGAGGGGTCCGTGGCGGGCTCCAAATCCCCAATCTTCAAAGCCAGTACTCCTCGCGAGCGCAACGCAGGCCCTGGCCGGAATTTCACCGATGGACACACAGAAGTGTGTGAAATTAAAAAGAGTGCCTCAGAGACCGTCAAGAGCATCTTCCTCCGCAGTCAGAACAGTGCGTTCCGGTCATGGAAGGAGAAAGAGGCCGAGAAGCGGGAGGAACAAGTCCCTATAGGGAAGCTGAAGCTGCCCAAAGGAGGCGACTGGCGGGCCGATCTCGGGGAGATTTCTGCCAGCAAGAACACCATCATGTCTCGCCTCTTTGTCCCCAACATCCAGCAGACACCCAAGGACAAGCAGCCGAGGAAGCAGGCCACCAAGTACCCTGCTGCTCAGGCCACCTCCACAGCGGTGATCAGACCCAAGGCTCCCGAAATCAAGATCCGGCTGGGAAGTGTGCAGCAGCCGAGCTCAGACTTCAACATTGCCAAGTTGCTCACGCCCAAGCTGGCCGGTGGCAGCGCCTCTAACCTGTTCAAGACCATCGAGGACAACAGCAGGGCACAGCAGAAACTCTTCCGCGGGGACAACCTAGAAAAAGTGCCCCACTTCCAGGTGAGAGACATCAGAGACAAGTCCAAGGCTCAAGGCCCCCTCCACCAGGTGAGAGATGTCAGGAAACTAATTAAAGGGTCAGGGGATAGTAGTGACAAGGGCAGTGTTACCCCAGAGCAGGGGCTGACTGGACCCAAACCCAGGCAGCTGTCTGCAGCAGCTGGCGGATCTGGATCCCTGTCCCCCATGGTGATTACATGCCAGGCTGTAGTGAACCAGAGGGAAGACAGCACGGACCGAGAGCCCAGGGAGAGCATGGGCAAATGGGGCGGCAGCAGAGTCTTGAATTCTTCCTCCCCAGAAGGGACAGTCTTGGTTCACAGGGCATCTGGCAGGCTGCCTGTGGCTACCATTGCCCCCAATAAGCCCGAGCAGGGCTCATACCTGCCTGTGCTCAAGATTGTCTCCAAGGCTTCCACCCAGAAGACCCCAGAGAAGCTCAAGGAGGAGGAGGTTAAGGAGGAAGGGAAAGCCACAAAGCCAGCCCGGAATGCCCTGGAGAAGCTGACTGCAGCCGTGAGGTCCATGGAAGAGCTGTACAGCTTCAACAGGAATGAGTGGAAGCGCAAAAGCGACCCCTTGCCTATGATGATGGACAGCCACGTGCTGTCGCTCATTGCCAGTGAGGAGAGGGAAGGGGTAGTGGGAGCTGAGGGAGACCACGACAAGCTGTCCAAACGGCTGGGTGAGGTGGAAGAGCGGGGCACAGGAAACAAAGCTGGTGTGGTCCTGCGAGGGGCCCCCATAGAACGTCTGCAGCGGAGAAACTCCAACCCCAGCGCTGAGAGTGTGTCTGCCAGGGCAGCGGCCTTTGAGAACCTGGCCAGGGAAAGACCCCGATCTCTCTATGTTCCCCCAGTCCACAAGGATGTGGAGAGAACCCAACCCCTGCAGCCCCTCCCCCCACTCCCCAGCAACCGGAACGTGTTCACAGTGAGTGCCAGCAACATCCAGAAAACTGGGGGTGTCGCTGGCAAGTTCCCACAAGGGCCTTCTCCGGAGAGTCCTTCAGCAGCTAAGGGCATCAAATCGCAGGGACTCCGGTCCCTCAAGATCTCTCCAGCCACCCGGGCACCTCCTGATGAGGTGACCAACAGGAAAAGTGGCAGCAATTTGGAGAAGAGCAACAGTGACTGTGAGAATTACCTGACCATCCCTCTTAAAGGAAGCTCTGCTGCAGGGGAGCTTCTTAGCAGGCCTGGAGCTTCCAGGGAGGGGCCCCCCAACTCTTCAGCTGCCACTCTCTGTAGTTTACCCCCGCTGAGTGCCCGCAGTCAGGTCCCCAGTAGCTCCAAAGGCTCTCAGGTTAGTGGAACCAGCCGACCAGCTTGGCGTACCAAACCTGACAACCACCGGGAGACAGTAGCTGCCCCCCCAGGGCCACAGAGCCCCGAGCATCCCCCCACCACCATCTACCACCAGCCGCTGCTGCCCTTCACCCTACAGGGGGCCCAGCCCCAGGTCCTCTGCTTCTCCCCACCCAGCATGCCTGCCCCAGCACCTGCAGGCTCAGCTCCTGTCCCCACAGACCCCTTCCAGCAGCCACAGCCTCAACAGACCCAGCGTAAGATGCTCCTGGATGTGACAACGGGCCAGTACTATCTGGTGGACACACCAGTACAGCCCATGACCCGGAGACTGTTTGACCCTGAGACAGGGCAGTATGTGGATGTGCCCATGACCTCCCAGCAGCAGGCTGTGGCTCCCATGTCCATCCCTGTGCCTCCCTTGGCCCTGAGTCCCGGGGCTTATGGACCCACCTACATGATTTACCCTGGGTTTCTGCCTACCGTGCTGCCCACCAATGCCCTGCAGCCCACACCAATTGCTCGCACTCCAGGAGGCAGTGAGCTCTCCCCAATGGTGGCAGAGCCTTCCAGCAAAGAGGCAGCTGCAACGTTCACTGAGGCCCCATACTTCATGGCTTCTGGTCAGTCTCCAGCCTCCTCATCCTCCTCAGCCCCAACAGCCACATCCCAACTCGTAGGGGCCAAGGGCTTTGCTCAGCTGCATGGCAAGCCTGTCATCAGCATTAGTTCGCAGCCCCTGGGGCCACGGATCATTGCTCCCCCTTCCTTTGATGGCACCACCATGAGCTTTGTGGTAGAACACAGATGATGAGCAGCCACCAGGAAGCGGAATGAAAAACTGCTGGTAAGTGAATTTCACTTTGATAATCAGGTTTAAGAGAGTAAGAACAATATTTTTTTGTTTGTGTTTGAAGTGAGAGATTTACAACAAAGGAGGCTGTCTCTAGAAATGGATGTTTTGAGAGAATAGAACAAAACTGCATCCAATTTACAGAGGGGATAATTTTGCCAGGATTCCCCCTCTCTCTAGGCTTCAGTCCCCAAGGTCAGCCTTTGCTCTTTGACCTTTTCAGATTTCCTGAGTGTTTTTTCCCACCTGAGAGTAGAAGGGAGGTGAACTTTGGGTCTGTTCCTTCAGTCTGTGGTGAACGTAGTCAGGGCAAAGAAATGAAAACCCAGCTTGGATTTTGTGGAGTGAGCCTCACTCTGGTCATGACAGTCCCAGGGACAGGAGGCACTGAACATCCCAGGAGGTCATTGGAAACCCCTTCAATCTGTTTGCTCCCCAGAAGTATGGAGAAGTAAAGACAGATGTTTTCTTGTAGGAACATTTTCTAAAATCTACAGAAAATCTTTCTCCTCTTGTATCTTCCTTTTGAAATTGCTTATACAAAGCGGCTGTATTTTTTAAGCTCTTGTTTTTCAGTTTTCAGATAATCAGAACATGTTCTTAGGATGAGTTCAAGGTCTCTAATGTATCTTACACACACACACACACACACACACACACACACACACACACACTTTGATCTCTGTGGGGGAGGGAGGATTCCGGAGCTGCAGTTACTCTTTGCTTGAATGGAGTTGCTGTGTTTAATCCAGTCCTGTCCAGACTGAACACATTATGCTTTGCTGCTAATCCCTTCAAGACTGTTATTTTCATGTCTGCATTCTTTCTTCAGAAAAGAATCAACTTCCACACCTACCCCTAGCTAAAGGAAATCAGAGTAAATAGATTCCTGACAACTAAGTTAATCCAAATGTCCAAACAGGAATCCCTGGAAATACAGTACATGGAACTTGATAGGAAGAGTGAGCTTTACTTGTTCAAACCAGGACACTTCAGATCAAACACATGACAGGGCAAAGACACCTTCAGATAGGAGCGTAAAGGTGTCAGAACTGTGTGGGGACAAACTTGCCCCTTACACTCCTGTTCTCTTCAGATTGGGAAAGGGTGATATTATAAAAGCTTCTAGGACTTTCAGTCTTTGGTAAGATCATATTCTGAACCAAAAAAAAAAAAAAAAAAAAGTGATGGAAAGAAGAGAAATGCTATTTATGCTTTTATGCTTCTATGATAAAAAATATGTTATTTCTCTCTTCTCTGTTATAACTGAAAAGGAACAGGAATATTGTTGCTTTGTGCAATGAAAGAGCCTTCATTCGGGAGTTAGGATCATTGGATTTTGGAGCCACACAGCTTCTCACCAGCTGTGTGATGTTGGGCATGACAAACTTTTTAGCATTCATGTGTCATCTCTAGTGGGGACAATAAATAATATCTAACCCTAAACATGTATCTAAATATCAGATGATATAACAATGTATTGCAAGCTAAAAATTTTGTTCAAATTAAGGGATTGTTACTGAATATTATTACACTTATTGGACTGTAAGACAATATTAGGCACTGTTTAAAAAACCCTTAAATCTTTCTCTAAGAATTCAATTGAAAGCACAAGCCTCATTTTAGCTGCAATCTAGAAATACATTATTTAAATTCTTTTTCTGGAAGAGTCTGCAACAGACACTGTGTGATGATAACAGATAAAGAGGGGAGGGATAAAATTAAAGACAAATAAGTCATCTTTTGTTTAGTGTAGAAAATTAAAAAAATATTCAATATGCATGGGTAGGAGACTCAGAATTAGAGAATTAGTTTCGCAGAAGGAAAAGAGTAGCCTATAGGCAAAAGTGCTTTAATCGCTTAGACAGGTGGTGTGTTTACCTAGGGCTATTTTGGACCAACTAATGCTATGAGGCCTCTGTGCAAGCTGTGGAGGTGCAGAAGCAAGGGGAAGGGAGGACAGGGAAGAGAGGAGGGAGGATGGGGCACACACTTGCACGGTATCCTCTTAAGCAGCTGCCTTTGGCCTTTCCCCTGTCTGTTGAGTCTAGAGAGATTAGACTTGGGTTTTTTTCCAGTAGACACAGATATACATTAGAGTTTTTAGCGTTTGGGACTTGAATAGTGATATTTGAAAATTTTTCCCTTTTTGAAAGCACGATCTTTATTTTAGTAAATAAAGCCCTAAGGATAGACAGAAAGGCCAAATCTGGTTGGCAAATAAAGATTAGCTTTTTGTATGCAGGTAAAAGTTGACTTAGCCAAATTGAAATGATGAATTAAAAATTTTTCAAAACTCACCTTTTTGAACATTCAATACCACCCTCCAAAGAAAAGCCAGATGGATTTTTTTAAGTGTGTAATTCTTTTCCTTGTGTAGAAAAATTGTAAGTACTGTTCAGATATTTCAAGATGCTCATATAGATGGTCAGTGTAAGAAATCTTGAAAGGTAATTTCAGGTCAAAATTTCCTTTAAAAACCAGGCTTATTGCAGATATTTGCTTTGAGGTAGGGTAGGTTTATGTCCCCTTTTCAAATGAGAATTTGTGTAAATGATTTTATCTGACCACAGTATTTCACAGAGAAGAAAACTGGGACTTAGAAAGAAATGGTTTTACTGAGGTCCCCAGAGAATGAGAGAACCAGGACCTTTAGAACCAGCTCTTAACTCCTGGGCCACACCTTGCTCCCTGCAGACCACCCTGTGTTCCTTGGTGTGATGCATGGAGCGAAAAAGGGACAGTAAAGGAGGTGTAATGAGCTCTGAACTGGCAGCAAGGACATCTGGGGTCTGCTCTGTGGTGGCATTTGGCCATTAGCCATCTGTGTTTCCATTTGCCTCTCTGGGCATTTGTAAAATGAATGTTTCAACAAAATGCACTAATTCAACAAGCATGAATTACATGCCTACATTCTTTGAGCCACTGTGTACTCCCTGTTGGGGCCGTAAACCCACACATGGATAACACAAATTAGGGGCCTACACTCCAGCAGGAGACAGACTTGTACACACAAAACTGCAAAACAAGTGTTCAAGAACTGTCATAACCTTTAAGATTCCTTCCAGTTCAAATAATAAGTATTTCATCATCTATTTTTAGCACCACACTGCAATAGGGAGCTTCACTTTTCTTCCTTCCCATATATATTTGGACATAAACAGCTGCTGTTATCTTTTTCTGATTATTCTCTTATAAATGTTCCTTTATTAAAAAAAATTTATATTCATTTCTCTTCATCCTGTGGCCAATATACCAGTAATTCTCAGATTTTGCCATGCCACAACCCATCTAAAAAGATAATATTATTCACTTTATTATTATTTAGTACTCTCATTTCACATTGTGGTTAAGGGACAAGGCTGTGTACCCCCTGGGACCCAACTGCCCAGATGGCTACAGCAGTAACCCAATTGCAACACACCAGTGTACTAGGCACACCAGTTGCAAAACTTCACCACTTTCTTTTTTGTTGTTAGGCCTTTTTGTCTGCCTATTTTGGTTTTTAATGTTCCTTCTTCACATGATCTTTGACAACTTTTTAATGAGTTTTTTTTTTAGATTTCTGTTACTTGAGGAACATGGCTATATTTTTCCCTTCCTGACATGCTCTGCTGCCCATCCACTTAGATGCTGTATTTTTGTTTTAAGATTTTAATTGGGACTTGATGCTAAATACCATTTACAAGGGCGTAAAGATAAAATAAACATGTAATATTAACAAAAGAAAACTTTCATTGGCACAAGTAGTGGATATCAGCCTAAGAGAATTGCAATTATTTTGTTTCATTTGTATGTTTTTTTTACTGTAAGCCTTTGTTTCTTCATTTCTCCCTGTATTTCATGTTGCTCCTGCATTGTTGGTCTTTCTTTTCTATTTACTTCCTCAGAGTTATTTCTACTCCCTGTATAGGGCCCCATGCATCAGCAACTAAAGTAGCAAGAGCAAGGGCTGGATTCAGGGAGAGCTGTTTTATTATTCTAATGGGTTCCTAGACTGGTCCTTAGATCATCAAACCCAGTCTCTTTGTATTGAAATTCCAAGAGGAAATTGGCACTCAGAGAGGTTAAGTGACCCTTCCTTAGTCACAGAACCAGGACTCAAAACCTAAATATTCCATGCCAGAGTCTTTTTCTTTTTTAGAGATGGGGTCACTACATTGCCCAGGCTGGAGTTCAGTGGTGCACAGGCGCCTTCTTCTTGTTGTCCATTTCTCCTTTTCCTTTTCTCCCTAAGGTCACTTTTCTTTGATGGAGTTACTTCCTGGTGTCTGTCCCACTAGTCTCTCTTTTTTCCATTGCCATTTGCTTGAGAATTTATTTTCTGTCCTTTCCTTTTTTTTTTTTTTTTTGCAACTTGTTCCTTATTGCGGTTTCTCATTTTCCATTCACTTCAACTTGATTTAGTTCAACGTTCCACCACCTTGCTTCTTCCCTTCTCCTCACTTTTTTTGTAGTTTTGTTTTGTTTTGTTTTTTGTTTTTACCATAGATTAGACAGCTTAAAGGGTAGGACTGGATGAGTCCTCCAGCTCCCTCACCTGAATGTTCTTAAAGCATTGTACTTGGAGCCCAGGCAAGTCATCTGAAGGACAGGAAATTTGCTGCTCCGGTGCATGCAGGCCAGCTAGCTAATCTGCAGGCTATAACCTAGACGTTTTATTTTCACTTCATTCCATAGTTACCTTCATGAATTGATTAGTTTATTTCTATTTTCCCCACTAACTTGGTAGTGACTTCCTCTCCCAATTATTGTATATAGCTTCTGTTTTATTTTATCTTCTTAATGTATTTGTTTGTTTTTGCCTTTTCTTTTCTCCCTTTCCCTTTAATTGCATTGTGGCTTTCCTCTAGCTTACTATTTTATACCTTTCTTCACGATTCCATTACCTTTATATTTTCTTTTTTAACTTATCTAAAATTAATAAGAAATTAAAAGTAAAAGCTAGTATGTATTAATCATTTAGTATATACCAAGACTTAACATCATTGAATTATTAACACAGGTAGGTACTATTTTTAATCTCTGTTTGACAAATTAAACATTAACTTATCCCAGATCAACAGCTATTGAAATCCAGGCACTTGGAGCTCCGTGGCCCGTGCTCTTATAGATCACCCCCTTGCTCATCTATTTGTCTTATTCTCTGCTCTCTGGTCTCAGTTCTTTGTTGCAAATTGTCCCTCTTCCCTTATCTGTTCTTTGTGTCGCTTTCCCACTACCTAACTTCTCCAAAATTTTTCAGCCATTGCATTTTTCCTCTCGGCCACATCATTCCGCTAAAGGGTTAATTATATGAAACATTAAAGTCCTTGTGGATGGGGAAAGAGAACACAGTTGGAATTTGACTGGCTGCCCTGCTGCTAATTTTCCAAACTTCTGTTTCATTCAGAGGAAATAGAATCTTCTGGCCATTTTACTGCCGTGGAGGGTGTGTGTCTGTGTGTGTGTGTGTGTGTGTGTGTGTGTGTTGTGGCTTGGGGGAAAGGGCAGGGAAAGGGAATAAGGTAAGAAACTGACCCTGAATCTGTCAGTGTTCAGCATGTACTGAAACTCTATGTGTGTTTTTCATTTGATTAAAAAACTAGCTGTCCTTAGAACATTGTATGCCCCAAAAAGAAACCTGAGCCAGCTTAAGGACTCCTAGGAGCTGTGGCTCCCAGCGGTGGGAGAATTTTTGTTTATGTAAAGCAGAAGAATGTGGGCTGTAAAGGTAAGGGTGAAATCTTCTTGGATGCCAGTGGATTAAAGCATTTTAGTTGAAGGGAAGCTGTGTGGCTTTTACTAAACCACAAGTACGTGTGCCTTGAAGTCAGGCAACCCCAACTCAGATTCTAATACTGTTACTTACTAGTCTGAGTAACTAGTCTTACTTACTAGTCACAGTGTAGTCCAGGCAAGTGACTTGCTGTCACTGAGCCTCATTTTCCTCATCTGTAAAATGGGGTACACTTCAGGAGAGTAGTGAAGACTGAATTATAAAACCATGACAGAAGACATAGCACATAGTACATGGCTCGTAGTAAGCGTTCAAGCTCCCTTGAAACTAGATCCTCATAAATGCCTCAGAATCCCCTTATCTTCTCAGGGCCCCTCACCAGAGCAGAAAATCAGCCCTTATCAATGCAGACTCCCAGGGTAAGCATCATGGACCTGTGCCCAGGATTACTCTGTATTTCCCCAAACCGGAGGCAGTGCCCACAGCTCTGCAGTCCTCTTTGAGCTAGCTGGCTGATCTCTCAGGGCAGGCCAGTTGGCTGTGTGTCAGGGTACTCTAGTATCCCCCAAGGCCTTCCAGAATGTTATACAACTCTGAACGTAGCTTGCCAGCTGTGTGTGGTGATTTTCCCCTCTGTCTGGGCACAGGCCGGCGTGGAGAAAGGGAAAATCTGACCCAGCATCCGTGTTGAACTCTGTCATGTGTTCTGGTCCTAAAACCACGGGAAGTCATCCAGTTAAACTCCCTGGTGACACAGTGTAGTCATCCCTTCGTCTTTACTGACTTCTTCATGATCCATTCTACCGCAGTAAATGTTTGTGAGACCTCTAACAGGGTAGCTATATTGGCGATTTTTATTACTTTTTCTTTAATAGGAATTGGGAGCAACTTTACTACTTTTCAATTTCAAACCAAATTCCTCTGAAATTAATATAAGCAGAAGCGATATTCTGTGACTATCCAAAAAGGCAATATCTACACTATCAATCCCTAAATACGATCCTAGCAAATTGTATAACCAGATTTCTCCTTCATTTCTCAGACTATTACCTTCCTATAGTGCAATCTCTCTCGACTGTTTCTTTCTTTTCTCTCTCTGTCTCCCCTCAATGTCTTCTCACTGCTCAAGGAGTCTTTTCAAACCTTGCCAAGTGATAGGACTCAGCCAGAGTCGTTATCAAATCCTTGGATCCACATTGAAATTATTCTTCTTAGTCCCATATTTTCTTTTCTCCCTCTTGTAATTAAATGTTCTTTTCGTATTGCTGCTTTTTATGTCCTAAGGTAGAAAAACTTACATTTAGCAAATGAGAGGTCTCCAAATTCACAATGGTCCCGTTCATCTTGCAGGTCATTCCTCAATATAAAGTACAACACAATAAAATAAACATGGAGTATATACGTATAAGCTTAAAAATTATTCTTATTGACTTCTTTTTTAAAACACATATTTAAACAGGTTTGTTTCTAGATGACAGAATTAAAATGTTCCTTGCCTTGCTACTCTGAGTGCATATAATTGGCTAGATAGCTGTTATTTGATACTTCTTAGAGGTTATTTTTCACATGAGCCTTCTTAATCCCTAATAAATATTACCTGTAGGCCACTCTATTTCTGTTTTCATAATATTATGTTCAAATATCAACTCCCAAATGTTAAAAAAAACTTACTTAGGTAAAGTTCTGGTAGATATACTAGAACTTATATGGAGATAGAGAGAAAAGACTAACCTTCAATAAGCTTTTGAACATGTCAATCCTGTTCTAGAATGGATTTAACTAAGTTAGGTTCTCACTAGTACATCTTATTTTGAACAAAATGTACTATGTGAATTTCCACATAATTTAAGTACTGGTCATTTGCTTTACAAGAATTCTTAGTATGGAGTTTACTCATTTAATAAGATTGATAACTAAATTTCAAATGTTTCCATTTAGCTTAAATATTTCTTCATGCTAATATTAGAAACATATTGATTATATTATTTTATCTTTGCTATGAATGATTTCAATGAAACGGAACATTTAATTTTAAAGTCATTTTTGAAGAGTTGATTAGATTTGATTCAAGTTCCACTTGGGGCAATTTCTTGAAGTTCGCATAATGTTTAGTAAGTTCGTAAACACATTTGCCAAGCACATTTTAAAATGTTAACTTCATTATTAACATTGAAATTAGTCAAACAGTTAAATAAAATGTATTTTAATATTTTTCTTGTTTCGTAAAAGTGAAATTTGCTTCTAGAACTAAAAATCTTTTCCTTGACTATGTTTTTTTTTAATTTTTTTATTTTATAGGAGCAAGACAAAAAGATGGAGTATTCTTCTTTAATCTGGAATTTGCATTGTAATAGCACTAAGAATTAATTCATCTGAAAAACTTCTTCCACATGTGTTATTCTTAATTTTTGCTTCTTATAAGCCAAGTGTGTAAGTTTCTATATTTTTCTGAACAATCCTCTTAAGGCAGTTTTTATTTTAATTTTATTAAGTTGATTGAATGGTTGCATTTTTTTCCCTTTATGACTATTTCTTTTTATACTTCAACACAGGATATAAGCTTTCTATTCACCTCCCTCCCCCCGTACTTGTGACTCGACAAACAATTCCTTTGTTCCCATTGTTCATTCAAAACATGCAACAGAATGGGATTGATTCTGTTGTAAACCAAGCTAGTAAATGAGTAATTTGGATCATGAATCTCCTTATAGGTTCTTGGAATATATCAAGACTAGCTGGCTGAGTTGTAATACATATTTAAGTTTTCAATATGATGGTCTGCTCTTTGAATCATATATCAGCCAAACCTACCCATTCTCTTGGTTATGCTCTATATGTTCTTTTATTAGGTTTGGCATGATTTCAAATGTGATTGTGAAAAATGGTGGTTTTAATGTTTGTGCTTTATTTTATTTTCCCATTTGTACAATGCCACGACACTATTTGTTGCCTTAAAATAGAATGGCTTGAAATATTGGAAAGCCAATGATTGCATCTAAAATTAAGTACTTAGTCTCAGAAAGGTATAAAATTTTCCTTTAAGAATCCAATTATTTTTGTGGGTGCATAGCATTTTTCTTTTCTTCAATAATTCCCTCCATAGTTGCATACTCATGTCTCTCATGGATTGTTTGGAGTCTAAAGAGTGACCCATTTGGGGCAGTAGAGTAGAATATGGCACTAATTCAGTGGCTCTGATTCACTCCAGCCCTAGCCTCCCTATCCCAATAACAGTAACCTAGAGTTACAGCACTTGCTCCTTATGAGGATGAGGCAGGTTTGAAGAGATGTCAAGAATCCAAATCATGGAATCTTTTATCGACATTTAATACTGTCTCAGCTGTAACCCAATTCTGAAGGCTATTTGAGTGAGTGTTCACAGGGAGTCTTGAAGACTGGAAGACTTGATTGAACAGATAAATATTTAGCTTGTCATAATAAGTGTATCAATATATACTTGGCAAATGTTACATTGAAATATTACTTAATTACTTTTTAAAGGAATAATTTGAAGGTTTTCCCAGGATTTTTTTTTTTTTAAGAATCTCCTTTTATTTACCAATTTGTTTAAAGATAAAGCATTCTGGTAATTTTTTAAACACACTATTATTATTTTAAACATCAGCAATATTTGATTTCTGCTTAAATTTTCTTCATAAGCCACAGAATTTTATGCTACTCATGACAAAAAGTGTGAGTAAAAAACTAGGAGACTGAGTTTTGTATGATTTATATAATCTTATTACTTTGTAGTTATGCTTCCCATCTCAGACTCTTAAAAAAAACTTAATTTCACTTTCAGGGCCTTCCTTTAAGGGATCTTACTCTGAAAAAAAGTTCTCTTGGATATAGGGAGAGGTTTGAGGCGGGAATAGTCAGCTCTGATCACGATTCAATTGCTTGTTGTGCTGATGAGCTATGAAATGAAGCTGTAGACTTTATGAGACATGAAATATGAAACATAGTCTCTGTGTATAAAAAAGATGCCCTTGTGCCAAATTCAAGAAAAAGATATTTCTTTATCATAGAGGTCTTCTTACCCAGGCACATCAATCAACTCCCCCCAGAACTTACTTAAGTTTTCTCCACTGAGGAACAAATCTTATGGCATCGGAACTTCCTCGTTTTCAGGAGAGATTGGCTGGGTATAAGGTAACTTAATATTGACCCAAGAAAGTAGAATCCCTTTCAGAAATCTTACACTTATTTTACTGAAAGCAGCACCAAGAAACCTGCAGTATTTGAATATACCTGGTGAAACCTATACAGGATTTGGGTGGATAGTACCAAAATTGTTAAGACTGGTTTAAAGCCAAATGCGACTTTCAGGAAAAACCAGTGGCCATGTTGAATAGTGACTGCTCGCCAACTCTTCCAAAAGAGAGACAACTCCTTCTCTATAAAATGTGGTGGAGTTGAGGGCTTGGGACCCCTAATCTATGTATCAGTGTTTCTTGCCAGCAGATTTGAGTTTTGAATTCTCACACTGAGGTAAATTAGGACACAAACTAAGGAAAGAAAGAAAAAGCTTTTCATTTGTTTGTTCTATACAAGAGCCTTCACATTTTAGGAAGTTGCCAAGGACACAGTGATGTCCAAGTGGTTAAAAACGCAACTTTTAAATAATGTTCTATTAATATTATGTCATCTATTGATAATTTTATGGTTCTCTATTTCACCAAATCATACAAAGCTGCTAGGCCATTCACTACCTCCAGTGATAGGGAAAAAAATATTTTCAGGGGCATGAGGTAAATCTCAATCTTTATTTTTATTGTTTTGTCATTTCTTGAGGTTGCATGAATATTTGAATGAAGTGATATATCCTTCCTTTTATAACTCAAGTGGAATCAAACAAGAGTCTATGAAGCCTTCTGACCCATAAAACTATTACCCTAATAATGTCCCTTTAGTTACTGAACTTCCCTTTTATTTTTTATTACTATAAAACCATTAGTAAAACATTTCCTAAATAGTGCCTTGAACTTGAATCTAATCAGAATTGCAGAGTCTGGCTTTTATAATATCCTCTTAAGGTTATATGTGTGGCTCAGTTTTCCAGAAGACCCACTTTTTACTTGTTGATAAAATGGTCATATTTGAAATATGTCCTATTTCAATCGTTTCTGGAAAACTGAACACGTTTGTAACCATATAAAAATTTAATTCACCAGAATGTATTTTTTTAAAAAGTACTCAATGAAATTGCCCTCAGGATTAAGTGAAGGCCCAGATATGTAGGTAATGACATAGCAGATGGGCTCTCTATATGTCCATTTATCATGGAGTAAATAAGCTAAAGCAAATTACACCTTATATCTTTGTAACAAATCTCAACTATTGACATGCATTTCTAATACATCCTTATGTCACTGGAAATATCTGGTGATATAGATTCCTTTTTCGTATTTTCAAATTTGACATTATCATCCTTGCCTCTTAAAAAGATACATTTTAATTGTTTTCATACTTCATAGAAATCAAAGTCTGTGTTTGCTACAAATTGAATGCTCACGTTACCTGAAATAATACTTTGGACTGCAGGACAGGACAGTATTGATTCCTAAGTAGATTGACTATAATCTCATGATAAGTATGTATACGTGCATGGGAAAACAACATTCAATAATAGTCTTTGTGTTTAAAAACTATCATGGTATACATTTTCTTATGTGGTGCTTGAGGAGTTTCATTCTACAGTTTACAAGGTGTAGGTTTGCACCCCAAATTCTCAGGGTATGCTATTTCACCCAAATACTTGAAAGAAAAAGGTGCCCTGTATTTTATCAGTACTGTTGAGGGGGAAATTTTTTGTGTAAGTTTGTTTGATAAAACTGCTTATAAAAATCAAATTCGCAAAATATGTTAGGCTTTTACATAATTTCTAAGGAGATATATGTAGAAATAAGGTATATATTATCAAGAGACTGCTTATATATTCTTAACTAGCTTCTGGGTCCTAAGTAGACCTCACAGGTGCATAAAATCATTAATAAAGCATGTAGCACTTGCTAATTGGTGCCTTAAGCTTGAATCTAATCAGAACTGCAGACTCTGGTCCTGTGGGGAAAAAAACATGTCCGTCTGTGGCACATGTGAGTACTAGGCCCAGGGGAAGAGTCTGAAAATTGAACTCTTTTGTATGTCCTGTGTCTCAGAAGAGAACTGAATGTTCAGAGCAGCATTTGTAAGCTGTTAACATTCAGTATTTTGTGTTGCAACTAGAACGCATTATTAGATTTATTCCTGTTTAATTCATAATGGTGCAGAATAAAACACACACACACATCTGATTTGATTTCTTTTTCTTTTTTTAAGTTTCATAATTGCTTTTTATGGCTAGCGTTAATGGCAAAAAGTCCTTCCCAGGACTCCCTGAGTAATCTACCATAGCTGTATCCATAGAAGGTCATGCTTTCTTTTTATCCCCACTTTGAAGACGTGTGTTTCTGTATTTACACATAAATCATACTATTGTATAGTAAAGACAGCAGTGGTTGAAAAGAATGTGAACACTGTAGAAGTTATGTTGGAAAAAAGGAGAGTAAATTGTGTGATTAATGGGGAAGGTTATTGGATAATGTTGTACCCCGGACTATGAAAAAAGCTGGTGGTAAATGGGAAGAATGTGAAATTTTAAACTGCTCTCAACGTAGAAATCTGGGTGGAAAAGTTCCTACCTGAGGTCTGATATGATTCAATTGTAGAATGCAATGAGCTTGGCCAAGGGGACTTTGAATCCAGCCAAGGGGACTTTGAATCTCGACAGCTCTGAGAATCACATTTTCAGTGCATTGAATATGGAGTAAACTATTTAGACAAGGATTCTGTGAGACTAGGCTACTTACCTTTAATTGCTAGCATTTGTAAATGATTGTGCAATCTTGTGTAATGGTCGTTTATTTTGACTGTTTTGGAAAAAAAATGTTTTATTGTTTTTTTTTCCCAGTAAAAATTACTTCAAAGAAAACATGCATTGTTTGTCTTTACTTTAACTCAAAAAACAAGCTATGGATAGTTTTATTTTCTTCTACTTTAAATCCTTCATTTAATTAAAATACTCTATTAGTATTTCACATCCAGGTACTATTAATTTTCTATTGCTGTGGTAACAAATGACCACAAATTTAGTGGCTTAAGACAACACAAATTTATGATCTTACAGCTCTGGAGGTCAGAACTCTGGTATTGATTTTTGTCTGTACCCAGAGTATTTTATTTCCTGTACCTAGAGTATTTTGGCCAACTTAAGGAGTCTGATCTGAGCTTGGCTCATTAAGTAGCATTGTGAGGAACACCTACCAAGGTGTCTGACACTCCACTGACACCAAAGAGCAACACAGACAACATGTGTCCCTGAGAGTCCACAGTGAGGCCCCAGAAAGTAATGTGGTCATCCCTCTCAAAAACTACATATCAGAGACATACATTTTGGAAACCTACTGCACAGTGAAGATTAATGCTGTAACATGTCCCTTAAATAATCCACTAGTCAATTGAGATCACTATAAACCTTAAGATTAAGGCCCCAAAACACTTGAACCTATATTCCACAAAGACAGACATCCAGGATTCCTCACATCTGTCTAGTGGTTGGGGAATATAGAGCAAGAAAGGAAATTAAGGGCAGTTTCAGATCTTATATGTCACCTCTGAGTCACCTCTGGCTTTCGGCTTTTGTTTCTAATCAATTCTCAAACTGCAGTCTCCACTTTGCATCAAGTATGCACCATTTTTCTCTGCACTGCGTTACCCCACCAGTGTTCATTGCAGCACACTCACCCAATCCCAATCCTGAGTATTCCAGAAACAGCGACTGTATGTGTGGCAGGATTTTGCTGAAGGTTTGCTGTAACTAGATGGAGATTAGCAGGTAGTTCATCATATGGCAGGCAGCTGCATTAGCATACACCTTAAACCTGAACCACTGGCATTCCTATTCTTAAATAGCCCCATGCCATCTCTGGCACGAGATCATTTTCACTGGTTGTTGAGTTTATTTGTGCTCCAGACACTCTCCTAATTGCTAGAGCCCTCTCTTTTCATCTTCCACTTCCTCTGCTCCCTAGATTTCTGGATCCCCATCCTCCATGTTTCTGTAATTTCTTGTATAAAGCAATTTACCTATATAATGAATCCCTACTGATGCAGACCCACTACAGTATATCCAGAAGATCTTACTTTCATAAACAAGCATGCCCATTGTTCTAGTTATGTACTGCTGAGAAACAATCTACCTCAAAACTTAGTGGCTAAAAATAACAAAAATCATTTGCTTAGCTCATGAATCTGCAATTCAGGCAGGGCTCAGCATGGCAGATTTGGGTGTGATTCACATAGTATCAGTCTAGGAATGGGAGAATCTACTTTCAAGATGGCACACTCACATGACTGACAAGTTGAGGCTAGCTGTCAGCTGGAAGCTTAGCTAAGCCCAAGAGAAAAGGGTCTTGATTCCTCTTCATTTGGGCATCTTGCTGCTTGGGCTTCCTCAGAATATGGTGGCTGGATTATAACAGTAAGTATCCCCAGAGACAGGAGGCAGACAGTGCCAGTTTCTTAAGACCTATTTCAGAAACTGACAGCATCACTTTCATCATCTGTATTTGACAGGAAACCACAGAACCCAGATTCAATGGACAGAGCATAAATTCTACCTCTCAATGGGTGGAGTGCCAAAGAACTGGGGGACATGTTTTAAAAGCACCATACTCATTAAGAGGTGTTTTTAAACAGTTTTTTTTAAAAGAAATTCTTAAGTCAGTTCTTAGATCAGTATCATCTCTGTGAAATAAGTTTAGTAATAGCACTATTATTAATAGTATATAAAATACGATTGTGTGTGTATATATATAGTATACACAAACACAATATATTTAACAGTATTACAATATAACATATTATATTTATGACATATATATTATTATGAGAAAATTATGAGATAATATGTATCACTCCTAGCCTACAGTTAGCATTCAAGAAACATTAACTGCTATGATACACCTCCCCATTATAGCGCCTCTGCTTCTGAAAACTTCAAATTCACTGTTATACAGGGTACTTAAAAATACTCAATCATTTATTGGGATTCCTTGTGTGCATTATATTTAAAAATATAATGCATATTCATTGAAAAAAATTTTAATTACAATATTTTAAAAATTAGAAAGCAGGGGGAAAAATTTTTACTTGGAGACCCACTGCACAAATTGCCTCTAGAAAATAAATATTTATAAGTGTATTTGATATTTTACATGCTATTTTGTTGTCTACTTTTTTTTGCTTCATAATATTGTACCTCTTCATTTACCAATTGTCAGGTTCTAATGGAGATCCAAGGGGAGTCGGTGGGCAAGTGCGGGGGAGCTGGAAAAACACTCAAGGAAATGTAGACAGTTTTGACATGGCTTTACTCTTTCTAGGCATGAGCGAGTCCAGGCACGAGCCATATGTACAGCGGTAGCAGGATAATTATACCTTTTACAAACAATAGTGGCTCCAAGCCTAGCATGAACTCACGTGGGTGATCACCTAATGCTCCTCATGTGGCGTGGTTACACAATGAACAGAGTTGTGCACCTCTGCTCCAAACTCACTGAGTCATGCTGGACTGGATGTCTGCCTCAGCCTATTCTTCACCACAGCACATCCATTTTCCTTACACCAATATTCTACCTCTTTGTCTTCCAATATTCTTGGAGGAATGATTTTTAACTGCTCTATTTTTTTCTCATATAGCTGTATTATAATATGTTTAATCAATCTTGTATTTTAAAGTATTTATAGTTTGGAGCTATGAAAATGATGCTGCAATAAATATTTTTTAACATAAATCTTTGTAAGCATCTCTGATTATTTTCATGAGGTAAAGTCCTCTAATTAGAATTACTAAACACAAGGGCATGAGCATTCTTAGAAATTTTGACACATGAGATTTTGAAATGTCTTCCTCCCTCCATCTCCCAATTCCACCATCCCCACACATACCTAAACCACCAGTTCCTTAGAAATACTCTATGCTAACGAGAGCTGCCATGCAAACACTGCATTTAGAAGCCTCATATTTTAGCACTTCACTTATTTCAAATTATCTTGAAGGTGGAAGCATGAGCAGCTCCTTGTGATTTGCAGAAATACATATTTCACTGCAGAAAGTATTATATAAACTTTTACTTTGACATTTCCCTCACTTGCTACTTTACAGACATCAGGAAAGAGCAATGGACTAATGGTCTTATGGGGTCTTATGATTGTCATTGTCTTTCTTTGTTCCTGGGTCAAGTTTCTCTAGAACAGGGCTCTCAAAGTGTGGTCCCCATATCAACAGCATGGGAAACTTAACCTGTTTTCAATGCAAATCCTTAGACCATCTTACACCTGTTAAATCTGAAATGGCCAGGGAGTGGGGAGAAGCTGCCATCTGTATTTTAGCAAGCCCTCCAGGTGCTTCTCATGCAAATTTGGGAACCACTGCTCTGGAACACTGTGCCCTGGCAACACAGTTTGGTCACCTTCCTGGACGGCAGCAAGACTGATATTCCTGAGTAGAAAACTCTGCTCTTGACCCATTATATTAGTGTACTAGTCCCCAGTGAGATATTTTCTCTCCAATCCTCATTTTCCTCAATGATTTTTAACAATGGAGACAATAAATGCCTGTCTCAGGGTTTTTGTGAACATTTCATAAAAACAATTCTTAAAAAATATTGTTTTCCTTTTATATTGATACAATTGATCTAGCCTTTATTTTTTGACCACTTATCTTTTTTTTTTTTCTTTTGAAGGAAGTGTCAGAGTACCAGGGCATGAGGGGAGGGTAAATTGCTTTGCTGTGGAAGCTGTAACAGAAATCTGCCCACTTCAAATGGCACCTTGGACATCCTGAAGAGCAGTTTAAGTTATGGATGCCCTTGGCATCCATAGGGAATAGCTCAGGGGTCATTGAACACAGACTATACACTGCATGGAGAATACTGAGGATACATACATGGCGCTGAGCTTCAGAAGCTCACACTTTATTTAGAAAGATATTTACATAAGTAATCTTAAAGTAAAACTTCTAAAAAATAATGACATAAGGCAACAGAGAAAGGCAGTCACCTAAGTTGGTTTGGTTAATTTCCAGTTGGATTGTATATTTAATAAGCATACATTGGAAGCAGGTGTCTCCACAGCTGGCAGATTCTATGTGCAGGAAATGTAATAGGAGCTGGGCTTGGTAAGATTTGTTTGGGCAGAAGGTAAGGGGGAAGGCAAGAACAGAGAAACAAACAGCTAAGGGTAAGATCTGTTTGGAACAGTGCATATTTCAGGAGCAGGAAAGGTGATATTCATGAAGAGTCATGCATAGGAGACAGGAATGAAGTGTGGAATCTGTGTGAGGAGAGAATCGAATTCTAGTCTTAGGAGCTCAGACCTGATCTTGCCATAGGTAGCAGACTCCTCTAGAGTTAAATCTTTCAGAATTAAATCCAGACTCTGCCTTTCACCAGCTGTGAGACATTGGACAAGTCACTGAATCTCTCTGTGTTTTGATTCTTCCTAAACAAATCGAGTGTGTAATAATTGTTCCTACTTGGTAGGGTTGTTATGAGAAGGAACTGATTTAATGCCTGTAAAGAGCATAGAGCAGTACATGGCACTTAACAAGTGTAACATAAAATGTTTGCTAAATAATAAAGGTAGAGAAAACTTTGTTTAGGCATGTTAAGTAATGTTAATTGTCTGTTCATCTAACAAGTGCTTTGTATTTACCATAACTCCTTCAGATCTCATTGAAGAGTGAATGTCTGTTTTTTGGTTTTTTTTTTCTTTTTTTGACGGAGTCTCACTCAGGCTGGAGTGTGGAGTGCAGTGGCATAATCTTGGCTCACGGCAACCTCCACCTCCTGGGTCCAAGCGATTCTCTTGTCTCAGCCTCCTGAGTAGCTGGGATTGCAGGCGCCCACCACCCTGCTAGTTTTTGTATTTTGAGAAGAGACGGAGTTTTACCATTTGAGGAATATATGAGAGCATCTCTACCTTTAAGCATCTCTGTGTATCTTGGCAATTTGAAAGATTCATTGCACCCTGAAATTTTATTCTATGACTGTTTACATGGTTAATCTTCAGGCAAATTGAGTGGGAGAAGTATTTTTAAAAGATAGGTACCCCCAAACAAAATAGCATTGACTCATTTTCACTAACAAAGGAAATCAGTTAATTTATAACTAAAGCCTATTCTGGAAAGAGAATGTCCACACTTTTACATGTAATCCTAGAAGATTATGGCAGGAATCTTTCTATCAAAAATAGAAGGGTGAAAATAGTTTACAGATTTACATCATGTTCCAGTTAACTATGAATAAATTAAGCTTTTATGAATAAGAAGGTAGCAAAGGATTACTAATGTCATTCTAGACTAACTATAATCCCAAGATAGGAAGTAAATGATTAGCTAATATACCTCCAGCAGTGGAATTTTTATCAATCTAAGTATTCATATTCTTTTATACTCTCATCAAATAGGATTGCAATTTTTACAGCAGGCTCTGTAAGGCTGCGGATTATTTCTCTGCACACTCAAGCTGAAGACTAGCAGACGTGACTCTATGCTGGGGTCTTAGATGTCGTGGACAGTAATGGAAGCTGATACAAAGTTAAAGGAAAATAGCAGTTGGTTAAGTAGCAGCTGGGGTTGAGGTAAAGTACCCATGTAGCCTAATTCAAATATCACCTCCTTGATGATGTTTTCTTTATCATTTTTCTCTTTATGCTCCATTAGGATTTTGAATATGTTTCTTTTACATTTGTATCATTGAACTAAACTATTTTTACATGTATTGCTTCCCTCACTTCACCTAGTTTCTTGAGATAAAGCAGCATATCTTGCTTTTTTTTTAATCTAGTACATTTCTTGATTCTAATAGATGCTCCATATTGCATAAGACAAATGATTAAATAAATTAACAAGTTGTAGAGAAGGACTCATCATATAAGCTTGGCTGGATTTCTTTCATTTTCCCCTCCAAACTACTCTTGACTGTTTCTACCTGCTTTGTATATAGTTTAGATTAATAGTGCACTCTTGCCCTCTGGCTCCTGGCTGATTCAGCTAAGGGATACCATCAACAGAAGAGAGAGAGATGAAAGAAAGTGAAAACAGAGTTTCCCTAGTTTCCACCCAGTGGAGATGGTGAGGGTGGTTGCATCCCTCTACCCAAGGCCACAGCCCCACACAGTTTATACTCTATGGGTGCCAATAATCACTCCCTCCATTGACTTTTCGGGATCCCTGTTGTTAGGAGCCTCAGGGAGCTACATCATCCCTTGTGGGTTTTTCTATATCCTGCCCACATCTTTATAGAGTTTTTGAGCTCTCCTCAAATTACCCAGTTTCAGTTTCATGTAACAACCCTATTTCTTATAGGGGCCTTGACATGGAAGGAGAAACTGATGTTAAGGAAGATGAAGACTGAGAATAGGTAGAAGTTTAAACACAGATACGACATTCTGCTCAAGTCCTAAACAAGAATGACTGAGCTGGAGTGGTGTCTTCTGGTATTTTCTTTCCTCTCAAAAATCCTATCCATTTTACTTATGATGTAGAGTTCTCTTAAGATTTTCTCCAAAAACTTTTTACTAGAACTTTCTTATTTTGTGGATGAATTTTAGATTCATTCCATGCCCCCTAGTGAAAAGACTTACTCTTTTCCTCTTGGTAATTATCATATTTACAGAGGACAAAAGCAAAAAAAAAAAAAATGGTAAAGAAAGGATCAGTGAAATCTCAGGTCAATTTAGGTAAGCAGAGAAATGGATGAAAGTCATGTTTTTACAAAATGGAAGAATAATTTTTTATAATGTGAAAGTAGTGTTTTCATGATAAATAAACAAAACTGGAAGCCATTCCAAAACTTATGATGTTCATGAATGAATGTCCAGAAAATAGATTCACTCCATTGAGTCAGAACATAAAATGTTGCTTTACTCAGAAATTGTATAAGACTGCACGTGAAAAGTTAGTATTAATGAGTACTTATTAAATGCTTGTTATGTGCCAGAAACTTGCTTATTACCTTACTTCATCCTCACAACAACCTATGAGGTGCTGCTTATTTTCCCAATGTAGAAGCTGAGAGGCTTGAAGGTTTATGTAGCAGTAGTAAGAAGAAGAGGTGAGATTTCACGTATGCAGGAGTATCTTACTCCATATCTCCTCACTGCTGCAATCCCCTGCCTCCCACCTTCCTGGATGCTGCATGGGAAAGGTTTTCATGCCATTCTGCACCAATTCTGGAGAGTTAGAGAGAAAATTACTACTATGCTCTCCAACTACCTGTAAGGAGAAGTTAGAAATAAAGTGCAAACAAACTCCTTTTTATTAAAACTGATCAGTTATAAGATATTGCTCACTACATCTCCAAAATTAAAAACGTTAACCAAATGCTACCAAGTATGTGCTGGGCAGTATGTTTTACGTGCATTATCTCCATGAATCCTTAAAACAACACAGTGAAATAAAGATTATAATACCCATTTTGGAAATGGCAGATAGGTTGAGTCCCATACCCAAGATCCAGCAGGTAGTGGAGCTGGATTTCTAAGCCAGGCCTCCCTGTCCTATTCCCTTTCTCTCCCCCCTTCCTTCTAGGGGAGGAAGTTGACTAAGTTGACAAAGAACACTGAAGCTTCAACCAATCTGAATCTCAAACATATTCTTAGTGCTGGTACAGGCACCTCAAGTTGTGTATCTCTTCTCTGTGCGGTCGGACATCTAGACTATCTTGAAAGTGTTTTAAACATTCAAATAAGCTTTTATTAATTTTCAAGCACAGCAGAATTTACAATACTTCATATTCACGAGTTCTCCATCTATGGATAGATTCAACTAACTGAGAATCAAAAATATACGGAAAAAAATTTCATGAAGTTTCAAAAAGCAAAACTTGAATTTGCCCCACATTGACTACTAAGTTGAAGCCATGTGGATGAAGTGATGTTTAGACATTGTATTAGGTATTATAAGTAATCTAGATATGCTTTAAAGTATACTCAAGCATGTGTGTAGGTTATATGCAAATACTATGCCATTTTATATCAGGGATTGAGCATCCACAGATTTTAGTACCCATAGGGGTCCTGGAACTAAGCCCCCACAGATACCGAGGAACAACTGTATATTACTTAGTGAAAGTAGAACTAGAGCTACTGCCAAACGATTTGGGCCTTCCTTTCATGTCCCGTGGTTATTAGTGTCTGTCACTGCTGTCACCACCACCACATTTTTCACCAGCATTTTCATCTTTGCTATGTCCACTGTCACCACTTCTATTCAAGATTGTGCTGGAGGTTCTTGCCAGGACAATTAGTCAAGAAAATAAAAAAATAAAAAAATTCAGATGGGAAAGAAAGAAGTAAAACTATGTCTATTCAAAAATGACATTATTCTTTACATAGAAAATTATAAAGAATCTATTACCAAAAGATATAGAATGAATAAATGAGGTCAGCAGTGTTGCAACATAATTTTTTACATGAGCAATATATTATACAAAAATAAACTATATTTTTATATACTTGCAATGAACAATCAAAAAATGAAACAAAACAAATGTGTTCAGAATAGCATCAAAAAGAATAAAACATCTGAAATAAATTTAACAAAAAAAGTGCAAAGCTTATACTCTGAAAATTACAAAACACTGTTGAAAGAAATTCAGGATGTGCATAAATGAAAAGATGTTTCGTGTTCATGGACCTGGAGACAATATAATTAAGTTTTGATGCACAGGTTCAACACAATCTCCATTTGAATACAAGCTGGCTTTGTGGAAATTGACAGGCTAATCCTAAAATTCATATGAAAACATAAGGGACTCAGAATTGCCAAAACAATCTTTAAAAAGAACAAAATATGTGATTCATACTTCACAAGTACAAAACTTACTACAAAGCAACAGTAATCAAGGCAGCGTGGTACTAGCATAAAGATCAACATAGAGATTAATGGAATAAAACTAACAGTCCAGAAATGAGCCTTCATGTTTGTGGATGCCAAAATAATTCAATGGGGACAGAGTTGTTTCTTCAACAGTCAATGATGGGACAACTGGAAATCCATACACAAAGGAATAAATTTTGATCCTCTACTTCTTACTATATAAAAAATTAACCATGATGGACTAATTTAAGAGCTAAAATATGAAGTTCTTAAAAGAAAACATAGGGTTAAATCTTTGTGACTTTGGATTTGGCAATGGTTTCTTAGACATGACACCAAAAGAACAAACAAACAAAAAGAAAAAGTATAGATAAATTGTATCTCACCAAAATTACAAACTCTTGTACTTCAAAGGCCGTTATCAAGAAAGTGAAGACACCAACAGAATGAGAGAAGATTTTTGCAAATTATGTATGTGATAAGGGACTTATACTGAAAATATATAAATAATTCTTACAATTCAAAAATAAGAGGAAAAATATTCAATTTTAAAAAGGGCAAGGACTTGAATCATTTTTTTTTTTTTTCTTTTTTGAGATAGGGTCTCACTCTGTCATTCAGTCTAGAGTGCATTAGCACCATCATGACTCACTGCAGCCTCAACATCCTGGGCTTGAGCAATCCCCTGACCTCAGCCTCCGAGTAGCTGGGCTACAGGCATGTGCCACCAAGCCCAGCTAATTTTTTATTTTTATTTTTTTGTAGAGATGAGGGTCTTCCTATGTTACTCAGGCTGGTCTCAAACTCCTGTCCTCAAGCAATCATCTCACTTTGGCCTCCCAAAGTGCTGGGATTACAGGTGTGGGCCACCATACCCAGCCAAATACATTTTTTTATTTATTCAAAATATAGTGATAATTTCACACCCACTAGGATGACTATAATCAAAAAGAAGGATATTAATAAGTGTTGGTGAGAATGTGGAAATATCAGAACCCTTATACACTGCTGGTGGGAATATAAAATGGTTCAGTCACATTGGAGAAAATTCTGGCAGTTCTCAAAAAGTTAAATATAGTGTTACCATTTGAGTCACCAAATCTACTGCTAAGTATAAAGAGATGTAAACACATGCCCACCAAAAAGTTTGTACACAAATGTTCATAGCGGAATTATTCATAATATCCAGAAGGTGGAAACAAACCAAATGTCCATTAACTAATGAATGGATAAACACATGGCATAACTGTATAGTGCAATATTATTTGACCATAAAAAAGAATAAAGTGCTCATACGTGCTACAACGTGTACGAAACTTGAAAACACAATGCTAAGTGAAAGAAACCAGTCACAAAAGACTACATAGTATATATGATTGCATTTATATGAATTGTCCACAATGAGTCTATAGGCATACAAAGTAGGCTAGTGATTTCCTAGGGCTGGGAGATGGGTACGTTGGAAGTGATAGCTAAAGGGTACAGGTTTCTTTTTGGAATGATGGATACGTTCTACAATTGATTATGGTGGGCTTCTGATTCCATCAGAGGAGGAGACTGAACGACCACAGAGAAAGGGCAACAACTCCGCCAGGGGCGGTGGCTTACACCAGTAATCCCAGCACTTTGGGAGGCCAAGGCGGGCAGATCATGAGGTCAGGAGATCGAGACCATCCTGGCTAACACGGTGAGACCCTGTCTCTACTAAAAATACAAAAAATTAGCCAGGCATGATGGCGGGCGCCTGCAGTGCCAGCTACTCGAGAGGCTGAGGTGGGAGAATGGCGTGAACCTGGGAGGAAGAGGTTGCGGTGAGCCGAGATTGCGCCGCTGCACTCCAGCCTGGGCGACCGAGCAAGACTGTCTCAAAAAAAAAGAAACGGCAACAACTCTTAGCTTTATTGCTACTGTCACATGTTTCTCATTTTCATAACCTACTGCCTGTATTCGTTTGGCAGCAAATGTTTAAAACCAAAAGCATGTGGGAAACATCCTATAATGGGTTGAGAGAGCAGGTTCTGAGGTGAAACTATTTATATTTGAGTCCTGGTTCTTTCACTTTCTAAGTGAGAAAGTGTCTTCTGTGGGGCAAATTAAATGTCTTGTGTGCCCAGTATTGTACTATTCAATACAACAGCTTCTAGCCACATGCACCTACTGAACACTTGAAATGTGTCTCATTCAAACTGAAATGCACTTTATATACAAGATATATACCACATTTTGAAGATCTAATCTTCCCCACAAAAGTAAAGCTTCCCATTAATAATTTTTATATTACTTACATACTGATACGATAATACTTTGGATATTTTGGGTTAAATAAAATATATTATTACAGTTTACTTCGCCTGTTTTGGTTTACATTTTTAATGTGGCTACTAGAAATTCCAAATTACTTATGTGACTCATATTATATTTCTCTTAGTGCTGATCTATCATATGGAAATAATGCTACCTGTTAAATATAGTTTTTATGAAGATTAAATTAATGTATGGAAAATGCTTCAAAATACCTATAATACATATAATACATATAATAGGAACTCAGTAAGTGTTAGCTTTAATACTTACTTGAAGGTGGTCAGTTTAGAGAAGCAGGGAGCAACTTGTCACAGGCAGGACTGCAACATGAGCTAGGGAATGACAATAACACTTCACAGAAGAAAAGAAGCCAGGCTAATCTTAAGGCTTGCAGGAAAGATCTGACTGGACAGAGGCCTGGAGATTCACATTAGGGGGCTATACAATTCCGAAATAGATGTCTTTTCAGAAGACAAATGTGTCTGTATGCTGACATTTATAATGGTGAAGTAGTCAGAACTAGAGGACTGCAAATGAGGTTTAAAGTTATTTTTCTGGCTCCAATATCTTATTTCCAAATGTGGACTATCACTCTACCCCTCTTCATTTTCTATCCTGTTTATCTGCAAAGGAGTTACTGTTTGTCCTATGCTGCTGCTTTCTTGTTTCTTTGGAGCATGTTAGAGTTGCTCAGGATCATCCATTCTCCACTGGGTGGGCAGATACTTGGCTCAGCAGCCCGGTAAACAGTTGGGAAATGGCAAAACACTAACATTCAGGACACCACAGTCATCACTGTTAAGTAAATGATTACATTTTGCAGAGGTGGCTGTGATTTGTTAAACCTTACAGGGCTGAAGGGCCTGAGTCCACAACATCTTCAGCTTAGTGCCCTAGACCAACTCACTTTCCCTGCAACGTCAGTATCTTTACAGAGTGGTTTCCCCAAGGCTGATGCTACCACGTACCATGTTCCACCCACCACCTTAGTTTCTGATTCCTTTCTTCCTTTTTAGTAACATGACAGTGAAGGGGCCAGTCCAGAGCTTTATGAAAACTGGGGTTATGGCATGTTTTCAAGCTCACAGGTCCTTAAGAGGTTCTGACTGCTGATATTTTCAGTGGCCCGTTTTTCAAATGGGTCTGGTCTCCCATCTAGAGAAACTGGCCTGACCTGTATTGCTGCAGAGGCTTAGCTGTGTATGTGTCTAGGCTCAGAAAATGGCAGGAATGAGAAATATGGTGTTGGAAGTAATGAAAGACAAAAGGAATTCAATATGATTTCTACATATTTATTTTATCACACTTCGTTTTTAATTTACAACAAATAGTGGGCTAGCTAAACTTTCATGTCATGTGTCTGTGTTTAGTGGAAAATAAGCACCTGTCATTTGTTTTGGGTTTATCACCACATCTGTTTATTAATAAATATTTGCAAATGTTCAACATGGATCTTTTAATTCATACAAAGACTTTTTTTCCTTATTTCATATTTTGGAAATCCAAATCCACCAGTTTCCTGAAGCAATGTTCTCTTAGTCATCCTAGCTATTGTGCAGATTACAGTTAAATGAACTAGAGCTGTCACCCCCAAAAAGGTGAGATAAAATGATTAATATATGAGAATGTCCCTTAGAGGACAGTGTACCACATTACAGTCTCAAAAAGACACAGCAAAAGAAAAATCAAGTGGAGTTTCTGAAATTAATTTTCCTGATTCCTCTGTGCTAAGTCCAATATTTTTGCAGGGCTGGAGGTAGAGACCTGAATGTCTTTGGAACAACCTCACTAAAATGGTCAGCAGAAAGATGAGATGTTATTTCTATGTGCCTTCTACCTTAAGGCTTAAAACTAACAATAACAGAGACATAAATATTAATTCTTGAAGTTGGCTAACAAAAGTCTTTTAAAAGTCTTGTCCCTTCTCCCCAGGCCCCCAACTCCAAAAACAGAGAAAAAAAAAATGGTTTGTTTGTGTCTTACTTACTTTTTTTTTTTTTTCTGACTAGGGAACATGTTTGGTTTTCCCATCATGCTTAAGGAAGTCCTATCAAGGGCTTCATATATATTGATCAAAAATTGTTGAAACAAAATTGGGTTCTCCTTGAGTGGTTTTGTTTTTGTTTTTGTTTTTAACAAACACTAGTTTCCTCTTAGAGAATAACTATTCTGACTGTACCAAATGGGATTTGAGAGAGGTATAAGTAAACTAAGAACGTTGTTGAAAGTGTCACATGATGATTCAGAATGACACTGTGGGTACCATACTGCGTATACCCAAATTTGATCAAACTGCAGTTTTTTGTAGCTTTTTACAAAAATCTTAAATACAGGTAAATATGTAAACGCTGTGCTCTCAGAGAGCAAGTACTTAGTCATGCCACATTGTGTCCCTTTCGGGGAGACAAATTCAAGCAAAATATCACAGGTCAGTTTCAAAACCATCCGCTGGAAGTACTATCCGGCTGAGGGGCAAACACCACTTTGCACATCTCCGAGTTCTCTTGATGGAGCGGGAATTCACATCCTGCTAATATGCTTTCTTTTCTTTTCTGGGAGACATAACCTCTGCCTGTGGACAGCCTTTCGTACTTTTTCTCAAATTGCCTGTACAACAACAGCAACAACAACAGAATTACACACACAGTTAAGTCACCCTATACCTCTCCAGCCAAGTTACTGAGTGTATACTTGAAGTTTCTTGTTCCAAAGCAATTTCAGAAAGGATATGAGTGTCAAAGGCTACTCCATGAATGGGTGATTTTCTTCTCATTTCTTTTTACATCAACAGAAACACTTCAAATGCCTGGGATATGGGAGTCCTGCCATACATTTTTCTAGAATGAAAGACTAAATTCATTTCAGCTTTTTGGTGATGCTGTTAAGCTTTGCAGGCCATGCTGTGTCTCACCCTTCATTCCAGAAGCCCCACCTTGGGAGCACTCTCCTTTTGAGTAACAGGCAAGCCCAGCTGGATTTAAGCAGAGAATGCGGACAGAGAAACATTCTAAGAGCTCTGGCCCAAGGCAAATGTGGAACCAATTAATCATGTGGGTGGGTTGGTGGTCACTGCATTTCAACCATTAGAAGGTTGGGGATTTTAAAATGCATTTGTGGAGGTTTATTCTAGATATAAGTTAATGTAGGTTAGTGACAGCTTAATAGTTTAACTATAATGCACAATCTTTTATTCTGTGAAAATACAACCTACTCATGTTTACTTTTATATAATCGATGCATTTTTTAATATGAATCATGAAATGTCAGGAAAATAATGAAGGTGCTCAATTTTGGCCTACTTAAAAAAGGAGATGATGTAAGATGTGGCTTGCTGTTTTAACTGTACAAATGACCCTTATGGTTACCGTAGGTCAACTATTATGAAAGGGTCAGTGCTACCTAGACCCAAGGCATTCTAGCTCTATGTGATAGTATTGTTACAAATAATGGTTACAAAATTCAAATGACACAGCATAAATGTTACATGGAAATTATATCTTTGTATTTTAAAACACTAACAATCTTACCAAAAGCATTATTTAAAAAAAATCAGAATCCCAACTCTGAAACTTGAGCCAAAATTTAAACAGGGTCAAGTTGCTGCTATATGGAATACTTAATAATTACGAATTCATTTTGGCCCTTAAAGATGGTAAATGGATTGCCAGCTGTTTCATTTGAAATCTTTTGTCCAGCAGTTTATTGTGAAGATACCAGACAGTAAATGTGTATCTGATTTTTTTTTATGAAACTATGTGGCAACTCCTATGGTAAATCATAGGCCTTTCTTTCCTTGATAAATTGTTTCTGGATTAGAATATGATACTATCTCCAGAATCAAATGAACTAGTCATTAGATTTTTTTAGTATCCCAGAAACTGACTTTTTTTGGCCTTATCAATTATTCTTCTACTCATTTAAAGAAAATTCATCTTTCCCTGGGTTTCTACCAAACAGTAGAAACCTTTTAATTCTGAAACTGAATTAAACAGAATCCTTTTAATTCTGAAACTGAATGTTCTAAACTGAATGCAAGTTCCTGGTGCACTGGGGACGGTCCTGGAACATGACCTGAACGCTGCATCTTACCTGAATGGAGCTTCATCCTTGTCCATCTGCATGCAAACTAAGAATGGGTACTGAGAAAACTGCACTGTGGAGATAAACTCCAGGCCTGCTTCTGTTTCTGTACTGGTTTCCAGTCCAGCTTTCACAAAAGAGGAGTCCACTGTGATGTCAGTGGTTATTACCACAGTCACCCTAAACATTTGAGAAAAAAAGAAAAAACCTGTTCATATTATATTTAATGGAATTGGACTAACAGCTATAACTTTAACAGGGTCTGAACATATGATGCCAGTGACTGGAAGGAAACACTTAAGGGATTCAGAGGTGACCTGGATGTGCTTAGAGTTCTGCTGGTAACCAGGGCCTGGTGAGTCTCAGATATTGGGCAGGGAAGGTTTGCCGTTCCCCTGAGCTCTCCCCTGCCTTCAGTTGCAGATGTGGGGAGTGTCTGTGAGATACTACATTGTTTTGTATGGGCATAACAAATACCAAAATAAAAACATTCTTGGAACCCAGTCTCTCAGCAGGTCAGAAATACCCAAGTTATATTACAATGGAGTCTAAACTCACCAAGAAGACAATCGATGCTTATAGTTTTTTGTTAACTATCTCTCCGTTGGCTTCTAGGCAGCTATTTTAATTCCATTTCATTACCTTCTCCAAAGAGTCTCTAGAGGCGTAAGCCCTTGATTGCCAAGATATTTGAAAAAAATATTGTGTTACAAAAAATGATTCTTACAGTGGGGCATGTACAGTAGGTCCCAGGAGGAAAAATGTGATGGGTCCTTTAATGATGCTCTAGATAACTGGATAAACAGATTGCATTGGCTGGGGAATGTGCTCTGGATAATAATGAAGAGGATAAATAATTTCAATAGAAGACTTACTTCTACTGTAATTGAATTGTGGACTTTAAATCAAACTGTGAGAAATTACTTTCATAATTAAATCAGAGTTCTATGCCCATATGTTTTGACAGGGATACTAATTTTTGCTGTGCAAATTAAAACCCCTGCTGCTGTTATGATCAGTGTAAAAATAGGTCAGAGGTCGTTTTAATCCCTGAATCACTTAGAGTACCTTCTGATGTCCTATATTCAGCAAAGATTTAAAAGATATTTTTTCAAATGAACAAGTGGAAATGGAAGACAGATTGGTTACAATATGGATAATGGTAGATTCTTAAGGATACTGTGTACTTTTTAAAAAAATCCAAATTACTTTTTGTTGTTGTTGCTGTTGTTGATTTCTCTTTGCAAAGAATTCAATTCCATTTCATTTGGAAAAACTTCTGTCTAGAAAGTACTTTGGAAAGAGGTGAAAGATGACTGATTATGTGGGAAGCCCTAAGTTATATTGTGAACCCTTTGATGACCAGTGTCATTTTGCATTCTGTGGTTCCTTTTAGTAACACTGTTGGTCACACTTCACATTAAATGTGCTACTGTTTGATTGCTCTCAGTTCCTTCATCCATAGTTCAAGATGAATCAAAAATTTGATTTTATCACGTATCTCACTTTTGCCTGAATGTGTTTTTAAATGTCAAAAAATTAAAATTAGTTGCATTTCTATTTCCTTTTTAAAAATTCTGTAACAAACAGAAAACTAATAATTTTCATCTTCACACTAGTTCACAGACATTGTTTTATGTTCAAAGTAAAACACTTTCATTAAATCTCACAGGTAGATTAGAAAAGTTAAAGGAGCTTAGAGTATTTTATTTAGATAAAGGAATGCTGATGAAAAGACTTAAGGACTCCTAACATTTAGTAGTTAGTTTCTGCACAGATGAAATTATCTATTTTATTTTTCCCCACTGAAGACAACAGAAGAGGAAAGTTTACCTTAAAGTGAAATTTCTTCTCTTGGTGGAATACCAAAAGAAGATGAACCATCTGATTCACAGGGCATCCTGTCTATGTACGTCTTTAAAAGCAGGAAAATTCTTGGCTGAGTCATATTAGGTACTGACCTGCTCTTAAGAAGGTATGGACAGAATAGTTTCCTATGATCACTTCCAACTCTATCATTTTATAATTACAAATAGAAAGCATAGATTTTGAAAAGTCAGAAGGTTAATTCCAAAAACATATTTCTGAAGTTCTCTGCATATAGTCTTATATGTAATTCATAAATGTATAATGCATAAACACTTACCTATTTTTCACTCGGGTTTTAGACTCACGATACCACAAGCTAAACTCCATTGCACCTGAAATATCAATAGCTAGACCACCCTGGACCTCTATATTGGCTTTTAGTCCAGATTGCAACTGAAGTTCCTAGAAGAAAAAAGCATAATAATAGTTATAAAAATAATAAGTACAATTTAGTTAACCCCCTTTCCAATGGCACATTTGACCTCCTGCTGTAGATAATTCCATTTGAGTTGTGTTGATGTTGGAGTCTTTCTCTAGGCTTGGAAACATGCTGTCCCAATTTTAAGCACCAGAAGTAGACTCTGCTGATTTGCTAAATTAATTAGTCAATTAAAGTACCAGAGTGATGAAGTGCCAATTAAGAAGGATGTTTTCCTTCAATCATTGCTACACTTTGAAAGGAACAATGGTTCTCAAAGTGTGTTTCTGTGAACAACAGCATCAGCATTGCCTGGGAACTGGTTTGAAGTACAGATTATCAGCTCCCCTTCACACCTACTAAATTAGAAACTCTGAGGATGGAGTCTAGCAGTCTATGTTTTAACAAGACCTTGTATGATTCTGATCCACCTAAATTTGGAAACTTTTGAACTAAAGAAAATGAAGTCATCTCCATCAGAAATCTAGCTGTGGCTTTTTGTCCAGGGAAGAGAGGGGAGGAGGTTTGGATCAGGTGTCTCTTGAGGTCCTTCAGCACTTCTCTAGTTATGTGCTGTGTCAAATACAGTCAACTGCATCCTGCTAGAAAATAACAGACAAGATTTAAAACTCCCAGTGGAGTGTGTTTGTGTGTTAGTATCCAAGGAGAACTGGTTATAGGACTACCTTTGCCCAGCCCTGAGTATAACAAAATCCAAGGGTGCTCAAGTCCCTTATATAAAAAGGCATAGTATTTGCATGTAACCTACACCCATCCTCCCATACACTTTAAATCATCTCTAGATTACTTATAATATCTAATACAATGTAAATGCTATGTTGCTGTTATGCTGTATTTTAAAAATTGTATGAATATATACTGTCGTTTTGCTATATTTTATTGCTTGGTGTTTTTTTTCCAAATATTTTTGATCTGAGGTTGGTTGAATTTTATGAGGAACCAGCGGTTACAGAGATGCCAACTGTACACAAGTTCCAGGAATTGCCTACATCCAACTAGAAAAAGAAGGCAAAGCAATTTAACTAAGCCTAATACCCTGCTGTTTGACATTTGAAATTACACTGAGTTAACAATCAAGTTCAACGTGAACTCAATAGCATTTTTCAGAGGGACAGTAATTATTTACAAACATGGCCCATCCTGAGTAATTCTGTGGTTGTCTGAAGCCCATTGTTTTGTGCTGTTTGCCTGCATTTAGCCTTTAAGTCTTGCATTTTTTTTTTCACGTACATTAGTTGAGGTGATGTTGGCACAAAACTTTTTAGCTGGATTGGAATCAGATTGCCTGGGGACAGTGTTGGAAGTGATAATGATTTTGAGATAAAGACTCAGTATCCTTAATTTTGATATTCCTCCAAAGATCTTAAATTCCTGGCAACTGGCAGAATGACTAACTTCTTTATGTAACTGCCCTACTCAGACCAAACAAGCCATGCATTTGCCAGCTATAACTGCCATGATTTCACTTTCTAGCAAGGATTGTGTTGATCTCCCTGAGTTCTCTTCACTTTCCAAAAAAAGGTCACAGGAAACCCCAGGCAAAGGACTCGGTTTACAACCAGGTGTACTAAAAAAGTACGGTTGTGGCATGAAGCTACTTTCAGTCTGAAGGACACTCTTTGATGGAAGCATGAGATTCTCAGTGCCATGCTCAGGACACATTAGGAGATAGCCCTAAGGATACTTAAAGAGACATTTGATATAGAACAAAATATGGCTGCATGGGATGAAGGGGTTGTCTCAGGCATTATAACTAACGTGATAGACACAAATTATCCTGAAGAAAACACAATAGTCATGCCCACATTTTCACCTATGCCTGTGAACTATGGGACCAAAATATGAGAGTTCTGTATGTGTACTCCAAACATGATTGTTTCCAAATGAAAGCTATGGTGTGCCTCACCTCAGAAGTATTCCTTTCTTTGCGTCTTTCTCTC
The DNA here is from genome assembly GCF_028885655.2 of Pongo abelii. Lineage (NCBI taxonomy): Eukaryota > Metazoa > Chordata > Mammalia > Primates > Hominidae > Pongo > Pongo abelii. The sequence goes on along the minus strand of NC_071988.2, from coordinate 121,127,202 downwards.
TCTTCCTAATTTGAAAATTATAATCTTGTTCATCCACCCAGTCCAGCAGAGGCCTGTGATGTGGATCTTGGCCTTCCCACCAACCATATATTAAATGGAAGGCAAAATACACCAAGTGCCATGGAAAAGGCCATTTCATGGCTGTTAGACAATGCACCTTTTGTGGGGAGAGAGCATTTCCATTGCAAGGTGGGTTATGAGGAGTGCCTTGGATTTCTGGGAAAATTCTCCTTCTTTACACAAAGGGACAATAGAAGAATGCATGTGCAAAGAGGAATTTTCTTGGGCCCCCTTATAAAAATAAACCACTGACCCCTGCAGAAAAACAAAGCACTCTTTCCTTTTTGAAAGGGACTAAGCCACATGGTGCTAATTTTTAAGCAGTATAAAGTAATTGGAACTAACGGGTTTTGAGCACCTACTGTGTGCCCAAAGCTCTGCAAAGCTTTGGTGTCTCATTTAATCCTCATACCAATCTTCCGTGGTAGGCATTATATCTTAAGATTGAAAGGAAAAATCAGGCTCAGAGGCTACACATGAAGGCAGAATAAACACTCCAATTGTCTCTAGGGTGAAGACGTTTCTTTTCTTTCTTTCTTTGAGATGGGGTCTTGCTCTGTCACCCAGGCTGGAGTGCAGTGGTGTGATCATGGGTCACACCAGCCTCAACCTGCTGGGCTCAAGCAATCCTCTCACCCCCACCTCAGCCTCCTGAGTAGCTGGGACTACAGGCATACCCCACTATGCCCAGCTAATTTTTTTATTTTTTGTATATCTGGGGTTTCACCATGTTGCCCAGCCTGGTCTCAAACTTCTGATCTCAAGGGATCCACCTGCCTTGGCCACCCAAAGTGCTGGGATTACAGGCGTGAGCCACTGCACCTGGCCTGGGTGAAGACTTTTCTACTAATATTCATGGCTATCACAAACTCATACCTCTCTTTTGTCTCCTGGTGTACAAGAAAGCCTGTTCTAAGAAATATTGCAAAAAATAAAAAAACGAGAGAGAGAGAGAGCATAAGTTTATGTCCTTGTTTGGCCCAGAGTGCATATTTATTTAGATTCTTTCCTATGAACTAGAGGAAAAAGATATTAGAACTTTGTAGCTAATGTGACCGCTTTGATCCTCTTGGTCCCATAAGTGTTTCTTATAGCTCAGATGCTGACATTTTGACAACTCATCCTGTTGCTTCCATTTAGGGAAATATGTTCTTTACTGGCTAAAGAGGATCCCCTTATTAAACTGACTTTATCAGACATCTTTCTCTGAAGAGTAATCCAATTAGCTGAAGAGAGAAAGTGTGAGCAAGCACAGAGTAATTCCATCTGCCCTGGTGGCTGTGATGGGCTGCCCACTGCCAACATTTCCTTCAGTGTCAGCACTTGACCTAGAGTGGTATGTGCCTCTGAAGCTAGGATGGCATTACTAGAGTGCTCTGCAGAGCCAGGGGGCCTCAGACAGCTTAATTTGTATAATAAACTCAGATCTGCCAAATATTCCAACCTGACACACAGACACTGGGCTATGTTTAATAGCTAGGGGGCAATCTTTCTCATAGAATATGCCTTGCCTTAGCTGCCCTAGCTTAGTGAATAAAAAACTGTACAAGATAATCTAGATCAGGGATTGGCAAACTATGGCCAGCAGGCAAGTCTGGCCCACTGGCTATTTTTCTACATAAAATTTTATTGGAACACAGCCATACCCATTTGTTAATGTATTGCTGATGGCTGTCTTCACTCTACAGTAACAGAATTGAGTGGCTGCAACAGAGACCATGTGGCCTGCAAAGCGTAAAATATTTACTTTCTACCCTTTACAGAACAAGTTTGCTGACCCAGGTCTAGATTACTCCTCGTGGTTTTACACCCCGATTCAAATCCTCAGGCATTGTTTATGGGTAGCTAAGCACATACAGGTGGTGTTGAGCTGTCCTCTGTGTCTTAAAACGTGGACTACCTTTTCAGTACTTATGCTGCCTTTAGATGATTCTTTCATTAAAACTGGAATTGTGCAATGTAAAATTCTGATATAATTTGAGAACTGTTTTTTTCATGTGTGACTTGAGGATTAAGGGATACAAGACACACTGCTCTTTGTCCTTTCTACATTTGTATTGACAAAAACAATTTTGTTCAGACACCCATTGAAAAACTATGTTCAAAAGCTTCCCTCTCAGCTAGAAATAGCCATGTAACACCGTTTTGGTCCAAAACCTAGACAGGGATTCCAAACAATTCTTGAAAAAGAGTCAGACTCTGTGACCTCTTATCCTTCCCTTCTTCCTTCTTGGAATGAGGAAGTGGTGCTGGAAGTGGAGCAGCCATCTGATAATCACAAGGTGACAAGCATGAGGTCAAAAGTCACAAGTAAGAATGGCTGAGCTGAAGGAAGGCAGCTGGGATTCTGATGATATCTTAAGGTTTCCATATTAACCCTGGACCACCTACTTCCAAATGTTTGTTACACTATAAAGGTGAAACTATTTAGTTAAGCCACTCTAAATTGCTTTTGTTTTTGTTATATACAGCTATCCTGAGCTGATATGAGGAACAAGAAAGATAGAAAATTAACACTATTTAATCCCAAATAATGAGGTTTTGGAGGAGTTTTAATACAGTCTAATATCTAAGATATCTCCCAGCCCTTAAAATCTATGATTTCATAACCAGAACCTAACAAATCAGAATCCTCAAATTATCTGGCAAACAAAAAAGCTGATAAAATCTTCAGACCACCTGTTCCAGGTACCTCACTTTACTAGTATGAAATTGTGGCTTAAGACTATTAAGTAACTGCCCAAGAGCACATAGCAAGAAGGTTATGGAGGCAAAATTCAAACGTAGGCTATTATCCATTAATGTATTAAAACAATAAAGTAAACTTTACAAGTCAATCCAATCATCTGTAAATTTTTATTTCAATCTCATTATATATTCTCAATATAATAAGTATGAATTAGAGTACACAGTGATCACTTTGATTCCTTATAAGATTTTATTTAGCAAATATATCATTTTTTATGTTGCTATGCTTAGTGAAGCAGAAAATAAATCAAACTATTAAAGAAAAATTTTAAGCACCAAACATTCAAACTCAAAGGTTATTCAGATTAACCCGCTTCCGTTTTTCAGAAAATCTAATTAGGCAGACCATCTCCATCCCACAGTATCTTGGCCACTTAAATCTTACTGCACCAAAGATAGTATTGTCATTTTTTGGTATAGTATCATAAGATTTCGGTCCACAAAAATTGAAAACCATTTTGAAGAATGTGGCTCTAGAGAATGAAAGTACTCCTATACTCTAAGAATGAACACATCTTTCTAAGATTTTATGTACATGAGCATTTTGGGCAAAGAGTCTTCATGATTTCTTGCATGTGGCTCATGGCCGTGGCTGCTTGTGCCTCTGCTAATTTGGCAGGGTCAAAATGATGCACTGTATGCATCTTCATCATCATTGTCATTACAAATGTCATCAGTGACTTATAAGGCCACATAGTTCAGCTCCTGCCTTCAGGATAAATATCACCTAAGCCCTCGTGCCTGAGAAAGCCAAGTGAGGAGACAGTGGTAGCTCTATTCTGTTGTGTCCTAACCTTTCTTGTTTCTGTTAGCATCAACATTTTCTCTTTGCCTCAAATTAAAGGCACTTATTAATCATCTAATAAATAAAATTATAACATATCTGTAGTAAAGGAGAAAGGGGAACAATACCAAGAGGGCCAAGTGCTTGGAATATGAGCTCCAAGATGGGCACAATTTTGTCTTGTATCCTCCAAGAACTAAGCATATTTAAAACGTGCCTGGCATATTTTAGGGACTCAATAAATACTCACAGACTGAACGAATTACCTGAGAATGATCTATTAGCAGAATAAGTCCTTTCACCACACTGACAGGGTCGCCAGATGCTGACAGCATTTTGGACATCAAATCACTGTATCCATTGAAAAAGGTGACAGGTCTGAGCTGAACATCAAAGAGGATGGCTGACATACCAGCATAGGAGTCAAGGTTCTCCTCTCCCTCGTCAGGGGTGGCTGCGATTAAGGCTTCCAGTCCTTGGGCTTCAATAACCACCTGGATAAAATCAATATAATGTTCATGACGCAAGCTCCCTGCCTGCTCTGTAAATAATGGTGAAGCTTCTGAGCTGCAGCTAGAACTTCTCAAGGGGCCAAAAACTTAAAATATTTGCAACAGCTGAAAACAAAAACTAAAACAGACAAAAACCTCTATGCCTGAATATAAGGTGGGTTAGTTTTTCATTTAATTCTCACAACCACTCTTTGAAGTACATATGATATTACCCATTTTGTAGATGAAGCAAAAAAAGTCTCAAGTTTACTCAGCTAATAAATGTCAGAGGCAGGACCCATACCCCTTCTGTCTGACTATGAAGACCATGAGCTTTCTATTTTATAATGTCATCCTACAGACTCTTAGTCTTTCCAGGACTGTCATATGCAATGCATCAGCTGTCTCACAGAGCATCTAAAAGTAGATGGAAAGGTGTTGGCGGAGTCATTCTAAGGCTGCTGCTATGTGAGGACATGGTATTCTCTAAGCCATGACTCACCCCATTCCATGTCAAATTTTTCCCCCTAGCCAAAAAAAAAAAAAAAGTCGATAAACACCATGAGGGGGCTAACACACTTATTTCCACAACAAATAGGAATCCTACATATTTTCTGTCCTCCATACCCAGCCCTTTAACCCCTGGGTGTTTTGCATTTCAAAGTACATATCAGAAAACAGATTGTGATTCCTCAGGACAGAAAGGCATAGTATTCTGACTACAGAACTAACAAAAAGTATAGTAATATAAGATTGATAAAAACTCAAGTTTTTATAGCATTGGATCATTTTAAAAACTTAAATGGCTGTATTTACAAGGTTATAATTTGATGTACATAGAAACCAAAAAGAAAGTACATGTCATTATTAGGAAGTCTTTATAGACCATCACCTCAACTTGGATAACACTAAAGGGATGGAAGTCAGCCAGCTGTTGAATGCCTACATTTTATTCTTTTCTCTTCTAGCAGTGTTGGAGAAATATAGATTGACTCTTTAGAGTGTCATATTCTATCATGAAGGGTTTTATTATGGGAATCAATCTCTTCATAGAAACACCCAGAAAAGGAAAACATATTCTAGAATTAAATACTTGGAGGTGAGAGGAGGCTAAGAAATATATCTGTGAATAAAAATAAAATATTATTTTTAAACGTTTATGTGAGAAATATTGGCACAATTTCAGTTTTGTGAATATGTGCACCTTTGAAAAGACATGGACATTTGTCAAGTTCAATGGATCAAATTACTTAGGTTTCAAGTTCATATTTGAAACTTTCTCTGAGTGACTGTAAACCATACAGCCTCTTACAGATAAGGGAATCATGGGCAAAATACGACAGAAGCCACCATTAACTCATACATTCTATAGCATTACCCATAGTATATATGTTTTATTTTACCTCAGCCTGATTTCTTGCATACTTTATTAAGAAAAATCCATGAAAAGTGAGTTACCTGACTACCGTGAAGACCAGCCTTCCCAATGTACTGAAAGATGTTCAGGTTACTTCTCCTTAGAATGCCAGAACCCGAGTAGAGAATGTCTAGGCTGTAAGTAGATGCCGAACGGGGACTACCTGATGACACACAATAACTGTAATTTAATAGCAGTTCCAGCAATGCTAAGTTGTGGGGTACGGAAGAACCTCTTTTTGGTGTACATACGTTCTATGTAGCCAGTGTAGGCAGAAGAAGATCCACTCCTGGAGAAACGGTCATAATTGTGAGCGACCATTTCCTTCAGAACTCGACGGACAATTTTGCTGCAACATATGAGGGAAAAAAAAGCTGCACATTCATTGTAATGACTGTTTCCCAAGTCAAATTTGGAAAAAAAAAAATCCTCAGTGGAAAAAAGAGGAAGCCAAATTTTCTTCATGCCTTTCCAAGAGCCAGGGCAGTGCCAGCTGGCGTGGTAGCATCAGGATTAGGGCTAGCCCCTTCATTACTCAGATATTTGAAATTTAGTTTGGTATCAAAATGACAGCAAGGCAAGGGTGTCCAGCTTTGAGGTGGCTTAAGTTGACTAGTAGACACATTTCAGGCATGGCAAAATTCTTTGATTCGTCATGGTTTTATTGTTTAATAGTGCATACACTTAAAGGAAAATTGTGCCAAACTGGGGAGATTGCACGATATTTCTTTAAATGTTTTTCTGCATTCCCTAATAGTCTCTCTCACTAATGACATACAACAGTACATTTCCAGTATTTCTTCTACATCTGTGAAGTTTCCAATTACAGAAACAGCTCAGTAAAACCCATATAGAAATCATTGTCTCCTCTGGAGTAAGTCTTAATCCTTACCCCATTGCGTCCATCTTGTCTAAGTAATTAGTGTTAAGATATTCATTTCTGATTACATAACATTAATCATTTCAGTAATAGCAACATTATGACAACACAGCAAAACATCAAAATAATCAACTATAGAAATCTGGTCCTAGGTCTAAGGTAGAAAATAATTGAGGGGAGGCAATGGCATCCTGAGAGGTTTCCCCTCCAATATCACTAGGTTATAAGATTTTAGCCTAGAGAAGCAAAGATGAGGAGGGTTATGACAGCTATCCTCAGATATTCAAAGGGTCTTCTTGTGGATAAATGACTAGACGTATTTTGCTTTGCTCCTGGGATAAAACCAGAGCCAATAGGAAGATTCCAGGTTATACAAAGACATAATGGTGAGAGTCTCTGAACAACACTGGCACAAGTTCCCTCAAAGATGGTGAGCTTCCTGTCATCGGGAGAGGGAAGCAAAGTCTGAATACCACCTGCTGGGAGACTACAGCCCTGCAGTGGACAGATACCAAGCAAGGGAGCCTTTAGTGTTCCTCCTCACTCTAATGTTTTTGGCTTTGAGATTCTGAATCATAATGTTGGTGATATTTTCCTCACAATTTCTAGTCTGTTCTCTACCCCACTGTCTCCTCTTTCCGGTTCCCTGAAATGCTAGAGCCATAAGACAAAGGCAGCAAGTACACCCAGGATCTCCTTCACAGGGTCTCATAAAAGCAAACAAAGAAATGGAGAAGCTAAATGCGTTCAACTAGAAATACATGACTGCAGAGAGATTTGGCTTCTTTTCTCGCTCGCTCACCTGCTCCATTGCTCTTTCCTGAATGTCTTGCTGTTATCTCTGTTCTACTCACACCCCTGTTTCTTACGTCTTCCTTCAGTCTTAGTCCTTGTTTCTCTTTCTTTCAACCTTTTAATGCTGTCTTTTCTCATTTTCTTTCTCTTTATTTTCCACCCTTCCAATCTCTGTGGTGAATGCTTAAATCTGATCTTTCCTGGGGGTAGTGTTCTGCATGTAACTCAGGAAAAATGAAACTTCCTTCTCTGACACTCTAATTCCAGGGAGGAGGCACCTTGGGGGATCCACTTTGCATTTGGGAGGACAGACTTGGTAACTGGAAGGAAGTTAATTCAGCAAGAGTTATAGAGTGATGAACTCTACTGATTGCACTCTTTAAATTTTGAATCATCTTAAAATGTGGGCCGTGCCTAAGATTTTAAACTTAAATGGGAAATTTATTTGATCTGTGATAAATGAGGCTTCAAAAATTCCTAACACTTGAAATGTTACAATGAAAACCATTTGGTAAGAATTTACATTGTTTTGTTGTACTTATTTTTAAAATCCTGCTGAAAATGCAGTTAGCTTTTAAAACATTTGGCAATATACACTTGCCAGACTGAACAAGACATCCCTAGTAAAAATTATACCCAGAGTTCCCACTCATGGACTCATAGTGCCAAAGTGAAGTTGTTTCATCTGGCCCCCTAAATAGCCCTATTATGGGAAATCTGGCACTCTTTTGTTTTATGCAATGTAACCCTGCATAATGACCACATCATTATTATTAGCTACATGGGTACCCCATGAACACACAAATAAGCTTGAATACACAGAGAGACATGTGCAATGTATTATACCTTGCAGGCATTTCAAAACGTAGGATGTCTTGAACAATGGCAAGCATGTATTTATTCATCTCTTGGGGAAGCTCCCCAATAGACAGCAGGATGTTCTTGACGTCCATGTAGGATGGATTGTTATTTAAAATGATAGCAGCCGCAGTAGTGCGCACAGTCTTTTCGTGTACTTTACGGTTTTGGTGGTATATTCTGTTCAAGGTCTTCTTCACCTGTTCATAAGATGTTCAAACTTAGTGCACATCTAGATTTTTTTTAATGGATATTTCAGCAGGAATAGCAGGAATAGTGAGTGTTCATAAAAATATACATGTGTTACTACATTTCCCAGATTCCTTTGTGATTTGGTGGGGGCCATGTGACTAGTTCTGGCTAATGGGCCATGGACAGAATCTATGAGGATCACTTCTAGGCTGAGGCCATTAAGAGCTGGTGGCTTTCTCCATCTCTTTCTTCCATGACTGTAGTGAACTTCAGACCACATACTTCCTTATGCACATTAGGCATAGCATGAGAAATAAACATTTTTTTTGAGGCAGAGTCTCGCTTTGTTGCCCAGGCTGGAGTGCAGTGGCACAATCTCGGCTCACTGCAACCTCTGCCTCCCAGGTTCAAGTGATTCTCCTGCCTCAGCCTCCCAAGTAGCTGTGACTAGAGGCGTGTGCCACCATGCCCAGCTGATTTTTGTATTTTTAGTAGAGATGGGGTTTCACTATGTTGGCCAGTCTGGTCTCAAATTCCTGACCTCGTGATCCATCTGCCTTGGCCTTCCAAAGTGTTGGGATTACAGGTGTCAGCCGCCATGCCTGGCTGAGAAATAAACTTTTAACAAATTGCTGAGATTTTGAGGGACATTTGTTATTGCAGCATAACCTGGTGTTACCTAACTAATATAGAATTTTAAGGATACTACATGGCAATGGGGCTCTGGGGAGGTAGTTATATGAAGTAATGTTTCCTTACAATGAAGTACCTCAGAATCTTCCCATCTCTCTTTTTTTAATTAATAGACTTTTTAAAGAGCAGTTTAGGTTCACAGCAAAATTGAGTGGAAAGTACAGAGAGTTCCCACACACATTTTAACCCTACACACGCACAATCTCCCCTTGTATCAACAACCTGCACCTCAGTGGTACATCTCTTACATTCAATAAACCTACCTGGCACTTCATTATTACCCAAAGTCTGTAGGTTACATTAGGATCCTTTTGTTTTCTAAACAAAACATTAGCATCGAAGAAAACATGCCAAAATAATTGCATTCCATAGCAAGTAACTTCATTGATTATTAGAACTGTCTAAAGATATTCAATGTGTAAGGATCTATATTAAGCATTTATAAATATTTCTTTAATTTCATTTCCCTTTACCTTTTACTAACTCCCTCAAATCTTGGCTTTGCTCTCAGATATGTAGATGTTAAATAAGTCACCCAAGAACAAACAACCAGGGAAGGACAGAGCCAGAGTTTATATGTAGGTCTGTCTTTCTCAAAAGCCTGTGCCCCTAACCGTCATGATTTGCAGCCACCAACTTCAACACAAAACTGGTGGGAAGGTGCTTAGCTACAAACTGGAAACACCATTCTCGGCAGATGGTTTATCTTGAGATTTATAGACATTCTCTGCCCTAACAAAGGTTTAATTTAGATGGCTTCCTGAAAAATGTAGTTGTAGTAACAAACAAAGTTATACTTAAACCAGGATATTTCAGTATTGAAAAATGTAACAGCATCTTAAAACTTATAAAAGTACATATATTTCAAAAAAGAATTTGTTTCTTAAAATAAGAGAATATGCTTCAATATTTATGCTTCAGGATATAGGACGTTACCCTGTGAGGATATTTAGAATAGCCTCAAATGCAATTTAAGAGTTATTTTTAAGCAGGAGAGAAGACTATTTGGGGAAAATATAGAGTGACTTGAGCAGAATTTGCATTTGACTCATGTTCAGTATGCTTTTTTTTTTCTTCTGTAAATGTTGCAAATATTCTTGGAGATTTTACCTCATCAGTTATGAAAGGGAGATCATATCTCTGGAGAGCAGTGGTAGCGAGGTGGCTGATGGGCCCTTCTCCTGCTTCTGCATACTTCAGAAGACTTGGGATGCCTTCTGGAAGCAGGGCATTCTTCAAAGCCAGCAGATACATCCTGGTGTCCTCTTTTTTCTCTGCTTTTTCAAGTCCTCCCAGGATTAACTTCTTAGCTTCCACTACTGCCTGAAAAATCATATACCTTAGATATATGCATGACCATACATTGAAGAAGACTTGGGCAAAACTGCCTTTATTCTTGGGTCCAAGAAAGCAACCTACAGTTTTACAAAGTTTTGCATTGGTTGCTTGACTGAGGCACACAGTGGAATAAAAGCAAACAAGTAAAGCCTGATAAAGTTGTTGTGCTTTTTAAAAATAAAAATACATATACTAATACATTCTTAAGAAGCAACGAGTATTATCAACAATGGGCATATTTCGTTTTGAACACATTTTGAATATATAAGGCCACTTTTTAATTTCATTGTGACTGGTTATTCAAAAAACTGCTCATTCACAGAATTGCTAAAGCAACAATTAGATGGAGACTTAGTGTCACCATATACCTTTCCTTAAGTAAGAACTTGGGTGAGACCTCTTAGAGCTCAACCATAAGGTCTGGCTCTAAATGTTTTAAAAGTGCTTGTTTTCACTTAATTCCAAATTTAATTAGTGCTGCAATATAGTTCAAAAAATATTTCTTTAGTACCTCCTATGTGGTAGGTACTTTACTATAAGGTACTTTTCAAATATGTTCTATAATCAGAAAAGTTCTTTTGTCCTAGTCTGAGAAAAAGGGGGATTGAGTGTAAGTTAATAGTTTAATGGGAAAGCAAATTAGAAATAGGGACATCTGGGTTCTGGTCTTATATTTGCCACTACATATGTTTTAGAGGCTTCAGTTTCATGTTTAAAATAAAGATTCTTTGGATGACAGAGTCTAGGATAAAAAAATTTTTTTTAAGTGAAGGGTTTCAAGATCTAATTCATCCACAAGATTCATAATCTCTGAAATTAGGCTACAAGCACACACAAACACACACACACATACACACACACACACACACATACATGGGGTTGGGGAGAATGGATGATATGGGGAAGAGTGGAGAAGTATTAACAAAAGGCTCCCAATAGAAGGAAAGATGCTAAACATCACACTTAATCAGAGAAGTGACATTTCTCAACTATCAAACTGGTGAAAAATTCAAAAGTTTGCTAACATATTTTGTAGGTGAGACTATGGGGAAATAGGCCTTTTCATAAATTGCTGATGAAAGCCTAAAATGGTACAATTCCTATGGAAGATAATGTGAGAAAAACAAACAGAACTGCTTTTTGACCAGCAACTCTATCCCTGAGCCTACATCTCAACCATAGCAAAAATCTGTGCCTGAGATTTTTCACTTCAGTATTATTTGTAATAGCAAAATAGTGGAAGCCACTTACATGACCATTCACAGGAGATGTTAAATAAAACATAGTCCATAGACACAACGGAGTACTAGGCAGTTGTCAAAAGGAGTGAAAAAGATCTCTATGTAGGCAATATTTTCATGATATATTGTTAAGTGAAAAATGTAAGATACAAAAAGAGTATGTATAGAATGATATATTTTGTGCAAAAAAGTATGTAAATGTGTGAACATCTGTTTACTGTTGCAAAAAGAAACATAGAAAGAAAATTTTTTTTTAATCAGTGATTTTGTTTACCTAAAGGAAGTAGGTGAGATTGGGGGAAAAGCATCGAGAAGCGATGAGACCTCTCTGTTAATACTTTTAAAACACAGTTTTGCCTTTTGAACCACATTACTATTTCACATGTTCAAGAAATAAAATTAAATCAACAGGATGGAAAATTATCAAAATTCAATTTAACCAGAAACAAATGAAACTAAATGTCTATCAACTTGATAATATGACTAAACAGAAGAGAATGAAAAAAAATTAATCCAAGTAACTTTTGAGCATAGAACTTTGTGTACATGTGATGGAATATATTCTAAGGACAAAAAGAATGTAAAAGTCTTGAACTTTACTTAGTTTGTTTCTGTAGTAATATCAGTGTAGCAATTCCAAAAATATATTGTGTATGTTTTAGAATTGAGCAGGTGAATCAATATATTGGTGTTCTCGAAAACCACAGTTGTCACAGTGGGAGAAGGAAAATATAATGATGAAATGAGGGAAAAAATAACCCTGTAGTGTTGAATTAGAATTAGAATTAGAGATAGCAGTGGGAACTCACAATTTGGTAAATACATGTATTTTTTTCATTGTAAGAGACTAGCTGCAATGGCACTCAAGTAATAAGAAGTAAAAGTATTTAGAGGTAAAATGTCAGATGTCTGCAATTTACTGTCAAATTATTCAACTAAAATTAGACAGAAAGAGATAAAACAAAGATGAAAATACGTTAACTGATGAATCTAGATGAAAGATATCTGGGTGTTCATGGAATTGTACTATTCTTACAACTTTTCTGTAGGTTTAAATTTTTCAAGTACAAATTCAGTGAAAATAAGGAATTAGGATGCCGGGAGGTCAAAACATAAGCAAAAGACAAACATAAAAAAGAAACATGTGGCATAGTACTGGTTGTGCACTTGTCTAGCTGCCATTCAGACTGTCACAGGACAGTAGCTTTTATGCTAGTAAGTTCTAAAAGGCTATAGAACTATACAGAATGGCAGGTTCCTTTTACACAGCATGCATATAGTGTGCCCAGTAGCTACCTTAAATTTGTGCTTATTTAATACAATACATAATTTTCTTTCCTTCTTTTCATATATCTCTTTGATTTGGGCAAAAGGTAGATGAGTGTTTCACAGCGGAAAATTCAAAAGAAAAACTGAACCTTTACTACAGTTGTTCTGTAGTAAATTCACTATGGCCAAATCTCATTATCCTCAAAGATGAAAAAAAAATGTTTGCTCAAAAACATTAACAAAATTGAATGCCAGTGATAGTAGATGGTTTGCAGCTACCTTCAAGAGAATTTTAAAGATGTGATGAGAACCAGGCTGTCCATTATCAGAAGAACTTTAAATTTGATGCTTTGCTCTGTTTCCTTATGCTACATGACTTTCCTAGGTAACCCCAGTCTCTTTCAAGGTTTCAGCCACTCTCTATTTCTGACCATAACTTCTCTCCTGAGCTTCAGGTGAATGTGGACACCTGCCTGTCGGACAACTGAGCCTGGTGACCCAAAGGATTTTGAACTTAACATGGCCGAAACAAACTAATAGCTCTACTCTCCTCCCACCCCCAAACCAGGCGGTATAAACCTTACTTAAGTGGTTGGCATCACCATACACCTGGTAACCTCAACTGAAAGCTTTAGAGTCACCTGGATTCTTATCTCTTTCTCATTTTCCACATCTTATCAGTCACTAAATAAAGTGGCCCTTGAATCTATCTCCTCTCAGCCCTCTGCCCCTACATTAATTCAGACCTTTACTAATTCTTGCCTAGGTTATTGCAAATGCTTCCAGTCAGATCTCACTAACTCTAATCCAGTAAACAATCAGTCCACACAACATCTTGCTTCTTTCTTAATAAAAAATCTGAGTATGTCATTCATCTGCCTAAAGACTTCACTGTTCTCTTCTTTCTGTGGAATGAAGGCCAGACTCCTTAGCTTGTTATTAATGAAGATCTGGCTCACCTTCCATCTTTTTTCCCATCTTTCCTGTGTCTCCACTGTCACTTATCTGCCCCCAGAAACATACATATTTTATGTTCCAACCCCACAGAATTTCTCACTATTCCGAAGCATACCAGGCCTATTTTGACTTTGGGCCTTTTCATACATTATTGTATGTCTCCTAGAATGTCTTTCATTCCATACTTTGACCTCTTCACTTAAAAACCTCTTCTAGATTAAGTGCAAAAATTGTTATTTTGGTGGAAACTTCTCGAGCACACTCAAACAGAAAACTTTGCTGCATCTTCTGTATTGTCTGAGCACTTTGTTTATATTTCAATATTATTTATTTGTTTATATTTGATAAACAGACTAGGAGTTCTTTGAGGATGGTAGAATATTTTATGTATCTTTATATTTGAGGATTAGCATCATGCCTAGTACACAGTAGATGCTCATTAAATACTGCTGAATAGATCTTTTGATATGTGGGTTTTATCTTTTGCCAAGATATTTAATACACAAATAGCTGAAGTAAATCAACTACTCAAATAATTATGGAAATTGAAAAATATAAGAAGTCATGCTTCCCTAATATAAAAATAATAAATTTAATTTCTGCCAGAACTTAATAAGTTAATACTCAAGCCTTTTCAGTACTACTGGTTTTTAGTGATCTTTTTCATACTTAATGTATATTCTAGTTTTGGCTTGCCTCTTTTGGGACCATTTGGTTTCAAGAACATTTTCCCTACTATTTTTAATAGCAAGCACTTAGTAAGCAAAATGATATATAGTGCTGTCTGAGGTAGAAAAAATGCTGATGGGACACTGGCTGTATAATGTGGACAGAAAAAAAGACTATGTTTTTATATATTTAGCATCTTTATTTGCATTATAGAAAGATGGGCTGTGTTAGACATTAATCTATTTTGGTTTTACATATTTAGTTATACTTAAAAAGTGTTTTTGCTTTTTGCTTTTTAATAAGAAAGACATGAAAATTGATAATCCACTCAGGCAAGTGGAAAAGCTTTAGATAAATGAAATTGAAAATAAAATATAAAGTTCTCTGTGATTAGAAGTAACTAAATTCCTACTATCAAAACTTAAAACTGGAAACCACACTTACTATATACAAAGTTCTACTCTAGGAGATAGCCTTAGAGTCTAACATTTCTCTGAAAACAAGAAGTATATCATACACACCATTTAAAACTGAGTACACAGTGGGCACTCAATAAAGTATATGGGTAGGGAGGTTATTGTACTATTCACTTTTTAGCAAGTCTTTATTAAATATTATCTATGTACCAGGAACTGGTGAGCAATTGGTGTTGAAAAAAACTGAGATCCATTTCTTCATGGAACTTACATTCTAGTGAAATAGAAATATACAATAAACATAATAAACGACTGAATTTTAATATATGTTAGATGGCAAAAATTGCTATGCAAATAAGGTAAGTAGAATAGAGTAAAGAGAATTAGGAGTGCCAATAGTAGGCAGCATGGTGAGTATCAAATAGGACGACGGTGTAGAATGATGAAATACATGAGATTGGATTTGCACTTACTTTGAGTTTGCAGCCTTCGTTCTGACACAACTTTCTGACAAGTGTCCCAATGATGATCACAACAGTTTCTCTGATGTCACTGCTACCAATAGAACCTTTGAACTTACTCTATTAACCAAACAGGGATAAAATAGGTTACCAAGACATTTAAATATTTCCAAGGAACACTTTTAGTTAAAAAATAAATACATACTTGGGAAAGTATTTTTATGTTTCTAGATTGCAAACTCAGAATTTTGCTTTTGAGACACTTACACATTTGCTATCTAGCTTTGAATTGAAGAGTTAATGCCCTTTTCAGGGATTTTTAACCTGTGATACAGGGAATTCTTAACCCTGGAAGTTTATGGATTGGATTCATGGGGTCAATGAACAAAACAAAAAAAAAAAGGTCGGGGGGAGGGTTATAAAATTTTATGTATGAGTAGAAAGGGGCCTCATCACTTTTATCAGATTCTCAATGGGTACATTTTCCGTAAAGATTATGAACTATTCCACTAGATCATAGGTAGACAAGTGCAATTAAACAGATAACATTCTTGGACACAAGAGAAGTCTAGCTTTTGTTTTCAACATAAATCTTTAACAGCAGAACTGTATCTCTTCAATGTAGGTGTATTAAATATCATGAGAATTTCTGAAGTCAAAACAAATCTTGTAAAATTGATTACTGAAGCTTAACCTAGATTTCTCCCCTCTGAAATTCTGTCCTATGCTATATAACATGATAGGTGAACACAATCTTTAAATTTCCATATAGTTAATACCATTTACTGAAATTGCGAATAAGGCACTAACTGAAATAATTTATTGTACAGTTAATAATTAGTGGATAGAAAATACCCCAATTTGAATATGAATACTCAGAAGTCTCTAGTTGATAGCCTTCATTCAGATCTAAGAAAGTTTTAATTACTGTTAATATTCTTAAGAAGTTTTATGGGAGTTGAGGGTCTTTATTTTCTATTTGACTTACAATGAGGGCTCTCAGGAGTTCTTCATTGGGATGAGAAGCAAATCCACAGGCATAGAGAAACCTCTCCTGGAGGATAATGCTGGTGTCACTTTTGAAATCCAAAAAGTCCAAAATGGCTTCTAATGAGTCTGAGGTCTGAGCAGATGTGACAGCATCCACCAGCTGAGGTCTATAAAAAAAGGCATAATCATGGTTATCAATGTTTAGGGGAAGGAATACTTAAAAATCTCTACCATTCACAGAGTCTCTATTGGTTTGAGTTTTCTCAAGAAGTGATTTTTTTTTAATTTGAACAAATGAAAAAATGATTAAGACTTTCTCAAAAAGACCCCTCCCCATTTTATTTTAATTTTCTCCTTGAACGCCCCTCTCTCTCACTCAAACAATGTATACTCAGAATATACAAACTAATTTTACTATATTAACCTAAGCCAAGTATAATTTGGAGATTTGTAAGTAAAAATTATATAAATACAACTATAAAGTAAGTTCGAATTCTTTCCTATATGAGTAATACATAAAAGCTATGGGTCCCCAGATTTATTCTCTTTCTTTAATTAGCTTTGCAAACACACATATTTCAGAAGTGCCTAATTGAACTAAAGCAGTATTGTTTGATGGAAAATCCTTGAACCTTAAATCCAAGGGGAAATGTTTTCCTCTTTTTAAAAATAAAAAAACACCATAGTATAGTTCTATGTTTAACCACAATGAATATGTGTGAACAGAATGGAATCCCTACAGGAAAACTCTAGTTATATATTCTAGTCATCAAAAATCTTTGGTTTTTTGAGCCTGGGACGGTAAAACTTCTAAAAGTAGTTGTCATACTAATGAACACATGTATGTAAATATTACATACTACATCTATATAAGCACAACAGACCATATGACATGTGCTTAGTAGTTTATACTTTTAAAAAATGATATACTTGTACTATTTTAATCATAACAAAAAACTAGTGAATTAAGCTTAGATAACTAGAAGACATAATACTTATTGAGTTTATATTGTGCAAGCACTGTACTAAAAATTTTATGTGTCTAACCTCTCTTTAAGTTCTTCATCTGTAAAATGAAGCTAAAGTAGTATTTACCTCAGGATTGTTGGGAGGTTTAAATTATGTTATCTCTGTAAAACATTCAGAATAGTGCTTGACATATAGTAAGTGATTGATAAATATTAGCTGTTATTAGTACTACCACCTCATTTAATCCACTGAACATCCCTGTCAGTTTAATATTAATATTCCCCTGTACATGCTAGGAAACAGACGCAGATATACCTAGTCATTTGTTCAAGGTCACATAGCTGGTAAATGGCATTGCTGGGATTGAAACCTAGGTTTTTCTGACTCTGGGGTCCCTGGTTTCTTAATTACATTGGTGTTTCTCAAAGTGTTTTCCATGTTAACACTAGTCTTACAAAATGCTTTAAGAAAAGGGATTTTCAGGATCATGTGTTTTAGAAAATATTCAAAACTTACCAGAATATTATCTGATTAAAGATACTAAAAAATTCTGCAACAGAGAGAAATTAACAAGGTTTCATCCAGTTTTACAAACTCAGTTGCTCACAGAATCTTTTCCTTTTTGCATACCTGTTATCTTCCTGCAAATTACAGGAGACAGCATATAGGCTCTTTGGGAAATGTTACATTCCACCACCCTGCCTCTCACTATCCTACAGTAAGTAGAAAGAATTATTATCCCTATTTTACAGATGTTGAAAGTAAGGCTCAGAGAAGCCAAATATAAAAGACTTCCTTGGCCATGTGCGGTGGCTCATGCCTGTAATCCCAGCACTTTGGGAGGCCGAGGTGGGTGGATCACCTGAGGTCAGGAGTTTGAGACCACCCTGACCAACATGGAAAAACCCCATCTCTACTAAAAATACAAAATTAGCTGGGTGTGGTGGCACATGCCTGTAATCCCAGCTACTCGGGAGGCTGAGGCAGGAGAATTGCTTGAACCCTGAAGATGGAGGTTGTGGTGAGCCAAGATTGCGCCATTGCACTCCAGCCTGGGCAACAAGAGCAAAACACTGTCTCAAAAAAAAAAAAAAAAAAGACTTCCTTGAAGGGTATACTGTTATTGGAGGTCAGAATTTAAACTAGATTTTCTGATTTTAGTTCATCTTAGTATCCTTTCTATTACACTACACTACATGTTTGTTGCATGTTATATGGTTCAATATTGTATAAATAATGATTTAGAAAATACATCATGCAGTCCTCCAAATTATTGCTGCCTTAAGATTTTTAGGATACAGATAATGCTAATAAGGTTTAGTGTAATCTCTATTCTAAATTAATACCTAATTATTCCACTTTTATTCTCAGTAATGTCTGCCTTTAATGTTAAGACAATGCCTATGTACTTTGAGGGTGGTAAAATTTTTAAAGAATCTTAAAAATATAAAAAATAATGTTAAGACAAGTCCCTCTACCAATATATTTTAACATGCTGTAATTAAAACAGAGCCTGATAATTTATGATTTTGCTTCTTTTTCAATTTTTGATTTATTTACTTTTGAAGAGAATAACCAAATTTGATTAGTCATTTGGAATTCCTATCGATTTTTTAATGTCCTTAAGGCAAGTAAGTAAATGCAATTGAGCATAAACAGACTTTTCAGAAAAAAGCTGAAATTTTCCTCCTGTTGGGGAATTCAGTTCTTTGAACTCAGTGACTGCTACTGCTGTGTGCGTGTGTGTAACTTGGCTAATTTCCACTTTTGTTAAAGACTGTTTTTCACTGTTTGTCAAATTAATTGGGCCTTGTTCTATATCATCAATTAGGATAATTGGTATCATAAGCTCAATTTGTATATATACACAAATTCTGTATTATAGACTAAAAATACATTCTATTTAGAAACAGATGCAATGTTTTGGGGAAAGAATTAAGTCAACTCTGTTTATTACACATGTAAAATGGATCATAGTTTCACCAAATATTAAGTAATGTATGGATTTATTTTCTCCAGATTCTTTTCACCATTCGCCTCAGTTCTCAATTTTTCTACATAAAACATAGTTTCAACTGGCTGTTTAGTGAAATCACATTTTCAACTGAAGAAGTCAAACCTTTTTTGTTGTTTTCTTTTAAATGAACTCAAGTCTGTTCAGGTGTCAATTAACAGCATGAGGAACACAATTTCAAAAACAGCGAGGCAGCACATGCCCCACGATGTCACGATGAAGCCCGGCCTTCACTTATCTATGTACCAATCTAGTCCTGATTTAAACTCAAAAACACAACAACATGTTTATTCCAAGTCCCTGCTGAAAATCTGCTATTGTATTTCTGGTCAAGTGACCATTAAATTACTGCACTGTGGCATAACTGTTGAATGAAAATATAGTACAAGAAAATAATTGTTTTGGAGGTAGGGAAGTTGGTTTAAAAGGGGTCTTTCTTACTTCAAAAAACCAACAATCCAGAAATGTTTCTGACAGACAGCCCCACACAAAGGTTGGGGAACTTACAATATTTCCTTGTTTTCCATCTTTAGGATTTGAAGGATCTCTTCTTTCTTCGCAGTCCTGAGGTGCTGAATGAAGGCCAGGAAGTTTCTGACAGCCTCGGCCTTGGAGAGGTTGTCAGGCTGCAGGTATTTTCTGGTGGACTGCCAGTGCTCTGAGAGCTGCAAAACATAAACTGCAGGCTCATACCCCACTCATAACTGTGAACATCCACATTTACAAAGGGTGTTCTCCCAGGAATAAAATGTCCCTTGTGTCTGAAGCAAAAGCAGCTTTTTGTACCTTACCTCAATACACATGACAGTTCCCTGCCCATATCATACCCCTGGGACTTCCACCCACTCTGTGTACCATTGCTCTGTAGGAGGACTGTTTTTGTCTATTCATATTTAGCTTGAAGATCCTAGGGCAATAATTAACTGGTTTCTGGGTATATAGGTCATTTCATGGCTACACCAAGGGAATTGTATCCGAGGCCAGGCTTTGACTAACATAGTGCAATTTAAATAGTGCAGAACTTTAATTAACAGTAAAATATTTCAGAGATAAAATAATGAGAACTGCTGAAGAATTGCATCACGTTTCTAACTTACCTGCACCTCACTGAAAATCAATTTTCTGGTGAGCTCTGCAGTCTCTTTATTTTATTATTTGTACGAAATTCAATGTTTTGCTGTTACTAAGGTCTGAATTATTCATTTCTTATATCTATGTTTTTTAGAGTAGCATTTAGATAAAGGCAATTCTCACACACACTAAGTTATTCTATTGTAGTTTTAAAAATAGTATTAGGTTGTCACAAAAGTAATGGCAAAAAACACAATTACTTTTGCAACAACCTAATAAATAGTTCTAATTAACAGCATCTCTTGGCTTTGAAACTAACTGAAGAACTTATTTTTCATACTTTACTACTTTCCCCCCTAGTTTTATGAAATACTACCAGTGACTACTAACTCTCTAACTCTATAGTAATAACTTGCTGCCAGTTTTTAAATTATTCATTACTTCTAATAGGCAATGGATCCTTTTTTTTCTCTTTTTCAAGTGCCTTTTAGCTATCTAATCTTAAGAAGATATTCCAAGTGAAATTCCAGCTGCACTTAGCTAAAGATTTACTGGGTCATTTCTGAAGGCAGAGAGCATATCGATATGAATTCAGGTGTTTTTGTTTTTGTTTTACTTTAAAGAGCTGAAATAGAATTTACAAAAGCAAATTTGGAATTTGGAATTCCAAATTTGGAAAAGCAAATTCCTCAACGACATAAATAAATCCTTTTCTATAATAATTAAGAAATAATTATCAAAAATCTTAGATGGTTCATAATGTTTAATATCTATGGGAGAGAAATTAATAGTGCAGAGCATAAGAAAAGATTAGTTTTATTAGCCACCTTCCTAAATAATTTCCATCTCATACAGCATTAGAAAGTTACATTAGAACATTAAATGACATATGAAAAAAAAACAGGTAAAAGAAGAAACAATGTTTGAAAATGATGATTTTGTGTTAAAATGTTTCGTTTTTCCTCTAACTCAATTTCAGAAACCAATAAGCAATTACTGTCTTGTACTTTAAGCAAATTATGGTATTACATCTTGATGATTTCACTTTTCTGAACACCAGTAATATTGAAGGAAAGAGCATCTCCCTATAGTTACACACAGAGCATGAAGCCAATGGTTTGCTCTTCTGACAAGAGATTACAGATAAGGAAATGCTAGATGGTAAGTCATTTCTCTGAATGTATATCATAACTGATTCATGCAATAAAAGGAAAATTTTCTTTGTTGGATTAAAAATGTTACAAGATGATCTACACTTTGCCCCGGGGATGAGATATCGCATTTCTGACAGGAATTGTAGGGGAAACTGGGGTAAATAAATGTTTCCTAATTTACGCAAAGATCCTGGTATCCTTTTTCAGTCCTTGCAGCAATAATCAGAACACTGAGGCCAGTAAAGTATGTCACCTGTGGACAAATAACTATTATGTGACAGAACTTTCAAGGTTCAGCCTTTGTCCACATTCTTGATACCATATGTTTCCCCCTAACTTCATTAAGACCTCTATCCTCCCTGAATTCTAGATGTGACTTATTAAAGGCTGCCCTTAAGTTATAACACTTTTTGAGAGGAATGAATGGTAACTATTTGTTAATTATTGATGTGTCATGCACCATGTCAGGTGCATATTGTGAGACTGTTGTCATCACAACTCTGTGGTAGCTGGTAGTTCTTTAGAAACTGTCTTCATTGAATGAGTTGATGCTTTCACTGGAGACAAAATGAAAACAGAGTCTGATGTCATGATTATTCCCATATTTGTCTGCACTTACAGAAGGACATCCTTTACACTGGCTCTGGAAGACCTGCCCCACAATGGGAATGGCCGTGTACTTTGAATCAACTGCTTTGATTATGGCTGCAGCCTGCTTTCCAGACATCAGTCTTGGGCCTGCTTCGGTTGTCTTCAGCTCTAATTTCTGCCTGCATAATACCAAAGGGAAATGCTATATTATAATCATTCTTTTGAGTGAACAAGATACTAATTGCCATTCTTTTGGGAAACAAGATAGTAATTTATTCAAGTTGTATATAGCCATGTCTTTCAAACTGTGATATCTCCAGAGGTAACTGAAAGCTCATTATGAAGTCTTTCTGGAGCAACAATTATATCAAAAGATTTGAAAATTTAAGTTTGGATTTTCAAAATATTACGTCAACAGTATACAGGGAAGAAAAATTGCCTGGATGATGAATAAGATATGCAATGTCAGCTCTTTTGAATTTAGCCCAGCTTTCTGAAAATGGTATCGTCAATACAACCACGTGTTACTTATTAACCAAGACAGCTAGAAAATCTTATTTTCCAAAAATAGTCTCAACTATATTTTTGTCTGACATGCTCTTCCAGAACCTGTCTGTCATCAAAAGGTAGGGTCTACATCCCTCTCCTTGAACCTGGGTAGGACTCTGTGACTGCCTCAACTAATAGAGGAGACTGAAAGTAACACTGTGTGATCTCTAAGGCTATGTCTTAAAAGAGAATTCAGCTTTTCTCTGGCACACTATCAGTACATGTGCTTCAGAGCCTTGAGCTACTACATAAGAAGTCTGACATGAAGCTGCAATGCTGAGAGGCCACAGGGAAATAAAGATAGTTGCATGAGGAGCCTCAGATGTTTGAGTCTTTCCAGCCCATGCACCAGATACATGGGGGAACAACCTTTGAATAGTTTGACTGTCTGAAGCTACATAATAGATGCCTAGCAAGGCCAAGGCAAGCCTGTAAATTATGACAGAGAACAGTACAGTGATTGTTGCATTTTATACCACTAAATCTGGGGTTGTTACATAGCAATGGAAATCTCATAGGCCTGATAAGTTATTTAAAATATTTATTTTATATGAAAATATAATAACACACTATAGATATACCAGTAGTAGATGAAGTAGAATGCAAAATTCTATTCCAGATGAGACTTCTATAAAATTTCAAGCATTTTAATGAGGCATTTTTACTACTATTTCGCATCTATTTGTTGCTAATATTAGAGCTACTCCAGAGAAATTTTTTGAGAAGCAATGGCATAAGGTATAACACATTCACTGCTAGAAAACATTGTTTTCTGAATTAAAATCTGAAAATAACAGAAACTCTAAGATTTAAAATTCTAGTTCTTAATCCTATTAGAACAATTCTGTCCAGAGAATGGTCTTCAAATGATAAACAGGCCTAAATATTTAAGTTGCATAAGTCATATCAAAAATTTTGTCACATCTCTTTACTATGGAACTTTTTATGTTTTTTAACAACAATATATTTTTTAAAACTCTTAAAGAGAAAAATTACAAATGCTACCACTTCTTTACCTTAACATTAAAAACATTTGACAGAGAAATTAGAAAATGAACTAGAATGAATCAAGTAGTTTGTCTTCTTAAAACTTAAAACCTGTTCAATAAATAATTGATTTTTCATACAATTTTATTTAAAAAGTAATTATTTACCACGTGCCGTGATTTGTTGTAGATGATGTAAAAAATAAAGATGAACAAGATATAATCACTATTTTCAAGGAGCTCACAGTTGAAATGAGGAAGCACAATAAATACAGTCATGTGCTGCACAAGGACATTTTGGTCAATGATGGACCCATGTACGAAGGTAGTCCCACAAGGCTATGAAGCTGAAACATTCCTCTTGCCTAGTGACATCATAGCTGTCCTATCATCACAGTGCAAAGCATTACTCACGTGTTTTTGTCGATGCTGGTGGTAACACACCTACTGTGCTACTGTTATATAAAAGTATAGCACATGCAGTTATGTACAATACATACTTGATAATGATGACAAATGACTATTACTGATTTCTGTATTTATTATACCATACATTTTATTATTATTTTAGAGTGTACTTCTTCTACTTATTAAAAAAATTAACTGTAAGACAGCCTCAGGCAGGTTCTTCAGGAGCTATTCCAGAAGAAGGCATTGTTATCAGAGGAAGTGACAGTTCTATGTATGTTATTGCACCTGAAGACCTTTCAGTGAGACAACATTTGGAGGTTGTAAGTGCCTTCCACTGAAGGAAGACAGTGATATTGATGATCCTGACCTTGTGTAGGCCTAGGCTAATATATATGTTTATGTCTTAATTTTTAACCAGAAATTTTTAAAAGTAAAAAATAAAAATAAAAAATTTAAAAATAGAAAAAAGCTTATAGAATACAGATTTAAAGAAAAAATATTTTTGTACATCTGTACAATGTGTTTTAAACTATGTGTTATTACAGAGCAGTTCAAAAGTTAACAAAAATTAAAAAGTTTTTAATGTAAAAATGTTACAGTAAGCTAAGGTTAATTTTTGATGGAGGAAAAAAGTTTTTTAGAAATTCAGTGTAGCATAAGTGTACAGTGTTTATAAAGTCTACAGTAGTGTATAGTGATGTCCTAGTCTATGACATTCACTCAGTGCTCATTTGGTGATTCATCCAGAGCAACTTTCAGCCCTGCAAATTTCATTTATGTACCTTTTATAAATAAAGGTACACCTACATAGTATCTTTTATACTGTATTTTTTTGCTGACTTTTTCTATGTTTAGATACGCAAAAACTTGCCATTGTGTTTAATTGTCTACAGTATGCAGTACAGCAATATGCTATACAGGTTTGTAGCCTAGGAGCAATAGGCTATACCATATAATGTAGTGTAGGCTATGCCATCTAAGTTTGTGTATGTATACTCTATGATGTTTGCACAGTGATGAAATTGCCTAACAATGCATTTCTCAGAACTTATTCCCATTGTTAAGCAATGCATGACTACACACACACACACACACACACAAACACAAACACAGATCTATTTACAAATCAAGTATAATAATATAACAAAGAATAGCAAAGAAAATAAAAATTTTAGCATTATCTTACTTTGATACTATTTTCCCCTTAATGGTTTGTAGGAAATTCAGTCCAAAAGTGTGTGTTTCTTCAGCAAGCACAGCTATAACAAAGCTGTCTTCTATCTTATAGGTGGTGACAGATGTAGCTTTTGAACTGACACCCAAGACCTAAATAAATAAATAGCCATCTTTACAACAAGTAATCATCGTTTAAATTATCGAATCAAGTCAAATAGCAAACTGTCTTTCAGTCTACAAACAGCTTCCCCATTACACCCATCCCTCATTACTAACACCTACAACTTATTGAAATGGGTCTATTCATTACATATGTGTGAATTTGTAGCCTAAACTGAAAATTACAAATGTTTCAAAATTCTATTTCTACTTTATTTTTCTATTACATTAATCTCTACAAAATATAATTATTTGAATGCCTCAAAGAAAGTGACATCTATCATACCTGATTTGGGGTCGTAAATCCAGACCTCGCTATTTTGCATGAATCCAAGGCCTTAATTTTGATCACTTTGTCTTGATGAGCCTGGTAGGTCACTTTACAATTTCCAGAGATATCTACCTAAAAAGAAAGGCAAGGGCATAATGCTTGGGATTCCTTGTGGGCCATTTGAATTCTAATGAGAAGTGGCTTGAAAATTGAGGTCTCTAATAGGCCATAGGGGACTTTTTTTCTCCCCCAGGATGATAAAATACAAAGACAAGAACAAGGTTTCTGGTAGCTCGTTGATTCCCTCCCATTCTCTTTGGTTGAGTGTCTTAATAGCACCTTCTCATTTTTTTCACGAATAATGTGGGATTTCCTACTTCTCTCTAAATCCAATTAAAGTTAGACAAATGGCCAGTAATAATTGAAACTTCGGATAAATGGGTAATTCTGTGGCAAGGGAGTTGATTGTTAATCCTGTATCTAGATTGTGTGTGTGTGTGGTGTGTGTTTGTGTAACTTCAACTAGCTGAACATGATTAGAAATTCTTAAAATCCTGTGGGATTAATTAAAATCCGGTGGGATTAACTCAAATCATCATTAGCTACATCATCAGTTTGAGTTTAGGCAAATGTAACCCAATACAGACTCTGTCAAGCTTCTCTGAGCTTTTTCCTGGGGCCTCTGCCAGCATCACAGAAGCAGAGGTCTCTTTTCTAGCAAGCTAACCAACGTTCTTTTGGTCCAACCCTACCATCAGATTTTTCACCCACTCATGGGCTGGTTGAATTCAGTCTAAGAAACTTGGACTCCAGCCTTGACTCCAGGTATGATACTGGAAGATCCACCTAACTTCTCTAGTTTCTTCTTTTGCAAAATGAACAGTGTTGGTATAGACCAGTGGTTCCCTACATTGACAATGCATCCAAATAATCCACAAAGACTGTTAAAATACAGATGTTTGACCAAGCGCGGTGACTCATGCTTGTAATCCCAGCACTTTGGGAGGCCAAGGCGGGTGGATCATCTGAGGTCAGGAGTTCAATACCAGCCTGGCCGACATGGTGAAAGACTATCTCTACTAAAAATACAAGCTGGGCATGGTGGCACACACCTGTAATCCCAGCTACTTGGGAGGGTGAGGCAGGAGAATCACTTGAACCTGGGAGGCAGAGGTTGCAGTGAGCCGAGATTGTGCCATTGCACTCCAGCCTGGGCCACAGAGTGAGATTCCATCTCAAAAAAAAAAGATGTTCAGGTCCTCTCCGATCTACTGAATTAGAATCTCTGGGATGAATATAGGGAATCTATATTTGTAACAAGCCCCTCCATGGTACAGTCATGCACAGTGATGTCTGGGAACCACTGGAATGATCCCCACGAAGCTCCTTTAGTATAAATATTTCTAATTCTCTCTACCTTGTAATTAATTAACAAAACATTGGGATAAGTGGCAATTGTTTCACAGGCAAATGCGACTTCACTACACAACTCACCTTTTCTGAGCATTACCTTAGTAGTAACTCTTCTACTGAAATTGTGTAAGTAGAAATCCTTACAAACTTTATTGAGATGCTGAATCCTTAATAATATTGGTAAGTACCTCATTGGTGGTTCCAGAGCTTAACTGTGTCTGAAATAGGCTAGCCAGGCCTCTCTTGATATTTTCTATGGCCACTGCTTCATTTTGATACGAGTAGAACTCTTTGACCTGGTGGGGAGAGGGGAACAGAACACAAATGAAGCAAAAATGCATCATTTATCAGATTTAAATAAGTGTCAGGCAAGGTCAGATTCTTACCTGTATTAATCCTGGGAGAAAGAGATCTGACACTCCAAATCTGGAATTTCCTTTTTGTGAAAAGAAGCTATTTAAATCTCTGAGACCATCAGAATATGAAGTTTAGGGAGACTGATAATGAAGGCTCTTGCATGATGGGCACAGCATTAGGAAAGAGCACTGATATAGGCTGGGAGCCTCATGAAAACAAGGATGGCCCAGGGAAGAGAAATGATGAACATTCTGTTTGAACATGTCAGCATGTTCTCTACCTGTAACAGTGCTTGAAACAAAAAACAACTAAGGTTTAAAATAATAGCAAATAAAAAGGTTCTTGGACAAAAATGGCAATCACTACCTTTGAGATTCCTGAGATGGCACAGCCTTTATGGGCTATTGCAAGGCCCCAGGCATGGCCATAATACCCATGGTCAACATTTCACAGGGGCAATGTTTTCCACCCTCCAGAGCATTTATGTTGGTATTGGGTAAATATATATATATATATATATATATATGTGTGTGTGTGTGTGTGTGTGTATACATATATATTCAGAAGGCAGGAAAATTTGAGGTTGAGATTGCTACTGCTGCATAACCTGCCCCAGGCACTGCTTTGAGGTTTCCATCAAAAGGCAGAGAAAGGAGGTTGAAATGAGGAGGGTGACTATGATTTGGCAGGAATAGTAAGCCACTTAGCTTTGTTTTATCATCTTTGATATTTATAGGCACAGAGATGATAAGTGTCTTTTGCCATTTTGATAATTTAACTAATGTTTAAGAAACAAGGATAAAAGTACAAAGCGAATTTAATGGAAATCACCTTGCTGGTTTTCACCCTGTAGACTTGATACACATCACACAATTTAGAAATAGAGGATAGATACATGTTCCCTGTAAAAATTCCCAAGGTCTAAGATAATTATAGCTGAGCATTTCTACCAGAAATATCCTGAATGCCTTCCTAGTACTCTTTAAAACCAACCATAGCTTCTAAAGTAAAACATAAAGCTCAATAGCTATGCAATGAATCCAAATAATACCAAGCTCAGTAATTTAGTCTACATGAAAACTCTCTTGTGCCTTAGAAGAAGAGAATACTTTTCCTGAATTATCCAAACAAGTGTCTCAAATCTCTATTTTTACTTCCTACATATACTCTGCCTAGTGATAGATTTACTAGGTACTTTATCTGGCAATCAGTTTTAGTCATTAGACTGCACTAACCTATAAATGTTGGAATAGTGTTTGTCCTACTTAGAAAGGAACTGGAATAATGACCTCAGTGTCTGAAAATTCACAGTGTCATATTCTCAAACAAATCACTGGCAATATCTCAGACCCAAGCCTGAGTTTCTGAAGTTCTATTTTGTAACCTGTATCTCCTTCCTCTAATAATCACAGTGTAATTTCCTTTTCAAATATTTGGAAGTGTATCTCCAGATATCATGACCATTAGAAGTTCATAACTAGGTTGCCCCAAAATAGTCAGAAGTGTTCACTCAGTGGCAATGCACACATGTCTATATGGCCCATGTCTTTTTGGTATGAACCTTAAATACTTTAGAAAGCAAGATCTCCTAAGTGGGAAAAATACCAGTATTGTCACCACTATGTCACTTTCCTTCCAGGCTACAAAATGTACCTGAGCTATTTTTAAAGTTTTACCTAAAAGGTAAGGAAACCCAGTTCTTGGATTTAATCTTTGGACTGTGCATAAGGTTCAGTGCTTATCTGTTACTGACCCACTGTAATGGATCAAGTTTTGATCTTGACCTCTGGATCCCTTAGAAAATGGTGTTAGAGCCCTTTTTCCCTCCTGGCAGGCTGAATGATAGATATAAACTGTGAGACACAAAGAAAAAAGTTTTTTTCATCCTTTCTATTAGTTTTTATTGCTTCCCCAGAACTAGAAAAATGAACACATCTCTTTTTCTTTTATGTGACTGCTACTTCTAGGGCCTAAATTTTGTTTCTTTAGTGTAGACTGATGAGATCCAAAGTGAAGATAGTACTGATATCCATACCAGCTAAATGTCAAAACTGTTAGAATTGAGCTGCCTTGCAATCATTTAAAAAATAATAATTTGAAATCAGAATTTTGCAGTTCAAGCCACATGGCTGTCACAGCAATAATCTTAAATTTATTATTTCACAACAGGAACTGAGTACGTTTTATTATACTCAGGCCATAAAGTTGATTACTTCATTCAGGAATGAAATTAGTTCTGAACATCCAAGAGCACAGGGTTCTTATCTAAATTCACAGTACTCAGAGTTTCCAAAGAACAGCAGCAGGTACGACCTGGTTACAAACGAAGTCTTTAACCCAAGGAAACCACAGCTAGAGGGAGACTGGGTAAAATGGCTGGGAAGGTGGTGCAGTGCCTCTTCCAGCCAAATATGAGGGGCCGGTTTCCTCTTGAAATAGGTAGGCATCATTCATATTGTTTTTTCCTTAGGAAGAAGATGCCTTTCTCCCCACCTTCCTTTACATTTATTTTAAGAATAAGAGGAGACTAAATTCCATTAAGTGGCCAAACAATAAAAATAATAAAAAGAATCCCAGCAAACAAAGATTAGTAATTTTATCTTTGATATCTATCTAAGACAGAGCATGTCTAGGAAATGACACACTGGAGAACAAACAAGTAAAGAAATATACAACAAATTTCAGAAGGACTTTCAAGATGTCGCATTTCTTGTGGCAGTTCAGTGTGTGTACAAGAGCCATGCTGATTTAGAGAGCAAATCAATGCCTGGAAACAATACAAAATAAAGGTCTGACTCAGCAGCCACGTGGCTAATTTAATCAACACAAAGCCAAAACCAGAAATGGAAATCTGGTAATTATCCAGTTAATTGGAGCAGCATTTCAGGCCAAAAAAAGAATCCATGGTATAACTTGAGGCATCTTTCACTCGTTAGCATTAATCAACTTAATCAGATAACTGTCACGTTTACAACTTAATGATTTGTAGACAAAACTAGAGTCATGCCCACTTATGTAGGGAAGATGAGTGGGCATGGAAAAAAGAAGATGTGCAATGAATATGTATCTAAGTATTTTAATGGACTCTCTTTTAAAATGTAAACATGAGAGCCTCAGAAGGGAAAGGGAGACAGGGGGAGGTCCGGAAGGACAAAAATTACATGCTGATGAGCATCCTTGAAATCTCAGAAACTTCAGGGAGCACAACTTAATTTGAGCCTATGGTAGAAAATGCTCTCTAAGAAAATAGCCTGTCCATAGCCTTACTCTGCCTGTCCATAATTTCTCTCATAGTAAACTGAAATGATAATTTAAGTAATGATCTTTCTGACAGTGAAATGGCCAAAACTTCCTGTTGGCTTCTTAGTCCTCATTGTTAAGTTTTTTTCCAACAAATATTTTATTATATACTTGAAAGATACGATGATGTACTTTAACCTGTGGTTACAGTAAATCATCGCAAATCATAGCTCCTCTAGAATTGGCCCATTGCAGTTACTAAAATAATGATGTGGCAGTTCCATCCCAGCCTTTGAACAGTGAGGGTACTGAGTCCTTTCATGTGTGTAGCAGAAGACTTTGTACTCAGCTGCTACCAAAGGAGCTATAAAATGATTGGTTGTCATTAAGATTATAAATGCAAATAATATCTAGGAACTCAAGTGTCTTGCCACATTGGAAGCTCAGAGAAGAAAATAACAATATTTCGTGTTGTTAACAAAGTTGAGCCATAAGAAAATCAAATAAGTCAACTGATCTCATGATGTAAATAAGGAACACTACAAGTCAACCAAAGAGGCAGGCATTTCTCCAAATACTTTCCAGCTGGAAGACAATTGACATAGAAGTTTGAGCGTAGACTCTATTTCAAATCCCAACTCCACCACCTGCCAGTTGTATGACCATAGGCAAATTTCCTAACTTTTCTTAACTTTGGTTCTTCATCTATCACAAGAGGTTGATAAGGCAGCCCTTACTGCTCAGGGCCATTACAAGAATAAAAGAGACAATTCGTGTAATGCCTTTAGTCAGCACCTAGCACACAGTAAGTGCTTAGTTTGTTTTAGCTATTATTAAGTAAACAATAAGTAAAACCTTTATCAAAGTTCAACTCAGTTGAGCCCCATATAATCTTATTTGTTTATCCTTTATTTTAGAAGTATCTATATTCAGTCTCCCCTATGAGCAAGGTGCTGAATAGACAGATACAACTCTGCCCATGAGAAACTTATTCTGAATGTGGAGAGCCAAGACATAAAAGGAGAGTGACAATACACTGTGATAAACGCTTTGATAGAAATAGGCCCAGGGGTTTGGAAAGATGTCGGAGAAGGCTTCATAAAATATTCAATGCAAGGCATAATTCTGGGTGCTTTGGGGAAGGAGGGAGTGGAAGGGCATGGAGGTGAGGGGAAGAGGCTGAAATACAAAGAGGAATTGGATTTTTTCTATCCAACACCCATAATCTAGCAATGAACACAAATGGCCAAAAAGAAAGTGATAAGGGTCATGAGTGAGCTGCAAAGTGCTAAGAGTATTCTAAAGAGTGATGGTTATTTCCAGCTGGCTGGAAGAGTGTGAACTTTATGACAGAAATGGCATGTGAGCAGTCAGAAACATGGCAAGTATTTTGACAAGTGGAGAAGGAAGAGAAAGCATTCTTGAAGATAGTGATTCATATTTGGTTGTAGGCGAGGTGAAAACACAAGATTTCTTCTTGTGAGTTCCTTTTTAGAACTTCATATAAAAATGTGCATCATGATTAGCAATATATATATATGAAATGTCCAAAGTATTTGTTTTCAAATACTTCAGTTGAAAATAAATAAAGTATTACTTTATCAGTATATAAAGATCAGTTTTTCTTTATTTTGAATTTAGAAAGTGAAATTTTAGAGATGTATGGAATTATAACTCTAATGTTCCCTTTCTGTTTTCCTGCTTTTGTTCCTAAAATTGAGCTCTCATCTTTAGACACATTTTTATGTATGTCAACACACTATCTGTAATTTTCATAAACACACATATGTAATGCCTAATAATCAACTTATCACAATTGTTTCTCAATTCCAAATTTATTAAGACCATTTTAATTCACTATAATCAAGCTATAAGTAATGCACACATAGAATTTTTAAAACAGATTTTCAAATGGATATTATAAAGTGTTCAATCATTATTTTAATATATAAAATGCTTTTCCATGTCATAGTTTTAAAATAATTTCTAAAGGCTTTAAAAAACTCTAGACTTGTCATACCCTTTTAAAAGCTTTAACCTTGTACTTTAGCCAGATATCGATAATCTCATAACAAATCAATATTACTAATCTAAGTTGGATCATTTCAGTCTCATAATTTGTCTCCTTTCCTGAATTCATCCAATCATGCTTTGATGACTTGCTTTGTTACATTATGTTTGTAATCCCTTATAATTTGATGAGAAATTTACCTTTTAATAATGCCTTTCATCAATAAATAAATAATTGATTCTACTATAAAGATTTCCAGAAAAATAGGAAACAAATTGGCTAGTAAATGTAAGGGAACCCAGGGCATTGATTTAGTTTGGAAACATTTAATTTACAATCTCTGTTCTTTAGTTCTTGAATAAATTCCATTTACCATAAAAGTAGTTACAATGTGATTACCTCAAAATAATATCTACTGAAGGGAAGAAAAATATGAAGTTGGAGAAAAAGTTGTGGAACCTAAACGCCCCTTTACCTTTCCATGGATTAGATGAAGGAGCATAGGTCTTTGCAGAGCTTCCAAGTTTTCCTTTCCCATGATTTTAGATGGACTTTTTCCTTTGAAGATGCTCTTCTCTCCTCTCTGCTGATTCACATTTTCAACATTTACATCCTTCATCTGGAGTAACAGAAAGAAACCTGTTAAAAAAACTTCCTGTGTCTGTCTTCATCAGAGTCTCTCTGAAAATAAAATGATAAAGAAACGGACAGAGTTGGCCACAATTTCTTCTGCCATTTTTCAGTTCATGATTTATAGGACCTTGCCACTCACTTTAAAAGAATGGACAAGGTATTTAAAAACTAGGTTTTTTAATAAGGCAAAAAATAGCAATACTTAAAGAATTCTGTGACTTTAGGCTTAAAATAACTGTGACTTGAATGTGGTTCTTTCCTATCATTGCCACTCTTCATTTGTTTTGTTTGGTTGCTGTCTGCCTGATCACTTCACTTTCTTTACCACTTGTTGAAAAGGACCCCTGCCCCATTCTACCTCATCTGTGTAAATAAAAATAAAGTCTAATTACTGAATAAGGAGGAATATAATGTTTTCTGGAGAATAGTTTACTGTTGTATTGAGAAATGGCTCAGAGAGATGGATGATGATGCTTTGATCTAACCTGGAAAACACAAGAGCAATTAGAGACATCCAAAGAAGCAAATATCACTTGTAAATGTATTGCTATGACACCTCAATATAAAGGACACCAGCAACTACTTGTTCCAAGTACTTTGTCCTATGTGCCTGTTTCACACCAAGATGTAGAAGAATAACTGACTTTACTCAAGGAATCTATTATCTTTAGGTTATGGAGAAGCAAATAAGGGAATCACCATATATTACAATTGGAAAAGTCCCCAGAGACCATCTAATTTGACCTCCCTTCTCAACACATAAATCTAAACCATTTTAACTGACCAAACACTCTTATTCAGGGGAGTACTTGTTTCCTTCCTCAGGAAGAACATAGACTAGGTTTACTCTCTCTTCAGTAATTCCACCTGTTGTATCAAGGAATGCAGGAACCTCCTAACTGGATCTCCTCTTGAGTCAGAGTGGTCTAAATTGTTTTTCATACAACATGGATTATTGACCCTTCTCTCCCAGAATATTTTGAAAAGACTCTAGTATAATGTCCCTATTAATATGATCTATAGAATTGAACACCATATTGTGGTTGTTTACCAGTATATACCTTCTACTGTCTGTTTCAATAACTTGGAAAGATCAGTTCACTTTTCATCAGCAAAACCTTTAAATACATAGAACTGCTTGTTTTGGTGATAGATAAGAAACTAAATGGATGTATAACCAGGAACCCAATACAAGTGTTGCCCAATGGTACACTTCTCAAAAACTTCTGACATCTAATCTATGCATTTATCTGGTAGAAAATGCCCACCGTGATTTGGATCAATTGGTCATCATCACCATCAGGATTCCTCCATAGTAAGGCCACATCCACGTTGGAGGAAATGCGGTAGCCCATGCTGTCTTGCAGTTTTCCTTTGCCCCGATCAAGAAGAACTTCAGTGGAGTACGTGAGCTTGTACAGCCGGTCATTATTTAATGAGAGACCAGTTGTGTGACCTGCATAAAGATAATGACACATATCCAGTTTTCATTGTAAGGGAACATGCTGTCTCACCATCAGTGCATCTCTCTACCACAGTGGGGCTCAGGAAGCTTGGTAAATATTCGCTGATTGAAACAAGGTTCTACTTCATCTGCTGAAATCATTGACTTGAAAAACATAGATAAACAAACAAAAAACAAACAAATAAGCTCCCATTTCAGAGAAACTTACTTTGTATTCCTAATGACTTATCAGATAGTGCCATGGTTGAACTATAGATATTTTGAGTTTTTTTTGTATAAATGCCATTGTATTTCTCTTAATTATATGAACATGATTTCAAGTAGAGGACCCACCAGGATTTGGTTTATAAATTTAATATGAGCCATTCATAATTAATGTATTATTTAAATGCAAGCAGATCAATGCCAAGGTAATTTTAGTGGTTAGAAGGAAGTTCTTTAATTTGGATATTTTTGATATTTAAGAAACATCTCTTCAGTGTAATTTACTCTATTAATGTAATTATCAAACTTTTAGTACAAAGGTACATTTCAGCATTGCACATATGTAACTTTAAATTAGATGTGCCCAAATAAAATAATGTTTTACTATATGAAATCTTAGTACAGGCTTAAAGTTGGCATGGGATAATTTAAAAAGATCAAATAGTATACAAATCTGTACTGTGAGCCAAGAAAACTGATGTATGAATGAGTTCACACAGTAGCCAATACAGTTTACCTAGCCCAAAGAAATGCCAAGGAGCAAGTCTTTCCCAGAGATGACTTAAAATGTATGGTCACATAAAGCTTTTTTCTTTTGTATATTTTCTATCTATGGCTCTCAGGAGATAGTTAAAAAAGACTTCAGTTTACCTTATTCCTCAATGCTAATGGGGTTGCATTGCCCAGTTTACTATAACACGCAACCATAATCTTTTTTTCTCTCAGGAAATATACATATGGGGAGAGTGACAGAAAAGGGGTTTGGGGTGACTAGACAAGAAGCAAAGCAGCTGAGAAAGGTGATAGCAAAAATTACTTTGCAATGCCAAAAAATTAAGAAAACCTCTGAAAAGGCCTTACCCACCTACACAGTAACAATCTGTTCACTGTCTCCTCTACCTACGACAGCACATACTTGCCCAGAGGAAATGGTCAAAAATCCATCATCTGCATGTTATGTGTATTAATTTATTTAATCCTCACAAAAATCTAATGAGGTAGGCACTATTATTAGTCCTTTATAGATGAAGAGACTGAGGGGACACAGAAACTATATAATTTACCTAAGGTCACTCAGGTAATTCATCATAGAGACATGAGTCTTTTTTTTTTTTTTTTTTTTTTTTTGAGACAGAGTGTCACTCTGTCAGCCAGGCTAGAGTGCAGTGGCACCATTTCAGTTCACTGCAACCTCCATCTCCCACGCTCAAGCAATTCTCCTGCCTCAGCCTCCTGAGTAGCTAGGAATACAGGCGTGTGCCACCATGCCCGGCTAATTTTTGTATTTTTAGTAGAGACGGGGTTTCACCATGTTAGCCAGGCTGGTCTTGAACTCCTCACCTCAGGTAATCCACCCACCTCGGCCTCCCAAAGTGATATAGATGTGAGCTACCACATCTGGCTGGAGATATGATTTTAATCCAGGCTGTCTGTCTCTAAAGATGATGCTCTTATCTATACTACGTATCTCTAAAACTATAGGTTGAATTATTTTCCATTCCTAGGCAGTGAGCTAGAAATTTATTCATTCATTCAACTAGAATATAGTGAGTACCTGTTGAATAGTAACTACTTTTTAAGGCTCTGGGACTACACCAGTTAACAAGCAGAGAAAGGCAGAGAAAGTTTCTTCTTCTTTCTTTACTTTTTTTTTTTTTTTTTTTGAGACAGGGTCTCACTCTGTCACCCAGGCTGGAGTGCAGTCGTGCGATCTCGGCTCACTGCAACCTTCATCTCCAGGCTCAAGTGATCCTCCCATCTCAGCCTTCTGAGTAGTTGGGACCACAGACTCACGCCACTAAGCCCAGTTAATTTTTGTATTTTTGTAGAGACAGGGTTTTGCCTTGTTGGCCAGGCTGGTCTTGAACTCCTGAGCTCAAGCAATCCACCCACCTCACCCTCCCAAAGTGCTGGGATTACAGGTGTGAGCCACCGCAACCGACCAGCAGACAAAGTTTCTACCTTTTGTAAATTTAATACCCTTTGTAAATTTTCTACCCTTTGTAAATGTAAATTGGAATTTACATTTAAATGCGATGGAGAAGGGCAATAGAAAAAATGAGTACATAAGCAAGTTACATAGTATGTTAGAAGTGCTCATAAAGAAAACTGAAGCAGGAAAGGGAATGGAGATGCTGAGAGAAAAACCTCTGTGGAAAGGTGACATTTTGGACAAAGGTTTTCGGTGAGCCACATGCATATCTGTGGGAAGGGCATCCCCTCCCCCAAGTCCTACCCTTTCTACCCCTTCCCCTCACAGAGGAAAGTAGTGCAAAGAAAGTGCAAAGGCCCTGAGGAGGGCTCCTGCAGGTGTAATGGAGGAAGAGCAGGGAGACCAAAGAGGCTGGAAATGAGTAAGTAAAAGACACAGTGAAGGAGATGAGGTCAAGGAGGTACCTATGGGTGGCAGGAAGATTTGGGGAGTTTGAGTGAGATGGGACGCTGCCATAGAATTTTGGGTAGTGAAGTCACATAATCTGTCGAAGCTTTAAAGAAAAGGGATGAGGATTTTCATAGGAATCAAGAAGAGCCAGGAGAAGGAAGCATGAAAGGATCTAAATGTGTATACACAAAACCAAGCTGTGTCCAAGCACCAAGTCAGGCAGAAGCTGAGGTGTGAGACACAGAAGGCAAAGAGAGTCAGGAAAAACCTTGAAGGGGATGAAGGCTGGGATTCCCTCTTATCTCTATCTCTTCTGCATTTTAACTGGGGACTCTATAGCGGGTTCAAATACTGGCTTTCTGGTCAGGAAAAATATTTCAGTCAGGCCTTCTTTTTATGACATCTATCAAATTCCACATAGGGTATAAAGGAAATACATGTTGTCTTATCTAATCCTCAGAGCAATTCTGAAAAGTAAGCATTGTGCGACAGCAGATAGAAGCTGACTCCAAGTTCAACCCAACATAGCAAATATAATGCAGATTTGATGTTTAAATTTACCAAAATCCAAGTTTTGTGGACTATATTAAGGTGTCTTCTGGTTATTTGTAGGAAGGTAACCTTTCCTAAATTCCAAAGCCTTCCAAACTATTATGTTATTCACTTGTTTTCTTACCTCTACTTTACTGGCCATATAATAAATCAATTTTTGACTATAAGTAGGAAATGTTAAAGCACAGAAAAGAATGGGCCCTTTATTCCTCCAAACTGTTTCCTACCTCTTTCAACAGGAGATAAAGCCTAAAATGGTTCAAATAAGGTGGACTGTGCTAGAGTGTCATCCTCTTATACTTTCCTTTTTGATAAGTATTTCTCTGTTTGTGTTTTGCAGAGATCTGGCAACACTGGGCATTGGGGCATGTCCCATTTATATTGTTGACCTAATTCCTTTTGTAGGATAGTGCTCTTCAGAGTATGTATAAGAATATTTTTTTATAACTGTTGTTAGATAAAACCAAAACAGAAATTAATATTAGCCAAAAAAGTCAGAATCTCTTTCATTTGCCCTTCAAGTGCATTTAGAATTTTTAAGTGACTTAAAAGCAACAAAACTGTGAGTTTTGAATCTTCAAGAAATATTTTTTAAATACTCCTTTGTCAGATTTATATGAGTACAATCACTGATAACTGGTTAGCCAAGAAGACAAAGCAGAGCTGAGTTATTGGTGAGGTTTGAAGAGACAAGCAGTGATGACGAGGGTGATAGGTAATGGCATTTATGATAACTGGTTAGCCAAGAAGACAAAGCAGAGCTGAGTTATTGGTGAGGTTTGAAGAGACAAGCAGTGATGACGAGGGTGATAGGTAACGGCATTTATGAACCCAACAGAAAACTAAAGGGTCAGAAGTTAAAAAAGAGGATGAAGGGTAAGAACAAAAAAGAACTGGAAGATGATTAATAAAAATTGACTAAAAAGTAAGGGTGGGGTGAGGGATTGAGAGAAAGCCTGGAAATGAAGGAAGTGTACAGGTTTAAAGGTGACAAAATTAAATAGAAGGTAAAAATACTATATAAGGAAAACACAGAGAAGGCGCTGAAAATAGTTCAACCATGACCAAGTATAATCAAGAAAAAGTAGGGAAAACTTGAGTCTTTAGAAAGTTCACACAGCAAATCATATAGATGTGCTCTTTTATCCTAATCCTAATACCCTCTTCAGATTCCAATCTGCCATTCAATTTTCCTTTTTTTCTTCCTTCCTTCCTTCCTTTCTTTTTTTTTTTTTCTTTTGAAACAGAGTTTCGCTCTTGTTGCCCAGGCTGGAGTGCAATGGTGTGATCTCAGTTCACTGCAACCTCCACCTCCCAGTTTCAAGCGATTCTCCTGCCTCAGCCTCCTGAGTAGCTGGGATTACACGCATGCGCTACCACGCCTGGCTAATTTTGTGTTTTTAATAGAGATGGGGTTTCTCCATGTTGGTCAGGCTGGTCTCGAACTCCCAACCTCAGGTGATCTACCCACCTTGGCCTCTCAAAGTGCTGGGATCACAGGCATAAGCCACCACACCCAGCCTCAATTTTCTTTAGATTCTAACCTGCCCTCAACATCCACCCAGATCTGAGGATTTACCAAACAGTTGCATTGGTAATTTAGAGATGAGTTTTGAGGCAATGAGGCATGGGATCCCCAAATTTTAAATGGACTGATTTTAAGGTAAACTCTTCACAAGTTGTTTGCTAATTAATGTCAGTTGTTACAAGGGCAAAGAATCTATAATTAAATCATGGTACCATAATGCAAAAAGTTATTCCAGCTAAGTAAAGAAGCTCTCAAGTTGTACACTTTTAATTTATGATATCAGCATAAGCAACGTACCATGATGCTGATGAAGCTTAAGCTCTCTTGCCCAGGATCCTTCCAAAGACTCCAGAAGTGGACCCTAGCAATGTATCCACATGCCATATCTTTTTCAGTAACCTTTGCAACAGTAAGATATTTTTGTAATCTTTTCTCAAAAGTGGCCCCTAAATTATATATGTTTCAAGCTTTAAAAATCTAGATTTACTACTAAGCTTGTTTACAATAAACTGTAGCTACCTATAATATTCTAAACCACATTTTCTCATTTATGCCATTTCCCAATTATGCCATTGTCTAGTGTATATTTAAATCTTTTATAAGTATATTTGAAAACATGAGGTCACCCGATTTTCTAGTTTACAAAATGGGAAAACAGGAGAAGCTCATGATAAGTACCATGTCTCAATTATTTTTCTCAAAATACTTATGGTATTAGGTTTGATACTATGGTATTTAAATCACACATATTTTGACTACTCAACAGTTTATTTGGCAGATGAAATAGTAAGTTCTCTATATAACACTCTCAGTCAGATATAATTTATAAATCTTTTTATTTCTTTTGTCCAAGTAAGAACTGTATGTTTAAATAGTAAATATTTAGAAATTGGTGAAAATATTTTCTTTCATTCAAGAACCTACAGTGTGATTTGCTGAGGTGAACTGGTTTAAATTTAGCCCTCTATTGCTCCAATAATGAAGATTAGGTTTTTTTCCTCATGTGGAAATTTTCTACGCAAAAAATCCTGAGGCAAACTTTACTTTAATATCAAAAGCCACATTTATCCCTAACAGGTTTTAGAAGTTTATAAGTGAATTGTTTTCTATCAATTACTTAGAGTACATGGTTTTAAAATTGGTCCCTATAATGCTAAGTTGTTATATCAATTGGTTTTTAACAGTGTGTCTTCCTAAGAAACTAAAAAGCGATCATTTTACATAATACAGCATTTGGAAAACCGATGTTTATAATCTAGCTGATCTGAAACATGATTCTATATTAATACACTTCACAACAGTTTTATGAAACCATTCCTCATAAAGTGTTTGTTTTTTCTCTTGCCTTTTCAATGGTATTAATTCATATGTATTTTTAAAATTAATTTCATCTTAAAATAGAAACTGTAAGCAGCAACATTATTTTTCCAAAGATAATGTCTTATTTCTTTAATCTATATCAGGAAATTTAATTTTCTTTAATTCACTATGAATTCTATAATTTTTTAATTGTAACAGAATTAAATACATGTTGTGCCATTTCATTCATAATTCTTTGGCAAATCAAATGCCTTTTTCATTGGGTCTAATTCTTCTTGAGGTCACATTGCTAAGCAACTAAAAGAAAATTTAAGAACTGGGTTTTTTTAAAAAATCCTCATTTACAATTCAAATGAAGGAGCTGCATTCAGCATGACCAACAGCAGCAGGTAACAATAGTGGGTATCTTTTTGCCTTCTTTTAAAAACAGACCATGAATGAGAAATTGAATCAAGAACACACTGGTCTGAAGAACTGAAACTAAAAGAAATATCTGTTTTCTTAACGTTCGTAGGGATTTGAATTTGGTTTTCATTTCAACTCAGCCATGCTTTCACAAACATTCCAAAGTTACATGGTTTTGAAGATAGTTTAGTTAGAAACTCTTTAACTATTCACTCACACAAACACACACACACGCACGTATCTGCCTCCAACTCCAAAGATGGAAATTAAAGTTTAGCAAAAGGCAACACAAACTTACCTTTAACAGATGCTGAATATGAGGAAATGAAGCAGAGAAAAAGCACAGCAAGAAGAATCATATTGACCAGCGAACCTCAACTGCATCCAGTGCCCAGCTAGGAGTCACTGAGAAGTGGACTCTTTCAATGGCAGCCAGTGAGGGAGTGACCCTCTTCAGAACCTGCAACAATCATGTTTATCTTTGGGGAAGGTCAGACTCCAAACTCCAAAATCAGGACCTAAGTTCACTGAAGGGCTCACTATTAATGATTAAACGTAGGTGGGCTGCAGTTTTCAGTCTCTCACTCTTTTTAATTTTTTTTCACCCAGTGAGGAAACTTTAAATGTTTTCACTTTTGAGA
This sequence comes from Pongo abelii, assembly GCF_028885655.2. Lineage (NCBI taxonomy): Eukaryota > Metazoa > Chordata > Mammalia > Primates > Hominidae > Pongo > Pongo abelii. The sequence continues at coordinate 121,085,440 of NC_071988.2, read as the reverse complement.
GCTAAACCAAACCAGTCTACCATCCTATAAATGCAGAAGTACTAAGGGGCATTCAAAGAAAAAAACTGGTGGTGATACTCCTTTCTGCTTAATACATAATCATCATTATGCCTGTAATAGAAACTGCCTATATTCACATTACGATACTATGTGGGAGGGTAGTAAGGATTCTCAAACTCAGCTAAACCTAACCAAATTTTAATATTTCTTGTATGGACATCTTTGAATTTTTATAATATTTGTATGCTATTATAAAAAATTAACACTGAATTTTAGGATTTAAATTTAAACTGTTAAGTCATACCACCACCAATCACTTCAAAATAATGTTAAAGTAGATAGAACTTTCATGAAACATAGATGATTGTCCTTATGTGTGAAACTGTATGAGGCTGGAGCACATCAGCATTGTCTGTCGTTAGCACACTGGCAAGCCAATTGAGTATTTCATAGTAGACCTCTATTTGTGTCTGTGACAACACACATTTGTCTGAGTCCCCAAACAGGCTGGATGCAGTCCTGTCCTTTCTGAATCTCATTTCTAGGAAGAGATTAAGAGGGGGAATTCCAGATCTTAGTTCTTTTGCTACAGAATATTAATTAGAAAACTTCTGTAGCATTAAAGCAAATACCCTAGTATGGCTAAGGCCATACTAACTGAAGCAATCTTTGTCCCTGGAAACTCCCATGAGAGAGACCTGATATGAACAAAACCTACTAACCCTACTAGAGCACATAAAGCCTGCTAAACCTACTAAACCTATTAAAATGAGGTGACTTAAGCCGCCTGTGGGAATGTTTTGGCAAAGAATGGAAAAATGTGCTAGCAAAGGGCTATTTGAATGTATTTAAAAATATTTATGGCCATATTTTAGTATAAAAGGAATTACTAAATCTACCCTGGTCACTCTCAAAATCCTTTTCTCAAACCCTAACCTTGAGCTTAAATCTTCCAGACAATCTAGGTAAAAGATAGTAGACTTGATACGGACACAATGCAATTTAAAATGTAAAAATCTACAAAGTTAAGCATATTTCCTCTTGAATTATATCTTTATATGAAGATCGAAACATGAAAATTGTTCTTCTAGTGGGATTAGAATTTCATTTGCTATCACAAATTTTGTATAAAAAATATAGCTATAGTACCTAGCAAAAATAAATTGTTTGGTTGGAGAAACCCCCTTAAGTTATAAATACGAAGTTTTCCAGGAGTTAAACAGAAAAGTAGCTTTGTTAAAGAAATGTAAGTTTTTATGAAGAGTAGGGATTTTGAATACAAGGCAATGTGAAAGTGCTTTGTTACTTTCCATTTGAATAGATTTCTACAGTTTGCCACAATTTCTGTGATACATACATACATAGGGATATAAAATCATTATAGTCACTTGAACTTTACTTACGTATTTATTTAAATTAAAAGCTAGTTTGTATTGTATTTGATTGTATGAGAGCTGTCCTTATGTATTTTCATTTGAGGCTCACAGTTACAAGACCTTTAATGTTTGTGGTTAGACTATGTGGTGCATGATACGTGTCCTTCGGGTAAAGTACTACTCGTTGTCAAGTGTTTTCCAGAGTCCAACCAATAAAAGACATATCACTATTGCCTAACAAACTAAATTCTATTTCATTTGAGCATTTGATTTCCACTAGAAAGCTCCTATGGGTCACTGTTTTAAGTAGCGATTTCAACATAAGATGTTCAAATAAGGCTGCTTCTGCTGGTTATAAATAACATCATCCTTTTATAAAATATAAACATAACTTTTTTTCTTTTTACAAGGACATTTTAGAAAAGACTTCTTGAGATTGTTTCATTACAGATGACATAAGAATGCCAAAGCCTTTCCAAATTCAGCAAACTCTGTGTATCGAAGAAGTATTCTCTTCTGTTACTGTTGATCAAGCACAGCAAACACTGTGCAAGTATGTGAGCACTACCTCCTAAAACTCACCAGCTATTTTACATAACATGTGAAGCAGGGCAGAAGCAAAGCACAGTAAAAAAAACAAGAGCTGCCATCTATGGAACCATTACATACTTTGTTAATCACCTTACGTTTTTATAGTAATCCTTACAACAGTCATTTGACATATTAGAAAAATGAGTCTCAGATTAATTTACTGAAGTGATATTAGGACTACAGAAAAATAAACCTTGAAACCTAGACCCAAGTATTATTCTTTGCTTAAAAAAAATTACAGGTGGGAAGTGAGAAAGAAATTGATTTCTTACAGATGACATGCAATTGTTAATTGGGACTGTCTTTCCAATAAGTCATCACAATTTTGTATGAAAACTAACAGAGCCCTTGATTTTTGTGAATTTGTGGTTAGACATTCAGGCTGAATATACAGGGGTAAAACTGATCTATGATAGTTAGATCAAAATCAAATGATGCATTTCAAAACAATGCTATTGCAATGAAATTCCTTTGGTAGTACATGACACTGTGAAATATTTGCTATACTTCCATTTGTATTGATAAATAAGGAGACTATGAAATAAAGATGGATGATTAATTCCAAAGTACAGTTGTGTTTCTGTTGAGTGTCAGAGGTTGTCAGCAGTTACGTATTTTCTTAGATTAGAAGACAAATGAACTTCACCCCACTAAAGGTTGGAAGGAAATGTATTACCCTACTAGATATAGAAAGTCAGGATGTATGAAAGCTATGTGAAAAAACAGTCTGTTTATAACATTGAAACACTTTGTTCTTAGAAAGAAGCATGACATTAATGAAAAAAAAATTTAGAAGGACACTTTAAGTTATTCCTACATGGTCATAATAGTTTAAAATCTAAAAGTATTTCAAATCAATGAGGGAGTTAGCATTTTGAAAGAATCTTGAAAAAATTTCTTAAAAAAATTCTTAATGTGATGACTTTTTTTATTCCAAGGCAAAATTATATAGGAATACATACAATATTTTGAAACGTATTGTTTAAAAATTCTCTACAAGAAAATAAAGATTCATTGAATTCCTTATCAAAAGCAAACCTGGTTTGAAACACTGGGAATCTAAGACTCCAAAAAGAACATTCATTTTTCCAAAATAGAGTCATTAACCAAATTTTCTAGCCCCTATACATATATACACACATACAAATTTGACAACCAAAAAAATCCTTTGTATCATATCAGTTACCATAAAAGGATTCTAAATTATCTTTGACCACACAAAACTGAATTGCTAGCATTTAAAGGAGAGAATTGATGGAAACTCTTTTAGTAGACTACTGTAAATATAATAAGATTTTAATTTTGATAAGAATAAATTTATTGGACATTTAAAAAAAGAAATTTCAAAACCTAAAATAAAATAGTATCCAAGTATAAATGCAATTTTCCTTTTAAAGTATATACGATACAACAATTACATTTATGAACTAATTCTTAATATGTAGGTATAAAAATATGAATTTATTTGAAGTGGAACAAGAAGCCAATTGTTTTAAATAATTACCAAAATAAGAAAATAAAAAATGTTAAAGAGAGGTCAAGAGATATAGAGGATAGAGTGAGTGGTGCAAAGGCAATATTTGGGGAATATATTTGAAGAATTTCCAAGAACTATTGAAAGGCACTGTATCAGTTCTCCATAGCTACCATAACAAATTACCACAAAACTTAGTGGCTTAAAACAGCAGATTTATTGGCTTATACTCTTGGAGGTCAGAAGTCTAACACTGGTCTCACAGGGATAAAATGAAAGTATTGGCAGGTGTATCCCTTTCTGGAGGCTTTAGGGGAGAATTTGTTTCCTTACCTTTTCTAGCTTCTAGAAGCTACCTGCATTCCTTGACTTGTGGTCCCTTACTGCATTTACAAATCCAGCAAGAGTAAGCTGAATCCTTTTTACTTCATATCACTCTGACCATCTCTTCTGTCTCCCTCTTCCGTTTTATGAATCCTTGTGATTATACTGGGCCTGCCTCAATAATCCAGGATAATCTTTTTACCCTGAGGTCTGTGGATTGGTAACTTTAACTTCATCTACAACCTTAACTTAGAATATCACAGGTTCTGGAGATTAAGACATTTAACATCTTTGGGGAGCCATTATCTGCCTATCACAGATACCAATCCACAGATTCATGAGGCTTAATAAGTCCTAAGCAGGATAATTTTTAAAACACACATACACAAAAGTAGATACATCATAATTAAACTGCAGAATATCAAAGAGAGAGAGAAGATATTTAAAGGAACTAGATAGAGAGGACAGATTATTTTCTAGGAGAAAGAGAAGCAGACAACTACTAAATTATTAACAGTATCAATGAAAATTAGGAGACATTAGAATGTTGTTTTCAATGTGCTGAGAGAAAATACTTGTGAATTAAGTATTCTATATATATTCTGTAAAGATGTCTTTTAAGTATAAACTTGAAATAGAGATTTTCCAGAAAAATTAAAACTGAAAATTTACCAGTAAAGGACTCCTCCAAATGACATCTTTAAAAATCTGCTTCAATTAGAAAAAAATTGACCCCAGATAAAATCTGAGATGCAAGAAGGGATGAAGAGCAAAGAAAGTATGGTGGAGAAACATACTGGCTCTTAATAATAGTGTCTTGTGGAGTTGAGCATAAAGTGCACAAAAAAAAACATTAAAAATGGTGTCACAAGGAACTTTGTGGTATACTGAAAATTTGGATACTATGTTTGTTTAATGACAAAAATAGTTCAATAAATTATGGTGTATCGATTCAACAGAATTCCATGAAGCCATTTTAAAATAATACTATATAAGTGTGTATTTTGTATAGTTTGGTATATGTAAATATGTAAACATGTAAATATAGTATATTTACCATATCTTAGTAAGTAAAGGAAGCAGTCTGCGAAACAGCAGATGTAGATATGGTTTGAGATTTCTTGTTTAAACAATATACATACATATGAGCACAGAAAAAGGATTAGAACAATATTCACTGAACACCTTAATAATTATTATCTCTGAGAGACGGAATATAGTTTGTGATTTCATTTACTTTTTTTGCTGTTATATTTTCTCACATTGTATAATGTATATGTTACTTTAAAATAGGTTTATTGTTTATAACAGTTTTAGATTTACAGAAAAATTGATAAAATAATACAAAGATTTCCCATATAGCCTGCACAGTTACTTCTGCTAATAACTTACATTAGTGTAGTTGATTTCTTATTATTAATAAACCAATATTAATATATTATTAACTAAAATTCATACTTTATTTAGGTTACTTTTGTTTTTACCTAATTCTTTTTTTCTTTTCCAATCTCCCATCCAGGGTACATTACATTTAGTTCTCAAATATCTTTAGGCTCCTCTTGGCTGTAATAGCTCTGAGGAGAAATGGTCAGATACTTCGCAAGATACTCCTCTACTGAATTTTTGTGATATTTTGCTCATGATTTGACTGAGGTTGTAAGTTTGGAGGAGGAAGACCACAGAGGCAAAGTGCTATTCTCTTGATACCACATTACATCAGAGGTACATAATATCAACATGATTTATCTCTATTTACATTGACTTTGATCACCTGGCTCAGCAATGTTGTCAGATTTCTCCATTGTAAATTTAATTGTTTTTCTTCACCCTTTTTTTCATAGTGCACTCTTTGGAAGGAAATGCTATGTACATCCCACATTTATGGAGTGAGGAGTTATGTTCTTCCTCGAGGGTGGAGTAGCTACATAAATTATTTGAATTCCACATGGGAAATTTGTCTTTAATTTCCCACTGATTTATTTAATCACTATATCAATAAGGACTTGTGGATATTTAATTTATACTTTGGGTTAAGGTTGAATCCTTCTTTGTTGCTACAATTGTTCTATCTTTAGCCACTGGGAGTTCCTTCAGTTGGCCCCGTGTTCCTTTGACATACCCCATAAATGTGTTTTGTTTGGGTTCTGGTTTGGTTTTGGTTTTTAGCATCTCCTTATTATCTGGCACTGCAAGATGCTCCCAGCTCATCTCGTGCATTTTTATTCCAATCTTAGAATCAGTCATTTCTCCAAGAATCTCTGGTTTCCTTTATTGAAGAATTGTACTAGAAACCAAGATCTGGACACTAGGTGTGCTCATTTTTACAGCATCAAGTCTCTCAATCTATGAACACATATCTCTCCATTTATTTAGATCTTCTTTGACTTCTTTCATCAGAGTTTTGCAACTTCTTCATGTAGATTCTGCTCAAATTTTGTTAGATTTATACCTATTTCATTTTGGAGGGGTTGTTTCTTTTTAATTTCAAGTTCCAGTTCTGCACTGCTGCTATATAGGAAGGCAATTGACTTTTGCATGTTAACCTTATGTCATGTGACCTTACTATAATTGCTTATTAGTTTAGTGAGCGTCTTTTTTTGGTATATTTTTGGGGATTTTCTAGACAGACATTCAGTCATCTACAAATGGTTTTATTTCTTCCTTCCTTTTATTTTCTTTTCAAATCTTATTGCACTGGTTAGAACTTCCAGTACAATGGTGAATATATATGTGTGCTTTCTATATTTCTTATTATTGTCTGAGTTCTGTTATTCATCTTCAAATATTCATTTTTGAATCATTTTCATTTTTATGTGGTTCTTTAATATTTTCTATTATTTAAAACTTGCTCTCTGTTTTGAAATATTCCATTATAGTTTTCATCCACTTTTTTTTTTGTTTCATATTCTCTTTTCTATTATAGCAAATTTAAATGAAATTCAACCATGATCCTTTTCTGTGGTATATTTTTAGGCTAATTAAGTTATTCTGTATTTTTAAGAGGGAGGATTGGGTAGAATATCTTTTCCAGTTTCATGGCTCTAGAGGTTCCTTTTCTAATATTTCATAAAATGACACACATGTGACTTTATATTTTCTGAGATCTGTCTCCTCTCTACTCTCCCACTTTTATCTGCATCTGCTTTTTTGTTGGCCTCTACTGTCTCTGTTCTGTTCAATTTGGATTCTACTTTCAGCAGTTTCTCCCTAGTGTTGGGCTATGTTCAAGAACGGAGCTCCAGTTTGTTGGTTTCGAGAATTTACAGGCCTCACATCCCTCCAGCAGCTTCAGACCCTCCTGCTCATTCCTTTACACTTAGCTGAGCTTAGAGTCTGCTGAACAACCTGCCAGTTTTGACGCCGACCTCACATTGGCTTCCTCTGTTTTTTAGTGATTATTTGTTGGCAGTTTTGGGGCCTTCTCATTCTGAGGGTCTTCAGATGATCTGTTGTTTTCCCACCATTCCCTCCTACACAGTTGCTGACATTAAGTTGGGTTTGCTCCTTCCTGTTCATATTTTGAGGTTTTAGGGATTCCTTTTCACCTAGTTATGTTATAGCTATCTTCTGGGATTTTGTTATTTTCTATCCTAGATGCTTTACCTGTTTTTATGAGGAGATTCAGGAAGTTCTACACTGCCTGTCTAATCACCTTCCCAGAGTCTTCAATATTCATATATTACTTGGGAGGATACGAGTAATATGTATGTATAAGTATGTAAATGTACAAATACATTTTAAAGTTTTTTTTTCTGTATTTTTGGCGTCAGTCGAAATGCAGGTTGAAATGATTATAGATGAGTGGTCGATTCTTCCTTGTAGCTACCTTTCAAGTCATGTTTAAAAATGGGTTTCTTTTTGGCTTTCCTAGCCTGAAATTAAAGTACTCACAAGTGTTATTCTATTTCCACATCTCCTTACTTCCAACTTGCTAAAGAGTATCGTAAGACTTAGAATTAAACTTAAAATAATGGAATTTGTAATGATTGCCCAATGTTTTGAAATCAAACTTATGGAGGGGTTCATAATCATAGTTATTACTGTATTTTTATGTCCTAAAGTTCTAGTTCTGTCTGTAGCCTCCTTCTTATTCTACAAACTAGGGCCCAATTTAACAAACTGGTTGCCAACTGTCTGTATATAGCCCACAGACATATTTTATTTAGTCTGCTCAGTATTTTAAAACAAACAAAATAGCTGCCAACACTTTAAAATCAGATTTCATATTTACGGCTGTTCTTAAAAAAATGAGATCTGGTGCCATTAGGCCCATATTCTCTCCTGGAACTTGTACCCTGATTAAAGAGGAAATGCACTCTCGGGTTTGTGATACTTTCCTTCTAGACGCTTCTCTCATTTGCTACCTTCCAGTCCCCATAGATACTATGCATTTGTAACCCATGGAGTAGTATCTCTTTGAGTACAACCTCTTATATTGGCTTAAACTACAAGTATGTGCTCATTCTTTTTAAAATCTGTTTCTACTCAGATGTCCTGCAGACTCCCCAGAATCCACATATTTTAAAACAAAACTATTTTTTCAAAACTTATTTTTCTTTTCTTTCTTTTTTTTGAGACGGAGTATCATTCTGTCACCCAGCCTGGAGTGCAGTGGCACGATCTCGCCTCACTGCAAGCTCCGCCTCCCGGGTTCACGCCATTCTCCTGCCTCAGCCTCCGGAGTAGCTGGGACTACAGGCGCCTGCCACCACGCGCGGCTAATTTTTTGTATTTTTAGTAGAGATGGGGTTTCACCATTTTAGCCAGGATGGTCTTGATCTCCTGACCTCGTGATCCGCCAGCCTAGGCCTCCCAAAGTGCTGGGATTACAGGCGTGAGCCACCACGCCCGGCCTCAAAACCTATTTTTCTTCCAGTATTCCCTAAATGACCCGGTTAATGTTATTGTATTCCTACAGTTGTCCAAGTTAGAGAAGCCCTTAGGGTTATTATCTCCTCCTCCTTCCTCCTTCTATCCACAGCTTTTCAGTCATGTTCAAAACTGTGACACGCTTAGGTCTGCTTTCACTGTTCCCAATATCTTAAACTTCTTTACTTTTCTGACACCTGTACAACTCCTACTTACTTTCCAAGATGAAACAAAAGTATTTAATCACCAAAAATATGTCCTCTGCCTCAAGGAGCATTTAGTTGCTTCTTTCAAAGTACAAGCATCTCAAGTACATGTTGTATGGTATTTATTTACTGCTGGCTCCCCTATTAGATTATAAGGATTCCTTAAGCACAGAGAGCAGGATTTCGTCATTTCTGTATCACCAATACTAAGACAAAACGCACAGAACTCGATATATGTGTCAAATAAATAAATACATAAATTTTACAAATCAATGAAAATATTGTTTCACATGATTTCACCTCCTTAAACTTTCTATATGTTTCAATTTTTTATTAAATTGACTTTTGCTGGTGCTCTTTTGGTGCTTACTTTGGATTAATAATAGAATCATTTTAAATTTTGCACCAAATGACTACAAAGTTAAATGTCTATGTTAAAAGAAAATTTATTGACTTCATTATTAGAATATGAAGTTTTTTTTTTTTGCTTTAAAACTTTGTTTAAAATATCTAAGGATGCCAGGTATTAAATCTGAAAAAACTGTACAATTATTTATAAAACAGATCCCATAGGAGCAACTGAACAGCTGTGGAAAGATTTGGCACATCACTTTGCCAGCCTGAATTTAATGACCTACATGTGAAGGGCTACATATCCAATTACTAATCCTCCCTCAGCTACTCTTTGCCCTCATATGGAGGCAGCTGAAAAAAGATGCCCTACTAACAGATCAGAAGTGGATCCAGACTTTTTTGCTAGTGCTCAGTTAACAAAGATCTTTTAGGTTTGAGATGAGGAAGAAACAGAAGAGGGACTCACAAGAGTGTTATAGCTGACACAGTGTTTCAAGTAAAATTTAAGGGCTTATGGCAAGAGTGACTTTAGTTTTGTAACTAAAGTCAAAGAAATTTCGGCTCTTTTAGAGAACCTCAAATTCTGGATTTAATTTTCTATTCACTGAAGCCTTTAAACATCTTCAAATATCTTCAAGCATCAAGGATAATTTACTTCAAAATTCTTTCCATATGAGAAGCTAGTCTTCTATTCAAGATGCAAACCTCATTCTTATCTTCAAATTCTGCAATAATCACCTATTAGAAGTAGAGGAGAAAAAAACTAAATAGAAAACGACAATCTACGGGATTGTATTTCATTTCTCTCTCAGTTGACACGGTCTATATATAGCAAAAAGATTATATAAGGTCAAGTATTATAAACAATGAAATGTCATCTGATGTTTTGCAAAACAGCATAGGAAAAATAGCTCAAGGAATGAATAAAGAGTAAAGCTATGGCTGTTTTACTTCAGCCATAAAAAGGCCTTACAGATTCTAAATTTAAATGCATTTTATTGTGAATCTGACTCACTTTTTGAATTTAATTTTCCACTTGAGTTATGTAAAATCATGTGATATGGTAATTTTCTGTATAAATTAAAAATAATACAGGCAAGAGATGATTTTCTCTCATTTTCAACACAGAAAAATTAGGAGCCTTTCTTCGTTGTTTTTCATTTTTAACAGTGGGACTATCTTAATTCCTTCATCCAGTACTCACAAGAATATATGAATGAATACACGTCTGCAGGTACACACTTAATTCTTGAACGGGAAAAAACAGACATCACTGTAACTACCTCCCACTCCCAAAACCCTAACTCCAGACCCCGCCCCGCATAAACCCCTCCCCTTTCTTCCATTGCGGGTTCGAAATGGGCGCAGTTCGATGACGTAAGACGCAACCGCCGTAGCCTCCACTGTGTAACTACCGCCCCTGCCTCTGGGAATTGAAGTTTCTGTGGAAGGAAGCGTGAGCGGTAACCAGGCCAACCCAGAAAGGCTTTCTTTCTGAGATTTCACTTCCCTATCAACTCTTCAGCTCGGTAAGTGCCCTGGCACTGGTTGGCGTTCCCCTGCACTATGGTATTCTCTGGGCGCAAAGGGGCGCGTGCCATGCAGCCCCCGAGTAGCAACAAGGGCTTCCGGGGGAGAGGGGAGCAGTGGTGTGGAAGTGGTTGCCTGCGGCGCTCTTGCTGAAGGAAATGACGTCGATGACAGGCGTCCCCCGCGGCCTACCCAGCTGCTCCCTGGTTCGCCAGCGACAGCTTAATACCGTCTCTGAAATGCGTTTGCTGGCTGGGAGCCTAGAAGGGATAGTGGGCGAGGCTCCGCCCCCGTGGTGGGGCGCTTTCCGTCGGCGTGTGTTTTGGGGTTGCCATCGGCCCGTAGTATGTGAAAAGTGAGTTTGCAAAGAATCAGTGGGAAATCCGTACTCTAAAGGGCCGGAAAGTGTGTTATGGCCCTGCCACTTCGTGGCTAGAGACCGTGGGCTTTACCTCTTTAAAGCTGCTTTACCTTATTTTTCCTGCAAAAGGCTGACGTCGCTGAACTCTGAAATGTAGAGAGCCCGAGGGGAAGTTGCTCTAGGTTCTGTGAGCTGAGGACAGTTTTAAAAAGATCGAAGTGTTACTTGATTTCACTGAAATACTTTAAATTTGGGAATTTTTCTACAGATATGAAGAGGATGGCGACACATTACTTGTCACTTTCTGAAAGAATTTCCTCTGCCCCTTCCATTCCCAACCCTCTGCCCAAAAGGCTTGACAACTGAAGTGAACAAAGGGCTTTTCGCTGCTCCATGTTTAGTCCGCATGTCTTTAAAAAGGGCATTCCTGGCCGGGCGCGGTGACTCACCTCTATAATCCCCGCACTTTGGGAGGGCAAGGCCGGTGGATCACCTGAGGTCAGGAGTTCGGGACCAGCTTGACCAACATGGTGAAACCCCGTCTCTACTGAAAATACAAAATTAGCCGGGCGTGGTGACGCATGCCAGTAATCCCAGCTACTGAGGGGGGGGGCTGCTTGAACCCGGAAGGCGGAGGTTGCAATCAGCCGAGATTGCGCCATTGCACTCCAGCCTGGGCAACAAGAGCGAAACTCCGTCTCAAACAAACAAGAAAGGCCGGGCACGGTGGCTCACGCCTGTAATCCCAGCACTTTGGGAGGCCGAGGCGAGTGGATCACGAGGTCAAGAGATGGAGTTTATCCAAGCCAACGTGGTGAAACCCCGTCTCTACTAAAAATAACAAAAATTAGCTGGGCGTGGTAGCGCGCACCTGTAGTCCCAGCTACTTGGGAGGCTGAGGCAGGAGACTCGCTTGAATCCGGGAGGCGGAGGTTGCGGTGAGCCGAGATTGCGCCACTGCGCTCCAGCCTGGGCGACCTAGCAAGACTACCTCTCAAAAAAAAAAAAAAAAAGGCATTCCTTTGCTATCGCTGTCATTATTTCCAATCTGCATTATTCCCACATTGGTTGAGATTTTTCTGAAAGGGAGACTGTCATAAATTACGACGGTTATTTATTTTATCCCAATCCATAACTTAATGCAGTTTTTAAAAACTTTTTTTTTCTTTTGGTACTCATTGATGTAGGATGTATCCTTGCCTTACAAAGCGAGATAGTTTGTAAGCCCACCTGATAACCTATGTCTGCGAATGAACCCCACAAATTTTTAAAATTTTATGCAGAAGTAAAATTTCACACACACCCACACACACACATATATGTAAAATTTTTTTTTTTTTTTTTTTTTTTTTGGAGACGGAGTCTTATTCTGTTGCCCTAGTTGGAGTGCAGTGCTGCGATCATGGCACACTGCAACCTCTGCCTCCCCAGTTCAAGCGATTCTTCTGCCTCAGCCTCCCGAGTAGCTGGGATTACAGGCGTCCACCACCATGCCTGGCTAATTTTTGTATTTTTAGTAGAGACGAGGTATCGCCATGTTGGTCTTGAACTCCTGACCTCAGGTGATCCGCCCACCTCAGCCTCCCAAAGTGTTGGGATTACAGGCATGAGCCACTGCGCCCGACCTCACACAAATATTTTTATAGTTACTGTAAAATACGTTCTTGAACATTTGTTGAACTTGGTTGAATGAATGAAAATGTACTGTGAGCATCACTGCGTGTGAGAAAGGAATGAAAAACTCTGCCATGGAATTTTATAAATTATTGCCCAAACTAAAACAATTAGAAAGCAAGTATACCTAAGAAAATGCTGTTTTGCTTAACAGGTAATCTGAACACGCTAGTACATAGTGCAGTGTAGATATACATTATACTTATTGTATAGTGTAGACAGTGCGACTTGGTAGATATCTTTGTAAAGTATACTATACGGAATAATTTATAAGATATCAAGTTAGCATCATTTTTGTTGCATTCCATTTGTCTCAGTGCACCCGGCTTATTTAAAGCCTAAAAACTTCACTTAGTACAGTCGTTTTCTTAATTACGAATAGTTTTAAAAAAGATGATGATGATGATGATGATGATGATGATGGTGATGATGATGAAGATGTTGACCATCTCATGACCTTTCCTTGTATTTGAGAGATTGAAACATTACTGTACTATGACAGGTCATATTAAATTTAACTTAAGACTTCTTAGGAAAGGCAAATGCTCCCCCTGGTGTACATGAGCTGTAAAACATTACATTGCTCTTTAAAAAGTCTTCACGTGGGCCGGGCCTGGTGGTTCACGCCTGTAATCCCAGCACTTCAGGAGGCCGAAGCAGGCGGATCACGAGGTCAGGAGTTCGAGACCAGCCTGACCAACGTGGTGAAACCCCTTCTCTACTAAAAATACAAAAATTAGCCAGGCGTTGTGGCGCGCACTTGTAATCCCAGTTACTCAGAAGGCTGAGGCAGTAGAATCGCCTGAACCTGGGAGGCGGAGGTTGCAGTGAGCAGAGATCGCGCCACTGTACTCCAGCCTGGGCGACAGAGCGAGACTCTCTCCAGAAAAAAAAAAAAAAAAAAAAAAACTTCACATAGAGCTAATCAACACATGCCGTTTTTGAATAAAATAGAGAACTGAAAATGATGCCACTGATAAACAGAAATGTGCTCTCTTGGAATATTATTATTTCATGAAGAGAGCAATTTGTTTCCTGTCAATTTTAATTGTGCTTTTAAGTTTCCTCCACTCGGTATTGTTTTGGATACCTGCATAGCTGAATTTTATTTAATGTATATTGAAAGAAAGGAAAATAAAAGTGATCCAGGGGATCAAAATGCATATTTTTAAATTTTTTTCCATCTAGCCTTTTTAGGCTTATTCTGTTTCCCCACCTCCAGTTTCTCAAATTGAATGCTTACCTTACTTTCTAGCTTTTTAAAAAAAAATTAATGAATGCATTCGAGGCTATATGTTTATCTCTAATTACCTTTTTTTCCTGTATCTCTCTTATTCTGTTATCCAAGTCTTTACTGCTCCTCCATATTATTTTTCTGTTCTATTTTTGTCTGCATCCTGAGTTAGATTTTCTTCTAAGTCATCAGTTACTTCTTGGGACTCCAAGTAATCTGGAGTTTGTCTCTTCTATTGAACTTTTTATGTCTTCATTTCCTAGTTTTCACGGATTCTTTGTCACGGATTCTTGTTTTGCTTTTTAGTAAAGCCTGCTTTTATATCACAATTTTCTGTTTTGTTCTTATACTTCTTATTCCCTTATGACCTCTCTGAAATATTTCAGCCAAATTTATTTTAAAGTCATTTTGATTGCCCTATTTTTAATTTGTATCAAGTGAATTTATTTCTTGGTTATTGATTTCAGTTTTAAAAATCAGTTCTTTTTGTAGTTTCCCTCATTCTACAGCATTAAAGACTATAGAAAAGATGCTTTTCATCTCTTATTAAAATTTTTTGTTTTATTAAAAACTGTATTTTCATTATATAACTTTAGAAAATGCAGAAAACCATGGGTAAGAATTAAACGTGTGTGTGTATACCTTTTTTAAAAAGTTGGTCGTAATGTATATATTGTTTTCTTTGATTTTGCTTAATGTATAACCGTTTCCCCTTATCATTAAATAATTTTGGATATGTAAGTTTTACTGGCTGCTTAATATTCCTTGCCCATGTTATAGATTAACCATAATTGTTTAGTTTCCTTTCACTGACATTCAGGAGGTTTCTAACTTTTCACTGTTAAAAATAACACTGCATTGCATATACTCTTGTGCACATTTTTGTGTGCATTTCTGATTTATTTACAGAAATTTAAGGAAATAAATTACTGGGTCAAAGGGTGTCTAAATAGAGATTTTGAAGCTCTTAAAACATATATATGTGTTGCCTTCTGGAAAAATTATACCATGACCACCAGTAGTATATGAAACACTCCATTTCTTTAGACCTTTACTAGCATTGCTGAATATTTAATTGATATTCAATGGTATTTAAATGATATTTACAAATAAATGACATTTATTTGTCTAAAGTTTTATTTCTATTATTTTATGGTTTAACTTTAGTCATATTGATTATTTGAGTTTTTTAACTTTTTTGTGCTTGTAAATTATCTGTTCATGTCAAAAGTTATTTTTCAGAGGCACCAAATAATGTCATCTGAAATGTTGCCAGCATTTATTGAAACTTCTAATGTTGACAAAAAGCAAGGCATAAATGAAGATCAAGAGGAGAGCCAGAAGCCAAGATTAGGTGAAGGGTGTGAACCAATATCTAAACGACAAATGAAAAAACTAATAAAACAGAAACAATGGGAAGAGCAACGGGAACTCCGCAAGTATGTGTTTCAAAATGTATATGCTCTCTTCCTATTTAGAGATATGGAATGTTAGACCTTGCATAGCCCTTTGGCATATTAAATGTAATTGTGTTACTTAAAATTCAATTACTAATTTTAGACAAAAGCGTAAAGAAAAATGCAAGAGAAAAAAATTGAAGCTAACAATGTATATTGTTAGCTAACACTGCCAACTGGCTGTTAAAACTATTTTTTAAAATTGTTGGGGTTTCTTTTAGCACTGTTGATGATCTTGCACTCAACACTTTTTCTAATGCAGAACCTTATTATGAGTAGCAGCACAATTTTTGAAACAGCTGACTTAGATAAGGGATGTAATTAGTTTCCATGTGCTAGTTATGGAATAAAAACAGCCAACTCAGAAAGATCAAGTTTTGGCCTAACATTGATTTTGCCACAAGAACCGTTGCAGGTTTTGGTGAAAGCAGTTTGGCTAAATTTGTCATTATAATAAATGCCAAAATTTATGGAGAGAAAATAAACTGTAGTTGGTGTAAATTAGAGAAAAAGTATGTAATTTTTTTAATGAACAATTTTATTTTGCTTTTTTCTATACCTTATAAATATGGCTTAAAAATCATATAGGTGAATTATGAAAATAAAATTCATCATAACTCAAACTCAGTATTTATAAGGTTAGGGATAGTATGATACCAATAACAAATGAAACTATTCAGATAGTATAGTTAGGATTTAGATAGAAAGCTTTAGATCATTTTTGGAAGCTCATTTCCTTCCTATCTGAAGCTTTTAGATGGATTGTATAAAACTGCTAATACTTGACCATTTTTGAATGGTCACAGAAGTGACAGTTTCTTATGATTTAACCTGATGATTTTTAAAAGTAATTGTTTATTTAGAAGAGTCTTGTAAATAACTGAATACACAATAACAAAATGTTATTCCAATTACTAATTTTAGACAAAAGCGAAAAGAAAAACGCAAGAGGAAAAAATTAGAGCGACAATGTCAAATGGAATCGAACTCAGATGGAAATGACAGAAAACGTGTTCGAAGAGATGTTGTTCATAGCACCCTTCGCCTTATTATTGACTGTAGTTTTGATGACTTGATGGTATTAAAGGTATCATGAATCATTGTCAGAAAAATCTTGTATGTGAATTAGGTCGAATCATTTTTGTTTTAGTATGCAGTATCCCTTTTATATACATTTGTGTATTGAAATGAATCTTAACTTTTTCAAACTTTCTTTCTCCTAAGTTAAATTAGCTAGCAAATTGCATTGATATAATAAATATGTATATTTATATGTGTGTGTATGTGTGTGTGTCAGTATGTGTGCAGACAGGAAAGAGAGACAAACACACACTTCATAGTCTAGATGACAGAACTAAATTAACTACTTATTAATCATAAAGATCTGTGGGGTTTTACCAGTGTTGTTGGTAAAACATGAAAATAGTAATATTATGGCTCTAAAAGTCTTGTTGTTGTCTCTTAAGAGAGTAGCCATTTTCATGAACTAGCATTTTAAATAAATACAAAATATGAAATAATGGGTCACTTACAGAGCATTAACTTACAGTAATTTTGTTAGTATGTAAGGAAATCAAATAACATTTATCAGAATGTATTAGAAAAATTGTACGTATATAGTCATCCCTTCTGCTTATTCCATTCCTTTAAGATCATAGAATGGCCATAGACAATTTTAATAACTTTGCTTTAAAAATTGAACTCTGTAATAGGACATTAAGAAACTTCATAAGCAGATTCAACGATGTTATGCAGAAAACCGACGGGCACTGCATCCTGTACAGGTATGTCTGAAGATTTTAAAGCAGACTCTAGTTTTCTTTTATATCTTTTGTGGCAAAAGACAGATAATTCCTACAGTCTTTGCAGTAGTCTTACAAGTAATCTTGTTTAATGTCTATGTGAAAAAAAATTTTTTTTGACAGAAATAAAGCAAAATATTTTAAACATCTTTTAATATGTTATCTTAGACACACTCTTTCCGGTAATCATCAGTCTTATACAAATTGGCCTTTTCATTGCCTGTAGTTGATATCTTCATTATGGGACATACATAGATTTTTATGCCAGTTTATCAGTTTACAATTACTTCTAGTGTGGGAGAGAGATTGGACAGAGAGGCAGAAGCTGTGGCTGCCACCGCTTGATATATGTCATGGTATCTGTTGTATAGGTTTTGTCTACTTAAAGGTTTTTAGTTTTCTTTTGGGTCACTGAGAGTTTTAACAGGTCTTTTTTAAGCTGAGATGAGGGAGTGATTTTGGAGACTATTTGGCCACTGTTAAGAATAACATCTTTCTGTTGGAATTCTAGGTGACCTAAAAATTAGTACTGGCTCACTGATGTTAAGAACCAGGAACTATTCGTATATTTTGGTTAGATAATTTTGTTTTTACCAAATGATAGTAATTTTATATTTTTGTATTTTGTACTTTTTGTTTTATAGTCTCATATCACACTTCTATGATAGTCCTTTTATCCCCATTTTTATCTGTAGTAGACCCCTTCTCACCCTTGATTCAAACTTAAATAGGTATCAAGGTTTAGAATCAAAGAAAAATTATGAAGACTTTGTATTATTTTAAAAAAAAAGAGGAGTGGGAACTTGACATGGAAGCAGGGAGTTTGCAGACAAGTGATGATTAAGGTACAGGCATGTTATAACTACTTGGGATGAAAATGTAAATGGGATACTGCAGCTACTGGGTTATGAAACATGCACACAAAACATACTATTTCTACCACAGTTTATTGTATGCTCAAAGCATGTCACAAATTTTTTTTTTCTAGATAAATGAGAATAAATATATTTTGTGTTTCATTGATCGTCAGATGAGTAGATGAGAGAAATAAAATATTAGACTTAAATGGTCATTTGTTCTCTTTTTCTATACTTACAAATCTTTTATCAGTTTTACTTGACAAGCCACGGAGGCCAGCTGAAAAAGAACATGGATGAAAATGACAAAGGATGGGTCAACTGGAAGGTAATTAAAACAGATAAACTCTCACATAATTCCAAGTATTTTTATGTTTCTAAAGGTCTACATTTTGTACCTAAATTCTATATAATGCTACTTAGTACAACAATCTCCAGATGTAATCTCTGAACCTAAGTCTAAGATTACAAATCGGAGATGCTGAAGGAGGGAGTGAGACATCTGGTAGCTTTTATTTGTTCTCATTAAATCTTCCCTATTTTATGGTCAACTTTTAAAACGTATTTTTAAAAAGAAATAATTTTAAGGGCCTTTATATCATTTCTCCCTAGCATACTAGCTATACGTTATATGTTACCTATAAAAATGAAGTCACTCTAAATTTTGGAAGTGTGCCTGCATTCTGTTTCTTGTTACTCTGTGCTGGCCACTAACCGCATGTGGCTATTGAACTTGAAATGTGACAGTCTGAATTGTGAATTGAGATGTGCTATGAATGTGAAATACATACTGGATTTCAAAGACTCAGTACCACAAAAGAGAAAGAATGTGAATATCTCCTAGGTAATTTTTAAAATATTTAGTATATGTTCAAAGGATAAAATTTTGGGTATACTGTATTAATAAAATAAATTGTTAAAATTAATTTCACCTATTTTCACTTTTTAAAATTTGGATACTAGAATATTTAAAATTGCCTATGTGGCCTCACAATTTTTTCTACTGGAGCAAATTGTTCTCTGTCATTGGTAAAGGTGACTAAATAGATTGGCTTTGGTACCAGTCCCTGAGGAACTTGATCCTATTTAGGGAAGTACTGGGTTATCCCTATACCTTTTTTCTTTCTCAAAGTCAGTTCTCTCAGTGACACACTTTCCCTTTCACACTCACTAATTCCATAATGAAGGCATTTATTTTATTAATAGCCTATGATATGAAACATTTTCAAAGGCTTTTAAGTTTTTAAGTACAATATATTTACCAAATCCTATACTTGTGCCCATTTTTCTAAGAAATAGTGTAATAAATTAAAAGAGGCATGTTTTCAGTTATTTTGCGGCTTGTTAAATTTATCATTTATACCATCACCTTTCCAGAGAGACTTGAGATTCATTGGTCTCTAATTAATCAGGTTCCTCTTGGGGCCTTTATTAAATTTGTAATACAACATTTTCCAGAAAACTGGCTGTTTATTAATTATACATTTTAGGAGAGAGTTCTTTTGCTTCACTCTTGGTTTCATTAAAAATTATGGATAAGTGTCATCTGAACCTGGTGATACATCTTTTATGCAATCAGTGTGGCTTACAAAATCATGACTGCCAGCTATTGTTCAATTTTGTACCTGTGACCTGACAATTTTGGTGAAGAAGTTTTCAAATGTGTGTCTCTTTGTAGAAACAGATACATGGAATTAATTAAATCTATAAGCTATTTCCTTTTCTTTCTTTCTTTTTTTTTTTTTTTTTTTGAGACATAGTCTCTTGCACTGTCACCCAGGCTGGAGTGCAATGGCACGATCGGCTCACTGCAACCTCTGCCTCCGGGATTCAAACAATTCTCCAGCCTCAGCCTCCCGAGTAGCTGGGATTACAGGCGCCCGCCACCACGCCCAGCTAATTTTTGTATTTTTAGTAGAGACAGGATTTCACCATGTTGGCCAGGCTGGTCTCGAACTCCTGACCTTGTGATCCACCTGCCTCAGCCTTCCAAAGTGCTGGGATTATAAGCATGAGCCACCACACGTAGCCAGCTATTTCCGTTTCATGATTCATGTAGATGGAGAGGAAGTAATTGG
The DNA here is from genome assembly GCF_028885655.2 of Pongo abelii. NCBI lineage: Eukaryota > Metazoa > Chordata > Mammalia > Primates > Hominidae > Pongo > Pongo abelii. The sequence goes on along the minus strand of NC_071988.2, from coordinate 121,065,253 downwards.
AGAAGGCATTCTTTGGTCGTAGAACAATGTGAGCAAATACATGGCAGTAAAAATGCGTTTGTTTTGTTGGAACGGAAATAACGTTGGAAAAGTAGATTATTGTCATATTCAGGAAAGAGTTTTTATATTAAGGAGTTTAGATTTTATCCCGCAGAAAAAGATAAAACATTGAAAATAGTGTTTTTAGAAAATGAGCCTGCTATCAGTGTGTGGAAGTAGGTTGGAGGGGTCTGAGACCAACAAGGAGGAAATAAAATTAAGAGGCTATTTAAATGATCAAAGTGTGAGACATAAGAAATTGATGTAGTCAATTCAAAATAATGCATTGTAATTATATTATCTCAAACTTTGTTTCATATGTTTTTGAATGGAGTTGTTTTGGGAAAAGAGAGTAATCATTTTTAGCCAACTTTCATAAGGTCTTATTAATTAGTACCCTCTTTCCCTGTTGTCTTAAAGGATATCCATATCAAACCAGAGCACTATAGTGAACTCATAAAAAAAGAAGACCTGATTTACCTTACATCAGATTCACCTAATATACTGAAGGAATTAGATGAATCAAAGGCCTATGTGATTGGAGGATTAGTAGATCACAACCATCACAAGGTACTATTAAATTTTTATTTTTGCTTTTGCTTGTTCTTAAAATTGATATATCACCATTTCCTGAAAGTAACAATAATACTAATGATAGCTCATCTTTATTGAGTGCCTACTATATGTCAGTCACCTTTTGAGCTAAGCAAAGTATTTCACATATATTAGCTTGCTTAATCTTCACTCAACCCAGTGAGATTAGTGCTATTATTATCTACATTCCACAGGTAAGGAATTCACGGCACAGAGAAATTAAGTCTAAAATCAACAGTAGTAGGTGACAAAGCAGCTATTTGAAACCAGGCCGATTGCTCTGGAGTCCACATGCTTAAATGCTATCTATGCTTTAGTGATAGAAGATTCTGCTGCTAATCAATTGCTAAGCCATTGGAACTTAAACTAGTTTTTAAATATGTTATTTTCATGGGATGTTTTTTCTATTATCTTTCATTTGTACTTTTCTGTCTTCCCATCCATACCTTTATTTGGATGAAAAATTACAGAAATGCACTTTCTAAAAGAAAATGTCATTTTGTACTTCACCGGCTACATTGCAGCATGCAAAATTCTTCATATCTGCTTGTCCAGTATGTTAGCTCTGTGGCTATTGAGCACTTGAAATGTGTACAGTATGACTGAAGAACTGAATTTTTAAAATTATAATCAATTTAAATTTAAGTAGTCACACATGGCTACCAATTGGACAGTTGCTGCTCTATTGCATCATAGGGAATTTTATCAGAATGATCTTTTAGCCTTTTTGTTTTTTTCTTAGTGGAAAAATTCTATTTTGTTATTTATATAGAACCACACTTTTTCTCATGTTTATGTTTCTCTGAACTAAAACAATTTTGTTTTCAAAAGCACCTGCTTCAATCTATTATTATTTGCCCCCCCACCAAGTTTGCAAACCATCAATTGAGAAACTGAGCTTTTCTTTCTCCTGTACTCTGTTTTTTGACCATTTCAGTTCTGGTTGGACATAGGCTTCAAGGATTTTAATTTTGAGAAGACATGAAATTCATATTCTGCGTTTTTTTAATTGACGAGGAAAAATAAAACTTATAGTCAGTTATTTAAAATTTCTCAATTCAAGTTTTCATTTAATTTGTCTTTGCCATTTGTGCAAAGTGGTGTTACTAATTGAAATGTAATTTTTTTTTTACATTTATGGGAAGAATGATGGTGCTTCTATAGGAATTCAGTTTAAGTTCAGCCATACGTTGCTTAATGATGGGGATATGTTCTGAGAATTACGTCATTAAGTGATATCAGTATTATAGAGTGTGCTTACAGAAACCTAGATGGTATAGCCTACTACACATAGGCTGTATGGCATAGCCTATTGCTCCTAGGCTACAAACCTATACAGAATGTTACTGTACTGAATAGTGTAGACAATTGTAACATAAAGGTCTTTGTGTTTCTAAACATATTTAAACATAGATGATATAAAAGATTTTTAAAATACAGGTATACGTGGTATACATGTATAGGGCACTTACCATGAGTGGTGCCTGCACAACTGCAAGTTGTTCTAGGTGAGTCAGTAAGTGAGTGGCAAATAAATGTGAAGACCTGGATATTACTGTACACTGCTGTAGACTTTATAAATACTGTACACTTATGCTATACTAAATTTATTTAAAATTTTTTCTTCAATAATGAATTAACCTTAGCTTACTGTAACATTTTTACTTTAGAAACTTAATTTTTTAAACTGTTGGACTCTTGTAATAACATTTAGCTTAAAACATAAACACATTATACAGCTGTACAAAAATATTTTCTTCATATATCCTTATTCCATAGGCTTCTTTCTATTCTTAATTTTTTAACTTTTTAAAATTAAAAAAATTTTTTTCCTCTTTTTTTTTTTTTAACTTTTTAAACTTTTTTGTTAAAAACTAAGACACAAACACACACATTAGCCTAGGCCTACATAGAGTCGGGATCATCAAAATCACTGTCTTCTACCTCTACATCTTAGTCCACTGAAAGGTCTTTAGGGGTAATGACATGCATGGAGCTGTCATCTCCTGTGATAACAGTGCCTTCTTCTGGAATGCCTCCTGAAGGACCTGCGTGAGGCTGTTTTATATGTAATTATTATTTTTTTTTAGGAGTAGAAGGAGTACACTCTAACGATAAAAAGTATAGTAAATACATAACAGGTAACATATTTATTATCATTATCAGGTGTTATGTACTGTACATAATTGTATGTGCTGTACTTTTATGTGATGAGCAGGTTCGTTTCTGCCAGCATCACCACAAACACATGAGTAATGTGTTGCAGTATGATGTTCCAACAGCTCCAAAGTCACTAGGTGACAGGAATGTTTTAGCTCCATTATAATCTTATGGGACTACCACTGTGTATGAAATCTGTCGTTGCCTGAAACTGTGTTATGCAGTGCAGGACTGTATTTTAAACTGAGATAAAGGCAGGGTAGAATGCGGAAAAGATATTTCAGTTAGGAGATATGTGAGCCAGATTTTTCTTGTGATTCTGCCACTGAGGAGCTTTGTAACTCGGCAGGAAACATAATGTCTTTGGTTTCCTCATTTGTAACTTGAGGAGCTTAAAACAAATGCTCTGCACATTGACTATACTTATTGTCAAGAGAATGTTTCCAAATGAGCAGTAAAACACACACATACCCCCCATTCAGATAATATTCTCTGAACTATAAATTCTCTGAACTATAAATCTTATCTAAAAATTATTTATACTATTACAGAAACTTTAAATAATTTAATGTTCTTGTCGAAGTCATAGTGTCTTTGTTTTAGGGACTCACATATAAACAAGCGTCAGATTATGGAATCAATCATGCACAGCTCCCACTTGGAAATTTTGTGAAGATGAATAGTCGAAAAGTTTTGGCAGTTAATCATGGTAAGCTGTAAGGGATAAACTGAAAATATACCTGAGCAAACATTCTGAGAAAGAGTATTACATTTAGTATTTGAACAAGTAGAAAGTATTACACCTTCCTGGAGACAAAATTGTAAAAAGTAATCATTTATAATTTGTTTAAGTAACAGAAATAATGTGTATTAGAAAATTTTGAAAATGTATGAAAATATTAAAAAATTAGCTGTGTCTTACTACACAGAGATACTTGGTGTTAACTTTTTGGTGTTGACTTCTAGTTCTTTTCCTATGTATATATATTATTATTTATTACATAATCGGATTTTTACTATATTACATACAATGTTGTGAATCTGGGATATTTTCTCTCCTTTATTACTTTATTTTTTCATGTCATTGAATGATTGTTAATGGTGACCAGGCACAGTGGCTCACACCTGTAATCCTAATCCTAGCACTTTGAGAGACCGAGGCAGACAGATCACTTAAGCCCAGGAGTTCAAACACAGCCTGGGCTACGTGGTGAAACTTCATCTCTACAAAAAATACAAAAATTAGCTGGGCATGATGGTGGGTGCTTGTAGTCCTAGCTATTCAGGAGGGTGAGATGGGAGGATCACCTGAGCTCAGGAGGTGGAGGCTGCAGTGAGCCATGTTTGTGCCACTGCACTCCAGCTTGGGTGGCAGAGTGAGACCTTGTCTCAAATAAATAAATTTAAAAAATGGTTGTTAATGGCTATGTACTAGTGCATCATTTGAATATACAGTAATTTAACCATTCTACTATGATTGAATTGTGTTTTTTTCTTTTTGCTGTTGCAAATAACATTGAAGTAGACATCCTTGTACTGGTCTTTGCCTGGACTTTGCTTTAAAAAAAATTTTAAGCCGAGTTTTTAGTCAATACACAACTACTTATTAAACTTTTTATGCGCTACTTTCTATATAGCAGGTCCTAGGGAGTTATAAAAATGAAATTATCGATTCAACAAATGAATTGCCTCTAAAACCTTTGATATATAGTAGAAATTACTTTTTCCACAAAGTAATTCAGGTTAGCCCTTCAGCAGTATGCTGATGTGAGAGTACCCTGGAGACAATATTGATACTCTTTACTACAACCAATGTGAAAAGAAAAAAGAAAAAAGCCAGGCAAGGAGGTCCTAGTGTAAGTGGCTCTTTACAGGAAACATGAAGAAAGTTAAGTGAATGCTAACTAGGTTGTTAGCATGTAAAGGATAAAGATGTGAAGGGGCTAAAAAAGAGTAGGAGAGAAACTGAAAAGATATTTATTGATTATAATTGACATGGGATACTGGTAAATTTCTGAGTGCTTAAGAACTGAACTGAGAAAAAGCTAGATAGGAGGTAATAGGCTTAAGTACCTTGGGGCAAATCGGGCTTGACAGACAATAGAAAGAAGAAATAAGAACAAAGTAGTTATTAGGACAAACTAGCACTCTTAACACAAAGGCAATGTATTTTAAAAGACATTGTGCAGCATTGTGATGAACTTGGCTAAGAAATGTACAGAGTTTGTCTTTATTGCAGTGTTTGAAATTATTCTGGAATACCTGGAAACAAGAGACTGGCAAGAAGCATTTTTTACTATCTTGCCCCAACGGAAAGGAGCTGTTCCCACAGACAAAGCCTATGAAAGTGCTTCTAATGACAATCAGTCTCTCAGGATGGAGGAAGGTGGATCGGACAGTGATTCCAGTGAGGACGAATATAGCAGAAATGAACTAGATTCACCACGTGAAGAAAAGCAGGATAAGGAAAATCACACTGAATCTACAGTGAACTCTCTGCCACACTAATGATACCTGGTTTCCTTTTAGTTTAAGGAAAAATTAGGAGAAAGTGAGGTGCTATATAGAATATTGAAATTGGAAGAACATTTTATTTTCTCTTATTTCTGTTGTGATTTTTAAAAACTTTTTTTTGGACCTAAATAATAATTTAAAAAGCCCTTTAAACTTTGTAAGGAAATATTTTTTGATTTTGCATAAGAAGATTTAAATGTGTATGTGATTTTTTTGTTTTTGTTTTTAAAGCCTCAAATAGTAGTTTATAGATAATTTTACTATATTAGTATATTTTCATTTTATTTCATTTTATATTCTTTAGAATGTGCCTTCTGACCTTTCAGTTTTTTAATTTTATAGTCACATCAGCATCTTTATGATCTATTGCCTATATATCTGTGAGGGCACATATTCATAAATATACTGTCAATCTATCAGAATGTTGTGTATGGTAGGTTACCCTCTATTTGCAGCTTTTATGTTTAAATTAGTTACTTGAAAGAATGTAGTAATTTTAGGAAGAAGTATCAGTTTGATAGACTTAATAATTCATTTCTTTTGGACTATGGAGCGCATATCTGTTCCTCCTTTGTGATGCCTTTTTATGGTTCTGGAGTAATTACTGAAGAGTTGAGAATCTCTTTAATGCATTTTCTTAATTCTTACAATGGTGATAAGTTACTTCAATTATAAAATTGAATTTTGCAGACTAAATTATTTTATAAGGCTGTTGCTATTGAAAGATCAATTTTGTCTTTACCTGCATTTAAAATGGAACAGCTCTTAGCAGCTGTGGTTTTTTTTTCCATATTTTTTTTTAATTTGTTGGCTCTTAAGATGAATAAAGTTTATAGGTGCATCTGCCTCCTCTTCTATAAGAATATGCATACTAATGTATGTTTCTATAAATCAAATGCACATGTGATAATATGCATGTAAATATATAACTATCCTCATCATGTATGGTTCTCAGTTATTAATTGATGATAGCATGATTGATTTGCCATATATCTGTATTACTTGTGTGAATGGTTGTGTTAAACACACTAAGAACAATTTGAATTTTATTAAGTACAAAAATCCTTAACGTTTGTATGGGAACATTGGCAAGAAAGAATAGTGTAAAAGGGAACTGTTTTAGTTTCCTATCAGTGATTGTACATGCAGTTAAATGTTTAAGGTAAAATGATTGGTCTCTGTCACAGCTAAAAGATTTCAGTAGCCTTTATTGAGTTTGGGTAAAATAAGTTGCTGTTCTTTTGTCTTCTTTTAATATATAAAAGTTATATTTAAAAAGTACATAACATACTATATATGTTACATACTAACATATATATACACAACAAAGTTTATTGGATTTAGTACTGATATTTACTGTCTATTTTTGTTACTTTGTTCTTAGTAATCTATTATAGTTACCTATTTTAAGGTAAGGTCTATAGGCAAGATATGTAAGTAAAGACAAGCCCTACAATTTGAAAATAACAAAGCTTATGTCTTAAGTTGTATTTTTTCAAAGGTTCATGTTTTTCTGAATAAATTGGTTTATTAGCATGAAATATTATGCCTTTTACTAAAATAGGGCACTGTTTAATTATGAAAGGGGGAAATCATTCCAAATAAAAGTTTAATTTTTATTAATTATAAGAAAATCTGTATTAGTTTCCTAGATGTGCTATAACAAGTTACCACAAACTGGGTGGCTTTAAACAACAGAAATTTATTCTCTTAACAGTTCCAGAGACTAAATGTCCAGATTCACAATGTCCCAGTGCCATGCTTCCTCCTTAGGCCCTAGCAAAGAATACTTCCTAGGCTTTTGGTGGTTGCCAGCAATCCCTACTGTTCCTTAGCCTATAGTGGCTTGACTCGAATCTCAGTTTTGTTGTTAAGTGGTCTTCTACCTTGTCTTCTATGTTTGTATCCGTGTCTAAACTCTTTTTCTAGGGAGACCAGCACTGGGTTAGAGTTCACCATGATCCAATATGACCTCATCTTGACTGCATCCGCAAAGACCCTGTCTCCAAATAAGGTCACATTTACAGGGTACCATGTGTTAGGATTTGACATATCTTTTGGGGGACACAATTCTACCCACTACAGGCCCATATCTTATCTAGGATGTTGGTGGCAAGAAGGCGAAGATTACTACCTCTTTTGATATAACTAGTTTCTGAGGTATTTAAAAATTTGGTTTTAAAAACATTAAGCTTTTTGCTCATTTGAATGTATATTTTTCTGTCAACATTGTTTTGGTTTATTTAGGTTCTTTATTTGTTAAAACTTCAGTAAATATTAAAGTTACTTGTATTAGAACATAATAAAAGTGGGGAATTAAACTACCTAAATAAACACATCAAAAAATATATGTCTGCTGAAATACAGAATTTCCTCACATTTAATTTCTTTAATAACCTACAGTCATCATAAAGCAAGCTCATTCTTAAGAGAAGAACCATTCTTCATTCTGATTCTCCAGAGTTTAGTGCTGTTGACATTACAGCATTTGAAAATGCTCAGAATGGAAAAATCAAAAATGAGAAAAGAAAGTAATTCTACTGAATAAACATCTTTTGGGAGGTAAATGAACAATGATGAAATCCACCAGTGACTGGCAATTGTAAAGCAAAGTGACATACTATTTGACTTTATAGACAGAAAAGGTCACAGAAATGATATAGATAAAACGCAAGAATTGTCCATAGAGCCCTGAGAAAGTATACAGACAACAGGTGTAAAATGAGATAAAGAAAAAAAGAAAAGAGAATGGCAGAGATTTGAATTCAGGAATTCAGGGCAGTAAAGGCATTTAGTAGTCATTAAACTTTGATTTCAGTTAGCATCCAAGTATTTATCTCTGTTTCCCTGTCTCATTACCAGAGAAATACAGTAGTCATCTAATAAATGTGAAGAAGAGAAGCAGTGACAGAATCAAAAGGTGGTATACTGACAGAATCAATGGAAACAGTAGGGAACTGGACTAAGCATAAGCCTTGCCACTGCCACTGTTGGTGATGAGACTTTGGATGAGTTGAATAACTTTGTTAGGTCTCAGTGTTTTTATATGTAAAATGGAAATGTTATTCCATTTACTCTCTCTCTCAGAGCTTGCTTGAGCAAACAATTGTCAAGCAGTAGCTAATGATAATGCTTGTATTGGCTTTCTCATTTCTTGCCTTATTTCCCTTGTTTCTCAGTCTTTTTGACATTGCCTGTCCTAAAATGGTAATAATATATGGGCTTTTGTTTCAGGCTGTACTTTCTGAGGAACCCAGGCTTAGATAAGATTTTTAAAATGTAAACTTTCTAAATTACCAAATGAACACTCACTAAACAAAACAAGGAAATTACAGATCATTTAGTGAAACATTTATAAAAGCAACAAAAACAATGCTAACATAAAACACAATCGCACGACAAAATCTATATGGCCTATCAGCAAATTTAAATGGTCCAAAAATCTTCCAGATTGGATTTATAAAAGAAATATATGCTGTATTTAAAGCTACTCAGCAATATTGGAAATAAAAAATAGAAAAAGCCATACCAGGCTGATAAAACGAAGTCAGAAGTCACAATCTTAACATTAGATAAGGTCCAGCACATTACAAATAAAGAAAAGGAGAAGGACATGTTATAATTGTCAAGAAGGCAGTCCTTAGTAAAGATCTAACCATTATGAATATCTGTGTATCAGGTAACATAGTATTCGAAGTCATTGACAGCCTTTGGGAATTACATGAAACAATACATCAGTATAAGGAGTCTTTAACTCATACTTCTCAACCTATGACAATGTAAGTAGACAAAAGATGAGTATGTGGAAAATGTACATGCTATAATTAATACAAATAGTGATATCAAATTTTGTAGGCTAAAAAAATGCAACTTGTATTCATAAAAGTAACTATATTAGACCACAAGGAAAATTTTCGAGAAGTAAAAATATAGGCAATTTCTCTGATAACAATACATTAAACTGGAAAATAAACTTGGTGAGATGGGATGAAAGCCTTATTTTAAAATTTTTTTCTCAAGTGCTTATAAAAGGGGAAAGGTAAAAGAGGAAACCAAATCTGAAATTATGTAATATTTTGAAAATAGAGATAATAAAAACACTACATATCAGATCTATAGATCTAGCTAAAGCTGTGATTAGAGGAAAATTCATCACTTAAAAAATTTATGCTAATGAGAATAACTGAATATAAACATATTAAAAAGATTTGACTCAAGGCATTAGAACAATAATGAACCTGAAGAAATAAAAAATAGAACTTAATAAAAAATGAAAAGAGATACAAAATAGAAATAGGAAAATGGTTGGACATATGAATAAATCCAAGATCTGTTGTTTTTTGAAAATGGTAGCAAAATGTGAAAAATATTAGCTAACTGGATCAAGAAAAAAATTACAAATACACAAAAATAAGATTGCAGAATAAACAAATTTAGATGAATTATGAGATAAATCTCAATTCTATGAAAATAAATTTGGAAACCTGGATGAAATGGATAGTTTTCTGGGAAAATATGAAGTTCCAAAATTGATCCTCCTCTCCAAAAATACAGAAAATATAAATAGACCAGTTACCACAGGAGAAATAAAATTGTCAAAAAGCTACGACCCCCAAAACACAAAACCTATGTGGTCTGATAGATGAATGTTAGCAAATTTTTAATGAAAAAGAATTGGCAATGCCATTGTAACATCTTCATAACAGAAAAGTGAGAGAGAGTGCACTTTATTAATTTTATGAGTTGAGCATAATCTTGTTATGTATCACTAGCACCTAGTGCTTCAGCACACAGATTCTAGCCATACCTTGAGCCAGCCATGAAATCTTTGTGTCAGAGAAAGTTGACTGTCCACCAAAAGCTAATTTTTGTTAACATAGGACATAGCTGTAATTGGAATATGATTCCCACTCAAGAGTTTTTAATCAGTTTCCCTTTCAGCTATACTAATCTTCAACCATGGAATGTAACTAGAAGTGATGTTTACCATTTCAAGGCAAAGACTTTAAGCAGATATATCCTCCTTGTGGAAGGCATAATAATGTCCGTTCAAAGATCCTAATTCCCAGAACCTTTGAATATGTTAAGTTACGTGGTAAGGGGGAATTTAAGGTTGAAGATAGAATTAAATTGCTAATCAGCTGACCTTAAATGAAGGAGATTATCTTGGATAAGCTGGATAACAGGCCCGATGCAATCAGAAAGTCCCAAAAGTGGAAGATGGAGGCAAAAGAGTCAGCATCAGAGTGATTTGTTATGAGAACAACTTGACTGGCCATTGCTGACTTTGAAGATGAAAGAGACCCATGAAGCAAGGAGTATAGATAGCCTCTAGAAAATGGAACAGGTAAGGAAACAAATAGTCCCCTAGAGCCTAGGAAAGGAATGCAGTCCTGCCATACCTTGATTTTAGCCCAGTAAGACCCGTTTCAGACCTCTGCCTGCAGAATTGTGAGAGAATACATTCGTGTTGCATTAAGTCACAAAGTTTGTGGTAATTTGTTACATCAGCAATAGGAAACTAATACTTTACTCTCATTTTTTCTTTTGCCAGCATGGTACAGTTGACAATGGAGCCTTAGGTGATGGTTGAGCCACAAGATGGAAAGATCCTGGGCCTCTAAATCACCAAGTAAAGCAAAGTTATCTTTGAAACACACACTTTAGACTCTCACATGGGAAATAATTGTATTTGAATGATAGCATTTGTTACAACTTATCCCATCCCCATGAGTTCAAATCTGTGCCTCAGCTTTCTTATTTTAAATAATGAGAAAAATAAGAGAAGTTACCTCAGATAGTTTTTGTGAAAATTAAATAAGTTATTATATCTAAAGTGTTTAGAATGATTCCTGACACATAGTATGTTATCATTAAAATTTAATGTATAGACATGCATGCATATGCACACACCACACACTGAATTTATAATATCTCTGATGAACATCAGTGCGAACATTCTAAATAAAGGATTGGCTTATTGGTAGATAGACTGCAGCAACATGCTCAAAGAATCATATCTGTGGCCCAAGAGTGGTTTCTTTTTTTTTTTTTTTGAGACGGAGTCTCGCTCTGTCACCCAAGCTGGAGTACAGTGGTACGATCTCGGTTCACTGCAAGCTCTGCCTCCCAAGTTCATGCCATTCTCCTGCCTCAGCCTCCCAAGTAGCTGGGACTACAGGCACCCACTACCGCACCTGGCTAATATTTGTATTTTTAGTAGAGACAGGGTTTCACCATGGTCTCAATCTCCTGACCTCGTGATCCGCCCACCTCGGCCTCCCAAAGTGCTGGGATTACAGGCATGAGCCACGATGCCCAGCCAAGTGGTTTCTTTTAAAAACAAAAAAAATTCAATATGAAATGTTAATATCCACCATTAGTACTGACTGAAAACTAGTTTCTTTCTGGCTTATGAGTTAGAAACAATATGTATATGTTTTCTTTTTGGAGGGGAGGGGAGCATTTTTTCATAATAGTTCAACAACAGTGAGACACTAGATGATAAAAATCATCTCACATGTTAAAATTCTGTTGTTGGGTTTGTTTGTTTTTGCGGTGATGGTGGTGTTTTGTTTTTTGTTCTTTGTGTTTTTTTCCCCCTCTAACAGAGTTTGGGGTGGGTGTCAAACTGTAACTGCTAATTCTGATTATGGATGATTTTTCTAGTATCAGGGCTCTATGCTCATGTACTAATAGTGCAAGACTGGAAACATAGTATATAAATAAACATATTTCTTTTACACATCGTATTAACTACAAATGGAAATATCATTTCCAGTAATATTTATTTGTAGCATTACATACAGGTATTTTTAGATTTACATGCGCCACCATAAAGAGGACCACTTGATTCCTCTATACCAAAAATATTCATTTGAAAAATAATTCGATTATGTAAATGTGAAGCTCATATTCATGAAAGAATTCACCCAGTCTAGAACTTCTGCCTCTGGTGTGTTGAAGGATAACATGCTCTTTGGGGACAGAGGTTGTATTCTTGTATACTCCTTGCTGACACTGGTTTTGCTGATCTACTCTCCTGAGTGTTAGGCCTGGGAGGAGACTTTGGTTTGCTGAAATATTCTGCAACAGGTATTTTCATATTATTTCTTCTTATAAGTAGTGGAGGCTTGTGCTCAGCCTCTGAAATGGAGAAAAAAATCTAAATACAACCATAATTGAGACACTGAATACACCTTCTCCATGTTTTAGTAGTAAATTATCTATAAAAAACTATATGAAGTTTAGGTGAATCAGATACACCCAAAATTCACGAAAGAATATATTCCTTTTCTTTTTTTTCACCACATGCTCATCTTTAATGAGTTATTTGTTCTGTAACATGCAGGATATGTTCCTTCACTCTCAAAAGTAAACATGATTTTGATTGCATAGAGTTGGTTATAGGTAAGAGTGACAGTGAGAGAAAGAAGGAAGATCTATGGTCCTGATAGATGCAACAAGAGAAGAGACAAGCAGGCTAAAACAAGTTAATTGTGCTCATAAGACCTACATAGTTGCACCCAAGCAGGAATAGGGATGTAAGGAGATGCTAAATATTGGCAATGGAGAGAAAGGGGCATGACTTGGGAATTCTTATACAAAAAAGTTCCAAATATCTAAATGATAAAATATGTGTGAGCCTTACAGGTAAGACATAAAGTTGAATAATAGAAACCATCACTGTCATGATGTTATAGTCCCAGGGTGAGGAGTTTGGTAGGAGAGGCCGGATACAATAGGCTGTCCTTGGAGTCTAAGTAAGGGAGCACTTTGTAATTTTTAAACTATACTTATTATTGGCTGTTAGCAGATAGTGTCTCTTTTGGGTTTGGTTAATCACAGCGGAACTTGCTGGGGTCTAGGGTGACCCCAGTAAGCTCTAATTGATTATATATCATTCCTGGTATAAAGGGAACTTGTAGAAATGACAAGACACATTTTTGTATAAAGCTTGTAGATACACTTCGTAGTTGTTGCTCTGTAGTCGTGAATGTTCTGCTTGTTTTAAAGCTAGAAACTGCCAAACATACAAGGATACTTTGTTTGGGCTATTTTGGACCAAGGTAGGACTTTCCACAATTCTTGATTCTCCCTGGTTCCCCTACAGACTGGAGCTGGGCTTCTGGTGGAACACAAAACTGCTCTTTTCAATTGTATTTCAGCTGTCTTGTAAGTCACCTGCTTGTGGCTGATTGCCATTTTACTCTTCTCTCTGGTTGACTTTGTCTCCAGTGAACTTATTTAACTCCATTAAGCTGTGAAGAACCAAAACTCTGAGATCATTGTCCTTTTGTTAGGTCAATGCAGGGTTTCCCTTTTCACTGAATTGCTATAACCAAACCTATAGTTCCTGTTGTCCTGCTGTCTTGCTTCTCAAAGAGTGTCTGTCCATGATCAGGCACTTTGCCTTTCAAAACAAAGGTAAATTTATCTTTATGAGAAAGTAAGCAGATGCTCTCTCAAGAATTGATCTGGAAATTACTATTGTATTTTTCTGTTTTTTTAAAAGCACTGATCCTTAAAATCTGTTCCCTGAGTCATTAGTACTTACTGGTTTCTTTATACCAACTCAATAATTACCAAAAACTGTACTTAACCTTTTGGTACTTCCTTGTTTTCTTCAGATCCTTGACTTGACACTCTAGATCAGTTGGAGAAAGACAAAAGTGAATTTCACAGATACAAAAAAGTATTTTCTATAGACTACACTGTCATCAATAAGTTCAGTGTATATGTATCTTAAATATGATTAAATTTACTTCCCAATGAAAAATTCTTCTTTGAGTAAATATTTAACTGTTGTATCATATGTTAGTCATTAAGGTAGAGATTAACTCTTACTATCTTCCAGTTTCTGATTTTATGGAAACTTTAAGATAGGGACAATTAGTAATACAATTTTTTTGTCTTAATGCTTTTTAAAGTGACATATTTATATTTTCAAAAATGTATTTTTCCTCTAACTTTAAGCTTTACTCAACTTTTAATTTTAAAGCAACAAGATTTTCTCTCCGAGCTTAAATAACATCCTACCACACATTCTTTCACCATGATTCTACATAAATATATATTTTTCTTCTGTTATTGAAATAACAGCATTTAAGAAAAATTTCTCCTGCAATAATTTCAATTATTTTAGTAGTTATTTTTCTCTCTAGGGGGCCCCAGGAGTAAATCAGAGAAAATTAAGTGAAGCAATTTATTTTAATCTTGCATTGTTCTACACAAAAAAGTGAAACCTGTGTGATACACATTTAACAAAATATACAATAACTGTAACAATACAATTTTGATTTCCTTAATTGTATCTATTTTTAGTTAAACTATAAAAACCTTTATTATCTTAGATTTCTAGGTAGTCACTCTTGCTTTTCCCTTAGTGGAAAAATAATTTTTCTTAAAAAGAAAGGTTACCAGATAAGAAAGACATAGTTTCTGCCAAAATGTTCTAAACAATAGAATTGAGAACAATTTTTATATTACATATATGAAAATGAAAGCAAATATATATTGCAGTCACTTACTGAATAAAGCGGAACTTTAGAACCTCCTGTTTAACATTTTGAAAGATAAATAACAAGAGAATTCAAAGTCTTCATGTGCCATAGGCCCTCCCTCTAGGGGGCCATTATATCTAATTACCTGGTTGGTTGATGCCCTTCTGTATCTCTGGTCAGCACTTTTGATTTTGCGGTAAAATTTGGGGGCAATTTAACTGTGGGTGGTGATTTAACTGTGGGTGGTTTCCCACTCTCTGCTGCTGGTTCCATTGAGGTGTTTCTGCTGTGATGAGTCAACAGGTTTATCTCGGCAAGCTCAGAATGAATCAAAGCTGAGACCCACTCTTTTTCTGGTTTAAAAGACAAAAACAGGTGGGAGGAGTGAAGGTTGCAATTATCATGTTGTCTGGAAACACAGGAATATCCAGCTCCTGAGTATGAAAGACTGGTTATCTATTTTCTAGATAGTTACCTATGTGGGAGTAAAGACTTCTGCAGAAAAGTTGGTTCATTTTAATATAGTTTGTGTTGAACTGTGATACTGTAGAGTGCCCAGAGTAGTTAACTCACTGAGGCACTTGTCCCTGAATAGCAGTGGAATAGTTTTAAAATATTGAGTACAGTAGCCAGTCTTACAGGCTGCTGCCAAAGATATAAGGATACCTATACAAAAATAAGAAGGGTAACATGATTCCATTAAAATACAGACTAATAGGTAATAAATAGTTACAAGCATATCAAGGAAGATATACACCAAAGTATTCACTGAAATGATGTCTGTGGTAATTTTATTGATTCTTTTTGTTCTGTCTCATCTCTTTTTTTCTTTCTGGTTCATCTGTTCTTTCTCCCAACAATAAGGATTTATTACTTGTATAGTTTATTAAATGTTACATTCTTAAAAAGGAAAAATAATTGGAAGGTAACTAAAGACCCATTGCCTCTAAACACTTCTCAATTGCCTAAAAAGTAGTATTGAATTCCTGGGGCAAGGTAATATTTCCAGAATGCTTCCTACGTTAAAACATTAGACTGTTCCTTACACATTGGTACTTCCTAGCATTGATCAGTGCAGTGATTCTCAAAGAGTAGTGCTGAGACCAGCATTATCAGCATCACCTGGGAACCTGTCAGAAACACAAATTCTCAAGTCCCACTGCAGAGATTTTGCCTCAGTCAGTCTGATGATCAACTACATTTGAGGATAGCTGCTCTCTGCCATTTATCATTGTCCCAATTGGGAATGGCATGTGTTTTCATGGAACAGGCCAGGAAGGGCCCAAAAGAGGTTAGGAGATGACTGAGTTGATGGTTTTGCTGGGCAACTGGCAGAGCTGTTACAGGTTGGATAGCTGTTCTACTGTTTTGCTTACCAAAGGAAAGAAATAAGCTTTGTGTTCAGAGTTAACAACAGGCCAGAGGATGTGCTCAGGGAGGCCTCTGGGTGTGTGGACTCTGGAGGAGCATAAACCAACTCTAGCTGAGAATAAGACCGCCTTTGGACACAAGTGTTTCATGGCACCCACATGAGTTCAATTTAAAGCATACTGAATTTTGGGTTCATTGAATGACCCACATGCATGCAGCTGGATATGCAGAACAGCAATTATCCTGATACTGAAACATTGCGGAAATAATATTGCAACATTATCTTTGCAAATCCAAGGTACAAAACTTTAGATATTGGCATATTCCCAGTTTCTGACAATAAATTGAGCTCGGTGTTTTAAAATTTGTATCTTAATCGCACCTTTTGAAGTTGCATGAAGCAGCCACTGTAAAACTTCTGCCAGAGAATCAGTATGCAAAATGCCACAGAGCTTTGCCAGGATCTGACAGAGAACATTAGAGTTACATATGAGCAAATAAATAGTACAAGGCTTATCAGTTTTCCTTTACCTTCTCCAGAATCCCATCTTCCCAAATACCACTTTGTATATGATGTGCAATTTAGTCAATTGGGATTTTTAACTCACGAGCTCAATTTCAAATAGCACACAGTAGAATCTTAGTGAAAACAACATTTCCAGTACAATTAACAGTTTAGGGTAGGCTATGGAGTGTGTTTGTCTGAGGTACTGCTCCTCACAAGAGGGCATTAGCTGTGGGGGTCTGCCTGCAGACCCTGACCTAAACGACAGATGAATAAAACATACACTGACACACAGATATTCTGTTTTGCCAGTCCAGCTGAGTGTCCAACCGCCTGCGCACCAAGACAGGTTTGTCACTGTGGTTGGCCCTGAGCAGCTCGCACTCCAGGCATTTATTTGATATACAATTAACAACAGAAGCTTTGAGTAAACACACTTGCAGATAATTAACATGGTTAAGAGAGTAGTTCTAGGAATGATTAAAGCTCAGGTACCGAGGTCTAAGGTAAATACCATTAGGGGGCAATATCCCTAGTCAGCCTCCTACCAAGAAGGCCATCTGGGTCAAAGGTTAGTTAATGCAGGTGGGGTAAACAGACAACTGGGGAAGCCTCTATTGTCCCTAGTATTTACCCTGTGACCTAATGTTCTGAGGTAAGAACGGGCTGCCTCCAGCCTGTTCAATTATTACAAGCTGTGTAACCTTTTGGCCTTCCAAAAGGTTCGTGACTATTCCCTATAACTTTCCCTAATATTTCCCTTTAATATTTCTGCCACCATCCTGAGTGAATCCCAACATTTGTCTTGTTTTTCTGTTCAGTACCAACATCTTCTAGTAGGAACATACTTTTGGTGAATTTATCCTTCCCACTGTACCATAGGGTTCTAATGAGAATCCATCAGTCACAGAACTGACCCCATCTGCCCTGCTCCTCTACATAGTCTGAGACAGAGGGATGTGATCTGGGCTGGAGTTATTGTACCTCAGTTTCCTGAACACAGCAATTGGCCCAATGGGATAGGAATATAATTCCCTGTATTTATTCAGAATGCTTCCTTGAGATTTTTTAAAAAAAACTCTGGAGCTACAGGCTTAAATGTAGGTGACAGTAGAGATAGAAATATGGAATAATTCTCATAAAAATTGACTATAATAAGCATTAAAATAAAAGTACAATGTGTTAAATAAGCGCAGGTAATGAAGTTTCCAGACTGAGTCTTAATTGTGTCTGCTGTTAGAATTTAGACATATCTGATACTCATATCTGTCTCCTGAACTTCAGTGCTATATATCCATCTGCCTACCAGATGTATTCACTTAGCTATACTATAGATATTTTGGGCATAAAATATATAAAACAAAACCCACATTTCTCTTCCTAAAACGTGCTCCAAACTTACTTTTCCTCCTGGTTCCCCTATCTCAATGAACAGCGCCAACATACATTAAATTGTCCAAACTAGATGCTGAGATTCATCCTGGACAACTCCCTTGCCCTTTTCTAAAACATAATGTTAAACAAATTCAGTAAAGTCTACCTTCTAAATATTTCTTAAATCACTCCTTTTGTCTTCATCCCCATTGCCTAAAGCAACATCAAATCTGGTTTGAACTACTGCAACATTTATTCTCTTAGTATTTCTGCCTGAAGTCTTAAATTATTATTAATTTAACAAATATTTGTGTTAGTCATTGATCTAGATGCTGAAGATAGAGAAGCAAAATTAAAGGGCTGAAAAATCAACTGCCCTGTATTGAACTTTGTTATTATGTTAAGATTTCTGTCTTTGATAATGACATATCCTAAAGAGAGAAAGTTAGATTTGCTCCTAATTTCACAACAAATCAACAACTGTGGCGAAAATAGAAAAAAAGCCTCACAGTATTTTCCAAGCCACTCTGCCTCTATAGATTTTTCATCAATATAGTGATTGCACATCACTCCTAGCTTCTTCTGTCATACATCACTAATTGATCGACAACATCCTAGAGAATATAATTATCCTTTTAGTGAGAGGATGTAGAATATGTCTTCCTGGGAAATCTCCTGCATTCTCTGTTACAGAAACCTACGCAGATGCACAATGAACACAGTAGCTTCCAATCCCTTGAGAAAAACATTTATTTCTGCAGCTTGGGGCAGGGATGACTATGCCTGTAAACCAGGCTTCTTGAGTGTTAGAGACGTTATAGCTTTTCCAAAGGGTCACAAATCGAGTCTTGATCAGATCTGGAGAAATGGAAAAGTATCCAATGCGTAGATTCTCTCTGTGATTCCACCTGTGGAAGTTTATTGAACTCACTCTTTGGAATCCCTCCAAATACTTTTTGTCAATGATCTCATGATTTCTAGGGGCAGAGAAACCTTAATTCCTCAAGGCAACCCCATGTTTCTTTTGCCATAGGAGTAACTGAAAAATTACATGTAGGGTTCTCTGTATCATCTTGGTTGGCAAAAACTCAGAGCAGACTACCAGGAAGGCTTCTGGAATTGAAAACTTCTCTTCCAACTTCAGAGGATAGGTGCTCAGCATCAGAGATATCCACCATTGTCCAGCAAAGATTCTGGGGATTCCAGCCTTGGTACCTACCATAAAAGTTGTCCTGACACCCTGTCTTTGCAGGACTTTGCAATTCTCATTCTAACAATCATATTTTCCAAAATGGTTCCTGACCTTGAGTTCTGAGTGCCTGTCCTGAACATATTTCATGAAATGGCATAATGTATATGATTCATATCTTCTCATCTTTATTGGCATTATTCTATACTCACAAGTCTATGTGCTGTAAGGATGAGTGCAAATTTTAACACATGGGGAAATTCCTGAAACTTGAAATGGAACTTTTTCAATTACTCCCACTAGCGGGGAGCTCCCTGGTCATTGGACCTATTCAATTAGAAATCAGAGTCAAGGATCCATCTTCAGTTTTTGTGTGTTGTGGCTTGAAATGGAGTGTGCAAAGAACATGGTTGAGCCCTCTTTAACAATATATTTGCCCTCCCGAGTGGTAAAAGGTCAGGTCTGGCAGGATTTAGTGACTTCGAATCTCTGTAAGGAGTGGTCACAGGGGAAAAAATCGGTGGTATTAATGCACATTACCAGAAGAAACTACCCAAACCAGTCCTGGGATTCGAGGTTTGAATGGCAATGAACTGGATTTCTAAGAAACTGTCGTCTCTGGTCAAAGAAAACTGGTTTTGCCAGGTTCTGGAATAGGAGACTTCTATCCCTATGTTTGTCCAAACTTTTTTTTAAAATTGAAAACCTAGGCATGAACTATCTGACATTGTTTATTCATATTTTTCCCTTAAAAGAGATGTTAAATTATTTGTTTGCTGATTACTTAACATTTGAAATGAAGGAGTTACCATTTACTCTGCACATCTGTATTAAAATAAATAATTCTAAATATGTTCACTATCAACTCCAAACATTTAAAGAAGCTGAAACAATGGCCCTTGTTAAAAATTATTATCTAACCTATCAATCCTTATCTTTTTCTTGGAGTTTTTAGTCTATTTGTCCTTTTGCATAGTTTTGAGTGTACCGTATTGCTATTTGTTTTTTATTTTTTCCTTCTCTTACTGTTCCCCTTATTCTTATCTCTGCCTCCTTTTGGATTAATCAAGTGTATTTTAGTATTCCACTTTATCCTCTCCATTGGCTTTTTAGCTATACTTTTTTTGTTGTTCAAGGGATTAAAATATGCATCCTTAACCTAATATAGTGTTCCTTGAATTAATATTATACCACTTAATGTATAATGTAAGAACCTTATGAGTTATACTTCCATTTATCTCTCACCCGAACTTTGTGTTATTGTTTTACATTTTACCACTCTGTTTTCTTTATAACCACACTTATCTCCCTCTCACCTCTTCCTTTACTTCCGAATGACAGAACTATAAAATGTCAGCTTTTTAAAAAAAATTTAAGAGCCTTAAAGTGTCATTTCATTGTCTTATGGCTTGCATATTTCTAGTGAGAAGTCAGCTGTCATTTTTATCATTACAGTCATGCACCATATAACAATGTTTCAGTCAACAGTGGACCACATATATGATGGCGGTCCAATAAGATTGTCATATTGTATTTTTACTGTAGCTTTTCCTGTTTAGATACACAAATACTTACCATTGTGCTACAATTTCTACAGTATTCAGTATAGTAAAATGCTATATAGGTTTATAGCCTAGGAGCAATAGGCTATACCATATGGCCTAGGTGTGTAGTAGCTGTAACATCTAGGTTCATGTAAGTACACTCTGTGATGTTTATACAACAATGAAACTGTCTGACACATTTCTCAGAATGTATTCCTGTCATTAAGTGATGCATGACTGCATATGTAATACGTCTTTTTTCTCTTGCTGATTTCAAGATATTCTCTTTGGTTTTCTGCAACTTTATTATGATGTGCCCAGATGTAACTTCTGTGTTTATCTTTCTTGGGTTTTGTAAGGTTTCGTCAAAATTGGAAAAATATTAGATATTAGCTCTTCAAATAACTTTTATGCTCTAATCTCTCTTTCCTCTTCCTCTGAGACTCCAATTGCACATATGTTAGACCACCCAATGTATTCTCACAGGTCAATAAGGTTTTGTTTACATTTTTTAAGTCTTTTTACTTTAATTTGGATTTTTTATTGCCCTCTCTTTAACTCCACTTATATGTTTTTTTTCTGCAGTGCCAAGTGTGCTGCTAATCACATCCAGTGAAATTTTGATTTCAAATATTGTACAGTCATGCATTACTTAATGACAAGAACATGTTTTGAGAAATGCATCATTAATGATCCTGTCATTGTGTGAACATCATAGAGTGTGCTTACACAAACCTAGATGATACAGCCTACTACACACCTAGGCTATATGGTATAGCCTATTGTTCCTGGGCTACAAACCTGTACAGCGTGTTACTGTACTAAACACTGTAGGCAATTGTAACACATTGGTAAGTATTTGTGTATATAACCATATCTAAACATAGAAAAGGTACAGTAAAGATACCATATTACATACTTATGGTACCACTGTCATATTTATGATCTGTTATTGGTGGAAACATTGTTATGCAGTGCATAGCTGTATTTCTCAATTCTAAAATTTCCTTTTGGTCTCTTTTTAATTTCCATTTCTCTTGAGAGATGCCTCATCTATTCACTCAGTGTGTCTTTTTTTTTCCTAGAAATCCTTGAAAATCTTTAAAAACAATCTCTTTTACAGCCTTTTCTACTAATTTCCACATCTGTGCCATTTCTGTGTCTGTTATTATCAATTCTTTTTTTTTCTTCTGCTTATGGGTTGTAGTTTGCTATTCTTTGCATGTCTAATAACTATTATTTTAGCGACTTTATATATGCTACATTGTGGAGAGTCTATATTTTGCAACCTGTGGATCAGGAGGTGCCCTCATGAGCCCACGCCACAGGGTCCTGGGCCTGAAACACAGAGCTGTGTGGAGTCTCAGCAGAATAGCCACTCAGGCACACACAGAAACCTGAGAGTTTTATATACTCCAGCTCAGGAATCCTGGCAAGGCAGGAAATCCATCTGTACATATCCCTAGGAAGAGGACTGAATCCATGGAGCTAAGCAGTGTCATTCTGTTTGCCCGACTTACAGGGCATCTCACAAGTTAAGACCCACTGGCTTGGAATTCCAGCCAGCCAGTGGGAACAGGCTGGAGACTGCCTGTGATGGGACCAAGTTCCCAGGGGAAGGGGCAGCCAGCATATCTGTGTTTTGGTCAACTCAGCTGTTCTAGCCTGCTGGCTCCAGGAGTGCAGGCCATCTGGACAAGGAGGAGTCCCCCACAACACAGCACAGCTGCTGTGCCAGATCATGCCCAGACTGCTTTTTTAAGTGGGATCCTGATCCATTCCTCCTCACTGGGTGGGGCCTCCCTGTGGGAATTTCAGCAACTCTAGCTAGGGTCATACACACAGGGCTCTGATCTCCCCCTGGGACAGAGCCCCTTGGGGGAGAGGCAGCTGTTGTCTCTGCATTTCAGTTGGCTCAGCCATTCCAGCCTGCCAGCACTGGAGAGTTCAGGTCTGGACAAGGAAGAGTTCCCCCCAATGCAGCATACCTGCTCTTCCCAAAAGCAGCCAGTCTGCTTCTTTAAGTAGGTCCCTGATCCCATTCCTCCTGATCCGGTAATACCTCACAATAGAAGCCTCTACACACCTCCTATAGGAGCATTCGAGACAGCAACAGCTCAGTAACCCCCTAGGATGGAGATCCCAGAGGAAGGAGCAAGCAGACACCTTTGCTGTCTTGCAGCTTTCACTGGTGATACCTCTAGGTATGGGAAAACTCAAAGCAACCAGGGTCTGGAGCAGACCCCCAGCAAACTGCAGCAGCCCTACAGAAGAGTGGCCTGACTGTTAGAAGAAAAACAAACAAACAGAAAACAACAACAACAACAAAGATGCCACAAAAATCCCATTTAAAGGTCAGCAACCTCAAAGATTGAAGGTAGATAAGCCCACAAAGATGAATAAGAATCAATGCAAAAATGCTGAAAACTCAAAAAGCCAGGGTGCTGCTTCTCCTCTAAATGACTGCAACACATCTCAAGCAAGGGCACAGAACTGGGCTGAGGCTTAGATGGCTGAATGAGAGAAGTAGGCTTCAGAAGGTGGGTAATAACAAACTTTGCTAAGCTAAAGGAGCATGTTGTAACCTAATGTAAAGAAGCTAAGAATCATGATAAAATAATACATAAGCTGATAACAAGAATAGCCAGTTTAGAGAGGAACATAACTGACCTGATGGAGCTGAAAAACACAACACAAGAACTTCACAATGTAATTATAAGTATTCATAGCAGAAAAGACCAAGTGGAGGAAAGAATCTTAGAACTTGAAGCATATCTTTCTGAAATAAGACAGGCAGACAAAAATAGAGACAGAAGAATGAAAAGAAATAAGCAAAACCTCCGAGAAATGTGGGATTATGTAAAAAGATTGAACTTAACAACTGATTAGAATACCTGAAAGAGATGAGGAGAATGGAACCAAGTTGGAAAACATACTTCAGGATATCATCTAGGAGAACTTCCCCAAACTAGCAAGACAGGCCAACATTCAAATTCAGGAAATCTGGAGAACCCTGGTAAGATACTCCATGAGAAGATCCACCCTAAGATACATCATCATCAGATTTTCTAAGGTCAAAACGAAAGAAAAAACATTAAGGGCAGCCAGAGAGAAAGGCCAGGTCACCTACAAGGGGAAGTCCATCAGACTAACACCAGATCTCTCAGTGGAAACCCTACAAGCCAGAAGAAATTGGGAGCCCATATTCGACATTCTTAAAGAAAAGAGTTTCCAACCCAGAATTTCACATCTGGCCAAACTGAGTTCCATAAGAGAAGGATAAATAAGATCCTTTTTAGACAAGCAAATGCCGAGGGAATTGTCACCACTAGGCCTGCCTTGCTCCTGAAGGAAGCACTAAATATGGAAAGGAAAACTTTTACCAGCCACTACAAAAACACAGCTAAGAACACAGACCAGTGACACTATGAAGCAACCACATAAACAAGTCTGCAAAATAACCAGCTAACATTCATGGTGACAGGATCAAATTCACACATAGCAATACTAACCTTAAATGTAAATGGGCTAAATGCATTAGAGAAATGCAAATCAAAACCACAATGAGATACCATCTCACACCAGTCACAATTGTGATTATTAAAAAGTCAAAAGACAATAGATGCTGGCAAAGTTGTGGAGAAAAAGGAACAATTTTACACTGTTGGTGGGAGTATAAATTAGTTCAACCATTGTGGAAGACAGTGTGGTGATTCCTCAGTGATCTAGAGGCAGAAATACCATTTGACCCAGCAATCTCATTACTGGGTATATACCCAAAGGAATATAAATTATTTTGTTATAAAGATATATGCATGCATATGTTCACTGCAGCACTATTCACAATAGCAAAGTCATGGAATCAACCTAAATGCCCATCAATGATAGACTGGATAAAGAAAATGTGATACATATACACCATGGAATACTATGCAGCCATAAAAAGGAACAAGATCATGTCTTTTGCAAGGACATAGATGGAGGTGGAAGCTATTATCCTCAGCAACTAATGAAGGAACAGAAAACCAAACACCACATGTTCTCACTTATAAGTGGGAGCTGAACAATGAGAACACATGGACATATGGTGGGGAACAACACACACTGGGACCTGTCGGGGGGGGTTGGGGGAGAGGGAGGGCATCAGGAAGAATAGCTAATGGATGCTTGGCATAATACTTGGGTGATGGGATGATCTGTGCAGCAAACCACCAGAGCATACGTTTACCTGTGTAACAAACCTGCACATCCTGCACATCTATCCCGGAACTTAAAATAAAAGTTGAGGGAAAAAATAGTGTTTGGTTCTTGAACGTAATTAATATATTGGCAAGTGAACTTGATGTCTTGAAATTTTATTTTAGGATTTGAGAATCTAGCCTAGAGTAGCCTCTATTGCAGGGCTATTTTTAAGGTGTAACTTTTCTGTGGTCTGAATTGAAGTCCTGGTATGTTCCGCAAGGTATCTTCACTCTGGCGAGGTCTTTTCAAGGTTTCTTAGAACTCCAGCAACTCTAAGCTCTGTGATACCTTCCATTAGCTCTCCTTGCCAGGTCTCAGAATCGCCCTGTACATGTGAGGCTTCATATTGGACTGAACACTTAATGGTACCCCTAAATTTCTGGAGCTCATTCTCTGCACAGATTTATCTTCTTCAGATCTTACTTTGCAAGTTCCAGCCACCTCAGCATCCCCAAATACTAAACTCTGTTTTCTGTACCTAGTGAAACTGCTGCTCTCTGTTCAGGCTCCACTTCTCTGTGCCATGATTAGGCATGTGCCCCAGGCAGAAGTCTGGGTTGAACATGGAAATAACCCCAATTGTTTCTCTTCTCTCAATGGTCCAATCTGTAGTGTCTGTTGCCCAGTACCTGAAAATCGTTTCTGTATATATTTTGCTGAATTATATAGTTTTTTACAGCAGGAGGTTAAGGGTCCAGCCTAATCTATCATTTTCGAACCAGAGTCCCTTGTTTGCAACTTTGTCACCCCTTATCTCCCCAAATTAATCTGCATATTGTATCCAGAGTGATTTTTCTAAAGTACAGTTCTAACTATGTAATTCTTATACTTACAAAGTAATTCAGTATCATTTAGTGCTTAAAATTCTTTATTGGCTTCCCACACCCCTTGGGATGAAATCTGGACACCTTGATAGGACTTATAAAGTACTACATTATCCAGTCTGTTCTTAAGTCCCCCGCCCCATCTCTTGCCACTTTCTCCAAGCACTGTCTGCATCAATCATATTAATTGTTGTTCGTTGTTTTAAATAAGCAATGCTCTCACTCCTTAGTCTTAAGATACGAAGGTCAATTGACTGGGAAAGATCTCTTCCATACTTCTCTTTATCTTCTAATTATATCCTAAATATTCTTTATGTCCCTTTCTCCTTGAAGGCTCTCCGAGCTACAAAGTCTCCTGGTACATATTCCTATAACAGCTGCACTATTATTTCATAACCTCTATGAATGAAGAAATTGATTGTATCATACTCTAGTATTTTGTAGCTTGACATTAAATATTTACAGAATAAATGGATGTGTTTGGTCGACTCTTCTTTTTAAATTTGAGACTCAGCGGGTACATGTGCACGTTTGTTACATGGATATACCGAATAATGCTGAGCTTTGGGCTTCGTTGACTACATCACGCAAATAGTGAAGAGAGTTCCTGATAGTTTTTCATTCTTTGCTTTCCTTCCTTCCTCCTACCTTTTGGAGTTTCCAGTGTCTATTGTTCTCATCTTTATGTCTACATGTACCCAGTGTTTAGCTCCCATTTACCGGTGAGAATATGCAGTATTTGGTTTTCTGTTTCTGTATTCATTGACTTAGAATAATGACCTCTAGCTGGATCCATGTTGCTGCAAAATGTATTATTCCATATTTTATGGCTGTGTAGTATTCCATGGTGTATATGTACCACATTTTCTTTATTCAATTCATCACTGATGGGCACTGAGGTTGATTCCATGTCTTTGCTATTGTGAGTATTGCTGTGATAAACATGCCAGTGCAGGTGTCTTTTTATCTTTTAGAACAATTTATTTTCCTTTGGGTATATACCCAGTAATGGGATTGCTGGTTTGAATGGCAATTCTATTTATAGTTCCTAGAGAACTCTCCAAACTGCTTTCCACAGGGCTGAACTAATTTATAGTCCCACCAACAGTTTATAAGAGTTTGGAAGACATTTTGGTGTTATGTCTATAAAGATCTTTGGAAGGAAGGCTTAAAACATGGTGCTAATAGATAATAGACATGGAGTTATGTTTCTCTTTCCTTTTAAAGTAATAATCATGAAACTGCATACCTTTTCACACATACCCCTGCAAAAACATTTCCTGATTTCACAGCCCATTTAGAGTTACTCAACGGATAGTAGGAAATTAGAAAATATTCCACATTTTTTTTGTAGGAAACATGGAAGAATAGAATGCCTCCAAGATGAGCAGTATTTCCAGGGCTCTTTTATACAAGCCAAAAAAATCTTGATAAAAACTACTTTATCACTTTATTCCCTCTCTGTTCATTTATTTAGCAAATAGTCAACAACTATTTGGCAAAATGCCATTGTCTGTGTGCCAGTTAATATTTTTAAAGCGAAGTGGTGAGTGCTAAGAAATCAGTTGTGAACAAGGCAGACAAGATCCCTGCCTTCAAAGAGTTTATATTTTAGTGTGTTTTATATCAACCAATGTCCAGTTAAGTTGATTTTTGTAAGATAGAAGATGCTTTTGAGAGGAGGGCTCTTTCATAGATGCCCAGAAAGCCAGCTCTATAGGATCATGCTGTTCTATTCATATGCCCAAGGAAGAATGACAGTCTTACTAAAACTGCATTCATTTTATGGATTATTTGAGTTGAGAACTATGTATTTAGCTGATTTTCTACAGTTGTGCTTTTGATTTTGAGTTCACTTTTCCTTTTAATTTATTTATTCAATATCCAACAAATACTTATCTAACAATTACTAGGTGTCTAGCACTCACTTAGGCACTGAAGATTAAGCAGTAGCAAAGGCAGACAAGTGTGAGATCTTATATGATTTAAATTTTAGTGGGAGTAGGGAGAGGAGAGAGAGAAAATATTGAACTAAATAAATAAGTCTGAACATACATATATAGCATATTTATGCAAAAAATTACCAAGGGTAATGGGATATAGAGTGACTGGTTAGCTACTTTAGATTGGATGGTTAGAGAAAGTATTTCTGAGTAAGCAATACTTAAACTGAGACCTTAATGGCAGGTGATCACTGAGCCAATAAAGAGAAAGATAATTCTTAGAGGAAAGCTCTTAAAATGAGAATGAGAAAATTTTAGAAAGATCAAAGTGGCCAGAGTGTAGCAGGTGAAACAGTGATTCTGAAGACTCTGTATAATATAAAGTCTTTAGCCAGAATCATCAGGAAATAATGTATAAGCATAAGTCAAATATGTAGATACTCTCCTTTCTATACATTTCCTTTTGTTCTCCTTCTCAAGTTTAATTATCAGCATAAATTATTACACTAATGTCACTATCATAGTCTGTGCTCTACTTTTAAAATACTTCTTTGTTAGGCTTATTCAATAACCATCTCTACAACATGCTCTGTTATTTGTAATTGTAACTACAGACACTGATTACTTAAAATTCCAGTTAGAGGCATCTTACAATCTTTTAACCCTTAGTTCATTGTAGTGGGACTTAACGGTAGTTCAATATGGAGGTTACCAAAGAGATTAAAAGAAGGAAAAAAAATGGCAGATGACAAATATCAGCTGACTGATGTATTCTTGATTTTATATCATTCTCAGAAATAACTGTGGCTGGGGAGGGCCTTTCAGGAAGCTGATATGACATATTACTATTAATATAACTAAGTTTATAACCCCAGACAGAGAAAGTTTGAAGACATAGTTTTGCAAAGAAAAGAGGAAGAGATGAATGTTGATTGGAGGAATCTATGCTTTAAAATATGAGAAGTAAATGTATAGATTGCGGCAAGACATTAAGAGTAGTGTCTCTCAAGTATTAGAAAGATGATAACGAAAGATGGAAAGAATAGGGCTGGGTATGTGAGATAAACAACAAGCTTTTCATTACATCTGAATCAATAATTGTGTTTATCTGAGAGTGGCAAGATTCCAGGGAAAGGTAAGACTGGAAATGAAAATAGGAGTATGCCTTGGATTTCAGGCTAAGCAGTCTTAAATCAATTCAGTTATCAGTAAGGAATCATTTAAGAGTTTTAAGGATGTTAGTGGTATAAATTTTTTTGTATATCATGCTGTTTCCAAGTTAAGGATTTGATAAACCTGATACTTACTTTTATTTCCTGATCCAGATAGTTTGGTATGCAAATGGTGTTTGCTTTCACATCATTCTTGGTACTCATCATCCCTGAAGAACAGGAGCCAGGAGTAGAGCATGCCTTTGGAGGTGATGGTGATCTTTTGGCATTAATTTCTTCCTAAATCAAAGGTATAATATAACCAATATACATTTGCATCCACCTATATTTTCTATGAAAATTCAATGTAAAATGAATTGGAAATATTGTGGATAATAAGAGAGATACATGAAAGTAAAAAAAGGTTAGTTTTATCTTAAGCTATCAAATATTTATATTTGGAGACAAAACAAATAGTGATATTAACTTTTGATGAAATCATTTTAAACTCTTGGCTAAATAACAAGATAACAAATTTGTAATATGCAATGTATAACCTTTTATATTGCAGTTCCAGATAACAGCCAACTCATGACACATGAAATTTGCTGTTAAGTTGGGAAGATTTCTCTTTTATGGCCAGGAAAA
The DNA here is from genome assembly GCF_028885655.2 of Pongo abelii. Lineage (NCBI taxonomy): Eukaryota > Metazoa > Chordata > Mammalia > Primates > Hominidae > Pongo > Pongo abelii. The sequence continues at coordinate 121,035,652 of NC_071988.2, read as the reverse complement.
GACAGCTGAGAGGTTTTATGCTTTGTCTGTGAAGCAACTGCATGATGCAAATTGCTACTTCCTTGCTCCAAGTAACAGCTAACAGCTGAGAGTTAGAAAGGCAAACTAAATTTCTTCCATTATCAGTTAGAAGGGAAATAGAAAGGTTATTTTCCCATTCTGGGAGGTAAGTACACTGTTTGCAGTTTTTAAAAATTAAAAGGTTCTGGGAGCTTTAAGTCCATGAAGAGTTACAGAAGCCTTAGATCCATGGGTCTGTTCCAGGAAAGGCTTTCTACCCTTCAGAAGTGACTGATTTATAACAACACATAGAACCTAGTGCCTAAATGAGTCAACAACCTGGGATTTTGATGATTGGAATTGATAAAACAATATTTAACTTTATGTTTAGCAAAAATAAATCTACATTATATTTGAGGCATTCTTTTTTTAAGTTTATTATACAGACGTCGTTATGGAAAAATAATAACACAGTAAGTCCTTAATGTTGTTGATAGCTCTTAGAAACTGACTTTATGTGAGATGATGTATAACAAATCCAGTTTTTTTTCTCATCAACTGATATGGTTGGCTCTGTGTCCCCTCCCAAATCTCACCTTGAATTGTGATAATCCCCATGTGTCAAGGGCAGGACCTGGTGGAGTTAATTGAATCATGGGGTCAGGTTCCCCCATACTGTTCCCATGAAAGTGAGTTCTCATGAGATCTGATGGTTTTTATAAGTGGCCTCCCCCTTTACTTGGCTCTCGCTTTTCTTGCCTGCTGCCATGTAAGACATGCCAGTTTTGCCTTCTGCTATGATTGTAAGTTTCCTGACTCCACCCTAGCCAGGCAGAACTGTGAGTCAATTAAACCTCTTTTCCTTATAAATTACCCAATCTTGTATATGTCACACAAATAAAGTCCAGCAATTGAGTCATGAGTCAAAGAAGAAATAATAATGAGAATTAGAAAATACACTGAACTCAGTGAAAATGGTATATACAAAAATTGTGAGAGTGGCTAAAGCAATCTTCAGCAGGGAATTTATAGCTTTAAAATACATATATTAGAAAGATAAAATGAGTTAGAAAAACAGCAATAAGATAAAGTATGTAATAGAAAGAGAAAACTAACAACAGCAGAAATTAATAAAATAGAAAATATACAACATAGAGAATCAAAAAATCATGAAAATCAATTCTTTGATATACTAATAAAATCAATAAACTTACTGAATAAACTTTTGTTGAAAATTATAAACTTCTTTTCATTGAGAAAAGCAAAGACACAAATTAACACAACTAATATGTAAAAGGGTACTTCTTACAGAACCAGCAGATATTTTTAAAAGAATATAAGGATATTATGAATAACTTTGTCAATAAATCTGAATTTAGACTGAATAAACAACTTTCAGAAAAGAATATATTACCAAAAACTGATTCAAGGAGAAATAGAAAATCTGAACAGTTTTATAAAAAATAGATTTCAAAGCAAAGAATAGTGTCAGGGATGAAGAGAGTAACTTCATCATGATAAAAAGGTCGTTTTATCAAGAAGACATAGCAAACCTAAACAGTTTTATGCCTAATAAGAGAGCTTCAAAATACATGATTAAAAACTGGTAGAAATGGAAAGATAAATTTAAAAATCCACAATTATAATCAGTGATTTCAACACCTCTCCCTCAATAATTGGCAGAAAAAGTAGCCAATCAGTAAGGCTATAGAACGAGGGTCCCCAAATCCCTGGACCACAACCTGCTGCACAGCAGAATGTGAGCAGTGGGAGGGGCAAGTGAGCACTACCGCCTGAGTTCTGCCTCCTGTCAGATCAGCAGCGGCATTGGATTCTCACAGGAGTGCAAACCCTCTTGTGAACTGCGCATGCAAGGGATGTAGGTTGTGTGCTCCTTATGAGAATGGAACACCTGATGATCTGAGGTGGAATAATTTCATCCTGAAACCATTTCCCCCACCCCACCACAGGTCTGTAGAAAAATAGTCTTCCGAAAAAGTTTGGGAGCTGCTGCTGTAGAAGACTTGAACAACAGTATCACCTAACTTGACCTAATTGATATTTATATTGCGTTCTACCAAACAACAGCAGAGTGAATGTTTGTTTCATGGGTAGATGAAAAATTTATTAAAGTCAACACTATTCTAGGCCATATAACAAGTCTCAATAAATTTAAAACATTACAAAGTATACAAAGTGTGTTCTCTGACTACAATGGGATTAAGTGGGAATTAATAACATAAAGATATCTGGAAAATCCCCCAAATATTTAGAAAGTAAATAATATGATTTTAAGTAACCCATGGGTGAAAGAAGAAATTAAAAACGATATTAGGAAGTATTTTGAACATAACGAAAATCAAAATTCAACACAGTAAAATTGGGGGATGCAGCCAAAGTAATGCTTATAGGAAAAATGTAATAATAAATGCTTATATTAGAAAAAAAAAGTCTCAAATCAATGACCTAAGATTTTACCTTCTATAAAGATAGGAGCCAAAGTCAATGAAATGGAAACACAAAAGCAAAACAATAGAGATACTCAATGAAATGGAATACTGATTCTTTAAAATGATCAATAAAACTCACAAACCTCTAGCTAGACACATCAGGAAAAAAACAAGACACAAATTGCCAAAATCAGGAATGAGAGAACAAACATTAAACATTATAAAATAATAAACGGAATATTTTTAAAAACTTTATATCAGTAAGTCAACAACTTAGATGAAATGGACATATTCTTTGCAAAATACAAACTACCAATGCTGGCTAAAGAAGAAATAGACAACCCAAATAGCCTATATCTATAAAAAAAAAAAAAAGAAATTGAATTTGTAGTTAAAAACCTTGACTCAAAGGAGATATCTAGCCTAATATTTTACTGAAGATTTCTACTAAACTTTTAAGGAAGAATTAATGTCCATTCTACATAAAATCTTCCAGACTATTAAACAGGAATTCCCAACTTATTCTCTAAAGCCAGCATTATGCTGATATTAAAACCAGAAAAAGACTTTATAAGAAAACTACAAACAAATATTCCTCATAGACACAAGAATGCTAAAAATTTTTAATGAAATTTTAGTGTATGACAATGATAATACATCATGACCAAGTGAGGTTTTTACTGGATATGCAAGGTTGGTTCAAATTTGAAACTTAGCCAATGTAATTTACTATATTAACAGACTAAAAAAGAAACATCATTTGATCATCTCAGCTAGATACTGAAACAGCATTTGGCAAAATACATCTCTCCCCATTTCTGTTAAAACTCTTAGCACACGAGGAATGGAAGGGAACTTTCTCAGCCATATAAAGGTCATCCACTAATAAAGTAAATGAACATAATATTTAATGGTGAAAGTCTGAATGCTTTCCTCCTACGATCAGGTACAAGGCAAGGATGTCTGCCCTCATCATTTCTATTCAACATTGTACTAGAGGTTCTAGCCATAGCAATAAAGCACAATACAGAGATAAACAGCATGCAGATGTGAAACTATGATGGAAAAAATTATAAATTTTTTAAAGACACTTATCAAAAAAAGAACATCCTCAGACTGGAAGAAAATATTTGCAAAAACATGCATGTAACAAAAGATTTAATCTAGAATATATGAAGAACTTTTACAACATTATAATTAAAAAGTCAACAACCAATTTTTATTATTTTTGAAACGGAATCTTGCTCTGTCACCAGGCTGCAGTGCAGTGGCACCATCTCGGCTCACTGCAACCTCCTCCACCTCCCGAATTCAAGCAATTCCCCTGCCTCAGCCTCCCAATAGCTGGGACTACAGGTGCATACCACCACGCCCGACTAATTTTTTTTGTATTTTAGTAGAGACGGGGTTACACCATGTTGGCCAGGATGGTCTCGATCTCCTGACCTCATGATCTGCCTGCCTCGGCCTCCCAAAGTGCTGGGATTACAGGTGTGAGCCACTGCGCCCCGCCAACAACCCAGTTTAAGAAGTGGACAAAAGATCTAACAATATATTTCCCATAAAAAGATATATACATGGCAAGTAAGAATTGGAAAAGATGTCAACGTCATGAGGAAAATGCAAATTAAAACCACAATAAGATACTACTACATACCCACTAGGTTGGCTAAAAATAAAAAGACTGACCATTCTAAGCTTGGGGAAGACATGGAGGAAAAAAATTCATACACTGCTGGTGGGAATGTAAAATGGGACAATCATTTTGGAAAACAATTTGGCTATTTCTTAGAAACTTAAACATACAACTACTATAAGACACAGTTATTTCACTCATAGGAATTATCCAAGAGAAAAGAAAGTATATATCCAAACAAAGACTTGTACACAAATGTTCATATTAGCTTTGCCAGAAATTGGGAACGACCTAAATGTCCCTCAACAGGTAACTAGATCAACACACTGTAGGATAACCATACAATTGAATACTACTCAGCAATAAAAAGGAATGAACTATTGATGCACATAAAAACATGGATGAATCTTAAAATAATCATGCTGAGTTAAAGAAACCAGATTTTAGAAAGAGAACTCACCATATGACTTTATTTTTATAAAATCCAAAAAAGTCCATGCTAATGTTTAGTGACAGAAAGCAGACAAAGATTTGCCTGTGGGAGGGCCAGAATCGTGAGAAAACTTTTGGGAGTGATGAGGACATGCATTCTCTTGACTGCAGTGGTAGTTTCCCAGGTGTGTATTTGTCAAAGCTCATTAAATTGTGCATTTTGAATATGTGTATCTTATATTATGTTAATTAGACTTTACTAAAGCTGTAAAAATATTGTGAAACATGGTGACTTTTCGGAAAGGTATGTTAAGAAAAGGAGAGGGACTCATAGAAGTCAAACTAAATAGATAGTGGTAAATAGCTGTTCCTTACCTTTTTAATTACTAAGGGATTCTCACTGGAAGTTTTGAAGCACTCTTTAATTTTTCTACTGGGCTCTGAAATAAAATTGAGGAAAAATGTATTTAGATTAAACTGAAAAAGAATTTATATCACATGATATATGTGTCAATTGCTGAAATAGATGAGAGTATTTCTGACTTTAAGGTCAATTCAGGAATCTGTTTATAAATATTAGGAAATTTGCAGGTAAATGGCATTATAATAACATAAAGTATTTGCATTTAAAAACTAGTTCTATGCCCAAGATGATGATATAAAAACACACGGCAAATGCTTTCTTGATCTGGTTAAACTGATTTAAAAAGTATATATTTTAGGGAAGCCGAGGCAGGCGGATCATGAGGTCAGATCGAGACCATCCTGGCTAACACGGTGAAATCCCGTCTCCACTAAAAAATACAAAAAAATTAGCCGGGTGTGGTGGCGGGTGCCTGTAGTCCCAGCTACTTGGGAGGCTGAGGCAGGAGAATGGCGTGAACCCGGGAGGTGGAGCTTGCAGTGAGTGGAGATTGTGCCACTGCACTCCAGGCTGGGCGACAGAGCAAGACTCTGTCTCAAAAAAAAAAAAAAAAGTATATATTTTAGTGTAAGACATATTTTTCTCTGTTTCCTGTCCATATAAATGTCACTTTATCTAATTAAAGAGAATTTTTTTGTTATTTGACCTTTAGACAGAAAGATGGTTTGTGCTGAATTACAATTACATTGTTTATTTTCTTTCTTCTTTTATCAGCCTCTCAACCCTACCCATTTCATACTCAGTCATATAACTAAATCCCCCTAAGTTACCCTAAAACCACTTAAAGTTTTACTTAATTTCCCTTTACATTAATTTATAGATAAAAGAAAAAGATGAGCTTTTCCCACATCTGCTATAGAAATCTTATTAGGTGGTGACACCTGATTCCCATCAAAGGCCTCTTTCTTGCAAATGTAGTTTTTAAGTTTCTAGGTTCTACAGTATAAAAAGGGACACAAGAAATAAGGGAAAATAAGTGGGCTTCAACTCTTCATTGGTAGCGGAAGGGAGGGAAGAGAAATTCTTGAAAGGATGAAATGAATTAAGTATGAAGACTTTAGAATGGTATATGTCCACATAGTGAGTACTCTATAATTGACCACTCTTATTGCTATCTTTAGAGATATATTTTACTACATTATGCCATAATAATTTTCATGTATCCTGACAGTTTTAGTAATAGCATGTAAATTGTATGGGGCAAGAAAAAGAGAACTGGATATAATTTCTACCATGCAGAATTCCTTTCTTCTATTTTACCTTGCTCTTTGGATTTTTCCACACTTTACTTTTGATCAATGCCTTTTTCCTTCAAATCAGTAAAAATTAATTCAATTGTTTACTAAGGACCAGGCACTGTGCTGGGACCTGGGGAGAAAGGAAGGATGGCAAAAACACAGAAAGCAATAACACAGGGCCTGACCTTAAGGAGACGACAGTCTCATGAGGACAATGTAAACATGCAATTTCATTCTTACTGCGTTTCCTGGACTCGATTTTCGTCTGACATAGTTTCCCTATCAATGTTGGAACAACATTCATTTCTGGCATCTTTTAGCTAGTTTTGTAGGGATTGAAGACTAGGACCACACCAAATATGTCTTAGGCACTATTAATAATAATGGTAATAACATTTTTGACATCACTGTGCTACTGAAATGAGATTAGAAGAGTGAAAAAAAATTATGTAACAAAATGTATGTTCCTCACAGTGAGGAAACTTGATGTAAAAACCACTGCAGCTATTTTAGCATCATACAGACTCCCCACACCCTTGTTTGCAGGAGGCGTAAGGAAACATTTCATCAGTTGTAACTCAACTCACCAGAATGAGGCCGTGGAGGCACTTTGGCACTGTTTAGGGCTGGCGACACTCCTCTTACAGGGCTCTCCTGGACTGCAGTGCTGGGTGGGTAACTGCACTTGGCAAATGGTATCCTGTTCTTCTCTAAGTGGTTAGACTGGCCAACTCCCCACAATGTTCCAAAAGCATTCTCATCATCATTCACAGTACAGATTGGAATGTTATTCAAGCCTAGGTGAGTAAAGATTAAAAAAAGAGACAGATCAAACAACCAGATTAGATGTTTGAAAGGTTTTCTTTGAATTATCAACAGTTTCCCAACCAAATATCATTAAATCTATGCAAAATGTTGGACTTCAAATTGTATAAACCAAAAAAAATTTGTATTATGAACCAGTGCAAGGTAGACATTCTTTGAAAGTCAGTGTAGCCAATTACATGTTTCCTTAAACTCTCCTGCCATTTTGTCAGTCTTGAGAGCCAGACCACATCGTCCATCTTGTTCTGGGATTCAAGTGGAGTAGACTTTCTTCTATCCCAGACAAATCTCTCACTTCCCAAAGCTTGATAATGACTAAGAGGGTTTGTGTTACCTCTCTTCATGAATGTCAGATTTAAATTTTTTAAAGCATCCAGAATGCCTCAATGTAACTAGGTCTTCCAGAAGAGATACACTGGCTCCCCCTTTGTCCTGGCAGAAGGTAAAGAGCTGTAGGAGCTGGAAATAGGAGACAGGATAAGGTGGACTGTGACAGAAGGAGGAAGGAGAAATTGGTATGAAAGGAACTCCTTCCTCATATGAGATTTCTGGGTTCAGTCACTCTCCTAAAAATAACTATTCGCTTTTGGCTCAAATATAGGATTTGGTTCAAATAATAAGTTATAGACAGGTTCTCTTTACAATATCAATGCTAAGTCATGTGGAATTGGACAGCTTAGGAAATGGGGGTGTGCTGGGCATTGCTTTCTGTTAATCAATGAGTTATGACAGGTAGTAAGAGATGGCTGTGTTGTCTTCCCAGAAATTGCCAGGCAAGCTTCTGGATAATGTTTTCTACACTTGCTCATTTTTCCAAATCTCTCTCCAGTACCACTGGTTCACCTCATTCTTAATTGTCTTCTCACATAACATCAAAATCATCTTTGCTGGCAACTCTGTCTGAAATGTGCCCAATCACTCTCTGTCCCCTTATGTGCTTTTATTTTTTCCACAGCATTTATCACATATCATAATACATCTGTTTGCACATTGCTTTTCTGAGCTGCATTAGAACGTAAGATTAAATTATTTAAGATATAGATCTTAAATACACAATATGCAATGGCCACAATTTTTTTTTTTTTTTTGAAGACAGAGTCTCTCCCTGTCGCCCAGGCTGGAGTGCAATGGCGCAATCTCCGCTCACTGCCACCTCCCCCTTCCAGGTTCAAGCAATTATCCTGACTCAGCCTCCTGAGTAGCTGGGATTACAGATGTGCACCACCACGCTCGTCTAATTTTTTGTATCTTTAGTAGAGGTGGGGTTTCACCATGTTGGACAGGCTGGTCTCGAACTCCTGACCTTGTAATCCGCCTACTTCAGCCTCCCAAAGTGCTGAGATTACAGGCCTGAGCCACCGTGCCTGGCCCCATCTACATCTTAAATACACATTTAAGCTAATGCTTATTAGCTAATTTGGAATATTAGAATATCTAACAAATTAGCTTTGGAATTACAGTTTAAAATGTTAAAATGATTTTACATTTCTGATTTTAAGTAGAACACTATGAAAATATTATTAAGTTGGTAAACAGTAAAGAAATGGCTTAAATAATCTATCCACAAGTATAATTTATTTAACTTACAGGAGTTATTTACAGCTTAGTGAGAATTTGTTAAGTACATAAAATCTTTTTAAAAATCAAGTATATTTAATGAATAAGTGCCACTTAAAGCTTTCAAAGGTATTAACAAAGTTTGTAAATGTGACCAAATGTTAATCAAAGATTCCCCCCCACCAAGAAGTTAGTGTTAAAATTTGCTAGATTTCTAAGGCAGACAAATAATGTTGGAATTGAAAATTTTCTTTCAATTGAACATATATTACTATGAGCATGGCTTTGTGGCAGGCATTAGAAGAGAGTTGAAGACATAAAAATTAGTCCCTTGCCTGCCAATAGTTTTATAGTATATGATAAGAAAATTTGAAGCAGAATGTGAAATAAAATATAGAAGAGGTATATCAAGTGCTTCATTTTCCTAATCTCCTTTAGGAATATGACTTTGCTCGTCACCTAGCCGTTTTCCTTGAATTTGTTTCCCTCTGCTGGTTCTTTCTGTGCTGCTTAGCTGGGCTTTCCTCACTCTACCCCAAGTTCAACCTTCTCTGCTCCTCTCTCTGCCCTGGCCTGTCCCTCATTCCTTCCCACTTTGATGACTGAATCAGTCTTCTAACTGATCTCCCAATGTCTAGTGAGGTCCTGCTCATCTTCCACTTTCTACAATGCAGCTAGAATGATTTTTTGAAAGAAATCAATTGCTCAGGGACACAGAACTGTGAGACTGCTGATGTAGAATGTAAATCCTATTTAAAATCTGTCAATAACTCTACAATTTTATCTGCATGCAATTTAAACTCCTTTCCTCCCACAATAATTTATCTAGCACCTCACTTGTGGCCACTACTCCTTAGGAAGTTGAGGTAAATCATGAACAAAACAGACACACCTTCATGGAGCTCACAGCTTAGTGGAGAATTTCTGAAACTATTCAAATAATGAAGAAAATAACTATTACCACATCATAAGGTGTGGTAATTGCTGTAGTACATCCACCACCTACCTAGATCATGCCTTCAGCACCTAGGCTCTCAGCTCCCCAGCTCCACATATGTCAGTTACTTATGGCTCATTCTGAGTCCCTCTCCAGGAATTGCTCTCGGCTGAAGGGAGCTCTTGTACACAGTGAGAGCTCTTGTATATAGTGACTGGTTGGTGGGAATTACAAAGGCCTGGCCCCCTTACCTGGAATTGAGACACCTCTGAAGGGATATCCCAGCTCCACTGCTCCTTGTGCAACTGGCTGAGGTCCCTATTGTATCCGCAGTTCCACTTCCCCTTCTACCCAGTTCTTCTTCCTTCACTTACTGCTTTCTTATCAGTGTTGTTCCCAAAAGCACTTCCAAATAAAGCTCCTTCACACAAATCTCCACCTCGGAGTCTATCTAAGACAATTACTTTAAAGAAAAATATACAGTACTATGAAAAAATACCATAAGAAAATCTAATTTAGATTGAGGATGTGAAGCCTGAAAAGTCTCTCTGAAATGATATTTAAACCAAAATGAGGAACCACAAATAATGAGGGGAGGTTTATAATTAGAGGGAAGAGTATGTGTGGAAATCCAGACGGAGGTGGGAAAGGGCTTGTGACATGTTCAAGCAACTTAGACAAGTCCACTGTGGCATATGCATAATGGGGGAGGGAGTTGATAGGAGATGAGGCCACATAATAGGGAACATTTTAGCCTATGTCAAAATTAACCACTTTATCCTAAATGCATGGGAAGCCTCCAAAGGATTTTGTGTAGGATAAACAGTCTCTCTCTCTCTCTCTCTCTCTCTGTCTCTCTCTCTCTCTATATATATATTTTTTTTTTAAAGAGACAGAGTCTTGCTTGTCACCCAAGCTGGAGTGCAGTGGCACAATCATGGCTCATAGCAGCCTTGAACTCGGGGCTCAAGTGATCCTCCTATCTCAGCTTCTGAGTAGCTAGAACTACAGGTGCACCACCAACTCCCCACCTCAAGCGATCCTCCCACTTTGGCTTCCCAAAGTGTTGGGATTGCAGGTGTGAGCTACTGAACCTGGCCTAAACAGTCAAATTTATATTTTAATATGATCTTTCTGGTTGTTCTATGGAGCATAGACTGGAGAGAGGGCAAGAGTGGAAGTAAAGCTGCTATGAGGGCTACAAATTGCAAAGTAGCAGTCAAAGCAGGAGATAATAGTGGCCTAGAATGGAGCTGTGACAGTAGCCATGGAGAGAAGTGGCTTAATTTACAAAATATTTAGAAGGAAAATGACAAGATCAAGTGAAGTATTGGGAGGGGCAGAGAATGAGGGAGAGGAGTTAAAGAAGAACTTCAATTTTACAGACTTCAAATTTACAACACCATTTATTTGTTAGGATACACTGGTTGGGGGACCTTGCTTTTGAAGGAAGATCAAGAGTTCAGTTTTGAAGAGCACAGTTCAAGGTGCCCATGAGGCATTCCGTGCCTTGCAAGTAGACAGTTGAATATACAGGTCTAAACTTTTGAAGAGGTGTCTGAGTCTGAGATACATACTTGAAAAATATTTGGTCTATAGAGGGTATTTGAAACTTGTGAATGAACGTATTTGCCTAGCATCCCAGTGCAGATTAAAAAGAGAAAACAGCCAAGGACTGAGCAGTGAGGGACTCCAGCATTTACTGAAGAACAAAAATTAAGCTAGGAAGGAGAAGGCACAGAGGTATAGGAAAAACAACTGAAGCATATATTGTTACAGAATCTACATTTTTTTAAAGGTGAAGAAAGAAAGAGAGAGAGGAAGGGAGGGGTGGTTAGCTGTGCCAAATGCAGCTAAGGGGTCAAGATGAGGATTGCAGTGTAGTGGATATCTGTCAGTTCTGCCCAGGACCTGTTTCTATCTTTCCTTTACAACAGTACCCAGGTTATTTTGCTTCATTATCCTCCCCTTATCTACCACTCTGCAGCCCCTGCAGCTCCTGCAGCCATATGTTCTGGGGAAGATTGAACTCATTCCCCTTGCTGTAGTGATTGGTTATTTGAACCATGGCCTACTAATCTGTGCACGCCACTTCCCTGTCCATGAGGATTCATTCAAGGATAGCATGAGACCTAGTGTGTGCTAGTGAAATGAAAATGTAAAGAGAATTTTGCTGAAATCTGCTGGGAAAGAAGTCAGAGCGGCATGCAGATGTGAAACTAAGAACTGATGTAGCTATCTTGCCACTAGGAGAGGAGCAAGCCAGCTCTAGGTTGAGTCTGGAATTGTGGAAGACAGAGAGAAGAGCTTTTAAAAAGCAGGTTGTTTAAGCGAGCCATCAAATCAAACCTAAAGCCCACCTCCCTGATGGACTTTCCAGTTACTTGAGCCAATAGATCCTCTTTGCATTGGATTCGTCTAACTGAAGGATATTGGTAACCTTAGCAAGCCCAGCCTATGCGGAATGGTGGATGAAAAGGCCAGGCTTCGGTGGGCTGAAGAGTAGCTCCGAGGAGAGGAAGTAAAAACCATGAATGTAGACATTTATTTTGATTGTGAAGAAATATAAATTCCCTAGCATGATATCCAGAGCCTGCCTAAATCTGGCCTCTTATCCACTTCTCCACCCCAACTTCCCATTATCCCTTCCCTCCTCCCCACATGCTCCATAACAGGCCTATGGAGCTTCTTCTACAAAGTTTCCTAATATTCTTTCGCTGTTCTCTTTGCCTTCCTTGTTTGTATACTTAACCCTGATGTAGATATTGTTGTTACTAATGTCATTTTACAGAGTGGCTTGACCAGCCAGATAGTCCAGCTCCTGAGGGCAGGCTCTTGGCTGTATTTTCATTCCAAATAAATGTTTGTTGAATGAATGAATAAACATATAGATGGCTGAATGAGTAAACAGATGATCAATATTCATGCCTTTAAATATCATTTCTATGCTGATGATTCCCAATGTGCATCTCTACTCCTAAGTTCCTATTTGAGACTCAGACATAGATTTCTATTCTAGGTTTGGGACTGTGGGCAGCTCATTTCCATTTGGATGCCTGATGTTACTACACATGCAGTATGTATACCACTGAATTGATTTTACTGTCTGACAAGAATGTGAGCTCCATGAGGGTAGGGACATTTTTTTCCTCCCTCAGAAACTTTGGTCTGTCTCCCACATCTAGAACAAAGTTTCTTATATGTTCGAAATTGAATAAATATCTGCTGAATGAAATGACTTCACCTTCTCCCTTTCAGCTTTCCTGTTTCATCATTTTTTAGTTATAATAACTACGGGTGGAGAAAAGTGCAAAGGATATGTGATTTGTTCCTCTTCACCTTCTATACTAATCAGTTACCAGGACCTTTTCATTTCTTCCCTACAAACTCTCTCTAGCCTCATATTCTGCCATTGCTTGGTCCTGCTGCCAAGAGCATAGCAGGGATGTTTGTCCTCGTGTATCTGCATAGGTGCAACAGCCTCCTAATTCTCTTCTCTATCTCCAGGATCTGCCCTTTTTTTCAATAAAGCTTGGTTTATTTGTATCATGACATTGTTTTTTTATTTTTAATTTTTTTAATAATTAATTTTTATTTTTATTTCAATGTTTTTGGGGACACAGGTGATTTTTGGTTATATGGATAAGTTCTTTTTTTAACTTTTATTTTAAGTTCAGGAGTACAACTGCAGGTTTGTTACATAGATAGGTACACTTGTGTCATGGGGGCTTGTTGTACAGATTATTTCATCATCCAGGTGGTAAGCCTAGTTATTTTTCCTGACACTCTCCCTCCTCCCAATCTCCACCCTCTGAATGGCCCCAGTGTGTGTTGTTCCCCTCTATGTGTCCCTGTGTTCTCATCATTTAGCTCCCACTTACAAAGGAGAACATGTGATATTTGGTTTCCTGTTCCTGCATTAGTTTGCTGAAGATAATGGCTTCCAGCTCCATCCATATCCCTACAAAGGACATGATCTCATTCTTTTTATGGCTGCAGAGTATTCCATGGTGTATATGTATCACATTTTCTTTATCCAGCCTATCATTGATGGGCATTTAGGTTGATTCCATGTCTTTGCTGCTGTGAATAGTGCTGCAGTGAACATACAGGTTCAGGTGTCTTTATAACAGAATGATTTATTACTGGATAAGTTCTTTAGTGGTGATTTCTGAAATTTTGGTGCACCCATCACCCAAGCAGTGTACGCTGAACCCAGTATGTAGTCCTTTATCCTCACCCCCTTTTTAACCTTCCCACTGAGTCCCTAAGTCCATTATATCATTCTTATGCCTTTGCATCCTCTAGCTTAGCTCCCACTTGTAAGTGAGAGCATATGATCTTTGTTTTTCCATTCCTGAGTTACTTCACTTAGAATAATGGCCTCCAGCTCCATCCAAGTTGCTGCAAAAGACATTATTTCACTCCTTTTTATGGCTGAGTAGTGTTCAATGGTGTATATATACCACATTGTTTTAATCCACTTGGTTAATGAGCACTTAGGTTGGTTCCATATCTTTGTAATTGTGAACTCTTCTGGTATAAATATGCATGCACATGTGTCTTTTTCATATAATGACTTATTTTCCTTTGAGAAGATACCCAGTAGTGGGATTGCTGGATTGAATGGCAGTTCTACCTTTAATTCTTTAAGGAATCTACGTACTGTTTTTCCACAGTGGTTGTATACTAGTTTACACTTCCACCATAAATGTAAAAGTGTTCCCTTTTCACCATATCCACACCAACATCTATTGTTTTTTGACTTAATTATGGCCGTTCTTACAGGAGTAAGGTGATATCTCATTGTTTTTTAATTTGCATTTCCCTGATACTTAGTGATATTGAGCATTATTTTCACATTTGCTGGCTGTTTGTAGATCTTCTTTTGAGAATTTTGTATTCATGTTACTTGCCCACTTTTTGATGGGATTATTTGTTTTTTTCTTGCTGATTTGTTTGAGATCCTTACCGATTCTGGATATTAGTCCTTTGTCGGATGCATAGTTTGCAAATATTTTCTCCCACTCTGCAGGTTGTCTGTTTGCTGATTGTTTCTTTTGCTGTGGAGAAGCTTTTTAGTTTAATTAGATTCCATTTATTTATTTATTTTTGTTTTTGTTGCATTTGCTTTTGTGGTCTTAGTCATGAATTATTTGCCTAAGCCAAATGACACTGGTTTTTAATATCACTTTTTCTGTGACCTCAGGAATATGACACATTTCGATCTGCTGGAGCTCACTATGGCAGCATTTCTCTTGGGGATAAGAATCTCAGGAATGGGTGTGAGGGTCTATTTAGATTACACCCAATAGCCAGTGTTGATATGCTACTTTGTTGGGGGTGGTATCACACAGTCACCCCATCCTAGGTGAATTGGCTGGTTCACCCTATGAAGTCCAAACAATTCTGCTTGTTTTCCATATATTTCATAACCTTGAGAAATGTACCTCTCAAAACATCAGGACCCTTCTCTCTTTGTACCTCTCAAAACATCTCAGAATGCAAGATGTGTTTAAAAACTGTATACTTTTAAAATTCTTCAATCCAAGCTCAATTGGACTGCCTCCCTCAAAAGGGAAATGCTGTTATTAATGTCTAATTTTAAGTAATTCTATTGTATAAAGTTAAAGTAAAAGGTAGGAAGAGAGAGAGGAAGTAAAGAGAAGAAAGGGAGGAAGGAAGGGAGGGAATGAGGGCAGGAGGCAAGGAGGGAGGGAGAAAAGACAAAACAGAAGGGAAGGAAGCAAGAGTAAAACATATGCTTCCTTAGAGATGATATTTAGCAAGTAGATGCTAGCATGGATGTGTGGATTGTTAAAATACTGAAATATTTTTATATCAATTGGTCAAGGCTGCCCTGAGCTCCCTGAGTGGTCCCCATTTTCCTGGCCACTTTGGCCCCTCTCCAGGCCCCTGTCCTAACAATCGAGCAATTTAAGGGTTACTGTCCAACACAGAGAGGGACTGCAGGCCTCTGCTCTCACTCCAGTGCTGGCATCTAGTCAATGCCCATACCTCTCCAGTGGTTAAATATTTTGAATAGCAGCGTTGTGTTTACCTTCCAGAATTATCAAATAGTCCAAGTGTAGAGAATAGAGACACATACTAGGACCTTAAGTCACCTTACCTTTGATGTGGCAGACTCTTCTGGGATGAGGGGTGTGCCTGACTAGAAAGCAGTTTACATTTCTAGCCATAATATGGCTGCCTTTGCCCTCGATCTGAAGAGCAGATGTCGGGGGGTTGAGGTTCATATTTGTGGCGTGTTTATTTTCCCCTCTTCACTGCTGTCACAAAAGTTTTTGGAGTCTAACTTGATTGACCTCACTTCCAGATGTGCTCAGACCCTAAAATCACAAAATGACAAACATTCTGACAAGAGTTTCTTGTCACTTTCTTATATATCAAACATTTCTCCATCTTGTTTGCTTGAACTAAATTGTTTCTCCTGTTACAGCAGTGTGAGGCTATTTTGTTTTCAGACCAAATTTTTGTAAACATTGAAAAGTATAGGCATGGGTGGATCATAAAACATTTACCTAGGGGAAAATCAAAGTGTTTTATTTTGAAATATTTATATTATATTTGTAAAAAGTATAAAGTATATTGTTTTTAATTTCATTTGAGCTCACTTGGTTGACTTACCAACAAAAAAAGTATTACATGATTATCAATTTTGATATAGTAAATTTAAATGATGACTTTTATACAATACTCACAAATGCACTTCACATTGACTTAATTTTAAGTTAAGTCCCTTCATATTGTACTTTTAAAACCCAGCATCTTAAAATGTATATAATCTTCAGAGAGAATGGTAAAACCCAAAGAACGAAAAAAATCCAAAAGAGTGATGTATCTGGAGATGATAAAGCAGAGAACCTTTGCCATGTTGTTGTTTGCAATATTGAGTAACAGTTAACATTTTTAGACACCTACAGTGTCGTAGACCTGGGAGATTAAAGATAATGTTATGTATCTTGGTGAATTCACAACCATGTGAGAAAGAACATTTCTGGATTAAGAACATAGAAAGTCATTATTTAAACTTTCTTGAAAATAGTATATTTTTGAAATCTAAGAAGGATGATTTTCTAGTGCCTGTTGTATTTTTTCTATCTTACATGGAAATCTTATTCATCATAGCAGAATTGGGAAATGCACATTTTATTTATAACCATGGCAGATACTTTTTGGGTTAGAATAATTTGCAGTGTCAAAAAATGTTCACATTCTAGAAACTGATCTCAGGATTTTGTTGGGATGGATGCTTTTACATCGTTGACTATCTTTTTAGACCAAAGCAATCTATGTTTAAGTGTTTCATGCTATATACTTAGACTGTATGGTGTATAAATTCCCAGACTTGTTGCCACAGAACATCTGGTTTTCAGGAACTTCAGTTTGATATATATAAATACTAAAATTATCCTAGGTTGGGTAAAATATATGTAGACATTAAATGCAGAAAATATCTATCTAGCAATAAAAAGTATATTTTCATATTGCTGTTTATGAATATCACGGTGAGGAGCTAGTTCTAACCTCTTTGTTTAAATCACACTTTAGACTTATTCTTTTGGTGTGGGACCTTTTGTACAATTAAGCCAGTAAATTTGCTTTTTACTTGTATTGAGGGGAAAAGAGTACACAGACAATTTGGAGAGTGAAAAAGACATTAAACCAGAAATTTAAAGATAGGATTCATGGTCCCAGATTTGCCATTAACCAGCAAAGTGACCACAGATTAATTGTTTTATTGTCTAGATTTCAGTCTGTTTATCTATAACCTGATGAAATTGACAAATGTTAGCTGATATTATTCAGTTATTCTATATGTGTCTGTCCCACATCAATTCTCTTAGATTAAAGGGTAATGATACACTTTAAATTTTGAAAAAAAAAAGTTAACAAGAAAACAATGTGTATTTCATTTTCTTAAAACAGACTTATTTGGCTTTTACATACTCTTGAAAAAAGAATAAACTTTAGGACTATTAACTAAATCATACCTAAAATTGTAGAACATTATTCTAATGATGAATTTAAAATTATACCTGAGGACAATATTAAAAGCAGGCGATCTTGCTGACAAGAACTCAAGTCTGTTGATACCCTCCCAGCCTCATACTATGTCTAGACTGAATTTTTGTTGATCTCCTTAAATCTCTGCACTTAAGCTAGAAGTTTTTAGTTGGTAGAGACAGACCAATCTCGAACGCTTCCAAAAGAATACAGCTGTCTTCATCCAGTTTCTCACGCTCTTACTCCAAGGAGCCTGTGTGGTTCCCTGGTTGTTAAGATACGTTACATAGCTTAGCAACGTGGTAACATTCCTTAGAAAAATCTAAGTTCTAGAACCTCTCACCCACTATTCTTCTCAGACCTCCAGTTACCCACTTGACAAAACCATATGGCCACAAATGGCTTTCCTCAATTTTGGACATATAATAGAATTAAATCCAATGCAAGAGAAAGAAAAAGAAGAAAAATAAAACAGAGAACAATATAAATCAAATTTACAGTTTTTCCCACAATTCTGCTTAAAGAACAGTTATGATATAACCAAACATAGCTTAATCCAAAACCAACGGGGAGAAGGTATACATGCTTTTAAGGAGTTTCTAATAATTGTGAATGGAATATACTGCTCTGGTAGTCAGGATGTCTGTGCTGATGACTTGTTCAACGGCCATGAAAAAATATTGAAATGTTAATTAGAAGTCATAGAGAAACACACACACGTACATGCGGTGCTTCACAAGACTTTTCAGAATACATAGGATTTTGAATTTCTGAATTACAATCTCTAAGAGCAATACAGACAATTTCTGAAAGGCAAATACTAGCTTAAAACAATGCAAGGATATAACCTAATTTGTCTATTTTCTTGACTGGCCCAAGAATTAAAGGCTTAATTGCCTTTGCCTATAACCCATTCTTATGCCTTATGCCTCCCTGTTTTACTGCAGTTTATGGGGAATTTTATGGGAGATCTAATTGACTTTCTAAGGTAATTTTTTGTATTCTGAGATTTTTAGTTTTCACTTTGTATCAGTTGAGAAACTTTTTTACACAGCTAATAACAGAGAGCAGAAATAGTGTTTTAAGTAAGATAGACATGTATTACTTCCTCACATGAAAGAGTTCAGCCGTCTAGGGTTGGTACGGAAACTTTATGAAGCATCATTATGGACCTCGGCTTCATCTATGTTTTAGGTCCATCTTTCTTAATATTAGGCTTCCATTTTTGAAATTATCCCTTGTTCAAGATGGTTCCTGAAGTTCCAGTCATCCAAGATGGCTGCTATATTTGCACATATCAAATCTGTACTCCAAGCAGGAAACAAGAGGAAGGTTGGGGAGGTAAGGGCTGACAAGGGCACATGCTAGCTATCTGCTCTCTTTGTAAGAGCCTTCTCATGAGTCTCAGACAATAATCTAGGTTGCATTGACCATTTATAGCTACAAGGAAGGATAGAAAATGTAGTTTCTTAACAGGGCACATTGACACCCCATTCTAAAACAGGGGCTGTAACAAGAGATGGAGAAAGTGTATATTGGGTTATAAAAAGCAATCTCAACCACAGATCCTGACATTAATACCTAACTCTGGGTAGGAGAAGTCTACACTCTGTGTGCTGTGCTTTCCCTTAGAGAGGGCCACTAGAGATAAACACGTACTTGGCTATGTAACTATGTTATTTTCCGTTTATGAAGCCCCATGGGGAATTTTCCTGTCTCATTACTAGGAAAAAATGATACAACTGGCTTGTTTGCATTAATTTTGTCAGAATCAAAAAGATAGAGGTTGCTCTGCTGCACTCAGGGTAGCACAGGTATCCTTGTTGCCTTGGACATTCTATTATTTTAGCAAAGAAAATAGATGGAAAGTTTTTTTGGAATATGTGCATATATTTATGAATGGTAATTAGTGATTTTTAAACATTATCTGGGGTCATGATAAGCAGGAAATTCACAGGTTTTTCATTGCCCACAGATATTTTGAAAATTGTTATGGACTGAGTTGTGTCCCCCAACAAATTTGTATCTTAATCTCTAACCCCTAATGTGACTGTGTTTACAGATGCGGCCCTCAAGGAGATGATTAAGTTTAAATAAGGTTATAAGGGTTGGACCCTAATCTTATAGGACTGGTGTCCTTATATGAAAAGAAAGAAACACCAGAGCCCTCTCTGTCTCCTTGCGTGAGCTGGCCATGTTAGGACAAAGCAAGAAAGGGACATCTATCACCAGAAAGTGGCCCCTCAGCAGACATTCAATCTGCCAGTGCCTTGTTCTTAACCTTACCAGCTTCCATAACTGTAAGAAATAAGTTTCTATTGTTTCTAAGCTGCCTAGTCTAGGGTATTTTGTTATAGCAGCCCAATTTGACTAAGACAAGGCTTTACCAAAAACTAAGCCTGCCAGTACCTTGATCTTGGACATTCAGCCTCCAGAACTTTGAACATATAAATTTGTGTTGTTGAAGCCACTCAGTCTATTGTATTCTGTAATGGCAGCACAAGCTGACTGATACAAGTGTAAATATGAAGGATACCCTGTAAGGTCTGTTCTCTCCATGAATAAGCAGTGTGGCCACATCTCAGAGCTGTGAACTAGTTAGGCCTATTCATTTTGATCACCTAAAATCCTCACTTTGCATTTACTATAAAAATGCCACAGGTGTCTGATTAACATATGAGAAAGCAATGTAAGTGATTTCTGATAGGAAAAGATGCTAATTTAACATAATGGAAGAATAAAATTTAATCTCATCTGGTGCCTTGACCACCCTATATTCTGTTCTGTCAATTTTGAAAGCATATGGTTCAGTCTCGAATTTGTAACAAATATCTACAATCACAGAAAACAGTACTTTTCACTCTGTGATCTCCAGAGCACAACAAAAATGCTGACATAAGTATCATAGAAAGAATTCTACAATGGCCGCCAAGATTTCCTCCCCATGGTATACATACTCTGTGTTATCACCTTCTCTGAAGTGTGTGTAGACCTGTTAATGTGATAAATATCACTCCTGCAATTAGGTTGCATTTTCTGGCAAAGATGAAGAGATTTTACAGATATAAAGTCCCTAATCAGAATGACTTTGAGTTTATCAATGTCTGTTAATCAAAAGGAGATTATTTTGACCTGGCCCAACCTAATCAAATAAGCCCTTTAAAAGAAGATTTAGGCCTTCCCCACTATCAGAGATGCTCTCTTGCTTACCTTAAAGAAACAAGGCATTACAAGTTCTAAAGCTGAGAGGAAATGAACCTGCAAACCATGACAGCTTGGGAGAAGACCTCAGAAGAAGACCCAAGCCACAGCACATACCTTGATTGCAGCCTTTTGACAGTTCTCACCCAGCCTTTTCCAAAGACTTCCTGTTATTCATACCTTCCTCTAAGAATATGAGTAACTCAAAACTTCAAAAGAATTAAAGAGAAGCTCTTCAAAAAAGGTGAATACACCCTTAGAGTTCTCTTCATGGGGTAAAATCTGGGCTCACATTGGATAGGTAGGAAATATAAAGCTTCAGGCCAGGCATGGTGGCTTATACCTGTAATCTCAGTGTTTTGGAAGACTGAGGTGGGAGGATTGTTTGAAGCCAGGAGGTCAAGATCAGCCTGAGCAACATAGGAAGACCCTGTCGCTACAATAACATTTTTAAAAAAGAAAATACAGTTTCTTGTTAGAAGAGCACTGTAGCAAAACTCCTAAGCCCAGTTGCTTACCTTGTTATTGTCCAGTCATAACCAACCCCATATGATCATCTGAGAGCCTCTTTTGGCAGGCATAGGAGTCCTGTGGCTTATAACATTCGCTTGCTGATAACATTGACTTTTCTGTTCTTCTCAGAAGTTATATAATTAGATGGATTAAGATTATCTCTAGAGTCTCTTCTGGCACTATGATTTGATTTTGTTTTCTTCTGTGAGGTAGAAGAATATTATTTTCAGACACAAAAAAATAAAAATACAACAAAACTACCTTTGAAATTTATAATTCCTTGATATCAAAAGATGATGGAACAGGAAGTTTTAAGCCCTCATCTCCCTATAGAAACAATGAAATACTTAACAATGATAAGTTAACAATGATATGCAGAGCAAAATATCTTTGCACATATTTCAGATTGCAGTTAAGAAGTACCCCCAGATGAGCAAAAATACTGATATTGGCCACACTGAAATGAGTTAGAAGAGCAATTTTACTTTACCATCAGCCCCTCCCCCAAGTTGGCACAGCTCTGAGCTGGGAGTAATTGCCTCAGCTTGTGGATGCTCCATTCACGAGTAAAAAAGAGAGTGGAGCATATATTCATCATTCCTGGCATTTTGGCACAGTGCCCAAGGGACTTCTTTCTGCCATGCCTCGCTCAGAACACTGAGAGAATCAGAATAGTTTAAATTCCTAGGGGAAGTCAAGAATAAGGAAAAGAGGTGAGTAGCTCACCGCAGCTGGCACAATTCTGCAAGATTGGGAAAAGATACATAACCCTTAAACATCTTCCCCAGGAGGAAAGGAGGGAAGTGAAGTATACATATCCCTAGAAAAAAAAATGAGAGGCTCCCAAAATCTCTAGCTAGGCTGATTGGTGAAGGGCTTTCCATGTTGAACCCAGGCCTAATGAATGGGAGAGGTGGCTATTTCTTCAAATATACAGACACCAACACAAAGCTACAAGAAATATAATGAGTTGCAGAACTATGACACAAACAAAGAAGAAAGAAAAGCACTAGCAACTGGTCTTAAGAAAAGAGAGATCTGTGAATTGCCTGACAATTCAAAATAATCATTTCATAGAAACTCAATTAGTTATATATGGCAATGCAGATAAACAACTAAATGAAACCAGAAAAATAAAACATAAACAAAATGAGAATGTCAACTTAAAAACTATAAAAAAGAACCAAACAGAAATTCTAAAGATAAAGAATATAATAATTGAACTGAAAATTTTACTAGAGGGACTCAATGGCAGACTAGATCAAGCAGAAGAAAGGCTCAGTAATTTTTGAATACATGTCATTTAAAATTATCCAGTCAGGCTGGGCATGGTGGCTCATATCTATAACCCCAACACTTTGGAAGGTTGGGGCAGCTGGATCTCCTGAGTTCAGGAGTTTGAGATCATCCTCGGCAACATGGTGAAATCCTGTCTCTACCAAAAATACAAAAAATTAGCCAGGCATGGTGGTGCCCCTGTGATCCCAGCTCCTGGCTGGGAAGGAGGTGGGAGAATTGCTTGAGCCTGAGAGGTGGAGGCTGCAGTGAGCCAAGATTGTGCCACTGTACTCCAGCCTGGGTAACAGAGTAAGACCCTAATTCAAAAAAATAAAAAAAAGGTTAAAAGTATCCAGTCATAGGAACAAAGGTAAAAAGAATGAAAAAGAGTGAAGAAAGACAAAGGGACTTATGAAACACCATCAAGCAAATTAATATATGAATTATGAATATCCCAGACGGAGAAGTGAAAAAGAAAGAGGCAGAAGAATAATGATTGAGCCAGGTGTGGCAGTGGATGCCTCTAGTCCCAGGACACAGGAGGCTGAGACAGGAGAATGGCTTGAGCCCAGGGCTGTAGTGTGCTATGATTATGTCTGTGAGGAGCCACTGCACTCCAGTCCAGTCAACATAGCAAGATCTCATTAAGAAAGAAAGAAGAAAGAAAGAGGGAAAGAAAGAAAGAAAGAAAAAGAAAGAAAGAAAGAAAGAGAAGAAAGAGAGAAAAGAAAGAAAGAAAGAAAGGAAAGAAAGAAAGAGAGAAAGAAAGAAAGAAAATGAGAAAGAAAAAGGAAAAGAGAAAGAGAGAGAGAAAGAGAGAGAAAAAAGAAAGAAAAGAGAAAAAAAAAGAAGGAAGGAAGGGAAAAAGAAAGAGAAAGAAAGGGAGAGAGAAAACAGAGAGAAAGAAAGAAAGAGAGAAAGAAAGGAAAGAGAGGAGGAAGGGAGGAAGGGAGGGAGGAAGGGAGGAAGGAAGGGAGAAAACAGAATGAAGAAACAAAGTGGAAAAACAAAGAAGGAAGGTTGGTTGAAAACTTCTAAATCTGGAGAGGAAAATAGTCATCCAGATTAATGAAGCTCAAAAGATCCCAAATAGTATAAACCTAAGCAAATCCACACCAAGACACAATATAATCAAATTTTCAAATGTGAAAGAGAATACTGAAGGCAGCAAAAAAAAAGTGACTCATGATGTACAATGCAGCCTCCCTAAGTCCATCAGCAGATTTTCCAGTAGAAACTTGCAGACTAGGAAGGAGTGGGATGATATATTCGAAGTGCTCGGAGAATTTGTTATTTTTCCCCAAGATATCCGATTGGAGGCATTGTTAGCATGCCTCTCCCACTTGGAAAGACAAAATAGTGTGTAGAGATTCATACGTGAACTTTCTTCCAAGAAGCAAACACAGGAACGTAATAAGAAAATTGAAAGCCACAGACTATTTGAAAGAAGCATTGGGCTGTAGCTTACACTGTGAGCCAACTAGAAAACTGTTAAGTCCCCAGAGTGTGTGAAAGGGGATAGACTACCTCTGTAACATACACTCCCACTGGGAAACCTGGCAATTCAGGCCATGGGGGAAGGCCTTAACTCTACCCAGTGCTGGAGCTGACTTAGCGAGTGGTGGGGAGTATATGAGAAGAATTGACATTAGGACAGCCTTTATATTCATTTTCAGTCTCCAGCAGGGGTGGAGGGAAGCCATTCCCGATCCTACCTCACAGGGGACTTTGCCAAAATCTACCAGCTAATTCAGGTGGCAGTCACAGGTAGAAAGAAGCTGCCATCTGAGATTCATGATATACAGTGGAGACAAACCCCCTTGGCCAGAACTGAGGGTTGAGTGGGAAGTGTGCTGCAGCCACAGGCACAGGAGCTGGGCGCCCCTGCTTCACAGGCAAACGAGGAGAGGCATGGCCTGAAAGCCATGGTTGCTGTCTCCTTGTGGGAAGAAATATGGCCTGGGGCACTTTTGAGTTCTGAGCACAGACTGTGTGGAACCTAGCTAGCTGCTGCTAGTGGAATGCTGCTAGTGGAATGCTGCAAGTGTGAGACTGGCCTTGCCCAGTGAGTGGGAGCTGCGTGGTGCTTACTGCCACCTGCTACTCTCCACTCTCCACGTGGACTCTTCTGTACAGCAGAGGCAACTGTGCTCTTCCCTGGAACATTACCCTGGTAGCCAGAGAACTGCTCTATAATCCTCAGTGAGGCCACTGCTTTTGCTCACATGTGGAGGGCCCGAGCACAGACTTGCCTGACCCAGCTCCCACTTGCTATTGCCCTTCCAACCACCCTGACAGCTTCAACAAAGGATAAAAACTTTTGTGGGTTCTGTGTGGCCTCATCCATTTCCTGAGTCACCAGAGTACATCTTCTGGATAACATAAGGCAAACTCAAATCCCACTGCTACCACTGCAGCTGGTGTTCTCTTGCAAGCGCCACCTCCTGGCTGGAGGCCAAGTGCCACAGTTCATTATAGTCTCTACAGGCACAATAACAGTGTGCAAAATGGAGAAAATTTGTGTGTAACCTCAGCTATCACCATTGCCTGTATCGTCCTGGCTAACCAAGAGGTCCTGAGTCTGTCCACATGACCAGTTCCTTACTAATACAACTGACATTTGAGAAAGCCAACAATACAGTAAGGCAACTTGTATTCAAGGAATCTCACAAACTCTATGTCACTCCCCTGCCACCCTTTTCAGAGCTGTGCTGATACCCACTGCTGGGCACCTTGAATACAGATCACATCACTGGACCCCTTATAGACATTCCCCAACACCACTGTGGAGTGTGGCAGCCCCACTGGGCAGCTAGACCCGGAAGAGCAGCAACATTCATAGTAGTCTGGCTCTAAGGGACTCCTACTCCTAGGGGAAGAGGAAGTGCACCACATCAAGGGAGCACCTCTTGGGACAAAAAAAAAAAAAAAAAAAAAAAAAAAAAAAATCCAGATGGTAGGCCTTGAGTTCTAGAATTTTCTAGTTGTGGGAAGTTTCTTTCAGCAGAGGCAGAGGTGCAGTGCTGGGCTAGGTGGAGAAAATCTACAGCTCCACTCCAGCAATGAGGCAGTCCTGGTGCTCCTGAAGGGTCTTGGAGAATGGGACTTCTTTTCCCCCTCATCCACTACTGCAGATACAACTGGGGCTCGTCCCACAGGAGCTCGGCATGGATGCGCCTGTTGACAGCCTTTCTGGAACACTTCAGGGTGTCTGCAACCTCACAAGGGGAGTGCCTTCCAGGTGCAGGCTTGCATGAGGGGTAGAGTCATAATCCCTCTCTACATGGAACATCAGCATTCCTGAAAATGAAAAGAGGTGCCTGCCTGATCTGAATAGCCGTGACACTGCATCAGGAGTGTGACTGTGAGGTGGATTGCCTTCCTGCTGAACTGGCAGGGGAGCTGAGGTGGCTCCCTCCCTTCCCCTGAAAAAACCTTAGTGCATTTCACAAAGAGCTCCCCCAGCTGTCTCTGTCAAGGCTGGGACCTCTGCTTACCATTGGGTATTGAGTTTGCCAACCTGCGTTAACCACAGCTGGTTTTAACCCATGGTTACCTCCCCTCCTGGCCTGAAGCCTGAACTTTTCAACCCAGTAAGTAAAATGCTGGGGGAAAATAAATAAACAAAGTACCTACCACTGGAGAATGAGATGAGCTTCAAGAGACCTCTGCCCTTCCAACCCCACAGGAGACAGTGAACCTGCACACGAACTAAGCACATTACTATTACAACCAGCATCTAAGAAGCCACAAGACTGTATATAACCAACGAACTCATTTAGAGTCTCCACCCTTGAAAGCACTCAGAGCTGAACTAGGTTACCCTAAACTAAAAACATTAAAGTCACATCCTCAAGGGGGAATTTTTTTTTTTACATCACAGTCAAATACAAAAGAACCTGGGTCCTCACATTTAACCATCTATCTTGAGCACACTATGGAAAATTAGCTCATTGGAATAGCTAGTTAAGATCTTGGAAAGGACAAAGACTTGTTGTGACATAGGACTAGTTTGTTCTGATAGTCATGTGACAAAATGGGAAAAGGCTGGGGAAAATGGCATTAAACCTGGATAACTAGGTGAAAGGAGAGAAGGGATTGCTTGAGGAGGGCATTGAACCCTAGGAGTGGATGGGACAGGCTGACACAGGCTGATGTGTGTCGTGCATGTGTTCTTTCTCACACTAGATAGTGAGCCTCTGAATACCAGGCCCTGCGTCTTACACACCTTCGTATTCCTCGCTGTGATCTACACACGACAGCACTGCACATACTGCATGTCAGTTAGTTGAGGTCCGAAAAGGGAACGTCCTAAAGAAGACTCTGATAAAAGGAGAAAGATGGGAGAATTCTGAGATAGGCAGGGCAGTGGGAGAGGGGTCAATTTTGAAGCAGGAAGAAAGGGAAAGGCCTTAATGAAAGAATGGAAGAGAAAGAAAAAGAACTGACAATGACAGAAATAGAGGTAGAGCAGAGACTGAGATCCAGAAGAGCCAGTTAGTAGTGGACAAAGAGAGAGAAAGCAAGGAGAGTGTAGATGTGGTTGCTGGATCTGTGTGCCCCTTAGACCGTTGCCCCAGAGCCGATAGAAATGGAACCCACAGCAAATAGTTGTTACTCATGGTGCTTAATCTGTGTGAAACCTTTTACCTCCATCATAACATCTAATTTTTAAAATATTTATGAAGCAGCTATTATCTACATTGTAGAGATTAGGAAACTGGCACTCAAAGAGGTGAAGTAATTTGCCCTGATAGCAAATGCATTAAACCGAGGTTAACCAGATTCCAGATCCAGTGCTCTTACCGGTAACAAGTGCACACTGAACTGCTGCCAGACCCACGCATCCGGATTCTGCTCTGGTGGGAAGAATTGATAATGCTGTCTGAATGCAGCTCTGAAAGTACCTCCTGAGAGTAGCGCAGGGTTTTTTATTACTCACAGCTTTCTCCTCATGCTAAGAATCCTATACAGTAAAGAGCAGGGCCATCAGAGTGAGACATTGGAGCTTTGACTCTGCCAGTTACATGTGACCTTTGACTTGAGCACTTGGCCACTGTACATCTGTTTTATTATCAATAAAAGAAGGATCTGAGAGGACCTATTTCATTGCATTGGCTGCAGAGAAGCCAGTGTTTGTAAAGTTCTTAGTGCATAGCCTGCTCAACACAGGGCCACTATAAATATTATAAACTTTTCCTCCCATAGTCTATAGAAGGAAGTCAATAGGCTCTGTGGGGGCTGCACGTCTGGGAAGGGAACCTGAGCACCTGAGTTTAGGTCAGAGCACAGTCAATAAGGCCAAATTAAAGGGAAAATGTGTAGAATGCTGTAGCCAATTTGGGGTTTGCAATAGACCAAGAAAATGTGCTTACCTCTAAAACGGAGTTTGACAACGTAGGAAGAGTTGAAGTAGATCTTGAGAGAACAGGCAGAGTACAAACACCAAACAGGGAGGCTAGGAACTGTTCCTTGAACACCAGGACAGGTACTCAGTAATATCATTACTGTTCTCTAATCATGTGGGAGAGCTTAGGAAGTGCCTCTTCCAATTATATTGTGGCCAGACAGAACAGGGAGTGGGATCCCTAAATGCTTCTCCTCTTTTTCTTACTGTATTGTGTCTGACTTCTTTAACTCAACCTTATATTTGTAAAATTTACCCCGGCTGTTGGGGGCAGTTTTAGTTGATTTTCATTTCTGCATAGTATCCCATTATAGAATATGCCATAATTTATGTATTTATCCATTCTCATGTTGATGGACATTTGGATTGTGTATAAATTTGGCTGTCATGAATAATATTTCTATGAAAATGTTGTGCATGCATTTTAAGTGGACACATATTTAGAAATGGATTGCTAAGTCATAGGTTGCGTATCTTCAATTTAGTAGATAAGGTCAAAAGTTTTTCAATCCAGTGGTATCAATTGATGTTCCTGTTAGTGGTGTAAGAGGTTTCTGGTTTTTCCATATCCTTACAAACAGTTGGTATTATAAGTCTTTTTAAATTTTAGATAGTTTAGGTGGTGATTAGTGGTATCTCATTGTGAATTATAGATTTAAATTTTTTACTTATTTATCTGAAATATAATTTGCACATAAAACTCATCTTTTTATAAGTGCACAGTTCAATAATGAGTTTTGACAAATGTATTCAGTCATATAATACCACTACAATCAAGATATAGAATGTGTCCTTTAACACAAATTTCCCTCCCTTTCCTTGGCAGTAAGTTCCCTTCCCTCATGTCTATGACTGTGCAACCACTGCTAGGACTGAATGTTTGTGCTCTGCTAACATTCATATGTTGAAATTCTAACCCCCAAGGTGATCATGTTAAAAGATGGGGCCTTTGAAATGTGATTAAAATGTAAATGGATTAGTCCCCTTATAAAAAAAACCCCAGAGAGATCCCTTGTCCCTTCCACCAAGTGAAGGCACAGCAAGAAGACATCAACTGTGAAGCAGAAAGTAAGCCATCACTACACAATGAATCTGCTAGCACCTTGATCTTAGACTTCCCAGCCTCCAGAACTGTGAGAAATTAATTTCTGTTGCTTATAAACTACTCCATTTATGGCGTTTTGTTATAGTAGCCCTAACCGACAAAGACAACCACTAATCTCTTCTGTTCACATGATTTTACATTTTTGAGAATATTACACAAATGGTTTGTAACTTTTGGATATGGCTTCTTATATTTTCACACTATTTTGGAGATTCATCTGTGATGCTGATTATATAGTAGTTATCTCCCTTTTATAGCTGAGTAGTATTCCACTGCTGGGATGCACCACAATTTGTTTATTCATATACCAGTTGATGAATATTTGAATTGTTTCCAGTTTTTGATTATGATTAATAAAACTGTTATGAACATTTTTGTGCCAGTTTTTGTGTGGAAAAGTATGTTTTCATTTCTCTTAGGTAGACACCTAGTAGTAAAATTGGTGTGATAAATTTACATGTTATCTGCTCTTTGGAATAGGAAACTACAGAAGAAGTGTATCTGGTCACTTAAATATTTCCTGAATACTACTATTGGCAATGACAAAACCAAGTACATAGAATATACACATCATTTTATTTAATATACTAGCTTACATACAAGACACCTATGACCTAGACAAATCCAGGGACTTATCGAAGGTCACACAGACCTTGTCAGAGTTGAAATTCCAACTAAGGCTTATTGAACTAACACTCATATTCTATTCCCAGCCTCTGTTCCACAGAAGGAGTAATTGTTCAGATTCCTGTGGATTGATTTAAGCATCAGCCAAATTAATAATGGATGTAAAAGTGCTCTGCAAATGACAAAGCAATATGGAAAGTTTGATGTTACTATGACATGCTGAATTTGATTAGAGGTGGCAGATGATATAACAACTCAACAGGCTTGGCTGCAGAGCACAGTAAAGCTGTGAGGGAAGCATGGTTAATGATTAAGAGCATAGACCTTATAATTAGACAATCTTGAATTTGAATCCTGCCTCTGCTTTGTACTAAATGTCTGGTCTTATAAAATTATGTAAATCCTCTTTGGGTTAGATCTTCACTAGATACAGGATAATAAAACCTGTTGGATAAGGAACCCATGAAGACTGAAAGAGATAGTATTCAATGTCTGGCACAGAGAAAACTCTTACTTAATATATAGCAATATTTACCACTGGTTGATTCTTTTGAATCAAATATTTTTCTAAGGAGAAAGTAGATAACTGTTCACAAGTAGCATGTATCGAATTTATATTTATTCAGATCCCTGCAAAGACATGAAATCAGAGGAAAGGAAACGTAAGCACTCCTGGTAGCCTTTTAACCTTAAACCATTTTAGTTATCCTTTTAATTATTAGTTACTCTATGGGAAGGCTTAGTTGACAACCACTTATGAACAAGAATAGAACATAGATTATGGACTTGGAAAGAAGAATCAAAAAGGTATGAGCAGTTATAAAAGGGAGCCCTTGGCCTCTTTCTCACTGTTGATTACTGTTAGTTTTGAATCAAAATATCTTCTAGGTCATTTTTATCATATTTGATAGAGGTTGCCTATAATTTACTAGTAGTGTGACATAGGGGAGTAGCATTACATGAGCATTCAATCAGTTTTAACTACAGGTGTTGAGAGTATGGGTGAGTAGTAAAGGGACCTGGATGAGAAAACTGACACTATAGATAGATGGGGCAATTCGGCGGCCCTTCTGCTAATGAACATTGGCCCTGGAGTGAGAGTGACGGGAGAGAT
The DNA here is from genome assembly GCF_028885655.2 of Pongo abelii. Taxonomy (NCBI): domain Eukaryota; kingdom Metazoa; phylum Chordata; class Mammalia; order Primates; family Hominidae; genus Pongo; species Pongo abelii. The sequence continues at coordinate 121,004,880 of NC_071988.2, read as the reverse complement.
ATGAATCTGTTTTTCACTGAGCAGATCTCAGTTACCTTGCAGCTCCCATGGGGAGATCCTCTTGCTTCATTCCTTGGTTCTGGTGTTTAAAGATCAATCATTTTTTTTGTAGCATGATCATAAATAGAAGTTAACTTCATGATCTTGTGCCCAAATGAAGAAATAGAAAATCCGTTTAAAAGCTGGTAGAAAACTAGCTCTTAATAAACTGAGAAACTGAGTATCTGAACGCTATAATTTATGAATGATTTAAAAGAATTTCAAGGATGGTTCTGATTTTCAAACCTATTCTCTGCTTAAGGTGTATCTTCATTGTAGATCAAAGACAGACTCCACATTATAAGATTCTTCTACATTGTGTGGTAAAATCTGTGTGAATATAATGTATTTTATCATAGGAGCTTGCTGTAGTTTAATCAGCCTACCCATAAACTAACATGAACCCACATGATAATACCATTCATTTTCTTTTGATGCCTTCCAGTTATTAAATGCAAGGCACTTGTGGTGTGGAAACGAAACATACCCATTTTTATTGAGGAGCTGAGTTGTCCATCTCGAGAATCATGAGATTCGAGTAGAGACACAGTGCATACTGCATATCTGAGGACTAGGCTGGACCATGAGGCACCTATACCCCAGCACCGTGAAAACGTACAGAATGGCCTCTTAAAACTTTCCGCTTAAATAATACCTTTGGTTCCATGGCTGAACTTGTTGGGAATAAGCCCCCAAAATCTGGCCATAAACTGCCTCCAAAACTGGCCATAAACAAAATCTCTGTAGCGCTGTGGCATCTTCATGATGGCCATGGCACCCACGCTGGAAGGTTGTGGGTTTACTGGAATGAGGGCAAGGAACACCTGGCCCACCCAGGGTGGAAAACCGCTTAAAGGCATTCTTTTTTTTTTTTTTTTAATACTTTAAGTTTTAGGGTACATGTGCACAATGTGCAGGTTTGTTACATACATATACATGTGCCATGTTGGTGTGCTGCACCCATTAGCTTGTCATTTAGCATTAGGTATATCTCCTAATGCTATCCCTCCCCTCTCCCCTCACCCCACAACAATCCCCGGTGTGTGATGTTCCCCTTCCTGTGTCCATGTGTTCTCATTGTTCAATTCCCACCTATGAGTGAGAACATGTGGTGTTTGGTTTTTTGTCCTTGCGATTCTTTGCTGAGAATGATGGTTTCCAGCCTCATCCATGTCCCTACAAAGGACATGAACTCATCATTTTTTATGGCTGCATAGTATTCCATGGTGTATATGTGCCACATTTTCTTAATCCAGTCTATCATTGATGGACATTTGGGTTTGTTCCAAGTCTTTGCTACTGTGAATAGTGCCGCAATAAACATACGTGTGCATGTGTCTTTATAGCAGCATGATTTATAATCCTTTGGGTATACACCCAGTAATGGGATGGCTGCGTCAAATGGTATTTCTAGTTCTAGATCCCTGAGGAATTGCCACACTGACTTCCACAATGGTTGAACTAGTTTACAGTCCCACCAACAGTCAAAGTGTTCCTATTTCTCCACATCCTCTCCAGCACCTGTTATTTCCTGACTTTTTAATGATCGCCATTCTAACTGGTGTGAGATGGTATCTCATTGTGGTTTTGATTTGCATTTCTCTGATGGCCAGTGATGATGAGCATTTTTTCATGTGTTTTTTGGCTGCATATATGTCTTCTTTTGAGAAGTGTCTGTTCATATCCTTTGCCCACTTTTTGGTGGGGTTGTTTGTTTTTTTCTTGTAAATTTGTTTGAGTTCATTGTAGATTCTGGATATTAGCCCTTTGTCAGATGAGTAGTTTGCAAAAATTTTCTCCCATTCTGTAGGTTGCGTGTTCACTCTGATGGTGGTTTCTTTTGCTGTGCAGAAGCTCTTTAGTTTAATTAGATTCCCTTTGTCAATTTTGGCTTTTGTGGCCATTGATTTTGGTGTTTTAGACATGAAGTTCTTCCCCATGCCTATGTCCTGAATGGTATTGCCTAGGTTTTCTTCTAGGGTTTTTATGGTTTTAGGTCTAACATGTAAGTCTTTAATCCATCTTGAATTAATTTTTGTACAAGGTGTAAGGAAGGGATCCAGTTTCAGCTTTCTACACATGGCTAGCCAGTTTTCCCAGCACCATTTATTAAATAAGGAATCCTTTCCCCATTGCTTGTTTTTGTCAGGTTTGTCAAAGATCAGATGGTTGTAGATATATGGCATTATTTCTGAGGGCTCTGTTCTGTTCCATTGGTCTATATCTCTGTTTTGGTACCAGTACCATGCTGTTTTGGTTACTGTAGCCTTGTAGTATAGTTTGAAGTCAGGTAGCGTGATGCCTCCAGCTTTGTTCTTTTGGCTTAGGATTGACTTGGCAATGCGGGCTCTTTTTTGGTTCCATATGAACTTTAAAGTAGTTTTTTCCAATTCTGTGAAGAAAGTCATTGGTAGCTTGATGGGGATGGCATTGAATCTATAAATTACCTTGGGCAGTATGGCCATTTTCATGATATTGATTCTTCCTACCCATGAGCATGGAATGTTCTTCCATTTGTTTGTATCCTCTTTTATTTCCTTGAGCAGTGGTTTGTTGTTCTCCTTGAAGAGGTCCTTCACATACCTTGTAAGTTGGATTCCTAGGTATTTTATTCTCTTTGAAGCAATTGTGAATGGGAGTTCACTCATTATTTGGCTCTCTATTTGTCTGTTATTGGTGTAAAAGAATGCTTGTGATTTTTGCACATTGATTTTGTGTGCTGAGACTGCTGAAGTTGCTTATCAGCTTAAGGAGATTTTGGGCTGAGACAATGGGGTTTTCTAGATATACAATCATGTCATCTGCAAACAGGGACAATTTGACTTCCTCTTTTCCTAATTGAATGCCCTTTATTTCCTTCTCCTGACTGATTGCCCTGGCCAGAACTTCCAACAGTATGTTGAATAGGAGTGGTGAGAGAGGGCATCCCTGTCTTGTGCCAGTTTTCAAAGGGAATGCTTCCAGTTTTTGTCCATTCAGTATGATATTGGCTGTGGGTTTGTCATAGATAGCTCTTATTATTTTGAGATACATCCCATCAGTAACTAATTTATTGAGAGTTTTTAGCATGAAGAGTTGTTGAATTTTGTCAAAGGACTTTTCTGCATCTGTTGAGATAATCATGTGGTTTTTGTCTTTGGTTCTGTTTATATGCTGGATTCCACTTATTGATCTTCATATGTTGAACCAGCCTTGCATCCCAGGGATGAAACCCTCTTGATCATGATGGATAAGCTTTTTGATGTGTTGCTGGATTCGGTTTGCCATATTTTATTGACGATTTTTGCATCAATGTTCATCAGGGATATTGGTCTAAAATTCTCTTTTTTGGTTGTGTCTCTGCCCGGCTTTGGTATCAGGATGATGCTGGCCTCATAAAATGAGTTAGGGAGGATTCCCTCTTTTTCTATTGATTGGAATAGTTTCAGAAAGAATGGTACCAGCTTCTCTTTGTACCTCTGGTAGAATTCAGCTGTGAATCCATCTGGTCCTGGACTTTTTTTTGTTAGTAAGCTATTAATTATTGCCTCAATTTCAGAGCCTGTTATTGATCTATTCAGAGATTCAACATCCTCCTGGTTTAGTCTTGGGAGAGTGTATGTGATGAGGAATTTATCAATTTCTTCTAGATTTTCTAGTTTATTTGCATAGAGGTGTTTATAGTATTCTCTGATGGTAGTTTGTATTTCTGTGGGATTGGTGGTCATATCCCCTTTGTCATTTTTTATTGCATCTATTTGATTCTTCTCTCTCTTCTTTATTAGTCTTGCTAGTGGTCTATCAATTTTGTCGATCTTTTCAAAAAACTAGCTCCTGGATTCATTGATTTTTTTGAAGGGTTTTTTGTGTCTATTTACTTCAGTTCTGCTCTGATCTTAGTTATTTCTTGCCTTCTACTAGCTTTTGAATGTGTTTGCTCTTGCTTCTCTAGTTCTTTTAATTGTGATGTTAGGGTGTCAATTTTAGGTCTTTCCTGCTTTCTCTTGTGGGCATTTAGTGCTATAAATTTCCCTCTACGCACTGCTTTAAACGTGTTCCAGAGATGCTGGTATGTTGTGTCTTTGTTCTCGTTGGTTTCAAAGAACATCTTTATTTCTGTCTTCATTTCGTTATGTACCCAGTAGTCATTCAGGAGCAAATTGTTCAGTCTCCATGTAGTTGAGCGGTTTTGAGTGAGTTTCTTAATCCTGAGTTCTAGTTTGATTGCACTGTGGTCTGAGAGACAGTTTGTTATAATTTCTGTTCTTTTACATTTGCTGAGGAGAGCTGTACTTCCAAGTATGTGGTCAATTTTGGAATAGGTGTGGTGTGGTGCTGAAAAGAATGTATATTCTGTTGACTTGGGGTGGAGAGTTCTATAGATGTGTATTAGGTCCACTTGGTGCACAGCTGAGTTCAGTTCCTGGATATCCTTGTTAACTTTCTGTCTCATTGATCTGTCTAATGTTGACAGTGGGGTGTTAAAGTCTCCCATTATTAATGTGTGGGAGTCTAAGTCTCTTTGTAGGTCACTCAGGACTTGCTTTATGAATCTGGGTGCTCCTGTATTGGGTGCATATATATTTAGGATAGTTAGCTCTTCTTGTTGAATTGATCCCTTTTCCATTATGTAATGGCCTTCTTTGTCTCTTTTGATCTTTGTTGGTTAAAAGTCTGTTTTATCTGAGACTAGGATTGCAATCCCTGCCTTTTTTTGTTTTCCATTTGCTTGGTAGATCTTCCTCCATCCCTTTATTTTGAGACTATGTGTGTCTCTGCATGTGAGATGGGTCTCCTGAATACAGCACACTGATGGGTCTTGACTCTTTATCCAATTTGCCAGTCTGTGCCTTTTAATTGGAGCATTTACTCCCTTTACATTTAAGGTTAGTATTGTTATGTGTGAATGTGATCCTGTCATTATGATGTTAGCTGGTTATTTTGCTTGTTAGTTGATGCAGTTTCTTCCTAGCCTTGATGGTCTTTACAATTTGGCATGTTTTTGCAGTGGCTGGTACCAGTTGTTCCTTTCCATGTTTAGCTCTTTCTTCAAGAGCTCTTGTAAGGCAGGCCTAGTGTGGCAAAATCTGTCAGCATTTGCTTGTGTGTAAAGTATTTTATTTCTCCTTCACTTATGAAGCTTAGTTTGGCTAGATATGAAATTCTGGGTTGAAAATTCTTTTGTTTAAGAATGTTGAATATTGGCTCCCACTCTCTTCTGGCTTGTAGAGTTTCTGCTGAGAGATCAGCTCTTAGTCTGATGGGCTTCCCTTTGTGGGTAACCCGACCTTTCTCTCTGGCTGCCCTTAACATTTTTTCCTTCATTTCAACTTTGGTGAATCTGACAATTATGTGTCTTGGAGTTGCTCTTCTCAAGGAGTATCTTTGTGGCATTCTCTGTATTTCCTGAATTTGAATGTTGGCCTTCCTTGCTAGATTGGGGAAGTTCTCCTGGGTAATATCCTGCAGAGTGTTTTCCAACTTAGTTCCATTCTCCCCATCACTTTCAGGTACAGCAATTAGATGTAGATTTGGTCTTTTCACATAGCCCCGTATTTCTTCGAGGCTTTGTTTGTTTCTTTTTATTCTTTATTCTCTAAACTTCTCTTCATGCTTCATTTCATTCATTTAATCTTCCATCGCTGATATCCTTTCCTCCAGTTGATCGCATTGGTTACTCAGGCTTGTGCATTCATCACGTAGTTCTCGTGCTGTGGTTTTCAGCTCCATCATGTCCTTTAAGGACTTCTCTGCATTGGGTATTCTAGTTATCCATTCGTCTATTTTTTTTTTCAAAGTTTTTAACTTCTTTGCCATTGGTTCAAACTTCCTCCTTTAGCTCAGAGTAGTTTGATCTTCTGAAGCCTTCCTCTCTCAACTTATCAAAGTCATTCTCCATCCAGCTTTGTTCCATTGCTGGTGAGGAGCTCCGTTCCTTTGGAGGAGGAGAGGTGCTCTGATTTTTAGAGTTTCCAGTTTTTCTGCTGTTTTTACCCCATCTTTGTGGTTTTATCTACCTTTGGTCTTTGATGATGGTGATGTACAGATGGGTTTCTGGTGTGGATGTCCTTTCTGTTAGTTTTCCTTCTAACAGTCAGGACCCTCAGCTGTAGGTCTGTTGGAGTTTACTGGAGGTCCACTCCAGACCCTGTTTGCCTGGGTATCAGCAGCAGTGCCTGCAGAACAGCAGATATTGGTGAACCGCAAAACTGCTGCCTGATCGTTCCTCTGGAAGTTTTGTCTCAGAGGAATACCCAGCCATGTGAGGTGTCAGTCTGCCCCTACTTGGGGGTGCCTCCCAGTTAGGCTACTTGGGGGTCAGGGACCCACTTGAGGAGGCAGTCTGCCCATTCTCAGATCTCAAGCTGTGTGCTGGGAGAACCACTACTCTCTTCAAAGCTGTCAGATGGAGACATTTAATTCTGCAGAGGTTATTCCTGTCTTTTGTTTGTCTGTGCCCCGCCCCTAGAGATGGAGCCTACAGAGGCAGGCAGGCCTCCTTGAGCTGTGGTGGGCTCCACCCAGTTCGAGCTTCCCAGCCGCTTTGTTTACCTACTCAAGCCTGAGCAATGGCGGGTGCCCCTCCCCCAGCCTTGCTGCAGCCTTGCAGTTTGATCTCAGACTGCTGTGCTAGCAATGAGCAAGGCTCCATGGGTGTAGGACCCTCTGAGCCAGGTGCGGGATATAATCCCCTGGTGGGTCGTTTGTTAAGCCTGTTGGAAAAGCACAGTATTAGGGTGGGAGTGACCCAATTTTCCAGGTGCCGTCTCTCACCCCTTCCTTTGACTAGGAAAGGGAATTCCCTGACTCCTTGTGCTTCCCGGGTGCCTCGCCCTGCTTTGGCATGGTGCAGTGCACCTACTGTCCTGCACACACTGTCTGGCACTCCCCAGTGAGATGAACCTGGTACCTCAGTTGGAAATGCAGAAATCACCCATCTTCTGCATCACTCACACTGGGAGCTATAGACTGGAGCTGTTCCTATTTGGCCATATTGACTGCACCCCCATCGAAAGGTGTTCTTAAACCACAAACAATAGCTTGAGTGATCTGTGCCTTAAGGACATGCTCCTGCTGCAGATAACTAGCCAAAGCCCATTCCTTTATTTCGGCCCATCCTTTGTTTCTCATAAGGAATACTTTTAGTTAATCTATAATCTATGGAAACAATGCTTATCACTGGATCACTGGCTTGCTGTCAATAAATACGTGGGTAAATCTCTGTTCAATGTTCTCAGCTCTGAAGGCTGTGAGACCCCTGATTTCCCACTCCACACCTCTATATTTCTGTGTGTGTGTCTTTAATTTCTCTAGTGCCACTGGGTTAGGGTCTCCCTGGCTGAGCTGGTCTTGGCAAGTGGTGCCCAATATGGGGGCTTGAACCTGGGTTGAAGGGTCACCAGAGAGATGGTTGGAAAATGTGGAAGAAGCTGGAGGACACACAAGTACTCTTAAGCAATCCCCATGGTGAGTAAGAAGGGGAGCTCGGAAGCATCAGGGTAACAATGGGACAAGTGTGGGCTCTGGTTCATTCCATCTTGGAACCTTTTCACACCGATGATGAGGAGGAAAGAAAGAGGTGACAGAGCAGGTTTGTTTGCCAGCTAAAGCTAAAGTGGCAAAGGAGGAAGAGCTTCATCCCTACCCTTCTGCACTCCCTCATTATTTTGAAGAAAAAGAGTGTCCTGACCCTCCAGATCTTTCTTTTCTGGAGGACACTGAGTGAAAAGTAGCTGCCCCAGTGACTGTTCAAGCAGTGCCTCGAGTGACCACTCTCAGTTCTATTCAGGCAGGAATTCAGCAAGCTAGACGAGAGGGTAATTTAGAGGCTTGACAGTTCTCTGTTAGAATACAACCCCAGATCAACAGGGAAATATTATAACTACATTTGGGCCTTTTCCTTTTAAATTACTCAAAGAATTTAAACAAGCTATTAATCTGTATGGACCAGGCTCTCCTTTTGTAATGGGACTCTTAAAGAATTTTGCTGTTTCCAGTCAGATGATTACTACTGACTGGGACGCTCTTACTCGAGCTTGTCTAACTCCTGCTTAGTTCTTACCACAATTTAAAACTTGGTGGGCAGATGAAGCTTCCATTCAGGCTGCTCGCAACCCCCAGGCCCAATCTCAAATTAATATGACTGCAGACCAACTTTTGGGGATCGGCGGCTGGGCTGGTTTAGATGCACAAGTGGCCATGCAAAATGATGCCATAGAACAGCTTAGAGGAATGTGCATTAGAGCTTGGAAAAAAATCTCTTCAGCAGAGAACCATACCCTTCCTTTAGTGCTGTAAAGCAGGGACCAAAAGAACTGTACATGGATTTTATAGCTTGGTTACAAGAGCCTCTTAAAAATGTGATTGCAGTTTTGGCTGCTCAGGATATAGTGTTGCAGTTATTAGATTTGACAATGCTAATCCCAATTGCCAGGCTGCTCTGTGACCTATTAGAGGGAAAGCACATTTAGTTGATTATATCAAGGCCTGTGATGGTATTGGAGGTAATCTACATAAAGCTACTTTGTTGGCACAGGCAATGGCAGGAATGAGAGTGGATAAAGGAAATACTCTGTTTCCTGGATCTATTTTTAACTATGGGAAGCATGGTCATATTAAAAAAGAATTTTAAAAAATCAGTGAGTCAGGCTGCCGGATAGGGGAAAAAGGAAAACTGCTGAGCCTGAAATATGTCCAAAATACAAAAAAGGAAAACACTGGGCTAATCAGTTTCACTCTAAGTTTGGTAAAGATGGGAACCCAATTTCAGGAAACGCCATGAGGGGCCCGTCCTGGGCCCCATTCCAAACCAGGGCATTTCCAGCTCAGGCCATTCACTCACGCCTATACAATATCTGTCCCCCAGCACAGCTGGTAGTGCTGCAGTAGATTTATGTTGCACAAAAGCTGTGAGCCTTCTGCCTGGGGAAACCCCACAAAAGGTCCCAACAGGGGTCTGTGGACCCTTGCCAGCAGGGACCATAGGATACTTTTAGGAAGGTCTATTTTAAATTTAAAAGGGGTACAAATACATACAGGAGTCATTGATTCAGATTACAATGGGGAAATTCAAATTGTTATATCTACTTCTGTTCCCTGGAAAGCAGAGCCAGGAGAGTGCATAGCACAGCTCCTGATTGTGCCATATGTAGAAATGGGGAAAAGTGAAATTAAACAAACAGGAGGATTTGGAAGCACAAATAAACAAGGCAAAGCAGCTTATTGGGTAAATCAAATTACTGATAAATGTCCTACCTGTGAAATAACTATTCAGGGAAAGAAATTTAAAGGTTTGGTAGATACAGGAGCAGACATTGCAATCATTTCTCTACAGCACTGGCTGTCCATGTGGCCAATTCAACCCACTCAATTTAACATAGATGGAGTTGGTAAAGCCCCTGAAGTATATCAGAGTAGTTATATTTTGCATTGTGAAGGGCCTGATGGACTACCTGGGAATATTCAACCAATTATAACTTCTGTACCTATAAATTTATGGGGGAGAGATTTATTACAACAATGGGGAGCATAAGTTCTAATTCCTGAATAATTATATAGCCCTCAAAGTCAGCATATGATGCATGAAATGGGGTATGTCCCTGGTATGGGACTAGGAAAAAATTTGCAAGGTTTGAAAGAACCGCTTCAAGCAGAAAGACAAAGTTCCCGCCAAGGGTTAGGATATCATTTTTGATGACGGCCATTGTTAAGCCTCCAGTACCTATAACTTTAAAATGGTTAACATATAAGCCAATTTAGATAGAACAATGGCCACTGAGTAAAGAGAAACTGGAGGCTTTAGAGGACTTAAAATTGGCCTTTAATAGTCATAGATTTAAAAGACTGTTTCCCTTAGCTGAGCAAGACTGTGAACAGGTTTGCATTTACAATTCCTGTGGTAAATAATCTGCAGCCTGCTAAGTGTTTTCATTGTTTTACAGATGGGTCTAGTAATGGTAAAGCTTCTTATTCTGGCTCAAAAGGTAAAGTTTTTCAGACGCCCTATACTTCAGCTCAAAAAACGGAGCTTGTAGCTGTAATTGAGATATTGACTGCTTTTGATATGCCTATTAATGTGATTTCTGATTCTTCATACATGGTTAATTCCACACAGTTAATTGAAAATGCTCAGTTATGATTTCATACAGATGAGCAACTGATGAGTTTATTTACCCAATTGCAAACAGCAGTTAGGATTAAAATGAACCCTTTTTATATCACTCACATTAGGGCTCATACACTTCTTCCAGGACCTTTGACTGAAGGGAATCAAGTGACTGATCACCTAGTTGCTAATGCAATATCTAATGCTAGACATTTTCACAATTTAACCCATGTTAATGTCACTGGTCTCAAACGCAGATACAGCATTACCTGGAAAGAAGCTAAAGTTATTATCCAGCAATGCCCAACTTGCCAAATGGTACATTCCTCATCTTTTACAGGAGGAGTTAATCCTTGAGGATTGGAACATAATTCTCTTTGGCAAATGGATGTCATACATGTTTCCTCATTTGGGAGACTAGCTTATGTACATATGTGTGGACACCTTTTCTTACTTTGTCTGGGCTACATGCCAATCAGGAGAATCTTCTGCCTGTGTTAAACATTGCCTTTTATGGTGTTTTGCAGTGATGGGCATTCCAGGTTCCATTAAAACAGATAATGCCCCAGGCTATACCAGCCAATCTCTAGCTACATTTTTCTCTATATGGAATATTAAGCAATCACTGGTATCCCATATAATTCTCAAGGACAAGGCATAGTGGAAAGAATAAATCTCTCCCTATAACAGCAGTTGCAAAAGCAGAGGGGAGAAAACAGCAACTATGGAACACTGCAGATGCAACTGAATCAAGCATTATTAAGTTTAAATTTTTTGAGCCTGCCCAAAGGCCAGATGTTATTAGCAGCTGAACAGCATCTACAGAAACCAGCTGCAAAGATGGAAGTAGAACAACTGGTTTGCTGGAGAGAGCCAATAACAAAAAGTTGGGAAATAGGTAATATAATTACTTAGGGTGGAGGTTATGCTTGTGTTTCTCCAGGCCAAAATCAACAGCATATTTGGATACCATCAAGACACCTGAAAACCTTATCATGAGCCAGTTGCCGAGGAAGAGATTCTGGGAGGATCCCGAGGATCCCCCCAGTGGCAGCCACATTGAGACTGACACTGAGGAGGACCCCAGCTGTCATGAGCAACACTCATCGAACACAGCAACCCACCGGGAGAAGATCAAGAAGCTGTCACAGATGGCAGAAGAAAACCTGAGGAAAGCAGGACAACCAGTCACAATAAGCAATTTAACGGTAGCTATGATAGCAGTGATCATCATTGCCATGGGTATTCCTTCAACAAGGGCTGACAGAGAACAATTATACTTATTGGGCATATTTATCAATCTTGGCTGGCAATAATGCCTGGATGCAATCATTCTTTCTGTAATCATGCTTTCTGATCTCAGTATTTACCATAATAAATCTGCTCCTATAATTGAGGCATACCACCCTCAAAAACCTATTTGTAAACAAAATTGAACCTGGCCAGAAAATATGAACGTACTTGTTTAGGAAAATTGCATTGCAGAACAGGCAGAGGTGCTGCATGATGATTCCTATGGAAACATTATTAATTGGTCCCCTAAGGGGATGTTTAGCTTAAATTGCACCTCTCAGACTGCATGCCATGGTCATACTATGTTCAGCTGGTCTGAACAAAATGGTCAGATGGTAGAAATGGTAAGAAGTACTGCAAGAGTTCCTGTTATCTGGAACCATGGTGGTATAGTGGCACCTCAACCTCAAATGATATGGCCCATTGTAGGAGCTAAACACAAGGATTTGTGGAAACTATTAATAGCTCTTAATAAGAACAAAATTTGGGAAAGAATAAAAAAGCATCTAGAAGGACATTCTACAAACTTGTTTTTGAATATTGCAAAATTAAAAGAACAAATATTTAAAGCATCCCAGGCACACCTGACCTTAATGCCAGGAACCAGAGTGCTTGAAGGAGCTGCAGACAGATTAGCAGCTATTAACCCATTAAAATGGACAAAAACACTTGGAAGCTCTGTGATTTCAATGATGACTGTGCTTTTAATCTGTGTTGTTTGTCTTTGTGTAGTCTGCAGATATGGATCCCAACTCCTGCGAGAAGTAGCTCACTGTGGCAAAGCTGCTTTTGCTTTTATCACTTTGCAAATCAAAGAAGGGGGACATGTTGGGAATAGGCCCCAAAAATCTGGCCATAAACTGGCTCCAAAACTGGCCATAAACAAAATCTCTGTGACATGTTCATGATGGCCATTATGACCACACTGGAAGGTTGTGGGTTTACCGGAATGAGGGCAAGGAACACCTCGCCCACCCAGAGGGTAAAACCACTTAAAGGTGTTCTTAAACCACAAACAATAGCATGAATGATCTGTGCCTTAAGGACATGCTCCTGCTGCAGATAACTAGCCAAAGCCCATTCCTTTATTTTGGCCCATCCTTTGTTTCTCATAAGGAATACTTTTAGTTAATCTATAATCTATGGAAACAATGCTTATCACTGGATCACTGGCTTGCTGTCAATAAATACGTGGGTAAATCTCTGTTCAATGTTCTCAGCTCTGAAGGCTGTGAGAACCCTGATTTCCCACTCCACACCTCTATATTTCTGTGTGTGTCTTTAATTCCTCTAGTGCTGTTGGGTTAGAGTCTCCTCGACTGAGTTGGTCTTGGCAAGTGGTGCCAAATGTGGGTGAGCTGGTCTCGGCATGAACTCAGTTAATGTTTGTTTATCACTCTAATAAAATTCCTGCAGTATATTGGTATCCCTAATAAAAAAAGCTATTGTTTGTAATTTGATTATGCACTCTTTATGATTGTGAGATCTGACTATGCAAGTTAGAAATATGTAAGGCAGACTGGCATGCTAGCAACTCTAGAGCAGGAGCCAATGCTATGGTCTGCAGGTGGAATTACTTTTTCACCGGGGAAACCTCAGTTTTACTCTTAAGGCCTTTCAACAGAGTGGATGAGTCCCACCTACTTTGTTGAAGATCATCTCCTTTACTTAAAGTCAAGTGATGGCAGATGTAAACCACATCTACAAAATACTTTCACAGCAACACCTTGTGTCTTAGCCCATTTTCTGCTGCTATAACAGAATACCACCAACTAGGTAATTTATGAGCAATAAAAGTTTATTTGGCTCACAGTTCTGGAGGCTGGGAAGTCCAAAAGCATGGTGCCAACATCTAATGAGCGTCATCCAAAGGTAGAAGGCAGAAGCAAGCACAGAACAGCGAAAAGGGGGCTGAATTTATCAACAGACCACCCACATAGTAACTAACCTACATTCACAATAATGGCATTAATCCATTCATGAGGGCAGAGCCCTCATGGTCTAATCACCTCTTAAAGATCTCACTTCCCAGTACTATTGCATTGAGGATTAAGCTGAGTTTCCAAAATGTATACTTTGAGAGGCATGCTCAGATCATAGCACCTACTTTAATTGAATACCTGGGCACTATAGCCTGGCCAAGGTGACACATAAAACTAACCATCATAGTACATTCCCATCAGCATGGCATTCACACACATCTTAAATTGTACATAATCTTAAAATGACAACAATAAATTCCCACCAAGATGGCTGGCTGAGAGAAGCTAGTGTACACCACTCTCATGGAGAGAAGAAAGAATGGTGAGTCAACACTAACTCTTCAATTGGATCATCCAGGTGGACACACTGGTAATCATCAAGAAAGCAATGCAACCCACAGGGAATGGAGAAGAGCAAGACAGGACAACCTTTGACCTGGGAGTGGTGCGGAGCCAAGGGAGGCTTCCCACTGTGGTGAAATGGTGAGTGAGAGTTCCCAGGGACCCACACTTATGCCATGAACCTTTGTGACTCTAGGCTCAGAAAATCCTCCATTAACTCTATTACCCTTCACTCTGAGGATTCCAGATTGACATGAAAATATTTGTGGAGTCTTAGCAAAGCTGCCATTCAGGCACATGAGTGACTCTGCATTTCTCTGAGGTGGACCTCCTAGAGGCAACTGAAAGCCTCTTTGCCACTACCCCTACTGCCCATGGGCTAGGGAAGGAAGAAAGATCCTGTGAACTTTACCCACACCTCCAGTAAGCTACCACTACCCTAAGAAGAGGCCAGTCTCTCTCCCTCATGATCCCCCTCCTCCCCTTGTTTATCATCAGGCAGAGGATCTTGGCTTGAGCCCACAACACAGCTACCCCACTCCAAGCCAATCATGTCAATTGGTAGTGGCTCTGCAATTCTCTGGTGGAGCCCCAAGAGACAAGTAAAAGGCTCTCTGCTACAATGACGGCCAAGATTTCTTCCCCTCCTGCCTCCAAGCTGGGGAGTAAGCATAAAGCCTGAGCTTCACCCCACAGCTGTGGTGTGCAGCCCAGGAGTGCCAAGCCAATATCTGCAGCCAGAACTCAATGGGGCAAGGAGCCCACACTTTCAGAATACTGAGAGGGAGCATGGTTGCAATCATGAGGAAACACAGAGGAGCAATGTAGCTGACCAAGAGCCTACCTACTGGCCATTAAACTTAAGCACCATCTACTGGGTCACAGCCCAAACTTCAACATGAAAATATTTTACTAATATGCCCCCCACAACATGAAACCAAGGATAAGAATTCAGCTACAAATACGACCCTACACAAAGCCTCAGCCCTCTGAAAACATCCAGAAAAGAACTTAACTGACTATATTCAAATTACTCCACCATCGTTAAAGGAACATCAGCCCACATAGATGAGAAAGAACCAGTGCAACTTGTAATCTGGCAACTCAGAAAGCCAGATTGTCTTATTTCCTCCAAACGACCACACTAGCCACCCAGCAAAATTTCTTAATTAGACTAAAATGGATGAAATGACAGATATAAAATTCAGAATATGAATAAAAGCTAAGATCATCAAGATTCAGGAGAAAGTCAAAACTCAATCATAGAAATAGAAGGATTACAATAAAATAATACAGGAGCTGAAATATGAAATGGACTTTATAAGAAAGAACCAAACTGATCTGATACAGCTTAAAAAGAGTACAATAATTTTATAATACAGTTGCAAGTATTAACAGCAGAATAGACCAACCTGAGGAAAGAATCTCACAGCTCAAAAATAGGTTCTCTGAACTAATTCAGCCAGACAAAAATAAATTTAAAAGAATAAAAAAGAATGAATGAAATCTCTAAGAAATATGAGATCATGTAAAGAGGCCAAATGTATGACTCATTGGTGTCCTTGAAAGAGAGGGAGAGGGAGGAGGAGCCAAGATGGCCGAATAGGAACAGCTCCGGTCTACAGCTCCCAGCGCCAGCGACACAGAAGACAGGTGATTTCTGCATTTCCATCTGAGGTACCGTGTTCATCTCACTAGGGAGTGCCAGACAGTGGGCGCAGGTCAGTGGGTGAGCGCACCATGCGCCAGCCGAAGCAGGGGCGAGGCATTGCCTCACTCGGGAAGCGCAAGGAGTCAGGGAGTTCCCCTTCCAGGGGTGACAGCCGGCACCTGGAAAATCGGGCCACTCCCACCCGAATACTGTGCTTTTCCGACAGGCTTAGGAAACGGTGCCCCAGGAGAGTATAGCCCGCACCTGGCTCAGAGGGTCCTACGCCCACGGAGTCTCGCTGATTGCTAGCACAGCAGTCTGAGATCAAACAGCAAGTTGGCAGCGAGGCTGGGGGAGGGGCGCCCGCCATTGCCCAGGCTCGCTTAGGTAAACAAAGCAGCCTGGAAGCTTGAACTGGGTGGAGCCCACCACAGCTCAAGGAGGCCTGCCTGCCTCTGTAGGCTCCACCTCTGGGGGCAGGGCACAGACAAACAAAAAGACAGCAGTAACATCTGCAGACTTAAATGTCCCTGTCTGACAGCTGTGAGGAGAGCAGTGATTCTCCCAGCACGCAGCTGGAGATCTGAGAACGGGCTGACTGCCTCCTCAAGTGGGTCCCTGACCCCTGACCCCCGAGCAGCCTAACTGGGAGGCACTCCCCAGCAGGGGCAGACTGACACCCCACACGGCCGGCCAGGTACTCCAACAGACCTGCAGCTGAGGGTTCTGTCTGTTAGAAGGAAAACTAACAGAAAGGACATCCACACCAAAAATCCATCTGTACATCACCATCATCAAAGACCAAAAGTAGATAAAACCACAAAGATGGGGAAAAAACAGAGCAGAAAAACTGGAAACTCTAAAAACCAGAGTACCTCTCCTCCTCCAAAGGAACGCAGTTCCTCACCAGCAACGGAACAAAGCTGGACGGAGAATGACTTTGACGAGCTGAGAGAAGAAGGCTTCAGACGATCAAATTACTCCGAGCTACGGGAGAATATTCAAACCAAAGGCAAAGAAGTTGAAAACTTTGAAAAAAATTTAGAAGAATGTATAACTAGAATAACCAATACAGAGAAGTGCTTAAAGGAGCTGATGGAGCTGAAAACCAAGGCTCGAGAACTACGTGAAGAATGCAGAAGCCTCAGGAGCCGATGCGATCAAATGGAAGAAAGGGTATCAGCCCTGGAAGATGAAATGAATGAAATGAAGCGAGAAGGGAAGTTTAGAGAAAAAAGAATAAAAAGAAACGAGCAAAGCCTCCAAGAGATGTGGGACTATGTGAAAAGACCAAATCTACGTCTGATTGGTGTACCTGAAAGTGACGGGGAGAATGGAAACAAGTTGGAAAACACTCTGCAGGATATTATCCAGGAGAACTTCCCCAATCTAGCAAGGCAGGCCACCATTCAGATTCAGGAAATACAGAGAACGCCACAAAGATACTCCTCGAGAAGAGCAACTCCAAGACACATAATTGTCAGATTCACCAAAGTTGAAATGAAGGAAAAAATGTTAAGGGCAGCCAGAGAGAAAGGTCGGGTTACCATCAAAGGGAAGCCCATCAGACTAACAGCGGATCTCTCGGCAGAAACCCTACAAGCCAGAAGAGAGTGGGGGCCAATATTCAACATTCTTAAAGAAAAGAATTTTCAACCCAGAATTTCATATCCTGCCAAACTAAGCTTCATAAGTGAAGGAGAAATAAAATACTTTACAGACAAGCAAATGCTGAGAGATTTTGTCACCACCAGGCCTGCCCTAAAAGAGCTCCTGAAGGAAGTGCTAAACATGGAAAGGCACAACTGGTACCAGCCACTGCAAAATCATACCGAAATGTAAAGACCATCGAGACTAGGAAGAGACTGTATCAACTAACGAGCAAAATAACCAGCTAACATCATAATGACAGGATCAAATTCACACATAACAATATTAACTTTAAATGTAAAGGGACTAAATGCTCCAATTAAAAGACACAGACTGGCAAATTGGATAAAGACTCAAGACCCATCAGTGTGCTGTATTCAGGAAACCCATCTCACGTGCAGAGACACACATAGGCTCAAAATAAAAGGATGGAGGAAGATCTACCAAGCAAATGGAAAACAAAAAAAGGCAGGGGTTGCAATCCTAGTCTCTGATAAAACAGACTTTAAACCAACAAAGATCAAAAGAGACAAAGAAGGCCATTACATAATGGTAAAGGGATTAATTCAACAAGAAGAGCTAACTATCCTAAATATATATGCACCCAATACAGGAGCACCCAGATTCATAAAGCAAGTCCTGAGTGACCTACAAAGAGACTTAGACTCCCACACATTAATAATGGGAGACTTTAACACCCCACTGTCAACATTAGACAGATCAACGAGACAGAAAGTCAACAAGGATACCCAGGAATTGAACTCAGCTCTGCACCAAGCAGACCTAATAGACATCTACAGAACTCTCCACCCCAAATCAACAGAATATACATTTTTTTCAGCACCACACCACACCTATTCCAAAATTGACCACATACTTGGAAGTACAGCTCTCCTCAATAAATGTAAAAGAACAGAAATTGTAACAAACTGTCTCTCAGATCACAGTGCAATCAAGCTAGAACTCAGGATTAAGAATCTCACTCAAAACCGCTCAACTACATGGAAACTGAACAACCTGCTCCTGAATGACTACTGGGTACATAACGAAATGAAGGCAGAAATAAAGATGTTCTTTGAAACCAACGAGAACCAAGACACAACATACCAGAATCTCTGGGATGCATTCAAAGCAGTGTGTAGAGGGAAATTTATAGCACTAAATGCCCACAAGAGAAAGCAGGAAAGATCCAAAATTGACACCCTAACATCACAATTAAAAGAACTAGAAAAGCAAGAGCAAACACATTCAAAAGCTAGCAGAAGGCAAGAAATAACTAAAATCAGAGCAGAACTGAAGGAAATAGAGACACAAAAAACCCTTCAAAAAATAAATGCATCCAGGAGCTGGTTTTTTGAAAGGATCAACAAAATTGATAGACCGCTAGCAAGATTAATAAAGAAAAAAAGAGAGAAGAATCAAATAGATGCAATAAAAAATGATAAAGGGGATATCACCACCAATCCCACAGAAATACAAACAACCATCAGAGAATATTACAAACACCTCTATGCAAATAAACTAGAAAATCTAGAAGAAATGGATAAATTCCTCAACACATACACCCTCCCAAGACTAAACCAGGAAGAAGTTGAATCTCTGAATAGACCAATAACAGGAGCTGAAATTGTGGCAATAATCAATAGCTTACCAACCAAAAAAAGTCCAGGACCAGATGGGTTCACAGCCGAATTCTACCAGAGGTACAAGGATGAGCTGGTACCATTCCTTCTGAAACTATTCCAAGCAATAGAAAAAGAGGGAATCCTCCCTAACTCATTTTATGAGGCCAGCATCATCCTGGTACCAAAGCCTGGCAGAGACACAACAAAAAAAGAGAATTTTAGACCAATATCCTTGATGAACATTGATGCAAAAATCCTCAATAAAATACTGGCAAACAGAATCCAGCAGCACATCAAAAAGCTTATCCACCATGATCAAGTGGGCTTCATCCCTGGGATGCAAGGCTGGTTCAATATACGCAAATCAATAAATGTAATCCAGCATATAAACAGAACCAAAGACAAAAACCACATGATTATCTCAATAGATGCAGAAAAGGCCTTTGACAAAATTCAACAACCCTTCATGCTAAAAACTCTCAATAAATTAGGAATGGATGGGACGTATCTCAAAATAATAAGAGCAATTTATGACAAACCCACAGCCAATATCATACTGAATGGGCAAAAACTGGAAGCATTCCCTTTGAAAACTGGCACAAGACAGGGATGCCCTCTCTCACCACTTCTATTCAACATAGTGTTGGAAGTTCTGGCCAGGGCAATTAGGCAGGAGAAGGAAATCAAGGGTATTCAATTAGGAAAAGAGGAAGTCAAATTGTCCCTGTTTGCAGATGACATGATAGTATATCTAGAAAACCCCATTGTCTCAGCCCAAAATCTCCTTAAGCTGATAAGCAACTTCAGCAAAGTCTCAGGATACAAAATCAATGTGCAAAAATCACAAGCATTCTTATACGTCAATAACAGACAGACAGAGAGCCAAATAATGAGTGAACTCCCATTCACAATTGCTTCAAAGAGAATAAAATACCTAGGAATCCAACTTACAAGGGATGTGAAAGACCTCTTCAAGGAGAACTACAAACCACTGCTCAAGGAAATAAAAGAGGATACAAACAAATGGAAGAACATTCCATGCTCATGGGTAGGAAGAATCAATATCATGAAAATGGCCATCCTTCCCAAGGTAATTTACAGATTCAATGCCATCCCCATCAAGCTACCAATGACTTTCTTCACAGAATTGGAAAAAACTACTTTAAAGTTCATATGGAACCAAAAAAGAGCCCGCATCGCCAAGTCAATCCTAAGCCAAAAGAACAAAGCTGGAGGCATCACACTACCTGACTTCAAACTATACTACAAGGCTACAGTAACCAAAACAGCATGGTACTGGTACCAAAACAGAGATATAGATCAATGGAACAGAACAGAGCCGTCAGAAATAATGCCACATATCTACAAGTATCTGATCTTTGACAAACCTGAGAAAAACAAGAAATGGGGAAAGGATTCCCTATTTAATAAATGGTGCTGGGAAAACTGGCTAGCCATGTGTAGAAAGCTGAAACTGGATCCCTTCCTTACACCTTATACAAAAATCAATTCAAGATGGATTAAAGACTTAAATGTTAGACCTGAAACCATAAAAACCCTAGAAGAAAGCCTAGGCATTACCATTCAGGACATAGGCATGGGCAAGGACTTCATGTCTAAAACACCAAAAGCAAAGGCAACAAAAGCCAAAATTGACAAATGGGATCTAATTAAACTCAAGAGCTTCTGCACAGCAAAAGAAACTACCATCAGAGTGAACAGGCAACCTACAAAATGGGAGAAAATTTTCGCAACCTACTCATCTGACAAAGGGCTAATATCCAGAATCTACAATGAACTCCAACAAATTTACAAGAAAAAAACAAACAACCCCATCAAAAAGTGGGCGAAGGACATGAACAGACACTTCTCAAAAGAAGACATTTATGCAGCCAAAAAACACATGAAAAAATGCTCACCATCACTGGCCATCAGAGAAATGCAAATCAAAACCACAATGAGATACCATCTCACACCAGTTAGAATGGCAATCATTAAAAAGTCAGGAAACAACAGGTGCTGGAGAGGATGTGGAGAAATAGGAACACTTTTACACTGTTGGTGGGATTGTAAACTAGTTCAACCCTTGTGGAAGTCAGTGTGGCGATTCCTCAGGGATCTAGAACTAGAAATTCCATTCGACCCAGCCATCCCATTACTGGGTATATACCCAAAGGACTATAAATCATGCTGCTATAAAGACACATGCACACGTATGTTTATTGCCGCATTATTCACAATAGCAAAGACTTGGAACCAACCCAAATGTCCAACAATGATAGACTGGATTAAGAAAATGTGGCACATATACACCATGGAATACTATGCAGCCATAAAAAATGATGAGTTCATGTCCTTTGTAGGGACATGGATGAAATTGGAAATCATCATTCTCAGTAAACTATCGCAAGAACAAAAAACCAAACACCGCATATTCTCACTCATAGGTGGGAATTGAACAATGAGAACACATGGACACAGGAAGGGGAACATCACACTTCAGGGACTGTTGTGGGGTGGGGGGAGGGGGGAGGGATAGCATTGAGAGATATACCTAATGCTAGATGACGAGTTGGTGGGTGCAGCGCACTAGCATGGCACATGTATACATATGTAACTTACCTGCACATTGCGCACATGTACCATAAAACCTAAAGTATAATAATAATAATAAAAAAAAAAAAAAAAGAAAGAGAGGGAGAGAAAACAAGCAAGTTGGAAAACATGTCTGAAGATATCATTCACAAAAATTTCCCCAACCTCACTAGAAAGGCCAACATTCTAATACAGGAAATCCAGAGAACCCCTGCAAGTTACTATATAAGATACCATTCCCAGGACATATAATCATCAGATTCTTCAAGATCAACATGAAAAATATATATATATAAAAGGCAGCTGGAAAAAAGGAACAGGTCACCTATAAAGGGAAACCCATTAGGGTAACAGCACATTTTCAGCAGAAACCTACAAACCAGAAGAGATTGGGGGACTATATTAAACATTCTTAAATAAAAGAAACTCCAACCATGAATTTCATATCCAGCCAAACTAAGTTCTGTGAGCAAAGGAGAAATAAAAATCCTTTTCAAACAAGCAAATGCTAAGGGAATTTGTTACCATCAGACCTACCTTACAAGAGGTCCTTAAGAGAGTGCTAAATATAAAAACAAAAGACCATTACCAGCCACCACAAAAACTTACTTAAGTCTACAGACCATTGATACTATGAAGCAACCACACAACCAAATCTGCATAATAACCAGCTAATAATGTGATTACAGGATCAAATATACACATATCAATATTAACCTTGAATGTAAATGGGCTAAGTGCCCTAATTAAAAGGCACAGAGTGGTAAGCTGGATAGAAATGCAAGGCCCAACTGTATGCTGTCTTCAAGAGATCTGTCTCACATTCAATGACACCCATAGGCTCAAAGTTAAAGGATGGAGAAAAATCTACCAAGCAAATGGAAAACAAGCAAATAAACAAAAAGCAGAGGTTGCTATTTTAACTTCAGTCAAAACAGCCTTTAACTAAATAACAAGAGACAAAAATGGGCATTACATAATGGTAAAGAGTTCAATTCAACAAGATCTAACTATGCTAAATAAGTATGCATCAAAGACAGGAGCACCCAGATTGATAAAGCAAGTTCTTAGAGACTTACAAAGAGTCTTAGACAATCACAGAATAATAGTGGGAGACTTCAACACCCCACTGACAGTATTAGACAGATCAATGAGGCAGAAAACTAACAAAGATAATCAGGATCTGAACTCGACACTTGACCAAATGGGCCTAACAAATATCTACACAACTCTCTACCCAAAAACAACAGAGTATACATTCTTGTCATCTGCACATGGCACATACTCTAAAATTAACTACATAAATAGCCATAAAACAATCCTTAGCAAATTCAAAAAAAACCCAGATCATACCAAACTCGCTCTCAGACCACAGTAAAATAAAAATTGAAATCAATACTAAGAAAATAATTTTAAAAATACAGTTATATGGAAATTCAACAACCTGCTCCTGAATGGCTTTAAGGTAAATAATAAAATTAAAACAGAAATTAAATTCTTTGAAGCTAATGAGAACAAACATGCAACATATAAGAATCTTTGGGGCATAACTAAAGTGGTGTTAAGAGGGAAGTTTACAGCACTAAATGCCCATATCAAAAAGTTAGAAAGATTTAAAATTAACAACTTAATGTCACACCTAAAGTAACTTGAGAAATAAGAGCAAACTATCCCCCAAACTTACAGAAGACAACATGTAACCAACATTAGAGCTGAATGGAAAGAAATGGAGATGCAAAAAACCATACACAAGATCAATGAATCCAGGAGTTTGTTTTTTGAAAGAATAAGTAAGATTGAGAGACTTCTAGCTAGACTAATAAAAAAGAGAGATTTAAATAAACACAATCCAAAATAGCAAAGGGTACTTTATCACCAAATCCCACAGAAATACAAAAACCCTCAGAGACTACTATAAACACCTACAAGCACAAAAACTAGAAAACCTAGAAGAAATAGATAAATTTCTAGAAACATAAAACCTCCCAAGATTGAACCAGAAGAAGCTGAATCCCTGAACAGACCAATAATGAGTTCCAAAATTGAATCAGTAAGGAAAAAAACCTACCAACCAGAAAAAGCCCAGGACCAAATAAATTAACAGCTGAATACTTTCACAGCAACAGATGTACAAAAAATATCTGGTACCATTCCTGCTGAAACTATTCCAAAAATTGAGGGAGAAGGACTCCTCATTAACTCATTCTATGAGGCCAGCATCACTCTGATACCAAAATCTGCTATCAGACACAGCAAAAAAAGAAAACCTTAGGCCAATATCCTTGGTGAACATAGATATAAAAAAATCCTCAACAAAGTACTGGCAAACCAAATCCATCAGCACATCAAAAAGCTCACCCATCAAAATCAAGTAGGCTTTATTCCTGACATGTAAGGGTGGTTCAACAAACACAAATCAGTAAATGTGATTCATCACATAAACAGAACTAAAACCAAAACCCACATGAGTATCTCAGTAGATGCAGAAGTCTTTCAATAGAAATTAGGATCCCTTCATGTTTAAAGCCCTCAAAAAACTAGACATTAAAGAAACATACTCAAAATAATGAGAGTCACCTATGACAAACCCACAGCTGACATCACACTGAATGGGCAAAAGCTGGAAGCATTCTCCTTGAGAACTGGCACAAGACAAGGACGCCCTATCTCACCACTTCTATTCAACATAGTACTGGAATTCCTAGCCAGAGTAATCAGGCAAGAGAAAAATCAAAATCATCTGTTTGTAGATAATATGATTCTATACCTAGAGAATGCCAGAGTTGCTGCCCAAAAGCCTCTAGATCTGATAAACAAGCAAATTTTCAGGATTCAAAATCAATGTACAAAATTAAGTAGTATTTCTATACACAAACAACGTCCAAGCTGATAGCTAAATCAAGAACAATTCCATTCACAATCACCACAAAAGAGTAAAATACCTACGAATACAGCTAACCAGGGGGTGAAAGATCTTTGCAATGAGAGTTACAAAACACTGCTGAAAGGAATTAGAGATAGCACAAACAATTGGAAAATTATTCCATGCTCATGGGATGGAAGTATCAACACGGTTAAAATGGCCATACTGCCCAAAGCAATTTATAGATTCAATGCTATTCGTATCAAACTACCAATGACATTATTCACAGAATTAGAAAAAACTATTTTAAAATTCATATGGAACCAAAAATGAACCCAAATAACCAAGGCAATTCTAAGCAAAAAAAAAAAAAATGAAGAAGAAGCTGGACTTCATTCCCATTTTCAAATTATACTACAAGGCTACAGTAACCAAAACAGCATGATAGTGCTACCAAAATAGATACATAGAGCAATTGAACAAAATAGAGATCCCAGCAATAATGCCACACACCCACAACCATCTGATCTTTGACAAAATTGACAAAATTATAAATTGGGGAAAGGACTCCCTATTCAATAAATAGTGCTGAGATAACTGGCTAGCCATATGTAGAAGACTGAGATGACCCCTTCCTTGCACTGTATACAAAAATCCACTGAAGATGGATTAAAGACTTAAACGTAAAACTTAAAACTAAAAAAATTTCTGGGATGTAACATAGGAAATGCCATTCTTCACATAGGCCCCGGAAAAGATTTCATGATAATGCCAAAAGTAATTGCAACAAAAACAAAAATTGACAAATGGGATATAATTAAACTTAAGATCTTCTGCACAGCAAAAGAAATTATCAACAGAATAAACAGACAACCTACAGAATGGGAAAAAATATTTGCAAACTATGCATCCAACAACGGTCTAATATCCAGAATTTATAAGGAATTTAAACAAATGTATAAGCAAAAAACAAACAATCTCATTAAAAAGTGAGCAAATGACATGAACAGATCTGTATTAGTCAGGGTTCTCTAAAGGGACAGAACTAATAGGACAGATGTATATCTAAAGGGGAGCTTGTTAAGGAGTATTAACTCACATGATCACAAGGTCCCACCATAGGCCATCTGCAAGCTGAGAAGCAAGGAAGCTAGTCTGAGTCCCAAAGCTGAAGAACCTGGAGTCTGATGTTCAAGGGCAGGAAGCATCCAGCATGGGAGGAAGATGTAGGCTGGGAGGCTAAGCCAGTTTAGCCTTTTCATGTTCTTCTGCCTGCTTTTATTCCGGCCTCACTGGCAGCTGATTAGATTGTGTCCACCCAGATTAAGGCTGGGTCTGCCTTTCCCAGCCCACTGACTCAAATGTTAATCTCCTTTGGCAACACCCTCACAGGCACACCCAGGGTCAATACTTTGCATCCTTCAATCCTATCAAGTTGACACTCAGTATTAACCATCACAAGACCCTTCTCAAAATATGACATACATGTGGCCAAAAGCTTATTTAAAAATGCTCAATATAACTAATCATTGGAGAAATGCAAATCAAACCTCAGCGAGATTACCATCTCACACCAGTCAGAATGGCTATTATTAAAATATGAAAAAATAACAGATGCTCTCGAGGTTGCAGAGAAAATGGGACACTTACACACTGCTGGTGAGAATGTGAATAGTTCAATGCTTGTGGAAAGCAGTGTAGCAATTTCTCAAAGAACGTAAAACAGAATTACCATTCAACCCAACAATCTCATTATTGGGTATACACCTAAAGGAAGAGAAATTATGCTACTATAAAGACACATGCATGTGTATATTCATAGCAGCACTATTCACAATATCAAAGATGCAGAAACAACTTAAATGCCCATTGATAGTAGGCAGGATAAAGAAATGTGGTACCATGAAATACTACACAGCCATAAAAAAAAGAATGACATCATGTCCCTTGTAGCAACATGGATGGAGTTGGAGGCCATTATCCTAAGCAAACTAACACAAAACAGAAAGCCAAATATCACATGTTCTTACTTATAAGTGGGAGTTAAACACTGAGAACATATGGACACAAAGAAGGTAACAACAGGCACTGGGGGCTATTTGAGGATGGAGGATGGGAGGAGGGAGAGGATTGTAAAACTACCTATGAGGTACTATGCTTATTACCTGGGTGATGAAATAATCTGTACACCAAACCCCTGTGATATGCAATTTGCCTTTATAACAAACCTCCACATGTACCCCCGAACCTAAAATAAAAGTTTTTTAAAAAATAAGGACAATAATAAAATTGTATTTTCACTTAACAGATGTAACTATTCTGTGTACAATAAAAAATGTGCTAATACTTTCCCCCAAAAAATATGCAAAGTCCTTGAGTGATGTTCATTCTTCTCATTGATCTTCTCTAACTTATATACTGTAATGGAAAATTGACTATCATTAATACATTTTAAAAGATAAAGAGATAAGTGTGCAAAGGAAAATATTTTTATATAGGCATATATATGTATATATACATATATATATATAAACAGACTCATTCCAAAATATGAATATTCATAACAACTATAGTCCTCATTTCTACAGCTGGTCATATGATTGTAGCTTGTATTTATGACTATCATATTCCACTACTCTTTCTGTATTCCCTTTGCCCTCAGCAGGTATTTCAGCTGGTCATGGTTTTCTCCTGGCAAAATGACACAAACCTTCATCCTAAAGGATCTGGTAGTTCTGCCAGAATTGAATTGTAGTTTTCCATTGACCTTAGTCACAGGACATGTTTGTACTGAAAGATGCTCTAAGGGATCTCCTCTACTCAAGACACATTCTTTTTAAATTAATTATGCAACAGCAGCCTAATTTCCCCTTGATAATCAGGATCAGTCACTCCAACCAGTACAGTAACTCCCTTCTTTGCCTAAAGAAGGGAGGCATAAAAGACCAAAGTGTCTGAATTGCAGTCTTAATTTCCACTTCAGTGGAATCGTGTCTCCTGGTGAAATCATTCTTCCCTTTGGAACTAAGACCACTAGGTCAGCAGAGCATTAGGTTTTTGGGATAGGAAGAAAAAAAATTGCTAGTGAGTCACCAAGGGCAGCCCGTTCACTGTCTGCAAGCTGAACAAGGTAAATGTTGAGTAGCTGGATGCTCAATCCACCAATTCTCCTCTACTACATACTCTATCCATTAGTGCATAATAAGCAATTAATTGGGAGAACTAGCAAACATTGGGAGATTGTCCTATTCTGCAGGGTTATTGGGAAGGAGAAAATGTTAATTGCCACTAAGAAAAACAAAACAAAACAAAAAATGAAGTGCTATAATCTATCATATTCTGGCATTAAGAATTTTCTGTTTTTCCCATAGAATATTGTAAAACATTTAGACAATTGGGTTTGTACTATTATAAGATCATTCTGTGTTTATAATGGTTTCTTTAAAATATCATGTTAAGAATAAATTCTGGCCTGTAATATCAGCACTTTGGGAGGCTGAAGTGCAAGGACAGCTTGAGGCCAGGAGTCTGAGACCAGCCTGGGCAACAAAAAAAGACACTGTCTCTACAAAAACAAAACAAAAATTTTAAAAAAGAATAAACTCTGCTATTGAACAATATGAATGAGGTAGTATAGTTTATTGAGATTAAATAAATAATCCAAGAACATACATAGAAAAAATTAACAGCATGCAATTTTGGTGGGATTGATGAAACAAATGCAGAGCCAGTAGAATGATCTCAAAGGACTGAGGATTACCTGCTATTGTATTTTAGGATAGGCGAGTAAATTGAGCTAATACATTTTAAACTTTTGACTTAAATGAATGATACAACGTTATTTATATAATTCTATACTTTTATAATTGATTATAACCAGAAAAAATAAAAATAAAATTCTGTCACTCTATTTGAACTGTCTTGAGAGAAATATTACCTACTTCATAAAATACTAATGAATTTTGTGTATCTTTCTTGTTTTATCTCCTCACAGATTTTGGCCATCAGCTTTTGTGGCACAGATGACTATGCAATTAATGGAAAATTAAAAACTAAATATCCATTTCTTCTAGGACACGAAGCAGCTGGAATTGTGGAGAGTATTGGAAAAGGAGTGAGAAAGGTAAAACCAGGTAAAATAACACAAAAGTAGAGACTTGTCAAATAGTGTTGGGGGGCGGTGGTTTCTGACAGTTTACAAATTGGAAGGAGGAATTCCAGTATCATCTTCATCCTATCATAGATTTGACTAGTGTTTATTTAGTGCCAGCTATCTGCTAAGTAGTAGTTTTCTGCTGAATCTTTTTTAAAAATTAAAGAACCAAATCTCTCCTCTCACAGAACTTACATTCTGGTGAGAGTGAACAAGATAAAAAGAAAGCTAGGCCCCAGCGTGTATTGTTCCCCTCTATGTGTCCATGTGTTCTCATCATTTAGCTCCCCCTTATAAGAAAGAATATGTGGTATTTGTTTCTCTGTTCCTGAGTTATTTTGCTAAGGATAATTGCCTCTAGCTCCATCCATGTTCCCCGAAAAGGACATGATCTTGTTCTTTTTTATGGCTGCACAGTATTCCATGGTGTACATGTAACACATTTTCTTTATCCAGTCTACCATTGACTTAGGTTGACTTCATGTCTTTGCTATTGTGAATAGTGCTACAGTAAACATACGTGTGCCTCTGTCTTTATAATAGAACAATTTATATTCCTTCGCGTATATACCCAGTAATGGGATTCCTGAAACAAATGGTATTTCTGTCTTTAGGAATTTGAGGAATCACAAAAACTGTCTTCCACAGTGGTCAAACTAATTTTACACTCCTACCAACAGTGTGTAAGCATCCCTTTTTCTTCACAGTCTCACCAGAATCTGTTATTTTTTGACTTTTTAATAACAGTCATTCTGTCTGGTGCGAGATGGTATCTCTGTGGTTTTGATTTGCATTTCTCTAATGATCAGTGATGTTGAGTTTTTTTCATGATTGCTGGCTGCATGTATGTCTTCTTTTGAAAAGTATCTTCAATTGCCCATTGCAGGGTGGAGGGTGGAAGGAAGGAGATGATCAGTAAAAATAACTAACAAGTGCTAGGCTTAATACCAGGGTGAAGAAATAATAAGTATGACAAATCCCCAGGGCACAAGTTTACCTATTTAACAAACCTGCATATGTATCCCTGAACTTAAAATAAAAGTTAAACTAAAAAAGAATAAATTGAAAATGACAGATACAAATTTAAACAATGAAGATACACATAAAGCCTCATTTAATTAACTAGTATGTTTTAAATGGACATGAAGTAGAACACTGTAGTACACTGCAAGGACTTTTACTCGTAAAGGATTTTGAGTAAAGATGATAAGTGTTCTTATATGTTTAAAAGGAACACTCAGCTGCCATATTGAAAAAAAGAGATGAGGAGGACATAAAGGTGGAAGTAAGAGGCAAGTTAGGATGTTATTATAGCAGTAAACGCAAGAGGTGATGATAGCTTGGACCAGGATGATAGTATGAAAGTAGTGAAAAGTGATTGGATTCTAAGTATATTTTGAAGACAGAGTCAACAGAACTTGCTAAAGTGTGAGAAATAAAGGCATCAAGGATGACTTCAAAGTTTGGGTAGAAAGCCTAGTAAGTAGATTGGGATTGCAATTTACAGAAAAGAAGGCTATGGAAAGCATAGATTTTGAGGCACTATAGGGAGCTTGAATTTGGCCAGGTTATATTTAGGGGGTCTGATGAGAGCTTCCTTATGTCTTCATTACAGTGGAGATACATGTGTGTGTACATATATTTATACATATTATATATAAATATATATAATTAATATATATTAATATATAGATATTTTAAAAATTCATCTGCTCTTGGAGAAGAGCTAGACATGTAAGCTCAGTTTATCATCTTAAATCAGAAATATCCTCTATATTTTCTTTACTTCTAATAGTTTTTTCTTTCAGATGTTGTCAAAATATTAGATTTCTTCCCTCTAAACTGAGGCCAGATAATCTTGAAAGTTGAAATAACACAGCCCTTATTATACCCATATGACATAGTTACTATAGTAACTCAATTCCATGGTCATCCAGTAAAACTTCCCCCAAAGAAGTGGCTTGTCAGATAGAGGTTCAATGATCCATCCTAATTTCAACCAAGTTTCAGAAAGTTGAAGAAATTCCCTGTGATTTAATAAGATTTTACTTTACCAGTATCATAGAGATGAAATTAAAAATTAGAGGTGTCAGCTTTTTGGGTTTCTGACAAATGGAGTGAAGTGAGTAAGTCTGGCTAAAGTGACCTGAGGCATGGCCATTTGAGGTTCTAGTATTCACTTGACTAGGGACAATGTGTCTCACAGGTTAAATTTCTATTCCTCTTTGGGTATAAAAGGCCTCTCTTTCTTTGAAGCACTGTCTTCGCTTTTCTTCCTTCTTCTTAATTTTAACCTTGCCTCACTCAGAAGGTAACAAGACTACTGGGTGAGATCTGAGGTGGGGGCCCCTAAATGGCCTTTCTACCGCCAATTCTTCCCAGGCCCATCATCTCCAATGTCCCCAGTGTTGTGTTTCAAAACTAGATTTCACCTCTTGAGCGGTTTCCTCAGTTATCATCAAGATGTAAATATTGTAACAGAAATATTTTCCCTCTCAGGATTCTTAATAAACAATAAGAGAGTTCTCCTAGTTCTCTTCTTAGGAAAAAAATATTTCATGAGCTACTATGGCTAATGTATAAAATTGCCAAGTGCCAATAAGAGATAGCTGTTAAATGCGTTCTATCTTTACCACTAACTTATTCAACTCATTAAGAACTTTATTGATGTGTATTTCACACACCATACAATTCACCCATTTAAAGTGTACAATTCAATGATTTTTAGTATATCTGCAAATACGTGCAACCATCACCATAGTCAGCTTTAGAACGTTTTTGTCACCTGAAATACAAACTCTGTACTCTTTAGCTACCCCCATTCCTCCCCCTCTGACCAAGCCCTAAGAAATGTATAATCTTCTTTTTTGTCTCTGTAGATTTGCCTATTCTGAACATTTTGCATACATTTAATCATATGATATGTAGTCTGTCTGGCTTCTCTCACTTAGCATGAAGGTTCATTCATGCTGTAACATGTATCAGTATTTCATTTCTTTTTATGGCTGAATAATTTTCCAATGGAAACCACATTTTGTTTATCCAATCATGAATTGATGAGGATTTGGATTTTTTTTTACATTTTGGCTGTTGTAAATAATGCTTCTATGAATACTCACGTACAAGATTTTGTGTGGACATACATTACCATTTTTCCTGGGTAACTCTATGTTTTGTAGTTTGAGTACTGCCATACTGTTTTACGTTCCCGCCAGCAGCATAGGAGAGCTCTTATTTTGCTACATCCTCATCTTTTGATTCTTGCCACATGCTAGTGGGTGTGTAGGCAGTTTCAAAGGATGATGAAAATAGCCCCTACTAGGGCAATGTCAAGCAAAACTGTGATGTCAGGGCAACCACAGAGAATCCCCACTAGGACAATGCCTAGTGGAGCTGTGGGAATGCGGCTGCTTCCGAGATGCCAGAACTGTAGAACCACCAGCATGCAGCATCAGCCTGAAAAAGCCTCAGGTATGTGACTTCAATGAATGAGAGCTGAAGCATGAGCTGTTCCCAGCAAAGCCATAGGTGCAGGGCTGTCTGAAGCCTTTGGGGCCCAACCCTCACCCCAGTGTGTCTAGAAGATAGGACATGGAGTAAAAGAGGATTATTCTCAAGCCTTAAGACCTAATGTTATTTGCTTTGTTGGGTTTTGGACCTACTTGGGACCTGTTGCTCTTCTTTTTTTCACTGTCTCTCCTTTTTAGGATGGGAATGTCCTTCCTATAGCTGTCCCACCATTGTATTCTGGAAGTGCATAGCTGGTTTGCTCACAGGCTCACGATAGAGGAAAATTTAACACTGGAGCTAGTTAAGACTTTGGGGGCTATTAGGGTGGAATGCATGTATTTTGTACGTGAGGGGGACATGAATTTTAGGGGACCAGAGGTCAAATGCTATGGTTTGAATGTGTCCTTTTCAAAATTCATGTGTTGGAAACCTAATTCCCAATGTTACAGTGTTGGGAGGTGAGAACTTTTGGGAGATGATTAGGTCATGAGGGTGGAGCACTCATGAATAAATTAATGTTGCTATAAAAAGGGCTTGCAAAAGTGGGTTTATTCTCTCTTATCCTTCCACACTCTGTCATGTGAGAATGCAATAAAAAGGCCCACATTAGATGCCCACATCTTGATTTTGCACTACCCAGCCTCCAGAACTGTGAGAAATAAATTTCTGTTCTTTATAAATTACCCAGTCTCAGGTATTCTGTTATAGCAGCACAAACAGACTAAGCCACCTTCTTTTATTTAATTATAGTTTTCTTTAGTTCTTTGATCATATTTATAATGTCTACTTTGAAGGCTTTGTGTGTTAAATTCAATGTCTGGTTGTTCTCACAGGCAATTTCTTTCGCCTGCTTTTTTTTCCAGTGTATGGGTCATAATTTCTGGTTTTATTTTTTTGCATGTCTTGTAATTTTTGAGAAACTGTACATTTTAGATAACACTGACAGAACAATCAAGTGCCTTACCACAGCTAGGAAATAGTAAGTACATGGCTCAAAACCCAGTTCTTTGATAAATTTAATCAGGAGGATAAAGGATTTCTAACTTTGTTAAAAGTGAGCTTGGGCATGTGTTGTGAGAGGTTTTAATTGAAGTACACCGTAGTCTTTTGTATATATTTCTCCTTTCAACATTCCAGAGAGAATATTTGATGAATGATTGCATTGTTCTCTCCAGGAGACAAAGTCATCCTTCAGTATGGAAAATCTGACCCTCGTTTGATCCCTAAAGGAAATATGTGCAATCTATTCAAGTAGGTCTCTTTAATTACTGACTAAAATTTCATCCTATACCTCCATTCATCTCTCATACGTGCTTTTATGGTTTGCTTTACTAAGCTTTGATGGTATTTGTGAAACCATGGCTGATGACACCACCAGATTTACCTGTAAAAGAAAACCAATCTACCAACTCCCTAACACAAGCACCTTCACTGAATACACAGTGTTAAGAGAAAGTGCATTTCTCAAAATTGATCCTGATGCTCCACTAGAAAAAGTATGTTTGATAGGCTGTGGATTACTTGCAGGAAGAGGGGAGGAATAAATAATGCAAAGGTAAGGATTTAGATTGGCTTTTTTCCATCACAGTCTTTTAAAGCCTCCATCATAGGCCCTTGCATTTAATGTATACAAGAAGTAAACCAAGCTCATCTCTGTGATGCCTCCTTCAGGCCATCCTGTTTAAAAAGCTCAAGGCACAAAAGAAAGGGGGGTAGGAGGAAGAGATGTATGGATGTATGCTCAAGACTGCCATTTTTCAACTTTTATGGTTGCCTTCTTTTCCCCCATTCTAGGTTTAATGGTTTTATAAATTGTCACAAAATGAAAGGAAGGAACAAACACATAATGTTACAAGTCAGGCTTCCTTGTTGCTTAGCACATTTGAGAATACACAACTTCGTTTATACCACTTAGTATTTTACATTTACTTATTGTGTTGTTCTTTGTTTTCTTGCATATAAAAAAGAATGCATGGAAAACAGGAGTAAAGGGAAGTGTTGAGAGTGGGATAGCCACTCATTAGGATTCTTGGAGTTATCTCATAAAGTACTAGCAAAATGGTAGCATCTGTTCTTAACTGGTATTTTTAGGAGATTATCATTTAGAAAGTTTGCTTTTTGAAGAAAACTGGAATATGAAAAGTAAAGAGTTTGCTGGTCTTCTCTTTTGGTTTAGGAAATTTAAATACCCTCAAATACTAGTCTGAGATATTTTAAAGTGGAGGACAGAAAGGGAAAGAAGACAGCTCTTCCATTTGCCCTTTGTCTACAAGAATTTCTGCTTAAAACATGTGGGGCCAAATTTTAAAGGCCCAAATAAATCTATCAAGAAATAAAACCCCCTAATACTACTGATTTTTGCAATTCTCAAGTCTGACACAAATTCATAACTTTATAAACTGCCTTGGTAACTGCGCATTGTGTATGCTCAGTTGACTACCATGAATAGACAATCCCCCAAAAGAAGTGACATTGAACTAATGACTGAAGGTGCTGACCATTTCTGTCTCAACAGAAATTACCTGAAGGGCCAAGGGCTTCTCAGTCAAGAAGTTATTTTTTTAAGAAAACACCCTTTTCAGGAAGATTGCATAAGTTAACTGGCTTTTTTTAGTGTAATAATGGAACCTAAGTGTTGTCCTCTTCTAAACAAAGGTAAGTAGGTTCAGGTACCTTTTGTTCTTCAGCTACCTTTTGTTGCCCTTTCTCATTTTTATGAGCCTTAGTCACATTTCCTACCCCCTTCCAGTTATTTCAAAGGAGAATAAAGGCTTTATAAGAAATGAGAGTTACTAAATGGATTCTATGGATGCGTACTTTATTAGAATTGTTTAGCCTAATCATTAGAATGGAATCATTTAGAATCATTACATGTGTATCCTTGGTTAAAGGAAATGCAGTCAGTACAGATTTTTATGTGCATTCCTAGGAAATTCTTAGCCACATATTTCTGTTTTTTATGCATGGTGACCTCATAAGTAGACGCCAAAAACTGAATCACGGTGGCTGGGTAAAATAAAAATTTTGCAGCTTCCTTCATGTAAATATAATGCCCGAAGGGAGAAAGTTACATCTACAGCTACTGCTATTCATCTGGTCTTCAACCTAAAAAAGAAAAATTGGAAACTGCTTTCCAAGCCCTTAGGGGAATCATAATTTTGACAATTCTAATATTAGTGTCTGACATTCCTATAAGAAATCTTTTCCTCTGTTGTCTAGAGATTGGTAGTACATCATATAAAGCTCTCAAGTTCCTTTCAAAGGAAAGTGTTATTTGGAAGATTTAATAATTTAAAAAGACAAATTGACCAGAAACATCACCTCCCTTTCCCAGTGGAATGGGGTCCACTCATTTTCTCAGCCGCATTGCCTTTGGATATCTGTGTCTTCTGATAATTTAGGTCAAATTCTTTCTAACTTGTGTTGTGTTTGGCCTGGGTGAAGTCGGTCTCTTTATTATTATGGGTTGCAAAGCTGCTGGTGCTTCCAGGATCATTGGTATTGACATCAACAGAGACAAATTTAAGAAGGCCATATCTCTGGGAGCTGCTGAATGTTATCAGTTCCAGGGATCTTGAGAAGCCTATCTGACAGGTGCTCATTGAAATGAGTGACAACATGGTATTTGAAGTTACAGGCCTTGTTAAAACGAAGGTGTACTCTCCCCTGTAATTTTTAAGATTACAGATTTTATGGTTGGGCAACCAATATGATTTGGCTGTGTCCCCCCACCCAAATCTCATCTTTAATTTTAGCTTCTATAATTCCATGTGTCATGGGAAAGACCCAGTGGGAGGTAATTGAATCATGGTGGCAAGTCTTTCCTGGGCTGTTCTGGTGATAGTGAATAAGTGTCATGAGATCTGATAGTTTCATAAAGGAGAGTTCCCTGGCACAAGCTCTCTCTTTGCCTGGTGCCATATAAGACGTCTCTTTGCTCTTCCTTTGTTTTCCGCCATGATGGTGAGGCCTTCCCAGCCATGTGAAACTGTGAGTCCATTAAACCTCTTTCCTTTATAAATTACCCAGTCTTTGGTATGTATTTATTAGCAGCATGAGAATGGAGTAATACAGCAACCCAACAGTTGCTGGGAATCTGGCTTTTAATAGCCTCTCAGAGTTGGGATGAGGCCTTTAAGATGATCTAATCCAGCCATTATGTAAGAGCAGGGAATCCCCACGTTGCTGTTGCTACATTAACACTTCCAGTGAGGGGAAATGTCACACAAGAAAAGGCGGCCATTGCCCTTTCAGAAAAGTGGCAGTTTCTCATCTTCACCCTTTAGATAGCTCTCTCCTTCCTCAATGTATCCACAACCACAAAGATAGGTTCTTTTAGTATCCCAGAATATAATTTGCCAGCATTCAAACCTGCATCTTGCTATTTTACCATCATTTGACCTGTATTAGCATTTGTTTCTTAATGTTTAGTCTACCCATGATCGACCTACCGGAGTTTTCCTTATTGAAAAGATGTAAGAAAAATGACCTGAGTAATTCTGCTTTCTCTATCTACTCTTTTCTCTTCCTTTTTCCTTGTTTAAGACATAGCATTATAACATTAACCACATTAAAAGCCTCCTTATTTGCCCTTAACTTTTTTTTAAAAAAAGAAAGTCTCAAGTCATTCTTTTGGTCTTTAGCTTTGAGACACTGTTGTTGTAGGTCCCAAGACTCAATTTTATTATCCTGGATAGCAGGGCTCTCTTTTAATTTGTTGTTCTCTTCTTTGAGAAGTCTGTTTTAAGAGCTCTAGTGCAGCCATGTTGGAATCATTACATGTGTATCCCTGTTCTTCCTCACAGAGATCATTTGCAGAATCCATTGTCGGAATTTCATACTTCAAATATTCCTCCCCTTTTAAACAACTTATTGTCTTGAGTACATAGCCATGGGCTCTAACCTATTTTTCCTAAACTTTAAAAAATTTGGCCTTTCCAAAGCTTAAATATAAGTCTGATTCTTCTTAGTGTTGCTTCCTTGATGATTAGGAAGGAAATCATGTAAGATGACATGGTCATTTCCATCCTTCATCTTACTACCAAATAACGTTCCCTACTTGCATAGAGTTCAGTCAAGAAAAAGAGTTCTCTTCATTGCTCTTTGAGTTGGTTGGAAAATGCAGCAGTCAGCAAAGCAAAAGCAAAATGAGACTTCCAGCACATATTCAGTTAGTCTCCAGCACTGCTGTTCATCACTGAGCCTTATCTCTAGGGTTTATTTTGCCTTTTGATTCTTTGTTGAAGTGCTTTCCCCTGCACTTAAACCCAGTTATTGAAACTTCATGGGGATCTTTTAGGTGCACAGAACATTTATTTTTATTTGTAAGTAATTTTCTCACAAAAGGGTGTCATTTTAATGGACAGACTGTGATAAAAAGAGATCATTTTAACTAGTGGGAGGAGAGTGGTTTTGCCAGGGATTGCTAAGCAGAAGCAAATCTGACTCCATATTTAAATGCTGTCTTTATAAGAAAACGTCTCTCTTTTTCATTCTCTGCCCTTAAACAAGTTGACTGCCCTGAAATCCTGCAATAAGAATTATGGAAAATGTATGATTAATGGAATAGCTCCTTTTGGAACACATTTCATTTGATCCAATGCTGCCCTTTTTTGGAAAAATAAATAGAAAGGCTCCCTTTTTGGAGGTAAGGAGATAAGAAGACAATAATTTCTGGTATAAATGTGAACATAGCCGTACATAATTGATGTTTTTCCAAAACCCAGATTGCTATTTTACCTCATGAAAAGTATTTTTAAAAAGTTTAAAAAACAAAACTAACAAAACACAAAACAGTAAAATGTGAAGGAGAGATTTTAGCCACTGTGAGTACCATTCATCTTCACGCCTGGCTGCACTCAGTGTCAAGAGAATTCCTCACCAACTCCCATCTCCAAGATGTGCCAACACAGTGGTTTAAGCAGCCTCCACTACCACACCTCCAAGAATTAAAATAAAGGGAAATAACCCATCAGCAGTCCAAGGATGAACATAAAATCAAGGCTTAAAACATTTTGGTGGGGTGAATTGTTTGAAGGTTAACACACAGACAAACACACACACACACACACACACATTTTGGCTGTCTTAAAAATAAAAGAGAAAAGCAAAAGTGGCTACATGTTCACATATAGTTTCCAAATCTCTTCTAGTCAGAGGAGTCTCTTCTAGACTTCATCATAATTTTCTTTCAGCCACTAAAGCTTTTATAATCATTTTTCAATAGCCAGGACACCCAAGGGTATTTAATCATCAACAGATGCAACATGTTCCTATAAATGGAAGAGAGAAAATTCCTTAAAATAAAGGGTACTATATATATTATATACCTTATTGGAAAAGGCCTGAAAGAAAATTCTCCAAAATGTTAAATCTGTTTTTTCTGATTTATTTTCTTTTCTTCCATTTTTTTTTTTTTTTTTTTTTCAGACGGGGTCTTGAGACCAGGCTGGTCTCAAGCTCCTGGGCTCAAGTGGTCCTCCCATCTTAGCCAACCAAAGTGCTGAGATTACAGATGTGAACCATAGTGCCAAGCCTAAATGTGGTTTTACTGGGCATAAGGAGGACAGCTAATTTGATTGATTTATTTTAGTCTTTATTTTCTAACACTCCTCCATGAGTATTTACTGTTTTTTAAAAATTTATTTTTAGATTGTACAGCAAAAACTTTTGTTTCTTTAATTTTTATTCCTTTCTTATTCATTTTTTAGTTGTAAAAGTAATATAAGAATAAATTTTCATTATAAAAATTTAAATCATATAAATGTAGAGAATATAGAAACTATAGAAGCATACTGTCAAATGAGGTAGCCACTAGGCATATGTGGCTATTAAACACCTGAAATATGGCTAGCCCCAATTAAGTTGTGTTATACGTGTAATGGAAAATATTTGATTCATACTTTTTGATCTTAATTACATGTTGAAATAATATTTTTGGATATACCTGGTTAGATTAAATATGTTAATGAGATTAATTTCACCTGTTCCTTTTTGCTTTTTATAATGCAATAACTAGAAAATTAAAGATTAAATATAAAATTCACTAGTGAAATTAAATCTATAGTCAAATTCAGAATATGCAAGTACTGTTATGGTACTTTGTACATCTCTAGTATAAAGATTAAAAGTCAAAACAGCCAAAACTAACTACACAGGGGGATTTATTCCTGGTATGCAAGGATGGTTTAACGTATGGAAATCCATCAATGCAATACATCACATTAACAGACTGAAGGACAAAAATCAAATGATCTTATCAATTGATGCAGATACAGCATTTGACAAAGTTCGAGATTTTTCTTGATAAAAACTCTTAACGGTTTAGACATAAAAGGAAACTTCCTCAACTTAAAGGTCATCTATAAAAACTCCCAGCTAACATCCTAATCAATGGGGGAAAACTAATTAATTTTTATTGATAATACTTTTAAACAAGAAGAAGAAATAAAAGGTATCCAATTTGGAAGCAAAGAAGTAAAATTATCTCTATTTTCAGATGACATGATCCTATATGTAGAAAACCCCAAAGGCTCCACCAGAAAACCATTAATATAATAAATGAATTTAGTAAAGTTGCAAGATATAAAATCAACATACAAAATTTGTGACATTCTATATACAAATAATGACCTAGCTGGAAAAAAAATCCCATTTACAATAGCATCAAAAAATAAAATAAAATATTTAAAAATAAATTTAACCAAGAAGGTGGAAGACCTCTACAAGGCAAACTATAAAACAGTTAAAGAAATTGAAAAGAATACAAACAACTGTAAAGACATCCCATGTTCACAGATCAGCAGAATTAACATTGTTCAAATGACCATACTACTCAAAGCAATCCACAGATTCAATGTGATTCCTACAAAAATACCAATGCCATTATTCACAGAAATAGAAAAAAATTATAAAATTTGTATAGAACTACAAAACCCTCAATAGCCAAAGCAATCCTGAGCAAAAGAAAGAAAGCTACAGGTATCACATGATCTGACCTCAAAATATACTACAAAGCTATAGCAACCCAAATAGCATGATACAGGCATAAAAACAGACACATAGACCAATAGAACAGAACATAGAGCCTAGAAATAAATAAATCCAAATATGTATGGTCGATTAATTTTCAACGAGGGCACCAAGAAAACACAATTAGGAAGGGATAGTTTCTTCAACAAATGGTGCTGAGAAACTGGATTTAGTCCCAAAAATAAATAAATGGGACTATATCAAACTGAAAGGCTTCCACATAGCAAAGGAAAGAACCAACAAAATGAAAATGCAATCTACAGATTGGGGAAAAAATACTTGTAAACCATATACCAGATAGGATGTTAATATTCAAAGTTTATAAATAGCTCATACAAGCATATATAACCTGGTTTTAAAATGGGCAAAGGACTTGACATAGACATTTGTCAAAAAGCACATAAAAATAGCTAACAGGTACATTAAAAGGTACTCAACATCCCTAATAATTAGAAAAATACAAATCAAGCCTGGGCGCAGTGGCTCATCCCTATAATCCCAGCACTCTGGGAGGGTGAGGCGGGCAGATCACTTGAGGTCAAGGGTTCGAGAGCAGCCTGGCCAACATGGTGAAGCCCTGTCTCTACTAAAAATACAAAAAATAATTAGCTGGGCATGGTGGCGAATGCCTGTAATCCCAGCTACCTGGGAGGCTGAGGCAGGAGAATTGCCTGAACCCAGGAGATGGAGGGTGCAGTGAGCCCTGATTGCGCCACTGCACTCCCGCCTGGGTGACAGAGTAAGACTCCATCTCAAAAAAGAGACTCCGTCTCAAAAAAAAAAAAAATCATCAAAATTACTGTGAAATACATCTTTACACATCTTAGGATAGCTATTATCAAAAAAAACACAACAGAATGTGTGGGTGAGAATGTGGAGAAAAGGGAACCCTTGTACACTGTTGATGGGAATGTAGATTGGTGCAGCTATTATGGAAACAATGAGGAAGTTCCTAAAGAAATTACAAATAAAGCTACCATACAACCCAGCCATCCCTCTTCTCTTGGCTTGCTGGCTCACTGTGTATTTCTCAACTCTGCCTCTATTTTCACATGGTCTTCTCCATCTCTCTGTGTTATCTCCTTTGTGTGTCCTAAAAGGACACAGGGTGTTGGATTTAGGGCTTACCAAGATAATATAGAATGATCAAGAGATCCTTAACCTAATTAACATCTGTAAAAACCATTTTCCCAAATAAAGTCACATTTATAGGTCCCAGAGAATTAGTATATGAACATCTTTTGGGGGGCCACCATTCAACCCAGTAGAAGGTGACTGTAGGATCATGGGTCTTTTAAACAAAGTAATGTGGAAGGGGAATTGAAACCCAAAAAAACGTGAGCAAGTTCCCCAGGGTCGCACAGAAGCCAGTGGCAGAACTGGTCCCATGTTTAGAAAAAATGGGAGAAATAGTGCATCATCAGCCTGAGAATGCTGACAGATTCTCAAAACTCACACATATGAATGAGCTCTTTGTTTCTCATTCTTCTGCTCCCTCACCTGAGTAAAAAGGACAGACAGTGGAAATGTTTCCTGAGCTCCTTTAGGGAATCTTAGGATGAATGACATTACTTTGGTAATCCAAAGTAAGGCAAAGTATGATGCATTTACTTTTTCCAGCCAGTGGGTCTAATTACTATCAGCTGTTATCAAGCAATATCTTTGGTTTATTTCTGTTAGAACTCAAAATGGAGCGCTTCTGAATACATAGTTCTTCTGGCTCTGAGAAGAGATATTTCAATTCATTGAGAGAAGTGCTGTAATTTAAGTGTTGATAAAAGAAGTTTAAAGAGCATTATCTGCCATTTGCATATCCATGTTAAATATTTCACAGATATTGAATAGTTAAAATGATAGTTGGTTTATGATTTTTTTTTAAAAAAAGCTTTTAAGGAAAAATTACTATAGGCTGTGACAAGAGAAAAGACAGCAAAAAGGCACTGGAATGCCTACTTTTAAAAATAGCTGATTATGTACTATCTAAACTTGTCAAAAGAATATATCTATATCAGGGTGGCTTTCTGGAGTGGGAAGAGAATTTCAAGACTCTTTTCAAACCGATGTTGTTAATCTAACTCTACCTATATATTCTCTTCTAAAATCTTGATTCCAGTCACAGGGTTTAAGTGCTATATTCACCACTAGGTGGTGGTAACACACCAGGCACAGACTGCATGGTGCCCAGTCAGCTAGGGAAGAGACGAGGTGGAACACAAGATTGGAGGCAGGAAAGGCTGTGACCATTTACCTACCTAAACTAAAAACCTTTAGAAGGTAAAAATAAAGGCTACTGTATAGCCTTTTCAATAAGACATTATTGATAAGTTGGAACATTCTGCAATACGTTACTTCCACTGACATAACCGACATTCTACAACCTACCGCAATAATTGACATTCTGCAACCTACCTCAATAATTGACATTCTGCAACCTACTTCAATAGTCTTCCATTTTTTCTTCATTAAAGTTGAGCTATGACTACTTATAATAATACATCCCAAGATAAGCAGAATTAACAACTAAAATAATCCCTACAAAAATGCTTTACAAAGTCACAAGTGCCAGAGAAATATGGATTATGCTTGGCCCTTAAATTTTTATTCCAGGATGAGAATATTTAGAAGAGTCCTTCTCACTTTGGGAATACCAAAGGATCACTTGGGGACTTTTTGCAGTAGATTCTCTAGATATTTAGGTGAGATTTACCCTCTGTGATAGTTCAATAAATATTTACTGAGTGAATTAATGAATGAATACATAAGACAAGTGTGGAGTTGGTGAAATGAAAGGCACTGACTTAGAGATAGACTCTTACGGCTATCTCTAGGCTGTGGGAAAGGAGGCACAAGTAGGCTGTGGGAAACGAGGGCAAGGGAAGAGGGGGAGACACAAAGAATCTCCAGTCAGTGACAGGCACTGTCCTTCCAGAAAAGTTGGAGTTTGGGCAGTTGTAGTAACCCTGAAGCACCTGGATGTTAACAGACCATGTGCAGAAGTCAGCAGTTTGAGAGTTTCCCTCCGAGAATACTGAGTTTGTTAATATCTGGTACCAGGCCTTTATTCCAAGTTGAAGAGGCTTCTCCTACTTCTAATCTGTGGCTGGTAACCCTGCCTCAAGGATAAATATTATCCTCCTAACCCTAGGATTTTCTAAGTATTTGCTTTTTCTGAAGATATGTTGGTCCTCTCTGGCTATGGACTAGAGGAAACCTACAGGGCATAGCTCAGGA
Organism: Pongo abelii; assembly: GCF_028885655.2. Classification (NCBI taxonomy): domain Eukaryota; kingdom Metazoa; phylum Chordata; class Mammalia; order Primates; family Hominidae; genus Pongo; species Pongo abelii. The sequence continues at coordinate 120,961,831 of NC_071988.2, read as the reverse complement.
CCACCTCTGTCCAGGACAGTACCAATGACCCTTGGAATAAAGAGTTTTGGTTCTTAACCCAAACATCAGAAGCACCTGAGGAGCTTTGCAAAATCGTGTAGGCTCTGAAGTCCAGCCAACAGTTTATGTTTTAAAAACCTTCCCTGGTGATTGATAAAGAGCCAGGGTTGAGAAAAATAACTAGAACCAGGCCTCAAAGACTTGCTCCAGGGCCAGAGGGCACTGACCGCTCCACCAATGCCCGGTCACCCTGTTGCCTGTCATGTTGGGTTTATACAATACTGAGTTTTCAGTAGCTTGACCAGTACCAGAAATGTTACAGTATTAAAGGCAAATTTGACAGCCCAGCTGCTCATTTATGGTCAGCTGGGGGGACATCCTTTTCTTTTTCCTAGCATAATAATATTAATAGCTAATTGAACGATCACAATGTTCTAGACTCCATTAAGCAATTTATATGTATTTATTCCATTTAACCCCCACAATCATCCTACGAGGCAGGAACTTTTATTACCCATATTTTACAGGTGAGAAAATCGAGGCTTATAAAAAAGTTGTGGATGGACCACTTAGTTTGGAAGGTGGCAGAGTCATGACCAGAACCAACTTGTGTTTGAAACCAAAGCTTCTGTTCCTCCAGAGCACATATTTCTGTCATCTATGGAGACAAATTTCATGAAAGAATCTGACTGATAATATCCATAGGTTATTGAAACAAAATCCAATGCAGTTTGGAAGCAATAATAGTAGAAAATATAACAATCATTGTGTCATTTCTGGCTTTAGTAGGAAATAAATAGGTGGTGTCATCAAGGTGAGTTTTTGCAAAGAGTTTAATAGATTATTTATAAACCTATGGATAGCATTTTGTAAAAGCAACCAGAAAGAGTCTAGGACCCTGGAGCTGGTATGTGTGGGAGCAGGGGAGGAAGCACTTGCTGGAAGCTGGAGAGAGGCAGGGCTGTATGAAGAGGGCCTCAGGACAGAGATTCATTGGGTAGAGGGAGCCAGCCAAGAGGTATCTGGGGAATAAATATCCCAACTTGACTCTGCCTCATTCTTCTCCTGCACTCTGTTTCCCAGCCTCCAGCTGACACCTCCCTTGGCCAAAATGCAGCCAAGGGGCAAGAAATCCCTTGACTAGTCCACTTGAGTCAGTTAGCCCACCCAGTTACAGAGCAGGATGGACGGGGGACCAGGGAAAAGAAGTTGATGCTATCCAGAAGACTTATATTGACTTAAAATATATATTTAGGGCCGGGCACAGTGGCTCATACCTGTAATCCCAGCATTTTTGGGAGGCCGAGGCTGATGAATCATTTGAGGTCAGGTGTTCAAGACTAGCCTGGCCAACATAGTGAAACCCCGTCTCTACTAAAAATACAAAAATTAGCCAGGCGTAGTGGCATGCACCTGTAATCCCAACTACTTGGGAGGCTGAGGCAGAAGAATCACTTGAACCCGCGAGATAGAGGTTGCAGTGAGCTGAGATCAAGCCACTGCACTCCAACCTGGGTGAAAGAGTGCAACCCTGTCTCAAAAAAAAAAGTGTGTATATATATATATTATATATATCACATATATACAGATATATATCAGAATATATATATTATATAATATATATATAATCTTTCGGTACTTTGGTTGAAAAATGAAAGGTATTACCCTCCGAAATAATGATTAGCAATCACAAATAAAACCATCCTAGTAAGTACCTATTACAGTGTGCACTTTAACTTCATTATGATATTCTACGTTTATAATACCTCTTTAAGACATGCCTTATTTACTGGGTCTCTGAAAAATGCAGTACCTTTTTCAAGGTACATACTTAGTACCTGGTCAAGCTTAGATTCTAACTCCAAAACCTGTTTTCTTTTCACCATAAAACACTGAAAATGAACCTAACTGAAAATGACTAAGCAAATAATTTTATCTAGAAAGACCTAAAAGAGTAAGAAGAAAAAATATAGTTAATATTTTTTAGATAAATCATTTTTATAACATGATAATTCAAAGTATTAAAAACATTGATGTTGCTCAGTCTTCTCTCATTTTTCTCTTTAAAAGGAACTACTCCAATATAATAGTGCACTCAAAATAAGTTAATAATTGGCCTGTCTTGCTGAATCAGTTTAGACTTATCTAATTTGTTTTGTTGAATTTCATTCCTCCACTGGGGTGGATGGAGAAAGCTACATTTACACAGGGCTATGTTTTAACATAAACTGAGGTGGGGTTCCTGAAGCTGGGCTCCCCAAAGGAACAGAATAGGCAGGATATAGTGCATCCATGGTATGACTGCCTCAGACTGACTCGATGCCTTTCTCAAAGTCCCAATAATAGAATCAACCTTTAGCTGGCATATTTCCTAGCATGGTGCCATTTCAATCCATGAGCCCAAATTAGTTGGTCAGATGGGTTGGCGAGCTCTCTCCTTACACGGAGCAAAACAAGAACAGAAGGAGGGATATAAGTCAGGGGAGAGGATATAAGAAAGACCTGGATCTCAAAACATTTCAAGGAGGGAGCTCTACTTTTGAGACCCTGTGTTGTGTGAGGCAATCTAGTGGGCAGACAAGGCAGAAACCAAGGAAACAGGAGATTCATGACTAAACATGCATAATTGTATCTGGCACTAGCCACAGGCAAGAGTCATTCTGTGAGCTCACCTGTTCCCAAGCCCATCCCAGATTCCAGTGCTCTTGCCTCTGAATTAATACAATGCTCCTTGTTTGATTAATTAATGTTAGCTGCTTATCATCTTACCAAACTTTTCATGGGACAATGTCTTATGTTTTCTGCCCTACTGTAATGTGTCTTTTATGTTGCACATAGTACAATGTTGCGCCACTGTTAGGATAATCGGTAGCTAAATGAATGAGTGGAATGAAGGAATGATAGTTAAGAATCTTTGCAGACTAGGGCAGAGATAGGAAGGTGTTGGGGGAGTCTGAGACAGGAATCAGGTTTCACCTCGCAGCGTTGCTCATTCAGACAACTCCAATTTCCTGGTTTTCTTCTTTTGGTCAAAATGTGTATACCTCTTCTCTCAGAGTCTGTTCCCTGGAAGCAGCTCATCTTCCTCGGTGGCTGTCCTTTACCCCAAGGCTATCCTTACCTCCTGTGCTCCTCAGCCATGCCAAGAGTCTCCAGGCCTCTGCTCCTTTATTTTTCCAGCTCTGGGGGGAAATTACCTTTTGTAAAAGTAATACATAGAAACAAATAAGAAACAGTAAAATCATTTAATATATTGATTACTTCTTCTTGTGATTACTTACTGGATTAGAAAAAGAAATAGAATATATACTTTATTTCCAAGAAAAAGTTTCTGCATTTAAATATCCTAAGAATTCGAGTCCGTACAGGATTTGGAATCCAGATTTGTGACTGTTATAGAAGAGAAGGTTACATACATGGTTTTCAAAATTGCTTTAGCCATAAAATTCTTACAATTCTTCCCTTGTGCTGTCCCTGAGGGAATCAATAAAGAACATTTGAAATCTGTTTCTAGATGATTGGAAAAGGTAGAACTCCAGATGGTGCCAGTTAGTGGGGTGCTAAGTTAGTTGGCTATCAGGCTGAGGAGATATGGAATCACTGGCTGTTAGATTTAAGTCAGTATTACGGTACACATTGGTGGGGGATAATCTATTAATGGTTAGAAATATTGGTCTTGATAAAGTCTGGATTCAAATTCCACTGCTGCTTAGCTATGTGATATTGGATTAGTTACTTAACCTAGCAACCCTTCAATTTACTTATCTGTGATATGGGAATACTAACATCAACCACTTCATAAAGTTATTTTATAAAAATGAAACGATATAATGCATGCAAAGCTCTTAGCCCTGCATCTGGCACATGGTAAGCATTCAGTAAATATTAGCTAACATTTGTATAATCATATCTCTCAACAGCTTGAATTGATTTTCATTTATGCATAGTGCAGAAAGCTTATTGTCCAATACAACTCCAAACTACTTTTGATGACTTTAGTTGAAGTCCACCAGGGAGACACCTGAAGTCGAAGAAAGATTTGGTTTTATTTGCTTGTTGCAATAAGAGACAACATGCCTTTGGGAACTGTAAGGTATCTCATAAGAGGATGCCAGAAAGAAGTTATTATAAGAGTTGTGCTTGTGTTAGATGAGTCTGCAAAAGATTTAAGGAAGTGGAGCTTTGCCTGGGATTGGATGCTGTCAGGAAGCGGGGGCAATTCTATGATTGGGCATTTTAATAGCATTTATCAAGAAGGCAAGAGTAATAAAGTGGAAATGAACCTGTAATTGGTAAAGAAGCAGCAGTTACTCGTTTAACCAGATACTGTAGTTATCTTTTCTTTGGAGCAAATTATCCCAAAACTTAGCAGCTTAAAACAACCACCAGTTAGTTGTCTCTCACTCTTTCTAAGGATCAGATATCCAGGAAAGGATTAGCTGCGTAGTTCTGGCTCAAGGTGTTTCTTGAGGTCTCATTGAAGCTGTCAGCTGGAGCTGCAGTCCTAGAAGACTGGGGCCAAAGTTGAGCTTCCAGTTCTTTCAAGTGGCTGTCGACAGGAGGCTCCAGTTCCTCTCTACAGGGCTGCTCTGACATGGCTTACCCCATCGTGAGGAAGAAGAGAGCACAGAAGGAATAAGGTCCAATGAGTTTTATGATGGAGTCTTAGAACTACACATTGTCACCTCCACCTGATTCTATTCATTAGAATCGAGTCACTAAGTCCAGCCACCCAACAGGAGGGGAAGCTCTACCTCCTGACGGGAGGAGGATTCAAAAACTGCAGACCGTTTTTTCACACTTCCACATTAGGAAAGTATGATGTTTGGTCACTTTTGTGATTTGAACAATGATCATGTATGTGGACATATGTGTATGCATGCTCTGACATGATTACAGAGTGGCCATGTTTTTCTTAATCCATTATGGTCACACAGCAGATTTGTGTAATGTTGGTATTTGGGGAAGTTATTTATGTTTAACAAAGAACATCTGAACTTGCTGTGAGTGTCAGATCAACTCCTGGATATCAGGGACTGATTTATTTCTCCTTACTGTCCATAATAATTTCAACATTAAGGACTGTGGGCCTAGACACAATGATATGGCTTGCAGACCATTTTCCATGTATTTCTTTTCTACTCGAATAACAGAATCTGAGCTTTATTTGGCATACATCTCAAGGCAAGTATCCCCTTCCCTGCTGATAGTCTAGGTTTCACAGGTGACCTAGTTCTGGTGAACAGTTACAAAGGGACATCACCAGGATGCTTTTTAGGAAAGATTGCTTTCCATGAAAAGAAGGAGGCATGTGAATGGGAATGTCCTATTTAGTACTTTTCTGGATTTTTGTGTTTGTATGAAGACGAGATGTTTGCAACTGCAGCAGCCATCTTGCTAGCATGAGAGGAAGGACAAAAGCCAGCCCAAAGTCCTGACATCACTAGGGCCCTAGACCAAGGCCAGCAATCACCAACATCTAAACTTCTTGCTATTTTGGATTTTTTTAAACACACACACACACAGTTTTATTTGAGTATTTCTGTTCCTTGGATGAAAAATTTCTAACTGTCATAAAGAATCTCCTCAAGATAAATTTGATTGTTTGCTTTAGGAATTTTGTATAAAACAATAAAAGAGAATAAAAATTGTTTCTATGAAGAAACAGGAAAGCTGCCACTTTGTACGAGGCACAGTATAACAGAATTACCTATGCACTTTGGGTGTTCTCATCATATTCCTACATAATCCTTGTATGGTATTAAAACATTCCCTTTTCACAAAAGTTTAAACTGAGATCTAGATGGGATTCGTAACTTATTATGGTCAGCTGCTAAGTATCAGAGCCAGAATTCCAACTAAAATCTATTAGACTCCATACCCCAAATTTGCTTGCTAGCACTGGCCTGATTTAAAGCAGCATGTGATTAAAGTAATATTCTAGTTGTCTCTCTGATAAATGACATTGGCTAGTATTCCTTCATAACATCTCTCATCTCTAGTGGAGAAATTGATAAGGAAATATAAGAAGACCAAAACTAGAGGAGCAGTTGAGCTTATAGAAATGCTAAGGGAATTCAAAGGGACTTGAAAAACAGATAAGCTTTAAAATATGAAAAATGCTACTTTTTAATCAAAAGTGACATTACAATTTTAGAGACTACAACATGATGTTCAAGAAAATGTCTTTCATTGAAAGAATACAAAAATGTGGACTGGCAGTTCTTCAAATAGTATGTTTTTGCTGACAACAAATTAGCCTAGATTTTATCTTTACTCTTCTTTTTGGAAAGTAGAGTTATTTGGGGACAAAAGATTATTGATATAAAAGTTGATTAAACATTTATTATATTGTAAACTTCTTGGAACAGAAACTACATCATAACCATTTTAATACTGCCAGCCTAAATAACAAACAGAAGAAAAGGCTCTCTAAAAGAAAATGATGTTTATTCAGGAATAGGGTATTGCAATGGGACTATGTGTGCCACAGTAAACTATGTGCACATTCAGGGAGATGAAGAAAGACAAAGGTTTTGAAAGGAAAAATGAGGGGGGATATGGCCAAGAAAGCCAACTAGAAGCAGCTAGTCTGCATGGCTTTCATGGAGAAAAAGAGAAGGGGCAAGTAAATACAACACCTTCAACTGAAACATCCAGGTACCCACATTGGGACTAATTAAGGAAACAATTTGACCCATGAAGAATGGAGAAAAGCAAGGCAGGACAATGGCCCACTTGGGAATAACAGAGCCAAGGAAACCTCCCACACCCAGGGAAGCAGTGAGTGAATGTGCAACCTCGAGAATGCATGATTCTCTCACAGATCTTTGCAACCCTTGGGTCAGGAGATCCCCTCATGAACCCACTCCACTGGGGCCTTCTGATACACACAGCTGCATAGAGTCTCAGCAGAGCAGCTGCTCAGGCACACACAGAGATGCAGGATCCTTAGATATTCAAGTTCTCTGGGCTTTCCAGCAAAATTAGCTGCAACTCCAGCAAAGTGGGAGGTTAGACCCTGGTACATATCACTAGAAAAGAGGATGAATCCAGGGGGCTGAGCAGTGACAGTCTGCAGGCCTCATTTCCATGGCACCTCACAGGATAAGACCCACTGCCTTGGAATTCCAGTCAGCCACCAGTAGCAGCATTGCACTTCCCTGTGATGGAGCTCCCAGGTGTAGGGGCGGGCTGCCATCTTTGCTCTTTGGGCAACTTAGCCATTCCAGCCTTCAGGCTTTGGAGAGTCTGCTTCCCTGGGTGTGGGAGGTTTCCTTGGCTCTGTGTTACTCCCAGGTGGGCCGTTGTCCTGCCTTGCTTTTCTCCACTCTTCATAGGTCAAGTTGTTTCCTTAATTAGTCCCAATGGAGGTACCTGGATGTTTCAGTTGAAGGTGTTGTATTTACTTGCCCCTTCTCTTTTTCTCCATGAAAGCCATGCACACTAGCTGGGGACAAAGGTAGTACCCAAGCACAGCAGAGCTGCTCTGTGAAAATGTGAACAAACTGCTTTTTTAAGTGAGTCCCCAATCCCATTCCTCCTCACTGGCTGGGAACTCCCAAGTGAGGTCTCCAGCCACCTCCCACAAGTACACTTGGGCCAGCAACAGGTCTGTACCTCCATGGTACAGAGCTTTCAGAGGAGGGGCAGGCTGCCATCTTTGCTCTTTTGCAGCTTTACCTGGTGATACCTCCAGGTACTGGAAAATCCGAGGAGACTAGAAACAGGAGCAGTCCCCCAGCATACTGCAGCAGCCCTACAGAAAAGTGGCCAGACTGTTGCTTGGGTGCCATTTCCCATATCTCCTCACTGGGCAGGTCCTCCAGGCCTGGGCCCCAGCTGACCCCTCCCAGAGCTATCAAGCCAGTTGCAATTCAACAACTCCCTGTACAGAGTCTCCAGGGGCAACTAAATGCCTTTCTACCACTGCCTCTGCAGTGGAACTGCACCTGTTACCCTCGGACTAGTGAAGGAGCAAAGACCCTAAGTGCTTTAACCATACCTCCAACAAGCTGCAATTGACCCAAGGAAAGGAGGCCAGTCTGTCTCCCATGGGCCTCACACACCCAGCACTACTTGTCACCAGGCAGGGACCCCTGGCTTGGACCCACAGCACAGACCCTCCATCCTGAGATGATTGTACTGAGTAATTGCTGACCTGCATCTTTCTAGGTTGGAGCCCCCAGGAGACAAGCAAAAGACCCTTGGCCACAACCACTACTAAGGTTCTTTACTCTGCTGCCTGCAAGTTGGGGAAGGAACATAAACACTGAGATTGTCCGAGAGCTACAGTGGCCAGCCCAGGAGTGCCAAGTCATGATCAACCACCAGCACTCAATGGGGAGAGGCACCCACACTTTCAGAGGACTGAGAGGAACACACCTGCAACTGTGAAGAAACATAGGGGAGCCACACAGCTGAGCAAGAGTCTACCAACTAATAAGCCTAAGTGACACCTATTGGATCACACCCCGAAGCTTCAACACCAAAATACCTTGCTAACACGCCCCATTCTGAAACCAGAGACAAGAAATCAGCTTCAAATAAAGACCCTGCACAAAGTCTTGGTGTGATGAAAACATCAAAAAAAAAAAAAAAAAGTCTATTGACTGCAATCTACACTGCTGTAAAGAACATCCACATGCATAGATGAGAAAAAAAAGAAAAAGTCAAGAACTCCAGTAACTCAAATGGCCAGAGTGTTGTATGTCCTCCAAATGACTGCACCAGTTCTCTGACAAAACTTCTTAACCAGGCTGAACCGGCTCTAATGACTGAAGTAAAATTAAGAATATGGATAGGAAAGAAGATCATCAAGATTCAGGAAGACAGCAAAACCTAATCCATGGAAAATAAGAATCACCTTAAAGTGATACAGGAGCTGAAGGATAAAACAGCCAGTATAAAACAGAGCCTGATGGGTCTAAAAGAGCTGAATAACAAAATACAAGAATTTCACAATGCAATCACAAGTATTAATGCAGAATAAATCAAGCTTAGGAAAGAATCTCAGAATCTCACATGAAAATAAAGAAAAAAGAATAAAAAGGAATGAACAAAACCTCTCAGAAGTCTGGGATTATGTAAAGAGGCCAAATCCACTAATCACTGGTATCACTGAAAGGGAGGGGGAGAAAGCAAACAACTTGGAAAACATATCTCAGGACATTGTCCCTGAAAGCTTCCCCAACCTTGCTAGAGAGGCCAAGAGTCAAATTCAAGAAATGCAGAGAAGTGCAACATTCTACACAGGAAGATCACCCCCAAGACACATAATCATCAGCTTTCCCAAGGCTGAAATACAAGAAAGAATGTTAAAGACAGGTAGAGAAAAAGGGAAGCTCACCTACAAAGGGAACACCATCAGGCTAACAGCAGACTTCTCAACTGAAACCCTACAAGCCAGAAGAGATTAGAGGCTTAGATTCAACATTCTTAAGGACAAAAATCTTTAACCAAGAATTTTTATATCCAGCCAAACTAAGCTTCCTAAGTGAAGGAGGAATAAGATCCTTTTTGCAAATAAGCAAATGTTGAGGGAGTTTGTTACCACCAGACCTGCCTTACGAGAGATCCTGAAAGGTGCACTAAATATGGAAAGAAAATTTTGCTATCAGCTAATACAAAAACACACTTAAACACACAAACCAGTATCACTGTTAAGCAACCACACAAACAAGGCAACATAGTAACCAGTTAACAACAAAATGACATGATCCAATCCACACATATCAATACTAACCTTGAATATAAACAGGCTAAATGCCCTACTTAAAAGGCATAGAAAAAAGCAGGGGTTGCAATCTCAGTTTCAGACAAAAGAGACTTCAAACCAAAAAAGCTAAAAAAAAAAAAGACAAGGGCATTGCATAATGATAAAGCGTTCAATTTAACAAGAAGACTTAACTACCCTAAATAAATATGCATCAAACACAGGAGCACTCAGATTCATGAAGCAAGTTCTTAGAGACCTATGACAAGACACAGACTCCCATACAATAGTAGTGGGAGATTTCACCACTCCACTGACAATATTAGACATAACTTTGAGGCAGAAAATTAACAGAGATATTCAGGACCTGAACTAAACATTGGACCAAATGGATCTGATACACTTCTACAGAACTCTCCACACCAAAACAACAGAGTATACATTCTTCTCTTTGCTACATGGCACATACCCTAAAATCGACCATGTAATTGGACACAGAACAATCCTTAGCAAATGCAAAAAAAATCCAAATCATACCAAACACACTCTCAGACCACAGTGCAATAAAAACAGAAGTCAAGGCTAAGAAAATAATTCAAAACCATGCAATTACATGGAAATTAAGCAACATGCTTCTGAATTATTTTTGGGTAAATAATGAAATTTAGGCAGCAATCAATAAGCTTTTGAAACTAATGAGAACAAAGATACCATATTCCAGAATCTCTGGGACATAACTAAGGCAGTGTTCAAAGGGAAATTCATTGCACTAAATGCCCATATAAAAAAGTCAGAAAGATCTCAAGTTAACAACCTAACATCACAACTGAAAAAAATTAGAGAAGCAAGAAAAAAATCAGCCCCAAAACTAGCAGAAGACAAGAAATAATCAAAATCAAACCTGAACTGAAGGAAATTGAGACGTGAAAAGCCATTCAAAAGATCAATGAATCTAAGAGTTTGTTTTTTGAAAAAATTAATAAGATAGGCCACTAGCTAGACTAATAAAGAAGAAAAGAGAAAAGATCCAACTAAACACAATTTGAAATGATGAAGGGAATGTTACTACTGACCCCAGGGGAATATAAATAACCATCAGAAACTACTACAAACTCCTCTACACGCACAAACTAGAAAGCCTAGAAGAGATGGATAAATTCCTGGACACATACACTCTCCCAAGACTGAACCAAGAAGAAATTGATTTCCTAAACAGACCAACAATGAGTTCTAAAATTGAATTAGTAATAAATATCTGACTAATCAAAATAAAGCCCAGGACCTGATGGATTCACAAATTCTACCAGATGTACAAAGAAAAGCTATTATCATTCTTACAAAAACTATTCCAAAAAATTGAGGAGACAGGATTCCTCCCCAACTCATTCTATGAGGCCAGCATTATCCTGATGCCAAAATGCTGTCATAGACACAAGAAAAGAAAACTTCAGGCCAATATCCTTGATTAATATCAATGCAAAAATCCTCAATAAAATACTTGCAAATCCAATCCAGCAGCACATCAAAAAGCTAATCCACCATGATCAAGTAGGCTTAATCCCTGGGATACCCAAGGTTGGTTCAACATAAGCAAATCAATAAATATGATTCATCACATGAACAGAACTAAAGAAAAAAACACATTATTATCTCAGTAGATGCAGAAAGGCTTTTGATAAAATTCAACACTGCTTCATGTTAAAACTCTCAATAAACTAGGTATTGAAGGAACATACTTCAAAATAATAAAAACCATTCATGACAAACCCATACCTAACATTATACCAAATAAGCAATAGCTGGAATCATTCCCCTTGAACACCAGCACAAGACAAGGATGACCTCTCTCACCACTCCTATTCAACATAGTACTGGAAGTCCTAGCCACGGTAATCAGGCAAGAAAAGAAATAAAAGGCATCCAAATAGGAAGAGAGGAAGTCAAACTATCTGTTTACATATGACATAATTCTATATCTAGAAAATCCCATAGTCTCAGCCCAAAAGCTCCTTCAGCTGATAAACAACTTCAGCAAAGTCATAGGATAAAAAATTAATGTGCAAAAATCACCAGCATTCCTATATACCAACAATAGCCAAGCCAAGAGTGAAATCAGAAAGGCAATCTCATTGACAATCACCACAAAAAGAGTAGAATACATAGGAATACAGCTAACCAGGGAGATGAAAGATGTCCACAATGAGAATTACAAAACACTGCTCAAAGAAATCAGAGATAACACAAACAAATGGAAAAAACATGCCATGTTCATGGATAGGAAAAATTAACATCATTAAAATGGCCATACTGCCCAAAGCAATTTACAGATTCAACGCTATTCTTATCAATCTACAATGACATTCTTCAACTAGAAAAAAATATTTTAAAATTTACATGGAACCAAAAAACAACCTGAATAGCCAACACGATCCTAAGAGAAACAAAACAAAACAAAACAAAAACAAAGCTGGAGGAATCATGTTACCCAACTTCAAACTATACTACAGGGCTACAATAACCAAAATAGCATGGTATTGGTACAAAAACAGGCACATAGACCAATGGAACAGAATAGAGAACCCAAAAATAAGGCTGTACATCTACAACCACCTGATCCTCAACAAAAACAAGCAATGGAGAAACGGCTCCCCATTCAATAAATGGTACTGGGATAATTGGCTAGCCATATGCAAAAAATTAAAACTAGACCCCTTCCTTACACCATATACAAAAATTAACTCAAGATGAATTAAAGACTTAAATGCAAAACTCAAAACTACAAAAACTCTGGAAGACAACCTAGGCAATACCATCCTGGACATAGGAACGGGCAAAGATTTTATGACAAAGACACCAAAACAATTGCAACAAAAGCAGAAACTGACAAATGGAATCTAATTAAACACAGGAGCTTCAGCACAGCAAAAGAAACTATCAACAGAGTACACAAACAACCTATAGAATAAGAGAAAATAGTTATAAACTATGCATCTGACAAAGATCTAATATCCAGTGTCCATAAGAAACTTAAACAAATTTACAAGATAAAAACAAACAGTCCCATTAAAAAGTGGGCAAAAGGCATGAACAGACACTTCTCAAAAGAAGATATACATGTGGCCAAGAGTCATATGAAAAAAATCTCAACATCACTGATCATTAGAAAAATGCAAATTGAAACCACAATGAGATACAATCTCATAGCAGTAAGAATGGTTACTATTAAAAAGTAAAAAAAATAACAGATGCTGGCAAGGTTGTGGAGAAAAGGGAATGCTTATACACTGTTGGTGGGAGTGTAAATTAGTTCAACCATTGTGGAAGACAGTGTGGTGATTCCTCAAAAACCTAAAGTCAGAACTACCATTTTATCCTGCAATCCCATTACTGGGTATATACCCAAAGCAATATAAATTGTTTTATTATAGAGACACATGCACACACATGTTCATTGCAGCACATTTCACAATAGCAAAGACATGGAATCAACCTAAATGCCCATCAGTCGTAGACTGGATAAAGAAAATGTGGTATGTATACACCATGGAATACTATGCAGCCATAAAAAGGAATGAGATCAGTCTTTTGCAGGAACATGGATGGGGCTGGAGGCTATTATCCTCAGCAAACTAACACAGCAACAGAAAACCAACTACTGCATGTTCTCACTTATAAGTGGGAGGTAAATGATGAGTATGAACACAAAGAAGGAAACAACAGACACTGGACTCTTCTTGAGGATGAATGTTGGGAGGAGGGAGAAGAGCAGCAAAGATAACTATTGAGTACTGGCTTAATTCCCAGGTGATGAAATAATCTATACAACAAACCTCCATGAAATGGGTTTACCTATGTAACAAACTTTCACATGTACCCCTGAACCTAAAATAAAAGTTAAAAATAATAAGCAGAATTGTATAATTGTGTTGAGATAATTATCTTTGGCTACAAAGATTAATAACAAAGGAACAAAGGTGGTGCCAGTCTGAGTTTGGACAGGCAGTTAGTTGCTGGGCAGATATCCTCACAGAAGTATTTTTTGTGTAAGGTTGTGATGACCTTTGTGCATCGTGTGGCTTCTGTAGAGTCTTTTGTGGGAGTTTTTATTATCTGGCATATAAGTGTGAGAAGCCTCTCTTCATAGTCCTCCCCAGCTCTATTTGTCAGGGTTTTTTGTATTTGTTTGTTTGTTTCTTTTAAACATACATGACTCCATTTTCATTCCCACCACTTTCATATTTCTCTTTTTGATTACAGTTGTTCTCTGAAGGTATCATAGATCAATCATCCTGTAGTTAGGTTTTGATTGTCCTTCAATACCCAAATGAACCTGCACTGAGTTGCTGGTCTGTCCCACATTGGAGAGAGTGATTGGCAACTAAGAGTCAATGTCAAACTATTTAGCAACATTTCGGCAAAAGGGAAGTTTGAATGGACAGCTCTCCAGCCACTCCTCAGGTGGCTCTTCTTTTTTAAAGACAGAATTATTTGGGGATGAAAGACTATTGAAAAAACAGATTGTTGGAAATCTATTATATTCTAAGCCTATTGGAACAGAAACTGTCTCAGAATCATTTTAGTATCTGACCCCACCACCAATATCCCGGCACCTAAGCCCACAGTAGAAACTAATACAAAATCTCGTTGAATGAATAAAAGATTTACTGCCTGATTAAGTAAATGAATGGTCACTCACACTTGTGACATTTGTAACTTTTAGGAGATCCTGTGAACTGGGTTTCCCAGGCTCCAATTTGATTCAGTTCTTTTCTTTCTCATAGCCCAGCCAAGCCTTCTTGATCCCATTGTGATCCTTCACACTGGAGGACTAGTGAAGCAGTTAATCACAGACGGTGGTTTCTTCAGCTGCAGAGGGAAATGTCACTCTCACTGTGACTCAGATCTTTTCCATTGCTTGCTCGAATTGCGGTTTGTTGAATAAATCTGATCGAGTTTGACGATAAAGGTCTCCCAGGAAGTGTTAAAATAAATGAGGTCTTAGTAAGGTGTCTCCTAGACATTTAAAACAAAAAAAAAAAAAACAAAAAAAACACACTTCATAAAAAGAATTGTTTGGTTAATGGGCTATCCTTTGATTACAATTGTAAGCATTTGATTTAAAACTGGCTGGTAGAACTTTCATTTACTAAGTAGTTTACATTTAGGTATCAGTATTGTCTTTGAAGTATAAGAAGGTGGTCCTCTTTTTGCTACATGCTTAAAAGGATTTGTGAGTTAGTGTTAACTGGAGTGCCCAGACTCTGAATCCACATGGAGAGTCACCCTTGCAGTACTTGAGCAGCCCCATGTATAAAAATTTTGTTCCTTTCAATATGATTATGTTTCCCTGCCTCTTCATGTCTGGCCCCCTGCTTGGGATGTTACAGAACTACCCTCAGTTGCCCAATGAGCCACTAATGTAACATATTGTGTACCTGCCCTTACAGTGTCTTCCAGGACCTACTTTCTGATGTCCTGTGTTTTTCTGGATACATTTGGTACTCCTATACACACACTTTCTTCACTTTTCCTTGTTGACTCTGCCTGGAGAGGAGAGATCCTATAATATTCCTTTCGGTTAGAGACCCCTTTTGTGTTCATTTCATAGAGCTGCCATAACAAGGTACACAAACTTGGTAGCCTAAAACAACAGAAATTTGTTCTCTCATAGTTTCTGAACACCAGAAGTCCAAAATCAAAGTATCATCAGGATTGGACACTCCTAGAGTCTCTAAAGCAGAATCTGTTCCATGCCTTTCCCCTAGCTTCTGGTAGTTCCCAGCAATCTTTGGCATCCTTTGGCTTGTGGATGCATCACTCCAATTTTTGCCTCTGTGGTCACATGTTGTTCTCCTCTGTGTGTCTCTTTGCATCTTCACCTAGCCTTCATATAAGGACACTAATCTTTGAATTTAGAGCTCACTCTAATTCGATATGACCTCATCTTAACTACTTACATTACATCTGCAAGGACCCTATTCTCAAATAAGGCCACATTCTGAGGTTCTGGCATACATGAATTTTGGAGGAACACTATTCAATCCAATACACCTCCTTTCTTCCCAGCTGGGTCTTACAAGAGCACAAGGTATCATTCAAGCTTTCTTGAGATTTTGCCCACACCCTATGCTTACATATATATGTGCAAGCTCATTTATCTAAAGAGAAAAGAACTAGAAAGCTAGGATTTCATCATTTGAATGCACATTTAAGAGTGGCAGCTTGGAGAAAATAATGTGCATATAAATTATTCAAAGCTTGTCTGGTGGTATCCTAATAAGGGTAGTTACCTTGCAGTGGGCAGGCTTATCACTGATCTTCAGTAATGATAATAAAAGCTAACACTTGTTGATCATAAACAGTTTTCTAGGGAATATTTCAAGCATTTCATAAATGGTATCTCATTAAATCTTTACAACAGTTTTGTGAAAGAAGTACTAAATTGGTATTATCCTCATTTTACAGGTGAAGAAATTAAGACTTGCAGAAATTAGGTAGTTTATCAGAGGTAACAATATTCTTAAATGGATGTCAGAGTCCAGAGATGAAACTTTTAAACACTTCGATGTGGTCTTCTTATAAAAAATACATTGTCTTCTCCATTTGGCAGATGAGAAAAAACGTGGGTACAAGAAGTTAAGTCATTTGTCTGAAGTGTTATAGCCAGTACATCTGAAATGAAAATCCTGATCTGTTTTCCCTTAAAGCTAAATTCTTTTTATAGCACCTGACAGCAAATTTGTTTCTACAGGGGCCCAGGTGATGACAGCAATGGAGGAAAGTGGATAGCTGGCTGTTTGAGGATCCAGCAGATTAAAAAAAAAAAAAAAAAAGAGGTTGAATCATGAATAATAACCTCAATGGTTTGTCCAAGAGTTTGCTAAACCCACACAAGCCTGACTATGCCTGAGTTTGAATTTGGGAGCCCTTTCTTTCCTTTTGACACTGAGATTCTGTGAGAAAGACACTGCCCTTGGCTCCATGGATGTAGGGACACAGAAACTCCCATTTAGGGGGCTTCATGCTGATAATACTGACTATAATGATACCTAAATGTAAACTACTTAGTAAATGAAAGCTCTACCAGGAAGAACTTTTAAATACTTAAAATTGTAAGTATTTAAATCTAATACTTACAATTTACTTTTAAATACTTAAAATTGTAAGTATTTAAATCTAATACTTACAATCAAGGGATAGCCCATTCCTTGATTAAATGATGATGGTCCAACTTAGAACTTGGTGTTAGGACTCAGACCACTTGCTGGCTTCCAGCTCATTTCCTTTCCTCTTTTTTTTACCTTTTTCCTTCTCTTATTTATCCCCTTTGTTCAATTATTTTATAAATATTTCCACAATCCACTAATAGGTTTCCTGTCACCCATGTAGCATATCATTTCCCCTTTGAGATTACCTTGAGGTTTATTTTAAATTGTGCCTCAGTCTCTTTCTCTAAAATGAACAATGTCATCTGCTTTGTAAGCGTTTTATAATCAAATGAGATAATTATTTAGTGATCTAATAAACATTAGCTATGATTAATTGAAGGAACATTCAGTTAAAAAGAGAAAGATACAGACCATAATTTAACCAAGGTAATTTCTAATAAATTACAGGCCATAATTTCAGATAGAAGGAGGTTACCTACTCTCCTTACACAATGGCAAAAATTTGGCCAGGTCTCTGATTTTCAGGCATCTTTTGACATAAAATATCCTGTTCTACTTTTTCCATAAAGCACTGAAATATTTCAGAAATTCTTCCATTTCAGTGTCCAAGTTACATTTCCAACACTAGGTCTCAAATATGGAAGTGACATCAACAACATCAATGCCAAAACCCTTTACCAGTCTATGCATTGATTTTTAATTAATTTAATTAATTCTCCATAGTTTAGGCAGAGTTAAGCCTTTTTGTTTTAAAGTTAGAAGTTCTTCGTTTTGAAGAAATCCAGGACAAACCATAGCTTCTTGTCAGTTTAGACCTCTCTTACACAATTATAGCTCTGACCTCAATTTAGCCACCAGCGTCCTCATAGTTATATAATTCCTGGTCTCGTCCTCAGTCAGCACTGCCATAAGACTCAGTCTTGTCACAAAACTTCATTCCTAGGACAAGAAAAAAAAACACAAGGCCACAGTGTTGTCTGACCATAGTTCTTCAACAATGTCCAGGGCTCTTTCCTCCAGAGGTGTGTTTAGCTGAGGAACATCAGATTTCATATCAGACAGGCACCTGCTCCTTAAGGTTCGATTGGGCTCTTCCTTTTGCTTTTATCACTTAGAATAAATGCACATTTTATACTCATACATTTCCATTTTTTCCAGGCAAATTATAGAAGAAATGAGAGAGCACACGTATGTTATCTGAGAGAAAACTGGCAAAGACAAGCCAACCCTTTGAGGATGCTATGCTTTATTTACCTCGGTAATGACACAAAAAGTGATGAAGGATGCAGTGCCAGTCTTGGAAGGACAGAAAGTACAGGGGCATATCTCACAAAGCATCGTCTTTGGAATGAACTAGGATCTAATACATGGTTTTGAGCTGTGTTTCTTAAACTATCTGTGGTGAAGACCCATTCTATTCCTTCTCCAGTCCGTCATGGACTGATCCTTCTATAAAATATAATAAAAGTGGATTACTAGAAAAAAAAAATGAGAAGCAAAATACTAATCCATTTTTTTATTATAGTTAACAGATATAGACTTAATTTGTCAAGTTTCTGTAGAAGTTTCTAAACACTCTTAGTTTTGAGGTCCGTCTCCTCATGGACTACTACTAATAATCAGAGGGTTGATGCTAGGCTAGGATCACGCTTTGGGTGGCACTGCTAGTATGGAAGATTAGCGGTCCCAGATAGGCTTCACACTGGGTCACTTGGGAAGATGTCCCCAAACTTGTGTTTATTGAAAGGTGAATCATGTTGATGTTGTTCTGGTATTGTGTTTTTTTAACAGCTTCTCAATTCTTTCTAATGTGCAGTGAAGTTGAAAAACATTGCTCCAGAATAACAGGCCTTGTTATTTAAGCTTCAATTCTGTCAGTTACTGACAAACAGCCATATCTACATAAAGAGTAATAACCCTGAAGGTACAGACAGCTTAGACATTCTAGCCCTGTCCAGCTAAATTACATAAATAAAATTCTAGCTTTTATTTTTTAGAGATAGCCCTGGCATTCATTTAAAAAAACAAAAAAAGGACTCTTAAGGAATTTCTTTAAGACAAAATGACATTCTTTGCTCTGATATCAGCATTAGTTGACCATTTGATCTAAATTTGTTTCCTGTGTGGATTTGCCAGAAGGGGGTACATTTTACAATACGGTACACATGGACCTGTGTGTAAAACCAGACTTCATTTTACTACCTGTGGGAATATGGGCCAGTTATCTAAAATCTCTGAGTCCAGTTTCTTTTTTAAAAAACTTTTAAGTTCGGGGGTACATGTGCAGGTTACATGGGTAAATATGTGTCATGGGGTGTTGTTGTGCAGGTTATTTCATCACTCAGTTATTAAGCCTAGTACCCATTAGTTATTTTTCCTGATACCCTCCCTCCTCTCACCCTCCACCCTCTTATAAGCCCCAGTGTGTGTTCTTCCCGTCTACATGTCCATGTGTTCTCCCCCTCTACATGTCCATGTGTTCTCATCATTTAGCTCCTACTTATAAATGAGAACATGTGGCGTTTGGTTTTCTGTTCCTGCATTAGTTTGCTAAGGATAATGATCTCCAGCTCTATCCATGTCGCAGCAAAGAATATAATCTCATCCATTACAATGGCTGCCTGGTTTTCCGTGGTGTATATGTACCACATTTTCTTTATCCAGTCTACCATTGATGGGCATTTAGGTTGATTCCATGTCTTTGCTATTGTGAATGGTGCTACAATAAACGTACATGTGCATGTGTCTTTATAATAGAACAATTTATATTCCTTTGGGTATATACTCAGTAATGGGATTGCTGGGTCGAATGGCAGTTCTGTCTTTAGGTCTTTGAGGAATCACCACACTGTTTTCTACAATGGCTGAACTAATTTACACTCCCACCAACAGTGCATAAGCATTCCTTTTTCTCCAGAACCTCTCCAGCCTCTGTTATTTTTTGACTTTTTAAAATGGCTATTCTGACTAGTGTGAGATGGTGTCTCATTGTGGTTTTGATTTGCATTTCTCTAATGATCAGTGATGTTGAGCTTTTTTTCATACGATTGTTGGCCACATGTATGTCCTCTTTGAACAATGTCTGTTCATATTCTTTGCCCACTTTTTAATTGTGTTTTTTCCTTGTAACTTTAAGTTTCTTATAATGCTGTATATTAGATTTTTTTGTCAGATGCATAGTTTGCAAAACTTTTCTCCCATTCTATATGTTGTCTGTGTACTCTGTTGGTAGTTCTTTTGCTGTGCAGAAACTCTTGAGTTTAATTAGATACCATTTGTCAATTTTTGCTTTTGTTGCAATTGCTTTTTGCATCTTCCTCATGAAATCTTTGCCTGTGCCTATGTCCTGAATGATATTGCCTAGATTGTCTTCCAGAGTTTTTATAGTCTTGGGTTTTACATTTAAGTCTTTAATCCACCTTGAGTTAATTTTTGTACTTGGCTTAAGGAAGGGGCCTAGTTTTAATTTTCTGCATATGGCTAGCCTGTTATTCCAGAACCGTTTATTGAATAGGGAATTCTTTCCCTATTGCTTGTTTTTGTCAGGGTTATTGAAGATCAGATAATTGTAGGTGTGTGGTCTTATCTCTGGGTTCTCCGTTCTGTTCCAGTGGTCCATGTGTCTGTTTTTGTACCAGTACCATGCTTTTTTGGTTACTGTGGCCCTGTAGTATAGTTTGAAATTGAGTGGCAGGATGCCTCTAGCTTTGTTCTTTTTGCTTAGAGTTGCCTTGGTTATTTGGGCTCTTTTTTGGTTCAATATGAATTTTAAAATAGTTTTCTCTAGTTCTGTGAAGAATGTCATTGGTAGTTTAATGGGAATAGCATTGAATGTATAAATTGCTTTGAGCACTATGGCAATTTTAATGATATTGATTTTTCCTATCCATGAACACGGAATATTTTTCCATTCGTTTATGTCATCTATGATTTCTTTGAGCAGCGGTTTTTAGTTCTTCTTAGAGAGATCTTTCACCTCCCTTGTTAGCTGTATTCCTAGGTATTTTTTTCTTTTTGTGGCAGTTGTGAATGGGAGCTCATTTGTGACTTTGCTCTCATCTCATCTTGCCTGTTGTTGGTGTACAGTTGCTAGCGATTTTTGTGCATTAATTGTGTATCTTGAGCCTTTACTGAAGTTGTCTATCAGCTTAAAAAGCTTTTGGGCTAAAGTGATGGGGTTTCCTAGATATAGGATCATTTCATCTGCAAGCAGGGAGAGTCCAGTTTCTTAAATGCCTTCCTCAAACTACGTTTTATTACCTGTGGGACC
The DNA here is from genome assembly GCF_028885655.2 of Pongo abelii. Lineage (NCBI taxonomy): Eukaryota > Metazoa > Chordata > Mammalia > Primates > Hominidae > Pongo > Pongo abelii. Next base: position 120,940,677 of record NC_071988.2, on the reverse strand, counting down.
AAGAGGAAGTTATCTAAAAATCTCTGAGCCCTTGTTTCTTAAATGCATTCCTCAAAGGATCATTGTGAGTTTTCAATAAAATAACCCACAAATATTGATTATATATTAGTGTCTGGCATGTAGTAGGATTACTCAAATATTAACCCTCACTCATTTCCAGGGCTGACATCTATCTGATATGCCCTGAAATGGCAAGTCAGCTGGCATCTATTAAATTAAGCTGTGGATCCACTGATTGATCAGTGCCATGTATTTTAGGTTGATAAATATTTTGAATATTTTGAATATTACATCTACCAATCGTGTTTCTTATGCGGAATCTGTTCAAAATTATAGTGCCAGGCATTATATATTAACAAATTGGTACCTTGTTTATCAATTTTTCATGTACATGATTAATGTGAATCAGATTCCAGAATTTAATCAAACTCAGAATCTAATCAAAATCAGGCTCTCAAACTTACACAGCTGAGAATTTTTTAGACCCAAGATAACCTCATCATACTATAGGAATCCCAGGGAGATGAGATTCAATATCATCCTGGATCTGCTCTTAACCACCTTAAAAACAATCTAAAACTCATGGGGCACCTGGGTGGAGAGCAAAAGCAGAAATACCTGGTTCACTGTGAGAGCAGTAATCCTTTTGTTCTCGGAAGTCCAGACAGCAGTGAAGCTTTCACCAGTTCAATAAGATGAAAGAGAACAGTTAAGAAGTTAATGAGAGTTGTGGTTTTTATCACATTTATAATATTGTATTAGGTTGTTGCAAAAGTAATTGCAGTTTTTATATTAAAAGTAATGGATTACTTTTGCACCAACCTATTAGCAAATTGTTGTTTGTGCCTCCTCTTCCTCTCTTTCACCTTCCTCACCCATCCTTGCAAATACTCCTACATTTCAAGGTTCATGTGATATAATTGTATTTGGAGACTTAGACCTCCAAGGACTTTCCATTTCACCTCCTGGCATATGTTGATCTACGTTTGGATCCATTCTGGCTTCTGAATTCTAGCAGCCAGAAATAGAAGCTCACTGGGGTGAATGAAGGAAGTCACAATGACCTCTGTTGGCTGCAGCCTAGATAGTGCTCTTCACTATCCCTTGCATTTCCAATTATCAGTTCTTATGTTTCATGTCTTAGGTAATACTGAAGTTAGTTTAACCTCTCCCAACAGTGCAGGAGTTTGGTCTGTACTGTTACTTGCAGATGGTTGTGACCTTCTCATGATAAGCAGCTCAAAACCTTCATAAGTTAACCTATTTAAGATTGGAATTCTCTTCTCCATATAGATAACAGGTTAGTCTCAAGAGTTTCTCTCATGTTTCTACTTCCAGGCTTTAGAAAATACAAGGGGGCAAAACCGTGAGGAACCTCTTTTCTCCAAATAAAGGCTTGCCAATATGAAACAGGTTAAAGCAAAACTTCAAGAGTTGAGGTGCAGTGGAGAGTCACTGAGGTTTCTTCCAGGCTTGCCCCTGACCACACTGCTGCAGCGTAAGGTGAGATACTAAGTATGTGCAAAGCTCTGCAATGAAGAATTGGTCCAAGGCCACTTCTGGTGCTACCATACCATTCCAGGAGCCTACTCTATATTTTAGTGACATGAGTCCTGAGGGGACCTCCGGAAACAGATGCAAAGAGAGAATCTTTAACTTGACTTCATGAGATACTGAACACCTCCCAGAGCCATGTCTGTCTTCTTCGCAAGGTTGTGCCTCCTGTCTTCCAGTTTTTAGGCACGCTCCCTTTCTAGTTGCTGTGTTTAGATGCCAGTCCTTCCTTGCCAGAAACAGCCTTTAGGCTCAGTCTCTGTAAAGAACTGCTAGGCCTTAGTGCCTTGGGGTCATTTTCAACATATCCTTAGTCGCATACATCACAAAACTGATTCTCCTGTGCTTTTTTTTTTTTTTTTTTTTGAGATAATGAGTAGGAAAAAAAAAAAAACTTGGGTTTATTTTTTTCACAATCCTTGACCTCCTTGAAATGAAATTCCCATCAGCCAGCACACTGATTTCATGAGCTGAGTGAAATGGAGAGTTTATGTGAAGCAGATGTGAAGCCCTCATCTTGTGAAAAATCTGCTTTGGATTCTTTTCTTGAGTAGGGTGTGCATGCAGAAGCAAATTTTCTGAAACTACTAGGCACAATCTCCCATGGCAGTTCTGAAAGCTGGCACAGTGTGCCTGAAAAAGGATTAGCAAAAGCGTGACGAATCTGGGCAGAGCTGCAGAGGCCCGATCTCTGCCCTACTCCTGGCACAGCCTCATTCCCGGTTGGCTTGGCAGAGCTGATGGTATGAAAGGATGAGTTTCAGCTTGCATCTAGCCATAGGATTTACCACCTGAGTTTGCAGTGTTGGAGAAAGAGAATTTTAGAGACAATGGCAAGAATAAAACCCCACTCTCAAGGTTGGAGTTTACTAAAGTGGAGTGTAAATGAGCAGCATTCATCCTAATACTGGGTGTCTAGTTATATCCCACTCAGTAAGTACAATTGCATAACTATTTATGCTATTAAGAATGATTTAGCAATAAACAGAGATCCTTTCTTCCCTTATTAACCTTAGGGAAATACCTATTTAATTTTCAGTTACTGAGTGTTTGAAAGTTGAATAAGCACTTCCACATTTGTGCTTTACAGCAAGTCCCGAAGTGGGTATTATTTCCTCCCTTTGTGAAGGTTGGAGCATTTAGTTTTCTCACCGTAAGTGCCTACCAGTCCCTACTGGAGCAGATACCTAGCTCTTCTGACTGTAGTGACTCTTTCACTTCTCTGCTGTCATTATGAGACTGGAGTGAGAACACTTCTGGACAGGGTCCATAACAGAAAGCTGTTACCGAAGGGCGAAGGAGCAAGGCTGTGGGAGAGTAGTGCTGATAACATGACCCTGTAAGCCTCCCACACTTACAGACTCCCACACTCACAGGTGATGCAGAGTGTGGACAGGGTGACCGACTAGTCTCCATTTGCCTGGGACTCCCCTGGTTTGGGAACTGAAAATCTTGCATCCTGGGAACTCCCTCAATTCTGTGCACACCAATGGCTGGTCAACCCCTGTGTGGATCGTATTTTGCCTCTTTGGTTTCACCTAAATTTCTGGTAGCACTTCCGGGTTCAAAAGACTAAGTCCTCAAACTCTTAGGAAATTCTGGCGGCTTCCAGGACCTCACAGTCAATTGCTGCAAGACAGCTTTACTGAGCCAGGACTCCGGGACATTTTGTCTCAAGTGGTTACATATTTAAATATTTGAGCAACCAATCCACAATAATAATAATCCAAGCAGCCAACTGGAGTCAAGTTAATAATAATGACATCTACTACTGATTATGAATCAGGCAGTATACTTCAGTGCTTTCTGACCCTCACCACCAGTCCTCAGGACACCCATGCAATGTGGTTATCATTAGTCTTATTTTATGGATATGGAAGCTGAAGTCATACATATTCAAGCAAGGCTCCAGGCCCTGAACCAAGTGACTCTAATTCCAAAGCCCATATTCCTGTAGTACACTTTTCAAAGTTCCTCTAATTTCCCCTGTATCTTGACCTGAGTAAATTACAGTTGCATGGGTGCTTTGAGGTAATCATTAAAGGCTTTTGTAAACTTTGGGAGTAGGACCAGGCTCACAGTAACTAGGAGATTGAGTACCCTGAGAGTTCTGGCCACCGAATTTCATGGAAATATGGTGTTTAGAAGAAAGGGTCATCTGTTAAATTCTCTAAACCTAAAATTAAGACTTAGCTGCTATATATCCAAACTGACCAATTTTTTTTATTACCTTCCAAGATTCAGCTTTTGGCACTTTATCATCCAATCAAGTTTCATGGAGACTGGATTAGGACCATAAGATTTATTCAGATATTAAGCCTCACATGATACATTATTTTTTGTAAAAAAAATTTTAGATTAATATGCTACAAAGTTTTGCCAAGCCCTTAACAGGGAGTTTATCAATTCAGTGCTTTTGCGTTTATGCTGTCACCACCCATGTTTGAACTCATTTACTTTTGTTCATAAGTAAACAAGTTTTTGTTTGAAAGTTGAGCTTAAGAATACCTGCCCTTGTCCACACCTGTTTAACTTTGTCTTACAGTGCCGGCAAACATACTGGAGTTCTTCAGCATTACTGCTAAAGCAATCATGCTTACTCACAAACCTAATCAACTGGCAATGCTTTTTCCTGGTGGATTTAATTTGGTAATGAGTTATAATAACAAATTCTAATTACAAATTCTGAATTTGACATAATATATGTTAAATTGGATTTACATTTACTATATTATATTGAGAGAGAGATTTGTGGAAAAATGTATACTTATTTTTGAAAAGAAACTTTTGTTTGTATCTGAAAAATAAACTCTTAACAAATTTCATCTCTGGGTTGTTAAGAGTCCAGGTTCTGGATTTCATAGCTTGAACAGCTTTGTCTGAAGACTTAGAAAACCTGCTTCACTGGATCACTTAACAAGAGCAAAATATCCTTTGTGTAAAGTTTTCTTGGAGGTGATGGTGTACCAGTATGCTGACCACCTACTGTCAAAAATAACATCTACACTGGACATTCTGCTATCAAATAGTAGATCCAGAAGCTTCTGGTGCCATTGCAACTTATATTAAGAAATAATGGTCTGTAGTGGTTAAACAGCTACTCAAGAAGACCTAGGTACTTGCCCAAGTAAATGAAAACCCTCTGGCATTCGAGAGCCAGTATGCAGGCTGGATTTCAATTTCTCTTGAGCCCCTGCACTGTGTTACATTGGTGCCATAAACAAACTGTACAACCATATGAGACAACTCTGTGGTTAATGTGATTTGGAGTCAGATGATAATTTCTCTATGTGCAGACACAGAAAGTTTTACTTAACTTTCTATACCTAAAATACTTAGAAACCATAGTCATCCATATTGATAGTTTATATCATCTCAACTTCTCTTGCCCAAACTTGACCTACTGTTGCAATTATTTTACATTTCCTTGGCTCTATTTTCATTTATATTTAATTCCAGAAACCACATCAAGTCTTTGCAGAATGAAGTAGAGTATAAAGAAATAGAGATGTACACATGGATCTCTAAAATCAGCCATGCCTAGGCAAAGTAGCCTGCACTTAAACACACAATACACTTTTCATGATTGTGTTGAAGTGAAGTAACCTAACCAGTTTTTATATCCTTCAAAATAAGGTGGATAGGAATGCTTTCAGCCCTTTTCAATAGCTTTGATTATCTTGTTTTTGTTAGATCCCTCCTCTTGGTTTGATCATAGTAGTTACTGTATTTCTTTTTATAAGTTGGTCTGCAAAGGGTAGGGCTTGCAGACCATTGGAAAGTTGTGACGGCTGTGAGTCATATTGCTGAAGGCGGAACTCTCGAGCCAGACTATCTATGTGAAGGCACAAGATGCTGTTATTTACAACAGAGTGAACTGAGCATCAGTCAGACAAAGTCTATGTTTGCAGAAATACAGATCCAAGACAAAGACAGGATGGGCACTGCTGGAAAAGTAAGTGGAATATTTCTGTCCCCTCCTCATCATGACCTAATGACGTGAGGCTGATACTTAGAATTTTGAATCCATTAAAGTAATTAAACACTTGGAGATATTCCTTGAGGAATTAAATGCTTCATGAGCAGGCATACAGTGAGGGAAACACTGAGTATGGTGTTTCAGAGAATGTCAGTGGAAGCAGGGGTAAGTTGGAAATAGCATATCCAATGTCAGCAAGACATTGGAGGAAAATAGAGAAATTGATTTATATTGGCATTATTCATAATTTGATTTCAGGATAGCTGGGCAATTGCTCCAGGAAGCAAAATGTTTCCACAAGGACACTTCAATCGTCTCAGTAGCATGTGCTGCACTCACTGCAGTAGTTCAATGGGAGACCAGGGTCTCATGCCCAGATGTTGGAAGAAACGTTCCTGCCATTAAGAATGGAAAATGTTAATTTTGGGATGCAAAATGGACAAGAAAATGTCATGATTTTTAGGTTTCTACGAATGTAGTTTTTATCAAAATATATATTTAAAAATTCTTTAAAATCAAGATTACATTATTGGTAAAGTATGTTTATTGTTTTAAAAACAACAGAGTTAGCAGAGTTGGTGTTAACTTTAGAAATAGCTTTGCTTTGTTTTTTTTTATTTGAAAGTAGGTCAGTATAGTTCCTTGCTTTAAATGGGTACATAATTGCTTAAAGGACTAAATGTTTTTGTTTGTTTTGTTTTAACTTGAACAATTTTCCATTTAGCTTGCTTAAGGTTTTGGAAAAATAAAGATGACATGAGAAGTCTGGGTAATGTGACAAGTCAGGAGACTCTATGATGTTAGAATTTGAAATAAGTTTTACTAGAATTGAATAGAACTGGAATAAAATCATCCTAATTTGGGTCAGAAATCCAGCAAAACTAGATTACTTGGGAAGTTAATTTTGCACTACGGAAGGTAGCAACTCTACCCATGGAAATTAATGAATCTTAGAACTGAAAGGAATCTTAAAAATTTGCAACTTTAACCACCCAATAGATGCTTCAGGTCTGGTTACACTATTTCTAGAAAGTCGATATTCATCCACTGTAAGAACATTTCTAATGATGGAGAAAGTAGCCTCAAGGCAGCACTTTCCAATTAATAATACAGTGTATAATATATAAAGAGTATAAAAGCTATATGATTTTGATATATGGTCATGCAATAGTGTGGTTTGCATAAGGATTATATATTTCCCAAGTTTCTGTAGTGTTCCAGTGTAGCTCATGAAAGAGTTTTCCCTTTACATTGGGATTGATTTTTTCTCTTTATAATAAATGTTTTCTTTTTCATTAAAAAAGTAAAAGATAACTGTACTAGTTTCCTAGGGCTTCCATAACAAAGTTTCACAGACTGAGTGGCTTAAACAGCAGAAATTTGTTTTCTTGTACATCTGAAGGCTGAAATTCTGAGATTAAGGTGTCACCAGGGTTGGTTTCTTCTGAGGCCTGTGTCCTTGGCTTGTAGATGACCCTCTTCTCCCTGTCTTCACAAGATCTTCCCTTTTCCTAATCTCCCCTTCTAATAAAGACGCCAGCCATATTGGATTAGCTTCCACCCTGATTACCACATTTTAAATTAATTACCTCTTGAAAGACCCCATCTCCAAATACAGTCACCTTCTGAGGTACTGAGGGTTAGGACTTCAACATATGAATTTGGAGGGAGACACAATTCATCCCATACCAATGACTATTCTAGAAAATTTGGAAGGTCAGAAAATATGAAGGAAAAAAAATCAATCATAATATCACATCCCCAAACTACCATTTTTTTGCGTGTGTTTCCTTCTATTTTTCCATCCATAGTTTATGTAGCTGTACTCATACAATATACAAATATTTTATCCTATTTTTCCAACTTAAACATTTTTCAATTTATTACAATTTATAAACATTTTTAAATGTCTAATTTCTGCATTTACCACAATTTATTTCATCATTCCTCTATTATTGTTTATGTATTTTCCTTTATAAATAGTGCTATGATGACATCTACTATATAGAGAGATTTTTCTAAAATTAGTATTTCATCGAGGTAGCCTTTAAAAATGGAATTACATGGGTAAACATGTCACAACATCCTTAAATATCTTGATGTACCATGCAAATTACTTTCTAAAGGGTTGACATAGGTAAGATGGCCCATTTTACCATTTCTCTGACAATATTGTGTATTCTCATTAAGTTCTCATTAAGTAAAAAGTCATTATCAGAGCATGGTGGCTTGTGCCTGTAGTCCCAGCTAACTGGGGAGGCTGAGATGGGAAGATCACTTGAGCCCAGGAGCTAGAGTACAATCTAGGCAACAGAGTGTGATATTGTCTTAAAAAAATTTTTTTAAATTCACTATAGACTTGATAGGCAGATAATTGTACCTCATTTTTATTTTTTTAAAGGCGTTTTTATGAGTGAGAACAAACATGTCACAATCTATTCATTAATCTGTTGCAGTTTTTTCCATAGGTCCTCTGCCTGCTATGTATCTCTCAGGGTGTAAGTGTGGTATGTGGAAGTGGGAAAGAGTGTTAGGAGTGAAGTTGTTAACGCTTCCTCTGTAAATTTGAGTAAGCATTGTATTTATCAAATGTGGTAACTTTTATCTATTTTGCTTTAATATTTTCCCTCAATACTCTTTGCTGTCAGTGTGGAAAATTTACTATTTCTCAACACACAAAATGTTAATTCTTAGAAGCTGTTTCCTTTATGACTTTTTTTAACTTTTATTTTAGGTTCAGGGATACATGTGCAGGTTTGCTACACAGGCAAATTGTGTATTGTGGGGTTTGGTGTATAAATTATTTTGTCACCCAAATAATAAGCATGGTACCTAATTGGTGGTTTTTTGATCCTTACCCTCCCTCCACCTTCCATCCTCAAATGGGCCCTGGTGTCCATTGTTCTTTTCTTTGTGTCCATAGGTATTCAATATTTAGCTTCCACTCATAAGTGAGAACATGTAGTATTTAGTTTTCTGTTTCTGCATTCGTTTGCTCAGGATAATGGCCTCCAGCTCCTTCCATGTCCCTGCAAAGAATATGATCTTATTTTTTTATGGCTGCATAGTATTCTGTGGCAAATATGTACCACATTTTCTTTATCTAGTCTAGCATTAATGGGCACTTAGGTTGATTCCATGTCTTTGCTATTGTGAATAGTGCTTCCGTGAACATACACATGCATGTGTCTTTATGGTAGGACGATTTATATTCCTTTAGGTATATACCCAATAATGGGATTGCTAGGTCAAATGTTAATCCTGTTTTAAGTTCTTTGAGAAATGGCCAGACTGCTTTCCACAATGGCTGAACTAATTAACCTTCCCACCAGCAGTGCATAAGTATTCCCTTTTCGCTCCAACCTCATCAGTTTATTTTTTGACTTTTTAACAATAGTCATTCTGACTGGTACAAGATAGTACCTCATTGTGGTTTTGATTTGCATTACTCTAATGATAAGTGATGTTGAATATTTTTTCATATGCTTGTTGGCCATATGTATGTTTCGTTTTGAAAAATGTCTGTTCATATCGTTTGCCCACTTTTTTATGGCGTTGTTTGTTTTTTGCTTGTTATTTTGTTTAACTTCCTTATAGATGCTGGATATTAGACCTTCGTTAGATGCATAGTTCGCAAATATTTTCTCCAATTCTGTAGGTTGTCTGTGTACTCTGTTGATAGTTTCTCTTGCTGTGCAGAAGCCTTTTAGTTAAATTAGGCCCCTTTTGTCAATTTTTGTTTTTGTTGCAATTGCTTTTGGCATCTTTGTCATTAAGTCTTTACCAGGTCCTATGTTCAGAACGGTATTCCCAAGGTTATCTTCCAGGGTTTTTAGAGTTTTGTGTTTTAGATTTAAGTCACATCTTAAGTTAATTTTTATGTATGATATAAGGAAGGGGTCTAGCTTCAATCTTCTGCATATGGCTAGCCAGTTATCTCAGCACCATTTATTAAGTAGAGCATTCTTTCCCCATGGCTTGTCCTTTGTTATTTTTTCTATCACTCTTAAGCATAAAAGTTACTCCATGCTCAGTATGATCGATATTTACATCTTCACTGATTGACAAAATAGTATGACTTTAAAAATAAATCTTGGGCCAGGCACAGTGGCTCACACCTGTAATCCCAGCTCTCTGGGAGGCCGAGGAGGACAGATAACAAGGTCAGGAGATCGAGACTATCCTGGCCAACATGGTGAAACCCTGTCTCTACTAAAATACAAAAACATATTAGCTGGGCGTGGTGGTGCATGCCTGTAGTCTCAGCTACTCAGGAGACGGAGGCAGGGGACTCGCTGAACCCGGGAGGCAGAGGTTGCAGTGAGCCCAGATCGCGCCACTGCACTCCAGCCTAGCAACAGAGCAAGATTGCATCTAAAAAAATAATAATAAAAAAATAAAAATCTTAACAATGAATCCAGCTTGAATTTGTTTGGGAATGTGGTGTGAGATTTCTAACTTCAACATTGGGCCATATTACACTGTAACCCATAACATTTTCATTAGTAAGGCAGAGGGTAAATATTAAATTGAGCTACTGATGGCTTTCAGCCACCCATCTGTTACCAGTGTATCATTTTTCACATTTAATCTTTTTACAAAAGAGCCACTTAAGAATCCATAAGAGCTCTCTAGGACTGTTGTGTTTGTTGACAAGATGAAGGTAACTTATTTTGCATCTGAACAAATTAATTAAAATATTTTATAGGAGCCCTAGACAGATTTGGAGGTAGGAAGGTGGAACAGTTTCTCTGTGTGTCTCTGTCTCTCTCTCTCTGTCATAATTCAATAATCTTAGCAAAACAATTTAATTGAATAACTACAGCAAAACCAGTTGAACAACTGGACGCCAGTCACTGGTATCTCCACACCTAGTTTCCACTGCTATAAGATGACAAGCTTTAACCTGCCTATCAAGCCCTACCAGGTGCAAGAACTGGGCTAGGTGCAAAAGGGATGCAGAGATGCAGACACTAATTCAATCATCCAGGAACTCACAGTCATAATCTATATGCTTCATGATGTTCATGGTTCCCTTCATCCTTACCATGCTAATAGTCTAATTTCTTCACCATTGCTATATGATTATATGCAGCTATTAAATACTGGTTTAAATTCTTACAGACAAGTCAGCAGCATTTTCTGTTTTATAAATTTGTCTCTTGTGAATAAGCGATACACAGAGGACAATTTTGTTAATCTATTACATTTGAAATTGTAACAAAATAACCTATTTTTGGGTGGGGGTATTATGTGAACAGCAAACAAAAATCAATAAGTTGGGAAAAGTACCTCAGGTCTAGTCCAGCTCTGCATCTCATGTGCTAGGTGACCATGGATCCATCATTTAGTCACTCTGGGCTGCATTTCTCATACCTTAAGCAAAGGCACACACAAGATGATTTATAAGGCTTATAACACTAGTGTTTGATGAAAATCATTCTGGAAAACTTAGAATATTATATATGCTCTTCTGTTCATATTTATACTATTTAGGGAGTCTGTATTTAAAGGCATAATTCGGACCCATTTTAACACTTGCCTATTTCTTAGGTTATTAAATGCAAAGCAGCTGTGCTTTGGGAGCAGAAGCAACCCTTTTCCATTGAGGAAATAGAAGTTGCCCCACCAAAGACTAAAGAAGTTCGCATTAAGGTAAGCGTGAGCCCTGGAGAACTTAAGCCAAAGCATTATCAAACTTATATTGAATATAGCACTGTTGTGAGGCTGGATTCTTAAATAAGGAGATGCTTCCCATGTTTGGAGTATTAATTCCTTTACTGGCTCTTGTATATTGTTAAGGATCTGGTTGTACTGGATGTGAAATTAATGAGTTCATTATCCTTTTAAAAAACAACAGTGCTAACATGCTTTATTATACTTTTGATTTGTTGAATTTTTATTCATATAGTGTCTAATTAAAAATGGTTAATAATCATAGCTAAAGACTTCTTTTAAAATCTTCTGGGAGTCAGATTGTTTTGAGGTTACTTTTCACAAAGAATGAGGAACTCACTTGTGCCTGGAGAAATGACAACTTCGTGGAACGTTTTCCTCCCTTTCTTTGGACAGAGCTTAACCTTGGCTTTGGACACCAGTTGTTGAGTAGGCATTGCTACCAATCTTTCTTTGACCCTCTTACTGTTACCTGAGCACAACAGTAGCAGTAAGATTTTGCTCTTTGCTTACCTTCTTGCATGGCATTTCCTCTGTTCTTTGTTAAGAGAGCCCAATAAGGGCCTAGCTATAAAAATCTACTTTGGGGCCATCACATGGTAACATCTGCATTCTGGTTCCCTCACAAGAGCACCAATTTACTACAGATAGGCACCAAGATTCAACCTAGGGTATAAGGGAACAATATTATAAGTTCCGTCAGAGAGGGATCTTGTCTGATGGTTGATTTTTGGCTCAGAATCGTCTAAGCGTAAATGTTGTTATATTAGGCAAAGATATTGATTAAACAATTATAATTTCTTCAAGAAGTTAAATATTCTCCCAACAGTGAAATGATCAGTTTGTTGATTGGTGCAATGTTTTTGTCTTTGAACACAGATTTTGGCCACAGGAATCTGTCGCACAGATGACCATGTGATAAAAGGAACAATGGTGTCCAAGTTTCCAGTGATTGTGGGACATGAGGCAACTGGGATTGTAGAGAGCATTGGAGAAGGAGTGACTACAGTGAAACCAGGTATATGCAGGTGTCAAACCACAAGTTTGAAATAATTAGGCTTTGATTAGCCTATCAAAGGAAATAGCACACCCTAGGAATTATTAGAGGGATCCTTAACACAATTCAGGGAATTAAAAGGGTACAAGAATGGATTTTACTGAGTAATGTTTAATTTGGCAAAACCTCAACCTTTAGAAGGCAAACCTTACGGTGTTTATAAATCTTAGAATATCTTTTTAGAAGTTTTACCTATAGTATAGGCTCAGTTCACATTTGTTAATTTCATATTTTAACATTAATGAACAGCATCTTATATCATGATTTTTTTTCCTGTAGGTGACAAAGTCATCCCTCTCTTTCTGCCACAATGTAGAGAATGCAATGCTTGTCGCAACCCAGATGGCAACCTTTGCATTAGGAGCGAGTAGGTTTCAGTCATTTTTACTTTAATGTTACTCAAATTTTTCCTATGCTAATTTTTGAATTGAATTAATTAATACGTGTATTTGATGTATCAAATAGTATTACTGGTCGTGGAGTACTGGCTGATGGCACCACCAGATTTACATGCAAGGGCAAACCAGTCCATCACTTCATGAACACCAGTACATTTACTGAGTACACAGTGGTGGATGAATCTTCTGTTGCTAAGATTGATGATGCAGCTCCTCCTGAGAAAGTCTGTTTAATTGGCTGTGGGTTTTCCACTGGATATGGGGCTGCTGTTAAAACTGGCAAGGTAAGAAACAGGGTAGGCTAGTTTATTTGTTTCTTCTTTCCTTTTCTTAAATGATTTCCTTGGAATCTTGAAGAGTTTTGGAAAAAAAAAAACATTTAAAAAAATATATTGCATATTCAGGCTGCCAAGCAACACAATGCCAAATCAACTAAAAGAAAAATAAAAAATTCAGATTAGAAATTTTATTTCTTTTTTTTACACTTGAGAATATTTATTGACTATATTTGCAAACTGCATCATTTATCCATCTTTAAAATATACCCCTTCCCCATCTGTTAAGTTTGTTAAGATAGAATGATCTCAGTATTTTAGTTACAGCAGAGGCTTTTTGTCAGAGCTTTTACTCCTAGTTTCTTGTCAGCTAAGTAAGATTTATTGTATAACTACAAAATAGAGTAGTAAGTACATTACCAGCTTCTCAGGAAAAAGTACAATTATGTCAAATCACCTGTTATAGATAATATAAAGAGCAATAAAATCATTAATCATTTGGATTACCACCTATAATGCATATCAGAAATAAAATACAGTAGTGTTTGTTGTCTATTATCAGTAATGCTGTTACTGTTCACCAAAACTGATTTCTCAATATACACTTTTCCATCAACTGTGATGCTAGATAGGATCTCTGGAATTTTAAATTAATCACATGAAATTTCACAAGGAAATTGGCATTCAAGGAATTAAGAATCTTTGACCTAATACAGTATTAAAAGAAAAAACCTTTATCGAGAAATACAATTGAAAATGAAATTTCTAGATTTAATTTTTGTTTCTTCCACATCTCCTTCAGTTTCAAATTTCTAAAATTTATATTTGTATCTGTTTATTTACAAATGACTCAGAGTTATGATTTTTTTATTTCTTCTATTAAAAAATGGGATATATGTGCAGAACGTGCAGGTTTGTTACACATACGTGTGCCATGGTGGTTTGCTGCATTTATTGACTCGTCCTCTAAGTTCCCTCCCCTCACCCCCCACCTCCTAACAGGCCCTGATGTGTGTTGTTCCCCTCTCTGTGTCCATGTGTTCTCATTGTTCAGCTCCCACTTACGAGTGAGAACATGTGGTGTTTGCTTTTCTGTTCTTGCGTTAGTTTGCTGAGAATGATGGCTTCCAGCTTCATCCATGTCCCTGCAAACGACAAGATCTCATTTATTTTTATGGCTGCATAGTATTCCATGGTGTATATGTACTACATTTTCTTTATCCAGTATATCATTGATGGCCATTTGGGTTAGTTCCAAGTCTTTGCTATTGTAAATAGTGCTGCAATAAACATACGTGTGCATGTGTCTTTACAGTGGAATGATTTATATTCCTTTGGGTGTATACCCAGTAATGGGATGGCTGGGTCAAATGATATTTCTGGTTCTAGATCCTTGAGGAATTGCCATACTGTCTTCCACAATGGTTGAACTAATTTATATTCTCACCAACAGTGTAAAAGCATTCTTATTTCTCCATAGCCCCACCAGCATCTATTGTTTCCTGACTTTTTAATAATCGGCATTCTGACTGGCATGAGATGGTATCTCATGGTGGTTTTGATTTGCATTTCTCTAATGATCAGTGATGTTGAGCTTTTTTCATATGTTTATTGGCCACATAAATGTCTTCTTTTGAGAAGTGTCTGTTCATATCCTGTGCCCACTTTTGGATGGGGTTCTTCATTTTTTTTCTTGTATATTTGTTTAAGTTCCTTGTAAATTCTGCATATTAGACCTTTGTCAGATGGGTAGATCGCAAAAATTTCTTCCCATTCTGTAGGTTGCCTGTTCACTTTGATGATAGTTTCTTTTGCTGTGCAGAAGCTCTTTAGTTTAATTAGATCCCATTTGTCAAGTTTGGCTTTTGTTGCAATTGCTTTTGGCATTTTTGTCATGAAGTCTTTGCCCATGTCTATGTTCTGAATGGTATTGCCTAGGTTTTCTTCTAGGGTTTTTATGGTTTTGGGTTTTACATTTAAGTGTTTAATCCATCTTGAGTTAATTTTTGTGTAAGATATAAGGAAGGGGTCCAGTTTGAGTTTTCTGCATGTGGCTAGCCAGTTTTCCTAGCATCATTTATTAAACATCATTTATTAAATAGGGAATCCTTTCCCCATTGTTTGTTTTTGTTGGATTTGTTGAAGAGCAAATGATTGTAGATGTGTGGTGTTATTTCTGAGGCCTCTGTTCTGTTCCATTGGTCTACATATCTGTTTTGGTACCAGTACCACGCTGTTTTTGTTACTGTAGCCTTGTAGTATAGTTTGAAGTCAGGTAGCGTGATGCCTCCAGCTTTGTTCTTTTGGCTTAGGATTGTCTTGGCTATATGGGCTCTTTTTTGGTTCTATATGAAATTTAAAGTAGTTTTTTTCTAATTCTGTGAAGAAAGTAAATGGTAGCTTGATAGGGATAACATTGAATCTATAAATTACTTTGGACAGTATGGCCATTTTCACGATATTGATTCTTCCTATCCATGAGCATGGAATTTTTCCATTTGTTTGTGTCCTCTCTTATTTCCTTGAGCAGTGGTTTGTAATTCTCCTTGAAGAGGTCCTTCACATCCCTTGTAAGTTGTATTCCTAGATATTTTATTCTCTTTGTAGCAATTGTGAATGGGAGTTCACTCATGATTTGTGTTTTTAACTGGAGGCTCTTTTCAGATTTCACTTTTTGACCCTAACACCTAACATGTTGAAGAACATTCCTCTCCACAGGTCAAACCTGGTTCCACTTGCGTCGTCTTTGGCCTGGGAGGAGTTGGCCTGTCAGTCATCATGGGCTGTAAGTCAGCTGGTGCATCTAGGATCATTGGGATTGACCTCAACAAAGACAAATTTGAGAAGGCCATGGCTGTAGGTGCCACTGAGTGTATCAGCCCCAACGACTCTACCAAACCCATCAGTGAGGTGCTGTCAGAAATGACAGGCAACAATGTGGGGTACACCTTTGAAGTTATTGGGCATCTTGAAACCATGGTAAGACCCAAAATTTGAGAAGCCACAAAATACCCAAGTTATTAGATATGCACAAGGTAAATTTAATTTTCTATAATTTTATTAATAGTCAATAATGGAAATATCTCTGTGATTGTCAGTTTCACTCAGGCAAAAACTGATAATCACGTAGCAATTTTGCCTAAAAAGTCAAACACTTAGCAGATTCACTGGACCAAAGTTAAATACCATATCGTACCACTCTCAGCTGACTAGATGGCAAAGTAGTCAACCCTTCTAGATAATTGTTTTAAGTATGATCTTCCTTGTATATGTAGATCGCTTGGTGAAAGCAATTCTATCTCTTGAATGTTAGCAAAATAAGCATCAGAAGGTGACTGAGGAGTGGTGAAAAGAGATTATTCCAAATGTTGTGGTCTCTTCCCCCAAATCTGTGATCCATCGACCTTCTCACTCTTTACACCTGAGCTTTGTTTGCCCTTATCTGAATTCCCTTAGAATATGAACCTTCAATTTTCTAACCATGCCTCCTGTATGGCAGCCCGCAGCACCAGACCTTCAGTTAGACCTGTAAAACAGATCCAAGGTCCCTGGAACTAGAAAGCTCCAGCCTGGCATAGCGTAAGGAGACTTGGAAAAATGCAATAAAGCCACTTTTGCTCAAGATTGAGTAGCAGATTAACTCACCTTAATGTTTTTGGTAATTTAAGAATAAGTAATCCTTAATTTATCATTGTTGTCATATTCCTTTCCTAGTGAATCCCTTAGATTTATTTCATATCAACAAATAGCATTCTAGGTCGTAAGTTTGTGAAGCCATACATGACATTGGATATATTATTAGAGCCTATTGATTTCCAGTTGCTACTTGATGAAGGCCGGTCTCTAAAAACAATGCCATCTGTTCCTCCAATCTAGCTAGTATTAAATTATTAATTAATAACTGGATGGGTTAATGACCAGAAAATGTGAGGTTAGTCTCAGAAATGCTCCCAAGAAAAGGGATTCTTTTGTCCAACATTTTAGTATTTTATTTAATTTTAAGACTAAACTTAAAAAGACAACTACGCTAAATGATTTGGTATACTTAATTCAACTTAGTTTAGTTCAAATGGCTTTCAAAGGCTTATCTGAAGTGGTGATATTGATATGAAAATATCACAAGAATTTCCCCTGTATTTTAGTCCATGGTACACTGAAAATGCCACAAACACTGACCACATTGATCGCTGTTTTTTGTCCTAAAGGGCAACTGTGTATAGAAATTTAATTACAGACTAAAGTTGCACTGAAATTTTTTTAAAGCAAGTAAAAAACAGAAGGTGGCTTAATTTAATTTCATGACTTTGCCATAGTACATAGGTCATTTCAGAGCTTATGTTACACTGTAAGAGACACAGGAAGCAAACGATCTCCTCTGTTTTAAACTCAGATTGATGCCCTGGCATCCTGCCACATGAACTATGGGACCAGCGTGGTAGTAGGAGCTCCTCCGTCAGCCAAGATGCTCACCTATGACCCGATGTTGCTCTTCACTGGACGCACGTGGAAGGGATGTGTCTTTGGAGGTGAGGAAAGCAAAGCCTCTGGATGGGGAGTGATGGCTTTCACTCTGTTGCATGGCAAGTGGGAGAAGCCTGTTTCCTCAGGTCTTTCTTCCAAGAATGAGTATGAAGTGATCTAAAATGGAACTGTGACCATAATAGCACCAAAGATAATTCCCCACTCCTCACCTTGATGTAGGAGTAATATTGGTGGACGCATTTTTAATATTAGCATCTGCAATTCAAGTTCCCCAAAGGCCTGAATGAGAGACACCAGTGGTGTTTCTATAGAGATGAATTATGTGACAGGAACTTCTGATGTAATCCATTAATATTAATATACACAAGAATGTGTATTAAAATAAATTTATTCAATTCATTATAGCACCAACAAAAATCCTGGACCCAAAGCCAAAACCAACAACAACAAAAAAAGAGATTGTCACATTTTATGGGAACAGCTCAGATTCACACTGGAAGGACTTAGATTATCACTCAACAATTAATATTGTTTTAGGAAAGATGGAGCCAGGGCCACTCTGCTCAAGGCAGGTGACACAGTGATTCCTTTTATTTCCCTCCTCCACAGAGTCTCGTTTTCTAGTGCCTTCATACAGAGTTGTACTGGATGCTTTGAAGGTACTCCCAATATTAGAGTCTGCCTTATACAATATAAGAGAATAGTAACTGCTCAAGTACTTGTTAAGAGTATAAAAAGGAGAAAATAATTGTTCTTCACTTAGAGAAGCACATAATGTAGCGAAGGATACAAAAAAAATATAAAATAAAGAATATAAAAATAAGTGTAGCTACAGATATTATAAAACAAATTATAAGAGCAGTTTTTTAGCATTTATTCTATGTTAAAAGTTTTGCATTAATGTGTTAGTTTATTTTATTTCTCAGTAACTCTCTGAGGAAGCTACTTAATGAATAATAAAACCGAGACTTGGAACTATTAAGTTTTTTGCCGCTATAGCTCTCAAGTTGAGAACTGAGATTTAAAGCTGGTCCATGGGAGAACAAAGTTTTTCTCTTTCTGAAACATTACTTGGGGCATAAAAAAGCAAGAGGTTAGTTGGTATGGATGAGGTTTTATAGAGAAGGCTTCTTAGGGAAAATAAAACTTGAAGAACAAAACAATAAGAGATATAAGAAGTTGAACCTCCTTGCTTTGACTATTTGTGGGAAGTGGGAAGATTATAGATTATTCAGGAATATTAGAGGTAAAATTCAGTTATTCAGCAAATATTTGTTGAGTGTATACTGAGTACAGGTACCATTGTGTACACAGTGTACCATTCCAGGAGCTAGGAATGGAGAAGAGACAAAACATACCAAGTCCCTGATCTCAGGAAGTGTGAGAATCCTCTCATTTTAGTATAGAGAGACTGACAATAAATAAATGAATGCAGAATACACCATATGGTTACAAGTGCAAAGGATAATAATAGAGGATGAGTAACGGGCAGTGCCAGAGGACTGGGGTGGAGGTGGAGGCAAATGCTATTTTATAAAGTTCAGGGAAGGCCTCCTTGATAAGGTAACATTGCAGCAAAAACATAAATAAGATATTCAGAAATCTTGGGAAAGAATATTCCAGGAAGGAGATGTAGTAAATACAAAAGGGTGTTGGCAAGAACCATAAGAATGGGGAAAAGGTCAGTATGGCTACAACACAGTGAGGACAGAAGAACAGTCACAGCTGGGGTCAGAGGACCTTAAATTATATGGGGCCTTTGGACCATTGCAAGGTTTTAAGATTTTATTCTGAGAGAGAAATAAAACCATAGAGGCTTCTGAAGGAGATGTCGCCTGATCTGACTTCCATTTTAACACTCTCCTTCTGGCTGCTCTATGGGGAATACTCTAAATGGGGCAAAGGGCACAAACAGGGAGACCATGGATGAAGTTATTATAATGCTGGAAGGATAGGATGCTGGCTTGGAGTGATGGGGCTGGTGAGAAGTAGTCAGCTCTTGGATACATTTTGAAGATAGAGTCAACAAAATTTGCTGAAATAGTTATTGTATGGCAAAAAGAGTAGAATCCAAGATTTTGGGTCCTAAGCAACAGGAATCATGTCACCATCATCATTTATTGAGAATGAAGACTATAGAAGGAATAGATTGGGGGCTAGGGTGGAAGTGGTAGAAACCAGAAGTGGTTTGGGGCAGGTTACACTTGTGCACCTGTGAGATATCTGAATAAAGATGTCTATAAAATGTAGGCAATTGGGTATGAGTCTGTAGTACAGGTAGAGGTTTAGGATGGGTATAGAAACCTAAGTGTTTTAAGAGGAGTACATCGAAAGCCACAAGACCAGAGGAGGTCACCCTAGAAGTAAATGTAGACAAAGAGGAGAAACGGACCAAGGACCAAGCCCTAGGAATCCTTGGAGTTAGAGGTCTGGGAGGATGAGGACCCAGCAAAGATCTGTGGAAGAAATAACTAGTGAGCAAGGAAAGTGACAATGATGACGATGATGTAGTATCTAGAAGCTAAGGGAACAGAGTGTTTGAGAAAAGCAGAGCCACCAACAGTATCAATTCTACCTAACAGTTCATATAAGAGGAGGACTGAGAAATGACCCTTGTCTGGGTCAAAATGGAGCTCAAAGATGACCTTGATGATAGCTGTTACAGGACAGTGCTGGGGGCAAGAGCGTAATCAGAGTGGGCTCAGAGAGGATGAGAGGAAAGGAACAGGATCCAGAAACAATGAACTGGAGACAATTCTGTCTGTAAAGTAAAGAAGTTTCTCTGCAATAGAAGCAAAGATATGGGGTGACTGGAAGGAGATGTGGGTATCGGAAGAGTTTTTTTAACCTTTGTTTCTTTTTAATTTAATTTTTATTTTACTTTAAGTGCTGGGATACATGTGCAGAATGTGCAGGTTCGTTACATTGGAATACAAGTGCCATGGTGGTTTGCTGCGCCCATCAACCCATCATCTAGGTTTTAAGCCCCGCATGCATTAGGTATTTGTCTTAATGCTCTCCCTCCCCTTGCCCCCCACCCACTGACAGGCCCTGGTATGGGTCGTTCCCCTCCCTGTGTCCATGTGTTCTCATTGTTCAACTCCCACTTATGAGTGAGAACATGCGGTGTTTGGTTTTTTGTTCCTGTGTTAGTTTGCTGAGAATGATGGTTTCCAGCTTCATCCATGTCCCTGCAAAGGACATGAACTCATTCTTTTTTATGGCTGCATAACTTTTGTTTCCTATGCTGGGACAAATACAGCTTGTTTGTACACTGCTGGGAATGATCTAACACAGGGAAATCATAGTGCAGGAAAGAGAAGGAATAAATATAACATCATAAAAGGTAAGGATTATTTAGTAATGTCTAAAGAGAAAATGTGTGCTTATTTACAGGTTTGAAAAGCAGAGATGATGTCCCAAAACTAGTGACTGAGTTCCTGGCAAAGAAATTTGACCTGGACCAGTTGATAACTCATGTTTTACCATTTAAAAAAATCAGTGAAGGATTTGAGCTGCTCAATTCAGGACAAAGGTAACTGTTTCTTATGATGATCTTGTCAATGTGCCTGTTTTCTTCATATTTTATTTCTAATTATTTAATCTAGCCAGATTGATACAGCTAATTACTTCTCTTTACCCACGCATTAGTGTATTTTCATACTGCTATAAAAGAAAACTGCCCAAGACTGGGTCATTTATAAAGCAAAGAGATTCAATTGACTCACAGTTCAGCATGGCTGGGGGCTTCAGGAAACTTATAATCATGGTAGAAGGCAAAGAGGAAGCAAGACACCTTCTTCACAGGCTGCAGGAAGGAGATGTGTCAAGCAAAGCGGGACAAGTCCCTTACAAAACCATCAGATCTTGTGAAAACTCACTCACTAGCATGAGAACAGCATGAGGGAAACTGCCCCCATAATTCAATTACCTCCACCTGGTCTCTCCCTTGACATGTAGGGATTATAGGGATTATAATTCAAGATGAGATTTGGGTGGCGACACAAAGTCTAACCATATCACCAACTTAGTATGCCATTGTACTATATTAATCAATTTTTTAAAAATCTTTTGGATTTTATTTGTTTACCTAGTTGATTTCATTGTGGCCATTTTTATCATAAAGCTGCTAGTTATTTCAAGTAGGCCACAAAATTTCCTTATTTTACGGTTTTCAAAGTGCTTTCTCAAATGTGCATTTTTCAGATCCCTGTAGGCCAGGTATTATTTTTACCATTTTTAGATGAAGACCAAGGTTGTGAAAGCAAATAAATAACAGGTCAAACCTCCTGGGGTAGTGCCAGGATACAAACTAATTGCAAAACTTGTGCTCTTTTGACCATATAACAAACTTCTCTGACAGAGCTTGGCAAGCTTTGGGTAAACATGGGTGTGGTGATTACTGATCTTGTTGCTTCTGAGGGTTGGGCAAAGGTAGAGGTCAAGTATGAATGCAAGCAAATTTTATCTACAACATCTACCTCATGGAGGTCTCAAACAGCAATCAAAAACCTGTCTACAAGATGAAATGACTTTCACTCATTGGGTCTATAAATAATTATTGAGCTTACACTATGTGCCAAGGACTTGGATTTCATTAGTAAAAGGAACTGTATATTGAGATCCAAATTTTTACTAATTTTTTTTAACCTGAGAGCTTTTTCAATGTTGTGTCTTGTCTCCACATTTGGTCTAGCCTACAGGATCATCATATTATGAACATACATTTTTTTAAGCAAGTAAACAATGGGATTTTGTAAGAAAAACTGTCAGAACCACTCAATACTACTTTACTCAGATAAGCAAAACTAACAGCTTAGTATGGCCAAATAGAAAATAATTACTAATTGTTTTCCAAAGAAACATAAATTCTGCTTTCAGGAATTTTCTTTCAAATATCATCTTAATGCAGGGACATCCAAACTAACATTTGTAAACCTAAACTCTTCAATTTCCATTTACTTCCTGCACAGCTCCATTTGAATGTCCCACTTGGAAATATTTTTTCTCCAGTAATTTTTATCTCAGTCATTATATTATGCATTCCTCTTTTATAGATGAGAAGCCATAGCATCATGTCTGACTTCTTTTTCACCCTTGCCTACCACATACAAACCAATTCTAAGTCTTGATGATGCAACCCTTGGTTTCTCCTTCAGAATCCCTCATCTTGTTTCCCATGCTCATTGCTTTAATTCATTTCTAACATGGGCATGGTAGTGAGATAATAGGTTTTCCACCTTCTGTATTAAAATACATTCCAGTTAGTCTTTCACTAAGCTGCCAAGCTCAAGTTTTGCCAAAATGTCAATGTCTTAGCATGGTTTTGAAAGCCTTTATTATTGAACTAAAACTTATTTTGTTTCAACAGTTAAGAATTTGGCATTCATTCTATCACCCTCTGCAGCAGGCTTTTGGGATAAAGTGAGGGAAGTAGGTCTCATCTACTTGCAGGATCTCTTGGGCATCCAGAAATCTAAGCATACTGGATTACCTTTCCTGTTCACATGTTCCTAGGCTTGTTCATGCTTTCTCCTCAGCCTGGAAACCACTTCCCTCTTGTTAGCATACTGAAATTATACTGATGCTTTCAGAATTAGCTCAGATACACTTATCAGAGTTGCATAACAAAGAAAACTAATTGTTAAGGACTTTGAGCCCAAAGGATTTCCAATAACAGAATTTACTTGACGTTTCCATGACAGATAGAAAAGACAATTGTTTAAACTATCCTTTCTTGAAAGATATGAAAACAAGTCATTAAAAACTCTCATTTTACATTTCAGCATTCGAACTGTCCTGATGTTTTGAGATCCAAAGTGGCAGGAGGTCTGCGTTGTCATGGTGAACTGGAGTTTCTCTTTTGACAGTTCCCTCATCTGAAATCATGTGTCTGTCTCACAAATACAAGCATAAGTAGAAGATTTGTTGAAGACATAGAACCCTTATAAAAGATTATTAACCTTTATAAACATTTAAAGCCTTGTGAGCACCTGGGAATTAGTAAAATAACAATGTTAATATTTTTGATTTACATTTTGTAAGGCTATAATTGTATCTTTTAAAAAAAATACACTTGGATTTCTATGTTGAAATGGAGATTTTTTAAGAGTTTTAACCAGCTGCTGCAGATATATTTCTCAAAACAGATATAGCATATAAAGATATAGTAAATGCATCTCCTAGAGTAATATTCACTTAAAACATTGAAACTATTATTTTTTAAATTTGAATATAAATGTATTTTTTTTTTTTTTTGAGACAGAGTCTCACTTTGTTGCCCAGGCTGGAATGCAGTGATGCAATCTCGGCTCACTGCAAGCTCCGCCTCCCGGATTTACGCCATCCTCGCCTCAGCCTCCGGAGTAGCTGGGACTACAGGCACCCGCCACCACACCCGGCTAATTTTTTGTATTTTTAGTAGAGACAGGGTTTCATCATGTTGGCCAGGCTGGTCTCGAACTCCTGACCTCAAGTGATCCACTTGCCTCAGCCTCCCAAAGTGCTGGGATTACAGGCGTGAGCCACTGCGTCAGGCCATATAAATGTATTTTTTAAACACTTGTTATGAGTTGACTTGGATTACATTTTGAAATCAGTTCATTCCATGATACATATTACTGGATTAGATTAAGAAAGACAGAAAAGATTAAGGGACGGCACATTTTTCAACGATTAAGAATCATCATTACATAACTTGGTGAAACTGAAAAAGTATATCATATGGGTACACAAGCCTATTTGCCAGCATATATTAATATTTTAGAAAATATTCCTTTTTGTAATACTGAATATAAACATAGAGCTAGAATCACATTATCATATTTATCATAATGTTCAATTTGATACAGTAGAATTGCAAGTCCCTAAGTCCCTATTCACTGTGCTTAGTAGTGACTCCATTTAATAAAAAGTGTTTCTAGTTTTTAACAACTACACTGATGTATCTATATATATCTATAACGTTAAAAATTCTTAAGAAAATTAAAAATTATATAAAATGTTTTGTGGTGATATATTTTTAAACAGGCATTTTTATGTTGTTATTGAGCTTTTATTTGTTATAAACAAAGTGTTGAAGCACCTGAAAATATAAAAATACTTTATCAGACACATAAGAAGTTGGGTGGTCATAGCAGAAATTGAGGCTCCCAATGTTAGGGCATAATGTAGATTGGACACTTCTACCACGGAAAATTGCAAAATGTCCAGGTATTTATGAAGCACTTTTACATGACGAATATTTGCCAATGAAAAGTGGCATGAACTCAAGGAGTAAAATTTCCTTTTTCTTTTACCAGTTTGTCAATCTAGGCTTAATCTAGGTTTAAAAAAAATAGCTGAAAAGTGTAAATAATTATTTTGAAGTATCTTCATCATCAGCTGAGTTTAGCTATGGCAATTCTCAAAACACTATGAATATTTACAGCTTATAAGAATTATATTTTTATGTATACATATATATCTATATTTATGTCAATAAATAGATACACAGATGATAGATGATAGACAGATAGAAAGATAGATAGATAGATAGATAGATAGATAGATACATAGATAGATGATAGATATAGATAAGTATAGAAAATCTCTACCCAAGAATCATTTGGAGACATTTCCTCTGTTCATTAGCAATATCTATAGCTAGGATCTCAGAATCCATTAAGGAAGGAAAACTGCCCCCCAAAAAAGCATTTTTAACAAGAAAAATATGTAGAATGGATTAATTCCTTTATGTCTCTTGCCTCAAATTTTGAAAAACATGTAAATAAGGATACTGAAAGTAATATGCAAATATAGGTACATCAAAAGAAATAAATCCAAGAAGGAATAAACACATTTATATTCTCAGATCACAGCTTTTTAAATGAAATCCACTTTATGCTTAGATAAAATTATATTTTGACAAACATGCTGCATATATGACAATTTTATTTATTTAATATTTATTATGATACTTTGTGGAATCATTCCTCATGTCTGAGCTTGTCATGGCCAAATAATGAACAGAAAGACCTTCTACTATTTTTCTCAGGGTAACCTGCACATGAATAGCATTTTGAGTCATCAGAAAACACTGGTTCTAAGAAAAGATGAGGAAATCTGATTATTTTTGCATATTTCTTATTTCTGGTCAATGAAACCACAAAGCATTGTCAAACTGAGTTATTGAATATAAATCAAAATATAAGTAAGCAATAAATAGCTAGAGGAATGCTAAAAGAAATATCCAACTTCTTTAAAGAATAGTCTAGACTTCTAATCATTTAACTGATACGGGGAGAATATTCATTATTGGGCAATTTTTTTTTTAAATTTCAACCAGTATTAAGCACTGAGCCAGGTGTTTGGTATACAGTAATGAATAAAACAGAATAATGAATGCCTTTTGGAGCATATGGTCTAGTAGTGATAGCAGCTCCTCTCTGCTAGGAACTGAACACTCTTCGGGACACCCTGGCTGCAGAAAGGAGTGACCCACTGCAGGTCTCCTCTGAGATGTTCTATCACTCAATAAAGCTCTTCTTCGCCTTGCTCATTCTTCAGTTGTCTGCATACCTCATTCTTCCAGTTCACCGGACAGGAACTTGGGGCCCACCAAATAGCCGGGCTAAAAGAGCTGTAACACCAACAGGGCTGAAACACGTCCCTTGCTCACCATGTTGTGGGCGACAAGGAGAGAAAAGAGATGGAGAGAAGAGCTGCAACCCTTTGGGGAGCCCAGACCTAGGAGCTCCCTAAGCCAGGGCTTTAACACCCTCTTTGGAACTCTGGTTCCTGATGTCTCCAAGTTTCCGGGCACCACTGCATTCTTGGTGTCAGCTGTGGAAGCTGCTTATGGTATGCCTGGTCCAGCCGCAGACTTGCAGGAAGCTGGTGCTCATGCCAGCACCTGGAGCTGCCCATCCTGCTGCAGCCAGCAGTGTGCAGTGGCCAGACTCCATACTTCCTCACACACCCCTCATCACTCCTTGACTGGCTCACCCTTGGCAGATGTGGGACCCAGACCAGTAGCATGAGCTGAGCATAGCCTGCCAGGCTGTGTGGGCAGAATGAGCCCAGCAGGCCAGAGCAAAACACTAGCAAAGGCACCACTGGCCACAGAGGTTTCTGGCTGGCAAAGCGACACCCCAAGGATCCTGTAACAGTAGGAGATTTAATAAGTAAATAAACATACAAGTATATTACTTCAATTTTTGATAAATGATAAGGCAATGATCAAGGTGCTGTGTTAGAGAGAAAAAAGAGGGGAAACAGGAAGGTATTTCCAGCTTTCTATAAGGTACTTGAAGGCCTCTCTGAGGAGGTAAATTTAAGCTTACATGGAAGGATAAGCTAGAGCCAGTTCTATGAAGAGAAGAGCAAAATTATCTCAGGTGAAGAAACAACATGGCCAAAGGCCATTAATTTGGGAAAAGCATACCCACTTATTTTTGGGAACTATAAAAGGGCCAGTGTAGCTGGTGTTTGCTGCAAAACATTAATGATATTGTTTAGGTTCATGAAGCTGAAAAAAGTGCTAAATCCTTGTGGACATTTTTATACATTTACCTCAATAATCAGCTTCCTTATGTATATTTCCAGAAGATAATGTGATTTGATTAGTGCCAAAATTGATATGAAATTATTTTAATTTAGAGGAAGAAAAGGACTATATAGAAATAGCATTCCCAAGAGTACCCTCTTGCCCACGACTTCAACTCCAGTCTCTGCAAAGATTTCTTCCACCAGCAATTTCCTTTTTGTTTCTCATTTCTATTTACACCTAAAATTGTTTATATTTTTATGTAATAAGTAACTAACCAAGGCCTCATAAACTAGTTTGTAGTATTCATCTTCTTCATGCATAGGTATTTGTCCATTTTTTTATTCCTTACTCCCTCACAGAGTTAGATTCCCTTCATTAAGGATAATCTTGATTACCTAGGCCACCAGCTTTAGGTTCCAGTAGTTCTTTCCACCATGTATCTGACTTTGTCTGTTACCCTATAGGGTACAGAAAAGTGATGGATGCCTTCACTGAAAGTCCATTCTGTTTTACATGTAAAGTGTCAGAAAATAAGAATTATTTTCTAAGTTCTTTCTCAAAACAGTACCTAGTATTAATAGAACATTTTGTGCCCAATGGACACTATGCAAACATTCTTAGCTGATTCAACAATTGAATTGAGAGGATTATGTATTTCTGGCTGTGTCACGTGTCCAGCTCATTAAATGCATCTTCATGTTAGCCAAAGAATTGAATGAAATAATAAAGCATGTTTTTGGCAACAGCTCTTTCAGGTAGTCAAATTTTTAATCTTAAATTTGGATTTATTTTTCTATTTGGTAAACGAATGAGACTTACACTTCAGATTCAAGTCAACATTTTAATTAAAAATAACGTTTACTAGCCTTAGGAAAAATACCTAATGCATGTGGGGCTTAAAACCTAGACGACAGGTTGATAGGTGCAGCAAACCACCGTGGCACATGTATACCTATGTAACAAACCCATACATACTGCACATGTATCCCAGAACTTACAGTAAAATTTTAAAAAATAATAATGTTTACTTGAATTTGCAATGGTATATTTGAAAAAAAGTGGATATGTTGTTTTAATTTCGCTAGGATTTTATAAATTTCAAAGCAAGTTTTGGCAAAGAACCACATAGTTACATAACTACCTGGCATGCATCATTTTAGTACTATTTATTCAGAAAGGTCTTTTATAAAACAAACTTTCCTGCCAAAAAAAGGAAGTACAAATATTGTACTCTGATTGTGTATTACAACTTGTCAAAAGTGTGATGTGGTGACCTAATTCAGGAGGCCTGGGTTTGATTACAACTCTACCTCCAATTAAAACTCACAGTAGCTATTTTCTGAAGTCTGACATAGCATTCTCAAAGGTTCTAACTAGAATGAGGTTTCTTTTTTATTGTTAATAACTTTTCTGTACATACCATGGTTTTGAGAGGGTTTCTGAAATTGTCATAAAATTGGTTATTGGTTTTCCTGTACCTTCCAAAAGAAGACTGAGGAGTGTCTCCCTAAGGAAGAAAAGGTGCTAAAGCACTTGCAATTTGCTGCTTCAAACTAGGGGACTTATCTAGTGCATTTGTTCTAGAAAATTAGAATCATAGACATAGTCTCTCCTGGAAGCCACTGAAAGTTCTAGGAACCACTTGGCTACATTTGAAAGAAACACTCAAAAGAGATAGCTTAACCAAAGATGAAATCCCTCGGAAGAAACAAGAGAGGACTCGATTCTAGGACCTCAGTCCCAGCACCATCAGGAAGCCTTATTTTATTCCTATCTGCTTAGAGGATGCTTGGTATGGCAGAATTCTAATCCTGCTTTGGGGTGTTGTCCCTTTGAAACCTAAAAGTATTGAAACAATCAATTCTCTCTTCCTCTTCCTTGCTAGCTTGTTGCCCTAGTTCATTCCTTTATCTCTTGCCCATATTCCTGCAATAACCACCAACTGCATGTCCCTGCCTACTGTAGAATGGCCTTGGAATTAATTTGAATGGCTTATCAAATCCCCCAATCCCACCCATGGGAATGCTAAATTGAGCACTCTCTTCCTCTTTGCTTTAAATACAAAAAGGCTTTTTGAGAGCAAAGGAGAAAGCAGCATCATACTCATTCTCCACTGATATGGTTAGGCTTTGTGTCCCCACCCAAATCTCATCTTGAATTATAATTTCCATAATGCCCATAATCCCTATATGTCAAGGGACAGACCCGGTGGAGGTAATTGAATTATGGGGACAGTTTCCCCATGCTGTTCTTGTGATAGTGAGTGAGTTCTCATGAGATCTGATGGTTTTATAAAGGGCTCTTCCTTCTTTGCTCTTCTCCTTCCTGCTGCCTTGTGAAGAAGGTGCCTTGTTTCCACTTTGCCTTCTGCCATGATTGTTAAGTTTCCAAAGCCGTGCTGAACTGTGAGTCAGTTGAATCTCTTTCCTTTATAAATTACCCATCCTTGGGCAGCTCTTTATAGCAGTGTGAGAATGAACTAATACATCCACATTCTCTCACTTCAAGCCTTAGAGCAGGATACCTCACAGTCCCAGCATAGACAGGATGTATAGAATGGAGAGGAGATACTCTGTTCATTGGGACCAGCTCTGCTTGAGCCCCAGCAGATTCTTGTTCATGTAGGAGTGAGGGGAATAGACCACCACCTGAAAAGGATGGAGGTAATGCCAAACACCTAGGTGTAGGTCTTATCTCTGCCCTCCTTCTTTCCATCAGAGCAGGAACTCTTTCTTATTCCTCCCTTTTCTTTAAGAAGAAGGATACTTGTCTTTCATTGGCTTGTTTCTCTCTTAAAATCAAGGCAGAGGATTCAGGGTCTAATTACCATGGATTTACCTCCATTATCATTCATTGGAGACAAGCTCGGTTCTAAGCTTCATTCTACTTTGGGAATTACGATATTCTTCTGGTGAGATTTACTGAGTTTCTAAATGTTTACTCAGTACTCACCAAAAACATGGTCTTTGTGACTTAATTTTTCATTTTTCTTTAGAAAATCACCAATACTTAAAGAGAAATTTTGCTATCTTCTTGTCTTTCTTCAGGATAATTACAAAGAGAACTTCAAGAAATTTCACATACCTTGCCTCTTGTCTTATTCCCTTCAGATATAGCTTTCCCACTGTCCCCAGACTGTAACATCCAAAAGGCAAATCTGACCATGCCACTCTTGCTTAATAAATATTCAGGGGCTTTACTTTGCCTCCAAGATTATTAATAGGCATCAAGGGCCCCTTGAGATGTGTTCCCATTGCTCCCTGCACTACCCAACATTCTCAGGCAACATTAAAATGCTGCACACACCATGCAGAGTTTTATTATCTTTCTTGCTTTCTCTCTTGCTACTCCTCCTCCTTGAATATTCTCTCATCCTTCCCCTTTGTCTTGGCAAATTCCTGCTCATTTTTTAGGGTTTAGTTTTGTCTTCACTCCTCCAGAATATCTCCTCTGATCTCAACGTGTCTGTTGTCTCTCAGTAACCTGGTATAAGTCTCTTTTCTTGTATCATGTTATCACTTAATTTTCTGTTTATGTGTTTGTTCTCTCACAGGTCTATTCATCTACCTCCAGCTGCTGGCAGAGAAGCTAACAAGAATAGAGATCCACTAGTGTTTCTTTTCTTTTCTTTCTTTTTTTTTTTTTTTTGAGGCTCTCAATACTCGATTTTTAAAAAATAATTTTTCTCTTTCTTTTTCTTTTTCCTTTTTTTAATTTCAGTAGATTTTTGGGAAACAGGTGGTGTTTGGTTACATGAATAACTTCTTTAGTGGTGAGTTCTGAGATTTTGGAGCACCCATCACCTGAGCGGTGTACACTGTACCACCCTTCTCCCACCCTTTCCCCTGAGTCCCCAAAGTTCACTGTATCATTGTTATGCTTTTGCATCCTCATTTGCATTCCCACTTATGAGTGAGAACATACAGTGTTTGGTTTTCCATTCCTGAGTTACTTCACTTAGAATAGTGGTCTCTAATTCCATCCAGTTTGGTCCTTTCAGGATTGGTTTCCTCTGCAGTACTTATGAGGGCAGGAAGGTGGCAGCATTTAGCTATCAGTGAGTTCATGCTGATGCTAGGAAGAGAAATAGAAATAACCACTCCTATCTTGGGACATTTTTCCAACTGCCTTGATTGCTTCTCTTTTCTAGCAGAACTGAGAAAAATAAGGCCACAGTCGAGAATTTTGTGCTTGATGGAGACATCAAACCCAGAAATGCTGGACTGGCTGAGCAACTTGAGTAAAGCCCATCCTCCCACTTTTGTCATGCAGGCCCTGGGAACTGCTTTAGGAATGAGAAAAATGGACATAAAATGGTCTAATCAGTATGTAAATTATTATCTTGCTTACAGTTTCATAGACTAAGGGAATTATTGGGAGAGATTGCTTATATCTTCAATGTGACTTCAAGTCTATCTTTTTATACTTTATTTGCATTTATTAGTGTTTAATCCCACAGAATGATCCCATTCTCCTATTTTAAGTGTTCTAATTCCCGCACACAATTCCTCTACCTATAGATTCTAAATTTATAATTGTAGGTTGAAAGAATGGTTTTTTTCATTCAACCCTAAGCGTTCAGTGGTTGCTACATTCTTCATGTTACATTTTCTCAGTTCCTTATGTTGGTTAACTTCTAACTGATTAGGCTGAGAACTAGAATTTCCATCACAGTAGTACTCATGCTGAGTAGTCACTGCTTATTGATTTGTCTGGTGGAAAACCTGAAGGTAGGACCTGTATCAGTCAGGGTCTTAGCAGGGAACCACTGTTTAATCAAGTTAGGGCTTAATGGGAGATAATTTAATAATTTTCTTTCCAGAGGTACAGGCAAGGTTAATCACTCCAATAAGGGATGTTGAAGTATCCAGAGTTTCGCTACAGTGGGAAGCTATTATTGCCCCTAGGCCTGAAGGTCGATGACAAGGAAGTTATTAGAATCTGGCAAGTGATGGAGTGGAGCTATAGCCAAGGGGCTGCCTGAGAGAAGCAGTGGCCAAATGCGATTGAGAATTGCTGGTGAAATGATTCACCAACCACAGCAAGAGGCTGACCATCATAGACCTCCTTTCAATGACTTATGTTTCATTAATGAGTCATCATCAATTTCTCTTTCATTTTGATAGCCCCCTCTTAGGGTTCAGGTTTTGAGGTAACTCTTCTACTAGACAACATTTTAAAGTAGTAACTATTTTTCTCATTGGTATTAACCAAGCCACACATTAATGCCGAGCTTCTGTTAAGTAAAAAATAACTAGGGATACCAGAATGAATTTTTCAGCCCAGTCAAAAGAAAAGCAATTTGACATACTGTTACCCTTTGCAGTTTTAGCAAGAGAAAGACAATGTGCTTGTTTATTGTCTAAATTAGCACTTTGCCCCTGATACTTCTCAAAGCTGAAAGACCCTCTAAGATCAAGAACCGATGAAGTAAGTCTTCAGATTTGATAAACTGGTGTTCTATAGGGAAATTAAAGCCAGTGTGAAATTTGCAGTTGACTTTTGTGATGACTACCTTCCCCTTTTAAATTCTGAGTGTATCATGCATTTAAATATAAATTTGTTTTTTCAGGGCTATAGAAAAATGTGCTGCTCAAAAGGAGATTTCCATCTTGAAAAGGCAAATTACTGGGAAAAATGAATCTGTTTTCTCTACCAAGGTAACCTACTAATTTATGAAACACACTGGGGACTTTAAGCAGGATATTTGGCACCACACCTTCTAATCACACCCACTCTTTGTTGTGTAGCTGGATTCTGTTTTCTCATTTAACACATGGTTTCTTTCCCTAAAAATGAGAATGAAAAATCTTGTTCTTTGAGAAACAAAGTTGGAACTTTGTGTATTTTTTATGGCGTTATTTTGAGTATGAGTTTTGAGATAACTATTTTCAGATTCCAGGAAGCTATGAGGCCATATCTAGTTTCAGAGTTGCATTGCTGTTACAGGCTCAACGTTAGGTAACATATTTTGTTTTCAGTCTGTTTCAGCTCCAGTATCGACTGCTTTCTCTCTCTTGAACTTTGCATCCACAATTCAGTTTAGGGAGAGTCAAGAACATAAGTGTTTTTCATCATTAACCATTAACTTTTAAAGCACCATTAATCCTGTGTATGATTAGCTCAGCTTTCAGAACCAGAATTCAGAAATATGGTAAAAATCACCGGGACAAACTTTTAACAGTTTTCACAAGTATTCCCAAAGTGATGATCAAAGCCTACAGTAACAGATCTTTTAAAAGAAGGGGCTTCCTTATGGGCTGGGCCCCCCCAACAGGGGGAGTTGATTAAGAAAATCTTACCACTTTCTTACAACTTTATAGAAAATAAGTCATGTTAAAGCACAGGGGTAGTGAAAGGAGTGTTTAAGAAGTGGTCTCAACTGAGGTTTTGGGGTGCTAGTGGAGCCCCTTTGCCTTGGTTCCAACAGAAGAGTGATGCACGCGAAGCATGTGGTTATGAGTGCCCCAGGTCCTTTTGGGCTTTAGCTGCTTACCACATGGTGAAGAGGAATGGTGATAGAAATCCAAAGTGGACTTTTTTATATTATTATTATGGCTTTATATATAGTCAAAAGAGCTCACCTTCTTCTCCTAGCTCAGACATGGGTTTGGCTAAGGAAGGAGAAATGGGGTTGGGGAGGTTGGGAGCAGGGCATGCAATGCTCTTCTGAAAAAATAGGGACATAAAGGAGATATGCCCGCAACTCTCCATCAGGATGAAGGATTCTTTCTATTAGCCTTTCAGCATTTGGATCCTTATGATTTTGATGCTTCTCTGTAGCATTGGAGACATAGAAGGAGACTGCCTCCTGCTGGGGTCAGTATTTTCTGCATCCCATGAATGGAAGTGAGAACAGCCTTGGGAGCTAATGCCGAAGGTGGGAGAATCTGATGCCCTCAGTCTCCAGTGAACTAAAGTAAGAGTCTTACTACTTTCAGTGCTTGGGAACTGCTGCAATACATGGGCTGCTCCAACTTATTTCCTTAAACCTCCACTCACAGATTTTCAGATGCTGCACAGGTGAAATGGTTCAAGTTCTAAATGTCACATGACTGTCTTGTTTATTTATATGTTGGGTGTAGCCTGTGGAGTACTCAGGCCCTAAAGAAACCCTTTTGGATGAATAAACATCCCAGAGTCCTTATGCTAGTTCTACCTGTGAGGTGTTTGCTACAGTCTGAAAGTTTATGTAACCCCAGCACTCATATGTTAAAATTCGAAAACCCCCAATCCCCGTGATAGTATTTGGAGGCAGAGCCTTTGGAAGGTAATTAGGTCATGGGGGAAAAGGCCTTATGAATGGGATTAGTGCTCTTATAAAAGAGGCTGGAGGCTAGGTATGAAGGCTCAAGCCTGTGATCTCAGCACTTTCACAGGCTGAAAGGTAGGATCGCTTGAGCCCAAGAGTTCAAGACCAGCCTGGGCAACATAGTGAGACCCTGTCTCTACAAATAATTTTAAAATTAGCCCAACATGGTGGTGTGTGCCTGTAATCCTAGCTACTCAGGAGGCTGAAGTGGGAGGATCACATGAGCCCAAGAAGTCAAGGCTGCAGTGAGTAGGAAGGCACCTGCCTTCAAACTAGGAAGAGGGCCCTCACTAGACACCCAAACTGCCAGCACCTTGATCTTGGACTTCCTAGCCTCCAGGGCTGTGAGAAATAAATTCCTGTGATTTGTAAGCCACCCAGTCTATGGTATTTTGTTACGGCAGCCCAAATGGACTGAGGTAGTACTCCTAGTCCCATCTCACATCTTAGACTACAAGTCCTAGAGAATACATGCTGAGAGGAAAAAGCTTTTAGGTGTTTCAGGGCATCTATTACCCCCATTACGCTCTTCTCCCTAAAGTCATGGA
This sequence comes from Pongo abelii, assembly GCF_028885655.2. Taxonomy (NCBI): domain Eukaryota; kingdom Metazoa; phylum Chordata; class Mammalia; order Primates; family Hominidae; genus Pongo; species Pongo abelii. The sequence goes on along the minus strand of NC_071988.2, from coordinate 120,905,867 downwards.
GTGAGGGGGTTCAGAATTACCTGAAGCACAGAAATTTATACTAGGAGACCACATAACACCCTTTCGTTGGCTGTCAGGCCCATGAGGTAACCTAGTGCCCAGAGCCCCCTCACTTGAGATCTTGGAGGTTCCCCGTCAAAGGCCTAGAAAAACTAGAGTTGAAGGCTGCCACTGCAGCTCAATGCAATTCTCATTTCACCTTCCAGTAAGAGCTTTCAACACCTCCCTGATCCTCCTAAAATCCTTTCATCAGTGATGGCCCAGAGTGTAGTCTCTGTCTGAAGTCTCACCAGCTCAGAGTAGAGCTTCCATTATGAGAAACTCTGATGCTTCCATGCACATGGAGTGGGTAGATGGGTAGGGCAGGGCAATGGACATGTTTGGGTGTACCAAGAAGGAAAGAGGAAAGGTCAGAGTCATCTTCTTCCTTATAGGCAATGCTCAGTTTCCTATCTATAAAATGGGCAAAATCCCCTGCCCCATCTCCTTGCTGGAGTAATAGTGCAAAGCAGGTGAATCAGGAAGGATAATCAGGTCCTCAGTGGCATCAGTGGATTCTTACACTCTCTGAACCCTTAAGGTTAGAGGCAAGCAATATTTTTCCTAAGAGTCTGCAGAGAAGTCATGAGGAGTTTAAGTTTCTGTTATTCTACTAACTGTTTAACATTTGGAAGTTACTTCAAATCACTCAGCTTCAGTTTTTGCCTGTATAAAATATAATAGTAAATATCTCGTAGCATGTTCATGATAAACTATGGAGATGGTGAGGTCTGTCCAATTGCAGATGAGAGAAATTCACCCTCAAATTTTGTTGAGCAGCTCTCCCTGTGTGGTTGCCATCCCCTCCTACTGCAATCTGCTTTCCTTGTGCAGTGGACAAATAGAATACAGGTGGCTCAAGACTCAGGTCATCCCAGCATAGCAGGTCCAGAAGAAGGAAAACTTCCCTCTCCTAGAATCTTTTCTTAAAAATCCCAAAGAAGAGCTCAAACAAGCATGGCTGGGGCCATGTGTTCATCCCAGAGCCAATATCTTTGAATGGAACAATGTGATGCTGTGATTGAACAGAGCTGGGTCTTGTGCTTATCTCCATGGCTGGGTTGTTGCAGTGGCAGGTTCATTGGAAATACATGGAGTAAGGGAAGGGTAATTCCCAAATGAAGAGGATTTATTATAAAAAGAAGGAAGAATCGAATGCTCTGGATTCAGTAACAACAGACATCCATGACAAATTGAGAATGTGTTAAGTCATGGAATACAAGGAAGTGTGTACAACCAAACCAAGAACAGCATAGGAAGGCACTTGGGCCTCGGCAATGCCAGAACAGAACTTGGCTTCAGCACAGAGTTCCTCTTTACTGTTATATCTACTTCTTTGTGTAAGTTTGCTTCTTTTTACTTCACTATACACTGGCTTTCTCCACATGTCATGAAACATAGTGGGTATTAGTACCACTCCCACCAACGATTCATGTCCTCCATTCCCACCAGTGACTCATGTTCTTTCCATAGAAGGGTTGATATGGAAGCAGGGTGTTCAGGCAACTCTGAGACACAGAAGGCCTTCACTTTGTGATCCCCCATGTTCATCTTCTGCCCCTTTTCTTCATCTCTGGAGTCATCCATCTCCTGTGTATTAACCAACATTGGTAGATGGCTATATAGCTCATTATCTGACCAATACAATTTTTTTAATTTTTATTTTTTGGGGGTACATAGTAGGTGTATGTATTTATGGGGTATGTGAAAATTTTTGATATAGGCATGCAACATGTAATAATCTCATCAGGATAAATGGAGTATCCATCATCTCAACCATTTATCCTTTATGTTATAAATAATCTAATTATACCCTTTCAGTTATTTTTAAATGAGCAATTAAATTATTATTGACTATAGTCACCCTGTTGTGCTGTCAATTTGTTATTCATTCCAACAATATTTTGGTACCTACCATCCCCACTTTCCCCGATCCGCCCATTACCCTTCTCAGCATCTGGTAGCCATCTTTCTATTCTCTATCTCCATGAGTTCAGTTGTTTTAATTTTTAGCTCCCACAAATAAGTGAAAATATGTGAAGTTTGGGTCTTTCTGTGACTGGCTTATTTCACTTTACACAATGATGTCCAGTTCCATCAGTGTTGTTGCAAATGACAGGATCTCATTTTTTATGGCTGAACAGTACTCCGTTGTGTATATGTACCACAGTTTCTTCCTTTTCTTTTTTTTTCTTAAAAGATGAGGTCTTGCTTTGTCACCCAGGCTGGAGTACAGTGGTGAGATCATGGCTCACTGCCACCTTGAACTCCCAGGCTCAAGGGATCCTACTGCCTCAGCATCCTGTGTAGCTGGGTCTAGAGATGTGAGCCACCATGCCTGGCTAATTAAACAACAAAAACAGAAACAAAAATGTAGAGATGGGGCCTTGCCATCTTGCCCACATTGGTCTCAAACTCCTGGACTCAAACAGTCCTCCCGCCTTTGCCTCCCAAAGTGCTAAGATAAAAGGCATGAGCCACCACACCCAGCCCCACATTTTCTTTACCCATTCATTTGTTGATGGACACTTGTGTTGGTTCCAAATCTTGGCCATTGTGAAGAGTACCACAACAAACATGGGAATGCACATATCTCTTTGATATCCTGATTTCTTTTATTTTGGGTATATACACAGCAGTGAGACTGCTGGATCATATGGCAACTCTATTTTTAGTTTGTTGAGGAACCGACAAACTGTTCTGCTTAGAAGTCGTACTAATTTACATCCCCACTAACAGTTTACAAGAGTTCCCTTTTCTCCACATCCTTGCCAGAATTTGTTATTTCCTGCCTTTGAATAAAGCCATTTTAACTGGAGTGAGAGGACATCTCCTTGAGGTTTTGATTTGCATTTATCTCATGATGAATGATGTTAAGCACCTTTTCATATAGCTGATTGCTATCTGTATGTCTTCTTTTGAGATATGTCTACTCAGACCTTTTGCCCATGTTTTAATTGGATTATTAAATTTTTTCCTATAGAATTGTTTGAGCTCCTCATTTATTCTGGTTATTAATCTCTTTTCAGATGGGTAGATTGCAAATATTTTCTCTCATTCTGTGGATTGACTCTTCATTTTGTTGATTGTTTCTTTTGCTGTGCAGAAGCTTTTTACCTTTTGTGTTCCCAGTTGTCCATTTTTGCTTTGGTTGCTTGGGTTTGTGGGGTATTACTCAAGAAATCTTTGCCCACTCCAATGTCTGGGAGACTTTCCTGAAAGTTTTCATTTAGTAATTTCATAATTTGAGGTCTTAGATTTAAGTATTTAATACATTTTGATTTTATTTTTGTATATAGTCACAGATAGGGGTCAAGCTTTATTCTTCTGCATATGGATATCCATTTTTCCCAGAACCATTTATTGAAGAAACTGTCCTTTCCCCAATGTATGATATTGGTGGCTTTGTCAAAAATTAGTTCACTCTAGATGTATGAATTTGTTTCTGGGTTCTCTATGCTGTTCCATTGGTCTTTGTGTCTGTTTTTATGGCAGTACCATGCTGTTTTGCTTATTATAGCTCTGTGCTATAATTTAAAGTCAGGTAATGTGATTCCTTCACTTCTTTAGCTTAGGATAGCCTTGGCTATTCTGGGACTTCTGTGGTTCGATATAAATTTCTGGATTGTTTTTTCCATTTCTGTGAAGAATGTCTGGTATTTTGATAGGGATTGCACTGAATCTGTAGATTGCTTTGGGTAGTATGAACATTTTAACAATATTGATTCTTCCAATCCATGAACATGAAATGTCTTTTCACTTTTTTGTAGTATCTTCAATTTCTTGCATCAGTGTTTTATACTTTTCATTGTAGAGATCTTTCACTTCTTTAGTTAATTCCTAGGTGTTTTATTTTATTTGTTGCTTTTGTAAATAAGATTACTTTCTTGATTTCTGTTGCAGATTGTTTGCTGTTGGCGTATAGAAATGCTACTGATTTTGTATGTTTATTTTGTATCCTGAAACTTTACTGAATTTGTTTATCAGTTCTAATAGTTTCTTTGTTGGAGCCTTTAGGCTTTTCCAAATATAAGATCGTATTATGGGCAAACAAGGATAAATTTGAATTCTTCCTTTCAATTTGATGCCCTTTCTTTCTTTCTTTTTTCTGATTACTCTAGCTAGGATTTCAGTACTATGTTGAATAATGGTGGTAAAAATGGGCATCTTTATCATGTTCCTGATGTTAGAGGAAAGGCTTTCAGCTTTTCCCCATTCAGTAGGATACTAGCTATGGGTCTGTCATATATAGCTTTTATTATATTGAGGTACATTCCTTCTATGCCCAGTTTTTTCAGGATTTTCAACATCTCATGATGCAATATTGAATTTTATCAATGCTTTTTCAGCTTCCATGGAAATGATCATATGATTTTTGTCCTTCATCCTGTTGATATGATGTATCACATTGATTGATTTGCATATGTTGAACCATCCTTGAAGCTATGGGACAAATCTCACTTGATCATGATGAATGACCTTGTTAATGTGTTTCTGAATTCTGTTTGCTAGTATTTTGGTGATAATTTTTGCATCACTATTCATCAGAGATATTGGCCTGTAGTTTTCTTTTTTCAATGTGTCTTTGTCTGTTTTTGGTATAAAGTATTACTGGCCTTGTAGAATGAGTTTGGAAATATTCCTCCTCTATATTTAGAACAGTTTGAGTAGGATGGGTATTAGTTCTTCAAAAGTTTGATGGAATTCATGAGTGAAACCATAGGATCCTGGGCTTTTCTTTGCTGGGAAATCTTTTATTATGGCTTTGATCTCATTACTTCTTATTGGTCTGTTCAGGTTTTATATTTTTTCATGGTTCAATCTTGGTAGGTTGTATGTGTCTAGGAATTTATTCATTTCTTCTAGATTTTCCAGTTTTTGGCATACAGCTACTCATAGTAGCCACTAATGATCCTTTGAATTTCTGAAGTATCAGTTATAATGTCTCCTTTTTCATTTCTGATTTTATTTATCTGGATCTTCTCTCTTTTTTTCTTAGTGACTTGGATAAACATTTGTCAAATTTGTTTATCTTTTCAAAAGACCACTTTAAGTTCTCTTATATTATGCTTTTCAATAAACTTTCTACTCCTATCACTTTCTCTACCTCCTCTTTAAAGTCACTAACTCTAAGGTTTGTCCCTCTGAGGCTTTTTTCTAGATCTTGCAAGCATGCTTTTTCAGTTTTTTTCTTTTTTCTTTTTGTCTCCTCTGTGTATTTTCAAATAGTCCGTCTTCAGTCTCACTAATTCTTTCTTCTGCTTGATCAATTCTGCTATTAAGAGACTAAGATGCATTCTTCAGCATGTCAATTACATTTTTCAAATCAAGAATTTCTGCTTGATTCTAATTATTTCAATCTCTTTGTTAAATTTATCCATTAAAATTCTGAATTCCTTCTCTGTGTTACCTTGAACTTCTTTGAATTTCCTCAGAACAGCTATTTTGAATTCTCCTCCTGAAAGGTCACATAACTCTCTCTCTCCAGGATTGGTTTCTAGTGTCTTAAGTAATTCATTTGGTGGCATCATGTTTTCCTGGATGGCCTTCATGCTTGTGAATGTTCATAAGTGTCTGTGCATTAAAGAGTTAGCTATTTATTGTAGTCTTGAGTCTGAGCTTGTTTGCACTGTCCTTCTTGAGAATGCTTTCTAGATACGAAAGGGACTTGAGTGTTGTGATCTAAGCCATATCTGCTTTAGGGATCTCCAAGTTCAATAATGCTATGGTTCCTGCAGACTCACAGAGGTGGTTTTTGTTCTTGCAGACTCACCTTGGTGGTCTTGGATAAAATCAAGAATAATTCTCTGGATTACCAGGCAGAGACTCTTGTTCTCTTCCTTTATTTTCTTCCAAACAAGTGGAATTTTTTTCTTTGTGCTGAATCATCTGAATCTGAGGATAGGGTGACACAAGCACCCCTGTGGTCACAACCACTGTAACCACTACCTAGATACTATGTTCATTCAAGGCCATAAAGCTCTAAGTCAGCAAGAATACTTTAGACCATGACATCAAGGCTTGCTGAAACTTAAGTTTAGTCAACGGGGATGGACAATTCCTCTCTGGCTAGGGCTGGTCTAAATGCTCCCTCAGTGGGTGCGAATTAGCTGAGTTCAGCCCAATTTTGCTTTCTGCTATGACAGAGCAGCACTGAGTTCACTTCAAAGTCCCACTATCACTGCACTCTCCCTCCCCCAAGTGCACAGATTGTCTGCACCACAAAGCTGCAACTGGGGTATGATGGAGAGGTAGCATCACTGACCCATGACTATCTTTTCTACCCTTTTCAGTGCCTCTTTCAGCTATGTGAAGTTAAAGCCTGGCACTGTGATTGCTGTCCTGATTTTTGGTTCTTATGGAGGTGCTTTTTGTGTAAATAGTTGTTAAATTTGGTGCTCTTGGTGGGGTCAGGGGTGGTGATCAGTGGAGGCTTTTATTTGGCCATCTTGCTCTGCTCCTCCAACAAGTACAATTTTAAGTATGAATGGCTTCATTATTGATAACTATGGTAAGACAGGGGACACAAGCCATCGGAGACCCAGAAAAATTAGGACATATAGTCACCCTCTGTTTAGTTTTCCACTCTTTCACTCTCCTCCTTTGTTAAGAGCTGCTCTTAGAAAGGGAATATCAGTCACTGCATGAATCAGACTTCTTTGCCTTCCAGAGAAATTTTTAATGTTAACTCACATGGAAAAATAAATAATTTTCTTTCCCTTGTAAAGGAAGTAGTTTCTATCTTTGTTTAATGAAAATATTGTTTCAGTCCTGCAAGATAAAAAGTTCCAGAGATCTATTTCACAATAATTTAAGTATGTTTAGTACTACTGAACATTACACTTAAAATGGCTAGGATGGTAAATTTTATGACAGGTGTTTGTTGCCACCATAAGAAAATAGATTCAAATTGAACTTTTAGACATTTGGAATAGAAACTGGATAGAAACCATATGAATAGTTTCTATCATTTTTTCTGTAACATATCAAACCATTTGCCTTTTAAGTTTACAGTGTTTTTAAAAGATAACTTTATGATTCATTGCCTTTAATCAAAGACATTCCTACATAAGGGTTTTTTTTTGTTTTTTTTGGTTTTTGAACACAGGAAGGTAAAGCCAGCCTGGTGACTGTTAGAAGAGTAATAACGAAAAATTACCCTGATCAATCTCATAAGGTATATGTAGGCCTTTTAAAAAGCTTCTTTGGTTCTAGATGCTTGATGAATCACCACACTGTCTTCCACAATAATTGGACTAATTTACACTCCCACCAACATTATAAAAGCTTTCCTATTTCTCCACAGCCTCACCAGCATCTATTGTTTTCTGACTTTTTAATAATCGCCACTCTGACTGGCATGAGATGGTATCCCATTGTGGTTTTGATTTGCATTTCTCTAATGACCAGTGATGATGAGCTTTTCTTCATATCTTTGTTGGCTGCATAACTGTCTTCTTTTGAGAAGTGCCTGTTCATATCCTTCACCTACTTTTTGATGGGGTTGTTTGACTTTTTCTTGTAAATTTGTTTAAGTTCCTTGTAGATTCTGGATATTAGCCCTTTGTCAGATGGCTAGATTGCAAAAATTTTCTCCCATTCTGTAGATTGCCTGTTCACTCTGGTGGTAGTTTCTTTTGCTGTGCAGAAGCTCTTTCATTTAATTAGATCCCATTTGTCAATTTTGGCTTTTGTTACCATTGCTTTTGGCAAAGTATTATAAATTATTCTACTATAAAGACACATGAACAAGTACGTTTATTGCAGCACTATTTACAGTAGCAGACTTGGAACCAAACCAAATGCCCATCAATGATAGATTGGATAAAGAAGATGTGGCACATATACATCAGGGAATTCTATGCAGCCATAAAAAAAGAATGAGTTCATGTCCTTTGTAGGGACATGGATGAAACTGGAAGCTATCATTCTCAGCAAACTAACACAGGAACAGATAATCAAATATCGCATGTCCTTACTCATAAGTGGGAGCTGAACAGTGAGAACACATGGACACAGGGAGAGGAATATCACACACCAAGGCCTGTTGGGGGTATGGGGACAAGGGGAAGGAGAGCATTAGGACAAATACCTAATGCATGTAGGGCTTAAAACCTAGATGACGGGTTGATAGATGCAGCAAACCACCATGGTACATGTATACCTATGTAAGAAACCTGGACGTTCTGTACATGTATCCTGGAAGTTAAAGTTAAATTTTTTTAAAAAGTAAAAAATAAGAAAAAAGTGTCTTTGAATTGTAACTGACATACAATATACTGCACAGATATAAAGTGTACAATTTGATAACTGTTTATATATATATTCACAATCAAGGTAATGAACATGTCCATTATGCCACAAAGATCTTTGTGCCACACTGTGATTCCTATTCCTGCCCCTCCCTGTCTTCCCCATCCCAACACAACTACTGATCTTATTGCTGCCACTGTCAATTTTCCTTCTGCCTGAAGGATTTTCTTTAGTATTTTTTGTACTGTGAGTCTGATGGCGATTAATTCTTTCAGCCTTTACATGCTGAAAATAGTCTTTATTTCACCTTCATTTTGGAAAGATATTCACTGGGTACAGAATTTCAGATTGAAAGGTATTTTCTTTCAATGCTTTAAAAAGGTTGCTCTACTCTGTTCTCTCTTGTGCTATTTCCAGTAATAAATCTATTGTCTTGCTTACTTGTGTCTGCTAAGCATCACCAATATTTTAAAATTTTTTCTCATTAACATTGGTTATGACTATGATGTGCCTTGGCATAGTTTTCTCCTTATTGTTTGTACCTAGGGCTTATTGAGCTCCCTGAAGTTGTAAGTTTATGATTTTCATGAAATATGAAAAATGTTAACCATTATGTTCTAAAAATGTTTTCCTTTTTTTCCTAGGGCAACAATTACACACATATTAGGCCTCCTGAAGTTGTCTCACCTTGCACTGATGCTTTTATCAGTTTTTTCCCTGTATTTAATCTGAATAGCTATTATCTCTTTTTCTGTAACATATAATTTGCTGTTAATCTCATCCACTGTATTTTTTATTCCAGATGTCTAAAAGTTCAACTTGAATCTATTATTGTCACAAAAAATGCCTATCATAAAATTTACTATCTTAACAATTTTTAAGTATAATGTTTAGTAATGTTAAACATACTTAAATTATTGTGAAATAGATCTCTGAAACTTTTTTATCTTTCAGAACTGAAACAGTATTTCCATTAAACAATAACTCCTCTTTGTCTCCTCCTCCTACCCTGCCAGAAACCACCATTCTACTTTTCATTTCTATGAATTTGACTACTTTAGATACCTCTTATAAGGGGAATCATACAGTATTTGTTCTTTTGTGATTATTTCACTTAATGTTATGTTCCCAAGGTTCATCCATGTTGTAGCACGTGGTTAATTTTCATTTCATTTTATAGCTGTATAATATTCAACTCTATCACATTTTCTTTAACCATTCATCTGTTAGACATTTAGGTTGCTTTCACCTCTTGGCTAGTGTGAATAGTACAGCTATGAATATGGGTATGCAAATATCTCTTCAAGACCTTAATTTTAAATCTTTTTAATATATACCCAGAAGTGGAATTGCTGAATGATATAGTAATTTAATTGTTAAATTTTGGAGGAACCACCATATTGTTATACATACTGCCATAGTGGTTGCACTATTTAAAAACCCAACCAACAGTTCATGGTGTCCCAATTTAGCCATATCTTTGCCAATATATTTTTTTTAATATATAGTGGCCATCCTAATGGGTGTGAGGTGATGCTTCATTGTGGTTTTGGTTTGCATTTCTCTGATGATTAGTGAAGTTGAGAATTTTTTCATATCCTTGACGGCCATTTGTATAACATCTCTGGATAAATGTCTATTCAATTTCTTTGTTCATTTTTAAATTGGGTTATTTGTTTTTTTGATATTGAGTTGTAGAAGTTCTTTATACATTCTAGGTATACCCCTTACCAGATATATTATTTGCAAATATTTTCTTCCATTCTGTAGATTGCCCTTTCACTCTGTTGACAGTGTACTTCAATAAACAAAAGTTTTTAACTTTGATGTAGTCCCATTTGTCTATTTTAGCTTTTGTTGCCTGTGCTTTTGCTGTCATATTCAATAAGTAATTGCCAACTCTAATGTCATGAAGATTTTCTCCTACGTTTCCTTCTAGGAGTTTTATAGTTTTGAGTATTATATTTAAGTCTTTAACCCATTCTTAGTTAATTTTTGTATGTAGTGTAAGATAAGGGTCCAACTTCATTCTTTTGCTTGTGGATATTCGGTTTTCCCAATACCATTAATTGAACAGACCCTTCTTTACCCATTGAGTGGTCTTAACACTCTTGTCAAAGATCATTTGGCCATATTTGTAAGGGTTTGTTTCTGAGCTCTATATTTCATTGGTCTATATGTATGGCTTTAATGCCAATACCACACTGTTTTAATTATTATAGCTTTATGATATGTTTTAAAATAGAGACATGTGAGTTCTCCAACTTTGTTCTTTTTCAAAATTGTTTTGGCTATTCAGTTAGGACCTTTGTTATATTTGTATGTTTCTATGTAACATGTTCAGTCATTCCTCTAGCTTTTGGAACATACAGAATGATTATGGCTTAAATGTGTCCCCTCCAAAATTCACATGTTGTGAATGTGGTAGTAATAAGAGATAAAACCTGTAAGAGGTGCTTAGGTCATGAGGGTGCCTCTGTCATGTATGGAATTAACACCCTTACAAAAGACACTGCACACAGCATTTGCTTGCCCTTCCACCTTTTTCCATGTGAGTACACAGTCTTCCTCCCCTCCAGAGGATGTAGCCTTCACCAGACAACCAAACCTGCTGGTGCTTTGGTCTTGATAATTTTCTGTTCTTTATAAATTACCCATTATCACATATTAGAACAGCACAGACAGGCTAAGACAGAAATTGGTACCAAGATGTGGGGTTGTTGCTATAAAAAAAATCTAAAAATGAGGCCAGGCATAGTGGCTCATGCCTATAATCCCAGCACTTTGGGAGGCTGAGGCGGGCAGATCACGAGGTCAGGAGATCGAGACCATCCTGGCTAACACAGTGAAACCCCATCTCTACTAAAAATACAAAAAATTAGCTGGGCGTGGTGGCGGGTGACTGTAGTCCCAGCTACTCAGAAGGCTGAGGCAGGAGAATGGTGTGAACCCAGGAGGTGGAGCTTGCAGTGAGCCGAGATCATGCCACCGTACTCCAGCCTGGGTGACAGAGCAAGACTCTGCCTCAAAAAAAAAAAAAAAAAAAAATCTAAAAATGTGGAAGCAGCTTTGAAATTGGGTAATGGGCAAAGGCTGGAAGAGTTTGGAGGAGTAGGCCAGAAAAATCATATACTGCTGTGGCTGAAGCATTAAGGGTAATGCTGGTGAGAGCCCAGAAGAGGAGAGCTGTAGAGAGAGCCTTGGTATTCTTAGAGATTACTTCAGTGGACAGGAAGATAATATTGGTAGAATATGGACAGTGTAGAAAACTCTGATGAGATTTTAGACAGAAATGAGTAATATCTTACTGGAAACTGGAGGAAAGACCGTCCTTGTGACTGAATTACATTCCTGTCCGATGACTTTATGGAAGACAGAACTTAAGAGCAATGAACTAGGATATTTGGCAAAGGAAATCTCTAAGCAGCAAAGCTTTCAGGATGCTATGTGGCTTCTTTTAACTGCTTATAGTAAAATGTAAAAGGAAAAATAGTTTTAAGACAGAACTTATAATTAAAAAGGAAAGCAGAATGTAAAGATTTGGAAAATTTTTAGCCTGGCTATGTAAACAAAGAAAGAAAACCAAGGGTGCAACCAAGTGACCCTTTTATAAGGAAATATATATGGCTAGTATAAAGCCAGGTGCTACTCATCAAAAGAAGGGAAGAATGACCTCAAAGGCATTTTGGAGATCTTTGAGGCTCTTCCTCTCATCATAGACTCAGACTGCCAGGAATTTGAGGCCAGAACAATTTTGAGAGAGGTCCCAGGACTCTCATAAAGCCTTGGGATTCATGATTCAGGGCCACTCTAAGTCTCTGCTCCCTTCATTCCAGGACAGCACTCCTCAGCCACCCGAGCTGTGGTTCAAGTGAGCCTAAGTGCAGTTCAGGCTGCTACTCCAAAAGGCAAAACACACAACCCTTGACAATGTCCACATGGTGCTAACTCTGCAGGGATGCAGAGTGTACAATCTCTATGGAGGCTGTTAAAAACACCATAAGAATTTTAATAAAAATTGCATTGAATCTGTAGGTCACTTTGTGTAATATGAAAATTTTAACAGTATTAATTCTTCCAATCCATGAACATGGGATATCTTTCCATTTATTTGTCTTTTTCAATTTGTCTCATGAGTTTTTTTGTAGTTTTCAGTGTACAGATCTTTCACTTCATTATTACATGTATTTCTTAAGTATTTTGTTCCTTTGATGCTATTTTAATAGAATTGTTTTCTCAATTTCTTTTTGGATCAGTCATTGTTCGTGTATTGAAATATGACTTTTTTAATGTTGATGTTATATTCTACAACTTCACTGAATTCATTTAACAGTTTTCTGGTGGTGTCTTTAGGGTTTTCTATATATAGGATGTAATTTGAAATCAGCGAAAATGTTACTTTCTTTCCAATTCAGATGCTTTCTATTTCTGCCTCCTGTCTAATTGTTCTGGCTAGAATTTTCAGTACTAGTTGAATAGAAGTGGTGAAAGTGGGCACCTTTGAAATCCAAACTGTTCCAAATAACATTTGAAGTAATACATTAATTAGATTCTACTTGCTTTTTAAAATTACTGCCCTGAACTACTGCCTCCACACACTATACATCCAGTCAAAACATGCCCCATACATTGCCCCTTCTATGAAGGTATTTCTCCAGTTGGAATTATTTTTCCCTCATATGCCCACTTGTCAAAATATAAAAAGCCCAGTTTAAATTACTTTATTCATGGACATTTCTCAGTCACTCTGGTTTGACCTATGTGATCAGTCTTTTTTAAGCTTGTAATAAAACATGTATCTAACTTTTCCCCACATTAACTTTTAGAGTTTAAATTCCTTAAAAGCAGTAAGTGTCTCTAGTTCATCTTGGCATTTTTATTTCTTGCTTCAACTGAGTAATAAGAGTTGACTAAACAGAGTTAGCTAAGGAAAAGAAAGTACCCTCCTCTGTTTTGCTCTTTCCCACCCCAATCAGAATTTTTCACAAGCTTTGTTGAAACACACCAAACTGCAATTCTCACCTACATTTTCTATATAGATCACTATCTCCCATACAGACACTGCTCTCTGCTGAAGCCCAACAAGACTTAGCTCTTATTTTCACTAGCTTTATTTATTTCAACCTTCTGGCACAACCATATAATATTTTTTGATTTCCTTATGGGAACATATGTGATTAATAGTTTTTATATTCTCTTATTCTTAAGCAAAGTATCCCAAGGGCTGGGCACCTGTTCTGACAAATATCGAACACCTACAGTAAGATAAGTGAACATATAATAAGCATACATTTCTTTAAAATTCTCTCTTTGTTTAGAAAATCACACATATTTGCCTTTTATTTGTCCACACAAATTCACAAGAAGTTTTTTCTTTGAATCCAAGTCAAGGCAGAAAAATATTGTGATTCTACATCATTACAGACCCACATTATTTGCCCTCAGGAAGTAATACAAAGAATCAGACACTCTCCTCCTCCCTCATTTCTGGGAAGATCATCAGGTTGTCCCAGTGGAGGCTCATCTATAAGTACAAGTAAAATCCTTCTGCAGCCCTCTATTTAGTGAGTGGGCAATTCTAGCCTGAGCCTCAACTTTTCAGGTAATTGAAGATTCTAACCATCAAGGAGCAGCTGAACACAGTGCAGTACTACCTGAGTAATAATTGGCTTCTAAACCAATTTAAAGAACAATGACAATGCCATAGGTACTTGAAGAACTTTATTTACAAGCTAAGTAAATAAAAACTCAGTTGAATCAGTTTTGCCACCACGCATGTATATCTTGGGCTGTCTTTTTCCACAAAGCTGTCATAGGTTTTCTACTTCCTTAAGTTAAAGATCTAGGCTATAATTTTTCTTATTAAATAACTTAAGCTTTTACCTGTTAGTACAGATGAGAGCATATTATAAACTTCGGTATCTGACTTTCCAAAAAGTCCACAATTTCATTTTTAATTTATTCTGTAAAGCAATAGCTAATGAAAGTTTCTATTTTTTTATTGGTTGGTTGGTTAATTTCTTTGTTTAAATCTGTATAATTAAATTTTAATCTAGTTTTCAGACTATATGACTTGTACAATTTCTGCTCTTTGGAGTTAATAAGACTTTTGTTTCCCAGGCCGTCATGCATTTTGTAAGTCTTGTATAAACTTTCAAAAAAAGATATTCTTTGTATGTAGAATATACAGCAGTATAATTTTACCACATTTAATATTATTATTCTAAATACTCTTCACATGTCAAGTATATTAGTGGTCCACAACCTTTTTGGCACTAGGGGCTGGTTTTGTGGAAGACAATTTTTCTATGAACTGGGATTGGAGGATAGTTTCGGGATAATTCATGCACATTGCATTTATTGTGCACTTTTTCTATTATTATTACATTGTAATATATAATGAAATAATTCTACAATTCACCATAAAGTAGAATCAGTGGGAGCCCTAAGCTTGATTTCCTGAAACTAGACAGTCCCATCTAGGGGTGATGGGAGACAGTGACAGATAATCAGGTATTCAATTGTCATAAGGAGTGCACTTCCTGGATCTCTTGCATGTGCAGTCCACAATAGAGTTCTCACTCCTATGAGAATCTAATGCTCTGATGATCTGTCAGAAAGCAGAACTCAAGCAGTAAAGGAAGCGCTAGGGAGTGGCTGTAAAAACAGATAACATTTTGTTAGCTCACCCATCACTCACCTTCTGCTGTGTGGTCTGGTTCCTTAATAGTCCATGGACTGTTACTGGTTGGTGGCCCATGGGTAAGGGCCCCTGAAGTATATGACTGATTATGAATGAATAATGTGCACATGAATTACCTGGGGATCTTGTTAGAATGTAGATTGTGCTTCAGTAGGCACAGTGGGCTATGAGATTCAACATCTCTAATAAACACCGCAGTGATGCCCGTGTTGCTGGTCTGTGGACCTCACTTTGTGTAGCAAGGGCTTAAGCCACTGTTAGTTAGTATTTTGTAACTTGGAACCCAGGTATCATTACGGATGGGGCCCCAAACTTTATGTATTCCTCTCCCTTAGATTAGATTGGCACTTCCAAGTTCCTTGAAGTGCTTACTTCTCATTTTCTCTATGATTCTAACTTTTAAGATATTGTATCATCTAATGCTAAGGTATTCCTTGACTATGCAATCTTCCTTCTAGCCATAAAAAATTATCCTCTCTGTCAGGTCTCAGGCTTCTTTGATGTTTATTAAGCCATCCTGAATTTTGTGTTTAAATTTGCCCAATATATATGCTTAAAGCCTAATGGGTACTCAAAAATATTAATTGAATGGAAAACTACTACCATCTATTTTTTATATCTTTGATTTTTATTATTTTGGTTCAAGAAGTATCTTTTTGTTTTTTTATCCTATTCTAGGGTCTCTTGATAAGTATCTAGAGGTTGTCCAGATTGCTGATTTGACGTCAAGAGTGTCAATTCTGGTCTTTACTATTTCCATTTTGAGTTTTTATTTGTTGGCTTGTTTGCTTGCTTGTTTTTACTATTATATTCCTAGTTTATTTTGTAAGTTGTTCATTCACTGGGATTCCACTTGGAGCTCAGCCTTTACTTTAGCCGTAATGGGTCAAAGCATCCATTTCATGGAGGCTATTCTATTCATACACCTGGAGAAGACCAATGAACCAATTGCTTTCTAAAATTGTTATTTGTTTCTTATAAAAAGTTATGTTCTTTTATGTTTTTGGGTGTTGTCTTCCCCCCCTTGTATTGCAGTATTGTTTTATAGGCCCCATTTTAGTTTCTTCTTGTTTCCTTTTTCTTATATAAAACTGTTTCTGATACTGCATTTGTCAAAAGATAGGGTGAGTGGAACAGCCTTAAGCTTCCATTCTGTCTACTTGGGAGCTTGTTTGGTAGCTAAAGCTAAATTCTATTTTCATGCACAGCACCTAGCCATGCAATATGCAGTTCTTAATTAAGCAACATAACACATGGGACTAGACCTCCTCATTAACTGTTCCCACAGGCTAACTCTATCCACACTTGTAATACGTTTCCTTAGTTCACGCTAAGCATACCAGGATGCCCTGTGCTTTCTCCAGACCCTTTTTATACAATATGTTGCATTCATAAAGAAGCCTGGATGGAGAAAGAGCAGTAGTAATGTTGCAGGATGTGTCTAGGGAAAGTAGGATAATTCCAATGGGCAAAGACAATTCTACATGGTCTGTTCAGGAATGGCAACATTTCCTGATGGTTTAATCTGAAAAAGGCATAGAGAGGAGAGATAAAACAAAGTATTTTCATATTTCCTTTGGCATATGGTTCAAAAGCTAGAGTATGTGGTATGCCTCAAAAACTATGCTTCTCAATACAGATGAAAAATCTATTCTGACTATGACCTTTGAATTTATATTGTGGATACTAGCTTTTGTAGTAATTGTTGGCTTCATTGAGTGGAGGTACAGGAGGCATGATTATTCATCTATCATGTTAACCCAGTAATTTAACCCAAATATGCAATAACCTAGAGAATTAAGGAACCTGTGATCAGACCCCATATTAGCAAGGAATATAAGAAAATATGGAATTCCCATTCTAGATATTTCACCAACTACATGTGACCTGAAAAAATTGCATAACCTCAGAGGGCCCTTAATTTTATCATGTGTAAAATAATTTAGACTAAATAATACCATCTAGCTGTAATTTTTTGTTTAAAAAAACCTCAAAGTACAATGGAAATGTTTTTATTTTTCCTACAGAGATTTAAAGTCCAAAAAGTCTTATAAAGCAGAGGTTCTCATTTTCAAAAGACATAATGCTTAGAATTCATTATACTCTTTACAGAATATCATGTAATATTGAAGTTACATTTAGAGTAACTAATTATGTAATCCTGAGATTATAGAATAAACATATGGAAGCAGATGTTTAAGTTTATGACAGAGAAAAAAATTATATTATTTTACTTCTGCTTCCTACTATTTTCTTGTTCTACATATTCTTTTTAATTATCTTTTTAGTTCTAGAAGACTTTTACAAATTGGCCTTACAATTAACTTTACTGAACTTTTCAGATTCTTGAGAATATTATTTGACATGAGGTGTCCAAACAGATATTAAACTTAGCTTGTATAACTTTGTTAACAAGCTATTAAATTGCTATTAAACTTCCTTGTTTAATTATTCTAATCATAACAATTCAGAAGAAAACAGGCAACTCTGACCCCATGGCTTATGCACTTGGCTTGATCCTTTGGGTCTTTCCAATTACTGTGTGGTGTTTGAAGTAGATTTTAATCCCATAAGATTAAGAATAAACATTTCTTTCTTTATTTTCCTTTTAAGGGCAGAAGTTTTGAAATAAAGTTGAAATGTGTGGTGTCATTCTACCTGGAACATGTCCACATAGAACGAAAAGCATTTTTTTTTTCCTTTTCTTTTGGCAGCAGTGCAAACACGGTGCACATGCACAGGAAGCGTGACTGCGTGTTTTTACTAATGCATAACATATGTCTGGGAGTGCTTGCCTCCTAAAAAACCATGAGTTTTTCACTTACTTTGCACGTGGTACCCTGAAGTTATAAGAGTGCTACAAATTATTCAGTAAACATGTAACAAAGTTCAGAAAGCATGATGGTAGAAATGGGTGTCCAGAAAGAGAGTAAACAGGTGTTTTCATTCAACAACCATGACCTTCAGCTTTGGCAATAAAAGTAGATTTAAATGATATTGGAATTTTCCACCCAGATCCAAGGCTAGCCTTCTGGTTTAAACTTCTTTATATCTCTATGACATTATCTCCTTCTAAGACCTTCTTCTCAATTGACCCGAAACATCCATATGATTGGTGGCCAGAGAAATATCGATCAAGATTATTGCTATTTACTCCCTGATGTTTAAAATAGGACTTTGAAGTAAGACAATAAGCTTAAAAGCCAAGCTTTTTAGGGTAGAGAGTTTTCTAAATTCCTTTTCTTTTTTTTCTTAAAGGCTGAAGAAGACTCAGATTTCTGACACAATGGTAACACCTATCCCTTCTGCCTGTGACTGCCAGGGCTTGCTGTAGGATGATAAGAAGAGAATGTGACACAGAGGAAGGGGAAAAAGTCCATCCCTCTAGTAGTAGGGGGGTGTGGAATGGGAGGGAAAAAGGGAGAAGGAGAAGTAGAAAACATTCAGATCTAAATGTCTTCATGTCTTCTGCTTGGCTTTAGCCAGGAATGAGTGTTAGGAAAGAGGGGATGCTCTAGAAGAGGAAGCTATGGAGTCTTATTTGGGTCTATGTAAACAGCCCAACCACAGGCCCTTCTGCCCAATCTAGGGCAGACCCATACCAGAGTTTAACTTGGCAGCAAAGTGTGGCTAGACAGAGGTTAGGCATGGAGTTTAGCTTTTCAAGGCAGGTTTCCGTCACTACAAGGCCAAGTCAGAAAGTAAATATCTCATTTCTTTTTTGCAGGGTAGAGCAAGCAGGGGAAAGGGGAATGACTGAGCAATCAGGTGACTTGAGAGTCAAATAACATTCCCACTCACAGGGCCTGAACTGGTGAAATGTATCAAGATCTTCAGCTTGAGATGGACCATCAGAGCAGGAGGCCAGATGAGAAACATGGGGTTTGCTGTGATAACTAGAGCTAAAGTGAGCTAAGTGATCAGTAGAGCAACACTGGGCTCTGGCCAACCAAAATAAACCAGACCATGAGCTCCACCAGATAAGGCCCTCTGCTGCAAGTACAGTAGGTGAGCAGCACCCAGGCAGAAAGAGGCATTGTCATGAAGACTGAAGGAAAGAGGAGCATCACAAGTGATGAGGAGCTGATCTTCACCTAGGCAAGGAGGTGGGAAAGTCTTCCTTCCCCCAGATGCCCTGGGAGAGAATTGGGGAACAGGAAGACTCTGGGAAACTGAGCGTTTCTTTTTATCAAAAGATAAAGAGCACAAGGATTATTTACATCATTGTAATAACCTACATTTTTTAGGCATAATCTTAGAAACACATCTTGGCTGCATATACGTGAGATTGCTTACATTTTTAAACATTACAATTGCTTATTAAATAAATGAAGGACCCAAATAAGAAAGAAGAGAAAAAATAAGCAAGATGCTTAAAATGACTTATCTCCTTCAACAGTAGAGTTCTCCAGCAAGAGAAATACTAAAACCTGAGCTATTGCTTTAGCACTAAGATTAAGGTTCCTTCCCAAGTGTTAGTCCCAGTAAAGAAGAGTCTGAGAAAAAACTGTGAAGTGCAAGCAATTTGTTGTTAATTCTTTCATGATTCAACATTCTACTAAGCTACCTGATTTACCCTGGTTTTGTTGTTGTTATTTTTGTTGTTAGCCATTACAAATACCTTGCTTTCAGGGAAGACTCAGATATTAATTACAAATCTCAGGGTGAGTTTATTAATGCTAAATGATGAACAGTGTTATATTGAAAGATATTTCAAAAACAACCAAATCTAGTTTCCATAGCAACTATTTTGTGTATGGAAGAGACACAGAAATTAAAGTAAAAAGACCTACCACTTACTGTGTGACCTTGACCTCTTTGATAACGTTTCTTCATTTGTGAAATAATGAAAAACTAATCATTACTCTACCAACTCTATTCCTTTTTATGAAGATTGAAACCACATTAGTGAAAGTGCTTTGTGGTCTTTGAAAAATATAATTATAATTGTTATGTCAAAGACCAAAAGAGATATTCAGGGCTCAAGGCAGGCCTTCAGGATTTCCCTGAGATAATGTTGTGGGCATTGTTTCATGATCTTTTACTATACGAGATGTAGAGAAAAGGAAGAGAGTTCTAAATGTTCATATACTCTGGTCATAAAATGCTTAAATTACTCCCTCCTAATCCACTTCTAAGATAAATATTGGTGAGGAGCCAGGATAGGCACTTTTTTTGTTGTTTACAATGGTGGGGAAGGAGTTGAGTTGAAATCAAAGCCTTTAGTAATGTAATATAATGGTATATAGGATCTGAGTGCCCTACTGCCTCCTAGCAATAAAAAGTTTGACTTCTAGAGTCAAGAACTTCTGTTTTTGCTAGTCTCCCCAAAATTGTCACTCTGTGAATATACACATTTTCTGTTCACAGTAGTAGGGATATTGATTTTTTGCTTACCATGCTAGTTAGTCCCCTGAAAAACTGAGTGGTGTTTATATGATTGATAAGCTTATATACCACATAAAACCCATGCTCCAGCTTGAACAGTTATGGATGGGTAATGATATGTCTTGGTTTGCTGAAAATATAATTACAGAGTAATTATTAATGACTTACCTTTCAGTCTCAAAAATGTGCCAGTTCGAACAATTAATTATACGATCATTTTTTTTCTTTTCTTTTTTTTTCTATTATTATTATTATTATTATTATTATTATTATACTTTAGGTTTTATGGTACATGTGCCCAATGTGCAGGTAAGTTACATATGTATACATGTGCCATGCTGGTGCGCTGCACCCACCAACTCGTCATCTAGCATTAGGTATATCTCCCAATGCTATCCCTCCCCCCTCCCCCCAACCCACAACAGTCTCCGAAGTGTGATGTTCCCCTTCCTGTGTCCATGTGTTCTCATTGTTCAATTCCCACCTATGAGTGAGAATATGCGGTGTTTGGTTTTTTGTTCTTGAGATAGTTTACTGAGAATGATGATTTCCAATTTCATCCATGTCCCTACAAAGGACATGAACTCATCATTTTTTATGGCTGCATAGTATTCCATGGTGTAATTATATGATCATTTTACTTATACCTATGTGTGAACCAGAATTGGGGCACATGGGCACCCTCGATAAAACCCAGATTTAATCAACTGCAAAAATCTTCTTCAGAAAAAGAAAAATGCAAAGTTTCAAGAACTAGAACTTCATGTTAATTTTTAATGAGTAGCTCTGATGTTGGTGACCTATTTCAGAAATATTGTAGCAATTTAAAAGAGTAATACAGAATAACAACTTTTGCTACTTTGTGGATCATACAAGCTAGTATAAGATTAGAAAGAGAAAAGATCAGTGTAATTGATTTGATAGAATCATAAAAATTACTCTTAGAATTATAGTGAATGAAGTCTATCTTCGATAACTAGATAATATTTAAATATTAATCATTTCAGACATTTTAAGTGTCATTTTGTAGAATTGGGTCCATCTTGATGAAGGTTCCAAGTCATTTGAAAAAAATATATATCATTTCATCATTGAATATAATCTTCAGTTAATGTCAATTAGCTCAAGTTTGTTGGTAATGTTGTATTATTCAGGTCTAGTATATCCTCACTAATTTTCTTTCTACTTCTTCTATCAAGTACCGACAGAAGATATGAGAGTGTTGAATTCACTCTTATGGTGTGAGATATGAGAGTGTTGAATTCATTCTCACGGTGTTGAATTCATTTGATAGAATTCAGTACTTCTATCAAGTACTGATATGAGAGTGTTTAATGAACTCCATCACCCTGCAGTGATATAGAACAATAGAACTTATTCCTCCTATCTAGCTGTAATTTTGTATCCATTAATCAACCTCTCCCTGTACCCCATTTTCCCCAACCCTTACCAGCCTCTAGTGAGCATTCTACTCTCTATTTTTATGAGATCAACTAATTTAGCTTCCAAAAATGCGTGAGAATATGCAATATTTATCTTTTTGTGTCTGGCTTATTTCACTTCATTTAATACTCTTCAAACTCCTCCATGATGCCACAAATGACAGGACTTTTTTTTTTAGCTTAGAGTCTATTTTATCTGACGTAAGTTTAGCTACTGATCATTTCTGGTTTTCCTTTGCATGGAATATCTTTTTCCACCCCTTAACTTTAAATCTATGTGTGTTTTTAAAGGTGAAGTGAGTTTTTATAGGAAGCATATAGTTGGGTGTTGTTTTTTTAATCCATTCATTTTAAAAAATCCATCCTTTTTTTAATCCAAATGGTTTTTTAAGCCATTTTATATCTTTTAATTGGGGAATTTAACCCATTTATATTCAAGGTTACTATTGATAGCTGAGGTCTTACTCCTCTCAATTTGTTAATTGCTTTCTTATTGTTTTGTGCATCCTTTCTTTCTTCCTCTAGTATTGTATATCTTTTTGTTGGATTTATTTCTGTAGTGGTAAGTTAGATGCCTTTCTTTTGCTCATTGGTGTATCCATTTGACCAGTGAGTTTTATATTCTCATCTGTTTTCTTATCCTTTCACTTCCAGATGTGGGATTCCCTGAAGTATTTCTTGTAAGATCAGTGTAGTGGTGATACATTTCCTGTTTTTGCTTGTCCAGGAAAGACTTTATTTAGCCTTCATTTTTAAAGAATAGCTTTTCTGGGGGTAGTATTCTTGGCCAGCGAAGGTTTTTTCAGCACCTTAAATATGTTGTCCCATCCTCTCCTGGTGTGCAAGTTTTCTGCTGAGAAACTGTTGTTAGTCTAATGGAGATTTCCTTATATGTGACTTAAGGCTTTTCTCTATTTTTAAAATTCTTTCTTTGTCTTTGCCTTTTGACAGTAAAAGCCTAATAGGCCTTGGAGAGGAGCTTTTTGGATTAAGTATATTTGGAGACTTTGAGAGCTAAGTATCCTAGATAATGTGGATCTAGATATCCATTTCTCTCTGAAGACATGGGAAGTTTTCAGCTGTTATTTTCTTAAATATGGTCACTATGCCTCTTCTCATTTCTTCTACTTCTGCAACTCTCAGATTCATATATTTCATTAAAGCTACTTAATGGTGTCCCATAAATCCTATAGGCTTTGTGAAAGAAAAATAAACCTTGGGACCCTAAAATCCCTAAGCCAGAAGGAAAAGTCAATCTGGGAACTGCAAGGGCAAACATACCTTTCATTCTACTCCTAAATAAGATAGCTACATTTTTTTTTTAAAGCTACATACCTCCCTCATAATTTGCCCATAAGGAAATTCCTTGTGAACAAAGGACAGATAGAACTCAAAGTCATCCCTCTGCTCATGTGAGACAAATGCCTATCTGATTGCTTCCTTTGCCCTGTTGTTTCACTAAGCCAGACTAAGGCATAAGTGACTATTCCTGTAAATTGTGTATTTAGTAAAAGACTAATCAGAAACTCAAAATAATGCATCTATTTGTCTTTTATCTACTTATGACCTGGAAGCCGCCTCCCTGCTTCAAGTTGTCCTGCCTTTCCCGACCAAACCAATGTACATCTTACATATACTGATTGATGGCTCATGTCTCCCTAAAATGTATAAAACCAAGCTGTGCCCTGACAACCTTGGGCAATGTAATCAGGCCCTCCTGAGGCTGTGTCATAGGCATGTCCTTAACTTTAGCAAAATAAAGTTTCTAAATTGATTAAGATTTGTCTCAGATGCTCTTGGTTTACAACTTCTTCATTCTTTCTTTTTTATTTACTTATTTTGTCTGACTGTATTATTTCTAAAGACTTGGCTTCAAGTTCAGAAATTCTCTCTTCTGCTCAACCTAGTCTATTGTTGAAGCTGTGATTGTATTTTTCATTTTATTCCTGAAATTATTTAGCCCAACTTTTTGGGTTTTGGGGGCTTTTTTTGTTTGTTTGTTTTTGAGATGGAGTCTCACTCTGTTGCCCAGGCTGAAGTGTGGTGGTACGATCTTGGCTCACTGCAACCTCTGCCTCCTAGGTTCAAGTGATTCTCCTACCTCAGCCTCCTGAGTCACTAGGATTACAGGCATGCACCACCACACCTGGCTACTTTTTGTATTTTTAGTACAGATGGGGTTTCTCCATGTTGGCCAGGCTGGTCTCGAACTCCAGACCTCAAGTGATCTGCCCACCTCAGCCTCCCAAAGTTCTGTGATAAAATTAACTTTTTAACTACAGTACTGGTTTTCTTGTGGGCTTGTTTATAATTTGTCCCAATGAACATTGTATATTAGAATATAATAATGTAAAATGTAAAGAAAACTAAATATTTTAATTCCCAATATTCACATGTAATTGTAATATAACTTAGTTACTGTCATTCTTGTTTCCATTAAAAAGAAAGTGTTGGGCAATATTTTCAAAATAAAATAAACTATGAATAGCTGTCTCTAAAACCCTGATAAGTTTTTTAAGGACTCTGTACAAGATGCACATTAGAAACAGATATAGAAATGTTACTTTCTTACTTCACCATTAAGAGGGTGAAATCAGTGGGTGCAGTAGCTCACTCTTGTAATCCCAGCACTTTGAAAGGCCAAGGGGGGTGGATCACCTTAAGTCAGGAGTTTGAGACCAGCCTGACCAATATGATGAAATCTCTTCTCTACTAAAAATATAAAAATTAGCGGGACGTGGTGGCATGTGCCTAGAATCCCAGCTACTCGGGAGGCTGAGACAGGAGAATTGCTTGAACCCAGGAGGTGGAGGCTGCAGTGAGCCGAGATTGTGCCATTGCACTCCAGCCTGGGCAACAAGAGCGAAACTCTGTCAAAAAATAAAAAAATAAAAAAGTGAAATCAAGGTGCTAAAAAGGCAGCACCCCCTCTAGTGGCTCTGGGAGAGAGCCTGATGATCCAAAACAGATGGCAATTCAAAGAAGCTGAATAGTTGGAAACAAACCTAAAAACACATGTGAATTATTTGACAGATTGTTCTCTTTAACTGATGATCATGTTATTGTAGAGTTTAAAGTATTCTTGCTTATATATTTAAAAGATTAAAATAATCAGACTTTCTGGGTTAACCTGAATAGTCATAAATTTTTGCCATTCCCTCCAAGTGGTTTGTTGTCTTGGCTTCTATCTCATATTGCATTTGTAGGTTCTCTTTGGGAATCTTTGCCTCCATCCTGTTCCCAGAATTCTGGAAGGTAGGCAAATATTGTATCTTCTGTGGGAAATTCCAAACATAAAGGGCTTAAATATTCTGACCTTGTGGATTCTCCAAGTAAACCTCCCAGATACCCTATAATGTATCTAGCGGTGGATAAACACCATTTACGTGCTCAGAACTTCTAAAGCAGTCTTAGATGACCACCTGTGTTAATCAGCTCTCACACTACTAATAAAGACATACCTGAGACCAGGTAATTTATAAAGAAAAAGAGGTTTAAGGGACTCACAGTTCCACCTGTCTGGGAGGCCTCACAATCATGGTGGAAGGCAAGTAAGAGAAAGGCATGTCTCACATGGCAGCAGGCAAGAGAGAAATGAGAGCCAAGTAAGAGGGGAAACCCCTTATAAAACCATCAGATCTCATGAGACTTATTCACTACCAGGAGAACAGTATGGGGAAGACTGCTCCCATGATTCAGTTATCTCCTACCCATGATTCGGTTATCCCCTACCTTATCCCTTCCACAACATATGAAAATTATGAAAGCTAAAATTCAAGATGAGATGGTAGGGACACAGCCAAACCATATCACCACCTAACAATATGAAATACATTAGATAACAATCTAACACATTTCATATGTAATATGAAAATTTTATATATGTGAATACAATCTATATATAAATGTATAGTCTTTGTATATGTTATCCATAGACTATGCACATATATATGCATTCAGAGAAACAAGAAGATGTATTTTCATGAAACAAAACAGCAGGTTATTTCATATAAAATGCAGAAAACAAAGATGAGCTATTCACAATGATAAGAATTATAGCATAAATTAAAAACTCAATAGAAATGTTGAAAGAAAAGTTTAGGAAATTTCTGAGAAAGTAAGAAAACACAAGAGATATAAAAAAGAGAAGGGGAAAAACAAGAAAATGAAGAATACCAAATCAAGACATTCAATGGCTGAGTACTAGAAGTTCCAAAATGAATGAATAGATAAAGCAGGGTGGGAGGGGCAGGGAGGGAAGATCATTAATATGACAACTTAAGTAAATATTTTAGAACTGAAGAAAGACAATTTTCTTAAATCACTGAATGCCAATGAAATGGACAAAAACAGACCCACTCAAAGCAGATCATTATAAAATTTCATATTACTAAGGATAAATGACATATTTTACAAGCTTCCAAAGGCAATAGGACAAAGAGGTAAAGGAATAAAGGAAGAAGGATAGGGCTGGAGTGATGTGGCCACAAGCCAAGGAATGCCAGCAGCCATAGGATCTGAAAGAGGCAAGGAACAGGTTCTCTCCCAGAGCCTCCAGAAGGAGTGCTGCCCTGTCAACATCTTGATGTCAGCCATTGATACTGATTTCAGACTTTTGGCCTCCAGAACTGTGAAAGAATAAACTTCCATTGTTTTAAGCCACATAGTTTGTAACAATTTGTTAAAGCAGTCACAGGAAACCAACAGAGCAGGTGTGCCCCAGATGTATAGCACACAGGATGTATTAGCACAAGTCAACATTGAAATACAAGAAGGTGGCCAGGTGTGGTGGCTCACGCCTATAATCCCAGCACTTTGGGAGACCGAGATGGGCAGATCACAAGGTCAAGAGATTGAGACCATCCTGGCCAACATGGTGAAACCACATCTCTACTAAAAATACAACCGGGCCTGGTGGTGCATGCCTGTAATCCCAGCTACTTGGGAGGCTGAGGCAGGAGAATCACTTGAACCTGGGAGGCAGAGGTTGTAGTGAGCTGAGATTGTGCCACTGCACTCCAGCCTGGCAACAGAGTAAGACTCTGTCTCAAAAAAAGAAAAAAAAAAAAGCAGGATTAGAAATACAAGAAGGTTACAGAACACCAAGCAGATTTAACAGAAGACTACCTCAAGGCATTTAATAATCAAACTCCCAAAGGTCAAGGATAAAGAAAGAATCCAAAAGCAGCAAGAGAAAACAAACAAATAGCATACAACGGTGCTCAAATACGTTTGGCAGCAGACTTTTCAGTGGAAACAGGAGAGAGTGGTATGACACATTTAAAGTGCTGAAGGAAAAAAAACTTTTACCTTAGAATAATATATCCAACAAAAATACTCCTTAAGCATGAATGAGAAATAAAGACCTTCCCAAACAACAAAAGCTGAGGGATTTCATCAGCACCAGACCTGTCCTACAAGAAATACTAAAGGGAGTTTTTAAATCTGAAAGAAAAGTGTGTTAATGAGCAAGTAGAAATCATCTGAAGGTACAGAACTCACTGATAATAGTAAGCACACAGAATAACACAGAATAACATAACACTGTAATTGTGGGGTGTAAACTCTTGACATAAGTAGAAAGACTAGATGATAAACCTATCAAAAATAATAACTTCAACAAATTTTCAAGTCATAGTACAAGAAAGACATAAAGAGAAACAATGAAAAGTTAAAAAGTCAGGGGACAAAATTAAAGTGCAGAGTTTCTGTTAGTATTTTGCATGTTTATTTGTTTATGCATCAGTGTTACATTCTCATCAGTTTAAAATAATGGGTTATAAGGCTGGGTGTGGTGGCTCATGCCTGTAATCCCAGCACTTTGGGAGGCTGAGAAAGGTGGATCATGAGGTCAGGAGTTCAAGACCAGTCTGGCCAAGATGCTGAAACCCCGTCTCTACTAAAAGTACAAAAATTAGCCAGACATGGTGGCACGCACCTGTAATCCCAGCTATTCAGGAGGCTGAGGCAGGAGAATCACTTGAACCCAGGTGGCAGAAGTTGCAGTGAGCTGAGATCATGCCACTGCACTCCAGCCTGAGTGACAGAGCAAGAATCTGTCTCAAAAAAAAAAAAAAAGGGTTATAAGATAGTATTTGCAAGTCTCATGGTAACTTTGAATTAAAAACACACAGTGGTACATTAAAAATAAAAAGTAAAAACTTAAAGCATACCACCAGAAAAAAATACCTTAACTAAAAGGAAGACATAAAAGAAGGAAAGAAAGACCAGAAAACAAATAACAAAAAGGTGAAGGAACCCCTTACTTATCAATAATAACATTGAATGTGAGTGGACCAAACTCTCCAATGAAAAGACATAGAGTGGCTGAATGGATGAAAAAAACAAGACCCAATGACCTATTGCCTACAAAAAACACACTTTACCTAGAAATATACACAAAGACTGAAAATAATGAGATGGAAAGATATCCCATGCCAGTGGAAACCAAGAAAGAGCATCAGTAGCTATACTTATTAGACAAAATAGATTTCAAGACAAAAACTGTAAGAAGAGACAGAAAAGGTCATCATATATTGACAAAGGGGTCAATTCAGCAAGAGAGTATAACAATTGTAAATATATATGCACCCAACACTGAAGCAACCAGATATATAAAGCAAATATATGGAACCAGGAGATAGATCCCAATACATTAGTAGCTGGAGACTCTAACACCCCACTTTCAGCATTGGACAAAACTCCCAAAGAGAAAACCAACAAAGGAATACCAGACTTATACTGAACTATAGAACAAATGGACCTAATAGATATTTACATAACATTTTGTCCAATGGCTGCAGAATACACATTTTTCTCTTTAGCACATGGATCACTCTCCAGGGTAGACCATATTTTAGGTCACAAAACAGTCAAAACATTCAAAAAATTAAAGTAATATTAAGCATCTTCTCTGCAACAGTGAAATAAAACTAGAAATCAATAGCATGAGAAATTATTAAAACTATACAAATATATGGAAATTAAGCAATATGCTCCTGAATGACCAGTATGTCAATAAAGAAATTAAGAAGGAAATTCAAAAATTTCTTGAAACAAATGATAATAGAAACACAACATACCAAAATCTATGGAATACAGTGAAAGCAGTAGAAGAAAAACTTCAAATAAATAATCTAATGATGCCTCTTAAAGAACTATACAAGCAAGAGCAAAACAAACTCAAAATTAGTAGAAGAAAATAAATAATAAAGACCAGAGCATAAAATAATTTTAAATGAAGAAAACAATACATAAGATCAATGAAACAAAAAGTTGATTTTTTTGAAAAGGTAAACAAAATTGACAAATCTTTAGCCAGACTAAGAAAAAGCAAAAGAAGACTCAAATAAGTAAAATCAGAGATGAATGAAAAGACATTACTGCTGAGAGCAGCTTGGTCATGGAGACCTTAACCCAGCAGCACTAGAGGAATTAAGGACACACACACAAATACAGCATCTGGAGTGGGAAATCAGAGGACTCATAGTCTTCAGACCTGACAGCCCCGAACAGAGTTTGACCCACATATTTATTGACAGCAAGCCAGTGATAAGCATTATTTCTATAGATTATAGATTAACTAAAAGTATTCCTTATGGGAAATAAAGGGATGAGCCAAAACAAAGGGATGCACTCTGGCTAGTTATCTGCAGCAGGAACATGTCCTTAAGGCACAGATCGCTCATGCTATTGTTTGCAGTTTAGGAACGCCTTAAGTGGTTTTCCACCCTGGGTGGGCCAGGTGTTCCTTGCCCTCATTCCGGTAAACCCACAACCTTCAGCATGGGCATCATGGCCATCACAAACATGTCACAGTGCTACAGAGATTTTGTTTATGGACAGTTTTGAGGCCAGTTTATGGCCAGATTTGGGGGCCTGTTCTCAACATGTCCCCCTTTTCTGTTTTGCAAAGCGATAAAAGCAAAGGCAGCTTTGTCACAGTGAGCTACTTCTCACAGGAGTTGGGATCTGCATCTGCAGACTATACAAAGACAAACCACACAGATTAAAAGCACAATCATAATTGAAATCACAGAGCTTCCAAGTGTTTTTATCCGTTTTAATGGGTTACTAGCTGCTAATCTGTCTGTAGCTCATTCAGGCAATCCGGCTCCTGACATTAAGGTCAGGTGTGCCTGGGATGCTTTAAATATTTGTTCTTTTAATCTTGCAATATCCAAAGACAAGTTTGTAGAATTTCCTTCTAGACGCTTTTTTATTCTTTCCCAAATTTTGATCTTATTAAGAGCCATTAATAGTTTCCACAAATCCTTATGTTTAGGTCCTACAGTGGGCCATATCATTTGAGGTTAAGGTACCACTATACCATCATGTTTCCAGAAAAATAGAAACTCTTGCAGTATTTCTTACTATTTCTACCATCCAACTGTTTTGTTTAGACCAGGTGAACATAGTGTAGCTGTGACACACAGACTGAGAGGTGTAATTCAAAATAAACATCCCGTTAGGGGAGCAATCAATGATAATTCCATAGGAATCATTATGCAGCACCTCTGCCTGTTCTGCAATGCAATCTTCCCAAACAAGTACATTCATTATTTCTGGCCAGGTCCAATTCTGTTTACAAATAAGTTTTTGAGGGCAGTATGCCTCAGTTATAGGAGGAGATTTATTATGGTAAATACTGAGATCAGAAAGCATGTGTAACTGTGTCATAGGATGATTATATCCAGGCCATTATGCCACCAAGATTGATAAATATGCCCAATAAGTATAATTGTTTTCTGTGTCAGCCCTTGTTGAAGGAATACTCATGGCAATGGTGATCACTGCTATCATAGCTATCATTAAATTACTCATTGTGACTGGCTGTCCCATTTCCATGGTTTTCTTCTGCCATCTGTGACAGCTTCTTGATCTGTCTCCAGGTAGGTGGCTGTGTTCCACGAGTGTTGCTTGTGACAGTTGGGTTCCTCCTCAGCATCCGTCTCAACATGGCTGCAACTGAGGGGTCCTTGGGGTCCTCCCAGAATCTCTTCCTCAGCATCTGGCTCATGATAAGGCTTCAGGTGTCCTGATGGTATCCAAATCGGCTGCTGGTTCTGGCCTGGAGAAACACAAGGATAACCTCTACCTCAAGTTATTATTTTACCTATTTCCCAACTTTTTGTTATTGGATCTCTCCACCAAACCACTTGTTCTGCTTCCGTCTTTGCAGCTGGTTTCTGTAGATGCTGTTCAGCTGCTGATAGCATCTGGCCTTTAGGCAGGCTCAAAAAATTTAAAGTCAATAATGCTAGATTCAATTAAATATGGGTTGTCCCATAGTCCCTATTTCTCCCCTTTTGCTTTTGCAACTGCTGTTTCAGGGAGAGATTCATTCTTTCTACTCTGGCTTGTCCTTGAGAATTATATGGGATGCCAGTAATGTGTTTAATATTCCATATAGAGAAAAATGTAGGTAGAGATTGGCTAGTATAGCCTGGGGCATTATCTGTTGTAGTAGAAGCTGGAATGCCCATCTCTGCAAAACACTGCAAAAGGTGGCATTTAACACAGGCAGAAGACTTTCCTGATTGGTATGTAGCCCAAAGTGAGAAAAGGTGTCCACACATACATGTACATAAGCTAGTCTCCCAAACAAGGGAACATGTGTGACATCCATCTGCCAAAGAGAATTAGGTTCCAATTCTCAAGGATTAACTCCTCCTGTAAAAGATGAGGAATGCACTATTTGGCAAGTTGGACATCACTGGATAATAGCTTTAGCTTGTTTCCAGGTAATGCTGTATCTGACTTTGAGACCAGAGGCATTAACATGGGTTAAATTGTGAAAGTGTCTGGCATTAGATATTGCAGTAGCAACTAGGTGATCAGCCATTTGATTCCCTGCAGTCAAAGTTCCTGGAAGAAGTGTATGAGCCCTAATGTGAGTGACATAAAAAGGGTGCATTCTACTCCTGACTGCTGTTTGCAATTGGGTAAATAAAGTCATCAGTTGTTCATCTGTATGAAATCATAACTGAGCATTTTCAATTAATTGTGTGGAATGAACCACATATGAAGAATCAGAAATCACATTAATAGGCATATCAAAAGCAGTCAATACCTCTATTACAGCTACAAGCTCTGCTTTTGAGCTGAAGTAGAGGGCATCTGGAAAACTTTACCTTTTGAGACAGAATAAGAAGCTTTACCATTACTAGACCCACCAGTAAAAACATTCTCAGCACCTTCAATTGGTTTGAATTTAGTTATTTTAGGGAGAATCCAATTAGTTAATTTCAAAAATTGAAACAGTTTCATTTTAGGAAAATGATTATTGAGAATACCCACAAAGTCAGCTAAATGGGTTTGCCAAGTAAGACTATTTATAAAGGCTTGCTGTATTAGTGCCTTCATGAGAGGGACAATAATTTTTTCAGGATCATATCCATGTAATTTAACAATCTGAGTTCACCCATTTCCTATCATAGTAGCAATTTGATCCAAATAAGGGGTCAAAGTCCGTGAATTATTATGTGGAAGAAAAAGCCACTGTACAAGATCTTACTCTTGAACAATAACACCAGTAGGTGAATGCTGAGTTGAAAAAATTAGCAAATCTAGAGTCTTCTCTGGATCTATTCTATTGATTTGAGCTTTATGGACTTGCTTTTTGATTACTTGCAGCTCTGCCTCAGCTTCTTTTGTTAACTGCTGGGGGCTAGTGAGACTAGGATCTCCTCTAAGGGTAGAAAATAGATTACTCAGGGCATAGGTAGGAATGCCTAGGGTTGTATCCAATTAATTTCTCCAAGTAATTTTTGAAAGTCACTTAATGTTTTCAGTTGATTCCTACATATGGTTACTTTCTGTGGCACAATGGTAGTATCATTTACTAAGGTCCCCAAGAAAGAAGTAAGGAGTAGTAGTCTGAATTTTGTCAGGAGCTATAATTAAACCAGCATAAGAAATCAAGTTTTGCAAGAGATTATAACATTGGATTAATATTTCTCAAGTGATGGCAGCACAAAGTATATTATCCATATAATGAATAATGTAACACTGAAAATTTTTTATGAGTAGGTTCAATTGCTTGCTCTACATGAGTCTGGAAAATTGTTGGACTGTTTAACATCCCTTGTGGCAACACTTTCCAGTGAAAATGCTTAGCAGGCTGCAGGTTGTTTACTGCAGGAATTGTAAATGCAAACCATTCACAGTCTTGCTCAGCTAAGGGGATAGTAAAGAGTCTTCTGAATCTATGACTACTGAAGGCCAATTTTTCAGAATCATAGTAGGAGAAGGCAGTCCTGGCTGCAATGTCCCCCTAGGTTGTATAACTGAATTAATGGCTCTTAAGTCAGTTAGCATTTTCCATTTACCTGATTTTTTCTTAATTACAAAAACTGGAGATTTCCAAGGGGAAAATGTTGGAGCTATGTGTCCTTTTTCTACTTGTTCAGTAACTAAGTCCTCTAAAGCCTCCAGTTTCTCTTTATTCAGTGACCGTTGTTGTATCAGATAATTGGGTTATCTGTTAACCCTTTTAAAGGTATAGGTTCTGGAGGCTTAACAATGGCCCCCATCAAAAATGATATCCTAAATCTTGGTGAGAAGTTTGTCTTCCCACTTGAAGGGGTTCCTTCAAATCTTGCAAATTTTTTCCTAGTCCCATACCAGGGACATACCCCATTTCATGCATCATATGTTGACTTTGAGGGCTATATAATTGTTCTGGAATTAGAACTTGTGCTCCCCATTTTTGTAATAAATCCTTTCCCCATAAATTTATAGGTACAGAAGTTATAATTGGTTGAATAGTCCCAGATTTTCCATTGGGCCCTTCACAATGCAAAATATAACTACTTTGGTGTACTTCAGGGACTTTACCAACTCCAACTATGTTAAATTGAGGCAGCTGAATTGGCCACACGAACAGCCAGTACTGTAGAGAAATGATTGAAATCTCTGCTCCTGTATCTACCAAACCTTTACATTTATTTCCCTGAATAGTTATTTTACAGGTAGGATGTTTATCAGTAATTTGATTCACCCAAAGCTGCTTTGCCTTGTTTATTTGTGCTTCCAAATCCTCCTATTCATTTAATTTCATTTTTTCCCATTTCCACATGTGGCACAATCAGGAGCTGTGCTATACACTCTCCTGGCTCTGCTTTCCAGGGAACAGAAGTAGATATAAAAATTTCAATTTCCCTATTGTAATCTGAATCAAATGACTCTGATATGTACTTGCACTCCTTTTAAATTTAAACTAGATATACCTAGAAGTAATCCTATCATCCCCACTGGCGAGGGTCCACAGACCCCTGTTGGAACTTTTTGTGGGGGTTCACCAGGTAGAAGGCTCACAGCTTTTGTGCAGCATAAATCTATTGTGGCACTACTGGCTGTGGCAGGGGACAGGAATTGTACAGGGGTGAGGGAAGGGCCTGAGCTGGAAATGCTCTGGTTTGGAATGGGGGCCAGGACTGGCCCCTCATGGCATTTCCCAAATTTAAAAGGAAAAGGCTCAAATGTAGCTATAATATTTCCCTGTTGATCTGGGGGTTGTATGCTAACAGGGAACTGCCAAGCCTCTATATCACCCTCTCATATAGCTTACTGGATTCCTGCCTGAATAGAACTGAGAGCGGTCAATCAAGATACTGCTCAGTCACTGGGGCAACTACTTTTCACCCAGTGTCCTCCAGAAAAGAAAGATCTGGAGGGTCAGGCCACTCTTTTTCTTCAAAATAATGAGGGGGTGCAGAAGGGTAGGGATGAACCTCTTCCTCCTTTGCCACTTCAGCTTTAGCTGGCAAACAAACCTGCTCTGTCACCTCTTCTGTTACTTTGTTATACTTTCCTTCCTCCTCATCATCAGTGTGAAAAGGTTCCAAGGTGGGGGGGAGGAGCCAAGATGGCCGAATAGGAACAGCTCCGGTCTACAGCTCCCAGCGCGAGCGACGCAGAAGACGGGTGATTTCTGCATTTCCATCTGAGGTACCGTGTTCATCTCACTAGGGAGTGCCAGAC
Organism: Pongo abelii; assembly: GCF_028885655.2. Taxonomy (NCBI): domain Eukaryota; kingdom Metazoa; phylum Chordata; class Mammalia; order Primates; family Hominidae; genus Pongo; species Pongo abelii. The sequence goes on along the minus strand of NC_071988.2, from coordinate 120,871,058 downwards.
AGTGGGCGCAGGTCAGTGGGTGAGCGCACCGTGCGCCAGCCGAAGCAGGGGCGAGGCATTGCCTCACTCGGGAAGCGCAAGGGGTCAGGGAGTTCCCCTTCCAGGGGTGACAGACGGCACCTGGAAAATCGGGCCACTCCCACCCGAATACTGTGCTTTTCCGACGGGCTTAGGAAACGGTGACCCAGGAGAGTATAGCCCGCACCTGGCTCAGAGGATCCTACGCCCACGGAGTCTCGCTGATTGCTAGCACAGCAGTCTGAGATCAAACAGCAAGTCGGCAGCGAGGCTGGGGGAGGGGCGCCCACCATTGCCCAGGCTCCCTTAGGTAAACAAAGCAGCCCGGAAGCTTGAACTGGGTGGAGCTCACCACAGCTCAAGGAGGCCTGCCTGCCTCTGTAGGCTCCACCTCTGGGGGCAGGACACAGACAAACAAAAAGACAGCAGTAACCTCTGCAGACTTAAATGTCCCTGTCTGACAGCTGTGAGGAGAGCAGTGGTTCTCCCAGCACGCAGCTGGAGATCTGAGAATGGGCTGACTGCCTCCTCAAGTGGGTCCCTGACCCCTGACCCCCGAGCAGCCTAACTGGGAGGCACCCCCCAGCAGGGGCAGACTGACACCCCACACGGCCGGACAGGTACTCCAACAGACCTGCAGCTGAGGGTTCTGTCTGTTAGAAGGAAAACTAACAGAAAGGACATCCACACCAAAAACCCATCTGTACATCACCATCATCAAAGACCAAAAGTAGATAAAACCACAAAGATGGGGAAAAAACAGAGCAGAAAAACTGGAAACTCTAAAAACCAGAGTACCTCTCCTCCTCCAAAGGAACGCAGTTCCTCACCAGCAACGGAACAAAGCTGGACGGAGAATGACTTTGACGAGCTGAGAGAAGAAGGCTTCAGACGATCAAATTACTCCGAGCTACGGGAGGATATTCAAACCAAAGGCAAAGAAGTTGAAAACTTTGAAAAAAATTTAGAAGAATGTATAACTAGAATAACCAATACAGAGAAGTGCTTAAAGGAGCTGATGGAGCTGAAAACCAAGGCTCGAGAACTACGTGAAGAATGCAGAAGCCTCAGGAGCCGATGCGATCAAATGGAAGAAAGGGTATCAGCCCTGGAAGATGAAATGAATGAAATGAAGCGAGAAGGGAAGTTTAGAGAAAAAAGAATAAAAAGAAATGAGCAAAGCCTCCAAGAAATGTGGGACTATGTGAAAAGACCAAATCTACGTCTGATTGGTGTACCTGAAAGTGACGGGGAGAATGGAACCAAGTTGGAAAACACTCTGCAGGATATTATCCAGGAGAACTTCCCCAATCTAGCAAGGCAGGCCAACATTCAGATTCAGGAAATACAGAGAACGCCACAAAGATACTCCTCGAGAAGAGCAACTCCAAGACACATAATTGTCAGATTCACCAAAGTTGAAATGAAGGAAAAAATGTTAAGGGCAGCCAGAGAGAAAGGTCGGGTTACCATCAAAGGGAAGCCCATCAGACTAACAGCGGATCTCTCGGCAGAAACCCTACAAGCCAGAAGAGAGTGGGGACCAATATTCAACATTCTTAAAGAAAAGAATTTTCAACCCAGAATTTCATATCCTGCCAAACTAAGCTTCATAAGTGAAGGAGAAATAAAATACTTTACAGACAAGCAAATGCTGAGAGATTTTGTCACCACCAGGCCTGCCCTAAAAGAGCTCCTGAAGGAAGCGCTAAACATGGAAAGGCACAACCGGTACCAGCCACTGCAAAATCATACCGAAATGTAAAGAACATCGAGACTAGGAAGAGACTGCATCAACTAACGAGAAAAATATCCAGCTAACATCATAATGACAGGATCAAATTCACACATAACAATATTAACTTTAAATGTAAATGGACTAAGTGCTCCAATTAAAAGACACAGACTGGCAAACTGGATAAAGACTCAAGACCCATCAGTGTGCTGTATTCAGGAAACCCATCTCACGTGCAGAGACACACATAGGCTCAAAATAAAAGGATGGAGGAAGATCTACCAAGCAAATGGAAAACAAAAAAAGGCAGGGGTTGCAATCCTAGTCTCTGATAAAACAGACTTTAAACAAACAAAGATCAAAAGAGACAAAGAAGGCCATTACATAATGGTAAAGGGATTAATTCAACAAGAAGAGCTAACTATCCTAAATATATATGCACCCAATACAGGAGCACCCAGATTCATAAAGCAAGTCCTGAGTGACCTACAAAGAGACTTAGACTCCCACACATTAATAATGGGAGACTTTAACACCCCACTATCAACATTAGACAGATCAACGAGACAGAAAGTCAACAAGGATACCCAGGAATTGAACTCAGCTCTGCACCAAGCAGACCTAATAGACATCTACAGAACTCTCCACCCCAAATCAACAGAATATACATTTTTTTCAGCACCACACCACACCTATTCCAAAATTGACCATATACTTGGAAGTAAAGCTCTCCTCAATAAATGTAAAAGAACAGAAATTGTAACAAACTGTCTCTCAGATCACAGTGCAATCAAGCTAGAACTCAGGATTAAGAATCTCACTCAAAACCGCTCAACTACGTGGAAACTGAACAACCTGCTCCTGAATGACTACTGGGTACATAACGAAATGAAGGCAGAAATAAAGATGTTCTTTGAAACCAACGAGAACCAAGACACAACATACCAGAATCTCTGGGATGCATTCAAAGCAGTGTGTAGAGGGAAATTTATAGCACTAAATGCCCACAAGAGAAAGCAGGAAAGATCCAAAATTGACACCCTAACATCACAATTAAAAGAACTAGAAAAGCAAGAGCAAACAAATTCAAAAGCTAGCAGAAGGCAAGAAATAACTAAAATCAGAGCAGACCTGAAGGAAATAGAGACACAAAAAACCCTTCAAAAAATAAATGAATCCAGGAGCTGGTTTTTTGAAAGGATCAACAAAATTGATAGACTGCTAGCAAGATTAATAAAGAAAAAAAGAGAGAAGAATCAAATAGATGCAATAAAAAATGATAAAGGGGATATCACCACCGATCCCACAGAAATACAAACTACCATCAGAGAATATTACAAACACCTCTATGCAAATAAACTAGAAAATCTAGAAGAAATGGATAAATTCCTCAACACATACACCCTCCCAAGACTAAACCAGGAAGAAGTTGAATCTCTGAATAGACCAATAACAGGAGCTGAAATTGGGGCAATAATCAATAGCTTACCAACCAGAAAAAGTCCAGGTCCAGATGGATTCACAGCCGAATTCTACCAGAGGTACAAGGAGGAGCTGGTACCATTCCTTCTGAAACTATTCCAATCAATAGAAAAAGAGGGAATCCTCCCTAACTCATTTTATGAGGCCAGCATCATCCTGATACCAAAGCCTGGCAGAGACACAACAAAAAAAGAGAATTTTAGACCAATATCCTTGATGAACATTGATGCAAAAATCCTCAATAAAATACTGGCAAATCGAATCCAGCAGCACATCAAAAAGCTTATCCACCATGATCAAGTGGGCTTCATCCCTGGGATGCAAGGCTGGTTCAATATACGCAAATCAATAAATGTAATCCAGCATATAAACAGAACCAAAGACAAAAACCACATGATTATCTCAATAGATGCAGAAAAGGCCTTTGACAAAATTCAACAACCCTTCATGCTAAAAACTCTCAATAAATTAGGAATTGATGGGACGTATCTCAAAATAATAAGAGCTATTTATGACAAACCCACAGCCAATATCATACTGAATGGGCAAAAACTGGAAGCATTCCCTTTGAAAACTGGCACAAGACAGGGATGCCCTCTCTCACCACTTCTATTCAACATAGTGTTGGAAGTTCTGGCCAGGGCAATTAGGCAGGAGAAGGAAATCAAGGGTATTCAATTAGGAAAAGAGGAAGTCAAATTGTCCCTGTTTGCAGATGACATGATAGTATATCTAGAAAACCCCATTGTCTCAGCCCAAAATCTCCTTAAGCTGATAAGCAACTTCAGCAAAGTCTCAGGATACAAAATCAATGTGCAAAAATCACAAGCATTCTTATACATCAATAACAGACAAACAGAGAGCCAAATCATGAGTGAACTCCCATTCACAATTGCTTCAAAGAGAATAAAATACCTAGGAATCCAACTTACAAGGGATGTGAAGGACCTCTTCAAGGAGAACTACAAACCACTGCTCAAGGAAATAAAAGAGGATACAAACAAATGGAAGAACATTCCATGCTCATGGGTAGGAAGAATCAATATCATGAAAATGGCCATCCTTCCCAAGGTAATTTACAGATTCAATGCCATCCCCATCAAACTACCAATGACTTTCTTCACAGAATTGGAAAAAACTACTTTAAAGTTCATATGGAACCAAAAAAGAGCCCGCATCGCCAAGTCAATCCTAAGCCAAAAGAACAAAGCTGGAGGCATCACACTACCTGACTTCAAACTATACTACAAGGCTACAGTAACCAAAACAGCATGGTACTGGTACCAAAACAGAGATATAGATCAATGGAACAGAACAGAGCCGTCAGAAATAATGCCACATATCTACAAGTATCTGATCTTTGACAAACCTGACAAAAACAAGAAATGGGGAAAGGATTCCCTATTTAATAAATGGTGCTGGGAAAACTGGCTAGCCATATGTAGAAAGCTGAAACTGGATCCCTTCCTTACACCTTATACAAAAATCAATTCAAGATGGATTAAAGACTTAAATGTTAGACCTAAAACCATAAAAACCCTAGAAGAAAACCTAGGCATTACCATTCAGGACATAGGCATGGGCAAGGACTTCATGTCTAAAACACCAAAAGCAATGGCAACAAAAGCCAAAATTGACAAATGGGATCTAATTAAACTCAAGAGCTTCTGCACAGCAAAAGAAACTACCATCAGAGTGAACAGGCAACCTACAAAATGGGAGAAAATTTTCGCAACCTACTCATCTGACAAAGGGCTAATATCCAGAATCTACAATGAACTCCAACAAATTTACAAGAAAAAAACAAACAACCCCATCAAAAAGTGGGCGAAGGACATGAACAGACACTTCTCAAAAGAAGACATTGATGCAGCCAAAAAACACATGAAAAAATGCTCACCATCACTGGCCATCAGAGAAATGCAAATCAAAACCACAATGAGATACCATCTCACACCAGTTAGAATGGCAATCATTAAAAAGTCAGGAAACAACAGGTGCTGGAGAGGATGTGGAGAAATAGGAACACTTTTACACTGTTGGTGGGACTGTAAACTAGTTCAACCCTTGTGGAAGTCAGTGTGGCGATTCCTCAGGGATCTAGAACTAGAAATTCCATTCGACCCAGCCATCCCATTACTGGGTATATACCCAAAGGACTATAAATCATGCTGCTATAAAGACACATGCACACGTATGTTTATTGCCGCATTATTCACAATAGCAAAGACTTGGAACCAACCCAAATGTCCAACAATGATAGACTGGATTAAGAAAATGTGGCACATATACACCGTGGAATACTATGCAGCCATAAAAAATGATGAGTTCACGTCCTTTGTAGGGACATGGATGAAATTGGAAATCATCATTCTCAGTAAACTATCGCAAGAACAAAAAACCAAACACCGCATATTCTCACTCATAGGTGGGAATTGAACAATGAGAACACATGCACACAGGAAGGGGAACATCACACTCTGGGGACTGTTGTGGGGTGGGGGGAGGGGGGAGGGATAGCATTGGGAGATATACCTAATGCTAGATGACGAGTTGGTGGGTGCAGCGCACCAGCATGGCACATGTATACATATGTAACTTACCTGCACATTGTGCACATGTACCATAAAACCTAAAGTATAATAATAATAATAATAAAAGAAAAAAAAAAAGAAAAAAAAAAAAAAAAAAAGGTTCCAAGGTGGAATGAACCAGAGCCCACGCTTGTCCCATTGTTACCCTGTTGCTTCTGAGCTCCCCTTCTTACTCACCATGGGGATTGCTTAAGAGTACTCAGGTGTCCTCCAGCTTAGTTCCACATTCTCCAACCATTGCTCCAGCAACCATTTGACCCAGGTTCAAGCCCCCACATTGGGCACCGCTTGCCAAGACCAGCTCAGTCATGGAGCTAACCCAGTGGTGCTAGGGGAATTAAAGACGCACACACAGAAATATAGAGGTGTGGAGTGGGAAATCAGGGGACTCACAGCCTTCAGACCTGAGAGCCCTGAACAGAGTTTGACCCACATATTTATTGACAGCAAGCCAGTGATAAGCATTATTTCTATAGACTATAGATTAACTAAAAGTATTCCTTACAGGAAACAAAGGAATAGGCTGAAACAAAGGGATGGGTGCTGGCTAGTTATCTGCAGCAGGAACATGTCCTTAAGGCACAGATCACTCACGCTATTGTTTGTGGTTTAGGAATACCTTTAAGCAGTTTTCTGCCCTGGGTGGGCCAAATGTTCCTTGCTCTTATTCTAGTAAACCCACAACCTTCAGTGTGGGTGTCATGGCCATCAGGAACATGTCACAGTGCTGCAGAGATTTTGTTTATGGCCAGTTTTGGGACCAGTTTATGGCCAGATTTGGGGGCTTGTTCCCAACACATTACAACTGATACAACAGAAATTCAAAGGATCATTATTAGGTACCATATATTGATATACTGGAAGATATAGAAGAAATGGATAAATTTCTAGGAACATACAACATGCCAAAATTGAACCATGAGGAAAGCCAAAACCTGAACAGGCCAATAAAAAGTAATGAGATTGAAGCCATAATAAAAGATCTCCCGGTAAAGAAGGGCCTGGGACCCAACGGCTTCACTGCTAAACTCTACCAAACATTTAAAGAACTAATACTAATCCTACTCAAACTGTTCTAAAAAACAGAGGAGGAGGAAATACTTCCAAACTGATTCTATGAGGCTAGCATTACTCTAATATCAAAACCAGACAAAGGCATATTAAAATAAATAAATAAAAACTACAAGCTAACATCTCTGATGAATATTGATGCAAAAATTGTCAACAAAATACTAGCAAGTGAAATTCAACAATATATTATAAAGATCATTCATCATGACCAAGTGGGATTTATTCCAGGAATGCAAGAATGGTTCAATGTATGCAAATCAGTCAATGTGATACATCATATCAACAGAATGAAGGACAAAAGCCATATATTTCAATGGATGCTGAAAACTCTTTTGATAAAGATCAACATCTTTCATGATTAAGAAAAAAAAACCCTCAGAAAACTGGGTATAAAAGAAGCATACCTCAACATAATGAAAGCCATATATGACAGACCTACAGCTAGTGTCATACTTTATGGGGAAAAACTGAAAAATTTTCCTCTTAAATCTGGAACACGACAAGGATGCCCACTTTCACCACTGTTATCCAACATAATACTGGAATTCTTAGCAAGAGCAATCAGGCAAGAGAAAGAAATAAGGAGAATCCAAATTGAAAAAAAAGTCAAATTTTCCTGTTGGCGGATGATATAATCTTATATTTGGGAAAACCAAAAGACTCCCCCAAAAAACCACTCCAACTGATAAACAAATTCAGTAAAGTTTTAGGACACAAAATCGATGTACAAAAATCAGTAGCATTTCTATATATCAACAGTGAACAATCTGAAAAGGAAATCAAAAAAGTAATTCCATTTATAGCCACTACAAATAAAATTAAATACCTAGGTATCAACCAGAGAAGTGAAAAATCTTCACAATGAAAACTATAAAATATTGATGTAAAAAAATGGAAGAGGACACAAAAAATGGAAAGGTATTCCATGTTCACGGATTGGAAGAATCAACATTATTAAAATGTCCATGCTACACAAAGCAATCTACAGAGTTAATGCAATCCCTATCAAAATACCAATGACATTCTTCACAGAAATAGAAAAAGAATCCTAAAATTTATATGGAATCACAAAATATTCAGAATAGCCAAAACTGTCCTGAGAAAAAGGAATAAAGCTGTAGGAATCACATGATCTGATTTCAAAATATACTACAAAGCTATAGTAACAAAAACAGCATGATACTATCATAAAAACAGACACATAGACCAATAAAACAGCATGGAGAACCCAGAAAAAAATCTCCATACCTACAGTAAACTCATTTTCAACAAAGGCACCAAGAACATACATTGAGGAAAAAATGTCTTTTCCTCAAGAAAATTGGGAGAATTGAATATTCATATGCAGAAGAATGAAACTTGACCCCATCTCTCGCCATATACAAAAATCAAATCAAAATAGATTAAAGGCTTAAAATCTAAGACCTCAAATTATGAAACTACTACAAGAAAACATTGGGGAAGCTCTCTAGGACATTGGTGTGGGCAAAAATTTCTTGAATAACACCCTACAAGCACAGGCAACCAAAACAAAAATGGACAAATGGGGTCACATCATGTTAAAAAAAAAAAACTTCAGCATAGCAAAGGAAACAATGAACAGAGTGAAGAGACAACTCACAGAATGGGGAAAATATTTGAAAAAAACCCATTTGATAAATAATTAATAACCAGAATATATAAAGAGCTCAAACAACTCTATAGGAAAAAAATCTAATAATTCAATTTTAAAATGGGCAAAAGTTTGAATAGATATTTCTCACAAAAAGACAAACAAATGGCAAACATGCATATGATGATGATCATTGATCATCAGAGAAATGCAAATCAAAACTACAATGAGATATCATCCTACCCCCATTAAAATGGCTTTTTTTTTTTTTCTCAGATGGAGTCTTGCTGTGTCACCAGGCCAGAATGCAGTGGCATGATCTCTGCTCACTGAAACTTCCGCCTCTTGGGTTCAAGTGATTCCCCTACCTCAACCTCCCAAGTAGCTGGGACTACAGGCATGCACCACCATGCCCAGCTAACTTTTTGTATTTTAGTAGAGACGGGGTTTCACCATTTTGGCCAGGATGGTCTCAATATCCTGACCTCATGGTCCACCTGCCTTGACTTCCCAAAGTTCTGGGATTACAGGCATGAGCCACTGCACCCAGCCTAAAATGTCTTTTATCCAAAAGTCAGGCAATAACAAATGCTGGCAAGGATGTAGAGAAAAGGGAAACCTCATACACTGTTGGTAGGAATGGAAACCAGTACAACCACTAGGGAGACCATTTTGGAGGTTCCTCAAAATAATTAAAAATATAGCTACCATGTTATCCTGCAATCCCACTGCTGGGTATATACCCCAAAGAAAGAAATCAGTGTATTAAAGAGATATCTGCACTCCCATGTTTACTGCAGCACTGTTGACAACAGCAAAAATTTGGAAGCAACCCAAGTATCTATCAACAGATGAATAGATAAAATGTGCTTCATATACACAATGGAGTACTATTCATCCATGAAAAAGAATGAGATCCTGTCACTTGCAACAACATGGATGGAACTAGAAGTCATTATGTTAAATAAAATAAGCCAGGCAGAGAAAGACAAACATCACATCTTCTCACTTGTTTTTGGGATCTGAAAATCAAAACAATTGAACTTACAGAGAGAGAGAATAGAAGCATGGTTATCAGAGGCCAGCAAGGGGAGTGAGAGGGATGGAGGAAGGTGGGGATGGTTAATGGGTACAAAAAAATAGTTAAATAAATAAGACCTAGTATTTGACAGCATAACAGGGGGACTATAATCAATAATAATTATGCACTTTAAAATAACTAAAAGAGTATAATTAGATTGTAACACAGAGGATAAATACTTACGGGGATGGATACCTACTTTTCCATGATGTGATTTTTATGCATTGCATACCTATACAAAAATATCTCATGTACCCCATAAGTATATACGTCTACTGGGTAGCCATGAAAATTGAAAATTAAGATTATTTTAGTGTTCAAAAAAAGAGCTGCTTACATTCCAAAATTCACAAAATACAAAATAAATAAAAATTGTAGAACAAAGTTCATAGCATTGTGCAAATAAGTATATATGGCTGGGGATAACATTTTCAGTGACTATATTGTATAAGAATTCTGAAGATACTACATTTCACACACCTTGGAAGTGCTCTGGAAAACTTCTACTTGAAAGCCAATGCAGGGTGTGTAGAAAATTGCAGAGCAGAGCTATATCAAGTCTATAATAGAAGAGAGCAACTGGGGCCCATTAGTCAGCTCCACTGGCTTCCCCTTGGTTGACTATTCTGGATCTTTTCCTCTCTTTTCACATCCCTTAAGCTAATTCACTCCACTGCTTTCTATATTAGCAAATTATAATCATTAAAAAGACATCAACTCAGATAGATATGGAAAAAAACAAAAAAGAAAGAATAAGAAAAAAATAGAAAGTAAATCTGTGTAAACACATGTTTACTTGAAGGTCTGCTTCTGGAACCACTGCTGGGGCCAAGAACTATATCAATGTGTCCAGTTAGGAAAGAGAAAGAAAATTCTTTCAAACAAAGCTGATTTAATACAGAAAGTTGGTTATTGATGTGTTGGAAGGTGAAAAAATTACAAAGGGCTAACTGAGGTCACCCAAAACGTTAAGAACATTAAGCTCCCGAGGGAGGACAAAAAAAAAAGTGGTACGGTTACCAGAACTAAAATCTCAGAGGAAAGGATATAGCCCAGTGGCTGCTCAGAAGGCAAAGCTCATACTTACACTGCCAACAGAGTGTGGCCCAGCTGTGGCTGGTCCCTGTGAGAGTAAGGCAAGGCTGGTGCCAAGAGGGCCTAAAGCAGCTGACCCAACCATGTGACATGGAGTGACACTAGTGGGAATTGGAAAGTAAGTCCCTTCTCCCCTCCACTGCTTTCAAATCTCTCTAGTACCTCTCATTGGCAGAACCATTAGAAAAGCCAGATGTCAAGGGAGATTGGGAAATCAAATTTGGAGAGTCACAGCACTGGCAATGTAGAACAAATTATAAAAGGATAAACTGTGAGACAATAGGTAAATAAACAACATTGCATTTTTGTTTACTTCAACTCCAACCTACACTCATACTTGCTTCCCTCCAATGGCCACATACATGACATCTCCCTTTTAGAAAATGAAACTCCTCCCTCTGATCCTTCCCAGCACTGTTTCAAGAGGCTTTCCTTTCTCCACCATCTTCAGACACCCCTGATCTTTCCTGACTGAGATACAATTCTAAGAGGTTTTCCTCAGAGTTCAAGTTCCTAACTAAGGAATAATAATGATGATGATAAAAACAGCTAACAATTAAGTGGCACTTAATATATGCCAGGCACTGTTCTAAATGCTTTATGTTTACTAACTCATTTAATCCTCAGATCAATCCTATGATGTAGGTACTAATCTGATTCCTTTTCACAGGTAAGGAAACCATAGCCCAGAACCAGGGCCCCCAGATCTTTCCAGACTGCCATGATCCTGTGAAACAATAGGCAAATAAATAAACTGTGTGAGACAATAGAGTAAATAATCTTTCCAGACTGCCATGGGTCTTGCACAGACAACTAATTGCTGTGAAAGAAACTCCCACTTAATCTAATTTTCCCTCCAGCTGCTCTACTGTTTCCTTCCCTTGGATGACAAATTTCCTAAAGAATAACTTGCTCCCCTTTCTGACCCTTTCTGATTCCTCAGCCTGTGGCTGCAGTCCCACCCTCCCTCTACAGTCATGAAGGACCTCTGGGAACCAATTCCAAGGCTTCCTTCAGCTTCTTTCCTCCTGACTTCCTGCTGCAGAGTTATCTTCTTTTCATGACCCTGCCTTATGTAATTTTCAGATTGCTGTCCATCTCTTCACTTTTTACTGTCAATTTTCTTGAAGACTGCTCTTCCCTCTAAAATTTCTCTCTCAAAAAATTAATTCATATTGAGAGTTAGAAATTATCACCTCTCACATTATTGGTCTCAAATCCATGTATTGAGTCATTTTATATTGCATACAACATCCCCATGCTTCCCAGCACCCATCTGGAATTTTCACTCAGCATATTTGAAAGTTACCTAAAATTTAACATGTTTATATTAACCTCCTTTGTTAGTCAATAAAGCTACTTTCCTCCCATTCCTTCAGGCAGGAATGTTTGGAGTTGTTTTGGAGTTATCACAAGTTCTTTGATTTTTTCTTTAAAATTTATTTCTTCATTCCTTCCTTGCTATTTCTACTAAGTCCTGGAACTAGAGCAGTAAGCAGATGAAGGTACAGACTTTGGAAGCAGACAGTCTGAGTTCTAACTCTGATTCAGCCACACCCTGGCTGGGGGCCCTGGTTCTGGGCTATGGTTTTCTTACCTGAAAAAAGGAATTATATTACTACCTAAATCATAGGATTCATCTGAGGATTAAATGAGTTAGTAAACATAAGGCACTTAGAACACTGCCTGGCATATATTAAATGCCACTTAATTGTTAGCTGTTGTTATTGTTTCCAGAATTGGTGGGTTCTTGGTCTCGCTAACTTCAAGAATGAAGCCACGGACCCTCGTAGTGAGTGTTACAGCTCTTAAAGATGGTGTGTCTGGAGTTTGTTCCTTCTGATGTTCAGACATGTTCGGAGTTTCTTCATTCTGGTGGGTTCATGGTCTCGCTGGCTTCAGGAGTGAAGCTGTAGACCTTCACGGTGAGTGTTACAGCTCTTAAGGTGGCACGTCTGGCGTTGTTTGTTCCTCCCATCTGGAGCTGTTCATTCCTCCTGGTGGGTTTGTGGTCTCACTGGCCTCAGGAGTGAAGCTGCAGACCGTTTGCAGTGAGTGGTACAGCTCATAAAGGCAGTGCAGACCCAAAGAATGAGCAGCAGCAAGATTTATTGCAAACAGCAAAAGAACAAATCTTCCACAGTGTGGAAGGGGACCCAAGTGGGTTGCCGCTGCTGGTGGGCAGCCTGATTTTATTCCCTTATCTGGTCTCACCCCCATCCTGCTGATTGGTCCATTTTATAGAGAGCTAATTGGTCCATTTTGACAGGGCGCTGATTGGTACGTTTATAATCCCTGAGCTAGACACAGAATGCTGATTAGTGTATTTACAATCCTCTAGCTAGACATAAAAGTTCTCCAAGTCCCCACTAGATTAACTAGACACAGAGCACTGATTGGTGCATTTACAAACCTTGAGCTAGACACAGGGTGCCGATTGGTGCATTTACAAACCTTGAGCTAGACACAGAGTGCTGATTGGTGTATTTACAATTCTTTAGCTAGACGTAAAAGTTCTCCAAGTCCCCACTAGATTAGCTAGACACAGAGCAATGATTGGTGCATTTACAAACCTTGAGCTAGACACAGGCTGCTGATTGGTGTGTTTACAAACCTTGAACTAGACACAGAGTGCTGATTGGTGCATTTACAATCCTTTAGCTAGACGTAAAATTCTCCAAGTCCCCACCAGATTAGCTAGATACAGAGTGCTGATTGGTGCATCCACGGACCCCGAGCTAAACACAGAGTGCTGTTTGGTGCATCCACGAACCCCGAGCTAAACACAGAGTGCTGGTTGGTGCATATACAATCCTCTGGCTAGACATAAAAGTTCTCCAAGTCCCCACCTGGCTCAGGAGCCCAGCTGGTTTCACCTAGTGGATCCCGTGCCAGGGACATGGGCAGAGCTGCCTGCCAGTCCCGCGCTGTGCGCCTGCACTCCTCAGCCCTTGGGTGGTCAATGGGACTGGGCATGGAGCAGGGGTAGGTGCCCATCAGGGAGGCTCAGGCCATGCCAGAGCCCACTGTGGGGGGGCTCGGGCATGGTGGGCTGCAGGTCCAGAGCCCTGCCCTGTGGGGAGGTGGCTGAGGCCCGGCAAGAATTCAATCATGGTGCGGGCAGGCCAGCAGTGCTAGGGGACCCGGCACCCCCTCTGCAGCTACTGGCCTGGGTGCTAAGCCCCTCACTGCCTGGGGCTGGTGGTGCCAGCCAGCCACTCCAAGTGCTCTGAGTGCAGGGCCTACTGAGCCTATGCCCACCCAGAACTCACGCTGGCCCATGAGTGCCATGGCCCTGGTTCCTGCCTGAGTCTCTCCCTCCAAACCTCTCTGCAAGCAGAGGGAGCCAGCTCTGGCCTTGGCCAGCCCAGAGAGGAGCTCCCATAGTGCTGCAGTGGGCTGAAGGGCTCCTGAAGTGTGGCCAGAGTGGACGCCGAGGCTGAAGAGGCACCCAGAGGAAGCGAGGGCTGCAAGCACGTTATCACCTCTCATTATTATCATCATTATTATTCCTTAGTTAGGAACTTGAACTCTGGGGAAAACTTCTTAGAATTGTATCTCAGGAATTTGCTTAACCTCTTTTTTCCTCAGTTTCCTTACAAAGTGTGACTTATGATACTATTTTCCTAAAGAGAATTAAGTTAAAAGATATCAGTAAAGCACTTAATAAAGTAATCACTCAATACATTTTGGCCTTGTTGGTAATATAATGTGATTATCAATGAAAATAATATGATTCTATGGGAAATCACTGTAGATTCTTCATCCTTAAAAAACTATTTTCAATATATAGATGGCTTATTAGTCTCTTCTCACACTATGAAGAAATATCTGAGACTGTGTAATTTATAAAGGAAAGAGGTTTAATTGACTCATAGTTCTGCATTGCTGGGGAGGCCTCGGAAACTTACAGTCATGGTGGAAAGCAAAGGAGAAGCAGACACCTTCTTAAAAGGGTGGCAGGACAGAGTGAGTGCAGCAGGGGAAATGCCAGATGCTGATAAAACCATCAGATCTCATGAGACTCATTCATCATGAGAACAGCATGGGGGAACCACCCCCATGATGCAATAACTTCCACCTGGTCCCACCCTTGACACATGGGGATCATGGGGATTACAATTCAAGGTGAGATTTGGGTGGAATCACAGAGTCAAACAAAATCAGATGGTACCCTTCATTTGTATATATTCTTTAATTGTGGAATTCATGCCATTTTTTATTATTTTAAATTATATAATATTTTTCCCCATCATGTTAAAAGGATTATTGGCATAGCATTTTCTTATACCAATCTACAATATTTCACTAAACCATTTGCTGAACATTAAATTTTAATTTGGTACTCAGAGGAAGCTGCCAGGAATATGTGTACAACTTTGTATTTTGGCTTTTCTGAGATTATTTCCCAAAAACTTTCACAGGGAGAGATATGAATAAGCATTTCCAACATTCTGTATATATGTGTTTTATGAGAGAGTTAGGACCAATTTGGAAAAATATTTTCTAACCCAAGGGTAGAGGAGACAACTTTAACTCTCTCACCAACTTTGGTTTCAATGTCAAAGTGAAATGAAGTGAATACTTGATTTGTGGTGTTGGATTTTGGTAGATTAAACATACTGCCCTAGAAGCTTAGACTTTTTGCTCCTTAGCCTGCTTCAACCTCACAATATTTGAAAGATGTTAGACTATGCAACTGTGAGAACAATCCTATATTTTCCCTATCCAAATATATTTAAATAAATATTAACCACATTGTTTTGCCAAGTCATTTGGCCAATAAAATGAGGAATTTGAAGAGTATTACTTCTGAGCTCCTTGCCAGTTACAGTGTTTTTCCTCAAGCCTTGTGCAGTGTGGAGCTATCATTCAGGGTAGATAGCTGAATGTCTTACTCAAACTCTGTTCTGCCCCACTCCTTTTTTTTAGTGGAAAGAATATGGGCATCAGACAGATGTGACTTGGCGTTCTGCCTCTGCCATTTACTAGCTTTGTGACACCTTTCAAGTTGATGTGGCTTTCTACACCTGCATAACCTCAACCCTCTGGTTTTCACTGATTGCTTCACGGCCAGACATCAGACCCAGGTTGGACCCCTGACTCAACGGTGTGATCGAGAGACTCTAGTTAAAAGATAGAAGAATCAGGGCCAGAGTGTATTCAGAAAGAAGAGAAAAAGAGAGAAGCAATGAGGAGAGACAGCCCCTGATGTCCAGTTGCTCAAGATATACCACCCACTTCTTGTCCTTTGATGTTTCTGTGACTGTCTGTTATATTATACTATAAAACTCATTAACACCAGCCTGACTGCAGTTCTGTTCTTGAAGCCAACATCCCTGACTTAAAAAGCACATTCAGAGATCTATAACTTTTGAGCTTCTTTTACCTCATCTATAAAATGAGACTAATAATAATACCTTCCTTGTACGATTGCACTGAGGATTCTGTGTAATAATGTGTGGAAAACTCTGAGTTCTGAAAACATAGCAGGTGCTCAATAAATTATGGCCATTAACTTCCTGCAAATTTATGCCTCATAAATAAACCACCAATATATTATGAATTCAAATTATTTCTGATACCCTACCATGTCTGTCCATCACTCTGTAAACACGCCAATCCAATGAGTCTTTCAAATTGGTTGCAACAAGTGAACTCCTTGATGCTATCCAGACTAAGTAGCTAGACTTCCTTCCTTTACACTGCTCTCCACAAAGTGGGTGAGCAGAGTGATGGCAATTTTCTAGAAGTGATGCCTACTCAATCACCATAAGACTACAATGAGGAAATGAAAAACCTTTCTCACCTCTCTGCTAGGTGGAGTAGTGCACCCCTAGCAGGACTCTCTACACCTGCATAATTGGTGTAGTTAGAAACAGACAATAATGTTGTTCCCTTGACAATTCTAGAAAAATATAGTTTATGTATATATGTTGACAGACTACATCCAATTGAATAGTTAAATGCATTGTAGTCCTCAAGTCTTGGTAAAAGACTTGAGATTTATTTTTAAAAACTCAAACTCTTATTCACTTATATTCATGGAATTAAACAAAGAACAATGGAGTGCCCAAGTGAGTTTTTTGGTCTGTTTGCCAAAGTGATCACTTTGAGTTTCTAAACATCTTCTCTCTACAAAGCCTTCTTCCTCTAAGTTCTTTGATCATAATGTCCTCTCCCTGACACAGTACTACCCAGATAGGCTGACATGCCTACCTGTGTGCCTTTTTCCTCCCTAGATTGAGAGCTTCCATTTATGGATAATAATTGTAGCTAATATTTGTTGAAGATTCACCTATCTGCCATAGATGCTTTACATGGATTATTTCATTAACTCACTAAACAATCTTTTAAAGAGGTGCTACTGTGTCCAGAATTAGTTCCTTCTGGTGGGTTCTTGGTCTTGTTGACTTCAAGAATGAAGCCGCAGACCCTCGCAGTGAGTGTTACAGTTCTTAAAGATGGTGTGTCCAGAGTTTTTTCCTTCAGATGTGTTCAGATGTGCCCGGAGTTTCTTCCTTCTGGTGGGTTTGTGGTCTCGCTGACTTCAGAAGTGAAGTTGCAGACCTTTGCAGTGAGTGTTAGAGCTCTTAAAGGTGGCACGTCCAGAGTTGTTTGTTCCTCTCGGTGGGTTCGTGGTCTCACTGAATTCAGGAGTGAAGCCACAGACCTTCACAGTGAGTGTTACAGCTCTTAAAGGTGGCATGTCCAGAGTTATTTGTTCCTCCTGGTGGGTTCGTGGTTTGCTGGCTTCAGGAGTGAAGCTGCAGACCTTCGTGGTGAGTATTACAGCTCGTAAAGGTAGTGTGGACCCAAAGAGTGAGCAGCAGCAAGATTTATTGCGAAGAGCAAAAGAAAGTTTCCATGGCATGGAAGGGGACCAGAGCGGGTTGCTGCTGCTGTCTTGGGTGGCCAGCTTTTATTCCCTTATTTGGCCCTGCCCACATCCTGCTGATTGGTCCATTTTACAGAGTGCTGATTAGTCCATTTTACAGAGTGCTGATTGGTCCATTTTTACAGAGAGTTGATTGGTGCATTTAAAAACCTTTAGCTAGACACAGAGCACTGATTGGTGCATTTTTACAGAGTGCTGATTGGTGCGTTTACAAACCTTTAGCTAGACACAGAGCGCAGATTGGTGTGTTTTTACAGAGTGCTGATTGGTGCATTTACAAACCTTTAGCTAGACACAGAGCACTGATTTGTGTGTTTACAATCCTTTAGCTAGACAGAAAAGTTCTCCAAGTCCCCACCTGACCCAGAAGCCCAGCTGGCTTCACCTCTCAATCCCCCTTCTAAACATGACACCCCAACTGCTGTTGGGAATTGGGCAATGACTGCTCTAGCTACTTCCTGCTGGATAGGGGTGAAGAAGGGGCCCTGCAGTTGTAGTGTCCTCCAGAGGGGAACTCTTTAGGCCAGTGGAAGGGCCAGTGGGTTCATCCAGGGGTCCTCAGTAGAAGTTGTTAGTTGAGCTTATTCGGGGTTCCATTTGTAAAAGCATCTGTAGCTTGATGGCCTCAATTCTAGAGGAAACAAATTTGACAAGGAGG
This sequence comes from Pongo abelii, assembly GCF_028885655.2. Taxonomy (NCBI): domain Eukaryota; kingdom Metazoa; phylum Chordata; class Mammalia; order Primates; family Hominidae; genus Pongo; species Pongo abelii. Next base: position 120,852,814 of record NC_071988.2, on the reverse strand, counting down.
TTAAAAATACAGGGCCTGAAGGCAAGTAATAGCAAGATGGCAGCCACGGGACCTAGAAAGGGGAGAAGCCATGTTGCCCAACTCCAGAGGTTGGTATAAGAGTTTGAAAGGCATTGTCTGATTTCAGAAGCCTTTTCCTGTAAGTGCTGGGAGGCATCTCATACTATCCCTGATTGGTTAGTGTAAAACAACACTCTTCCCCTAAGAAGGTGCAGAGTCCTCCTTTCTCAGCAGTGATGAGGTCTAGGCCTCAGAGGTTTTGGAGTGTCACTGTTGTCAGTCTATTTGGGATTGTAGAGTAAGGATAGATTTCATTGTTTCTTGTAAACTGTCTGAGAGATCCTTTTAGAGTGTGTGGTAGTAGGATAATACATGTTATACTGTTAACTTTTAGCAAAGTTTACTTTTGTTGAAAAACTTGTAAGTTTGGGATTTCAATTATACTTTGCTATTAATAAGACCTCGTTCAGTCCGTATTAACTTAGAGTTGGTGTAGATGGCTCCTTCCTGATACTGTAAGTACTTTAAGGTTTGGCTGAGTGCAAACAACTCGCACGTTTGAACAGACCAATTATTAGGCAATTTTTCTAACTCTGCTTCTACAAGAGTTTCCTTATTACTTACTGAATACCCATTGTGTCTTTTTCCCTTAATCACCCAGGAGGAACCATCTATCATCCTGTTCTGAGTTCCTCCTAGATCTGGTAGGACCTTTGTATGGTAATTAATTAAGATTTAGATCCCCTGTTAGGAAACTTGTTGGTTTAAAGATTTTTGATAGGAAGGCTACAGGTTGTCAGTGGCCTCAGTGCTGTCAGGCTACACCCTTGTTTACGCTGACAACAAGGTGGTATTGGAGTGTTATAGGGTTACAGAGAGAGCTTCAATTATCAATTATAGGTTTTAAATTTACCCTGGCTTTTAAAGGAATAGAGTACACTGTTTTTTCTTTACTACTTCTATCTCTCTTTCTCTTTGACTTCTTCTTTGTCTCCTTCTGACTCCCTTTTTTGTCTGTCTCTCCCTCCCTCTCTTTGACTTTGTCTTTTTCTTTCTTTCTCTCTGACTCCCTCTTTGTCCCTCTCTTCCTCTCTCTGTCTCTCTCTTTCTGACTCCCTTTTTGTCTCTGTCTCTTCCTCTCTCTCTCTCTGACTTTCTGTCTATTGAGAGGTGAAGCCAGCTGGACTTCTGGGTCAGGTAGGGACTTGGAGAACTTTTCTGTCTAGCTAAAGGATTGTAAACACAACAACCAGTGCTCTGTGTCTAGCTAAACGTTTGTAAATGCACCAATCAGCACTCTGTAAAAATGCACCAATCAGTGTTCTGTGTCTAGCTAAAGGTTTGTAAACGTGCCAACCAGCACTCTGTAAAAACGGACCAATCAGCACTCTGTAAAATGGACCAATCAGCACTCTGTAAAATGGACCAATCAGCAGGATGTGGGTGGGGCCAAATAAGGGAATAAAAGCTGGCCACCCAAGAGAGCAGCAGCAACCCGCTCCGGTCTCCTTCCATGCCATGGAACAGTTCTTCTTTTGCTCTTTGCAATAAATCTTGCTGCTGCTCACTTTTTGGGTCCCCACTACCTTTATGAGCTGTAACAATCACCGCGAAGGTCTGCAGCTTCACTCCTGAAGCCAGCAAGACCACGAACCCACCAGGAGGAACAAACAACTCCGGACGTGCCATGTTTAAGAGCTGTAACACTCACTGTGAAGGTCTGTGGCTTCACTCCTGAAGTCAGTGAGACCACGAAACCACTGGGAGGAATGAACAACTCTGGACATGTCACCTTTAAGAGCTCTAACACTCACTGCAAATGTCTGCAGCTTCTGGACACAATACTATTCATTCTCACCTTAAAGACAAGGAAACTAAGGCAAAGAACAGTCAACTAATAAGTCCAAGTATACAGAGCTGCTAAGGAATAGTCTGTCTGATCCCAAAGGCTATGTCATAACTGCTTCCCTATACTGCCTCTCAGCAGAGGTAAAAGTCAAGTTTTTTTCATCACTGCCACCCCACCAGGCCCAGCTTAGTGCCTGACACAGGGAGATGCTTAATCAATGCTGATTGTTATTGAGTGGAGTAGAAATGCAAGGCACAGTGAGCCCCTTTGCTGTGACTGATGGGGTGTCTGATTTTCTGCTATAAAGAGAAGGAGAGTTCTGTATCAACACACTCCTCTGGCTCCTAGCTCTCTCTGTTCTACTTTGTTTATCACATTTCCCTACTCCTCCTCATTCGTAACTGCACCATGTTGATTCAAAATTGCAGCTTAGTGCAGACAAAGGGAAAACAGAACTCTGAATGACCCCAAAGGGAAAACTGAATTCTGAATGACCCCTGTGGGTTTGAGAGAAGAGAAGCAGGAACTTGAGAGAGGAGGAAGAGAGAAAATAATTAAAATTTATCATTTTAACTTAATATTTAACCAAATGATAGCAAAATCTTATCTGAAATTGGAAAAGTCAAGGTTTTGAGTGCTGGTTCAGTGCCCATTTCTTTATGATTTGATAGTCTGAGAAGAATATGATGGGTGTGGCTTAAAAACCTAGATCACGTGTGTAGTTGGAATTGGGTGTTATATGAGCAAACAAAATAAATACCTGTGCAATATACCTGCTTTATGTACTCAAGCAGAGAAGAAATCCACAAGTACTCACCAGTCTCCTGGTCTGCAGAGAAGACAGAATCAATATGAGCACAGCAGGAAAAGTAAGCACAAAATATATTACTGTTGGTAATATATTCGATTCAATATAACAAATAAAGGAATACAGTATCTGATGAATAACTTAAAATTAATATCTAAATTAGAAATGATACACTGGAATATGATATGCAATATATGCTATAATATGTAATGTATACTGAACTACAGTGGAAATAAGCTATTCCTAAATACCTTCAAAAAGAATATATAGCATCTGTATCTATTAAGTCTTTATTTCCTACATTAAATAAATTTGTAGTAAAGTGATAGTTTATTCCAAGCTAATCATGACTGATTTGTAAATCTAAAGTTAGGAAAGTCTTTAATCAGAAGCTATCTTTATATTAAGAAACCATAATTTAAATGTGTTATTATTTGTATTCATATTTTTTGTGAACACAAGAAAGTTAAGTCTGACAAAACTTTTATGAGAGAAATTTGAGAAGGTTTTGAAATATACTTTTAATCTTACTATACAATATCTTACAAAATACTCATTGATCTCACAGCATTAGAATCATCAAGGTTAAGCAAGACATCACATGCAAATTCCGTTTAAAGGGGGCCCATTATGACACAATTCAGGCAATTTCCACAGAAATCTTATGGAACACTGTCTCCCCTATATAAAAGTCAATATGATCTTACAGAAAAATAATAATGCAATTTGAATCACTTATTAGCACTCAGAACACAAATATTTGTTTTTTTCTTCTATAAATTTATACTTATTTTTTCAATGTGTTTACAGGTGCACAGAAATGCATGTGGTCATTCAATATAATCAATTGATATTATTAATTGCCTAATTTAAAAAACACCTGTGCAACTATTTCCAGCCATTTGTTGTGCTAGGAGTGTATCACACAATAAAATATCTCACTATGATAATTCAGTTTAAAGGTTCTGAGGCTTATCTCTATGCTGTGCAACAAAACAGGCTCATATCAATAAGACTGATTGGAAATCACATGAGTGGCCCATTGGTACTGTTCTTACACCACTTCACTTTACTTTCATTCATTATTGATTAATATTTACATTCCTCATAGAAAATAATTAGAAAAAAGAAAATTTAAATTTACCATTTACTAAACTCGACTTAAAAGAAATAATGAGTTCATAGAGCAAAAGTAGAAACCAATCATTAATGAAAATAATAACTGATGAAATAGATAATTAATCCTCCCCTCTTGAGTGCAACATCAATAACTTAGCTTTTTGACAGCATTTCATTTATGTTTACCCATCCTGCATTTTATTTTCCTCAATCCTAAATTGTGACAATACTAATGTCTATTTCATAAGGTAGTTGTGAGAATTCAATAAATTAATAGTGAAAAGCACTTAGAATAGTACCTGGTAAATAAAAATAAGTCAATAAATATTAGCCACTATTTTTATTGTTGCCATTTAACTTTTTGATATTTACTACCACGGAGTACTGAAAACGTTCGGCTACATTAATTTTTTCATTTGTTTGTTTGTTTGGAGACGGAGTATCTTTCTATTGCCCAGACTGGAGTGCAATTGTGATCTCAGCTCACTGCAACATCTGCCTCCCGGGTTCAAGTGATTCTCCTGCCTCAGCCTCCCAAGTAGCTGAGATTACAGGTGCACGCCACCACGCTTGGCTAATTTTAGCATTTTTAGTAGAGACAGGTTTCACCATGTTGGTCAGGCTGGTCTCCAACTCTTGACTTCAGGTGATCCGCCCACCTCGGCCTCCCAAAGTGCTGGGATTAAAGGGGTGGGCAACCACACCCGGCCTGATCTTTATTCTCTGGATAGCCAGCTTTGAGACTTCAGGAAAATTATTCAATCACTGAGTCTGTTGATCCTCAATTATTTCAGATGTAGTAAGACCAATAATTCAATAGTACTGTCCTGGTAGCATCCTTTTTAGGTTTAAAAGTAATACATATTGTTTACAACAGCACAATTCGCAATTGCAAAAATATGGAAACATCCTAAATGCCCATCAACCAATGAGTGGATAAAGAGAATGTGGTATATGTACACCATGAGATACTACTCAGCCATAAAATGAAACAAAATAATGGCCTTTGCAGCCACTTGGATGAAGCTGGAGGCCATTATTTTAAGTGAAGTAACTCAAGAATGGAAAACCAAATACCATATGGTCTCACTTACAAGTGGGAGCTAAGCTATGAGGATACAAAGGCATAAGAATGATATAGTGGACTTTGGTTAGGGATAAAAGACTACACATTGGGTACAGTGTACACTGCTCGGGTGACAGGTGCACCAAATCTCAGAAATCACCACTAAAGAACTTATCCATGTAATCAAAAACCACCTGCACCCCAAAAACTATTGAAATTAAAAATAAATAAATTTTAGAAATAAAAATAATGCATGTAACTCACTCAGCACAAGCCACAGTGCACCTGTCACATCATAGGCACCTGACAATCAGAAACTCCTACTATTAGAACTTTATTTCCAAGTATTCTGATATTTATTTTGGCATGGACCACATTGAAAATCCTGCAAAGTTGAAGGATTTGACAAATGAATAATGAAAATTAATTGGCAGAAGATGAAATTTCAATTGAATTTTTATTATATTTGCAATTATGTTGATTCTCTATAGAAAGAGCTCTGTGAATTGTACATGCTTTACCACAATAAAGATGGGTTTTACAGTACACTGCCAAGCACTGGAAATATGTGATCAGCTTTTATTTTTAAGGACATCCGTGGATAAGCTTGCTAGCTAGAAACTCAAATACACAGTTTCTCCAGTTTTTAAATACATGTGTGTGGTCTGCGTGCACACACACACACACACACACACACACACACACACAAACACACATACACAACACCAACTCTAACCTCTGTAATTTTGGGCTCAAATCTAAGCTGGAAGGAGTCTCTGCACATAAATGAGATGACAAAACAGGCTGCCAACGCTAAGTTTCAAATGGGTGTTTGAGAGAAGTAACACACAGAAGTGGAGAGAGAAAATTGAAAGAGGACAATAGGCAAATAGAGAAAGAGACATCATCCTAAGCAGGAAGGTAAATGTATAACTGTTTTTATGGAGTCAGATCCTTTTGGCCTAAGCAGAAAATTGAGCAAGAAAGCAGTGTATTTTGGACAGACACTGACTCTGTCAGCAAAGTAAAGGTGACTTAGAACATGTACCAGCCAATAGTTGTGGGTAAACAGGTGTCTTCAGGACAGTGTTAGAATATATCAGGATTAAACATCTTTGGAGAAAAAAAAAAGCCAAAAGAATAACCTAAATGAATACATTCCATTTTATTTAAGTGCTTTATTGTACTTAACCCTGTTTATCTTTCCTTATGTTATTGCTTTTTTAAAAGATACTCTTATTCTCTTTATAAACCAGATGACTTCATTTCTATGCAACACTTGTTAGGTGCCAGACATGGGACTCAATGTTGCATGTACAAAGATGAAAAGACACAATATCTGACTGCAAGTGTGGGAAAACACTGGTACCATCTTTCTGTTTGATGTTCTAGGTAATCAAATGCAAAGCAGCTGTGCTATGGGAGTTAAAGAAACCCTTTTCCATTGAGGAGGTAGAGGTTGCACCTCCTAAGGCTCATGAAGTTCGCATTAAGGTGAAATACTTTTTCCATTTGTATTTAATTTTAAGTTTAAAAAACTCAGAAAATACTAAAAATAGAAACATCCAAAATCCACTAGAGGTATTTTTTATATAATTATCCAGAAAATAAAATTACATTCGTTGTCAAGGAAAGTATAAATTTTTCAGTTTTTTAAAGTGGGCAAACAGTACATGAAGTATAACTCCAGCGAAATACAAAAGAATTTATAGGTTTGTACAGAAAAAAATGCAAAGGGATATATATCAAGACTTCACAATCAATTTGCATTAGATATTTTCTTGGTGTTAATTTGCAATTTCTACTTCTTTTTCTTTTAACTATGCATTCTTCTATGTTATACAAGACAAAAATTTTAGGATCAATTATCTCACAGATTATTCTAAATTGTTAAATTCAAGGGAGAAAGGCAGAGGAAGGTTTTAGACTGGATAACCTTGGAGATAAACTGAATCTGTCATATTTGGGAATAGTAGGGATTATCAGCAAAACCCTTGAGAATATTTTAGAATAACAATTTTAGAAAATTGGGTTTGTTAAGTCCATCTGACAGTCATAATCTTTTCTGAATCTAAACATCTTCTCTTAATTCTGTAGATGGTGGCTGCAGGAATCTGTCGTTCAGATGACCATGTGGTTAGTGGTACCGTGGTGACCCCCCTTCCTGCGATTTTAGGCCATGAGGCAGCCGGCATCGTGGAGAGTGTTGGAGAAGGGGTGACTACAGTCAAACCAGGTACAGGATTCACACTCAGGGAACATGCCTTGGTTCACCATCACAAGATTAGTCAGCCTGGATAAGGAAACCGAGGCAATGAAAGACGAAAGGGCTTGCACAAAGTCACAGGGCAGCTGGGACTTCAGGGGTTTCCTCCTTCCCTCTCTGCTTGCCTGACTCAAGCATGTATGACTTCAGGCACTCGTGCGTGTATTCTACCCTTCAACCTTTATGTACTATCTACTAGATGCCAGGCACTAGGTTAGAGCCTGGAGATATATGAGGATCAAAAGAGACACAGTGCCTACCAGTGTGGAATTCATAATCTAGTAACTTCCATGTTAGTGTTAGCTGAACACTGTCTTCTGTAAGGGCCCAAAAAACTATAAATGGGAGGGGAGAAAACAAAACGTAAGTATGGACACTGTTCTGTGCTGAGTTCACAAAATGGAGGCTACATGGTTACGTCTGAACAAACATGACCTTTCCTTAGGTGACCTATGCAGCTCCTTCACCAATTTCCTCTTCCAACATGGTCTCTCTTCCTGAGCATGGAATCAATGAAACTGACTAGGTGAAAGAAAATGAAAGAAACATAGCAGGAGCCATCCACCATCAACAATGTCTGCCTTATTACCTTCGGCCATGCTTAAATGTGACTGATTATGGATTACAAATTATTTTATCTTCAATATTTATTTTACCTAATCTTATTATGTATTAATAGAAATATTTCTATATTAATTAAGGATGAATAACTAGGACATTTCCATACCATCGTTTTATATGAACTTTACCTATAAAATGTTATGCACCAATCATTTTTCTTGGTCTTGTGAAATAGATAGCATAGGTGATTAAAAATAAAATTTGTCTTTAACTCTAAATAATCACTTTAGCCAGTGGATTCGACCTGTCCACTTAGCAAGTACTAATTTAGACAGTGAAAAGAAAATAATAAAATAAATTGTCCAATTTGAGTTTTAGCTCTTACTATTTCCTTTACTCAGAAAAAAATTAATAACAAAATGACTGCCTTATTTCTCACCCCTCCTCCTTCCACCATAACAGTAAAAATAGATAATTCACAAATTACTAGCTAAAAACACTTGAAAGTCAATTCTTATCCTAAAAGAAAGTGTCTAACTTATTGTGGAGGGTAGAAATTTTCAGATAAATTTCTGTAATTCTTCTTTGTCCTATTTTTGTTAGTTTTTCTCAAAAAAGAACTAAGATCTTTTTGAAAACATTCATTTTATAATAAAGATAAACCTAGTCTCTTTGAAAAGCCAAGATCTATGTTAAAAATCTCATTTTTGTTGTAAATCAAATTCTTACAAAATACCAGATCTTCCCAACATCTACTGGGACTAAAATAGGCTACTTTCAACTAAAATTTATATTTATACTTACAGCAAAAATATTTAATTAAGATTTAATTAGACAAGGATTACATAAATTATATCTGCAAAGCCTCCAGGATAAATTAGTGCACTGCATAAAAGTTTATTAATACAGTTGATGGAATTTTTTTAATCCATCTTGTTTCCCACACTTGCATTTTCTCTTTAAGATTCTTCAGGCACTTATAAACCCAAACCAAAAAACAAGGCCTTGGCAGGCAATGACAAATGACATAGTTGTGACTAGACCCTATTTCTTAGAAACTTTTCAGACACATAATTCTAATCTATACATGTGAGCTTTAAGTTTTTGCTCTATTAATTCCTGCATAGAAATTTAAGAAGTATTTATTTTATTCCTCTCCAGGTGATAAAGTCATCCCGCTCTTTACTCCTCAGTGTGGAAAATGCAGAATTTGTAAAAACCCAGAAAGCAACTACTGCTTGAAAAATGAGTAAGTTTCTGATGCTTTCTTTGCACAGACTTTGAGTCTGCACATTAGTTATGGTCCTGTCTCATGCCTTTGTGTGTCTTTGTATTGCACTGCCCAGTGTGAGCAATCCTCGGGGGACCCTGCAGGACGGCACCAGGAGGTTCACCTGCAGGGGGAAGCCCATTCACCACTTCCTTGGCACCAGCACCTTCTCCCAGTACACGGTGGTGGATGAGAATGCAGTAGCCAAAATTGATGCAGCCTCGCCCCTGGAGAAGGTCTGCCTCATTGGCTGTGGATTTTCGACTGGTTATGGGTCTGCAGTCAAAGTTGCCAAGGTAGAAATGACAATGGATGATAAAACCGGTTACACGCAGACTGTCAGGAACCAAAAGGGAAGCAATTTCTTGCAAGAATCAGAAATTATTTTTGTAGATTTGAAGTGTCGATTAAGAGTAGAAAAACGACCCAGAAAGAATTGAGAGCACAGGCTAGAAATTTCACCAATTTATCGCAGATAAAAAGTTGTTGAGTTAAGAAAATGTAAAGATGTCATTTTCAATAATTTTTCGTCTGAATTAGCTGTTTATGGGATCATGAAATTTTAGGTCTGTGAACTAACTCATATAGTAATTCAATCAAAAATTAGAGAGCGCCTATACATGCCTCAGGCACCATAGGTTCTGCTAGGCTCAGACAGCAAAAGTAAATGAAATGAAGCGTTTGCCCTTGAGGACCATCTAGTCTGTGGATCCTCTACTCCCAGAATTAGGATCAACAGTAGAGTCCAAAACCTTACCTGACGCACCTCCAAACCAAGGCTCACCCACTCTGTGGATTCTTAGAAGGAAAGTTATGAAGCTTCAGTGATGTGTAATTTATTCATTATGACATTTCACTGCTAAAACTATCTTCCCTGGCATGAACACACACATATACTTCAGAAATGGTAAATTTAAAGCAGAAATTCTTTAAAGGCTCCTCATCTGAGTAGACTGAAAATCTAGTAGTATGCTTTGTTTTATGAAACCTAGATCGAAAGATATAAAGATATTTGCCCAAAATCTCACTTCTGCTTAATATGAGTGCTAAGACTAAAATATCTTTTACAAATCTCCTGCTGAATCTCAAATCACCATCCATAATTATTAGCACTTTTAAACCACAGTCACAAACAAGCCTTGTATTTTTCTAAGTAAGGTAGAAAGTGGTGCTGTCCCCCATAGTATTGAATAACACTTGGTGAATGAATGAGTGAAATAGACACCCTTAAGGGACTATAAGAATGAGATTATTTGGAAGAGGAACAGCATGTTACCCAAAAGGAAGGCTGACTATGGGATACTAGGTTTAATAAATAACCACTAGCCAATTTAAACAATTTAGAGGACGTCTTTTCCAAATTTTGGTGACTTTAGCACTTACTCCCTTGTTCAATTGCCTCATCTATTTTAATGGGTAATCTGAGCCTACCCAAGAACAGAAGCTGAGGATACTCATAACGACAGATTTTATTTATTATTAAAATATAGACTAATGTTTCATTGCTGTGTTGTTCACAAGTGTATATTTTAAAGCAGGGATATACTGGTCACGACTACTGAACAAAAATGAACACAGGAGTTAATTATTGAGAGTTTAAGTGGACTATTTTTCAGTCTCCTGGAGTAGCCTTTTCCACTTATTTTATTTTGCAAATATTGCCTTGGTGTATGTATAAGATACTGAAGCCGGCTATCAAGGGATTTCAGCAATTGAGAGTCCCTACAAGATTGTAATCACTGCCATCTGGATCTCAAAGATCATCCAATCCCCTGGTTCCCAGCCTGACCCATTGGAGTCCCTTGGGGACTTAGTTCCACCTGCAGAGATTCTCATTTAATTGGCATGGGCTATGACCTGGACTGTGGGATGTTTTTAAAGCTCCCCAGATGAATCTAATATGCAGCAGTTTCAGAGGGGTTGAACTACTCAACTAGTTCAACCCCTTGAATTTAAACATGAAGCATTTCAAGCCAAAACAGGTTTCGATAGCAGATTGGACAGAAGAGTCTGAGTAGTTCTTGATAACACACAAGACATGGCACTTTATAAAGCTTAAGCAATTTCTAACAAACATTATTTAATTCATTTTGGCATTTTTCTGAAAACATAGGTCACCCCAGGGTCTACCTGTGCTGTCTTTGGCCTGGGAGGGGTCGGCCTATCTGTTGTTATGGGCTGTAAAGCAGCTGGAGCGGCCAGGATCATTGCGGTGGACATCAACAAGGACAAATTTGCAAAGGCTAAAGAATTGGGTGCCACTGAATGCATCAACCCTCAAGACTACAAGAAACCCATTCAGGAGGTGCTAAAGGAAATGACTGATGGAGGTGTGGATTTTTCGTTTGAAGTCATCGGTCAGCTCGACACCATGGTATGTTCCATGACATGCCCTGAGATTTCTGCCTCTGCAACCTGGAGGATGCATTTAGGCAGTAGAATATACGTATTATGTATAAAGGATATTTTTAATGATGAATGGAAATTTCCCATCATCTTTTTGTTACCTGGCTTGTTTAATTTATTGTTATGAAAAATATTCCATTCAATCAGCTAAGCAAACCTGTCTCAAGTCATATTTCCTCAAGAAAAGAAAAAGGGCTTGTTTTTCTTAACACAGCCACTACAAATATACTTTATTAATTTTTAGTTTAAAATGCAAACTTAAATATATATAAATAATACAAATCATTTTCTCAAATTAAAAAGTTTTATTTTTCTTTTACATTCTTAACAAAAATATTTTAACAATTTTATGTATGCTTTTAATGAATTCCAAACTTTTTGACATAGTATTCTTTGATCAAAAGAAATGAGCAATTTTAGACCAACTATTATTTTATTAACGGAAAATATGCCCTAAGGAAAGTGACTGCTTTAATACATTGCTATATTTTATCACAGAAACTGGACAGTGCCTGACACAAAACTAGTACCCAGTACTACTTGGACTGAATACTTTAAATAAAGTCAACAGATTTTACCACCCGCAAAAGTTAAGAGCTACATATCTCATGGCATTGTTTATGAAACACACGAGACAATGCATGTAAAATACTTCGCACAATACAACCCATCATGTGGTTAGCTTCCAATAAATGTCAGCTGCCCCCTTTTTTATTTTATTTTATTTTATTTTATTTTTTTGAGACAGGGTCTCACTCTGTCACCAGGCTGGAGTGCAGTAATATGATTATAGCTCACTGCAGCCTTAACCTCCTGAGCTTAAGCGAGTTTCCTACCTCAGCCTCCAAAAATGCTGAGTACAGACATAAGCAACCATGCTGAGCCTCAGTTGGCATTATTGATATGAAATACTATTTCCAGTCTTGCAGTGCTTACGTCATCTTTGAATTATTACATGATATTACTTTCAAACAGTTACAAATATCAAAGGCAACGGGAAACATATCTCTAGCTATATTTTACCTACCCAGAATTATCTAGACTCCTACTGAAAAAGTCTCCAGAAACCAAAAAGTTTCCATTGCTGAGGTTTTCTAGAAGGTCCAGCAGTGTGGGTAACAGGGAGCAGCCCCCTGAGGTCAAAGTTCCCAGCAGCCTTGACCTGGGACAAATGCCAAAGAGGAATAAAGTGTCAAGAGAATCCAATTTTTTCCAGGGCTATAGCTTTTCTCTTTATGCTCTTTTTCTATATCTTCCTCCATTTTCTCATGTGGAACTGGAGTGTACATTATCTCAAGACACCAAATGTCTGATAGCCACATGTTCTAAGGATGTCAGTCTCCCAAAGGTCAGAATCCAAAACCAAAGAACTAATCATTATATACCTAGAGGGATCCTAAACCATTTTCTAACTACAGAACATGTTCCAAAAGCTGACTGGAAAAGATTTTCTGAACTGTCTTTTGAGGTTCCCAAATAATCAATGTAATTTAATGTAAAACCAATGTACATTTGGGGAGGTAAAAACAATGTTTAAAACATGTCCACTTGAGAAATGGACATAGAAATCTGTTAAAAAGGGAGGCTGTCAAGTGGACAAGAGACTAATTTTGGTGATATACTCATTTATCTTGTTCACCATCAAAATAGCTGAATCAAAGTATTGGGTTCAAAATACCTATGTAATAAATCAGTGAAAAATGAACCAACTCACAGATTGCCTAAGAATTATGTACACTTATACAAGGAACAGGACTTTATATATGTTTGTAATGATGTTTGCCTCTTTATTCCTTTATTAGGAAGAACTAAGGGCGCAACAATTTATTCGTCCATGCTTTCATTAAAATACCATTTTCTGGGCATTTCTTACATCCACAGCACTATCCTATGCAAAGAAAGGGGGAATGAAGGAGCAAAAGACATGATCTCTTCCCTCTACACACTCACAATCCAGCTAAGCCTATTACATGATATTGTGCATTATGAGTATGAACTATGCCACTCCACGTTAAGGATACTAAATGTTCACTTTATTCCAGATGGCTTCCCTATTATGTTGTCATGAGGCATGTGGCACAAGTGTCATTGTAGGGTTACCTCCTGATTCCCAGAACCTCTCAATAAACCCTATGCTGCTACTGACTGGACGCACGTGGAAAGGAGCTATTTTTGGAGGTATGTAGTTAGGCTTCAGAGCCAAATTCTCATTAACCTAAGAATTTCTCTCCTTTTATGAGTGACAAGGCAAGTTTTTGAAAAGCAATGAAATTAAAAATAAATTAAAATTTCTTTTCTATCTATAGTCTCCAATAATGCAGAACATTTTTCTTTTTTTTTTTTTTTTTGGAGATGAAGTCTTGCTCTGTCACACAAGGTAGAGTGCAGTGGCGCAATCTTGACTCACTGCAACCTCCACCTCGCAGGTTCAAGTGATTCTCCTATCTCAGCCTCCAGAGTAGCTGGGATTACAGGCATGCACCACTGTGCCCAGCTAATTTTTTTGGTAGAGATGAGGTTTCACTATGTTGGCCAAGCTGGTCTCAAACTCCTGACCTCAAATGATCTGCCCGCCTCGGCCTCCCAACATGCTCGTGCTGGGATTACAGGTGTGAGCCATCATGCCCAACCCCAAGATAGACTTTTCTGATGTCACTATTAACCAGGACTTTCATCTCCACCTCTTTTTGTACTTGTGACTGCATAAGGCAAGGAAATTTCTAGTAGGCCATGGAAATATACAACAATAAATCATATCTACACAAAAATCTAGACAACTAATAAATTTTCTTCTTAACCTTGGGCATAACATCTGTACTATAATTTCTCTGTGAGAGACAGAATAACTAAGAACCCTTGTTTATCTGTGATTTTTTTTTTAAGTCAAAGCACTGTAAAAGTATATTGAAGTATTCTATCTCTTATTATCCTCAGTTATAGCAGTCTGGAATGCAGCACCTTTTCTAGACTTTCATTTATTTGGAAAATCTTCTCTTCAGTTCTCCTACTTACCCTGGTTGAATCTAACATGATATTTTCTTCTTTTCAGGCTTTAAGAGTAAAGAATCTGTCCCCAAACTTGTGGCTGACTTTATGGCTAAGAAGTTTTCACTGGATGCATTAATAACAAATGTTTTACCTTTTGAAAAAATAAATGAAGGATTTGACTTGCTTCGCTCTGGAAAGAGGTAGATTTTAAGTTGTTTTTTTGTTTTGCTTTGTATTCTACAGTAGCGGGGGGTGTGTCTAGCAGAGAATGAAAAGGTGGAAGGATGAGAAAAAATTAGAGTGCCTTGGTTTTCCATTGCCAGTTCAATCTTTGCATGGAGCACATGTAAGATAATACTGTGAGAAGCTAAAAACAGTTGCTTTGCATTTCCTATTCTGCTGAAGCCAAATTATATTGATTACAGCATATCTGAATGATCAGTCACTCAGCCTTCTTTAAAAGAGAACACTCACTTTCGCCCCCATCCTCCTCCAAAAAAAGTTTAAACAACCATAATTATAACATGGAATCACTGACACCTCTGCCTGTCATATAAGTAAGTGTGACATCTAATGATTGTATATTAAAATTATTTTCAGGACATCCTCAGCATATTCATTATGGGAGTAGGTGGAACTACATTGGGATTGATTTCTAAGTAGATATTACTAGATTTTCCTTTTTCTTTTTTTGTCTTTGCAGTTTAGAAAAAAAATTTTACAAAGAAAAGTTGTTGTAAAAGAGAAGGGTACTGAACCCTATTTTAAATGTTTGTCTTACATTTTCTCTAAGTCTTAGAAAAATAAGCCAATTCTATTTCCTACCTCTAACATTTACACTTAACAAATCACCTAATATAATGAACTTTGTCACTTGCATTTATAAGAGACATAACTGGAAACAGGCAGTTATATCTAATCTCTGCCTTCTAGCTCCAGAGTCTGAGATTTTTCTGCTCTCCCACACTTATTTTCATGAGGTTTTCAACTTCAAATAGTGTTTCTTTGAAACTCACAAAACTATCATACTAGATACTTTATCCGACAAATATTCTTGAGGAAGGAAAGAAACTAGCACCCACAGAGCACCAGCTGTTCTTCTAAGTGTCTTACATGCATTTTCTCATGTGATTCCCAAACAACGCTCGGTGTCAGTCTCAATCTCACTATCTTAGAGAAGAGAAAACTAAGAAGCAGAGAAGGTATGACTTCGTCAAAATAATCAGGTGGTAGGGAGCCAGAATTCGAAGGAAGATCTTGTTAGCAAATCTATTCACTTTCTATTAAACCACACCGCCCCTCAAGAGTGCATATATATATATATATGGAAAACAGTATTCATCAAAGGTTAATTATCATTGTCATTATTATTATGTCGCAATTATCATTGTCATTATTATTATCATTGATATCATCATCATAGAATTGATAAGATGATGGCAAATAGAAATGACCAAAACCAGAGAACACTATTGAGCAACAAAAGAAGGCATGAAGCATGCCTAAATTCACTTTACAAGAATGCCATATAGTAATATGCATATGTAAATAAAATCTTATCAATAAGCAAAGATTAAAAATTGTGATATCAATATTGATAGGAGTAAGGTGACTTGGACACTTTCATATACTTTCAATAGTAATTGATACATCCTTTTGGGAAAGCAATTTGGTAATTTGTATCAGAAACCTCCAAAAAAAACCTAGATCCTTTGTTCCAGCAATACCATTTCTAAAAATTTATTCTATAGAAATAATCAACTCCAACATACATATATGTTTAAGCATGTTTACTTGTTATCAGTAATATAAATATTTAGAAACATTCGAAAAGTCCAACATTAAGAATATGATTTCATAAATTCCAACCAACTGTTAGAAATGAAAAAAAGACTTCATTGGCAAATTCTTAAAATGTAATTTTAAACTCATAAAACAAATCATATAAATTGTATTTATAAGATGATCCCAAATTTTCAAAAAGGACAATAGAAAATGTATCTGTGTCTAGAAAAAGTTGATAGAATTCAAGAAAACATTGACCATGATTACTCTGAGTTTGTAAGATTACAGATTTTTTTTACCGGCTTCTTCTGTCCTGTATTCTCTAAATTATGTGCATATATTTTTCTTATATGTGTATATACATACACACACCACACACATACTATATATATATAAAATTCTCAGTCGCAAAGATCATCTTTTCTTAAAAGTATGCATCAAAAGTTGATTTATAGAAAGGGCATTAATTCTAGTGTAAATGTTACATTTCTAATCTTCACAAGAACGAAGTATCTTAGAATTAATACAAATCAGCTGTATTCTCTACTTCTAAGAATCCTTAAACATCTCTGTATCAAAGGTCTATTAAACCTCCAGCATGGTCCTAACTTTATTAAATTATCTGTTCTGTCAGGCAAGATATCTATCATCTTATAATTTGTGCAAATTTGTATTTGGGTTTGAATCCCAACACCCTGTACTAGATGTGCGACCAGAGCAAGTTACACATCTTTCTAAGTCTCAGTTTTTATAATCTCTAAATGGAAATAATATGGAAACCAACTTCCTATTGTCATTGTTTAGGTTGAGATTTAAGTGAAAAAAATGCATGAAGCATGTGACAAATAGCAAAAACTTATTGCACGTTATTATCTATTATTGTTTTATAGTCCTTATTTTACCAGGAACGTGGGCATGCAAAAATGATTTTTTGAAGATGCTAATGTAGATCTGAAGTCTAAATGACAGGCATACTCAGGAGGTTTTGAGTGAGCTTAAGATTGAAGAAAACACAAGAGAAAATCAAAAAACATGAACTTCCCTTCACTTGACTTGACCCAAATGCATAGGGATGGGAATGGAGTGGCTGAGAACACATACAGATTTTCACTAAGTCACCTCAAATGCTCGTTGGACTCTCACATGGAAGCATGTGGGTTGTCTAAATGTTAACATAATGTCTCTTCTTTCCTATTGCAGTATCCGTACAGTCCTGACGTTTTGAAACAATACAGATGCCTTTCCTTGTAGCAGTTTTCAGCCTCCTCTACCCTACATGATCTGGAGCAACAGCTAGGAAATATCATTAATTCTGCTCTTCAGAGATGTTGAAAATAAATTACACTTGGGAGCTTTCCAAAGAAATGGAAATTGTTGGGAAATTATTTGTCAAGCAAATGTTTAAAATCCAAATGAGAACTAAATAAAGTGTTGAACATCAACTGGGGAATTGAAGCCAATAAACCTTCCTTCTTAACCATTTAACTTGTGTGCCATCTTTGCCATTGAGGAAAAATATTTCCTATGACTTCTTGCATTTTTGATATCTTCATAATTTTCAGTCATTTAATCCAGTGGAGGGGACCCTTCACTTGTCCTGAATATACACATGCTGGGCTATTGTACTTGAAGTCTTCTAACTCTACCTCACTTTTCACTGTCTGCATTTTCCCTTTTTTAATAAAATGTACCAAATCCCTAGGGTAAAAACTACAGTATAGTAAAGAATAGACTCAAATTTATAAGTGAAGAAGATCCAGAAGTTCTAAATCCAGGATTTTAATTAGTAACTCAAATAAAATGCCACACATTTTCATACAATGAAGGGAAGTGTTTTTATTGCTTTTATGCTATTTGTTTACAGTGAAAATATAATTGATTTTAAAAAATAAAAGTGGATTTTGTGCTTCATGTGACAAACTTAGGTTCAGTCACTAAATGTGAAAACTGAACTATTCCTAGAATCATGTTCAAAAAATCTGTAATTTTTGCTCATGAAAGTGCTTCATTAGCTAAACAGTCTTAGTTTATGATTCCAATTCAATGAAAATGAAGTATAAAGTAATTTAAAGTATTATGGTGGCTTTATATGTAGATACTGGGTGGCAAATGCTGTGAACACAGAGAGTACAATTGGTAACTAAGAAATGGCAAAAACACCTAAAGCAATGTGTTTTCCAAGTAGACACACACACACAAATGTATATTTTTGCAAAATTGTTTTTAGTCTGGAACTTTCCTATTAACTACCATGTCTTACATCGAGTCTATGATCCTAGAATTAGTTTAATATTTTGAATATGTAAAGGCCTGTGGTAGCCATTTGTTAATGCTTTTCCACTCTCAAGGGAAGATTTGCATTTTGAGCTTTATCTCTAAATGTGACATGCAAATATGATTCTTGGTAAGGGAGTTACAGCTGTCTCCAAAAATGCTGCTTGTTGCAATACATACAATCTATTTCATATTGTGGAAGACCCTAGACATAAAGTAAAATAGTCTATCATTTACTGTGTGACCTTCAGTAAGTCACTCAATCTCTCTGAGCTTGTTCATCCTTTGTTTTGAAAAAAGTACTCAACTAGCCCATTACAGCTTTACCGAGGCTAAATGTGATGATATTAATGAAAGAGTTTTGCCAACTGGGAAGGGCCTCCTAAATGTAGAGAATATGTGATTGTTTGGTCAAAAATGCTGAAGGAGATACTCAGGGTCAAGACACTTTTCAGCATTTCCATAAGATAACATCATGGGATACTACCTGTTGCTGGGTGCTCTGTGGCTTTTACACTGACGCTGATGGTGTGAGATCCAGAAAAAGAAGCAGCAGTTCTACATGCCCACCCCACAACAGGGTCATCAAATCCTGCCAGTGACACAGAGGCTGACATCCAGCTCCCACCCTCCTTCCTCCCAGGCTAGGGGAGCAGGTAGTTGGGGGCATTAGGTGGGCACTGCCAGTGTTGTTATACAGTGGCACAGTCCTCCATGGGGTGAGAGTGGCACCTGGGAGCCTTCTGCACCATGCACTGGCTCCTAGTTACATTGACAATGGTGGGTCTAAAAAGGCAAGTCAAAAGCAAAACATCAAAGTGGAACCCCAGAGTGGCTTGTGTCCTGGTGGACCTAAAGTGGTGCACATGATCTGGGTGACTTCCAGCAAATTTTGACTCTAGAATCAAGGACTTCTATATATGCTGATCACCCCCTCCATAATGTAACTCTGTGAATGTACATAGTTTGCACTCATTTTAGCCAGCAGCCAAAGGCTTTGTCAAAATAAAGAAACTTCAAACTTTAAAAAGAGAAAAGTTTATGTTGACAGTTTAATTAATAACTATGTGAGGTGCACTGACTTAGCACCTCCAGAAACACAAACAAAACTCTGAATTAACTTTTTGCTACTTTATAAATCATACATGCTGCCCTGGGATTAGAAAGAAAGTCATCCCAACCGAATTATTAGAAAATTGCTCATATGTTGAAGTATAGTAAGAGCAAATCTATATCTGATAAATACATGCTTAGACACCTGACTATTCATTTCTGTAACCAAATGTTTATTACACAAATAACCTCTAGTTAGGTGTTCCTCGAAACTGTTAAAGTAACTATTTTATTAAAGTACATTAAATTCTATTTGCCTGTCAAATATCTAGCAACATTCAGGAAGTGGTCCATTGCATAAAAAGAGAAAGAAAAATTGGTGGGACAAAAGTAAAAGTGGAGCTGGTACCAAACACTGTTTTGATGAGATGGATGTTTACATATATTAACTTGGTTTTCTCATTTCTTTTACTTATATCTCAGGGTCCAGATCACCTACACGGCACTATCGCAATCACCATAGAACCCACAGGTTGCTTAACACCTTACCAATAAGACTAATAAACAAAGATAACCAGAGAGATAAAAATATCTGGTTTCTATTGTTTCCAGGCTTGCTCTTTGAGGTATTTGACACTTCAGCAAATAACTCCGTAGTTATCAGTGAAAGCAGGTCAGAGACAGATCAACAGATAATTCTTATGGAAATATATTTAAAAACTACTACTCACTCAGAAACCAATAATGTACTGTGTTTTGGAAGATATCTAATTGCCTTAAGGAGACATAACTACAGTTTTTGAGTTTCTTGTTTGTTTCTTTGGTTTTTCTATTTTTATTTTTTAAAGTTTTATTATAGATTCAGGGGTACATGTGCAGGTTAGTTATGTAGGTAAACTCATGTCATAGGCAGTTGTACAGATTATTTTGTCACCCAGGTACTAGGTCTAGTATCCAATAGTTCTTTTTTCTGTTCCTCTCCTTCCCATGCTTCACCCTCACGGAGGCTCCAGTGTCCATTGTTCCCCTCTT
Source organism: Pongo abelii (assembly GCF_028885655.2). Classification (NCBI taxonomy): domain Eukaryota; kingdom Metazoa; phylum Chordata; class Mammalia; order Primates; family Hominidae; genus Pongo; species Pongo abelii. The sequence continues at coordinate 120,832,337 of NC_071988.2, read as the reverse complement.
TGTGTCCATATGTTCTCATCATTTAGTTCCCATCTCATACCAGTCAGAATGGCTAGGTCTGACAAGGTTGCAAAGAAAAGGATATACTTATACACTGTTGGTGGAAGTTTAAATAGTTCAACCATTGTGGAAAGCAATGTGGCAATTCCTCAAAGAGCTAAAAACGGAACTACCATTTGATCCAGCAATTTCAGTACTGGGTATAAACCCAGAGAAATATAAATTGTTCTGCCATAAAGACACATGCATGCATATGTTTATTGCAGCACTATTCCCAATAGCAAAGACATGGAATCAACATAAATGCCCATCAATGGCCAACTGGATAAAGAAAATGTGGTACATATACACCATGAAATACTATGCAGCCATAAAAAAGGAAGAGATCATGTCCTTTACAGGAACATGGATGGAGCTGGAGGCCATTATCCTTAGCAAACTAACAAAGGAACAGAAAACCAAATACCACATGTATTCATTTATAAGTGGAAGTTAAATTATAGCTACAGTATTGAAACATTTTTAGGTTATTGTAAATTTAAATAATAAACATCACTTAGATGATACCATGTTTTAGGGTAGGTGGGAGAAAAGAGCTGAGAAATAACTTCGAGATTAATACTTATTTTGAACCTTAATTAAAGCCTCAGGAAATTGGAAGCAAAACAAAAGCCAGAATAAATTATTTCATTAATGGAAGGAAATTCTAAGGCTTTTGATTTAATCTTTCCAAAATCTTCAAACTGTAATGAATAGCAGAAATAATTTGGAGCAGTCAAATACCATTCATTTTACATTTGGTATCTTCTCCTTCTTCAGGGACATTTAAAGACAGAGGACATTCAAAATGTGCTAGTTGACTTCTGAGAGTCAAAGAGGTTTGTGGTTCTCTGAGCTATCTGCTCTCCATCTCTCACAATAGCTCTGAGCAAAAGGAAGAGTGAGGCAAGGCAGGGATAAGTATTAGATCCAAAATGAATACCTAAAAGAGAAAATGGCAATGTTTAACCTGAAAGTTCCATTCTATTGATTGGTACCTAATGCAAATATTTATGCCTAAATTTAAAGAATAAGGAGGAGTTTGACGGAAGCAAAACTAGAGGAGGGCATCCAAGACCAAGGGTTCAGCAGGAAACAGCAGAGCATATTAAGGAATTATAAGAACTTAGAATTAATGGCCTGTAAACTTCACAATGGGAAAGGTCTATGGTCAAGTAACAATGATTCCCGGATTCCTTACAAGAAGTTTAGATTTTACCCTCTAAGAACAAGAACGCTGTTAAAATTTTTTGGAGAAGATTGATGATATGATCAGATTGGCATATTAAACTCATTCTTTTGGCCTTAAGGAGAGTGTATTAGAGATGAGGAGAAGAACAGAGAGGATGAGGAGAAGAACAGAGAGAATGAGGAGGTTTTAGCTGTGAACAAGACAGAATGGATTCTGTTTCAAGTAGTGACAAAGGAAAAGCAGGGAACCAGATAAATGAGACATTCTTAGAATGTATCAGTGACATGTCATCAATATCAAGAGAGTGTGGGACACAAGGAAGAGGAAGAAAGCTAATTCCAAAGTGTCAGCCTAATAACTTGATGTGGTTGTCCAAAGGTTGTCCAAATTTACCAACTTAGGATCTAAAGACAGTATCAGGTATTTGTGGGGAAGCTGGTTGTCTTAGTCCATTTTCTGCTGCTATAACAGAATACCTGAGACTGGGTGATTTATAATGAACAGAGAAATGTATTGGCTCACAGTTCTGAAGGCTAGGAAGTTCAATATCAAGGTGCCAACACCTGTTGAAGGCCTTCTTGCTAGATCATCACATGGTAGAAGGTGAGAGAGTGTGACAGAGCAAGAAAAGCCTAAATCTACCTTTTTGTAATGTAGTTAACCTCACCCATAATGGCAGAGCCTTATGCCCTACTTTGTATGTATGTATGTATGTATGTATTATGAGACAGTGTCTCATTCTGTCACCCAGGCTGGAGTGCATGGCATGATCTCGGCTCACTGCAACCTTTGCCTCCCATGTTCATCTGATTCTCCTACCTCAGCCTCCTGAGTAGCTGTGATTACAGGATTCCGTCACCACACCCGGCTAATTTTTGTATTTTTTGGTAGAAACAGAGTTTCACTATGTTGCCCAGGCTGGTCTCGAACTCCTGACTTCAAGTGATCTGCCCACCTCAGCCTCCCAAAGTCCTGGGATTACAGGCATGAGCCACTGGGCCTGGCCAGCCTACTTCCTTCTTTAGGAATGGCACCTCTTAATACTATTACAATGGCAAGTAAGTTTCAAATTGAGATTTGAAGGACACAAATATTCAAACCATCACAATGGTAAAGTTTGGCAAATAGACTTGATGAGTTTGAAGGCCCTCTAGGATTTTCAAATGCAGTTGTTTATGCAAAGTCTACCTCCCATTCAGAATGGGAAGTGCATGCCTGTAATCCCAGCACTTTGGGAGGCCGAGGCAGGAAGATCACAAGGTCAAGAGATGAAGACCATCCAGGCCAACATGGTGAAACCACGCCTCTACTAAAAAAATACAAAAATTAGCTGGGTGTGGTGGCACACGCCTATAGTCCCAGCTACTTGGAAGGCTGAGGCAGAAGAATCACTTGAACCCAGGAGGCAGAGGTTACAGGGAGCCGAGATTGCGAGACTGCACTCTGGCCTGGCGACAGAGCGAGACTCCATCTCAAAAAAATAAAAATAAAAAAAATAAGAAAAGAAAATAATGGGAGGTACAGTTGTTGTAAGGCCAACTCTTAGTCATTTTTGTGGGGCAAGAATCTCTGACCTCAATTAATAATGGAGTCCTTACAGTCTCTTTGTTACTTTTTCATAACTACAAAAACTATTGGCTAAACCCTCCACTTAAAACTCCTTATGTGAATATCAGAAGCCAGTATATAGGACTTTTAAAATTATGTTACACTATGTTTCAATTCTTACATCATAATCTTTCATAAATTATGCTAAATATTGTCTCTATTCTATAATTTTTTTCTATTTGAAGCTGAATTTTTTATTTTTAAACACTTTCAGTAAGTTACATTATCTTGTCAGTTTCTCCCATGCCTTCCTACAAGTGAAAATCTTACCCCAAGTGACACTGCCATCTCTACTCACCAGTCTTTTTTATATCATGAAAAAGGTTGTCCAAATTCTCTCTTCTTTCTGAAGGCTTTCCTGGAAGAGATCCCTTTCTAAACATCTCCCTTAATTACACATAAAAGTTTACTCTAAATTTTTTGAAAACATACTTGAAAAAATAACCAGAGTTGAAGGTGGTTAATTAGATAAAACATTTATTCACATGTATATTAGATTTCTGAGTAACAAATTACCACACAATTATTGGCTTGAATGAACACCATTTATTATCTCATGGTTTCTGCAAGTCAAAAATCTGGAAACAGCTGAACTAGTTGCTCCAACTGTGGTCTCAATGGTATAGGCTGGCCTGTGTTCCATTTTGGAGCTTGAGGCCCTCTTTCTGGCTCACATTGTTGGTCCCAGAATTCAGTTCCTAGTGGCTGTGGGACTGAGGCTTCCAGTTTCTTGCTGGCTGTTGACCAGGGAACAATCTCAGCATGGTTCCCTCCGCATACCTTCTCATGCTCCCAAACTCCTGACTCTAAAACCCCTCAAGTCTAATACAACAGAGTCTCCTATAATGTCAGATGATCACACACATGACTATTCCATCAGCACTTGCTCTGTAACACAATCTAATTCAGGGAGTGGCTGTCCCATCATATTCAAAGGTTCCATTCCCATGTAAGCATAAGGGATCATACAAGGTATGTATACCAGGGAGCTGGAATCTTGGGAGTCAGCTTAGAATTCCATCTATCATCATGTTCAATAAGCTTGGGCTGCTATACCAAACATAACAGGCTGGGTGGCTTAAACAACAAACATTTATTTCTCACAGTTATGGAGGCTGGGGAGTACAAGACCAAGGGGCCAACAGAACTGGTGCCTGGTGAAGGGCAACTTCCTGGCCTGTAGACAGACACCTTCCCTCTGTATCCTCACATGACTGAATGAATTATCACCTTGTGTCTCTTCTTATAATGGCACTAACCCCATTCAAGAGAGTGAAATCATCTCCCAAAAGCCCCACCTCCAAATACGATCACACTGGGGATTAGAGTTCAACATGTGAATTTTGGTGGAACATGAACTTTCAGTCCATAGCACACAACATCACAATAGAATTCATGAGGACGCTCTCGATGTCAAGTTCCTATAAATTATTAAAGAATGTGATTGACATTCTTTAAAAAGTTATTAAAGAAATTTGATTGGCCTGCTTCCATTTAAGACTTTCAAGAATATTATGTAAAGGAATTTGTACTATAGGGCAGATAGTTTACATAGTTAAGAGATTGTATTTATATATAAATATGTATTCCAGCATAGAAATTATTGGCTAGGTCTGTAATCAAGTATTCCACAGAAGTGACTTTATAAGTGCTGAAACAGGATGATAGACACAAGACTGAAGAGGATGAGGAGAAAATGTGTATGGTTGTGAGAATATATTGCTTTGATTCTTTGACTTCTCATGATATATAAAAACAAAGTGGGAAGTTGACTTCAATAATTTCATAAAAGTATTTCAAATCAAATTCTGAGCATGGATAAAATTTTCAAATTTTGGTATAAACAAATAAACTATGAAAGAAAATAATAGACAAGGAAAAATATTTTCAACATATATGATTGACAAAAAATGATATCTCTAGTATCCAAGTGCTTTTTTATTTAAAAATAGATAACTCAATAGGAAAATGGACAATGATGGAAATTCATAGAAGAGGAATTTAAAATGTCCAACAAGCATATTAAATGGCACTGGGCCTTGGAAGTGGTCAAAAAATACAAAATGATGCAAAATGAGATATTACTGCTTATCTATTAGCTTACACTGTTGGTAGAAATGTGCATTGTCTTAGGTTTCTGACAAGCAATTTGTGATATTTATTAAAATTTACAACATGCACGACCCAAGCAATATTACACTTGGGAATCAACTCCATAAAAGTAAAAGTATCTTTGTGTAAGAATATAGACACAAGGCTACTTACTGCAGCCTTATTTGTAGAAGAAAAAAGAATTTTAAACTGATTGGCAAAATAAGGAATGATAACTCCCTATTTTGAATGGTAAGCAAATCTTTTAAAAACCAGGGAGTTGGATGTCGGGGGGCATACCTGTAATTCCAGCATTTTAGAAGGCTGCGGCAGGGAGATCCCTTGAGCTCAGGAATTAAAGACCAGCATGGGCAACATGGCAAAGCCCTGTCTGTTGGGAACAGGCCCCCAAAATATGGTCATAAACTGGCCCAAAAACTGGACATAAACAAAATCTCTGCAGCACTGTGACATGTTCATGATGGCCATGATGCCCATGCTGGAAGGCCGTGGGTTTACCGGAATGAGGGAAAGGAACACCTGGCTCACCCACGGCAGAAAACCGCTTAAAGGCTTTCTTAAACCACAAACAATAGCATGAGCAATCTGTGCCTTAAGGACATGCTCCTGCTGCAGATAACTAGCCAAACCCATCCCTTTACTTCGGCCCATCCCTTTGTTTCCCATAAGGAATACTTTTAGTTAATCTATAATCTATAGAAACAATGCTTATCACTGGCTTGCTATTAATAAATATGTGAGTAAATCTCTGTTTGAGGCTGCCAGCTGTGGAGGCTGTGAGACCCCTGATTTCTCACTCCACACCTCTATATTTCTGTGTCTGTGTCTTTAATTCCTCTAATGCTCAGGCCCGCTCGCTTAGGGTCTCCCTGACCAAGCTGGTCTCGGCACCCGTCTCTACAGAAAAACACAAAAATTACCCAGGCATAGTAGGATGCAACTGTAGTCCCAGCTATTTGGGAGGCTGAGGTGGGACGATCACTGGAGCCCGGAAGGCAGAGGCAGAGCAATGATCGTGCCACTGCACTCCAGCTTGGGCAACAGAGCAAGTCCTCATCTCAAAAAAAATTATATCTTAAAATCCGGAGGGATTAATATAATGCATCACTAAGTATAAAAAGCAAGGTACACAGTAATGTGTATTATATGATCCAATTTTTGTGAAAGACAAAACAAATTAAAATTTGTAAATATTATATATAGGTTTGTATGAGAATGGAGAAAGATATAGAAATGTACAGAACAAAGATCTACCAAGCAAATGGAAAACAAAAAAAGGCAGGGGTTGCAATCCTAGTCTCTGATAAAACAGACTTTAAACCAACAAAGATCAAAAGAGACAAAGAAGGCCATTACATAATGGTAAAGGGATCAATTCAACAAGAACAGCTAACTATCCTAAATATATATGCACCCAATACAAGAGCACCCAGATTCATAAAGCAAGTCCTGAGTGACCTACAAAGAGGCTTAGACTCCCACACAATAATAATGGGAGACTTTAACACCCCACTGTCAACATTAGACAGATCAACGAGACAGAAAGTTAACAAGGATACCCAGGAATTGAACTCAGCTCTGCACCAAGTGGACCTAATAGACATCTACAGAACTCTCCACCCCAAATCAACAGAATATACATTTTTTTCAGCACCACACCACACCTATTCCAAAATTGACCACATAGTTGGAAGTAAAGCTCTCCTCAGCAAATGTAAAAGATCAGAAATTATAACAAACTGTCTCTCAAACCACAGTGCAATCAAACTAGAACTCAGGATTAAGAAACTCACTCAAAACCGCTCAACTACATGGAAACTGAACAACCTGCTCCTGAATGACTACTGGGTACATAATGAAATGAAGGCAGAAATAAAGATGTTCTTTGAAAGCAACGAGAACCAAGACACAACATACCAGAATCTCTGGGACACTTTCAAAGCAGTGTGTAGAGGGAAATTTATAGCACTAAATGCCCACAAGAGAAAGCAGGAAAGATCCAAAACTGACACCCTAACATCACAATTAAAAGAACTAGAAAAGCAAGAGCAAACACATTCAAAAGCTAGCAGAAGGCAAGAAATAACTAAAATCAGAGCAGAACTGAAGGAAATAGAGACGAAAAAACCCTTCAAAAAATGAATGAATCCAGGAGCTGGTATTTTGAAAGGATCAACAAAATTGATAGACCGCTAGCAAGACTAATAAAGAAGAAAAGAGAGAAGAATCAAGTAGACGCAATAAAAAATGATAAAGGGGATACCACTACCGATCCCACAGAAATACAAACTACCATCAGAGAATACTACAAACACCTCTGTGCAAATAAACTAGAAAATCTAGAAGAAATGGATAAATTCCTTGACACATACACCCTCACAAGACTAAACCAGGAAGAAGTTGAATCTCTGAATAGACCAATAACAGGCTCTGAAATTGTGGCAATAATCAATAGCTTCCAAACCAAAAGAGTTCAGGACCAGATGGATTCACAGCCGAATTCTACCAGAGGTACAAGGAGGAACTGGTACCATTCCTTCTGAAGCTATTCCAATCAACAGAAAAAGAGGGAATCCTCCTTAACTCATTTTATGAGGCCAGCATCATCCTGATACCAAAGTCGGGCAGAGACACAACCAAAAAAGAGAATTGTAGACCAATGTCCTTGATGAACATTGATACAAAAATCCTCAATAAAATACTGGCAAACCGAATCCAGCAGCACATCAAAAAGCTTATCCACCATGATCAAGTGGGCTTCATCCCTGGGATGCAAGGCTGGTTCAATATACACAAATCAATAAATGTAATCCAGCATATAAACAGAACCAAAGACAAAAACACATGATTATCTCAATAGATGCAGAAAAGGCCTTTGAAAAATTCAACAACCCTTCATGCGAAAAACTCTCAATAAATTAGGTATTGATGGGACATATCTCAAAATAATAAGAGCTATCTATGACAAACCCACAGCCAATATCATACTGAATGGGCAAAAACTGGAAGCATTCCCTTTGAAAACTAGCACAAGACAGGGATGCCCTCTCTCACCACTCCTATTCAACATAGTGTTGGAAGTTCTGGCCAGGGCAATCAGGCAGGAGAAGGAAATAAACGGTATTCAATTAGGAAAAGAGGAAGTCAAATTGTCCCTGTTTGCAGATGACATGATTATATATCTAGAAAACCCCATTGTCTCAGCTCAAAATCTCCTTAAGCTGATAGGCAACTTCAGCAAAGTCTCAGGATACAAAATCAATGTGCAAAAATCACAAGCATTCTTATACACCAATAACAGACAAACAGAGAGCCAAATCATGAGTGAACTCCCATTCACAATTGCTTCAAAGAGAATAAAATACCTAGGAATCCAACTTACAAGAATCGTGAAGGACCTCTTCAAGGAGAACTACAAACCACTGCTCAAGGAAATAAAAGAGGATACAAACAAATGGAAGAACATTCCATGCTCATGGGTAGGAAGAATCAATATCATGAAAATGGCCTTACTGCCCAAGGTAATTTATAGATTCAATGCCATCCCCATCAAGCTACCAATGACTTTCTTCACAGAATTGGAAAAAACTACTTTAAAGTTCATATGGAACCAAAAAAGAGCCAGCATCACCAAGTCAATCCTAAGCCAAAAGAACAAAGCTGGAGGTATCACACTACCTGACTTCAAACTATACTACAAGGCTACAGTAACCAAAACAGCATGGTACTGGTACCAAAAGAGAGATATAGATCAATGGAACAGAACAGAGCCCTCAGAAATAACGCCGCACATCTACAACTATCTGATCTTTGACAAACCTGATAAAAACAAGCAATGGGGAAATGATTCCCTATTTAATAAATGGTGCTGGGAAAACTGGCTAGCCACATGTAGAAAGCTAAAACTGGATCCCTTCCTTACACCTTGTACAAAAATTAATTCAAGATGGATTAAAGACTTAAATGTTAGACCTAAAACCATAAAAACCCTAGAAGAAAACCTAGGCATTACCATTCAGGATATAGGCATGGGCAAAGTCCTCATGTCTAAAACACCAAAATCAATGACAACAAAAGCCAAAATTGACAAATGGGATCTAATTAAACTAAAGAGCTTCTGCACAGCAAAAGAAACTACCATCAGAGTGAACAGGCAACCTACAAAATGGGAGAAAATTTTCACAACCTACTCATCTGACAAAGGGCTAATATCCAGAATCTATAAAGAACTCAAATTTACAAGAAAAAAACAAACAACCCCATCAAAAAGTGGGCAAAGGACATGAACAGACACTTCTCTTCTCAAAAGAAGACATTTATGCAGCCAAAAAACACATGAAAAAATGCTCACCATCACTGGCCATCAGAGAAATGCAAATCAAAACCACAATGAGATACCATCTCACACCAGTTAGAATGGCAATCATTAAAAAGTCAGGAAACAACAGGTGCTGGAGAGGATGTGGAGAAATAGGAACACTTTGACACTGTTGGTGGGACTGTAAACTAGTTCAACCATTGTGGAAGTCAGTGTGGCGATTCCTCAGGGATCTAGAACTAGAAATACCATTTGACCCAGCCATCCCATTACTGGGTATATACCCAAAGGACTATAAATCATGCTGCTATAAAGACACATGCACACGTATGTTTATTGCGGCACTATTCACAATAGCAAAGACCTGGAACCAACCCAAATGTCGAAGAATGATAGACTGGATTAAGAAAATGTGGCACATATACACCATGGAATACTATGCAGCCATCAAAAATGATGAGTTCGTGTCCTTTGTAGGGACATGGATGAAATTGGAAATCATCATTCTCAGTAAACTATCGCAAGAACAAAAAACCAAACACCGCATATTCTCACTCATAAGTGGGAATTGAACAATGAGAACACAAGGACAGAAGAAGGGGAACATCACACTCTGGGGACTGTTGTGGGGTGGGGGAAGGGGAGAGGGATAGCTTTAGGAGATATACCTAATGCTAAATGATGAGTTAATGGGTGCACCACACCAGCATGGCACATGTATACATATGTAACTAACCTGCACATTGTGCACATGTACCCTAAAACTTAAGGTTTAATAATAATAAAATAAAATAAATTAAAAAAATAAAAAAGAAATGTACAGAATAGGCTGTTCATCTCAGAAACCAGGATCTTAAAAGAGTTGAAGAACTAAAGTTAACTTTTTAACCATAACTGTTTGGTTTTACTAGTTAGGATGAGATTTATAATTTTATTACTTTTTTAACTTATAAAGAAACTACAAAGAAAGACTCCAGCTGCCAACATGTACGTGCAATTGTAAAATAAAGGTATGTAATTGTGATTTTTATTATTTAAAAAAAGTCTGATCAAATAATTGTCAAAATAATATAAACTGTCTCGGCCACCTCTAAAACCTTAAGAAGATGTTATTCATTATGGAATAATAGAGTCATAGAAATGTTTTCTTACTGGATCATTCAGGAATCTAAGATTATCAACGGCAGTCATTTAAGTCTGGATAGAAGAAAATTGTCACAGGCCTAAATAGAAAATTTCAGAACTATTAAAGATGAGATTATTATAAGGTCTAATAGATTTTTGGCTATCGTCTTGCAAGATTAATGCAAACAAGCTTTTGGAGTTACCTGGGTAGTCCTGGGTTTTGCCTTTTTTCTCCCAAGTGGCTTATATTTGAATTTTCAATTGCCCTTTTGGGCCCCAGAGTGCTGGCAGCTGGGCATGTGTCTTCTACATGGAAACTTCCAAAATCATCCTTTGAAAAATCTGACCAGCCCAAGAGAAAATACCTACTCTTACTGACATTATATTCCCCAGCAATTAATCCCACCAGATAGTTCTGCAGCAAATCTCACATGACACAGATGCCACCCCTGTATTCAGAGCTTCCCAATAGCTCATTAGTGCCCCATCTTGCAACAGAAGACAACCAAGATCATCAGAAATGTGGAGTGATTCTAGCTTTGTAATAGGAAAGATAGAAACAAAGCAAAGAAAAAAGTTGGAAGAAATAATCCATGAAATAAAAAAATTCAAAATTTTTTTAAAAGCTGTTATTAATATTTGTAAAAAGATATTACATACATGAAAAAAGAATATGTTGCCATAAAAAACTCTTGAGAATTAAAACTCATCACAGCACAGTAGAAATCCAGTAGAAACAAAAGATCTCAATAAATTCACTCCTTGGTGTACCTTTTCCTCCAGAAGATTACTAATGAAGTGCCCCCAAACTGATAAATTAATTCAAAGAAAGATGTGGTATCTGAGAAGCCGATGCTCTCACCCTGAGAAGAGGGAAGGGATTCCCCAGGATGAGAGAGAGGAGGCTCTAGGATGGCAGGTGTGGCCAGATGCAAAGCACCTCCTCCCCACATGGGAGTAAGTCAAAGACTCCAGGGAGATACACAGCTGGGAATAAAATTTCCAGGGACTATGTCATCATCTCATATCTCAAGCAATTTAAATGGAAATAAAATTGACATGTCCTGGGAAAATATGCTAAAAAAACTCAAAAGTGGCTTTAAGGCTGATGAAGACATACAAAATACATATTTTGTATGTATTATACCATTTTGTATAAAATGGTAATAACAGTAGAATCTGCCTAATAGTGTTATTGTGAGGTTTACATGATCTGTTAATTGTAAAGCATTTAGAACAGTAAGTGGCACATACTGAGAGTGACAAGGATATTAGCTATTTTATTGATATTTAGGTTATTAAACTCGAGTTAGGCTTCCTGGGATCCTGGCTCCACCACTAGCTGTGTTACATTGGGAAATTTATACAATCTCTCTAAACCTCAGTGTCTTCATCTGTAAAATGTGCATGGCAATGGTATCTACCTGATAAGTTAATGCTAAACATTGCTATAAGTGAGGCAATGTGTGCACAGAAATTAGCAAAGTCAGCACTCCATGAATGTTAGATATTGATACTAATCAGTTGTATTTTTTACAAAAAAATATATTTTTAATTTTGAAAAGGAAAAAATTCTCCACCATTAAAGAACTCTTTAGCTTTTAGATATTTTTATATTGTGACAACCATACCATTGGTATTACTTTGTATTGTTTTAATAAACATTTAGTATTCCCACATCATCTCAGTAAATATACTTTTAAGCATCTGCCAAACACATCATCAGAATAACTTAAAATACATCAATAACTCATTTAAAATACATCAGTAAATCATTCGTGGAGCATTCAGATAGTTTGCAGTCTGGCTCTCACAGAGAAAGCTGGATGGAACATCTTTGCTTTTGGATTAGGCTTCTTAGATTATTTCCCAACTCCCTTCACAGGAGGAATGTAAACAAACATTTTGTTCTCTCACACATGCTCTTCATGTCAGAATTCCAAGCTCCACAGCCACAGCCAGTCCAGCAAGGATTTCAGTTCCCTCAACATCTTTGGCTTCAGTACCAAAATCAAAATGAAATGCTAATTGAGTAAGAATTCATGGTTTTGAATGTGGGTATTTTCAAAAATTCCTCTAGGAACTTAAAATTTATTCTATTTATTGTAATATTTTATAGATTATTTATGTAACTATTCCATTCTCAAGTTCTATTTATTGCTACTAAAGTCCCTCTCCCACTCTTCATTTTGCATCTCATCCCCAAAAATGCTTTAAAGTCTGTTATTTATGCACATACTTGAAAGGTTACAATTTTTTTCTAGCAATCTTTACAATAATATTAATATTACAATTTTACCAAATGATTTAACCCCAAAAATGAAGAATTTGAACTGAAGATACTTTCTGCCAGTTACAATATTATTTCTTAGATCCAGGTAAATTATTGGCCCATGGGGAAAAGGAGACAGTTGGATCTCTTACAGAGATGCTAGTCTGTCCTTCTCGAGGCTTTGGAGTCACATCTCTGCACTACTCATCATTACCTGTATAATTATATTAGAGATGCCAGTCCTCGCCTTCCACTAACCTTCCAAGAGAGCTTGTGGTAATTTGTTACATCAGCAATAGAAAATTAACATACCCCTCTTGCAAACATGGCCAACTACAGGCTGTGGGTAGACACATCTCCGTCTCTGACCACAACCTGGAAAAGTTCTCCAATTTTAAGAAGCCATAAGATTAGATTAGGTTCACCTGGATAATCCAAGCTAGTCTTCCCATCTCAAGACCTTTAACAGAATCACATCTACAAAATCCGTTTTTTTCCATGTAAAGCAACATATTCCTAGATTCCAGGGATTAGGAATGGACCTCTTTGCGGGCCATTATTCTGCCTGGCACACAAGGGATCGCTGACCCAAACTGAACCAAGCATATCATCTCTCTGGATAAGCTGAATTTATAATATAGTACTTGGTGGAAATGTAATATAGAATTGGGCTGGCTTACAGAGACACACACAGAGAGAGAAGCAGAGGAAAGTGATGCCCTGTGACCCCTAGAGATTGATAGGGTTACCTTTGGACATTCCAGATGTTGCTCCAGGCCTGCCATGGCCCTCTGATACTAGAACACTGACACTCAATCATGTGACAACTGCTCTTCCCCTCCATTTAAACTTTTAGAAGGTGGGGCAAAGAGTAAGCACAGAGTAGTTGCCAGATGGTATTAAGAAAGATCTCTTGACTCTACGAAGTTTGTCCCAAAGTTCTTTTGGCAGTTCATGGAGCCATGTGTTCACAAAGTGATGCAAGCTCATAAGTGGATATCACATTTCCAAATTCATTAGGGCCTTGAAAACAAGGTGGTAGTGGCTATAATTCCCTGAAATGCTATGTCTACAGGTGTGAGAGAGGATTAAACAGAAAAATGTATAAAAGAGGGTACTAGGGGAGAAAAATGTTTTCAAGATTCTTTGTCCATATGCTGACTGCATCTATACCTCTCAATTGCAACTCATCTTTCTTAATAAATCTTAATAAAATATCTTTCTTTCAAGGCTTCCTCATTCTCAAATTAGATGTCATTCATTTAATTTAGTCAACAAATATCTGAGCACTCACCCTGTGCCACTCATTGAGTTAAGAGCTGAGAATGCACAATGAAAAGACGGAGTAGAGTCTTCCTCTTTTGATTCCACGTTGAACTTTCTCCTGGCACTGACCACTTCCTGCTTCACAGGAGGGTTCTCTGTCTTCTCTACCTGACCACAGCCAATCCCACTGCTAATCTGTAATCCCTTAAAGAGGAGACACCGGATCTTCTGGATTATGAGACTGCTCATAGAACAGTGCCTGTCCTAACATAAATGAGCATAAGAATTCAACAATGACTCATTAAACATCTATCGTACACATGAAACTAGGTACAGTTGAAGATTTAAATGAAATTTAAGAACATCTCTGACCAGAAATTTCCAGTAGAATTTAGGAGACTGATCTCTACACTAAATATAAAGTGCAACAAAAGGGAATAGGCCCTAAAACCACAGGAGGGATGCTAGTATGACAGGGATGGAGAGAAGTGAAGCACGACGGTGAGATGGAGTTAACATATCTCCACAAGGGCGACCTTGTCCTAGGTCTCAAAGTTTGGGTAGGATTTGAATGGGGCAGAGGGACAGAAAAGAAGAGAAAAAGCATGATGAGCAAGAGCTTGAATGAGGAATGGATTCCTCTTTGGAGGACCACAGAGATACATGCTTCTAAAGAGCATAGGCCCTGTATTGGAGAATGGGGAGGAATAGTTGGATGAGAAGGCTAAAGCCAGGTTATCTGGGGCTATCTTCTTTCCCTCATACCTTTTTAGAAGCAACCAAATGCTTCTAGTTCATACCAAACTAGAAGCAACTGAAATCATAGGACCTCCTTTGCTTTTCTATTTGGTGAATGTTTCTCAGTCTTGGTGTGAGTCTCAGTGCCTACATAATTAAAGCTTACTGAAATGTTCCCTTGGCAATTTTAGAGAAATATGTCCTCTATGCTAACATGTTCATATTAACAGACTGTATCTAATTAAATAGTTGCGTTTATAGTTTTATGATGCCTCCAAGTGTGGATAAAAGAAAAATCAAACTCCTATGCTTGGAAAGCTGTGAGGATACTAGTTATATTGATCAAAGGGTAATGGAAATGATCCAGTGAGGATTTTGCTCCATTTCTCACAATTATTTAAAATCTACCACAAATGCCTGTTCCTCTACAATGCCTCCCCTGAGTCCTTCATTCTGAATAGCAACTCTGTCTCTGTTCCCAAAGCATTAACTGACCCCTGTGATAGGGCACTTCCCAGCCAGGCTGATATGTAGACTTGGTTGCCTGTGTGTCTTTTCCCTATAAACTGTGAGCTTCCTTTTATGAATAATAATTGTAGCTAACATTTCGGAGGGTGTTCCTATCTGCAAAACTCCATGATGAGTGCTTTACAAGGATTATTTCATTTATTCACAAACAGTCCTTTAAAATGATGCCATTATTCATCTTTATCTCACAGATAAGGAAACTAAGGCAAAAAAAATTCAGTGAAATAATAAGTCCAAGTACACAGAACAAGTAAGGAACTGGGTTGGCCTGGTCCCAAAAGCCATGCCATCACCGCTGCCCCATACTGCCTCTTGGCACAGGCAGAGGCCATGTCTTATTCATCACTGCTACTCCACTGGACCAAGCTTAGTGCCTGACACAGGGAGGTGTTCAGTCCATACTTACTAGTTTTGAGTGGAGCAGAATTGCCAGGCACAGTGATCCCCTTTGCTGTGACTAATTGGGTGTCTGATCCTCTGCTGTAAAGACAACGAGGGTGCTCTCTCTATCCTACTTCGTTTTTCCTGTTTCCTTACTCCTCTTCCTTCCTCGCCACCCCATGTGCATTCAAAGTTGCAGCTTAGTGCAGACAAAGGGAATACAAGGCAGAACGACCTACGTGGGATTGAAAGAAGAGAAACAAGCAATTCCAGAGCCTGGGGGGGAGAGTGAGGAAAAGAGAAAGTGATTACAATTTATCATTTTAACTTAATATTTAACCTAATGAAAACAACATCTTATCTAGAATTTGGAAGTCAATATTTTGATTGCTGGTTCAGTACCCTTTTATCTGTTTTGACAGTCTGAGAATAATCCAGTGGGTGTGGCTTAAAGACATAGATCACGTGTGGAATTGGAATTGGATGTTACGCAAGCAAACAAAATAAATATCTGTGCAATATATCTGCTTTATGCACTCAAGCAGAGAAGAAATCCACAAAGACTCACAGTCTCCTGGTCTGCAGAGAAGACAGAAACAACATGAGCACAGCAGGAAAAGTAAGCAAAAAATATATTACTGTTGGTAATATATTCTCATCAATATAACAAAGAAAGGAATACAGTATTCGATGAATAATTTAAAATTCATATCTAAATTAGAAATGATACACTGAAATATGATATGCAATATACACCTCAATAAGTAATGTATACTGAACGGCAGTGGAAATAAGCTATTCTTAAATACCTTTAACAGAAATGTATAGAACCTGTATCTATTAAGTCTT
Source organism: Pongo abelii (assembly GCF_028885655.2). Taxonomy (NCBI): domain Eukaryota; kingdom Metazoa; phylum Chordata; class Mammalia; order Primates; family Hominidae; genus Pongo; species Pongo abelii. Next base: position 120,815,909 of record NC_071988.2, on the reverse strand, counting down.
TATTTCCTACATTAAATAAATGTACAGTAAAATGATAGTTTATTCCAAGCTAATCGTGACTGATTTGTAAATCTAAAGTTAGAAGAGTCTTTAATGGCAAGTTATCTTTATAATAAGAAACCATAATTAAAATGTGTTATTATTTTTATTCAAATTTTTTATGAACACAGAAAGTTGTGTGACAGAAGTCTGATGAGAGGAATTTGACTTAGAAGACTGAAATATCCTTTAACCTTACTATAAAATATCTTACAGAATACTCATTGATCTCACAGCATTAGAATCATCAAGGTTAAGCAAGAAATCAACATGCAAATTCTGATTAAAAGGGGTCCATTATGATACAATTCAGGGAATTTCCACAAAAATCCTATGGAACAGTATCTTCCCCTTTTAAAAGTTAATATGGTTTTACAGAAAATTAATGATACAATTTCAATAATAATACAATTTGAATCACTTAGCACTAGGAATACAGATATTTGGTTTTTTCTTCTATAAATTTGTACTTATTTGCTCAATGTGTTTACAGGTGGATGTGGTCATTCAATATAATCAATTGATATTTTTTAATTGTTTAATTACATAAACCTGTGCAACTATTTCCAGTCTTTTTTTGTGTTAGGAGTGTACCACACAGTAAAATATCTCACTATGATAATTCAATTTAAAGGTTCTGAGGCTTCTCTCTACATTGTGTGACAAACAGGCTCATATCAATAAGGCTGGTTGGAAATCACCAATAGCCCATTGTTACTGTTCTTATTCCATCTCATTTTACTTCCATGTATTACTAATTAATATTTACACTCCTAATAGAAAATTATTTAAAAAAAGAAAATTCAAATTTACCAAACTCAACTTAAAAGAATAATGAGTTCATAGAGCAAAAGTATAAACTAACTATATTAATGAAAATAATAACTGATGAAATAGGCAATCCTCCCCTCTTGGGTGCAACATCAATAACTTAGCTTTTTGACAGCATTTCATCTGTGTTTACCCGTCCTGCATTTTATTTTCCTCAAATGCTAAATGGTGACAATACTAACATCTATTTCACAAAGTAGTTTTGAGAATTAAATGAATACTGTAAAGCACTTAGAATCATATCTGGTACATGATTAAATATTAGCCACTATTAAATATTAATATTTAAATAAATATTAGCCACTATTATTATTATTACTATTTAATGTTTTGATAACTTTTTAACATCACAGAATACTGAAAACGTGAGGCTAGATTAATCATTATTCTCTGTACAGCCAGCTTTGAGACTTTGGGAAAATTATTCAATCACTGAGTCAATTGATCCTCAATTGTTTCACCTGTAAAATAAGCCAATAATTCAATGGTACTGTCCTGGTAGCAGCCTTGTCAGGTTTAAAAACAATGCACATTGTTTATAGCAGCACAATTTGCAATTGCAAAAATATGGAATCAACCTAAATGCCCATCAACTAACAACTGGATAAAGAAAATGTGGTACATATACACCGTGGAATACTACTCAGCCATAAAACAGATGAAATAATGGCCTTTGCAGCAACTTGGATGGAGCTAGAGGCCGTTATTCTAAGTGAAGTAACTCAGGAATGGAACACCGAATATCCAATGTTCTCACTTAAAAGTGGTAGCTAAACTATGAGGACACAAAGGATAAGAATGATATAATGGACTTTGGGGACCGAGGGAAAAGGGCAGTAGGAGGAATAAGACATAAAAGACGACATATTGGGTTCAGTCTACACTGCTTGTGTGAGGGGTGCACCAAAATCTCAGAAATCACCACTAAAGAACTTATCCGTGTAATCAAAAACCACCTGCACCCCAAAAACTACTGAAATTAAAAATCAATCAATGAATACATTTTAAGATAAAAATAATGCATGTAATTTACCCAGCACAGGCCACAATGTGCCTGTCACATCATAAGCACCTAATAATAAGAATCTTCCTACTGTTAGTACCTTGTGTCTAAGTATTCTGATATTTATTTTGGCATTGACCATGTTGAACATCCTACAAAGTTGAAAAATCTGACAAATAAATAATGAAAATGAATTGGCAGAAAAATAAATCTCAATTGAACTTTTAAATTATATTTGCAATTATGTTGATTCTTTCTAGAAAGGGCTCTGCAAATTATACATGCTTTACCACAATGAAGATGGGTTTTACAGTACACTGCCAAGCACTAGAAATATATGCTGAACTTTATTTTTAAGAACATCTATGGATAAGCTCTGCTAAACAGAAATCCAAACACACTGTTTCTCCAGTTTTAAAATATACATGCGTGGGTCTGAGTGTATACACACACACACACGTGCACACACACACACACCACCAACTCTAATCTCTATAATATTTGGCTCAAATCTAAGCTGGAAGGAGTCTCTACACATAAATCAGATTACAAAACAGGCTGCCAAAGCTAAGTTTCAAATGAGTAGGAAACAAGTAGCACACAGAAGTGGTGGAGAGAGAAAATTAAAAGAGCACAATAAGCAAATAGGGAGAGAAAGAAATGTCATCGTACGCAGGAAGGTAAATGTATAACTGTTCTTATAGAGTCAGATCCTCTTGGCCTAAGCAGAAAATTGAGCAATAAAGCAGTATATTTTATGTAGATAGACACTGACTCTGTCAGCAAAATAAAGGTGACTTCTAACTTCATGTATCAGCCAATAGTTGTGGGTAAACGAGCATTTTCAGGACGGCATTAGGAAATATCAGGAATAAACACCTTCAGAGAAAAGCAACAACAACATAAGAATGGCCTAAATAAATATATTCCATTTTTCTCAATGTCTTATTATACTTTGTTTATCTTTCCTTATGTTATTGCTTTTTAAAAGATACTTTTATTCTCTTTATAAACCAGAGTACTTCATTTCCATGGAGCACTTGTTAGGTACCAGACATGGGACACAATATTACATGTACAAAGATGAAAAGACACAATTTTATGACTTCAAGAGTGGGAAAACACTGTCACCATCTCTCTGTTTGATTTTCTAGGTAATCAAATGCAAAGCAGCTGTGCTATGGGAGGTAAAGAAACCCTTTTCCATTGAGGATGTGGAGGTTGCACCTCCTAAGGCTTATGAAGTTCGCATTAAGGTGAAGTATTTTTCCATTTGTATTTCATTTTACATTTAAAAAACTCAGAGAACATTAAAAATGGAAACATCCAATAATCCACTAAGAGGCATATCTTATATGATCACCCAGAAAATAAAATTACATTTGTTGTCAAGGAAAGGTATAAATGTAATTTTTAAATTTTTAAAAGGTGATCAAAGAGTACATACAGTATAATTCCAGTAAAATACAAAAGAATTTATGTTTGTACAGAAAAAAATTCCAAAAGATATATATCAAGACTTCAAAATCAATTAACGTTAGATATTTTCCATGTGTTACTTTGCTATTTCTACTTCTATTTTTTAAAGCATGCATTCTTATGTAAGACTTAAATATTTCAGAATCAATTATTTCACAGATTATTCTAAATTGTTTAATTCAAGAAGGGAAGGTAGAGAAGGGTTTTAGACTGAATAACCTTGGGGATAAACTGAATCTTTCATATTTAGGAATAGTAGGGATTATTAGCAAAACTCTTGAATACATTTTAGAAACACAATTTCAGGAATTTGGGTATGTTAAATTCATCTAGTTACACTCTTTTCTGAATCTGAACAGCTTCTCTTTATTCTGTAGATGGTGGCTGTAGGAATCTGTCGCACAGATGACCACGTGGTTAGTGGCAACCTGGTGACCCCCCTTCCTGCGATTTTAGGCCATGAGGCAGCGGGCATCGTGGAGAGTGTTGGAGAAGGGGTGACTACAGTCAAACCAGGTACAGGATTCACACTCAGGGAACACGTGTGGTTCACCATCCAGGATTTCCCAGCCTGGATGAGGAAACCAAGGCAATGAGAGACGAAAGGGCTTGCACAAGGTCACCGCGCAGCCAGGACTTCAGGAGTTTCCTCTTTCCCTCTCTGTGTGCCTGACTCAAGCATATATGCATTCAGGCACTCATGCGTTGTACCCTTCGACCATTATGTACTGAGTATCTACTAGACGCCAGGCACCAGGTTAGAGCCTGGAGATATGTGAGGATCAAAAGAGACACAGTGCCTACCAGTGTGGCATTCATAATCCAGTAACTTCCGTGTTAGTGTTGCTGAATACTGTCTTCTGTCAGGGCCCAGATAGAAGTAGAAATGGGAGGAGGGAAAGAAAGTAAATATGGAAACTGTTCTGTGCTGAGTTCACAAAATGGAGGCTACGTGGCTACGGATGACTAAACATGACCTTTTCTTTTTTTTTTTTTTTTTTTTTTTCTTTTATTATTATTATTATTATTATACTTTAGGTTTTATGGTACATGTGCGCAATGTGCAGGTAAGTTACATATGTATACATGTGCCATGGTTTCTTAGGTGATCTATGCAGCTCCCTCACCAATTTCCTCTTCCAACATGGTCTCTCTTCCTGAGCATGGAATTAATGAAACAGGCTAGGTGAAAGGAAATGAAAGAAACATAGAAGGAACCATCCCGCCATCAACAATGTCTGCCTTATTACCTTCAGCCATGCTTAAATGCATCTGGTTACAGATTAGTAATTATTTTATTTTCAATATTTATTTTACCCTAAACTTATGTATTAATGTAAATACTTTTAGAAGTAAAGGTTTAATAACTAGGACATTGCCATACCATCATTTTCACATAAACTTTACCTATAAAATATTAATGCACCAACCATTTTTCTTGATCATGTGGAATGTATAGCATAGGTGATTAAAAATAAAAATTATGTTTAATTCTAAAAAGTCGCTTTAGCCTGTAGATTCACCCTGCCCCCTTACCAAATACCAATTTAAACTGTGAACAGAAAGTAATAAACTATCCAAAGTATGTTTTAGCTCTATTTGCTTTAGTTAGAAATAAATTAACAACAAAATGACAGCCTTACTTTTTTTTACCCCTACTCCCTCCACCATAACAGGAAAAGTAGATAATTCACAAATTATCAGCTAAAAATATTTGTAAGTCAATTCTTATCCTAAAAGAAAGTGCCTAACTTGTAGTGAAGTGCTGAAGTTTTCAGAGAAATTTCTGGAATTCTTCTTTGTCCCATTTTTGTTAGTTTTTCTCAAAAAAAAACCCTAGGATTTTTTAAAGCATTCATTTCATAAAAAAAGATAAGCACAGTCACTTTGAAAAGCCAAGAATTGGTTAAAAATTCTCATATTTATTGTAAATCAATCTTTTACAAAATACCACATCTTCCTAATATCTACAGGCACTACAATAGATCACTTTCAACTAAAATTTATATTTATATTTTATAGTAAGAATATTGAAGATTTAATTAGTTAAAGTTTAAATAAAATGATGTTTGCAAAGCCTCCAGGAGAAATCAGTACACTGCGTAAAAGTTAACTATTAGTACAGAGGAAGTAATTTTTTTAATCTGTGTGGTCTCTCACATTTGCGTTTTCTCATTAGGAATCCTCAGTCATTATAAACCCAAACTGAAAACAATGCTGTGGCAGGCACTGAAAAATGACATAGTTATTATTGAACTGTATTCCTTAAAGACTTTTAAAGAAACATGCTTCTAATCAATACATCTGAGCTTTAAGTTTTTGCTGTATTAATTCCTGCATAGAAATTTAAGAAGTTGTTTTATTCCTCTCCAGGTGATAAAGTCATCCCGCTCTTTACTCCTCAGTGTGGAAAATGCAGAGTTTGTAAAAACCCAGGGAGCAACTACTGCTTGAAAAATGAGTAGGTTTCTGACGCTCTCTTTGCACAGACTTTGAGTTTGCACATTACTTATGCTCCTGTCTCATGCCTTTGTGTGTCTGTGTATTGCACTGCCCAGTCTAGGCAATCCTCGGGGGACCCTGCAGGATGGCACCAGGAGGTTCACCTGCAGGGGGAAGCCCATTCACCACTTCCTTGGCACCAGCACCTTCTCCCAGTACACGGTGGTGGATGAGAATGCAGTGGCCAAAATTGATGCAGCCTCGCCCCTGGAGAAGGTCTGCCTTATTGGCTGTGGATTCTCGACTGGTTATGGGTCTGCAGTTAACGTTGCCAAGGTGAGAATGACAATGCATGATAAAACTGCTTACATGCAGACTGTCAGAACCCAAAAGGGAAGCAATTTCTTGCAAGAATCAGAAATTATTTTTGTAGATTTGAAGTGTCGATTATGAGTAGAAAAATGACCCAGAAAGAATTGAGTACACATGCTAGAAATTTCACCAATTTATTGCAGATAAAAAGTTGTTATGAATAAAGATGTCATTTATAATAATTTTTCTTCTGAATTTGCTGTTTATGGGATCATGAAATTTGAGGCCTAAGAATTCATTTAGTAATTCATTCAACAATTAGAGAGCACCTATAAATGCCTCAGGCACCATAGGTTCTGCTAGGCTCTGACAGCAAAAGTAAATGAAATGAAGCGTTTGCCCTTGAGGAGCAGCTAGTCTGTGGATCCTCTACTCCCAGAATTAGGATCAACAGTAGAGTCCAAAACTTTACCTGATGCACCTCCAAACCAAGGCTCACCCACTCTGTGGATTCTTAGACGGAAAGTAATAAAGATTCAGTGATGCATAATTCACTCATTATGGGATTTCACTGCTAAAACTAACTCCCCTGGCATGACACACATATATACTTCAGAAGTGGTAAATTTCAAGCAGAAATTCTTTAAAGGCTCCTCATCTGAGTAGGCTGAAAATCTAGTAGTATGCTTTATTTTATGAAACCGAGGTTCAGAGATATAAAGATATTTGCCCAAAGCCTCAGTGCTGAGACTAAAATATATTTTTAATATGACAGCTGAGACTAAAATATCTTTTTCAAATCTCCTGCTGAATCTTAGCTCGCAATACATAATTATTAGTGTTTTTAAATCACAGTCACAAGTCTTGTGTTTTTCTAAGTAAGGTGGAAAATGGTGTTGTCCCCCATAGTATGAATAATACTTGGTGAATGAATGAGTGAATAGACACCCTTAAGGGAATATAAGGATGAGATTACTTGGGACAGGAAAGCATGTTACCCACAATGAAGACTGACTATGGGAGACTAGGTTTAATAAATAGCCCCTAGCCAACCAAAAAGAAAAAATTCAGAAGGCATCTTTTCCAAATTTCTGTGACTTTAGCACTTAGCCCCTTGTTCAGTTGCCTCATACATGTTTGCAGATGGTCAAAGTGATCCTACCCAAGAACAGAAGATGAGGATACTCATAACGATAGATTGTATTTATTATTGAAATATAGACAAACGTTTCATTGCTGTGTTGTTCGCTAGTGTATTTTTAAAGCAGGGATATACTGGTCACAACTACTGAACATAAATGAACCAATGAGTTAATTACTGAGGGTTTAAGTGGAATATTTTTCATTCTCCTGGAGTAGCCTTTTCCACTTATTTTATTTTCCAAATATTGCCTTTGTGTATATATGAGTTACTGAAGCTGGCTATCAGAGGATTTCAGCAATCGAGAGTCCCTTCAAGATTGTAATCACTGCCATCTGGATCTCAAAGATCATCCAGTCCCCTGGTTCCCAGCCTGACCTTCCCATTGGACTCACCTGGGGACTGAGTCCACCTGCAGAGATTCCTCATTTAATTGACATGGGCTGTGACCTGGACAGTGGAATATTTTGTAAAGCTCCCCAGATGAATCTAATATGCATCAGTTTGAGAACCACTCAACTAGTTCATCCCCTTGAATTTAAAAATAAAGCAACTGAAGCCAAAAGAGGTTTTGATAAAAGATTGGACAAAAGAGTCTGAGTAGCTCTTGATAAACCCCTAGGCATGGCACTTTATACAGCTTAGGCACTTTCTAACAATCATCACTTAATCTATTTTTGCATTTTCTGAAAACACAGGTCACCCCAGGCTCTATCTGTGCTGTGTTTGGCCTGGGAGGGGTCGGCCTATCTGCTGTTATGGGCTGTAAAGCAGCTGGAGCAGCCAGGATCATTGCGGTGGACATCAACAAGGACAAATTTGCAAAGGCTAAAGAGTTGGGTGCCACTGAATGCATCAATCCTCAAGACTACAAGAAACCCATCCAAGAAGTGCTAAAGGAAATGACTGATGGAGGTGTGGATTTTTCGTTTGAAGTCATCGGTCGGCTTGACACCATGGTATGTTCCATGACATGCCCTGAGATTTCTGCCTCTGCAACCTGGAATATGCATTTAGGCAGCAAAATATATGTTTTCTGTATAAAGGATTTTTTAATGATGAATGGAAATTTCCCATCATCTGTTTGTTACCTGGCTTGTTTAATTTTTGTTATGAGAAATCTTTTCTTCCATCAACTACCCAAACCTGTCTCAAGTCGTATTTCCTCTAGAGGAAAAGAAAAGGGTTTGTTTTTTCTTAACTGAGCAATTAGAGATTTACTTCATTAATTTTTAGTTAAAAAATATAAGTTCAAGTAAACATAAATAATACAAATTATGTTCCCAAATTGGAATGTTTTATTTTTCTCCCACATTCTTAACAAAAATGGTTTAACAATTTTGCATATGTTCTTAATAAATTTCAAATTTTTAACATGTTAGTATTTGGCCAAAGGAAATGAGCAATTTTAGGCCAACTGCTGTTTTATTAACAAAAATATGCCCTAAGGAAATTGACTGCTTTAAGACATCACTGTATTTTATCACAGAAACTGGACAGTGCTTGGCACATAGCTAGTACCCAATATTAGTTGGACTGAATACTTTGAAAAGTCAACAGTCTCTACTAAAAATACAAAAATTAGCCAGGTATGGTGGTGTAGCGCATACCTGTAATCCCAGCTACTCCAGAGGCTAAGGCAAGAGAATCACTTGAACCCAGGAGGCGGAGGTTGCAATGAGCCAAGATCGCGCCATTGCACTCCCGCCTGGGTGACATAGTGAAACTCTGTCTAAAAAAAAAAAAAAAAAAAAAAAAAAAAAAGAAAGAAAAAAGAAAAGTCAACAGACTTTACCAACCCCCAGAATTTAAAAGCTACGTATCTCATAGCATTGCTTATAGATTACATGAGACAACGCATGTGATATACTTAGCACAGTGCCGCCTGTCATATGGGAAGCTCCCAATAAATGTCAGCTGTCTTTTTTTTTTGAGACAGGTTCTAACTCCATCACCAAGGCTGAAGTGAAGTGGCATAATTACAACTTGCTGCAGCCTCAACCTCCTGGGCTCAGGCGATTCTCCTACCTCAGCCTCCAAAAATGCTGAGAGTATAGGCACAAGCCACCACACTCAGCCTCAGTTGGCATTATTGATATGAAATACTATTTCCAATTTTGCAGTACTTACATCATCTTTGGCTTATTACATGGTATTTCTTCCAAACAGTTAAAAATATCAATTGCAATGGCAAACACATCTCTAGCTATATTTCACCTACCCAGAATACAGGAGAATAGGAATCCACTTAAGAGGGAGAACGTCAAGTAGACAAGAGACAAATTTCAGTGATGTAATTGTTTATCTTGTTCACCATCAAAATATCTGGTTGAAAGTACTGGGTTCAAAATACCTATGTAATAAATCAATGAAAAATGAAGAAACCAACTCACAGATTGCCTAAGAATTATGTGATGATGAAATTTTACACTTTATATATGTTTGTAATGATGTCTGCTGCTTTATTCCTTTATTAGGAAGAATTAAGTGCACCCCAATTTATTCATCCATTCTTTCATTAAAAAACCATTTTCTGGGCATTTCCTGAATCCACAGCAGTATGCCATGCAAAAAAGGGGAATGAAGGAGCAAAAGACATGATGTCTTCCCTCTACACACTCACAATCCAGTTAAGCCTATTACATGATATTGTGCATTATGAGTAGGAACTATGCGACTCCACGTTAAGGATGCTAAATATTCACTTTATTCCAGATGGCTTCCCTGTTATGTTGTCATGAGGCATGTGGCACAAGCGTCATCGTAGGGGTACCTCCTGCTTCCCAGAACCTCTCAATAAACCCTATGCTGCTACTGACTGGACGCACCTGGAAGGGGGCTGTTTATGGTGGTATGTAGTTGGGCTCAAGTGCCAAATTCTCATTAATCTCAATATAGCTCCCCTTTTACAATTGACAAGGCAAGGTTTTGAAAACAAATCAAAAATAAATTTAAATTCCTTTTCTATCTACAGTCTCCAAATCAACTAGATATGGAACTAATGCAGACATAAGGTCTCAATATAGACTTTTCTGTTGTCACCATAACCCAGGACCTTTCATCTCCATCTGTTTTTGTACTTGTGACTGCGTAAGGCATGGAAATTTTTAGTAGAACATGGAAACCTACAATAATATTTCATATCTACACCCAAATTTAGACAACTGATAAATTTGCTCCTCTACTTTGGGCATAAACTTCTGTACTATTATTTCTATGGAAGAGACAAAATAACTAACAACCTTCATTTATCTGTGATTTTTTTTAAGTCAAGACACTGTAAAAGCATATTGAAGTACTCTATCTCTTCTTATCCTCAGTTATAGCAGTCTGGAATGCAGCACCATTTATTTGGAAAATCTTCTCTTCAATTCTCCTACTTACCCTAGTTGAATCCAACAATGATACTGTCTTCTTTTCAGGCTTTAAGAGTAAAGAAGGTATCCCAAAACTTGTGGCTGATTTTATGGCTAAGAAGTTTTCACTGGATGCGTTAATAACCCATGTTTTACCTTTTGAAAAAATAAATGAAGGATTTGACCTGCTTCACTCTGGGAAAAGGTAGATTTTAAGTTAGTTTTCTGTTTTGCTTTTTTTTCTACCATAGGGGATTGTCTAGCAGAGAATGAAAAATGTGGAAGGATGAGAAAATATAGAGTCCCTTGGTTTTCATTACCAGTTCAGTCTTTGCATGGAGCGTATGTAGGATCATACTGTGAGAAGCTGAAAACAGTTGCTTTGCATTTCCTATTCTGCTGGAGTCAGATTATGTTGATTACTGCAAATCTGAATGATCAGAGCCACTCAGCCTTCCTGAAAAGTGAACACTCACATTTGCCCAAAAAAAAAAAACCCACAAAAAAACAAAAGTCTATTTAAACAACCATAATTATAACATGGTGTCTTTGAAGCCTCTTCCTTCTACCTATATAAAGCTGACACTAGGTGTCTGCATATTTAAATAATTTTCAGGACATCCTCAACATTTTCATTACAGGAGTAGGTGGAACTACATTGGGATTGTTTTCTAGGTAGATATTACTAGTTTTTCTCTTTTTCTTTTTCTTTTGTAGTTTAAGAAAAAATTTTTTACCACTGAAAGTTATCATAAAAGAGAAGAGTAGTAAACACTATTTTAAATGTTTGTCTTACATTTTCTCTGAAGCTTAGAAAAATAAGCCAATTCTATTTCCTACCTCTAACATTTAATACTTACAACCAGCTATTAAAATGAATTTTGTCACCTGCATTTACATGAGGCACAACTGGAAACAGGCAGTTACATCTAACCTTTGCCTTCTAGCTCCAGAGTCTTAGATTCTTCTGCTATCCCACACTTATTTTCATGAGGTTTTCAACTGTAAATAGTGTTTCTATGGCACTCACAAAATCATTATACTAGATACTTTAACTGACAACATTCTTGAGGAAGGAAAGAAACTAGCACCCACAAAGCACCAGCTGTTCTATTAAGTGTCTTACCTGCATTATCTCCTGTGATTCCCAAACAATGCTCAGTGTCAGTCTCAATCTCACTATCTTAGAGAACAGAAACTGAGACTCGGAGAAGACATGACTTTGCCAAAATCATCAAGTGGTAGGAAGGGGAGCCAGAATTCAAAAGTAGATCTTGTTTTTAGCAAATCTATTCACTTTCTATTAAACCACACTGCCCCTCAAGAGTGCATGTACATATGGAAAACAGTAGTCATCAAAGGTTAGTTATCATTGTCATTATTATTACCATTGACATCATCATTGGGATCATCATCATCACAGGATTGAAAAGATGATGGCAAATATAGAGAGGAACAAAACCAGAGGACGGTGTTGAGCAACATAAGAAGTCATGAAGCATGCCTAAATTCATTTTATGAGAATGTCATATAGTAATATGCATATGTAAATATAATTAATCCTATCAATAAGCAAAGATTAAAAATTGTAATATTCAATATTGGTAAGAATAAGGCGAGTTGGGCACTTTCGTGTACTTTCAGTAGTAATTGATACATACTTTTGGAAAAGCAATTTGGTAATATATATCAGAAACCTTTAAAAAAATAACTGAATCCTTTGCCCCAGCAATTCCATTTCTAGAAATCTATTCTACAGAAATAATCAACTATTCAAACATACATATATGTTTACTTGTTAGAACTTTAGAAACATTCTGAAGTTCAACATAAGGAAAATAATTTCATAAATTCAAGTCATCTATTAGAAATAAATGAAACCATCAAAAAGAAATGACTTCATTGGGAAATTCTCATGATGTAATTTTAGGCTCATTTAATGAAGAATATAAATTGTATATGTTGTATATGCAATGTCTCAAATTTTCATCAAAAACAGTAAAACATGCACAGATTTCTAGAAAAAAGTTCATAGAAATTCAAGAAAACATTGAGAATGATTATTTCTAGGTTATGGGATTATGGATTACTTTTATTTTCTTCTTCCTGCTGTCTTGTATTCTCTGAATTATGTGCATATATTTTTCTCATATATGCATATGCATATACATATATATGTTAAAAATTATTAGAGTCACAAAGACCATCATTTTCTAAAAATATTTATTTATGAGAAGTTGGTTTATAGAAAGGGCATTAGTTCTAGTGGAAATGTTCCATTTGTAATCTTCACAAGAATGAACTATGTTAGAATTAATACAAATCAACTTTATTCTCTACTTCTACGAATCCTTAAACATCTGTATCAAAGGTCTTTTAAACTTCCAGCATGGTCTTAACTTTGTTAAATTATCAATTCTTTCAGGCAAGTTATCCATCATCTTATAATTTTTGCAAATTTGTATTTGGGTTTGAATCCCAACACTCCATACTAGATGTGCTACCGGAGCAAGTTACAAATCTTTCTAAGTCTCAGTTTTTATAATCTCTAAAATGGACATAATATGGAAACCTATCTCCTAGTGTTGATGTTTAGGTTGAAGTTTAAGAAAATGCACAAAGAATGTGACAAATAGTAAGAACTTACTGCAAGTTATTATCCATTGTTGTTTTATATTCCTTATTATACCAGGAACGTGGGCACGCAAAAATGATTTTTTGAAGATGCTAATGTAGAATTAATGTAGAATTGGAATGGCAGGCATACTCAGGATGTTGTGAGTGAGATTAAGATTGGGGAAAAAAAACAAAGAAAAGAAAACCAAAAAAGATGAACTTCCTTTTACTTAAACCAAATGTATGGGGATGGAAATAGGGTAGCTGGGATCACAGACAGATTTTCACTAAGACACCTCAGATACTCCATGGACTCTCACAACAAGCATGTGGGTTGTCTAAATGTTAACACAATGTCTCTTCTTTCCTATTGCAGTATCCGTACCGTCCTGACGTTTTGAGGCAATAGAGATGCCTTCCCTTGTAGCAGTCTTCAGCCTCCTCTACCCTACATGATCTGGAGCAACAGCTGGGAAATATCATTAATTCTGCTCTTCAGAGATGTTATCAATAAATTACACATGGAGGCTTTCCAAAGAAATGGAAATTGATGGGAAATTATTTTTCAGGAAAATTTAAAATTCAAGTGAGAAGTAAATAAAGTGTTGAACATCAGCTGGAGAATTGAAGCCAACAAACGTTCCTTCTCAACCATTCTACTGTGTCACCTTTGCCATTGAGGAAAAATATTCCTGTGACTTCTTGCATTTTTGGTATCTTCATAATCTTTAGTCATTGAATCCCAGTGGAGGGGACCCTTTTACTTGCCCTGAACATACACATGCTGGGCCATTGTGCTTGAAGTCTTCTAACTCTGTCTCAGTTTTCACTGTCGACATTTTCCTTTTTCTAATAAAATGTACCAAATCCCTAGGGTAAAAGCTAGGGTAAGGTAAAGGATAGACTCACATTTACAAGTAGTGAAGGTCCAAGAGTTCCAAATACAAGAAATTTCTTAGGAACTCAAATAAAATGTCCCACATTTTACTACAGTAAAGGGCAGTGTTTTTATGACTTTTATACTATTTCTTTATGGTCGATATACAATTGATTTTTTAAAATAATAGCAGATTTCTTGCTTCATATGACAAAGCCTCAATTACTAATTGTAAAAACTGAACTATTCCCAGAATCATGTTCAAAAAATCTGTAATTTTTGCTGATGAAAGTGCTTCATTGACTAAACAGTATTAGTTTGTGGCTATAAATGATTATTTAGATGATGACTGAAAATGTGTATAAAGTAATTAAAAGTAATATGGTGGCTTTAAGTGTAGAGATGGGGTGGCAAATGCTGTGAATGCAGAATGTAAAATTGGTAACTAAGAAATGGCACAAACACCTTAAGCAATATATTTTCCTAGTAGATATATATACACATACATATATACACATATACAAATGTATATTTTTGCAAAATTGTTTTCAATCTAGAACTTTTCTATTAACTACCATGTCTTAAAATCAAGTCCACAATCCTAGTATTAGTTTAATATTTTGAATATGTAAAGATCTGTGTTAATGCTTTGTTAATGCTTTTCCCACTCTCATTTGTTAATGCTTTCCCACTCTCAGGGGAAGGATTTGCATTTTGAGCTTTATCTCTAAATGTGACATGCAAAGGTTATTCCTGGTAAAGGAGGTAGCTGTCTCCAAAAATGCTATTGTTGCAATATCTACATTCTATTTCATATTATGAAAGACCTTAGACATAAAGTAAAATAGTTTATCATTTACTGTGTGATCTTCAGTAAGTCTCTCAGGCTCTCTGAGCTTGTTCATCCTTTGTTTTGAAAAAATTACTCAACCAACCCATTACAGCTTAACCAAGATTAAATGGAATGATGTTAATGAAAGAACTTCACCAATTAAGAAGGGCCATGTAAATGTGGGTAACCTGATTGTTTTGTCAAAAATGCTAAAGCGGGGTGGGGGGTGGCGCGGTGGCTTATCCCTGTAATCCCAGCACTTTGGGAGGTCAAGATGGGTGGATGGCCTGAGGTCAGGAGTTCGAGACCAGCCTGGTCAACATGGTGAAGCCCCATCTCTACTAAAAATACAAAAATTAGCCAGGCATGGTGGCGGGTGGCTGTAATCCCAGCTACTCAGGAGGCTGAGGCAAGAGAATCGCTGGAGCCCGGGAGGCAGAGGTTGCAGTGAGCAGAAATCTTGCCACTGCACACCAGCCTAGGCGACAAGAGCAAAACTCTGTCAAAAAAAAGAAAAGAAAATGCTGAAGGAGTTACTCAGGGTAAAGAAAGTTTTCAGAATGTCCCTAAGATAACATCATCATGGGACACTACCTGTTGCTGGGTGCTCTGCGGCTTTTACACTGATACTGATGGTGTGAGATCCAGAAAAAGAAAATGGAGTTCTACATGCCTATCTCACAGCAGGGTCATCAAATCCTGCTAGTGACACAGAAGCTGACATCCAGCTCCCACCCTCCTTCCTCCCAGGTTCAGGGAGCAGGTAGAGTGGGAGGCATTAGGTGGGCTCTGCCAGTGTTGTCATAGAGTGGCAAGTCCTCCATGGGATGGGAGTGGCATGTGGGAGCCTTCTGCATCATGCACTATGAAAAAAAAATTTACTGTGGGGCAAGTGGTTCATATAATTAAGTGATTGTGTGTATATATATATACGTATTCCAGTGTAGAAAGTATTGGCTAGATCTGTAATCAAGTATTCCACAGAAGTGCCTTCATAGGTGCTGAAACAGGATTATGAGAGTGACAGATACAGGACTGAAGACAGGGAGAAAATGTGCATGGCTGTGAGAATATATTGCTTTGATTCTTTGACTTCTCATGATATATGAAAACGAATAAAGCAGGGGGTTGACTTCAATAATATCATGAACATATTTAAAATGAAATTCTGAGCATGGAGAAAAATTTCAAATTCTGGTATAAACAAATAATCGAAAAATATAGATAAGGAAAAAATGTTTTCACATATATGATTGACCAAAAAAAAAGATATTTCTAAAATCCTGGTGCTTTTTCATTTAAAAATAGACAACCGAAGAGGAAAATGAACAATGATGGAAATTCATGGAAAAGGAAATTAAAATGGCAAAATAGCATATTAAATGGCACTGAGCCTTGGTAGTGATTAAAAAAAAAAAAGCAAAATGAGATATTACTGCTTACCTACTAGCTTATGCTGTTGGTAGAAATAAATGTGCATTGTCATAGGTTTCTGATAAACAATTTGTAATTTTTATTAAAATTTTAAACATGCATATCCCAAGCAATATCACACTTGGGAATCGACTCCATAATTATAATTATCTGTGTATAAGAATATAGAAACAAAGCTATTAGCTGCAGCCTTACTTGTAGAAGAAACAAAAATTTTTAAACTCTCTGATTGATTGACAGAATAAGGAACAATAACTCTCTATTTTGAATGGGAATCTTATTAAAAAAAAAAATAGGGGACTGGGCACTGTGGCTCATACCTGTAACCCCAGTGCTTTGGGAGGCCGAGGCAGGTGGATCACTTGAGCTCAGGAGTTCCAGACTAGCCTGGACAACATGGCAAAAACCTGTCTCTACAGAAAAACACAAAAATTAGCCAGGCATAGTGGCATGCAACTGTATTCCCAGCTACTTGGGAGGCTGAGGTGGGAGGATCACTGGAGCCCGGGAGGCACAGGTTGCAGTGAGCCATGATGGCACCTTTGCACTCCAGCTTGGGCAACAAAGCAAGTCCTCATTTCAAAAAAAAATTTTATCTAAAAATCTGGAGAAATTAATACAATGCATCAGAAAGTATAAAAGGCAAGGTACAGAATAATGTGTATTATATGATCCAATTTTTGTGAAAGAAAAAACAAAACAAATTAAAATTCCTATTTATTAGTATATAGGTTTATATGAGCATGGAGAAAGACGTAGAAATGTATAAAACAGGCTGTTCCCCTCAGAAACCTGGATCTGAAAAGAGTTGAAGAACTAAAGTTAACTTTTGAACCATAACTGTTTTGAACTAATATTATGTAATTTCTTTACATACTATTTTTGAAAGTCTTGAATAGAGGCAGGACAATCAACTTTAACAATTTCTTCAAGAATGTCAATCACATTCTTTAATCATTTGTAGGAGCTTGACATCAATATTGTCAGTTATGATGAGATTTATGATTTTATTACTTTTTTACCTTATAAAGAAACAGTAATGAAAGATTCTAGCTGCCAACATGTATATGTAATTGTGAACTAATTTAAAGGTACTGTAATTGAGATTTTAATCACTTAAAAAAAAACTTCTGACCAAATAAAGGTCAAAATAATATAAACTATCACAGCCACCTCTAAAGCCTTGGGATGATATTACTCATAGAGTCATAGAAATGTTTTTCTTACTGGATCATTCAGGAACCTAAGATTATCAATGGCAGACATATATAAGTCTGGATATAAGAAAATTTTCCTAGGCCTTAATAGAAAACTTTCAGAGCTATTAAACATGAAATTATTATAAGGTCAAATAGATTTTTGGCTGTAGACTTGCAAGATTAATGCGAACAAGCTTTTGGAGTTACCTGGTTACCTTGGTAGTCCTGGATTTTGCCTTTTTTCTCCCAAGAGCCTTATAATTGGACTTTTTTTTTGAGACGGAGTCTCGCTCTGGCCCAGGCTGGAGTGCAGTGGCGCGATATCTCGTCTCACTGCAAGCTCCACCTCCCGGGTTCATGCCATTCTCCTACCTCAGCCTCCCGAGCAGCTGGGACTACAGGTGCCCACCACCATGCCCTGCTAATTTTTTTTTTTTTTTGTATTTTTAGTAGAGACGAGGTTTCACCGTGTTAACCAGGATGGTCTCGATCTCCTGACCTCGTGATCCGCCCGCCTCGGCCTCCCAAAGTGCTGGGATTACAGGCGTGAGCCACCGCGCCTGGCCTCAATTCTCAAGAGATTGTTTTATGATATCATAGTCTTATCATAGTCTTCTTTCATGCGTATAATATATTTTCTCTTTGTAAATAATAAGAGCTTTTAAAAACATTTTGTATTTTTTCACTTCATGGATTATTTCTTCTAACTTCTTTTTTCTTTGTTTCTGTCTTTCCTATTACAAAGCTAGAATCACTCCACATTTCTGATGATCTTGGTTGTCTTCTGTTGCAGGATGGGGCACTAACGAGCTATCGGGAAGCTCTGAATACAAGGGTGGCATCTGTGTCATGTGAGATTTGCTATAGAACTCTCTGGTGGGATTAATTGCTGGGGAATATAATGTCAGTAAAGGTGGGTATTTTCTCTTGGGCTGGTCAGATTTTTCAAAGGATGATTTTGGAAGTTTCCGTGCAGAAGACACATGCCCAGCTGCCAACACTCTGGGGCCCAAGAGGCCAATTGAGAATTGAAAATCATCACAGCAGAGTAGAAATCCAATAGAAACATAAAAGATCTCAATAAATTTATGCCATGGTGTACCTTTTCTCCAGAAGATAACTAATGAAGGGCCCCCAAACTGATAATTAATTCAAAGAAAGATGTGATATCTGACAAGCTGATGCTCTCACCCTGGGGAGAGGGAAGGGATTCCCCAGGAGGAGGGTGAGGAGGCTCCAGGGTGGCAGGTGTGGCCAGATGGAAAGCACCTCCCGCCCACATGGGAGTAAGTCAAAGACTCCAGAGAGATACGCAGCTGGGAATAAAATTTCCAGAGACTATATCAACAATCATGCTGTGTCTCAAGCAATTTAAACGGAAATAAAGTTGAAGTGTTCTTGAAAAATATGCTAAAAAACTCAAAAGTGGTTTTAAGGCTGACATAGACATATAAAATATGTGTCTATGAAAATAATAGTAGAACCTACCTCATAGAGTTTTTCTGAGGTTTACATGAGTACATAATTTGAACCAACCATTTGCAACAGCAACTGGCACATGCTGAGAGTGGCAAGGATATTAGCTATTATTATTCTTTAGGTTATTAAACTCTAGAGTTAGGCTTCCTGGAATCCTGGCCCCACCACTAGCTGTGTTACATTGGGAAATTTATGCAATCTCTCTAAACCTCAGTGTCTTCATCTGTACAATGTGCATGGCAATGGCATTTACCTCATAAGTTAATGCTAAACATTGCGCTAAATGAGACAATGTATGCTCAAAAATGAGCATAGTCAGCACTCCATAAATGTTAGCTATAAATAGTAATAATTTGTGTTTTTTACAAAAATTTGTATTTTAACTTCAAAAAGGAAATCAATCTCCACCATTAAAGCACTCTTTAGTTTTTAGATGCTTTTATATTGCGACAACCATACCATTTGTATTACTCTGTATTGTTTTAATAAACACTTGGTATTTCTACATCATCTCAGTAATTACACGTTTAAGCATCTGCCAAGAACATTTTCAGGATAATTTAAAATACATCAATACATCATCAAAACACTTTTGGAACATTCAGATGGTTTGTAGTTTGGCTCTTACAGAGAAGACTGGATGGTACATCTTTGTTTTTGGATTGGGCTTTTTAGATTATTTCCCAACTCCCTTCACAGGAGGAATGTAAGAAACATTTTGATTTCTCACACATGCTCTTCTTGGCAGGATTCCAGGCTCCACAGCCGCTGCAAGACCAGCAAGTATTTCCGCTCCCTCGACATCTTGGGCTTCAGTACCAAAATCAAAATGAAACGCTAATTGAGTAGGAATTGATGGCTTTGAATGTGGGATTTTCAAAAATTTCTCTAGGAACTTAAAATGTATTCTATTTATTGCAATGTGCTATAGAGTATTTATGTATCTATTCCATTCTCAAGTTCTGTTTACTGCTACCAAAGTCCCTCTCCCAATTTTCATTTTGCACCTCATCCCAAAACATGCTTTAAGGCTGTTATTTATGCACATACGTGAAATGTTACAATTCTTTCTAGCAATCTTTACAATAATGTTAATTTCATTATCTTACCAAGTTATTTAACCCCCAAAATGAAGGATTTGAACTGAAGATAATTTCTGCAAGTTACAATATTCTTTGTCAGGTCCATGTAAATTGTGGACCTCTGCGGGAAAGAAGACAGTTGGATCTCTTGCCAGGGATGCTGGTCTGTCCTTCTCCAGGCTTTGGAGTCACATCTTCGCACTGCTCATCATTACCTGTATAATTATATTAGAGATGCCAATCCTTGTCTTCTACTAACCTTCCAAGAGAGCTCGTGGTAATTTGTTACATCAGCAATAGAAAATTAACACACCCCTGTTGCAAACATGGCCATCTAAGATCTGCGGGTAGACACATCTCCCTCTTTGATCTCAGCCTGGAAAAGCTCATCAATTTTAAGAAGCCATAAGATTAGATTAGGTTCACCTGGATAATCCAAGCTAATCTTCCCATCCCAAGACCTTTAACTGAATCATATCTACAAAATCCATTTTTGCCCTGTAAAGCAACATATTTCTAGATTCCAGGGATTGGGAGTGGACTTCTTTGAGGGCCATTATTCTGCCTACCAGGCAGAAGATCACTCCCCTAAAGTGAATCAAGTATATCATCTCCCTGGATAAGCTAAATTTAGAATATGGTACTTTGTGAAAATGTAATATAGAATTGGGTTGGCTTGCAGAGACACACATAGAGACAGAAGTAGAGGAAAGTGATGCCCTGTGATCCCCAGAGATTGACAGGTTTACCTTTGGACATTCCAGATGTTGCTCCAGGCCTGCTATGGCCCTCTGATACTAGAACACTGGCTTTCAATAATGTGACAACTGCTCTTCCCACCTGCCCATCTAAACGTTTAGAAGGTGGGACAAAGAGTAAGCACAGAGTAGTTGCCAGATGGTATTAAGAAAGATCTCCTGACTTTATGGAGTTTATCCCAAAGTGCTTTCGGTATTTCATGGAGCCATATGCTCAAAATGTGATGGAAGCTCATAAGTGGATACCACATTTCCAAATTCATTATGGCCTTGAAAACAAGGTGGTAGTGGCTGTAATTCCCTTAAATGCTAGGTCTTCATATGCGAGAGATGATTAAACAGAAAAATGAATAAAAGGGTGTATTAAAGGGAAAAAAGGTATTCAATATTATTTGTCCATACTGTTGATTGCATATATATCTTTCAATTCCATCTCATCTTTCTTGATAAATACTTTTTTGGGGGTGACTGATAATTTTATTTTGGGATTGATAACAGGTTTTTTCTTTTATTTATTTACTTTTTCTATTTCAATAGGTTTTGGGGGAACAGGTGGTGTTTGGTCACATGAATAAGTTCTTTGGTGGTGATTTCTGAGATTTTGGTGCACCCGTAACTCGAGCAATGTACACTGTACATAATGACTAGTTTTTTATCCCTGACCTCCCTCCCACCCTTACCACTGAATCCTCAAAGTCCATAGTATCATTCTTTTGCCTTTGTGTCCTCATAGCTCATCTCCTACTTATGAGTGAGAAAATATGATATTTGGTTTTTCATTCCTGAGTTACTTCACTTAGAATAATGGTCTCCAATTCCACCCATCTTGCTGCCAATGCCATTATTTAGTTCCTTTTTATGGCTGAGTAGTATTCCATAGTGTTTGTGTGTGTATGTGTTTTCTTTATCTAGTCAATGATTCGCGGGCATTTGGGCTGACTCCATATTTTTGCAATTGTGAATTGTGCTACTATAAACATGCGTGTGCAAGTATCTCTTTCTTATAATGACTTCTTTTCCTCTGGGTAGATACCAAGTAATGGAATTGCCGGATCAAATGGTAGATTTTCTTTTACTTCTTTAAGGAATCTCCTCACTTTTTTCCATAGTGGTTGCACTAGTTTACATTCCAACCTACAGTGTCAAAGTGTTCCCTGTTTACTGTATCCACACCAATAGGTATTATTTTTTGATTTTTTGATTATGGCCATTCTTGAAGTAGTAGAAAGGCATCACATTGTGGTTTTGATTTGCATTTCCCTGATCATTAGCGATATTGAGCATTTTTTTCATATGTTTGTTGGCCATTTGTTTATTTTCATTTGAGAATTGCCTACTCACATCCTTAGCCCACTTTTGAATGGGATTGTTTGTTTTTCGCTTGCTGATTTGTTTGAGTTCTTTGTAGATTATTGATATTAGTCCTTTGTCAGATGTATAGATTGCCAAGATTTTCTCCCACTCTGTGGGTTGTCTGCTTAATCTGCTAATTATTTCTCTTGCTGTGCAGAAGCTTTTTAGTTTAATTAAGTCTCATCCATTTATCATTGTTTTTGTTGCGTTTGCTTTTGGGTTTTTGGTCATGAAGTCTCTGCCTAAGCCAATGTCTAGAAGGGTTTTTCCAATGTTATCTTCTAGAGTTTTTATGATTTCAGGTGTTTGATATAAGTCTGATCCAGCTTGAGTTGATTTTTGTGTAAGTTAAGAGATGAGGATCCTGTTTCATTCTTCTACGTGTGGCTTGCCAACTATCCCAGCACCATTTGTTGAATAGGGTGTCCTTTCCCCACTTTATGTTTTTGTTTGCTTTGTCAAAGATCAGTTGGCTGTAAGTATCTGGGTTTATTTCTGAGTTCTCTATTCTGTTCCATTGGTCTACAAGCCTGTTTTTATATGAGTACCATGCTGTTTTGGTGACTATAGCATTATAGTATGATTTGAAGTTGGGTAATGTAATGCTTCCAGGTTTGTTCTTTTCCCTTAGTCTTGCTTTTGCTATGTGGGGACTTTTTTGGTTCCATATGCATTTTAGATTGTTTTTACTAGTTCTGTGAAGAATGACAGTGCTATTTTGATGGGAATTTCAATAAATTTGCAGATTGCTTTTGGCGTATGTTCATTTTCACAATATTGATTTTACCCATTCATGAGCAGGAGATGTGTTTCCATTTGTTTGTGTCATCTATGATTTTTTCAGCAGTGTTTTGTAGTTTTCCTTGTAGAAGTATTTCACCTCCTTTGTTAGGAATATTCCAAAGTATTTAAATTTTTTTTTGCAGCTATTGTAAAAGGGGTTGATTTCTTGATTTGATTCTCAGCTTGGTCACTGTTGGTATACAGCAGGGCTACTGATTTGTGTACATCCTGAAACTTTGCTGAATTCATTTACCAGTTCTAGGAGCTTTTTGGATGAGTCTTTAGGGTTTTCTATGCATACAATCATGTCATCAGCAAACAGCAGCAGTTTGACTTCCTCTTTACTGGTTTGGATGCCCTTTATTTCTTTCTCTTATCCAATTGCTCTGTCTAAGACTTGCAGTACTGTATTGAATAAAAGCGGTGAAAGTGGGCACCCTTGTCTTGTTCCATTTCTCAGGGGAAGGCTTTCAAATTTCCCCATTCATTATTATGTTGGCTGTGGGTTTGTTGTCAATGGCTTTTATTACCTTAAGGTATATCCCTTTTATGCTGATTTTGCTGAGGGTTTTAATCTGAAAGGACGCCAGATTTTGTCAAATGCTTTTTCTGCATCTATTGACATGATCATGTGATTTTTGTTTTTAATTCTGTTTATGACTTGTCTCACATTTATTGACTTGTATATGTTAAACCTTCCCTGCATCCCTGGTATGAAACCCACTTTTCATGGTGGATTATCTTTTGGATATACTGTTGGATTCAGGTCACTAGTATTTTCTTGAGAATTTTTATATCTATGTTCATCAGAGATACTGGTCTGTAGTTTTCTTTTTTTGTTATGTCCTTTCCTGGTTTTGGTATTAGGGTGACACTGGCTTCATAGAATGACTTAAGGAAGATTCCCTCTTTCTCTATCATTTGGAATAGTGTCAATAGGATTGGTACCAATTCTTCTTTGAATGTTTCATAGAATTCAGCTGTGAATCCGTCTGGTCCAGGGCTGTTATTGGTCTGTTCAGAGTTTCTATTACTTCCTGGTTTAATCTAGGCCGGGTGTATCTTTCCAAGAATTTATCCATCTCCTCTAGGTTTCCTAGTTTATGCACAAAAACTTGTTCATAGTAGCCTTGAATGATCTTTTGTATTTCTGTGGTATTGGTTGTAATTTTTCCCATTTCATTTCTAATTGAGCTTATTTGGATCTTCCCTCATCTTTTCATGGTTAATCTTGTCAATGGTCTATCAATATTATTTTTCAAAGAAACAGCTTTTTAAAATTTGTCTTTCATATTTTTTTGTTTCAATTTCATTTAGTTCTGCTCTGATCTTGGTTATTTCTTTTCTGCTGGGTTTGGGTTTGGTTTGTTACTGTTTCTCTAGCTCCTTGAGGTGTGACTTGAGATTGTCTGTCTGTTTGTGCTCTTTCAATCTTTTTGATGTGGACATTTAATGAATGCTATGAACTTTCCTCCTGGTATCACTGTGCTGTATCCCAGAGGTTTTGATAGGTTGTAACACTATTATCATTCAGTTCAAATAACTTTTTAATTTCCATCTTGATTTCACTGTTGGCCCAGTGACCATTCAGGAGCAGATAATTTAATTTTCATGTATTTGCATGGTTTTGAGGGTTCCTTTTGGAGTTTATTTCAAATTTTATTCCACTGTGGTCTGAGAGAGTACTTGCCATAATTTCAATTTTCTTAAATTTATTGAGACTTGTTTTTTCACCTATCATACGGTCTACCTTAGAGAATATTCCATGTGCTGATGAATAGAATGTATATTCTGCAGTTGTTGGGTAGAATGTTCTATAAATATCTGGTAAGTCCATTTGTTGTAGGCTATAGTTTAAATCCATTGGTTCTTTGTTGACTTTCTGTCTTGATGACCTGTCTAGTGCTATCAGTGGAGTATTGAAGTCTCCTACTATTATTGTATTGCTGTCTATCTCATTTCTTAGGTCTAGTAGTAATTGTTTTGTAAATTTGGGACCTCCAGTATTAGGTACTTATATATTTAGGATTGTGATATTTTCCTGTCGAAATAGTTCTTTCTTTTATCATTATATAACGTACCTCCTTGTCTTTTTTAACCTCTGTTGCTTTCAAGTTTGTTTTGTCTGATATAAGAATAGCTCCTCTTCCTTGCTTTTGGTTTTCATTTGCATGGAATATCTTTTTCCACCCCTTTACCTTAAGTTTATGTGAGTCCTTATGTGTCAGGTGAGTCTCTTGAAGATAGTAGGTACTTTGTTGATGAATTCTTATCCATTCTGCCATTCTATATATTTTAAGTGGAGCATTTAGGCCATTTACATTCAACATTAGTATTCAGATGTGAGGTGCCTTCTATTCATCATGCCATTGTTGCCTGTATACTTTGTTTTTTTTTTTTTCATTGTGTTGTTGTTTTATAGGTCCTGTAAGATTTATGCTTTAAAGAGGTTCTGTTTTAATGTGTTTCCAGGATTTGTTTCAAGATTTAGAGCTCCTTTTAGCAGTTCTTTTAGTGCTGGCTTAGTAATGATGAATTCTCTCAGCATTTGTTTGTCTGAAAAAGACTGTAACTTTCCTTCATTTATGAAGCTTAGTTTTGCTGGATACAAAATTCTTGGCTGATAATTGTTTTGTTTAAGGAGACTAAAGAAAGGACCCCTATCCCTTCTAGCTTGTAGGGTTTCTGCTGAGAAATCTGCTGTTAATCTGACAGGTTTTCCTTCATAGGTTACTTGATGCTTTTGCCTCATGGTTCTTATGATTTTTCCCTTTGTCTTGACTTTAGATAACCTGATGACTGTGTGCCTAGGTGGTGATCTTTTTGTGATGAATTTCTCAGGTGTTCTTTGAGCTTCTTATATTTGGATATCTAGGTCTCTAGCAAGGCCAGGGACGTTTCTCTTGTTTATTGCCTCAAATATGTTTTGCAACTTTTAGATTTCTCTTCTTCTCCAGGAACACCAATTATTCTGATGTTTGGTCATTTAACATAATCACAAATTTCATACAGGCTTTGTCCTTTTTTAAAAATTCTTTTTTCTTTGTATTTGTTTAATTGTGTTAATTTAAAAGCCTTTTTTTTTAGAAGTTCTTTTTTCTACTTGTTTGATTTTATTGCTCAGACTTTCCAATACATTTTGCAATTCTCTCTGTCCTTCGTTTTCAGAAGTTTCGATTGTTTTTCTCTTATGTTATCTATTTCACTAGATATTTTCCCATTCACACCCTGTATTGTTTTTTGGATTACTATAAGTTGGATTTCACCTTTCTCTCGTGCCTTCTTGATTGGTTTGATAATCAACCTTCTGATTTCTTTTTATGGCAATTCAGAGATTTCATCTTGGTTTGGATCCACGGCTGGTAATCTAGCGGGATCTTTTGGGGGTGTTGAAGAATCTTATTTTGTCATATTACCAGAATTGTTTTTCTGGTTTCTTCTAATTTAGGTAGATTACATCAGAGGGAAGATCTAGGACTCAAGGGCTGCTGTTCAAATTCTTTTGTCCCATAGGATGCTCCCTTGATGTGGTGCTCTCCCCTTTTCCCAAGGGATGGAGCTTCCTGAGAGCTGAACTGTAGTTATTGCTTTTTCTCTTCTGGATCTAGCAACCCAGTGGAGCTACCTGGCTTTGGACTGGTACTGGGGAGTGTATTCAGAGTCCTGTGATGTGATCCATCTTCAGGTCTCTTGGCCATGGATACCAGCACCGTCTCCAGTGGAGGCAGCAGGAGAGTGAAGTGGATTCTGTGAGGGTCCTTGGATGTATTTTTGTTAAGTGTGCTGATTTTATATTGGTTGGCCTCCAGCCAGGAGGTGATGATTTCAAGAGTGCCTCAGCTATGGTAGTCTAGGGAGGATCAGGTGGTGGGCAGGACCATAGCACCCCCAGTAGATTACGTCCTTTTCTTCAGCTACCAGGCTGGGTAGAGAAAGACCATCAACTAGGGGCAGGGCTAGACATGTCTGAGCTTAGACTCTCCTTGGTCAGGGCTTGCCGTGGCTGATTTGGGAGATGAGCGTGTAGTTCCCAGGCCAATGGAGTTATGTTCTCAGGGGGATTACAGCTGTCTCTGCTGTGTCACATAGGTCATCAGGGGAGTGGGGGAAAGCTGGCAGCCACAGGCCTCACACAGCTCCCATGCAGCCCATAGTCTGAAGGGCCGGTCTCACTCCCACCATGAACCCTCAACAAAAATGTGTTTATTTCCTTCCCGTCAGCTGGTGAGCAGAGCTGAGAAATTGCCCCAGGCTATAAGCCCCGCAACTGAGAAAGCAAGCTGGCTCACATTTCCTCTGCTGTCCCACAGAGCCTGGAGCAGCAGTCCATCGCCTTCAAAGGGTCTGTGGATTCTCTCTGCTTTCCTGGTATGTCCCTGCAGTAGTTCTTGGAGCAAAAGTTCATGATGTGGGTCTCCATGAACTGCTCTGTTCATCCAAGTAGCAGGTGCAAGTTAGTCCTGCCTCCTATCTTCTTCCATTTTGCCTCCTGATGACCCATTTTTCTTGATACATCTTAATAAAATATCTTTCTTTCAAGGTTTCCTCACCCTAAAAGTAGAAGTCATTTCTTTAATTTAATCAACAAATATCTGAGCATTCACTCTGTGCCAGACATTGAGTTAAGAGCTGAGAATGCATAATGAAAAGACGGAGTAGGATCTTCCTCCTTTGAATTCCACGTTGAACTCTTCTGCTGGCACGACCACTTCCTGCTTCACAGGAGGGTTCTCTGTCTTGTCTACCTGACCACAGCCAATCCCACTGCTAATCTGTAAACTCTTAAAGAGGAGACACTGGATCTTCTGGATTATGGGACTGCTCATAGAACAGTGCCTGTCCTAACATAAATGAGCATAAAGAATTCAACAATCACTCATTAAACACCTACGTATACATGGAGCTAGGTATAGTTGATGATATAAATGAAATTTAAGAACATCCCTGACTAGAAATTTCCAGTAGAAATTAGGAGACTGATCTCTACACTAAATATAGAGGGCGACAAATGGGAACAGACCCAAAACCACAGAAGGGATGCTAGTATGACACGGATGCAGAGACATAAAGCACAACAGTGAGATGGAGTTAATATACCTCCACGAGGGTGACCTTGACCTGCGTCTCAAATTTTGGGTAGGATTTGAATGGGCCAGAGGGACAGAAAAAAAAGAGAAAGAGCATGATGAGCAAGGGCTTGAATGTTAAATAGACTCCTCTTTGGGGAACCATGGAGATACAAGCTTCTAAAGCACATACACCCTGTATTGGAGAATGGGGAGGAGTAGGTGGATGAGAAGGTTGAAGCCATATTATGAAGCCTTGAATGCTGAACATCAGATCTGGGGCTATATTCTTACCTTGATACATTTCAGAAGCAACTGAAATCGTAGGACCTTCCTTGCTTCTCTATTGGGTGAATGTTTCTCAGTCTTGGTGTGAGTCTCAGGCCTATGTAGTTAAAGCTTACTGAAATGTTCCCTTTGCAATTCTAGAGAGATATGTGCTTTATGTTGATATGTTCATGTTGACAGACTGCATCTGATTAAATAGCTGCCTGTGCAATGCCTCCAAGTGTGGATAAAAGAAAAATTAAACTCATAATCTTGGACAGCCATGCGTAGACTAGTTACATTGATCAAAGGGCAATAGAAATGATCCAGTGAGGATTTGTCTGAATTTCCCACAATTATTTAAAATCTACCTCAAATACCTGTTCATCTACAATGCCTCCCCTAAGGCCTTCATTCTGAATAGTACCTCTGTCTCTGCTCCCAAAGCACTAACTGATCCCTGTGATAGCGTACTTCCCAGCCAGGCTGATATGTAGACTTGGCTGCCTGTGTATCTTTTC
This sequence comes from Pongo abelii, assembly GCF_028885655.2. Taxonomy (NCBI): domain Eukaryota; kingdom Metazoa; phylum Chordata; class Mammalia; order Primates; family Hominidae; genus Pongo; species Pongo abelii. The sequence continues at coordinate 120,787,039 of NC_071988.2, read as the reverse complement.
CCCATAGACTGTGAGCTTCCTTTTATGAATAATAATTGTAGCTAGCATTTAGTAGGGTGCTCCTACCTACTAAACTCTATGATGAGTGCTTTACATAGATTATATCATTTATTCACTAAACAGTCCTTTAAAATGGTGCTATATTCACTAAACAGTCATTTAAAATGGTATTATTCTTCTTCATCTTACAGGTAAACAAACTAAGTCAAAAAAAAAAGTGAAATAATAAGTGCCAGTACACAGAGCTAGTAAGGAATAGGGTCTGCCAGGTCCCAAAAAACATGCCATCATCTTTGCCCCATACTGCCTCTGGTACAGATAGAGGTAATGTCTTATTTATCACTGCCATCCACTGGACCCAGCTTAGTGCCTGACACACAGAGGGGCTCAGTCAATGCTGATTGGTTTGAGGTGGAGCAAAAATGCTTAGCAGGGTGAGCACCTTTACTGTGACTGAGTATCTGATTCTCTATGAAGAGAAGGGGAATCCTAAGTCAAACACATTCCTCTGGCTCCTGGCTGTCATCTTTATTTGCCCTGCTTCTTTGCTCCTCCTCCTTCCTAACTGCACCATTTGGATTCAAAGCTGGAGCTTAATGCAGACAAAGGGAAAACAGAACTTTGAATGACCACTGTGGGACTAAGAGAGGAGAAACAAGAAATTTGACAGACGAGGAATAAAGTGAGGGGAAAAGAAAATGATTAGGCTTTATCACTTTAACTTAATATTTAACCTAATGAAAACAAAGTCTTATCTGAAATTGGAAAAATCAATGTATTGATTGCTTGTTCATTGCCCTCTTCTTTATGATTTGACAGTCTGAGAATAATCTAATGGGTGTGGCTTAAAGACCTAGATCATGTGTGGAACTGGAATTGGGTGTTATTCAAGCAAAAAAAATAAATAAATACCTGTGCAATACACCTGCTTTATGCACTTGAGCAGGGAAGAAATTCACAAGGACTCACCAGTCTCCTGGTCTGCAGAGAAGACAGAATCAACATGAGCACAGCAGGAAAAGTAAGCAAAAAATATATTACTGTTGGAACTATATTCTCATCAATATAACAAAGAAAGTAACACAGTATTTGATGAATCATTTAAAATTCATATCTAAATTAGAAATGATACACTGAAATATGATATGCAATATATGCTATAATATGTAATGTACACTGAACTACAGTGGAAATAAGCTATTCCTAAATACCTTCAAAAAGAACATATAGAATCTGTATCTATGAAGTGTTTATTTCCCACATTAAAGACATTTGCAGTAAAGTGATAGTTTATTCCAAGCTAATCATGATTAATTTGTAAAGCCAAAGTTAAAAATGTCTTTCATCAAGAAGTTTTTTTTATATTAAAGTACCATAATTTAAATGTATTATTATTTGTATTTATATTTTTTGTGAATACAAGAAATTTAAGTCTGATGAAAGTTTTGTGAGAGGATTTGATTTAGAAGACTTTGAAATACCCTTTTAACCTTAACGTAAAATACTTTACAAAATGCTCATTGGTCTCACAGCATTAGAATCATCAAGGTTAGGCAAGATAACATCAACATTCAAATTCTGATTTAAAAGGACACAATTCAGGTAATTTCCAGAGTAATCCTATGGAACAGTATCTTCCCCATATAAAAGTCAATATGGTTTTACAGAAAATTAATAATACAATTTGAATCACTTATTAGCACTAGGAACACAGATCTTTGGTTTTGCCTTCCATAAATATCTTAGTTGTTCAATGTGTTTATAGGTGCACAAAAATGCATGTGGTAATACAATATAATCAATTGATATTTTAATTGCCTAATTACAAAAATTTGTGCAACTATTTCCAGTCCTTTTTTGTGTTAGGAGTGTATTACACAGTAAAATATCTCACTATGATAACTCAGTTTAAAGGCTCTGAGGTTTCTCTATACACTCTGTGACAAAACAGGTTCATATCAATAAGACTGGTTGGAAATCACATGGGTGGCCCATTGTTACTGTTCTTATTCCACCTCACTTTACTTTCATTCATTACTGATTAATATGTACATTCCACATAGAAAACAATTAGCAAAAAAATTAAATTTACCAAACACAACTTAAAAGAAATAATGAGTTCCTAGAGCAAAAGTATAAACCAATCATATTAATGAAAATAATAACTGATGAAATAGACAATTACCTCCCCTCTTGGGCACAACATCAATAACTTAGCTTGTTGTCAGCATTTCATTTATGTTTATCCATCCAGCATTATATTTTCCTCAAATGCTAAATAGTGACAATACTAACATCTATTTCATAAAGTAGTTGTGTTGTGATAATTCAATAAATTAATAGTATGAAGAACTTAAAATCGTATTTGGGATATAGAAATAAGTCAATAACTATTAGCCACTATTATTATTGTTGCTATTTAACTTTTTGCTAACTTTTTACTGCCACCAAGTAGTGAAAACATAAGGCTAGATTCATCTTTATTCTCTGGAAAGCCAGCTTTGAGACTTTAGAGAAATGAGTTAATCACTCAGTCAATGGATCCTCAATTATTTCAGCTGTAAAATAAAGCCAATAATTCAATAGTACTGTCCTGGTAGCATCCTTATGAGATTTTAAAATAATGCATGTTGTTTATAGCAGCACAATTTGCAATTACAAAAATATAAAACCAACCTAAATGCCCATCAACAAACGAGTAGATAAAGAAAATACAGTGTGCATATACCATGGAATACTACTCAGCCATTAAACAGAATCAAATAAAACATCTTGGATGGAGCTGGAGACCATTATTCTAAGTAATTCAGAAATGGAAAACCAAGCATCCTATGTTCTCATTTATAAGAGGGAGTTAAGCTATGAGGGTGCAAAGGCATGAGAATGATATCATGAACTTTGGGAACTCGAGGGAGAAGGTTGAAAGGGGAGGTTAGGGATAAAAGACTACATATTGGGTGCAGTGTACACTGCTGGAGTGAAGGGTGCACCAAAATCTCAGAAATCACCACTAAAGAACTTACCCAGGTAACCAGAAAACACCTGCACCCCAAAAACTATTGAAATTTAAAATAAATTTTATAAATAAATATAATGCAAATAACTCACCGAGCACAGGCCACAATGTGCCTGTCATATCATAGGCACCTGATAATCAGGAACTCCTACTATTCGTACTTTACTTTCAAGTATTCTGATATTTATTTTGGCATTGATCATGTTGAACATCCTGCAAAGTTGAATAATTTGACAAATAAATAATGACAATGAATTGTAAGAAGAATAAATTTCAATTGAATTTTTATCATAATTGCAATTTTGTTGATTCTCTCTGGAAAGAGTTCTGTGAATTGTACATGCTTAACCACAATGAAGACAGATATTACAGTTCACTGCCAAGCACTGGAAATTATGTGTTCATCTTTTATTTTTAAGAACATCTATGGATAAGATCTGCTAGCTAGAAATTCAAACACACAGTGTCTCCAATTTTGAAATATGTATGTGTAGGTCTGAGTGTATACACACACACACATAGACACACACACACAACCACTCTAACCTTTGTAATTTTGGGCTCAAATCAAAGCTGGAAGGAGTCTCTGCACATAGATCAGATAACAGTACAGCCTCTCAAAGCTAAGTTGCAAATGGGTGTTGGAACAAGTAACACACAGAAGTGGTGGAGAGAGAAAATTAAAAGAGGAGAAGAGGAAAAGAGAGAGAAAGAGACGTCATCCCAGGCAGGAAGATAAATATATCCTTATAAACTCAGATCCTTTTGGCCTAAGCAGAAAATTGAGAAAGAAAACAGTGTATTTTATGTGAACAGACACTGACTCTGTTAGCAAAATGAAGGTGACTTAGAATTTGATGTACCAGCCAATAATTGTGGGTGAAGAGACGTTTTCAGCACAGCATTAGGAAATGTCAGGATTAAACAACTTTGGAGAAAAACAACAACAACATAAGGATGGCCTTAATGAATATATTCCATTAAATCTCAGTGTGTTATTATAGTTAACTGTTTATCTTTCCTTATGTTATTGCTTTTTTAAAATATATTTTTTTCTTTTTATAAATCAGAGGTGATCATTTCCATAGAGCACTTGTTAGGTACCAGACATGGGACTAGATGTTGCATGTACAAAGATGAAATGACACAATATCTGACTGCAAGCGTGGGAGAACACTGGTACCATCTCTCTGTTTGCTTTTCTAGGTAATCAAATGCAAAGCAGCTGTGCTATGGGAGTTAAAGAAACCCTTTTCCATTGAGGAGGTGGAGGTTGCACCTCCTAAGGCCCAGGAAGTTCGTATTAAGGTGAAATACATTTTTCCATTTGTATTTAAGTTTTAAAAACTCAGAAAAGTTAAAAAACGGAAACAACCAAAAATCCCGAGTCATTTTTATATGATCATCCAGAAAATAGAATATACTTGTTGTCAAGGAAAGGTATAAATATAAATTTTTAAATTTTAAAAAAGTGCACACAGTGTAATTCCAGTAAAATACAAAATAATTTATGTGTTTGTACAGAAAAAAAATTTCAAAGGGATATATATCAAGACTTCAAAATCAATTAACATTAGATATTTTTATGTATTAATTTGCAATTTCTACTTCTATTTTTTAAAAGCATGCATTCTTTTATATTATTTAAGACTTAACTATTTCAGGATCAGTTACTTCCCAGATTATTCTAAATTGTTTACTGCAAGAATGTAAGGTAGAGGAGGGTTTCAGCCTGGTCAACCTTGAGGATAAACTGAATCTTTCATATTTGGGATAGTAGGGATTATTAGCAAAACCCTTGAAAACATTTTGGAAGCGCAATTTCAGGAAGCTGGGAATTTTAAATTCACCTGAGACTCATAATCTTTTCTAAATATCTCTTCACTCTGCAGATGGTGGCTGTAGGAATCTGTGGCACAGATGACCACGTGGTTAGTGGTACCATGGTGACCCCACTTCCTGCGATTTTAGGCCATGAGGCAGCCGGCATCGTGGAGAGTGTTGGAGAAGGGGTGACTACAGTCAAACCAGGTACAGGATTCACACTCAGGGAACACGTGTGGTTCACCATCCTAAGATTTCCCAGCCTGGATGAGGAAACAGAGGCAATGAGGGACGAACGGGCTTGAACAAGGTCACCGCGCAGCCAGGACTTCAGGGATTTCCTCTTTCCCTCTCTTCCTGGCTGACTCAAGCATGTATGTCTTTAGGCAAGCATGTATTCTCCCCTTCAACAATTATGCACTGAGCATCTGCTAGACGCCAGGCACCAGGTTGGAGCCTGGAGATATGTGAGGATCAAGAGGGACACAGTGCCTACCAGTGTGGCATTCATAATCCAGTAACTTCCGTGTTAGTGTCGGTGAACACGGTCTTCTGTCAGGGCCCAGACAACTAGAAATGGGAGGAGGGAAAAAACATAAGTATGGACACTGTTCTGTGCTGAGTTCACAAAATGGAGGCTACATGGCTACGGCTGAATGAGCATGACCTGTTCTTAGGTGACCTATGCAGCCCCTTCACCAATTTCCTCTTCCAACATGGTCTCTCTTCCTGAGCAAGGAATCAATGAAGCAGACTAGGTGAAAGGAAATGAAAGAAACATAGAAGGAGCCATCCACCATCAACAATGTCTGCCTTATTACCTTCAGCCATGCTTAAATGTGACTGGTTACAGATTACTAATTATAAAGGGAGAATAACTAGGACACTTCCATACCATCATTTTCACATAAATTTTACCTATAAAATGTTATGGGCCAACCATTTTTCTTGGTCTTGTGGAATAGACAGCATAGGTAATTTAAAATAAAAATTATGTTTAATTCTAAAAAATCACTTTTTTTTTTTTTTTGAGACGGAGTCTCACTCTGTCGCCCAGGCTGGAGTGCAGTGGCGTGATCTCAGCTCACTGCAACCTCCACCTCCCGGGTTCACGCCATTCTCCTGCCTCAGCCTCCTGGGTATCTGGGACCACAGGTGCCCGCCACCACACCCAGCTAATTTTTTCTATTTTTAGTAGAGACGGGGTTTCACCATATTAGCCAGGATGGTCTCGATCTCCTGACCTCGTGATCCGCCTGCCTCGGCCTCCCAAAGTGCTGGGATTACAGTCTAAAAAATCACTTTAGGCACTAGATTGGACATGCCACTTTACCAAATACTTATTTGAACTGCGAACAGAAAAATAAAATGAACTGTCCAATTTGGGTTTCAGCTCCTACTAATTTCTTTAGTAGTAATAAATTAATAACTACTAAATAATAACTAATAACTACTAAACTACTACTAATAACTACTAAATAATACTAATAATAACTAATTAGTTAGTAATAAGTTAATAACAAAATGACACCCTTACTTTTTACCCATGTTCCCTCCACTGTAACAGGAAAAGTAGATAATTCACAAATTATCAGCTAAAAACATTTCAAAGTCAGTTCTTATCCTAAAAGTGCCTAACTTATTGTGGAGGGTTGAAATTTCCAGAGGAATTTCTGGAATTGTTCTTTGTCCCATCTTTGATAGTTTTCCTCAAAAAAAGAACTAAGATCACTTTAAAAGCATTCATTTCATAATAAAGATAAACCTAGTCACTTTGAAAAGAATTAGTTCAAAATTCTCATTTTTATTGTAAATCAAACTATAACAAAAAACAGGCCTTACCAACATCTAGTGGAACTATTATACCCTACTTTCAACTAAAGTTTACATTTATACTTACAGTAAGATTTAAATAGTTAAGGATTAAATTAAATGTAAAGCCTCCAGGAGAAATTGGTACACTACATAAAAGTAACTATTAATACAGTGGAAGCAATTTTTCTAGTCCATGTTGTTTCCCATATTGGCATGTCCTCTTTAGGAATCTTCAGGCACTTATAAACCCAAACTGGAAACAAGGTTGTGGCAGGCAATGACAAATGACATAGTTGTGATTGGACTGTATTTCTTGGAGACTTTTAAAGACACATGTTTCTAATGTTTTAAAGACGTGAGCTTTATGTTTTTGCTCTATTAATACCTGGATAGAAATTGTAAAAGAATTTGTTTTATCCCTCTCCAGGTGATAAAGTCATCCCACTCGCTGTTCCTCAGTGTGGAAAATGCAGAATTTGTAAAAACCCGGAGAGCAACTACTGCTTGAAAAACGAGTAGGTTTCTGATGCTCTCCTTGCGCAGACATTGAGTTTGCACATTAGTTATACTCCTGTCTCATGCCTTTGTGTGTCTTTGTATTGCACTGCCCAGTGTGAGCAATCCTCAGGGGACCCTGCAGGATGGCACCAGCAGGTTCACCTGCAGGGGGAAGCCCATCCACCACTTCCTTGGCATCAGCACCTTCTCACAGTACACAGTGGTGGATGAAAATGCAGTAGCCAAAATTGATGCAGCCTCGCCTCTGGCGAAAGTCTGTCTCATTGGCTGTGGATTTTCAACTGGTTATGGGTCTGCAGTCAATGTTGCCAAGGTAAGAATGACAGTGGGTGATAAAAACAGTTACACGCAGACTGTCAGGAGCCCAAAGGGAAGCAATTTCTCCCAAGAATCAAAGATTATTTTTGTAGATTTTGAATGTCGACTAAGAATAGAAACACAATCCAGAAAGAATTGAGAGCCATGCTAGAAATTTCACGTGTTTATCAGATTAAGAAGTTGTTGAGAGTTTAGAAAATGTAAAGATGTCATTTTCAATAATTACTCTTCTGTATTTGCTCTTTATGAGATCATGAAATATTAGGCCTGAGAACTCATTTAGTAATTCATTCCACAATTAGAGAGCACCTACACACACCTCAGGCACCATAGGTTCTGCTAGGTTCTGAGACAGCAAAAGTAAATGAAATGAAGCATTTGCCCTTGAGGAGCAGCTAGTCTGTGGATCCTCTACTCCCAGAATTAGGATCAACAGTAGAGTCCAAAACCTTACCTGATGCACTTCCAAACCAAGGCTCACCCACTCTGTGGATTCTTAGACTGAAAGTAATAACTTCAGTGATGTGTAATTCACTCATTATGACATTTCACTGCTAAAACTAACCCCCCTGGCATGAACACACACATGTATTCAGAAGTGGTAAATTTCAAGCAGAAATTCTTTAAAGGCTCCTCATCTGAGTAGGCTGAAAATCTAGTAGTAGTCTTTATTTTACGAAACCGAGGTCCAGAGATATAAAGATATTTGCCCAAAGTCTCACTGCTGGTTAATATGAGAGCTGAGACTAAAATATCTTTTACAAATCTCCTGCTGAATCTTAGATCACGATACATAATTATTAGCACTTTTAAATCACAGTCACAAGCCTTGTATTTTTCTAAGTAAGTTAGAAAATGGTGTTGTCCCCCATAGTATTGCATACCACTTGGTGAATGAATGAATGAATGAATGAATGGACACCCTTAAGGGAATATAAGAATGAGATTATTTGGAACAGGAAGAGCATGTTACGCAAAATGAAGGCAGACTATGGGAGACTAGGTTTAATAAATATCCCCTGGCCAACTAAAAAAATTTAGGTGGCATCTTTTCCAAATTTCTGTGACTTTAGCTCTTAGTCCCTTGTTCAATTGCTTCATCTATTTTAACAGGTGATCTAAGTGAGCCTACCCAAGAACAGAAGATGAGGATACTCATAACAATAGATTTTATTATAAAAATATAGACTAATATTTCATTACTGTGTTATTCACTAGTGTATTTTTTAAAGCAGGGATATACTGGTCTTGACTACTGAACATAAATGAACCAAGGAGTTCATTACTAAGGGTTTAAGTGGAATATTTTTCAGTCTCCTGGAGTAGCTTTTTCCACTTATTTTGTTTTCCAAATATTGCCTTTGTGTTTGTATGAGATACTGAAGCTGGCTATCAAGGGATTTCAGCAATCGAGAGTCCCTTCAAGATTGTAATCACTGCCATCTGGATCTCAAAGATTATCCAGTCCCCTGGTTCCCAGCCTGACCTTCCCATTGGACTCACCTGGGGACTGAGTCCACCTGCAGAACTTCTCATTTCATTGGCATGGGCTGTGACCTGGACTGTGGGATATTTTTAAACCTGCCCAGATGAATCCAATATGCAGCAGTTTGAGAACCACTCAACTAGTTCAACTCCCTGAATTTAAAAATAAAGCAACTGAAGCCAAAAGAAGTTTTGATAACAGATTGAACAGAAGAGTTTGAGCAGCTCTTGATAAACCCCTAGGCATGGCACTTTATACAGCTTAGGCACTTTCAAACAACCATTGCTTAATCCATTTTTGCATTTTCTGAAAACATAGGTCACCCCAGGCTCTACCTGTGCTGTCTTTGGCCTGGGAGGGGTTGGCCTATCTGTTGTTATGGGCTGTAAAGCAGCTGGAGCAGCCAGGATCATTGCAGTGGACATCAACAAGGATAAATTTGCAAAGGCCAAAGAGTTGGGCGCCACTGAATGCATCAACCCTCAAGACTACAACAAACCCATCCAGGAAGTGCTAAAGGAAATGACTGATGGAGGTGTGGATTTTTCGTTTGAAGTCATCGGTCGGCTCGACACCATGGTATGTACCATGACATGCCCTGAGATTTCTGCCTCTGCAACCTGGAAGATGCATTTAGGCTGCAGAATATATGTTTTATGTATAAAAGATATTTTTAATGATGAATGCAAATTTCCCATCATCTGTTTGTTACCTGGCTTGTTTAATTTATTCTTATGAGGAATCTTTTATTCTATCAACTATGCAGACGTGTCTCAAGTCATATTTCCTCTAGAGGAAAAGCAAAGGGCTTGTTTTTCTTAACTGAGCAATTATAGATTACTTTGTTAATTTTTAGTTAAAAACTATAAGTTAAAGTAAACATAAATAATACAAGTTCTGTTCTCAAATTGGAATGTTTTATTTTTCTCCCACATTCTTAACAAAAATGATTTAATAATTTTGCATATGTTCTTAATAAATTCCAATTCTTTTTAACATATTAGTATTTGGCCAAAAGAAATGAGCAATTTTAGGCCAACTATTGTTTTATTAACAAAAATAGGCCCTAAGGAAAGTGAAGCTCAGATGCATCACTATATTTTATCACAGAAACTGGACAGTACCTGGCAGAAAACTAGAGTCCAATGCAAGTAGGACTGAATACTTTGAAAAGTCAACAGATTTTTATCACCCCCCAAATTTCAAAGCTACATACTCATGGCATTGTTTATAGATTACGTGAGACAATGCGTGTAATATACTTAGCACAGTGAAGCCTGTCATATGGTAAGCTCCCAATAAATGTCTTCTTTTTATTTGAGACAGGGTCTCACTCTGTCACTTAGGCTGAAGTGCAGTGGCATAATTATAACTCACTACAGCCTCAACTTCCTGGGCTCAAGCAAATCTCCTACCTCACCCTCCAAAAATGCTGAGAATGTAGGAACGAGCCACCACGCCCGGCCTCAGATGGCATTATTGATATGAAATACTATTTCCAATCTTGCAGTACTTACATCATCTTTGGCTTACTACATGTTATTGCTTTCAAACAGTTACAAATATCAAAGGCAATGGGAAACACATCTCTAGCTATATTTCACCTACCCAGAATTCTCTAGAATCCTACTGAAAAGGTCTCCAGAGACCAACACGTTTCCATTGCCGAGATTTTCTAGAAGGTCCAGCAGTGTGGGTAATGGGGAGCAGCACCCTGAGATCAATGCTCTCAGCAGCCTTGACCTGGGACAAATGCCACAGATGAATGAAGTGTCAAGAGATTCCAACTTTTTCCAGGGCTATAGCTTTTCTCCTAATGTTCTTTTTCTATATCTTCCTCCATTTTCTCACGTGGAACTGGAGTGTACCTTATCTCAAGATACCAAATATCTGACAGCCACATGTTCTGAGGATGTCTGGTCTCCCAAAGATCAGAATCCAAAATCAAAGAACTAATCATTACATATCTTGGGGCAATCCTAAACCATTTTCTAACTACAGAACATGTTCAGAAAGCTGACTGTAAAAGACTTTCTGAACTGTCTTTTGAGGTTCCCTAATAATCAGTGTATTTTAATGTAAAACCTATATATATTTGGGGAGATAAAAACAATGTTTAAAACATGTCCATTTGAGAAATGGACAGTAGAATAGGAATCCATTAAAAAAGGAGACCATCAAGTGGAGAAGAGACTACTTTTGGTGATATAATGATTTATCTTGTTTCCCATTAAAATATGTGGTTGAAAGTAATGGGTTCAAAATACCTATGTAATAAATCAATGAAAAATGAATTAACCAACTCACAGATTGCCTAAGAATTATGTGATGATGAAATTGTATGCTTATATAAGGAACTGGACTTAATATATATTTGCGATGATGTCTACCACTTTATTCCTTTATTAGGAAGAATTAAGCGCACTCCAATTTATTCATCCATTCTTTCATTAAACAACCATTTTCTGGGCATTTCCTAAATCTACAGCACTATCCTATGCAAAAAAAGGGGACTGAAGGAGCAAAAGACATAATCTCTTCCCTCTACACACTCACAATCCAGTTAAGCCTATTACATGATATTGTGCATTATGAGTAGGAACTATGCGACTCCACGTTAAAGATGCTAAGTGTTCACTTTATTCCAGATGGCTTCCCTATTATGTTGTCATGAGGCATGTGGCACAAGTGTGATCGTAGGGGTACCTCCTGATTCCCAAAACCTCTCAATGAACCCTATGCTGCTACTGACTGGACGTACCTGGAAGGGAGCTGTTCTTGGTGGTATGTAGTTAGGCTTCAGAGCCAAATTCTCATTAACCTCAGCATATCTCCCCTTTTACAAGTGACAAGGCAAGATTTTGAAAAGCAGATCAAAAATAAATTAAAATTCCTTTTCTATCTACAGTCTCCAAATCAACTAGATATGAAACTAATGCAGGCAGAAGGTCCCAAAAGAGACATTTATGATGTCATCATTAACAAAGACTGTTCATCTCCATCTGTTTTCGTACTTGTAACTGTGTAAGGCATGGGAATTTCTAGTAAGACACAGAAATCTACAACGATATTTCATATCTACACCCAAATTTAGACAACTGTTAAACTTGTTCCTTTGGGCATAACATCTGTACTATGATTTCTCTGTGGGAGAGAGAATAACCAGGGACCCTTGTTTATCTGTGATTTTTTTTTAAGTCTGAGCTCTGTAAAACTTGTTGAAGTACTCTATCTCTTATTAACCTCAGTCGTTGCAGTCTGGAAGCAGCACCTTTTCTAAACTTTCATTTATTTGGAAGATCTTCTCTTCAATTCTCCTACTTACCCTGGTTGAATCTAACAATGATACCGTCTTCTTTTCAGGCTTTAAGAGTAAAGAATGTGTCCCAAAACTTGTGGCTGATTTTATGGCTAAGAAGTTTTCATTGGATGCATTAATAACCCATGTTTTACCTTTTGAAAAAATAAATGAAGGATTTGACCTGCTTCACTCTGGGAAAAGGTAAATTTTAAGTTAGTTTTCTGTTTTGCTTTTTTTTCTACCATAAGGGATTGTCTAGCAGAAAATGAAAAGGTGGAAGGATGAGAAAAATTAGAGTGCCTTGGTTTTTCCATTACCAGTTCAGTCTTTACATGGAGAGCTTGTAAGAGAAGTTTAAAACTTCTGTGAGATGCTAAAAACATTTGCTTTGCATTTCCTATTCTGCTGAAGCCAAATTATGTTGATTACAGCAAATCTGAATGATCAGAGCCACTCAGCCTTCTTTAAAAGAGAAAAATCACCTTTGCCAAAAAAAAAAAAAAAGTCTTTTTAAACAACCACAATTATAACATGGTGTCATTGAAGCCTCTGCCTGCCACCTATATAAAGCTGACATTAGGTGGCTGTATATTTAAATAATTTTCAGGACATCCTCAACATTTTCATTATTGGAGTATGTGAAACTATATTTAGTTTGTTTTCTAAGTAGATACTACTAGTTTTTTCTTTTTCCTTTTTTCTTTTGCTGTTTACAAAAATTTTTTTATCAATAAAAGTTATTATAAAAGAGAAGTATACTAAACACTATTGTAAATGTTTGGCTTACTTTTTGTCTGAAGCTTAGAAAACTAAGCCAGTTCTATTTCCTGTCTCTAACACTTAACTCTCACAACCAGCTAATAAAATGAATTTTGTCACCTGCATTTACATGAGGCACAACTGGAAACAGGCAGTTATATCTAACCTCTGCCTTCTAGCTCCAGAGTCTGAGATTTTTCTGCTATCCCATTCTTATTTTCACGAGATTTTCAACTTTTAATAGTGTTTCTTTGGCGCTCACAAAATTATTATAGTAGATACTTTAACCGACAACATTCTTGAGGAGGGAAAGAAACTAGCACCCACAGAGCACCAGCTGTTCTACTAAGTGTCTTACCTGCATTATCTTATGTGATTCCCGGGCAATGCTCGGTGTCAGTCTCAATCTCACTATCTTAGAGAAGAGAAAACTGAGACTCAGAGAAGGCATGACTTGATCAAAATCATCAGATGGTAGGAAGGAGAGCCAGAATTCAAAGGTAGATCATGTTGTTAGCAAATATCTCACTTCTATTAACCCACAACGCCCCTCAAGAGTGCATGGATATATGGAACACAGTAGCCATCAAAGGTTAGTTATCATTGTCATCATTATCATTGACATTATCATCGTGATCATCATCATCATCATAGGATTGAAAAGATGATGGCAAATATAGAGATGAACAAAACCAGAAGACAGTGTTGAGCAACATAAGAAGTCATGAAGCATGCCTAAATTCACTTTATGAGAATGTCATATAGTAATATGCATATGTAAATATAATTAATCCTATCAATAAGATTAAAAATTGTAACACTCAATATTGGTAAGACTAAGGTGACTAGGCACTTTCATGTACTTTCAGTAGTAATTGATACATCCTTTTGGGAAAGCAATTTGGTAATATGTATCAGAAACCCTTAAAAAAAATGGATCTTTTGTTCCGGCAATTCCATTTCTAGAAATCTATTCTACAGAAATAATCAACTATTCAAACATACATATGTGTTTCAGCATGTTTACTTGTTTCTGTAATATCAAACATTAGAAACATTCTAAATTTCAACATGAGGAAAATGATTTAATAAATTCCAATCATCTATTAGAAATGAATGAAGCCATCAAGAAGAAATGACATCATTGGGAAATTCTCATGATATAATTTAGGCTCATATAATAAAGAATATAAATTTTATATACAATATCTCAAATTTTCAACAAGAGCAGTAAAACTTGTACATATGCCTAGTAAAAAGTTGATAGAAATTCAAGAAAACATTGAGAATGATTACTTCTAGTTTGAGGGATTATGGATTACCTTTACTTTCTTCTTTCTGCTGTCTTATATTCTCTGAATTATGTGCATATATTTTTCTTATATATGCATATGCATATACATATATATTTTAAAAATTATTGAAGAGTCACAAAGACCATCATTTTCTAAAAATATTTATTCATGAGAAGTTGGTTTATAGAAACGGCATTAGTTCTAGTGTAAATGTTCCATTTGTAATCTTCCCAAGAATGAAGTATCTTAGAATTAATACAAATCGACTTTATTCTCTACTTCTAAGAATCCTTAAACATATTTGTATCAAAGGTCTTTTAAACTTCCAGCATGGTTTTAACTTTGTTAAATTATCAGATCTTTCGGGCAAGTTATTTATCATCTTATAATTTGTACAAATTTGTATTTGAGTTTTAATCCCAAAACTCTATACTAGATGTGCGACCAGCCCAAGTTACAAATCTTTCTAAGTCTCAGTGTTTATAATCTCTAAAATCAAAATAATATGAAAATCTACTTCCTAGTGTTGATGTTTACGTTGAAGTTTAAGACAGAAAATGCATGAAGAATGTGACAAATAGCAAAAACTTATCACAAATTATTATCCATTGTTGTTTTATATTCCTTATTATACCAGGAATGTGGGCATACAAGAATGATTTTTTTGAAGATGCTAACGTAGTATTGAAGTCTAAATGACAGGCATACTCAGAATGTTGTGAGTGAGCTTAAAGTTGAAGAAAACACAAGAGAAAACCAAAAAAGATGAACTTTCCTTTGACTTCACTTGACCCAAACGCATGGGGGTGGGATTAGAGTGGCTGAGAACAGACAGATTTTCACTTAGTCATTTCAAATGCTCCTTGGACTCTCACATGGAAGCATGTGGGTTGTCTAAATGTTAATACAATGTCTCTTCCTTCCTATTGCAGTATCCGTACCATTCTCATGTTTTGAGACAATACAGATGTTTTCCCTTGTGGCAGTCTTCAGCCTCCTCTACCCTACATGATCTGGAGAAACAGCTGGGAAATATCATTAATTCTGCTCGTCAGAGATTTTATCAATAAATTACATGTGGGGGCTTTCCAAAGAAATGGAAATTGATGTAAAATTATTTTTCAAGCAAATGTTTAAAATCCAAATGAGAACTAAATAAAGTGTTGAACATCAACTGGGGAATTGAAGCCAATAAACCTTCTTTCTTAACCATTCTACTTGTGTCATCTTTGCCATTGAGAAAAGCTATTTCCTATGACTTCTTGCATTTTTGGCATCTTCATAATCTTTAGTCATGGAATCCCCGTGGAGGGGACCCTCCACTTGCCCTGAATATACACATGCTGGGCTATTGTGCTTGTAGTCTCCTGCCTCTATCTCAATTTTCACCATCGGCATTTTCCACTTTTTTTTTTTTTAATAAAATGTAACAAATCTCTAGGGTAAAAGCTATATTAGGGTAAAGGATATACTCATATTTACGAATGGTGAAAGTCCAAGAGTTGTAAATCCAGGAAATTTCTTAGGAACTCAAATAAAATGTCACATGTTTTCTTACAGTGAAGGGGAGTGTTTTTCTGACTTTTATACTATTTCTTTGTGATCAATATACAATTGATTTTTTAAAATAATAGCTGATTTCATGCTTCATATGACTAAGGTACAATTACTAATTGCAAAAACTGAACTATTCCTGGAATTATGGTCAAAAAATCTATAATTTTTGCTCATGAAAGTGCTTCATTGGCTAAACAGTATTAGTTTATGGCTATAAATGATTATTTAGATGATAACTGAAAATGAGTATAAAGTGATTAAAAGTAATATGGTGGCTTTAAGTGTAGAGATGGGGTGGCAAAAGCTGTGAACACAATGTAAAATTGCTAACTAAGAAATGGCACAAACACATTAAGCAATATATTTTCCTAGTAGATATACATAGAGACATACATATATACACATATACAAACGTATATTTTTGCAAAATTGCTTTCAATCTAGAACTTTTGTATTAACTACCATGTCTTAAATCAAGTATACAATCCTAGAATTAGTTTAATATTTTGAATATGTAAAGACCTGTGGTGCCTGTTTGTTAATGCTTTCCCACTCTCAGGGGAAAGATTTGCATTTTGAGCTTTATCTCTAAATGTGACATGCAAAGGTCATTCCTGGTAAAGGAGTTACAGTTGTCTCCAAAAATGCTACTTGTTGCAATATCTACATTCTATTTCATATTATGAAAGACCTTAGATATAAAGTAAAATAGCCAAGATTGTGCCACCACACTCCAGCTTGGGCAACAGAGCGAAACTCTGTCTCAGAAAAAAAAAAGAGACAGAGAGAGAGAGACAAGGGATAGGGAGGAGGCTAATTCCAAAATGTTGGCCTGACAACTTGGTGTGGATGGTTGGTCCCTTCACCAACTTGTGATCTCAAAGACATTATCAGGTATTTGTGGTGAAGATGGTTGTCTTATTCCGTTTTGTGCTGCTGTAACAGAATGCCTGAGACTGAGACTGGGTGATTTACAATGAAGAAATTTATTAGCTCACAGTTCTGGACACTGGGAATTTCAATATGGAGGTGCCAACATGTGTTGAGAGGCTTCTTGCTACATCATCACATTGTAGAAGGTAAGAGAGAGAACAAAAAGTGGCTGAATTCATCTTTTTGCAATGTAATTAACCACACCCATAATGGTAGAGCCTCCTGGCCTACTTCTTTCTTAAGTTGTTCTACCTCTTAATACTATTACAATGGCAACCAAATTTCAACATGAGTTTTGAAGGAGAAAGACATTCAAGCCATAGCAATGGTTAAGTAGGAAAATGGATTTGAGTTTGAAGTTCCTCTAGGATTTTCAAATGTAGTTGTTTATACAGTCTGGAGCTAAAAATGGGAGATACAATTGTTGCAGGACCAATGCTTAGTCATCTTTGTGGAACAAAGATATGTGATGCCAATTAATAATGGAGTTCTCACAGTCTCTTTGTTAACTTTTCATAACTGCCATAACTGTTGGTTAAATTTTCTACTTAAAACTCCTTAATGAGGGAGAGGAGCCAAGATGGCCGAATAGGAACAGCTCCGGTCTACAGCTCCCAGCGCGAGCGACGCAGAAGACGAGTGATTTCTGCATTTCCATCTGAGGTACCGTGTTCATCTCACTAGGGAGTGCCAGAGAGTGGGCGCAGGTCAGTGGATGAGTGCACCGTGCACCAGCTGAAGCAGGGGTGAGGCATTGCCTCACTCGGGAAGCGCAAGGGGTCAGGGAGTTCCCTTTCCAGGGGTGACAAATGGCACCTGGAAAATCGGGCCACTCCCACCCGAATACTGTGCTTTTCTGATGGGCTTAGGAAACGGTGCCCAAGGAGAATATAGCCCACACCTGGCTCAGAGGGTCCTACGTCCACGGAGTCTCGCTGATTGCTAGCACAGCAATCTGAGATCAAACAGCAAGTCGGCAGCGAGGCTGAGGGAGGGGCGCCCGCCATTGCCCAGGCTCCCTTAGGTAAACAAAGCAGCCTGGAAGCTTGAACTGGGTGGAGCCCACCACAGCTCAAGGAGACCTGCCTGCCTCTGTAGGCTCCACCTCTGGGGGGAGGGCACAGACAAACAAAAAGACAGCAGTAACCTCTGCAGACTTAAATGTCCCTGTCTGACAGCTTTGAGGAGAGCAGTGGTTCTCCCAGTACGCAGCTGGAGATCTGAGAACGGGCTGACTGCCTCCTCAAGTGGGTCCCTGACCCCTGACCCCCGAGCAGCCTAACTGGGAGGCACCCCCCAGCAGGGGCAGACTGACACCTCACATGGCCGGCCAGGTACTCCAACAGACCTGCAGCTGAGGGTCCTGTCTGTTAGAAGGAAAACTAACAGAAAGGACACCCACACCAAAAACCCATCTGTACATCACCATCATCAAAGACCAAAAGTAGATAAAACCACAAAGATGGGAAAAAAACAGAGCAGAAAAACTGGAAACTCTAAAAAGCAGAGTACCCAATGTTATCCCTCCCCCCTCCCCCCAACCCACCTAATGCTAGATGACGAGTTGGTGGGTGCAGTGCACCAGCATGGCACATGTATACATATGTAACTTACTGCACATTGGGCACATGTACCATAAAACCTAAAGTATAATAATAATAATCATAATGAAAAAAAAAAAAAAAAAAAGAAAAAAAAAAAAAAAAACAAATGTTCGAGTGCATTTTCATTGTATGACTAAATTTCTATTAAAAATGTAAATAATTAAAAAAAAAAAAAAAAAAAAAAAGCAGAGTACCTCTCCTCCTCCAAAGGAACGCAGTTCCTCACCAGCAATGGAACAAAGCTGGACGGAGAATGACTTCGACGAGCTGAGAGAAGAAGGCTTCAGACGATCAAATTACTCCGAGCTATGGGAGGATATTCAAACCAAAGGCAAAGAAGTTGAAAACTTTGAAAAAAATTTAGAAGAATGTATAACTAGAATAACCAATACAGAGAAGTGCTTAAAGGAGGTGATGGAGCTGAAAACCAAGGCTCGAGAACTATGTGAAGAATGCAGAAGCCTCAGGAGCCGATGCAATCAAATGGAAGAAAGGGTATCAGCCCTGGAAGACGAAATGAATGAAATGAAGTGAGAAGGGAAGTTTAGAGAAAAAAGAATAAAAAGAAATGAGCAAAGCCTCCAAGAAATGTGGGACTATGTGAAAAGACCAAATCTACGTCTGATTGGTGTACCTGAAAGTGACGGGGAGAATGGAAACAAGTTGGAAAACACTCTGCAGGATATTATCCAGGAGAACTTCCCCAATCTAGCAAGGCAGGCCAACATTCAGATTCAGGAAATACAGAGAATGCCACAAAGATACTCCTCGAGAAGAGCAACTCCAAGACACATAATTGTCAGATTCACCAAAGTTGAAATGAAGGAAAAAATGTTAAGGGCAGCCAGAGAGAAAGGTCGGGTTACCATCAAAGGGAAGCCCATCAGACTAACAGCAGATCTCTCAGCAGAAGCCCTACAAGCCAGAAGAGAGTGGGGGCCAATATTCAACATTTTTAAAGAAAAGAATTTTCAACCCAGAATTTCATATCCTGCCAAACTAAGCTTCATAAGTGAAGGAGAAATAAAATACTTTACGGACAAGCAAATGCTGAGAGTTTTTGTCACCACCAGGCCTGCCCTAAAAGAGCTCCCGAAGGAAGCGCTAAACATGGAAAGGCACAACCGGTACCAGCCACTGCAAAATCATACCGAAATGTAAAGACCATCGAGACTAGGAAGAGACTGCATCAACTAACGAGCAAAATAACCAGCTAACATCATAATGACAGGCTCAAATTCACACATAACAATATTAACTTTAAATGTAAATGGACTAAGTGCTCCAATTAAAAGACACAGACTGGAAAATTGGATAAAGACTCAAGACCCATCAGTGTGCTGTATTCAGGAAACCCATCTCACGTGCAGAGACACACATAGGCTCAAAATAAAAGGATGGAGGAAGATCTACCAAGCAAATGGAAAACAAAAAAAGGCAGGGGTTGCAATCCTAGTCTCTGATAAAACAAACTTTAAACCAACAAAGATCAAAAGAGACAAAGAAGGCCATTACATAATGGTAAAGGGATTAATTCAACAAGAAGAGCTAACTATCCTAAATATATATGCACCCAATACAGGAGCACCCAGATTCATAAAGCAAGTCCTGAGTGACCTACAAAGAGACTTAGACTCCCACACATTAATAATGGGAGACTTTAACACCCCACTGTCAACATTAGACAGATCAACGAGACAGAAAGTCAACAAGGATACCCAGGAATTGAACTCAGCTCTGCACCAAGCAGACCTAATAGACATCTACAGAACTCTCCACTCCAAATCAACAGAATATACATTTTTTTCAGCACCACACCACACCTATTCCAAAATTGACCACATAGTTGGAAGTAAAGCTCTCCTCAGCAAATGTAAAAGAACAGAAATTATAACAAACTATCTCTCAGACCACAGTGCAGTCAAACTAGACCTCAGGATTAAGAAACTCACTCAAAACCACTCAACTACCAGGAAACTGAATAACCTGCTCCTGAATGACTACTGGGTACATAACGAAATGAAGGCAGAAATAAAGATGTTCTTTGAAACCAATGAGAACAAAGACACAACGTACCAGAATCTCTGGGACGCATTCAAAGCAGTGTGTAGAGGGAAATTTATAGCACTAAATGCCCACAAGAGAAAGCAGGAAAGATCCAAAATTGACACCCTAACATCACAATTAAAAGAACTAGAAAAGCAAGAGCAAACACATTCAAAAGCTAGCAGAAGGCAAGAAATAACTAAAATCAGAGCAGAACTGAAGGAAATAGAGACGAAAAAACCCTTCAAAAAATGAATGAATCCAGGAGCTGGTTTTTTGAAAGGATCAACAAAATTGATAGACTGCTAGCAATGTTAATAAAGAAGAAAAGAGAGAAGAATCAAATAGATACAATAAAAAATGATAAAGGGGATATCACCACCAATCCCACAGAAATACAAACTACCATCAGAGAATACTACAAACACCTCTATGCAAATAAAGTAGAAAATCTAGAAGAAATGGATAAATTCCTCAACACATACACCCTCCCAAGACTAAACCAGGAAGCAGTTGAATCTCTGAATAGACCAATAACAGGAGCTGAAATTGTGGCAATAATCAATAGCTTACCAACCAAAAAAAGTCCAGGACCAGATGGGTTCACAGCCAAATTCTACCAGAGGTACAAGGAGGAACTGGTACCATTCCTTCTGAAACTATTCCAATCAGCAGAAAAAGAGGGAATCCTCCCTAACTCATTTTATGAGCCCAGCATCATCCTGATACCAAAGCCTGGCAGAGACACAACCAAAAAAGAGAATTTTAGACCAATATCCTTGATGAACATTGATGCAAAAATCCTCAGTAAAATGCTGGCAAACAGAATCCAGCAGCACATCAAAAAGCTTATCCACCATAATCAAGTGGGCTTCATCCCTGGGATGCAAGGCTGGTTCAATATATGCAAATCAATAAATGTAATCCAGCATATAAACCGAACCAAAGACAAAAACCACATGATTATCTCAATAGATGCAGAAAAGGCCTTTGACAAAATTCAACAACCCTTCATGCTAAAAACTCTCAATAAATTAGGTATTGATGGGATGTATCTCAAAATAATAAGAGCTATCTATGACGAACCCACAGCCAATATCATACTGAATGGGCAAAAACTGGAAGCATTCCCTTTGAAAACTGGCACAAGACAGGGATGCCCTCTCTCACCACTTCTATTCAAGATAGTGTTGGAAGTTCTGGCCAGGGCAATTAGGCAGGAGAAGGAAATCAAGGGTATTCAAGTAGGAAAAGAGGAAGTCAAATTGTCCCTGTTTGCAGATGACATGATAGTATATCTAGAAAACCCCATTGTCTCAGCCCAAAACCTCCTTAAGCTGATAAGCAACTTCAGCAAAGTCTCAGGATATAAAGTCAATGTATAAAAATCACAAGCATTCTTATACATCAATAACAGACAAACAGAGAGCCAAATCATGAGTGAACTCCCATTCACAATTGCTTCAAAGAGAATAAAATACCTAGGAATCCAACTTACAAGGGATGTGAAGGATCTCTTCAAGGAGAACTACAAACCACTGCTCAAGGAAATAAAAGAAGATACAAACAAATGGAAGAACATTCCATGCTCATGGGTAGGAAGAATCAATATCATGAAAATGGCCATCCTTCCCAAGGTAATTTACAGATTCAATGCCATCCCCATCAAGTTACCAATGACTTTCTTCACAGAATTGGAAAAAACTACTGTAAAGTTCATATGGAACCAAAAAAGAGCCCGCATCGCCAAGTCAATCTTAAGCCAAAAGAACAAAGCTGGAGGCATCACACTACCTGACTTCAAACTATACTACAAGGCTACAGTAACCAAAACAGCATGGTACTGGTACCAAAACAGAGATATAGATCAATGGAACAGAACAGAGCCATCAGAAATAATGCCACATATCTACAACTATCTGATCTTTGACAAACCTGACAAAAACAAGCAATGGGGAAAGGATTCCCTATTTAATAAATGGTGCTGGGAAAACTGGCTAGCCATATGTGGAAAGCTGAAACTGGATCCCTTCCTTACACCTTATACAAAAATGAATTCAAGATGGATTAAAGACTTAAATGTTAGACCTAAAACCATAAAAATCCTGGAAGAAAACCTAGGCATTACCATTCAGGACATAGGCATGGGCAAGGACTTCATGTCTAAAACACCAAAAGCAATGGCAACAAAAGCCAAAATTGACAAATGGGATCTAATTAAACTAAAGAGCTTCTGCACAGCAAAGGAAACTACCATCAGAGTGAACAGGCAACCTACAAAATGGGAGAAAATTTTTGCAACCTACTCATCTGACAAAGGGCTAATATCCAGAATCTACAATGAACTCCAACAAATTTACAAGAAAAAAACAAACAACCTCATCAAAAAGTGGGCAAAGGACATGAACAGACACTTCTCAAAAGAAGACATTTATGCAGCCAAAAAACACATGAAAAAATGCTCACCATCACTGGCCATCAGAGAAATGCAAATCAAAACCACAATGAGATACCATCTCACACCAGTTAGAATGGCAATCATTAAAAAGTCAGGAAACAACAGGTGCTGGAGAGGATGTGGAGAAATGGGAACACTTTTACACTGTTGGTGGGACTGTAAACTAGTTCAACCCTTGTGGAAGTCAGTGTGGCGATTCCTCAGGGATCTAGAACTAGAAATTCCATTTGACCCAGCCATCCCATTACTGGGTATATACCCAAAGGACTATAAATCATGCTGCTATAAAGACACATGCACACGTATGTTTATTGCGGCACTATTCACAATAGCAAAGACTTGGAACCAACCCAAATGTCCAACAATGATAGACTGGATTAAGAAAATGTGGCACATATACACCATGGAATACTATGCAGCCATAAAAAATGATGAGTTCATGTCCTTTGTAGGGACATGGATGAAATTGGAAATCATCATTCTCAGTAAACTATCGCAAGAACAAAAAACCAAACACCGCATATTCTCACTCATAGGTGGGAATTGAACAATGAGAACGCATGGTCACAGGAAGGGGAACATCACACTTCGGGGACTGTTGTGGAGTGGGGGGAGGGGAGAGGGATAGCATTGGGAGATATACCTAATGCTAGATGACGAGTTGGTGGGTGCAGCGCACCAGCATGGCACGTGTATACATATGTAAGTTACCTGCATGTTGTGCACATGTACCATAAAACCTAAAGTATAATAATAATAATAATAATAATAATAATAATAAAAAGGAAAAAATAAAAAATAAAAAAATAAAAAAAAAGATAAAAAAAACTCCTTAATGTTCATATCCGGAGTAGAAATAAACATAATTTTAGGCAATATCCTGTATATAGGACTTTTTAAATTATATTATACCATGTTTAAATGATACATCATAATCTTTCATAAATTATGCTAGACCTTGTTTCTATTCTATAATCTTTTCGATTTGAAACTGAATTGTTCATTTTTAAATAATTTTAGCATGTAGCATCACATTTTCAGTTTCTTCCATGCCTTCCTACAAGTCAAAATCTTATCCCAAGTGACATTCCCATCTCTACTCACCTGTCTTCTTCAAATCATGGAAAAGGTTCCCCAAATTCTCTCTCCTTTCTGAAGCATCTCTTCGAAGACAAACCTTTCTGAACATCTCCCTTGAGTACACATAAAAGTTTACTCCAAATTTTTGAAATGTACTTGAAAAAATAAACACAGCTGAAGGGAGTTAATTGTATAAAACATTTCTTCACACGTATGTTAGTTTTCTATTTCTGAGTAACAAACTACCACACAATTATTGGCTTGAATGAACACCATTTATTCTCTCACGGTTTCTGCAGGTCAAAACTCTGGAAACAGCTAAACTAGTTGCTCCAACTGGAGTGTCAACAGTGTTAGCTGGCCTGTGTTCCTTTCTGGAGCTTGGGGCCCTCTTTCTGGCTCACATTGCTGTTGCCAGAATTCAGTTCCCAGCGGCTGTGGGACTGAGGCTTCTGGTTTCTTGCTGACTGTCGACCAGGGAACAATCACAGCATGGCTCCCTCAGTACACCCTCTCATGCTCCCAACATCTTGACTCACAAACCCCTCAAGTCTAACACAACACAGTCTCATATAATGTCAGATAATCACAAATGCGACTATTCCATCAGCACTTGCTCTGTAACACAACCTAATCCATGGAGTGGCTTTCCCATCATATTCAAAGGTTTCATACTCATTTAAGCATAAGGGATCATATAAGGCATGTATACCAGGGAGCTGTAATCTCGGGAGTCAGCTTAGAATTCTGTCTACCATCATGTTTCAATAAGTTTGGGCTGCTATACTAACATAGCAGACTGGGTGGCTTAAACAAAAAACATTTATTTCTCACCATTATGGAGGCTGGAGACTACACCACCAATGGGCCAAAAGAACTGGTGCCTGGTGAAGGCCAACTTCCTGGCCTGTAGACAGATGCCTTCCCTCTGTATCCTCACATGACTGACTGAATGATCACCTTGTGTCTCTTCTTATAAGGGCACTAACCCCATTCATGAGGGTGGAATCACCTCCCAAAAGCCCCACCTCCAGATACCATCACATTGGGAATTAGAGTTCAACATGTGAATTTTGGTGGAATACGAACACAACGTGACAATAGAATTCATGAGGAAGCTCTCAATGTCAAATTCCTATAAATTATTAAAGAATGTAATTGACATTCTTTAAAGAGTTATTAAAGAAGTTTGATTGTCCTGCCTCTATTCAAGACTTTAACAAATATTAGGTAAAGAAATTTTTACTATGGGGCAAGTGGTTTATAAAGTTAAGTGAATGTGTATATATATATAGGTGTGTATATATATATATATAGGTCTGTAATCAAGTATTCCACAGAAGTGCCTTCATAGTTGCTGAAACAGGATTATGGGAGTGACAGACACAGGGCTGAAGAGGACAGGGAGAAAATATGCATGGTTGTGAGAATATATTGCTTTGATTCTTTGACTTTTCATGATATATAAAAACAAATACACAGTGGCTCACCCCTGTAATCCCAGCACTTTGGGAGGCTGAGGCAGGTGTATCACCTGATATTGGGAGTTAGAGACCAGCCTGGCCAACACGGTGAAACTCCGTCTCTACTAAAAATACAAAAATTAGCTGGGCATGGTGGCACATGCTGGTGGTCCCAGCTACTAGGGAGGCTGAGGCAGGAGAATCGTTCCAACTTGGGTGGCGGAGGTTGCAGTGAGCTGAGATCATTCCACTGCACTCCAGCCTGGGTGAGAGAGCAAGACTCCATCTCAAAAAAATAAATAAAATAAAATAAATAAAGTAGGGGATTGACTTCAATAATATCATAAAAGTATTTAAAATGAAATTCTGAGCTTGGAGAAAAAATTCAAATTTTGGTGTAAACACATAAACTAAAAATATAGATAAGAAAAAAATATTTTCACATATATGATTGACCAAAAAAATGATCTTTCTAAAATCCTAGTGCTTTTGTTTGTTTCTTTGTTTTGAGATGGAGTCTCATTCTGTCACCAGGCTGGAGTGCAATGGCATAATCTCGGCTTACTGCAACCTCCACCTCCCAGGTTCAAGTGATTCTCCTGCCTCAGCCTCCTGAGTAGCTGGGATTACAGGCACACACCACCACACCCAGCTAATTTTTTTTGTATTTTTAGTAGAGATGGGGTTTCACCACATTGGCCAGGATACTCTCGATCTCCTGACCTCATGATCTGCCCACCTCAGCCTCCCAAAGTGCTGGGATTACAGGTGTGAGCCACCATGCCTGGCCAAATCCTAATGCTTTTCTATTTAAAAATAGACGACTCAAAGAGAAAATGAACAATGATGGAAATTCATAGGAGGAGAAATTAAAATGGCCAAAAAGCATATTAAATGGCATTGAGCCTTGGTGGTGGTCAAAAAATACAAAATAAAGCAAAATGAGATATTACTGCTTACCTATTAGCTTACACTGTTGGTAGAAATGTGCACTGTCCTAGGTTTCTGACAAGAAATTTGTGATATTTATTAAAATTTACAAAATGCATGTCCCAAGCAATATCACACTTGGGAATCAACTCCATAATTATAAGTATCTGTGTAAAAGGATACAGAAACAAGGCTACTTACTGCAGCCCTACTTGTAGAAGAAACAAAAAATTTTAAACTGTTTGATTGACAGAATAAGGAATGATAACTCCCTATTTCGAATGGTAAGTGGGTCTTATTAAAAAAAAAAACAGGGGGCCAGGCGTGGTGGCTCATGCCCATTATCCCAACACTTTGGGAAGCCAAGGCATGTGGACCCCTTGAGCTAGGGAGTTCAAGACCAACCTAGGCAACATGGCAAAAACCTGTCTCTACAAAAAAACACAAAAATTAGCCAGGCATAGTGGCACCCAACTGTTGTCCCAGCTACTTGGGAGGCTGAAGTGGGAGGATTGCTGCTGCCCAGAAGGTACAGGTTGCAGTGAGCCGTGATGGCACCACTGCACTCCAGCTTGGGCAACAAAGCAAGTCCTCATGTCAAAAACAAAAACAAAAACAAATTATATCTTAAAACCTAGAGAAATTAATATGATACATTAGAAAGTATAAAAAACAAGGTAAAGAATAATGTGTATTATATGACCCAATTTTTGTGAAAGACAAAATGAAACAAACCAAATTCTTATTTATTGGTATATAGGTTGATATGAGCATAAAGACACAGAAATGTACAAAACTGGCTGTTCACCTCAGAAACCTGGATCTGAAAAGAGTTGAAGAACTAAAGTTAACTTTTGAACCATAACTGTTTCAAACTAACATTATGTAATTTCTTTACATACTATTCTTGAAAGTCTTGAATAGAGTCAGGACAATCAAATTTATTTAATAATTTCTTCAAGAATATCAATCACATTCTTTAACAATTTATAGAAACCTGAAATCGAGATTGTCAGTTATGATGAGATTTATGATTTTATTACTTTTTTACCTTATAAAAAATTGTAATGAAAGATTCTAGCTGCCAACATATATATGTAATTGTGAAATAATTTAAAGGTACTGTAATTGAGATTTTAATTACTTTAAAAAACTTCTGGAGGAGGTTCCAAGATGGCCAAATAGGAACAGCTCCAGTCTACAGCTGCCAGCATGAGTGATGCAGAAAATGGGTGATTTCTGCATTTCCAACTGAGGTACTGGGTTCATCTCACTGGGGCTTGCCAGACAGTGGGTGCAGCCCATGGAGCAGGGTGGGGTATCACCTCACCAGGGAAGTGCAAGGGGTTGGGGAATTCCCTTTCCTAGCCAAGGGAAGCTGTGACAGATGGTACCTGGAAAATCGGGACACTCCTACCCTAATACTGCGCTTTTCCAATGATCTTAGCAAACGGCACACCAGGAGATTATATCCTGCACCTGGCTTGGAGGGTCCCATGCCCACGGAGCCTAGCTCATTGCTAGCACAACAGTCTGAGATCCAACTGCAAGGCAGCAGTGAGGCTGGGGGAGGGGCGCCCGCCATTGCTGAGGCTTGAGTAGGTAAACAAAGTGGCCAGGAAGCTTGAACTGGGTGGAGCCCACCGCAGCTCAAGGAGGCCTGCCTGACTCTGTAGACTCCACCTCTGGGGGCTGGGCATAGCGGAACAAAAGTCAGCAGAAACTTCTGCAGACTTAAAAGTCCCTGTCTGATAGCTTTGAAGAGAGTAGTGGTTCTCCCAGCATGGAGTTTGAGATCTGAGAACAGACAGACTGCCTCCTCAAGTGGGTCCCTGACCCCTGAGAAGCCTATCTGGGAGACATCTCCCAGTAGGGGCTGA
Organism: Pongo abelii; assembly: GCF_028885655.2. NCBI lineage: Eukaryota > Metazoa > Chordata > Mammalia > Primates > Hominidae > Pongo > Pongo abelii. The sequence continues at coordinate 120,758,755 of NC_071988.2, read as the reverse complement.
CGGACACCTCATACAGCCATGTGCCCCTCTGAGATGAAGCTTCCAGAGGAAAGATCAAGCAGCAACTTTCCTGTTCTGTAATATTCACGGTTCTGCAGCCTCCACTGGTGATACTGAAGCAAACAGGGTCTGGAGTGGACCTCCAGCAAAGTCCAACAGACCTGCATCTGAGGGTCCTAACTGTTAGAAGGAAAACTAACAAACAGAAAGGACATCCACACAAAAACCCCATCTGTATGTTACCATGACAAAAGACCAAAGGTAGATAAAACCACAAAGATGGGGAGAAACCAGAGCAGAAAAGCTGAAAATTCTAAAAATCAGAGTGCCTCTTCTCCTCCAAAGGAATAGAGCTCCTCACCTGCAATGGAACAAAGCTGGATGGAGAAAGACTTTGATGAGAGAAGAAGGTTTCAGATCTGTAACACAAATTTCTCCAAGCTAAAGGAGGATGTTCGAACCCAACACAAAGAAGCTAAAAACCTTGAAAAAAGATTAGACAAATGGGTAACTAGAATAAAAACTGTAGAGAAGGCCTTAAATGACCTGATGGAGCTGAAACCCATGGCATGAGAACTAAGTGACGCATGCACAAGCTTCAGTAGCCAATTTGATCAAGTGGAAGAAAGGGTATCAGTGATGGAAGATCAAATGAATGAAATGAAGTGAGAAGAGAAGTTTAGAGAAAAAAGAGTAAAAAGAAATGAACAAAGCCTCCAAGAAATATGGGACTATGTGAAAAGACCAAATCTACATCTGATTGGGGTACCTGAAAGTGACAGGGACAATGGAACCAAGTTGGAAAACACTCTGCAGGATATTATCCAGGAGAACTTCCCCAACCTAGCAAGGCAGGCCAATATTCACATTCAGGAAATACAGAGAATGCCAGAAAGATACTCCTCTAGAAGAGCAACTCCAAGACACATAATTGTCAGATTCACCAAAGTTGAAATGAAGGAAAAAATGTTAAGGGCAGCCAGAGAGAAAAGTCAGACTACTCACAAAGGAAAGCCCATCAGACTAACAGCTGATCTCTCGGCAGAAACTCTACAAGCTAGAAGAGAGTGGAGGCCAATATTCAACATTCTTAAAGAAAAGAATTTTCAACCCAGAATTTCATATCCAGCCAAACTAAGCTTCATAAGTGAAGGAGAAATAAAATCCTTTACAGACAAACAAATGCTGAGAGATTTTCTCACTGCCAGGCCTGCCTCACAAGAGCTCCCAAAGGAAGCACTAAACATGGAAAGGAAAAACCGGTACCAGCCAATGCAAAAACATGCCAAATTGTGGGAATTGAACAATGAAAACACTTGGACACAGGAAGGGGAACATCACACACCCATGCCTGTTATGGGGTGGGGGGAAGGGAGAGGAATAGCATTAGGAGATATACGTAATGTAAATGATGAGTTAATGGGTGCAGCACACCAACATGGCACATGTATACATATGTAACGAACCTGCACGTTGTGCACATGTACCCTAGAACTTAAAGTATAATAAAAAAATTTAAAAAACATGCCAAATTGTAAAGACTACTGATGCTAGGAAGAAACTGCATCAAATAATGAGCAAAATACCAGCTAACATCATAATAACGGGATCAAATTCATACATAACCATATTAATCTTAAATGTAACTGGGCTAAATGCTCCAATTAAAAGACACAGACTGGCAAATTGGATAAAGAGTCAAGACTCATCTGTGTGCTGTATTCAGGACACCCATCTCATGTGCAGAAACACACATAGGCTCAAAATAAAGGGATGGAGGAAGATCTACCAAGCAAATGGAAAACAAACAAACAAAAAAAGCAGGGGTTGCAATCCTAGTCTCTGATAAAACAGACTTTAAACCAACAAAGATCAAAAGAGACAAAGAAGGCCATTATATAATGGTAAAGGGATCAATTCAACAAGAAGAGCTAACTATCCTAAATATATATGCACCCAATACAGGAGCACCCAGATTCATAAAGCAAGCCTTTAGAGACCTACAAAGACACTTAGACTCCCACACAATAATAATGGGAGACATTAACACCCCACTGTCAGTATTAGACAGATCAACAAGACAGAAACTTAACAAGGATATCCAGGACTTGAATTTAGCTCACACCAAGAAGACCTAATAGACATCTACAGAATTCTCCACCCCAAATCAACAGAATATACATTCTTCTCAGCACCACATCGCACTTATGCCAAAATTGACCACAGAGTTGGAAGTAAAGCACTCCTCAGCAAATATAAAAGAACAGAAATTATAACAAACTGTCTCTCAGACCACAGTGCCATCAAACTAGAACTCAGGATTAAGAAACTCACTCAAAACCACTCAACTACATGGAAACTGAACAACCTGCTCCTGAATGACTACTGGGTACACAATGAAATGAAGGTAGAAATAAAGATATTCTTTGAAACCAATGAGAACAAAGACACAACATACCAGAATCTCTGGGACACATTCAAAGCAGTGTGTAGAGGGAAATTTATAGCACTAAATGCCCATAAGAGAAAGCAAGAAAGATAAAAAATTGACACCCTAACATCACAATTAAAAGAACTAGAGAAGCAAGAGCAAACACATTCAAAAGCTAGCAGAAGGCAAGAAATAACTAAGATCAGAGCAGAACTGAAGGAGATAGAGACACAAAAAACCCTCAAAAAAATCAATGAATTCAGGAACTGATTTTTGAAAAGATCAACGAAATTCATAGACCACTAGCAAGACTAATAAAGAAGAAAAGAGAGAAGAATCAAGTAGATGCAATAAAAAATGATAAAGTAGATATAACCACCGATTCCACAGAAATACAAACTACCATCAGAGAATACTATAAACACTTCTACACAAATAAACTAGAAAATCTAGAAGAAATGGATAAATTCCTGGATGCATACACCCTCCCAAGACTAAACCAGGAAGAAGTTGATCCCTGAATAGACAAATAACAGTCTCTGAAATCAAGGCAATAATTAATAGCCTACCAACCAAAAAAAGTCCAGGGCCAGATGGATTCACAGCCAAATTCTACCAGTTACAAGTAGGAGCTGGTACCATTCCTTCTGAAACTATTCCAATCAATAGAAAAAGAGAGAATCCTCCCTAACTCATTTTATGAGGCCAGCATCATCCTGATACCAAAGCCTGGCAGAGACACGACAAAAAAAGAGAATTTTAGACCAATATCCCTGATGAACATCAATGCAACAATCCTCAATAAGATATTGGCAAACAGAATCCAGCAGCATATCAAAAAGCTGATCAACCATGATCGAGTGGGCTTCATCCCTGGGATGCAAGGCTGGTTCAACATACACAAATCAATAAACGTAATCCATCATATAAACAGAACCAAAGGCAAAAACCACATGATTATCTCAATATATGCAGAAAAGGCCTTCGACAAAATTCAACAATGCTTCATGCTAAAAACTCTCAATAAACTACGTATTGAACAGACTTATCTCAAAATAATAAGAGCTATTTATGACAAACCCATAGCCAATATCACACTGAATGGGCAAAAACTGGAAGCATTCCCTTTGAAAACTGGCACAAGACTGGGATGCCCTCTCTGCTCTCTCTCACCATTCCTATTCAACATAGTGTTGGAAGTTCTGGCCAGGGTGATCCGGCAGGAGAAAGAAATAAGGGTATTCAATTAGGAAAAGAGGAAGTCAAATTGTCCCTGTTTGCAGATGACATGATTGTATATTTAGAAAACCCCATCATCTCAGCCCAAAATCTTAAGCTGATAAGCAACTTCAGCAAAGTCTCAGGATACAAAATCAATGTGCAAAAATCACAAGCATTCCTATACACCAATAACAGACAAACAGAGAGCAAAATCATGAGTGAACTCCCATTCACAATTGCTTCAAAGAGAATAAAATACCTAGGAATCCAACTTAAAAGGGAGGTGAAGGACCTCTTCAAGGAGAACTACAAACCACTGCTCAAGGAAATAAAAGAGGATACAAACAAATGGAAGAACATTCCATGCTCATGGGTAGGAAGAATCAATATTGTGAAAATGTCCATACTGCCCAAGGTAATTTACAGATTCAATGCCATCCCCATCAAGCTACCAATGACTTTCTTCACAGAATTGGAAAAAACTACTTTAAAGTTCATATGGAACAAAAAAAGAGCCTGCATTGCCATGACAGTCCTAAGCAAAAAGAACAAAGCTGGAGGCATCACACTGCCTGACTTCAAACTATACTACAAGGCTACAGTAACCAAAACAGCATGGTACTGGTACAAAAACAGATATATAGACCAATGGAACAGAACGGAGGCCTCAGAAATAATGCCACACATCTACAGCCATCTGATCTTTGACAAACCTGACAAAAACAAGCAATGGGAAAGGATTCTCTATTTAATAAATACTGCTGAAAACACTGGCTAGCCATATGCAGAAAACTGAAAAAGGACCCCTTCCTTACACCTTATACAAAAATTAACTCAAGATGAATTAAATGCTTGAATGTAAGTCCTAAAACCATAAAAACCCTAGAAGAAAACCTAGGCAATACCATTCAGGACATAAGCATGTAGGGCAAAGACTTTGTGGCTAAAACACCAAAAGCAATGGCAACAAAAGCCAAAATGGTCTAATGGGATCTAATGAAACTAAAGAGCTTCTTCACAGCAAAAGAAACTATCATCAGAGTGAAAAGGCAACCTACAGAATGGTAGAAAATTTTTGCAATCTATCCATCTGACAAAGGACTAAAATCCAGAATCTACCAGGAACTTAAATAAATTTACAGGAAAAGAATCAAACAACCCCATCAAAAAGTGGGTGAAGGATATGAATAGACACTTCTCAAAATAAGAGATTTATGCAGCCAACAGACACATGAAGAAATGTTTATCATCACTGGCCACCAGACAAATGCAAATCAAAACCACAATGAGATACCATCTCACGCCAGTTGGAGTGGCAGTCATTAAAAAGTCAGGAAACAACAGGTGCTGGAGAGGATGTGGAGAAATCAGAACACTTTTACACTGTTGGTGGGACTGTAAACTAGTTCAACCATTGTGGAAGACAGTGTAGCAATTCCTCGAGGATCTAGAACTAGAAATACCATTTGACCCAGCCATCCCATTACTGGGCATATACCCAAATAAATCATACTGCTATAAAGACACATGCACACGTATGTTTATTGCTGCACTACTCACAATAACGAAGACTTGGAACCAACCCAAATGTTCATCAATGATAGACTGGATTAAGAAAATGTGGCACATATACACCATGGAATACTATGCAGCCATAAAAAAGGATAAGCTCATGTCTTTTGTAGGGACATGGGTGAAACTGGAAACCATCATTCTGAGCAAACTGTCACAAGGACAGAAAACCAAACACTGCATGTTATCACTCACAGGTGGGAACTGAACAATGAGAACACTTGGACACAGGGTGGGGAACATCACACATTGGGGCCTGCAGTGTGGTGGGGGAAGGGAGAAGGATAGCATTAGGAGATATAGCTAATGTAAATGACTAGTTAATGGGTGCAGCACACCAACATGGCACATGTATACATATGTAACAAACCTGCGTGTTGTGCACATGTACCCTGGAACTTAAAGTATAATAAAAAATAAATAAATGAAATTTTTTAAAAATAAAAAAAAAAACTTCTCACCAAATAAAGCTCAAAATAATATAAACTATCTCAGCCATGTCAAAAGCCTTGGGAAGAAATTCCTCATAGAGTCATAGAAATGTTTTTCTTAATGGATCATTTAGGAAGCTAAGATTATCAATGGCAGACATATAAGGCTGGATGTAAGAAAATTCTCACAGACCTTAATATAAGAGTTTTAGAGCTGTTAAACATGAGATTATTATAAGGTCCAATAGATTTTTGGCTACAGTCTTGCTAGATTAATGCGAACAAGCTTTTGAATTACCTAGGCAGTCCTGGATTTTGCCTTTTTCTCCCAAGTGGCTTATAATTGGATTTTCAATTGCCCTCTTAGGCCCCAGAGTGTTGGCAGCTGGGCATGTGTCTTCTACACAGAAATTTCCAAAATCATCCTTTGAAAAATCTGACCAGCCCAAAAGAAAATACCTATCCTTACTGACATTATATTCCCCAGCAATTAATCCCACCAGAGAGTTCTATAGCGAATCTCACGTAACACAGATGCCACCCATGAATTCAGAGCTTCCCATGAATTCAGAGCTTCCCGATAGCTTGTTAGTGCCCCATCCTACAACAGAAGACAACCAAAATCATCAGAAATGTGGAGTGATTCTAGCTTTGTAATTGGAAAGATAGAAACAAAGCAAAGAAAAAAGAAGTTAAGAGAAATAATCCATGAAGTGAAAAAATACAAAATGTTTTTAAAAGCTGTTATTATTTGCAAAGAGAAAAGATACTATATGCATGAAAGAACATGACACCATAAAAAATCTCTTGAGAACTAAAAATCATCACAGCAGAGTAGAAATCCAATAGAAGCATAAAAGATCATGATAAATTTATCCCTCGGTGTACCTTTTCTTCAGAAGATTACTAATGAAATCCACCCAAACTGATAATTAATTCAGAAAGATGTGTTATCTGACAAGCTGGTGCCCTCACCCTGGGGAGAGGGAAGGGATTCCCCAGGACGAGGGTGAGGAGGCTCCAGGATGGTAGGTGTGGCCAGATGCAAAGCACCTCCTGCCTACATGGGAGTAAGTCAAAGACTCCAGAGAGATACGCAGCTGGGAATAAAATTTCAGAGACTATATCAACAATCATGCTGTGTCTCAAGCAATTTAAATGGAAATAAAGTTGACATGTTCTCAAAAAATATGCTAAAAAACTCAAAAGTGGCTTTAAGGATGACATAGACATACAAAATATATGTCTATAAAATGATAATAATAATAGACTCTGCCTCGTAGAGTTATTCTGAGTTTTATGTTAGTGGATAAATGTGAAACATATAGAACAGCAATTGGCACATGCTGAGAGTGACAAGGATATTAGCTATTATTCTTCTTCAGGTTATTAAACTCTAGAGTTAGGCTTCCTGGAATCCTGGCCCAACATTAGCTGTGTTACATTGGGAAATTGATGCAATCTCTCTAAACCTCAATGTCTTCATCTGTACAATGCTCGTGGCATGGTATCTACCTCATAAGTTAATGCTAAACATTGCACAAAATGAGGCAATGTATGTGCAAAAGCGAGCAAAATCAGCACTCTGTAAATGTTAGATATAGACAGTAATCATCTGTATTTTACAAAAATTTATACTTTTAGCTTCAAAAATGAAAAAAATCTTTACCATTAAAGAACTCTTTAGTTTTCAGAAATTTTTATATCGTGACAAGCATAGCATTTGTATTACTCTGTATTGTTTTAATAAACACTCAGTATTTCTACATCATCTCAGTAAATATACTTTTAAGCATCTGTCAAGCACATTATCAGATAATTTAAAATACATCAATACATCATCAAAACACTTTTGGAACATTCAGATGATTTGTAGCTTGGCTTTAACAGAGAAGGCTGGATGGAACGTCTTTGCTTTTGGATTGGGTTTCTTAGATTATTTCCCAACTTCCTTCACAGGAGGAATGTAAAGAAACATTTTGATCTCTGACACATGCTCTTCTTGGCAGGATTCCAGGCTCCACAGCCACTGGAAGACCAACAAGCATTTCAGTTCCTTCAACATCTTGGGCTTCAGTACCAAAATAAAAATGAAATGCTAATTGAGTAGGAATTGATGGCTTTGAATGTGAGATTTTCAAAAATTGCTCTAGGAACTTAAAATTTATTCTATTTAATGTAATATTCTATAGAGTATTTATTTATTCCTTTCTCAAGTTCTATTTATTGCTACTAAAGTCCCTCTCCCACTCTTCATTTGGCACCTCATGTCCAAACATGCTATAAAGTTTGCTATTTATGCACATACATAAAATGTTACATTTTTTCTAGCAATATTTAAAATATTATTAATCTCGCCATTTTGCCAAGTTATTTAACCCCAAAAATGAAGGATTTGAACTGAAGATAGTTTCTGCCAGTTACAGTATTCTTTCTTGGGTCCATGTAAATTATGGACCTCTTGGGTTAAAGGATACAGTTGGATCTCTTGCAGAGGTGCTGGTCTGTCCTTCTCCAGGCTTTGGAGTCACATCTCTGCACTACTCATCATTACCTGTATAATTATATTAGAGATGCCAGTCCTTGCCTTCCACTAACTTTCCAAGAGCACTTGTGGTAATTTGTTACATCAGCAATAGAAAATTAACACACCCCTGTTGCAGACATGACCAGCTAAGGTTTGTGGGTAGACACATCTCCCTCTTTGACCACAGCCTGGAAAAGCTCTCCAATTTCAAGGAGCCATAAGATTACATTAGGTCCACCTGGATAATCCAAGCTAATCTTCCAAACTCAAGACCTTTAACTAAATCACATCAACAAAATCTGTTTTTTGCCATGTAAAGCAACATAATCCTAGATTCCAGGGATTAGGAGTAGGCAGCTTTGAGGGCCATTATTCTGCCTACAACACAGGAGATCACTGACCCAGCTGGAACTGAGCATATCATCTCTCTGGATAAGCTGAATTTAGAATACAGTACTTGGTGGAAATGGAATATAGAATTGAGCTGGCTTGCAGAGACACACACAGAGAGGGAAGCAGAGGAAAGTGATGTCCTGTGACCCCTAGAGATTGATAGGGTTACCTTTGGACACTACAGATGTTGCTCCAGGCATGCCATAGTGCTCTGATACTAGAACACTGACACTTAATCATGTGTCCCCTACTCTTTCCACCTGCTCATGTATACATTTAGAAGATGGGGCAAAGAGTAAGCACAGAGTACTTGCCAGATGGTACTGAAGAAAGACAAACCCACAGCCAATCCAATTTAATACTGAATGGGCAAAAGCTGGAAGCATTCCCTTTAAAAACCAGCACAAGACAAGAATGCCCTCTCTCACCACTCCTATTCAACATAGTACTTGAAGTTCTGGCCAGGGCAAGAGAAAGAAATAACATGTATTCAAATAAGAAGACAGGAAGTCAAATTGTCTCTGTTTGCAGATGCCATGATTGTATATTTAGAAAACCCCATCATCTCAGCCCAAAATCTCCTTAAACTGATAAGCAACTTCAGCAAAGTCTCAAGAAACAAAATCAATGTGCAAAAATCACAAGCATTCCTACACACCAATAATAGACAAACAGCCAAATCATGAGTGAACTCCCATTCACAACTGCTACAAAGAGAATAAAATACCAAGGAATACAACTTATAAGAGATAGGAAGGACCTTTTCAAGAAGAACTACAAACCACTGCTCAAGGAAATAAGAGGGAATGCAAACAAGTGGAATAACATTCCATGCTCATGGATAGGAAGAATCAATATCATGAAAACGGCCACACTCCCCAAAGTAACTTATAGATTCAATGCTATCCCCATTAAGCTACCATTGGCTTTCTTCACAGAATTAGAAAAAACTACCTTACATTTTATATGGAACCAAAAAAGATACCATATAGCCAAGACAATCCTAAGCAAAAAGAACAAAGCTGGAGGCATCACGTTATCTGACTTCAAACTATACTACAAGGCTACAGTAACCAAAACAGCATGGTACTGGTACAAAAACAGATATATAGACCAATGGAACAGAACTGAGGCCTCAGAAATAATGCCACACATCTACAACTATCTGATCTTTGACAAACCTGACAAAAACAAGCAATGGGAAAAGTATTCCCTATTTAATAAATGTTGCTGAAAAAAACTGACTAGCCGTACGCAGAAAACTTAAACTGGACTCCTTCCTTACACCTTATACAAAAATTAACTCAAGATGAATTAAACACTTAAATGTAAGACCTAAAACCATGAAAGCCCTAGAAAAAAACCTAGGCAATACCATTCAGGACATAGGCATGGGCAAAGTTTCATGACTAAAACACCAAAAGCAATGGCAACAAAAGCCAAAATGGACTAATGGGATCTAATTAAACTAAAGAGCTCTGCACAGCAAAAGAAACTATCATCAGAGTGAAAAGGCAACCTACAGAATGGGAGAAAATTTTTGCAATCTATCCATCTGACAAACGGCTAAAATCCAGAATCTACAAGGAACTTAAACAAATGTACAGGAAAAAAACAAACAACTCCATCAAAAAGTGGGTGAAGGATATGAACATACACTTCTCAAAATAAGACATTTATGTGGCCAGCAAACATTGAGAACCAGAAATACCATTTGAGCCAGCAATCCCATTACTGGGTATCTACCAAAGGATTATAAATCATTCTACTATAAGGACACACGCATACATATGTTTATTGCAGCGCTGTTCACAACAGCAAAAACTTGGAACCAACCCAAATGCCCATCAATGTTAGACTGGATAAAGAAAATGTGGCACATATACACCATGGAATACTATGCAGCCATAAAAAAGATGAGTTCATATCCTTTGCAGGGACATAGATGAAGCTGTAAACTATCATTCTCAGCAAACTAACACAAGAACAGAAAATCAAACACCGCATGTTCTCACTCTTAAGTGGGAGTTGAACAATGAGAATGCATGGACACAGGGAGGGGAACATCACACACCAGGGCCTGTTTTGTGGGGTTGGGCTAGGGGAGGGATAGCATTAGTAGAAATACCAAATGTACATGATGGGTTGATGGGTGCAGCAAACCACCATGGCATGTGTATACCTATGTAACAAACCTGCATGTTCTGCACATGTACTCCAGAACTTAAAGAATAATAAAAAGAAGAAGGAGAAGGAGAAGAAAAAAAAAAAAAAAAAAAAAAAAACAAAGGTCTACTGACTCTATGGAGTTTTTCCCAAAGTACTTTTGGCCATTCATGGAGCCATGTGTTCACAAAGTGATAGAAGCTCATAAGCAAATACCACATTTCCAAATTCATTTGGGCCTTGAAAACAAGGTGGTAGTGGCTACAATTCCCTTAAATGCTAGGTCTCCAGATGTGAGAGAGGATTAAACAGAAAAATGTATAAAAGTGTGTATTAAAGGAAAAAAGGTATTCAATATTATTTGTCTATACTGTTGATTGCATGTATATCTCTCAATTGCACCTCATCTTTCTTGATAAATCCGTTTTTTGTGATCGATAATATTATTTTGGGATTGACAACAGATTTTTATTTATTTACTTTTCTATTTTAATAGGTTTTGGGGGAACAGGTGGTGTCTGGTTACATGAATAAGTTCTTTAGTGGTGATTTCCAAGATTTTGGTGCATCCATCACTCAAGCAGTGTACACTGTACCCAATGTGTAGTATTTTATCCCTGATACCCCTCCCTCCTTTGTCACTTAGTCCCCAAAGTCCATTGTATTTTTTTTTGCCTTTGCATCCTCATAGCTCAGCTCCCACTTGTGGGAAAATATATGTGGTTTCTCATTCCTGAGTTATTTCACTTAGAACAATGTTCTCCAATTCCACCCAGTTTCCTACCAATGCCATTATTTAGATCCTTTTTATGGCTGAGTAGTGTTCCATAGTGTGTGTGTGTGTGTGTGTGTGTGTGTATAAAATGAAAATATACATTTTCTTTATCTAGTCAATGATTGATGGGCATTTGGGCTGGCTCCATATTTTTGCAATTGTGAATTGTGCTGCTATAAACATGCTTGTGCAAGTATCTCTTTTGTATAATGACTTCTTGTCCTCTGGGTAGATACCCAGTAGTGGGATTGCTGAATCAAATGGTAGATCTTTTAGTTCTTTAAGGAATCTCCTCACTGTTTTCCAAAGTGGTTGTACTAGTTTACATTCCCACCAACAGTGTACAAGTGTTCCTTGTTCACCGTATCCCCACCAACATCTATTATTTTGATTTTTTGATTACAGCCATTCTTGCAGGAGTAAGGTGGCATAACATTGTGGTTTCTATTTGCATTTCCCTAATCATTAGTGATACTAAGCATTTTTTCATTTGTTTGTTGTCCATTTGCTTATTTTCTTTTGGGAATTGTCTACTAATGTCCTTAGCCCCCTTTTAAATGGGATTGTTTGTTTTTTTCTTGCTGATTTGTTTGAGTTCTTTGTGAGTCCTTTGTCAGATGTATAGATTGCCAAGATTTTCTATCACTCTGTGGGATGTCTGTTTAATCTGCTAATTATTTCTTTTGCTGTGCAGAAACTTTTTAGTTTAATTAAGTCTTGTCTATTTATCATTGTGTTTGTTGCATTTGCTTTTGGGTTTTTGATCATGAAGCCTCTGCCAATGTCTAGAAGGGTTTTTCCATGTTATCTTCTAGAATTTTTATGATTTCAGGTATTTGATTTAAGTCTTTGATCCATCTTGAGTTGATTTTTGTATAAATTCAGAGATGAAGATTCTGTTTCATTCTTCTACATGGGGCTAGCCAACCCAGCACCATTTGTTGAATAGAGTGTCCTTTCCCCACTCTATGTTTTTCTTTGCTTTGTTGACCATCAATTGGCTATAAGTATTTGGCTTTATTTCTGGGTTCTCTATTCTGTTCCATTGGTCTACAAGCCTGTTTTTATACCAGTACCATGCTGTTTTGGTTACTATAGCCTTGTAGAAAAGTTTGAAGTTGGGTAAAGTAATGTCTCCAGATTTGTTCTTTTTGCTTAGTCTTGCGGTGGCTATGTGGGGTCTTTTTTGGTTCCACATGAATTTTAGATTGTTTGTTCTAGTTCTGTGAAGAATGATGGTGGTATTTTCATGGGAATTGCATTGAATTTGTAGATTGCTTTTGGCAGTATGGTCATTTTCACAGTATTGATTCCACCATTCATGAGCATGGGTTGTGTTTCCACTTGTTTGTGTCATCTACGTTTCTTTCAGTGGTGTTTTGTAGTTTTCCTTGTAGAGGTATTTCACATCCTTGGTTAAATATATAATTAAGTATTTAAATTTTTGCAACTGTTGTAAAAGGGGTTGAGTTCTAGATTTGATTCTCAGCTTGGTCATTGTTGGTATGTAGCAAGGCTATTGATTTCTGTACATTACTTTTATATCCTGAAACTTTGCTGAATTCATTTTACGAGTTCTAGGAGATTTTTGGATGAGTCTTTATGGTTCTCTTTATTTTCTTTATTTTATTTTATTTTATTATAATATACTTTAAGTTTTAGGGTACATGTGCACAATGCGCAGGTTTGTTACATATGTATACATGTGCCATGCTGGTGTGCTACACCCATTAACTTGTCATTTAGCATTAGGTATATCTCCTAATGCTATCCCTCCTGCCTCCCCCCAACCCCACAACAGGCCTCGGTGTGTGATGTTCCCCTTCCTGTGTCCATGTGTTCTCATTGTTCAATTCCCACCTATGAGTGAGAACACGCAGTGTCTGGATTTTTGTCCTTGTGATAGTTTACTGAGAATGATGGTTTCCAGCTTCATCCATGTCCCTACAAAGGACATGAACTCATCATTTTTTATGGCTGCATAGTATTCCATGGTGTATATGTGCCACATTTTCTTAATCCAGTCTATCATTGTTGGACATTTGGGTTGGTTCCAAGTCTTTGCTATTGTGAATAGTGCTGCAATAAACATATGAGTGCATGTCTCTTTATAGCAGTATGATTTATAATCCTTTGGGTATATACCCAGTAATGGGATGGTTGGGTCAAATGGTATTTCTAGTTCTAGATCCCTGAGGAGTCGCCACACTGACTTCCAAAATGGTTGAAATACTTTACAGTCCTACCAACAGTGTAAAAGTGTTCCTATTTCTCCACATCCTCTCCAGCATCCGTTGTTTCCTGACTTTTTAATGATCACCATTCTAACTGGTATGAGATGGTATCTCACTGTGGTTTTGATTTGCTTTTCTCTGATGGCCAGTGATGATAAGCATTTTTTCATGTGTTTTTTGGCTGCATAAATGTCTTCTTTTGAGAAGTGTCTGTTCATATCCTTTGCCCACTTGTTGATGGGGTTGTTTGTATTTTTCTTGTAAATTTGTTTGAGTTCATTGTAGATTCTGGATATTAGCCCTTTGTCAGATGAGTAGACTGCAAAAATTTTCTCCCATTCTGTAGGTTGCCTGTTCACTCTGATGGTAGTTTCTTTTCCTGTGCAGAAGCTCTTTAGTTTAATTAGATCCCATTTGTCAATTTTGGCTTTTGTTGCCGTTGATTTTGGTGTTTTAGACATGAAGCCCTTGCCCATGCCTATGTCCTGAATGGTATTGCCTAGGTTTTCTTCTAGAGTTCTCATGGTTGTAGGTCTAACATTCAAGTCTTTAATCCATCTTGAATGAATTTTTGTGTAAGGTGTAAGGAAGGGATCCAGTTTCAGCTTTCTACATATGGCTAGCCAGTTTTCCCAGCACCATTTATTAAATAGGGAATCCCTTTCCCATTGCTTGTTTTTATCAGGTTTGTCAAAAATCAGATAGTTGTAGATATGTGAAATTATTTCTGAGGGCTCTGTTCTGTTCCATTGGTCTATATCTCTGTTTTGGTACCAGTACCATGCTGTTTTGGTTACTGTAACCTTGTAGTATAGTTTGAAGTCAGGTAGTGTGATGCCTCCAGCTTTGTTCTTTTGGCTTAGGATTGACTTGGCAATGCACACTCTTTTTTGGTTCCATATGAACTTTAAAGTAGTTTTGTCCAATTCTGTGAAGAAAGTCATTGGTAGCTTGATGGGGATGGCATTGAATCTATAAATTACCTTGGGCAGTATGGACATTTTCACAATATTGATTATTCCTACCCATGAGCATGGAATGTTCTTCCATTTGTTTGTATCCTCTTTTATTTCCTTGAGCAGTGGTTTGTAGTTCTCCTTGAAGAGGTCCTTCACATCCCTTGTAAGTTGGATTTCTAGGTATTTTATTCTCTTTGAAGCAATTGTGAATGGGAGTTCACTCATGATTTGGCTCTCTGTTTGTCTGTTATTGGTGTGTAAGAATGCTTGTGATTTTTGCACATTGATTTTGTATCCTGAGACTTTGCTGAAGTTGCTTATCAGCTTAAGGAGATTTTGGACTGAGATGATGGGGTTTTCTAAATGTACAATCATGTCATCTGCAAACAGGGACAATTTGACTTCCTCTTTTCCTAATTGAATACCCATTATTTCCTTCTCCTGCCTGATTGCCCTGGCCAGAACTTCCAACACTATGTTGAATAGGAGTGGTGAGAGAGGGCATCCCTGTCTTGTGCCAGTTTTCAAAGGGAATGCTTCCAGTTTTTGCCCATTCAGTATGATATTGGCTGTGGGTTTGTCATAGCTAGCTCTTATTATTTTGAGATATGTCCCATCAATACCTAATTTATTGAGAGTTTTTAGCATAAAGGGTTGTTGAATTTTGTCAAAGACCTTTTCTGCATCTATTGAGATAATCATGTGATTTTTGTCATTGGTTCTGTTTATATGCTAGATTATGTTTATTGATTTGCGTATGTTGAACCACCCTTGCATCCCAGGGATGAAGCCCACTTGATCATGGTGGAAACACTTTTTGATGTGTTGCTGGATTCAGTTTGTCAGTATTTTATTGAGGATTTTTGAATCGATGTTCATCAGGGATATTGGTCTAAAATTCTCTTTTATTGTTGTGTCTCTGCCAGGCTTTGGTATCAGGATGATGCTGGCCTCATAAAATGAGTTAGGGAGGATTCCCTCTTTTTCTATTGATTGGAATAGTTTCAGAATGAATGGTACCAGCTCCTCCTTGTACCTCTGGTAGAATTTGGCTGTGAATCCATCTGGTCCTGGACTTTTTTTAGTTGGCAAGCTGTTAACTATTGCCTCAATTTCAGAGCCTGTTATTTGTCTATTCAGAGATTCAAATTCTTCCTGGTTTAATCTTGGGAGGGTGTGTTGAGGAATTTATCCATTTCTTCTACATTTTCTAGTTTACTTGCATAGAGGTGTTTATAGTATTCTCTGATGGTAGTTTGTATTTCTGTGGAATCGGTGGTGATATCCAGTTTATCATTTTTTTATTGCATCTATTTGATTCTTCTCTCTTTTTTTCTTTATTAGTCTTGGTAGTGGTCTATCAATTTTGTTGATCTTTTCAAAAAACCAGCTCCTGAATTCATTGATTTTTTGAAGGGTTTTTTGTGTCTCTATCTCCTTCAGTTCTGCTCTGATCTTAGTTATTTCTTGCCTTCTGCTAGCTTTTGAATGTGTTTGCTCTTGTTTCTCTAGTTCTTTTAATTGTGATGTTAGGGTGTCAATTTTTTATCTTTCCTGCTTTCTCTTGTGGGCATTTAGTGCTATAAATTTCCCTCTACACACTGCTTTGAATGTGTCCCAGAGGTTCTGGTATGTTGTGTCTTTCTTCTCGTTGGTTTCAAAGAACATCTTTATTTCTGCCTTCATTTCATTATGCACCCAGTAGTCATTCAGGAGCAGGTTGTTCAGTTTCCATGTACTTGAGCAGTTTTCAGTGAGTTTCTTAATCCTGAGTTCTAGTTTGATTGCAATGTGGTCTGAGAGACAGTTTGTTATAATTTCTGTTCTTTTACATTTGCTGAGGAGTGCTTTATTTACAACTACGTGGTCAATTTTATAATAGGTGTGTTGTGGTGCTGGGAAGAATGTATATTCTGTTGATTTGGGGTGGAAAGTTCTCTAGATGTCTATTAGGTCCTCTTGGTGCAGAGCTGAGTTCAATTCCTGGATATCCTTGTTAACTTTCTGTCTCGTTGATCTGTCTAATGCTGACAGTTCCCATTATTATTGTGTGGGAGTCTAAGTGTCTTTGTAGGTCTCTAAGGACTTGCTTTATGAATCTGGGTGCTCCTGTATTGGGTGCATATATATTTAGGATAGTTAGCTCTTCTTGTTGAATTGATCCTTTTACCATTATGTAATGGCCTTCTTTGTCTCTTTTGATCTTTGTTGGTTTAAAGTCTGTTTTATCAGAGACTAGGATTGCAACCCCTGCCTTTTTTTGTTTTCCATTTGCTTGGTAGATATTCCTCCACCCCTTTATTTTGAGCCCATGTGTGTCTCTGCATGTGAGATGGGTTTCCTGAATACAGCACACTGATGGGTCTTGACTCTTTATCCAATTTGCCAGTCTGTGTCTTTTAATTGGAGCATATAGCCCATTTACATTTAAGGTTAATATTGTTATGTGTGAATTTGATCCTGTCATTAAGATGTTAGCTGGTTATTTTGCTCATTAGTTGATGCAGTTTCTTCCTACCCTCGATGGTCTTTACAATTTGGCATGTTTTTGCAGTGGCTGGTATGGCTTGTTCCTTTCCATGAACTTTGTTCTTCTCTTTCAATATTCAATTGACCAATCTGGGTCTTTTGCTTCTCCACATAAACTTTGAAATCAAAGGCAGTTCCAAGATGGCCAAATAGGAACAGCTCCAGTCCACAGCTCCCAGCATGAGCGATGCAGAAGATGGGTGATTTCTGCATTTCCAACTGAGGTACTGGGTTCATCTCACTGGGGATTGTTGGACAGTGGGTGCAGGACAGTGGGTGCAGTGCACTGAGTGTGAGCCAAAGCAGGGTGAGGCATCGCCTCACCCAGGAAGTGCAAGGGGTCAGGGAATTCCCTTTCCTAGTCAAAGAAAGAGGTGACAGATGGCACCTGGAAAATCGGATCACTCCCATCCTAATTCTGCACTGTTCCAATGGTCTTAGCAAATGGCACACCAGGAGATTATATCCCGCACCTGGCTTGGATGGTCCTACACCAATGGAGCCACACTCATTGCTAGCAGGGCAGTCTCAGATCAAACTGCAAGGTGGCAGCGAGGCTTGGGGAGGGTTGCCCGCCATTGCCGAGACTTCAGTAGGTAAAGTGGCTGGGAAGCTCGAACTGGGTGGAGCCCACCACAGCTCAAGGAGGGCTGCCTGCCTCTGTAGACTCCACCTCTGGGGGCAGGGAATAGCCAGACAAAAGGCAGCAGAATCCTCTGCAGACTTAAATGTCCCTGTCTGACAGGTTTGAAGAAAGTAGTGGTTCTCCCAGCATGCAGCTGGAGATCTGAGAACAGACAGACTGCCTCCTCAAGTGGGTCCCTGACCCCTGAGTAGCCTAACTGGGAGGCACCCCCCAGTAGGGGCCTACTGACACCTCACATGGCCAGGTACTCCTCTGAGACAAAACTTCCAGAGGAACGATCAGGCAGCAACATTTGCTGTTCACCAATATTCGCTGTTTTGCCGCCTCCACTGCTGATACCCAGGCAAAGAGGGTCTGGAGTGGACCTCCAGCATACTCCAACAGACCTGCAGCTGAGGGTCTTGACTGTTAGAAGGAAAACTAACAAACAGAAAGGACATCCACACCAAAACCCCATCTGTACGTCACCATCATCAAAGACCAAAGGTAGATAAAACAACAAAGATGGGGAAAAAACAGAGCAGAAAAACTGGAAACTCTAAAAATCAAGTGCCTCTCCTCCTCCAAAGGAATGCATATCCTCACCAGCAATGGAACAAAGCTGGACAGAGAATGACTTTGATGAGTTGAGAGAAGAAGGCTTCAGATGATCAAACTACTCTGAGCTAAAGGAGGAAGTTTGAATCCATGGCAAATAAGTTAAAAACTTTGAAAAAAAATTAGATGAATTGCTAACTAGAATAAACAATGCGGAGAAGTCCTTAAAGGACCTGATGGAGGTGAAAACCATGGCAAGAGAACTATGCAACGAATACACAAGCCTCAGTAGCCAATTCGATCAACTGGAAGAAAGGGTATCAGTGATAGAAGATCAAATGAATGAAATGAAGCGAGAAGAGAAGTTTAGAGAAAAAAGAATAAAAAGAAATGAACAAATCCTCCAATAAATATGGGACTATGTGAAAAGACCAAATCTACATCTGATTGGTGTACCTGAAAGTAAGGGGGAGAATGGACCTAAGTTGGAAAACACTCTGCAGGATATTATCCAGGAGAACTTCCCCAATCTAGTAAAGCAGGCCAACATTCAAATTCAGGAAATACAGAGAATGCCACAAAGATACTCCTCGAGAAGAGCAACTCCAAGACACATAATTGTCAGATTCATCAAAGTTGAAATGAAGGAAAAAATGTTAAGGGCAGCCAAAGAGAAAGGTCAGGTTACCCACAAAGGGAAGCCCATGAGACTAACAGCTGATCTCTCAGCAGAAACTCTACAAGCCAGAAGAGAGTGGGGGCCAATATTCAACATTCTTAAAGAAAAGAATTTTCAACCCAGAATTTCATATCCAGCCAAACTAAGCTTCATAAGTGAAGGAGAAATAAAATACTCTACAGACAAGCCAACACTGAGAGATTTTGTCACCACCAGGCCTGCCCTAAAAGAGCTCCTGAAGGAGGCACTAAACATGGAAAGATAACTCCCTATTTTGAATGGTAAGTGGATCTTTCTTTAAAAACAGGGGGCTGGGTGTGGTGGCTCATTCCTGTAATCCCATCACTTTGGGAGACCACTGTGTGAGGATCACCTTAGCTCAGGAATTCAAGATCAGCCTGGGCAACATGGCAAAAAGTCATCTCTACAAAATTAGCCAGGCATAGTGGCATGTGACTGTAGTCCCAGCTGTTTGAGAAGCTGAGGTGGGAGAATCACTGGATCCCAGGAAGCAGAGTTTGCACGGAGCCATGATTGTGCACTGCACTCCAGCTTGGGCAACAGAGAAAGACCCTGTCTTAAAAAAAAATTATATCTTAAAACCTGGCAGTATTAATATCATAAATCACCAACTATAAAAAGCAAGCTACAGAGTAATTTGTATTGTATGATCCAGTTTTTGTGAAAGACAAAACAAGTTTTATGCCTGTTCCTCTACCTTGCCTCCCCAAGTCCTTCATTCCAAATAGCACCTCTGTCTCTACTCTCAAAGCACTAACTGACCCCTGTGATAGGACACTTCCCAGCCAGGCTGATAGGTAGACTTGACTGCCTGTGTGTCTTTTCTTCAGAGACAGTGAGCTTCCTTTTATGAATAATAATTGTAGCTAACATTTAGGAGGGTGCTTCTACCTGCTAAACTCTGTGATCAGTACTCTAAATGGAATATTTCATTTATTCACTAAGCAGTCCTTTAAAATGGTGCTGTTATTCCTCTTCATCTTACAGATAAGCAAACTAAGGGGAAAAAAATGAAATAATAAGTGCAAGCACACAGAACTAGTAAGGAATAGGGTCTGCCAGGTCTCAAAAGTCATGCCATCACCACAGCCCCATACTGCTTCTGGCATGGGTAGCGGTCATGTCTTATAACTGCCACTCCACTGGACCCAGCTTGGTACCTGACCTAGGGAGATGCTCGGTCAATGCTGATTAATTTTAGGTAGAACAGAAATGTCAGGCACAGTGAGCACCTTTGCTGTGATTGATTGGGTGTCTGATTCTCTGCTATGAAGAGAAGGGGTGTGCTGGATCAAACACATCCCTCTGGTGCCTAGCTCTCTGCTTTATTTGTCCTGCTTTCTTGCTCCTCCTTCTTAACAGCACCACTTGGATTCAAAGCTGGAGCTTAGTCCAGTCAAAGAAAAACAGAACTCTGAATGACCTGAGTGAGCCTGAAGGACACATACAAAGTCTGGCAAGTAAAAAAAGAGAGATTAAAATTTATATATTGGGAAATATTTAATCTAATCAAGATATTATCTGAAATTGGTAATTTGCAAACAATATCCAGATTTCAAGTGCTGATTCAGTGCCCATTCATTCTGAAATGATGTTGATTGAATAATACATGATGTATGTGGTTTAAAGACTCCAGATATTAAGCATAGAATTAAGTAATATTTCTGCTTTGCTGACCAAGGCAAATAATTCTTTGAAGTCTCCTGGAATGCAGAGAGGAACTAAATCACATATGTGCAGCAGGAAAAGTACATGCAAGAGTTTCATGTGGAATAAGATTCTCTATAAGTGTAACAGATAAAGTAATACAGAGTTAAAGAATGGCTTAATATTTTTATTTAAGTAAGAAATAACACATATTATGTTGACTTATTTTGGTAAAACAGTTTACCTAAATGTCTCACAATGTATGGCTTCTTATCATCATCTTTCTTCTGTGTCTATAAAAATAATTTTATTGTGGGTTTATGCCAAATTAAATATAACTGTCCTGGTAAATCTAAGATTATTAAAGTCTCTAATCATGAATTTATCTTTATATGAAGAAGCTGAAATTTATAAGAACTATACTTTGAGGTCTTATACACTTGAAAGTTCAAACTGACAAATGGTTTTATATAAGGACTTAGAATCAGAGGGCTTTGAATTATTTCTCCAAAATTTCATATCAAATTACTAAAGCACAGCAAATCAAAGCATTAGAAATATCATAATTAAGTAAGCCAAATAAGTATAAAAATTTTATTACACATATTTTAACATAGTTAATAAAATTTCCACAGAGCTTATATATATATAGCAATATTCTCATGCTTAAAAGTCATCATAGTTCTTACAGTACATGAATAGTAATACAATTTTGAAAACTTATTAGCATTAAAAACATATTATGCTTCAATTTCATGTAGACAGGTACTTATAAAATGTACATATATAGATGCACATGTACATAGATTATACACATTCTATACACATTCAATTCATAAAATATGTTTTACTAAGCTCCAAGAGCCTTGAAGCTCTTTCTAGTGTATTTGTTGTACTGAAAGTTGATCACATAGCAATAACAATTCAAGTCAAAGAGTTCCTATGGTTTTTAAGCAGACACAAAGGCACAGCAAGGTAGTTAGAAACAGCTAACAAGTGACCAGTTTTCAATTGTCTTATTCCAACTCTATTTAAGTATTCATTGCTCATTAGCATTTATAGTTGACTAGTGAATTCCAAATGAGGTAGAAAAATAACTGGCAGAAAGAAAAATTAAATACACCAAAGTCTAGATGACAAAAGTATCAATAAAGAACTAAAAAAGGAAAAGCATAAATGTTGATGAGGAGAACAGAGGAATAAATAGGTGCTAAATCCTCCCCATCTATAAACTGCATCAGACATTAGTAATCTTTGTTTAACCCTTTCACAACTGCTTGCCTTCACAAGGCCTCTACTCCTTCAAAAGTTAATAATAACTCATAGAGTTACTATGAGGATTAAATGATCGAATAGAATAAAGCATAAGGTGCTTGGCATATTGTAAGAGATAAATAAGTGTTAGCTATTAGCATTGTCATTATTATTTAACTTTTCAATACAGTGTTTAAACAGATCATGGGATAAAGGAAATAATAGGACTTTGGATCGAGGTAATGCTGAATTCTACCTCAGATCTGTAAATTATCAGCCATGTGATCATGGGAAAATTGCTTATTCATTCTAAGCTTCAGTCTTTTCATCTATAAAATTAGACATGATTATTTTTATTATTTCCAGTGTATATGATATGAAAAACACAGAAGGCTATATTATAAAAATGAATTGTAAAAAAATACATTTCAATTGAATATTTCTTAGCGTATTTTAGTGCATGTCAATTTCACTATCGAAATGTTTTGACTGGCAGTACTTTACAA
The DNA here is from genome assembly GCF_028885655.2 of Pongo abelii. Taxonomy (NCBI): domain Eukaryota; kingdom Metazoa; phylum Chordata; class Mammalia; order Primates; family Hominidae; genus Pongo; species Pongo abelii. The sequence continues at coordinate 120,736,227 of NC_071988.2, read as the reverse complement.
GAGTGAAATAGAAATTGATATGAATGAACACCAATGTAATTCAGCACTGAAATCAAGACTAAAAATATATTAGTGAACTTAATTCCTAAGAATAACTATTAAGATGCTGAGGTAAAGATTCAAAACCAGCTAGGCATGGTGGGTCATGCCCATAATCCCAGCACTTTGGGAGGCTGAGGAGGGTGGATCACCTGAGGTCAGGAGTTAAAGACCAGCCTGGCCAACATGGTGAAACCTCATCTCTACTAAAATTGCAAAAATTAGCCAGGCATGGTGGCATGCCCCTGTAATCCCAGCTACTCAGGAGAGAAGAGAAAGAGAAGAAAAAAAAAGAAGAAAGCTTCACTCTTCAATTTTGACTTCTGCATTTCTTGACTCAAATCTAACCTAGAAAACAGTCTCTGCATATAAAACAGACAACAAAACAGGATGTGCATGCTAAGTTCCAAATGAGTTACATAAACAAGAAGCACCACGTTAGTAATGTGGAGAGAGAGCTAAAGGACAGTGGAGCAGACACATAAAGAGTGGAGAAGAAGCACTCCCACTAAGTCAGGAGAGAGAAGAGAATCAAGGAAGTAGGAAGATACAGGGAATGATAAACACAGATTCTGTATTTGTTTTCTAGTGCTACTGTAAGAAATTACAATAGACTGAGTGGCTTAAAACAACAGAAATTTATTCTTTGACAGTTCTGGAGGCTAGAAGCCCAAAGTGAAGGCATCAGCAAATGTTTCAATGAAGGGCTGGAGGTGTCCAATAGAATGGCAGCATGGAGAAGTGAGAGGGAGGTGAGGAAAAGGATGCAATGAGTATGAAGGATCTTTTCTTAAACTGTGTCTTTTCTTAAACAATATGACCCTGGTTTATTGCTGGCTTTGCAGTCACAGCCAGACACCTCCTGAATCACCATTTAAACTTCCAGAAGCTACAAAATCCCAATTACAAGATCAAAATATATATTGGCACTTGATGACTCAAATTACAAAGTCAAATTCAAATTACTCCCATTTGTAAGTCAATTTATAAGTTAGTCAAATTACAAAATCCTAATTACTTCAGGATAATTACAATTTCTCAAGGCCCACCAATGGAAGCCCAAATTTGGCCTAGAAGTGGTATTACTACTTCTAGTACACTAGAGGTAGTATTTGGCCTAGAGCTCTCAACCCTCAATTCAGAGAGCATGTAAATATCCCTCTTGACTCTCCCAGTGGTAGCTGGAAAGATGTGGGGCAATGGGGAGTTTGTTGTTGGTTTCTATGTTTTCCTTTTTAATAAGAGAGAGATGAATATGTTAAAAAGCTGACAAATTGACTGTAGCTGGCAATATGGCTGAATAAGAACAGCTCTGGTCTGCTACTCCCAGTGAGATCAATGCAGAAGGTGGGTGATTTCTGCATTTTCAACTGAGGTACTCAGCTCATCTCATTGGGACTGGTTAGACAGTGGATGCAGCACACAGAGGGCGAGCCAAAGCAGGGTGGGGCGTTGCCTCACCTGGGAAGTGCAAGAAGTCAGGGAACTCCCTCCTTTACCCAAGGGAAGCAGAGAAGGGCCATGCCCTGAGGGACGGTGCACTCTGGCCCAGATACTATTCTTTTCCCATGATCTTCACAACCTGCAAACCAGGAGATTCCCTCGGGTGCCTGTGCCACCAGGGCCAAGGGTTTCAAGCACAAAACTGGGTGACCATTTGGGCAGACACCAAGCTAGCTGCAAAAGTTTTTTTTTTTCATACCCCAGTGGCACCTGGAATGCCAGTGAGATAGAACCATTCACTCACCTGAAAAGAAGGCTTAAGCCAGGGAGGCAAGTGGTGTATCTCAGTGAATCCCACCCCCATGGAGCCCAGCAAGCTGAGATCCACAGGCTTTAAATTCTCACAGCCAGCACAACAGTCTGAAGTAAACAGTTACACTCGACCTTAGAGAGAGGAGCATCCGCCATTACTGAGGCTTAAGTAGATGGTTTTTCCCTCACAGTGTAAACAAAGCTGCCAGGAGGTTCAAACTGGGTAGAGCCCACCATAGCTTGGCAAAGCCACTGTAGCCAGATTGCCTCTCTAGATTCCTCCTCTCTGGGCAGGGCATCTCTGAAAGAAAGGCAGAAACCCCAGTCAGGGGCTTATAGATAAAACTCCCATCTTCCTGGGACAGAGCGCCTGGGGGAAGGGGCGACCATGGGTACAGCTTCAGCAGACTTCAACATTCCTGCTGAACAGCTCTGAAGAGAGCAGCAGATCTCCCAGCACACCACTCAAGCTCTGCTAAGGGACAGACTTCCTCTTCAAGTGGGTCCCTGACCCCATGCCTCCTGACTGAGAGACACCTCCCAGTAGGGGCCAACAGATACCTCATACAGGAGAGCTCCAGCTGACATCTGGTGGGTGCCTCTCTGGGACGAAACTTCCAGAGGAAGGAACACACAGCAATCTTTGCTGTTCTGCAACCTCCACTGGTGATACCCAGGCAAGCAGGGTCTTCAGTGGACTTCCAGCAAACTCCAGCAGACCTGCACCAGAGGGCCCTGACTGTAAGAAGGAAAACTAACAGACAGAAAGGAATAGCATCAACATCAAAAAAAAAAAAAAAAAAGACCTCCACACAGGAACCCCATCTGAAGGTCACCAACATCAAAGACCAAAGGTAGATAAATCCACGAAGTTGAGGAAAAGCCAGTGCAAAAAGGCTGAAAATTCCAAAAACCAGAAAGCCTTTTCTCCTCCAAAGGATCAAAACTCCTTGCCAGCAAGGGAACAAAACCAGACAGAGAATGAGTTTGATGAATTGACAGAAGTAGGCTTCAGAAGGTGGGTAATAACAAATAAGCTAAAGGAGAATGTTCTAACCCAATGCAAGGAAGTTAAGAACCTTGAAAAAAGGTTAGAGGAATTTCTAACTAGAATAACCAGTTTAGAGAAGAACATAAATGACCTGATGAAGTTGAAAAACACAGCATGAGAACTTTGTGAAGCATACACAAGTATCAATAGCCAAATGGATCAAGCAGAAGAAAGTATATCAGAAACTGAAGATCAACTTAATGAAATAAAACACGAAGACAACATTAGAGAAAAATAATGAAAAGGAAATAACAAAGCCTCCAAGAAATATGGGACTATATGAAAAGACCAAACCTACATTTGATTGGTGTACCTGAAAGTGGTGGGGAGAATGGAACCAAATTGGAAAACACTTCTCAGGATATTATCCAGTAGAACCTCTCCAACCTAGCAAGACAGGCCAACATTCAAATTCAGGAAATACAGAGAACACCACTAAGATACTCCTCGAGAAGAGAAACACCAAGATACACAATCATCATATTCACCAAGGTTGAAATGAAGGAAAAAATGTTAAGGGCAGCCAGAGAGAAAGGTCAGATTACTCACAAAGGGAAGCCCATCAGACAACAGTGGATCTTTTGGCTGAAACCCTGTAAGCCAGAAGAGAGTGGGGGACAATATTCAACATTCTTAAAGAAAAGAATTTTCAACCCACAACTTCATATCCAACCAAATAAGCTTCATAAGTGAAAGAGAAATAAAATCCTTTCCCAGCAAGCAAATGCTGAGGGACTTGTTCACCATCAGACCTGCCTTATAAGAACCCCTGAAGGAAGCACTAAATATGGAAAGGAAAAAATGATACCAGCCACTGCAAAAACATACCAAATTGTAAAGACCATTGACACTATGAAGAAACTGCATCAACTAATGGGTGAAATAACCAGCTAGCATCATAATGACAGAATCAAATTCACACATAACAATATTAACCTTAAATGTAAATGATCTAAATGCCCCAATTAAAAGACACAGACTGGCAAATTGGATACAGAGTCAAGACCCATTGGTTTGCAGTTTTCAGGAGACAGATTTCATGTGCAAAGACACACATAGGCTCAAAATAAAGTGATGGAGAAATACTTACCAAGCAAATAGAAAGCAAAAAAAAAAAGCAGGGGTTGTAATCCTAGTCTCTGATGAAACAGACTTTAAACCAACAAAGATCAAAAAAGACAAAGAAGGCCTTTACATAATGGTAAAGGGATCAATTTAACAAGAAGAACTAACTATTCTAAATATATATGCACCCAATACAGGAGCACCCAGATTCATAAAGCAAGTTCTTAGAGACCTACAAAGAGACTTAGATTCCCACACAATAATAGTGGGAGACTTTAAAACCCCACCGTCAATATTACACAGATCAATGAGACAGAAAACTAACAAGGATATTCAGGGCTTGAACTCAGCTCTGGAACAACTGGACCTAACAGACATCTACCGAACTCTCCACCCCAAATCAACAGAATATACATTCTTCTCAGCACCACATAGCACTTATTTTAAAATTGACCACATAATTGGAAGTAAAACACTCCTCAGCAAATGCAAAGGAACAGAAATCATAACAAACAGTCTCTCAGACCACAGAGCAATCAAATTATAATTCATGATGAAGAAACTCGCTCAAAACTGCACAGCTACATGGAAACTGAAGAACCTGCTCCTGAATGAATACTGGGTAAATAAATAAATTAAGGCCGAAATAAATAAGCTATTTGAAACCAATGAGAATGAAGACACAACATACCAGAATCTCTGAGACACAGCTAAAGCAGTGTTTAGCAGGAAATTTATAGCACTAAATGCCCACAGGGGAAAGCAGAAATGATTGAAAATCAACACCCTAACATCACAATTAAAAGAAATAGAGATTGGCTGGGTGTGGTGGTTCACACCTGTAATCTCAACACTGTGAGAGGCCAAGGCAGGTGAATCACAATGTCAGGAGATTGAGTCTATATTGGCTAACATGGTGAGACCCCATCTCTACTAAAAAAAAAAAAATACGAAGAATTATCTGGGCATGGTGGCATGCACCAATAGTCCCAGTTACTCGGGAGGATGAGGCAGGAGAATTGCTTGAACCTGGGAGGCAGAGGTTGCAGTGAGCCAAGATCATGCCAATGCACTCCAGCCTGGGTGGCAAACTGAGACTCCATCTCAAAAAAATAAAAAATAAAAAAAGGACTAGAGAAGCAAGAGCAAACAAATTCACACACGAGCAGAAGACAAGAAATAACTAAGATCAGAGCAGAAATAAAGGAGATAGAGACACGAAAAGCCCTTAAAAAAAATCAATGAATCCAGGAGTTGGCTTTTTGAAAAGATCAACAAAATAGACCACTAGCCAGACTAATAAAGAAGAAAAGAGAGAAGAATCAAATAGACACAATAAAAAATGATAAAGGGAAAATCACCACTGATCCCACAGAAATACAAACTACCATCAGAGAATACTATAAACACCTCCATACAAATAAACTAGAAAACCTAGAAGAAATAGATAAATTCCTGGATACATACACTCTCCTAAGACTAAACCAGGAAGAAGTTGAATCCCTGAATAGACCAATAACAACTATTCCAAACAATAGAAAAAGAGATAGTCCTCCCTAACTAATTTATGAGGCCAACATCATCCTGATACCAAAACCTGGCAGAGACACAACAAAAAAAGAAAAGATCAGGCCAATATCCCTGATGAACATTGATGTGAAAATCCTCAATAAAATACTGGCCAACTGAATCCAGCAGCACACTGAACAGTTTATCCACCATAATCAAGTCAGCTTCATCCCTTGGATGCAAGGCTGGTTCAACATACACAAATCAATAAACAAACTCCATCACATAAACAAAAACAATGAAAAAAACCACATGATTATCTCAATAGATGCAGAAAAGGCCCTCAATAAAATTCAACAGTGCTTCATGCTAAAAACTCTCAATAAATTAGGTATTGATGGAACATATTTCAAAATAATAAGAGCTATTTATGACAAACCCACAGCAAATATCATGCTGATGGGCAAAGGCTGGAAGCATTCCCTTTGAAAACCAACACAAGACAAGATTACCCTGTCTCACCACTCCTAATCAACATTGTATTGGAAGTTCTGGCCAGGACAATCAGGCAAGAGAAAGAAATAAAGGTATTCAAATAGGAAGAGAGGAAGTCAAATTGTCTCTGTTTTCAGATGACATGACTGTAAATTTAGAAAACCCCATCATCTCAGCTCAAAATTTCCTTAAGCTGATTAGCAACTTCAGCAAAGTTTCTGGATACAAAATCAATGTGTAAAACTCACAAGCATTCCTATATACCAATAATAGCCAGAGAGCCAAATTATGAGTGAACTCCCATTCACAATTGCTACAAAGAGAATAAAATACCTGGGAGTAAAACTTACAAGGGGTGTGAAGGACCTCTTCAAGGAGAACTACAAACAACTGCTCAAGGAAATAAGAGAATACACAAACAAATGGAAAAACATTCCATTCTTATGGATAGAAAGAATCAATATCATGAAAATGGTCATACTCTCCAAAGTAATTTACAGATTAAATGCTTTTCCCATCAAGCTACCACTGACTTTCTTCACCGAATTAGAAAAAATAAAATGCTTTAAATTTCATATGGAATCAAAAGAGAGCCCATATAGCCAAGATACTCCTAAGCAAAAAAAACAAAAACAAAAACAAAAAACAAATCTGGAGGCATCATGCTACCTGACTACAAACTATACTACAAGGCTACAGTTACCAAAACAGCATGGTATTGGTACAAAAACAGATATATAGACCAATGGAACAGAACAGAGGCCTCAGAAACAACACTACACAGCTAAAGTAATCTGATCTTTGACAAACCTGACAAAAACAAGCAATTGGGAAAGGATTCCCTATTTAATAAATAGTGTTGGGGAAAACTGACTAGCCATATGCAGAAAACTGAAACTGGACTCCTTACTTACACCTTATACAAAAATTAACTCAAGATGGATTAAAGACTTAAACGTTAGACCTAAAACCATAAAAGCCCTAGAAGAAAACCTGGGCAATACCATTCAGGACACAGGCATGGGCAAGGACTTCATGACTAAAACACCAAAAGCAATGGCAACAAAAGCAAAAATAGACAAATGGGATCTAATCAAACTAAAGAGCTTCTGCACAGCAAAAGAAAGTACCATCAGACTGAACAGGCAACCTACAGAATGGGAGAAGATTTTGCAATCTACTCATCTGACAAAGGGCTAATATCCAGAATCTATGAAGAACATAAACAAATTTACAAGAAAAAAACAAACAACCCCATCACAAAGTGGGCAAGGGATATGAACAGACACTTCTCAAAAGAAGACATTTATGCAGCCAAAAGACATATGAAAAAATGCTCATCATCACTGGCCATCAGAGAAATGCAAATCAAAACCACAATGAGATACCATCTCACACCAGTTAGAATGGCAATCATTAAAAAGTCAGGAAACAACAGGTGCTGGAGAGGATGTGGAGAAATAGGAATGCTTTTACACTGTTGGTGGGAGTGTAAATTAGTTCAACCATTGTGAAAGACAGTGGGGTGATTCCTTAAGGATCTAGAACTAGAAATACCATTTGACCCAGCAATTCCATTATTGGGTATATACCCAAAGGATTATAAATCATGCCACTATAAAGACACACACACATGTATGTTTATTGTGGCACTATTCACAGCAGGAAAGACTTGGAACCAACCCAAATGTCCATTAATGATAGACTGGATTAAGAAAATATGGCACATATACACCATGGAATATTATACAGCCATAAAAAAGGACAAGTTCATGTCCTTTGCAGAGACAGGGATGAAGCTGGAAACCAGCATTCTCAGCAAACTAACATGAGGACAGAAAACAAAACACCACATGCTCTCGCTCATAGGTGGGAATTGAACAATGAGATCACTTGGACACAGGGGTGTGGACATCACACACCAGGGCCTGGCATGGGGTGGGGGGCTGGGGGAGGGATAGCATTAGGAGAAATATCTAATGTAAATGATGACTTGATGGGTGCAGCAAACCAACATGACACATGTATACCTATGTATCAAACCTGCACGTTGTGCCCATGTACCCTAGAACTTAAAGTATTAAAAAAAAAATAAAAAACTAAAGCCCTTAAAATGGTCTAGAAGTACCTGCACAATCTGCCCTGCAATGGTCTAGGAGTACCTGAACAATCTTGCCCCCATTCCTCTCTCAGCTCATCTGATGCTTTCTTCTATTTTGCTCCCTCCTCTCCAATCACACTGGCTTCCCTGGTATTCTTCAAATACATTTCTCATTCTTTTATCTTAGTGTCTTTGCCTGGAATATTATTTTCCTACATATTCACATATGTAGGAAAATTTAAATCATCCTAATTAAAATGGAGGCTCCTAACCTATTTCTCCTTATGTATCTTACCATTGCTTTTATTTTAAAAAATACTATATGGTTTATATTTGTGGTTTAAGTCCCTTCCTCAGTAATATAAAACTTCATGAGTCTGGAGACATTTTTATTTCTTGATGTATTCCCAAAGCAAAGAACAGTGGTTGGCACACATAGTAGCTTCTCTTTCTGTCTCTGTTTATGTATGTGAGTGCCTGTGTGCATGCACACATGTTGTTTATGTGTTTGTGTTTAGGTGTTATTTTTGTTGAATGGATGAATGAAGGAATGGATGAAATACAACCTACCCACCCCCTTGCTCACGTAACTTACACTTACTTGTCTTCTTTCTGTTCCTTAAACATGCTCAGTTCTTTCTTTCTTTAAGGCCTTTACATTTTTTTCCCCCTTCATTCTGGTATACTCATCTCCTCACTCTCCAAAATTTGCACTAAGCATTTAATGTGAATCCTTCAGTCTCAGTTTAAATATAATTTCTTTTGAGAGCTCTTACCAGAAAATTCTATCAAAAAGAAGTCTCACTCATTGCTCTTTGCTCCAGCTTTCTGTTTGTTTCCTTTAGAGTACTTCTTATGCTCTTAAATTGTTTTGTTTCTAAATGTGATAACCTGCTTATTGTCCATATATTAAAACATTTAATCCCCACAAAAAAAAAAAAACATCAAAAAGTCGGCCAAGGATATGAACAGAAACTTCTCAAAAGAAGACATTTATACAGCCAACAAACATATGAAAAAAGGCTTATCATCACTGGTCATTAAAGAAATGTAAATCAAAACTACAATGAGATATCACATTCTAACGCCAGTTAGAATGGCGATCATTAAAAAGTCAGGAAACAAAAGATGCTGGAGAGGATGTGGAGAAATAGGAACACTTTTACACTGTTGGTGGGAGTGTAAATTAATTCAAACATTGTGAAAGACAGTGTGGAGATTCCTCAAGGATCTAGAACCATAAATACCATTTAAGCCAGCAATCCCATTAATGGGTATATACCTAATGGATTACAAATCATTCTACTATAAAGACACATGCACACGTATGTTTATTGTGGCTCTATTCACAATAGCAAAGACTTGGAACCAACCCGAATGCCCATCAATGATAGACTGGATAATGAAAATGTGGCACATATACACCATGGAATACTATGCAGCCATAATAAGGGATGAGTTCATTTCCTTTGCAGGTACATGCATGAAGCTGGAAACCATCATTCTCAGCAAACTAACAAAAGAACAGAAAACCAGACACTGCATGTTCTCACTCATAAGTGGGAGATGAACAATGAGAACACATGGACACAGAGAAGGGAACATCACACACCAGGACCTTCAAGGGGTCGGGGGCTAGGGGAGGTATGGCATTAGGAGAGATACCTAATGTAGATGACAGGTTGATGGGTTGCTGCAAATCACCATGGCATGTGTATACCTCTGTAACAAACCTGCATGTTCTGCACATGTACTGCAGAACTTAATGTATTAAAAAAAAAAAAAAGGAAAGAGCAGATGCTGGAAAGGATGTGGAGAAATAGGAATGCTTTTATACTGTTGGTGGGAGTGTAAATTAGTTCAAACATTGTGGAAGACAGTGTGGCGATTCCTCAAAGATCTAGAATCAGAAATACCATTTGACCCAGCAATCCCATTACTAGATATGTACCCAAAGGATTATAAATCATTCTACTATAAAGATACATGCACACGTATGTTTATTGCAGAACTATTCACAATAGCAAAGACTTGGAACCAACCCAAATGCCCATCAGTGATAGACTGGATAAAGAAAATGTGGCACATATATACCATGGAATACTATGCAGCCACAAAAACGGATGAGTTCATGTCCTTTGCAGGGACATGGATGATGCTGGAAACCATCATTCTCAGCAAACTAACACAGGAACAGAAAATGAAAAACCACATGTTCTCACTCATAAGTGGGAGTTGAACAATGAGAACACATGGACACAGGGAGGGGAACATCACACACTGGGGCCTGTCAGGGGGTGGGGTGCTAGGGGAGAGATAGCATTAGTAGAAATACCTAATGTAGATGACGGGTTGATGGGTGCAGCAAACCACCATGGCACATGTATACCTATGTAAAAACCCTGCATGTGTATACCTATGTAACAAACCTGCAGGTTCTGCACATGTATCCCAGAACTTAAAGCATAATTTAAAAAAAGAAAGCTCACAAATCATATTGTGAAGAAGCAAAAATAAATAACACTGAGTTTCCTTAAGAGATGTAGATGATGGAGAAGGAGGGTAGAATGAGTGTGGGTGCTGAAGTAATAGGAAGCTGAGGGAGTTTCTGTCTACCTTCTATCGTAATTTATTTATTCAATACTTACTGGCTTTCTACTATGTATCAGGCACTTAAGGTAGAGAAAAATAAGTGACTGAAGGTCCCTACTCTCATAGAAATTCAATTCTAGAGAAGGCATTTAGACATTAAGCACTAAAAACTTTAAGATATACTTTGGAGGCAGAGCTGGCAGGGCTTGTTAATGAATTGGACATGGAGAGGGGAAAGACTTTTCTCTAGAGGGTGAATTTTCTGTGTACAGTAAGTTCATCTGCTGAGGCAAAGGAGATGGAGGAAAATAGGATGATGATGTTCAGAGGTTTGACATGAGTGTTGAAAGATTAAGATAGCTATTTCAGGAAACTGGGCAGCAAGCTGGATAGGAAAATGTCATTGGATTGCCAGGCAATGTTGAGGCTTCATTTGATCTTACTGATCAAGTATAGTCAGTCCTCCATATCTGCAGGTTCTGGGGTTCTGCATCCGTGGACTCAACCAACTATGAATCAAAAATATTTTTTAAAAAATTAACAATACAACATTAAAAAAACAAATTTTAAAATACAGTGTAACAACTATTTACAAAGCATTTACATTTTACTAGGTATTATAAGTAATCTAGAGATTATTTAAAATATACAGGAGGGAGTACATAGATTGCATGCAAATATTATGCAATGTGTATCAGGGACTTGTGCATCTGCAGATTTTGGTGTCTGCAGGGGTCCTGGAACAAATCCCTCAGGTTCCAAGAGACACTGTATATACAATGGAACCAATCTTCCCCGTGACTTTCCCCACCCACCTTCAGCTGCTCAAGGATGTCCACATGACTGCCATAGTAGCTGTCAAACTCTTCCCAAACCCCACAAATTTGGTGAGATTTCACTGGCTGAGGAGTGAACACCAGACTCATGCCAGCAAAGAGAGCCTCCCTTACATCTTTGGACTTAGGACGAGGGAAAGATCAGAATTCTCCTGTTGCAGTTAGACTTATAAATCAAACATTTTTATTGGCCATATTTCCTAACTCTATAACAAAAGCAAGTCAATGGTGAACAACTGAAATCAATGTTCTCAGAGATACCATAATAATAACAGGTAGCACTTATACATGGGTCCTGCTATGTGCTAGGTACAAATTCAAATGTTTGTCATATGATAACTCTCTTAATGCTCATAATAAATGTATGAGGTGGGTACTACTATTGTCATACCTTATTGATAGGTAAACTGGGTCACAGAAGTTTTGGACTTCTTGCCTTATGTCACAGAGGAGAAATAAAGCTAAGATTTGAACCCAGATCTATTAGGGCTAGCATCTCTGCTCTTAACCACTATGCTACACCACTTCACATAAGAGAGAGGGAAAGCCTTCTTTAAGTTGAATGGTTTCAAGTTTCTGCTCCCAGTTGTATTTCTGCCCACTTTCTTTGTTTCATTGTTCACTCATTTCATGGTTTCTATCAGTCAAAATTTTCCCTCTTTTCCCTAAGGTTATGCATGCTAGGTTTTTGTAATTTGGAAACAAGAGCCCATGGATAGCAAGGTTATTCACATTGGGTTTTTGTAAGTTGGAAACAAGTGGACCACAGTTATACACTTCACTGATATCCCTCAAATACGTAACTCACTGAGTGAAGTGGGTCAGGGAATCAGTAAAGATTCCACCACCTTCGATTCCACCTATACACAGATTCTATAGTAAAGCAAATAGTTAGTTAATTATCACCTGTAATCTCTTAAAACTCAGACCACAGGAAGCTCTACATTTAGATAACTTGGCAGGGAAAAAAAAGTGGCTACTCTTGCAGGGTTTAGTAAGATACTACAAGAGAGGCAAGCCCAGGCTGGCCCTTCTGAGCAGGATAGTTCAAACAAGAACACTCCTTCATTTCAAGTAACAGTCAGTCTCCTCAGGCTGTTGGGTATTCATCCAAACTCTGCTGAACAGGAACAATGTATAGATTGCAAGAGTAGGCACGTGGGTACAGAAAGCATGGGAACCAGGATACTGCGGGAGAAGGTTACCTAAGGAGCAAGAGGAATGAACAGGCCTCAGTCCCTTTAGCCCCAACCAAGTACCCATCTTCTTAAACCATCTTGCCCATAAATGTAATACATCACTATATAAAGAATAATTATCTGGGATGCCTCCTAAGGCATTCTCTTGGCCAGATTTCAGAACAATTGAGGCAAGTCTCTTCACCCTAGCCCAAGTTCTGGTTCAAGTCTTAAAGCAAAAGTCTGAAAAAATCCTAAGAGAAAGAGCAGGTCCCCAGACCATATGCTAAGACAGAAGCAGTGTAAGGGGCCAGGACCCTGAGAGACTTCCTGAATTAACTGCAGATATAAAATCCTTTACATGAAACATAAACAACTGACTAGGGATTGCTGTTGCCAGAAAAGCTCCAAATGTAGAGGCCTGCAATTGCTGAACCTTGTCCCAAATTACTATCTCACCCCCTCCTTCCCAAACTACCCTCCCCTTACAGTAGCTGTAAACTGTGAAGGTGACAGTCCTCAGCAGAGAAACTGCTTCACTGTCTCCCTCCGTGGAGGCTGTGAAGGATGCTAGACAAATGATGTCTAATGAGGTGAATTGGGGCAAAGTGACAATATTGTAACAAAAGCCTCAAAAATGTGACCTGAAAATTTATCCAACAAAACGCAGACATCCCCAACTTAAGATGGTCCAACCTACAATCTTTTGACTTTATAATGGTGCAAAAGATGTATGCATTTGGTAGAAATCATACTTCAAATTTTGAAATTTGATCTTTTCCTGGGCTAGTTATATGCAGTATGATACTCTCTTGCAATGCTAGGCACCAGCAGCCAGAGGAGCTCCCAGTCAGCCATGCAAGGGTAAACAGCCAGGACTTCACAATGTACTGTATTGCAAGATGATTTTGTCCAACTATAGGGTAATATAAATGTTCTGAGCATGTTTAAGGAAGGCTAGGCTGAGCTATGATATTTCATAGGTTAAGTGTATTAAATCCATTTTCAACTTGCAATGGGTTTATCAGGACATGACTCCATTGTATGGAGGAGCATTTGTAATTATGTATGTTTTTATAAACAGATTAATTGTAGCATTATTTTTAAGAAAATAACACTGAAAGCAATATATGTCAAATACTAGTAAACTGATTAAATAAAATATGATATATTAGCCAATAAAATCCCAAGTGATCTTAACAAATTACTTGCAATGCATTCATAATGTTAAGTAGAGCAATGATATGGTTTGGGTCTATGTCCCCAAATCTCATGTCAAATTGTAATCCCCAGTGTTGGAGGTGGGTTCTGGTGGGAGGTGACTGGATCATGAGGCAGATTTCCTCTTTTGTGTTATTCTCTTGATAATGAGTTATCGCAAGATCCCGTTGTTTAAAAACGTGTAGCACTTCCCCCACCCCCTTCTTCCTCCTCCAGTTGTTTAAGACATGCCTGCTTCCCCTTCACCTTCCTCCATGATTGAAAGTATCCTGAGGCTTCCCCAGCCATGCTTACTGTACAGCCTGAGGAACCATGAGCTAATTAAATTACCAAGTCTCTATAAATTACCCAGTCTCAGGTATTTCTTTACAACAGTGGAAGAATGAACTAATACAAATAGGCTGTAAAACAGCACACTCAGTATGATCATACTGACACACATATACATGCATGTTGACTGGAAGGACTCATCCAGAATTGTTAACAGTGGTAATAGCTGGGTGTCTTTTGTCACAGTTGATTTCCCTTTACATTTCTCTGAGTTTTCTAAGATTTTTGTGTTGAGTGTGTACTATTTTTGAAATTAGGAAAATTTTTTCATGAAATTTTTTTTTCAGGTATACATTTTATATTTTTATTTTTAATTTATTTAGGTATATAATAGCTGCATATACTTATGTGGTACATGAGATATTTTGATACAGTCATATAATGCACAATAATCACATCAGGGTAAATGGGGTATCCATTCCCTCAAGCATTTATCCTTTGTTTTACCTACAATCCAATTATACTCCTTTAGTTATTTTTAAATGTACAATTTAATTATCATTGACTATAATCACCCTGTTGTATTATCAAATACTAGATCTTATTCATTCTAACTATCTTTTGCATGCATTAACCAACCCCACTTCCCCCAACCCCCTCACCACCCTTTCCAGTCCCTGGTAACCATCATTCTACTCTCCACCTCCATGAGTTCAACATGAAGCATATTTTTTATATGAGCTTGGTAGGTGAAATCAAAACTATCTTATCTTCAGAAACAAGTAATATTTTCTTTATCATTTTATTTGAACTTCTCTTGTGACATTTGTCCCTTTTTCTTGTATGGCAAGTCATGTATTATCTCCTCCATTGGAGTCTGAATTTCTTGATAACACAACAGATTTTTTCAGCTCAGTATACTTTACAATTACTAGTGCAATAATGATACCCTGCAAATGGAACATAAATAAATTATGAGGAGAATTAGCATCACCATATATTAAGGTATATGGAAAAGATAAAGCATTTAAATCATTGAGGTGCTGCTGCAAAAATAGACAGAAAGACACACAGAACAATAGACACAGTCTCCAAGAAAGAAATTGTAAATATAAGAACTTCTTAGCGAAGGTGCTAATTAACATAGAAAAAGAAACAACTAATCACCAGTTCATGCTGGGACAATTTGTTCAGCTTCTTACTTCACACAAAATAATTTTCAACTGAATTTAAGAGCTGAATGTTTAAAAATCAAACTACAAAAATCTAGAAGGGGCCAAGTGCGATGGCTCATGCCTATAATCCCAGCACTTAGGGAGGCTGAGGTGGGCAGATAGCCTGAGGTCAGGAGTTTGAGATCAGCCTAGCTAACATGGTGAAACCCTGTCTCTACTAAAAATACAAAAATTAGCTGGGCATGGTGGCAGGCACCTGTAATCCCAGCTACTCAGGAACCTGAGGAGGGAGAATCATTTGAACCCGGGAGGCATAGGTTGCAGTAAGCCGAGATTGTGCTATTGCACTCCAGATTGGATGACTACAGCAAAACTCCATCTCAAAACAAAAACAAAAAAAATCTAGAAAGAAAGATAGAAAATGTATTTGGTCTCTATATGAAGAGAATTTTCAAGGAATGAAACAATAACAAAGAAAAAGATATTTTTATGAACCAAAATTTTTAAACATATATATATATAACTTCTACAAAATTAAAAGTCAAAAATTAACAAAGGAAAAACATGTCTGACAATGTGACAAATAATAGGTCACTCCTTCCATATAAAGAACTCAAATCAGAAAAAGACCAAGGTGCCAGTAGATACTTACACAAACTATATGACCAAATACTTCACAAAAGGGGAAAATACAAATGACTAAAACAAACATAGAAAATATTCAACATCACTAGCACTGAAAGAAATACTAATGAAAGGCCAGGCACAGTGGCTCAAGCCTGTAATCTCAGTACTTTGGGAGGCCGAGTCTGGTGGATCACCTGAGGCCAGGAGTTCAAGACCAGCCTGACCAACATGGTGAAACCCCATCTCTACTAAAAATACAAAAAATTGCTCCTCTCCCTCTCCCTCATCTCCCTTCTTTCTTCAGTCTCCCTCTCCTTCTTTCTTTGGTCTCCCTCTGTTGCCGAGGCTGGACTGTACTGCCGTGATCTCAGCTCGCTGCAACCTCCCTGCCTTGGGCTCCTGTGATTCTCCTGCCTCGGTCTGCCGAGTGCCTGGGATTGCAGGCGCACGCCACCACGCCTGACTGGTTTTTGTATTTTTGGTGGAGACGGGGTTTCGCCGTGTTCACCGGTCTGGTCTGCAGCTCCTGGCCTCGAGTGATCTGCCCGCCTAAGCCTCCCGAGGTGCTGGGATTGCAGACGGAGTCTCGCTCACTCAATGCTCAATGTTGCCCAGGCTGGAGTGCAAAGGCATGATCTCGGCTTGCTACAACCTCCATCTGCCAGCCACCTGCCTTGGCCTCCCAAAGTGCTAAGATTACAGCCTCTGCCCGGCCGCCACCCTGTCTAGGAAGTGAGGAGCTTCTCTGCCTGGCCGCCCATCGTCTGGGAAGTGAGGAGCGCCTCTGCCCGGCTGCCCCATCTGGGAGGTGAGGAGCGCCTCTGCCCGGCCGCCACCCCGTCTGGGAGGAAGTGACGAGCGCCTCTGCCCGGCTGCCCCGTCTGGGAAGTGAGGAGTGCCTCTGCCCAGCCGCCCCGTCTGGGAGGTGAGGAGCGCCTCTGCATGGCCGCCACCCCATCTGGGAGGAAGTGAGGAGCACCTCTGCCCGGCCGCCCCATCTGGGAAGTGAGGAGCGCCTCTGCCCGGCCGCCACCCCTTCTGGGAGGAAGTGAGGAGCGCCTCTGCCTGGCCGCCCTGTCTGGGAAGTGAGGAGCGCCTCTGCCCGGCCGCCCTGTCTGGGAGGTGAGGAGTGCCTCTGCCTGGCTGCCACCCCATCTGGGAGGAAGTGAGGAGCGCCTCTGCCTGGCTGCCCCATCTGGGAAGTGAGGAGCGCCTCTACCCAGCCGCCCCATATGGGAAGTGAGGAGCATCTCTGCCTGGCCGCCCCATCTGGGAAGTGAGGAGTGCCTCTGCCCGGCCGCCCCATCTGGGAAGTGAGGAGCGCCTCTGCCCGGCCTCCCCGTCTGGGAGGTGAGGAGCACCTCTGCCTGGCTGCCATCCCGTCTGGGAGGAAGTGAGGAGCGCCTCTGCCCGGCCGCCCCATCTGGGAGGTGAGGAGCGTCTCTGCCCAGCCGCCCCATCTGGGAAGTGAGGAGCGCCTCTGCCTGGCTGCCACCCCGTCTGGGAGGAAGTGAGGAGCACCTCTGCCTGGCCGCCCATCGTCTGGGAGGTGAGGAGTGCCTCTGCCTGGCTGCCACCCCGTCTGGGAGGAAGTGAGGAGCGCCTCTGCCCAGCAGCCCCGTCTGGGAAGTGAGGAGCACCTCTGCCCGGCCACCCCGTCTGGGAAGTGAGGAGCACCTCTGCCCGGCCGCCCCGTCTGGGAAGTTAGGAGCACCTCTGCCCGGCCGCCCCATCTGGGAGGTGAGGAGCGCCTCTGCCTGGCTGCCACCCCGTCTGGGAGGAAGTGAGGAGCGCCTCTGCCGGGCCACCCCGTCTGGGAAGTGAGGAGTGCCTCTGCCCAGCCGCCCCGTCTGGGAAGTGAGGAGCACCTCTGCCTGGCTGCCACCCTGTCTGGGAGGAAGTGAGGAGCGCCTCTGCCCGGCTGCCCCGTCTGGGAGGTGAGGAGTGCCTCTACTCGGCCACCCATCGTCTGGGATGTGAGGAGTGCCTCTGCCCGGCCGCCCTGTCTGGGATGTGAGGAGTGCCTCTGCCTGGCCACCCTGTCTGGGATGTGAGGAGCGCCTCTGCCCGGCCACCCCGTCTGGGATGTGAGGAGTGCCTCTGCCCGGCCGCCCCGTCTGGGAAGTGAGGAGCACCTCTGCCAGGCCGCCCTGTCTGGGAGGTGAGGAGCGCCTCTGCCCGGCCTCCCCATCTGGGAAGTGAGGAGCGCCTCTGCCTGGCCACCCTGTCTGGGAGGTGAGGAGCGCCTCTGCCCAGCCGCCCTGTCTGGGAGGTGTACCCAACAGCTCCTAAGAGACAGCGACCATCGGGAGCGGGCCATGAGGACGATGGCGGTTTTGTTGAAGAGAAGGCGGGGAAGTGTGGGGAAAGGAAGGAGAGATCAGATTGTTGCTGTGTCTGTGTAGAAAGAGGTGGGCATAGGAGACTCCATTTTGTTCTGACTAGGAGAAATTCTTCTGCCTTGGGATGCTGTTGATCTATGGCCTTTCCCCCAGCCCCCTGCTCTCTGAAACATGTGCTGTGTCAACTCAGGGTTAAATGGATTAAGGGCGGTGCAAGATGTGCTTTGTTAAACAGATGCTTGAAGGCAGCATGCTCTTTAAGAGTCATCACCTCTCCCTAATCTCAAGTACCCAGGGACACAAACACTGCAGAAGGCCGCAGGGACCTCTGCCTAGGAAAACCAGAGACCTTTGTTCATGTGTTTATCTCCTGACCTTCTCTCCACCATTATCCTATGACCCTGCCATATCCCCCTCTCCGAGAAACACCCAAGAATGATCAATAAATACTTCATAAAAAATAAAAAATAAAAAAATAAAGAAAACTGGTAAAGAGGAAAAGGTCCGATATTTGGAAAAACAGCAGGTTTAGAGGAAGTACATAGAATCTAAGAACAAATGATGTTTATTTTGTTAGACTCACATGTAATTATTTTGTACTTCCCTGATTTTGCTTTATCTTTGTTAATGCTATAATTAAAAACACATTTGGGTAAAAAAAAAAAAAAGAAAAAGAAAAAGAAAATCAAAACAATTGAACTTATGGAGATAGAGAAGAGAAGGATGGTTACCAGAGGCCGGCAATGGGAGTAGAGAGGTGGGAGGGAAGCTGGCAAGTGTTAATGGGTACAAAAAAAGTAGTTAGAAAGAACAAGACCTAGTATTTGATAGCCCAACAGGGTGACTATAGTCAATTATAATTTGATTGCACATTTTAAAATAAATAAAAAAGTATAAATGCATTGCTTGCAGCACAAAGGATAAATGTTTTAGAAGATGGATACCCCATTTACATGATTTGATTATTATGCATTGCATGGTTATATCAAAACAGCTAATGTTCTCATAAAAATATACACCTACTATGTACTCACAATAACTAAAATTAAAAAAAATTTTAATAAGCAGAATATAAAATTGCTTGTATGACATCTCAACTATATAAAAATTACACTGAAAGACTGGAAGGAAATATGCTAAAATTTCAGCAGCTTGCACCTGAAATTGTATGTGCTCTTTTCTAATGATCTTTTTTTGCATTTTCACAAATTATAACAAGTAACAGTCATTTGTGTAATCAGAAAAAAAGATAAATTAATATGGTTTCGATTTTTGTCCCTACCCATAACTCATGTTGAATTGTAATCTCCAGTGTTGGAGGTGGGGCCTGGTGAGAAGAGATTAGCTCACAGAAGTGGATCTTTCATCAATGGTTTAGCACCACCACTTTGGTGCTGCTCTCATGACAGAGTTCTCATGAGATCTGTTTGTTTAAAAGTTTGTATCACCTCCCCCCTCACTCCCTTCCTCCTACTCCAGCCATGTAAGATGTTCCTGCTTCCTATTTGCCTCCACCATGATTGTAAGTTTCCTGAGCCCTCTCCAGAAGCCAAGCAGAAGCCACTATGCTTTATATACCTACTTGAGTAGGTAAACAAGCAGAAGCCACTTTGCTATACAGCCTGAAAAACTGTGAGCTAATTAAATCTCTCTTCTTTATAAATTACTCAGTCTCAGGTATTTCTTTATAGCACTGTAAGAATGAACTAATACATAAATGTTATTGCTAAATAATGTCATTTCATTTTCCTCGTATCTGCAGACAATTACATGCCAGGCAGCCAGTTCTCTTTCAATTGAAGAAATGCAAGTTGAGCCTCTAAAGGCTGGGGGAGTTTGTATTAAGGTAAATTTAAGTGGTTTAGCCTTTACTTTTTAAGGCAAATAAAAGGAAATCCTGTTTCATTAAAAAGATTTATATACATATATTCAAGTGAGTTATATATATTTTATTTACATTTTTAGGCTGTCCACTTTGCTTAGTAAAAGAAGAATTTTTAAAACTAAGATAAATGAGAGGACCTATTCCAAGATGGTGGAATAGGAACAACTCTGGTCTGCAGCTCCCCAGTGTGATCGACGCAGAAGATTGGTGATTTCTGCATTTCCAACTGAGGTAGCTGGTTCATCACACTGGGACTGGTTGAACAGTGGGTGTGGCCCATGGAGGGCAAGCTGAAGCAGAATGGGCCATCACCTCACCTGGGAAGCACAAGCAGTCCAGGGATTTTCCTTTCCTAGCCAAGGAAAGCCATGATAGACTGTACTGGGAAAATCACGACACTGCCACCTAAATACTGTGTTTTTCCAATGGTCTTAGCAAACAGCACATCAGGAGATTATATCCCATGCCTGGCTCAGAGGGTCCCACACCCACGGAGCCTTGCTCAACGCTAGCGCAGCAGTCCAAGATTGAACTGCTAGGTGGTAGCCTGGCTGCAGGAGGGCCATCCGCCATTGCTGAGGCTTGAGTAGGTAAACAAAGCAGCCTGGAAGCTCGAACTGGGTGGAGCCCACCACAGCTCAACAAGGCCCACCTGCCTCTGTAGACTCCACCTCTGGGGGAAGGGCATAGCTGAACAAAAGGCAGCAGAAACTTCTGCAGATATAAACATCCCTGTCTGACACCTCTGAAGAGAGCAGTGGTTCTCCCAGCATGGTGTTTGAGCTCTGAGAATAGGCAGACTGCCTCCGCAAGTGGGTCCCTGAGCCCCATGTAGCCTAACTGGGAGACACCTCCCAGTAGAGGCCGACTGACACCTCATGCAGCCACGTGCCCCTCTGAGACAAAGCTTCCAGAGGAAGAACCAGGCAGCAATATTTGCTGTTCTGCAATATTTGCTGCTCTGCAGTCTCCACTGGTGATATTCAGGCAAACAGGGCCTGGAGTGGACCTCCAGCAAATTCCAATAGACCTGCATCTGAGGGACCTGACTGTTAGAAGGAAAACTAACAAACAGAAAGGGATAGCATCAACATCAACAAAAAGGACATCCACACCAAAACCTCATCTGTAGGTCACCATCATCAAAGATCAAAGGTAGATAAAAACCACAAAGATGGGGAGAAACCAGAGCAGAAAAGCTGAAAATTCTAAAAACCAGGGTGCCACTTCTCCTCCAAAGGATCACAGTTCCTTGCCAGCAACAGAACAAAGCTGGACAGAGAATGACTTTGACAAGTTGGCAAAAGTAGGCTTCAGAAGGTTGGTAATAACAAACTTCTCCAAGCTAAAGGAGGATGTTCAAACACATTGCAAGTAAGCTAAAAACCTTGAAAAAAGATTAGATGAATGGCTAACTAGAATAAACAGTGTAGAGAAGAGCTTACATGACCTGATGGAACTGAAAACCATGGCACAAGAACTACGTGATACATGCACAAGCTTCAGTAACCGATTCAATCAAGTGGAAGAAAGGGTATCAGTGATCGAAGATCACATTAATGAAATGAAGTGAGAAGAGAAGATTAGAGAAAAAAGAGTAAAAAGAAATGAACAAAGCCTCCAAGAAATATGGGACTATGTGAAAAGAACAAATCTACATTTGATTGGTGTACCTGAAAGTGATGGGGAGAATGGAACCAAGCTGGAAAAACACTCTTCAAGATATTATCCAGGAGAACCTCCCCAACCTAGCAAGGCAAGCCAACATTCAAATTCAGGAAATACAGAGGACACTACAAAGATACTCCTTGAGAAGAGGAATGCCTAGACATATAATTGTAAGATTCACCAAGGTTGAAATGAAAGAAAAAATGTTAAGGGCAGCCAGAGAGAAAGGTTGGGTTATCTATGAAGGGAAGCCCATCAGACTAACAGCTGATCTCTCAGCAGAAACTCTTCAGGCCGGAAGAGAGTGGGGGACAATATTCAACATTCTTAAAGAAATAATTTTCAACCCAGAATTTCATATCCAGCCAAATTAAGTTTCATAAGTGAAGGAGAAATAAAATCCTTTACAGACAAATACTGAGAGATTTTGTCACCACCAGGCCTGCCTTACAAGAGCTCCTGAAGAAAGAGCTAAACATGGAAAGGAACAACCAGTACCAGCCATTGTATAAACACGCCAAACTGTAAAGACCATCGATGCTAGGAAGAAACTGCATCAACTAATGAGCAAAATAACCAGCTAACATCAAAATGAAAGGATCAGATTCACACCTAACAATATTAACCTTAAATGTAAATGGGCTAAATGTACCAATTAAAAGACACAGACTTGCAAATTGGATAAAGAGTCAAGACCCATCAGTGTGCTGTATTCAGGAGACTCATCTCATGTGCAGAGACACACATAGGCTCAAAATAAAGGGATAGAGGAAGATCTACCAAGCAATGGAAAGCAAAAAAAAAAAAAAAGCAGGGGTTGCAATTCTAGTCTCTAATAAAACAGACTTTAAACCAACAAAGATCAAAAGAGACAAAGAAGGCCATTACATAATGGTAAAGGGATCAATTCACCAAGAAGACCTAACTATCCTAAATATATATGCACTCAATACAGGAGCACCCAGATTCATAAAGCAAGTCCTTAGAGACCTACAAAGAGACTTAGACCTTCCCCCATTAAGCAAATGATGCTATTTTAAGCCCCATATCTCAGGAAGGGATACTGTAATTGAAACAGTGGTAAAAGGAATTCTTCTCTTGGCTTTTGTGTTTCAAAAGCTGAAGAATTGAGAATGGAAATGACCTAAGATAGAGATAAAAAAAAATGAGAAAAAAAGCAGGATAAGAGGAGCTAAGTTTTTCCCAACCTCCCAACCTCAAATGAGGAAATGATTATAACAGTTTGGTGAAGACAAAAGGCTTGAAACGAAATAATGAGGTTGTGCCTGGGAGACAGCGAGACTCCATCTCCAAAAAAAAAAAGAGAGAAATAATAATATGTAAATACCTTAATATATAAATATTCCTTACAAATTAATAAAAATGTGATAAATACCCCAATACAAATTGGAAAATGGCATTAATAGTAATTCACCAAAAAAGAAATGTAAAATCAAATAATGAGATAATAATTCTGTGTATCAGGATGGCAAAACATAAAATAACACTCAATATATGCCAAGATGTAGAGAAACTTGTGCTTCTATTTGGAGGCAATTTGATGTAACATAACAAAATCTTAAGCATTCCCTATCCCAGCAACTTTTCTTCTGGCAGTGTATCCTAAGCACACAACAAATTAATAAATGTCTCCATTTCGTTCAGTACATACTTTCAAGAACCTTCTATATGCCATGCATGGCTGTAGATGTGGGGGATCAGCAGTGAAAAAAAATGCTGTGCTCCCCATCCTCAGCTCTCATGGAGTTAAAAGCAAGAAGAGACTTTGGGCTACATATTCAGTTATAATGATGCCTAGGTAGGTCAGGGTTCTCCTGCAGTAAGTAGTTACACCATTAGCTAGTGTAACTCAAAGAATCCAACAAATTTCCCAGAGGAAAGGATCTAAGTAGTGTAAAAATTAGTCTGGCAGTGAGTGATTAGGAAGAGTATTCTGAGGAAATGGAATAATGTGCAAATGCTCAGAGGGAGGAGAATGCATGGTACATAAAAGGAATTGTAGCTCATTATGATATGCATATAAAGAACAGGTTGGGAAGTACAATAAATAAGACTAGAGAGGCAGGAAGGAGACAGAGCATGAAGAACTTTCCATACATGTTTGTTTAACGATAGTCATGTAAACATGGTTTATAACAGTAAAAACTTGAAACAACCTAAATTTCCAACACTTGCAATCAACTAAATAAATAATTATTTATCTATATAATGTTATACCACAGAGCTTTTTTAAATGATGAAAAAAGCTCTCCCTTTGTTGATATGGAAACATACCTACAATACATTGTTAAGTTTAAAAACAAATCCAGACATCTAAGGCAGTTTGCAAAACAACACATATGTTATGATCTTGTTTTGGTATGTATAAATAAACAAACAAATAAATCTGGGAGTCTTTGTGCCAAATGTTGAAGTGGCTATCTCTGACTACTAGGATTATGTTGATTTGTGAGAAGATACTGAAGTGTTTTTAAAATATCTTGATGAGGAATGTTACAGAAACCCTTTCCCTATCCAATTATATATCTGCTATGATAGATCCAGGTGAACAACACTTCTGTGGATCTTCCAGAAATAAATTGGCAAAGAATGACTCAAGAACATTTAGTTATTTTATAAACAGAGGATTTAATTGCCTCTGAGGGTGTCTCTTGGTCAGAAGAGTAAAGGAACAAAAATTAAAAAAAGACTCTTATATAAGAGACAGGTGAGAGAAGAAAGAAGAATTTCTGCAGAAAAAATCTGGGAAGACTGAATAGTGTTCACACATTGGTATGAAGGTAAGGAAACTGACTAGCGGGCAGCTAGAGAAGAGGTTAGTTCTGTCTTTGAATAAGCTTACTTAGACTGTCAAAGAAAACAATTTCAGTTGATGAATTCTCCAGAAGCCCTGAGGATTTTGCTATGGAGCACATGAATCAGGTTTCCTCTGTAATGTCTGACAGTTTCCTTCCATAGCACCACCCTATTAGTTAGGCCAATACAAGGTGTGCATCATTTCTTCCCTTAAAATTTCTCACCAGGTAAATGCTCCCACCAGACCAAAATTCTCATGTTGCTTCTGCCCTGGTCCATACAGCCTACCTTGCCTTTCCATTAATCACTTAGCACAGAAAGTCCAAGACCCTGATTACTAATCCTGGTATTGAAGGCCCCCAGTGATTTGGCCCTGTCCTCCCTGGCCTTAATGTGCATTCCCTACAAGCATCCTGTGCTGTAGTTCAGTGTTTCTCAAACTATGGTCCTGGGGCTACTGTCTTCCTACTGAAACAGAAATGCCCAGAGTGAAACCTGAAAATATGCACTTTAAGTCTGCTCCCTGAGTCATTCCTATACATACTAAAGTTGGTGAACTACTCCTAGTAACCTGGGGTCAGGGAGACCAGCAAGGGCACTGGTGCAAGAGTCCAAGGGAGGGTGTGGTAATGAATGAGGGTCTAGCCCAGGATATTTTCCATCCAAATGCATTCCTGCTGAATGCACATGGACAGAGTGGAGAGAGTCATTTCCAAAAACTCAGGCCAGGAAGGAGGAAAAGAAGTTGCTTTTTATCCCCATGGCACGTGGAATTTTGCTGATGATTTATTGGAATTCTTCCCAAAGCTGGAATGACCCAAATAACTCACTGAAGCCATTCAGGAGGGATCTGATACTGGAGTTTGCTTTAAGAAGTCAATCAGCAGAGAGTACATGGAAGTAATTTGTTGTGGTTGGAAAGACAGATAAACACATTTTCCAAAATTTTATTCTGAAGCAGAATGCATTAGTGCTGAGCAGACCCATAAAACTGGTATAGATCATTCTCCTCATTTAACAGATGTAGAGACCAAGATTAGGAGTGGAGAAGTAGTTCATCTGAGGTTGGAAGGAAAAATAGAAAAAATAGATTCCGAAAGTGCTGGAATTAGCGGCGTGAGCCACCGCACCCGGCCCTGGTTAAAGCTCTTTTAATTCTAATAAAATGTTTAAACACAAATGTATTAAATATAACTATAATCAAAAAGTATGTTACAGATACATGTAGGAATGTATGTAAATTATAATACCAATAACAAAAAGTGTATGGGGGTAGTTAAAGTATAGAGTCTTTAAAAGCAATGAAACTAATTGTTAGCAACTAAAAATAGAGTGTTATAATAAGATAGTTTAAGTAAGCCCAAGGTAACCACAAAATATATATATATATAAATTACACTGAAGAAAGGAGAAAGGAATCACAGCACATCAATATAAAATGTCACCAAAAAACAAGGAAAACAATAATAGATAAAAACACAGATGAAAGTTAAGGTTAACAGCAAACAACTAATAAAATGGCAATAGTAAATCCTTCCCTGTCAATACTTACCTTAAATGCAAGTGGATTGAAATCAACACTTCACTGCGTTTGCTCTAGACAAAGAGTGTCTCAATAGTTTCTTAAAGAAAAAAAATGACCCAACTGCATGCTGTCTACAAGAAAGCTTACTTTACATTTAAAGATACATACAGGCTATTAATAAAGGTATAGAAAAAGGTATTCTATGAAATGGTAACCAGAATAGAGCAGGAGTAGCTATACTTATGCAAGACAAAATAGACTGATTCAAAACTGTTATAAGAGTCAAAGAACGGCTGGGCTGACTCATGCCTGTAATCCCAGCACTTTGGGAAGCTGAGGCAGGTGGATCACCTGAGATCAGAAGTTTGAGACCAGCCTGGCCAACATGGCGAAACCCCATCTCTACTAAAAAAAAAAAAAAAATAGCCAGGCATGGTGGCAGGTGCCTGTAATCCCAACTACTAGGGAGGCTGAGGCAGGAGAATCACTTGAACCCAGGAGGCAGAGGTTTCAGTGACCCAACATCACAACATTGCACTCCAGCCTGGGCAACAAGAGCAAAACTCCATCTAAAAAAAAAAATAGTCAAAGAAGAACATAATATAATGATAAAATGATCACTACAGTAGAATATGTAACAATTATAACTATATATGCACCCAACACCAGAGCACATTAACATTGATATATTTGAAGCTAGGAATAGACAACGATACAGTAACAGTAGTAGAATCAAACATCCCACTCGCTATAATGGATAGGCCATCCAGACATAAAGTCCATAAGGAAACAGCAGAACTGAACAATTCTACTGATCAAATGAACCTAACAGATATATACAAAACACTTCACCTAACAGAGAAGCAGAATACTCATTCTTTCCCAGGGCACATTGATGGTTCTCCAGGATAGATCACATGTTAGGTTTGAAACAGAATTTAACAAATTTAAGATGATTGAAATCATATCAAGTATCTTTTCTGACCACAATGGAATGAAATTTAAAATTAATGATAAAAGAAAGCTGGAAAATTCACAAATATGTAAAAATTAAATAGTATTCTCTTGACCAAACATTTAGTCAAAGAAGAAATTGAAAATAAAATTTTAAAGTTTCATGACATATCAGAAATTGAAGATCAACTTACTAAAATAAACCATGAAGACAAGATTAGAGAAGAAACAATGGAAAGGAATGAAAAAAGCCTCCAAGAATTATGGGACTACGTGAAATGACCAAACCTATGATTGATTGGTATACCTGAAAGTGACAGGGAGAATAGAACCAAGTTGGAAAACACACTTCAGGATAATCCAGGAGAACTTCCCCAACCCAGCAAGAGACGCCAAGATTCAAAATCAGGAAATACAGAGAACACCACAAAGATACTCCTCAAGGATCTGGCCAGCAGCCCGCAATGCAATGGGACTCACTCTTTGTTCCCAGGTGGACCAGCAGATTGAGAAATAATAGACACACACAAGATAGTGAAAGCTGGGTCCAGGGGGGTCACTGCCTTCTGGTCCCATGGTGCCAACAATGCACTGGATATACCAGAATTTATTATTAAGTTTAGTGAGGGCGGGGGTAGGTTAGTGAGGAATTTAGGGTCATTTGATTATGAGGTGAGATGGTCACATAGGGATGAAGTAATTCTTTAACATAACATCTGTATGAAGAAGTACAGTATACAGGGATAAGAATTTACAATATAGTGTGTGCTTCAGTAATTTCTAACAGAGCCTTAAAATAGAAACACGGTCTTTCCATAACCTATGATTAGCAAGATATTAATCAGCAGTAACAGTTGCAGCACAAGCTGGTTACAAACAATCCATAGAAACAGGACGTGAAGCTAGACAACTAGTTAGACCAGAAATTCTCAGAAGGGAGTATGCCTTAACCCTAAAGAGGCCTAGAAGAGCATGGCAAGATGAGGGTGTTTATAGCCCTATCTTATCCATATGGACAGGTGCCCCCCATGCGTCCATTTATAGGCTCTCCACAATGGTTGTATTCCATTCCCAGAGCTATGAACATCTGCTTTTCTGGGATAGGAATCTCGGTGATGTGAAGCCTCCCTGACTGCACGTCCATTCATAGGCTCTCTGCAGGGGGAAGCACATCACACACTGTTGGGTCATTCTGGCAGTCCAACCTGGCATTGTCTTTACACAATCCTGCATGCAATTTTGTATTTACAATAATCAGGAGCATTTCATCTTTTATTCCGTAGCAATAGTTCCAGGGGGTCTCCCTACAAACAGCAACCCCAAGACACAAAATCATCAGATTCACCAAGGTTGAAATGAAGGAAAAAATGTTAAGGGCAGCCAGAAAGAAAGGCCAGGTTACCTAGAAAGGGAACCCCATCAGACTAACAGTGGATCTCCCTACAGAAACCCTATAAGTCAGATGAGATTAGGGGCCAATATTCAAAATTCTTGAAGAAAAGTATTTTCAATCCACAATTTCATATCCAGCCAAATTAACTTTCTAAGCAAAGGAGAAATAAAATCCCTTACAGACAAGAAAATGCTGAGGGATTTTGTCACCACCAGACCTGCCTTACAAGAGGTGCTGAGAAAGCACTAACTATGGAAAGGAAAAACTGGTACCAGCCACTGGAAAACCACACCAAAATGTAAAGACCAATGACACTATGAAGAAACTGCTTCAACTATTATACAAAATAACCAGCTAGCATCATGATGACAGGATCAAATTCACACATAACAATATTCACCTTAAATGTAAATGATCTAAATTTCCCAATTAAAAGACACAGACTGGCAAATTAGATAAAGAGTCAAGACCCATTGGTGTGCTGTATTCAGGAGACCCATCTCATGTGCAAAGATGCACATAGGCTCAAAATAAAGGGATAAAGAAATATTTACCAAGCAATGGAAAGCAAAAAAAAAGCAGAGGCTATCATTCTAGTCTCTGATAAGACAGACTTTAAGAAAACAAAGATCAAAAAAAACAAAAAAGGGCATTACATAATGGTAAAGGGATCAATGTAACAAGAAAAGCTAACTATCCTAAATATATATGTTCCCAATACAAGAACACCCAGATTCATAAAACAAGTTCTTAGAGACCCACAAAGAGACTTAGATTCCCACACAATAATGTGGGAGACTTTAACACCCCACTGTCAATATTAGACAGATCAATGAGACAGAAAATTAACAAGGATATTCAGGACTTGAACTGAGCTCTGGACAAAGCAGACCTAATAGACATCTATAGAACTCTCTACCTAAAATCAGCAAAATATACATTATTCTTAGCCCCACATAGCACTTATTCTAAAATCAACCACTAATTGAAAGTAAAACACTCCTCAGCAAATGCAAAAGAATGGAAATCATAACAAACAGTCTTTCAGACCACAGTGCAATCAAATTAGAACTCAGAGTTAAGAAACTCACTCAAAACTGCACAACTACATGGAAACAGAACAGCCTGCTCCTGAATGGCTACTGGGTAAATAACAAAATGAAGGCAGAAATAAAGATGTTCTTTGAAACCAATGAGAGCAAAGACACAATGTACCAGAATCTCTGAGGCACATTTAAAGCAGTGTTTAGAGGGGAATTTACAGTACTAAATGCCCACAAGAGGGAACAGGAAATACCTAAAATCAACACCCTAACATCACAATTAAAAGAACTAGAGAAGAAAGAGCAAACAAACTTATCTTCTAGCAGAAGATAAGAAATAACTAAGATCAAAGCAAAACTAAAGGAGATAGAGACACAAAAAAAAACCCTTGAAAAAACCAATGAATCCAGGAGGTGGTTTTTTGAAAAGATTAACAAAATAGATAGACCACTAGCTAGACTAATAAAGAAGAAAAGAGAGAAGAATCAAATAGATGTAATAAAAAAATGATAAAGGGGATATCACCACTGATCCCATAGAAATACAAACTACCATCAGAGAATACAATAAACACCTCTATGCAAATAAACTACAAAATCTAGAAGAAATGGATAAATTCCTGGACACATACAACCTCCCAAGACTAAACCAGGAAGAAGTCAAATCCCTGAATAGACCAATAACAAGTTCTGAAATTGAGGCAGTAATTAACAGCCTACCAACCAAAAAAAGCCCAGGACCAGATGGATTCACAGCCAAATTATACCAGAGATACAAAGAGGAGCTTCTGAAACCATTCCAAACAATAGAAATAGAATAAATTCTCCTTAACTCATTTTTTTGAGACGAGCAACATCCTGATACCAAAATCTGACAGAGACACAATAAAAAAAGAAAATTTCAAGCCAATATCCCTGATGAACATCAATGCAAAAATCCTAGATAAAATACTGGCAAACTGAACCCAGCAGCACATCAAAAAGCTTATCAACCACGATCAAGTTGGCCTCATCCCTGGGATGCAAGGCTGGTTCAACATACACAAATCAATAAATGTAATCCATCACATAAACAGAACCAGTGACAAAAACCACATGATTATCTCAATAGATGCAGAAAAGACCTTCAATAAAATTCAACATCCCTTCATGCTAAAATCTCTCAATAAACTAGATATTGATGGAATATATCCCAAAATAATAAGAGCTACTTATAACAAACCCATAGCCAATATCATACTCAATGGGCAAAAGCTGGATGCATTCCCTTTGAAAACCAGCACAAGACAAGGATGCCCTCTCTCACCACTCCTATTCAACATAGTATTGGAAGTTCTGGCCAGGAGAATCAGGCAAGAGAAAGAAATAAAGGTATTCAAATAGGAAGGGAGGAGGTCAAATTGCCTCTGTTTGAAGATGACATGATTGTATATTCAGAAAACCCCATCATCTCAGCCCAAAATCTCCTTAAGCTATTAAGCAACTTCAGCAAAGTCTCAGGATACAAAGTCAATGTGCAAAAATCACAAGCATTCCTCTACATCAACAATAGACAAGCAGAGAGCCAAATCATGAGTGAACTTCTATTTAAATTGCTACAAAGAGAATAAAATACCGAGGAATGCAACTTACAAGGGACATGACAGATTCTTCAAGGAGAACTACACACCACTGCTCAAGGAAATAAGAGAGGACACAAACAAATGGAAAAATGTTTCATGCTTATGGATAGGAAGAATCAATATTATGAAAGTGGCCATACTGCCCAAAGTAATATATAAACTCAATGCTATCCCCATCAAGCTACCATTGACTTTCTTCACAGAATTGGAAAAAACAACTTTAAATTTCATATGTAATCAAAAAAGAGCCCACATAGCCAAAACGATCCTAAGCAAAAAGAACAAAGCTGGAGGTATCATGCTACCTGACTTCAAACTATACTATAAGGCTACAGTAATCAAAACAGCATGGTAGTGCTACCAAAACAGACATACAGACCAATGGGACAGAACAGAGGCTTCAGAAATAACACCACACATCTACAGCCATCTGATCTTTGACAAACCTGACAAAAGCAAGCAATGGGAAAGGATTCCCTATTTAATAAATGCTGCTGAAAAAACTGTCTAGCCATATGCAGAAAGCTGAAACTGAATCCCTTACTTACACCTTATACAAAAGTTAACTCAAGATGGATTAGAGACTTGAATGTAAAACCTAAAACCATAAAAACCCTAGAAGAAAACCTAGGCAATACCATTCAGGACATAGGCATGGGCAAAGACTTCATGACTAAAACACCAAAAGCAAGGGCAACAAAAGCCAAAATTGACAAATGGGATCTGATTAAACTAAAGAGCTTCTGCACAGCAAAAGAAACTATCTTCAGAGTGAACAGGCAACCTACAGAATGGGAGAAAATTTTTGCAATCTATCCATCTGACAAAGGGCTAATATCCAGAATCTACAAGGAACTTAAACAAATTTAAATTTACAAGAAAAAAAATACCATTAAAAAGTGAGCAAAGGATATGAACAGACACTTCTCAAAAGAAGACATTTATGCGGCCAATAAACATATGAAAAAAAGTTCATCATCTCTTGTCATTAGAGAAGTGCAAATCAAAACCACAATGAGATACTGTCTCATGCCAGTTAGAATAGCAATCATCAAAAAGTCAGGAAACAACAGATGCTGGAGAGGATGTGGAGAAATAGGAACGCTTTTAGACTGTTGGTGAGAGTGTAAATTAGTTCAACCATTGTGGAAGTCAATGTGACAATTCCTCAAGGATCTAGAACTAGAAATACCATTTGACCCAGCAATTTCATTACTAGCTTATCTACCCAAAGGATTGTAAATTATTCTACTATAAAGACACATGCACACATATGTTTATTGTGACTCTATTCACAATAGCAAAGACTTGGAACTAACCCAAATGCCCAGCAATGACAGACTGGATAAAGAAAATGTGGCACATATACACCATGGAATACTATGCAGCCATAAAAAAGGATGATTTCATGTCCTTTGCAGGGACATGAATGGTGCTGGAAACCATCATTCTCAGCAAACTAACACAAGAACAGAAAACCAAACACCGCATGTTCTCACTCATAAGTGGGAGTTGAACAATGAGAACTACACAGACACAGGGAGGGGAACATCACACACTGTGGCCTGTCGTGTGGTGGGAGGCTGGGGAGGGATAGCATTAGGAGAAATACAAAATGTACATGGTGGGTTGATGGGTGCAGCAAACCACCATGGCCTGTGTATACCTATGTAACAAACCTGCACGTTCTGAACATGTATCCTGGAAATTAAAGTATAATTTTAAAAAAACAGTCACATTTATATACACTAACAATGAACTATCTAAAAAGGAAATTAGAAGATAATCCCATTTATTCCCATTTATGACACTAAAAAGAATCAAATACCTAGAAATAAACTTAACTAAGGAGGTGAAGATTTGAACACCATTCACTACAAAACACTGAAGAAAAACAAACAAGACACAAACAAATGGAAAGATATCCCATGTTCAATAATTGGAAGAATTAATATTGGTAAGGTCCCCATACTACCCTAAGAGATCTAGAGATTCAATACAATCTCTATCAAAATTCCAATTGGATTTTTTAAATAGAAAGAAATTCTAAATTTCATATAGAAGCACAAAAGACTACAAATAGTAAAGCAATATTGAAAAAGGACAAAACTTGAGGTATCACACTTCCTAATTTTGAAACATATTACAAATCTACAGAAATCACAACAGAATGTTACTGGCTTAAAAACGGACATATAAACCAATGGAACAGAATAAAGAGTCCAGAAATAAAACTCTGTATATATAATCAACTGAACTTTGACAAGGGTGTCAAGAATATACAATGCAGAAGAGATAATCTATTTAATAAACAGTGTAGGGAAAATTGAATATCCACACTTAAAAGAATAAAATTGGACTCTTATCTCACATCACACACAAAAATCTACTCAAAATGGAATAAAAACATAAATGTAAGACTTGAAACTTGTAAAACTACAAAAACCACTGGAAAAAAACAGAGGGGAAGCTCCACAATTTTTGTCTAGGAAATGATCCCCTGGATATGACCCCAAAACACAGGCAACAAAAGCAAAATAGACAAATGGGATTATATCAAACTAAAAAGTTCCTGCCCAGAAAATAAAACAATTGACAGACTGAAGACACAGTCTATGGAATGGGAGAAAATATTTGCAAACCATACACCTAAGGGGTTAACATCCAAAATGCATAAGGAACTCAAACAGCTTAATAGCAAGAAAGCAAATAAACCAACTTAAAAATGGGCAAAGAACCTGAATAGACATTCTTTCAAAGAAGACATACAAATGGCCAACAGGTATATGAAAAAAATTCTCAATATCACTAATTATCAAGGAAATGCAAATCAAAACCACAATGAGCTATTGCGCACACCTGTTAGGTCACAATGATCAAAAATCAAAGATAACAAGTGTTAGTGAGGATACAGAGAAACAGGAATCCTTGCACACTGTTGGTAGTAATTTTTTTTTTTTTTTTTTTTTTGAGACAGAGTCTTGCTCTGTCGCCCAGACTGAAGTGCTGGAGTGCAGTAGCGTGATCTTGGCTCACTGCAAGCTCTGCCTCCCAGGTTCATGCCATTCCCCTCCTCAGCCTGCTGAGTAGCTGGGACTACAAGCACCTGCCACCACGCTCAGCTAAATTTTTGTATTTTTAGTAGAGAAGGGGTTTCACCATGTTAGCCAGGATGGTCTCGATCTCCTGACCTCATGATCTGCCTGCCTCAGCCTCCCAAAGTCCTGGGATTACAGGCGGGTAGTAATTTTAAATGTTGCAGCCATATAGAAATAGTATAGAAAGTAGGCCAGCATCATCCTGAAACCAAAGCCTAGCAGAGAGACAACCAAAAAAGAGAATTTTAGACCAATATCCCTGATGAACATCAATGCAAAAATCCTCAATAAAATACTGGCAAACAGAATCCAGCAGCACATCAAAAAACTTATCCACCATGATCAAGTGGGCTTCATCCCTGGGATGCAATGCTGGTTCAACATACGCAAATCAATAAACATAACCCAGCATATAAAGAGAACCAATGACAAAAACCATATGATTATCTCAATAGATGCACAGAAGTCCTTTGACAAAATTCAACACTCCTTCATGCTAAAAACTCAATAAATTAGGTATTGATGGGACGTATCTCAAAATAATAAGAGCTATCTATGACAAACCCACAGCCAATATCATACTGAATGGGCAAAAACTGGAAGCATTCGCTTTGAAAACTGGCACAAGACAGGGATGCCCTCTCTCACCACTCCTATTCAAATAGTGTTGGAAGTTCTGGCCAGGGCAGTTAGGCAGGAGAAGGAAATAGACGGTATTCAATTAGGAAAAGAGGAAGTCAAATTGTCCCTGTTTGCAAATGACATGATTGTATATCTAGAAAACCCCATCGTCTCAGCGCAAAATCTCCTTAAGCTGATAGGCAACTTCAGCAAAGTCTCAGGATACAAAATCAATGTGCAAAAATCACAAGCATTCTTACACAGCAATAACAGACAAACAGAGAGCCAAATCGTGAGTGAACTCTCATTCACAATTGCTTCAAAGAGAATAAAATACCTAAGAATCCAACTTACAAGGGATGTGAAGGACCTCTTCAAGGAGAACTACAAACCACTGCTCAAGGAAATAAAAGAGGATACAAACAAATGGAAGAACATTCCATGCTCATGGGTAGGAAGAATCAATATTGTGAAAATGGCCATACTGCCCAAGGTAATTTATAGATTCAATGCCATCCCCATCAAGCTACCAATGACTTTCTTCACAGAATTGGAAAAAACTACTTTAAAGTTCATATGGAACCAAAAAAGAGTGTGCATTGCCAAGTCAATCCTAAGCCAAAAGAACAAAGCTGGAGGCATCACACTACCTGACTACAAACTATACTACAAGGCTACAGTAACCAAAACAGCATGGAACAGAACAGAGCCCTCAGAAATAATGCCACATATCTACAACCATCTGATCTCTGACAAACCTGACAAAAATAAGAAATGGGGAAATAATTCCCTATTTAATAAATGATGCTGGGAAAACTGGCTAGCCATATGTACAAAGCTGAAACTGGATCCCTTCCTTACACCTTATACAAAAATTAATTCAAGATGGATTACAGACTTACATGTTAGACCTAAAACCATAAAAACTCTAGAAGAAAACCTAGGCAATACCATTCAGGACATAGGCATGGGCAAGGACTTCATGTCTAAAACACCAAAAGCAATGGCAACAAAAGCCAAAATTGACAAATGGGATCTAATTAAATGAAAGAGCTTCTGCACAGCAAAAGAAACTACCATCAGAGTGAACAGGCAACCTACAGAATGGGAGAAAATTTTTGCAATCTACTCATCTGACAAAGGGCTAATATCCAGAATCTACAATGAACTCAAACAAATTTACAAGAAAAAAACAAACAACCCCATCAAAAAGTGGGTGAAGGATATGAATAGACACTTCTCAAAAGAAGACATTTATGCAGCCAAAAGACACATGAAAAAAATGCTCATCATCACTGGCCATCAGAGAAATGCAAATCAAAACCACAATGAGATACCATCTCACATCAGTTAGAATGGCAATCGTTAAAAAGTCAGGAAACAACAGGTGCTGGAGAGGATGTGTAGAAATAGGAACACTTTTACACTGTTGGTGGGACTGTAAACTAGTTCAACCATTGTGGAAGTCAGTGTGGTGATTCCTCAGGGATCTAGAACTAGAAATACCATTTGACGCAGCCATCCCATTACTGGGTATATACCCAAAGGATTATAAATCATGCTGCTATAAAGACACATGCACATGTATGTTTATTGCAGCGCTATTCACAATAGCAAAGACTTGGAACCAACCCAAATGTCCAACAATGATAGACTGGATTAAGAAAATGTGGCACATATACACCATGGAATACTATGCAGCCATAAAAAATGATGAGTTCATGTCCTTTGTAGGGACATGGATGAAATTGGAAATCATCATTCTCAGTAAACTATCGCAAGAACAAAAAACCAAACACCGCATATTCTCACCCATAGGTGGGAAGAGAACAATGAGAACACATGGACACAGGAAGGGGAAAATCACACTCTGGGGACTGTTGTGGGGTGGGGGGAGGGGGGAGGGATAGCATTGGGAGAGATACCTAAAGTATAATAATAATAAAAATAATAATAATAACAAGAAGGAAAACAAGCAAAAAAAAAAAAGAAAACCATGGAAACATCTTAAGAGATTAAAAAAAAAAGAACACATCCATGTAATTAAACATGAACTGTTTAATAATATTTCAAAATTTTCTGAAATAATAATGATGATAATTATTCAAAAACTATAGTAATAATAACAAAAACAAATAATGACAATACTAAGTGCTCACAATAATACAAAGTGATTGGAACTCCTGTACATTGCCAATGGGAATGCAAAATTGCACAGCCACTCTTGGATCCTTCCACTTCAGCCTCCTGAGTAGCTAGGACTACAGGTGCATGCCACCATGTTTGGCTAATTTTTTAACTTTTTTTGGTAGAGATAGGGTCCTTGTTGCCCAGGCTGGGCTTGAACTCCTGACCTCTAGTTGTCCTCCTGCTTCAGCCTCCCAAAGTGCTGAGATTACAGGTGTGAGCCACTGTGCCCAGCC
Source organism: Pongo abelii (assembly GCF_028885655.2). Lineage (NCBI taxonomy): Eukaryota > Metazoa > Chordata > Mammalia > Primates > Hominidae > Pongo > Pongo abelii. The sequence continues at coordinate 120,698,922 of NC_071988.2, read as the reverse complement.
CCACTTGGCAGTTTCTTCTACAGCTTAACACACACTTCTCATATGACCCAACAATGCTAAGTGAACTGAAAACTCATGTTCACACAAAAACCTATGCATGAATGTTTATAGCAGCTTTATTCATAACCACTAATAACAGAAAACAACCCAAATGTCTTTCAGTGGGTTAATGGGTAAATAAATTGTGGTATATTTCAACAATGGAAACACTACTGAATTTAGCAATAATAATAATAATAAAGATCCTGAACACACTTTTGTTCTGATGTTTCTAGATGGTAAAACCACAACATCACATTGAATTCCATTCTCATATAAAGGAGAGAGGAAGAGGTCATCAAAAAGCCAAGGATAGGACTCAAAATATGACAGCAGCATCAGCAATTTGGGCAGAGTTGTAATCAGCATTTCTGCCTCATAATTGATGGTCAAGGAAGCTGTGGGCAGCTGGGCCCTGACAACCCTCAAGGAGGCCACCAAACCCAGAAAGAAAGCTAAGTCTGCTTATGATCAAATAGAATAAGGCAAACAGAATAAAGGCACTTTAGAATGTGGGGAAAAAAAAGCTCAACCTTTTTTTTTTTTTTTTAAGATGGAGTTTCACTCTTGTTGCCCAGGCTGGAGTGCAATGGCACCATCTCAGCTCACCACAACCTCTGCCTCCCAGGTTCAAGTGATTTTGCTGCCTCAGCCTCCTGAGTAGCTGGGATTACAGGCATGCACCACCACACCCAGCTAATTTTTGTATATTTAGTAGAGACAGGGTCTCCCCATGTTGATCAGGCTGGTCTTGAACTCCTGACCTCGGGTGATCCACCCGCCTCAGCCTCCCAAAGTGCTGGGATTACAGGCATGAGCCACCACACTCGGCCTCAACTTTTAACTTTATTTTAACATCATATAATTACCTTAAATTAAATTTTAAGTGGCATTTATAAAGAACATAATATTCTTTATAAATGAGTTATGAAGAACTCTGTTAGGAATATAAAAACTCAGGTTCTAGGTTCAGCCTTGTCACTTTCTAGAAATCCATCAGTATTTTAAAATATACCCAGGATTTGTTTTAATCAGGTATGGTAAGATGACAGACACACACACAGCTACCTTGAAAGAAGAGCTTATGGCTTATGGTTCCCAACAGGAGGGTGCATGTCACACCATGCGGAGCCACACAGCAAAGCACTGAGGCCAGTCAAGAGGCAAAAGGGGTGTAGTAGAAAGCATGGGTCTGAGTCTTTATTGTGGCTTTCACAGGAAAAAAAATCAAGACAGAGCAGGCAAGCTAAATAAATTAGGATTAGATAATTTGAGTAATTTCCATTTGTTCTGGAATATATGAGGTGGTCCCTTGCTTTCTAGTAACTGGCACTATGGTGAGTTAGGGAAGGAGGATAATGTCCCTAACAATTGGAACCTTTTTAAAAAAAGGTTTAAAAAAAGATTTTAAAAAAAGAGACAGGTGGAAGCGGGTATATGGACTCCAGATTGGCTGGTTCACATGACAAATGTATGCTCTCAGCAATCTGATTGGTAACTCTAGAAAATCACTAACCTTGGGAGGAGCAATCTCTCCCCAGCTCCCCAAGGTCCCAAAATATCAAAGCATCATAATATATAGAAAATAAACATGATTAATACATCAGTGAAAAATATTTAACTTCTCTAATCCTCAGCTTCCTCAAAGTTACAAAAGTGAATAAAGCAATCCCTGCCTTAATCATGGTGATCAAATAATAAATGGGATCTTGGCAGGGTGTTGCGAGCACCTGCTACAACTACTCTACCCCACCACTCTCCACAACAGTGCTATAGAACTAAAGAGAGTCATTTCTGAGGTTGAAATGTTAGGTTTGTGAAGCAGATACATATAGAAGGAGAAGGGAGAATGCAGTAACTCAAATCAGACCACGGGAAAGTATGCTGTTACAGGAAATTGTTAGTGCCCTGAAGACATGGAGAGCTGCGGGTTGATGGGCTGCCATCATGACAGTGTTGGGTCTGCTCTGACAGTCCACTAGGCTCACGTATACAGGGCTCATCTATGACACTGGGTGATTTTAATACTCCTGAGCAGCAACTGGATTCTACTATGCAATAAATTGCCTCACTGATGGTAATTGGGAAAAGGATCAAAATTTACCATTTACCATGAATGCTTTTGCCAACTTTATGAATGAGTAGTTCATTGGATTCTGTGATTGGTTTTGATATTTTTCAGGTTCTGTTATTGTTGACCTTTCTTTCTACAGAGTTCAAAACCAAAGACCTTATTCCTAAACTGATAACCGACTACATAACAAAAATAAATAAATAAATAAACAAAGACGCACTTATAATCCATATGTTTCCTTTTGAAAGAATCAGCAAGGCATTTGAATTGCTCCAAGGTGGACATTGGTGATTGTGCATGAGTGGTGTGTGTGTGTGTGTGTGTGTGTGTGAAGAATTTATGTGAGAGATCTTATACATGTGACTTTTACCTGAAGTTTCATGAAAAATGAGAGGGCTCAGATTAAGTGTAAAACTGAGCAGTTGTGGGAAATGGTTTAGAGAATAGCAAAAAAAAAAAAAAAAAAAAAGAGCTTTGAGTCAGTTGTGAGGTGCCTTCAGCCTTTTGCCCATGTCCTCATTTATAAAATGGAGATAATGATACCACATCTTTTGAGAGACTTCTATGAAGACCAAATGTGAAAATAAAAATGACCAATGAAAGAAAACATGCTACCAAAGTATATTATAATAAAATTGTCTTTGTTATTATATTGAGTGCTAGTAGATATGACAAAGAAAACTTATATCTTAATTAGCTACCTACAAAACTAACAAGCTACAGTGGGATTCTGGAAGAAACAAGAGTGTGGTGTGAGCATAGAGAAGCAAAAGGAAACAGGGAAGCATGTGACCATGAAGTGAATACTTAGTGTCAGAGATCAGAGGCTTGAAGAAAAGGATAGAATAAAACCTAAAAATAAAGAAAAGAAAGATCTCAGCATGCTAAAGGAAAGAGAAGTTCCCCAACACCCGTCCTGCTTATTTTTCCAATAAATTACACAGCTGGGCCCACTTTATCACATTGGTAATTTTGTTGATACCAACTTTATCAACTTTTCCATTAAAGCCAAACTGCACTTAGTACATACAGTCAATGATGGGCTGTCTCTATGCCAAGTGTATTCCTTGTATAACTGATTGTGTAATGGCTGAAATTGAGAAATTGGGGCAGAAGTGTCAAGTGATTCTACAGATTGCCAAGATCCAAGATCTGAATAATGACCATGCACACACAAAGGAACCTATGCAGATGACTGCTTAGCAGATGACTGATTCAGCATCATCAGTGTTACATTGTGGCCATGACTGACTGGACCTTAAAAGATGAATACATAAGATTCCAAGCGTTGGTAATCATGTGCATTTCTTACCATAGATAAAATATGGAACAGATGCCAGATGATTATGGAGCCCCTCAGTTCTAATACGTACAAGACAAAGTTCTTCTGCCTTTCTTCTACCAACTTTCTCTTGCTGCCAGGTCATTAAACATGCAATACCATGAATTATTATTCTATTCACCCATGCTCTCTATTATGAGCTAAGTATGGGTAAATACACTCACTTTTTGATGCTGTTTTGAAATTGGTATTTTGTCTCATTTAAAAATTTTAAATGATGATCAAAGAGTACAAAATCTCAGACAGGAAGGATCTGTTTTACTCCCTTTTTTGAGGTCTGTTGTATGGCTGGTGAATATAGTTAATAATAGAGGATTAGACATTTCAAAATTGCTAAGACATTAAATTTCAAATGGTCCCACTACAAAAATGTTAAATATTTGAAGTGATGTATATGTTAACTAGCTTGATTTAATTATTCTACACGGTATACACAAATTATGGCATCACTTTGTAACCCATAAATTTATACAATTATAAATTGTCAATTTACAATAAAAATTAGTTGCATCTTTTTAGGGAAAAAAAGGAAAAGCTACAATGTGTGCTACTTCTAAGGGTTTATTTTCAATCAAGCATTTACTATTTGACATTTCAGAAGTATTTCTATTCAGCATACATTCCTTAAGTGCCTAACAACAAGACTCTATTCTAGACAACTGGAAAAACAAAATTGAATGTAATCACTGTCTTCAGGTTGTTGATGGATCAGTCCTGGAGCTTAGGGCGCTACATGGCTGCATAACTACAATAGAGGGCTGGATGTGACGTCTGGTCAGAAAAGCTAAGACTCAAGATTCAGGGCATGGGGACCTCATTACTAACTCGATAGAGCTGGGAAAACACCACTCAGCTAGGCCTTGGGAGCTTGTAGATCTATAACGCAAACTTCTAGGTGAAAAGCATCATAGAAATTGGGACAAGAATCCATAGGACAGAAAATAAAATTTGCATACAGAAAATAGCAAACAATATAGTTTGCAAGGACCACACTGTGTTTGAGTAGAATAGTGAGTTTAAAGGTCTTGATTGCAAAGTATATTTTTAATCTAATTAAATTAGAGTGCAAGAACTTTTACGTCTAAAAACAACTAGGTTTCCCTAGCATATGATCTTGCTTTTCCTGAGCCTAAGTATATGATATTGCTATGAGACCCCACCTAGTAGTGACTGACAAAAATCAACAATAGTTTCAGTTGAAATTATTAGTGTCCACTGAGTGGATTGGCTGAAATCAGTAGAGCTCCAAAGCATCTGAAAAATATAGATGTTGGTTTGCTTGACCTTAAAGTCACTTTCCAGCTTGGTGATGCCACCTGTATCTCTATGTATATTGAGATGAGAGCAAATGAGACTAGTGTTGTGGGTTCTATAACAATGTAATCAAATACATTTCTAGAATTTTTAAATTCACCTTTAATTAGCTATCTTTAAAAATCTTTAGCTAAATATTTGACTCCTACACCCAGGCGGTATTCAAATGGGTGCATTCCATCAGTCACCAACAGCAAGGGAGTATTGAAATCCATCCATCACCAGTCCTAGAAAAGCAAAAGACACCCCTACATTGCTAACAGTGGATTAGAAACTGCACCTTTATAGAAAAGACAAACATGCTGAGAATTTAGCAAAATTGCAAGTATTCATATTCAAAGCATCAGGCTAACACAATGTTTCACAACAGTGTTTGTGAGAAAAACTAAGTTAAAGGTTAGAAAACACATACAGTTTTTTCCAATTCTGTGAAGAAAGTCATTGGTAGCTTGATGGGGATGGCATTGAATCTGTAAATTACCTTGGGCAGTATGGCCATTTTCACAATATTGATTCTTCCTACCCATGAGCATGGAATGTTCTTCCATTTGTTTGTATTCTCTTTTATTTCCTTGAGCAGTGGTTCGTAGTTCTCCTTGAAGGGGTCCTTCACCTCCCTTGTAAGTTGGATTCCTAGGTATTTTATTGTCTTTGAAGCAATTGTGAATGGGAGTTCACTCATGATTTGGCTCTCTGTTTGTCTGTTATTGGTGTATAAGAATGCTTGTGATTTTTGTACATTGATTTTGTATCCTGAGACTTTGCTGAAGTTGCATATCAGCTTAAGGAGATTTTGGGCTGAGACGATGGGGTTTTCTAGATATACCATCATGTCGTCTGCAAACAGGGACAATTTGACTTCCTCTTTTCCTAATTGAATACCCATTATTTCCTTCTCCTGCCTAATTGCCCTGGCCAGAACTTCCAACACTATGTTGAATAGGAGTGGTGAGAGAGGGCATCCCTGTCTTGAGCCAGTTTTCAAAGCAAATGCTTCCAGTTTTTGCCCATTCAGTATGATATTGGCTGTGGGTTTGTCATAGATAGGTCTTATTATTTTGAGATACATCCGATCAATACCTAATTTATTGAGAGTTTTTAGCATGAAGGAGTGTTGAATTTTGTCAAAGGACTTCTGTGCATCTATTGAGATAATCATAGGTTTTTGTCTTTGGTTCTGTTTATATGCTGGATTACATTTATTGATTTGCCTATATTGAACCAGCCTTGCATCCCAGGGATGAAGCCCACTTGATCATGGTGGATAAGCTTTTTGATGTGCTGCTGGATTCTGTTTCCCAGTATTTTATTGAGGATTTTTGCATCAATGTTCATTAAGGATATTGGTCTAAAATTCTCTTTTTTGGTTGTGTCTCTGCCCGGCTTTGGTATCAGGATGATGCTGGCCTCATAAAATGAGTTAGGGAGGATTCCCTCCTTTTCTATTGATTGGAATAGTTTCAGAAGGAATGGTACCACTTCCTCCTTGTACCTCTGGTAGAATTCGGCTGTGAATCCATCTGGTCCTGGGATCTTTTTGGTTGGTAAGCTATTTAAAGTTCATATGGAACCAAAAAAGAGCCCACATCACCAATTCAATCCTAAGCCAAAAGAACAAAGCTGGAGGCATCACACTACCTGACTTCAAACTATACTACAAGGCTATAGTAACAAAAACAGCATGGTACTGGTACCAAAACAGAGATATAGACCAATGGAACATAACAGAGCCCTCAGAAATAACGCCGCATATCTACAACTATCTGATCTTTGACAAACCTGACAAAAACAAGCAATGGGGAAAGGATTCCCTATTTAATAAATGGTGCTGGGAAAACTGGCTAGCCATATGTAGAAAGCTGAAACTGGATCCCTTCCTTACACCTTATACAAAAATCAATTCAAGATGGATTAAAGACTTAAACGTTAGACCTAAAACCATAAAAACCCTAGAAGAAAACCTAGGCATTACCATTCAGGACATAGGCATGGGCAAGGACTTCATGTCTAAAACACCAAAAGCAATGGCAACAAAAGCCAAAATTGACAAATGGGATCTAATTAAACGAAAGAGCTTCTGCACAGCAAAAGAAACTACCATCAGAGTGAATAGGCAACCTACACAATGGGAGAAAATTTTCGCAACCTACTCACTTGACAAAGGGCTAATATCCAGAATCTACAATGAACTCAAACAAATTTACAAGAAAAAAACAAACAACCCCATCAAAAAGTGGGCAAAGGACATGAACAGACACTTCTCAAAAGAAGACATTTATGCTGCCAAAAAACACATGAAAAAATGCTCACCATCACTGGCCGTCAGAGAAATGCAAATCAAAACCACAATGAGATACCATCTCACACCAGTTAGAATGGCAATCATTAAAAAATCAGGAAACAACAGGTGCTGGAGAGGATGTGGAGAAATAGGAACACTTTGTTGGTGGGACTATAAACTAGTTCAACTATTGTGGAAGTCAGTGTGGCGATTCCTCAGGAATCTAGAACTAGAAATACCATTTGACGCAGCCATCCCATTACTGGGTATATACCCAAAGGACTGTAAATCATGCTGCTATAAAGACACATGCACATGTATGTTTATTGCAGCGCTATTCACAATAGCAAAGACTTGGAACCAACCCAAATGTCCAACAATGATAGACTGGATTAAGAAAATGTGGCACATATACACCATGGAATACTATGCAGCCATAAAAAATGATGAGTTCATGTCCTTTGTAGGGACATGGAAGAAATTGGAAATCATCATTCTCAGTAAACTATCGCAAGAACAAAAAACCAAACACTGCATATTCTCACTCATAGGTGGTAAGTGAACAATGAGAACACATGGACACAGGAAGGGGAACATCACACTCTGGGGACTGTTGTGGGTTGGGGGGAGGGGGTAGGGATAGCATTGGGAGATATACCTAAAGTATAATAATAATAAATAATAAAAAAAAAAGAAAACACATACAGTTATCATGCATTTTTTAAATTAATTCTCAAAAATACTTAAAGACCAAAGTCACCAAAGTTTTGGGGTAAATGCAAAGAGTAAATCTAATTATCTGAGGAGATGAGATAGGTATTGATAATAATTTGATGGAAAGCATGCTTTTATTTATGGAATGGCCACTTTTGCAAAGTTGAGAAGCAATAAAAAGAACAGAAAATCTGCCATTTCTACCACTCACATTAACTATAACTAATAGGTAGTGACTACTAATGAGCCCCAGAAATTTATTTTAAACAGTATTATCCCTACCTTGAAACTTAATTCCAGAACTTAACTCTGGAAGAAGGTTTTTTTCGTTAACTTATTCACAAAGACCTCATGCAATTTACATTGCTGAAATAGCTATCAGGAAGTACTGCTTCTGTTTAAATACACTTTATTGGAATTGACTTGATAATTCTTTTTTTTATGACTTAGGAACATTTGATGTTGGCACCGGTGGTAAAACATTAATACTGCCTTTGTAACATTAGCACGATGTGTGGTAACAGAATAAAATGTGCTATAGAGGATCTGGGATAAAATTCCCTGAGAGGAAGAAAAAAATGCAGACCAAGCTTCCAGAGCTTATGCAAAGACTCTTAGGCAAGAATGGTATTAACCCACTCCACCCCACAAACAGAAGTCATTTGTTAGAGGAACCTCTTGAACTTAGCATTTATAGGATATGAGCTGATGTAAGCTCTGAAATCACTTGACCGCCTCTTTCATTTATGGAGAGGGAAATCAAGACCCAAAGAAGTACAGTGACTTTCCAGAATTACATAGCCAGTTACCAATTGAGCAGATTCTCCTGGATTCTCAACTACTCCTTTCCTTTTTTTGAAATGGAGTCTCACTCTGTCACCCAGGCTGGAGTGCAATGGCATGATCTTGGCTCACTGCAGCCTCTGCCTCCTGAGTTCAAGTGATTCTTATGCCTCAGCCTCCCAAATAGCTGGGATTATAGGGGTGCACCACCACATCTGGCTAATTTTTGTATTTTTTTTGTAGAGACAGGGCTTCACCATGTTGGCCAGGCTGGTCTCAAACTCCTGACCTAAGGTGATCAGCCCACCTAGGCTTCCCAAAGTGTTGGGATTACAGGTGTGAGCCACTGCACCCAGCCTGCGACTCCTTTCTCTACATCAACTTTCTATGTTATACTCACATTTTGTCATTTCACCCCTTGAATTCAATGTCTCAATCACACTGAGGTCCTTTCAATGCTTCCCCCAAAGTCTGTCCCTCAAAGAATGATCTCAGGCTCTCTTTTCTCTGAGCCTTCACACTTGTAGTTCTTTGTTTTGGAACCCACCCATGCCATACCCCAACCCCACCAAATTCCATGTCTCATTAACTCCTAGCCATTGTCCAAATCACAGTTTAGCAAGGCCTCTAAGTTCTCAGAAATCTAGGTTATATACATTTTCTCTCAGTTCCCAGACAGAAATAAACAAAAGAAATAAAGCAAAATAAACCCAAAACAAATAGACGAAAGAAAATAAGAAAAATAAGAACAGAAATTAATGAAACAGAAAAGAAAAATTGAAGAAACAAGAGCACTGAAAAGATCAACAAAATTAATAAACTAAGAAAAAAAGAAGACACAAATAACTAATATTAAGAATAAAACAGCCTGGCATGGTGGCTCATGCCTGTAATCCCAGCACTTTGGGAGGCCAAGGCGGGTGGATCACCTGCAGTCAAGAGTTCAAGACCAGCCTGGTCAACATGACAAAACCCCGCCTCTACTAAAAAAAAACAAAAATTAGCTGGTCATGGTGGCAGACGCCTGTTATCCCACCTACTCGGGAGGCTGAGGCAGGAGAATCACTTGAACCCGGGAGGCAGAGGTTGCAGTGAGCAGAGATTGCACCACTGCACTCCAGCCTGGGTGACAAGAGTGAAACTCCATCTCAAAAAAAAAGAATAAAACAATATGGCTGCAGACACTGCAGACATCAAAAAGATAATAAGGGAATAACACTATTAACAACTCTACACAGATAAATTTGACAATTTAGGTAAAGTTGACCAATTCCTCAAAATTGCTAACTATGAAAACTCATCAAATAGGAAAAAGATTATTTGTATAACCTTATAATTATTAAGGTAATTTAATTTATAACTTAAGACATCTCAAAAAGGAGACTCTACCAAACACTTAAAGAACAAACATAGGTTGGGAATGGTGGCACATGCCTGTAATCCCAGCACTTTGGAAGGCCAAGGTGGGTGGATCACTTGAGCCCAGAAGCTCCAGACCACTCTGGGCAACATAGTGAGACCCCACCTCTACAAAAAATACAACAATTGGCTGGGCTTAGTGACACACATGTGTAGTTCCAGCTACTCAGGAGGCTGAGGTGGGAGGATCAGTTGAACCTGGGAAGTTGAGGCTGCAATGAGTTATGATCACACCACTGGACTCCAGCCTAGGTGACAAAGCAAGAACCTATCTTTAAAAAGAAAAAATGAAAATGAAATAACAGTTCTACACAATCTCCTCCATAAAATAGAAGAGGTGAAAATACTTCCAAGTTCATTTTATAAAATTAGTATTACTGTGACACCAAAACCAAAGATGGTGCCAAAAAAAGAAGAAAACTAACATTAATAACTCTTATGAATATAGACACAAAAATCTTTAACAGAATGTTAGCAAAGTGAATCCAGTGACTGATATATAAAAAAGAATGATACACCAAGTGTGATTTTTTTCCAGGTATGCAAGGCTGGTTCAACATTTGAAAATTAATCAATGTAATCTACCATATCAACATGCTAAAAATGAAAAATCATATGATTGTATCATTTGACACAGAACAAGCATTTACTTATTCTCTCTTGTCTTCTAGCTAAACCCTGCCCACTGGTGTTGCCTTTTATTGGAAATGTATTTTATCTCCATTCTTCATCAAGATCCTTGGGCCTTGGGTCAAGACCCAGGTCCACACACAGAGATTTTCTGAGGTCCAAATCCAAGTTGGTAGGCCCTGTATGCAAATTAGTTTCACTTCCTCTGAGTAACCAGCTCTGCATACCAAAGAGTGAGGAGCTCTTGATAAACTACTAGAGAAAATCTGATACCATCCTAATCTGTCAACAAGCAGCCTACATTCAGAAACCCGAAAGAATTACTCAAGTTTAGAGACAAATATGACCATTTTTGTATTTTGAAAACAACAGAAAAGAAACAATTTTATACAATCTGTTAGAAATTTTAAGTTTGGACATTTAAACGTCCAAATTTAAAACTCGAAAAAGTGGATACTAAGAGGGGACCTGTTTGATTAAGGGAGAAAAAAATAGTTTGTATTTTCACCTTTTGTGCTCTTTCACTGAGCTGAGCCTGTTTCAGATTACACTTAGGAACTTCCCTCAAGCAGCAGGACAGCCTGCTTTTCCTGTTTAATAATCACCAGACTACAGAGAAAGCTCAGGATCCAGCCTTCTGATCTACCAGTCACCTGCGTACCTTTGTACTTTCTACAGTGAAAGTTGCAACAGGATCTCCCTTTCTCAATAAATTCATCTGTGGTGGAGAAAATCAGCATGAGTACTACAGGCCAAGTAGGTGCAGTCTTATTCTTTATGTCGTGTCATATCTTTCTCAGTTTGTGTGCTCATCTCTTTACCAACATCTCATTGCCCAGCTAGTCTCTGGGCTCCTAAAGGTGAGAGGCCGTCATAATCATAGTATCTCTCCTCCTCCTCCTCTCCTTTTTCCTTAATTCCCTTTTGACTTCCCTCAGTTCTCTCGTCTCTTCAATAAGTAATGTCCAAGCCCTTTATCAGAATTTCCAGAGTCAAAGATATATCCCCTTCTCCAAGGATCTCACAGAGAGACAATAATTATAAAAGAGCAATTATAAAGCAATATACAAGGATAGTAAAGGAGAAAGAGAATGGGAGCCTCAAGGAAAAGCTCATAACCTAGCTTGGCTTCCCAGAGGTGATACTGAAGGGGAAATCACTGGAGAAATATGAATTCACCAGGTAAAGGAGAAGTGTGTGCAGGCAGATAAAACAACATAAGGAGTAATACAGAGACTGAGAAAATATCCCATGCCAGAAGCTTCAGAATATGTTTGGGGGCTGAAAGGTAAAGCCTGAAACACAAAGTGACAGGAAATAAGGTTGGAGAGACTGACAGAGAGAAAATCCTGATGTCAGCGGATCCAGGTAAGCAAATGGTAACAACATCATTTTTAGATAGGAGATTGGTGTGATTAGGATTATATTTCAAATGGCAATGGTATAAAGGGTGATTTCGAAGGTGGTAAAAGCAAGAAAGAGATAAAGCAGAAAGCTTTTCAGTACTAGCAGGAGTGGAGAAAAGGAGACATATCCCAGAAAAATTTAGACTGTGAAGACTGAGGGACAGAAAAATTGAGGCTACTTCCCAGGTTTCTATCTTGGGTGAGTGAACACATTGCATGGCTGCTAGTTGAAATAGAGGTAGCAGAGGGACGAATATATTGAGTGTTTTTTCCACTAGTGCATGGTGGAAGGTGGAGATGGGAAAAAGAAATAATGATATGTTCATGTTTTAACATGTTGAGTTTAAGATACCTCCAGTACCTTCAAACAGCAAATGAATACATTAGCCTATAACTTAGGGAGAGATATGTCCCATAAATATAGATTACTCACATAAAGGTAGTGGTTGAATCTGCAAAAATAGATAAGACCACACAGAAAGAGAATTTATAGTGACAACAGTGGTGGCCTGAAATCAGAACCTTTAAGAACTACCTTGCCAACAACAACTTCTCCAACCTCAATCTGCCAGTAGACACCATTTGATGATTGCCTCCATTCCTTGCTCCATAACTCACCCTTCCACCCCAAAACTGATTTTTCCCATGCTTAGGATCACAAATAACTCCCACACTGTAATGCCATTCCTACCCTGAAACAGCCACGAGGCCAGTTTATTCATAGTAATATAAAAAGTGTGACATCTGTAATCTCACTACTGGGTACCTACCCACAGGAAAATAGTATATTAAAGGTATACCTGAACTTGCCTGTTTATTGCAGCACTATTAACAATAGCAAAGATATAGAATCAACCTAAGTATCCATCAACGGATGAATGGATAAACAAAATGTGGTACATATACACAATGGAGTACTATTCAGCCATAAAAAAGAATGAGATCCTGTCATCTGCAGCAACAGGGATAGAACTGAAGATCATTATCTTAAGTGAAATAAGCCAGGCACAAAAAGACAAATATCACATGTTCTTACACATATGTGGGAGCTAAAAAGTTTGAACACATGGAGGTAGAGAGTGGAAAAATAGATAACAGAGACTGAGAAGGGTGAGTGGAGAGGATGATGAGAAGTGGGTGAAAAGGTACAAACATGGCCAGGCGTGGTGGCTCACGCCTGTAATCCCAGAACTTTGGGAGGCAGGATATCGAGACCATCCTGGCTAACACAGTGAAATCCCGTGTCTACTAAAAATACAAAAAAATTAGCCAGGCATGGTGGCGGGCACCTGTAGTCCCAGCTACTCGGGAGGCTGAGGCAGGAGAATGGCATGAACCCGGGAGGTGGAGCTTGCAGTGAGCCGAGATCGTGCTACTGCACTCCAGCCTGGGCGACAGAGCGAGACTCCGTCTCAAAAAAAAAAAAAAAGAAAAAAAGTACAAACATACAATAAGATAGAAGGAATAAATTCAATGTTTGATACCAGAGTAGGATCACTATGTTCAACAAAAATGTATTATACTCAGATAATGGACACCCTGAATACCCTTACTTGGTCACTACACGTTATATACATGTAACAAAATTTTTCATGTACCCCATAAATAGGCACAATTTTTTTTTTTTTGAGATGGAGTCTCGCTCTGTCGACAGACGAGTACAGTGGCATGATCTCGGCTCACTGCAACCTCCGTCTCCCAGGTTCAAGCGATTCTCCTGCCTCAGCTTCCTGAGTAGCTGGGATTACAGGTGCAGGCCACCACACCTGGCTAATTTTTGTATTTTTAGTAGAGATAGGGTTTCACCATGTTGGTCAGGCTGGTCCCAAACTCCTGACCTCAGGTGATCCGCCCATCTGGGCCTCCCAAAGTGCTGGGATTACAGGCATGAGCCACCGTGCCTGGCCAATAGGCACAATTTTTTTAATTAAAATCTTTAGAAGTATAACATCTATCCTCTTGGTTATGTTACATTTTGTAAATATAGTTGGTATTTTCAAAACTAATTTGAATACAGAGGCTGATAGTACAAGAAAACTTAAATTGGGGTCAGAAAGACTACCTTCAGCATATATTTATTCTTTTTTTTTCTTGAGTGCAGAAAATTGGACTAATCCAATTTAGTGATTCTATAATCACTAATATAGCAATCTTCCAACTCCCAAGCTTAAGGAGTTTCTCTTTCTGCCCCTGTATTCTATTTCCCAGGTTATCAGATGCAAAGCAGCCATACTCTGGAAGCCTGGTGCACCATTTTCTATTGAGGAGGTAGAAGTGGCCCCACCAAAGGCAAAGGAAGTTCGCATAAAGGTAAAAAAAAAAAAAAAATCACACCAAAAGCCAAAAGCCGGAGCTTCTTACTGTAAGTTATATATCTTATCAGGATATTCAACTCAGAAAAAAAAATAATAAAACTACATATCTTTGTATTTCTTTTTCATTAAACATTTCCATCAATTTTTAAATCCAGCCAGATAAAAGGTTATGGAGGTAAAGCATAGGCTAACTGCCCAAAGGATAAAACTCAGGCTTATTTACAGGTATTGTACTAATTATTAATTTTAAAAAATTCTACCCTCAAACCCTATTTTAATCTGTACTTGTAAATTTTTATGGCATCATTCATAATACTTGTCTTGAAATATTTTGAATAAAAATTGTTTGATTACAGACAAATCATCTCTGAATCTGGAAACTCAAGTTAGAGCTGGAAGGGCCTTAGGGATACCTAATATTTTACAGATGCGAAGACTGAAGCCAGCTGCGGTTTAGTGACTGGTCACACAGCTAGAAGAGTAAAAATATAGACTAATTTTTCTCGGCTGAGCGTGATAGCTCATCCCTGTAATCCCAGCACTCTGGGAGGCAGAGGCAGGAAGATTGCTTGAGTGCAGAAGATGAGAACAGTTTTTCTCAACCTTGGTTACCTATTTGGAATCAGCTGGAAGCTTTGAAAAATGCTGATAACCAAGTCCCATCCCCAGAAATTCTGAAATTGTGATTTAATTAGTCTGGGGTGCAGCCTGGACACAGAAAGTTTTTAAATTGTCTCCAGATGGTTCTATAGGCCTCCTCCAAACTAGAAAATAGTTTACCTGACTTGCAGTTCAGAGTCCTTTGTTATTATTTTCATTATAACAATAAAGAATAAGTACAGTTTAATGACAGATTACAAAGAGACAGTCATTTTCTAAGTCATCTCATCTGCACAGTTCTTGCCTTCTTCTCAGAGAGCCTTCTCCATCCTACATCCCCTATGGAGTAAGCAGTGAGCTATTGGGTTGTCCACATCCACTCCCCACCCACAGGGTCACAACTCATGCAACCAGGTTTGGACCCTCACTCAAAGACATTCAACCATTATCAGACAAGCTACACATCTGAATCTCTCACCAGTGAATTTGAACCAAGATATGGGCACTGTAGCAGAGTAAGTGATGGCAGGCAATGGTGAGGTTGGGCAGACTCATCACTTGTAACTGTTTTTAACCATGATCAGCAAAATAAATGGAGAAAGCCAATCTGCAGAGAATAATAAGTGAATGCAACTATGCCCATATTGAATCAAAGTAAAGAGATAAAGAGAATGACTATTTGGTAAATGTCTAGGTCTATGAGGTCTGATAGCACTTTCTACAGTTGGATTGCAGGCAATTCAGGCAATTTTATGGTGTTGTTCCAATAATCCTCCTTTTACATGCACAAATTTCAATATATTTCATTTCTTGACTAAAGAGTGTGTGCATGCGAATGTGTGGCTATGTGTATGGAAACTTCATATTTATTTTAGAAATGAAGAAACTGAGACCCAGAAAGAAAAATTTATCCCCAAGTTCACACAGCTGAGAAGGGGGAGAGCCAGTATTTCATTCCTGAACTCTTAACCACTGTTCTGGAGTGCCTTCATTTTAAACTGTCTGGCTAACTTACAATAAAGTGGGATTATGACTTGTACAAATAACAAAACTATAAAGCTCACTTGTAAAATAAATTAAGGTTTTAATTAAATTATAATAGGAAACATTATTCCTTTGCCTCCTGTGTTCCAATTTCTTTATTTCATTTCATTTTAGAGACAGGGTCTCACTCTGTCACCCAGACTGGAGTGCAGTGGTACAAAATCATAGCTCACTGCAGCCTCGAACTACTGGGCTCAAGTGATCCTCCCACTTCAGCCTCCCAAGCAGCTTAGACTACAGGTGCATGCCACCATGCCTGGCTAATTTATTTATTTATTGTAGAGATGTGGGTCTCACTATTTTGCCCAAGCTGGTCTCAAACTCCTGCCCTTGAGTGATTCTCCTGCCTCAGCCTCCCGAGATGCTGGGATTTTAAGCATAAGCCACTGCACTCAGCTCAATTCCTTTATTTTTATAGTCAGTCTTTCTCCTCCACACTTCCATCTGCAAGATCAGTGAAGCCAATTGAGACCTCAGACATCAAGTCACACTGCAATTTTACAGCTTCTCTTCTGACCCCATTCTACCCACCCTCCCCAGTAAATTTTCAATCATGATCTTGATTCTGAAATCAGCTAATGAAAAATATTTCATTGCTTTAACAAATTATTATTGACCCTTCCCTAGAATTAAAACTGATAAGAAATGAATGCAGTGTATAAATGGAGAAAATCAAACTAGCAAAAAGCCTTACAGTCAACAACTCTAAAACACCATTATCTGAAACAGCAGGAACTGCAGTACTCTTTGCCTTCCATACAGGTTGTGGCCACCGGACTGTGTGGTACAGAGATGAAAGTGTTGGGGAGTAAACACTTGGACCTCTTGTATCCCACCATCTTGGGCCATGAAGGGGCTGGAATCGTTGAGAGTATTGGAGAAGGAGTAAGCACAGTGAAACCAGGTAGGAATTAGCACCTGGTAATAGGAAACAGCAACAACTTGGAACCAACATCAAGAAAATGATAAGCACCCCTTAAGTATGTCAGGATCAAGTGAAATAAAAGGTGAAATGTTGCCAACTTCTTAGAAAAGGAGGGATAATTACTTGTAAGTTACATAAAATACTAAATATATTGTATTCTTTGCATTTACATTTTGAAAATAAGAAAAACAAGAAGTAGAATGCACTGAACCTGGACTTGAAAGTACAAATGAGACAAAAATTTATGAAAAAAAGGTTGACTGCGGTAAACTATTGAACAATTATTTAAATGAGGCATATGATACATAATCAAACACATTAGTGGAACCAAATAAAGAAGCAGTCCAGAATTGAATCCAAATAAACATAAGAAGTTAATGCAGCATGAGGTTTGTCTTTCAAACTCAAGAGTGGAAACAGATTATTCAACAAATTGTGTTGAAACAACCAGATAGTTATCCAGGCTAAAAAAGTAAATTGGGTTGCCATCTCATTCTTTATATAAAAAAATTATACATGCATCTAAAAATTAAATGTGAAAAGTAAAACCATAGAAGTACTATAAAATAACATGGGAGAACACTGTATTATCTCGGAGGAGGGAAGGAAATTTTAATCAATACAAAAAAATACCCAGAAGATGTAAAATAGATATTTATATAATAAATTTGACAACGTAAAAATTACATAGATTCTGCATGTTTTAAAAAAACCCCAAAAGTCAAAACCCAGTATGACAATGGACCAATTTTCTTAATATAGAAATAATTTCTTTAAAAGCAATTTTTAAAAGCTGAGTAAAAAAATGGGCAAACAAAATACATGTCTAATTTAAAGAAATATATATATGAATGCTTTTAAACACATTAAAATATGCCCAACCTCAGACATATTAAAAATAAATAACATTTTAAAAGGCTAGGGGTGGGAAAAATGGAGAGATGTGGTCAAATGGTATAACATTTCTGCTAGATAGGAAAAATAAGTTTTTTGAGATCTATTGAACAGCATGGTGATTACAGTTGATAATCAATTATACTATATTTCAAAATTGCTAAGAGTATACATTTCAAATGTTCTCACCACAAAATATAAGTCTTCAAGTGTTTAACATGTTAATTACTTTGATTTAATCATCCCATATTATATACACATAATATCACATTGTACCCCATAAATATATAATTTGTCAATTTACAATAAAATTTTAAAATGCATTGAAAAAACACTTTTTCCCTAGCAGAGCGGCAAAGATTAAGAAGTTTGATAATATATAGAGTTGACAAGAATATAGGCAGACAGCTCCCTCATATCTTATTGTTTGGAATGTAGATTTGCTCAACTCTAAATGCAGCAATATGTAATATCATTTAAATGTATATATTCTCAGACACAACAGTTTCAATTCTAGAAACTTATTCCATAGATATATGTTCATGTACTCATTTTCTATTGCTGCTGGAAAAAATCACCACAAATATAAGTTTAAAGCAACACAAATTTATTATCTCAGTTTCTATAGGTCAGAAATCTGAGTGGGCTTGGCTGAGTTTTCTGCTCACGTTTCAAGGTCAAAATCAAGGGAGTAGACAACTGGGTCCTTATCTGCAGCCTCTGGAGAAAAATCCACTTCCAAGTTCATTTAAGTAGTTTTCAGAATCCAATTCCTTGAGGCAGTAGGACTGAGATCCTTATTTCCTCACCAGTGGTCAGCTCCCTGAAATTGCTCACACTTCTTCTGTGGCACCTTCCAGCCTCGAAGCAGCCATGGCCCACTAAATCCTTCCACAGGTGTTAAGTCACTTTTACTTCCTCTTCTGCCTTCCTCTGCTCTTCTTCTTTTGCGGGCTCATGTGATTATCTTGGGTCCACCTGGATAATTCAGTATAATCTCCCTATCTTAATGACAACTGATTAGTAACCTTAGTTACATCTACGGAGTATCCCTTGCCATGTAGCATAACATACTCACAGGCATGACACCACAACATAGTCACAGTTTCTAGGGATTTGTGCAGGATATCTTTGGGAGGGCATTTTAGAACTCTGTCTACAATAAGATACTCATTGCATTATTGGTTTTAGTGTTGGGGTGGAGAGAAACAAAGAACAACCTAAATATCTATCAGTGTTCATGGCACTGGTTAATGATGGAGCACTATATGTACTAAAATAGAAAGCTCCATGATACAGTGTTAAGTAAAAAAGCTAGGCCCAAACCAGGATAGATAGCATGCTTACCTTTGCATTTTTAAAGGGGTTACAGCGCTGAAAAATATCATGGTTACTGGTCAGAGTACCTGTCTCTAAGATGGGGAACTGGGGAATGGAGTGATAATTTTCACTTTTGTGCAGTTTAAATTTTTACCGTATGTATGTGTTACTGTTTTAAAAATAAAAATAAATAAAATAGAAGAAACTAAATCTTAATAAGGTTTTTAACTAAAAGTATAAAACCAATTTCTCTGGTTTACAGTGTTAGACCATGGGGGCAGCCAGTAAAATACATCACAGGCAAGCTCTTCTAATCATGTCCTGATACTTTGACCACTACTAGAGAAATTTGCCTACCTTTGATCTCTAAGGTCAAGAAGAAAGGGTTGATGTCAAACAGAGAATAGCATAGAAGCAATTTTTTTCTCCCTAATCCAGAGCTTACTCTGTGAGTATGTGATATCCATACTATTTTAAATTCAATCCCTGAGAGAGGAAATTAGTGTTGAAAATGTAAGAAGAGATAAGACTTGACTGAATGGATATATGACAAAAAACCATTTCATACTCCAAAACGAGCTTACAAAAGAGGCAAATCTGGGGCCAGTTCCTCAAGATTCAGCCACTGAGCCCAGGGCTGGGCCCAGATGCTAAAGACATTCTCTCTTTTTGTAAGTATTTGATATTCTTTGTGGTGTCAAGCACAATTGAATGTGGAAATAATTCTCAGCTGTCATTTCTTCTTGGGTGCCTTGCTGTCAAAATCCTGAAAGACAGCTATCTCTTTACTTCAAAAAATAATATGTTAATAAGACATGATTTTGCTCTTTTAGGTGACAAAGTTATCACACTCTTTCTGCCACAGTGTGGAGAATGTACCTCTTGCCTGAATTCTGAGGGCAATTTTTGTATACAATTCAAGTAAGTTTTTACTAATATTTTCTTT
Organism: Pongo abelii; assembly: GCF_028885655.2. NCBI lineage: Eukaryota > Metazoa > Chordata > Mammalia > Primates > Hominidae > Pongo > Pongo abelii. The sequence continues at coordinate 120,678,876 of NC_071988.2, read as the reverse complement.
TTGAAAACTTAATTCACTTTCTTTGGAGAAGATCTAAGCTTTCTAATTCAAAATAAACTTTGTGTTTTGTTTTTTGTTTTTTGTTTTGTCTATAAAAGACAGTCAGAAACCCAACTGATGTCTGATGGTACCAGCAGGTTTACCTGCAAGGGAAAATCAATATATCACTTTGGTAATACCAGCACCTTCTGTGAATACACAGTGATAAAGGAAATCTCAGTTGCCAAGATTGATGCAGTCGCTCCTCTGGAGAAAGTATGCCTAATTAGCTGTGGCTTTTCCACTGGGTTTGGTGCTGCAATCAATACTGCCAAGGTGAGGGGCATTTATACCCATTTGGAAGGGAATTATTGGGATATGGAGTTGAAAGGCCTCTTGCATCTTGGTCATGTCTTATCATACCAAAGGAAAAATCCCAAGCCTGACTCCAAACATCCTTGAGTTCTCTGCTATCTACCTAGTCATCCCACACCATCTTCAACATTTTTCCCATTCCCTCTTGGTGAGTAGTAAATGACAGATTAAGTCTGGATACCATTCACAAGTGGAAAGATCAGGAATTACTGGAAATTAAATCTAACATAGTTACAACATGACTCTGTGGCCTTTCATATTCCAGTTTATTCTTTCTTTCCTTATACGAATATTTTCAGAGCCATTCACTGTCCCAGGTGCTAGAATTCAGCAGCTAACAAAACTCATGAAGCTAATATTATATTGCATGATATATTAGGTAGTGATAAATGCTAATAAAAAGAAAAGGAGAGTAAAGGAACCAAGTGATGAAGTAGGTGTTACTACATTAGACAGATTGACCAGGGGATCCCGCTCTGGCTGAATGGGCTGCTATTGAACTCTTGTTTCTAAAACATCACTCAAACCTTCCCGGCTCCCTTCTTAAAGGTGCCGTTGAATTTTAGGACTTTGAATTTTCCAGTGTCCATCAGTCCCAATACTATACTGAGAGATAGAATGGAAAAAAAATTATTTAAATTAGTCCTATGTAGGACAGTACTCAATAAAAAAAAAAGCCTTTGCCTTCACAAGGCATTGACCCTATAAGTAATGAAAAATTTACAGATACCGAGAGAGAGAGAGAGGCAGAGAGAAATGGTTGTAGGAAGATAGAGATAATTTTAAAGAACTCAAAAATATCTGGAATTAAATACACTGTCAAATAAGTCTTAAGATTCAATGAAAATTCATTTAAACTACTACTCAGACTAATTCCTGGGACTTGAAACTCTACTTTCAGGTAGTTTTTTGTTCCTGTGACAAGAGTATTCCATATCTAGAAATATTTTTGAAAAATCAAAACTTTCTAGTTATAATATGTTATGTATGTAAACATCATTTGCTTATGAATCATTAAAAAATACATGCATATAGACTTAGCCTTCCCAACCGAGTAAAGGTGTATGTTCACTTTGCTTTTTGTTTTCTGGGTTTTCTGCCTGTATGTGTTTAGGTGACTCCAGGTTCTACCTGTGCTGTGTTTGGCCTGGGAGGAGTCGGCTTGTCTGTTGTCATGGGTTGTAAAGCGGCAGGAGCAACCAGGATCATTGGAGTGGATGTCAACAAGGAGAAATTTAAGAAGGCACAGGAATTGGGTGCTACTGAGTGCCTCAACCCTCAGGACTTAAAGAAACCCATTCAAGAAGTTTTATTTGATATGACAGATGCTGGTATAGACTTCTGCTTTGAGGCCATTGGAAATCTGGACGTTCTGGTATGTAATCCTCTGGAGTGAAAATTACCAATACTTTTACCAGTCATCGTTTTAGATTATAGTTGAATGAGCTTTTTAAAATTCCCTCCACTTTGCTCTATTTAATTTTCCTTGTGTTCTATGACATCTCAGCTGGTGCCCTCTGTGTACTCCTACAAATTTGTTCACTATCCCAGATACTAAATCTAGAACTTTCATATAATTTCAAAGCCAGAAGTTTTAAAAAGATAAAGTTAAAATTTGATTAATGACCTTATAAATCAATGTGCTTTTCACTTTCAGTTGTCTTTCATGTCAGATCTGAGATAAGTTTCCAAGAAAAATATTTACTAGTCATGATTAAAAGGGTTCATTTCAAAAATGAAGGGGAAAAAAAGTGGTGGTTTTTCTGGCTAAACATGGTTTATACAAAAGAATAGAAAGTGAGGGGAAGTTACTTAAAAATCTGTGGCTTGTTTTCTTTGGGGATTTGAAGAAATAGTGTATTATTAGGTTGCATGGCTCTATCTTCTAGTCAGCTGTATGGAAACTCAACAACTGCCTCTTCCAACTTGGGCCCTTTTCCCTGCATAAAAAATCTTTTCATGATTCATCATACATAAATTCCTTTATCTGTAAGAAGATACAGCATAACCTTTCTCACACTCTTACTCTGAGAAATAGCCTTTGAACATAACGAATGTAACGGTGTCTGTTTCTCACTTTGCTATCATCTTATTATATAAATATCTGTCTTCTTAGATGTCTAAAAGAAAAATGTCAATTCTTACCAGCCACCTGCATCAGTAATAATTTTTATAAAAATTATTTTTATTATTATCACTACTGTGGATGTTTTTACTATTTTCATTTTTGTTATTTCCATTTATTGAGTCCTAAATTGCCAGGTACTATACTAGGCAACATACAACGTCTTATATGTGTTTCATAGCATTCTTACAAGATAAATGTTACTTCAAATGAGAATAGGGAGAATCAGAAAAGAAAGTCATAGACCATTTAGGAGTTAAGCTGAAATTAAGACGTAGGCTCAATCCTCACATACATATTTTAACCCCCATACTGTATTGCATCACTTTCTAACAGGCAGCTGCCCTCGCCTCCTGCAATGAGAGCTATGGGGTCTGTGTGGTTGTTGGGCTGTTGCCTGCCAGTGTTCAACTCAAAATCAGTGGCCAGTTGTTCTTCTCAGGACGTTCTTTGAAGGGTTCTGTTTTTGGAGGTATGGATGAAGCAGGGAAATGTGGAAATGCCTGAGGAGGTGAAGGTGGGAAATAGAAAAATGTACCATAAATGCTTAAGAAAGGACATAAAACAACAGCTTTATATTACAGATTTTTTTTCAATATATGAATACCCAATATAAAGGGATGGATAGTGGGTGTATCTAGTGCCTCTTGGAAAGCTTTCTCTCATGCAAAGACGGAGAAGAGGTTTCTTAATTGATTGGTAAAGAATTCAGTGTCCAACGTTTAAAGCAAACTCTAAACTGAAAAGAAGGCAATATTGTAATCTATAACTATACTTCAGCAAAATTATACACCTGCCAGCTGGGATTCTTTGGAGAATATACTTAGCCAGTAGCTGTCATTGTTCAACTCATGTAAAATCTTATCCCAAACAAATGAGTTGTCATGCTACCAACTCAAATATATTAAACACAATGGATTCTTGATTTAAAAGAAATACTATTGATTAAAAAAATAAGAATTATTTTACCCAGAGGAAAAATATCTGATAGAATCCTTTGATTTTCTGTTTTTTACCTGTCCTGGAACATTTTTATAGACTTTAGAAGAGTATTTTATTGAAAAAGTAGAAGACAAACTAAATTAAATAAACCTGCTTAAGATTCTGGGCTCATAAGCAAGAAATCTGAAATTTATGAAGAAATGTATTTATCCAGAAACTCTGGGCAATCTGAATGCCTGGGCAAAAAGAGATGAGAATTAGAGGAGTGCCTGAATTACTTGCACAAGTGAGCTGTCTGTAGTCCCCAAGGAAGCTATGGCAGCATGTTATTACAGATATTAGAAGCCTTACCTAATTCATTTATAAAGAGTAGATACATGGCAGGACCAGCAAGAAAAAAAAAGTAATAATCCAGTTATATATATAATCTATTAAATAGAGGAACTGTAATTTCAGTTCCTCTATTTAAGATCATTGAATACATCCATTGCCATTTCTCTCTATTGTATTTATAGATGATAATGTTAATTCAAAATACACATACTCAGCTAAGTCTTGTAAAAATAAGATTACCAATATTCTTAAAACCCTCAGTGAATGAAACTAATTCACTGGCCACTCTAGCACTCATACAGTGATCATTAATGTAAATTAGTTTATTCCACAAATAGTACAGTCCTCTGGTTCAATGATTTTCAATCAACAATAGCATCTAACGGGTGTTGGACAGTCCTGCTAAACCTGCTACAATGTGCAAAACAAAGAATGTTCCCTACCCAAAATGCCAGTAGTGCCCTTGTTGAGAAACACTGCCTAGTCCCGTCTGTGGTCCTAGAATTTTCTTTCCTATGTCATTTGGTTGAAATAAGAAAAAAAGCAGAGGGTTGACATAGATGTAAAAATGCTTTATCAGATCACCAATCAAAATATAAAAACAAATAGAAATATACACTGGCCCTTCATGTCATGACATAGAACAGTAATTAGAATTCTTGGTTACATGTAACAGAAACAAACTCAAATTAAAAATAAATCTATTAGAAGAGCTTGCGGTAGTTTGGAGAATGAGTTGGGGAGCCTAACCTAAGCTAGAACCAAGAAAAGCAAGTAATTGTCAAGATCCTATCAGAGATAGGATCAGGAAGGGGAACATCACACTCTGGGGACTGTTGTGGGGTGGGGGGCGGGGGGAGGGATAGCATTAGGAGATATACCTAATGCTAAATGACGAGTTAATGGGTGCAGCACACCAGCATGGCACATGTATACATATGTAACTAACCTGCACATTGTGCACATGTACCCTAAAACTTAAAGTATAATTAAAAAAAAAGATCCTATCACAGAATAATCTGCATAGAACACTGAGCAGATTATGCCACATTACACTTTGCACAATTACACCACACCCACCCATTCTACCAATGAGCAGACTGCCAAATTCTGTGTGGTAACTCACTGAGCGTGGCACTTAGCACAGTGCTAAATTTAATGCATATCTTGAAAATCACGGGAATAGAGAAAATACAATGCTAAACTTATCTTACCTTAGCTAACTCCATCTTTGCTTGTGCAATTCTTACTTCCAGAAAGAACATTTTATTCTTATATTGCTTTGTACACATTCTTTTCCCAAGAGCTTTCACTGGGACCGCTGCCACAGTGAGAGTTCTTCTTTTCCTTTAAGCTATTTGACTCTTATGAAGCAGCAGATCAAAACATACACATGAGGGAATGCACACACAAAAAAAATGTGCTATATTTAACATCTGAATTCCTTCTTTTCATGATTCCCAAGACCTTGGCCTTTGTTATACATTAGATATAGATTCACTGCTCCCCAGAGATTGCAACATGACACCAGGAACACCTCAAGGCAAGGTCCACATTCTATCTGCTTTGAATTAATTCTCCTTTGTAGTACCAGAAGTCTCCTTTAGGAACACAACCCTCTACATAAGGTGTGTGGTTGGGGTAGGCATTCTCCTGATGACTGAGGCAAGTAAACGGGACAGCCTTAGATTTTCTCAGTCAAAGCCAACAACTTCAGCAGTTACTGTGAATGACCTTTCCTTTATAATGAAGCCTCATGTATAAAATTCATCATTAATCTGTATTTCCAGGCTGGAAGAGCAGACAGCACATCCCTAAACTGGTTGCTGATTATATGGCAAAGAAGTTGAATCTAGATCCACTAATTACTCACACTCTGAATCTTGATAAAATCAATGAAGCAGTTGAATTAATGAAAACTGGAAAATGGTAAACTGCCCACATAAATTTTATGTCTGTGTGTTTGAGACCAAGAGAAAGGGTGTATTCGCTTGGGAGTAGAAGAAGGGTCGTCCCTGCTGCAGAAGCTGTATACAGATAATTGAAGAGGCTTTCAGGAATTTGTAAAGCATCTCCTTCCCCTCTGCATTTTGTTTTATTTCTAGCTAATAAAATACATAATCCTGAAAGTATTTAAGTGTTCACCTACCATTACCTTTGCCATTAGCATTTATTTCCAATATGGATTTTTTTTTTATGTGACACATTAATGGAAGTCAGCTTGTAAAATTGTAGCTCAAGTTTAAAAACATAAGAATGTAGTTCACAAATAGGCCATTGTTGTATTTGTTGTTCTACTTTGGGGGAGAAGAGGAATTATTCATAGGATTCCAAATTCTGAATCCTATCTTTGGCCCAAAAAACAGAAACCAGCCATAACCCAGAAATTGGCATTCCCCCATGAGTATAAGCTTGCTTACCTACTTTTTACCCTTGGAGTTTCATGTCTTTTTTAAAAATCTTCCCATGGCTTATTTAATCTTCTCATTTTTCACCTAAAGAGAAAAAAAATCTAGTTTACTGCTCTACAAAGTGAGAATTTGAAATCCAAAACACAAATGTTGCTCTAAAAATGTTCCAACCTTTTTTCTCTTCTTCTTTTTTTCAGTATCCGCTGTATCCTGTTACTTTAAGTACAATATAATATATGCAAGACCCAAAGGATATTTCACCAACTCAATGGCATTCAATGTAATTTTCATGATTTAGAAGAATTATTCACTCAATCCCATTTCTATATTCTGACTTCTGATTCACTCTGCGGTGGACCTATATCTGGCTTCTGACCTAACCATTTCATCAAAATTGTTCTTATGTAACCCAGTGTCACCGAGGATCAGCCTCCTTTTCAGAGCTAGATTACGGTTGACTTGAATCACCCAACTCCTCATCCTTCAGACATAAAAGGTCAATGCAAGATGCTCCCATTTTCATAGTTCCTCTACCTGTGGACATTTATATTCTTGTACACTATGTCTCTCTCACAGGCCTAGACATGAAACTCTGCCATTTTACTCTAAAGAAACAAAACTCCTCGTTAATGAGTTTATTGAAGATTCAGGTTAACCTGAATCAAGTTAACCCAGTCTCAAATGCTCATTTCTCCTATCTCCTTGGCACAAATCTCTCCTCTCCTGGATTGCCAAAGGAAATTCAAATTATTCTTCAATTGGTCAGGATGATTTGACTATCAGCAGTTCATAGTACCCATCTTCATAACTAAGCCACCTAGGGATCCAGCAGAAAAAAAAGGGGTGAGGGGAGTCATCATACATGAGGTGGATCGTTTACCAGGATCCACACTTCCTACAAAGCGGTTGTAATATTAAACAACAAAACTGTTTTTTATTCGAATCTTCACATAAAACAGGAATAATTGTATACTTTCTTACTAATGTGTCCCATGGAGTTTTTCCTCCAAGAAGTGGCTTAGGGGAAAATGAGCCCCAGTAATGCTTTGTGGCATCCAATCCTTCTACCCTGACCCTTTGACTTTCTGCCCCAGCCCCTCTTAGTTCTCCTAGAATCAGGACCAAGGTTAAGTGCCCTCTTGAGATATGACTTCCTTCCTTTCCTCTTGGTACAAAAAGAGCCTATTACCAACCCTCATACACACAACAAGAGTTCCCTTCCTAGTTGCAGACTCTCCTGCTCCAGCTGGACTCCCCTAGCTCTGGGCTCCCACTAGATCACACAGGGGCCCCTGCATGTCAGCAAACTTTGGCTGACCTTGGGAGACCAAAAAATGGAATATCATTTTTTGATCTAAACAAAATAGTTTCCTGATTTAACACTGGCCAGGAAGGTGGGCTGCACCCTCAATCTCTCTCTCCCGTCATGGTTTTCACATGATATCAAAGGACTCTCATAAGAGTCTGATTCTCATGAGTTGGGCATCCTGTGTTTCCCTTTAGGGGCCTGCTTCTTTCAAATAGAGGAGATGGGTGCTATGAAACCTATTCACTCTGGACTTGGGATGGCTCTTCTCCATCTTCCCAAGTCTGAGCTGGAGCCTCCATGCCCAAATCTGCTCTGCTCTTCTATTTCCTGACAGCAGCTAAGGCATGCTCCTGTTCTGCCCCCAAATTAACCTTACTAACAGTGAGAACTTGGCGGAGTCTTCGGGTCTTGGGAAATCCAAGTTTTCCCAGAAATGTTTTGTTGTAAACAGTGTCCACACTCTTTGCTCCAATAAAGCTCGGTTCCTTAAACCACTTTGAATGTCTTGTTATGTTGTAGTTCATTGCAAAATTCACCTAATTTTATCACAAATGCAGGAACTTTTTTTCCTTCCTGTTAATATACAATCAAACATATTACCAAGTACTGGAGACTATCTATATCACTGTATAACCATTCACTGTTGTTGCCAGCTTCAAGCCCACATTTGAATCCTATCAGGCCCAGTAAACTCTGTGAATAGACTCTGTGAACTGTCTCTAAGTCCCACTGTTTTGTCCACATTAAGTGTCTTGTTCGAAGCACAAAGTAAAATCTTTCTTTCCAATCCCTGTCACTGCACTTCCCTAGACAGTCACTACATGGGGCAGTTTATGGACTTCAGCAATGTTTACCTAACTCCAGATCCACACTATAAGAGTCCAGCCTTCAGGGAGAGCTACAGTTTTTTACAGCTTTTGCCTGCATAATGAGAAGCTTTAAGTTTTTCATATTTTTACCTGAGAACAAGAATAATTACATTCTAGGCTATCACCCAACAATAATAAAATAATAAGTGTCCATGCAATATAAATGCCCCATACTAACACAAAAGGTACATGCAAAAGCCCATTATTGCACCACCAGGAATATGCACTACCAGACATTGAGAGTTAATGTTCCCTGATAATTTTCAAGTGAGAACCATCAGCTCCTACATATTCACAACGAAGCCTTTATATTGGTATTGGCACAAGCTTCTGAAAATGTTTTAAATCCTATACACACCCTCAGTTTCCTATTAAATGTTGTAAGTTAACACTAGGGTTCTCTCTAGTGGTGAAAATTTGACATTTGCCTACACAATAATTTCAAAAGAATTTTATTTCTCCCACTTATTTCTCTCTAACATCATTCATAAGCCAGATGACCAATCACTGGGGGACTGACAAAAGTATGAACTTCGTTCTCTGTTTTGTTTTGTTTTTGCCTTTTTGATGAGCTTTGATAGTCTCTTAACTAATCACTCACTCAACCAACATTTATTTAGTAATGTACATAGTATTGAAGACTCATACAGCTTGACATCTAGGGACACATATATGAAAGTAATTAAAATGCAATATAGTAACTATTATGTCAGAGGAACAATCAACCAATAAACAGAGGGAAAAAATTAGTCCTATCTAGGAGAGATTAGAGAAAAACACACAGAGAAGGAAACCTCGAGTTGAGCCTCAATGGGTGCATCAGGTTTTGCCAAGTGGAGAAAGAATATTGCGAGCCTATGTAATAGCATGAGAAAAGTTCAAGTTGGTGAAAGAGTATGGTCTGTGATGGTGTATACGAGAAAGGTGAGAGAGAGGTGTGGCTGGACCAAACAATGAAGAGGGGGAAGGATTTAGTTCTATAGACCAGGGATAGTTACAGAGGTTTTCAAGGAAAGGATTGGCATGCCCAAATCTGTGTTTCAGAAAAACATGACTTTTCAGCCTGGGCAACATAGCAAGACCTGTTCTCTACAAAAAGTAAAAAAAAAAAAAAAAAAAATTAGCCAGACATGGTGGTACATGCCTCTAGTCCCAGCTACTTGGGAGGATGAGGTAGGAGAACCTAAAGCCAAGAAGTTGGAGGCTGCAGTGTGCCAGGATTACACTACTGCTCTCCATCCTGGGCAAAAAAGCGAGACCCTGTCTCACAAAAAGAAAAAAAAAATGCCTTTGGCAGCACTGTGGAGGATAGTATGAAGAGGACAGAGACTGGAAGTAGGAAAAATAATTGACAAGCTGTGCGTTAAGGCACAATTGAGAAGCTGTGTATTAAGGTGCAATTAAGGAGAAAAATTTTGCATCTAAAGCCAATGGCTGTGAGTACAAGTTACATGAAAGGTTCTTGTAGCTGCTGCCATCAGTACCTCATCCATATTCCTAGGACCTTACCACTTCTCTGTGCCCCATTAGCTTTCAGCTGCTGGTGTCAGCACTCTCATGTCTGAGGGCTTTTGCCAGAACTATAGAAGATTGATCTGCCTACTTCTGTTAAAACAGTCCAGAAGACCTAGGGAATTTATACCCCACCAAGCAGCCCTCCACAAGTGACTGGTAGAAGTCTCTACAAAATAAACAAGGCCAGAGAGTTTTCCATGAGATTAAACTCTAGTTGCCCCCTTTGGTAGCCAGTTTTAAAATGTACTCTTATACCCATGTTTATAACAGTATTGTTCACAATAGCCAAAAGGTAGAAACAGCCCAAATATTAACTGATGGATAGATGGTGTATTAGTCCATTCTTGAGTTGCTATAAATAAACACCTGGGTAATTTATAAAGAAAAGAGGTTTAATTGGCTCACAGTTCCACAGGCTATACAGGTTATACAGGAAGCATGATGCTGGCATCTGTTGAGCTTCTGGGGAGGCTCAGGAAACATAATCATGGCAGAAGGCAAAGGGAGAGCAAGTCATCTCACATGGTAGGAGCAGGAGCAGGGGGTGGAGAGGTGCTGCACACTTTTAAACAATGAGATCTTGCAATAACTCACTCACTATCATGAGAACAGCACCAAGAATATGGTGTTAAATCATTCAAAAAGGACCACCCCCATGATCTATCACCACCCACCAGGCCCCATCTCCAACACTGGGGATTACAATTCGACATGAGATGTGGGTGGGGACACAGATCCAAATCATATCAGACCAATAAACAAAATGTGGTGTGTACATATGGTAAAATATTTTTCAGCCTTAAAAAGGATGGAAATTCCGACACATGCTATGGCATGGATGGCTTATTTCACTTAGCATAATGTCTAAGTGACATGTTAATATCATTAAGCTAAGTGAAATAAGCCAGTCACAAAAGTACAAATACTATATTATTCCACTTACATGAGGTACCTAGAGCAGTCAAATTCATAGAAAAAAAAAGTAGAATGGTGGTCTCCAGGGGCTAGGGGGAGGGGAGAGTTAGGAATTAGTGTTTAATAGACAGAAAATTTCAGTTTGGGTAAAAAAAATTTCTAGAGATGGGTGGTGTGATGGTTTCACAGCAACATAAATGTACTTAATGCCACCAAACTGTCAAAATTGTTAAAAAATGTCAAAATGGTAAATTTTGTTACATACATTTTATCATAATTTTTTAATGCACTCTTATTGGCAGTATTTCCTTCTTTGTATCTCCTTCCCCATATCCCTATTGGGGTCCCATTCTGCTTGTTAGTAGAATCACTAGAAGTATAATTTTTGTCTCAATACCTGCTTCTGAAAGAGCTCAAACTAGGAAAGTAGTACCAGAAGTAGTTGCAGAAAGCAGAGCCTAAGGATGGGATTCTGAAACTGGATCACTTGCCAGCAAGATGGCAAAAGGACACCATTGCAAGTCGTGGCCAGATGGTCCCCAATGATTCCGCCTCCTGGTATTCATGCCCGTACATAATCCCTTCTTTTTATGTGTGGACTGGACTTATTGACTCAATTTTAACAGCAGAAATGATAGAATGTCACTTCTAAGATTAGAACTCTTATTATAAAAAGACCATGACTTCCATTTGGGGAGTTTCTCCTTGGATCACTATCTCTGGGAGAAGCCAGATGCTGCCCTGGAGAGAGCCCTGAGTAAGCCTGGAAGTTGATTTTCTGAAGCCTGTCAACACCAGGTGTATAAAATTGAATGTGGATTCTTCTTGAGTCAAGCCTTGAGATGACTGCAACTCTGGACAACAACTTGATTACAGCTTTGTGAGAGACTCTGAACCAAACCACCAGCTAAATTGTCCCTGGATTCTTGACCAACAGAAACTTTGGGAACACAAATGTGTGTTTTAAGCTGCTAAGCAATAGATAACTAATGCATGGTGATAAGCGGGTTAAGAATCCCCTCAGCAGGCTGTTGTAACACAATTACATCAATGTCTCACCGATGGTGAGTTGGGATGGAATGCAGATTGAAGGGTATGCACTACCTTATGTGCTATCATGAGTACTTGAGAGATAAGATGGTAATGGTAATTACAAGGACTGTGAGTTTAGTGGGTTATTTTTAAGTGTGACCAATGTGCTGAAGAAAAAAAATGGCAGTCTTGAGTCAGCCAATAACCAACTAGGGGCATAACTGAAAATCATGAGACCTCTTTGACAGCATTTAAATTTTCCCTTATCTCCCACAATCAGAGGACAGATTAGGCTGAAAATCATATTTGGGATTTGATCATGAGATTAGACATTGCAGAGAAATTTTATTCTACAGTCCCCCCACAAATCTCTGAAACTAAAATGAGGGTCCTAATAGAGAAAGAGTGGAATCTTGAAACTCAACTGGGATCATTTTGGGAGTCTTGAACCCCAGATTCTTCCAAGCCCTCTAGGACTAAAGAAGTGGCCCACTCCCCCTTGCTATAGCATAGCAGTCTCTCTTTACCTAGATGGCACGTGGATCCTTCCTAAGGTGAATGGGTCACAAGACAGAAAGGCACCAGAGAGGAGTCAGAGCAAGATGACCAAACAAAACCTTCCAGTGATCACCCCTCCTTCAGGAATGCCACCCTTAGAAATGCCAAAAAAATGGATAGTTGAACAACTATCCATACAGGAAAACACCTACCTTCATAAGAACAAAAACCAGGTGAGTGATTACCGTACCTGGTTTTGACATCATATCAAGGAAAGAGGCACTGAGGAAGGTAGGAAAGACAGTCTTATATTGCCTTCACCACTTCTCCCCCATCCCCTGGCAACATGGAGAGAATATTTGTGAGCTTGTGTGAGGGAGGTTGAAGTGATTGTGGGACTGTGCATTGGAACTCACTGCTGCCCTGTCACAGCTGAACACAACACAGGGCTGAATTCAGCCAGAGCCCATGGAGGAAGCATTTGGACAAGCCCTAGCCAGAGAGAAAGCCTGCATCTCAGCAGCAGAAACCTAAGTTCTGGCTATCCCCACCACTGCAGGCTAAAGTGCCCTAGGATTCTGAGTCAATTGAAAGGAAATATAGGCCACAAAGACAGCAGTCCTTGGGCAAGTCCTAGGTACTGTGCTGGGCTTAAAGCCAGTGGACTTAGGGGGGTACACATAATCTAGTAAGACACCAGCTGTGGCAGCCAAGGGAGTGCTTATGTCACCCCACTTCTCAACTCCAGGCAATGTAGCTTGCAGCTCCTGGAGAGATTCCTTCTGCTTGAGGAAAAAAGAGGGAATTGTACAGAGGACTTTGTTTTGCAACTTGGATGTCAGCTCAGGGACAATAAAATAAAGCATCAAACAGGATCTTGGAGACCCCAATTTCAGGCCCTAGCTGCCATATGACACCTCTAGATGTATATAAGGGAACATGCTACCCTGAAGGGAAGAAACTAAGCCTGTCAGGATTCACCACCTGCTGACTAAAGAGTCCTTGGGCCTTGAATAAACATCAGTAGTAGCCAGGCAGTAGTCACCATAGGCCTTAAGTGACACCCAGACTGTGCTGGCTTCGGGTATGACCCAGCACAGTTCCAGCTGTGGTGGCCACAGGAAAAGTCTCCTTCTGCTTGAGGAAAGAAGAAAGAGTAAAAAAGACTTTGTCTTGCAATTTGGGTACCAACCCAGCCACAGTAAAATAAAGCACCAAACAGACTCATCAGTATAAAGTCCCTGATACCAGGTCCTAGTTCCTAGACAGCACTTCTAGGCCCACCTTGGGCCAGAAGGGAACCTACTGCCCTGAAGAGAAAAATCTAGGCCTGGCAGGATTCATCACCAATTGACTAAAAAGATCCAGGGCCTTGAAAAAGCATCAGCAGTAGCCAGGAAATAGTCACCATGGGCTTTGAGCAAGACTCAGTACCATGCTGGCTTCAGGTGTGACCCAACACAGTCCCACCTGTGGTGGACAAAGGAGTAATTGCATAACCCCTGCCCCAACTCTAGGCAGCCTGGTACACAAAGAGAGACTGTTTGGAAAAAAGTAGGGGAAGATAACAAGAGACTCAGCCTGGTAATGTAGACAATTCTCCCAGCAGTTATCTAAGACCACCAAGGCAGTACCTCTACAAGTTTGCAAGAGTCACAGCATAGCTAGGCTAGCCACAGGGGCTGAACCCTGCAAGCCACAAGCGCAGAACTTCCCAAGGCTTTGGGAGCCCACCTGGATGTGAGACATAGAGCCAAAAGAAAATTATTTTGGAGCTTTTAGATTTAAATATCTGCCCTGCTCAGTTTAGGACTTACATAGGGCCTGTAGCTCCTTTCTTTTGGCCAATTTATCCCTTTTGGTATAGGAGTATTTACCCAATGCCTGTATCCCCATTGTATCTTGGAAATCATTAACTTGTTTTAGATTTTACAGGTTAATGGGTAGAAGAGACTAGCCTTGTCTCAGATGAAACTTTGGACCTTTAACTTTTGAGTTAATGCTAGAATGAGTTAAGATTCTGAGGGGCTGTTAGGAAGGCAAGATTGTATTTCAAAATGTGAGAAAGATATAATATTTGAGAGGGGTCAGGGGCAGAATGATATAGTTTAGATCTGTGTCCTTGCCCAAATTGCATGTCAAATCTTAATCCCCAATGTTGGAGGTGGGGCCTGACCAGAGGTGATTGGATCATCGGGATGGATTTCCCCCGTGGTCCTGTTCTCATGATAGTGAATGACTTCTCATGAGGTCTGGTTGTTTAAAAATGTGTAGCACATCCCCTGCAACTTTCCTCTTGCTCCATCCATGTGACATGCTTCCCTCCCACTTTGCCTTCTACCATGATTGTAAGTTTTCTTAATCATCCCTCAAAGCAGAAGCTGCTATGCTTCCTATACAGCCTATAAAACCATAAGCCAATTAAACATATTTTCTTTATAAATTACCCAGTCTCAGGTATTCCTTTATAGCAGTGCTAGAACTAAATAATACAACATATAGTCATCAGATTTTCTAAGGTTTACACAAAAGAAAAAAATTAAAGGCAGCTAGAAAAAGGGGGCAAATAACATATAGAGGAAAGCCCATTGGGCTAACAGCAAACCTATCAGCAATAATCCTACAAACCAGAAGAGATTGGGGGCCTACATTCAGCATTCTTAAAGAAAAGAAACTACAAGCAAGAATTTCATATCCAACGAAACTAAGCTTCATAAGTATAGGAGAAATAAGATTATTTTTAAACAAGCAAATGCTAAGGGAATTTGTTACCACCAGACATGCCTTACAAGAGGTACTTAAAGGAATGTTAAATATGGAAATGAAAAACCATTACTGGCCACCAAAAAAGCACACTTAAGTACATAGACAATTGACATTATAACCAACTGCACAATCAAGTCTGGATAATAACCAGCTAACAACACAATGACAGGATCAAATCTCCACCTATCTATGCTAACCTTGAATGTAAGTGGGCTAAAAACCCCACTTAAAAGGCACAGATTGGCAAATTGGACAAACAAGCAGGTCTAGACTATATGCTGTCTTCAAGAGACTCATCTCACATACAAAGACAGAAGAGGCTCAAAGTAAAAAGATGGAGAGAAATCAACCGAGCAAATGAAAAATAGAAAAAGGCAGTGTGATGGTTAATACTGAGTGTCAACTTGATTGGATTGAAAGGATGCAAAGTATTGATCCTGGGTGTGTCTGTAAGGGTGTTACCAGAGGAGATTAACATTTGAGTCAGTGGGATGGGAAAGGCAGACCCAGCCTTAATCTGGGTGGGCATCATTTAATCAGCTGCCAGCATGGCCAGAATTTAAAAGCAGGCAGAAAAATGTGAAAAGACTAGACTGGCTTAGCCTCCCAGCCTACATCTTTCTCCCATGCTGGATGCTTCCTGCCCTCGAACATCAAACTCCAAGTTCTTCAGCTTTGGGACTCAGACGGACTTCCTTGCTCCTCAGCTTACAGACAGCCTATTGTGGGACCTTGTGATCATGTGAGTTAATACTTCTTAATAAACTCCTATATATATGTGTGTGTGTGTGTGTGTATAAAATACCTACATATTAGTTCTGTTTCTCTAGAGAACCCTAACTAATACAGATTTTGGTACCAGGAGTGGTTCTAGAGGAACAGAATATTAAGGATGGAGTTCTTTCATTGGTTTTGGGATTTCTGGAGTTGGCTGCTTAATACAATTACACCCAAAAATGCTAAGGACTGTACTTCTAATAGTATGGAGAATACTGGTAGTCCTTGGTATGAACCGTTTAGACAGTTATGCAAAATAAATGCATTTGACACTACTGATTCACCACTCATGAGAGGCAAGGAGTTTAGTGACTCTACAAGTAATACCTTTGACTATATGTGGAGAACCAAGAGACACAATGAAGTTGGTTGGTTGCTCCTAAGTTCACTGGACAGAGTGAAGAAAGAAAATGATGAACTCAGGGGTTCTAACTCCAGGCATCAGAAGCAGATACTGAGCCTCAAATCTGCTAAGATTGCCCTGAGAGTCTTATCTCCTGTAGAGAATAGCTGAAATTGTGGAAAAACAGACACAAGCTCTTATCATGCGAGTGACTGACCTGCAATGATAGGTGCATGCAGAGCCCCACCAGGTGTCTCCTGTTAAAGTGAAGGCATTGATTTGAAAAGAATGAGACCCTGAAACTGGAATGGGGATGTGTGGGATGACTGTGATGAAGCTGGGGACACTGAGCTGGTAAACTCTGATGAACCTTCTTTGCCAGAAGAAACAGCTTCCCCATCTCCAGTGGTGGCAACACTCCTCCGCAACCCATGCTGCCATCAGCCTTTCCACCTTTGTCTGAAGAGATAAACCCTGCACTGCCTGAGGCAACAGTGATGGCCTCCCTTGAAGCAGTTGCCAGGCAAGATAATGTTGATTCACCTCAGGAGCCACCCCCAACACCCCTGTTTGCTTCTAGACCTATAATTAGACTAAAGTCCCAGCAGAGCCCTAGAGGTAAGGTTGAGTGTGACCCATGGGGAGGTGCACTACACTCAAAAACAACTGCTTGGGTTTTCTAATTTATATAAGCAGAAATCTGGAGAACAGGCATGAGAATGGATAATAAGGGTGTGGGATAATGGTGAAAGGAACATAGCACTGGGTCAGGCTGAATTTATTGATTTGGGCCTACTAAGTAGGGATTCTGCAGTTAATGTTGCAGCTTGGGGAGTTAAAAAAGTTCTAATAATTTATTTGCTTGGTTAGCTGAAATATGGATTAAAAGATGGCCCACTATGAGCGAGCTGGAAATGCCTGATCTCCCTTGGTTTAATGTAGAGGAGGGGATCAAAAGGCTCACAGAAATTGGGATGGTGGAGTGGATTAGTCACTTTAGATCTACTCATCCCAACTGGGAGGGTGCAGAAGATATACCTGTAACCAATGCTTTGTGAAATAGATTTGTGAGGATAGCACTTGCATCCTTGAAGAGCCCTGTGATTGCTCTTCACTGTATGTCAGATCTAACAGTGGGATCGACAGTCACTCAACTACAAAATTTAAATACAATGGGAATAATTGGATCCCGAGGTGGCAGGGGCCAAGTGGTGGCACTCAACCATCAAAGACAAGGTGTGCGTAACTACTGTAATCGACAGCAAAGGCAAAGCAGCAATCAGAATAGTCTGCCTCATGTAGAGCTCTGGCATTGGCTAATTAATCATGGTTTTCCTAGAAGCAAAATTGATAGGAAACCTACTGCATTCCTACTTAATTTATATAAGCAGAAAACTTTCAGATTGAATGGACAAAAGACTAATTTGAGTTATAAAAACAGAGAATCACAGCCCCTCAAGCAATTTCCAGACTTGGGCCAGTTTACAGACCCAGAACCTCTTGAATGAAGGGGAGGCCAGGTCTTTTTTTTTTTTTTTTTAAGTAAAACTGGTTTTATTGTTTTATTTATTGAAAACTCTGGCACAAAATCTACAAAAAACTATCAGATCAAATAAATGACCAAGACTACAGGTCATAAAATCAATACACAAATGTCAATTGCATTTGTAGTATACCAGCAATGAACAATCTGAAATTGAAATTTAAAATAGCATTTACAACAGCATCAAAAATATTTGAGTCAGGCATGGTGGCATGCACATGCAGTCCCAGCTACTTGAGAGGCTGAGGCAGAGGATCACTTGAGCCCAGGAGTATGATAGCTCACTGCAGCCCCAGAAAGAGAATGGAAAGACAAGCCAAAAACTGAAGCAGCTATTTGCAAATCAACATATCTGATAAGAATGTGTTTGTGTTTTGGTTTTTTCTTTTTTTCTTTTCTTTTTTTTTTTTTTTTTTTTTTTTAGACAGGGTCTCGCTGTGTCTCAAAAGAGCTGGAGTATAGTGGCATGCTCACGACTCACTACTACCTTGACCTCCCAGGCTCAAGCAATCCTCCCACCTCAGCCTCCTTAGTAACTGGGACCACACGTGTGCACCACCATGCCTGGCTAATTATTGTATTTGTTATAGAGGATGGAGTTTCCCCATGTTGCCCAGGCTGGTCTCAAACTCCTTGACTCAAGCAATCCACCTGCCTCAGCCTCTCGAAGCACCAGGATTACAAGTGTGAGCCACCACGCTGGGCCCTGGTAAATAATTTGTATCCAGGCCGGGTGAAGTGGCTCATGCCTGCAATCCGAGCACTTTGGGAGGCCCAGGTGGGTGGACCACAAGGTCAGGAGTTCGAGGCCAGCCCAGCCAAGGTGGTGAAACCCCGTCTCTACTAAAAATACAAAAATTAGCCTGGCATGGTGGCAGGCACCTGCAGTCCCAGCTACCCGGGAGGCCGAAGCAGGAGAATCACCTGAACCCAGGAGGCAGAGGTTGCAGTGAGCCGAGACCACACCACTGCACCCCAGCCTGGGCGACAGGGCAAGACTCTGTCTCAAAAAAAAAAAAATTATATCCAGAGTGTCTATTTTTTGAACTCTCATACCTCAATAATAACCCAAAAAACAAATGGGCAAAAGGTTTGAAGAGACACTTCATCAAAGAAGCCATATATCAATGTCAAATAAGGGCATGAAAAGATGTGCAGTATCATTAGTCATTAGAGAAATACAGATTAAGAGAAAAATACAAATTAAGACCTCAACAACATACCCTACCTATTTGATGGTACATTCCAAAAGACTAGTCATACCAAGAATTTGTCAGAACATAGAGCAACTGAAACTCATACACTATTGGGAATATGAAATGGTACAACCACTTTGGAAAAAACTTAGGAAGTTTCTTAAAAGGGTAAGCATATAGTTATTTGCATGTGATTCAGATGTTCCATCCCTAGGTATTTACTCAAAAGGAATGAAAGCACATGTCCACAGAAGGACTTGTACACAAACGTTCATAGCAACTGTATTTGTAATTGCCTGTAATCCCAACCCTTTGGGAGGCCAAGGCAGGAGGATTGCTTGAGGCGAGAAGTTGGAGACCAGCCTGGGCAACATGGTGAAACCCTGTCTCTACTAAAAATACATTGCGCACATGTACCATAAAACCTAAAGTATAATAATAATAAAAAATAAAAATAAAAAAATACATAGCAATCTCAGCCACTAGGGAGGCTGAAGAAGGACAATCGTGTGAGCTTGGGAGATGGAGGCTGCAGTGAGCCATGATCGCACCACTGCACTCCAACCTGGGTGACACAACAAGACCCTGTCTCAAAAAAAAAAAAAAAAAACCTGGAATGCAAATACCCATTAACAGGCAAATGGGCTGAGAGTGGTCCCACCTGAAATCTCAGCACATTGAGAAGCCAAGGTGGGAGGATTGCTTGAGGCCAGGAGTTGGAGACCAGCCTCGCAACACAGTGAGACCCCCATCTCTACGTAAAATACAACAGCTGATGAGCTAGAAAAAACAAAATTGGAAAGAAAATACCATAATGTTTTAAGAAAGTTTACAAGTTTGTGTTGGGCTGCATTCAAAGCTGTCTTGGACCTTATGCAGCCTGTGGACTGAGGTTTGGACAAACTTGCTCCCACCTACTTAGGGAGGTTGGAGAGGGAGGATCACTGGAGCCCAGGAGTTTGAAGTTGCAGTGAGCTCTGATTCTACCACTACAAGCAGAGTGAGACCCTATCTCTAAAGACAAAACTAAAAATAAATTTAAGATAAAAATTAAAACCAGGATGGGCATGGTGGCTCACACCTGTAATCCCAGCCCTTTGGGAGGCCAAGGCGGGTGGATCACCTGAGGTCGGGAGTTCGAGACCAGCCTGACCAACAAGGAGAAACCCCGTTAGCCAATCAGGGTGGCCACAGTATGCCTGTAATCACAGCTACTCGAGAGGCTGAGGCAGAAGAATCGCCTGAACCCAGGAGGCAGAGGTAGGGAGGCCAGGTCTTCTTAAGAAAGGACTCCACACCTGGCTAACATGGTGAAACCCCGTCTGTACTAAAAATACAAAAAAATTAGCTGGGCATGGTGGTGGGCGCCTGTAGTCTCAGCTACTCAGGAGGCTGAGGCAGGAGAATGGCATGAACCCGGGAGACAGACCTTGCAATGAGCTGAGATCGCCCCACTGCACTCTAGCCTGGGTGACAGAGCAAGACTCCATCTCAAAAAAAAAAAAAAAAAGAAAGGACCCCACTACATTACCAACAATTTATGCAGTGAATCTTTCTCCCATCCTTCCCCAAGGAGCCCTCCAGCATTTTACCAGGGTAACTGCATTGGGGAAAAGGAAATAATCAGACATTTCAGGGACTACTGGACATTGGCTCTGAGTTGATGTTGATTCCAGTGGACCCAAAATATCATTGTGGTCCTCCAGTTAAAGTAGCAGTTATGGAGGTCAGGTAATTAATAGAGTTTTAGTTCAGGTCTGACTTACAGTGGGTCCAGTGGGTCCCTGAGCACATCCTGTGGTCATTTCCCCCGTGCCAAAATGCATAATTGGCATAGACATACTTAGCAGCTGGCAGAACCCCAAATTGGCTCCCTGACTTGTAGAGTGAGGGCTACTATGCTGGGAAGGCCAAATGGACACCATTAGAGCTGCCTCTACCTATAAAAATAGTAAATCAAAAACAATATCACATCCCTGGAGGGATTGCAAAGATTAGTGCCACCATCAAGGACTTGAAAGATGCAGGGGTCGTGATTCCCACCACATAGCCATTCAACTCTCTTATTTGGCCTGTGCAGAAGACAGATAGATCTTAGAGAATAACAATGAATTATTGCAAGCTTAATCAAGTGGTGACTCCAATTGGGGTGACACAATTGAAACTGTAGTTTCATTGCTTGAGCAAATTAACACATATCCTGATACCTGGTATGCAGCCATTGCTTTGGCAAATGCCTTTTTTTCCCATTCCTGTCCATAAGGCCCACCAGAAGCAATTTGCCTTCAGCTGGCAAGGCAAGCAATATACCTTTGCTGTCCTACCTCAGGGGTTTACCAGCTCTCTACCTTTGTGTCATAACCTTATTCAGAGAGCCCTTGATATCTTTTAGCTTCTGCAAGATATCACACTGGTCCATTATATTGATGACATTAGGTTGACTGGATTCAGTGAGCAAGAAGTAGCAACACACTGGACTTATTGGTGAGACATTTGTGTGCCAGAGAATAGGAAATAAATCTGACTAAAATTCAGGAAACTTCTACCTCATTAAAAATTTCTAGAGGCCTGGTGGTGTGGAGCCTGTCAAGATATTTCTTCTAAAGTGCAGGATAAGTTGCTGCATTTGGCCCCTTATACAACCTCCCTGGACCAGATGAATACACAGCCAAATGCTACCAAATGTATAAAGAAGAGCTGGTACCCTTCCTGCTGAAACTATTCCAAGAAATTGAGGAGGAGGAACTCCTCCCTAATTCATTCTACGAGGCCAGGGTCACTCTGATACCAAAACCTGGCAGAGGCACAACAATAAAAGAAAAGTTCAGGCCAATAACTCTGATTAACATAGATGTAAAAGTCCTCAACTGAATACTGGCAAACCAAACCCAGCAGCACATCAAAAACGTAATCCGCCACAATCATGTAGGCTTTATCCAAAAAATGCAAGGCTGGTTCAACCTATTCTAATCAATAAATGTGGTTCATCACATAAACAGAACTAAAAACAAAAACCATATGATGATATCAATGTGTTGGGACAGGCCCCCCAAAATCTGGCCATAAACTGGCCCAAAAACTGGCCATAAACAAAATCTCTGCAGCACTGTGACATATTCGTGATGGCCATGACACTCACGCTGAAGCTTGTGGGTTTACCAGAATGAGGGCAAGGAACACCTGGCTCACCCAGGGCGGAAAACCACTTAAAGGCATTCTTAAACCACAAAAAATGGCATGAGTGATCTGTGCCTTAAGGACATGCTCCGCTGCAGATAACTAGCCAGACCCATCCCTTTATTTCAGCCCATCCCTTTGTTTCCCATAAGGAATACTTTTAGTTAATCTATAATCTATAGAAACAATTCTTATCACTGGCTTGCTGTCAATAAATACTTGGGTAAATCTCTGTTTGAGGCTCTGAGCTCTGAAGGCTGTGAGACCCCTGATTTCCCACTCCACACCTCTATATTTCTGTATGTGTGTCTTTAATTCCTCTAGCGCCACTGGGTTAGAGTCTCCCCAGCTGAGCTGGTCTCAGCAAGCAGCACCTATACATGGGGGCTCGCATCCAGGTTGAAGGGTCGCCAGAGTGATGGTTGGAGAACATGGAACTAAGCTGGAGGACACCCGAGTACTCTTAAAGCAATCCTCATGGTGAGTAAGAAGGGGAGCTCAGAAGCATCAGGGTAACAATGGGACAAGTGTGGGCTCTGGTTCTTTCCACCTTGGAACCTTTTCACACTAATAATAAGGGGAAAGGAGAGTATAACAAAGTAACAGAAGAAGTGACAGAGTAGGTTTGTTTGCCAGCTAAAGCTAAAGTGGCAAAGGGGGGAGAGGTTTATCCCTATCCTTCTGCACCCCCTCATTATTATCTTGAAGAAAGAGTGGCCTCACCTACCACCGGAGGACAATAGGCAAAAAGTAGTTGCCCCAGTGACTGTTTGAGTGGTGCCTCAAGTGACCACTCTCAGTTCTGTTCAGGCAGGAATTCAGCAAGCTAGATGAGAGGGTGATTTAGAGGCTTGGCAGGCAGTTCTCTGTTAGAACACACCCACCTGATCAACAGGAAATATTATAGCTACGTTTGAGCCTTTTCCTTTTAAATTCAGGAAACACCATGAGGGGCCCATCCCGGGCCCCATTCCAAACTGGGGCATTTCCAGCTCAGGCCATTCCCTCACCCATATACAATATCTGTCCCCCAGCACAGCTGGTAGTGCTGCAGTAGATTTATGCTGCACAAAAGCTGTGAGCCTTCCGCCTGGGGAACCCCTGTAAAAGGTCCCAACAGGAGTCTGTGGACCCATGCCAGCAGGAATGATAGGATTACTTTTAGGAAGGTCTAGTTTAAGTTTAAAAGGGGTACAAGTACAAACAGGAGTCATTGACTCAGATTACAATAGCAAAATTCAAACTGTTATATCTACTTCTGTTCCAAGGAAAGGAGAGCCAGGAGAATGCATAGCACAACTCCTTATTGTGTCATATGTGGGAATGGGGAAAAGTGAAATTAAATGAACAGAAGGATTTGGAAGCACAAATTAACAAGGCAAAGCAGCTTATTGGGTAAATCAAATTACTGATAAACATCCTACCTGTGAAATAACTATTCAGGGAAAGAAATTTAAAGGTTTGGTAGATAGAGGAATGGACATTTCAATCATTTCTCTACAGCACTGGCCGTCTGCATGGCCAGTTCCACCCACTCATTTTAACATAGTTGGAGTTGGTAAAGACTCTGAAGTATATCAAAGTAGTTATATTTTGCATTGTGAAGGGTCTGATGGACCACCTGGGACTATTCAACCAATTATAACTTCTGTACCTACAAATTTATGGAGGAGAGATTTATTACAACAATGGGGAGCACAAGTTCTAATTCCTGAACAATTATATAGCCCTCAAAGTCAACATATGATGCATGAAATGGGGTATTTCTCTGGTATGGGACTAGGAAAAAATTTGCAAGGTTTGAAAGAACCACTTCAAGCAGAAAGACAAAGTTCCTGCCAAGGTTTAGGATATCATTTTTTATGGCAGCCATTGTTACGCCTCCAGAACCTATACCTTTAAAATGGTTAACAGATAAGCCAGTTTGGATAGAACAATGGCCACTGAGTAAAGAGAAACTGGAGGCTTTAGAGGACTTGGTTACTGAACAATTCTCAATAATCATTTTCCAAAAATGAAACTGTTTCAATTTTTGGAATTAACTAACTGGATTCTCCCTAAAATTACTAAATTTAAACCAATTGAAGGTGCTGAGAATGTTTTTACAGATGGGTCTAGTAATGGCAAAACTTCTTATTCTGGCTCGACAGGTAAAGTTTTCCAGACGCCCTATACTTCTGTTCAAAAAGCGGAGCTTGTAGCTGTAATTGAGGTATTGACTGCTTTTGATATGCCTGTTAATGTGATTTCTGATTCTTCATATGTGGTTCATTCCACACAATTAATTGAAAATGCTCAGTTACAATTTCATACAGATGAACAACTGATGACAAAAACAAAAAAGGGGGAGAAACAGGGATTATGGGACAGCCCACATACAATTGAATCTAACATTGTTAACTTTAAATTTTTTGAGCCTGCCTAAAGGCCAGACATTATCAGCAGCTGAACAGCATCTACAGAAACCAGCTGCAAAAACAGAAGCAGAACAACTGGTTTGGTGGAGAGATCTGAAAACAAAAAGTTGGGAAATAGGTAAAATAATAACCTGGGGTAGAGGTTATGCTTGTGTTTCTCCAGGCCAAAATCAACAGCTGATTTGGATACCATCAAGACACCTGAAACCTTATCATGAGCCAGATGCTGAGGAAGAGATTCCAGGAGGATCCCAAGGACCCCCCAGTTGCAGCCATGTCGAGACTGACACTGAAGAGGACCCCAACTGTCACAAGCGACACCTGTTGAACACAACCACCAACCTGGGGACAGATCAAGAAGCTGTCACAGACGGCAGAAGAAAACCTGAGGAAAGTGGGACAACCAGTCACAATGAGCAATTTAATGGTAGCTATGATAGCGGTGATCACCATTGCCATGTGTATTCCTTCAACAAGGGCTGACACAGAGAACAATTATACTTATTGGTCATATCTATCTATATTAGCTGGCAATAATGCCTGGATGTAATCACTTTATGACACAGTTACAAATGCTTTCTGATCTCAGTATTTATCATAATAAATCTGCTCCTATAATTAAGGCATACTGCTCTCAAAAACCTATTTGTAAACAAAATTGAACCTGGCCAGAAAAAAATGAATGTACTTGTTTAGGAAGATTGCAAAACAGGCAGAGGTGCTGCACAATGATTCCTAGGAATTATTATTGATTGGTCCCCTACGAGGATGTTTAGCCTGAATTGCACCTCTCAGTCTGCATGCCATGGCCACACTATGTTCAGCTAGTCTGAACAAAATCGTCAGACGGTAGAAATGGTAAGAAGTATGGCAAGAGTTTCTATTATCTGGAACCATGGCGGTATAGTGGCACCTCAATCTCAAATGATATGGCCCATTGTAGGAACTAAACATAAAGATTTGTGGAAACTATTAATAGCTCTTAATAAGATCAAAATTTGGGAAAGAATAAAGAAAATCTAGAAGGAAACTCTACAAACTTGTCTTTAGATGTTGCAAAATTAAAAGAACAAATATTTAAAGCATCCCAGGCACACCTGGCCTTAATGCCAGGAACTGGAATGTTTGAAGGAGCTGCAGACAGATTAGCAGCTAGCAACCCATTAAAATGGATAAAACACTTGGAAGCTCTGTGATTTCAATGATGATTGTGTTTTTAATGTGTGTTGTTTGTCTTTGTATAGTCTGCAGATGTGGATCCTGACTCCTGCAAGCAGTAGCTCACCGTGACAAAGCTGTCTTTGCTTTTATCACTTTGCAAATCAAAGAAGGGGGATGTGTTGGGAACAGGCCTCCCCAAAATCTGGCCATAAACTGGCCCCAAAACTAGCCATAAACAAAATCTCTGCAGCACTGTGACATGTTCTTGATGGCTATGATGCCCATGCTGAAAGATTGTGGGTTTATCAGAATGAGGGCAAGAAACACCTGGCTCACCCAGGGCGGAAAACCACTTAAAGGCGTTCTTAAACCACAAACAATAGCATGAGTGATCTGTGCCTTAAGGACATGCTCCTGCTGCAGATAACTAGCCAGAGCCCATCCCTTTATTTCGGCCCATCCCTTTGTTTCCCATAAGGAATATTTTTAGTTAATCTATAATCTATAGAAACAATGCTTATCACTGGCTTGCTGTCAATAAATACTTGGGTAAATCTCTGTTTGAGGCTCTGAGCTCTGAAGGCTGTGAGACCCCTGATTTCCCACTCCACACCTCTATATTTCTGTATGTGTGCCTTTAATTCCTCTAGCACTGCTGGGTTAGGGTCTCCCCGCCTGAGCTGGTCTCAGCATCAATAGATGCAGAAAAGGCTTTTGATCAAATTCAACATCCTTTTGTGTGAAAGACCCTCAAAAAAGTAGGCATTAAAGGTACATACCTCAAAATAATAAGAACTGTCTATGACAAATCTACAGCCAGGCCAGGCATGGTGGCTCCTGCCTGTAATCTCAGCAATTTGGGAGGCTGAGGTGGGTGGATCACTTCAGGTTGGGAGTTCAAGACCAGCTTGACCAACATGGAGAAACCACATCTTTACTAAAAATACAAAATTAGCCAGGCATGGTGGCACATGCCTGTGATCCTAGCTACTTGGGAGGCTGAGACAGGAGAAACACTTGAACCCAGGAGGTGGAGGTTGCAGTGAGCTGAGATCATGCCATTGCACGCCAGCCTGGGCAACGAGAGTGAAACTCCATCTCAAAAAAAAAAAAAAATCCACAGCCAAAATCATACTGAATGTGCAAAAGCTGGAAGCACTTCCATTGAGAATCAGAACAGACAAAAATGCCCACACTCAACACTGCTATTCAACATAGTACTGGATGTGCTAGCCATAGCAATCAGCAAGAGAAAGAAATAAAAGGTATCCAAAGAAGAAAAGAAGAAGTCAAACAATCTGTTTGCAGATGATATACTATACCCAGAAAACCACACAGTTCCTGTCCAAAAATTTGTAGATCTGACAAACAACTTTAGTTGTTTCTGAATACAAAATCAACATACAAAAACAAGTAGCATTTCTGTACACCAACACTATGCAAGTTGAGTGTCAAAGCAAGAATACAATCCCATCCACAAGAGTCACACAAGAAAAATGAAACACCTAGGAATACAGCTAACCATGGAGGTGAAAGACCTCTGCAATGAGAATTACAAAACAGTGCTGAAAGAAATCAGTGATGACAAACAAATGGAAAAACATCCCATGCTTGTGGATAGGAAGAATCAATATTGTTAAAATGGCCAAACTGCCCAAAGTAATTTACAGATTCAATGCTATGCCTATCAAACCACCAATGACATTCTTCACAGAATTAGAAAAACCATTCTATAATTCATTTGGAACCAAAAAAGGGGGGGCCTGAATAGCCAAAGCAATTGTATTAGGGTTTTCCAGAGGGACAGAACTAATAAGATATATGTATATATGAAAGAGAGTTTATTAAAGAGAATTGGTTCACACGATCATGAGATGAAGTCCCCCAATATGCCATCTTCAAGCTGAGGAAGAAAGAAGCCAGTATTATCTCAGTCCAAGTCCAAAAGCTTCAAAAGTAGGGAAGCCAACAGTGCAGCCTTCAGCCTGTGGCAGAAGGCCTGAGAGCCCCTGGCAAACCAATAGTGTAAGCCCAAGAGTCCAAAGGCTGTAGAACCTGAAGTCTGATGTCCAAGGGCAGGAAGAATGGAAGGAAGCATCCAGCACAGAGAAAGATGAAAGACTTCACAGGCTGGCTTATCCCACCTTCTTCCACCTGCTTTGTTCTAGCTGCTGTGGCAGCCAGTTGGGTGGTGACCACCTACAATGAGGGTGGGTCTTCCTCTCTCAGTCCACTGACTCAAATGTTGGAAACACCCTCACAGACACACTCAGAAACACTTTACCAGCTATCTAAGTATCCTTCAATTCAATCAAGTTGACCCCTAATATTAACCAACACAGCAATCCCAAGCAAAACAACAAAGCTGCAATCATCACCCTACCCAACTTTAAACTATACTATAGAGCTAGAGTAACTAAAACAGCATAGTACTTATACAAAATCAGACACATAGACAAATGAGACAGAATAGAGAGCTCAGAAATAAATCTACACACCTACAGCCATCTGATGTTTGACAAAGTTGACAAAAACAAGCAATGGAAAAAGAACTCCCTATTCAATTAATGGTACCAAGATAACTGGCTAGCCATATGCAAAAGATTAAACTGGATCCTTTCTTCAAATCGTATACAAAAAACAACTCAAGATGAATTAAAGGCTCAACTGTAAAACCTAAAACTATAAAAATCCTTGAGGAAACCCTAGGAAATGCCATTCTGGACAAAGGCCCTGGCAAAGACTTCATGACAAAGATGCTAAAAACAAAAATTACAACAAAAACAAAAATTGACAAATGGGACCTATGTAAACTAAAGAGTTTCTACACAGCAAAAGAAACTATCAACAGAGTAAACACACAACCCACATAATGAGGGAAAATATTTGCAAACTATTCATTTAATGAAGTTCATCCTGACAAAGCTCTAATATCCAGATCCAAATCCTAATCTATAAGGAATGTAAACCAACAAGCAAAAACAAACAACCCTATAGAAAAGGGGGCAAAAGACATAAACAGACATTTTAAAAGAAGACATATATGCAGCCAACAAGCATATGAAGAAATGCTGAATAGCACTAATCATTAGGAAAATGTAAATCAAACCACAATGAGATACCGCTCACACCAGTCAGAATGGCTCTGATTAAAAATTCAAAAAATAACATATGCTAGAGAGATTACAGAGAAAAGGGAATGCGTATACACTGCTGGTGGCAATGTAAATTAATTCAGCCACTGCAGAAAGCAGTCTGGAGATTTCTCAAAGAACTTAGAACTACTATTTGACCCAGCAATCTCATTATTGGGTATATATCCAAAGAAATTCTACCATAATGTCATATGCAGTTGTATGATCATCACAGCACTATTCACAATAGTAAAGACATGGAATCAATCTAGATGCTCATCAAACAGAAACCAAATACTGCATGTTCTCATTTATAAGGAGGAGTTAAATATTGAGCACACATGGACACAAAGAAGAAAACAATAGACTCAGAACCTGCTTGAGGGTATAGACAGGGAGAAGGGAGAGGTTTTAAAAACTACCTATGGCACAAGACAAGGACACCCTCTCTTACCACTCCTATACAACATAGTATTGGAAGTTCTGACCAGGGCAATCAGGCAAGAGAAAAAAAACAAAGGGTATTAAAATAGGAAGAGAGGAAGTCAAATTGTCTCTGTTTGCAGATGACATAATTGTATATTTAGAAAACCCCATCATCTCAGCCCAAAAACTCCTTAAGCTGATAAGCAACTTCAGGAAAGTCTCAAAATACAAAATTGATGTGCAAAAATCGCAAGCATTCCTATACACTAATAATAGACAAACAGAGAACCAAATCATGAGTGAACTCCCATTCACAATTGCTACAAAGAAAATAAAATACCTAGGAATACAACTTGCAAGGGAGGTGAAGGACCTCTTCAAGGAGAACTACAAACCACTGCTCAAGGAAATAAGAGAGGATACAAACAATTGGAAAAACATTCCATGCTCTGTTCTCACTCATAGGTGGGAATTGAACAATGAGAACACTTGGACACAGGGCAGGGAACATCACACACTGGGGCCTGTCAGGAGGTGGGGGACTGGGGGAGGGATAGCATTAGAAGAAATACCTAATGTAAATGACGAGTTGATGGGTGCAGCAAACCAACATGACACATGTATACCTATGTATCAAACCTGCACGTTGTGCACATGTAACCTAGAACTTAAACTATAATAATAATAATAAATTCCATGCTCATGAATAGAAAGAATCAATATTGTGAAATTGGCCATACTGCCCAAGGTAATATATAGAATATATAGATTCAATGCTATTCCCATCAAGCTACCATTGACTTTCTTCACAGAACTAGAGAAAACTACTTTGAATTTCATATGGAACCAAAAAAGAACCCATACAGCCAAGACAATCCTAAGCAAAAAGAACAAAGCTGGAGTCATCACGCTATCTGACTTCAAACTACACAAGTCTACAGTAACCAAAACATCACGGTACTGGTACCAAAACAGATATATAGACCAATGGAACAGTACAGAGGCCTCAAAAATAACACCACACATCTACAACCATCTGATCTTTGACAAACCTGACAAAAACAAGAAATGGGGAAAGGATTCCCTATTTAATAAATGGTGCTGGGAAAGCTGCCTAGCCATATGCAGAAAACTGAAATTGGACCCCTCACCTTACACCCTATACAAAAATTAACTCAAGATGGATTAAAGACATAAATGTAAAACCTAAAACCATAAAAATCCTAGAAGAAAACCCAGGCAATACCATTCAGGACATAGGCATGGGAAAAGACTTCATGACTAAAACACCAAAGCAATGGCAACAAAAGCCAAAATTGACAAACAGGATCTAATTAAACTAAAGAGCTTCTGCACAGCAAAAGAAACTATCATCAGCATGAACAGGAAACCTACAGAATGGGAGAAAAATTTTGCAATCTATCCATCTGACAAAGGTCTAATATTCAGAATCCACAAAGAACTTAAACAAATTTACAAGAAAAAAAAACAACCTCCTCAAAAAGTGTGCAAAGGATATGAACAGACATTTCTCAAAAGAAGACATTTATGTGGCCAACAAATCTATGAAAAAAAGCTCACCATCACTGGCCATTAGAGAAATGCAAATCAAAACCACAATGAGATACAATCTCATGCCAGTTAGAATGGCAATCATTAAAAAGTAGGAAACAACAGAAGCTGGAGAGGATGAAGAAAACTAGGAACGCTTTTACACTGTTGGTGGGACTGTAAATTAGCTCAACAATTGTGGAAGACAGTGCAGTGATTACTCAAGTATCTAGAGCCAGAAATACCACTTGACCTTGTAATCCCATTACTGGGTATATACCCAAAGGATTATAAATCATTCTACTATAAAGACACATGCACACATATGTTTATTGTGGCACTGTTTACAATAGCAAAGACTTGGAACCAACCCAAATGTCCATCAATGATAGGCTGGATAAAGAAAATGTGGCACATATACACCACGGAATACTATGCAGCCATAAAACGGGATAAGTTCATGTCCTTTGCAGGAACATGGATGACGCTGGAAACCAGCATTCTCAGCAAACTAACACAGAAAGAGAAAACCAAACACTGCATGTTCTCATTTACAACTGGGAGTTGAACAATGGGAACACATAGACACAGGGAGGGGAACATCACACACTAGGGCCTGTGGGAGGGTTGGGGGCAAGGGAAGGGAGAGAATTAGGACAAATACCTAAAGCACGCTGGGCTTAAAACCTAGATGACGGGTTGATAGGTGCAGCAAACCACCATGGCACATGTATACCTATCTAACAAACCTGCACATTCTGCACATGTATCCCAGAACTTAAAGCATAATAATAAAAAAACTACCTATCAGTACTATGCTGCTTACCTGGGTGACATAATTATCTGTACAATATATAATATAATATAATATCTGTATAACAAACTCCCACAACATGCAATTTACCCATGTAACAAACCTGCACATGTACCCCCTTGAACCTAAAATTAAAGTTGAAAAGAAAAAAAAAAATGTTTGGAAGCCTGAAGTGGGAGGATCACTTGAGCCCAGGAGTTAGAGATGAGTCTGGGAAACAGTGTGGAACCCTGTCTCTACAAATTTTTGTTTAATTAGCTGGGCATGGTAGTGCATGCCTATAGTCCCAGCTACTCAGGAAGCTGAGATGGGAAGATCACTTGCACCCGGAAGGTCACAGCTGCAATGAGCCATGATCCTACCACCACACTCCAACCTTGCTGACAGAGTGATAGCGTGTCTCAAAAAACAACAAAAATACTGAATATGCATATGCAGCAGAATAAATTTAGATCTCTATCTTCACCATATACAAAAATCTATCAAAATCAACTAAAGACTTAAATCTAAGACCTCAAACTACAAAACTACCAAAAGAAAACTTTGGGGAAACTCTCCAGGACATTGGTCTAAGCAAAAATTTCTTAAGTAGTACCTCAAAAGCACAGGCAAACAAACAAAATGGACAGAAATGATCACATCAAGTTAAAATCTTCAGCACGACAAAGGAAACAATTGACAAAGTGAAGAGACAGCCCACAGAATGGGAGAAAATATTTGCAAACTCTCCATCTGACAAGGGATTAATAACAAGAATACATAAGGAGCTCAAACATCTCAATAGAAAAAAAAATCTAATAATCTAATTTTAAAATGGGCAAAAGATTTTTGTCTTCCAAGATAGCAGATTGGAGGCAGTGTTAGCATGCCTCTTCCACTTGGAAAGACATGATAGTGTGCAGATGTTCATGCTGTGAACTGTTTTCCAAGAAGCAGTGCAGGAACTTAACAGGGAAACTGAAATTCATAGATTATTTAAAAGAAGTGACAGGCTGTAGCCTACACCACGAGCCAGGTGGAAAACTGTAAGTTTCCAGAGTGTGAGAGACTGAGAGATTGCCTCCAGGATATACACCCCCACTGGGGAAACTGGAAATCCAGGCCAAGAGGGAAGGCATTAGTGCTACTCAGCACTGGAACTCATTTAGGGGGCAGTGAGAAAACTAAAAGTAGAAATGGCAGCAGAAAGATCCTTCAATTTATTCCCAGTGTCCAGGACAAACTGGGGAAAGCTACTCCTTATTTTGCCTCATAGGAGACCTCATGGAAGTCTGCCAAGTTACTCAGGCAGTAGTCACTGGTTGAAAGAAGCTGTCAACCGAATTTCACAATATAACCTCAAGTGGGGAAGAATTCCCTTGGACAGAACCAAGGGGCAAGTGGCAAGTGTACTGCAGCCATGAACACAGGAGCTAGACACATTGGCTCTGTGGGAAAACTGGGAGGGGCAAGGCCTCAAAGCCATGGTTGCCCTCTCCATTGGGAAAGTGTACAGCTGGGTAAGTCTTGAGTTCTGAGCATAGATGCCTGGAACTTAGCTCGCTGCTGCTAGCAGAAAACTGCGGGTCTGAGATGTGGCTTACCAAGTGCTGAGGAGCTAGATGAGGTTTACTGGCATCTGTTACTCCCCACTCCCTGCACAAACACTTCTGTGCAGCAGAAGCAGTAATGCTTCTGTCTGGAACATTATCCCAGTAGCCAGAGAACCACCCCACAACTCACACCAGGGCTGCTCCACACTTGGAGAGTAAAAGCACGAGCCTGCCTGACACAGCCCCAACCTCACTTTCCCCCTTCACTAGCCCTGGTAGCTTAAAACAAAGGATAGAAACTTTTGGAAGCTTTATGGCCCTATCTATCACATGAAAAACCAGATTACTGCTCCTGGGTAACATAAGGCAAACAAAAATCCCACTGCTACTACAGCAACTGCTGCTCTTTTGCAAGTGCCACCTCCTGGCTGGAGGCCAATCAACACAGCATTACAGCATTTCAAGGTAGAATAACATTGCACCCAGGAAGGATAAAACTTGTGCATGACCTCAGCTATCACCACTGACTGCAGCACTCTGGCTAACCAGGAGGCCCTGAGTCTGTCCACATGAACTCTTCATTACTACTACAACCAACATTTGAGAAAGCCAACACACTAAGGCTATCTATAAACAAGGAAACTCACAGAGTCTATGTCACTCCTCTGGCACCCCCAACAGAGCTAGTACTGGTACCCACTGCTGGGAGACTTGATGACAGGTCATACCTCTAGACCTCTTGCAGACATTCCCCAGCACCAGCCTGGAATGGGCAGCTAGACCCATTGGAGCAACAGCATTCACAGGGACTTCTACTCCTAGAGGAAAGAGAAGTTTACCATATCAAGGAACATCGCCTGAGACAAAAGAACACAGACAGCAGGCCTTGAGTCCCAAATCTTTCCGGTGGCGGGAAGTCTCTTTCAGCAGAGGCACATTTGGCGGTACTGGGCTCAGCAGGGAAAGTCTGCAGCTCCACCTCAACAATCAGGCAGCCCTGGTGCTCGTGAAGAGTCTTGGAGAAGATTTCTTTTTCCCCTTATCCACCACTGTATATACAGCTGGGGCTTTTCTCACAAGAGATCGGTATGGATGCACCTACAGACTTCTCTGGAACACTTCAAGGTGACTGCATCACCACAGGAGGAGCACCCTCCAAATGCAGGCCTACACAGGAGGCAGAGTCACAGTTTCTCTCCACTTGGAACATCAATATTCCTGCAGATGAAAGGAGGTACCTCTCTGATTTGAATAGCCAGAACACTGGGTCAGGAGTGTATCTGGGAGGTGAATAACTTTCCTGTGGGCCTGGCAGGGGAGGTAAAGTGGCTCCAGTCCTTCTCTCTGAGAAGACCTCTGTGTGTTTCACTGAGTGCTCCCCCAGTCACATCTGTCAAGTCTGGGACCTCTGCCCACCATTAGGTATTGCATTTACCCACCTGCTTTAGACACAGCTGGTTTTCACCTGTGGAAAGTTCCCCTACTGGGCTGAAGCCTGAACTATTCAACCCAGTAAATATAATACTGTGGGAAAAAAATTAATAAATAAGGAAGTGTACAACATGGAAGAATTAGATAAGCTTCAAGAGACCTCTGCCATTTCAACAGTATAGGAGACAGTGAACTTGCTCACACACTGAGCACAGTGCTGCTACAACCAGCATCTGAGAAATTCATCATACAAAGACGGTCTGTAACTAAGTAACTCATAGACAGTCTTCACCCCTGAGAGCACCAAGAGCCAAATTATGCTACAGTAAACTATAAACATTAAAGTCACAACCTTAGGGGGGGAAAAAGAAATTTAAAAAAAAACAATCAAAGCAAAAATAAATTCAAGAATAATCATGAAAAATAGTCTACCAACATGAGAAGGAACTACAAAAGTAATTCTGGTAATATGGCAAAACAGGGTTCTATGACACCCCCAAAATATTACACTAGCCCTTCACCAATGAATCCAAACCAAGATTAAATCTTTGAAGTACAAGATAAAGAATTTAAAAGGTTGATTATTAAGCTATTCAAGGAGATAACACAGAAAGGTGAAAACCAATATAAAGAAACTTTTTTTAAAATTCAGGATATAAATAAAAAATTTTCCAAAGAGATAGATATGTTAAAGAAAAGCCAATCAGAACTTCTGGAAATGAAAGACACACTTACAGAATTACCAAATGTAGTGGAAAGTTTCAGCAGTAGACTAGAACAAGGAGAGGAAAGAACTTCAGAACTCAATGACAAGGCATTCAAATTAACACGGTCACATAAAAATAGAGAAAAAAGAATAAAAAGAAATGAGCAAAGTCATGAAGAAATATAAGATTGTGTAAAATGGTCAAATCTAAAAATAATTGGTGTTCCTGAGGGAGAAGAGAAAGCAAAAAGTTTGGAAAATTTATTTGAGGGAATAATTGAGGAAAACCTCCCTGCCCTTGCTAGAGAATTAGATATCCAAATACAAGAATTATAAAGAACTCCTGGGAGATTCATTGCAAAAACATCATCACCAAGGCATATAGTCATCAGGCTATCTAGAGTCAATATGAAGGAAAGAATTCTATGAGCAGTGAGACAAAAGCATTAGGTAACCTATAAAGAAAAACCTGTCAGACTAGCAGCAGACTTCTCAGCAAAAACCTTACAAGCCAGAGGGATTGGGGACTTATCTTTGACCTCCTTAAACAGAATAACTGTCAGCTAAGAATTCTGTGTGTAGCAAAACTGTTTCATAAATGAAGAAAAAACAAAGTCATTTTTAGACAAACACTGAGTGAATTTGTTACTATCAGACCAGCCCCACAAGAAATGCTAAAAGAAGTTCTAAGTCTCAAAACAAAAGCTCAGCATGCACCAAAATAGAACCTCCTGAAAATTCACAAGGTCTATAAAACAATACAATGAAAAAACAAAGTATCTAGGTAAAAATTAACATGGTGAATGGAACAGCACCTCACATCTCAATATTAACATTGAATGTAAATGGCCTAAATGCTCTACTTAAAAGATACAGATTGGCAGAATGAGGCCAGGCATGGTGACTCACCCTTGGAATCCTAGCCCTTTAGGAGGCCAAGGCAGGTGAGACGCTTGAGCCCAGGAGTTCAAGACTAGCCTAGGCAACATGGTGAAACCCCGTCTCTACCAAAAATACAAAAATTAGCTTGGCATGGTGACACATACCTTTAGTCCCAGTTACTTAGGAGGCTGAGGTGGGAGCATGGCTTGACCTCAGAAGGTGGAGGTTGCAGTGAGCCATAAACTTGCCACTGCACTCCAGCCTGGGTGACAGAGCCAGACCCTGTCTCAAAAAAAAAAAAAAATAATAATAATAATAATAATAATGTAAGTTGGCAGAATTGACTTTAAAAATCACAAACTAAATAACTGCTATCTTCAGGAAACCCACATAAACATAAGGATTCATATAAACTCAAAGTAAAGGGATGGTAAAAGATATTCCACACAAATGAAAACCAAAAGTGAGAAGGAGTAACTATTCTTATATCAGATGAAACAGACTTTAAAGCAACAACCAAAAAAAGACTAAAAGGATTATTATATAATGATAAAAAGATCATTCCAACAAGAAGATACTACAATCCTAAATCTGTATGCACCAACACTGGAGCTCCCATATTCAAAAAAACAATTACTAATTGACCTAAGAAATGAGGTAGACATCAACACAATCATAATGGGGGACTCCAATATCCCACTGACAACACTAGATAGATCATTGAGACAGAAAGTCCATGAAGAAACAACAGACTTAAACTACACTCTAGAAGAAGTGAACCTAACAGATATTTACAAAGCATTCTACCCAAGAACTGCAGAATATACATTCTTCTCATCAGCATATGGAACATTCTCCAAGACAGGTCATATGATAGGCCACAAAACAAGTCTCAATAAATATTAAAATATCAAAATTATATCAAGTATCTTTGCAGATTGGCAAAATGAAGCCAGGCATGGTGGAAAAAAACTTGAAATAAACTACAGCGGCACCCACCATTGCTGAGGCCTGAGTAGGTAAACAAACCGGTGAGGAAGCTCTAATTGGGTGGAGCCCACTGCAGCTCAAGGAGACCTGCCTGCCTCTGTAGACTCCACCTCTGGGGCAAAGCATAGCTGAACAAAAGGCAGCAGAAACTTCTGTAGACTTAAACGTCCCTGTCTGACAGCTTTGAAGAGAGTAGTGGTTCTCCCAGAATGGTGTCTGAGATCTGAGAATGGACAGACTGCCTCCTCAAGTGGGTCCCTGACCCCCGAGTAGACTATCTGGGAGGCACCTCCCAGTAGGGGCCAACTGACACCTCACACGGCCAGGTGCCCCTCTGAGACAAAGCCTCCAGAGGAACGATCAGGCAGCAAGATTTGCTGTTCTGCAATATTCGCTGTTCTGCAGCCTCCATTGGTGATACCCAGGCAAATAGGGTCTGGAGTGGACCTCCAGCAAATTCCAACAGACCTGCAGCTGAGGGTCCTGACTGTTAAGAGTAAAACTAACAAAGAGAAAGGACATCCAAACCAAAACCCCATCTGTACGTCACCATCATCAAAGACCAAAGGAAGATAAAACCACAAACAAGGGGAGAAACCAGAGCAGAAAAGATGAAAATTCTAAAAATTAGAGTGCCTCTTCTCCTCCAAAGGAACGCAGCTCCTCACCAGCAATGGAACAAAGCTGGACAGAGAATGACTTTGAGGAGTTGAGAGAAGGCTTCAGACAATCAAACTTCTCCGAGCTAAAGGAGGATGTTCGAACCCATAGCAAAGAAGCTAAAAACCTTGAAAAAAATTAGATGAATGGATAACTAGAATAATCAGTGTAGAGAAGTCCTTAAATGACCTGATGGAGCTGAAAACTATGGCACAAGAACTACGTGATGCATGCACAAGCTTCTGTAGCCGATTCGATCAACTGGAAGAAAGGATATCGGTGATTGAAGATCAAATGAATGAAATGAAGTGAGAAGAGAAGTTTACAGAAAACAGAGGAAAGAAACGAAGAAAGCCTCCAAGAAATATGGGACTATGTGAAAAGACCAAATCTATGTCTGATTGGTGTACCTGAAAGTGACAGGGAGAATGGAACCAAGTTGGAAAACACTCTTCAGGATATTATCCAGGTGAACTTCCCCAACCTAGCAAGGCAGGCCAACATTCAAATGCA
Source organism: Pongo abelii (assembly GCF_028885655.2). Lineage (NCBI taxonomy): Eukaryota > Metazoa > Chordata > Mammalia > Primates > Hominidae > Pongo > Pongo abelii. Next base: position 120,640,554 of record NC_071988.2, on the reverse strand, counting down.
GGAAATACAGAGAATGCCACAAAGATACTCCTCGAGAAGAGCAACTCCAAGACACATAATTGTCACATTCACCAAACTTGAAATGAAGGAAAAAATATTAAGGGCAGCCAGACAGAAAGGTCGGGTTACCCACAAAGGGAAGCCCATCAGACTAACAGCTGATCTGTCAGCAGAAACTCTACAAGCCAGAAGAGAGTGGGGGCCAATATTCAACATTCTTAAAGAAAAGAATTTTCAACCCAGAATTTCATATCCAGCCAAACAGGAAAAGCTTCATAAGTGAAGAAGAAATAAAATCCTTTACACACAAGCAAATGCTGAGAGATTTTGTCACCACCAGGCCTGCCTTACAAGAGCTCCTGAAGGCAGCACTAAACATGGAAGGAAACAGCCGGTACCAGCCACTGCAAAAACATGCGAAATTGTAAAGACCCTCGATGCTAGGAAGAAACTGCATCAACTAATGAGCAAAATAACCAGCTAATATCATAATGACAGGATCAAATTCACACATAACAATATTTACCTTAAATGTAAATGGGCTAAATACTGCAATTAAAAGACACAGACTGCAAAATTGGATAGGGAGTCAAGACCCATCAGTGTGCTATACTCAGGAAACCCATCTCATGTGCAGAGACACAGATAGGCTCAAAATAAAGGGATGGAGGAAGATCTACCAAACAAATGGAAAACAAAGAAAAAAGCAAGGGTGGCAATCCTAGTCTCTGATAAAACAAACTTTAAACCAACAAAGATCAAAAGAGACAAAGAAGGCCATTACATAATGGTAAAGGGATCAATTCAACAAGAAGAGCTAACTATCCTAAATATATATGCACCCAATACAGGACCACCCAGATTCATAAAGCAAGTCCTTAGAGACCTATAAAGAGACTTAGACTCCCACACAATAATAATGGGAGACTTTAACACTCCATTGTCAACATTAGACAGATCAACAAGACAGAAAGTTAACAAGGATATCCAGGAATTGAACTCAGCTCTGCACCAAGTGGACCAGATAGACATCTACAGAACTCTCCACCCCAAATCAACAGAATATACATTCTTCTCAGCAGCACATCACACTTATTCCAAAATTGACCACAGACTTGGAAGTAAAGCACTCCTCAGCAAATATAAAAGAAAAGAAATTATAACAAACTGTCTCTCAGACCACAGTGCAATCAAACTAGAACTCAGGATTAAGAAACTCACTCAAAACCGCTCAACTACATGGAAACTGAACAACCTGCTCGTGAATGACTACTGGGTATGTAACAAAATGAAGGCAGAAATAAAGATGTTCTTTGAAACCAATGAGAACAAAGACAACATACAAGAATCTCTGGGACACATTCAAAGCAGTTTGTAGAGGGAAATTTATAGCACTAAATGCCCACAAGAGAAAGCAGGAAAGATCTAAAATTGACACCCTAACGTCACAATTAAAAGAACTAGAGAAGCAAGAGCAAACCCATTCAAAAGCTAGCAGAAGGCAAGAAATAACGAAGATCAGAGCAGAACTGAAGGAAATAGAGACACAAAAAACCCTTCAATAAATTAATGAATCCAGGAGCTGGTTTTTTGAAAAGATCAACAAAATTGATAGACTGCTAGCAAGACTAATAAAGAAGAAAAGACAGAAGAATCAAATAGACGCAATAAAAAATGATAAAGGGGATATCACCACCAATCCCACAGAGATACAAACTACCATCAGAGAATACTATAAACATCTCCACACAAATAAACTAGAAAATCTAAAAGAAATGGATAAATTCCTGGACACACACACCCTCCCAAGACTAAACCAGAAAGAAGTTGAATCCCTGAATAGACCAATAACAGGCTCTGAAATTGAGGCAATAATTAATAGTCTACCAACCAAAAAAAGTCCAGGATCAGACGGATTCACAGCCAAATTCTACCAGAGGTAAAACGAGGAGCTGATACCATTCCTTCTGAAACTATTCCAATCAATAGAAAAGGAGAGAATCCTCCCTAATTCGTTTTATGAGGCCAGCATCATCCTGATACCAAAGCCTGGCAGAGACAACAAAAAAAGAGAATTTTAGACCAATATCCCTGATGAACATCAATGCAAAAATCCTCAATAAAACACTGGCAAATCGAATCCAGCAGCACATCAAAAAGCTTATCCACCATGATCAAGTGGACTTCATCCCTGGGATGCAAGGCTGGTTCAACACATGCAAATCAATAAACGTAATCCATCATATAAACAGAACCAAAGACAAAAACCACATGATTATCTCAATAGATGCAGAAAAGGCCTTTGACAAAATTCAACAGCCCTTCATGATAAAAGCTCTCAATAAATTAGGTATTGATGGGACATACCTCAAAATAATAAGAGCTATTTATGACAAACCCACAGCCAAAATCATACTGAATGGGCAAAAACTGGAAGCATTCCCTTTGAAAACTGGCACAAGGCAGGGATGCCCTCTCTTACCACTCTTATTCAACATAGTGTTGGAAGTTCTGGCCAGAGCAATCAGGCAGGAGAAAGAAATAAAGGGTATTCAATAAGGAAAAGAGGAAGTCAAATTGTCCCTGTTTGCAGATGATGTGAATGTATATTTAGAAAACCCCATAGTCTCAGCCCAAAATCTTCTTAAGCTGGTAAGCAAATTCAGCAAAGTCTCAGGATACAAAATCAATGTGCAAAAATCACAAGCATTCTTATACACCAATAACAGACAAACAGAGAGCCAAATCATGAGTGAACTTCCATTCACAATTCTTCAAAAAGAATAAAATACCTAGGAATCCAACTTACAAGGGATGTGAAGGACCTCTTCAAGGAGAACTACAAACCACTGCTCAATGAAATAAAAAAGGACACAAACAAATGGAAGAACATTCCATGCTCATGGATAGGAAGAATCAATATTGTGAAAATGGCCATACTCCCCAAGATAATTTATAGATTTAATGCCATCCCCATCAAGCTACCAATGACTTCCTTCACAGAATTGGAAAAAACTACTTTAAAGTTCATATGGAACCAAAAAAGAGCCCGCATTGCCAAGTCAATCCTAAGCCAAAAGAACAAAGCTGGAGGCATCATGCTACCTGACTTCAAACTATACTACAAGGCTACAGTAACCAAAATAGCATGGTACTGGTACCAAAACAGAGATATAGACCAATGGAACAGAACAGAGCCCTCAGAAATAATACCACACATCGACAACTATCTGATCTTTGACAAACCTGACAAAAACAAGCAATGGGGAAAGGATTCTCTATTTAATAAATGGTGCTGAGAAAACTGGCTAGCCATATGTAGAAAGCTGAAACTGGATGCCTACCTTACACCTTATACAAAAATTAATTCAAGATGGATTAAAGACATAAATGTTAGACCTAAAGCCATAAAAACCCTAGAAGAAAACCTTGGCAATACCATTCAGGACATAGGCATGGGCAAGGACTTCATGTCTAAAACACCAAAATCAATGGCAACAAAAGCCAAAATTGACAAATGGGATCTAATTAAATGAAAGAGCTTCTGCACAGCAAAAGAAACTACCATCAGAGTGAACAGGCAACCTACAGAATGGGAGAAAATTTTTGCATTCTACCCATCTGACAAAGGGCTAATATCCAGAATCTACAAAGAACTTAAACAAATTTACAAGAAAAAAACAAACAACCCCATCAACAAGTGGGTGAAGGATATGAACAGACACTTCTCAAAAGAAGACATTTATGCAGCCAAAAGACATATGAAAAAATGCTCATCATCACTGGCTATCAGAGAAATGCAAATCAAAACCACCATGAGATACCACCTCACACCAGTTAGAATGGCGATCATTAAAAAGTCAGGAAACAACAGGTGCTGGAGAGGATGTGGAGAAATAAGAACACTTTACACTGTTGGTGGGACTGTAAACTAGTTCAACTATTATGGAAGACAGTGTGGCAATTCCTCAAGGATCTAGAACTAGAAATACCATTTGACCCAGCCATCCCATTACTGGGTATATACCTAAAGGATTATAAATCATGCTGCTATAAAGACACATGCACACGTATGTTTATTGCGGCACTATTCACAATAGCAAAGACTTGGAACCAACCCAAATGCCCATCAATGATAGACTGGATTAAGAAAATGTGGCACATATACACCATGGAATACTATGCAGCCACAAAAAAGGCTTTGTTCATGTCCTTTGTAGGACATGGATGAAGCTAGAAACCATCATTCTCAGCAAACTATCGCAAGGACTGAAAACCAAACACTGCATGTTCTCACTCATAGATGGGTACTGAACAATGAGAACACTTGGACACACGAAGTGGAAAATCACACACCAGGGCCTGTCGTGGGATTGGGGGAGGGTGGAGGGATAGCATTAGGAGATATACCTAATGTAAATGATGAGTTAATGGGTGCGACACACCAACATGGCACATGTATACATATGTAACAAACCTGCACGTTGTGCACATGTACCCTAGAACTTAAAATATAATAAAAAAATAAAGAAAGAAACTGCAAAAGGAACACCCAAAAATATACAAATACATGGAAATTTAAAAATCTACTCCTGAATGATATTCAGGTTAACAATGAAATCAAGATAGAAATTTAAAAATTCTTTGAAATGAATGATAATAATGACACGAGTTCTCAAAACTTCTAAAATACAGCTAAAGCAGTGCTAAGTGGAAAATGTATAGCACCCTAAATGCCTACATCAAAAAGATCACAAATTAACAACCTGTCATCACACCTCAAGGAACTAGAGAAACATAAACAAACTGAACCTAAAGCTAGCAGAAGAAAAGAAATAACAATGATCAGTGCAGAACTGAATGAAACTGAAACAAGAAAAAAATACAAAAGATAAATGAAACAAAAAACTAGTTCTTTGAAAAGAAAAACATAATTGCCTGGGCATGGTGGCTCACACCTGTAATCCCAGCACTCTGAGAGGCCAAGATGGGAGGATTACCTGAGGTCAGGAGTTTGAGACCTGCCTGGCCAACATGGCAAAACTCTGTCTCTACTAAAAATACAAAAATTAGCCAGGTGTGGTGGTCGGTGCCTGTAATCCCAGCTACTCAGGAGGCTGAGGTAGGAGAATTGCTTGAATCCTGGAGGTGGATCAAGTCAAGATCAAGTCAAGATCACACCACTGCACTCCAGTCTGGGTAACAGAATGAAACTCTGTCTTAAAAAAATAATAATAAAAAGAAAAAGAAAAGAGAAAAGAGAAATGAAATTTATTGACCACCTAGATTAATGAAGAAATAGAGAAGTTTCAAATAATCTCAATTAGAAATGAAACTGGAAACATGACAACCAACACCACAGAAATATAAAAGATCATTCAAGATTACTATGAACACCTCTATGCATACAAACTAGAAAACCTAGAGGAAATGGATAAATTATTGGAAGCATATAATCCTCCTAGATTAAATCAGGAAGAAATTGAAACCCTGAACAGACCGATAACAAGCAGAGAGATTGAATCAGTAAAAAAAAAAAAAAAAAAAAAAAAAAAAACTGCCAACCAAGAAAAAGCCCATGGCCAGATGGATTCATGGCCGAATTCTACCAGACATTGAATGAATTGGTACCAATGTTATTAAAGTTATTTAAAAGACTGAGAAAAAGAGAATCCTTGTTGAATGACTCTGTGAAGCCAGTATCACCCTGATACCAAAATCATGAAAGGACACAATGAGAAAAGAAAACTGTGGATCAATATTACTGATGAACATAGATGCAAATGTCCTCAACAAAATGCTAGCTAAACAAATACAACAGCACATCAAAAAGATAATATACTATGATCAAGTGGGTTTCATCTCAGTGATGCAGGGATGATTGAACATAAACAAGTCAATAAATGTGATACATCACATAAACAGAATTAAAAACAAAAATCACATGATCATCTCAATAGGTGCAGAAAAAAGCATTTGACAAAATTCAACATCCCTTTATGATTAAAACTCTCAGCAAAATCGGCATAAAAGGGACATACCTTAATGTAATAAAAGCCAATAAAAGACAAACCCACAGTCAACATTACACTGAATGGGGAAAAGCTGAAAGCATTTTCCCTGAGAAGTGGAAAAAGACAAGCACTTCTCTTCAACATAGTACTGGAAGTCCTAGTCAGAGCAATCAGGCAAGAGAAAGAAATAAAAGGCATCCAAATCAGAAAAGAAGAAGTCAAACTATCACTGTTCACCAATGATATGAACGTATACTTAGAAAACCCTAAAGACTCCTCCAAAAGACTACTAGATTTGACAAACATTCAGTAAACTCTCAGGCTACAAAATCAATGTACACAAATCACTATCACTGCTATACACCAACAATTAAGCTGATAATCAAATAAAGAACTCAATCCCTTTTTCAACAGCTGCCAAAATAAAATAAAATACTTAGGAATATACTTAACCAAGGAGGTGAAAGATGTCTGCAATGAGAACCAAAAAACACTGATGAAAGAAATCATAGGTGATATAAACAAATGGAAACACACTCCATGCTCATGAATGGGAAGAATCAATATTGTGAAAATAACCTTACAGCCCAAAGCAATCTACAGATTCAATTCAATTCCCATCAAAATACTAACATTTTTTTTCACAGACTTAGAAAAAACAATTCTAAAATTCATATGGAACCAAAAAAGAGCCCAAATAGCCAAAACAATCATAAGCAAAAAGAACAAATCTAGAAGCATCACATTACCAGACTTCAAGTATCCTGCAAGGTTATAGTTAACAGACATCATGGTACTGGTATAAAAGTAGGCACATAGATCAATGGAACAGATAGAAAACCCAGAAATCAAGCCAAATACTTACAACCAACTGATCTTCAAGCAAACAAAAACACAAACTGGGGAAGGGACACCTTACTTGGTAAATTGTGCTGGGAAAACTAGCTAGTCACATGTAGAAGAATGAAACTGGATCCCTATCTCTCATCTTGTACAAGAATCAATTCAAGATAGATCAATGACTTAAATCTGAGACCCAAAAGCTTACAAGCTACTCAACAGATATTGGTCTTGGCAAAGAATTCTTGACTAAAACCCCAAAAGCAAATGCAACAAAAACAAAAATAAACAAATGGGACCTAATTAAATTAAACAGCTTCTGCACAGCAAAAGACATAATCATCAGAGCAAACAGGCAGCCCACAGAATGGGAGAAAATATTTGCAAACCGTCTATCCACAAAGGACTAATATCCAGAATGTACATGGAACTCAAATAAATCAATAAGAAAAAACAAACAATTCCAACAAAAAGTGTGCAAGTGACATAGACATTTCTCAAAAGAAGATATGCAAATGGCCAATAAACATATAAAAAATATTCAGCATCATTAATCATCATCAAAGAAATGCAAATTAAGACCACAATGAGATACCACCTTACTCCTGCAAGAATTGCCATTATTAAAAAGTCAAAAAAACTGGGTAGGAAGAATCAATATCGTGAAAATGGCCATCCTTCCCAACGTAATTTACAGATTCAATGCCATCCCCATCAAGCTACCAATGACTTTCTTCACAGAATTGGAAAAAACTATTTTAAAGTTCATATGGAACCAAAAAAGAGCCCGCATCACAAAGTCAATCCTAAGCCAAAAGAACAAAGCTGGAAGCATCACACTACCTGACTTCAAACTATACTACAAGGCTACAGTAACCAAAACAGCATGGTACTGGTACCAAAACAGAGATATAGATCAATGGAACAGAACAGAGCCCTCAGAAATAATGCCACATATCTACAACTATCTGATCTTTGACAAACCTGACAAAAACAAGCAATGGGGAAAGGATTCCCTATTTAATAAATGGTGCTGAGAAAACTGGCTAGCCATATGTAGAAAGCTGAAACTGGATCCCTGCCTTACACCTTATACAAAAATCAATTCAAGATGGATTAAAGACTTAAATGTTAGACCTAAAACCATAAAAACCCTAGAAGAAAACCTAGGCATTACCATTCAGGACATAGGCATGGGCAAGGACTTCATGTCTAAAACACCAAAAGCAATGGCAACAAAAGCCAAAATTGACAAATGGGATCTAATTAAACTAAAGAGCTTCTGCACAGCAAAGGAAACTACCATCAGAGTGAACAGGCAACCTACAAAATGGGAGAAAATTTTCGCAACCTACTCATCTGACAAAGGGCTAATATCCAGAATCTACAATGAACGCCAACAAATTTACAAGAAAAAAACAAACAACCCCATCAAAAAGTGGGCAAAGGACATGAACAGACACTTCTCAAAAGAAGACATTTATGCAGCCAAAAGACACATGAAAAAATGCTCACCATCACTGGCCATCAGAGAAATGCAAATCAAAACCACAATGAGATACCATCTCACACCAGTTAGAATGGCAATCATGAAAAAGTCAGGAAACAACAGGTGCTGGAGAGGATGTGGAGAAATAGGAACACTTTTACACTGTTGGTGGGACTGTAAACTAGTTCAACCCTTGTGGAAGTCAGTGTGGCAATTCCTCAGGGATCTAGAACTAGAAATTCCATTCGATCCAGCCATCCCATTACTGGGTATATACCCAAAGGACTATAAATCATGCTGCTATAAAGACACATGCACATGTATGTTTATTGTGGCATTATTCACAATAGCAAAGACTTGGAACCAACCCAAATGTCCAACAATGATAGACTGGATTAAGAAAATGTGGCACATATACACCATGGAATACTATGCAGCCATAAAAAAGGATGAGTTCATGTCCTTTGTAGGGACATGGATGAAATTGGAAATCATCATTCTCAGTAAACTATTGCAAGAACAAAAAACCAAACACCACATATTCTCACTCATAGGTGGGAATTGAACAATGAGAACACATGGACACAGGAAGGGGAACATCACACTTCGGGGACTGTTGTGGGGTGGGGGGAGCGGGGAGGGATAGCATTGGGAGATATACCTAATGCTAGATGACGAGTTAGTGGGTGCAGCGCACCAGCATGGCACATGTATACATATGTAACTTACCTGCACATTGCACACATGTACCATAAAATGTAAAGTATAATAATAATAATTAATTAATTAATTAATTAATTAATTTTTTAAAAAGTGAAAAAAAGTCAAAAAAAAATAGACGTTGGCATGGATGTGGTGAAGAGGAAACACTTATACACTGCTAGTGGAAATGTAAATTGGTATAACCACTATGGAAAACAGTATGGAGAGTCTTTAAAAAAAAAGTCAATCTACCATTCAATTCAGCAATTTCATTACTGGGTATCTACCCAAAGGAAAAGAAGTCATTATAGGAATAAGACACCTGCATGTGTTTGTTTGTTGCAGCACAGTTCACAATTGCAACGATATAGAACCAACCTAAGTTCCCATCAACCAATGAGTGGATAAAGAAAGTGTGGTATATACACACTGTGGAATATTACTCAGACATAAAAAGGAACAAAATAATTTATTTTTGCAGCAACTTGGATGGAGTTGGAGGCCATTGATTATTCTAAGTGAAGTAACTCAGGAATGAAAAACCAAATAGCATATGTTCTCACTTATAACTGGACGCTAAGCTATGAATACACGAAGGCATACAGAGTGCTATAATGAACTTGGAGACTCATAAGGAATCAAACTTGACTTACAGAGCAAATAAAAAACGCTTGGGAAAACTAGCCTCATACCTTGTCTACACAATCCCTGTACAGTGATCCTGACCTGTGGTAAGTGGAGAATGTCACTTTCTGACAGGCCCAGGAGCCCCAAGTTATCTTGGGATCTGAAGAGGAGAGAAATTTACCTTTAAAGTATAGGAATTTGATAGTACAAACCCATGGCTGGGTTCTGCTTTAAAAAAAAAGTCTTATCTGATATTCCTTTTATGGAACAAAGCTCCATCAAAGCTAATTTTAAAACCCTATGTGGCAAATAATTCTTCTTGCTGCACTTTATACAAATAATCAGGCCAAGTATAAGTCTAAAGCTTATTTTTGCAAACAGATCGGTCCTATTATGATTTGTCTTTAGTAAAAATGGAAGACTGGAAAGAGAAAAGTTATGTTTCAAAAACTATGGCACACCTGTTATTATAATACATTCTAGTCTCATCAGTTGTTTTTTAGGTTTTTTTCTGCACTTTAGACTGACTCTGCTTATTCCCGTAAACCAACAGTGATCTCTGGCTGCTGCTCAAAAGAAACAAGAGGGATGGGTAATGTAAAAACCTGGATCAATATTCTAGTTCTGGGCACATATTAGAATTAGCTAGCAATCCCATATCAGCTTGGTTTCAACAGTTGCTCAGTTCATGGAAAGCCTTCTCATTTGGTTTATTTGGGATAGTTTTGCTTATTTGCTTTACTGTTGTGGAATATATTGCTGTTGTACTCTTTGTGTAGGAATGCAGGATAAGCTTACTCAATGTTTTCTTAAACTGAACATTTATTAATCTTCCAGATATCATCTTTTGTCAGAATTCAGAGTTATGAATGACCCTCAGCATATGGATGCCTTGTGACTGAGCTCCTCTCTACCTCAAATACAAGAGATCCCAATAGTTAGGCAAGAATATCATTGCCCCTATTCAGCCTGAAGAAGAAGTTACAGAAGATGGATCTTTGTCCCTGAAAAACCGTTAGGATTAAGGGTTCTTTTGTAAAAGGGAGGGGGGGAATATGTCAGATGATTGCCAGTCTCAACCCAGAGAGATTCCATCCTGAATAGGCACTGGGTAAAATAAGGCCAAGACCTATAGGGCTGCATTCCCAGGAGGTTAGGTGTTCTTAGTCACAGGATAAGACAGAGGGTTGACACAATATGCAGGTCACAAAGACCTTGCTGATAAAACAGTCTGTTGTAAGAAGCTGGCCAAAACCCACCAAAACCAAGATGGTGTTGAAAGTGATCTCTGGTTGTCCTCACTGCTCATTATACACTAATTATAATACATTACCATGCTAAAAAGCCACTCCCACCAGTGCCATGATAGTTTACAAATGCCACGGCAACATCAGGAAGTTACCCTAAATGGTCAAAAAAGGGAGAAACCCTCAGTTTCAGGAATTTCCCACTTTTTTCTCGGGAAGTTCATGAATAATCCACCCCTTGTTTAGCATATAATTAAGAAATAACTAAAAGTATACTCAGTTGAACAGCCCATGTTTCCATTCTTTTATTCCTGTACTCTCTTAATAAATTTGCTCTCATTTAAAAAAAAATGAATTCACTACTATATAATTCATCCATGTAACCAAAAACAACTTGTTCCCCAAAAGCTATTGAAATAAAAATATTTTTAAAAAATAGAAATTAAACAAATAATAAAATAAACAAAAGGTCTGAATAGACATTTCTAAAATAAGACATAAAGATTGCCAACAGGTATATAAAAATGTGCTCAATATCATTGATCATCAGAAAAATGCAAATCAAAGGTACAATGAGATATCATCTCACCTCAATGAGATGGCTTTTATCCAAAGGACAGGCAATAGCAAATTCTGTTGAGGAAGTAGAGAAAAGGGAACTTTTGGTCACTGTTGGTGGCAATGTAAATTAGTACAGTCACCATAGAGAACAGTGTGGAGTTTCCTTAAAATACTAAAAACAGAACTACCATGTGATCCAACAATCCCACTGCTAGGTATATACACAAAAGTGAAGAAGTCAATATATCCCAGAGATATCGGCACTGCCATTTTTATCACAGCACTATTAATGTAGCCAAGTTTGGAATCAACCTAAGTGTCTATCAACAGATGAATGGATAAAGAAAATGGAGTATATATATATATATATATATATATATATACAATGGAGTACTATTCAGCCATAAAAAAGAATGAAGTCTTGTCATTTGCCACAACATAGATGAAACTGGAAGACATTATGTTCAATGAAATAAGCCAGGCCCAAAACAGACAAATTTCACTTGTTCTCACTGATTCATGGCAAGTAAAAACTAAATCAATTGAACTCATGGAAATAGAGATTAGAATGATGGTTGCCGGTGGCTGGGAAGGGTAGTGGGAAAGAGTAGCAGAGGATGCCGAGATGGTTAATAGGCTCAAAAATATAGTTAGATAAAATGAATAAGATCTAGTATTTGAAACTACAACAGGAGAGTCAACAATAATTTATTGTATATTTTAAAATAACCAAAAGAGTGGAATTTGAATGTTCCTAACACAAAGAAATGACAAATGCCTGAGGTGATAGATATCCTATTTACCTTGAGGTGACTATTACACACTGTATGCCTGTATCAAAATATCTCATGTACTCCATAAATATGTATACCTAATATGCACCCATAAAAAATTTAAAATAATGTTTTTTAAAATAAAAGATGATGTTATCCTCCTCAGGATATGTCCTCATGTCCCCACATGGTTTCTAGGCCAATAAATAAGGTCAACAATCAAATCTCAGCTTGACTAGGGAAACAGTTCACCAAAAAGTCACTGTAGGACCCAACTCATATGTACCTGAAGGAATAGAAAAACCATATTAGATATCAATCATGAGCATGCTTAGCCAGGGGAGCAGAATATAAGGGAGAGGTTGTTGAAATCGGGGCAATCTCCTGCAACTGAGGAAGTAGTACCCCAAGAAAGACACCTGGAATCAGTTCTGTGCTACTGGGATAGCTCCTTTAAAATTGGGGGCAGAGGGGAAATTATGGCCTACAACAAATAAGGTGAAGATTCCAGAACTGCTTTGGAAGAGTGCTAAGGAAGAATTCAAGAGGCTCAGAGAGGTGGGAATGTTCAACTGGACCTATCATATAAGACCTGAAAATCCAGAAGATGACTGTGTTTCTCAAGAGAATCAAAAGGGGACACCCCTTTTACTAAAGCAATAAGAAATGCAAAGTGGTGCAAGGGCTGGGGATGAAGGGCACTGGCCTCATTGAGAGGCTTGGCAGTGTCTATGCTTTGTATACCAGGGATAATGGTAGGGAAGCCCCTAGGATTCAGGGATGATAAGATTATGAAACAGCAGAGGCCAGGAGGCACCACTTAGCCATCAGGAGCAAGATAGATGTAATTATCCAAATAGATAACAAAGGTTGAATGGAAACCAGGGGGCTGTGATGTACACAGATCTGTAGTGATGGTTAATAGATCATGGTATGTCTAGAGCTAAGATGGATGAGGGTACTGCCTGACCTACACACCCAAAAGATCAATAATGGGTGAGCCAAAGGCTGATGTCAGCTGCCGCAACAGAAAATTATAATCTCTCTATCCAGTTTCCAAACCTAAGCCAGTTCTCAAATCCAGAGCCCATCAATTGAAGCAAGGCTGGATCCTCTGCAGAAAGAACCCAACACACAGTAATTGTATACACTATCAATTCCCTCAGACCTTCCCTAGGCTGATAAACCAGTATTACTATATATGGGGAAAGGGGAAATACTTGTATTTATTATCATTTTTTTTTTGAGATAGGGTCTCACTCTGTCACCCAGGCTAGAGTGTAGTGGCACATTCATAGTTCACTGCAACCTCAAACTCCCGGGCTCAAGCAGTCCTTCCATCTCAGCTTCCCAAGTAGCTGGGACTACAGGCACTTGCTACAAAGCCTGGCTAATTTTTTTTATTGTAGAGGGAGGATCTTGCTATTTTGCCCAGGCTGGTCTTGAACCCTAAGCAATTCTCCCAAACTGGCCTCCCAAAGTGCTGGGATTACAGGTCTGCGCTACCACACCTGGTCAGAAATACCCATATCCTTAAGGAACTCTCAGATGCAGAGTCTGAGCTGACATTGATACCAAAGTAACCCAAATGCTAGCATGGGTCCTTCATTCTGTGAATGAGGAGGCATCCCAGTTTACTAAAAAATTTATTGGGGGTGCGGGAAGGAGAGGATCAATGAATTAAAAATTTTTGAAATGTTTTATGTGAAAGCTTTTCATTTGGCCACATGTATTGTTGGTTACTGTCTCAACATTGAAAAAATAAAGAGAAACGTGAATTCAAGAGTCCACCCTCTTGGTTACAGATGTACTTAACGAGGAAGACAAATATAGATTGTCATCACTTGTAGACCTTCATACCAAAAAAAGTGTTTGGTTGCTTCCATGTACAAAGGAATAAATACTTGTATTTTGCTGATTATTTTGTAATCAACAAGTACTAATTTATAACAGGCTTGCGGAAAATGTGAAAACTTGAATTGTAGCATTGCCTCGGTAGAATTACTAATTTGGTAGATGCTATAGTTTCAATATGTCCCCAAAATTACAATTTCCTGTGCAAAAGATGGAGTAAAATTTTCTGCAAGTGGAGAACTTGGAAGTGGCAACATTGTTACAAACAAGTAATGATAATAAAGAAGGGGCTGTTGCCATAAAGATGAATGAGCCAGTTCAGCTAACTTGTTGAAAACCTAATCTCCAAAGCAACAGTGTTGGAAGATAGAACCTAAAAGGAGGTGTTTAGCTCATGAGGGCTCCACCTTCATGAATTAATTAATGCTATTATAAAAGGGTAAGCCCAATTCTCATTTGTCTCCTTTCCTCTCCTGCTCTTCTGCCATGTGGGGACACAATGTTTCTCCTCTCTGGAGGATGCAGTGCTCAAGGCACCATCTTGAAAGCAAAGAGACTGAGCCCTAACCTGACCGTGCCTTGATTTTAGACCTGCCAGCCTCTAGAACTGTGAGAGAATAAAATTCTGTTCTTTATAAATTACCCACTCTGTGGTATACCACTATAGCTGCACAAAACAGACTAAGACAACAGGCTACTACTTCAGATACGCTCTGTCTGTACCACACCTTGTATTCTACTTCTATCATAACACCTATCACGCAGATGGAAGTAATGTATTGATTTATGTTCTGGTCTCTATTTGTTATCTATTGGTGCATAACAGATTACCTCAAAACCTAGTGTCCCAGAACAACCACATTTATTCTCTCACAGTTTCTGTGAGTCAGGAATTCAGGAGCAGCTCGATGGTACTAGTGCAGGGTTTACCATGAGGTTGCAGTGAAAGGTTGACTGGGACTGTAGTCCTTGAAGACTTGCCTGAGGCCAGAGGATATGTTTTCCAAAGACCGTCATTTGGTTGGTAAATTAGTGCTGGCTGTTTGTGAAGGTCTTCAGTTTTACCACCTGGACCTCTTCATAGTGCTGCTTGAGTGTCTTTGTGATATGAAAGCTGACTTCTCCCAGAAACAGTGAGAAGTCACAATGTATTTTATGACCTAGCCTCAGATGTCACACACTGTCATCTCCACAACATCTTATTAGTTGCACAGTCAGCCCTATTCAACGTGAGAGAGAGGCCTGCTGGGACAACAGTTGAAGCAGGTGAACCTACACAGCATGAAAGTATCACACATTTCCTTAGTGCAGCTCACCCTGTGTGACCAGGGCTTCAACACATACCACTGTGACCACAACCTAGCCATGAGCATGAGCCTCACCAGCATGTCGAAAATGCTAAAATACAACGATGGCAGTGAAGACATCATTACATGGAGGGCTGAAGGTAACCATGGACCTCTTGGTGCTAGAATTTGAAGCACTAAATCAAGAGAACTTTTAGACTATGAATTGAAGTTAATGACTCTAGATGTTGAGCAACTTGAAATTCCAGAACAAGAGTACAGCTGTGTAAATAAAGATGCATTCTAGTGAATTTGTTCATATATGCCAAGATCTCAGTCATATTGGAGAGTCTGTTATAATTTCCTGTCCAAAAGATGGAGTGAAATTTTCTGCAAATGGAGAACTTGGACATGGAAACATTGTCACAAACAAGTAATTACAATAAAGAAGAGGAGGCTGTTGCCATAATGATGAATGTGCCAGTTCAGCTAACTTTTGCACTAAGGTACTTAAATTTCTTTATAACAGGCACTCCACTCTCTCTTCCCAGTAACACTCAGTATGTCTGCAGATGCACCCCTTGTTGTAGAGTATAAGATTGCCAGATATGGAACATTTAAAGTATTATTTGGCTCCCAAAATTGATGATGAAAAAGGATTTTAGAAATTCTTAAAATCCAAGAAAACAAAACTAAGCTCTTTGAAAATTGCTTCTGAGATTCCAGTGTGTACTGAAGTCATTTCCATCAAAAAATTTATGCCTCTGAATACACAGGTAGATACTGTTTTCTGTAAATAACATATTTTTTCATCTATCTTCTAGAATCTGTTTAAAGTACAAAATCCAAAGTCAAATCTGGTCTCATTAACCTAGAGAGATATCTGCTTTACTTACAAATATTCCTTCTGATTTTTATAGCAAGAGGGTTATAAAAGGGATCTTGACTCTAAATGCAATTTTAAAAATTGTGTTTCTGATTTAAATAAAGTTTAATCTGAATTTTAAATGTCAAAAAAGAAACTACTATAGCACATTGGCAGAGTAATTTTGTCTTTTGAAGCTACTAATAAAAAATGCAGTTTGTATTTTGTATGTCTGTTTTTATTTACGATTTCACATTTCTAATAACTAATTTTATTATATTTTACACAAAGTACCAGTCCACAATACACTGAAAATAAAACAAACAAAAAGTCATCCTTCACTGTGGATCACTCGAGAAAGACTGTCCTAAACCACAGATATGCTGCAAATTGAATGGAAGATACATGAACAGGCATGACTTGAGTCCTGGGGAGAATTAGCAGGTGTTTTATTTTTATGATGGTCCAGGGAGCATTCTGGAAATGATTCTAGACATCTAGCATCTTTGGAAGATTACAACTCATATTATCTCTGGGGAGATAACAACTAGAAAGTTGAGGCCAGTGGACAGACTCTAGGACCAGGAAGCAATTGCATCTCTGTCCAGGCAGTTTGATAAAAGGAGAAAGAGCTAAATCTGAAGAGAGAAAATCCAAGTGCCTATGACTGCTGGCAGAACATGGTGCTTGTAGCTCTTTATCAGGAAATCTTCAAGCAGCTACTGGACATCTTTAAGTGTTCAACCCTGGTTTGCATTGAGCACCTGATGACCTCAAAAATAAATGTGCCCTTTCCAATATCCCAGATTTTTTTCATGGTATCCTGATAGCTAGAGTGCCATCTACAGACCAAGAGATAGTACATACATCTGGAAGAGAAAACCTGAAGAATGTAAAGACCTGCTGGTCATTATCAAAAGATAATTATACACAGTTATTTACCTGGGGAAGATAGATCAAAACCACCCTAACTTACATCTATAACAAACGTTATTTATGTAATTTTTTTTATTATACTTTAAGTTTTAGGGTACATGTGCACAATGTAAAATTCAGCCTTTAAAACTCTTCAACGGCATGCTATTTTTATCTAGCATTTACAAGTCTTGAGGTACCTTATTAGTGTTTTTCAGAAGGCCTCCAATTACTCTTTTGGTACTGAATTGTTTCTTCCTAAGTTACGATCTATTCTCAGTAGCAATTGTCTTCAGCAATTCAGTAGACATTCTCTCCAATGGCCTCTCTTTATGCATAGATCCAGCCTCTGGGAGTTTCTGGCAGTCTCACAAAGAACTAAACGCAGAATCATCCATGGATCTGCAAAACGTACAATGACTAAATGCAGATCTAAGATTAAAGGAAACGATTTTTAACAAGAAAGTGTTTTTGTTCTTTTTTTTTTTTTTTTTTTTTTTTGAGAGAGAGTCTTGCTCTGTTGCCCAGGCTGGAGTGCAGTGGCGCAATCTTGGCTCACTGCAAGCTCCGCCTCCCAGGTTCAGGCCATTCTCCTGCCTCAGCCTTCCGAGTAGCTGGGACTACAGGGGCCTGCCACCAAGCCCGGCTAATTTTTTGTATTTTTAGTAGAGACGGGGTTTCACCATGTTAACCAGGATGGTCTCGATCTCCTGACCTCGTGATCCGCCCATCTCGGCCTCCCAAAGTGCTGGGATTACAGGCATGAGCCACCAAGCCCGGCCAACAAGAAAGGTTTTTAAGCAATATTAACGTTCATGCTACAGAGGCCAAATTTATTCTGTCATTATTTCAAGCTGGCTCAGTGTGCAGACATTCCTGGCTCTAGTCACTCAACATTCAGTAAACAAGTAGTCTATAAAATGACAGTAGGTCAGGCATTATTAGTAGGGAGGCACTGTGTACATGATTTGAACAGAACAGACACGGTCCTTACCTTCACAGAGCTTACAGTCTTATAAGGGGAATTGACATTAAACACATAAACACACAAATAATAGATGATTACAAATTGTGGTAAATATTAGAAAAAGATTATTGGCTGTTCCAAGCCAGAATGAAAAGGTAGACTTATTTTAGATTGGAAAGCAGATTTTAGTTTTCGAGGTAAGCTGTAACGAACTGTAGAAATGAACTCTGAAAGTACAGTCCTAAGGTGAACTGTAAATACTAAAATAGCAATGTGTGTGTATAAAATACTTAGATATTTTTATATTTATACTAAGCCTTTTAGAAAATATGGCATTCATTGTCTTTAGAGCTATGTTCTCTGGCTTTTAGGTTTTTTTATTTGATTTGACGACTGTGCTTTGTTTCTACCACTAGCAGAATGTGAAGGTGTTTGACATATGATCACTCATTTCGTATTTCATTAATATCCAATAAAACATACGTGATGTTTGACAACTCAGTGTCTCTTTCTGCATTATCTTCCAGTCTCTGACCTTCATTTTCTTGAGGAATAACCCATTACACTGACCCTGCCTCAGGGCAGCTCAGGTCCATTCTGTGGATGTTTCCCTGCTATTCTGCAAGTGCACTTCAGTCTTGCATGTTATATTCATCCCAGAGAAATCGCAAGATGAAACTGAGATAAAAGTGAGCCCACCAAATTTTGAAAGTATTAATAAAAGTTTAAAGTATTATGAAGGAAAAGTATAGATGGCTTGTAACTCAGGGTCCCCGACCTAGTCTGAGAGATTTAGGGAGGCCCACCTTGAAGAGGTAATGTTTAAGTAAAATCTGAGTAATACAGAAAAGTTATATTTGCCTGGTATCTCAATACTAAAATAATTATATTAGTATGAATTGTTGACTCACAGATACTCATCTAATGATGAAAAAACATTTTTCCTGCATTCTATGACCTAGAGTAGTAATCCCATAGAGTAACAACTTTACAACAATAACAGTACAAAATCTCAAATGTAAACAAACTCTCAAACATAAAACTGAACAATTTCTCAAAGTTCGATTTACAGATAACAGTAAGAGAGGGGAGACTACAAAGCCCAAATTTCATCAAACAGCCTAAAACTTTCCAGATCAGCAATTTGACAGCAAACGTGAACTTTGTAATCAAACAGACTTCAAATCAAACCTCCGCTTCCCTAACAAACACTGAAAAGATCAAACAGGGTAAGCATGTTGCCTTATTTGTTAATATGGTACATAAAACTTACCTCACAGGGTTGTGGTCAAGATTAAACTGATTATGTGTACAAAGTGCCTGATGTTAACTAGGCACTCACTGAGGGTTAGTTTCTTCCCACTAAATAAAAACAAACAGAAGTTTTCTCTTAGCTAACATTTTAAATATCAAATAAGAATTATAACAGAGACAAACCCTATTATAAAAATCAAACTATTAAACAGAATAAGACTTCTTCTTTCCCTTCCCCAAGATGAAGACTACAGGAGCAAAGGTCATTTAGCTGGAAATTTAATTGCATATTTAC
Organism: Pongo abelii; assembly: GCF_028885655.2. Taxonomy (NCBI): domain Eukaryota; kingdom Metazoa; phylum Chordata; class Mammalia; order Primates; family Hominidae; genus Pongo; species Pongo abelii. The sequence goes on along the minus strand of NC_071988.2, from coordinate 120,620,865 downwards.
TAGAATTGGGTATTTCAAAGTCTCTTTTCTGGAAATCAGAGATCTGTCATTGAAGAGTCAAATTGCTCCATTATTTGTACTCTGGCTGGCCCAAGGGAGAACTTGACTCAGCCTAAATAGAATGACTTGTAGATTTGTGAAAGCTGTGTGGTGACCTCGTGGTAATCATGTGGCAATTAAAGTGTCCTCTCTTTCTCTCCTCAATGTAGTTTTAGACCACATATTTTCAAGGATTAACGTTTATTCTTGAGATGTAGGTGTGTGTATGTTTTATACACATGATAAAATTAGTCTAAGAATGAAAAAAAAAGATGAAACAGTAATAAAAGTGTGATTACTGTTCAAACTAACAGAAATATCACCCAGGAGAACCAGCATGGAGGACCAGGCCCATCCTATATCTGGGACCCCAAAGCTACTATCCCACAAATTGTTCTGTAGAAGATGATAGATAGATAGATAGATAGATAGATAGATAGATAGATAGATAGATAGATATAGAATTTAATATCAGACTCTATTGCTCTAGTCCTGAAATTCTGGTGCTGTTCTAGCTGGAGATGTGGAGATATCTACTAAACTTCAACCAAGTGACGGAAACTTAGGGGAATGATTTTTAAGAGAAAGTAGATCCAGGGAGCGAGACCACTGGGATTGGGATTCTCCAGGCTGCTCATATAATTGCTACAGTGAATGTTTGAGGCAGGCACCAGGAGAGTAAGATACACATGAGATTTCAGGAAATGAGGACAAGCACTAGAGAGCCTCTATAAAGAAATCATAAAGAGCTTTCACTGTGGCTCATTAGAAACATTTTTTTATTTCTTGAAATTTTCTTAATTCAGACCATTTACATGGTCTGAATTCCCACTCCCACTGAAATTGTTTTAATCATCCCACTGGCCAGCTTTCCTCCTACATTCTGTGACACTGCACATTTGCCGTACTTTCCCTCTTCTGGTATTTCCCAAAGCACCACCGACCCAAGGCCCTAGTGGATAGCAGACTTTGCCGATGGTTTAGGAAAGATAGGGAGATTACAGTGTAGTGCAATATGAACAGACAACAGCATTAAATTCAGAGTTAGATTCTGCTGCCCTGGTGTTCCCTGGCCATCTCCACTTACAGACTTTTTCTCTCTTCTCACTCATCTTATTCAAGCCTATTCTTGTCCTTCTCTATCTTCTCCTCCAAGTAATGGTAACTACTGTTGCACTAACCCAAAAGCAAAAGACCAAATATTTCTCCTACTTTATTACTTACAACAATATTATTTTATTTTTATTACTTACAACAATTTTTTTATTTTTATTATTTACAACAATATATTATCTACACCTCTTCCGTCAAATCACTGACCAGAACCACTGTCCCATTATTACCCATGACCATTAGGGCACTTTTCCTACACCAATGTGAACTTTTTTTCCCTCGGCTAATCATTACGAACTATAGGCATATTCTAAAATAACGCTTTTTATTCCAGTTACAGAAGGATATACTTGCTAACCAGATGTGTGCAGATGCCTTGCTAGTTTTCAGGTGGAGTTTCTTTTAAAATGGTGTCACTCTGGATCACCTAGGCTCCTGCTTTCCTAACATTCCCCTCTCTACTTACAAGAGGACCCTTAATCATAAGGGCAAAGGCTGGTCTTCTGTAACTTCTTCCTGCTGACAGTGGATGTTCATTTTTGGGACAGGATTTTCTCACAAGGGTCTACAGTTGGCCTCTGGGGTACCAAGGGAGGTCCTCATTTACATGGTATCCTGATGAGTCTACGGGCATAGACCCTGCCAAGTATTGGAGGAATAAAAATCTCTAGATGCCTGATCCAGATCTAAAGACACCTAAAGGCAGGGTGTCTTTATTTCCCAGTTCAGAAGATGTGATGGATTGGAAGCTTTGTGTCAGTATCATCTTTATGTGGAATTGTTGTAATCTAAAAAACACAAACTTTACCAAGAATTTAAACAAGCAAGGGCCAAAGATTAATAATAAGACAACTATCAAAGGTCCTAGGAAGGGCAACAACCAAGTGAGACTCAGGAGGGTGCTTCTAATGGCTGACCAGATACAGTTGGGATTGGCGCCTTGGTTATATTTATGCAACCACACAGCTTGTTCATGTATTTTCTGTATATCTTCTTCTATGTGACCTGAGATGTTTATATAACTGCAGCAGGTTATATTGATTATGGTGCACACTCCTCCTTGTTCAACCAATAAGTAATCTAGTGCTAATTTTCAACCAACAAGTAATCTAGTGCTAATCTTAATTCATCTAAAGCATCCCCCATTTTATGAGACAGTGTTTAGAAATGAAGAAGTAAAGTTTTGAAGAGTTGCCTAATAATAGGCAAATTTTCCCTCTGGGGCTCCAACTCCAGCCAATATACGGCCAATTGTCCACTTAGCTCTCAGGTGAGTGATGTTATATAACCGTATATTAGAGGACTTTGCTTGTCATATTGTACACTGACCCCTGAACCAAACATTTTCATATACACTGATAACCATGGGTTTCACAATATCAAATGAAACAAGTCTTTTATAGGCTGATCTAATGGGTGACCACATAGCCATAGGTATCTGTTGGGGATGCAAACCTGTGTGGGATGGGAGTTGTTAAGAATATTGAGTACCTATAGGAAAGAGTAGGAATGTTACTTATCTGTTTATCTCTAAAACCACAGCTTTAGGTCTCCTAGGGGTTCGCAAGCGTGGGTTGTGGTGATTTTCTCAGGTGCCTGCAGGGACTCATAAGAAACAGGTTTAATTTTGGACATGTGTACTCAGCTAGTCATTCAGCTGAAATTTAACAGTAGTGGAGGTGCTTAAAAATAACCTGATAGGGGCCCTTCCATTTGGGTTGTAATTAATCTTTGAGGGATTCCCTCTTTCCAAGTTTTTCATAAGACTAAGTCCCCTCATTGAACAGGAGAGCTATGAATATCTATGGACGTGGTCCTGATGCATGTATATTGAACGAACGTGCATGTAACATATGACATTGTTTACTTGGGGTGGAGACTTAACCCTTACCTGGCATGGTCTTAGATCCTGCTTATAATTTGACATCTTATTGCCATAAAGAATCTTTTCTGGCTGGGCGCGGTGGCTCGCACCTGTAATCCCCGTACTTTGGGAGGCCGAGGCAGGTGGATCATCTGAGGTCAGGAGTTTGAGACCAGCCTGGCCAACATGGTGAAATCCCATCCCTACTAAAAATATAAAAATTAGCTGAGTGTGGTGGCACACACATGTAGTCCCAGCTATTCGGGAGGCTGAGGCAGGAGAATCGCTTGAACCCAGGACGCAGAAGTTGCAGTAAGCTGAGACCACACCACTGCACTCCAGCCTGGGTGACAGAGTGAGACTCCGTCTCAAAAATAATAATAATAATAAATAAAAATTTTAAAAAAACACAATGAGATACCACCTTACTCCTGCAAGAATGGCCATAATTTAAAAATGAAAAAGTAATAAATGTTGGTGTGGATGTGGTGAAAAGGGAACACTTTTACACTGTTGGTGGGAATGTAAACTACTACCACCACTGTGGAAAACAGTGTGGAGATTCCTTAAAGAACTAAAAGTAGAACTACCATTCAATCCAGCAATCCCAGTATCCAAAGGGAAAAAAGTCAGTAGTGAAAAAGACATATGCACACACATTTATAGCAGCACAATCCACAGTTGCAAAGATATGGAACCAACCTAAATGCCCATCAATTGACAAGTGGATAAAGAAAATGTAGAACATATACACCATGGAATACTACTCAGCCATAAAACAAAATGAAATAATGGCCCTTGCAACAACTTGGATGGAGTTGGAGGCCATTATTCTAAGTGAAGTAACTCAGAAATGGAAAACCAAATACTGTATGTTCTCACTGATAAGTGGGAGCTAAGCTATGAGGACTCAAAGGCATGAGAAAGACTTTGGGGATTTGGGAGGAAGGGTGAAAGGGGGTTGAGGGACCAAAGACTACATATTGGGTACACTCTACACTGCTTAGGTGATGGGTACACCAAAACTCAGAAATCACCACTAAAGAACTTATCCATGTAACCAAAAACCACCTCTTCCCCAAAAACTATCAAAATTTTAAAAATAAATAAATAAATACCTAAAAAAGGAAGGGTCTGTTCTGTCAATCTTATGATCACTATTTCAAAGTTAATGCTCGTCGATTGTGCCTGAATTCCAGGTGGGGGAGATGTATAGTGAGACATATGTGACCCCCAGCTTCCCTTCATGGCCTAAACTACACTTTAAAGGCTTTTTAAATTATTATTATTATTTCTTTTTATCAAGAGAGGGGTCCATTCTGTTGGGTCTTAGGATTTTATTTTATTTTTTTACATTTATATTCCGTCCTTTTTGTCAAGGTATGCCAAGCTTTTATTTTGTCCCATATTGATGCTGAATGTGTGTTATCATGTCCCAAAGATGTGTTATCTGTCCCAGATCCATCATGGCCCTTGGTGGAAACTCTATGGCTAGGGGACTTAGAGTCAAAAGACTTATAGCCAACTAATGCACTAGGCCAGATGGGAATGGAAGTGAGTAGACACTCATTAACCTTGAAACCTCTTTTAAGCAAAATAAATCCCAAAACCAAAAGCCAAAAAGCAAAGTTACAAAATTGACTTATCTATAAATTCTATGCGTCAACCTACTGCAATCTGGGCTTTTAGCAATTAGTTATACAAATCACAGCATTTTGTTCAGCTATTTAGGAATCTGTGTACCATCCTTGATTTGGAGGGTCTGAATTAATTTTACTCCTCAAAATCAGCCTTTACAATCTCATGTGATAGTCTCTGGGCCTGGCAGGATTTAATAGTTTCAAATTCTGGAGGTAAAACAAAACATAAGGATGATTTCAGGTAAAGGCAAAATTATTAAATAAATCTTAATGGTTATTTATACAGGCCTGTCCCTGTGTTTCATGAAAGCTGTTTACTCTGTTGCCTTTGCCCAGGTCCAGACACAAGGCTTTGGTTAACTTGAGTTTGATGTCAGATACTTGCATGAGTCAGTGCCTTCTTTAGATAACATATGTGTACTAAGGAGTCAAAGCCCTGTAACTTAATAGCACAGGATTAATTAATAGTACCTGATAAGAACCTTTTACAAGGGAGCTAGAGATGGTGATAATGAAGTCCATGACCCGACTGGAAGCTGTAAGAAGATTTTATAACTTTGTTTGATTGGTTTTTATAGCTTTAATAATCCCCAGCAATTAGTCAGACTTCATTTAGGGTTTAATTTTGAAGAAGTTTGTTAAAAATGATGAAGGCTTAAAACATTTGATAAAAACAGAAGAACAGGTCACTGTAAAATAATAGTTACTCATGTACCAAAGTGGTAATTAAAAGACTTTAAAGAGAACCTACAGAAGGTCATATGGATGTAAAAACTTCAGCCCTTTTAAATCGCAAGTTTTTTAAAAGCAGTTGAAAACCTAATAAAGACATAGGAATACGAAATCCTGTTTCTTAAGTCAGTTACCAAAAAGTCGAAAAAGAACTTCTGCAATATGACTGCTTCTCCTTGTGAGAAGCTCACTTAGATAGTCTGGAAGTCAAACTTGATGGGAAAAAAAGTGCTTGAATTTAACAAGACACAGGTATGTTCAAGGTTATCAGTAGAGCGGGGAGTATGTGACTCTTGGGAAGAGCATGAGTTTTCTGATTACATTGAAAATTTAGACATATCAAGAAAAGCCAAGAGTACAAAATCAAATTATACTGGAGGAAAGCATTGCTTCTCTAAACTTGCAACATAAAACATTTTAGCATTAGGCCATAACAACAGTTAGAACCGGAAGAAAAAAGTTACAGGAGCTAACAAAAATGCTGAAGGAGAGAGTTATTATCTCAGGCTTTCTCAAGGGGAGAAAAAGCTGAAAGCAGCAGGACACAGAAAAGTTGAACTGAGACATGATTGAGAAATTTTTAAAAGAAACAGATTATAAAATTAAAAGTAAAATTTCTTGCAATTTCATTAAGAGCAAATCAACACCTTAAGAAAATCTTGTTTTAACATAGGGGACTAACCCTAGAAAGAGTATTATAAGTTATTCCCTTTTAATTATAACCAACTTAATCACATACAAAATTCCTTTCATAAATTCCCTTTCACAAAGCTTATCACAACTTATACAGACCAGCTACAGCAAGCTTGGACTTTCTGACTTGTCCTAAACTTCCCTTTTTCTTAATCAGTCATTTTATTTTAGGACAGAAATTTACCATACAAGTTCCTTTCTCATGCAAAATTATTCTCTTTTCTTTATAACCTGAGTTACCAAAAAATATATCTTCATATCCATATCTTTATGTCTCTCTCTCTCTTCCCTACTTACTGGTTCTTTCTCACTTTGTTTCATAAGTAATCATTTTCAAGTTCATAATTTGAGTTGACCTTTAGATAACTTCTGAATTTGACAAAATGATTCTTTTTCTCAATAAGACTAGATCCCAGGAGGCTTTTCTCTCCAATCCTGTCCAGAGAGATGCCAAATTAAATAACCCAAAGAACAAAAATCATCAAGATCAGAAAGAAAATGATAGCTATTAACTTCAGGGCATGCAAGCATAGATCGACATCCATCACTAGTGAGGCCCAGACAGCAAGTATGCAACAGAAAAAAGGGACAAGGGGGACCAAGAAGCAGTAGGTGCTGACAAATATCTCTCTGTACCTCAAACACTTTATCCATCAGGGAGACATTGCAACCCTAGACCCCTAAAGGCTGAAAAACCCTGCCCAACAGGGTGGCAGCCGACCTGGAGGATCCCATAACTCCAGGTTCCTCCACAGACGTGGCCCAAAGGATCCAACAACCAGGGACCCCTAACGCCCAATCCCTGGGGAATAAAAGGAACATGGGTATCTCTGTGTCTCTTTGGGTTCAGAAGGCTAAGCAGAGTGCAAAAAGGAAAAGGGACAAGAAAGGGAAGAGAAGGGACAGCAAAGGTCACTCACTCATCCATGAATCCAGAAACTTAGGAAGCAGGAAATCCTGAAACATTTGTCAGATGTTAGCATTTCACAGATAAAACCATTCCACAATTTCAGAAACATCTTTTCCCATATCATAAACTTTCTTAATTGGAAATCACCCAGACATCCAACAAGTAATCCAAGGAAAGATGTAAACCAAAACTTTGGGTAAAGTGGTCTTTGGTGGGGGTTTGGTTTTTTTTTTTTTTAAAGGGCTTTTTCGCCTTTTTTTTTCCTTCAGTTTCAAATGAGTTTCTAATGTTCACATTTTAGCCAGAACTGGTTGATCTCTACAAGAAAAACAAAATCTCCAAGTAACTTTGAACAATAAGCTTTATCTCAATGCCAGTAGCCTAGTAACAGCAGATTCAAAACAGGCAGAAAGAAAAGAGAGAAACAAAGAACTTCAGATGTGGTAATCAGATGGCAAGCATGAAAAGTGAAAGTAGTGAAGCTCTGGGCCAGCCATACAAGGCCAGCATAGAGCTGCAGTAAAAGCAAAGGCATCAAGCTGGAAAATGATGAGAACTATAGCTTTTCCATACCTGGCAAAGGGGATCAGGTGGATTAATCCAAAGCACACAATGGCAAAGATCTTGCAAGGCTACTTCCATTTTTATTACACCCCAGGGGCTCTAACCTCATGGGCTTAGACTCTAACCTGAATATCAGCTTTGCCTAAACCTAATAGAGGACACCCAGATGGACCCAACTTACCAGAGGGGCCAATGAGTGTTGTGCAGACTGAATTTCCTCGGCATTAGGTCACATCTCAAGGTCCTTTTATAGTGTCCCCAGAAGATGATGCTAGAAAGGGGTCTTTTCAAGATCCAGACCCCAAGAAAAGGTTCTTGGATCTCACACAGGAAGGAATTCAAGGTAAGTCTCAGAGTTCTGTGAGAAGAGATAGTTTACTGAAAGCCACTCTCTCACCCAGTAAAGCATCCTCAAAATGAAAGCAGAGGAATGCACTGTCTTTAAGTTTTTCTTATATAGGGGTCTTGCCTATGTAAACATTAAACTAAGCTGTGCCTATGTGCAGGTGGGCTGACAGCATGACTAAATGTATTATTCTATTGATTTAAAGAAAACTATCCTTGATATCTTAGTGTGTAAGTCCATCGAAGCATAACTATATCTTGAAAGCATATATTGTTATAGGTGTTGTAACATCTGGACTTTTCTGTTGCAAGAGTTTGTCCTTGCAGGCATTACCAAGCTGCTTCCTTAGTGGTAAACATCTTAGGACCATAGGTCATGACTGGCAAGGAATACGCCTTGCTAGTTTTAAGATAGAGCTTATTTGAAAATGATGTTACTCTGGCTCTCCTAGGCTCCTGCTGCCCTAACATGTCCACCACTTTTCAGCATTTCAGCATTTTCAGCACTCTCCAGCATTATTAGTCCCTTTCAAGGAATGTCCAGAATAGGCAAATCAATAGAAACAGCAAATAGATTAGTGGTTGCCAGAAGCTAAATGGAAGGAGGAATTAGCACATATGGGGCCTCTTTTGGGTGACTGAAATGTTCTGGCCGAGCATGGTGGCTCATGCCTATAATCCCAGCACTTTGGGAGGCCGAGGCAGGTGGATCACCTGAGGTCAGGAGTTCAAGGCCAGCCTGGCCAGCATGATGAAACCCTGTCTCTACTAAAAATACAAAAATTAGCCAGGTATGGTGGCGGGTGCCTGTAGTCCCAGCTACTCAGGAGGCTGAAGCACGAGAATCGCTTGAACGCAGGAGGCAGAGGTTGCAGTGAGCCGAGATCACACCACTGTACTCCAGCCTGGGTGACAAAGCAAGACTCCATCTCAAAAAAAAAGAAATGTTCTAGAACTAGTAGTGGTGATAGTTGCATAACATTGTAAATATATTTTGAAAACATTAAGTTGTACACCTTGAATGGTTAAAATGGTAAATTTTATCTCAATTTTTTTTAAAACAGGAAAAAAAGAAACAGTGAGGAAATGAACCATAATGTAGAAGTATAGGGTGAAAAAAACAAATGGGCCAGGCATGGTGACTTGCCTGTAATCCCAGCACTTTGGGAGGCCGAGGTGGGCGGATCACCTGAGGTCAAGAGTTCGAGACCTGTCTGGCCAACATGGTGAAACCTCGTCTCTACTAAAAATACAAAAATTAGCTGGGCATGGTAGTGGACACCTGTAATCCCAGCTACTCAGGAGGCTGAGGCAGGAGAATCACTTAAACCCGGGAAGCGGAGGTTGCAGTAAGCCAAGATTGCACCATTGCACCCCAGCCTGGGTGCCAGAGCAAGACTCTGTCTCAAAAAAAAAAAAAAGACAAATGGGTGAAATGCTGAGGATTTGCAATCTATACATTTTTACAACTACTCTACCTTATGAGGGCTAAGACATCGATTGTCAGATATGCCATAATTTTATGTACCATTATGAAAGAAAAATGCTGCCAATTAAACTATGACATGCCATCAATAGTAAGAAGCAACTGATTACAGAGATTTTAACATGAAAAGGAAAGTGTTTTAGAATCTAGGAGAGATGTCATTAGATGTAGAAAATAAACAATTATTTTAAAAATAAGGAGAAAGGAGGCCAGGCACAGTGGCTCATGCCTGTAATCCCAGCACTTTGGGAGGCCGAGGCGGGCAGATCACGAGGTCAGGAGATCAAGGCCATCCTGGCTAACACAAGGTGAAACCCCGTCTCTACTAAAAAATACAAAAAAAAAAAAAAAAAAATTAGCCGGGCGTGGTGGCAGGCACCTGTAGTCCCAGCTACTCAGGAGGCTGAGGCAGGAGAATGGCGTGAACCCAGGAGGTGGAGCTTGCAATGAGCCGAGATAACGCCGCTGCACTCCAGCCTGGGTGACAGAGCAAGACTCTTTCTCAAAAAAAAAAGGAATGGTTGGTGCAGAAACCCAGCGAGTTCAATTTGAATCATCTTGGGTTTCAAATGTGCTATTTGGGTATTCAAGTTGAGAATGATGAATATTATAAAATATTATTATTTATGCTAATATAATGGAAGAGAAATTATATTTCTAAAGGTATATATAACATTGGGAATTTTGAAAACATCTAGAAGCCCAAAAATGAAAAGTCACAAAAGGTAAAATCATTCTCATAAGAAGAATCCATGATTTTCTTTTTTTCCATTAGGAGAAGCCCTCACATTCAAATGCCCAGGATTTACTATTCTGAAACCTCTTCTCCCTTCTCCTCTCAAAACAATTCTCAGCAGGTCCTTTGATATTTATAGAAAGGAAAAGACCATCTTTACCTTCAAAGAAGTTTATCAAAGTGCTTGATATCTGCATTCAGAAAAGAGCATATCAAGCATTCAGAAAAGAGTGTTAATTCCAATTGTGTTTCCAAGGTCATTATTCAATTTGACCAGCATTTAGTAATCACCTAGTATTTTTTCGGGGCTTTGAAGTATACTTTTCAGGATATGAAATGTAAATAAAATACAATCTCTACAGTTAAGGAGGCTACAGGTAGGAAACAGGTTGTCAAAAAAGGCACAAGTAACAGAACACGAGACAAAATGAAGCAAAACTTACTTTGCTTCATTTGCCTGTTTAGGTATAAGCCTGAAGAGTTATGCAAACATGAGTGCTACAGAGATTCAAAAAGGAAAAAGACCATATCCAAATAGAAAGAGTGGGGATGCAAGATAGGAACCTGGAGAAGCACCTTCAGGAAATAAAAGGAGTTCGTTGGCCACAGTAGATGTTCCAATCAGAGCAAACTGAAAAAAACTCATGCATTGCATTGGGGAAAACAGTTTCAATAGAACAAAGAGATGGAAATCAAACGAGTTGAGTGAAACGTGGTTAGTGAAAAAGTGGAAACAAAGAGTATAAATTATGCTTTCCAAAAGTTTAATAGAACAACTGAAATATTTAAGAGATGGTGGAATACTAGGGGACTATTAAAAGAAATAATGTAGACAATGAAAACACACTGCCAGGGAAAGATAGTAAAAATGTTGTTAAATTTCTTAAAACACATGGAACACAGAATACTTGCATGCACGTAATATAAAACTTCAAGATATGTAAAGTAAAAAAAAGTACTATCAGAAATTAACAAATTCATAATAATGATGTATTTTTGTTTCTTTTTATTTTTAGTTATTATTTAAAATAATTTTATTGTTATTTATTCATTTTTATTTTTAATTTTAATATGTACAGAAAGAATTGTACATATTTGTGAAGTACCTATGATACTTCAGTACACACATACAATGTGTAATGATCAAATTAGAGTAAACATAATGATTTCTAAACATCTCTCAGTAGTTAATAGAATAAGCACAACAAAATCAATATGAGCTGACTCCAGTACAGGACTGGTGCTTATCCTTATTAATAATCAGATCAATACAAATTAAAAACACAATTAGATATCTTTACGCACCATCAGATTAAGAAGATTTTTAAAGTCTGCCAATTCCAAGCATGGGTGAGGATGTGGAGCAACAAGGACTCTCATACACTGCTGCTGGTAGGTGAAGCCATTCTGTAAAATTCCTTGGCCTTGCCTATTAAAGTTGAAGACTTTAATTCCACTACTAGTCAAAAAATATTTAACAACCAGTACAGACAGGAAACTCCATTTCTCACAAATGGCCATACACATGTGACTCCAGGGGAGTTCTGACCCACAGCACTGGTGGCCACAGCCACAGGAGGTCAGATGGACACTAGGTACTTATCTACTGGGGATCCAGGGACTACTCTGTTTTGGGGGGACAGCCAGAGACCCAGAACCATCAGGGCTGGTTGATGGACTCACACATCAGGCGGGACAAAAAGAGTAGCTCCTTAGCAGTGACTAAATAGGGGCCCGCAGGGCTGCAACAGAGTTGAAGGGGAACTTGGGGATTTGGGATAGTGACTTTTTACCAAGCTGAATAAAAATATTTCAATATTTTGATAATTGGCATGGCCTTCATAGTGGGTACTGGCTGAATATCAGTTCTGAATTTTCTTTAAGGCAACTCAAGCATATGTGCAACCAAGTACATGAAAAGAATTTGTATGTAACCACTAATTCATCATAAGCAAAGAGAAAAAAAACAGCAAAAAGGAAAATGGATGAATAAATTATGTTCAATTCATACAGTGGAATATTCTAGAGTAATGAAAATAAGCTATAGCCACAGGCAATGTGAATGATTCTCACATAGAGTAGAGGGGAGAAAAAAGACATGAAACAATACATACACTATGATTCCATTCTCAAAAAGGCTTTGCTAGATTAAACTATTGGATAGAGAAGCTTAAATAGGTAGTAAACCACTAAATATGCAAGGAAGTGATTATCAGGGTTGTGAAGGAGAAGAACAGGTAAGTTAAATGGGCGATTCTGAGGAGTAGAAATTTTTTTTACTTCATAATTATTTGTTAATTCATCTTTATATGTTTAATGGGCTTTTCTCTATTATTTTATATTTTTTAATAAAAGAAAAAAGAATTTAAAAAATCTTGGAGCTCACTGGGGGCAATGGGGTTTGCAGCTGAAGTCCAGTAGTACAAATGATGTGGTAAGAGGCTGGCAGGGCTGTTAATTACAGCAACAAAGGAGAAAAAGTGATTGGAGAATTAAGCAACATGAACGGTATTTATTCAAAAACAGCTCATTATAGGACACAGAACTCCCTGAGTGGGAGTTTGAAGCCTTCTTAACTCAGAAAGAAACTTCCAACACAGTTTCCCAAAGAAAAATGGGCACCAATGGCAAAGTAAGCAAATAAGCTTTATCTTTGTTCAGTTTGTGCTTTTCTGTGTCTTTGTACGTTTGGCTAAAAGAAGCTTCCTTCAGGAACTCAGGAAGCAGTGACTTACAGTTGATCAAAAGGATATGAGTGGCCCCTATGCCAGGAACTTATTCTAGGGAAATGAACTGTGGATTGCCAAAATGTTTATTACAAGGGTGTTCAGTTAATATTAATATTATTTAAATGGCCAAAAGAAGAGAGATTTAAGTAACTGTGCTGTAACCATAAAATAGAATATGCATATGTTACAAATAATGTTGCAGGAGAATATAGGAAAATATTCATAGTATATTAATAGTAGAAAAAGTATATTACAAAATACTATGGACAATGTATCTTATTTGGGGATACTCAAAGAATTTGCATCAAAAGCATAAAGTGGGTGATGAGCTTACAGATGAATCTTATTTTATTTTTTGTCTTTAAAAACTTGATAGGCCTTGGCATTTTGAAAATTCCTGTAATTAATATATACTTCATTTGAAACAAAATAAATAATATTCAAAAACATAATTCAAAATTAGGTAACTATTGAAAAATAGATATTCATGTGGTCAAAGACTTTGGGAAAAGTATACCAAATGTAAGCATAGTAGTGTTAGAACAGAAGATTATAGGTTTGTTTTTCTACTTTCTTTCAATGTTGCTTATATTTGAAATTAAAAATATAATTTGAGGCTAGAAAAAATTGGGATTATAGAATCCTAAATACTTAATTTCTGTTCATTCATCTTTACCCAAATTCTTACAATTAGATGAAATTTTTATTTAATTTATATCCTACAGATAAATTTAGTAATGATGTAAGCCTCATTTCTCAGACTTTTAATGAATTCTCTGGGGATATTGTTCAAATGCAGATTTTGATTTAGTGGATTTGAGGCAGGGCTTTCATCTCTAACAAATTCCCAAGTGATGTGAATAAATGCTTGTCCGAGGACCACACTTCGAGTTGCAAAGATGTAAAACACACCTATTCTCCAGCAATTATCTGACTCAGGTAATTCAGAGCTGATTTCAAACAGTTCACTCAATAGATTTTTATAGGCCATCTACCTTATTCAAACTCTATAAATCTATCCTCTCTGTTATAGAGGGGAAAACTTGAGGCATTATATCAAGGTAAACTTTAATACATCTGTTATTTTTTTCAAGAAATAAAAAATGTAATAACTATAATGTAGAATTCAACTTCTTATTTTTCTTTAAGATCCCTTGTCTTTAAAATAATATCTATAAGATCCAGCTACAAACTCTTTAACTCTTTGTCATGAAATTACAGTATCAATATATTCTAATTTTTTCTCATCTCCTCTCTCCCACCCCCAACCCTGTGAAAATCTCTCTCTATCTCCTTCTTCCTTTTCTTTCTCTCTTTCAGGTTATTAAATGCAAAGCAGCCATCGCCTGGGAAGCAGGCAAGCCCCTTTGCATTGAAGAGGTTGAAGTAGCTCCCCCCAAGGCTCATGAAGTTCGCATTCAGGTAACTGGAGACTTTCCTTGGATGGGAACAGACAAGACCCCAAGTGGAGACCTGGCTTCTGTCAGGTCAGTCCTCTGTGCTATGATTCAGAGGCCTTGGAGTTTCTAGTACAGGGAAGTTGTATTTTTAGGTTCAGTCAAAAACAGGCATTATCCCAAAAAGGAATAAATCATCCATTATTTTAGTAATTTTCAAATAATGGGCTTAAAATTTAATTGATCTTAACATTAATCATTTACCCTAAGAATCAGACAAAGGAATTCACTTTGGATTTGAATTAGTTAGGTTTTGTTTTTGCTTTCCAATTGCTAATTATTTGAAAGTGTTATTAAAAGGAAGACAGAGAATTTGATGGAAAACAAGACAGAAGAAAAAACCTGACGTGCTGCCCTAGGCAGCCGAAGGGTCCTGGGTATCCAGAGGAAGGGAAAGGAGTAGGTCACAGGGAGAAGAGAGTGCATGGAATGGAGTGAGATCACCGATGGCAAGTTTGGACAATTTCCCCATTTTTCCCAAGCTGACCAGGCTTATATTTTCCCTGAGGACCCCCACATTAAGAGTCTGTACATGACAGTGAATGGGACATCCTCACTGACAGAACCTTAAAGAAGAATATAGGTATACATTGGTAATTAATTCAGACAATCCTTGATTTGCTATTGTTCTCTCAACTGTAAAAGGTATATTACCTCAACTTCATTTCAATAAGCCCTATTACCTTTTATTTTTTCCTCTCCTGGAGGCAATAATTGCCAATCCTGTCTCTTTTATGATTTTCTGACAACAGCAAAAGGTAGAAAACAAAGATGAATTATAAGAGGAAAAAATCTAACCTAGTATATTTTTATTGGTTCTTTTTTTCAAAAGGTGATTCTTTTATTGAGTTCTAGAAGTCTTATAAAGTTTTAAAATGATATCAAGCCTAATATTATATGTAACATCCACCCCAATAATATAGTTGCAGAAACACAATTCAAGTCTGTGATTGCCTTGTAGATCATTGCCACTTCCCTGTGCCATACTGATGCCACTGTTATCGATTCTAAATTTGAGGGCCTAGCTTTCCCAGTGATCGTTGGCCATGAGGCTGCAGGGATTGTGGAAAGTATTGGGCCAGGAGTGACCAACGTCAAACCAGGTATTTTATTTTATTTTATTCAGAAAAAATGGAAATGTCACAATATTTCAGAGATAATTCTTGACAGAGTCCTGGCTTGGCATGCTATAATTGATCTCTGTTTACAAAAGGGGACCATCTTTTCCAAAGTAAAACTGAGAGACACAATTTATCACAGTCTAGCAATAGGACAGAATATTTGAAATCAGAACTGTCTAATAAAATCTGGGAAATGTGGTCACTTTATTTACATATAGCACTGAGAAATTGTCCCATGAAGCAAAGTTACAAGGTTAGCTCTAACTGAAACTTCCATGTTTAACAAATGACACCTTATAAAAGAACAAGATCATGTCCTTTGCAGAAATATGGAAGCTGTCAGCCATTATCCTTAGCAAACTATTGTAGGAACAGAAAACCAAATACTGAATGTTCTTACTTACAAGTAGGAGCTAAATAATGAGAACACATGGACACAAATAGGGCAATGACAGGCACACTGAGACCTACTTAAGGATGAAGGATGGAGGGAGGAGAGGCTCAGAAAAATAACTATCGGGTACTATGTTTAGTACCCGGGTGACAAAATTATCTGTACACCAAACTTCCATGACACAAGTTTACCTATATAGCAAACCTGCACATGTACCCCTAAATCTAAAATTAAAGGTGTTGTTTTTCCTTTTTTTTTTTTGAGATGGAGCCTTGCTCTGTCACCCAGGCTGGAGTGCAGTGGCACCATCTCAGCTCACTGCAACCTCCGCCTCCTGGGTTCAAGCAGTTCTCCTGCCTCAGTCTCCTGAGTAGCTGGGATTACAGGCATGTGCCACCACACCCGGCTAATTTTGTATTTTCAGTAGAGACGGGGTTTCACCATGTTGGCTAGGCTGGTCTCGAACTCCTGACCTCAGGTGATCCACCCACCTCGGCCTCCCAAAGTGCTGGGATTACAGGCATGAGCCACCTTGCCCAGACTTTTTTTTTCGAAACAGAGTCTCACTCTGTTGCCCAGGCTGGACTGCTGTGGCACAATCTTGGCTCACTGCAACCTCCACCTCCCGAGTTCACACAAATCTTGTGCCTCAGCCTCCAGAGTAGCTGGGATTACAGGCATGAGCCACCACATCTGGCTAATTTTTGTATTTTTAGTAGAGACAGGGTTTCACCATGTTGGCCAGGCTGGTCTTGAACTCCCAACCTCAGGTGATCTGCCTACCTCAGCCTCCCAAAGCACTGGGATTACAGATGTGAGCCACTGCACCTAGTGTAAAATAAAAGGTTTTTTAATGACATGTTATAACAACTTCTACATAAAAAAGCAAACTATTTTAATATTAACAGCAAACTATGTAAAGAATGAGGACTTAGAGGTAGCTTTAACGAGAAATATTATATATATGTCAATGTTAGCTGAAGTGTCTTTTTGGAAGTTTGTAAGATAAAGATAATCCCTAAATGAAGCACGTCAATAGCTGAAATTATTTAGTCCACATTTTACAACAGATCTTCCAGATACTGGAATATGGGCTATGTAATCCTCATTTGGCAGGCCAGATGAACCATGCCACTCTTTTCTCTTTTAATGAGAATGCTCCAAAGTTAGAGGTATATTCGTATCTTTCCATTCCAAAAAAGATTGTACAAACAAATTGCTTCCCAAAATTTTGTGTCAATGAAGGAGTCTGGCCAATATAATCCCTTTAGCCCCAGCTCTGCCACTTACTGGCTATGTGATCTTGGCCAGTTATGTCACTTTTCTGTGATTCAGCTCAGATTTCTGTTTTCTATAGTGTGAATAAAAATAGGGCTTATCTCAAAGAGTTGTTCTGAGAATTAAGTTCTGAAATAATACATGTAAGTAGTTATAATGGTGCGTGGTATGTATTAAATGTTGAAGGAATGTGAATTATCATCATTAGACCTCAGGCATCAAAGCACAGAAGTCACTATGAAATTGGAATTTATTAAAAAGTGGAAAAATGTGGAATTTGAAAGTGAATCTAAAGGTGAAACATGGCAATGATATAAAGTTTATACCTAGCCTATAATTGTTTACCTCTCCTATTATCTAAGGATGTTATGTTTCATACATGGTGTTTGGAAATGTAATACACAACAGTCATGATGCAGAGAGTCGCAATGACAGCAAAGTTCTGTATCCCAGAGTTCTGTATCTGATGATATCAACACAGATTTGTTGCTGGACTGTCTAGCAGAGTAATTTTTTAAAAAAATACAATATATGCAATACTTTGGGGAATCTGCAGTCTTGTAAGGTAATGAAATATTGTAGCCGCCTATACTTTCCACTGAATATAAAATGTATACTATAAAGAAAAGGTGTTTTCCACTGATTTATCTGGTAGAAGCTGTAAGTAACATCTTAGGCACCATCCAACATATGGCCTTTCTTTCTAGGTGACAAAGTAATTCCACTTTATGCACCTCTATGTAGAAAATGCAAGTTTTGTCTGAGTCCACTCACAAATTTGTGTGGAAAAATCAGGTAAGCACTCTACACTGTTAGTATTAGTATAAATTTGAATGAATATTTTGGAAAGCATATTGACATTACCTAAATGGCCTTGAAGAGGTGCCAACCTTCCACCCACTAATTCTAATCCTAGGTGTGTACAAGATACTATTGCAAGTGCACACAAAGAAACATGTGCTGGAATGTTCTTTGTAACACTGTTTATTAGAGTAAGCAATTTAAAACAGCACAAACGTCCATCAGAAAGAGAATGAATTTTAAAACTGCTATGTAGTAGCACAATGGACTACTACACAACAATAAAAATGGCTAAACTTGAGCTGCATGTATTAACATAAAATAATCTCACACACATAATGTTAAGGGAAATAAGCAAATTGCTGAAGGAATATTTAGTAAAGTGTCATATACAAAAACAATACTGTACTTTCTTATGGTTATTTGTATATGTAGTAAAAGCATAAATAAATCACTGAAATAATAAACGCCAAATTCAGAATAATAGCTACTTCTACAGGGATGAGAGAGGGATACAATAAGGCACAGTAAAGTAATTTACTCCAAGGCAGCATAGTTATAAGTCTTAGAGCCAGGTTTTTAACCCAGGCAGTATGGCTCTAGAGTCTAAAATCTTAATCATCTTGTTTTTGCTTTACTGAGACTACAGAAGGATCCTTTCATCCTTAACACTAATTGAAAGCAGTTATTTAAGAAGCTAAAACTGTACTACTCTTACATCTATTACTGTGCCTCAATTTTTTCATCTATAAAATGAGGAGCAAAATAATTCCTGCTTCATAGATTTCTTCTAGATATTCAAAGAACTAATTTTTTTTGCAAAGCTTTAATGAAATAATGGATTTAGGCAATACCAATAAATTCTTTCTAATAAATGTTATAAAAAGAGATAATTAGATATTCCAAATGAAATATACAATACCACCTATAAAGTATTACCACAAAAAATATAAAATCTGAATCAGATCAAGTGTTTAGATCAAAAATACTAATTTATGAGGGGATACAGAGATAGAGAAATATGTTCAACCAGATTACAGGAATGTTATGAGCAAAATCCAGAATGAGGAAAACTCTATCGGACAAATGATTCAATTTCTTCAACAAATAAATTGCAAGGGGAAAAAGAGAGGGAGAAGGGATCTATAATTTAAGATAATTAAGAGACAACAAAAATGTGGACCTAAAATAATCCTTTAGAGATACATGACAATGTTTTTACAGATGAAATCGTGATATCTGGGATTTGCTTCAAAATATTCCAATGTGGGGGAGGGAGCAGGTATTGTGGAGGAATAATAGATGAAACCTGACTGGCCATGAGTTGATGGTTACTGGAGCTGGGACATGGACACATAAGGGTTCATTATGCTATTCCTTCTACTTTTATACATGTTCAAATTTTCCACAATAAAAATGTTTAAGAGTTAATACACGTAAAGCCCTTAAAAGCATTTCTGGTACACAAAAGCATTCAATAAAAGTTTGTTCCCTGGCCGGGTACGGTGGCTCATGCCTGTAATCCCAGCACATTGGGAGGCCGAGGCGGGTGGATAGTGAAGTCAGGAGTTCGAGACCAGCCTGGCCAACACAATGAAACTTCATCTCTACTAAAAATACAAAAATTAGCCAGGCCTCGTGGTGCATGCCTGTAATCCCAGCTACTCAGGAGGCTGAGGCAGGAGAGTTGCTTGAACCCGGGAGGCGGAGGTTGCATTGAGCTGAGATCACGCCACTGCACTCCAGCCTGGGTGACAGAGCAAGACTCCATCTCAAAAATAATAATAATAATAATACAAAATTAGCCGGGCGTGGTGGTGCATGCCTATAATCCCAGCTACTCGGGAGGCTGAGGCAGGAAAATCGCTTGAACTCGGGAGGCGGAGGTTGCGGTGAACGGAGATTGTGCCACTGCACTCCAGCCTAGGCAACAAGAGCAAAAACTCCATCTAAAAAAAAAAATTGTTCCCTGCACTCCAGCCTGAGTGACAAAATGACATCCTGTCACTTTTTTAAAAATTGTTGTTGTTATTTTTAAAATCTGCTGTTATCCAATGAACTATATTTTGTGAAAAGTCTTGTTGTTTCCCTAATTTTTCTGTCTTGTAAATTGTCCTCAAAAATATATAATGCTCAACATATTTTGTAGGAAAATGATCAGTGTTCCATTTATTATAACTTCTCTTTATTTGTATCACTCTTTTTTTTAATTTTCTAGTAATCTCAAAAGTCCTGCTAGTGATCAACAACTAATGGAAGACAAAACCAGCAGGTTTACCTGCAAAGGAAAACCAGTTTACCATTTCTTTGGAATCAGTACATTCTCTCAGTACACTGTGGTGTCAGATATCAATCTTGCCAAAATAGATGATGATGCAAATTTAGAGAGAGTTTGTCTGCTTGGATGTGGGTTTTCAACTGGCTATGGGGCTGCAATCAACAATGCCAAGGTAAACGGTTAAACACCAGTTTGTGTAAAACAGAAGTTACTAGGAGGCAGTGTGATACAGATGAACTAGAGTTAGTTATCTTCAAACTGTGGCTGTGTCATTTATTACCTCTGTGATTTTAGGCAAGTTATTTAATCCCTCTAGAATAATATCTACTACAAATACTTATGAGGATAATTGAATCATATTACATATATAAAACATCTGGCCCAGTAGCCTACATATAATTGGCCCAGCATATGTTCTTATACTATACTAACATATTAGGTTATAGATCTTCCCTGATTTAAATACAGCCTGCTTAAATATGTCTCCTAAGGATGAATGCTTATCCTAAGACAGCTGACTCAGTCAAAGGGCAACAAAAATGACAGAAACTCACTTCCATCTTCACACAACCACCCCTGTCTTCTCCCTGATGCTACAGATTTATCTTCCTCCATCAGTAGTAATTCATTTCTGCTACTCATCATGTCCCTTTGTGGCTTCAAAGGAGGGTCTCTGGTAGCAGCCGTAATGTTGACCCGATGTGTCTCTGGAATCCCATGTTAGAATTTAGAAACTCTTACAAAGCATCTGATCTAGAACTAGAGAGATATCAAAGAGGGATCTCACAATTGGCCATCTCAATCTGCTTATCTGAACCTCCCTGACATCAATCTTTATTCCTGACTCAAAACCGCAAAATGCAGCCAGAGTGATCTTTCAAACAAGTCTGAAGATTTTACTTTTCCTGCATTATTTCATTTTTACTGCATTATTTCATTTTTCCCTCAGGATGAGCTCAAATTCCTCAGTAGGCTACAGTGACTTCCTACTTCTCCCTTTCCACCGTGCACTGTTCCCTTGGCTCCACTCTGAGTCTCCAGGCTTCAGTCACTGTGGTCTCTAGGCTTTCCACGCTTGGCTTCCAGCAACAATGCAGAGAAGACTGCCCAACCTCCTTCAGGCTGACTCCACTTATCACTTCCTCTCAGAGATCTACTTCAGGCTCTCAGCCATGCTTTGGGTATCCCTCCCAGTTTTCACCCCAAATTTTTTTCTTTTTTGAGACAGGGTCTCACTCTGTTGCCCATGCTAAAATGCAGTGGCATGATCATGGCTCACTGCAGCCTTGACCTCCTGGGCTCAAGTGAACTTCCCACTTCAGCCCTCCAAGTAGCTGGGATTACAGGCATGCACCACCATGCCTGGCTATTTTTTTAATTTTTTATAGAGACAGGGTCTCCCTATGTTGCCGAGGCTGGTCTTGAACTCCTAGGCTCAAGCAGTCCTCCCACTTCAACCTCCCAAAGTGCTAGGATTACAGGCATGAGCCACCACCAGCCTCTGTCTTCATTCTTATCACACTATAGAGAAATCTCCCATTTATTTTTTTGTCCTATTGTACTATTTGTTCCTTGAGGGCAAGAACTCTCTGTTGTTCATTGTGATAGTTCCAGAACCTGGAATTGTCCCTGGCACATAATAGGAGCTTCATAATTTTTCAACGAATGAATAAATAAAACCAGGTGCATAAAACATCCTGATGAGGCCTGGTCCTCGGCTTTGTAATCCAGAAAGTCCTTTTTATCAGGTTACCTAGAGTTGTTCAGTGTCAAGGAAACAAAGCCAGCCTCACTACAATAAGAGGTTGATCTAGTAGCCAAGATACCAAAGTATGACTCTTCATTGAGAATTTTATCTGCCACATAGACAAAAATGCTACCCTTTGCTATCAGCATGTTATCTCCCTTTAAAAATGTATTTACGCACGCAATTACTCATTAATAAAAAAATTTAAAAATTGTATTAGAAACCAAACTACAATCAGAGAAGGGTACTAGTAGCTGGGTGGAGTTGACAGCAGATGTGCACATGGCAGTCAAAGCCTGTTTTCTGCTGTATGGCGCTAGAGACTTAGGGAAGAAGTATCACTCTTCAAGTCTTCCTTTGCTGGGCTCCGTGCAGTCCATCCTCTTCTACTACTCCAGTCCTTTTAAGGGCCATTAGCACTAGAGATTCAGCTACAGCTTTCTTTTTTAATTACTTATTTATTTTTAATTGAAAAAATGTATACATTTATGAAGTGCAATTAATGTTTTGATATATATATACATTGTAGAATAATTAAATCAAGATAATAATTCACTTCATATACTTATCCATCACTTCATGGATACAGCGAAGTATCCATCACTTCATATACTTATCTTTTTGTGGAGAGAACATTAAAAATCTACTATCTTAGCAATTTTCAGATATACAATACATTATTATTAATTATAGTCACCATAGCGTACAATGAAATTCCAGAAATTATTCCTCCTCTCTATCCGAAATTTTGTATCCTTTGACCAACATCCTCTCATTCCTCATTTATCCCCCCAGACTCTGGTAACCACCATCCTAGTCTCTGCTTCTGTGAGCTTGTCTTTTCCACATATAAGTGAGATCATGCAGTGTCTGTCTTTCTGTGCCTGGCTTATTTCACCTGACATAATGTCCTCCAGGTTCATCCATGTTTTCACCATGACAGGATTTTCATTTTTTTAAAGCATAATTAGTACTCCATTGTGCATATATGTATCATATTTTTCTTATCTATTCATCTATTCGTGGAGCAAAAGCCAGAGGTGTGCATACCTAATATTATTGATAAATAAGGAAAATATTGCAGGTTACCTGTTGCTTAGTAATTTTGTTTCCAATTTAGAATGTATTAAACTTACCTTGAGCAGATTTTCTGTTTTCCTTTTGTTTAAGGATTGGTTCCACATTTTGGCTATTGTGAATAATGCTTCATTGAACATGGATATACACATCTGATTTCCTTTGGATGTATATACAGAAGTGGAATTGTACAGCTTTCTTTTAAATCCAGTCAAAGTCCACCTAAATTTCCAGGAGTTGTTCTTCCCACTGTTAAGGAAGAGATTCTAGCTGCTAAGCCACCTCATGAGATGCTCAGAGAGAAATGAATCTGATAGGAAGAAATTAAGGAAAGTGAAGTATCAGTAATTCTGCCCAAAAGGCAAGAGCTTTAGTAAAATTTAACTTACTTCTGGGAAGAAAAGTGAAGCAACCTCTCTGTATAATTATTGAGAACACACCAGCATCACCAGAACCCCTCTTTCTTTTTGATGTGCTTGTATCCTTTACTGCCAATTAAACATTACATAGAGACCTTCGGAAGTGTGGAAATGTCCTCTAACAGTGGTACTTGCAGATAGATAATCATCTACTGTGTGTAGATCTACTTGCAAATTGTGGGGGCAATTTATAGTGACCCCACCTAAGTTCTGCAAGCAAAGGCACTTTTACACACAGGGGTCCAGTTGTATAATACAAGTAATGCAGCATATTATATTTACACATTGTTGTGAGCTAGCCTGAGAATCCAACTACTAGTTACATTGCTGCAATGGGAAAAATGCATTTCCACTTCCTAAGAGACTCACAGGCTCTTTTTAACTGAGACTCTGGAGAAATATATTGAGAATCATACTGAACACATGCCACAACATTATAGTAAAGAAGCCATCATAAGAACAATATTCTTACTATTTGCAATATATATACATATTTATTATTTCCTCTGAGTAGCAAAAGCCAGGGGTGTGTATACCTAATATTATAGTAAATAAGGAAAATATTGCAGTTTACCTGTTGCTTAGTAATTTTGTTTCCAATTTAGAATGTATTAATACTTACCTTGAGCAGATTTTCTCTTTTCCTTTTGTTTATGTTTTAATCCTAACAGCTTTGCATCCTCATTAGGAAATATTAAGTATCTCTCTATGTAGTATTTTTCTATCGCTATACTAGTCTGTAGAATAACATATTCCAGTTACAGCATCTTTTCTTACCATCTTAGCTATTATTTCCATTTAATGCAATGAAACAAATATTTATTAAAGACTCAATATACAGAAGACTCTTTCATAATAATGTGGAATCTAAAAAGTTTCTGCCTTCATAAAATTTACAGTCTTTTAAAGAAACACACATACACACACAATCAAGGCAGGTTATAAATTATATGATACAGGAAAAGCAGAAAGACAGGCATTGATTTCTGATTGAAAAATCAAGAAAAATTTCATAGAATGTCCTCGAAGTCAGGCCTAGGAGTATAGGTTATACTTTAATTAAAGAAAATAAGGTGAAAAGTACATCAGTCTGAGGGAGCAGCGTCAACTACGGCATGAGGAGAAGAAAGTGCAACAATCTGTTCGCAGTTCTTGTACTGGGAATATCATGGGGATGAAGCTGGAAAGTAAACAGAGGTCAGACAATAAAAATCCTTTCATGCCATGCAAAACAAATTGGACTTCATTCCAAACTGGTGATTTGCAGTGATCAAGTAAATCACTGTAATATTAATACAACAAAATGAGGCCTATTCAAAATATAGATGTCAAATTAATAGTGATCCAATTTTAAAAGGAAAGCAATAAACCCTTCAGAATGTGTGGGTGTTCAAATTTTGTTCAGATAACACTGAAGGGAAAAAGTAAAACAAGGGAATTATTTTTACTTGGGTTTGTTTCTTATAATCTTAATGAACACTAAATAATTCTCCAAATTTAGGTAGTAATGCATCCATTTTCACATTGGCAGATTTCCTCCATTGGCTATATCATAGAGTTTAATAGCAGGCTGTCTTTAACTCATATGTTCATGCCCCCACTTCCTCCTGACTCTTAAAAGAAAAAAAGTGGGACTGGCTGCTTTAGAAGTTACTTTATAATTTTCCTGCTTGCAGGTCACCCCTGGTTCGACTTGTGCTGTCTTTGGCCTAGGAGGTGTGGGTCTTTCTGCTGTAATGGGTTGTAAAGCGGCAGGAGCTTCCAGAATCATAGGTATTGACATCAACAGTGAGAAGTTTGCGAAGGCTAAAGCCCTGGGAGCCACTGACTGCCTCAATCCTAGAGACTTACATAAACCGATCCAGGAGGTTATCATTGAATTGACCAAGGGAGGTGTGGATTTTGCCCTTGACTGTGCAGGTGGATCTGAAACCATGGTATGTATATTTTTTTCTTGGATCATATTTTCAATGTATTCTTTGGCTGTCAAATAATAGGGGAAAGTGGGTTATGTTTATTATGGTACTTGGTACTTCCAAATGGATGACAGGGTAGTAGAACTACAAGCCACAAATCATTTCCCATTCCCTCAGCTATACTCCATTTCCTTCAATGCCCATGAATGTGTCCCCCCAAATGCCAGTACTATCTTGGTGAGTTCAGTCTTCTCTTGTGATAAGAAGCCATACCAGCATTATTTGTAGATGTTGATTTTTCTTTTGAGATCCCTTTAAAAAGCTCAATATTATTTGTCTGGAGACAATATTTTCTAATTTTGTTTTCTATGATAATTCCAATTCCTATTCCTTGGAGACAATTTTAGGGGTTTTTTCATTTTTAATTAATGTTCCTTTTGACTATTAAATCAAATAAAATGACAAGTGCATTAACTAGACAGCATTCTTTAGCAAAAGTTTAAGGGATGAATTAACTGCAATGCATACATAGGAATAAACAGCTATTTTGCTTAGCTATCTTATGCATTATATACATTATTAATATTAATATTTGTTAATGTAGAATATCTTTTTTATAACAGCATATAATAAATATTTAAAATTAATAAACAATATGTGCATGTGTTGTTATATTTAATATTAACATATTTACAGATGATAATAAACAATAACATTTGTTAATACTTAGATACACATTATATAATAATCTATTGTAAGTAATGTTTATTAATGTGTTAATATTAACATATTTACAGATGATAATAAACAATAACATTTGTTAATACTTAGATATACATTATATAATAATCTATTGTAAGTAATGTTTATTAATGTGTAAATAACTATTTCTATTAGTCTTTAATATTAATGTTATTAATATTTGTTCATTCTTCTATATGAAATGCAGCAAAAAAATAAAGAGAAAACTTAGAAATGAACATTTTAAAAGAATTGTGTTTTATGAGAAGTGAGCCCTCCCCCCGCAAAAAAAACATAGAAAAGGCAGATTTAGAGGAGGAAATAAGAGAGGGTGACTGGTGTTTCCTACCAGCTACAACACATTCGCTCCCATATTAAAGTAGAACAGGGAAAGGCTAGCAACCTGCACACAGCCCAGCTCTGTCCATCAGATCTCAATAAATAGGCTGCAAAATTAGTCCAAATTACACATTTGAAATTTTCTATATTTCAAAAAAAACACACCACAAAATTTAAATCATCTTTTTTTCCTGAACACTACAATGTTGTATCATTCTGATTTCTTCTCGACTCAGGACAGGCTACAGTGCCCTCAGTGACTGCACCGGTTGCACACCTATGAAGCTGGCCTGTCTATTTTACTCCAAAAAGTGGCATAAAGAACCAGCTACAACATACAGGCAATATACTGAAAAGTTACCTTACTGGAGTGCCCAGCCTTATTCTCCAGAGAATCAGCAAATAATCACCTAATGTGTATTTACTCAAAGACACTAAGCAGATTTTGGGAGTTTTGTTTTGTGTTTGTTTGTTTTTGTTTTTAATGAAATGACCAAAGAATTCATCAACTGAATTATGTGCCTATAGATTCTTCTTATTTCATTAGTGAGAGCCATGTAGTAGTTGTGATGTTATTCCTTTTACTTACACCTTCACTCAGCCTAGCTCCCAAGCCCTCCTCTAGGCAAGATATAAACCATAAAATTCTATACTTCCCAGAAGCAAATTTTGTGCTGGTTCTTCCCCCTTGGTTCTTACATGACTGGTGTATTCCTCAGAAGAGAATGAGACCAAGGAAGACTTATGATGAGAGCCACAGGCTGCTGTTCCTCAGTCATTCTTCTCTGAACAGTTTCATTATAATATATGCAAATTGCTGAAAACAGGATCTGGCACGTACTAAGCATGCAATAAACATTAGCTGTTATTGAAAATGCATGCATTAAGGGCTCCATATCTGGCACTGCTCACCTGTGTTCAAGGCTTCAGGCCCTGCTTTTGAATTCATGTTAGTACCTGCAGTCTGCAGCATGCCACATCCATCACTCCTCTTCCCATGGCTCCTTTTTTTACAAACACTAAAATTTAGCCTATTCACATTTTTCTTGTACAGAGATTCTCAGCACTAGCTATATGTTAGAATTTCCTGAGGGGTTTTTTGTTGTTTTGTTGCTTTTTTAATACCAATGAATGGGCCAAACCCAGGATATTCTTGTGTGCTGGGGGCCCACTGACAACATTTTAAAAATTAATTTCTCAAGTTGAGAACCACTGACCTAAAAGTTAGCATCTTCTATTATTAAGCTGACTTATTATACCATGAAAGTCATTTTCAATTATGGAACAGAATTATATTAGAGAATCCAAATGGAAAGAGAAGGATTTATTTAATCACCAAAAGATGAGTCACCTACTCTCCCACCAAAAGTTTCTATAGCTAGGAAAAGCTATGTTTCTAGGTTTCAATGACCTCTAACCCTCTAAACCAAGGGTCAACACCCTGTAGCTTACCAGCACAAGGATTGTTTACTAACACCTGCTAAGGACCCTTTTAAGGAGCTGAATGTAGTGATACTGGAGTCTATGACCTGACTGGAAGCTGTAGAAAGATTTTATAATCTTGCAGTGATTAATTTTTTAGAGCTTTGATAAGCCCCAGCAATAAGTCAGAGACTTAATTTAGAATTTAATTTTGAAAGTGTTTGTCAAAAATGTTAAAGGCCTCAAAACATTTGATTAAAACAGAACCACAGGTCATTGTAAAACAATAGTTACTTATTTAGCCAAATAGATCATCGAAAGACTTTAAAGGCAATACATGAGGATATATGGATGTAAAAACCTTAACCCTGTTTTTTTAAGAAATTAAAAACCTAATATAGACAACATGGGAATTATTTTGATAAAATGTAAAATGTTGTTTCTTGAGTCAGTTACCAGAAATGGAAAGAAAAACTGGTAGCATGACTGCTTCTCCTTATGGGAAGCCCATTTCAATAAACCTGATGGGCAAAGTGCTTGAATTTAATCAGACATGGGAAAAGGGTGTTCAGGATTATGAGTACAGCAGGGGAATACATAATTCTTAGTAACTGCATGAGAAATTTTCTGGTTATATTGAAAAATTTAAACATATCAAGAAAAGCCAAGAGTACAGAATCAAGTTGTACTGAAGGAAAACATTCACTCCTAGACCTTTAAGATAAAACATTTTAGTATCAGGCCATAAGAATAGTTAGAACTGGAGGAAAAAAACTTATAATAGCTGATGAAAAAGCTAAAGAAAAGAGTTATCTCAGCCCAAGGGAAGACAAATCTGAAAGCAGGGAGACTTGGCAAAAGTTGAACTGACATATGATTTTGAGAAGTTTTCAAAAGAAACATGTTATAAAACTAAAAGTTAAGTTTCTTTTAATTTTATTAAGAGAAAATCAATACTGTAAAGAAACTTTGTTTTAACATAGGGGAATAATCTTAGAAAGACTATTCTAAATAATCCTCTTTTAATTACAGCAAATTTAATCACATACAAAATCTTTTTATAAATTCCTCTTCATGAAACTTATTATGACTTACACAGATGATCTATGACATGCTTGGACTTTTGACTTATCCTAATTTTTTCTTTTTAAATAATCAGTCATTTTATTTTAGGACAAGATTTTACCATAAGATTCTTTTTTTATGAAATTATTCTTTTTTAATAACCCTTTTATTAAAAATACATTTTTATATTTATAACTTTATATTTCTCTCCCCTACTTACTTTTTTTATCTTTTTAAGTAAGTAACTTTAAAATAATCTCCAAATTATATAAAATTATTCTTTAATAAGAATACAGGCCAGGCACAGTGGGTTACGCCTGTAATTCCAGCACTTTGGGAGGCTGAGGTGGGCAGACTGCTTGAGCAGGAGTTCGAGAGCAGCCTGGGCAACATGGCAAAAACCCACCTCTACTAAAAATACAAAAATTAGTCAGGTGTAGTGGCACACGCCTATAGTACCAGCTACTTGGGAGGGTAAGGTGAGAAAATAACTTAAGCCCAGGAAGTTGAGGCTGCAGTGAGCTATGATCACACCCCTCCACTGTAGCCTGGGCAACAGACTGAGACTGCCTCAAAAAAAAAGAGAATACAATTATATATTTATATATGAATTAGAATTCTTATTCCTAGTCACCTTAAATTTTCATGAAAACTTAGAAAGCAAGAAATCCTGAACTGTTAGATGTAAGCATTTTATAGATGAAATCATTTCACAATTTTAGAAACATGTTTTCCTATATCATAATTTTTTAATTGTAAATGACTCACATATCCAGCATTTATTATTTAATTTAAAATAATTTTCAGATTTTATATTACACAAAAAGTCCACTTATAAGCATTTATTTCATTTACATACACTTTTTCATTTTTAATAGTTATCTAGATAACTTTTGATAACTGAGATATTATGCAGAACTAGCCATTATTTAAAGTTATTTCCTTGCTAACTTTTTTTTTGAGATGGAGTCTCACTCTGTCACCCAGTGGAGTGCAGTGGCACGATTTTGGCTCACCGCAACCTCCACCTCCTGGGCTCAAGCAATTTTCCTTCCTCAGACTCCTGAGTAGCTGGGACTACAGGCACATGCTGCCATGCCTGGCTACTTTTTTGTATTTTTAGTAGAGATGGGGTTTCTCCATGTTGGCCAGGCTGGTCTTGAACTCCTGATCTCAAGTGATCCACCTGCCTCGGCCTCCCAAAGTGCTGGGATTACAGGCATAAGCTATCATGCCTGGCCCTTGTTAACTATTTTTAAAGTCTAAACATTAGGTGAAAACCTAAGTAAGAACTGTAAGGTTAAAAACATAGGTATTTTGCTGATAAATTAGGTGATTCAGTTGCTGTTATTGACCTAACAATTTTAAATTAGTCTTATTTGTCAAAAAAAAAAAAAGTCACAGAATGATAGATTTGGCTGGGTTTACAGTCTCACAACCTTTGTGCCAAACCCTGACACTTTAAACATTTAGCAGAGGCAAATATAAAACTTATTTACTTACACACAAATGTATGCTGATTTTTTAGACATCTTTATTTTTATTTTACTAATAATTTTTTTTTTTTGAGACAGAGTCTCACTCTGTCACCCAGGCTGGAGTGCAGTGGTGTGGTCTCAGCTCGCTGCAACCTCCTCCTCCTGGGTTCAGGCAATTCTCCAGCCTCAGCCTCCCAAGTAGCTGGGACTACAGGCAGGCACCACCACACCCAGCTAATTTTTGTATTTTTAGTAGAGACGGGGTTTTGCCACGCTGGCCAGGCTGGTCTCGAACTCCTGGCCTCAAGTGATCCACCCACCTTGGCCACCCAAAGTTCTAGGATTACAGGCATGAGTCACCTGCACCCGGACTGTGCTGAACATTCTATTTGTAATGGAACACTGGACCCTCAAGGCTCAATCTACAATGATACTATGATGTCATTAGCTTGAATCCCATTATCTCACATGCAGAGTTGGATTAATTGTTTTCTTAAGCATTGTACATTCCCACACTGGAGTTCATATTCTACTTTTCCACTGACTCAAGTATTCTTTTGTGTTCGATCACAGAAAGCAGCCCTGGACTGTACAACCGCAGGCTGGGGATCATGTACTTTCATTGGAGTAGCTGCTGGTAGCAAAGGATTGACTATTTTTCCAGAAGAGCTAATAATCGGCCGTACTATAAATGGAACATTCTTTGGTGGTCAGTTTTTTTTTCTTCATAGCTTTAAATTTTTTTCCTAGTAGTTCTGAAATTCTTAGAGTGAAGATTATTGAAAGGAAATAAAAATAATTTATTCAACCATTGAATCCCTAGAGCATATCCAAATACTACATAAAAACTATTAATTACTTATAAGTAATTTATATAAAAGGTAATTATAATTTGCAATTGAAATTTAATTTGCATTTGAATGAACCAACATGGAGGAACAAAAAATAAACATTGACCTAATTGAGATAATTTCTTATATAGAGTGGAAAATAATCTTAAATTTTTCTTATAAAGAAAATTTTTAAAATAGGTATAAGTACAGAAAATTAAAGATGGAAGGAGTTTAATCTACTTGAAGCAAACCAAATCTGACCTAATAATTTCATTCGTTCAGCAAATGCTGATTAAACTACTTCATGTCAAATGCCATGTCTTTATTTTGCATTTTGTCCACATTACAGGATGGAAAAGTGTAGATTCTATCCCAAAGCTGGTCACTGACTATAAGAATAAGAAATTCAATCTGGATGCATTGGTGACCCATACCCTGCCTTTTGACAAAATCAGTGAGGCATTTGACCTAATGAACCAAGGAAAAAGGTACATTACTAATAGATGACTGAATGATTTAAAAAACGTTTACAATGATTCTATTTTTTTTTTTATGTTAAGAACTAACCAGCTTGTTTTTTCTGACATTTTCCACATCCCAGGTACTAGATGTGCTTAAAAGATTAAATAGTGGCCATTTCAGAGGGAAAAAGCTTCCATTTCAATAATGCACATCTGTACACTGTTACAATATAGAATGGTGGTATAAATTGATACAATTTCCATTTCACAAACCATTAACTCAGTTGGGGCTGCTCCCTAGAAAGACAGGTTTCTGTGTAGTATAATGTTAGATCCCTCTAGTACAGTGTACCCCTGAGTTTAGCACCATGGTGTTCTGCAGTTTGACACAGAGTGCCTACCCCAGACCCTTCACAATCAGAATGGGGTGAAAACCATGGCTATGTGGCAGGGATCAGACATGTAAAGGATGCTCCAACTGTCTCATTCTCTTGTCATGGAGTTCCTCTAAGATACCTTCTGATCCACTATTTTAGTTATACAGTGCTCCCATGTCAGGGATCCCAGGAAATGATGTATAGAAATGTTCCACCTGGAAGATTCTTAGGGGTTGGGAGATTAGTAAGACTAGGATCAATGATTCTAGGTAAAATGTTCAAGCACAGCCTTGATCAATAGAAACAAAGGTCAAAAACATTAGGAACAATGTTACATAGAGGAGATGCAGGACCAAGAAGAAAACAGAAGATACAACAAAAGAGAGGAGGAAAAGGCTAAAGTAAAATTAAAATAACTGGGATTTGAAGCAGGGAATAAATGTTGCAGAAGAAGAAGATAGTTTCATGGTGTGAGGACCCAGACTACTTCTTGGGGAAGAAACCTGAGGAAATATCCCCACTGACATGAACTCCCCAATTTGCAAACGTGTCAGTCATAACATATCAAAGGGAAGTTCAATAAAAAGAAAATACAAGCATTATTTTTTAAGCTATACCATGTAAACTTAGTATATAAGCCCTGCAATGTATCATACAATCTCAATATCCCCATAAGGAATACACCTCAAGTTAGGAGATAGAGGTTGGAGTGGGGTTTGAGCCTTCATATCCTCTAACACAAACTTTTTCTCCTAGAATTCTCAATTATGGAATACACCCATAAGGCATGCTAAGTGGCAGCCAGGTGGAAAATGCTGCATTGCTTTATGGGCAAGTCTCCCACATTCTCCAAGGAGGCTTCCCTGGTAATCACCCTCAGGGTAGACACCAGAGTGAGGCCTCCTGCTCCTTCTCTGGCCCACTGAGAATACCACTTGACTGCCCACACAGATGGAAAGGTGGCAATGGGGAAGGTAGAGGCAATGGGAAAGGCAGAGACACACATGATGAGAGGCCTCCTCAGGTGTGTCCACCATATGGGCACAGGAAGCACAAGAGAGGGCAGGCCCTCCTACCACCCAACTGCAAAGAAGCAAGGAAGTGGGGGGAAGGGGATGGGATACAATGACTGACTAGCCTGTTGAGGTATAGTGATCCTGCCCCAGAGTGAGGAAAGGACACAGAGATTCTCCTCCCACAGGCAGGGGTGTCTTCCAGTCCTGGGTGAAGAAAACATTTATGCATAGCACCCTGCTGATAGCAGGGGTTCCACAGTTCCAGCAGTAATGTTTGAGATAAGGACTGCTCTGTCCTTGAGGCTTATCCCCCTCTTTGTGTCTACATGTTGGAGTTATCCAGAAATAAGAACATCTGGGTTCTTAAAAAGTAGCATCCCAACACACCAACTTTGATGCCCACTCCCTCCTGCGATGCTCAACTTTGCCCTCAGCTATAGGAGATCTGAGAACAGTGACTATTCCAACACTAAAACCTGACTCCCTCCTTAGTACATTCTAATTCTCCTCAACAGCACCACTGAGTAACAAGGACACTGCCTAAGGTGAGTGAGGGTCCTCAATTGCCCCCAAGTTTACTAGCACATGCATAAAACATTATTAACACCATGAATGGAAGAGGATGACAGGATAAAAGAAATTAGGCTTAATAAAGTGAATGTCTATAAAGAAAGACCAGATCCTGAAATGAAAAGGCAAAACTTATTTGTGAGCTTTGGTTAAATTTATCATGAAAATTATACTTATCAATGTTTTATTGTTATTAACAGCATCCGAACCATCCTCATCTTTTGAAGATGCCAGGAGCAATTTGGAATACTATCTGATTGAATGTGAACCTGCCTGGTTAATTTATTACCTAATTTTATGAAACAAGGAAAGCCATGAGTTTAAACAAATATTTACATTTAATATGGGAACATAAAAGAGCTTTAAATATTACAGCCTTTGTACTTGTTATATACATGAATATTCCCTGTTAAATAATAATAATAACTAGTGTTTATGAATAGAATCATATCATCTTTAGAAATTGTTTAAAATTAGTTCTGGGAAGTTGAAAGTGGGGAATGAAGAAATAATAAATAAAACTAGATTGGCCATATGTTTATAATTTTTTTAGGTTGGGTAATGAATACATGGAGTTTCATTATACTTTTCTCTCCACTTTTGTCTATGTTGAAAATTTTCTGGGAGCTAAATGATGAGAACACATGGACACATGAGGGGGAACAACACACACTGGGGCCTGTTGATGGCAGGGAGTCGGCAGAGAAAGAGCATCAGGAGGAATAGCTAATGGATGCTGGGCTTCATACCTGGGTGATGAGATGATCTGTGCAGCAAAGCACCATGGTACATGTTTACCTATGTAACAAACCTGCACATCCTGCACATGTACCCTGGAACTTAATAAAAGTTGGAAATTTTTAAAAAGAATGAATAAGACCTGGTATTTGATAGCACAACAGGGAGACTATAGTCAACAGTAATTTAATTGTACATTTTAATATGACTAAAGGAGTATAATGGATTGTTTGTAACACAAATAAATGCTTAAGGGGATGGACACCCCATATTACATGATGTGATTATTACACATTGCATGCCTATATCAAAACATCTCATGTACTCCACAAATATATACACCTAATACCCACAAAAATTAAAATAAAAAAATTTTTTAATAAAAATAAAGAAAAGAAAAAGATTTCCCACAATAAAAAGATTTTTACTGGAAAAAATCACTATATTTCACATATATGTGTACATATATACACTATATATATACACACTATATATATGAAATATATAGTAATTGTGATCATGTGTGTATATATATAAATATATATAAATATGTACACATATATATACATAAAACATTATTATATACTTTGTGTTCCAATAAGCCACAAGTTACTTTTTAAAAATAAGTTGCTAAATAATTTTCTTTTTAACATCTGCTAATTTCTTTTCTCTTGGCCCCACTCTATCATTAACTGCAATCACATGGAAGGAGATAGCAGAATCTATTTAAGTGAATATTTTAAAAAGAATAAAAGCATATCTACTCTCTACATATGAAAGTTTCTATCTCTATAAAATAACTGCCTTTTCATCTTTGATAATTTTTTTTCTTCAACTTTTATTTTAAGTTTTGGGGTATGTGTGCAGGATGTGCAGATTTGTTACATAGGTAAATGTGTGCCATGGTGGTTTCCTGCAGAGATCAACCCATCATTTAGGTATGAAGCCCAGCATCCATTAGCTATTCTTCCTGATGCTCTCCCTCCCGCTACCCCCCTCAATAGGCCCTAGTGTGTTGTTTCCCACCATGTGTCCATGTATTCTCATTGTTCAGCTCCCACTTACAAATGAGAACACACAGTATTTGTTTTTCTGTTCCTGCGTTAGTTTGCTGAGGATAAGGGCTTATAGCTCCATCCGTGTCCCTGCAAAGGACATGATCTCATTCCTTTTCATGGCTGCATAGTATACCATAGCATATATGTACCACATTTTCTTTATCCAATCTATCATTGATGGGCATTTGGTTTGATTCCATGTCTTTGCTATTGTGAATGGTGCTGCAATGAACATACATGTTCATGTATCTTTATAATAGAATAATTTATATTCCTTTGGAGATATACTT
This sequence comes from Pongo abelii, assembly GCF_028885655.2. Lineage (NCBI taxonomy): Eukaryota > Metazoa > Chordata > Mammalia > Primates > Hominidae > Pongo > Pongo abelii. The sequence continues at coordinate 120,585,138 of NC_071988.2, read as the reverse complement.
GGTAATGGGATTGCTGGGTCAAATGGTATTTTTGCCTCTAGATCTTTGAGGAATCACCACCCTGTCTTCCACAATGGTTGAACTAATTTACATTCCCACCAACAGTGTAAAAGCATTCCTTTTTCTCTGCAACCTCACCAGCATCTGTTGTTCCTTGACTTTTTAATAATCACCGTTCTGACTGGCATAAGATGGTATCTCATTGTGGTTTGGGTTTGCATTTCTCTAATGATCAGTGATCTTTCATAATTTTTACAACACATAATGTTGAGTTTAATGATCTGTAATTGAGTTTAATGATCTGTAATGTTATTGATCTGTAACTGGCACTAATTAATGCTATTTTCAATAGTCAAAAGTTACAAAAATTGATGTATTTATAAAATAATGTAAGTAAACATTTATAGTTATAAGATTTAACAGATAAAAAGATTTATATAAAAATAGCAAAATGGAAAGTTTCAAATTATTATACTCAAGATGTTACAGTGAACAGTTTAAAAGGACAACATAGAACCTAAATGCCCATCAGTGATAGACTGGATAAAGAAAATGTGGTACATATACACCATGGGATACTATGCAGTCATAAAAAGGAATGAGATCATTTCCTTTGCAGGGACATGAATGGAGCTGGAAGCCATTAACCTCAGCAAATAACGCAGGAACAGAAAAACAATCATCACATGTACTCGCTTATAAGTGGGAGCTGAACTATGAGAATACATGGACACATCATGGGGAACAACACACATTGGGGCCTGTCCTGGGGGCAGGAGGGAGAGCATCAGGAAGAATAGCTAATGGATGCTGGTCTTAATACCTAAGTGATGGGTTGATCTGTGCAGCAAACCATCATGGCACACGTTTACCTATGTAACAAACCTTCACATCCTGCACACGTACCCCAGAACTTAAAAGTTGAAGGAAAAAAAAAAGGATCAGATAGATAATAATTTAGATCAGAGTAATAAAGACTAGCTTTCACCTTGGACCAGAACTTAAAATAAAAGTTGAAGGAAAAAAAAACAGGTAAGATATATAATAATTTAGATCAGAGTAATAAAGACTAGCTTTCACCTTGGAGCAATTTCTGAAACCTATCAGTTTTCTTTAAAATGATTTACCACATATTGAATTCTGAGAGAAGATAAACATCTTTGAAAGTTTTGGCTGAAAGGATAGTAATTAATACCTCAAAGTAGAAACTTATATTCTTACTTATTTAAGATTCTCTCTCATTAGAAATGGAAGCCAGACACTTTATCTGTAAATGCTTTCTTTGTTGGCATTGTGGGACTAAAATGCACCCCACAGGCTGTTGGCCTTTCTCATGCAATTCCCTATATCAGTTCTTTTCTCTCTCCTCATCCCTTTCCTCCTTTCCTTTGCTTCAGTGAATCCTTTCTAGATTCCATTTCAGACCCACCTGTTTTTCAGATCTTTGCAGCCACAAAGCTGTTTTCACTCCCTGATCTCCTTTGATGCTCGGTGTTTTTAATCAAAATCCTATCACACGCCGCTTCCACTGCTAGTTTTTCAAGTACATGTTTGTAAAATCCCTGAAGGCAGAACAATCTTTGAATCCATCCCTCTATCAGAGATGGTCAATAAATATACGTTGCTTGATAACAAAAGTCTATCCTCATGTCTGAATAGTTTATATTCACCCTTTTGAATGGAATTTTTCCAAAACATTTCCTATATTTCCTTTTTTTCCTAAATAGATAATCCCAAATCTAATCTTAGCAACTCAGAATAGTCATTATTGAAATGGGAGAGTTCCCTGATCCCCCTCACAGGATGTGCAACAGGGGTGTGACTCGCCTGTTCAGTCACCATTGCTCAAACCCCTGACAAGAAGGCGAGCATGCAGACTTGCAGGTGCAGGAGTCAGGGCGAGTGCTTTGGGCTCCGGCCCCACAGTAGTGTCCAGGGGTGGGTGCCTGCAGCCCCAGTGTTACAAGGTTCTTTTAGCCTTGCTGTCCACAGACGGCATAACTGTTAACCAGCTCAATGGACCCTCTGCCTTTTTGCAAGGGCAGAGGGCCAGTGTGACAACTTTCTGTATCCCAAGCTCTTGCCCAGCATCCAGGAAGAATTAGGTTGCACACAGACTTGAAGGATGAATGCAGGGTTTTACTGAGTGGTGAAGGTGGCTCTCAGCAGGATGGATGGGGAGCTGGAAGTGGGGATGGAGTGGTAAGATTATCTTCCCCTGGAGTTTGACCATCCAGAGGCCAAACTCCTCTCCCACCGCCCCCAGCCTAACTCCTCTTGGCGTTTAGATGTTCCTCCTCTTCTCTCTTTCTCTGCCACATCATTCTGCCATTCATCTGCTTGTTTCCTCATCTCCTCATCTGCTCATCTGCTTCTGGAGCCTGAGGTTCAGAGTTCATATGGGTACCAGATGGGGGGGCATAGCAAGTCAAAAGGCAACTTTCAGGGCACAAAAACAGAAATGCCCATTCCCACTTAGGGCCGAGGGTCTCCAGGCTTGAGGGTGGGGCCTTTGCTGGAGAACTACCTTCTTCTATCCAGTATTTCCCTGTCTCTTGTACATATTATTATGATTATTAATTTTTATGCTAAATTGTGATTCAGTAGTCTCAGTCTCTCTCTCCTCCCCCCGTCTCTCTCTGAGCAATCACTGCTGCAGTAAATGTCCCTGTCTCTATCAGTCTTCTAATTTTCATATCTAGTTCTGTGATTCAAAAAAAAATTCTGATTATCCTTGGCAGAGCTGTTATAATTATACGTAAAATCAATGAGACTGAGCAAAGTGGCTTACATCTGTAATCCCAGCACTTTGGGAGGCTGAGGCAGGACAACGGCATAAGCTCAGATGTTTGTGACCAGCCTAGGGAACATAGCAGGACTTTGTCTCTACTAAAAACAAAAGTAAAAATAAAAAATAGCTGAGCATGTCAGTGTGTGCTTGTAGTCCTAGCCACTTGGGAGGCTGAGGTGGAAAGAGGATCACTTGAGCTCAGGAGATCGAGGCTGCAGTGAGCTGTGATTGCACCACTGCACTCCAGCCTGGGCAACAGAGCAAGACCCTGCCGCAGAAGCAAAAATAAAACTGAGAAACCCCAGAGTGAGATGTATGGAGTTTAAGGCTTCACCTCCATCATTCCTTCAGCAACAGAGGCTTTTTTTCTCCTCCATGCACCCAGTTGAAATTCCTAGTAATGTATAGTATAATTTTTGTTTTGTTTTGTTTGTTGTTGTTACTGTTTAAGACAGAGTCTCCGTCACCCAGGTTGGAGGGCAGTGGCACGATCTCTGCTCACTGCAATCTCCACCTCCCAGGCTCAAGTGATTCTCCTGCCTCAGGCTCCCAAGTAGCTGGAATTACAGGCCATGTGCCACCACCCCCAGCTAACTTTGGTATTTTTAGTAAAGATGGGTTTCTGCCATTTTGCCAAGGCTGGTCTTGAACTCCTGGCCTCAGGTGATCTGCCCACCTTGGCCTCCCAAAATGCTGGGAGTACAGGCATGAGCCACTACACCTGGCCTATAGTATAATTTTTCAAAATGCACACCAAATGCCTAAGTTGCTCAAATATATCTCTTTCAAAATGAGGAATGAATGCTGAATCTCTATGATACTCCAGAGAAAACAAAAATTATACATCAATGATGCCATTGGCAATATGTAGAAAACCTCCAGTTAAGAACTATGCTTCAAAGGCATTTTTAAAAGTTTGTAAACTACTGACAGTTGTCCACTTTCCCTGAGTATTCTCATATTCATTCTTCACTTAAAGAATATTGCCTTTTGAAAGAGTAGGGGCAACACAAATTAAAAGTTAAGCCAGTGAAATAAAACTGGAATGGAACTTGACCCCTCCAAAGGAAAAAAACAAAAAGTGGTAATTTAAAGGTTTGATGGATGATCTACCTTCCCTTGTTCTAAACACTTCATCAGAATTACTGCTCCCCCTCCCCCAATGCTCTGGACCAAACACTGGAAATCTGTCCAAGGCATATAAGCCATGGACCTTCAGTATGTTAAAGAGTATTAAATTTTCAGGAAAAAAATTATATTGTTCAGTATAATAAGATACATGGGTCTACGTAAAAAAAAAACTTATTTTTTGGTCTGAAATTATTACAAATATTTAAGAACACCAGTTAATAGGGTGCACAATAGTTGAATTTAAAAGGCAATACAATCACAGTATATTACTCTAAGAAGAAAAAATAATGCAGTTTTAAGATATATTTATAATGCCTTCAAACATTGCTTTTCAAATGCTACTACAACTGCTACTATAGTGCCCTCTGGTGTTTTGTTTTGTTTTGTTTCTTTTTTTTTTTTTTTACGTTTTTCCATCTGCTAAATCCTATTTTCTTTGAGAAAAAGAATTTGCAAAGAGATAAAATAGCATCTTTCACTTATACCATAGTTGACATTTTAAGTATTTTCATACATATTATTTCATCTGATGAGCTTCTTGAGGGCAGGACTATTTTCATATTCTTTGAGAGGCTTGCAGAGAGCAGGCCTCCAGCAATGCACCTTGTGACAGGCAAGAACTTTATTGAATGAATCCTGTATTACAGGGAAAACAGGCACTATTTTTCTTACTGGTTTATGAGAATCATAGCACCTGCAAGCTGAACATTATCTTAAGGATGAATGGGAACAGTAGGAAAGTGTCTTTGTTCTTAGGGGATACTTGCTGAAGAAGATAGGGGTGAATTTCATGAGTTTTGCAACTTCCTTTCAAATGGTTCATCAAAAAATATGTGTGTGTGTGTGTGTGTGTGAAAGAGAGAGAGAAAGTAAGTGTGGCAAAAAATATTGCTACACCTAGGTGAAGGACATAGAGATGTCTATGGTCCTATTTTTCAAATTTTGAAATCTTGAAATTTTTCAAAGTAAAAAGTTGGGTGAAGAAACATGGATGGTTTCCAACTCCAAATGCAATAAAGAAATCACTTTTTAAAATATGTCTGGCAGGTCAGCCAACCTTGGGCTTAACACATACACAGGCCAATTTCTTCCTTATGGCTAAAGCTGAGCTCTGCCTTCCTAGTTCTGCTCTCTGGAGTATCACAGAATAAGCCCAGTCCCTTGGAGAGTTGAAGACAATTGGCATGCCTCTCCCCTACTCTTCCCACTACCACCAAGTCCTCTTTATTCCTAATTAAATGTCTCTAAGTATAACTTAAACTCAATATTCTATATACAGTCTGAATAACATCCTTATTTGGAAAAATATGCCAGTAAATGCAGTCTCTATGTATTCTCTTGCCAGCCATCTCCTATTGTTGACAAATATTGAGCTTTATAAAATTCCTAAATATATCCACTCTGAAATGCTATTAAACCAGACTGCTCTTATTATATAACTTTACTTTTTAATTTTTTTCTTTCATATCTCTTAGGCACTATTATTCTATAACTTTAAACCCAAGGATAGGCCAGGCGCGGTGGCTCACGCCTGTAATCCCAGCACTTTGGGAGGCGGAGGTGGGCAGATCACGAGGTCAGGAGATCGAGACCATCCTGGCTAACACGGTGAAACCTCGTCTCTACTAAAAATACAAAAAATTAGCCGGGCGTGGTGGCGGGCGCCTGTAGTCCTAGCTGCTCGGGAGGCTGAGGCAGGAGAATGGCGTGAACCTGGGAGGCGGAACTTGCAGTGAACCGAGATCCCGCCACTGCACTCCAGCCTGGGTGACAAAAGAGAGACTCCATCTCAAAATAAAATTAAATTAAATTAAAAACCCAAGGATAGACCATTTATCTTCTCTGAAGTTTCAAGTTCTTTTTGAAAGAAATTATAGGTAAACAAGGTACTTAATAATATAGAAGAAAAACAATATCATCCTATGTTTTGGTATTAAATAACTTTTTATCACTTTCTCCATTTCTGCCAATAAAATTATTTTCTATAGGCCTGCTTATAATATAGCTAATAAAATTTCAGAAGCTGGCCTTAAAAATGAAAGTCTTTATAATTAACCAAAGAAGTCTGAGAAAAAAGATGTCCCTTCTCCTTGCAGCTATGAAAAGAGAAATACAATTCTGCATCATTAACTATTTCAAAAAATCTGATTTGATAAGGTAATAAATTAAGAATGTTCCAAAAAATATCCATTTGTTCTCCTCAGCAATATGGAGCTGTGTGAATATTCATAACTGTTACTAGAACACCTTCTGTTCCTTGCTAAAAAGAAATCCATTCTCTGTAAATGTTATTTGAACCAAAATGTCTTATAAGACTCCAAAGTGTTAGAAAGTGTTGCTTTGTCCTGTGAAAATAACCTCCAAAAACAATCTGTAATTCTGATTGTCTTACTGACAAGGTTTTGACCTGGGAATAATGTTGTAGGAATACATCTCTGTATTTCTAAGCAGTATTTTAGTTTTTCTGCTAAGTTAAAAGAAAATCATTAGCATTTTCCTTTCCCCCTACATGCATAATGGAATAATTTAAAGCTTATGCCTTAATTTTTTAAGTCTCAGAGTCTGAGTCTATGTTCAATTTATATTAATAAATTCATGGATGATGGTAGAAGTAGAAGCATGACAGAGCCAGAAAACAATTCTATATCCAGAGTAAGTGTTGGTCCCAGTGAGAACAAATTTCTGCCTGCTCCATGATGAAAGAGATCAAATGTGACCAACTTGTCCCATAGAAACTGTCTAGTCCCCTTGAGTTATTATACCTTACTGGGGACCCAGGGTTGGTGGTGCTACTTCTTAATCTGGTATTCAGCAGTGGCTGAGCTAGAACAGCCTTGACAAGAAAATATCTATGATGTTGGGACCACGCTTATATCCATGGCCACTACATTTACAAGCCCACTGAGCAAGCAGTTGGATGCCCTGCTCAAAAACATCCCCAAGGTGGTCATCTTGTTCACCTAATTATTGAGAATGTCCTGCAAAATCAGACCTTTTGGTCAGAAGCACATGGAACATAATTTTCCTCACTCAGTGACCATTACAAAAGGTCCATCACACTACTACTCCAGATTTCCTTGTTACCAATCTTACAATCATATTCCTTCAAAGTCCCTGATCATCTGACCAAATCATGAATTACTACCATAAGTCAATGTAAGTCTTTACTTCAGGCAATTTCATTCCTGTCCAAAAGCGCTCACAGAAATATAATGCTTGAAGTTCTATACCCCAGCAAGATTTTTCCAAGTCTGCCACTACCAACTACCAGGATATTGGGCAGAGCATTTCTAAACCAAGCTGTAATTCTCTTCATGCTCTTTGAACTGCTTATAGGAAATTCCCCCAAGGAGAGGAGGTGAAGGAAGAGTGTGAGTTAACTGCCCAGCACCTTTGGGATCTGCTTGGATCCAGTTTATATATGTATATATATATGTGTGTGTACATATATATACACATATATATACACACACACAGAGAGAGAGGGAGAGAGAGAGAGAGCCCACTCAGATAGCACAGATATATCACTTCCACTTGATAATAGTATTCTCCTGGGCATGTCCAGCCTTATAATTCTGTGGATCAGGTAATACCCAGTTCACAGTGAGAAATTCAGGTAGCACAATCACCTAGTGTGTCTCATAGCCAGGCGTTTAATCACAACAGGACTGAAACGAGTATTACTTTGCTCTAAAACTCAAGGTTCTCCATCATGCTTCTATTATTGGATCTTCCCACAGGTTACATTCAACACCTGCCACAGATGCTTAAAAACCTTTCATTCCCACTGGGCACGGTGGCTCACACCTGTAACCCCAGCAATTTGGGAGACTGAGGCAGGCAGATCACTTGAGGTCAGGAGTTCAAGACCAGCCTAACCAACATGGAGAAACCCCATCTCTACTAAAAATACAAAATTAGCCAGGCATAGTGGCGCATGCCTATAATCTCAGCTACTCGGGAGGCTGAGGCAGGAGAATTGATTGAACCCAGGAGGCGGAGGTTGTGGTGAGCTGAGCTGAGATAGTGCCATTGCACTCCAGCTTGGGCAACAAGAGCAAAATTTTGTCGCAAAAAAAAAAAAAAGAAAAAGAAAGAAGGAAAGAAAAGAAAAGAAAACCATTTATTCCATAAAAGGAAGGCATCAGAGTTGTTCTCGTGACAATTTAGGCCAGCTAAAGAGCCTTTTTCTGCTCTAAGCTCTGCTCAAAGCTGGAAGTCTTTTAAGTTACATTATAAATAGGTGAGAACTTCCCCAAAAGGAGGCTCCCTACACTGATTGCCCATTCATCAGCCATTCCTCATTTCTCCCTTAGAAAGAGAACCCCAATTCTGTTCAGGAAACAGGCAATAATGAGCTCAGGGAAGATGGGACTCTCCCAGTGCTCCAGGAGATGATCCATGATTAGTCTAATTCTATTCCTGTTGGTAGTGACTGATTTGGAATGAACATGTGACTCAGTTCTGGTGAATGAGACATAAAAGGAAGTCTGCTGGAGGACTTTTGGGAGCCATTTCCCTCTTTATTAAAAAAAAAGCGGGGGAAGGAATAGGGAAGGGTGAAAACAAGACTCTTTCCTTCCTGTCCTTGGATGCTATCATGTAAAAACATGACAGGCTGGAGTTGCAGCAGCTGTCTTGCAACTATGATGAGAAAGACAAGAAAATGGCAGAGAAGCGATCTAGGGACCTGGCATCATTGAAAAGGAGAATTTATCAACATCCTCTAGACTTTTGGTTGTGTGAGATAATAAATCTTCATTTTTTGGGGGGCAACCCCCTTTGGGTCCCCTCCCATTGTATGGGAGCTCTGTTTTCACTCTATTAAATCTTGCAACTGCACACTCTTCTGGTCTGTATTTGTTATGGCTTGAGCTGAGCTTTCGCTTGCCGTCCACCACTGCTGTTTCCTGCCATCGCAGACCCACTGCTGACTTTCACCCCTCCAGATCCAGCAGAGTGTCTGCTGCGCCTCTGATCCAGTGAGGCACCCATTGCCACTCCCAATCGGGCTAAAGGCTCGCCATTGTTCCTGCGCAGCTAAGTGCCCAGGTTCGTCCTAATCAAGCTGAACACTAGTTGCTGGGTTCCACAGTTCTCTTCCGTGACCCACGGCTTCTAATAGAGCTATAACACTCACCACATGGCCCATGGTTCCATTCCTTGGAATCCGTGAAGCCAAGAACCCCAGGTCAGAGAACAAAAGGTTTGCTGCCATCTTGGGAGTGGCTCACCACCATCTTGGGAGTGGCCCATCACCATCTTGGGAGCTCTAAGAACAAAGACCCACCCATAATACTTGGTGGCCCATACAGGGATTCTTCAAAGTGGTGAGCAATAATTTGCTTGTTATTCTGTCCTATCCTTCCTTAGAATTGGAGGAAAATACCAGGCACCTGTCAGCCAGTTAAAAACGATTAGCGTGGCCACTGGACTTAAGACTCAGGTGTGAGGCTTCCTGGGAAAAGGCTTTCTAACAACCCCCAACCTTTCTGGGTTGGGAGCATTGGTCTGCCTAGAACCAGCTTCCACTTTCACAATTTTCCTGGGGAAGCTGAGGGTTGACTAGAGGCAGAAAGCTGTCATCCCAAACTCCCAGCATTGGACGGTCAAGATTATGGCGCAGCCAGAAGTCTCTACTCAACAGTCGCCCATGCGTGCGCCCCTACCTCTCCTTCTGACCCATACTTCCTGGGTCCCAACCACAACTTTCTTGAAAGTGTAGCCCAAAAATTCTTCTTACTTCTGAATCTACTTCCTCCAATCCCTGCCTCCTAGAAACTAATGCTTCAGACTTTCACTTCCTCTCCCAAGTATTAGAGCAAGTTGTATCTCTAAAGGGATCTAAGGAAGCTCTACACTGTGTCCTTGGGCACCTAGGCTATGAATCCAGGGAGTCTTATCCCTGGTGTCCCTCCCAATTTAGGCATACAGCTCTCAACATGGACAGTTATGTGGGACCTGTTCCCCACCACCCTTGCCAGGGCCTTAGAACTGATAACCCAGTACTTTAACAACTGGAACTGGGTCTACAACAACACAATATATCAAGATGAAAATGAATTGAGTAAATTAAAGGGAGGCACATAATCCTATAGCGGCAAATGGGGGTAACAACTGAACTTCCCTCCACTGTGTTTCCAAAATCCACCTAGAGAGACAGAGAGGAGAGAGACAGAGAGAAGAGAGATAGACAGAGAGGTGGGGGGGCAGGTAAGAGAGGCAGGGAGAGAAAGAAAGAGAAAGACAGAAGTAGTAAAGAAAAAACAGTGTGCCCTATTCCTTTAAAAGCCAGGGTAAATTTGAAACTATAATTGATAATTGAAGGTCTTCTTCGTGACCCTATAACACTCAATACTACCTTGTTGTCAGTGTAAACAAGGGCGTAGCCTGAAAACACTGAGACCACCGACAACTCATAGCCTTCCTATTAAAAATCTTTAACCCAGTAACCTGCGGATGGCCCAAATGCATTCAATCTGTAGCGGCAACTGTTTTGCTAACAGAAGAAAGTAGAAAAATAACTTTTAGAGAAAACCTCATTGTGAACACACCTCACCAGTTGAGAACTACCCTGTCAAAAAAAAAAAAAAAAGCAAAAAAGTAGCTTACTGACTCAAAAATCTTAAAGTATAGGACTATTCTGTTAGAAAAAGGTGATTTAACATTAACCACTGAAACTTCCCTTAACCCAGCAGAGTTCCTAAAAGGGGATTTAAATCTTAATTACCATACAAAGTTCCAACCAGACCTAGGAGGAACTCCCTTCAGAACAGGACAATAGATGGTTCCTCCCAGGTGATGGAGAAAAAAAACCACAATGGGTATTCAGTAATTGATAGGGAAACTCTTGTAGAAGCAGAGTTAGAAAAATTGCCTAATAATTGGTCTGCTCAAACGTGTGAGCTCTTTGCACTCGGCCAAGCCTTAAAGTAATCACAGAATCAAAAAACTGCATCTCAATCCTGACTCAAAAGGTTACCTACACCCTCTCTGAAACGAATTTGCATAAGAACTGTTGTTTATGGGAATGCATCTTGATGGGGCAACTGGGTTGTTATGAAATACTCAGGAACCCAGCCCAGCTCTAGGACTCACCCCTGAGCACAAAGGCAATGTTGGGCATGCTGGTAAAGGACCACTAGAATCCAGCAGCCTGGACCACTTTCTTTGTGGTCAAGAAAGGCGGGAAAAGGGGTGCAGGACTGCTACATCAGTGAACGTTAACTAATCCAATAAGCAGAGGTCCATGGGTGGTTACACACCCTGGAAAGGAATAAACATTAGGACGATAGAGAAGGCTCTAGGACTAAGGCTCATCAGAAAATGACTAGGGGTGCTGGCATCCCTATGTTCTTTTTTCAGATGAGAAATGTTCCCCGCAAGGCAAAAAAGCTCCTAAGATGTATTCTGGAGAATTTGGCCCAGTCAGAGTGCATGTACCTCTTTCCCTCTCAGGCTTGAAGCAAATTAAAATAGACCTCGGTAAATTCTCAGATAACCCTGATGGCTATATTGATGTTTTACAAGGGTTAGGACAATCCTTTGATCTGACATGGAGACATATAATGTTACTGCTAGATCAGACACGAACCCCAAATGAGAGAAGTGCTGCCATAACTGCAGCCCAAGAGTTTGGTGATCTCTGGTATCTCAGTCAGGTCAATGATAGGATGACAACGGAGGAAAGGGAATGATTCCCCACAGGCCAGCAGGCAGTTCCCAGTGTAGACTCTCACTGGGACACAGAAATAGAACATGGAGATTGGTGCTGCAGACATTTGCTAACTTGCATGCTAGAAGGACTAAGGAAAACTAGGAAGGAGCCTATAAATCATTCAATGATGTCCACTATAACACAGGGAAAGGAAGAAAATCCTACTGCCTTTCTGGAGAGACTAAGGGAGGCATTGAGGAAGCATATCTCTCTGTCACTTGACTCTACTGAAGGCCAACTAATCTTAAAGGATACGTTTATCACTCAGTCAGTTGCACACATTAGAAAAAACTTCAAAAGCCTGCCTTAGGCCTGGAGCAAAACTTAGAAACCCTATTGAACTTGGCAACCTCAATTTTTTTATAATAGAGATCAGGAGGAGCAAGCAAAATGGGACAAATGGGATAAAACAAAAAAGGCCACCCACTGCTTTAGTCATGGCCCTCAGGCAAGCAGACTTTGGAGGCTCTGAAAAAGGGAAAGCCTGGGCAAACTGAATGCCTACTAGGGCTTGCTTCCAGTGTGGTCTACAAGGACACTTTAAAAAAGGTTGTCCAAATAGAAATAAGCCACCCCCTCGTCCATGCCCCTTATGTCAAGGGAATCACTGGAAGGCCCACTGCCCCAGGGGATGAAGGTCCTCTGAGTCAGAAGCCACTAACCAGATGATCCAGCAGCAGGACTGAGGGTTCCCAGGGCAAGTGCCAGCCCATGCCATCACCCTCACAGAGCTCTGGGTATGCTTGACCATTGAGGGCCAGGGCGTTAACTGTCTCCTGGACACTGGCGTGAACTTCTCAGTCTTACTTTCCTGTCCCAGACAACTGTCCTCCAGATCTGTCACTATCTGAGGGGTCCTAGAACAGCCAGTCACTAGATACTTCTCCCAGCCACTAAGTTGTGACTGGGGAACTTCACTCTTTTCACAGGCCTTTCTAATTATGCCTGAAAGCTCTACTTCTTTGTTAGGGAGAGACGTCCTAGCAAAAGCAGGGGCCATTATATCCTAGAATTAGGAGAAGGAAAAAGGGTAAATATATATACAGACTCTAAGTATGCTTACCTAGTCCTCCATGCCCACGCAGCAATATGGAGAGAAAGGGAATTCCTAACTTCCAAGGGAACACCTATCAAACATCAGGAAGCCATTAGGAGATTATTATTGGCAGTACAGAAACCTAAAGATGTGGCAGTTTTACATTGCCAGGATCATCAGAAAGGAAAGGGAAATAGAAGGGAACTGCCAAGCGGATATTGAAGCAAAAAGAGCCACAAGACAAGACCCTCCATTAGAAAAGCTTATAGAAGGACCCCTAGGTATGGGGTAATCCCCTCCAGGAAACCAAGCCCCAGTACTCAGCAGAAGAAATCGAATGGGGAACTTCACAAGGACATAGTTTCCTCCCCTCAGGATGGCTAGCCACTGAAGAAGGAAAAATACTTCTGCCTGCAGCTAACCAATGGAAATTACTTAAAACCCTTCACCAAGCCTTTCACTTAGGCATTGATAGCACCCGTCAGATGGCCAAATCATTATTTACTGAACCAGGCCTTTCCAAAACTATAAAGCAGATAGTCAGGGCCTGTGAAGTGTGCCAAAGAAATAATCCTCTGCACTTCAGGCCATACATTTCAATCCCTGTATCTTTAACCTCCTTGTTAAGTTTGTCTCTTCCAGAATCAAAGCTGTAAAACTGCAAATAGTTCTTCAAATGGAGCCCCTGATGCAGTCCATGAGTAAGATCTACCATGGACCCCTGGACCAGCCTGCTAGCCCATGCTCTGATGTTAATGACATTGAAGGCACCCCTTCCAAGGAAATCTCAACTGCACGACCCCTACTACACCCCAATTCAGCAGGAAGCAGTTAAGAGTGGTTGTCAGCCAACCTTGCCAACAGCACTTGGGCTTTCCTGTTGACGGGGGGACTGAAAGACAGGACTAGCTGGATTTCCTAGTCCAACTAAGAATTCCTAAGCCTAGCTGGGAAAGGTGACCGCACCTACCTTTAAACACAGGGCTTGTAATTCAGCTCACACCCAACCACTCAGGTAGTAAAGAGGGCTCACTAAAATACAAATTAGGCTAGAGCAGAAGGTAAAGACATAGTCAAATCATATATCACCTGAAGGCACAGGGAGAGGGACAATGATTGGGATATAAACTCCAGGCATTCGAGCCAGGAGTGGGCAACCCCCTTTGGGGGGCAACCCCCTTTGGGTCCCCTCCCATTGTATGGGAGCTCTGTTTTTACTCTATTAAATCTTGCAACTGCAAAATAATAATAATAATAAATCTTCATTTTTTAAGCCTCTTTTACTCAAATTTCTATTATTTTCAGGCAAAACAATCTAATTGATACATATGGTACCTCCACTGTCACCTCCAAAAATTGCAGTAGATCAGATAATACTATTTTCCAAACTACTCCAGCTACCTGTCATAGCGATCATGCCTACCTGGCTTCTCCTGCCTCACTACTAAGCCTTTACCACCCCAGTATCTGGTATCCTGGTTGAAATCAGGAAGCCCATCTCAACCAAAGCATCCCCCGCCAACCTACAGGGAAAAATGAACCAAAGCCCCCACCCTTGACAATTTATTTCTCAATCCCTTGTTGGAAAGTTTATTTTCTGGGCTTCTCTCAAGGAACATAGTATGTGGGTTAGGTAAGCATGTAGCACATGATAAATTCCCCCCTACATTCCTCTCTCTGTGTCCTTGTATTCCTTCTTTTATATTATCTAAAGAAATATCTGGCATCTCAATTTCATTGAACATGGATCATTTTTGAGCTTGGATTTCTATCTATAAATAGAACAAACAATTTTAACTTCTAATGTTTGTTGAGCTAGTGTGATCAATACAGAATTTCTAACAAAGGCACCCATCGTGACCCATTTAGCCTGATCTAAAATTATGCCCTTCCCCACTTGCCCTAGCACCCACAGAATTCATTTTCACAAGAGTTGGTCAGAGTTTGATCAGAATTCATCAGCAAAATATAATACTTATTATTTTGGTATTTAACCCTTCTCCTTCCAACTTGCCCCCTTACTGCTTAGTCTGACTATAATTATAGGCCTGAAGACAATGAGAGATGGAAGTGAACAGGACATGAGGAAATTGGCTTCCCCTTACAGGGACGCTGCTCAGCCAAGGTCCTTATATGGTCCTCAAATCAAGCAGTGACATCCTCATCAGACAGGCAAAAGAAAATGTTTCAGTAGGCAAAGAAAGATCAGTGGAGACTGGGAGTTCAGGATAATCTGAGGGACATTTGAATCTTTCAATATATACCCATTATAATATTTGAGATCCTATTATTTCCCAATCAATGCCCTGGTTTTCACCTAAGAGATCTTTCTGGTTCCTATGAATTTAATCAGTGTTACAGCTGGAAACCTACAGGCTCAAACTTTTAATTTGGCTTCTGGCTAGTTTAACCTTATGGCTTCAAGAAATTAATGTCATAAAACATCCTTAGGTTTCAGTTTATACCATAAGCCAAGAACCTGAAATTTTAAGCTTACCATTCTCCTTAACTAAACTGCCCAGCACTTTAATGAAGTAACCACCTAACTTACAGACTTTGAATAGCTCATGCACTTTAATATTCTTCCACGGCAATAACCCTATTGTCTCTAAGGCCTTGCCTTTAATTCTTATTTCCTTTCAGGAAGTCAGAGTTTTGTTTTTTTTTTTTTTTTAATTAACTTTTCCACTCCTGCATGTCTAGAGCCGCTCCACCCTTAGAGTCATCTGAATTATCACTGCCTTCAGCCTAAACCAGGTCAGAAAATTAATCCCAGATTGACCCTTTTCCCTGGTGGTCTATTTTTTAGTAATACTCCGGTATTTTTTTTTATTGATTTCATTGCAAGTCACAGAAATCAATTCGGAATTATTTTAAATGATAAGTCATTTATTTAAAGGATATCGTGTAGGTCATAGAATTATTAGGAGAATTAGAGATATACAGCTTGAAATTATGTCTAATCTGAGGCAGCAAAACTGATCTGGTCACCATTTTCCTTATCCTTATACCTCAGAGGCTGCAAACTGAATCACCAATACCACTCCTGGACACAGGATACCACCACTGGCTTGACTGCCATTGCTGCCCCAATAAATTAATCATGCTTGCAACAACTTCACCAGAGAGTCCCTCTGCAGTCCACAGCTTTCAACTTGAGGTCTTGGACACATACTTCTTTGGTGGCATCTGAGTCATGTGTGTATTACCTGGCTGTGAAGAAATATTTTCAGACTCATAAGATGGAGAATATCCCAATGTCAGGTATCAAAATAATTTTTTTAAAAATCCACCATAAACTTCCTTTATAAACTCACTGGTTTTGGTTTTGGTTTTGGTTTTGGTTTTTCCTGACCTGAATGAAATCTTGGACAGATTTCATAGCTCTTCCAGTGAATTTTAGATATAAAGAAAAAAGTATAGATCAGTCTAAAGAAATATTTCATCCAATTAAAACTTCTCACGTCTCCCCTCTCCCAGCTCAGGTCTGCTTCAAACCAGCAAATCCACCCTGGTGAAGGAGTGAGGAGTCACTTCTTCTTGCTTCTCTGCTCCATCTCTTCTACCACTTGTCAGTTACTATTTCAAGCTTCCTCCATTGTCCAGCCTAGAAGAGGGGGGAAACCTGGAGAAAAAGACTACATTGCATATGGCCAGTACAGTTGCGATCTGATATTGGTGCTCTACATTGCATATGGCCAGTACAGTTGCAATTTGATATTTGTGCCCTACCTTTTAGATACTATGTTGTTTTTTTTTTTTTGAGTTGGGGGATTTCTGCGGGTTTCACAAAGAACTCCTCCTCTATTAGAGATCTCCTATCTCAATTCTTTTATAAGGATGATTCTTTCCACAACTGGCCATTTAAGACTCTGCATTCAGTCCTTGGCTTTCACCAGGGTGACCTTCACTATCCATCTGTGCATCTATCTCTTTCATGAAGTTCTTTTCCAGATGATCCACAACTGTATCCTTTCCAGAGTCTGTATTTCGTCCATAAAAAATACACTTGTATCCTTGTTCCCACTAAACTGCTCTACTTCATTCTGCCAACAGATAGGCTGTTCTAGCTAGATGCTACTATTTGAATGTTCCCTCCAAAACTATGGGGAAATTTAATTGCCATTGTGGTAGCATTAAGAGGAGGAATCTTTAAGAGATTATTAGAAGCAGGGCAGGGTGGCACACACCTGTAGTCCCAGCTACTCAGGAGTCTAAGGCAGGAGGATCACTTGAGCCCAGGAGTTCTAGGCTGCAGTGAGCTACAATCACCACAGCACTCCAGATTGTGTGACAGAGCGAGATGCTGTCTCAAAAAAATAAAAATAAAAGGTGATTAGAGGATGAGGGCTCTGCTCTCATGAATGAATTAATGCTGTTATCTCAGGTATTCTGTTATACCAGCAGAAAGTAGAGTAAGACAGCAGCTTCTTGCCTTAATTTTTTTCTTTCACAAACCAGACCTTGAATTTTCTAGATTCCACAGAAAACATTTCAAGCTTTCTGAGCAGTTTTCTTCTCTTGGCTTCAGATGAAGGGGAAGTGCTTTCACCACCCTCACTGTGGAGACGGGAAGGGCAAACACAGCATACTGACAACTATCTCCAAAGAAATCTTCACTTCCAAATACTTCCACCCTTCCCCATGAATTCTTTGCCTCACCTTATATAGATGAGAGACAGGAGATAGGCTAAAGCTGGCAGAAGCGATTTCTCTCTTAGCATGTCCTACACAAGGTGGTCTAGCCCCTTGCTTTAGAATGTGGGGGTAATTTGGTGCCTGTATAGCTTGGCCTTGAGTTCTTAGCTAAATTGAGATCATATGTAAAGTCCCATTTAAATTTCCTGTTATGTTTAATCATGAAATCATACCTTGTATTTCTCCAACCTGTCAAGTTCTCCATAGTATCAAGGAAAACATATGCTCAGGTTACTTACAACTATGGATAACTTACAACAAATCATTACCTACAAAAATATAAAAGAAACGTACTGCTTCAGAATTGTAGAGCTGCCCTGAGGAGTCTCTGACCTCCCTATACTGTGATATGTGTGGGTCTTGAAAAGTAACAGGAAAAATTGCACAATGCTATTGAGATCTACAGCTACAAATTAAATGCCTACCTTATTTTTATGTCATGTGTATGTGTGTTTCCCAAGAGGAAAAGAGTTTGTTGGGTAGCTTTGGTACCTCTCAGTATGGAATCTCAGTATTTAGAATTAGTTCTACCACTTCTGACTCCCTCATGGCTAACCCATCTGTGACTGCCTCCACTATGGACAATTTCCTGTTTCAATTCACACAAGCTATGGCCATAGCTGTCTCTAATGGAGTATGTAGCCAAGCAATGTCAACTAGTGCTGAGAGGTTAAAAAAAGAAAAAAAAAAAGGTTTCCCTCAATATGAAGCAGACACATATGGTTTTATGAATTCTTCCTTCAATTCATCCAGTACATGTCTTCCTTTCTTGTAAGTTTTATAAAATATTTTTCAAATTTTTGAAATGTTTGACTATGTTCAGTGCATAATCACCTCCCTGTAACAAAGTCTGAAATGATGAATTACTTTCACTTAGTGAGTACCTCAGTCCAAAATAATCTTTACTTAAGAGTAAAAATTAGGGGGCAGAGCCAAGATGGCCAAATAGGAACAGCTCCAGTCTACAGCTCCCAGCGTGAGTGACACAGAAGACGAATGATTTCTGCATTTCCAAATGAGGTACCAGGTTCATCTCACTGGGGATTGTTGGACAGTGGGTGCAGGACAGTGGGTGCAGCACACTGAGTGTGAGCCAAAGAAGGGCAAGGCATTGACTCACCTGGGAAGTGCAAGGGGTCAGGGAATTCCCTTTCCTGCCCAAGGAAAGGGGTGACAGACGGCACCTGGAAAATCAGGTCACTCCCACACTAATACTGCCCTTTTCCAATGGTCTTAGCAAATGGCACACCAGGAGATTGTATCATGCGCCTGGCTCAGAGGGTCCTATACCCACGGAGCCTTGCTCATTGCTAGCACAGCTGTCTGTGATCAAACTGCAAAGTGGCAGCGAGGCTGGGGGAGGGGTGCCTGCCATTGCCGAGGCTTGAGTAGGTAAACAAAGCCTCCTGGAAGCTCAAACTGGATGGAGCCTACCGCAGCTGAAGGAGGCCTACCTGCCTCTGTAGACTCCACCTCTGGGGGCAGAGCATAGACAAACGAAAGGCAGCAGAAACCTCTGCAGACTTAAATGTCCCTGTCTGACAGCTTAGAAGAGTGTAGTGATTCCCCCAGCACACAGCTTGAGATCTGAGAATGGACAGACTGCCTCCTCAAGTGGGTCCCTGACCCCTGAGTAGCCTAACTGGGAGGCACCCCCCAGCAGGGGCAGACTGACACCTCACATGGCCGGGTACCCCTCTGAGACAAAACTTCCAGGGGAACAATCAGGCAGCAACATTTGCTGCTCACCAATATCCGCTGTTCTGCAGCCTCTGCTGCTGATACCCAGGCAAACAGTGTCTGGGGTGCACCTCCAGCAAACTCCAACAGACCTGCAGCTGAGGGTCCTGACTGTTAGAAGGAAAACTAACAAACAGAAAGGACATTCACACCAAAACCCCATCTGTACATCATCATCATCAAAGACCAAAGGTAGATAAAACCACAAAGATGGGGAAAAAACAGGGCAGAAAAACTGAAATTCCAAAAATCAGAGTGCCTCTCCTCCTGCAAAGGAATGCAGCTCCTCACAAGCAATGGAACAAAGCTGGACAGAGAATGACTTTGACGACTTGAAAGAAGAAGGCTTCAGGTGATCAAACTTCTCTGAGCTAAAGGAGGAAGTTTGAACCCAAGGCAAAGAAGTTAAAAACCTAGAAAAAAGATTAGGCAAATGGCTAACTAGAATAACCAATGCAGAAAAGTCCTTAGGCGATTTGATCAAGTGGAAGAAAGGGTATCAGTGATGGAAGATCAAATGAATGAAATGAAGTGAGAAGAGAAGTTTAGAGAAAAAAGAATAAAAAGAAATGAACAAAGCCTCCAAGAAATATGGGACCTTGTGAAAAGACCAAATCTATCTCTGATTGGTGTACCTGAAAGTGACGGGGAGAATGGAATCAAGTTGGAAAACACTCTGCAGGATATTATCCAGGTGAACTTCCCAACCTAGCAAGGCAGGCCAACATTCAGATTCAGGAAATACAGAGAACGCCACAAAGATACTCCTCAAGAAGAGCAACTCCAAGACACATAATTGTCAGATTCATCAAAGTTGAAATGAAGGAAAAAATGTTAAGGGCAGCCAAAGAGAAAGGTCGGGTTACCCACAAAGGGAAGCCCATCACACTAACAGCTGATTTCTCGGCAGAAAGTCTAGAAGCCAGCAGAGAGTGGGGGCCAATATTCAACATTCTCAAAGAAAAGAATTTTCAACCCAGAATTTCATATCCAGCCAAACTAACCTTCACAACTGAAGGAGAAATAAAATCCTTTACACATAAGCAAATGCTGAGAGATTTTGTCATCACCAGTCTGCCTTACAAGAGCTCCTGAAGGAAGCACTAAACATGGAAAGGAACAACCGGTACCAGCCACTGCAAAAACATGCCAAATTGCAAAGACCATTGAGGCTAGGAAGAAACTGCATCAACTAACAAGCAAAATAACCAGCTAACATCATAATGACAGGATCAAATTCACACATAACAATATTAACCTTAAATGTAAATGGGCTAAATGCTCCAATTAAAAGACACAGACTGGCAAATTGGATAAAGAGTCAAGACCCATCAGTGTGCTGTATTCAGGAAACCCATCGCACGTGCAGAGACACACATAGGCTCAAAATAAAGGGATGGAGGAAGATCTATCAAGCAAATGGAAAACAAAAAAAGGCAGGGGTTGCAATCCTGGTTTCAGATAAAACAGACTTTAAGTCAACAAAGATCAAAAGAGACAAAGAAGGCCATTACATAATGGTAAAGGGATCAATTCAACAAGAACAGCTAACTATCCTAAATATACAAGCACCCAATACAGGAGCACCCAGATTCATAAAGCAAGTCCTTAGAGACCTACAAAGAGACTTACACTCTCACACAATAATAATGGGAGAGTTTAACACCCCACTGTCAACATTAGACAGATCAATGAGACAGGAAGTTAACAAGGATATCCAGGAATTGAACTCAGCTCTGCACCAAGCAGACCTAATAGACATCTACAGAACTCTCCACCCCGAATCAACAGAATATACATTCTTCTCAGCACCACATCGCACTTATTCCAAAATTGACCACATAGTTGCAAGTAAAGCACTCCGCAGCAAATGTGAAAGAACAGAAATTATAACAAACTGTCTCTCAGACCACAGTGCAATCAAACTAGAACTCAGGATTAAGAAACTCACTCAAAACCGCTCAACTACATGGAAACTGAACAACCTGCTCCTGAATGACTACTGGGTACATAATGAAATGAAGGCAGAAATAAAGATGTTCTTTGAGACCAATGAGAACAAAGACATAACATACCAGAATTTCTGGGACACATTCAAAGCAGTGTGTAGAGGGAAATTTACAGCACTAAATGCGCACAAGAGAAAGCAGGAAAGATCTAAAATTGACACCCTAACATCACAATTAAAAGAACTAGAAAAGCAAGAGCAAACACACTCAAGCTAGCAGAACGCAAGAAATAACTAAGATCAGAGCAGAACTCAAGGAGATAGAGAAACAAAATACCCTTCAAAAAAATCAATGAATCCAGGAGCTGGTTTTTTGAAAAGATCAACAAAATTGATAGACTGCTAGCAAGACTAATAAAGAAGAAAAGACAGAAGAATCAAATAGACGCAATAAAAAATGACAAAGGGGATATCACCACCGATCCCACAGAAATACAAACTACCATCAGAGAATACTATAAACACCTCTACGCAAATAAACTTGAAAATCTAGAAGAAATGGATAAATTCCTTGACACATACACTCTCCCAAGACTAAACCAGGAAGAAGTTGGATCTCTGAATAGACCAATAACAGGCTCTGAAATTGAGGCAATAATTAACAGCTTATCAACCAAAAAAAGTCCAGGACCAGACAGATTTACAGCCAAATTCTACCAGAGGTACAAGGAGGAGGTGGTACCATTCCTTCTGAAACTATTCCAATCAATAGAAAAAGAGGGAATCCTCCTTAACTAATTTTATGAGGCCAGCATCATCCTGATACCAAAGCCTGGCAGAGACACAACAAAAAAAGAGAATTTTAGACCAATATCCCTGATGAACATCAATGCAAAAATCCTCAATAAAATACTGGCAAACCAAATCCAGCAGCACATCAAAAACTTTATCCACCATGTTCAAGTGGGCTTCATCCCTGGGATGCAAGGCTGGTTCAACATATGCAAATCAATAAATGTAATCCAGCATATAATCACAACCAACGACAAAAACCACATGATTATCTCAATAGATGCAGAAAAGGCCTTTGAAAAATTCAACAGCCCTTCATGCTAAAAACTCTCAATAAATTAGGTATTGATGGGATATATCTCAAAATAATAAGACCTATCTATGACAAACCCACAGCCAATATCATACTGAATGGGCAAAAACTGGAAGCACTCCCTTTGAAAACTGGCACAAGACAGGGATGCCCTCTCTCACCACTCCTATTCAACATAGTGTTGGAAGTTCTGGCCAGGGCAATCAGGCAGGAGAAGGAAATAAACGGTATTCAATTAGGAAAAGGGGAAGTCAAATAGTCCCTGTTTGTAAATGACATGATTGTATATCTAAAAAAACCCCACTGTCTCAGCCCAAAATCTCCTTATGCTGATAAGCAACTTCAGCAAAGTCTCAGCATACAAAATCAGTGTGCAAAAATCACAAGCATTCTTATACACCAATAACAGACAGAGAGTCAAATCATCAGTGAACTCCCATTCACAATTGCTTCAAAGAGAATAAAATACCTAGGAATCCAACTTACAAGGGATGTGAAGGACCTCTTCAAGGAGAACTACAAACCACTGCTCAAGGAAATAAAAGAAGATACAAACAAATGGAAGAATATTTCATGCTCATGGATAGGAAGAATCAATATCGTGAAAATGGCCATACTGCCCAAGGTAATTTATAGATTCAATGCCATCCCCATCAAGCTACCAATGACTTTCTTCACAGAACTGGAAAAAACTACTTTCAAGTTCATATGGAACCAAAAAAGCCAGCATTGCCAAGTCAATCCTAAGTCAAAAGAACAAAGCTGGAGACATCACGCTACCTGACTTCAAACTATACTACAAGGCTATACTAACCAAAACAGCATGGTACTGGTACCAAAACAGAGATATAGACCAATGGAACAGAACAGAGCCCTCAGAAATAATACCACACATTTACAACTATCTGATCTTTGACAAACCTGACAAAAAACAAGAAATGGGGAAAGGATTCCCTGTTTAACAAATCCTGCTGGGAAAACTGGCTAGCCATATGTAGAAAGCTGAAACAGGATGCCTTCCTTACACCTTATACAAAAATTCATTCAAGATGGATTAAAGACTTAAATGTTAGACCTAAAACCATAAAAACCCTAGAAGAAAACCTAGGCAATACCATTCAGGACATAGGCATGGGCAAGGACTTCACGTCTAAAACACCAAAAGGAATGGCAACAAAAGCCAAAATTGACAAATGGTATCTAATTAAACTAAAGAGCTTCTACACAGCAAAAGAAACTACCATCAGAGTGAATAGGCAACCTACAGAATGGGAGAAAATTTTTGCAATCTACTCATCTGACAAAGGGCTAATATCCAGAATCTACAAAGAACTCAAACAAATTCACAAGAAAAAAACAACCCCATCAAAAAGTGGGCAAAGGATATGAACAGACACTTCTCAAAAGAAGACATTTATGCAGCCAACAGACACGTGAAAAAATGCTCATCATCACTGGCCATCAGAGAAATGCAAATCAAAACCACAATGAGATACCACCTCACACTAGTTAGAATGGTGATCATTAAAAAGTCAGGGAACAAAAGGTGCTGGAGAGGATGTGGAGAAATAGGAACACTTTTACACTGTTGGTGGGACTGTAAACTGGTTTAACCATTGTTGAAGACAGTGTGGCAAGTCCTCAGGGATCTAGAACTAGAAATACCATTTGACCCCACCATCCCATTCTGGGTATATACCCAAAGGATTATAAATCATGCTGCTATAAAGACATATGCACACGTATGTTTATTGCGGCACTATTCACAATAGCAAAGACCTGGAATCAATCCAAATGTCCAACAATGATAGACTGGATTAAGAAAATATGGCACATACACACCATGGAATACTATGCAGCCATAAAAAACGATGAGTTCATGTCCTTTGTAGGGACATGGATGAAGCTGGAAACCATCATTCTCAGCAAACTATCGCAAGGACTGAAAACCAAACACCGCATGTTCTCACTCATAGGTGGGAATTGAACAATGAGAACACATGGACACAGGAAGTGGAACATCACACACCAGGGCCTGTCGTGGGGTGGGGGGCGGGGGGAAGGATAGCATTAGGGGATATACCTAATGCAAATGACGAGTTAATGGGTGCAGCACACCAACATGGCACATGTACGCACATGTAACAAACCTGCACGTTGTGCACATGTACCCTAGAAGTATAATAAAAATAATAATAATAATAATGCAAAACTCCCATAACAGGGTTTCTCCAGCAACAATCCACACTGTCTCACTCTTATGAGCAGCCCGCCCTGGAATATCTCTCTCAGGTTGTACTGTATTCTGCACTTAACTTTCCATTTTTTTCTTTTCCAACAAATTATGCTGTACTTCAAAAAATAAATAAAAATAAAAACTTTGAAATCAGTTTGTCAATATCCACAAAATAATTTGCTGGTTTTTTTATTGGGATTTAGTTAAATCTATAGAGCAAGTGGGAATAAATGACATTTTGACAATGTTGTTTCAGAATATCCATGTACATGAGACATTTCCCCATTTATTTAGTTTTTTTTTATCAGAGTTTTGTAATTTACCTCACAGATCCTGTATATATTTTGTTAGATTTCTACCTAAGCATTTCATTTCTGGGGATGCTAATGTAAATGGTATTGGGTTTTTAATTTCAGATTCCACTTGTTCATTGCTGGCATATAGGAAAATGACTGAAATGTGTGTGTTAAACCTGTATCATGCAACCCTGCTATAATCACTTATTAGTTCCAGGAGACTTTTGTCAATTTTTTCAGATTTTGCAAATAGATAAATGTCATCTGTAAGCAAAGAGAGTTTTATTTCTTCCTTTCTAATCAGTATACATTTTATTTCTTCTCCTTGTGTTATTCCATTAGGTAGGATTTTCAGCAAGATGTTGAAAAGGAATGGTGAGATGGGACACCTTTCTCTTGTTCCTAGTCTTAGCAGGAAATCTAGTTTCTCACCATTAAGTATGATGTTAGCTGCAGGCTTTTTGTAGATGTTCTTTATCACATTGAGACAGTTTCCTTCTAATACTCGTTTGCTGAATGTTTTCATCATGATTAGGTGTTGAATTCTGTGAAATGTTTTTTACTCCACCTATTGCTATAATTATGTGATTTTCTTCTTCTTTAGCCCATTGATGTGATGGATTACATTAACTGATTTTCTAATGTTGAACCAGCCTTGTATACCTGGGATAAATACCACGTGGTTGTGGCATGTAATTATTCTTATACATTGTTGGATTCAATTTGCTAATACTTTGTTGGGGATATTTGTATCTAGGTTCATAAGGGATATTGGTCTGTAGTTTTCTTTTCTTGTAATGTCTGTGGCTTTGGTATTACAGTAATGCTGGCCTCATAAAACGAGTTAGGAAATATTCTCTCTGCTTCTATCTTCTGAAAAAGATTGTAGAAAATTGGTATATTTCCTTCCTTAAATGTTTGGAAGAATTCATCAGTGAACCCATGTGGGCTTTGTGCTTTCTGTTTTGGAAGGAACACTTGTTTGGTGTTCTCTAAGTTTCCTGGATCTGTGGTTTGTTTCCTGACTTTAATTTGGGGAAATTCTCAGTCATAGTTGCTTCGAATACTGCTTCTGCTCCTTTTGCTTTCTTCTCTTTCTGGTACTCCCATACATGTATATGATACCCTGTTCCATTTATTGGTTTCTTCTCTTTGCTTTCTTGTTTTGACAGTTTCTATTAACATATACTCAAGCTCAAAGATTCTTTCCTGAGTCACATCCAGTCTACTAATGAGCCCATCGAAGACATTTTTCATTTGTTACAGTATTTTTTATGTCATTTATTCTCAATTCTTTCTTAGAATTTCCGTCTCTCTGCTTACATTATCCATCTGTTCTTGCATGTTGTCTACTTTTCCCATTAAAGCCCTTAGCATACTGTAAAAAATAAAGTAGAGGTTCCTCTTCAAAGACTTTCCTCCCCATCTAATTAGGAATAAATGGGTAACTTCTCTTAGAAGAAAAACTTATTCAAAGACCTGTGCTCCTAAATATTTGCCCTGGCATGCTTATACTAGTCGAAGCAAGCATTAGGTCATAGCCTGTTCCTCTTCCTTTTTAAAAGTGTTTTTACCTTTCTCAGCATTCCATAAGTTACCTCCTCCTTCCTTTGTTCTCCTCTACCTTTGCCTCTTTTAAAAAGTTCTAAGTTGCTAGCCAGTCAGGACAAATACGGAATGTGAGGTCCCATTCCAGACAATAGAAACTGGACACAGCAGTAGGGTGGATACATTAGGTTATAAATGACTCTGTCTCCTTTGTTTGGTGTACTCTTGTGGCAAAACTGCTGGCCAGTGTACCCTTTCTGCAGAAGTAAAAATGGCCTTACTAAATTAAATTTATGTTCAAGTACTATTTCTTTACGGCACCAGGGAACAAGCATTTCAAACAATATTAATCATAGTTGTTTTAAATTCATGGTCTGATAATACCAACATCCCTGTCATCCCCTGGGTTTGGTTCCACTGCTTGCTCTATCCATTCAAACTATGTTGCCTTTTAATATGCCTTGTAATTTTTTATTGAAAGGCGGATATAATATACTGGGTCAAAGGAATTGCAGTAAATAATGTAGTGGTAAGATATACGGGAAGGGAAAGTGTCCTATAGTTCTACCATTTTATCTCAGTCTTTTAGTGAGCCTGTGTCCCTAGGCTGTAAACTTCACAGTTCTCAGTTTGTTTTTTCACCCCCTTAGGTGGTACAGAATGTCTAGAGGGAGCTGGAGTTGGGTATTTCCTTTCCCCCAGGTCAGTTAACCACTTGTAAAAATCCCAGTACACTAGGCTCTGGTAAAATAGTTTCTCTTGATGGCAAGTCTTTTTAAGAACAAAATGCCCTAGAATTTTTCAAAATAATTCCTTTTACACTCCTCATGCAGGAAGCAATTGGGGATTTTTCTCTGATCTTCTCTGAGAATTCATGGAGGTAAAACTCACAAAAGTGTGAAAGCCCCCCTACGACTGGGTGCCCCAAGAATCTTTAACTCTCAAACTAATCCATAATGAGCCTCTGGCAATTCATCAGTTACAGCTCAGTTACTTTCCTACTCCAGTAACGGTTCCTGCAAAAGTGTGTTTCTATGGTAAGTTGTGATTCTTTGAATCCACCCATCTGTGTCTCTAATTTCGGGGAAGCTGTTTTCTCTGTGATCCCACTTCACTTACAGCTCTAACAAGAGTTGTTAATTTCTCATTTTGTTTAGCTTTTTAGTTGTTGTTAGGATGGAGTGATGACTTCTAAACTCCTTACATGTCAGACCAGAAACCTAAAGTCTTGCCTATTATTGTTAAACAAGGTACTACAAAAATGCAAGTGTCTCTTTCCAGAAAATAGACAATATATCTGCAATAGGGAAAAGAAAACTCTCTGCCAAAAGTCTTTGTTTTCCCCACTAGAAATTGCTTGCTGCATTCCAAGCAGAGGTATTGACATACACAAAGGCCTGAAATCAAGAAAAAGCATAGTCCCTTTAAGGAACTACGAATGTTCCTTAAAAGTTGGTGTGAAATTTGGCAGGAGAGCAGGAAATAAGGATAGAGATATATACAGAATGAAGTAATTCAGGGCCTGACTGGCCTAAAGAGTTTGGATTTTATCCATTTGTTCTCCCTTGAATATTTTTAAATAGAAGAATGGTATTTATTTATTTATAGCCTACCTCATTCAAAAATTATTGAAGGAAAATAGGAAATGGCATTGATTGATGTTACGTTTTGGAAAGATCACTAACAGGGCATTCCTTTTTAAGTATTAGATTCAAGGGCCTGGCATCAAAGAAATCAGATGGGAGGCTCTTTCAGTAATCCTGTAAGAAATTATGAAAGCCTGAACTAATGCAGCAGCAGTGGGGAGAGAGGGGCACAAGACCAGAGAGATATTTAGGGCTTGGTGACAAACTGAATGCAGGGACTGAGGGAGAGGGAGAAGTTGTGACTCTCATGTTTGTGGCTAGGGCAAGTACGTGGAGAGTGTCAACACACAGAGGAAAGAGTCCCTTTAAGGAGAAAATATTAATATGAGTTTTAGGAGTTGCATTCGATTGTGAGATATCCTAATGGAGACAGAAATCCAGTAGGCAGTCACATGTCCAAGTCTGGAGTTTAGGGGAGCCATCCTGATTGGAGATAATAATCTGCTAGTCATCTTTCCATAAATAGACGTTAAAAGACAAAGTGTGAGTGAGAGAGTGGAGTGAAGGGACGGAAAGACTTTGGACATCATCTTACCATATGTACCCGAGAAAAGAGCCAAGAAAAAGACTGAAAAACAGAAAAGAGCAGTGTGTCTGACAGAGCTATTTTAACAAAATTCAGCGTTTACAACAGAGTTTAAGAGTAAACTGGCAGGCCAGGTGCGGTGGCTCACGCCTGTAATCCCAGCACTTTGGGAGGCTGAGGTGGGTGAATCACGTGAGGTTAGGAGTTCGAGACCAGACTGGCATACATGGTGAGACCAACCCCCTGCCCCCACTCCCCATCGCTACTAAAAATACAAAATTGAGCCAGCGTGGTGGCGTGTGCCTGTAATCCCAACTACTCAGGAGGCTGAGGCACGAGAATCGCTTGAACCTAGGAGGCAGAGGTTGCAGTGACCCGAGATCGCGCCACTGCACTCCAGCCTGGGCGACAGAGCGAGACTCCGTCTCAAACAAACAAACAAAGAGTAAACTGGCAAATACTACGTTCTCTCTCTCTACACTCTGGCCCCTTCTTAGCACATCAAACTGTCCAGGATCAGGAGACATTTTGTTCTCCTCATCTCCTCCTTCCCAAGTTCTCTGCCCACGTTCTACTGTCTCCCCAAAATCCTACCTACCCTTCAGGAACTGCTGGAATGGGAGCTTGGGAAGTTTTCAGCAAATGCCTCTCTCCTCCTTTGTGGCCCCTTTATTCCCAAAGCTGTGTCCTCTCCCTATGACGAGTCGTCCCTTGAGGGGCTGTATCTTACTCCTTGTGTCTCCAAGCACACATAATGTGTATTAGGGGAGGAAGCATTTGCCAGTGGAGCACAAAGTTGTTGCAGGTCTCTTACTGTTTCTCAGGCGCTTTCAGTGAAATTCTCGTTCCCTCACCGTCCACATCTGTAATTTGCAAGTCTTATCTACCATAACTGGTGTAAAGTTACACGGGGAAGCCCTTTCCCGACAAAAAAACGAGTTCTGCAACAAGTCTGTCGGATTTTAGCAATGAAACCGGCCCCGTGCAGACTCGCCGGCGAGTGCTCCCGGGAACCCACAACTTAGTGGCACGCACCACAGCTCAATCACCGCCCTTCCGGTTGGAGCCATGGAAAGCCCCCCCCGCGCCCCGCCCCCTCGCTAGGCGCTCGCCACGCCCATGCCTCCGTCGCTGCGCGGCCCACCCCGGATGTCAGCCCCCCGCACCGACCAGGATCCGTGGACATGGCGAACCAGGTAGGGCCCGCTGAGCGTAGGGCCCGCTGAGCGTAGGGCCCTGAGTCCGAGGGAGGGAGTGCATGGCATGGGACTAGGCTCCTATCCTCAGGGGCGCGCGAGGCTCGGCGCCCAAGACGGGATCTGGCTCCTGGTTCTGAAACTGGGCCCCCGGCGAGCGGCTCAGCGGAGCAGAAAGAGAAGGAAGCTTTGTCTCGGCTCTTCAGCTGGGAAGCAGCTTTCTTTGCTGCTTCTGGGACAGCCGGAACGGGGTGGGGGTGGGAGAGCCGGAGAGTCGGGGGCAGGGGCTGGTCAGGTCGGTATCCCAGTGGAAATGGCTTAGGAGCGGCCATGCATTGCTTCTTACACGAAATTAAATAACTCGCTCTGGGTCATTCTTGCAGCTTGCATACTTGGCAGAGCTGCAGCCAGATCCCGTGCTTCTAACTCCTAGGTTGCTTGTGTTGCGTAATTGAGCCTACGCCTTAATTATTGTGCCTCCAAGGAGTGTATTTTGGAAAGACCCCTACGTCCCTTTCAGAAACATTTTCGAGCACTTAAATACCAAGAGATTTATATTCCCTCTATTCCTCACATAAAAACACCTCTGCGAGGTGTTATCCCCATCTTACCAAAACTGAGGTTTGAGGTTGGTTGTGCTTGGTCACACCAACGATGGCGAGCTGGGATTCCGACCCAGGTCTGCTCCTCTGTGACAAATTCATAAAATACAAATTAGACAGTAAAGAAAGGCAGAAATTACGAATAACATACTCTGTCTAAAGTTGCTGATTATTTTAATGCTTTGCAATTTTGGACATTTTCTAGTAAGACATATGGCCTTAAACATATTGAAAGAAATAAACTCTAAACAGTCTTTCAGACTTAAACTGGTAGTTGCTTTTCCTTATTACTGAGTGTCTTTATTCAGAGAAGGTGAAAGATTATAATTGTTACTATAGTTCAAATGTTGAAGTAGGGCCATTTCCTGCGGATTTAGAGTGGGGCTTTGTTTTGCTTAGAATTGTCAGTAAAAGGAAAAGGTTAGGCTCCATTAAGACATTTTTTAAAGGGGAGCACGCCATCAAATTTAGTATTCTTGTTTCTTTGGATTTTTATGTTGCGTAACTTAATTGTTAGTATTCTGAATCTGACTTGTGGAGTTGAAATTTATGGCACATTGAAGTGAAAAAGTTTCTAATGCAGTGTCTGATTCTTTGTACTATGAGATTTAATATCTGCAATTTAATTTTAAAAACGATCATTTCCACATTTCCAGCCTCACCAATTTACAGAGGCCATTCTTCCCCGCTCCCCCCCCACCCCCCCCAACCACAAGTTCAGACGGAGTTTCGCTCTTTGTTGCCCAGGCTGGAGTGCAGTGGTGCGATCTTGGGTCACTGCAACCTCTGCCTCCCGGGTTCAAGCGATTCTCCTGTCTCAGCCTCCCGAGTAGCTGGGATTACCGGCGCCCACCACCATGCTCGGCTAATTTTTGTATTTTTAGTAGAGACAGGGTTTCGCCATGTTGGCCAGGCTGGTCTCGAACTCCTGACCTCAGGTGATCCGCCCATCTCGGCCTCCCAAAGTGCTGGGATTACAGGCGTGAGCCACCGCACCCGGCCTACAGAGGCCATTTTTTATATCTCTATATAGTTCACCTCTCCTTTCCCTCAACCATTTGTTCTGTTGGCTACCAATAACTACTAACTTATTTTGCAAAGCTATGCTGTGCCAAGGATTGTGTTAGGGACTTCGTATTCTTTTTTTTTTGAGACAGAGTCTCGCTCTGACACCCAGGCTGGAATGTAGTGGCGCGATCTCGGGTCACTACAAGCTTCGCCTCCTGGGTTCACGCCCTTCTCCTGCCTCAGCCTCCTCTGTAGCTGTGACTACAGGCGACTGCCACCTCACCCGGCTAGTTTTTTGTATTTTTAGTAGAGATGGGGTTTCACCTAGCCAGGATGGTCTCGATCTCCTGACCTCCTGATCCGCCCACCTCGGCCTCCCAAAGTGCTGGGATTACAGGCTTGAGCCACCGCGCCCGGCCAGGGACTTCATATTCTTTCTTATTCAGTTCCCACAATCACCCTATATATGGGTGTTTTATCACCATTTATAATTACCTTTTCCTCATCCTTCATTGTCCTGGTTAGAAGTGAAGCTCTCCCAAACCAAGCAAAGTTACACTCTTAACCTACTTTTTTTGCTTTCTGTATTACTTTGTGCCTGTCTCTTTAAATCACACTCTTTGTAATTATTAACTTTAAAATCTGTCTCCTGTAAACCCAGTGGTTTACAACCTTTAGTCTGTCCACACATTTCTCAAGTGTAATGTAAACTAATCAGAACCTTTCTCATTACGTGTGATTCTCTGGTAGTGGAGGGTATACTTGACTATAATCTCTAAAGCAGGTCTGTGTGTTATAGATATATTGGTCACGTGTAATTTTAAATTTTCAGTAGCCTCATTAAAAAGGAAAAAGTGAAGTTTTAATAGTTTATTTATAATAACATTATAATGTCATTTAACATAATTAAAATACTATTTCAACATGTAAGCAGTATTTTTAAAAATACTGTTGATGAGATATTTTTACTTTTCTTTGAACTAAGTCTTCAAAGTCCAGCTATATTTATAGCATATCTCAGTTTTTTTTGTTTGTTTTGAGACGATGTCTCGCTCTGTTGCCCAGGCTGGAGTGCAGTGGCACAATCTCGGCTCACTGCAACCTCCACCTCCCGGGTTCAAGCCATTCTCCTGCCTCAGCCTCCTGAGTAGCTGGGACCACACAGATGCGCACCACCATGCCCAGCTAATTTTTGTATTTTTGTAGAGAAGAGGTTTCACCATGCTGGCCAGGTTGGTCTTGAACTCCTGACTTCGTGATCTGCCCACCTTGTCCTCCCAAAGTACTGGGATTACAGGCGTGAGCCACCACGCCCGGCCAGTGGTCATTTTCTAAGTGCTCAGTAGTCATATTTGGCAGGTGGCTGCTGCATTGGCCGGTGCAGTTACAAGGGATATAACTCCTCATTGTTACACTCCTAATCGTCTTTCCCACCCTGCAGTTTTGCACCAAGCGGGTGGTATTCAGAACAGCGTGAGCAAAAGAATTTCTTCAGGCACGTGTTAAACATGCAGATTTCTTGGACCCCATGCCAGACCTGCTAAATCAGATTCTTTCGGAACTTGTGTTCTTAACCTGCTCTTGCGTATGCATTGTAGAGGGCCATTAAATTTTTGATGAGTACAACTTTTTAACCAAAAGATACTTTTCTATCTGACCAGGTAATCATCTCAATTAAATCATTTTTGATGTGTACTATTTGTGTGAAATATAAAAACATATCACTTGGAAGCATATGTTTCTTTGTGAATTTGTGATATACTTTTTAAGATTAGCATTAATCTGTATCTAAATTGGCTATTAAGTAGTTATTTGTTTAGGAGGATAAACAGCTTACTCCCTTTTTTCCCCACTTCAGGTTATCAAGTGCAAGGCTGCAGTTGCTTGGGAGGCTGGAAAGCCACTCTCCATAGAGGAGATAGAGGTGGCACCCCCAAAGGCTCATGAAGTTCGAATCAAGGTAATGATACATTTAAAGCACTGCAAAAAAAAGAGACACAATGAGGTCTCTGGATAGATGAGTAGATCTGAGATCTGCAGAGGATAAATCCCAAAGGACAGTGTCAAAAAAAGGTGTTGAAAGTCATCCAGCCTTACAATCACAACATCCTTCTCTTATCCCTCACCTTTGCAGCATGCTTCTCCATCTCTTTTAGCTTTGATCTTGGGCTGAGCAGCTATCCCCATGGGTCACTGGATTATTGCAATTCACCTTCTGCAGTTTGGGTTTAAGGTAACTCTGTAGGATACTCATTTTTCTGCTGATTACATAACTTTAAATATATGCTGACACGTTAGAAACAGAAGAAATGTTACCAGAAAGGGGTCCTTATTCTGACCCCAGAGAGGGTTCTTGTACCTCACGCAAGAAAGAATTTGGAGTGAGTTCATAGGCTAAAGTGGAAGCAAGTTTATTAGAGAAGCAAAGAAATAAAAGAATGCCTACTCCATAGACAGAGCAGCAGTATGGGCTGCTCAACCGAGTATACTTATAGTTATTTCTTGATTATATGCTAAATAAAGGATGGATTATTCATGAGTTTTCTAAGAAGCGGGTGGGCAATTCCCAGAACTAAGGATTCCTCCCCTTTTTAGACCATATAGGGTAACTTCATGACATTGCCATGGCATTTGTAAACTCATGGCACTGGTGAGACTGCCTTTTGGTGTACAAATGCAGTATAATTAGCCTATAATGAGCCTTAAGGATGACCAGCGGTCACTTTCATCGCCATCTTGGTTTTGATGGGTTTTTGCTGGCTTCTTTACCCCAGCCTGTCTTATCAGCAGGGTCTTTGTGACATGTATCTTGTGCCAACCTCCTATTTCATTATGTGACTAAGAATGCGTAGCATCCTGGGAATGCAGCCCAGTAGGTCTCAGCCTTATTTTACCCAGCGCCTGTTCAAGGTGGAGTCGCTCTGGTTAAAATGCCTCTGACAGAAATGGTCTTCAGTTTTGCTACAGTGACTTAAACAAGGTTTGAGAAGAGGCTCCTGATTGAATAGAGTGACAAGCAAATGAAGTCAGCTTGCTTAGAGAGCTTTAAAATGCGCCCACCCTGGCGGACAAGGGTAGGGTTCAGGGAATTCATTATTCTAGTGCTTGTCAACCTCTGGTGGCAGAGAAATGATGTTACCCTTGGAGAGAGGCATATTGTACAAGGCAGCCAGCTGGAGAGATCTTTGAAACCTTGGCATGTAGAAAACTTCATGTGTTTAGCATTCTACTACTCTCTACTTGTTTTGATATAAAATTAGTGCTTTAGAGTAGTGATCATTAACATTCTAGGAAAAGAGTCACAGCAAAAAAGAGCTGTGACTTGGAGTATACTTCCCCTACCATCTCACTTTCAAAACGCACCACACATACTGGCTCATGCTCCCAAAGATCACAAATATCAGGTGGAGCAGACCAGGACCAAATAACGTCTTTTTTTTCTTTTTTTTTTTTTTTTTTTTTTTTGAGACAGAGTTCACTCTGTTGCCCAGGCTGGAGTGCAGTGGTGCGATCTCAACTCACTGCAACCCCTGCCTCCCAGGTTCAAGCAATTCTCCTGCCTCAGCCTCCCTGGTAGCTGGGATTACAGATATGCGCCACCTCGCCTGGCTAATTTTTGTATTGTTAGTAGAGACGGAGTTTCACCCTGTTGGCCAGGCTGATCTCCAACTCCTGACCTCAAGTGATCCACATGCCTCAGCCTCCCAAAGTGCTGGGATTACAGGTGTGAGCCACCGCACCTGGCCCAAATAACATCTTAAAGTCCTTCGCAACCCATACCCAGGAATTTGAAATCTTGTAATAGTGTTTTTTTTCTTCGAATTCAGAAATTAAGATGACTGATTTTGCCACTGAAGAAGATGTTTGTCCTGGATGTATTAAGTGCCCATACAGCTCAATGGGTATTCATTGTGCTCATTGAGCTGTATGGACACAATGAGTACAGCCATCTTCCCTGCAAAACTGCAGACAGGTAGCAAAGATTGTTACATTGTAAGTGGATATATAAGCCAGGAGCAGAGACGCATAAATAGAAATACTCCAAGATTATGCCTTTCTGTGCTTTTGGTGGCTTTAAAAAATAAGTTACGGCTGGGCTTGGTGGCTCATGCCTATAATCCCAGCACTTTGGGAGGCCAAGGCGGGCAGATAATGAGGTCAGGAGTTCAAGACTATCCTGGCCAGCATGGTGAAACCCCATCTCTACTAAAAATATAAAAAATTAGCCAGGCCTGGTGGTACCCGCCTGCAATCCCAGCTACTCAGAAGGCTGAGGCAAGGAGAATCACTTGAACCCAGGAGGCAGAGTTTGCAGTGAGCCGAGATCATGCCACTGCACTCCAGCCTGGGCGATAGAGCGAGACTCTTGTCTCAAAAAAAAATACTAAGTTACTTGAAAGCCAGAGAGATAGAGATAACAGGCTTATTTAAATAGAACTTGTGTGTGGTTTGTAAAAAGGGAGTTGGTTCCTCTAAAAGTTCTGAAATTTGGTCCGGACTCAAGCAGACTGGCCTCTTTCAGAAATAGTCATTACCTCTTTAAAAATCTTATTTCCCAGCTGTCATGAGAAAACTAGAAGTGAGATGGATTCCACCTGTTTTGCACACAGGCGATGTTTCTCTCCATGCTTGAAGGCATAGTGCCCATAAAATGACCTTGTTTACCTTCTCTTGCTAACGTGCACTGAAAGGGGAACTAGATGTTCCCTATTTCATTGCATATAAATTTACCATGGCTTTTATGTACCACTAAAAAATTGCTGCCAATTCTAATTGTTAAGATGCCATGGATTATAAGCACATGCTGATTTTAGAGAGGTTAAAACATGAAATAAATGTGTCTTAGAGTCAATGAAATATAGTATTATAATAAAATGACTTTTCTTGTATCTGTACCTCTGAATTGCATGCACACACTTAAACATTCGTTGTTTTAATGTCCTGATAGATCATTGCCACTGCGGTTTGCCACACCGATGCCTATACCCTGAGCGGAGCTGATCCTGAGGGTTGTTTTCCAGTGATCTTGGGACATGAAGGTGCTGGAATTGTGGAAAGTGTTGGTGAGGGAGTTACTAAGCTGAAGGCGGGTAAGGAGAATACTTGAACCACTTGTTTGATAATTTTGGCTTATTCCTATGGGGAAATTGTTTCTCTGATAAAACTACCCACTATTTATGAATAGGTATCATCTAAGTAGATTGTCTAGATTCAGTTGATTCCTCATCTGGGAAGCACAAATATTTGGATATTTTTTTCTCTCTGATTTTGCAGGCTACTATTTTTGTGAAACTTTTCCAAGTACATTTCCAAAACCAGTTTTGGCATGTTCAGCAAGAATTTTTAGAGATGCATCAATGAAGCAGGATTTTGAAGCATATAACTTCATTGTTCTTCAGTTATTGTTTAAAGAGTTTCATTTAGATAAAAATATTGAAACATACTTTTTGCATGGTCAGACAGTATCTGAATGATATTACCTAGGTAAAGTTCTAAGACTTGAAGTTTTTAACTTTGCAAAGCCACATCAGTTGACAGGAATTTGCAAGGGCTGATGTTTTCATTTAGAAATAGATACTACCTATTCAGGATGTCTTTGCATTTGTTTCCAGGTGACACTGTCATCCCACTTTACATCCCACAGTGTGGAGAATGCAAATTTTGTCTAAATCCTAAAACTAACCTTTGCCAGAAGATAAGGTTAGTATCTTTTTATGTTCTTCTTAAAACACAAGTGCTGTGGGATAATTAAGGAATCACAGAGACCGAGGGGTTGAGGAGGAATTATTTAATAATTTAGGTTCACCAACCCAGTCGGATTAACATCCAAAGGACTGAGCCCCGAACAAAGAGTCAAGCTACCTTTTAAGCATTTCGTGTGGTGGGGGGAGACCTGTGTAGGGGGAGCATATTACAGAAGCGAGAAACAAAGACAGTTATTCAACTGAGACATGCATTACATCATTTCTTACTTTTCAAGGAACAATGTGTTTTATGACTTGAGATGATCTGTCTAGTGACCTTGCAGCTGCACAGCTAGAGAAACAGAGTCTTCACAATGCCTGGGAAAGGGAGAGATAAGGCTCACTAGCCACAGAAAAACAGGCAGTTAATTTTAAAGGACTCCGGCTCTTTCTCTTCCTCAGGAGGAATTGGGTTGTCTTACACACAACTGAGGTTTTGCTTACACATTCTTTAATTTCTTTTAATTCTTGTTCCACAAGGTCATATTAACAGTGATAAGAATAAATAATTGTGTGGCAGTTTATGTAGTGCGTTGTACATCAGTGGTTTCATTCCATCTTTATAGCAACCTCACTACTATCCCCATTTTCACAGATGAGAGAAGACTCAGAAATTAAGAGGTTTTGACACAGAGAGGGTACCTGGGCACAGCAACGACCTTCTCTACCATTTGTGGTTTTCTGCCTAATTGTGCAACTGAAGAAACATTTATTTTTCACATGAGGAAATGTGTAGCTTGTAGAGGTGGCTGATTTGAGTAATTTGTGCAGCCCTCAAGGGGTATCTGCATTCTGTCTCCTCTCTAGCCCATAAAAGAAAGAAGTGGGGGGATGTGAAGAGACCAGGGGAGTGACTCCACCTTATGCCTCACCCTGGCCTCACCTTGCCCAGCTGTGGTGCCCTATGTTAACCTTGGCTGGTCTTCACAAAGGCAACTGGGCCCTGGGCCCTCCCTGTCCCAGGATCCCCTAACCACCCCCCCCAGAATGGTTTGTCATAATCTGGAAATTTGTTGGCTCATTTTTCCTTCAACTCCTTTATTTTTCATTGAACAAATCTCTGCTTTTGAAGATTTGAGGGTATCTGCTATCTTTTTTTCTTTTCTCTCCCTCCCTCCTGCTGCAAAGAAAAGAACCAATAAGTTTTAGGGATTTTTGTGTGTATAGACATTGTCATCCGGGTGTAACTTGCTTTGAAGCAGTGTTTCCGTTGTGGGTGTCTCTTGCTGTAAATATTTGTTCATATTTTTGTGAATTCAATACTATGTACCATTGTATTATAGTAACTTTTTATAAAGCAAACCATAAATATACTGACTTTTCTTACAGATAAAAGAGAAACTAAAGGGGCGTGCCCAGTATCACCAGCTGTTAAGATATAAAACAGAATTTTCCGTACCCATTCTCTTCACACAGCAGCAGGCTAAATTTGCCAAACCATGTAGTAAGGAAAGACATGCTTGTGAGATTAAACGAAATCATTTTTATGAACCATTTGACTGTCCAGTAAGTGAGAGTAATAAAACTTACCCACTAAGGCTATGAGGAAGACTGCAGGAGATAACCTAACTCCTTGACACAGAAAAGGTAGTTGTTTTTATTGTACTAGGTAACAACACTGAAACAACTACCTCTTTGAGGAAATTTAAGATCCCCTTGTGTGTGTTCCCTTTTTTTTTAATTGAGGTAGAGCATGCATATTATAAAGCACTTAAGGTATATAGATCTTAAGTGTACAGCTCAATGAATGATTATGTATATAAACACCTGTTGGTTTGAACATCACCCAGATCAAGATAGAGAACCCTGCCAGCACCTGATAAGGTCCCTCATGTCCCTTCCAAGTCAGAACCTACCTCCTCTTAGATAACCACTGTCCTGATTCTTTTCACTATGACTTTGTATAAATAGAGTCATGCAGTGCGTGCTCTTTTGTCAGGTTTCTTTCTTTCATAATGTCTGTGAGATATATCCAAGCTGCATATGTGTCAGTAGTTCCTTTTTGTTGCTCTGTCTTATTCCATTCAAAATACCAGTATTGATCCATTCTCCTGTTGATGGACATTTAGATTACTCCCAGTTTTGGGTGGTTACAGTTAATGCTGCTAGGAACATTCTTATTTATA
The DNA here is from genome assembly GCF_028885655.2 of Pongo abelii. Classification (NCBI taxonomy): domain Eukaryota; kingdom Metazoa; phylum Chordata; class Mammalia; order Primates; family Hominidae; genus Pongo; species Pongo abelii. The sequence goes on along the minus strand of NC_071988.2, from coordinate 120,546,044 downwards.
CATGTCTTTTGATGGATATAGGCATTGCTTTCTCTTGAGCATTTTCTTGAGATTATAATTGCTGAGTCATAAGATATGCATCTACAGCTCTCTCGTGTACTTTTACCAGTTTACACTTGCACCAGCACTGTATGGGAGATCCATTTGTTTATAATGCCATTGACAAAATTAGTTTATATTTTTGGAAATTCCATTTATTTTATAAAGCAAATCCAGTTACTTTCGTAAAACCAGAACCAAAAAAAAAAAAAAACTAATCACTTTGAAAGGGAATTTTAAACACAGTCTGAAAGATTTTGCAACACATCAAATATAATAGTGGTGATGGGTTCTTTGTGATTGTAACCATTTAGAGAAATTCTTTCAAAGCATAAAATGTATTCCACATCACCTTTTGTTCAAGAAACTCCTCTGGAATACAGTGATTTCTCACATTAAGGAAGGCTAAACAAACTTAAATTGTTCTCATTAAGATATAGCAGTTATTTTTAGTCAGGTGCAGTGGATCACACCTGTAATCCCAGCCCTTTGGGAGGCTGAGGCAGGTGGTTCACTTGAGTCCAACAGTTAGAGAACAGCCTGCACACCTTGGTAAAACCCCCACTCTATAAAAAATTTAAAAAATTAGCTGGGCTTGGTGGCACATGCTTGTGGTCCCAGCTGCTCAGTGGCTGTGGTGGGAGGATCACGAGCCCTGGAGGTGGAGGTTGCAGTGAGCCATGACGTGCCACTGCATTCCAACCTGGGCGACTGAGTAAAACCCTGTCTCAAAAAAAAAATTCTTTTTGATGGAGCTTTGTCACCTGTTCTTTGTTTCTGGTCATATTTATTTTTGTCTCAAAGGAAATGTATTTGCTCTTGAATCTAGAGGCAGTCCATTTTCTCTTCATCTGCGTATTCATATGTGTGTTCGAAAGAGTTTAAGAGTATACATCAAATTATAATGTTCAGCCTGGGCAACATAGCGAGACCCCGTCTCTATGCCCCTGTAGTACCAGCTACTTGGTACTGAGATGCAGGAGGATCACTTGAGCTCAGGCGATCCTCCTGCCTCAGTGTTCAAGGCTGTGGTGAGCTATGCACTCCAGCCTGGGCTGTCTCAAAAAAAGCAATTATAGTGTCTATTTTATTTAAAATAACGTAATTACTAAACATCAACTCTGTGCCAGACACAATGCTAAAGCCTCATATAACATCTCATTAGACTTTTATAGCACTTTGTAAAGGAAGTTACCTATGTTTCTCAGCATTTTCTAGTGAGAAAATGAAGGCATAAAGATTAATTAACTTGCTCAGATCACACAGGATTTGAACCCAAGTGCTCTGACTTTAGGGTGGGTACTCCTAAGCAAGATATTACATCACCTCTGTTTAGAATAGCAAAAGTAATTTTTGTTACCATTTATTATATCGGTGGCCTTTGTAAGCTTTTTGGGTTTTCTTTCCTATTGGTGTAACCAAGTCACAGGCAAAACAAAGTGAAGAAGTAATTTAACTTGCATTATTGAGGACTTAGTTACACTTCAGAAAAAATGCCTCCTGAAAGATATAAATTAGCCAGTTTGGCCATCTGTTTTCATCAGCTGATCTGGTTAATGGTTTGTAATCTCTGCTTGCATAGATACTGGTTTTGGCTTTATCCTTTATGATGTTATATTTGCTCACAGAGGTTTTTTTATTTTTTTTTTTATTTTTGAGACAGGATCTCATTCTGTCACCCAGGTTGGAATGTAGTGGCACAGTCATGGCTCACTGCAGCCTCAAACTCCTGGGCTGAAGTGAACCTCCTGGAGGCACGTGCTCCACTACACCTGGCTAATTTTATTTTTTGTAGAGATAGGGTGTTGCTATGTTGCCCAGGCTACTCTTGAACTCCTGGGTTCAAGTTGTCCTCCTGTCTCAACTTTCCAAAGTACTGGGATTATAGGAGTGAGCCACTGCACCTGGCCCACCGTTTTAATGATGGGATTTTAAAATAATTCCATCTGATCCATAAGTTGTACCTCTTAAAATGAGTTCAATATTCTGACAGTATGATCTAGAAGGATAGTGAATATTGGAAAAGATGGATAAGATTATAAATATCTTATAAATTTCCTTTATAAGGCATTGCTGCAAGGTGCTAAATTACTAATGAATATATTTGAAATTATAGTTTACAACACTTTCTTAATATTTACTGGTCATTATTTTTAAAACTGATTTCTTTTTCCTGTGGGTTTTAAGAAACCTAATTCCAACTTACCTTTTAACTTTTTTTTTCTTTAGAGTCACTCAAGGGAAAGGATTAATGCCAGATGGTACCAGCAGATTTACTTGCAAAGGAAAGACAGTTTTGCATTACATGGGAACCAGCACATTTTCTGAATACACAGTTGTGGCTGATATCTCTGTTGCTAAAATAGATCCTTTAGCACCTTTGGATAAAGTCTGCCTTCTAGGTTGTGGCATTTCAACTGGTTATGGGGCTGCTGTGAACACTGCCAAGGTAAGAGACTGACTTGGGTTTTTTGCTTCTGCCTTCTAATTTAATTCAGTGAAACTTTCCTGGAATAGTGAAATTGGCCCATCTGTATGAAACCCAGTGATTCTCTTGACTCTGGTAGAATGAGTACTTTATAAACTTTCTTTACTCCTAGGTGGAGCCTGGCTCTGTTTGTGCCGTCTTTGGTCTGGGAGGAGTTGGATTGGCAGTTATCATGGGCTGTAAAGTGGCTGGTGCATCCCGGATCATTGGTGTGGACATCAATAAAGATAAATTTGCAAGGGCCAAAGAGTTTGGAGCCACTGAATGTATTAACCCTCAGGATTTTAGTAAACCCATCCAGGAAATGCTCATTGAGATGACTGATGGAGGAGTGGACTATTCCTTTGAATGTATTGGTAATGTGAAGGTCATGGTGAGTATGGGCTTCATTCTTTTTTAGTTTATGGAACTGCTTTTTTTGAAGTGCAGTTTTAGATTAAAAATTGTTTTGTTTTGGCAAAGGAAGTCTCTTAATAAGAATTATTCTAGTGAAAGAAGGGGAAAATATCTATTTGAACTACAATGGGAAATGATACAAGAACAGCTCAGGGAAGGATGAGAAAAGATGTTTCTTTGCCTTTCAATGCCTGCTAAGTGCATGTCTCATGAAATGAAAAGACAAAATAAAGCAGTTGTGCAGAGCATGACCTTTGGAATCAAATACACATCCACTTACTAACTCAGTGACCCTGAACAAACAGCTTCTCTCAACCTCAGTTTCCTCATCTATAAAATGCAGGTACAGGTTGAACATCTATCCCTAATCCAAAAATCCAGAATGCTCCAAATCTGTAACTTTGAGCACCAACATGATGCTCAAAGGAAATGCTCACTGGGGCATTTCAGATTAGGAATGCTCAGCCAATAAATACGATGCAAATATTCCAAATCCGAAAAAATCCAAAATTCAAAACACTCTGGTCCCAAGCATCTCAGATAAAAGATAATCAACCTGTAGTAACAATACCTACTTAAACCTACATAGACACTCAGTAAAAGTATTACTATTAATTCTACTGCCTGCTTTTTAAAATTAAATCCTTTAGAGTTTTGAACTACCGTTTACTTTTTAAAATAGAGAGCAAATAAACACTTCAAATTATTTTAATTTATGTTAATATGTAACCAGGTTAATTTGTTAAAATAAATTGTTCAGGCTGGGCATGGTGGCTCATGCCTGTAATCCCAGCACTTTGGGAGGCCAAGGCGGGTGGATACTTGAGGCCAGGAGTTCAAGACCAGCCAGGGCAACATGACGAAACCCCATCTCTACTAGAAATACGAAAATTAGCTGGGTGTCGTGGCACACGCCTGTAATCCCAGCTACTAGGGAGGCTGAGGCACGAGAATCGCTTGAACCCAGGAGGCGGATGGTGCCATGAGCCGAGATCATGCACTACACTCCAGCCTGGGTGCCAGAGGGAGACTCTATCTCAAAAAAAAACAAAAAATAAATAAAAATATAAATTGTTCAATAAAATTGAGCTCACTAAATGTTAAGTTTGGCCTTTTGTTTCCATTATCTTTAAAAACTATGCCATCTCTAGAAGTTTCTGGGAAGCAGTTGTTCTCAGGAAAATGCACTGACTTCTGTGATTTGGTCGTATCTCTGTGCCTGCAGAGAGCAGCACTTGAGGCATGTCACAAGGGCTGGGGCGTCAGCGTGGTGGTTGGAGTAGCTGCTTCAGGTGAAGAAATTGCCACTCGTCCATTCCAGCTGGTAACAGGTCGCACATGGAAAGGCACTGCCTTTGGAGGTAAATTCGATGGATGAGATGACTGCATTTTCTCTTTTGTTATTTGCATTGGCAGATGTTTAATCCCAGCCTAATTTTTTTATATTAACAAGAATCTTCATGGGCTGCCTTCTCATTATAAGTTGTTGCATGCAAGCCTGTTTTATTAGAAGGGATTCAGACTCAATCACTATTTACCCCTGGGACTGGGGAGGTGCTCACCTTCCCCTGAAACATAGGGCCACTTGGTGCATATTCTATAAAAGAAAAAAAATCAATATTCTGATAGTGAGGAAGTAGTTATGGGTATAGCAGGGGCAGGAAGTTGATTGCAAAGTAAGCAAACAGCAGTATCAGCCATGGTGTGTTTCTTGTGGACTCAAGTAGCTTGTTACATTTTTATTCATTTTTCCAGGAGTGCAGTGATCACTGGATGTGATCATACATCTGTCTGATTTTAGCAGTAACCAATATTGAGTCTCAAACTGAAAATATTTAATTGGACAAAGCCTTATCATAAAATCAAAAAGCTGCTAGACTGATCATTTTTCCCTTTGTGATCCTAAAAAGTCCTTAGTGGTTTGGGGTTGCGGGGAAACAGTTTCTATCTTTTCCATGGTTGCTCAGCCAGAGGAGAGAAAAGATGTCACAACATGTTTGTATTTCCCAACAGTTGTGAATGAATGAGTCTAAAGTTTTTAAAGGGCTTTAAAAATATATATTTATATTTCATCATCCTCCTAAAGAAAAAAAATCACATAGTGTGTGTTTTGATTGATCTGTGTTTAACGGGTTGTCTTTTAAGGTCCTCTACCTCATATTATGCCAGCTTTTTTGAAGGCCAGAAGAAAAGATTTGGAAAATATGCTAAAATGAGGGGTTTGGCCAAAATCTTCCTTCTTTATAACTACAGAATTTGCCTTAGAAGATGTCAGTCTGACTTGCCCTCCTCTTCAAAGCTCTAGATACATGTCACAGCAGAGTATCATAGAAGAAACTTTTTAAGCCATGTATGCTATTCGGGGGTATCATTTTGGAGTCCATAGCTGTATTTTAAAGGGCATTCTAAGCCTGGCTGATCCAGGGTATCTTGGTAGTAACCTCTAACTGAAGCCTCATTCGAGCACATGCTGGTTGGGAAATTCACTGTATCATTGAGGCCCCTTGCATTGCTGATCTAAAGATAATAGAAGCTTTTGTCTAGAGAACAGGAGTGGCTGTGGTCATCTCAGTTACCAGGACATTTAAAGGCAAAAGAAAAAAATCCCCACAATTTGTGGGGAAAGAATAATTAGTGGAGAATATAAGGGAGGAGATTTGGAAAAGGCTCAAAAGAGGTTTGAAATATCATTGAAAGCATCCTTAGAAGGTGAGAAGGCTTCTTGTTGATTGTATTGCTTCTTTAGATACAGTGAGAAATTGAAGCACCTAATTTTATTTAAAATCTTACCATTTAGTCAGGCCTGGTGGCTCACACCTGTAATCCCAGTACTTTGGGAGGCCGAGGCAGGCAGATCACGAGGTCGGGAGATCAAGACCATCCTGGCTAACATGGTGAAACCCCATCTTTACTAAAAATACAAAAAATTAGCTGGGCGTGGCGGCAGGCGCCTGTAGTCCCAGCTACCCGGGAGGCTGAGGCAGGAGAATAGAGTGAACCTGGGAGGCAGAGCTTGCAGTGAGCCGAGATCACGCAACTGTACTCCAGCCTAGGCAACAGAGCGAGACTCCATCTCAAAAAAAAAAAAAAAAAAAACAACAACAAAAACTTACCATTTAGCTAAAGAGTTCTACTTCATTTTTCAGTTTCATAGTTTTCTGTTCTGAGATGCTATCCCTATTTCATTGTTAAATTTGAAACCAAGGAAATAAAGTCCTGTATTATATCAGTTTTTTTCTTCCTTGAATATCATGATCATAGGAACCTTTGCTGATGTGGACCTAAATAAGCTTGTTGTTGAGACTTCCAGAGTTCTGTCCTGGGTATTTAAAAGTCTCAATTGGCCAAAACTTTAATGAGGTTTTAGTAAATCTTAATACAGAGAAAGGAAAATTTCAAAAGTATTTACTTCTTAACTGAAAGGTGTTCGTCAAATTCTTCATCTCCATGCTATTTTGGAGTTTCTCATTACTCTTTAACTCATCAAAAAATTCATTCTTTTAAATGCCTTTGTGTCCTCAGCTAAGTAACAAGCATACTGCAGAAATTTGTTGAATAAATTAATGTGTGATTTCTTTTAGGATGGAAGAGTGTAGAAAGTGTCCCAAAGTTGGTGTCTGAATATATGTCCAAAAAGATAAAAGTTGATGAATTTGTGACTCACAATCTGTCTTTTGATGAAATCAACAAAGCCTTTGAACTGATGCATTCTGGAAAGAGGTAAGCTTTCTCTGTGACTATATATCATAGAATGTAATAATGATGTTGAGTTTGAGGAGATGGAGTCGAAAAACACAATTTTAGTTGTCTTAAAGGTATCATTTAAAACTTAGTATGTTGCTTCCTTTTACAGCATTCGAACTGTTGTAAAGATTTAATTCAAAAGAGAAAAATAATGTCCATCCTGTCGTGATGTGATGGGAGCAGCTTAACAGGCAGGGAGAAGCGCCTCCAACTTCACAGCCTCGTAGAGCTTCACAGCTACTCCAGATAATAGTGTTATGTGTGTAATTCATGAATCTCTATAATCAAGGACAAGGATAATTCAGTCATGAACCTGTTTTCTGGATGCTCCTCCACTAAATAATTGCTAGCTTATTAAGGAATATTTTAACGTAATAAAAGTAATTTCTACATTTGTGTGGAAATTGTCTTCTTTGTTTTATGCTGTAATCATTGTCACGGTTTGTCTGCCCATTATCTTCATTCTGTAAGGGAAAGGGAAAGGAAGCAGGGCAGTGCTGGGTGTCTGAAACCTCAGAAACATATGTTGAACTTTTAAGGGTCTCAGTCCCGTTGATTAAAGAACAGATCCTAGCCATCAGTGACAAAGTTAATCAGGACCCAAGTCTGCTTCTGTGATATTATCTTGAAGGGAGGTACTGTGCCTTGTTCATACGTGTACCCCAAATTCCTAGTATGGCATCTGCCCCTAAGGGGGCACTAAAATGTATTATTGAAACAGCATTCTGGGCTTAAATAGGTGTATGTGTGTTGGTTGTGACTGTACTATTTCTAGTATAGTGAATTACATACTGAATATCCAAGTTCTCAGCACCTACTTTTGTCAAATCTTAACATTTTGCCACTTCGAGATCACATTGCCATTCCTCCCCTCCAGAGGTAACAATTATCCAAAATTTGATGTTTATCATTCCTGTGTTGTTGTACTTTCACTGTGTATAACATAAACCATCTACTCTTTAGTAGTGTTTTATATATTTTTAAGCCTTATACTTGCTCATTCTACAGCTTTTTTCACTCATTATTGTATAATTATATGTGAAGCTCTCGTTCATTCATTTTAGTACTGTGTAGCAGTATTCAATTACGGGAACTACCGTAATTTATCTGTTCCCTAGTTGAAGGCATGAAGTTGTTGCCAGTTTCTGTATTATAACACTGTAGTGGAACATTCTGCATTGGGCTCACTGCGTGTTACTTAAGACATGTATCACAGAATAAACACATTTAGCCTTATAGACATTGCCAAATTGCTCTTCAAAGTAAATGTGAGTCTTTGTGAATTACGTGAGCGTGGAATGGTGTTTTATTATGACTTTAGTTTGCATTTTCCTCAATTCTCGTTAAATCCTTCATTCTAATGGACATTTTATTGTGAAGAACCTGTTCATATCCTGTGCTCAACTTTGTATTGAATTATTTTTCTCTGAATAATTTTTAGGAGTTCTTCTATTCTAGACATCAATCATTTGTCAGTTTTATATGTTGCAAATATCTTCTAGCCTATCTTGTGACTTTTCTTTTTACTTTATGGTATTTTGTTGAATAAAGTTTTAATACAGTCACATAAATCTTCCTGGTGGTGGTAAGTAACATTATTTAGGTTATTTTATCCTGAGAAGTATAAAGAAGCAAACAAAAATGGTCCAGGATCTTACCATGCTGATAATCCTTGACATAAAAATAAATTAATGAATGCAATATACCTAAGGGTTAAAAAAATACAAATTGTTAGGAAATTATATAATGAGAAAGAAAAGCTATACACCCGCAAAAAAATGGGTGATTACTGTTAAGTTTCTTATGTATCTATCATCTTTTTAGGAGTTTCTATGCACACAATAGCATATGTATCCTTTAAAATTACACAAAAGGAATACTATCAACACTATTCTGTGAACTTTTTTCTCCACATGATAACATAGAGTTTGTATCAGTGCATCACGTTTACCATGCAAATATCTTTTGGTTGGATTGATGCTATGTGCTTTTTCAATTTATTGATGATATAGTTTAAATGCTCCCACAGAATTGTGTGTGAGAGAGCAATATGTCATTGATTGAAAACTGGGAAACTGGTAGTAATGGTCAGGACTTCCCCTTTTCAGAACTTTGGTGCATTTGAAGTGCCTGACAATGTAGTCCAGCTTCCCTCCTGTTTTACCTAGAGGGCTGGAGATAAGGGCCTAAAGAGGCTTCTACTCCACTTGTAGGAAATGTGCTTCTAATCTTTGGTGTAGCCCAGCCTTCTAGGAACAAAAGTATCCTATGTTGGCAACTGCAATAACAAAACAGTTATGGAGAGTATGGAGGAGAGCCAGTAACTCCTAAAGGTCTTGTTCCTTTGACTTTTCTTCTCAAACATGAGATATACATGAATTGCAATGGCAAACGTTTTTTAGGTTCGCCAATATGAAAATGTAAAGCAGTTTTAAGATTAATATTAAAATAGGCCAACAGCGGTGGCTCACAACTGTAATTCCAGCACTTTGAGAGCCCAAAGTGGGAGGATCACTTGGCCGCAGAAGTTCAAGACCAACCTGGGCAACACAGATGTCATCTCTAGAAAAAAAAATTTTTTTTAATTGGCCGGGCATGGTGGCATGTGCCTGTGGTCCTAGCTACTAAGGAGGCTGAGTTAGAAAGATGGCTTGATCCCAGGAGGTCGAGACTGCAGTGAGTCATAATCGCAACACTGCACAGCCTGGGCAACAGAGTGAGACCCTGTCAAAAAAAAAAATTAAAATACTACTCTAATTTTTGTAGCTAGCCTATTATTGAATTTGCTTTTCATTTCTGGCACAGTTAAGTACATACTCTTGAGCCAGCTGATGATTAAGTTTAGTATTAGCATTTCCTGGCTGAAAGCACAACTATCTCTTTCAGAGATCCAGTATAAAGAATCAGTTTTACAAAATCTGTGCTTGAGCCCGGGAAGTCGAGGCTGCTTTGAGCTGTGATTGCACTACCGCACTCCAGCCTGGGTGGCGGAGTGAAACCCTGTCACAAAAACAATAATCAATTTTACAAAATCTTTACTATTAGAATTCCAGGGGTCATGAGACTCGGCTATAGTTGTCAAGTCTTTTTTTTTTTTTTTTTTTGAGATGGAGTCTGTGTTGCCCAGGCTGGAGTGAAGTGGCACGATCTCAGCTCACTGCAACCTCCACCTCCCGGGTTCAAGCGATTCTCCTGCCTCAGCCTCCCGAGTAGCTGGGATAACAGGCGCATGCCACCATGCCCGGCTAATTTTTGTATTTTTTGTAGAGACGGGGTTTCACCATGTTGGCCAGGCTGGTCTTGAACTCCTGACCTCAGGTGATCCACCCACCTCAGCCTCCCAAAGTGCTGGGATTACAGGCATGAGCCAGTGTGCCTAGCCAAGTCTTTCTAAGGTCATTTTAATACATCATCTTGAATTGAGGAATTGCTTAACATACATATGTTATATATGCTAAAATCTGCCAGGCGTGGTGGCTCACACCTGTAATCCCGGCACTTTGGGAGGCCGAGGCAGGTGGATCACTTGAGGTCAGGAGTTTGAGACCAGCCTGGCCAACATGGTGAAACCCTGTTGCTACTAAAAATACAAAAATCAGCTGAGTGTGGTGGCGCACAACACCTGTAATCCCAGCTACTTGGGAGGCTTGAAGCCAGGAGGCAGAGGTTGCAGTGAGCCGAGATCGCGCCACTGCACTACAGCCTGAGCGACAAAGGAAGACTCAGTCTCAAAAAAAAAATAAACCAACCATTCACTAAGTGCATGTAAGCAAATGTACCCTGGTTGTCCCAAATTGGGATTCAACCACTTTAGAAGTATTGTTAGAAATTTTTTCAATTGATACGTAATAGTTGTACATACTTACGGGGCATGTGATATTGATATGTGCATACAATGTATAATGATCACATCAGAGTAACTGGAATATCCATCACCTCAAACAATGATCATTTCTAAAAGAACATTCCAAAGCTGCTCTTTTAGCTGTTTTGAAATATACAATAAATTATTAATTGTTGGAAAACTTTTGAAAGTTATCTTTAAGCTGCTTTTTTGGACAAGAGGTATATAATTGCAATACAGATGGATATTAACTTCCATTGTATATTTCATTAAAGCTAGTAAAATTTTTTTAAAGGATCTAAAATTTTGCCATGTAAGGAACTTAAGCATCTTTATGTTTAATTGGAAAATGTTTATATTCCCAATATAAAAATTTCTCTTCAAGTATTTCCTGCATTGCCATTTTTAGCATGTTTGGCTATTCTGCTATTTAACCTACCTAGTGATACTCGCTGGAGACAGTCCGTCTACAGGCATGTCTGATAGGCACAAGTTCTTTATTCACACAAAACTAACATATAGGGTAGAATGTATGGGATAATGAGGTCGTTTGGGATAGAGGTATGGAAAAAACTGCATTATGTCCAAAACTTTACTACAGTGGAGCCAGTCAACATGTGTACAACTTAACACCTAACAAAAATGGCTCCAAAAAGTATACATAGCACTATTTCTGTTCATCCCATCTGAATGGAAAATTTTACTTAGCTGGTAATTCTTAAAATGTTTTGTTGACTCAGGGAAGGGGAAACATATTTTACATGCACAGAATGCTTCAGAACTTTTCTGCTCGGCTACCAATGTGCCATGTAGGCTGATAATCAAAGTCCTAAAGTACAGTTTAGTTCTTTGGGCCTACAGGGACACCTTGTTGACTAACTGGTTTCAGCCAATTTTTTTCAGTTCACACATAAGATCAATTTCTTTGTCAGCAAATACCTTTTAGAAAAAGTACACTACAAACACATTTGGAAAAATTTTATTAAGTACTGTATAAACAGCTATTTAGATAATAATTGCATAGAACTATACCAAGGTAATTGTGTCTTTAAGGAACAACTACCAAGTGAACAAGATGTGCAAAGTCCTCTATTATACAAGATTTCCTTTGGTGGAACATTACAGTGACAAAGCAGTGTAACGGGCTCTTAAGCAGATTGATTTTTATCAAACTGGACATATCAGAATTCCTTATGTGTAAGAGAAATATGCACATGCTCCTTTCAAGAAAGGAGTGATAACCCACCATGGAATTACCTCCAGTTTAAACATGTACTCTTGACTGCCAAAAATATCGAGATATGTTAAGCAAGATAAAACAGCAGAACACGCTTTAAAATATGTTGATCTCTTTCTCTAATCTACATGTTAATACTAAATGTTCTTATCCTTGGCATTGTTTCCTCAGAATCATCCAGGGCTCAAATTCAGATTTAAGTTTAAAAAATTCTATCTGGAATTGTCTGGTGATCTCTGACCCAACTACTGAAACAAAGCAAATTTGCTTTATAGCCAGTCACATTCTATATAGAATAAAACAGTTGGTAGTTGTCATTATCACTGCACAAATAGGAGATTGCCACAGAGAAGTGTGGTGATTTGTTCTCCTAGCCACAGAATCAATTTAAAAATTGTAGAAATTGGCTAGGTGTGGTGGCTTACGCCTGTAATCCAAGCACTTTGGGAGGCTGATGTGGGAGGATCACTTGACGCCAGGAGTTCAAGACCAGCCTGGGCAACATAGTGAGACCTTGTCTCTATAGAAAAATAATAATAATCAGGTGTGTTGGAACATGCTTGTAGTCCTAGTTACATGGCCAGCTGAGGTGGGAGGACTGCTTGAGCCCAGGAGGTCAAGGCTGCAGTTAGCCATGATCATGCCACTGCCTCCAGCCTGAGGAACAACAACAACAAAAAAAAAACTATTGAAATACTGTGAACGACTAACAGCACAATTGTGATAAGTGAAAATTTTTATAGGAAGTCCTTCTTGAGTGCTCCATGTATTAACTTTTTGGAGTATTCTAGTAAAATAGCAGTGTCGACCTTTTTTCAAAAATAACCAGAATCACCATTTACAGACAGTTCTATTGTTGCTCACCCACAGTCCCCAAAATGAAAAGCAGCAAACACGTAGCCAGGGCCACCTTATTCCTGCTTCATCTTGCAAAACACCCAAATAAATGCAAACTATTTTTCTCTTTTTCCTACTTAGCACCAAAAGGAAGATGAGAGAAGGCTGCCATAAGAGGGCCAGAGTTTCCATACATAGACTGTGCTAAGCTAACCTTTCCTTAGGTGTCCATTTTCAAAATAGAACAAAACACAACTTTTATAGGTTTTAGCCTAATGCAGCCTATGTTATGAAAGTTTGTTCCTAAAACATGAATGTCTAGATGTTATGTTCTAATATAAAGGAGTTGGCCCCATCAAAAAGTGGGCGAAGGATATGAACAGACACTTCTCAAAAGAAGACATTTATGCAGCCAACAGACACATGAAAAAATGCTCATCATCACTGGCCATCAGAGAAATGCAAATCAAAACCACCATGAGATACCATCTCACACCAGTTAGAATAGCGATCATTAAAAAGTCAGGAAACAACAGGTGCTGGAGAGGAGGTGGAGAAATAGGAACACTTTTACACTGTTGGTGGGACTGTAAACTAGTTCAACCATTGTGGAAGTCAGTGTGGCGATTCCTCAGGGATCTAGAACCAGAAATACCATTTGACGCAGCCATCCCATTACTGGGTATATACCCAAAGGATTATAAATCATGCTGCTATAAAGACACATGCACACGTATGTTTATTGCGGCACTATTCACAATAGCAAAGACTTGGAACCAACCCAAATGTCCATCAATGATAGACTGGATTAAGAAAATGTGGCACATATACACCATGGAATACTATGCAGCCATAAAAAATGATGAGTTCATGTCCTTTGTAGGGACATGGATGAAGCTGGAAACCATCATTCTCAGCAAACTATCGCAAGGGCAAAAAACCAACCACCACATGTTCTCACTCATAGGTGGGAATTGAACAATGAGAACACTTGGACACAGGAAGGGTAACATCACACACTGGGGCCTGTCGTGGGGTAGGAGGAGGGGGGAAGGATAGCATTAGGAGATATACCTAATGTAAATGACGAGTTAATGGGTGCAGCACACCAATGTGGCACATGTATACCTATGTAAGAAACCTGCATGTTGTGCACATGTACCCTAGAACTTAAAGTATAATAAAAAAGAAAAAAAGAAAAATAAATAAAAAAATAAAGGAGTTGGAAAATGAGCCACACTGCCACAAGTGTGGTATAATTTACAAATGGTATAATTTGCTCCTCTTGTAGCTGGAGAGCTTGGTAAAAGTTAAACGCCATCAAATGTAGACAGAATCTTACTACACTGTCTCAAACAGTTCCAGTATTTCTAACTGCCAGACCACTAATATATCCCTCCCCACCTCTACTGTATTTTTTGCCCCCGAGATTCAGTGCATTCTTAAAATAGCCCATGGTTTATGAAATTCAGAATAAGATCTAAATTACTTCAATGATATGTTCTAAGAAAAAAAGAATCATAAAGAAATTGTGTACTTTATTGTTAGCAGTGATTTTGGTGTAGTAATTTTGAAACAATTTTACATCTGTCTGGTAGCATCAAGCAAATATTTATCTCCCAGATTACTTGTTTAGGAAAAAAAGGTATTTTCACAGTGAAAAGGTCTGACAAACACCAAGTGATCAAACTTCGCATCAGCAATAAGGTGACAAGAACATTATGTGCCTCATGTTGTACAATGAGTGGGGCATACAACTGCCATCTCTGTAGTCTTCTACCAAGATGTTTATCCTGACTCTATCCTCATGAGGAACGATCAGACAAACGGACTTTTGAAAACTAATCTGATTTTTCAAGTGTCCATTTTGTAAGACATCAAAAAAGGTGTGAGGGTTACTCTAGCATGGGTGTCCAACTTTTTAGCTTCCCTGGGCCACAGTGGAAGAATAATTATCTTGGGCCACACATAAAATACACCAACGATAGCTGATGAGCTCAAATAAAGGCCTGTGCATAATTTTCGTGATATCCACCACCACAGATAAAAGATCCTCGCATTCAAAGGATTAGACACGGCTGCTAGAGTTAAGAAGACTAAGACCAGGTATGGTGGCTCACTCCTGTAATCACAGCATTTTGGGAGGCTGAGTCAGGTGGATCACCAGGGGTCAGGAGTTCGAGACCAGCCTGGCATCAACATGGTGAAACCGTCTCTACTAAAAATACAAAAATTAGCCTGTGTCGTGGCAGGGGCCTATCCCAGCTACTCAGGAGGCTGAGGCAGGAGAATCGCTTGAACCCAGGAGGTGGAGGTTGCAGTGAGCCAAGATTGTACCACTGCACTCCAGCCTGAACAAGAGTGAAACTCCATCTAAAAAAAAAAAAAAAGGAGACTACAGATACATGACAACCAAATGCCATGAATTTAGAAGCTTTAAATAACATTTTGGGGGAAAATTAAAGTTTATACCCTATATATTATATAATTCTGTATTAATATTAAATTTCTAATTGTATTATGATCATGTAAAATAATGTCATTAGGTTAAGAGATACATGCTGATGTAGTAGGGTGAAGTACAATGTTGCTTCTTTCAAAAGAAAAGTGCTTATACAGAGATAAAGCAAAGGTGACAAAATGACATTTGTTAGATAAAGGTAAAGGATATATGATTATTTCACTGTAATATACTTTCAACTTTTCTATAATTTGAAAATTTTCAATATAAAAAGTTGGAGATAAAAAAATAAAAATTTTAAAAGAAGGGAAAAACAAGAAGGAAATTGCTTACAGATACCATTAGGGTAGAGGTTAAGCAAAGTGGAGCATCCTGCTCTCAGTTTTAACCAAATCCAATGAAAATCCAGAAGTCGTTAGAGAACAAACTGAGGAATCAAGCAAACAAATTCCTAAACCTCCTCACCAACTCTTGCCTATTAATTTAGATATGTGGGTGCAAGTGGTATAAAGGTGTTGGTTAATCCTTTTTATCAACAAAAGACATAAAATGAAGTTCATGTTTCCCTTCTTCTAAGTTATAATTCCAAAGGAGTTGGAAGACTGGCGGCGGGGGGAGAAAATTATTCTAAAAGTTAATGTAAAAAAAGAAGTTAATACTTTGATTTTTTTTTTTTTTTTTTTTTTTTTTGAGATGGCGTCTTACTCTCTCACCCAGGCTGGAGTGTAGTGGCACAATCATAGCTCACTGTAACCTTGAACTCCTGGGCTCAAGCAATCCCCCTCTCTGTCTCATGAGTAGCTAGTGCTACAGGCTCGCACACCATGCTCTGACTTATTTTGTAAAAAGGTGGCAGAATGATGAAACTAGGTGTTTTGTCACCTAAATCCAATGAACATTTGCAACTAGATATATGCAATTAGACTAGAGTCCATATTGTTTTAAAATCTCCCAAACTAAGAAAAGCATTATCACCAGTGTGGTGTTTTATCTTTTAACCAAAAAACTATCATACCAAGATCTTTTTTCCTTCAGCTAATCTTCTAATGACAGACACTGAATAAGCCCACATTGTTAATTCCACAATCAGTACATAAAATGCTCCCCTAATATTGGGCATTCTGTCTTAAAAGCTCTCAAAAATATGGTTGCATCTCAAATGCTGCTGGCACTCTACTGAGTTTATGTACAGCCATTACACCTGAAAAAGCATTTCTACTCAAATGATCATGAATTTATTTTAGATTATCAAACAGCCTCCCCATTCCCACCATTTTCCTCTGAAATCCCAAAGAAATGCACCAAAGTTAATGACTACATGGTAGGATAATCATTCAAACTTTTTAATCTCCCTTTACACATTATATTAACATTCATATTGCAAGGCATTCCATTCACAAATACTACAGTTTGATAAAAACTTCACACACATACTCCCAAAGTCTATACCAGATTCAGTCAACTTTACTAAATCACTCAAATAATAAAAGTAATGAAAACATTATTATATTTTAAAGCAATAAGGTCTGAGGCACTCTGGAAAAGATGTTCTCTTACAAGTATAATGTGTCAGTGGTATGAAATTGTATTACAAGGATGCCCAGTAATCAAGTACACTCTAATGACAATGACTTTGTGATCTGATATGTCTTCATTGGATACACTCCTACTTGGACAACTGCTGAAAGGAACGTAGATATTGGGCAGCTGAGGTCATTTCTAATGAGGTTCCCAACTATGTAAAGGAGAGGTGTGTTTCCACACACGAAGGACAGCTGCATCTCTACTGCAAGGTTACAGTACACAAAATTCCTTTCTCATCACTATCACGTTTACTCAACGTTAGATTTTAATAGCCCACTTGACCGCCTGGGCTCACAGCTGGAGACACTTTAGAACTCTTTCTCCATCCTCCGCCATAGTGCAACCTTCACACTTCTCTGAGCACCTCCAAGGTATGCCCTTGAAGTAAAACAGAAAAGGGAAGAAAGGGGGCTTTTTCTTTTCCATTTCTGACCAGAGGTCTGAAATAGCAATGTATTATGAAATTCTCATTCCCTGCAACAGTCAGCCACCACTTGGAAAATGGCTATTTTTGCCATAAACTAGATTTTTAAAAGCCTGATAACCTTCCAAAGTGAATTTTACTACATTCATTCACTGACACACACACACAGTCCACATTGGAGAAAGTCTCATTGGGTGAGTGCTTCCCTATGCACAATTACAAGGGTAAATAATTAGCATGGGGGTAGGGGAGGCCAAATCCCAACCAGGAATTAAATCACTGCAAACTATGGATCCATTTGTAAGAGCATATAAACCTGTCAGAGCAGAAACAACACAAACCCCAGGTCACATAGTGTTTGGTAATTATGTATACAGAATTTAAAATGTATACATATATATTTCCATATATACAATTTTAAAAATCTGGTGCAACATATATTGCTAAAGTTTCAAAGATTCTTATTTCCAATGTTCACCTGGAAAGCAGCTGGCTCTTGATGGCTGTTTTGTGGCAGTGATAAAAGCAACTAGAAGCAAGTTTAAGTAAAAGTGCTCAAAGGGCAAAGGAGAAAACAGGTGTGCAGGGGGAGGGGGCTGAAGAGTTGAGCAATGTTTCCTTTATTCTTCTCAGCTTTTTCAGACCCAAGACAAGTTCTTGAGGACACACATCAAATGCTGTAGTCCTTTCTTATCTACAGTCAAAACAAAACAAGTGATTAAAAAAAGGTTCCTCTTCCTTTCTGTACTCTCAATAAAATGCACAGTACAGTAAGAAGGTATCACTGAGATGTGCCATCTTGGGAGAAATTAAAATTGAGACATGAAGTGAGGCCGTGCACTGTCAAGTCGCCGGGTTAGGATTTCGCAGCCAGTGTCTGTGACCAGGAGGGTGTGCTCAAACTGAGCAGACCGCTTTCCGTCTCTTGTCACCGCAGTCCAACCATCTGGCCAGGTTTCATCCTGCCATCCGCCTTCAACAAACAAAAACAATTTCTTAGTTCAATCATTCAGTTTTCTAAATGAACTCTATCAAGAAGAAAGCCAAGAAGAAAATTCACTACTAAGATCCTTATTTACATGCCAATTGTTTTAGCTAATGCCTTTCCAACTTCATTTTGGTGTTCAGTATGTTTGATGTTTAAATTTCGTCAGATGTATTACAACCACATTTTTTATATATCCTAAATATCAAATCAAGATGGAATTTCCAAAATAAAGGCACTGGATTTCACTTTAACAACATATTGATACCAATCACCACGACTTCGAGTAACAACTTTAATTAATTATATGTATCATTATATGTATCAAAGCATCACTATGTACCCTATGAATATGTACAATAATTGTCCATTTTAAAATAGGAAATTTTTTAAAAAGGACATTCTGCAATATGCTACAACACAGATGAACCTTGACGGCATAATGCTAAGTGAAATAAGCCAGTCATAAAAAAGCATATGCTTGGCCAGGCGCGGTGGCTCACGCCTGTAATCCCAGCACTTTGGGAGGCCGAGGCGGGCAGATCACGAGGTCAGGAGATTGAGACCATCCTGGCTAACATAGTGAAACCCCGTCTCTACTAAAAATACAAAAAATCACCCGGGCATGGTGTTGGGTGCCTGTAGTCCCAGCTACTCGGGAAGCTGAGGCAGAAGAATGGCGTGAACCTGGGAGGCGGAGCTTGCAGTGAGCTCAGGTCGCGCCACTGCATTCCAGCCTGGGAGACAGACCAAGACTCCATCGCAAAAAAAAAAAAAAAGCATGTGCTTAATGATTCCACTTCTATGAGGTAGAGTACAGTAGTCGAAATCATGGAGATAGAAAGCAGAACAGTGGGTGCCAAGGTCTGGGAGTAGTGAGGAATAGGAAGGGGATGTTTAATGGGCTGAGTTTCAGTTCTACAAGATGAAAAGACTTTTGGAGATGGACGGTGGTGATGGGTGCACAATGTTATGAATGTATTTAATAATACTGAACTGTACACTTAAAAATGAGATGTGTATTTTACAATTAAAAAATCAGAAAGAAAAAAACTTGAATTAATGAATTTAGCTCTTTCCTAGTATAACTTTGGCATCTGACAAAACTATACTCAGCATATATCGTGAAGGAAATCATGTAAATGTTTACAGTTTTATTACAGCATTCAATTCCTGATATAATTTCAAAATGGTAGGCACACAAACAGATGGTGAGAACAGATTATACAGTGAAATTTTTGTGAACTATACCCCTGGAACCAGAAAGAGAGGCAAAAGAAAGACTGGTGTGAGAGGATAAGAAAAATATGAAGCAGAATGGTCTGGATAGGAGTTGAAACCAGAGAAGGGAAGCAAAGGGACAGTGAATCTGGGAGGCCATGAAAGAAAACTCAGGGAAAGGAGGGAAAGGGGGTGAAGGGGGCATAATGAGGGAAAGCAGAAAGCAAAGGCCCAAGAGAATGTGAAGCAGAGGTGGAATGAGAAAGGCAATTCTAGATACTACTGTAAAAGATGTATTTGCGAGCTTTCTTCTTTCAAAATTAGATGTTAAAAAAAAATCAATACTTTCTTCATTTTCAGTAATCTTTAGGTGAAACATATTACCTCTAGGACTCACTGCCTCAGACAGACAAATCCCAGAACATAAACTCTAGTGAAGTAAACTACTTTTGCAATATTAAATCCCAGGCCAAAAAGAAAATATGAGGCGGCCTAAAAAAGTTAACTCAAGCCTCATCAAGCAACTAAAGATGAGTACATCAATGTTTTTCAATGTAATGGCCTTTACACAAATGGCCTTTCCACAAATTTAAAACATTACTACTATAATTTTATTATGATCTGATAAAACAGGATTTTTAGTAATGTCAAGTCAAATTTATTTGGCTATTCTGAGGAAATTCTCCTGCAGATTTGAGACTTTCTAGTCCAGGGATTTAACCTAGCTGAGTTACACTTAAAGTATATCTGCTATAATTTGATGATTAATTACCTGTGCTAGCTGTATAGAAAGTTATTTGCTTACTGAAAATACTACATCATGGCTCACCAACCAGGTGCTAGTTAATGGAAATACGTAGCCAAAATGACAATTTCCTCCCACTATCTTTCTTTTCACTGCTAAATACCATCTTTACAACTGGTTGCACATGATCAGAACTTTATCCTTATTACAAGAGGATGACAAAAACTTTACTGCACATTTGTGCAGTCTTTTAAAGTATATAACATAATATAAATCATCTCAGTCTAGCAGCCCTGGGTGTTGGCAAGATAGGGATTCTAATTTTCATTTTACAGAAACGCAATAAGGAATCAGCTTTAGAAGGCAGCCTCTAAAGTGACTTCAGTGCATCCCAGCCTTCTGGCGTGCACGCCCTTGTGTGAGCTCCTGCTCCCCTTGAGTGCAGGCTGGATTCAGTGAATCACTTCTAAGAAAGAGAATATAGAAGTCACTCCCAAGACTGGGTTATAAAAAGACTGGAAGGATCCAGACAGGGAGTATCCTTTAAAACAGGGCTCAGGACACACAAGCTCTACTGCCACTGCCTCACTTTGCATCCCCTAACCAGAAAGCTCCATTACCAGAATCACTCTGAAAATCTCAGTGAGGAGCCCTAATTGTGACTCCAAGTCTCCTATCACTGCTACAAGCCTGTCTGGAGGAGATGACAACAGTGGGGAGTCTGCCAGAACCAAGTGTGCTTTCCAAGTGTCCTTGGTGTGCTTTCCCCACAATAGCTATATGATGCCACGTGATGGCATGAGTACAGACCATGAAGGGTCAGAACAGCTCATGAGCTGAGTCTGACAAATTCTGCCAGGTAACAAGCTAAGTTACAGGCAAGCTACTCACCCTCTTCAAGGACTGGTTTCCTCATTTCTATAATGGGGATAACACCTACCTTATAAATTGTGAAGAATTAAATCATATAATCATGTCTGCCTCAAACTGGGTGGCTCGTCAAATGCTCTGCTCTGTTCTCTCCTCTTCCCTCTCCTATATCAAGCAAGAACGTCAGCACAGACTTGACCTGGGCACCTCATTATTACAACGCACCCTCTGACATGATCTTTATGAAAAGGGACCAGAATTCAAGCATTTCAGCATCTCCTGACAGAAGACTACCACGCAGAACCCATGTCGTTCTTGCCAACCCTCACAATTTTCAGTTCTCCACGATACTGAATCAAGTTTGAGGTGGGACAGGGAGTGAGTACGAAGCAAAAAGCAAGCAGGTAGAAAAGACCACTGACATGATGAATTATCTAAAATACATATAAATTCAATTGAAAAATATCATGGCATCCTTTTTTCTCACCTTCACAAATCATTGGCTCAATTGTAAATACATGGCCCGACTTCATCACTCCAACTGCTTTATTTTCTGAAATTAAAGAAAAAAATCTCAAAAGGTAGCAAAACCAACAGTGTACCGTTGAACAGCTAACTAGAAAGAGTACACAACTCAAATTCCCATCAGTGATTGTTAAATTAATTACCGATTCCCTTTCTTAAAGTTCAACACACAGGTATTATACTGGCAGCCATCTAATATGGTGCACGTATTGTCCTAGGCACATTTCATTATGCTTATGTGTTCTCTAGGAAAACAGAGGTATTTGTAGGCTGTATTTCAGATATGAGTATCACTTCTATAAAAAGAAAAGTGACAAATAAAGAATAAAAGAAAAGTGCCTTGATTTCTATTACCTCATGATTAGAATTGCAATCACAGAACCAAGAGTTCCACTACTCATCCGGGTAGAGAAGTTTAAAGGAGAATGACAGATGTTTCAGATTATGCCAGAAATTTCCCACCACTTTGGGGGGTAAGTATGTGTTTGTACACAGGGGCACACAGCCCATAGAAACTACATGATTTTCATAACGTTTCATAAGCTGTTGTCTTTTTCTCATCTTCAAAGAAGAACAAAGTCTATGCACACTAACCTACTTTTTAAAAAATAAGCTGGGCACAGTGGCTTATGCCTATAATCCCAGCACTTCGGGAAGCCAAGGCAGGTGGATCACCTGAGGCAGGTCAGGAGTTTGAGACCAGCCTGGCCAACATGGAGAAACCCTGTCTCTACCAAAAATACAAAAATTAGCCAGGTGTGGTGGCGTGCACCTGAAATCCCAGCTACTCAAGGGGCTGAAGCAGGGAATCACTGGAACCCAGAAGACAGAGGTTGAAGTGAGCTGAGATCGATTGCGCCACTGCACTCCAGCCTGGGCGATTCAGCGAGACTCTCTCAAAAATAAAAACAAGGCCAGGCACGGTGGCTCACACCTGTAATTTCAGCACTTTGGGAGGCCGAGGTGGGTGGATCACGAGGTCAGGAGATCAAAACCATCCTGGCTAACATGGTGAAACCCTGTCTCTACTAAAAACACAAAAAATTAGCCGGGCGTGGTGGCGGGCGCCTGTAGTCCCAGCTACTCGGGAGGCTGAGGCAGGAGAATGGCGTGAATCTGGGAGGCGGAGCTTGCAGTGAGCCGAGATCGTGCCATGCACTCCAGCCTGGGCGACAGAGCAAGACTCCGTCTCGAAAACAAAGAAACAAGCAAACAAAAAAAAAAACAAAAAACAAACAACTAAGGAGACAATTATTTTTTAATTGAAAGCAAAAGAGCAAACTCCATTTCTCTCTCCAAGTACTTTTTAGCTTCTTTGTCCAAGTTCACTAATATAAGTTTTTTTCAGGATCATCATGAGAAATACAACAATAAATTACAGCAACCAGACCTGCCATACCCCTCAAAAATGCCAAAAATGTTAAAACTAGGAATAGGCTTTTTTAGACAAAAATGGAGAACTAATTTAAATTCCAAGTTAAACAAAACCTAATAAGGGTATCAGCTAAGTGAATGACTGCAATGCCCAACCTGACCACCAGATGGCTAATACATCAGCTTTTCAGGGTTCCTCTGTGAGGTTGTTCTGATCTGCAACTTTGTTATGAATGGCAAATTTGCCCACCCTTTGAGGCTGACTCAACTAAACTCTCCTCTTTCCAGGAATGGTCTAACCTCCCCTACACGTTTATATTCCTGCATAATTTTCCAGATGAATAGCTATCGTGCTGCTTTCCACTATCTTAGGTATTGCCAAAATACACTTACTGCAGATTTCAAATCTGGAGCTTGTAAACTGTTATAAAATCCTAAGGTCATTTAAAAAAAGGAAGAAAAGAAAAACAAACATTTGACTTTTAATTTCTAAACTCATAAACTTTCAAAATGACATGCTTAATACATATACAGAATTGGTCTATATTTCCTTGGAGAAAGCAAAAAGAAAACGTCAAGAATATCAGTGTGGTGTCACAGAAAGTAAAAATGATGAAAGAATCTTGAACTCTGCCATCCAATACAGCAGCATTGGCCATGCATAGCTAGAAAATACTTGAAAAGTGACTAATCAGAACTGAGGCTATCAGTGCAAAAGCCCTTTGGATTTCAAAGACTAAAACAACATGTAACATATCTCTCAATAATTTTTACACTGACTAAAGTTTCAGTTTCCCAACATACCTCACTCAACAAATACACATTATCTGAGTGACTATACTATCGCGGACACTCTTAGGCACTTTTTTAAAAATCTGTACCTGATCTATAGTCTTTCAAAGAATGACTGTAATATGCAGGCATACCTTGTTTTATTGCACTTCACTGTATTATGCTTCACAGACACTGCTTCCTTCTTTCTTTTCTTTCTTTCTCTCTGGTTTTTTTTTTTTTTTTTGAGACGGACTCTTGCTCTGTTGTCCAGGCTGGAGTGCAGTGGCACGATCTCGGCTCACTGCAACCTCCACCTTCCAGGTTCAAGTGATCCTCCCACCTCAGGCTCCTGAGTAGCTGGGGACTACAGGTGCATGCACCATGGCCGGCTAATTTTTGTATTTTTAGTAGAAGTGTGGTTTCACCATTTTGGCCAGGCTGGTCTAGAACTCCTGACCTCAAGTGATCCACCTGCTTCAGCCTCCCAAGGTGCTGGAATTACAGGTATGAGCCACCACATCTGACTCAGATGCTTTTTTTTTTTTTTTTTTTAAATAAATTGAAGATTTGTGGCAACCCTGCACTGACCAAGTCTAACAATGTCATTTTTCCAACAGTGCATGTTCACTTCATGTCTCTGTGTCACAATTTGGTAATTTTCACAATCTTTCAAACATGTTCATTATTATCCTATCAGTTATAGTGATCTGTGATCAATGATTTTTGATGTTAAAATTTTAATTGTTTTGGAGCACCACAAACTGTGCCCATGTAAAGACGGCAAACAAATGTGTGTGTGCGTGTTCTGAAGGCTCCATCAGCCTGTCCCACTTCTCTCTCCCTCTCCTCAGGGCTCCCTAGTCCCTGAAACACAAAACTGAAATTAGGCCACTTAATAGCCCTACAATGGCCTCTAAGTGTTTAACTGAAAGGAAGAGTCACATGTCTCTCACTTTGAATCAAAAGCTAGAAATGATTAAACTTAATGAGGAAGGCATGTCAATAGCCTAAATAGGCCAAAAGCTAGGTCTCTCGTGCCAAAGAGCCATGTTGTGAATGCAGAGGGAAAGTTCTTGAAGGAAATTGAAAGCGCTACTTCACTGAACCCACAAACGCAAGAAAGTAAAACAGTCTTACTGCTGTTATGGAGGAAGTTTGAATGGTCTGGATAGAAGATCACACAACCGACAACATTCCCTTAAGCCAAAGCCCAATCCAGAGCAAGGCATTCTCTTCAATTCTACGAAGGCTGAGAGAGGTGACAAAGCTGCAGAAGAAAAGTTGAAAGCTAGCAGAGGTTGGTTCATGAGGTCTAAAGAATCCATCTCCATTACATAAAAGTGCACGGTGAAGCGGCAAGTGCTGATATAGAAACTTCAGCAAATTTGCCAGAAGATATAGCTAAGATAATTGATGAAGATGGCTATACTAACAAACAGATTTTCAATGCAGACCAAAACAGCCTTCTAATGGACGGAAATGCCACCTAGGACTTTCTAACTAGAGAGAAGTCAACAACTGGCTTCAAAGAACAGGCTGACTTTCTCATTAGGGGATCCTGCAGCTTGTGACTTTAAGTTGAAGCCGATGCTCATCTACCATTCCTTAAGATTCCTTAAGAATGAAGCGAAATCTACTCTGCCTGTGCTCTAGAAGCGGAACAACAAAGCCTGGATGACAGCACCTCGATTTATAGCATGGTTTACTGAATATTTTAATAATATTAATATATAATTAATATATAATATATAGTTAATATAATTAATAATACTCATGCTGAAACCTACTGCTCAGAGAAAAAGATTCCTTTCAAAATATTATGGCTCGCTGACAATGCACCTGGTCGCCCAAGAGCTCTAACAGAGATGTACAAGGAGATGAATGTTGGTTTCATGCCTGCTAACATGGCATCTATTCTGTAGCTCATGGATCAAGAAGGAATTTTGACTTTCAAGTCTTATTATTTAAGAAATACATTTTCTAAGGCTGCCATAGACAGTGATTCCTCTGATGAATCTGGACAAAAGTAAACTGAAAAACCTTCTTGAAAGGATTCACCATTCTCGATGCCATTAAAAACATCTGTAGGCTGGGTACGGTGGCACACGCCTGTAATCCCAGCACTCTGGGAGGCAGAGACGGGTGGAATGTATGACTCCAGAAGTTCAAGATCAGCCTGGGCAACACAGTAAAATCCCACTTCTACTAAAAATACAAAAAAAGTAGCCAGGCATGGTGGTACGTGCCTGTAATCCCAGTCACTCGGGAGGCTGAGGTGGGGGAATCACCTGAGCCCAGGAGGTGGAGGCTGCAGTGAGCTGAGATCGTGCCACTGCACTCCAGCCTGGGCAACCAGAGTGAGACCCTGTCTCAAAACAAACAAAAACAAAACCAAAAAATCGTGATTCATGGGAGGATATTGTGTGATGCATGAGAGGAAGTCAAATATCAATATTAACACGAGTTGGGCAGAAAGTGATTTCAACCCTTTTGGATGACTATAAGGGGTTTGAAACTTAGTGGAGCAAGTAACTGCAGATGTGGTAGAAAGAGCAAGAGAACCAGAATTAGTAATGGAGCCTGAGGATGTGAGTGGATTGCTGCAATCTCATGATGAAACTTGACAGTTGAGTAGCTGCTTCTTATGGATAAACAAAGAAAGTAGTTTCTTGAGATGGAATCTACCCATAGTGAAGATGCTGAGATGACAACAAAAGATTTGGAATATTACATAAACTTAGTTGATAAAACAGGAGCAGGGTTTGAGAGAACTGATTCCAATTTTGAAAGAAGTTCTGTGAATAAAATGCTATCAAACAGCATCACAAGCTACAGAAAAATTCTTCATGAAAGGAAGAGTCAATCAATATGACAAACTTTGTTGTCTTATTTCAAGAAATTGCCACGACAACCCTGATATAGTTTGGATCTGCGTTCCCACCCAAGTCTTATGTTGAAATGTAATTCCCAGTGTTGGAGGAGAGGCCTGGTGGAAAGTGACTGGATCATGGGGGCAGAGTTCTCATGAATGGTTTAGCACCACCTCCCTTGGTACTGCACAGTGAATGAGTTGTCATGAGATCTGGTTGTTTCTCCTCCCATGCGCTCTCTCTCTTGCTCCTGCTCCCACCATGTGAGATACTCACTCCCTCTTTGCCTTCCGCCATGATTCTAAGTTCCCTGAGGCCTCTCCAGAAGCTGATGCTGCCATGCTTGTAGAGCCTGCAGAACCGTGAGCCAATTAAGCCTCTTTTCTTTATAAATTACCCAGGTTCTTACAAGAATTCTACCAGGAATTTCTAACAATGTGAGAATGTAATACAAACCCCAGCCTTCAGCAACCACCACCCTGATCAGTCAGTAGCCATCAACATCAAGAGAAGACCTTTCACCAGCAAGAGGATTACAACTCACTGAAGACTCAGATGACTGTTAGCATTTTTTAGCAATAGAGTATTTTTAAATCAAGGTTTGTGCACTGTTAGACTACACACAATAGACTACTGTATAAACATAACTTTTTATGCACTACACCGGGAAACCAAAAAATCTGTATGACTTGCTTTATTGCGATATCCACTATATTGCAAGGGTCTGGAACCAAACAGTTATCTCTGAGGTATGCCTGTACAGTTTAAATGTAGAGATTATCATCATTACTTCCCACCCATTGATTCAAACATAGAAGCAAATAAACTCTCACCTAACAAGGATTTCTCCTACATAGAAGGAATGGAGGAATGTTATACAATTTCCTGGTTCTTCCCTCATTTGGGCTAGGAATATACAGTTACAAACTAAAGCAGAGATTTACATTTCAAAAGATATCTCTGCTATACAAAAAAAAAAAAACCCTCAATAGTTTAATACTTCCCTACAGTGATCATAGCATATTTTGTTTTACATAAACGTGACTCTTCATAAACATTATATATAAGGCTGGGTGTGGTAGCTCACGCCTGTAGCCCTAGCTCCTTGGGAGCCTGAGATGAGCAGACTGCTTGAGCCCAGGGGTTTGATATCAGCTTGGGCAACATGGAGAAACTCTGTCTCTACAAAAATATAAAAATTAGCCAGGGATGGTGGCCCACACCTGAAGTACCAGCTACTCAGGAGGCTGAGGTAGGAGGAGTGCTTGAGCTCTCGGAGGTCAAGGCTCCAGTGAGCCGTGACTGCACCACTACAGTTTAGCCTAGGCGACACAGCGAGACCCTGTCTCAAAAAAACTATATAAATAAAGTACACCTGGGTCCTTGTTCCTCTTTTCATAATTGCTTCTTATGTCTAATCAAACGCTTTAATAGGAAACTTACATGACATCTTTTGTGTAACAGTGACAACATATTTTGCTGACACTATAACCACTGACCAAAATCCCCTTCTCCCATAAATATTATTGTCTTCAGTCTCTCTCTTTCCCTCTCACTCAAATCAATATCTAAACTCAAATTTTATTGCTTCTGCGAGTAAGGGGACTGTTTTCATTCCCTCCCCTGCACATACTCTTACATACACACACTCCACTGTAACTAGAATAGCTACTTCCATTCTGTGAAAGGGAATGCATATTCAGATGATTACAGGGTATAACAGGAAGGAATGAAGTCAGTTACCTATTTTCTGTTGCTTTTATTTCAAGCATGATTCACATTTTAAATAAAAAGAATTAGGTGTCTGCTAATAACCATTTATTGACACACATTAGATGCTGTGCTCTAAACCAGCAGTCCCCAACCTATTTTGCACTAGGGACTGGTTTTGTAGAATAGAATTTTTCCACAGACCAGGAGGATTTTGAGGGTATGAGCCTTGGGGGGATGGTTCAGGATGAAACTGTTCCACCTCAGATCATCAGGCATTAGATTCTCATACGGAGTGCGCAACCTAGATCCCGCACATGCACAGTTCACAACAGGGTTCAAACTCTTATGAGAATCTAATGCCACTGATGATCTGACAGGAGGCGGAGCTCAGGTGGTAAAGCTCGCCTGCTTGCCGCTCCCCTCATGCTGTGCAGCCCAGCTCCTAACAGGCCATGGATTGGTACCTGTCTGCGGCCCAGGGGTTGGGGACCCCTACTCTGAATGACTGCTCCACCTTCTCCTTTAGAAAGGTTGCTCACTCATTTCACTTTCTCTTCACAACTATCCATGTCTAGGATTTTACCACCTCACACCTGAACTACAGCAACAACTGCCCATCAGGCCAACTATCTTCAGAACTCCCACCTGCAATCCATCTTAGTCACCACTGCCAAATTAGCCTTCTCAAAATATCAGCTTCATTATGCCATTCTTCTGCTCAAAAATATTTCTGAAGATTCCGACATACAAGTCAAATTTCTTCAGTCTGGCATTTGGCACACCTGGACTGCCTGCTGCTAGTCCTTAACATATAACTCAGCCAACCTTATATTTTCTCTGTTCATCTCTATTTGAAGCACCCATGTTCACCCACCAACTGGAAAGCTTTTTCTCCTCTCCACCCAATCAAAACCTCAACCACTCTTTAGTTCTCCCACCGCACCCTGCACCAAATTTCTTCAATCCTTACTCATCAGCATGAAGTATGGGAGAAAAGACTGACTCCAGAAAGCAAGACAGAACCCAGGTATCAATGCTAGTCTGGCATTTAATTACTAGTTTGTGTGACCTTGAGCAAGCCAATTACCTCTGTAAGCACAGAGTTGCTTTAAAAAAATTGGGCTAAGAAGTTATCCATAGAGTTGCGATGATCAAATGAGATAATGCATATTACTGTCATTGTAAACATTAACATTAAATGCTTTCGCGTACTGTTTTCATGCAGAGTCCTCAGTGCTTTCCATGTATCATCTCACTTAATCCTCATGACAATTCTACAGTAAGTGCCATTCCCTACTATTGTACAGATGAAAAAAATTAAGCACAAGGAGATGAAAGTGTTTATCTAGCAGTGGCTCAATATATATGTGCTAAGTTCCTTCCTAGGTCACTTACTGTGGACAGCTTTCATTTCTGACACTAAATGACAGATTCATTCCTGTACATGTTCTCTCTCTACAGAAAATGTTTCTGTAAGACATTATCTCTTACACTTTGTTATTGTATCATACGGCATTCAACCTAAGGAAAGGTACTTTGTTTATTCCCCTTTATTTATATAAACAAATATTACAGGATCTGACATACATTAAGCACTCAAACCAAGCAAGATGAACTGACTTCGCCTAAGGAATCAGAACAGTAATGGCTAGGCCTGTGGCAGACTGTTGATTGTTTGCCAAAATAAGGTTACTTTTCTTCCATAACACAATTAGATTACGTTTTCCCATCTCCCTTGCATTTAGATGCAGCCATGTGACTGAATTCCTGCCAATGGAAAATAAATTTGATTTATGCCAATTCCAGCTGACTGTTAAAAACTCCCAAGTATACCCCTCCAAGCTTCAACCCCCAACATCTCCACTATCTACTGACCAGGAGGGCAACTCCCAAAGTGACTTTGAAAGCCATAGGTCGAAGATGACACAGCCTGTGTCACATAGTAACTGCCCTGCCCCCACAGTGACCAAACACACCTGCCTTGGACTATTATGTGAGTAAGATACAAACTTGCACTGTGTTTCAGCAAATACACATTTTGGGAATCTATCTATTACAGCTAAGAGATTACTCTAGTGAATACAAAATAGTAGGTACTGTTAAATGTATGAATAAGTATTTGTTGAATAAATGGTGAGCTTATACCAAATCTCTGGATAGTACTTACTGGCATAGTGGGGTACATTGGGAGCTGTATGAAAAAGCTTGTGGATTCCATGTCCACAATAGCTTCGAACAACTGAAAACCCATTTGCTTGGGCATGCTTCTGGATAATGTTTCCCAATTCTCTGTACCGAACACCAGGCTTCACTGAAAGGAAAAAAGAAAATTCATGATAAACTAATAACTAACACGTACTAAGCAATTACTATCAACCAGGTGCAGTGGCTCATGCCTGTAATCCCAGCACTTTGAGAGGTCAAGGCAGGAAGATCGCCTGAGCTCAGGCGTTCAAGACCAGCCTGGGCAACGGGGCAAAGCTCTGTCTCTGCAAAAAATACGAAAATTAGTCCCGCACAGTGGTGCATGCCTATAGTCCCAGCTACATTTGGGAGGCTGTGCTAGGAGGATCACTAGAACCCGAGAGGTCAAGGCTGCAGTGTTCCTGCCACTGTACTCTGGCCTGGGCAAAAGAGAGACCTTGTCTCAAAATAGAAAAAGAAAAAAAAAAAAAAGTAATTACTATCTTTGTGCTAGGAAGTTTTTGAAACACTTCTATGCATCCATGCCTCAACTTACAGATGAGGCACAGAGAGGCCAAACAGCCAGTAATTGGTAAAGTTCTAATTCAAACCAAGGGCATCTGTAGTTCCTCCTTTCATGCCAAAAACGTTAGACTCATAGCAGCACTAAAGGGTTGGAAGTAAGTACCTTTTGCTTTCTTTAACAACAGAGAACAATAGAGTGGAAAATATACTTCTTTTCGCATCCTTCCCTAAGGCCAAGTGTTCCATTCTATTAATGTGAGCAGAAGAGATAAGAAAGTGCACTAGGAGTAAAAGGAATGTCCAAAAAGTAACAAATTGTCCTGAGTTTCAGCCTGGACAACTTCTGAAAGACTTACTTCCCCTGGGCTTCTTTATCCCCATAAAAATAGTTCTCAAACTTTCCATGACTGCCTCTACAGACAACCCTAGAGGTACAGTACAGGAAAGATACTTCTCACTATATACACTTTCTGCTCTGTTTAGTTTTTATGACTTTTACTGGTGTTTCAATAAAACACAAAACAAAAAAAAGTGGTTCTCATCACTATAAGGTTCTCCCTCACACTAAGATCCAGGAGATGGGCACTGTCAGACTCCTAGAGAACCTCAAGATGGCTCTGGGGATCCTTAACTCTCTATACTCTCCTACTCAGCCTGATTCCCAGACTGAGGTTCAGATACAATGTATCTTTCCCATCCATTTCAGGGTAAATAGCTCAAGAAATCACTTTAATTAACATTTTTACTTGCTCTTAACTGTATCTTCCAGCTTGATTTTGGGGGGAGAAGGAAGGAGGTTTCTGGTTTTGAAAAATCATGCTGACTTTCGTAATGATTTTCTTTCATTCCTATCCAGGCCTTCCTATCAGCCTGGGGTGGGAGGGGGAACAAAATTGTAATCCATGTTGCATAGAAAGAGTGACAGGGGAAGTCTTCCCTAATTTTCAAACTGCTCCAACTGTGGCCCCACGGGTAGTATCTAGAGATATTAATATTTCTGGTTGTCAAACACAGGGTGGTGGCATAACTGGCATTTACTGGGTAGAGACCAGGAATGCTTGTGGAGCATCTTACACGTACAGAACAGGCCTCTACAACAAAAAAATTATCAGGCCCAAAAGCCACTAAGTGCATAGACTAAGAAACCCTACTTAAGAAGCCTAATTTCAACAGCTTTTCAAACCCCATACCTGGGGGAGTAAGGGGGTGAAAATGAGGGGCAAAAATGACATACACAAAGGAATTCACAGCACTTTCCAAAAAAGATCAAGCCACTTTCATTCTTTCCTGGCTACTGTTATGAAAACTACTGGCAAGTTCCAGTCATACGTCATATAAAACAGCATTCTAACTATCTGGTTTTTTCTTTTTCTTTTTTTTTTTTTTTTTTGTTTCTTCAGTTGATTCACAGAGAAGCAAAAAGAATAGAAACATTGACAACATTATCTGGCAGAAACTCTAAAAATTATTTCAAACTTAAGCTTTCACAAATGACAAACTAAACATTAAATTTCTTCAATTCCACCTCCTGTATTAATGTTTTAAAATAATCAACAATGAGTAATAAGTTTTCAAAATTTCACCTGATACACAAAAATATCATATTCCTTCATTTCCATTCCTCCAACTTGAGTAAAAACTTCATCCCCCGTACACATTAAAGAACGCACTAAAAACAATAAAAATACTGGATCAACGTTATTAGAGATAACTGTATGTTTGTCTAAGAACTCTGTCCTGTTCACTATTCTGTTGATGACATCAAGATTTGGAGAGACTGGGGAGGGTTGCAGGTAGTACACTGGTAATAAAGTTGATATGGTAATGATTTAACCAGAAGGCTGTTTGCCCATTTATTAACAGTTTGTTAACAACTCCAACAAGATGCTGTTAACAGCTTTCCTTTCCTTTTTTTTTTTTTTCTTCTTTTTTTGAAATGGATTCTCACTCTGTTGCCCAAGCTGGAATGCAGTGGCACAATCCACTTCCCAGGTTCCAGCAACTCTCCTGCCTCAGCCTCCTGAGTAGCTGGGATTACAGGCACCCGCCACCACACCTGGCTAATTTTTGTATTTTTATTAGAGACAGGGTTTCACCATGTTGGCCGGGCTGGTCTTGAACTCTTGACCTCAAGTGATCTGCCAATCTCAGCCTCCCAAGGTGCTGGGACTACAGGAGTGAGCCACCATGCCCAGCTCCTTTCCTTCTCTTATCCCCATAAAATACTGATTAAACAAAAAAGCCTCAATAAGTTGTTCATATGTACAAAGACAGACAGCCTGAGAAAAATCCTCCAGAAATACACCCCTACCCATTACTACAATAGTAAGAAATCTGGAAATCACCAAAATCCAACAGAATTAGTTACATAAATTATAATACTATAGAATATAATACATAGCCATTAAAAGAATGAGGTAAATCTATGTCTGTAGGTACATACGCTAACTTGAAAAGATCTCTATGATAGTTGAAAAAAACAGCCCAGTTACACATTAAAAATATTATGATTACATTTAACCTAATTTAACACATACACATACGTGTGTACATTAATGCACAGGAGAGAGAAAAAACCTAAATGGCAATGGGATATCTCTAGACAGAAGAGAGAGATAAGAGGGGAGGCAAGTGTAAAGGAGGATAACACATTTTTCATTCATAATCTTCAGTTTTAATTTTTTATAAGGAGAACGTAATATTTATGTAGTGGAAAGAATTTTAAAAATAGAATAAAAGTTGCACTAAAAAACCATCTGCACAGTCCTCTTCATTTATCAGGCAAAGAAAAGGAAGATAAATGACAGAAGAAACAAAAGATGCTAACCAATCATCTGGTCTATCACCACCAAGAGATCCCCAGATCATCCTTCTATCCATTACTGCTAACAACCAAAGCTAACTCAGGTAGAACAGAGGCAACCTGGAAGGTACAAGGAATGCATAGAACTGCAGCGCCCAGTCATTCCTGGCCCATCAACGCACAGGACTGCCAACAGGTGCTCAACACTGAGGCTGACCTGCATCGATGGCTTGCATCAGGCACTCATATGTGGTCTGAACAAGTTTCCGTGCTCCATCATCCACTTCTCCAACAAAAAATGTCTCATTCAGGTCCCCATGATAACCATTGCGATAAAGAGTGATGTCCACTGCAAGAGAATGTGCAAATATAAAGACCATACTTATTTTCATTTCAAAATTCAAGTGTTTTTCCAACATGACAGCATCTAGCAACTTAATGAAAAAGATAACTTCTGCATTCTCAAATTAGACACCAATGGATAGATAGTTATTGCCCAACAGAAGCTCCCTGAGTGTAATGTAACTGAACTCACTGTGGAGAGCAGGAATATGGCCATGTAACATAAGACAGATAGTGGATTTGTATACTCTTATAGTAATTGTATCACTTGTGGCAAAAGAAAAATGTATGTGGGACACAATCATGCAAGATAAATTACCAGAGTTAGTAACATTAAATTGAAGACTTTGCTACATTGCTACAAAATACCATTTTCACTTATCTTTTACAAGTTCCTTACTCCTGCTAGGGAATAACAGAAAAATTTACACTGCTCTACACCTGTTTTTTTAAAACTCATTTGCTTTTCTCTTATTTGTGAATATTCATTCTTCTCTTTGTCCCCATGTTTAAGAATACAGATTACTATTATACTATATACTATATACTATTATACCATTATAATGTATCTAGAGAGCACATTGAGTATTTTTAAACCACATATTTCAATCAACCTGTAACATCACAATATAGATATTTTGGTTCTAGCACAACACATACATTCCTGAAAAACCTCACACATTCTGCATATAATAAAAATAACAGGGTTTATATTTGAAAAACAGGGTTGGCCTCAAAACCTATGGAACTTTATGAACAGATACCCTAACTAAAGCAGTAGCAATTCTAATAAAAATAGTGTCACAGTTAAATTTCGGCTATCATTCACAGCTAGCATCACAATCAGTCAATTATCTGCAGCCTCTAACATGCTCATGCTTCCTCATTTGATAGGCAGTTCCTTTAAGATATCTTATTAACAAAGAGTCTAATTTCATCAATATTAAAATACCATCTAGGCCAGGCACAGTGGCTCATGCCTGTAATCCCAAGACTTTGGGAGGCCAAGGTGGGCAGATGCTTCAGTCCAGGAGTTTGAGACCAGCCTGGGCAACATGGCAAAACCCCATCTCTACAAAAAATACAAAAAATGAGCTGGGCATGGTAGCAATGAGCCTGCAGTCTCATCTACTTCTGAGGTGGGAGGATCACCTAAGCCAGGGAAGTCAAGACTGCAGTGAGCCATGATGGTGCCACTGCACTCGAGCCTGGGTGACGGTGAGACCCTGTCTCCAAAAAATAAAATAATACACAAAACAAAAACAAATACCATCTAGGAAAGCCTTCATTAATGTCTTTTAAACTACTTCCTCTACTCTCTATACTTGTAACTTCCCAAGGTAGCTTAACATAGGGGTCTTTAAAGCTACTTCCACTCAAGTAAGACGCTTCTGCAAGATTTTCAGCTTTCCTTTGGGTCTTCATATATTATGAAGTGTTTTCCTGTATCTATAACAAAGCCTGCCCTGGTCTCTTCAAAACCATTAGTGAACTTCTGGGGGAAAAAAACTAGACTCCACATTTCACTGACATCTTTGACCTATTTACCAATCACATATGAGATAAGCATTAAAGAAATACACACTGCACCAAACACATCACACCGGAAGTATCTTAAAAGCAACATGCACAAAACCGTAAGAGAGCTTTCCGTAGATTTAAGAGTTAGTGATACTGAATTTTAAAAAGGAAAAAGTTTAACTACAGGAAGCAAGTCAAGAAAACACAAGTCACTGTCAGATTCCCCAAGCTTTGTTGTTTCTTTGCCCATGGTGATGAAAGTAGCATATTTTTCTTACCATTAACAATGTCACCTTCTTGCAAGGGCCGTCTGTCTGGTATTCCATGGCAAATGACTTCATTCACTGAGGTACAACAAGACTTTGGGAAATTATAATAATTCAGGGGAGAAGGGTAGCAATTTCTTGCAATACATGCCTATAATACAGAAAAAATAATTTGGAATATACGAAAGAAAAAATCTGTATGAAATTACAGATTTTAAAATTTGAAAAATGTGAAAAAAGTTGGACACATGCCACTATAAAGAACTCAGTATTTTATTTTAGTAATAGTAGTGGATATTATCTTAAACAATATACAACAGGGTTTGTGCCAGTCAGGTACACATACACAAACCAGTTTACTGGTAACTGCACAAAGGAAAAGTAAAATGACATACAGGTTAAGTATTCCTAATCCAAAAATCTGAAATCCTCCAAAATCTGAAACTTTCTGAACACCGACAGGACATTCAAAGAAATGCCCATTGGAGCATTTAGAATTTCAAATTTGAAATTACAGATGCTTAACCAGTTATGTATAATACAAATATTCCAAAATCCAAAAAAATTCAAAATCCAAAACACTTCTGGTCCAAAGCATTTCAGATAAGGGATACTCAACCTCTATAACAAATATATATATAAATATTACCACATACGAAGATTTTACTTTAGAATTAACTAGTCCTTATGAAAAATGTTAAAGTAAAAATAAAATATTTGAAGTAAATATTAACAAGCATTTTTGATGTAATTATAATTCTTATGTTGAAACAAGCCTGTATCACTATGACCCAAAAATGACTACTACTAGTATAATTAAGAAATGGTAAAGTACTTCCAGATATTTTAATAACCACATTCAGTGGAACAACAAAAGAACTCTTACAGAAAAACATGGTCTGCTCTCCATAACAAGTCTTACTTTACTGGAGGCTTTTACACAGTGGCAATCACAGCACACATAATTTCTGTTTCCAACCTGCTCTAGTCTTCAGGCTAATATTTTTTAATGGTTGCACAATATACCATTTGCAGAATATGTAGAATATACCATAATTTTACCAGCTATACCATTCTTACTGAAAATCTAAATTAATATGAAGTTTCCTCAATTACCAAAAAAAAAAAAAAATCTTACAACCAATAACTACATTTGTGGCTTTTCCCTCATTTAGGAATATACTTCTCTACTTCTCATAGCATTACAAAGAACAGTTTAGAGCATACAGAATTAGACTTTCTAGATTGAAAATGCCAATTCCATCACTTACAAGTTATGTAACTTTTACCAATTTAATTAATTAACCTCTCTCTTCCTCAATTTCCTTACCTATAAAATGGAGATTACAATAGTACCTACCCTCAAGAGGTTGTTGGTAAAATTAATGAGTTAATGTAAAAGAAGCACTTGAGCACCTGGCCCACAGAGCATACTCAAAATGCTATTATTGCATACGATACATCTTATACTAACATATGAAACAATACCCAAAAGTCAGGATTAATAAGATTCTGAATAAAAAATTTATAAACATTTTCATAGCTCAAGATAGACTGTCAAATCCTTCCAAAAGGGTTCTTCCAATTTACAATACCATCACCAAGCAGAAGAGAGGACCAGTTTCATCGTTTCCACACAAGCAATGCATATAAACATCTTTAAAATAAAAATTTACTAGGTCTTTATAATTTGTATTTGTTTACTAGAACACATGTGATCTGCTTTCCATGTATTAACTACTTATCACTCATTTTTTTTTTAATTCATATGATGTGTACACTCATCTAATAAAGTCTTAAGGTCTCTCTTTGATGGACAGACAATCTTTATTTATTTATTTTTAATTCCTATACTTACTACAAATATTTATCTGGATTGTTCATTGCCTTGAGGAAACATTTAACTAATCTACCATCAGAAGTCATATTCTTTTTTTTATTTCAGAATATTTGATGTCTGTAGTGGCAGGATTTATTTAAAGCAGATAAAATTAATCATTTTATAAAAGCTCAACTGAAATGCTTATTACGAATATCTTGTTTCAGAAACAAGATATTTCAAGCTTACCTCAGACCTTACTATCATAGATTCTTAAAGATGAGAATAATGACTGTTGAATGTTTTCCATATTTGAAACAAAGCAAAAATTTGCTTTCAAATGAGCTTACCCAAGTTACCTTAGACACTCAGAACTTAAGTCTACTTAATGTTTAAGTTCAAAGCTTCTAGTAATATAACAAAATTTCTCAAAGTAAAAAAGTGAAGTTCTTACTAAGTGTACAGCATGATCTATTTCTTCAGTAGTTACACCTGGTTTAATCATGCCGGCAGCAATATCCAAAACTTCTCTAGCAAGCTGTAAAAAAGGAACACTCAATACATTAAAAAAGACACAGAAATAGAAATCTATACCCTTTCTACTGTTTGACTGTGGAAGATTGGTAAAAATGAATCTCCCCTTGAATATTATAATTTTATAGAAAATATATAAACATATAATATGTAAATACATAAAAACAGACATTAATTTTATATAAAAATTGGGTTAACAAGCAAGCAGCAGTAAGCTTGGCTGATTTCTATGTGAAAATATACATCCTAAGAAATCTAAACTATCATCAACTGATAGAGGTAGTCTTCTCTCATTTCTATAATGGGGAAAAGTAGAGGAAAAGAAAAAAGAACAGATAAGCCTGGGCAACATAGTGAGATCCTGTCTCTTAAAAAAAAAAAAAAAAAAAAGTAGTCAGGTGTAGTGGCACACGCCTGTGATCCCAGCTACTCAGGAGGCTGAGGTGGAAGGATAGCTTGAACCCAGGAGTTTGGAGTTACAGTAAGCTATGAGCTATGATCTATATGATCTATGATTGTGCCACTGTACTCTAGCCTGAGTGACAGCAAGACCTTGTCTCAAAAAAAATAATAATAATAAAAATAGATGAATGAATTCCTCAAAGAATCACAGCAAGTCATAGGAATAGAAAGTTCTCCAGAATATCAAACAAAATCAGAATCAAATCACTTTTAAAGCACTGAATAGAAACCTTAAGAATCTTACCTAAATGAATAATATCAATGTATTATATTTTTCTTCAGAATAAATATGTGATTTCACCTGATGAGTACCAACCACTACTACCACTCATCATAGGTATTTCACAAAAAGGCCTACAGCATAACCCTCTGAGCCTTAAACTCTGTCCTATGTTATGACGACTTGTGAAAATAAAATGACAAAATGTTTTTAAATATCATTAAAAATTTCTTTTAAAAAAGAATACAGAAAATAAATGAAAAAGATTGTCATATAAATATAGACTATCCACCAGATTAATTCTGAAATAGGCTTTTAAGAAGAAAACTGTTGACTAAAATTATACACTAACAATAGTTTAATGAAAAGCATGGCTAAACCAGGCACAGTGGATCACACCTGTAATCCCAGCACTGTGGGAGGCGGAGGCGGGCAGATCACCTTACGTCAGGAGTTAGAGACCAGCCTGGCCAACATGGTGAAACCCTGTATCTACTAAAAATACAAAAAAAGGCCAGGCGTGGTGGCTCATGCCTGTAATCCCAGCATTTTGGGAGGCCGAGGTGGGCAGATCATGAGGTCAGGAGTTCGAGACCAGCCTGGGCAACATGGTGAAACTCCGTCTCTACTAAAAATACAAAAATTAGCCAGGTGTGGTGGCAGGCACCTGTAATCCTAGCTACTCAGGAGGCTGAGGCAGGAGAATCGCTTGAAACCAGAAGGTGGAGGTTGCAGTGAGTGGAGATCACGCCACTGTACTCCAGCCCGGGCGACAGAGTGAAACTCCACCTCAAAAAAAAGTTAAAAAGAAAAAAAAAAAGCATGGCTAGTCAGTCTAACAATATAACATTTGCTATCTTTATAAATCAGCAAACCACTGACTTCATGTCTAAGTACTGCTTAAACATTTCCTACCCCATGGCGAAAAAATAACTCTTACCCTACATACAAGTCGCATCCCTTCTACATCTTCAGATGAGAGTAATTTAATCTGAGAAGTACCTTTAAGAGCCTGTTCAGATTCAGACATTCCTGGAATGAAAATTCGATAAAACCAAAATGAATGCAAAGATGTAGTATTTATTTGCATAATTATATACCTGTGGCATAAAAACAGTAGTCTCACTGTTTCACACAACAGTAATTCATAATTTGGGATGGTCTAGGTTAGATTTTTTAAAAAAACATTTTCAACATCAAAGGGAAACTTGCTAAACCAACTGAAGAAAAAATTCTAAAGGATAAATTTTCAGACCTATGAGAAATCAGCCAATACTTATGAAGTACTTATTATATGCCAGGCAGTGTAATAATCAAACTCAGTAAATGATATACATTTGAAAAGTACCATAGAATTTACAAATTACTTTCATAATCATCTCATGAAGCAACTATACATCAACAACTGATGAATTAATTACACTATTTTCTGAAAAAGGAACCAAAGTTAAGTGTTTTTCAAACTCCAGTTTGTGACCTTTTATTGGGCTACACTGAACATTTTTTAAAAGTAAATAAATGGGACAGAAAATATTAAAACGGCATAACAAAGTATTATACTCATATTATATGGAGTAGGAATAAGTGCTGCCATGAAATCTTTGTTATTTACATACACATACAAAGATCATGTTATAAAAGCCATTTCTAACTATGAGTCATAGTCAAAAAAGTTTTTAAAATATTGCCCTAAAAATCTTCACTAATAAAATTCGTTAAAGTTTTACATACATGAAAAGTAATAAAGCCAGGATAGCAATTAACTCAAAATCTAACAAAAATAATGTCAACTTATCTTATTTACAAGTACTAATGGAAAAATTCCAAATAAAAATATTAACAAAAAAACATAATACATCAGGATGCAAGTGAGATTCATACCAGAAGGCAAGGATAGTTCAATACTGACAAATCTATTAATCCAATTCATCATTCATAAATAAAGTAAAAGTAAATAATCATCTAGGAGGGAAGTTAATTCTGATAACATGGCCAGCTACCACCTTGACATGATAAATATAAATCTCAAACTCAGAACCAACATCACAGAATACCCACTATCAGCACTATTATTTAACACTGTCCTGGCAATACTAGCAGATGCAATTAAACAAGAGAAAGAAATAAAACATATAAAACTAGAAAGGAAAAGACAAAATTCTTATCAATTTCAGGTATGATTATATATCTCTAGAACAGAAGAATCACCTGGTAAATGACTAGAAACACGAATTCAGCAAGTTGGCATATTGTAAAATAAATTTATCAAAATCAATAACTTTCCCACATACAAATAATCAGCTAAAAAATACAGAAGCTATTATGTACAAAAACAACTAAAAAGATAAAGTACCCAGGAATAAATTTAACAATAAAATCCCTACATGAAGAAAATCTGAAAACACCACTGAAAGACATAAAAGGAGTCAAATAAAATTTTAAAAACATACCCTGTTCCTGGACAGGAAGACTCAATATTGTAAAGATGTCAATTCTTCCAAAATTAATCTATAAATTTAATACTATCCCAATAAAAAAATGTCAACAGGATAATTTTGAGAACCAGACAAGCTAATTCTAAATTTCACATGGAAAAACAAACATGCAAGAATAGCCAGGAAAATTCTGAAAAAGAGGAAAGGTAGGGGCAACAAGGCCTACCAAATATTATACATTATATAGCTATGATAATTAAAAGTTTGGCAGTGGTACATGATTAGACAAATGGGTTAATGAAACAGAATAGAATCCAGAAATAGACCCAAAGACAAGTGAGAACGTAATACAACAATATAGGTTGCACTTCAAATCAATAAGGAAAGGCTGATTTTTTAAATAACTGGTGATATAATAACCAGGTATTCTTCTGAGAAAAAAAATTAAGCTGCATCCCTATTTAACTCCTTATGCCAAGTGAGTTTCAGATATACAAATGATTTCTATCATACATAAAAAAGACTGAAAAATGCTGGAAGAAAACATAGGAATATATTTTTTATAACTTCTGCACCAAAAAGGTCTTTCTAGGTCATAGAGCCATACACACTGTAAAATAAAACACTGATAAATTTTACTATGTTCGGATACTCAAAGTCTGTAATAAATGTAATGACAACACATAAATGGTCAATTGGTAAAAAACAGTTGTAAAAACATACATCAAAAGGTTATTTTCGTTAATATACTAAGAACATTTATAAATCAATATGGAAAAAACTAGTACTCTAACAGGGAAAAAAAGGCTAAGGATATGAATAAACATTTCAAAAGGGAAGAAAATATAAATGACTTTAATATATGAAAAGATGCTCAACCTTACTCAAAATTTTAAAATGCAGATTAAAATAACAGCAAAATAACATTTTTCGTCTTTCAGATTAGCAAAGATCATAAAGCTCTATAACACACTATGCTGTGAAAAATATAGGAGAAAAGAGACATCTATGTATTTTTAATGGAAGTAACAACTGGAAAAATCTCTGAAATTTGTAATATCTCTCAGAATCAAAAATGTATATATCCTTTGATCCAGCTATATTTTAGACTATCAACCTACAGAAATACTTTGACACATGGACAAAGATATAAATACAAGAGTAGTTACTGCAGTCAAATTGCAACAAATTTGCAGTCAAATTACAATAAGCAAAAACCTCGAAATGATCTAAACACTCAGTAGTAAGAACCTGGCTTAAGAAATATGATACATCCACATAACCAAATACTTCATTCACTAAAAAGGAGGTGGCTTTATATGACACATTTGTAAGACATATTAAGCGAATACAGGAAGGTGAAAAGGTATATATAGTTTTTTCCATTTGTGTATAGATGGCAGAGATGGGGTCCTAATGTGTTTACATATATAGAATATTTCTGAAAAGTTCTGTACATAAAGAGGAATAGCAGTTACCTCTAAGGACTAGAACTTACTTTAACTGCATAACATTTGTTAGAATTTACCTTGTCTATGCTTGTTTTTCTAAAATACAAGCTAATACTACATTTAAGATTAAACAGAAAAATAATGAAATTATATATCTTCAACAGTATGCTATCGTTTAGACTACCTTTCCCTTAAATTTTTCTGAAATAGTAGGGTTTAACTAAAATTTAAAAATGATATTCATAAGAATGTTGTGTAATACAGTTCCCCACTTCTTAGAGAACAAAGCAAGGATAGCTTAGCTTGCTAGATAAAACCACAAAATTGCTGAGAGTCAACCTTCTTTGACATGCAAAATCAGTAATTTCACAAAGTCTAAATTAATTATGTGTACAGGCCCTAAGGTCAGAGATTGTTCCACTGACCTGTGTTGCAAATTACCTATCTTCGCTGGGTGTCTCAGTATCATTATCTATAAAAATGGAGAAGACAACAGAACCTACCTCAGCAGTGTTGAAAGTGTTAAATGGAGTAACACGTGCAAAGAACTTAGCACAGTGCCTGACACATAGTTAAGCAAAAATAAATACCAGTTATTATTAGAGAACCATCATCATCATATCATTCTCATCATTACTATCACTATCACCACCATTACTACTTCTGTTAATGTTACAATCCAAAGTCTTTAGTTATGCATTCACTCAGGCCTCTACCATCTGCTTTTACCTAAATAGATATCGTTTAATTTAGATAGGAGAGAATATTAAAACTAAAACTGTTTTTTAGTAAGTCTAGAAGTTGTTTTAACAACATAAAATACAGTATTATTTTAAATATAGCCTTTAACAGCTACATAGCGTTTTCAGAGGTAGGTAGATTTCTAATGGGGGGCCAGAATCTTTAATTCTCTTCAATGTTCTAATGCTGCCTGAAAACACATTTATTAGAAGTCCAGCACTGAAAAATTTCTACAAGAAAAGCATTCCTTCCCTTTGCAGTAGTCATCAAGCCCACAAATTGAAAAATGAAGAATCAACATAGCAGAGCTTACCTAAGGGATGATCAGCATAATCTGGTCTTTGAATATAACTTGGCACTGGCCTTGTTGGCATCTAAAAACATCAAAGTTAGTTAAAACTGATTTACCAACAACAAATAAATAAAACGGGGGGAGAAAAAAGTCCATTCAAAAGTTTTTAGAGGTTTTAAATGGCATCTTAAATATTATAGCAGATATATGTTTCATTAAGATTATGCTTTACTTTTCCTAGTGGTAATGCCACCCCTTTTTCAGGGTATTTTAGAAAGGGGGAAAGTCGCCAAGGCCACTAAGTATTTAAGATTAGACAGAGACTAGTAACAAGACACCCATGTTACTCCAAACAAATTGGCAAGCTAACAACAATAAAATCATGTCTCAAAGTACATATATACCAGCATGTTCCTAGTCATTATCTCTGGGAGGCAGAATTAAGGAGATTTTTGTTATGCTTTTCCTATTTTTCCAAATTTTAAAGATTAAAGATGTATTCCCTTTATAAAAAGAAAATCATCAGTAAAGAGAATTTAAATATTTAAGGGTGACACATAGATTTCAACTTGAATGAATTCTTACATTAAAACTCCAAGTCCTATCTGCCAAGAATAGAGGAAGGGAAAAGAGTGGCAGAAAAGCCATACCTAAATTAAGGGAGAAATATATCATAATAAAATAACTTTAGAAAAGTGTAATACAGTCAGTCCTCCATATCTCCTGGTTCTACATCTGTTGACGCACAATCCGTGATATGGAAGGTTGACTTTAAGGGACTTGAGTGTCAGTGGATTTTGGTAACTGTATGGGGAGTGAGGATGTCCTGGAACCAATCGTCCATAGGTATCAAGGGACGACTGTACACACTACCATCATGCCAGCGACAAAATATCTATTCTACCTTACCCTATGCTTCTTTTTAAAAGTTTTAATTCTTTCATCTAAAATTTTTCCCACTTCTTCCATGATTGCCAAACTACCAGCTC
Organism: Pongo abelii; assembly: GCF_028885655.2. Lineage (NCBI taxonomy): Eukaryota > Metazoa > Chordata > Mammalia > Primates > Hominidae > Pongo > Pongo abelii. The sequence goes on along the minus strand of NC_071988.2, from coordinate 120,501,329 downwards.
CCAAATGATGCACCATAAGAGCTCAAGAGCTAAAATGCAAGTTCCTTTGTAAACAACACAATTCTGATTATATGATTCACTACTGGAAAACAAATTACGAGTATCATTTTTGGAAAATTCAAAATTGGAATGTTTTTTTTATTACCTTATTTACTCACCAGTGGATAATGTGGTCTGAGTTTACCAGTATATCGATAACCTGCCCATGGATCAGTATTAATATCACCTTCCACAGTCCAGGAAGACACTTCTCGCTTTGCCTTTTCATCTTCTGGGAGACGGAGGAATAGATGTGAGAGGAAAGACGAGAAGGAGAGAAAGGAATGTTTCAGTGTTCAAGCTAATGAGCAGCAGCATACTTTGAATATCTCTTGTTTAAAACCAAGCCAACAAGCCCAGGCACAAAAATCCACCAAACTTTTACCCTAATCTAAATCACCAAAGCAACTGCTTTACTGCTATATTCAAAACCCTTATAACTCCTTTTTGAAGATCTAAAGGTCTTGGAAGAAAAAAACTCCATGTAAACATACACTAAGTTTTTACATAATATCGAACAGGAACAGCTCATAGGCAGCTTTTCTAAATGTATTCTGGCCACATCAATTTATAGAAAGCCCATTTTAAAATATGAAACATAAGCCCTAGTAAAACCTACCCAACTGAGATCAGATGTTACAAATGAATTATGTTCTTACTAAAAGAAGAGATCCTAACTAATCCCAAAGCAAATTTAAAATCAAAAATAATTATTTCTCACAAAGCTGATCAATTGCTTTCAAGTCAATATTTCAAATTGCTTTGAAAACTTTATGATCATCATTTGCCTCTTTTCAGAAAGGGGTAAAGGAAAGAGGCAGGAAAGAGGCAGGAAAAAGGCAAAGACAAGGGAGGGAACAGTCTGTTTAAAGTTCAGCAGAAAAATTAACAATCACATCCATACACACAATCATGTCAGTTACTAATCTTATGTGTGCTGACTGAAATATACGCAAGAATTCTACTCACATAGAAGACACTCTTTGGTGCCTGTGATGTCAACATACTGGCTGCACCTCTTATCCACATAGTAAAATACAACTCTTATCCACATAGTAAAATAAGACTTTAAATAGCAGGAATACAAGTCCCTCGTAGACCAAGTATTGGCCTAAACATCTCCCAGTGCACTCAGACCTTTTCCTGATTATTGTCATTCTACCATAGGTTTTAAAAGTCAAACTTCAAACTGATTTTAGAAGTGTCAAAAAAATAATAATAATGATTAACTCCCCTCTTAAACAATCTATTTAAAATACAAAATAAAGGAAACTAGATGGAATCATAAAATGTTAAACTTAGAGAGGATCTTAAAGACAATATAGTGTTGTTTATTGTACATATGAGGAAACAGAGACTGTGTGGTTCACATGAGCTGTGACACAAGAATGCCAGCCCCAGTCCAGTACTCTTAAAGAGCATGTGGCTAACTCTGGAAAGGCCCTTAAGGTACAATTGACAAGAATGCAAAAATATAGAAAATCCATTCATATTACTTTGGAAGAGAATATATTTATACCATTACATATAAAGGAATAGAAAGATACCATGCTATTGAATTTTAAAATATCTTTCTCCCCTCTGCAATTCAAGAAAGCCACTGTGAATGTTAATATCAATAGGAAAACTTTCTCATCACAGGACAAAAACTTCATTCATTGCTAGTTGGGTCAAACATGACAGAAAACAGTTCAAAATGGGGGTCAACCGAGTCTGCTTCAGCTATGAAGTGTATCAAGTGATTTTGTCTGAAACATGAACCTCAAGAATAACTTTCTCCCAAAACCTAGGAGAGAATAGCAATCAAGACGCAGGCTTTTTGCACTAGCATACTCCTGGGGAGGGGAACAGGAGAAGGTGAGGGTGTAAAAATCTTTTTTTTTTTCTTTTTATTATTATTATTATTATTATTATTATTATTATACATATGTAAAAATCTTTTAAAGCTTCCTGTTGCTCTAGATTTTACCCTTTCACAGTCTATATTCAAAAGAGAATTTAGGTACAGGTGCAGCAGCCCACGCCTGTAATACCAGCACTTGGGAGGCCAAGGCAGGTGGACTGCTTGAGCTCAGAAGTTCAAGACTAGCTTGGACAACATGGAAAAACCCGTCTCCACAAAAAACACGAAACTTAGCTGGGCATGGTGGCGCAGGCCTGTAGTCCCAACTACTCGGAAGGCTGAGGTGAGATAGAGGGATTGCTCGAGCCCAGGAGGTTAAGGCTGCAGTGAGCCACGATTGCACCACTGCACTCCAGCCTGGGCAACAGAGGAACACCCTGTCTCAAAAAAAAAAAAAAAAGAATGTAAAGCAAACAAATAATATAACCCAAAACTACCAAGACAACTAAAGCTGAATATGGCAAGTTCTTCTCTCATCTCTACATACAATTTACTTAACGGAAAATTCACACTTGAAAAGAAAATTCGTTTACATTTTAGGATCAATTTGATCTGAGCCTTAGGTGCTAACCACATAACAGACCATTAATAAATCTGAATTGAGCTGATGATGGTAGCACAACTGCATAATAACTAGTCTTTTTGAAAAGACTGTACAACAACAGGGCAGTATAAATAAACATTTGTAAGCTGTCTTCCAAACATCACAATGCAGGTAGTGTCATAAGTACGTGATACATGCAAAGTCTGGCCCAAAGTTCATCACAGTCAGGCTTTATTCTTTAAAAAGTTGTATGCAGGCTGCTTCCTCTGGTCAGCTGACACAAAATAACTACACGTGTCTAAGCTTTGCATGGGACAGGATTTTCTGATCAAAATTCTGACTCAAGTCTTCCAGAGATGATTATTAGTTTTTGAGTACTTACTATGCATGGTACACATGCTAAGCACTTCTCATGGATTTCTTTATTTAATCCTCACACAAACCTATGATTCCAGCATCTTGGAGGTGAGACTTAGAGTAACCCATGGTCACAAAGTTTGGTGGAGCCAGTTTAAGACATTACATAACACTTTCTCTCTGTAATCCAAAAATCAGGCACACTAGTGTGAATGGGTAGGGGAGTGGAAGAAAAAGTATTACTTAGAGTTCTCTTATTAAATGCAGCTTTTATACCTTAATTTTGGCTATTCAAGATACTTGTCAAATTCTTCCACCTTTACTTCAGGAAAATGAGAAACAAACACACTGAATATGCCAGCGATACATTAAAAAGTGTAAAATAATACAGACTTGAGATGTGAAATGCTACAACTTCTACAGATCATACTAAAAGTAAATGCTGCTTAAGGTACACTGTGACAGAAGATACAGTATTAAAAACATGCACCCAAGAATCAGCATTATGTGCTTTTAATTAAGGACTTCACCATCTGAATGATCTTCTTTACTATGACAAGTAAAAAAAAAAAAAAAAATCTACCTTTGAGTCATTTAACTCGCTTGAAAATTTCCTAAGGCCTGCATAAAAAAATTAAGCTTCTATGATTAAGCAAACTCCAGATCCAGATGTTTCAGTGGTGAATTCTATCAAACATTTAAAGAAGAAATATCAATTCTACACAATCTCTTCCAGAAAATAGAAGTGGGAAATATATCCCATTTTAAGAGTCCAGAATTGCTCCAATACCAAAACCAGTCAAATATATTAAAAGCAAATGATAGATCAATATCCCATATGAATATTAATCAGAGATCAGTAGACACTATACTAAAAAAAAAAAAAAAAACCTAACTATATCATCTCCATGACAAGAAATGCTTGCTATGTGTTATCTCACTATCGCTTCTTGGACTGAAGTGCTAACTTTAAAGATGCATTGGTTCCTTCCTAGTGTAACATTCTGTTTCCCCAGTGCTTTTCCTAATACTCTTCTTGTCTCTGGAGATCACCCTTCCCCACACCATTCCCTCCCTCTAGGACTGCCACTCAAAATTTACTGTAGTCAACTTATTACGATATCCTATATGGCCACCTGAGGATGATCTCTATCCACCACAGCCAAAGAGATTAAGAACAGCAGGCTCATCCACTGAAAAAAGTTATCCCAAAAGATCCAACAGAGCAACAGCTACAAGATGGCACCATACTAAACACTAGACGTATAAGTAAAATGCAAATAGCCTAAATAAAGTGTTGTAATAATTACCTTCTTTTTACATAGGGAACACCTGCTGTTTATTCCCTTGTAGTGTAAGTCAAAAGGAAATAGCCCTGCCCCTAAATATCCAGTATTGAAGAAACAGGCACACAACAATGAGTTAGCAAATCTGAGGGAGAGGCCCATTTTAAGCTTTTTTACTAACATACTGTTCAACCTCAACCCTTTATTATTTACCAATGCTTTAACTTCCTGGGTATAAAATGCCAGTAACTGGCTCAAAGAGCTCTGCAAAATACCTAACACATTAGAAATACAGGATGTATGTAATGCATGAATGAATAAAGTTAAGTGAGATTATTTAAATCCATCTCTAAACTTTGACAGAGGTAACAAATCAACAAGTCCCGTCTTTTATGCGTTGATAAACTTACACGGAGTCACACCATTTTTCCTCATCTCTAACCACATTTCTCCCACAACAGCCTAGCATGTCCATTAAATGTAGATGTCGCTTTATACAACTACAGAAAATGTGTCTTTTTAAAATTTGTATTTCCCTGTTCCTTCAAATGGTGGTTTGGCTGACCTCAATTAGATTTGTTTTGGTAAAAACAAACTACATTCAAACTTCATTAAATCAGCTAACTCCTAAAAAAAAAATACACAAGTAGATGAATATAAGACACCAAGATCAGGTATGTAGAAACAGAAACCTTATACGAAGAACCACGTAAATAAATAGCCACGTTATTTCCCACTTCAAATTAAATCAAGCTTTGATCCATCAGGATGGCAATGCTATATAGAACAGAAAGCCGTTGTCAACTTTCAGGCAACTGTGACAGGTTGTCTTAGACCAGCCACACTAATGACATGAATTTACAGGATAAATTAGCTGGAGCAAAAAAGGCTACGTGAATCTCAGCTACATCAGTGTGGCTGACAGTAATAGCTAAAGAGCAGCTAACAGTTTTACTTTGTAGTGTCACACAAAAAACTTCAAAAAAGAAAATTAAACATTAGACTGCAGGTAATAACATTACACCAAAAAACAAAGTAATATAGTTTTGAGTAGAAAAAGCAATACAAATTGAAACTAAAAGAAACCAAAAGGGACTGGTTAAATGAAGCCAAATCACTCGCATAACCCCTGACTACAAAATGCAAACACTTCCAGCAACATAACAGGGTGTCAAAAGATTAGAGCATCATCAGGTATGGCTCAAGCAAGATCCATCTATACTAACAACTATCTCATGTTTTCATGTTAAATATGTAATACAAGATTAAGATATTATTCAGACATATTTTATTTACATATCACAAAGATTTAAAATACGTCGTAATTCTAGTATTCAGGATTATACTTTCAGAACATTCAAATATACACTTTCAGAACTAGAAGAATTCTTGCTTTCTGGCACAAATGCCACTTCTAAGACAAATGGTATAAAAATTTGTGATTGTACTTACTTGCTTTCTTATGTAGTAACTTGTGAGTAGCCCAACTTCCTTTAAAACATTCCTAAAAGAACAAAAAAGGAAAATTAGTGTCAGGCCTTCCTTAATAAGAAACATTTTAAGGAATATTGTATATAAGCAAGAGTTATTGTAAACTATTTGCAAAAACCAAGACCTGTAACTTTGCAAATTAAATATTTGGGAAAAGTTTAAGAAATGACACCTGTTCAATATTCACTTCAAAAAGCAACCTAAACTTAATTTCAAATAAGCAAGGAATATTAGGCTAAATGTTATATAGTAGTCATAGTTATATTTCAATTTTATGTCAACAAACTATTATGAAGTATTTCAAAAGAATCATTAGACAATTAACCAATCATACACTGGAAAAAACTGCAAGAAAATTTTTGCAGATTCTTTTATTTATAGTAGTTAGATTCCCAATCAGTCATACACACTAAAATCACCCATGTGAGTAGTTACTATGTGACACAGCCCTGAGGCCATAAGCTGTGTGAGGGAAGGGATGGTATCAAAGTTTACCACTACTGCTCAGAGCCAAGCAGAGTGCCTGGCATGTGCTAGGGTTTCAGTAAATGCTTGATTGAATGATCAGAACTAATGAGTAACTAGAAAGACTGTTCATTTAGGAAAAAATGTTCATGTAACATATTTCAGGCACTAGTAAGAAGTGGCAAACTGGGAAAATGAATTCAAGTAATTAATTGAATTCAAGTAAGGAACTCAAGTAATAAAGAAAAAGAATAATTCAACCAGACATAGACTTTATTTATGTTTTGAGGTTGATGGCCTCTCCTTCAAAGAGTTCAAAGTTACTCAAATAAATTATTAAAAATGCTAAGAGAATTCACAAAGTCCTACAAATGTGTTATCTTTGTAGACATAAAACTAGTAAGACACGGATAAGAAGAAAGCTAAGAAAAAAAAGCATGTGAAAAAAAAATCCCTAGGACTACGCAGTTAACCAAATCGTATTACACTAAAGCTGCCTTCTGTAAAGGTTTGCCCAGGGGACTCTGAAAGATCAGTTTCTCCAACCTCAGCTAGAATCTTCACTACTTTCTCTTTACTCTTCCTGTAGCCTCCACAGCCCGCAACAGTTAAGCAAAGAAAATTCAGGTCATCCCTATCTCTACAACCTACAACCTAAACAGATTCTAAATGTATAAAAAGGTATCTACAACATTAGAGATTTTTCAGTTTTGAAGCTAAAACTGAGCTCAGTCTTTTGGGGAGGTTGGGTTAGTCTGGTAAGCAGAATAATGGCACTTCGAAGATGTCCACTTCCTATTCCTCAGAACCCAAGGAATGTGTAAATATGTTAGATTATATGACAAAGGTTGGGGGGGGGGGGGTTGACCTCTTGTCCCTTCCCTGAGTTTTCATTAACTGAACTCATACCGCAGGAAGAAAAACTAAAGTCTGTCAACACACCTGGAAGGACTTTTCACAAACCATGTCTGTTCTGCAGGCCTAAAAGACTGTCCCAGGCCACTTGTCCTTCAAGCCCACTGAGTTCCCCTAAAAATCATTTACAATCCCCATAAAAACATCCACATTTCCCCATCTCCTTTTCCCCTAAGAACTAGGGTATAAGCATCTGTATCCCAGTGGGTTATTAGACAATCATTCTGTGATTCTCCCCCATGCACACTAATAAATTTGTATACCATTTCTTATATTAATCTGATTTTTGTAAGTTGATTTTTCAGTGAACCTTCAGAGGGCAAAGGGGAAATTTTCCCTTGGGTCTACACAGCCATCATTAACTAATATTTTGAAATTCAGCATATTCATTGAAAAGTAGGTACTCAAATAGCCTTGTATTCTCCTCAGAGGATTTCAGAGTGCTTTATACTTGGTTCATGAAACATCCATCAAATTCTAGCTTTTTAACAAGAGGGCTGATAGAATTATTCTCATTAAATAAACTAAGGACTTGTCTCACAAAACAGATTCATTAGCTAAGGGCTTGTATTTCAAGATATATGAGCATAAAGTAACCAAAATATTCATAATAAACACCTCTCACCTCTGTAAGGACACCCATCTTTCTCTTCCTTACTGGGGCCATGAGGCAACCAAGTCATGGTCTTCAACATCATTAACGGTATCAAAACATTCCCACATCTCCTAAGAACTCTCTAAGCCTAAATAATGTTCCTTCTCTAAACCACAACTTCACTCTTTTTCTTCCTCTTATTCCCCAGTAGAAGAGGAATACTCAAAATCCTGAAAGACTATCCATTCTCTGAAGAGTTAATTTCTGACTCCTTAACTGGGCAATCTTTCCCTCCTCATCTCTAACAAATGAATCAAAGACCTAACTAACCTAGATTTAGAGTTCCCCAGGCAAACACCACACTTCCCAATCTCTTCCCTTTGTATAACCTGACCTACCTAATCCTAACACTCACCGTTATAACTGTGTCCTCAGAGGCTTTACCCATTCCATTAGGTCATTTCAAATGCTACTTTCTCTAAAAAATGTCCACACTTCACTCCACCCACAAGCTTAACATGTCACATGTACTTATTCAATACTCGCTGAAGAGCACCTTGTTTTACTACTTTATTCTCCACTTATTTAATAACACCAAAGCATTATTATAACTAGTAGGTAAAACTTTAGTTTTCAATCCAACACAACACGCTTTTTCTTTAGTACCAACAGGAATTTACTAAATTTAGGAGCTTATGAACCCAAAATATCTGAGACAGGTCTCAGTCACTTTAGAAAGTTTACTTTGCCAAAGTTAAGGATGCACCAGTGACAGCCTCAGGAGGTACTGATGACATGTGCCCAAGGTGGTCAGGGTACAGTTTGCTTTTATACATTTTAGGGAGACGTAATACATCAATGAATACATGTAAGACTTAACTGGTTCCATCTGGAAGGGTGGGACAACTCAAAGTGGGGAAGGAGCCTTCCAGGTAACAGGCAGATTTAAACATATTCTGATTGGCAATTGGTTGAAAGTGTTATTATCTGTAGAAAGGAATGTTTGGGTTAAGACAAGGGGTTGTGGAGACCAAGGTTTTTACCATGCAGATGAAGCCTCCAGGAAACGTAACAGGCTTCAGAGAAAATAGACTGTAAATATTTCTTATCAGACTCAAGGTCTGTGTTGATGCTAATGCTGGAAGGGTATAATGAGGCATGTCCAAATCCCACTTCCAGTCATGGCCTGAACCAGTCTTTCAGGTTAGAGTGCCCTGGCCAAGGAGGGAGAGGTGCATTCAGATGGCTGCTGGGGGCCAGCGTGGTGGGCAGTTCAAATTTTATTTTTTTGGTTTACAAGCTAAAATGGGATAGTGTGGTTCTCAGCTCTGGCTCCTCATTAAAATCCTATGAAATGCTTTTCTTTACAAATAAACAGCCATGTTATTCCCCACTTCAAATTCAATCAGAATCTCTGCGAATTTGCTATGTAGGTAATTCTTATTTATTTCCAGTACTGTGAATCACTGAAGAGGAAAAGAGTCAGAGGTAAGAGAAGGTGCTCTCATTTCACTTCTAGAACAAGTCATTTCCTACTGAAACCGCTACTGCAAAATTATACCTCAAACAGTGAAAGAGATCTGACCTAACCAACTCTGTCTTGCTTCCAACCTCCAAGCTGTCCTTGTTCATTCCTAGGCACAGGCCAAATTTGTTCATTCCTGGGCACAGGCCAAACTAACTTTGGGAGAAACTTAGTTTATAGTTTAAAACAGGGGTCCCCAAACCCCAGGCCATGGACTGCTACTGGTCAGTGGCCTGTTAGGAACCAGGCCGCACAGCAGGAGGTGAGCAGCAGATGGGCTGGCATTACCACATTACCGGGTAGAGCCTGAGCTCCACCTCCTGTCAGATCAGCAGTGGCATTAGATTCTCATAGCAGCGCACAAACTCTATTTTGAACTGCACATGCAAGGAGCCAGGTTGCACACTCCTTATGAGAATCTAATTCTTGAAGATCTGAGGTGGAACAGTTTCATCCTGAAACCATATCCCCACCACCCCCAAGTCCATGGAAAAATTGTCTTCCACAAAACTTTTCCCTGGTGCCAAACAGGTTAGGAACCACTTAAAACAAAGACAATAACAGCTCTTTGACAAACCAAACCCTTCTTCCTGGAGACCAGACTGCCTTTGTAGGACTAACAAATTAGCCAAAAGATTAGAAATTATGTTTCAGGAGTTATGCAGCTGGAGGCTACAAGATTCTGACCCTCCCCAAATTGCCCCTGGGGATAACAACACTATTGTAAAACCTACAATCAGTACTTGAAATATTTTGCAGACTCTGCACTTGATGGATCAGCTGCCATCACCCAGATCAGTAAACTGGCTCATGTGGTCTTGTGGCCCCCACCCAGGAACTGACTCGGCACAAGAGGACAGCTTTGACTCTCTATGATTTTATCTCCAACCCAACCAATCAGTACTCCCAACTCACTGCCCAGCCCCCAACCAAATTATCCGTAAAAACTCTGATCCCCTTGTAGCAGGAAGAGCCGCAGACAAAACCCCTCAGACACCAAGTTAAAGAAGAAAGGGGTTTATTTGGCCAGGAACATCGCAAGACTCCTGTCTCAAGAGCCGAGCTCTCCAAGTGAGCAATTCCTGTCCCTTTTAAAGGCTCGCAACTCTAAGGGTCATGACCCGCATGAGAGGGTCATCATCAATTGAGCAAGCAGGGGGTACATGACTGGGGGCTGCATGTACCGGTAATCACAAAGCAACACAACAGGACAGGGATTTTTACAGTGCTTTTCCATACAATGTCTGGAACCTATAGATAACCAGTTAGGTCAGGGGTTGATCTTTAACTACCGGGCCCAGGGCATGGCCCCAGGCTGTGGGCTTGTGGATTTCATTTCTGCCTTTTAGTTTTTACTTCTTTGGAGGCAGAAATTGGGCATAAGACAACATGAGGGGTAGTCTCCTCCCTTACCCAAATGCTTGGGGAGACTGATTTGAGTAATAAAACTCCCATCTCCCACACAGCTGGCTCTGCATGAATAAGTAACTCTTTCTCTACTGCAATTCCCTTGTCTTGATAAATCAGCTCTGTCTAGGCAGTGAGCAAGGTGAACCTGTTGTATGGTTATACTTAGTATCTATCAAATTAACCGATGCAACTAACTCCCACCTTATTTTAGGCCCCACTGACTTGCCAAACTACAACGGCTTCACAATATATCTCCTCAACTTGAACCTCTCTCAAATTCTTTCCTATTCCAAACCATCCTAAAGTAGTGGCTAGAATTAACATTAAATGGTTTTCATAATGTGACCACCCATAATGTGTCCTATTACCTTAAGATCCTGTATTACCTCTCTCTTTTCCACCATCTCAAATCTAACATCAATTCATGTTGATGAGAGTGTGAGCAAATAAGCACACCATACAATGTTAGCAAGAATGCTGAGTAGTCACCTGGTAACTAAAAGGATTTGTATGTATCAAGATAAAACATATATATAAGTACTCACAAATACTTAATATATAAACACATATACAAAGACAAAAAAAATACTTTGACCCAGTAGCTCAATTCCAAATAGTTAACCAAAGGAAATAATCTGACAAACGAGCAAAACATATGCAACTTAATGCTCACTACTATAGCATTACTTACAACTGTGAAAAAGAGAATTTAGATATACATCAATATAAAATAGGTTAAATTGTGATTTAACCATGCAAATGAATCTATGCAGTCATTAGAAGTAATGAAATTAGGTCGTGCTGCTCATGTCACTCAACACTGAGGCAGAGGAATTGGAGAAGGCCGCAACAGAGCAAAGGCGCTGGAAGGGACAGACCAGACACTAGATGTGGAGGAGGAGCAGGAGGAATCCAAAGCAGCAGCCTGTGCAGCAAGAAGCGGGTAGTGCCAGGTATCGTGTAACTGGGCCATATCCCACCACACTTCCAGCCCCTACACGTCCGCAACCTTCTCAGTGCCTGAGGTGAGGTCAGACGCGTTCTTTCAGGCTGAGGACAGGTTTGTGAGACACAAAAAGAAGGCAGCAGCAGCCGTGGGAGGGAAAAAAGCAGTCCCACAGCAAGGACTACACCGAGGGATGGGTGGAGTTCCGTGACAAGCGCATAGCCAAGAGCATGGCAGCCAGTCTACACAACATGCCTATGGGTGCCCACAGGTGCAGCCCCTTCCGTTATGACCTATGGAATCTCAAGTACTTGCACCGTTTCACCTGGTCCCACCACAGCGAGCACCTTGCCTTTGAGCGCCAGGTGCGCACACAGGCAGCACCTGAGAGTGGAGGTCACTCAGGCCAAGTGTGAGACCATCTTCTATCTTCGAAGTGTGGAACGGGGACAATGCTTTCTTGCTGCTGATGGAGATCTTGCTCACCCAGATGGCTCCTTGACATTTGCCCAACGTCCTACTGAGCAGGAACTGAGGGCCCGGAAAGCAGCACAGCCAGGGGGGTGTGAATGGGCTCACCTGGCAACTGCCTAGGACAAGGCCCACTCCAACAAAGCACTCCTGGCCAGGATCTTTGGAGCCCCGCCACCCTCAGAGAGCATGGAGGGACCTTCCCTGGTCAGGGACTCCTGAGGGCAAGGGAGGCCCCTTCCATCTCCTGGCCCTGGTCTGCTTCCTGTCTACCTCATAATAGAATGATCGTGACTACCCAGGCAGACATTTTATTGTGTTTCTCAGACCAGTGTCTCTGGTGAGGGCCCAAACGTGGAAGTTTTGTGGGCTTCCACTATTCCCCCATCTGAACTCCTATACATGCCTGGCTAATTCATACTGTCATACTAGCATGATTATGACTACTGCATATGCTTGTTTTGACTCTTGGTTGCCTACTGCTATAGGGTCCTCTTAGAATCCCACTTCCTGACCCCAGGAAGGGCCTTATAAGGCATGAAGAAGTTCTCCTACAAAGTTTCTTAAATCCATAAAGGATTTATCATTCCCCGGTTAAATGTTAGTATGTGTATATTCCCAGGCTGCTCCAGCTTGTTCCGGTAGGTTGAGATAAGGCTAAATGAGTCCCAGATCAGGATACATGCCATTCCTTATTTGGGAACCCCTCTGACCTCTCATCACTAACTTTTTCTTTTCTTTATCCTCTTTCCCTTCTTCCTATTTAGGAAAGTTTTAAATTATTAGCCAATCCAGTTAAGTTTAGAGTGTGAGGTCCCATCCCAGCCAATGGGAACGGGACACAGCCACAGGGGATTGTGTCAGGATGTAAAGGTTATAAATGTCCCCGTCTCCTTTGTTTGGTGTGCTCTCGTGGCTGGACTGCTGGTGAGTGCACCCTTTCTGCAGAAAGTAAACTAGCCTCGCTGACAGATCCTTTGTCTCGGTGTTGGTTTCTTTACAACATCGAACTCCCATGCCCATCAATTTTGTGGCACGTATGGGGACACTGTTTCCCCTCCAGTCCTTGGCCCTCTCTTTTGGGGAGGCACCCAGCCACCCTGTTGCGGCAGCCCCAGGGAGATAGCCAGGGCTCACCCGGTGCGAGGAATACATCTGGATTCTCAGCAATGCAGGGGACAAGGAGACTTTTAAAAACCGTGGGACCAGGAGACCTTGTGCATGAGCCAAGGCAGGAAAAACTGCTAGAGGACGGCAAAGTACTTCTTTGGTGGTCCTTCCTTGAAGGGAATATGTGTGATGTATGTGAGTGAATGATTGTGGTTGAGAGAAAGTGACAGTAAGATGAATGTGGATTATCTTCAGAACAGGGAACAGACGGGAGAAAGTTATCTCCAGGGAACTGAGAATACAGGCAATAAGAAACTAAGACTAAAAAGGGGAAGGCTAATCCCCGGGGAAAAGGAGGAAATACATTTGAGCAGACAAGATATCCCTGAGCTGGAGGATCTGGGGGATTGCGTCTACTGGGAAAAAGTCTCACCCAACATGGGGAATACTTCTAGTAGGCCTGGAACTGGAAACAAGGCCAGAGACGAAGGAGGCAAGAATGACTGAATCCCTCCTGATAGTCCTTTAGGACTTATGCTTACACACTGGAAAGAAAATGAAAGGACTAAACACAAGAAAAAGCAACTAATGATCAAGTATTGTTGCTTTCTGTGGACCCAAGAGCCAATTTTAAAACCTGCTGTTTTCTGGCCAAAATATGGTTCGAATGAAGACTGGGTCTGCCAGCTTCTAATACTGTATGTTAGTAGCAAAAGTGCTATGTCTTCAGAAGAGATACACTATGCCATGTGCTGGCAGCTGGGGCCAGTTTCTCTTTATCCCCTAAGGGATCTGAAGCAAGGGATGGAGGAGGGTAAAAAGAGAATATCCAGTGGGATCCCCTAAACCATCTTCCTCTGTTTCTAGTCCCGCCTCCTCCTCCTCAGGCAGCGGTTAGTCCCACCTCCTCCTCAGGTGGTAGTCCCCGCCTCCTCCTCCTCAGGCTCCGGAGGCAGAAGCCTCTGATATCTCCTTAAAAAGAGGGCTTCAGAGAGAGATAGAACAATGTAGAAGGGATATTCAAAATTTTCCCTTTCCCTGCGCTTCCGAAGAGCTGGCTTCTCAGCTCTTCCCTCTAAAGGAGGTGCCACAGGGTAGGGGTACAACTGGATTCATGAACACCCCTTTAACCACCTCTGAAGTCCGAGGTCTAAAGAAAGAGCTTAAGCCTTTGCTAGATGACCCAGAGAGAGTAGCAGAGCAAACTGACCAGTTTTTAGGTTCCAAACTATGTACTTGGACTGAATTAATGTCAATCCTGGGTATCCTCTTTTCAAAGGAAGAGCGGAACATGATCCGCAGAGCTACTGGGGCCTGGGAACGTGATTACCCTGCCGGTCAAAATATTCCAGCAGCGGATGTTACATTTCCTGCTCGGGACCCACAATGGAATAAGAATAATGCTGTTCACCAGGAGAATATGAGGGATCTACAAGAATTAATTGTAAAAGGTATCAAGGAGTCTGCACCCAGACCCCAAAACCTCACTAAGGGCTTTGATGAACAACAAGAGAAAGATGAGGGACCTATGCACTTTTTAGACTAAGGGAGCAGATGAGAAGATATGCTGATTTAGATCCTGACAGTCCACTAGGACAAGGTATGTTAAAATTACATTTTGTTACCAATAGTTGGCCAGATATCGCGAGGAAGCTACAAAAGATAGAGAGGTGGAAAAATAGGTCAATTGAAGAACTTTTAGAAGCAGCAGAGAAAGCATACGTGGGAAGGGATGAAGACAGACAAAAGCAAAAGGCAAAAATTTTTTGGCAGATTTCACTAGGACCAAATATACCTGGGATGAGATTTTGACCAGCGCCCAGGGGTGCCATCTCACAGAGAGGTAGGGGTCGAGGTTGAAACGGAACATGGGAAGACCACAGCATATGTCATAAAGGGTGGAGACGTAAAGCAGATGAAGAGAAACTAAAACAAAGGAACTCCAGAATAGAACAAGAAGGGGGACAAGATAGGTATTATAAATGTGTAAAAACAGGCCATTTTAAGAGAGAATGCCCTGACCTAAAGGCCACAGAGGAAATTCCTCCTCTCGTGCCAACCTTCGGAGAGGAAGAATACGGGAGTCAGGGGATCTTTCTTTACCACCTTGAGTCCCACCAAGAGCCCTTGATAAATTTGGAGGTGGGACCAAACCATTAACTAATAACATTCCTCATTGATTCTCGAGCTACTTGTTCCTCCTTATGCTTTTCTCCAAGTGGCCTCAGCTGTTCTCCAGAAGAGCTACTACTATCTGGAGTGAAAGGAGAGAGGTTTAAGGCCAAAATCCTAGAAGATATGGAAATCAGACACAAAAATCAGGCAGCTAATATTCAATTTCTATTAATTCCTGAAGCAGGCACTAATTTGTTAGGAAGAGACTTAATGCTAAAGTTAGGTCTTGGACTACAAGTAGGGCCAAAGGGGTTCCTTCCCTCTCTCCACCTGCTAACTACTGTTGATGAGAGGAAAATTCATCCGGACTTATGGTCAAGAGAAGGAAACCAAGGGAGTTACAGATTCCCCCGATACAAATACATTTAAAGGTTCCAAGGGGGAGTAGCCCAGAGAAAGTAATACCTGATCTCCTTGGAAGGCCAGGTAGGACTAAAACCTGTGATTGAAGGCCTTATTAAAGATGGACTTTCAGAGCCTTGCATGTCTCCGTATAATACCCTTATCCTACCTGTCAGGAAGCCTGATGGATCCTACCTATTAGTACAAGATCTCACAGCTATAAATGAAATAGTTCAAACCACTCACCCTACTATGACAAATCCATATATTAACCTTAGTAAAATTCCGTAAAGTCATCAATGGTTTACTGTAATAGACTTAAAGGATGCTTTTTGGGCATGTCCCTTGGCTGAGGACAGCCGAGATCTATTCACATTCAAATGGGAGGACCCCCATACAGGACAGAAGCAGCAGTACCGGCGGATAGTATTACCCCAGGATTTGCGGATTCACTGAATATTTTTACTCATGCTCTAGACAGGATTATTAGAAAGACAGACACTCCACCACATTTACAATTAATCCTATATATGGATGACATACTTATATCTGGAGAAGATATAGAAAAAGTAAGTGAATACTCTGTGTACTTCCTGAATCATTTATACTCTAAGGGACTGCGGGTCTCCAAAGAAGAGCTCCAATATGTAGAACCAGAAGTTAGACATTTAGGTCATCTAATTAGCACGGCCAAAAGGAGAATAGGACCTGAACAGATCGAGGGAAATGTCTCCTTGCCCCTGCCTCAAACAAAACAGGAACTTATTTCTGGGATTGACTGGATACTGTAGATTATGGATTGATTCTTACACATTAAGAAGTAAATTGCTTTATGAGAAATTAACTAAAAATAGGCCAGACCCGCTTATAAGGGCTTCTGATGAAGTAGACCAAATAAATGAATTTAAAAGCATGATTAATATCTGCCCATGTCTTAGCCCTGCCTTCTTTAGAAAAACCCTTTCATCTTTTTGTTAGCATATAGACAATGGAGTGGCCCTTGGAGTACTCACTCAAGACATGGAGACCACCAGCAACCAGTTGGCTTTCTGTCCAAAGTCTTAGATCCAGTTGCCAGCGGGTGTCCCCAGTGCTTCCAGTCTGTGGCAGCCAATGGCATATTAGTGGAAGAAAGCAGAAAGATTACCTTTGGGGGATACTTAACAGTAAGTACACCCCATAAGGTCAATGTCATCCTAAATCAAAAAGCGGAAAGATGGCTAACTGATTCTAGGATTTTAAAGAATGAGGCTATCCTATTAGAAAGAGATGATCTAACTATAACCACTGATAGTTCACTCCACCCTGCTGGATTCTTAACAGGGAATCCATTGCTGCAAACAGAACATTTGTATCTAGATTTAATTAATTATGATACCAAGGTTCGACCAGACCTATCTGAAACCCCTTATAAAACAAGACAACATTTGTTCCTAGATGGGTCCTCTCAGATGTTTGATGGAAACAGGCACAGTAGATATGCTGTGGTGGATGGAGAAACTCTTGAGGAAACTGAATCGGGGCAATTACCTGATAGCTATTCTGCTGAAGGCTGTGAACTATTTGCTCTCAGTCAGGCCCTTAAATATCTAGAAAATGAGATAGGAACACTTATACAGGCTCTAAGTATGCTTTTGGGGTAGCGCATACATTTGGAAAAATTGGGACAGAAAGAGGCCTGATGAACAGCCAAGGCCGAGAGCTTGCTCATGAGTCATTAGTGACTTGTGTTTTAAATAATCTCCAGCTACCAGGAGAAATAGCTATTGTACATGTCCCTGGACACCAGCATGACTTTTCATTTGAAAGTCGAGGTAATAATCTTGCAGATCAGGTAGCCAAAACAGCAGCAATGGCTGTGAAACAAATATTTCATCTAACTCCCTCCCTCCTCTCCCCCAAATTAGCTCCTATTTTCTCTTCGGCCTAAAAGGAAAAACTGAGCAAAATGTGGGCTAAAGAAAATACAGAAGGGAGATGGATTCTCCCAGATCAGAGAGAGATGCTCTCCAAACCCCTTATGAGAGAAGTTCTGTCCCACTTACACCAAGGAACGCACTGGAGCCCTCAGGCCCTATGTGATGCTGTCCTCAGTCTATGGATGTACTGGGATCTATACCCTGGCCAGACAGGTCACTGACAGCTGCATTATCTGTAAGAAAACTAATAAGCAGGCCCTAAAGAAACTACCTCTAGGAGGAAGAACACCTAGGCTAAGACCATTCCAAAGTGTTCAAGTTGATTATACTGAAATGCTGCCAGTAGGCTAAAATACCTATTAGTGATAGTAGACCATCTCACTCATTGGGTAGAGGCCACTCCTTTCTCAAAGGCCACTACCGGTAATATAGTGACGGCCTTAATTGAACATATTATACCCAGGTTTGGATTAATAGAAAATGTTGACTCAGATAATGGGACCCACTTTACGGCACACATTATTATAAAACTGGCCCAGGTGCTGGACATAGAATGGGAATACCACATTCGGTGGCACCCCTCCTCCTCCGGGAGAGTAGAAAGAATGAATCAGAAAAGTCATCTAACTAAATTTTAGAGACTCGCCTACCATGGACCAAATGCCTCCCTATTGCTTTATTCAGAATCAGGACAGCTCCCCGAAGAGATATAGGTTCATCCCCCTATGAAATGTTATATGGATTGCCTTACTTACATTCCTCAGCTGACGTGCCTACCTTTGAAACCAAAGATCAGTTCCTTAGAAATCACATATTTGGACTCTCCTCTACTTTTTCTTCCCTTAAAACCAAAGGTCTTTTAGCACAAGCACCACCCTTGGAATTCCCAATACACTCGCATCAGCCTGGAGACCACGTCTTCATAAAGGGATGGAAGGAAGGAAGGCTTGAGCCAGCCTGGGAAGAACCCTACCTCGTGTTATTGACCACTGAAACCACAGTTCACACTGCCGAGAAGGGGTGGACCCATCACACTCGAGTCAAGAAAGCGTCGACACCCTCAGAATCCTGGGTTGTGGTCCCTGGGCCAAGTCCCACCAAGTTAAAATTAAGAAGAACCTAACATACCTTTATTTCTATTTTTCTTTCTTTCCTCTCACTATCTCTCATTTTATTATTAACATAACTAGATTGGAATCACCTCAAGTGATATCCTTTGATGCTTCTCTAGTGATGCCATGCGGGGACCTACATAACCAAAGGCAACTAGCCTCCTCAGAAAAATATGTATGTCCTGGTCCCCCATTTAATCTAACAGTCTCTCACTCCCATAGATGCGATCAATTACAGCCAAGACACCACTTCTTCATTCCTACCAAATGGCAGCCTTGCAGCAGTTGAAATGATGTTCTATGTTCTATGGACCAGTCAATATACAGGCTGGACCTCTACAGGAGGGGTTTGTACTGAGCTTAGGCCTAATCTTTATTTCACCAAAGGAAGCATTTCCCCTGATTGCAAGCTTTATCAGTGTAACCCTATTCTTACTTCTAATATAGATAATCAGCCAGCTATCAGCCATCTCTACGGTATTGGACAAATGTCAAAGGGGAAGGATCCTACAGAGAGGTTTGAAATACGCCTTCTCCCTCCTCCTCCTTTCCCTTCTCCAACCCCAGTAGTCTCGGCTTTAAATTAAACTTCTATTATCCCAAATAGTCCCTTACTAAATGATTAAGACAAAAGCATCAGTAGTACAAGTAAATGACTTAAAGCAGACTTTAGCTATTGAGACAGGGTATCAAGATGCAAATGCCTGGTTAGAATGGATTAAATATTCTGTCCACACTCTAAACAAAAGCAACTGTTACACTTGTGCACACGGTAAGCCAGAGGCCCAGATTATCCCCTTTCCACTTAAGTGTTCTTCACATGCGACGGATTTGGAGTGTATGGTAGCTCTCTTTCAAGATTCTACAGCCTGGAATGATGAATCTTGCCAAGCTCTCTCTCTGCTATATCCTGAAGTATAACACCCTGAGGGTCAGCCCCCGAGGGCCATTCAGCCTCCATCTTCCAGGGTAGAGTTTGCCTCGTGCCTCTCACGGCAGGAGAAGAACTCAATACTCCTTGGAAATTTCACAGGATGCAGGGAGGTAAGGCACTTCTAAGAGCTAACCCATGAAGCCTCCATCAGCCATCCTTGAGTGGGACATATGGTGGTAATGTGGGGGGGGGGCACTTACTGGATACTCCGCCATATAACTGGAATGGTACTTGCACTCTAGTCCAATTGGCTATCCCTTTTACCCTGGCATTTCATTGACAAAAAAAGGAAACACCCCACCACCAACATGCTAGAAGAGCTCCTTACAGATCCTTTTATCCTCATATCCATCTAGATGCAATGGGTGTTGCAAGGGGGGTTCCTGATGAATTTAAGGCCAGAGATCAGATAGCTGCTAGATTCAAGTCGACATTATTTTGGTGGGTCACGATAAACAAAAATGTAGACTGGATAAACTGTATTTACTATAATCAACAATGATTAGTTAACTACACCAAAGTGGTCAGGGGAATTGCAGATCAATTAAGATCTACCAGCCAAATGACACAGGAGAACAGAATCACTCTTGATATGATGCTAGCTGAGAAAGGTGGTGTTTGTGTAATGATTAAGACCCAATACCGCACATTCATTCCAAATAACACAGCCCCAGATAGAAGTATAACAAGAGCCCTAGAGGGATTTACTGCTTTATCAAACGAGCTAGCTAAGAACTCTGGCATAAATAACCCGTCTCTAGCTGGCTAGAAAACCGGTTTGGAAATTGGAAAGATACTTTAACCTCAATCCTCACTTCCTCAATAACTGTGTTAGGTATACTTCTACTTGCTGGATGTTGTGTCATACCCTGTATTCGACGGCTTGTACAAAGGCTCATCAGTACAACCCTTAATAATCTATCCTCTGCTTCTCCCTCACTCTATTCGGAAAGGTTGCTTTTATAAGGGGATCAAGCCAAACAACAAAGCAGAGACTTGCTAGACAAGTTTGAAGAATTATAAAACAAAAAGAGGAGGGAATTAAAAGGAATGGAGAAGTTCTTCAAAGTTTCTTAAATCCATACAGGATTTATCATTCCCCGGTTAAATGTTAGTATGGGTGTATTTCCAAGGCTGCTCCAGCTTGTTCCGGTAGGTTGAGATAAGGCTAAAATGAGTCCCAGATCAGGATACATGCCATTCCTTATTTGGGAACCCCTCTGACCTCTCATCACTAACTTCCTCTTTTCTTTGTCCTTTTTCCCTTCTTCCTATTTAGGAAAGTTTTAAATTATTAGCCAATCCAGTTAAGTTTAGAGTATGAGGTCCCATCTCAGCCAATGGGAACAAGACACAGCCATAGGGGATTGCATCAGGATGTAAAGGTTATAAATGTCCCCGTCTCCTTTTGTTTGGTGTGCTCTCGTGGCTGGACTGCTGGTGAGTGCACCCTTTCGGCAGAAAGTAAACCAGCCTTGCTGAGAGATCCTTTGTCTCGGTGTTGATTTCTTTACAAGATCAAACTCCCATGCCCAACAGCCTTTATTTCCAACTAGGGGAATAATGCCTCCAGGCACTATTCTTTTTCTGTTTTGCAGTCCAGGCAATCTTTTTCTGTTTAGCAGTCACAGGTGAGGATGGTATTAGCATCTTGTTTAGGCAGAAAAAATTGACAGTTAATGGGGTGGACTGGGTTGGGAAGAAATAATTTCTTCCAAATGTATTTATAGAAAATAAAAATATTTTTATAAAAGAAAGAAGTAATGAAATTAATCTTACATGTGCAAAGAAGTCTACAGTGTCTTAGGTTTTAAAAAATAGGTAAGTTAGAAAAGTGAAAAATCCACAAATATGTGGAAATGAAACATACTCTCAATCCAATGTGTCAAAGAAAAAGTCACAAGGGAACTTCAACACAAATAAAAACAAAAACATTTGGTATGCAAAACTTATGGGCTGCATAATAAGAACCTTGGTCTTCACAATCCCTTATTTTAATCCAGACACTCCTTTCTATTAATTCCAGTCCCCTAGACAATAACTTGCCTCCTTCAACCAACTGCTAATCAGAAAATCTTTGAACCCACCTATGACCTGGAAGACCCCACTTCAAGTTGTCCCACCTTTGCGGGCCAAACTAGTGCACACCTTACATGTACTGATTAATGTCTGCCTGTAACTTCTGTCCCCCTAAAATGTATAAAATCAAGCTGTAACCCAACCACCTTGGGTACAAGGTTTCAAGAACTCCTGAGGCTGTGTCACAGACCTTGGTCACTCTTATTTGGCTCAGAATAAACCTCTTTAAATCTTTAAAAAAAAAAAAAAAAAAAACTTATGGGATACAGCCAAAGATGTTTTAAAAGGAAATTCTACAGCTGTAAACATATACACTAAAAAAGAAACACCTCGGCCGGGCGTGGTGGCTCATGCCTGTAATCCCAGCACTTTGGGAGGCCAAGCGGGGCAGATCACCTGATGTCAGCAGTTCGAGACTAGCCTGGCCAACACGGTGAAACCCTGTCTCTACTAAAAATACAAAAATTAGCCAGGGCGTGGTGGCAGGCACCTGTAAGTCCAGCTACTCGAGAGGCTGAGGCAGGAGAATCGCTTGAATCCAGGAGGCAAAGGTTGCAGTAAGCCAAGATTGCGCCACTGCACTCCAGCCTGGGTGACAGAGCGAGACACTGTCTTAAAAAAAAAAAAAAAAAACTCACATTAACAACCCAACTTTTACCTCAAGAACTAGAAAAAGAAAAAAAGATAAAACCTAAGGCTAACAGAAGGAAATAATAAATATTAGAAATTAATAGTCAATAAGGAAGACTGAGGTGGAAGGACTGCCTGAGGCCAGGAATGCAAGACCGGCCTGGACAACACAGCAAGACCCCATCTTTACCCAAAAAAATAAAAACAATGAAAAGAAAAAAAGTGGCCAACCCTTAGCTAGACTACCGAAGAAAAAAAGAGATAAGACTCAGTAACTAAAAAGGAGGAGAGAAAACTTCCAAGCTCATTTTGTTTTGTTTTGTTTTGTTTTTGAGACGGAGTTTCACTCTTGTTGCCCAGGATAGAGTGCAACAGAGCGATCTCTGCTCACCACAACCTCCGCCTCCTGGGTTCAAGCAATTCTCCTGCCTCAGCCTCTCGAGTAGCTGGGATTACAGGCATGCGCCACCACGCCTGGCTAATTTTGTATTTTTAGTAGAGATAGCGTTTCTCCATGTTGGTCAGGCTGGTCTCGAACTCCCAACCTCAGGTGATCCGCCTGCCTCAGCCTCCCAAAGTGCTGGGATTACAGGCATCAGCCACCACGCCTGCCCCAAGCTCATACTTTGAAACCAGCATTACCTTTATACCAAAGTCAGATAAAGACTAAAGACCAGTATCCCTTATATATTGATATATTTATATCAATATAAATATTGATGCAAAATCTTGAACAAAACACTAACAAATGAATTCAACAGCACATTGAAAGGACTATACACCATGACCAAGTGGAATTTATTCCGGGAATGCGAGAATATTCAAAAACAAAAATCAATTTAATACATCACATTAACAGAATGAAGGATAAAAATCACATAATCATCTCAATTGATTCAGAAAAACCATCTGACAAGATCTGATACTCCTTCAAAATAAAGACACTCAACAAACTAGGAATACATGAAAACTACCTCAACATAACAAAGCTCATATATAAGATGATGCCCATAACTAACATCAAACTGAATGGCAAAAGACAGAAAGCTTTTCATCTAAGTCCAGGAACAAGATAAAGATGCCAGCTCTCATCACTTCTATTCAACACTGTATTGGAAGTCCTAGCCAGAGCAATTAGGCAAGAAAAAGAAATAAAAGGCATCCAAATTAAAAAGGAAGAAGTAAAATTATCTCTGTTCACAGATGACATGATCTTATACATGTAGAAAACCTTAAAGATTTCATTAAAAAAAAACTGTTAGAGCTAATAAACTAAAGTTGCAGGATAATCAATACACAAAAATCAGTTGCATTTCTATACACTAACAATGAATAATTTTAAGATAAATTAAGGAACAATTCCATTTAAAAATAAATTTCCATTAAAAATAAAATACCTAGAAATAAACCTAAACTAAGGAGGTTAAACGACTTGTTTACTGCAAACTACAACACATTGCCAAAAGAAAGTAAAGACAACACAAATAGAGAGACATCCCATGTTCATGGATCTGAAAACGATACGGTTAAGATGTCAATATTACCCAAAGCAGTTTACAGATTCAATGCAATCCTTACCAAAATCCCAATGGCATATTTTGCAGAAATTGAAAAAAATTCTAAAATTCATATGAAATTTCAAGGGACCCAAACAGCCAAAACAATTCTGAAAAAGAGCAAATTTGGAAGACTCACACTTCCTGATATCAAAACATACTACAGAGCTACAGTAATGAAAACGGTGTAATACTGGCACTGGCATAAAAACAGATACACAGACAAATGGAACAGAATCCAGAAATAAATCCTTGTGTATTTGGTCATATGTGTTTTTTGGGAGGTTTTTGTTTTTTAAAGATGGGGTCTCACCTTGTCACCTAAGCTGGAGTGCAGTGGCACAATCATAGCTCACTGCCACCTCAAACTCTTTAGGGCTCAAGGGGTCCTCCTGCCTCAGCCTCCCAAGTAGTTGGCACTACAGGCGCATGCCAACACGCCTGGCTAATTTTTGTATTCTTTGTAGAGACAGGCTTTCGCCATCTTGCCCAAACCGGTCTCGAATTCCTGGGCTCAAGCAATCCTCCAGCTTCAGCCTCCCAAAGTGCAGCGATTACAGGTGTGAGGCACCACACCTGGCCTCAGATGATTTTTGACAAGGGTGCCAACAGGCAAAGAATAGTCTCTTCAATAAACACTGTTGGGAAAACTGGATCCGAATGCCAAGGAATAAAGTTGTGCCCTTATCTTAACCATATATAAAAATTAACTCAAAATAGATTAAAGACCTGAACATGAGACCCAAAACTATAAAACTCCTAGATGAAAACATAAGGGAAATGGGGAAATACTTTGTAACAATGGACTAGGCAATGATTGTTTGGAGATGACACCAAAAGCACAGCTAATTAAAAGCAAAGACAGACAGATGAGACTACTCAAACTTAAAAACTTTCGTTCATCAAAGGACACAATCAACAGAGTAAAAGGCAACCTATGGAATAGGAGAAAAGATTTGTAAATAACATACCTGGTAATGGGTTGATATCTAGATTATATTTTAAAACTCCTACAACATAGCATCAAAAAATGAATTAACCCAATTTTTAAAATGGGCAAAAGACTTAAGCAGACATTTCTCCAAAGATGATATATACTAGCCAACAGGCATATGAAACGTGCTCAACATCACTAATCATCAGAAAAGTGCAAATCAAAACCTCTATGAAATATCAGCTCATACCCATTAGGATGACTACTATGAAAAAAAAAAACAAAACAGAAAAAAGAACAAATGTTGGTGGGGATATGGAGAAATCAGAACCCTTGTACATTGTGCTGGAATTGTAAAACAATCCAACTACTACAGAAAACAGAATGACTGCTCCTCAAAAAACTAAAAACAAATAATCGTGTGATCCAGTAATCCCACTTCTGGGTATAGATCCAAAAGAACTGAAAGCAGGGTCTCAAGGAAATATTTGCACACTCATGTTCATAAGCACTATTTACAATAACCAAGAGGTAGAGACAACCCAAATGTCCATCAAGAGAAGAATGGATAAACACAACATGCGGTATACATAAAATGAAATACTATGCAGCCTTACAAAGGAAATCCTGTGACAGGTACAACATGAAGGAACTTTGAGGGCATTAAGTGAAATCAGCCAGTCACAAAAGAACAAATATTGTGTAATTTGACTTATACAAAGTGTCTAAAGTAGTCAAATTCATACAGAAAGTAGAATGGTAGTTAGCAGGGGTTTAGGAAACAGGACAAAGGAGAGTTGCTGTTATAGGGGTATGGAGTTCAGTTCTGCAAAATGAAAATGTTCTAGAGATCTGTTTCACAATATAAATATGCTTAACACTACTGAACTATACACATAAAGATAATTAAGACAGTAAAGTTAAATGCTTTTTATAACAAATTTTTAAAAGATATGTAAAAAATGGTAAATTACAAAACAGTATAGATGTATATAATGCAGAGCAACAATTCTATTTTATTTTGAAAGAAAAAAAACAGCAGCTAACATTTGAGATTTTACTACATACCTAGCACTGATGAGGCAGAGAATTAATCCTCACAACACCACCAAGAGGTAGGTACTATTATCACAGATATCTCATTTTACAGATAAGAAAGCTGAGGCACAGATTAACATGTCCAAAAAACACAGGGGTAATTAATGACAAGTCCAGGTTTTGAATGCAGGCCCTCTTAAGACAGCATCCATGTTCTTAACCTGTATATAATACATATGTAAACGTCTGGAAAGATAAGAAACCAAACAATGCTTTGGTTTTAGGATGCTAGAATTATGACAGTTTTCACCTAACACACTTCTGTTTTAAATTTCTGCAAAGATCATGTACTCCTTTTCATAATAATGTATTTAAAAGGAAATATTTACATTTTGGAAAAAAATATTCAACTGAACAGCAAGGTCTTTATCCCTACTAACAATCATTTCATTTCCTTATATTTCTGTACTTGGACTCTTCCTTAAAGCTGCTAATCTACTTGCTACTACCTACATGCCTCAGCTTCCTACTTCCCTAAACACATCCTTTCCCTGCAGAGAATGTCCTCTCCTTCACCTTAATATATACCATTTTATTTACCTACTCATCTATTTGATTTTCACACCTATTTTATTTATCAAAGTTCAGTTCTTAACTCCTTCATGAGGCGTTTCAAAGCCTGTCTTTACCTAGTCCAGCTACTTAGTGTGCTGGACTTAAAAACTGTTCTTTAGCTGTTTTATCTGTGTCCTCCACATCAGCAATGTTCCTTGAAGATGTCACTACCCCTTCTTCTAAAGGCAAGGACATTACAGGAGGAAGCATACCTAGCACTCAGATGTAGATTTCTAAAAACATTCCTGCCAGAAACCAGGGCTGCTTAGAAACAAGACTGATTGCAGAATTGGGGCTGGGAAAGTATTAGGGAATGTGTTTTATCATATGCCAGAAAGCTAGGAAGCTATCAGAGAGTAATGAAAGAGACTCAAAAGGATATAGAAGCCACTTTGAAGGTGGTAACACTAATCAAATTTGAGACAATTTGAACATGAAAAAGAAAACAATCCAAAGCTCCTAATTGAAAACAACAAACATTTGCAACTACTGGTTAGTGCCCAGTACACAACCATTTCTATCTTCTTGGTAGGAATGGTGGAACGTAGTTCATTCACCAGTTGATGAGGGAAAACTCTTCCTTACAGGAAAAAAAAAAAAAAAAAAAAAAAAATCAGCTATTGAATGACAGACTTAGGGAGAAAATCACCATTTGCAACCTCCACTGAAATAATTATCAGGTAAAGATCATCGCAATGCTAAAATCACTCAGAGAAAGACTGTTGAGAAAATGCATACTCTCCAAGTGCCAGAATATCATCCCACAGATTAAATGCCAATTATGAGGTTAAAAAAAGTACCTGTGCAGTCAATGGTGATCTGCTAGGAACAGAACCACCAGCCACTCTGTGCCTCCTGATGTGATGAAATGTGAAGTGGATAACATCACCTGTGAGTCTTGTCAACAGCCTTTCACAGTCAGGCGCAGTGGCTCACACCTGTAATCCCAGTACTTTGGGAGGCCGAGGCAGGCAGATCACTTGAGCCTAGGAGTTAGACAGCAGCCCAGGCAACATAGGGAGATCTCCATCTCTACAAAAAGTACAAAAAGTAGCCAGGCATGGTGGCATGCCTGTGGTCCCAGCTACTCAGGAGGCCAAGGCGGGAGCATCACTTGAGCTCAGGAGGTTGAGGCTGTAGCGAGCCGTGATCGCACCACTGCACTGTAGCCTGGGCAACAGAATGAGACCCTGTCTCAAAAAAAAAAAAAAGAAAAAAAAAGTGTTTCACAAATCTAACAGCAGTTAGGCTTGATTTCTGGCTTACAGAAACTACAAGGGACAAAAGAACAACTTAAAGACACTTTGAGGAAATAATCAGTTAATCAAAAATGTGTAACATTCTACAAGACAATTGACTAGCCTCTTCAAGAAGTTAGTATCATGAAAATAAGATGAGGACTATTCTAAATTAAGAGACATGACAGCCAAATGCTGTATGTGAGCTTTGATAGGTTCCTGATTCTATAATCAAAAAGCAAAACAAACAAAAAAGCTTTTATGGATGACATTTGGGAGATAATTGAGAAATTTAAGTAAGATTGGCCTATTAGATGAAATCAGAGAATTATTGTTAATCTTCTCAGGTGTAATAATAGTATTATAGTTAAGAATGCCCTTGTCATTAGAAAATGCTTGCTGAATATTTAATAGATTCACTGTCGTGTTTTGTGTGTCTTATTCCCAAAATATTTCAACAAATACACATATACACACACACCCAATACACATACAAGCACACATAATAAAACAAATACAGCAAAATGTTAACTTAGGTGATGAGTATACTAAAATTATACTATATTCTTCTTTAAACTTTTCTATTTGTTTGAAATTCTTCACAGTAAAAAGCTAGAGAAACTCAGTAAAATTATAAAAAATTCAAGGAAAACATAGTTCCTTGTCTATAACTTTCACTAGCACTTCCCTGTTATTTATCTTTTTTCCAGTACTTCTTGTCTATACAAGAATAGCATAAGCCCCTTGAAGACAGTTAAACCCTTTTAAATTTTTGCAAGTGTACTGATGCAAATAGCCCAATGAACACTGCTGTTCATGAGTAATACACAACTCCGGACTGGCAAAAATAAAAAGTCTGTTAACAAGTCCTAGCTAGCATATGAAACAACATAAACTCTCTGTAAGTACAACCATTTTTGTTTTTTGTTTAATGCTAAAGTCTGAGATTTTAGTGCAGTCATCCGAGTATGTACATTGTACTAAATATGTAGTTTCTTATCCCTCACCCCCAACCCGCCCTCCCCCTTTCTGAGTCTCCAAAGTCCATTATACCACTCTGAATGTCTTTGAGTACCCACAGCTTAGCTCCTACTTGTAAGTGAGATGACATGGTACTTGGTTTTCCATTCCGGAGTTACTTCACTTAGAATAACGGCCTCTGGTTCCTTCCAAGTTGCTGCAAAAGATATTATTTCATTCTTTTTTTAATGGCTGGGGAGTATTTCATGATGTATATGTATCAAATTTTCTTTATCCACTCATCAGCTGACACTTAGGTTGGTTCCATATCTTTGCAATTGTGAAATGTGCTGCGATAAACATACATATACAGGTGTCTTTTTATATAATGACTTCTCTTCCTTTGGATAGGTACCCAGTGGTTTCTACAGTGGTTGTACTAATTTACATTCCCACCAGCAGTGTTTAAGTATTCCCTTTTCATCACATCCATGCCAACATCTATTGTTTTGACTTTTTAGTAACGGCCATTCCAGCTGGAGTAAGGTGGTATCTCATTGCGGTTTTAATTTGCATTTCCCTGACGATTAGTGACATTGAGCATTTTTTCATATGTTTGTTGGCCATATCTTCTTTTGAGAAAATTCTATTCAGGTCATTTGCCCACTTTTTGATGAGATTATTTGATTTTTTTTTCTTGCTCATTTGTTTGAGTTCCTTGTAATTCTGGGTATTAGTCCTTTGTCAGATACATAGTTTGCAAATATTTTCTCCCTACAGGTTGTCTGTTTACTGTGATTATTATTATTTTTGCTGTGCAGAAGCTTTTTACTTTAATTATGTCCCAATTATTTATTTTGAAGTACAACCACTTTGGAAAACAATCTGGTATCATCAAAGTAAAGCTAAACACATATCCTATGACCCAAAAAATGTTCTCCTTAGGGGTATACCCAAGAGAAATTCTTGCAAACAGGCACCAAGAATCAGGCACAAGAATGTCTAGAGCAGCGCTATTTATAATAGAAAAACCGTAACACCCCAATTTCCACTGACAGAAGAATGAAAAAGTTATGACATATTAATTCACTGGAATATCACATAGCAGTGAAAACAATGAAAATGAACCAGAGCTACAATTAAACATGGATAAATCTCAGGAACATAATGACAAACAAAAAAAGGCATGTTGTAGAAGAATACATGTAATCATTTTGTTTGTAAAAAAATTTCAAAAACATTAAGAATACATTTTTTAAGAAATCAAACATGGAAATGCAAATGAATGATAAACACAAAATTCAGGATATGGAATACCTCTTGGATGAGGGACAAAGACAAAGGAGCCTTCTGTTTTCACTTGTTTTCCTGGCAATGTTCTTTTTAGTAAGTTAGATGGTAGGTATATAGGCATTTACTATATCATGCTTCTTTACATCCCGTGGATGATTTGCTGTGTTATTTTGTGTGTGTGTGTGTATCTGTCCACAGTTCCTTGGCTAATAACTCCCCTAGCCTTGTTGCAGTCTCGTTATATTGTTGGGTGCTTTAGGCCTCAGGAAACAGACTCTCTCCAACCTTCTCCTGCTCTCTACCTTTCACCCCACCTGAAGGCAGGTCTCTAACCCCCACCCCCCACCTTTGTGATGTGGGTCATAAGACTCTCATTCCAGAGAGGGTCCCACCCCATATACCCTGAAGGAATGAAGCTTCCATAGAAACCCAAGACGATTGGGTTCAGACAGTTTCCAAATAGCTAGCTGAACACTGAACTCATGGAAGCTTGGCATCCCTTCCCCCATACCTTGCCCTATGCATCTCTTCATCTGTATCCTCTGCAATATCCTTTATAGTAAACTAGTAAAATAAGTATTTTCCTGAGTTCTGTGAGCTGCTCTAGCAAATTAACCAAACTCAAAGAGGGGGAGCATGAGAACCCCAACTTGAAGCCACTCAAGTTTTAAGTTCCGGAGGCCCAAACTCGTGACTGGTGTCTGAACGGGGTGGGAATGGGGCAGTTTCGAGGACTAAGCCCTCTATCTGTGGGATCTGACACTATATCCAGTCAAACAGTGTAGGAAATGAACTAAAGGACACCCAGTTGGTGTCCACTGCAGAAATGATTGCTCGCTTGGTGGTGAGGAGAAACCCCCATACGTTTGGTTACAGAAATCATCTGTGTTGATGACTGTTGTGGTATGAGAACAGAGGGAAAAAAGTTTGAGTTTTTTCCCAAACATTTACTAATATTTTTATTCTACTCAATACCAAAAACAATTTAGAAAACATACATCTATAGATCCTGACTTTATGGTCCTTAAAACTTTAATTCAAAAGCAATATTAAATTATTCATGTAACAACAGTCACATTTCTCTCTATCATTTGTTTAGTGGAGTGAGAAGTTAACAGTATTCTAATAGTCAATCCCATCCCTATTACCAGTTAGTGAAATAATCAGTAATAACATAAATCCCCACTCAGAAGACAAAAAAAAGTTATGACATTTTTAAAACCTAACGGAACTTACATTTACCTATTTTATTGAATGATTAAGCCTGTAACTTGCTGGATAAGACAGGGTTAACCTTCAGATTGTGATGGAAAGATTGGTTTGCGTTTTGCACTTAAATCACAGCAGAATCATTAAACACACATTCAAAACACAGAGAAGTCTCTGTTGCCTCCCACTTTATAATGATAAGGGAAGTTGCTAAAGTTACAATTTCACTTATCATTTATATCCTAATCACTCTTTAAAGGCTTGAGCCTGTGACCCAGATAAATGCCACATGAGCAGATAGCAGACCCTAATTAAGGGGCTTTTCTTGGTTTGTTGTTTTTTGTTTGTTTGTTTGTTTTTGAGACAGTCTTATTCTGTCGCCCAGGCTGGAGTGCACTGGCGCAATCTCAGCTCACTGCAACTCCACCTCTCAGGTTCAAGAGATTCTTGTGCCTCAGCCTCCTGAGTAGCAGCTGGGATTACAGGCATGCACCATCACCACCCAGCTAATTTTGTATTTTTAGTAGAAACGGGATTTCCCCATGTTGACCAGGCTGATCTCGTAGCAAGAGATCTGCCCGCCTCAGCCTCCCAAAGTGCTGGGATTACAGGCATTAAGCCACCGCGCCTGGCCTTAACAGGGTTTTTAGAAATGTTTTCCAACAGACATGGCACAGCTCTGGTATATCAGGAAGAAATCTTTACTGAGCCTTGCAATAAGTCAGGTTACTGGAGATAAAAACAGGGGAGAACTTATTTACAACTTATAAAGCATGAGAAGTTCCACGGGGTCCCTATCCTAATTTCATCCATAAGGTGCCCCACACACATACACACACACACAATGAGAAAGGCAGGCCTCGTTTACAGAGTGTTTTGAATTGCTCTTTATTCAAAGCCACAGACAAGACTGATACCAATCAAGGAAATCAAAGTAAAAGACTTATAATTGTTGAGCTGGGAGCACTACCTGCCCAAGCATGAATAAAAGAATGCTTCATGTTAAAACTGTGAGGTCAGGCGAAGTTCAGGATCAAGCACAAAGGGTTGTAATTACATTTATATTCCATTACATTAAACATTTGATACAGAATGAAGCTCAACGGTTGCTTTATAAAGTATTTCTGCCTATTTAATATCTATCTAAAAGTGTTTGCTATTGCAGTAATACCAAAGACAATTACAGAAGCAGTTACCGTGCCACTGCTTTTCTTCCGAATATCTAGAGCTGGAATGAGCTTAGCTATGCGCTTATGTCTGTCACTCCTATGAAATTTACTAAAACTTAACTAAAATTTTGCAAATATGCTAAACATGAAAAAGATTCACCTTAAAAAACCATGACTAAAACTTGATTTCAATCCGCAAACTAAGTGAACAGTATAAGATCACGTTTCCTATAGCACTTCAATTTCCAAAAAGGTAACTCAAAGACTTGTATAACTTTTGATTGCCTACCAACCAAATGATGCTTGTTTGTTGTTGCTGTTTTACAAATTCTACTCTAATGTAGGTATATTTCATGCCAAAACTTCATAGATTACCAGAAGGCCCTCAAACCAACAATAACGCACTAACTACACTGTGAGAACCACTGTTCTGGACAAGGATATAGAATTAGCTTAGGACAGTTCAATTCTGGGTTCATGTACCAAATCATGTACCATTATTATATGTTCCTGAGTAAGTCAAAATGATTTAAATTTTCGAGGAACATTTATTGAAGAGTAAACAGCAGCTAAAAAACTGAAAAGAAATTAAATTCAACTATAAGTGAATAAACAAATGACAGTACACCCATAACAGTCTTTATAATGGATCATGTAAATGTAGCCATGACATGACACTATCAAAACACTGGTTAAGACATAAGGATGAGAAAATTCTCTAAGATTATATGTATTATGGTTGCCATTTTTGTAAAAACATGCACAACTATGTGCACATGAAAATATGCAAATATGTTCTTAAGAATACACACCAAAATTTTATAGAAATCATGTCTGGGTAATTGATTATCTTCACATATATTTTCTATTTTTCTACAATAAATAATTCATTAAATTATTTTTGTTTTGTTTTAAAAAGACTCATAATTTCTCTTTACCTCATCCTATCTTTTTGCTTATAAGAAGCTATGACATTTGTACCTAAACTCAGCTAACTTACAGCAGTGTTTAAGGGTGGTCTGAAGTGACATGAGGAATTTAAAGAAAATCCCTATAAATAAAAATGCAGAACATGATAATATCTCCTTTAATGAAGATGAATTCCAGAAACACCCTGCACTGGCAGGAATGTTGTTACTGACAGAGAAAGTTTCAGAGGGCAGGGCTGCATTTCAAAGATGCTGCATGTTATAAGGGCAATTCCTTCCCTACCTTCTAACTCCAACCTACAAGATGCTCAACAAGACTTTCTTCCAGCCAGGTGCAGTGGCTCACCACCTGTAAAGACAGCACTTTGGGAGGCTGAGGCAAAGTGGAACTCAGAAATTCAAGACCAGCCTGGGCAACATGGTGAAACCCCGTCTCTACCAAAAACACAAAAAATTAGCCAGGTGTGGTGGCTCAAACTGGTGTTCCCAGCTACCTGGGAGGCTGAGGTAGGAGGATCACTTGAGCCTGGGAGGTGAAGGTTGCAGTGAACCAAGATCACGCCACTGCACTTCAACCTGGGTTGACAGAGTAAGACCTCAACTCAAAAAAAAAAAAAGAGAGAGAGAAGAAAAACTGTCTTGTTATTTAAAAAAAAAAAAAAAAAAAAAAGACTTTCTTCCTGGATTCAGTTAATCATGTTACCTGCCACTTCTTTTAAAGAACCTATTATTGGATTTGTCAAAAATGTTCATAAACAAGTACCATTTCTCCTCAAAGATTTTTAAGCCTTCCTTGGTACTGATTATAATAACATTACATATGAGGTTATATGCACAATAAGGCCCAAATTTACTATATGCTCTACTAGGCACCCTGGATGCTCTCTTAGTCACCTTCCGCTCAACTCCATCGAAGAGGATGCTTCATTAGGCATAGGAGGGGACTTACCCAAGGTCATGGGAGCAAAATCCAGGTCGCCTTCCACTTACACTGTGCTTACTACCTTTTATGCCTTATAAATATAAATAGTTACAGATCACTCAGGTCCCTCCCAGCTGATCCTCTAACCAGAGAAGACAGCAACTGCCCTATGCTATTCACAAAGTTAAACATCAGCTAAAAAACTGAAAAGTAACTAAATTCAACCATAAGCAAATTAATGACAGTGTATCAACAATATAGTATACAATTCAGTGTTTACAAAGGATAATGTAAATACAGAATTTCTTTGTTTTCCATTGCAAGCCCACTGATCTCCTTTCTTTCATTTAAGGAAATGAGGGCCTACTGTGGGCAAGGCACTTTGGAAAATACAAAGATGAGTAAAACACGCCCTCTGTCCTCAAAAAATTCTTACACACAAATGAAAAAGACATACATAAACTATTAAATAGAAAGGAACACTTCTATTGATAAATACAATCGAACATCAAGAACTCTTGGAAAATTCAATTTTCAAGTAAAACTGGTTGTACTCCTCTAAAGAACAAAAGCTTTCCTTAAAATTAAACATCCTAGGCTGGGCACAGTGGCTCATGCCTGTAATCCCAGCACTTTGGGAGGCTGAGGTAGGCAGATCACAAGGTCAGGAGTTAGAGACCATCCTAGCTAACACGGTGAAAGCCCGTCTCTACTAAAAATACAAAAAAATTAGCCAGGTGTGGTGGTGCGCACCTGTAATCTCAGCTACTGGGGAGGCTGAGGCAGCAGAATCGCTTGAACCCGGGAGGCAGAGGTTGCAGTGAGCCGAGATCACACCACTGCACTCCAGCCTGGGTGACAGAGCAAGACTCGGTCTCAAAAAAAAAAATTAAGCATCCTAGATAAAATATTTCTACTTTCCTAAACATAAAACAGTATAACAATAAAAAGAGCTAACATTCATTAAGTTTACTAATATGCTAAGAGCTTTACATACTTTGGATTTAGTCTTCATCAAAACCCTGAGGTAGCTATTATTAATAGCCCCATTTTAAAAAGATACAGCTGAAAAAGAGAGGTTATTTGCCCGTCACATAACTAGTAAATGATGGAGCTGTGATTCAAACACAGCAGTATACCTCTCTATTTTGATGCATTTATCCATTAATTCAAACATTTAATGGCCACCTACTGCATACAGAGCATCATACTGGGAAATGAGAACAGGGCAGTGAACAAGATAAGATCATTCATGAAGTTCACCTTCTGACTAAAAAACAGACATTCTTGGTCGGGCAAGGTGGCTCACACCTGTAATCCCAGCACTTTGGGAGGACAAGGCGGGTGGATCACCTGAGGTCAGGAGTTCGAGACCAGCATCAACACGGAGAAACCCCATTCTACTAAAAATACAAAATTAGCTGAGCGTGGTGGTGCATGCCTGTAATTCCATCTATTCGCGAGGCTGAGGCAGGAGAACTGCTTCAGCTAATTTTTGTATTTTTAGTAGAGACAGGGTTTTGACATGTTGCCCAGTCTGGTCTCAAACTCCTGACCTCAGGTGATCCACCCGCCTAGGCCTCCCAAAGTGCTGAGATTACAGGCGTGAGCCACCATGCCCAGACAACCCCATATTTCATCACAGATGTATAAAGTGGCTTAGGATAAGTTACAGTGACTTGATCAAGGTCTCAAGCTGGGATTGGGGGAATAGCTGTGATTTCAGAAGACAGGTGACACTTCGGAAAGGAAAGAATGTAAACATAGCCTTTGGCTACAGCAAGAGACTCGGAAGAGGGGCCCTGAATGTGGGGCTGGAATCATGAAAGCAATGAGGGATACCCATAATCAGACTGCGGGAAAAATAACTTCTGTACAAAAGGTTTTGTTTGATAGGGTTTTTTGTGGGCGTTTGTTTGCAAGGGGAGGAATTACAGTAGAGAAATAAATTAAGAGACTATGACAACTGATTTGGTGGGAAATTTTAAAAGCTGACCATAAGAGGTGGTAACAGAAATGAAGAAAAAGAGACAGTTGGGACAGCCACTCTGGGAATATTTGAGTGCATGTCTAACAGTGACACCAGAAATATACCTGCAGAATCCAACATGTAAATACCTCCAATCCTAACACACGGAATAAACCCTAGATGTTTTGTTTTCACAAATGTGTCTAGCATTTTTCCACAAACCCCAGTGATTCAACCTTCTTTCTACCTGTTTCATAAATGTGGTTTCACACTACCTTTTTAAAATCTTAACAGCAGAATGTCATACATATTAATTCAAAATGCCACCTACTTTTAAAGTTATTCTACTCAGATGGTACAACTGTCAAAAGCAAACACTGTTCCTTAAGTTCAGGTCCCACACAGGCCACAACAAGACAGAATTTGGAAATTTTAAAGAATCTAAAGGACGTGTACTAAGTTTAACATGAGTAATGCTCAACATGTTAAACCTAGTACTGGTCCTTTAGATTGTTCAGTAATGCTATTTTTAGATCAAACAACACTCCTCCACGTGCAAGTTTTTCCAAATTATACTAACAAGGTCAACGATCATATCCTATCTAAAAACAAGACTATATAACACAGCTAAGACCTTTTGCAATGGCTTATCTACAAGTATTGTGACGTAAAGATTGTATTTATTTATATCTTTACGTTTTTACATGTTTTATGTTGGAAAATACTTTTATTATTTGTATTGTGTTCATATATCTGCCTTCATTCTTATTCATATTTTTATTTATGGCAGAGTTAAATCGTACTAGAATCCTTTAAAAAATAAAGGGCTTTACATTATAACAGCATTTCACGTTCCTTGGATAATCTGGGTCTCAGAAGAAGCTTGTGAAACTTACAAAGAAAGCTATAATCATCCTCTCTGTACAAGGTAACACTGGAACTCAGAAAGATTAAGTAACTTTACTAATTCAAGATCGCACAGTAATTGGCAAGGGAAGGGCCCCAATCAGGCCTTCTCTTTATTCCTGCTCTCCTCCCGACAGGACACTACCAATTTAATATTTGAATATTCATGCGCCTCTCTTCAGTAAACCTGGACTGTAACTAAGAGTCATACTATTGCCGCCCAGCCCTCATCCTGGGTCTCGACGTGCAGCAGCAACACTAGTACTCTTCAGTAAACAGAAACACGAGCACACGCTTCAGTCAGGACCCCATTCAACGCTGGTTTGCTCTACTGCACAAAACTTAACTAAAATACACTACTACAGCATTCACGCCTAACCCTCAATGGAACTGTCCTTGTCACTCTGGGAAATTCAATCACAGGTGACTCATCCCGTTAGCTTACAGTTTTGTAAATTAATAATTTTATATACCGAAGGAAAAGAATGAATTACACAGACCTCTCCCTTCCCCACCCCCAAAGTTGCTTAAGTGTCAAAGCACGGTAGTAAAGCACAAAGAAGTGGGGCTGGAGCTAGCTAGCGTTCCTCCCCTCTGCGACTCCGACCGTCCTCGGGCCACCCATCTCTCAGAGCCCGGCGGGTCGCTTCAGCCCCCCACCCCGCAGGGACCCGACGGACGGCTCGGCAGCCTCCAGCGCCCAGACCCGAGCCCCCCCGGTGCTGCGGATGTGGAGGCTCGCGACGTTCGGGCTGCCCTCCTTCCCGGCGCCGCTACCTGCCTCCGGCAGCCCGCACACCTGGCGGCCCCCGCCCCAGCGTGGGGAACCCGCCCCAGAACGCGGAGGTCTAGCGCGGCCACGCGACTCCGCACAAGCCCGCTTCCGCCCCAGCCCACATGGCCGCGGCGGGCGGCGCCCCCGCCCCCGCGTGAGCCCCGCGCGGTTCCCCAGGACCCGGAGACCCCAGGAGGCAAGAGGGGGCGGTGGCGACGCGGGTGGGAGGAGGAGGAAACGCGGCCGGGGGGAAGAGGAGGAGCGCGTCCCGACTCGCCGCGAGGGCGGGAGGAGCCAGCAGGGGAGAGGCGAGGAGGGGTCCCGCAGCGGCGGCAGATCCGCGGGGCAGCGGGCGTCTACCTGCGAGCAGAAGTACGAGCCCT
Organism: Pongo abelii; assembly: GCF_028885655.2. Taxonomy (NCBI): domain Eukaryota; kingdom Metazoa; phylum Chordata; class Mammalia; order Primates; family Hominidae; genus Pongo; species Pongo abelii. The sequence goes on along the minus strand of NC_071988.2, from coordinate 120,463,185 downwards.
GGATGCCCAGCTTGATGCAGGTGGGACACTGGAGCTTGGCCTCACTGCTGCAGCCGTCTGTCTCGCACACCCGCGTCTCCACGGCCGCCATGCTGCCTACCCGCTGGAAGAGCGCCTCACCGAGGAAGAGGCGGCGGCGGGAGGGAGGAACGGCCGGGCGGAGGGGAGGGGAGAGAGACCGAGTCGGGGGAGGAGCTCGGCCAGCCGCTGGCCTGGGAGCGGGAGGGGGAGGAGCCCAGGGCCGGCCGGGACCACTCAGCTCGCCCCGCCCCCGCCCCGCGCGCGCAGCTGGTGCCCCGCCCCGCAGCCTTCGCCCCGCCCCTCGCCGGTGGTGCCTGCGTGCCCAAGCCTCCCGGCGGCGCGCACATTGGGGCTGTAAGGGAGCTCGGCAGGGCCCCACCATTCGGCGCCGTCGGGCGTCGGCCAGCAGAGAACGCGACTTGCGGGCGCCTGGCGGTGAGGAGCCGCCCTCTCGCGGCGCACTCTCTGTGCCTACAGTCAGATAAGACAGTCGTCCTCACTGACGAACATCCAGGAGCCCTGATCATCCCCGACACCCGCAGGCGGCTGGAGAGGGCGCTGCGCTCCTCTGCGTTGGTTCCCCCCGCCGCTCCTTGGAGAACAGTCCCTTGGGTTAAGTTCTGTTTCTCATTGACATTGTCGGGTCTGAGGCCCAAGGACCACCGCTCATTCACAGAAAGGAGAGCCATAGAGCTGTCAATGAGACGGTGGGCTGGGATTCACATCTGCCCTCCCTCCTGCCTTTTTTTTCCCACACACCACCTCCCCCCTTTCAAAACCGATAGTGCTAGTAATAGTAACACAACTATCAGGTATTCAATACAAATAATAATTTTTTTGTATAATCCCTGTTGATTGCTTCAGCGGTAAATAGGGGAGAATTGTGCTGATCCTGAAATGTCAGGGTCGAAAGAAGCTGTAAAGGCCTTCCGCCGCGAACCTGTTGCTTCAATCTTTTCAGCTGTATTCCAGGTCGGCTGTGTTGTAACTCATGCTTGAGTGCCTCCCTGTCATTAGGGAGGAGCGAAAAACTAACATTTAATGATCACAAAAGGCTGTGAACTTTGTTATTGTATTTTTTTAACTTCTCCGTACTTAATACACCAGAAAAGCTCAAAGCTCATATTACTTTTATTTTTAAGAACTTTGTTTTGGCTAGGAGCGGCGGCTGACGCCTGTAATCAATCCCAGCACTCTGAGAGGCCAGGGCATCCAGGGCACCAAGGCCAGCGGATTCTTTGAGGCCAGGAGTTCGAGACTAGCGTGGAAATATGGCGAAACCCCATCTCTACAAAAGCTAAAACTAAAAACTAAAAAATTAGCCGGGCATGGTGGCAGGCCCCTGTAGTCCCAGCTACTGAGGAGGCTGAGCTGGGAGGATCCGTTGAACCTGAGAAGTCAAGGATATGGTGAGCTATGATCCTGCCACTGCACTCCAGCCTAGACGACAGAGCAAGACCATGTCTCAAAAAAAAAAAGAACTTAGTTTTGCAATATAAGCAGTAAAAATGATGTAATAAAATCAAGTAATAGGAATGTTTACATGCATACATACATATACTTTTGTATACAAGAAAAAAGAAAAATCAATAAGTATGTATATATGTATATATAAAATATTTTTTATATTAAAAACTGTACCATACCATGTAAAGTAATTTACTTACCTGATTTCTTCAGTTACTATGTCAACTTTTTGTTTGTCATTTGGTTTTTCTTTGAGACAGCATCTCATTCTGTCAACCAGGCTGGAGTGCAGTGGTGCTCACAGTGAGAGGTGACAGCGTGCTGGCAGCCCTCGCAGCCCTTGCTCCCTCTCGGCGCCTCCTCGGCCTCGGCGCCCATTCTGGCTGCGCTTGAGGAGCCCTTCAGCCCGCCGCTGCACCGTGGGAGCCCTTCTCTGGGCTGGCCGAGGCCGGAGACGGCTCCCTCGGCTTGCGGGAGGTGTGGAGGGAGCAGCACTGGCGGGAACCGGGGCTGCTTGCAGGCCAGCTAGAGTTCCGGGTGGGCGTGGGCTTGGCGGGCCCCACACTCCGAGCGGCCTGCCGGCCCCGCGGGCCTTGCAGGCCAGCTTGCAGGCCAGCTAGAACCGGGGCGGGGCCAGCTAGAACCGGGGCGCTTGCAGGCCAGCTAGAGTTCCGGGTGGGCGTGGGCTTGGCGGGCCCCACACTCGGAGCGGCCTGCCGGCCCCGCGGGCCTCAGGCAGTGAGGGGCTTAGCACCCGGGCCAGCAGCTGCGGAGGGTGCGCCGGGTCCCTCAGCAGTGCCGGCCCACCAGTGCTGCACTGGATTTCTCGCCGGGCCTTAGCTGCCTCCCTGCGGGGCAGAGCTCGGGACCTGCAGCCCGCCATGCCTGAGCCTCCCCCTGCCACACCGTGGGCTCCTGCCCACGTGGCCCAAGCCTCCCCATGAGCGCCACCCCCTGCTCCATGGCACCTGGTCCCATCGACCGCCCAAGGGCTGAGGAGTGCGGGCTCACGGCTCCAGACTGGCACACAGCTCCACCTGCGGCCCCAGTGCGGGATCCACTGGGTGAAGCCAGCTGTGCTCCTGAGTCTAGTGGGGAGTTGGAGAACCTTTATGTCTAGCTAAGAATTGTAAATATACAATCAGCACTCTGTATCTAGCTGAAGGTTTGTAAACACACCAGTCAGCACACTGTGTCTAGCTCAGGGTTTGTGGATGCACCAATCCGCACTCTGTATCTAGCTAATCTGGTGGGGACTTGGAGAATCTTTGTGTCTAGCTAAGGGATTGTGAATACACCAATCAGCACTCTGTATCTAGCGCAAGGTTTGTAAATGCAGCAATCAGCATCCTGTGTCTAGCTCAAGGTTTGTAAATGCATCAATCAGTGCTCTGTGTCTAGCTAATCTAGTGGGAACTTGGAGAACTTTTGTGTCTAGCTCAAGGTTTGTAAACGCACCAATCAGCACCCTGTCAAAATGGGCCAATCAGCTCTCTGTAAAATGGACCAATCAGCAGGATATGGGTGGGGCCAGTAAGGGAATACAAGCAGGCTGCCCAAGCCAGCAGTGGCAACCCACTGGGGTTCCTTTCTGCCCTGTGGAAGTTTTGTTCTTTCACTGCTTGCTGTAAGTCTTGCTACTGCTCACTCTTTGGGTCCACACTGCGTTTATGAGCTGTAAGACTCACCATGAAGGTCTGCAGCTTCATTCCTGAAGCCATGGAGACCACCAACCCACCCGGGGGAACGAGCAACTCCAGAAGTGCCGCCTTAAGAGCTGTAACACTCACCGCGAAGGCCTGCAGCTTCACTCCTGAGCCAGCCAGACCACGAACCCACCAGAAGGAAGAAACTCTGAACACATCTGAACATCAAAAGGAACAAACTCTGGACATGCCGCCTTTAAGAACTGTAACACTCCCCGCGAGAGTCCATGGCTTCATTCTTGAAGTCAGTAAGACCAAGAACCCACCAATTCCGGACACAACAGCTCACTGCAGCCTCAACATCCTGAGCTCAAGTGATGTTCCTGCCTCAACCTCTGGAGTAGCTAGGACTACAGGTACACGCCACCTTGCCCAGCTAATTTTTTAGCTTTTTTGTGGAGACGGGGGTCTCACTATGTTGTCCAGGCTGGTCTTGAACTCCTAGGCTGAAGTGATCCTGTCACCCCCGCCTCCCAAAGTGCTGGGATTACTGGCACAAGCACTGCACACAACATTCTTTATTGTCATCAATTATACTTTTACCATATAATTTTAATGTCTGCATAATATTCTATTGTATGGGTAATTTACTGAACCAAATCCACTAATAATGGACATTTAGGTTACTTTAAATTGTTATCTATTATAAACAAGGTTTCAGTGATTATCTGTTTAGCTAAAACTTTACATACATCCTTATTTACTTAGGATATATTCTTTTTTTTTTTTAATAGCAACAGGGTCTCCCTATGTTGCCCAGGCTGGTCTCAAACTCCTGATCTCAAGCCATCCTCCCACCTTGGCCTCCCAAAGTACTGGGATGAGCAGGCATGCAGCCTGCATGCAGGCATGAGGCGAGGAGGTCTTCAGATACAGTCTTAAAAGTGGAATTGCTGTGTTAAGAGTTTTCACTGTCTTTTGTTCTTTATATTGTTTGCCATATTTTTACATATCTCAGTGTAACTCCCTACAAAACATTTATCATTTAAAAAGGAAAAATAGTAACTTTAAAGTGGAGAGACCTGGGAGATACTCTCTTTATTGTGATCAAAGTGAAAATCACCAATAATGTAACAAACAGATATTGTACACCTCTCTATGTGAACCACTGAGGAGAATACAGCACTATCTTTTGTAGTGTTCCTGAAAAAAAATGCATAAATGACTCTAATCATGAGGAAATATCAGACAAACGCAAGCTGAAGACATTCTACAATATAATTGACCTATGCTCTTCAAAATGCCAATGTCCCAAAAGACAAAGATTTGAAGAACTCTTCCAGATTCAAGGAGACTGAAGAGACCTGACAGCTAAATGTAACACATGATCATGGGTTGGATTTTTGGATCAAAAGAAAGAAAGGTTTTTGCTATAAAGGAAATTAGGTTGCATTGTATCCTTATGAATTCCCTGATTTTGACAGTTACACATAGTGGAAGTCAGAAAGAGAAATGAATGATAAGACAAATGTGAGAGAACGTTAAAAATTGGAGAACCTGGGTATACCAGAGTTTTTTATTTTTTCTATTTGCTACTTTTCTACAGCTTTGAAATTATTTTAAAATAAAAGTTTTAGAAATTCTTCCTCTCAAAAGCAAGTAAATGGTGCTGAAAATTAAAAATTAGAATTAAAAATTCTTCCTAGATGCTCAACTGCAGGATCAAGTTCAATCCAGGCTTTTTGTGTATACCTCCACTTCACTCAGCCTCATCTCATTATTTTTCATGCCTAGGCCTTGACCACTTAGCAATAGCAAGATGCTCATGTTTTCCTGAACACATAGTGCTATTTCATTCTTCCATGTTCTTATACATGTTGTTTCCTCTGTCTGGATTGCCTTTCCGCATTTGATCTCTTGGTGAAAGTACCATTTCCTTAAGATCCAGCTCTGACATCACTTCACCCATTAAACTTCTGCTGACCTCCTTAGCTCTACTTAATCAGTGCCTCCTCTGTGCTACCTCTAAACCAAGTACAAAGTGTGATTGTTACAATTGACAATAATTTTAGGTAACATTTATTAAGGGCTTAATATATCCTAGGCATATATAGTCATGTGTATGACATTCCAACACTTGGGTCAGTGGCGGAGCACATAAACAACAGTGGTCTCATAAGATTATTATACCATATTTTTACTGGAACTTTGTATGTTGAGATACATTTAGATACACACATACCACTGTGTTACAATTGCCTACAGTATTCAGTGCAGTAACATGCTGTACAGGTTTGTAACCTCAAAGCAGTAGACTGCCTGTGCACCACACAGCCAGGTGTGTAGTAGGCTATACCACCTAGGTTTGTGTAAGGACACTCTATGATATTCACACAACCACAAAATCACCTAACAATGCGTTTCTCAGAGCATATCCCCATGGTTAAGCAACACATAACTAGTGAGATGTAAAAGTATAGATACTAGTGCTTTTACTTTTAATCCTCACAACTACACTATAAAGAAGGTACCAGTAGTAATCCCATTTTTATTTCTGTAGCCCAAGTTCACATAGCCGTAGGTAACAGAGCCTAGAATTGAGCTCAGGTTTCTCAGACTACAAATCCCATGTTTTTAGCCACTATACTTCATTGCCTTTAATTTTTCACCTGTCTCCTACTAGACTGTGACTTCCTTGTAACAACAGATTTAATTTATTTTTCTTTCTATCTCCAAACAACCCTAGCACAATGCTTGATATATAATAGGTGCTCAATAAATGTTTGGCTGGGCATGGTGGCTTTCACCTACAGTCTCAGCACTTTGGGAGGCCAAGGCAGGAGGATCACTTGAGCTCAGGCATTTGGGACCAGCCTGGGCAACATAGCGAGATCTCATCTCTGCTAAAAGTAATTTTTTTTTTTTTTTTGAGACAGTTTCGCTCTTATTGCCCGGGCTGGAGTGCAATGGCGCAATCTTGGCTCACCGCAACCTCCACCTCCTGGGTTCAAGCGATTCTCCTGCCTCAGCCTCCCGAGTAGCTGGGATTACAGGCATGTGCCACCATGCCCTGCTCATTTTGTATTTTTAGTAGAGACGGGGTTTCTCCCTGCTGGTCAGGCTGGTCTCAAACTCCTGACCTCAGGTGATCCACCCACCTTGGCCTCCCAAAGTGCTGGGATTACAGGCATGAGCCACCGTGCCCAGCCTAAAAGTAAAATTTTAAAAATTAGCTGGACCTCGTAGTGGACACCTGTCATCCCAGCTACTTAGGAGGCTGAGGCAGAAGGATCACCTGAGTCTGGGAGATTGAGGTTGCGGTGAGCTATGATCACACCACTGCACTGCAGCCTGGGCAACAGAACAAGTCCCTGTATCAAAAATTAAAAATAAAAGTTTTTTCTTCTCAACCTGTTAGCACATTATGTCAAATATGCAAAAAAAGGATTCATGTGTCTGGAGAGAGAAAAAGAGAGAGAATATCTATTCTGTCAGTCAGAACTCAGCAACCCAGCAAAAAAACAGATGGCACTCTGAAGCTGGGTAATACCAAATAAATAAAATGGTATTTTTGTTTATTTATTTTAGAGTCAGGGTCTCATTCTGTCCCCTGGGCTGGAGTGCTGTGGCTCAGTCATGGCTTACAGTAACCTTGAGCTTCTGGGCTCAAATAAGAGTGTCTCACACTACAAGTACTTATCACCACTCCCAACTATTTTGTTTTTATTTTTTATAGAGATGGGGTCTCGAAATGTTGCCCAGACTGGTCTCCAATTCCTGGCCTCAAGCCATCCTCCCATCTCAGCCTCCCAAAGTGTTGGGATTACAGGTGCAAGCCACCATGTCCAACTACAGTCTCTTCTTTTTCTTTGCCCCCTCCTCTGGTCCTTAATTCAGGATGGCTATAGTCTCAATTAAACTCTTCATTCTTTTCAAATTACCTGTAATCCCAGCACTTTGGGAGGCTGAGGCAGGAAGATGGCTTGAGGCCAGGAGTTCCAGACGAGTCTGGGCAATATAGCAAGACCCTAATCTCTTTAAAAAATAAAAGGCCGGGTGCAGTGGCTCACACCTGTAATCCCAGCACTTTGGGAGGCCAAGGTGGGCGGATGTTCGAGACCAGCCCAGACAACATGATGAAACCCCATCTCTACAAAAATACAAAAATTATCCAGGCATGATGGTGGGTGCCTGTAATCCCGGCTACTGGGGAGGCTGAGGTGGGAGAATCATTTGAACCCTGGAGGCGGAGGTTGCAGTGAGCCGAGATCGCGCCATTGCACTCCAGCCTGGGCGACAGAGCGAGACTCCATCTAAAAATAATAAAAATTAAAATTAATATTAAAAGAAATTAAAAACAAAAAGTTAAAATTAGCCACAGGTGGTAGCATATGCCTTTAGCTTCAGCTCCCTGGGATTGCTTGAGCCCAGGAGTTCAAGGCTACAGCGAGCTATGATCCAGCCACTGCACTCCAGCTTGGGTGGCAAGGTTTCGGAAAACTGTAAGGAATGGTGTGGTAACTGAGTGTTAACAATAGGACATTTCCATTTCTGGCCCTGCAGGCACAAGGGGTCTGGGCAATTACCAAAACTCACAGTGGGCTGGGTAGAGAGGGCCTCCAAACAGGAGATGTGACCTCTGCTTAAGAGACCTGGCCAGCCCAAAGTCATCCTAAAAAGTCAGGAAGCTGAGACTTCATTCTCTTCCACCTTATGATCTTCTGAAAGCTGGGACAAGGAGCCCATTGATCCTACAGAAGACCACACAAGTCAGCCTCTCAGGACAGAGGGCGAAATGAGAAGGTAGAAAATGGATTCAGACGGACAAAAGGAAGATAATCCAGAATAATGTTGTATTCACCACCCAACTTAAGAAATGAAATATGGCCAATACAGTTGATCTCCTCAGCGTAACTCTCTCTGATTGCCATCCGCCTTCTTCTCTTCTGCAGAGTCACTATCCTAAATTTGGTGTTTATCATTCCCATGAAGACCTTAAACCTTTGTAATGGCATTATACTCTGTAGTCTTCATTCTTGCCTTCATTATTCTTCATCATGATTGTGAGATTCATCCTTGAAATTAGGGATACTTGAGTCCCTAATTTCTTTATTTTCCCTACCATATAATTTTCTGTTCTCTGACTATATCACAATATGTGCATTCTCTTGGCAACGGATATTTAAATCTTGTTTTCCGTATTTTGCCCTTACAATCAATGCTGCCATGAATAGTCTTACACTTCTGTGGAATACATTATTTTAAGACGTAAAATTGAATAATGGAATTTTCTAACAAGGATTAGCACTTTCCTTGCTCTGTCATATCCTCATACTTGAGAATCATTGTGAGTAATGGGTTGGGAGCCAAAAAACTGATTCATGTGTCTAGTTCCTAATTCCTTGTCTCATACAAGACACTTAAATCTTTGAGCCTTTGTTTCCTTATCTGTAAAATATTGTTATAAAAATCGGGCCAGGCACGGTGGCTCATGCCTGTAATCCCAGCACTTTGGGAGGCCGAGGCAGGTGGATCACCTGAGGTCAAGAGTTCGAGACCACCCTCGGCAACATGGAGAAACCCCGTCTCTACTGAAAATAAAAAAAAAAATAGCCAGTTGTGGTGGCATGCACCCGTAATCCCAGCTACTCGGGAGGCTGAGGCAGGAGAATCGCTTGAACCTGGAAGGCAGAGGTTGCAGTGAGCTGAGATTGCGCCACTGCACTCCAGCCTGGGCAATAGAGCAAGTCTCCATCTCAAAAAAAAAAAAAAAAAAAAAAAAAAATTAAATGAGTTGGTGCCCATGAAAGCACTGTGTAAACAGTAAAGCACCATGCAAATGTAAGTTGTCACTGTTTATTGTGTGCCACCCCTTTTATAAGGTATCTCCTGTGAAAGGGAGGAATCATGTCTCTTATTTGTTTCCTGTTGCATCCCTAGTACCCAGAATAAGGCTGGCACAGAATAGGCTTTGCATTTGTATTAATCAGGAAAGACTAATGGCTGTAACAAACAATCTCAAAACTTTTGGGAGCTTAAGAAAATCAAAATTTATTTCTCTCTTATGTCATAGTCAGCTATAGGCCAGCCAGGGAAACCCTACCTTAGCAAAGATCTCAGATCCATCTTGTGGCTCCACCAACTCCAAAGTGCTTGGAGTCCCCACCCGAGGAGAGGCTGGCACATGAATGTACAGAATTGTGCATGAGATTTGACAGGCCAAACCTAGGAGTGATGTATTTCACTCTACTCCATTCCATTGTCCAGAATTCAGTCAATGACCACATCTTATTCTGAGGATTGCTAGAAAATGTGGTTCAGCTGTGGCCTTAGGAATAAAACAAAATTGGTTTGATCAACATCTAGCCAGTCTTTGCTACAACAATTGATAAATATTTATAGAATAAATACATTAATAAATGAATAAAATATACATATCTAAATGTAGCCTATATTCCTTTAGGTTTGGTTTTTTAGCTTCTCAATAATGCCTTAAACTTGAATTTGCATCAGCTAAAATGCCTAAAGCATTTTCACTATTTGCTGTTAAGGCCCCACTGAGAGAATAGTAGTTTCCCAAAAGTCCCATTTCCGGCTGGGCATGGTGGCTCATCCCTATAATCCCAGCACTTTGGGAGGCCAAGGCAGGAAAATGGCTTAAGTCCAAGAGTTCAAGACCAGCCCAGTCAACATAGGGAGACCCCCATTTTTACAAATAATTTTAAAGATTAGCCAGACATAGTGGCACATGCCTGTAGTCCCAGATACAGGGGAGGCTGAATCAGGAGGATTACTTGAACCCTGGAGGTTGAGGCTGCAGTGAACTATGATCGGGCCATTGCACTCCAGCCTGGCTGACAGAGTGAGACCCCCAGCTCAAAAAAAAAAGAAAAAAGTTCCATTTCCCAGAATGGATTTGGAGAAATTTGTCACCAAATGCTGCTGTTTCCCCATTACTAGGCCCATTCTCTAGTATGGGCCTCACGGACTAGACCCATTCTGTGATAATGTTGTGACAGCATCTACCTTCCTTAAGAGGCAGAGCCAAAAGTTCTTTTTGTTGAAATTTTGCTTCCAAAATCTCACTTGGATTGTTCATAATATGTTTCTGTTGGCCAAGAAACTAACTTTTTCTATTCCATTCTGAAGCAAAAATGGCCCCACTTGAGGTTTTGCTCTTATTCCACCTCAATCTTCTTCACAGGTGGGCAGCCCTGGATCAAGTGAATGTTAAAACTTCTGAAGTCAGGCCTTCAGAGATCTGGAGCTTCAACCTTAACCCCTCTTAGAACACTTTTTCTCAGTAGGTACCCAACAACCATATAAGACTTCTGCATAGAGGTCACATTTCTTTTCTTTGTCTTGTATGGATAGCTGCCTAAAAATTTGATTTTGGGGGAAGTGGAGACATAAATAAGAGAAGTAAACAATATAGCTTCTAGATGATAACACTGGACAGTATCCTCACAACCTTATGGAAGGTAATGATTCCTTAAAGAGGACAGGAAAACTTCATTTATTGAAGCCCACCCTTTACCCCCTGCTCTGCAGACCATCTTTGTCTTATATCAAGTAACCATATGTGAGTGGAGTCATGTCTTAACATTCTATATTATTCTATTTGGCTATCCCTTGCCTCTATACAATACGGCCTTATTTACTGTAGCTTTATAATAAGTTTTGCTATCTGAAAGAGCAAACCCTCACATTTAGTTCTTTTTTCAAGACAGTTGCAGTCCTTAACACCAAGGGAGGCTGAGAGTATAAGAGCTCAAAAGGAAAGAGTCCGTACAGGGGTGGGATCCATGCAGCTCAGAATAAACTGTCAGAACCTACACAAGATGTGGAGGGGGTCCATGCAAGGAAACAGCTCAGCACTGAGGCTGACTGCCAGAGCCTGACACACACCTCACCTTGCTCAGGTTCCAACTCCCACCCTAGACTGCCTCTCTTTGGGAATTCCCTTTTCATCTTGGTCAGGCTGTAATACTCAGTATCAAGAGGGTGTCTCCCTGAAGGGGATGGCCTGGAGTAGGTTGTCAGAGCCTCAGAACAATGATGAGGATGTCTCTGCAGTGTAAGGGTCCAGGCTGGGATGTTATAACCTGGGTATGGTGAGAAGAGCATTACCACAGAGGGACAGCCTGGCAAGGGGAATCATCCACCAAGTGTGATGAGAACGGTGCCCACACAGGAGGAGGCTCAGGATGAAAAGTCAGCCCCTGGTGGGGTCAGGAGGGTGTCCTCCAGGGGTGAACCAGCATGGGAGTCAGAACCCTAGTGTGGTGAGGAGAAGTCCATTGGGAAAGGGGCAGGCATAGGGTGTCAGAGCCTAAGCCATATGAGGAAGTCATCGCTTAGAAAGGAGAGACCGTAGACCAGGCATGGTGGCTTACACCTGTAATCCCAGCATTTTGTGAGGCCGAGGTAGGTGAATTGGTCCCAGCTACTTTGGAGGCTGGAGCGGGAGGATTGCTTGAGCCTGGGAGGTGTAGGTTGCGGTGAGCCAAGATCACACCACTGCACTCCAGCCTGAGTAACAAAGTGAGACCCAGTCTCAAAAAAAAAAGAGAAAAGAAAGGAAAGGGAAGACTAATGTGGGATGAAATAAGCCCCTGTCTGTGGTAGCGCTCCCAGGCTTATTAGGACAAGGAAATTCCCGCCTAATAAATTTTGGTCCGACCGGTTCTCTGCTCTCAAACCCTGTCTCCGGATAAGATGTTATCAATGACAATGTGTGCCTGAAACTTCATTAGCAATTTTAATTTCGCCCCGGTCCTGTGGTCCTGTGATCTCGCCCTGCCTCCATTTGCCTTGTGATATTCTATTACCTTGTGAAGCACGTGATCTCTGTGACCCACACCCTATTCGCACACTCCCTCCCCTTTTGAAAATCACTCATAAAAACTTGCTGGTTTTGCAACTTGGGGGGCATCACGGGACCTGCCAACATGTGATGTCTCCCCCGGACACCCAGCTTTAAAATTTCTCTCTTTTGTACTCTGTCCCTTTACTTCTCAGACCGGCAGACACTTAGGGAAAATAGAAAAGAACCTATGTGAAATATGGGGGGTGAATTTCCCCAATAATCAAAGAATTGTGGGGACATGTAAAACAAAGATGTATACAGAAGAACCAGAAAAGTATGCTTGATGAAGTTCCCACAGTCAAAATCACAGAGAATATTAGCTCCAAAATAAATAATGATAGCAATAGATTACGGCCTGTTGAAATAGGCTGTGATTTCAAACTAATATTAAATGATGAATCATACTGATATAAAATGATAAATGAATAAACTGATGGTTTAATGAGAAACAGAATATTTACATAATCCCAAAGTACTTCCCCACAAAATGCTTATTAATTATAAGGAGAAAAGTAATTTGAGTTGATAAGCCAGGCAGACACCACCTTAATCAAGTAATCAAAGTAAACAATATCAGCAATGGGACAAATTGAAATTGTGCTCTCCACATGATAGGCTGCAATAAAATGAATGTAGCATGACTTCTGTGATGCCCCTCCCAAAAATGCATAACCTGAATCTAATTATGAGGAAACATCAGACAAACTCAAATTGAGGAACGTTATACAAACAATGCCTTATAATTTTCAAAAGAGTCAAGGTCATGAAAATAATGGAAAGATTAAGGAAATGTTTTTGGATTTGTTATGGACTGAATGTTTTGTGTCCCCCTCCCCAAATTCATATGTTGAATTTCTAACTCCCAATGAGATGCTACTAGGAGGTGAGACCTTTGGGAGGTAATTAAGTCATGAAGGTGAACTCCTGAATGAATGAGATTCGTGCCTTCATAAAAAAGAGACAGGAAGGCTTGCTTCCTCTCTCTGTCTCTCTCCCTCCGCCACCCCATATGAAGATACAGCAAGAAAGCAGCCAGTAAACCAGGAAGGATGTCCTCATCAGACATCAGATCTGCAGGTGCCTTGTTTTGGATTTCTCAGCCTCCAGAATTGTGAGAAATAAATGTTGATTGTTTAAGCCATTCCGTCTGAACTAAGACAGGGCTGAAGGACACTAATGAGACGTGATGATTAAAGTTAAGACACGGTTCTGAAATTGATCCTTTTGCTCTAAAGGGCATTATTCCAACATTTGGTGAAACTTAAACGAGGTCTGAGGATTAAATGGTAGTAATGTACCAATGGTAATTGATTTTTTTAGTAGTGTTTTTCCTGATTTTTTTAGTAGTGTTTAGCTATGTAGGAGAATGTCCCAGTTGTAGAAAATATACTCTGAAGTATGAGGAACTGATGGGGCATCAGGCTGGCAAATTACTCTCAAACCGTTTAAGAAAAAGTAATTTTTGTACTATATTTACAACTTTTCTGTAAGTTTCAGATTGTTTCAAGAAATGTTGCCTACTCAATGCAAGATATTTATAAAATAATGCCTTATGTGTGCTAATTTAATGCATTTTTCTAATGTATAGTACAATAAACTATTTTTTAAATGATGGGCAGAGCCAGTGCCTGACCCACAGATGTTGTGAAAATTGTCTGACCTATTCTGAGGAGATAGCTTGAACTTGATTGAAATGCTTTAATTTTAGCACATGCCTATTTTAATTCTACTAAAAAATAGTTTTTACAATTAAGAAACAAATGTTATATACTTGCACATTCATTTTTGGATGTCTATGTGCACAGAGTAATAAAATAACAGAAGAACAGGGTTGCACAAATGCACGTTTCAGCTGTGAGCTATGTAAAACATATCTCTGTGTGCCTATACTCAATATCCATGGGGTCATTGGACAGTAGATATGGTAAATTGCATCTCCAATAATGGTTCTTACCAAGGAATTGCAATAGAATTAGCATGTTTTGCTGCAGACTCTCTAAAAGTCAGTATTTCCTTTACTGTATTGCCATAGAGTGCCTTTCCAGAATATGCTTTTTAAGTTTTCTTTAAAAAATAGATTATGACAGGCTTTTTATAATTCTGAATAAAGGTATCTTGTTCTTATTAAATTATAAAGAACTAAATGCATTTTAATAGTTGTTTTGATTAAATTATATGAATAACAAAATTTCTATTAGTCTTAAATTACCAATGTGTATGTGGAATCATCATCGGGGAAAAGAAACTCCCATACCTGTCTTACACATAAATACACGATTCTTAAAATATTTAAAATATGAAATTTGCATTTAAAACCATATCAAAAATGGATTTTCAATAAATATTAGCTGATAAACATCTGTTAGTGCTTTTTTTTTGTTTTTTTTTTTGTTTTTTTTTGGAGACAGAGTCTTTCTCTGTTGCCCAGGCTGGAGTGCAATGGCATGATCTCAGCTCACTGCAACCTCTGCCTCCTGGCTTCTAGCAATTCTCGTGACTCAGCCTCCTGTCCTGCATAGCTGGACAGGAGCACCCACCACCCCGGCTAATTTTTTTGTATTTTAATGGAGACGAGATTTCACCATGTTGCTCAGGGTTGTCTCAAACTCTTGAGGTCAGACAGGTGTGAGCCACCACCCTCTGCCTTATTAGTGCTTTTAAGAGGATGATTTTCTCACTTTGTAAAGAACATCTAGTCGATATAGCAAACTAAGAAAAATAACAAAGAATATTTCTCTTCTTTTCTTTTCTTTTTTTTTCTTTTTAGATGGGGTCTCACTCTGTTGTGCCCAGGCTGGAGCACAGTAGCACAATCATGGCTCACTGAGGCCTCGACCTCCCCAGGCTCAGGTGATCCTCCCACCTAAGCCTCTCAAGTAGCTGGGACTACAGCCATGCATCCTCACACCCGGATAATTTTTTGAATTTTTTGTAGAGATGGGGGTTTCACCATGTTGCCCAGGCTGGTCTTGGACTCCCGAGCTCAAACAATTCACCCTACTCAGCCTCCCAAAGTACTAGGATTACAAGCGTGAGCCACCACACCCGGCCAATATGTCTTTTATAATAGCAATTTTTAAAATACCAACGAGTAGCTTGTTGAGAAATGGGTTAATATCAAGATGAAAACATTTAGAAAACTTTATTGAGAGACTTAAATAAATGGAAGGACACATATTTATACACAGGAAGACAAATTTTTCAAAAAATGTTGGTTTGAGGCTGGGCACAGTGGCTAACGCCTGTAATCCCAGCACTTTGGGAGGCTGAGGCAGGTGGATCACCTGAGGTCAGGAGTTCGAGACCAACCTGAACAACAAGGCGAAACCCTATCTCTACTAAAAATACAAAAATTGGCCAGGTGTGGTGGTGTGGGCCTGTAGTCCCAGCTACTCTGGAGGCTGAGGCAGGAGAATCACTTGAACCTAGGAGGTGGAGGTTACAGTGAGCCGAGCTCATGCCACTGCACTCCAGCCTGGGCAACAGAGCGAGACTCTGTCTCAAAAAAAAAAAAAGAAAAGAAAAAAAAATTGTCAGTTTGTTCCAGGTTAATATATAGGTTAGTTACAACTACAAAACCGGTGAGAGATATTATTTTGTTAATTGTATTGAAATGATTTAAATAATTTTTTGAATAAGGCAAGGATAGCCACAAAATTATGGAAGAGACATAAATTAAATGAAAAGTCTAAGTCTACCATATAGAGATGCTACCATAATAATAATATAGTCCCAAGGGACAAAACAGTCTAGAAAGCAGAGTGGGAAAAATAAGAATATCTGAGTTCAAGTTCTTCTCTCTCTCCTTTTTCTTTCTTTTTTTTGGGGGGGTGGGTAGAGAGGAGATCCTGCTTTGTTGCCCAAGCTGGTCTCAAACTCCTGGGCTCAAGCTATCTTCTCGTCTCAGTCTCCCAAAGTGCTAAGATTACAGGTGTGAGCCACCATGCTTGGCCAGAGTTCAAGTTCTAATTCATCTGCTTTGCAGTTAGTTTCTCCCTATCCTCTCCTATATACGATAATTTCTTCATATGTGATGTCTAATGAAAATACTACAAATTAATGTAAAAGGGAAGAATGATCAAATAATTTTAGAAAAAGTGGTTAACAATTTGGAAAAAATCCTGATGAAAGAGCAAAAGTAAAAAATTAAAGATAACAAGATTGGCCAAAGAATAACTAAAATAAATAAAATCGGAATTTTCTAAAATTCTACTTAAAAATTATTAAAAACGGAAGAATATGTCCAAAATTCAACTTTATCATGTATTTAGTGAGCACCTACAACATTACAAGCACTGTTCTAGGTTCTCGAGATACATCAGTAAGCAGTAGACAACATAGAATTTATGTTTTTGAAGGTTCAGACAATAATCAAATAAATATCAGGAGTAGATAACTGCTATCAAGAAGAAGAACATACAGGCTTATAAATAGACATAAATCAGTGGGATATAATTGAAAGTTCAGAAGTAAACTCATACATTTATTTTTCAAAACGTGAAAATAATCTGCTATGGTCTAAATGTTTGTGTCTCCACAAAATTCATCTGTTGAAACTTAATCCCTAATGTGATGGTATTAAGAAGTGGTGCCTTTGGGAGGTGATTAGGTCATGAGGGCATCACCCACATAAAAGGAATTAGTACTCTCACGAAAGAGGCCCAAAGCCAGGAGCTTGAGACCAGCCTGGCCAACATGGTGAAACCCTGTTTCTACTAAAGATACAAAAATTATCCAGATGTGGTGGTGCACACCTGTAATCCCAGCTACTTGGGAGGCTGAGGCAGGAGAACCGCTTGAACCAGAGGCAGAGGTTGCAGTGAGCCAAGATCTCACCCCTGCACTCCAGCCTGGGTGACAGAGTGAGACTCTGTCTCAAAAAAAAAAAAAAGAGACCCAAAGGAGCTCGTTTACCCCTTCCACTATGTGAGGATACATAGAAGGCACCATCAATGATCAGCAGGCCCTCACCAGACACTGAATCTGTTGGCACCTTGATCTTGGGCTTTCTCACTTCCAAAACTGTGAGCAGTAAACTTCCGTTGTTTATAAATTACCTAGTTTAAAGTCTTTTGTTATAGCAGCCTAAAAAGACTAAGACACAAACCAATATCCATCCACTGATAAATGGACTTTGCTTTTTCCTAGAGATGAAAAACATTTTATTTTATTTGCCTTTCCAACTTTCAGGGGGTACATGTGCAGGTTTATTACCTGGGTAAATTGTGTGTCATGGGGGTTTGGTGTAGAGTTAATTTTGTTACCCAGGTAATCAGCATACTACCTGTTAAGTAATTTTTCAATCCTTACCCTCCTCCCACCCATGAGTGGACTTTTTTTAAAAAAGTGCTATATCCCTATAATTTATATCATTCAGCCATATAAAGGAATGAATACATGCTATAACTCAGATAAATCTGAAAAACATTATAATAAGTGAAAGAAGCCAAACATAAAAAACCACATATTTTATGATTCCATTTCTATGAAATATCCAGAACAGGCAAATCCATAGAAAGTAAATCAGTGATTTCTAGGGGTTAAGGGGAGGATAAAATGGGGAGTGACTGAGGGTTTCTTTTTGGGTGATAAAAATGTTCTAGAGTTAGATAGTGATGATAGTTATACAGCTTTGTAAATATGCTAAAAGTCATTGAATTGTACACTGCAAAATGCTGTATTTTATGGTAGATTAATTGCATTTCAATTTTAAAAATTTACTTTGCTCTGTGTCCTGTGGTTTCATGATTTTAAAAATAACTTTGAAGCGGCCGGGTGCGGTGTCTCACGCCTGTAATCCCAGCACTTTGGGAGGCCGAGGAGGACGGATCACGAGGTCAGGAGATCAAGATCATCCTAGCTAACACGGTGAAACCCCGTCTCTACTAAAAATAGAAAAAATTAGCCGGGCGTGCTGGTGGGTGCCTGTAGTCCCAGCTACATGGGAGGCTGAGGCAGGAGAATGGCGTGAGCCCGAGAGTCGGAGCTTGCAGTGAGCCGAGATCACACCACTGCACTCCAGCCTGGGTGACAGAGTGAGACTCCGTCTCAAAAAACAAAACAAAACAAAAATAACTTTGAAGCAAAGTGAAAAGAAAGATAAAGATATAAAGGCTGACTCCTGGAAGTGCTCCTGAAAAGGACTTTAACGTTATTGTTCCAATGTCTCCTGGTTTTCATACTCTTTCTTTTTTGTTTTTCATACTTTTGTTTAAAAGCTGGATGTTAGTCTTATTGCTTATTCAAAAGTAATTTTTTTTCCTTCCAAATGGTTTTAAGATTTCTCTCTTTGTTTTTGGCTTTCAGTAGTTTTGCTATATTTGTACATAGATCTGATTTCTTTGTATTTATCCTGCTTGGAGTCTAGAGCTTATGAATGCTTTGGATGAATGTCTCTTGCCAGATTTTGAAAATTCTTAGCCAATATCTCTCATTACAACACATATTAAAAATAACTTCCTGGCCAGGCGTGGTGGCTCACACCTGTAATCCCAGTAGTTTGGAAGGCCAAAGTGGGTGGATCACCTGAGGTCAGGAGTTTGAGACCAGCCTGGCAAACATGGCGAAACCCCGTCTCTACTAAAAATACAAAAAAAAGTAGCTGGGCATGTTTGCGGGTGCCTGTAATCCTAGCTACTTGGGAGGCTGAGGCAGGAGAATTGCTTGAACCCGGGAGGTAGAGGTTGCAGTGAGCCAAGATCATGCCATTGCACTCCAGCCTGGGTGACGGAGCGAGACTCTGTCTCAAAAATTAATAATAATATAAATAAATAAAAATAAATTCCTCTAAATTCCACAAACTTTCTCCTTCTCCTCCTCCTCCTCCAACAGGGTCTCACCCTATCACCCAGGCTGGAGTGCAGTGCTACAATCTCAGTTCACTGCAGCCTCAATCTCCTGTGCTCAAGCCATCCTCCCACCTCAGCCTCCCAAGTAACTGGGACGGCAGGTGCATGTCACCACACCTGGCCAATTTTGTTTATTTTTCATAGAGACGAGGACTCACTATGTTGCCCAGGCTGTTCTTGAACTCCTGGACTCAAGTGATCCTCCTTCCTCCACCTCCTAAAGTGCTGGGATTACAGGTATGAGCCACCACGCCCAGCCCATGCCTTTCTTGGATGTGCAAAAAAGGTCTGGCCTTAACATAGATTGATGGATGACAATCCAAAGTGCTGAACAGCCCTACAAGATTCCTGCTCAATGCCATGGGTTTGAAAAAGAATGGAAAGAATGTGCATAAGGAATCCATAGTATCCGGACAGAGAAAGAGTGCAAGATAAAATTTGATGATTTCATAGTGTTTGTTTTGGCAAGAAAAAATCAGACGTGTGAGTACCATCCAGAAGCAGCAGAACAAGCTAGTAAAGGAAAGGTAATATACCTCTCCACCTCACCGATTCGGCAAGGGGATCCTAGGCCCTAAGCAGAGCAGCTGCTGATGGCTGGAGGCTGATTTTCATGTTCTCTGTTCTTCACACGAAACATTGTTTACTGAAAACCTTTTTGTCAAAGTGTGTAAAAAATAAAGGATTGCTCCATCCTATTTGTAATATTTTCTCTTGGATTATAATATACTTTTCTATAATGAGATTGCAACCTATTTTTAAATTTGAAAAAATGGCCGGGCATGGTGGCTCACACCTGTAATCCCAGCACTTGGGGAGGCCAAGGAGGGTGGATCACTTGAGATCAGGAGTTAGAGACCTGCCTGGGCAACATGGCGAAACCCTGTCTCTACTAAAAATACAACAATTAGCAGAGCGTGGTGGCTCATGCCTGTAATACCAGCTACTTGGGAGGCTGAGGCAGAACTGCGTGAACCCAGGAGGTGGAGGTTGTAGTGAGCCAGGATGACATCACTGCACTCCAGCCTGGGTGACAAAGTGAGACTCCATCTCAAAAAAATAAATAAAATAATTTGAAAAAATGCCTCTACCAGTTCCTAAAAAATTAGCATCTATAGAATAATAACTAACATTTTATGAACGCTTACTATGTATGAGAGACTTTAAATATGTTAACTCATTTAAGAAATTGCAGTATTCTTTAGTGTTTTCATCCTGGATTTTCTTTTTTTTTTTTTTTAAACACACGCTTCGGCTGGGAAAGGGAGTCAGTAGATACAGCGGTGTAAGTGTTGAGAATGTAGTTGAAACCTTGGATAGCCTATAAATTTTTTTCCAATTTTTTTATCATGGTAAAATTATAAAATTCACTACTTCAACCATTTTTAAACAGTTAAGTGGTATTAAACATGTTGTTTTTGTTGTTGTTGTTACTGTTGAGTTTTAGGAATTTACTGTGTTTTCTGGATATTAAATTATCAGCTATATGATTTGTAAATATTTTCTCCCATACTGTGAGTTGCCTTTTACTTTCTTGATAATGTCTTTGGGTGCACAAGATAGTTTGATTTTCGTGAAAAAAAAAAAAGTTGAGGAAAGAAATTTAAGAAGGCACAAATAAATAGAAAAATACCCTATGTTCATGAATTAGAAGAATTAATATTGTTAAAATGTCCATATTACTCAAATCAATCTACAGATTTAATGCAATCTTTATCAAAATTCCAATGTCATTTTAGAAAATACAATCCTAAAATTCATATGAAACCATAAAAAAAAAAAACAAAAAAAAATAGCCAAAACAACGATGAGTAAAAAGAACAAAGCTGGAGGCACCACAGTAATCTGACTTCAAAATATACTATATAGCAATTGTAACCCAAACACTACAGTACTGGGAATAAAAAAAAAATAGATACATTCATCAATGGACCAGAACAGAGATCCCAGAAGTGAACTCATACATGTACAGTCAATTGATTTTCAACAAAACTGCCAAAAATGCACAACGGGAAAAGGATAATCTCTTCAAGAAATTGTGCTGAGAAAACTGGATATCTACATGCAGAAGAATGAAAATGGACCCTTATCTCACACTGTATACAAAATCAACCCAAATGGGTTAAAGGCCAGAAACTGTAAAACTACCGAAAGAAAACATAGAAGAGAAACTGTATAACATTTTTCTGGCCATGATTTTTTTTTTTTTTTTGACTTGGTCCCCAAAGCACATGAAGCAAAAACAAAAGTAGACAAATGTGATGTCATCAAACTAAAAAGCCTCTGCACAGCAAAAGAAACAATTAACAGTGTGAAGACTCAAACCTACAGATTGGGAGAAAACATTTGTAAGCCAAAGCCCTACGTCCTAAAGGAGTTGATAAATATATAAAGAACTCAAACCACTCAATAGCAAGAAAACAAAAAAAAATTCAATTTATAATAGACAAAAAGGGCCGGGCGCGGTGGCTCACACCTGTAATCCCAGCACTTTGGGAGGCCAAGGCGGATGGATCACAAGGTCAGGAGATCAAGATCATCCTGGCTAACGTGGTGAAACCCTGTTTCTACTAAAAATACAAAAAATTAGCCAGGCGTGGTGGCGGGCGCCTGTAGTCCCAGCTACTCGGGAGGCTGAGGCAGGAGAATGGCATGAACCCGGGAGGTGGAGCTTGCAGTGAGCCAAGATCGCGCCACTGCACTCCAGCCTGGGCAACAGAGCAAGACTCCATCTCAAAGACAAAAAAAAAAAAAAAGCAAAAAGGTCAGGCACAGTGGTTCATACCTGTAGTCCTAGCTACTCTGGAGGATGAGGGAGAATTGCTTCAATCCAGGAGTTGGATGCTACAGTGAACTGTGATGGTGCCACTGCACTCCAGCCTAGAAGCAAGATCCTGTCTCAAAAAAAAGTTGGTGGGGACAAGGACCTTGAATAGATATTTCTCAAAAAAAGAAGATATACAAATGGCCAGTAGATAGGTGAAAAAATGTTCTACTTCACTAATGATTAGAGAAATGCACATTAAAACTACAAATCAACTCACATTGGTCAGAATGGCTATTCTCAAAAAGACAAAAGATAAATGTTGGCAAGGATGTGGATAAAAGGCAACCCTGTACAACTGTTGTTGGGAGTGTAAATTAATGCAGCCATTATAGAAAACTGTATAGAGGTTTCTCAAAAATTAAAAATAGAATTCCATACGATCCAGTAAACCTACTTCTGAGTGTTTACTCAAAAATTTTGAAATCAATGTGTCAAAGAAATATCTGTACTCCCATGGCCATTGCAGTGTTATTCACAGCAGCAATATTGTGGAGTCAACCTAAGTGTCCACCAACAAATGAATGAATAAAGAAAATGTGGCACATACACACAGTGGAATACCATTCAGCTTTCAGTTATTTTCAACAACTTAGATGGAATTAGAGAGCATTATGCTAAGTGAAATAAGTCTGGCACACAAAGACAAATACTGTATGTTCTCACTTAGATGTGAAATCTAAAACAATCAAACTCATAGAAGTAGAGAGTAGAATAGTAGTGAGAGGCTGGAGGGTGGGGAACATGGGTAGATGATGGTCAAAGGGCTACAAATCTCAGTTAGACAAGAGGAATAAGGTGGTTTTAAAAAAAATCTATTGCACAGTGTGGTGAGCATAGTTAGTAACAGTGTATTGTACATTTCAAAATTGCTAAGAGACCAAATTTCAAATGTTCTCACCACAAAAAATAGTAAGTTTTTGAAGTGATAAATATATTAATTAACTTGATTTAATTTTTCCACATCATGTTCATAAATCATAACATCATTTTGTACCCCACAAATATATACAATTATCAATTATCAATTTATACTGAAATTTTAAAAATAAATTTCAATTACACATATATTCTATTACTTCTTCATGTTCCATATGGTTTCTAAGCTCTTTTCTATTTCTATCCTTTGTTTTCTCTTAGTTTTTGTTTGAATATTTTGGACAACAAGCTGGAAATTGTACTGGGAACCCAGAATATTGTTATTTGGTTGTCCTTTCTCCTAATCTTGTAATTCAAAAAAGAAAAAAAAAACTCTCCTACTTCATGCCAAAAAGGCATACATCTGGCTGTCTGTGTTTGAGGCTAGGAAACCCAGAAGAGTTTATGTATTTCCATGTTATTCTCCTAGTCAGCTCCTGAAGTCACAGCTTTCTGTGCTCCAAATCTCCTGTTTTCACTCTCATTTTCTTTGATCTTATGGGTCTGTACATATATTTTACTCTTTTGCTGCCTCTTTAATAAAATTCTGAGTAGAGGAGAAAATAAATGTATATGGTCATTCTACCATGTTTAATAGGAAGTCATATATATATATACATACATGATGCTATTCAATGCTGGCAAGACTGCCACCAAGCAAAGCATTGTCATAGATTTCTGATGATAATACTCATTTTTGAATGAGTCTTTAAATTTTATTTCCTTTCTGAGAAAAAAAGCCTAAATATAAAATCTAAAATTCAAAATTAAGAGTACTTTCCATACATAAAGATATAATAGCATACTTTATGAAAGGGAAAACTTAGGTCAACCTAAAAAGATCTGAGACGAAATAAATAAATTATGGAAACTGCATGTAATGGAAAATTGTACTATACTCTAAATTTCTTTGTAAAGGTATGTATTAGCATTCACAGAGAAATGCTATTATATATTGTTAACTGAAAAGGCAAGAATTAAAAAATTTTCTAAAAATAAACACACCAGAGCCAGGCACAGTGGAACATGCACATGTAATTCCAGGTACTCAGGAAGCTGAAGCGGGAATATCACTTGATCCCAGGAGCTGGAGTGCAGCCTGGGCAACACAGTGAAATCCCAGTTCTAAAACAATAATAATAATATAATAAAATAAATGAAACACACAACCCAAAACAAAAGAATAAGTATAGAGGAAACGGCCAGGTGCAGTGGCTCACTCCCGTAATCCCAGCACTTTGGGAGGCCGAGGCAGGGGCATCAGTTGAGGTCAGGAGTTTGAGACCAGCCTGGCCAACATGGCAAAACCCCATCTCTACAAAAATACAAAATTAGCCAGGCGTGGTGGCCCACGCCTACAATCCCAGTTACTCGGGAGGCTGAGACAGGAGAATCGCTTGAACTCGGGAGGTGGAGGTTGCATTGAGCCAAGATTGTGCCACTGCTCTCCCACCTGGGCAACAGAGCAAGACTCCATCTCAAAAAAAAAAAAAAAAAAGTATAAAGGAAACATACCTAAATATAGCTAATACCTATCTTTAGTGGACAATGACAGTTTTTTCTTTATACTTTTCCATATTTTCTAGTATCAATTAATGAATATGTGATTTCTTAAAATTAAGGGGTTGAAGCCAGGTGCAGTGGCTCACATCTGTAATCCTAGCACTTTGGGAGGCATTGGTGGGAGGGTCGCTTGAGGCTAGGAGTCGTGACCAGCCTAGGCAACATGGCGAGACTCCCATCTCTACAAAAATACAAAAATTGTCTGGGTGTGGTGGCACACACCTGTGGTCCCAGCCACATGAGGCTGAGGCAGGAGGATTGGTTGAGCCTAGGAGGTTGAGGCTACAATGAGCCGTGATCGCAATCCTGCACTCCATCCCGGGTGTCAGTGTGACCCTTTCTCAAAAAAATTTTTTTTATAAATTAAGGGGTTGATTTGATCGTTACACATTGTATACATGAATTGAAATATCACACTGAACATCATAAGTACATATAATTATTATGCGTTAATTAAAAATAATTTTAAAAGAAGGGGAAAAGCTATTTTAAAAGAAGGAACATTATTTTTAAACTTACATAATATGCTATTTACAATAATGTAATGCCCACATTATTTGTCCAAAATTTTCTATTTCTTTTTAATTTATTACAGGGTCTAGATTTCAGTTCAGTTATAACAATGGAGAATTCTACATCAGCATTTCTAAAAAGTAGCATGAGAAAGAGTTCTGGACTCACAAGCCTAACACACTTCAGGTACTATCCTTTCTACTTTTCATATTAAACCCATGTTTCATCCTACAATTCAGCCTCAAAATTAGTTGACTAAAATTTGGTGCTACTACAATTCTACCATCTAAAATGCAATGCCTCAGATAAATATCAACCAAGCATTATAAAGTTTAATTGGAAATATGTGTTCCATATCTTGTTTCCCTCCATACCATTTAACAAATTAAAATGGCAAGTGGTGTCATCTGCTGTTCCTTTGAGGTTAGCATGAGCTGCTGAAGGGTTGCTTGAATTGATTTCTGCTGACGTATTATACAGTGTGTTACAAAACTGTTCTAAGATTGATTATAGAGGCAAGATGAACTAAAAGTAATTTTTTTCAAAGTGGGTCTGGAGATGTGGTATAAAATAAGCACCATTCTGACTTCTGTCTTGAGTGCTTGTGATAAATTTAAAATAAGTGGAAACTTTGAGTAATTAGAGTTAAGACAAATATCCATAAATTGTGGAATATTGGATATGTACATTAACACCAAAGCCTCATTGCAAAACTTTATTTCTCATTTGAACTGTGAAAGTAATACATCATACAGGCTAGTAGGATCTAAAGACTTGATTATCCAGGAACATGACATTTTTATGTTAGGAAATAACCTTTTATATTCTGCCTGAGTTCATAACAACCCTTTTAGCAGAAAGAGGACCAGAAAGAGGAAAAAAGGAAGGGGAAGTACAATTCTTTCATACCTTCCAGTTTGGGCTCAAATTACACAGAATGCTTTGTCATGTCTTCCAAGTAGGTAGCAGGAAAGACAACTACATCACACCAAACCAGTTTGGAAATGAAAGATAAGCCTCTGTTTGATATACATTTATCAGCTTCTTACAAGCCCCTCTCCAGCTGCCATTCCACACTGCTTAGTGGTACACTCATATGAAGTGAGTTTACTTCTTTTCTTAGCAAAATAGTACTTTTACATCAGTCCTTTCTGGTTACTCTATTTGCTCATTTTTAAGTATCTCAAAGGAACACACACCACATAGCATATAAATTAGGAATTTTATAGTATCCATTCACGGACTTTGATTTATGGCAGGACTCCATTTCAGCCCTATTCTGGGCATGTCTGAAAGCGGCGCAAGAGGGGAGATCCACAGGGGCTAGCAGAGAAGTCTCAAAGGAGAGGTCAGACATGCTACCAAGGTCAGAATGCCTTGTGAGAATGCCTCTACACCCAGATGTGAGTACAGCTGCTGTTGTGAGAATGACCACCGTGACTGTGTGATGCTATTTAATCAAATGTCTCTTGGTAATTCCAAAAGTGGCAATATGCAACCTGGGATTGCATAAGCCATCCACTTTGCTTTATCTCAGTCTTATCAGCATCAAAATGAATAACGCAATTGAATAATGCATTTCAGTCTCCTTCCATATCTTACAGTTAAATCATATTTCTTCTCAAAACACTTGCTGCATTTAGGCAAGGTTTTTTTTTCCAATAATAGTCTTTACTACAAGAATACAAGTAACGGGGATTCTCAAGTAATTTTATCTTCATTATTGTTTATTACATGTATTCTGATATTTAAAAAATTTTTTTAAAAATGTGTGGGTACATACTAGGTGTATATATTTATGACGCACATGAGATATTTTGCTACAGACATATATTGCATAATAATCACATCAGGATAAAGGGAGTATCCATCACGTCAAGCATTTATCCTTTCTTTGTGCTACAAACAATCCAATTATATTATTTTAGTTATGTTAAAATGTGCAATTATTGTTGTACTGTAGTCATCCTGTTGTGCTAATTCATTCTAACTACATTTTTGTACCTGTTAACCACTCACTCTTCAACTACCTTTCCCAGCCTCTGGTAGCCATCATTCTACTATCTATCTCCATGAGTTCAATTGTCTTAATTTTTTAAGCTCCCACTATTCTGATATTTTTTACAAAGATGAACAGGATAGGCTTTCAATTCCTAACATCATTTCATCTTACTTAAAGCAATGCTATTGTTGTCTATAAATACTTGAGTCTATAATTTAGAAAAACTGAATAGGACATGCCATAAAACATTTCTGGAGGACTCTGAAAAATCTGATATTAATGAAGCTGCTCTTTTAAGGCTTCTATCCTCTTTGAATATAAACAACAGTACAGGTCCCTGAACAGAATTATGTTATGCTCCTGATGGTCTGGAATGCTGAATAACATTGAAAGAAAATATCTACCCTAATAACATCTCTTTTTTCTTTTTCACTTAGGAAGAAAGCATTTGATGAATTTCTGGGATTGTTGAAAGACTCTTCCTTACTAATACTGTTAGTGATACTCAAAGATTGATATGCAATCAACAGTTTAGTAAGAATATTCTTGGCTTAATTATCGGTCTCAATTCAGAAAATAAAGGATCAGATCCTAATATAAAGAGATTTCACAGAATACAAGCAGAGAGCACTGCTTATAAAAAAGCTAGACTGCCTGGCTAGAATCCTAGCTCTGCTGCTTACTGGCTGTGTGATCCTGGAAATATTGTCAACTTTAACCACCTTAGCTTCCTTATCTGTAAAATGGGTATATTATTTGGAAGGTTGAACAGACTATACAGCACTTAGAACAATGTCTGGCCCACGGTTAGCACTCCATAAGTGTTCGCTTTTATTCTTCATCTCACAGGGTCTTCCACAATTACAACTCCTTGTGAGGTAAGCTCAGAAAAGCTTGAGAATCGGCCAGGCGTGGTGGCTCACACCTGCAATCTCAGCACTTTGGGAAGCAGAGGCAGGTGGATCACTTGACGTCAGAAGTTCAAGACCAGCCTGGCAGACAGGATGAAACCCCGTCTCTACTAAAAATATAAAAATTAGCCAGGCTTGGTGGCACAAGCCCATAATCCCATCTACTTGGGAGGCTGAGGCAGGAGAATCACTTGAACCCAGGAGGCAGAGGTTGCAGTGAGCTGAGATCGCACCACTGCACTCTAGCCTGGGCAACAGAGCAGGCAAGCTCAAAACAAAAAAATTAAAGCTTGAGAACTCCTATCCCTGGCTGCAGCTTGGACCAGGGATAAGCAAATGATTCAGGAATGATGGCCTTGCCCAACAGAGGTGGCCATGACTGAATGAATGGATCAATATTCTCTCTTACAAAGCTGAGTGTACAACACACAGAGTAAGTCAGCAGTTTATCATGGGGGTAGAATTCAAAAAAAGAAAAGAACAAAGCCAACCTTTTCTCACCCCAGAGAAAAGGCAATGATCAGAAGCCATGAGACAATAAAAGCCAAGAGTAGTCAGAAACCATGAATGGCAAAAGCCGAGAAAGACAATGGAGAGAAGTCAGTTCATCGCTCAGTAGCAGGAATAACAGCTACAGAGAGTAGCTGAGTCACCAGAATGGTATAGGACTGCAATAGGAATCTACAGCAGCATGAGAACACAATGGCAAGAACTGGTAATATCCCAAATGATTTTCCAGATTCATTCCAACGCGGGTGGGAGGACTGGTTGTAAGACAGAAATTTGTCTTCTTTACTTTAACACCCCATTACCTAAGATTCCCTAACATGTCATTTTGGCTTGTGATTAGAAAGAGCCTAACTGTCCTTGCAGCCACTGTGATCCATTGAAACTCAGAAGTGAGCTTGATTCTTGTCTTTTCTGATAACTCAGGTATAGTGGGTGGGAATATCAGTTCTCAGGTACAGATGTGCAAAAAATTTTGTACATCAAGATACTTTCTGATTTTAAGCAACACTCCCCACCCACGATTCTACCCAGCATGTAGAAATTTAACTTTGTTCATTCTTTAAGCTTGATGCCAATCTCCCCAGGGCTGTTCGTAATTCTGGAATCTTATGCAGTGCCAGGGCATCAAGGAGGTAACAGAAAGGCCCACTAGTCATTGGTCATCTCTTCATAGACCTGTCCATGCTCTTTCTGCATCATCCCTTCACATCCAGTAGCGCTTAGCTGCTTCCACACCAGGTTTGCAGCATGGGTATTTTTTGCCAAGGCTGAGAATTTCATACTTTGGGGTCTCTTGCTCTCTCCCTAGCAATACTATCACAAATCTGGATCTGGGTCCTCATGTCCAAAACACAAGTTCCTCTGGTATTATCGAGCATGTGGGATATTGTTTTATCAACTGAGCAAAGTTCTTTTACTTCAGCTTTCTGCAAGTCATTTTATCTTTACCTGCTATTTCTCTCCTTTACTGAGGCTTAGCCTTTTGAAATAAAACCAGACAGTTTTCTAGCGAAGTTTAATGCCCATCCTTACAACAGACTTCAACCTTGAAGAAGAAAGCACAGACCTGGCTAATATGAGAGGAAGGAAAGGGAAAAATAAATGAAGATAAAAGTTAAATATTTTAAAATATTTTTGTTCTCATTTTTTTTTCTTTTTGCCTTAAATACTTGGAAGCCAAGATTCGAATTTCATGCTCAGTACCCAAAGAGTAAGAATATTTACTAATGTTATATCTCTTTTAGAATTTGTCTAGCAGCTTTTCCAGTTTTCACTGAGGTAAAAAGAAGTAAAAAAAGAAGACTGAGCATGGTGGCTCACACCCGTAATCCCAGCACTTTGGGAGGCCAAGGCAGAAGGATAGCTTGAGCCCAGGAGTTTGAGACCAGTCTGGGCAATAAAGCAAAACCTCATCTTTACAATAAATAAAGAAAGAAAAGGAAAAAATAATATTTATTAGTTTATTTTTCTTAAATTTTGATTTCTGTCAGTCTTGTTTCACTTTGTTACTAATGCCTACTAATATGTTTTCCTACTTATTTAAATCAGTATTGATTTTTTAAAAACTGGTCAAATTCATTGCAGCCATGAAGGAGTAGCTAGAGTTGAGTAGGTTACAGGAACAAAGACATGCTGAAGCTGTCCTGCAGGACTCAAGGAGACAGAACATGATTTGAGAATTGAAAATTCCTTCTTGATGTCCAGCCATTCTGGTAACTGGGTAGCTTCTAATGGCTCCATTTTGTGCTCCACTATAATGGAGACAATTATTCTGAGTCTGATTGTCCTTCCAATAAGTCACCAATATGTGTACTCTCTTCTTTTGCTCAACACAATAGGATCTGTTGTATTAGCTTCTCCTTCTTCTTGGCTTCTCCTGCTTGTAGGCTTCTACTAGTTACATTTCTCTTTTTCTTTCAGTTTTTGCCTTTGCCAACAGTTGAACTCCTTTCAAAGAAAGGTGATATTCTTCAGGCCAGTTAGCTACAATTATCTCCATTGAACAGTCTTCATGATCGGACAAATCACAGGTTTTTGACTGAATGATGGGTTGCTTTTCCTTGGATTAGATAACTGCTCTCATTCATATCAATTGTGGTTAAGGTGACAGGGTCGTCTTACACAAGCAAAGAACTACACACAGAAGTAATATTCTAGAAGAAGACTATAGGGAAAATCCTTTCTAAGGGACTGTAAGCAGACAGCTTTCTTAAGGCTTAGCTTGTTCAGTATTGCTGTTAAAAGTAAGATACATAAGGCAAATATTACTCTCAAGATAGTATAAATATATCCTTTCTCTTTGGGAATAAAATCCCACCCCAACTCATGAAGACATTGTTTGGTCCTATGACTTCTATGAGATAATGACCAAAGTGTAAATAGGTACATTCTCACAGTCTAGGTTATTTAGTCTTAAATAAGAACTTATACAACATTGTAACCTGTGACTATAAAATGAAATTACACTTTCTATTTGTACCTAAGTTATTATAACATAAGTTGCCCAGTGGCCCCCTAAATATTCCCATCATCTCTGATGAAAACTTCCAATCTCTAGATTATTTTGTAGATCCATTTGCTCAGTGCTTTATCTGTTTAGTGCTGTTATATTTTATTTTATTTTATTTTATCTTTTTTTGAGACAGGATCTCACTCTGTTGCCCAGGCTGGAGTGCAGTGGTATGATCATAGCTCACTGCAACCTTGAATTCCTGGGCTCAAGTGATCCTCTGGCCTCAGCCTTCTGAGTAGGTAGGACTACAGGCACACATCACCGTACCCAGCTAATTTTTAAATTGTTTTTGTAGAGACAGGGTCTCACTATGTTGCCCAGACTGGTCTTGAACACATGGGCTCACCGCTGCCTCCCAAAGTGCTGGGATTACAGGCATGAACCACCGCACCTGGCCTGTTTAGTGTTGCTATAAAGGAATACTTGAGGCTGAGTATTTTATAAAGAAAAGAGGTTTATTTAGCACACAGCTTTGCTGGCTGGAACATTCAAAATTGGGCATCTGGTGAGGGCCTCAGGCTGCTTTCACTCATGGCAGAAGGCAAAGGGAAGCTGGTATGTGCAGAGACACAGTGAGAGAGGAATGAAAGAGTCAGAGAGAGGAAGTGCCAGGCTTTTTTTTTTTTTTTGAGATGGAGTCTCTGTCACCCAGGCTGGAGTGCAGTGGCGCAATCTCAGCTCACTGCAACCTCCGCCTCTCAGGTTCAAGTGATTCTCCTGCCTCAGCCTCCCAAGTAGCTGGGATTACAGGCATGTACCACCACACCTGGCTAATTTTTGTATTTTTAGTAAAGACGGGGTTTCACCATATTGGCCAGGCTGGTCTCGAACTACTGACCTCAGGTGATCCACCCACCTCAGCCTCCCAAAGTGCTGGGATTACAGGCATGAGCCACCCCACCCTGCAAGGCTCTTTTTAACAACCAGCTTTCATGGGAACTAAGAGAGTGAGAACTCACTACCCCCACAGTGAGGAGGTTAATTCATTCATAAAGCATCCACCTCCATGACTCAGATATTTTCCATTAGGCCCCATCTCCAACATTGGGGATCAAATTTCAACATGAGGTTTTGGGGGACAAATATCTAAACTATAGCACCCAGCTTCCACTAGCTTGTAGATACAAATAAGTCACATTAAGTGGAATAACCCAATAGTCACAGGCTCACAGCACCTGCATAATGCAGGACTTCAGTCTCCTTTTAAAATGTCAGTTTCTAGAGGTGTTTTTAGGCATCTTCAGTGGGTGTCTCACATATGCTCACAAACACACACTGATTCAGCAACCACCCACCAGGCACCACATTTGCTTACTGGAGCTATAGTTCTTCCACCAGCACTGTGTTTTCCCAAAGGATCTGGTTCTGCTCCGTTGGCATGGTAATTTCTTCTGGGTTTTGCAGTATTCAAGGAGGCCTCTGGATCATTTAATGAGCACTGCAGGCACCAAGTTCCCTATAGATGCTGCAGAGCCTGGGCATCAGCTTCTGCCTCTGCTCCACCAGGCAGCGTAGTTCTTACTGGTCTCAACCACTCCTCTGCCTGTTAGTGCCTCTCTCTTTAGGCAATGCCTTCACCACTATCTCTCACCAAGCACCACCACAAAGGCACTGAAGGAAGGATGCTTCTCTTCCTCTTGGATTCAATTCTGCAGGAGGAATTCAAATCAGTGGCATCAGTGTTTTACAACTTTCAGTGAAACAGTGCTTTCAATTTTTACTTGCAGACCACTCTTTCTTTAGGTCCCAGACACCCACTCAGGGGACTTGTATATGATAAGAAGCTGAATGACAGCCACCAGCCTGCCTACAGAGCACTATTATCCTCCTACGAAGGCTCTCTTACAAACTCAAGTTTATTGTTTCTGACTCAGCTTTTCTTCAACGTGATTTCTCCCAAGAGGGAAATTTTTCCTTATAAAAGTGATTCCTGTTGGGCCAGAGATCCCTGTTCATGTCGGGAATTCACCTAACTTCAAATTGAGATTCCCTTCTGTGCTTGGATACTATTTGGTACCTTGTCCTTTCCCAGTTTCATCTGGTAGAGTGGAAGATCTTCAAGTAATGCACAAATACATATGCTATCTCCGCCATTGAAAGAGAACCAAGACATCCCTATAGACATTAGCAAGTGACAACATAATGATTAAAAATACTGTTGAGATGAGAAAAACAAAATCCACTTCATTTGTGTCACAGTCAACTGCTTAGTCTAATATGTGTAATTATAGACTTGCAGTTTTCAGCAACTTTACAGAAATTTTTTCAAAAATAATAAATCATTGAAATCCAGAATCTTAAAATAATTTTGAAAGCTGTCAGTAGCTCATAAAACTCAATAACAAAAGGCCGGGAGTGATGGCTCATGCCTGTAATCCCAGCACTTTGGGAGGCTGAGGCAGGTGGACTCACCTGAGTTCAGGAGTTCAAGACCAGCCTGGACAACATGGTGAAACCCCATCTCTACAAAAATACAAAAATTAGCCGGGCATGATGGCGTGTGCCTGTAATCCCAGCTACTCGGGAGGCTGAGACGGGAGAATCACTTAAACCCAGGAGACGGTGGTTGCAGTGAGCCAAGATTGCGTCACTGCACTCCAGCCTAGGCGGCTGAGCAAGAGTACGTCTCAAAATAATAATAATAATAATAATAATAATAATAATAATAATAATAGTGCCTGTCTCGCAGGATTGTGGTAAGGATTGGGTGAGATTTCACACATATATCCTAAAAATGTTGCCTACATATATCTAAAAATGCATGTTATCATTTTAACAAGTACATATTATTACATTGTATAAATGTTTCATAATTTATTTGTGTTTAAGTTTCAAGTATCAGAGGAAAATCTTATTTCTTTTATTATTTCTAAATTATTGAAAGTTATCTCACCATAATCTTTCTGGAACAACTAACCAGCTGACACACAGCAAAGTATATGTGATCATTATTATTATGCCTTTAATTTATGTATGAGTGCTTTTCATTTTAAGTTAAAAAAAACTTAAAAGATTTTGAAGTAATATGTTTTAATAAGCTAAAAACTAAACTTTTTTTTTTTTTGAGACAGAGCCTCCCTCAGCCATCCAGGCTGGAGTGCAATGGCACCACGTCGGCTCACTGCAGCCTCCGCCTCCTGGGTTCAAGTGATTCTCCTGCCTCCTGAGCAGCTGGGATTACAGATGCACACCACCACGCCCAGCTAATTTTTGTATTTTATATATATATATTTTTGACATGGAGTTTCACTCTTGTCACCCAGGCTGGAGTGCAGTGGCACCACGTCGGCTCACTGCAACGTTCGCCTCCCGGGTTCAAGTGATTCTCCTGCTTCAGCCTCCCAAGTAGCTGGAATTACAGGTGCCCACCACCACGCACAGCAAATGTTTGTATTTTTAGTAGAGACGGGGTTTCACCATATTGGCCAGGCTGGTCTTCAGCTCCTGACCTTGTGATCTGCCCGCCTCGGGCTCCTAAAGTGTTGGGATTACAGGCGTGAGCCAGTACTTTTTTTTTTATGGAATGATTTATTCCATTTCATAAATGGACAGTGTAAACAGACACTTATGATGCCTCATATCACATCCCTGGGGCCCACCCCTTATTTCTACAACAAATATGGTACACAGATACCAGTAAGACTCGAACTCCCATAGAGTCCACCTCCAGCTCACCTTGTGTGTGTGTTTCTGCTTCTGCCTCAGCATCTTACCTGTAGATGTAAGCGCTCACTCTGGCAGCAAGCACAGAGTGGCTATCAACCTGTAGAGCGTCCCACATTTGTGCTATTGTCAATTGCTACTTATTACTACAATTATGTTGCTGTACTTATTGTGGTAAAGTTCAGAGGAAAATAAGATCTTATACAAACGTGTTATATGTTTCTTAGAAATAGAAGATTGTATTTTTTTCTTTTTTTGTGGCTTAGTCCATTTGTACTGCTGTAACAAAATACCTGAGACTGTGTAATTTATAAATAATAGAAATATATTTTGTACAGTTCTGGAGGCTGAAAAGTCCAAGACCAAGGTGCCAGCAGGTTCAGTGTTTGGTGAGGGCCCTCATCTCTGCTTCCAATATGGTGCCTTGAACACTGTGTCTTCACATGGAGGAAGGGAGGGAAGGGCAAAAGGACCCAGGCTGTTTCCCTCTAGCCTTTTTATAAGGCACTGATCCATTCATGAGGGGACCGCCCTTATGACTTAATCACTTCCCAAAAGACCCCTCCTCTTAATACCACCAGAATGGGGATTAGGTTTCAACATGGATTTTGGAGGGGACACATTCAAACCATAGCACTGGCAAAGAATATTTTATAATATCCTGGCTACTTCATCCATTTATGCACCCTGCCTTTCACTGTAGGTATTTAAGTTTCTAGGCCATCTTCAGAAACTTTACTTAAGTTAAACCACATAGTAAATTATACAAATATTACCTTGGTAAAAATTTTGGAAAGAGTGGAGGCCAGACGTGGTGGCTCACGCTTGTAATCCCACCACTTTGGGAGGCCAAGGCAGGCAAATCACGACGTCAGGAGATCGAGACCATCCTGGCTAACACTGTGAAACTCCGTCTCTACTAAAAATACAAAAAAATTAGCTGAACGTGGTGGCGGGCGCCTGTAGTCCCAGCGTCTCAGGAGGCTGAGGCAGGAGAATGGTGTGAACCTGGGAGGCGGAGCTTGCAGTAAGCCGAGATCGCGCCACTGCACTCCAGCCTGGACGACAGAGCAGGACTCTGTCTCAAAAAAAAAAAAAAAAAAGAAAAGAAAAGAG
The DNA here is from genome assembly GCF_028885655.2 of Pongo abelii. Lineage (NCBI taxonomy): Eukaryota > Metazoa > Chordata > Mammalia > Primates > Hominidae > Pongo > Pongo abelii. The sequence goes on along the minus strand of NC_071988.2, from coordinate 120,427,802 downwards.
TGGAAATGTCAGGGCTGGCTTCAGATGAACGCCTGTAGTATTTCATTGTTAAGTATGACATTGGCTATTGGTTTCACATAAGTAATTATTATTATGGTAAGGGAGTTGCCTGCAATTCTAGTTTGAATCTGAGGTTGGCACTTAATTTGTATTAAATATATTTTCAGCATTTATCTAGATGCATTCATGAACTGTTTCCTTTAACTGTTTAATGTGATTGACTTTGTATATAACATATACATACATATGACAGGCTTTCAAAGAGTGGATTATTTTTCTTTTTTTTTTTCTTCTTTTTTTGAGACAGAGTCTTGCTCTGTCATGCAGGCTGGAGTGCAGTGGCGAGATCTCGGCTCTCTACAACTTCTACCTCCCTGGTTCAAGCAATTCCCCTGCCTCAGCCTCCCGAGTAGCTGGGATTACAGGTGAACGCCACCATGCCCAGCTAATTTTTTTGTATTTTTAGTAGAGACGAGGTTTCACCATGTTGGCCAGACTGGTCTCAAACTCCTGACCTCAGGCAATACGCCCACCTCGGCCTCCCAAAGTGCTGGGATTACAGGCATGAGCCACTGCACCCGGCCAGATTATTTTTTACTATTGAAATAAATCTCACTTTGAGACATGACTGGTATATTTTTCTAATATTGTATTTGGAATTATTTTCCATTTTAATTTCTGTTGTTAATCAGTTTTGATGACAGAGTCATCTTAGCCTCCTAATATTGAAAAGTTTTCCATTGTTTCTATTTGCTCCAAAATATCTCAATAGAATATGTGGTATCTGTTCTCTGAAATATGATGTAAAATAGTTTATCAGTTAAACCATTTGTGTAGTTTGTTTTAGGGAGAGTTAATTATTTGACCATCTTCTCAACAACTTCTGTTGTTACTAGTCTATTTAGTCATGACTCTTCTTGGCTAATTTGTTCAAAATTTTGCCATAAAGTTGCATATTACATGTTCATGTAATATAATTTTTTTCTTCGGATTTTTGAGTGCATCTCTTTTCTCATTTATAACCTGGTATATTTGTTGTATTTTTTTCTCCTCTCACTCTCTCTCTTTTGTTATAATTCAGTGCCATTTGGCTGGGAGTGCCTGAGATACATACCCCTTGTCAGTAAGGCTTCCCCATTGGCTATGATTCTCCCTTTGTTTCACAGTGCATGGATCATCACTGCCTAAGTTTTTTCTCTGATTCTTTGCATTCAGTGCTTCAATAGCTGACACGTCCCCTACTTGCCAACACATTCATACTTTGTATATGTTAATGCTGTTACAGTCTAATCCATCTTTTACAGTCCAATCAAATTGGTTTAGAGCCTTGCTATTTGAGGTGACTTCATCCATTATTGGTTTTTGCTTTTGACATGAAAACAACATTAATTTTCTGATTTTAAAAACAACACAAACTGGTAGTAAAACATTTAAATATTACACTACAGCATAAAGAATGTAAAATTTACCAGAGATATACTACTGAGTTAAAGTCACTGTTAGTGTTTTGGAAAACATCCTTTCAGATCTCCCTTAATTTAAAAAAAAAAAAAAATGGCCGGGTGCAGTGGCTCACGCCTGTAATCCCAGCACTTTGGGAGGCTGAGGCAGGCAGATCACCTGAGGTCGAGAGTTTGAGACCAGCCTGACCAACATGGAGAAACCCCGTCTCTACTAAAAATAAAAATTAGCTGGGCGTGGTGGCACATGCCTGTAATCCCAGCTACTCCGGGGGCTGAGGAAGGAGAACTAGGGAGGCAGAGATTGCAGTTAACTGAGATCGCGCCATTGCACTCCAGCCTGGGCAAAAAGAGCAAAACTCCCTCTCAAAATAAATAAATAAATAAAAAATACTGTAAGTATATGCCTTTTTGTTACTTACTTTATGTACTCAAAAATATATCACAGACATTTTCCCATGTCAATAACTGCAAATGTATGTTATCATTTTAACAAGTACATATTATTAGATTGTATAAATGTTTCATAATTTATTTGTGTTTAAGTTTCAAGTATCAGAGGAAAACCTTATTTCCTTTATTATTTCTAAATTCCTGAAAGTTATCTCACCATAATCTTTCTAGAACTAACCAATTTCTTTCTTTTTTTTTTGTTTTTTGAGATGAAGTCTCACTCCGTCGCCCACTGGGCTCACTGCAACCTCTGCCTCCTGGGTTCAAGCAATTCTATTGCCTCAGCCTCCTGAGTAGCTGGGATTACAGGCGTGCGCCACCAGGCCTGGTTAATTTTTGTATTCTTAGTAGAGACGGGGTTTCACAACGTTGGTCAGGCTGGTCTCGAACTCCTGACCTCATGATCTGCCCACCTCAGCCTCCCAAAGTGCTGGGATTACAGGCATGAGCCACCACGCCTGGCCCCAATTTCCAAGTTTATCATGTCCCAGGCCCTCGGCTAAGACACTTTACATGCATTAGCTTATTTCATTCTTCTTACAAAATAAGAGCAAAACCTGAGTGAAAAGTGAAATCACAGACCACATTCCAGGTGACTGGGCACCATAATTTTACCACACGAAAGTGACTTTTTTCTCTACTTGTTTTCAAAGCCCTCTTGAAGCTACTTGTTGACCCTCTGGGGCTGAATTTTCACTTTCACTTCAGTTAGCATTTATTGAGCCCTTACCAACACTGATTTGAGCCCAGTTTCTTCATCTATAAAATAAGATTATTGGATTAGTTGTTTCTCGGACTTTTTCCAGCTCTGAAGTGTTTGATTCTAAGTAGAAGACATTGTGGCAGGTGGGTTTGTGTGTTTTCAGGGAAAGGGGAAAGACACAATGATTGTAAAATGTCCCTTACTATTAAAGAGTTTATGATATATCAGCAAAGACAAATATGTAGACAACTCATTAGAAAGTGTAAAGCTTAAATCTTTTTTTTTCCCATCTTACTCCTTTTATTATACAGCGAACCATCTTTAGTGTGAAATTAATGGTTAGATATATAAATGTGAGGGATAACATGAGAAAATCTAGGAGAAAAAAAATCTTCATTTAAATCTGAGATTGTGGGATTATCAGCTCCAATTAGCCTTAATCAGCAACTTACCTATTTTTATTTATTTATTTATTTTTTGTGACAGAGTTTCACTCTGTCACCCAGGCTATAGTGCAGTGGCATGATCTCAGCTCACTACAACCTTCGCCTCCCAGGTTCAGGCTATTCTCCAGCCTCAGACTCCCCAATAGCTGGTTTTATAGGCACCTGCTACCATGCCTGGCTAATGTTTGTATTTTTAGTAGAGACGGGGTTTCGCCACATTGGCCAGGCTCGAACTCCTGGTCTCAAACTTGCGACCTCAGGTGATCCACCTGCCTCAGCCTCCCAAAGTGCTGGGATTATAGACATGAGCCACTGCGCTCGGCCTCTATTTTTTTTTAAATGCACAAATAAGACAAGCTTGATAATTTAACTTTTAAATTGGCAATTGAAGCTCTAGGATGTCCTTAACTTTTTTAAAAGATCATTTTAAACCAAAGGACTAATTCAACACACAGCAGAAATGGTACAAATTTCAGATTTGGCTTTTGCTGAATAGAGCCTAAGAATGAAGAAACATTTCCCTTTTCCAGATTACTTAAGTAATTTAAAATATAAATAATTGCATTAAGTCTCACTGAGCAGAGAACGTGAAAGTTCCTGGTATAAAAAAGTAAAACCCTTAGGGTTTGAAGTTTGATAGTCATTTCATTTTGTGGTAGAAAAGACACTAGATTTTGTTTGCTTTCCATAATTACTTCACTCTCTCCCTCCATTTCAAAATTGAGATTCACAAATGAACTGAATACCACTGTCTCCGGTTGATCTGTCTGAACAATGGAATCCGTCTGCAATTTATTCTGTTGGGTTTTTTTTTTTTTTTTTTTTTTTTTTTTGAGACGGAGTCTCACTCTGTCATCAGGCTGGAGTGCAGTGGCGCAATCTCAGCTCACTGCAACCCCTGCCTCCAGAGTTCAAGCAATTCTTCTGCCTCAGCCTCCCAAGTAGCTGGGACTACAGGGGCGCACGACCACACCCAGCTAATTTTTGTATTTTTAGTAGAGATGGGGTTTCAGCATGTTGACCAGGATGGTCTCGATCTCTTGACCTCATGATCCGCCAGCCTCAGCCTCCCAAAGTGCCGGGATTACAGGCGTGAGCCACCATGCCTGGCCTTATTCTGTTGATATTGTCTTTCTGCTCCTACAGACATTCTCCTCCTCTTCCTCCTACTCCTCTGTTGGTACTGTCTTTCTGCTTCTGTAGACATCCTATTTTTCTCCTCCTCTTCCTTCACTCCACCTCCTCCACCTCCTTCTTCTTATGGGTCAAGAGTAGGCAAAACATCTTTCCTCTCTAGGCCATCAACTTCATCTTCATCTGTGCTGTATTCCTTCATTGTTTCATCACTAACAAAGAGGATGGCTCTCTTTGGGACTTTCTTCTTTCCTTGTATCACTCCCAGTTCTACATTTTCAAAGCCTCTTTTGTCACTCATCCAATCTCACGTTTCCCCGTGAGATAAAATTTGGTTTATGGTTGTCCTGATATCAACGGTTCCTTTTGGACCATCTAAAGTTTAGATCTTTTAAGTGGCGTTTTATGGGAACACATCAGAGGACAAATTGACTAAACAAGTCAGAGACGGCTTCACGGAGAACGTGAAAATTCAGCTGAGCTCAAAGGCCAAATAAACAGCAAGCGGGCAAATATTCAGGTATGTAGAGATTTAAGCTGTGATTTGAGATGAAGAGTAGGCTGGGTGCGGTGGCTCACGCCTGTAATCCCAGCACTTTGGGAGGCTGAGGCGGGCGGATCACAAGGTCAGGAGATGGAGACCATCCTGGGTAACACAGTGAAACCCCATCTCTACTAAAAAAAAAAAAAAAAAATACAAAAAATTAGCCAGGTGTGGTGGCATGCGTCTGTAGTCCCAGGTGCTCAGGAGGCTGAGAGAGGAGAATCACTTGAACCCAGGAGGCAGACATCGCAGTGAGCCAAGATTGTGCCACTGCACTCCGGCCTGGGCGACAGAGTGAGACTGTGTCTCAAATAAATAAATAAATAAATAAATAAATAAAATAAGATGGAGAGTAAATGGAATGGAGGATGTGCCTGACACTGTCCATTTAGCCTTTGGCTTCCCTCCCCACTGTGCTCCATTCTTCTCCATCATGCTTTGTGCCCTGGGAAACTTACCTGCATTGGTGGAATTGTTTATCCTCTGGATTCGAGATGCGTTTTCTAGCTTGGAGATAAGAGGGTGGGGAGAGAGTGAAGTATTCAAGATCTTTATTCCTTTGGCCCCTTCCCTACCATATTTCCGTGGCTTACTCGCTCTCTCTACTGAAGTTCACAACTTTTGTCTAGAGTCCTGCTCTGTACACTTCTCTCTCTGGGTTCTGGCAGAGTTCCTTCCCCTCAGCCTTCATACCTAGATATTCAGTTGCAAAAGTCCCCCACCCACCCTAAAGCCAGCCTGGGAATACTATACCATGTCCTGTTGGCTCCCTAAACTTTGTCCATGTTTGCAAATAATCACCTTACTAAAAATCTCCTATAATTACGCAGGTTAATATGCCATCCATTTCTTGCTGTTACCTTAATACTGTTGCTGTGATTACAGGAATCATTTAATATGCTTCTACATTTTCATAATTGTGAAATCACAATGTATCTTATCAGTGATGTGTAGGTTCCATTGTGCTTCTTGGTCCCTGACCCAAAAGCTTTTGTTAAATCAATGACATATAATCATAATATATAGTCATATAATCAATGGCATGTTAGAATTGAGGAACTATGGTATGTAGTGAAAGATACTCTAGTAAAGGGCTGAAAAGGCCCATCTCATATTCTTGTGGAAAAAAAGACCATTTGAATTTTACTCTATAGGCAACCAAGAGCAATTGCTTGGCTTCTAGAACAGAGTGCCATAATTAGGCTTGTGATATAAAAAAATAATAAACTTTCAACAGTATGAAGGGTGAACTGAATATAGAGGTCTGAATACAGGAAGGCCAATTAGGCTGCTGTTGCAATAATTCAGATGAAAAGCAGTGAAGGTCCAAGTAGGGCAGTTAGAGTAGAAATAAAGAGGATGAGATAGATATAACAGCCTGATGAGCTGCTACAGTTGCAAGAAAAAGTGGTTAAATCATGGTAGCTCAAGTATTGGGTTTATGACCTACAGCAAATCTGAAAGGATAGGTACAGACCCACAAAGCTTCCTTCTCCTAGGTGCTAGGAACAATAGCACCATCTATGTGGAAACTAGGGAAGAGTTCTCAACCTTATACTAATAACTTTTTTTTTTTTTTTTTTGAGATAGTGTCTCTCTATATCATCCAGGCTGGTCTCAAACCGCTGGGCTCAAGTAATCCTTCCAACATACCAAGAACTGTGAAGGCCATAAGACAATAACAATTAAAACTGGATGATAGACCAGGCATGGTGACTCATGCCTTCAAAACCCAGCACTTTGGGAGGCTGAAGCAGAAGGATCACTTGAGCCCAGAAGTTCAAGACCAGCTTGGGCAACATAGTGAGACTCCGTCTCTATTCTAAAAAAATGGAATAAAAATAACATAAAAAAATGAAACTGGATGATGGGTAAATGAGATTTATTGTTATTCCTCCAGCTTTTGTTTAATGTTTGGAGTTTTTTATATTAAAAAATTTAAAAATTTTTTTTAAACTTTGAGAAACATCTCTCAAATACAGAAGAATTTGGATTAAATTGAAGAAAAAATAGAGAGACAAAAACATTAGAGGTTAGGAATACAGTCTCTGAGCAAGACTGAGTTCATTTCTAAATCAGAAACCAAGACTCACAAAATACTCAAGCTTCCCATAGCTTCAGCCCTCTTCCTCTCTCTCTTAAGCCATAGAAGGGGATAATCCTAATTCTAAAACTTACAAAGCCTTGACTATGTACCAGGAACCATTTCATACATCTTACAAGCATTAACTCATTCAATCCTAACTAGTCTCCTGTTATAGATAAGGAAACTGAGCCACAGAAAAGTTCAGAAGTCCAAGGGCAGCTGGGCGCAGTGGCTCACACCTGTTATCCCAGCACTTTGGGAGGCTGAGGCAGGTGGATCATGAGGTCAGGAGATCGAGACCAACCTGGCCAACATGATGAAACCCCGTCTCTACTAAAAATACAAAAATTAGCTGGGTGTGGTGGTGCGTGCCTGTAATCCCAACTACTTGGAAAGCTGAGGCATGAGAATCACTTGAACCCAAAAGGCAGAGGTTGAGGTTGCAGTGAGCTGAGATCATGCCACTGCACTCCAGCCTGGCGACAGAGCAAGACTCTGTCTCAAAAAAAAAAAAAAAAAAAAAAAAAGAAAAAAGAGAAAAAAAAGAAGTCCAAGGGCACACAGATGGTAAGCAACAGACACAATCAGACATTCTGGTTCCAGAAGGTGAGTTTGTACATACTACATATCACAGAGTATAGTGTAGATGTTATTACAAAGAGAATATACCCATTTCTAATATTATGGTACAGTTTACAGTTCCCAGGTAAAAAGAGAGTGGACAGTCAAGCAGAATTCACCAACATTTTTTGGGTGAAAAGCAGATTTGGACAGAACTGCTCATAAATGAACCATGGAAAAAGTCTACTATAATAAATAAGTACACAAACTAAAAGAAAGAAAACATCATGGTACTATTGGATAATAGTTCAGAAAAAATACAGGTTTTTATATAAAAGTTTTTATATAACACATTATATACAGGTTTTTATATAAAAGTTTTTATATAACACATTATATAAAGGTTTTTATATAACACATTAAACCAAAAAAATTGCTAAATAATCCAAAGATTTAAACTTAAGATCTAAAAACATGAAACTGCATAAAAAATAACTAAATACACACACACACACACACACACACTCTCAGTGTGCAGATGGGGGGATTAAAAATATATATATAAACAGGGCCAGGTGCAGTAGCTCACGTGTAAGTGTCTGTAATCCTAGAACTTTGGGAGGTTCACAAGGCAGGAGGATCACTTGAGCCAGGAGTTCCAGACCAGCCTGGGCAAGACAAGGAGATTCTGTCTCTACAAAAATTTTTTAAAAATTAGCCAAGCATAGTGGTGCACATCTGTAGTCCTAGCAACCCAGAGGGGTGAGGTGGAGGGATCACTTGAGCCCAGGAGGCCAAGACTGCAGTGAGCCATGTTCATGCCACTGCACTCCAGCATGGGTGACAGAATGAGACTTTGTCTCAAAAAAAAGTAAAACATGAATACTTTTACACTATAAATATTTATATATACTATAAATATATATTTTTATATACATATATTACATATAAAATATTTTTTAAATATTTATTGATAATTATTCAGGATTGATAATATTTATTTGGGATTGAGCATAGCAATGGGAACATGGTGAGCATATTCAGGGAGGTAATGAAAGACAAGAGTTGTTAAAGAAAAAATGAAAATATTACATAAGTGTCTGTAAACAATTATTCTTCATTACAAGAATCAATAACAAGGGTGGCAGTGCAAGGCTGGACAGGCAGTTGCTAGGCAGATGTAATCACAGAAATATTTTTTGTGTACGGTTGTGATGGCCTTTGTGCAAGGTTGTGGTTTTTTGCAGTCAGTCTTTTGTGATAGTTCTTATCAGGTATACAAGCATGACAACCCTCCTTTTGTGGCCTTCTCTGGCTCCATATTTCAGGGTTTGACACAAGTGACTCCTTTTTGATCCTGACAACTTTCATACGTCCCCCTTTTGATCAAAAGATTTTTTTACAAGCATTGCTGATCAGTTATCCCATAGTTAGGGCTTGTTTTGTTTTTTGTTTTTTGTTTTTCCTACTTTTAAAAAAAGTAGGCCAGGCATGGTGGCTCACCCCTGTAATCCCAGCACTTTGAAAGGCCAAGGCGGGCAAATCACTTGAGCTCAGGAGTTCGAGACTAGCCTGGCCAACATGGTGAAATCCTGTCTCTACTAAAAATACAAAAATTAGCCAGGCATGGTGGTGCATGCCTGTAGTTCCAGCTACTTGGGTGGCTGAGGCAAAAGAATCACTTGAACCCGGGAGGCAGAGGTTGCTGTGAGCCAAGATTGTACCATTGCACTCCGGCCTGAGCAACAGAGTGAGACTCTGTCTTAAAAAAAAAAAAAAAAAAAAAGTCTAAACAGTGTCTTGATATGTTGCCCAGGCTGGAGTGCAGAGTCTGTTCATAGGCTCAGTCACTGTGCACTATAGCATTGAACTCCTGGGCTGAAGTGATCCTCTTGCTTCAGCCTCCTGAGTAACTGGGACTGGAGGCAAATGCCATCACACCCAGCTATGGAGTTAGGTTTTGATTGTCCCTCAATGTCAAGACTTATGTGTCCCAAGTTGTTGTCTAGTCCTACATTGGAGGGAGTGACTCATGACTAAGAGTCAGTGGCAAAACCTTTTTAGCAAGGGAGGTTTGGAGGAAGTGACTCTCAGGCTAAATCTGCCGGGAATCCATTGTTAAGTTTTTGTGTGTTCCATAAGTGTTGTCTATCATCTCAAAATGCTGGACCAGCATTATTCTGCAAAGAGTTGTATATCTGCAGAAATGTGACAGGCAACAGGTACAAAATTTAAAAAGGAAAACACTAAGTAAAATTAATAGTGATATCCCAGTTTGCATAATGGTTGTAAGCCATGAGCCTATGCTTAAAGGCAACCAATTGAATAAATCAAATGGCCATGGGAAATTGGATGAGACCTGGTTTTTTCGTTGTTGTTGTTGTTTGTTTTTTGAGATGGAGTCTCATTCTGTTGCCCAGGCTGGAGTGCTGTGGCACGATCTCGGCTCACTGCAACCTCCGCCTCCTGGGATCAAGGGACTTTCCTGACTCAGCCTCCTGAGTAGCTGGGATTACAGGTGCATGCCACCACACCCGGGTAATTTTTATATTTTTAGTAGACTTGGGGTTTCACCATGTTGGCTAGGCTGGTCTCGAACTCCTGAGCTCAAGTGATCTGCCCGCCTCGGCCTCCCTAAGTGCTGAGATGACAGGTGTGAGCCACCGCACCCGGCCATATGAGACCTGCTGTAACCATGGCTTCTTTTCTTATTTTGTGTATTTGGGTCTCAACTTCCCCAGAAGAATTTATCCTGGTACAGCATGTAGTGTTTGTGTTGATACAGATATCTCTGTTTAGCTAGTAGGTAGCAATCCTGTTATTTAGCATTCCATGACTTGGTTGAATTAAAGCAGAGAGAACTAGCTCAAAAAAAAAAAAAAAAAAAAAAGAAAAGAAAAGAAAAAAGGACCCTTAGTATAATATGAACAAAAAGTTGTATTACGGATGTTGCCAAAGTTACCCATTAACTAAAGGATTTCTTACATCAAGTTCTGTCAAGTTACGTGCAATAGCTACTAATTGTGAAATTTCCATTACACCTGTCAAAGACAAAAGGTAGGCATAAGCAAAGAAAAAATAGGGATAAGAGTCTCATTACGATGGAGAATCTTATTCCATTGTCTTGGGAAAACCCATCTACAGTATGAAACTGTCAAATTCACATACTGGTTTTGGTGTAAATGTTTCTGGTCCTGGCACTGGGTGGTCCAGTGAACTTTTGGGGAAGCCTTTACATTAGGCATGAGGTTTGTCCCTTAAAAGTTATTCAGTTTCATCTTATAAGGCCTGAAAAACAGAGCAGTTCTTTTTTTTTTTTTTGAGATGGAGTCTTACTCTGTCACCAGGCTGGAGTGCAGTGGCTCGACCTCGGCTTACTACAATCACCGCCTCCTGGGTTCAAACAATTCTCCTGCTTCAGCCTCCCAAGTAGCTAGGACTACAGGCACGTGCCACCATGCCCAGCTAATTTTTGTATTTTTAGTAGAGACAGGGTTTCACCATGTTGGCCAGGAAGGTCTCGATCTCTTGACCTCGTGATCCGCCCGCCTCGGCCTCCCAAAGTGCTGGGAGTCACCGCACCCGGCTAAAACAGAGCAGTTCTTATACTTAGTTGAATAATTGTAGCCAGATATTGGTGGGAATGAGGTGAATTCAGGATCTAATCTAGTCTATAAGCAGATATCAAAAACCCAAAACACTGCACAGGGCTACAGTTTTGTTTTTCAAATTAAGCAGAGGTCAACCATGATACAGGGCTACAATCTAGTCACAGGTGTATTATAGCTTTTTTAAAAAACAACAAAAAACAACAACAACAAAAACACATAACTTTCTTTCCAGTCATCCCAATTTCTACTAAAAACAATCAGAAAAAGACAAAATTATTTGTAAAATAATTTAGTGTCATCAATGTTGGTATGATCATTTACAGAAGTGCAGCAAGAGTAGTTATTTTTCACACAGAAATTTTATCTTTTATCTTTTTTGTTTGTTTGTTTGTTTGTTTGTTTTGAGTCAAGGTCTCGCTCTATTACCCAGGCTGGAGTGCAGTGGCATGATCTCAGCTCACTGCAGCCTCGACTTCCCAGGCTTAAGCCATCCTACCAGCTCAGTGTCTCAAGTAGCTGGACCTAAAGGCATGTGCCACCATGCCCGGCTAATTTTTGCATTTTTGTAGAGATAGGTTTCACCATGTTGTCCAGGGTGGCCCCAGACTCCTGGCCTCCAGCGATCCGCCCACCTCAGCCTCCCAAAGTGCTAGGATTACCGGCACGAGCCACTGTGCCTGGCAGAAATCTCATATTTAAAAACCACTTGAGGCTGGGAAGCCAAACCAAAAGAGACTTCAGATTTTGCCTGCAGTACCTATAAATGATTTTTTTTTTTTTTTTTTTTTTTGAGACGTAGTCTCACTCTGTCACCCAGGCTGGAGTGCAGTGGTGCTGTCTCAGCTCACTACAACCTCTGCCTCCTGGGTTCAAGCGATTCTCCTGCCTCAGCCTCCCAAGTAGCTGGGATTACAGGCACGGGCCACCACACCCAGATAATTTTTGTATTTTTAGTAGAGATGGGGTTTCACCATGCTGGCGAGGCTGGTTTCAAACTCCTGACCTCGTGATCCACCTGCTTTGGCTTCTCAAAGTGCTGGGATTACAGGCATGAGCCACCGTGCCCGGCCTAAATTATTTAAATATAACATCCCAGTCAAAATCTTGCTAGTAAAGCCAAAATTTTCAATTGTATCCTGTTATAAAGAGAGCAGATCTTATTGAACTTATGCAAACTATTTTATTTATCTATCATTTATCTGTTTATTTATTTATTTTTTGAGACAGAGTTTCACTCTTGTCGCCCAGGCTGGAGTGCAATGGTGCGATCTCAGCTCACTGCAAACTCTGCCTCCCGGTTCAAGCGATTCTCCTGTCTCAGCCTCCCGAGTAGCTGGGATTACAGAGGCCCACCACCATGCCTAGGTAATTTTTGTATTTTTTTTAGTAGAGATGGGGTTTCACCATGTTGGCCAGGCTGGTCTGGAACTCTTGACCTCAGGTGATGCACTCGCCTTGGCCTCCCAAAGTGCTGGGATTATAGGCGTGAGCCACCACACCTGGCCAAAACTATTGATTTAAAAAAATTTAAACTAAAATACAAATAGTTTCGGAATTTTGGAGGAATCAAGTAGGAAGACAAAGTAGATTCTTCCAATTTTATTACAAAAGTATATATTATCAAATTTCCATAAACTATAGCTAGTTATGAGAAAAAGTTTCCTTAAATCTGGAAAACAAAACATTTAAGTAAAGAGCCAACAATGTTTCAAATAAAAGTTATAAAAACATTATCCTTTTCAGTTATACAATCTCATGTAATTAATTTTTGTTTTACTTGGTCTTGATTAACAGTTTCATGAACTCATCAGTTTCTTCATTAGGATTCTGTAAATTTTTACTAGAGTCATTGATTTTAAAGTTATCAGAAACCTGTATTCAAGAGCATTTGCTAGAGTCTTTCCATGAAACTGATTGCAGATGCTCTTATTTTTTATTCATTTTATTTTATTTTAAATAGAGGCAGGGTCTTGCCATGTTGCTCAGGCTGATCTTGAACCTATAGTCACAAGTGATCCTCCTGTCTCAGCCTCCCAAAGTGCTGGCATTACAGGCATGAGCCACCATACCCAAGCTGAATGCAGATGCTTTTAGTGCAAAATCAAAATTGTGGATGACACAGACTTTGAATAACCATGGGGAGAAATCTGATGAAAGTTTAGCAATTGACAAGGAAATTCAGTTATATTCAGATTTATAAAAATTTCATATATCATTTTAAGATAACCAGAATCATGACTGACAGCAACATATCAGAACCATCAGACTTTCAGAAATTTTACATAATCTTCAGAACAGTCACAGTGTTAATATATAGAATATCAATATTATATTCGTATAAATATAACTTTAACAAAGATTTAATATCATTTATTTGACAATGCTTCCCAAACAATTTAATACATCTAACAAGCCTAATTATTAACATTTCTACCAGATGAGAAATATATTATTGGAGGCTCTCCAGAGGTCCAAGTGGAAAATCTCAAAGTTAATTGTAGGTCAAGAAAACTTAATTTAGAGCTTTGATACGAAGAAGCCTGCCAAAGATGTCAAAAGGCTTAAAACATCTGATCAAAATGGGATCACATGTCATTGTGAAATAATAGTCATTCACTTAACTGGAATGGTAATTAAAATATTTCAAAAGCAAATACAGAATATTATATAGATGCAAAATAGAAACAAAAACAAAAGAAAACAAAACAAATAAAGAAGCTTTAACTCTTTTAAAGCTCAGTTTTCCTACATAATAAAAAACCTAATAAAAACAATATGATATGCAGGAATTATCTTGATAAAACACCAAATCTTTGTTTCCTAGGCCAATTACCAAAGCGTAAAGAAAAACCTCCTGCATTGTGATTGCTTTTCTTTATGGGAAGCACATTCAGATAACCTGGAAGTCAGATTTGATATAAAGGTGCTTGAATTCAATCAGACACTGGAAGAGTATATGTCCAATATTATGAGTGTACACTGTGTCATAGAAGTAAACAAGAAAACCAGTCCCTTGAGCAGGGAGAATATATGGCTCTTAGAAAAAGCAGAAGCATGTGAAATTGCCTGGTTACATGGAACAATCCAGATACATCAAGAAAAGCCAAGAGTACAGAATCTAGTTATATTGGAGGAAAGCATTGCTCTCCTAGGCCTTCAAGACAAACATATTCGGTGTCAGGTCACAACAGCAGAGTTAGGACTAGAGAAAAAAGTTACAAGAGCTGACAAAAACGCTGAAGGCAAGAGTCATCACCCCAGCCAAACAAAAAGAGTACCTTCTCAAGGAGAAAAAGAGGAGAAGCAGAAGGTAATCATGCCTGACCTGCAAATCACATGCAGTGAGATGTAGCAAAATTTGAACTTCTGAGATATGAATCTGAAAAGCTTCCAAAGAAAAACTCTATTTTGAGAAATTAAATTACTATTCTCAATGAAGAAGATAGCATTTTTAACCTGGAATTATGGAAATTAAATGGAGACTATAAAACAGAAAAAAGCTTAGTTCAGAAGATGGTTAAAAACTTAAACAGATTTCAGAATCGATTTTAGAAATAAAAACCTCTTACAAATTTTATGAAGAGCAGATCAATACTCCAAAAAAAGTGGTTCTTACATAGGGAACTAAAATTTTAGTTTTGTATCCATAACATATTTATATATATGTATACATATGTAGCTATTTTTATTTAATTATACATATAATTAAATCTAAATCTTTAGAAATATTTATAAATAATTCTCTTCTAATTTTAGCCAACTTCATCACTTTTCAGCCTTTTGGCTAAAACCAAGTGTAATTTCAGCCAACTTGATCACACACAAAATTTCTTTCATAAGAGTCATCTTTCACAAACCTTTTACAACTAGCTCAGACCATCTGTGACCTGCTCAGACCTTTGGTTTTGTCCTATTTATAGTTGCTCTTTCTTTAACAACCAGTCATTTTACTTTAGGACAAAATTTACTTTTTTTCTTTTGATTTTGACCACTTGAGATTCTCTCTCATACCAAAAAAAAAAAATCTCTTCTCTTTTCAACCTCCCTTTCCAAAAATACATCTTCATACCTATAACTTTCTGTGCAAGCCTCTCTTCTACCTACTGGTTCCTTTCTGTCTTGCTGCTATCTTCTTTCTAAATTTACTTTTAAAATAACCTTAAATAACCTCTGAATTTAGACAAAACTATTCTTTTCTTTAAAAAAATTCTCATCTTCAAAGTTTTTCTCATCAAAAACACAACTTAATTTCTTATACATCTTGCATGCAGAATCACATACATTAATTAGAATTTTTAACTCTCAGTAACCCTAATTTCTAGTGAAAGCCCAGAAAGCAAGCAAACTCTGAATTATCTGACATACATCAACCTCCTATGAATATGTATTTCATAATCTCTAGAAACATGTGCTTTCTCATAGAACAATTTTCCAATGTGAAACAGAACGTATTTATTAATAAGCCCAAATATCTTTTCTCTTTCTTTAAAACTTAAGAAGCCAAAAGTAGGCCAGGTGTAGTGTCTCATGCCTGTAATCCTAGCACTTGGGGAGGCTGAGGTGAGAGGACCGCTTGAGCCCAGGAGTTCAAGACAAGCCTGGGCAACATACAGAGACCCCCATCTCTAAAAAAAAAAAAAAAAAAAAAAAAAAAAAAATCAAAGGCTGGGCATGGTGGCTCATGCCTATAATCCCAACACTTTGGGAGGCCAAGACCGGCGGATCACCTGAGGTCGGGAGTTCAAGAGCAGCCTGACCAACATGGAGAAATCCCATCTCTACTAAAAATACAAAATTATCTGGGTGTGGTGGCGCATGCCTGTAATTCCAGCTACTCAGGAGGCTGAGGCAGCAGAATCGCCTGAACCCGGGAGGCGAAGAATGCAGTGAGCTGAGATTGCGCCATTACACCCCAACCCGGGTAACAAGAGCACAACTCTGGCTCAAAAAGAAAAAAATCAAAAAATTAGCTGGGCATGGTGGTTCACACCTGTAGACCTAGCTACTGGGGAGGCTAAGCTGGGAGGATCTGCTCGAGCCTGGGAGGTAGAAGTTGCAGTGAGCTGTGATCATGCATTCCAACCTGGGTGAGAATGAGACCCTGTCTCAAAAAAAAAAAAAAAAAAAAAAGGCCGGGCACAGTGCTCATGCCTGTAATCTCAGCACTTTGGGAGGCCAAGGCAGGCAGATCACCTGAGGTCAGGAGTTCGAGACCAGCCTGGCCAACATGGTGAAACCATGTCTACTAAAAATACAAAAATTAGCTGGGTGTGGTGGCAGGTGCCTGTAATCCCAGCTTCTTGGGAGGCTGAGGCAGAATTGCTTGAACCTGTGAGGAGGAGGTTGCAGTGAGCTGAGATTGTGCCATTGCACTCCAGCCTGGGGGACAAGAGTGAAACTTTGTCTCAAAAAAGAAAAAAAAAGCCAAAAGTAAATTAATTTGAATCTATGTTCAGTAATTAATGTTTTCATATTTTATCTTATTTGGCTATGACCCAGACATTTAATGAATAACTATTACTTATTTAACATAACTTTAAGATCTCAAATTATATGAAAAGTTCATTTATAAATGCTTATTCCCTTTTCATTTACCTAATTTATTTTTTAACCATTATACCTAGATTACTTAAAACACATATTACAAGAGCCAATCATTATTTCAAGTTACCTTTCTGTTAGCCATTTTTACAGCATGTGAATGTTAGATGTTCACCTTAAGAACCTTAAAGTACATGGATATTTTATTGATTACTTAGAAGATACAGCTGTTTTCACTAAAGTAACAATATTAAACCAGTCTTATTCATCAAAAAGTTGCACAAAAATAGGTTGGGCAGGATGGTTCATGCCTGCAATCCTGACGCTTTGGGAGGCTAAGGTGGGAGGATCACTTGAGCCCAGGAGGTTGAGACAAGCCTGGGAAACATAGTGAAACCCTATCTCTATAAAAAAATTAAAAAGAAAAAAAAAGTCCCATCTATTTGGGAGGCTGAGGTGAGAGGATTGCTTGAGTCGGAGAGGTTGAGGCTGCAGTGAGTCATGATCGTGTCACTGCACTCCAGACTGGGAAACACAGCAAGATCCCGTTTTAAAAAAAAAAAAAGTAGGCCAGGTGTGGTGGCTCACGCCTGTAATCCCAGCACTTTGGGAGGCTGAGGTGGGAGGATTACCTGAGGTTGGGAGTTCGAGACCAGTCCGACCAACATGGTGAAACCCTGTCTCTACTAAAAATACAAAATTAGCCAGGCATGGTGGCGCTTGCCTGTAATCCCAGTTACTCAGGAAGCTGAGGCAGGAGAATCACTTGAACCTGGGAGACAAAGGTTGCAGTGAGCAGAGATCGTGCCATTGCACTCCAGCCTGGACAAGAGCAAAACTCCGTCTCAAAAAAAAAAAAAGTGACATAAACTGTATTAGTCAGGGTTCCCTAGAGGGACAGAGTAATAAGATACATACATACATACATACATACGTAACATACATACATATATATATGAGTTTATAGATATATAGGGGAGTTTATTAAGTATTAACTTATATGATCACAAGGTCCAACAATAGGCTGTCTGCAAACTTGAGGAGCAAGGAAACCCAGTCCAGGTCTCAAAACTGAAGAACTTGGAGTCCATTGTTCAAGGACAAGAAGCATCCAGCATGGGAGAAAGATGTAGGCTGGGCAACTAGGCCAGTCTCTCCTTTTCACATTTTTCTGCCTGCTTTATATTAGCTGCAGCTGATTAGATGGTGCCCACCAGATTAAGGGTGGATCTGCCTTCCCCAGCCCACTGACTCAAATGTTAATCTCTTTTGGCAACACCCTCACAGACACACCCAGGATCAATATTTTGTATCCTTCAATCCAATCAAATTGACACTCAGTATTAACCATCACACAAAGATCATTTTGCTTTTAAGGCTGGAATTATAGTTTTATGACCTGTGTGTCGAATCTTGACACTTTAAAACAACTAGAAAAAATATAAAATTGTCTGAACAATAAGTGCAGGCAAAAATGTACGCTGACGATTCTAAAAACATTTCTATTTTACTGATAAATTTAAAACCAGCTTATTTATCAAAGATTCACTTAAGTCACATAAACGAAAAGGCATTTGGGTTAATTACTACATATTTCAACAGTTTTAGATATAATTTTACATGAATACCCATTTATCTCTAAGCCAATCTAAATAGGCTTCCTTAAGGGATTTCTGGTTAATTATGCCAGATTTTACCATGTAGACACAACATATAACATGCATAAACACATATGTTAACAAAGATCTTATAGCTTTCACTTTTACATGTATTCATGAGACTGTAAAATATAGTAACATAAATTCACTGGTTGGATCTGAGTTACATCCCTATAGCAGTTGGTAAAAAGAAAAAAACCTCTCTTACCTTTTTTTTTAAAGCCTCAAATTTAGTGGTTAGTTTCTCAGGTGTTTTTACATTTCAGCTAGGACTCACTGAATTGTATAATGGCTGCTAAGGCATGCAAAAAGAAAAAAAAAAAGAACTCACCAGAAAATACATGAGGTAAATTTTATAGAAATCAGAAGAGTATACTCTCCAGAAAGATAAAATATCTTTGTACCAGAAAGGATTTGTCAGAAAAAATGTATTTTCTAGTCTCAAGAGAGATACAAGCTCCTTCATTAAGGCAGCCATTATCCAAAACAAATCCCAAAGAAACTCAAAAGAACTCACCAAAATGAGGGAGTTCAAGAACCTGAGAGGAGATTCACCATGACAGAAAAGGTGAGCTGTAGGATTGGAGAGCTCAAAGGGGCTCAATGTGGGAACTTCACGTGATTCCAGGGGTCACCGATCCATCAAGGTGAGCTCACTTTGGTCCCACTTCTTGACACCAGATTATGTCAACCTAAATAACAGGCAGAGAGAGACTCTATAAAAGAAAATGATAGTTTTGGGGATTGAGCCTTGCAATGGGAATACAGGGAGCATGTTCTGGGAGGTAAAAGGGTTTTTCAATGAAAAATGAGGGGTATTACATAACTATTTTGAAACAATTATCTTTGACTACAGAGACCAATAACAAGGATGGTGTCGGTCCAAGGTTGGACAGGGAGTTGCTCAGCACATGTGCTCACAGAAGTATTTTTATTTTTCACAGAAGTATTTTTTGTATGAGGTTGAAGTAGCCTCTGTGTAAGGTCATGTTTTTTGCTGTCATTTGTGATAGTTCTTGTTATTAGGCATACATGCGTGACAACCCTCCTTTCAAGGTCTTCCATTTGCCAGGGTTTTACACAAATGATTCCATTTTCATTCTGACAAGTTTTATTATATAAACTGAAATTACATTGCATATAATATTTCATGAAATTACCAAAGCACAAAAAGTTTGATAACTGGCTGGGTGCAGCGGCTCAAGCCTGTAATCTCAGCACTTTGGGAGGCCGAGGCAGGCAGATCGCCTGAGGTCAGTTCGAAACCAGCCTGGCCAACATAGTGAAACCCCATCTCTACTAAAAATACAAAAGTTAGCCGGGCACGGTGGCCCATGCCTATAATCCCAGCTACTTGGGAGGCTGAGGCAGGAGAATCGCTTGAACCCAGGAGGTGAAGGTTGCAGTGAGCCGAAATCACGCCACTGCACCCCAGCCTGGGTGGCAGAGCAAGACTCCATCTCAAAGTTTGATAATTTATGAATCAGAGTATGAGGCTACCATATGTTGATAATGAGAATGTTAATTCAATCTCTTCCCAGGATATTTTATAATATCTATGAAAATCACATATGCACACCTAATAATTCGTCTTTTTTTTTTTTTTTTTTTTTTTTTGAGACAGAGTCTCACTCTGTCACCCAGGCTGGAGTGCAGTGGCATGATCTCGACTCACTGCAATCTCCTCCTCCTGGGTTCAAGTGATTCTCCTGCCTCAGCCTCCTGAGTAGCTGGGATTACAGGTGTGTGCCATCATGCCCAGCTAATTTTCTTGTGTTTTTAGTAGAGATGGGGTTTCGCCATGTAGGCCAGGCTAGTCTCGAACTCCTGAGCTCAAGTGATCCACCTGCCTCGGGCTCCTAAAGTGTCAGGATTACAGGCATGAGCCATGGCGCCCGTCCTAATAATTCCTCTTCTCAAGTCTATTCCAATGACTTGTGTATAATGGAAAGTTATGGAACCATTCTTTGCATTAGAAAAAATGTTTTTGTTTTGTTTTAAAAAAAACACACACATAAAAGACTCCAAGATACTGGTTAGATGAATTATTCCTTATCTATGAAATGAAATAATTTGCAGTCAATGAAAAGAATTAGGCAGCTTTCTATATACTTATATGAAAGCATCACCTACAAATATGTAAAAAGAAGTAACACAAAGCATGTACAGTACACTCCCATTTGAGCGTATTTTTTTTTTTTAGTACATACATATATACTCAAAAATAAGTGGTAGTACAGAGATAAGATTGTTTTAGGCTCATGCAGGGAAGTCATCGGCTCAATAGTTAAGGAGTAAAATTTATTCTATCTCCTACTTTACATTCCTTATTTCTCCATTTCCCCCTCCATGTTGACTGCAGCCAGTTTAAGTATTCACATAAAAACAACTTCTCTCAAGAAAAGGCTCTTACTTCCAGTCGACTTTCTCAGGATTGTGGAAACCTTCCCAGAAGCCCTCTAGTGGACAAAACTTTAACACCTTACATTGGCCTGTTTTTGGAGACCAATGAAATAAGCAATAGGATTGCCACAAATAGTTTAGACCAGTAGTTCTCAACCTGAGATGATTTCACTGTCTAGGAGTCACTTGGCAATATCTGGAGATATTTTTAGTTGTCACACCTTAGAGAAAGGGTGCACTGGCATCTAAAGGATAGAAGCCAGGGATACTGCTAAACATCTCACAATACATAAAACAACTTCCACAACTAAGAATTATCTGACCCTAAATATCCACAGTATGGTGACTTCTGACTTAGACTAATCATTGTGAGAGACTCTTGTTGAGAAGTCATCCACCATGACCACTACGATAACATTGACTTGTATAAAGTCAAGTGTCTGCATTCACCCTTTCAGTTATAACTCCTAATTTTCCACCCAGGTCATGTGCCTCCAATAATGGTGTAAGGGGAACCATGAGGCAAGTCCCAGTACAACCACATGGTTAGAGTGAGAAGGAATAGGTCCCCAAAAGATGAGAATTGCAATTATTACAAAAAGAAAGCTGAACTATAGATATATAGATGTCCACTACACTAAGACAGTGAGAATGAAGAGGAGAGGGAATACTTGAGAACATAAAAATATGGCCAGGCATGGTGGCTCACATCTGTAATCCCAGCACTTTGGGAGGCTGAAGCGGGTGGATCATTCGAGGTCAGGAGTTCAAGACCATCCTGGGCAACATGGTGAAACCCTGTCTCTAATAAAAATACAAAAATTAGCCGGCATGGTGGGGCGTGCCTGTAGTCCTAGCTATTAGGGAGGCTGAGGCACAATAACCACTTTAACCCAAGAGGCAGAGGTTGCAGTGAGCCAAGATTGAGCCACTGCACTCCAGCCTGGGCAACAGAGGGAGACTCTGTCTTGAAAAAAAATAATAATAATAATTGCTAAACCTTGCTGATTTACTGGATGTGGAGGATGAGTGACCATCATTGGAGAGATGATGACAAGATTTTAGGAAAAGAGTGACTGGAAGATGATTTTATAATTAACCAGGATAAAGAACTCAGGAAAAGAAACATATTTGGTGAGGTAGAAAGGAGATTAGTACTGTTTTTAGACTTCACTTACCTTCATCAGCATTCATCTAGGAGCAATTATCAGGATTAATTTTATAAGGTTGTCCTTGAGGTTATGTATTTATTTATTTATTTTATTTTTAAAAATTTATTTATTTTTAAAAATTATGTTGCCCAGGCTAGTATCAAACCCCTGGGCTCAAGTTATCTTCCTCCCTTGGCCTGCCAGAGTGCTGAGATTACAGGCATGAACCACCACACCTGTCCTGTTCTTGAGTTTTATAACCTATTCAATAATGATAAGTGTCACTAACTTTCCTAGTCTGACATAGGGAGATACTTATCCCATAAATCAGTTACCATATTTGTATTCTAGGGCCCCGAGTAGTGCAGGCAACACACACCCACATCTTTCTGGACTTTCTTTTCAATGTGACAGGGAGACTACTACCAATTTCCTTTCCTCTGTTAAAGCACTTTTTTAGTTCAGGCAGAATATATTGCAACCATATAGTTTTACATTCCTTGGTTAAAATCACAATCCAATTGTTCTTCCCTAAAATTACACCTCAGTTATATTTATTTAATTTTGGTACTTTCCACTCATTATTGGGGAAGTAGTTTCTGTTGTCGCATTTCCCTTTGAATTAATTAAAAAGCCTAGAAACTTACTAGTCCAAGAGGACTATCCTAATACCAAGCTACTTAGCTGCTGAAGAGAGAATTAGAGAAGTGGACCAGTCTACCAGCAGCTCTAGTTTGCAATTATGCTTTTGCCCATACATTTACATAACTAAAAGCAGCCACTACTGTGATTCTTCTCAGAATAAAAATGTGCTAAAGGGAAATTCTGTCTCCACTTAAAGTAGCAGCTGACAGTTTTTAAATTTGTTAAAACAAATATCAAATTCTACATACCCAGGCAACACATTTTACTTACTAGTTCCATTCACACCTTGCATCATGCCTTGCTTTTAGCTCTGTGAACCACTTGTTTACTCACTCCCTTGCCATTTTTGTTATTATGATGTAAATTATTGGCTACAGGTCTATCTCAAGAGACTGGGCCTTAGAAATATTTTAACTATCTCCAGCCAACTTTCTCTTGCCTCAGATTCCTCTGATACCTTATTTTTCTTTCTTATTTATTTAGACTAAAATGCACTTTGTAATTTCATGTCAGTACCAATTTCACCAATTTCTTTTCTCTCCTTCCTTCCTTCCTTTTCTTTCTTTTTTTTGAGGCGAGTCTCGCTCTGTTGCCAGGCTGGAGTGCAGTGACCCTATCTCAGCCTACTGCAACCTCCGCCTCCCGGGTTCAAGCAATTCTCCTGCCTCAGCCTCCCAAGTAGCTCAGACTATAGGCGCACGCCACCAAGCCCAGCTAATTTTTGTATTTTTAGTAGAAACAGGGTTTCACCATGTTGGCCAGAATGGTCTTGTTGGATATAAAAATATTCTGGAAATAAATGCTCGGTGCCACAAAGTGAAACCAGCACTCAGGCAAAAGTTGTCTCAGCAGGGCAATTTACTTGGGAAGAAAGGTGACACTTGTGTCAATCAAGATCGCAAGAGCACAGAGAATAAAGGAGACCAGGGGTTTTTTATATCCTTAATGCAATCCCTACCTCTTTGACCCTCCCCGACGGGCTGGGGTTGGACTGTACAATCTGAGCTGACCCGATTGGCTACTTGCAAATATTTTTCTAAATATAGAAGGGAAGGGGGACGTGAGGTACAGTGGTAAAGCATGTGAGACTGTTTGAGACGTGCAGTTTCGGGGGAACAATGGATGCAGGTAGCCAAGGGAAAAGATGTGAGTTATTGATTAGAGCTGACAGGAAGGGGGTAGGCTGTTTTACAGTAACTATGGGCAAGGAGGAACAGGAAAGCTGAGTTTGAGAACAAAGGACAAGGAAGTTAGCAGGCTAAACCTTTGAAGAGAAGTTCAAAGAAATTCATTGTATCTTACAGTCTCGATCTCTTGACCTCGTGATCCGCCCGCCTCGGCCTCCCAAAGTGTTAGGATTACAGGCGTGAGCCACCATGCCTGGCCAGTACCTTACCAATTTCATTAGCCTGGATGTTATTTCTCTTACAGATAGTCTTCTCCCAGAGAGTAAAACAGCTATTCCCTCTTCATTTCAAATCTACAAAATTGGTAACCACTACATTCTACAGATTCTGTGTGGTTTTCATTACAGAAGACACATCTCTTGGTTTCCCAGTAGTTGACCCTTAAACAATGTGTGAGATACGGGTGTTCAGCCCCCCATGCAGTTGAAAATTCACATATAACTTTTTTATTTAATTTTTTTAAATTTTAAAACACTTTTTTTTTGAGACAGTGTCTTGCTCTGTTGCTCAGGCTGGAGTGCAGTGGCATGATCTCAGCTCACTGCAACCTCCACCTCCCGGGTTCAAGCGATTCTCGTGCCTGAGGCTCCCAAGTAGCTGGGATTACAGGTCCACGACACCATGCCCAGCTAATTTTTGTATTTTTAGTAAAGACAGGGCTTCGCCATGTTGGCCAGGCTAGTCTTGAACTCCTGGCCTCAAGTGATCCACCCGCCTTGGTCTCCCACAGTGCTGGGATTATAAGTATGAGACGCCCAGCTGAAAATTCACATATAACTTTTGACTCCCCCAAAACTTAACTATTCATAGCCTACTGTTGACCAGAAGCCTTACCAATAACATAGTCTATTAACAGATATATTTTATGCATTCATGACATACCTTTTTCTTAATTTTTTCAGTATTTCTAGGCTATGCAGTTTGTGAGATTTTTCAAATTGTCCTAAATCTCCAAAAAAATTTGCAATATACTTATATTTAAAAAGTCCATGTGTAAATGTACCCAAATAGTTCAAACACGTGTTGTTCAAGGGTCAACTGTATATAATAGTCTCCTATTAATGTTGCTTAAAAGACGTTTAAGGAATTTTGGACCTTCCATTTTTATTTGCTTTTCATGTATTACCTGAACCCCGTATATCCTCACTTAAACAGGAAGGCTAGGATAGTACTTCAGGCTCTGGGTATCAATGTCAAGTCAAACCCGAGTCTGGCAGTATTAGAACTGCTTGGGTGTTCCCCTTTACAAAGTATACAGTTGCACAAGTAAACAGCCATAGATCATTTTGGGGGAAGAACTGGGGAATCAGTTACCCCATTGCTTGCCACAGTTCCTTTCTCCTCGCACCTAACTTCTTCAGTCAATGGATTTTGGGTCTAAAAATTGGCTCAGGTCCAGGAACTTGGCAGGAGATTTTGATGTTTTATTGGTACAACTGCCTATGGCCTCCTTATCATCCATTATTTATTTTTATTTTTATTTTTTAGAGGCTGGGTCTTACCATGTTGCCCAGGTTGGTGGGCTCAGGCAGTCCTCCTGCCTTGGCCTCTCAAAGTGCTGGGATTACAGGCGTGAGTCACTTCACCTGGCCCTAATTTTTACTTATTTATTTTTTTTCGTAGTATAAATTGAATAGTACCCTTCTTGGCTGCCCATCTATATTGCACCTAGAGACTCCATGTTCTATTAACCATTTCCATAACTCTTCCATATGTGACAGGCCCCTTGGCTACTACATACTTTTCAAAATTACATAAGTATTCTTATCAGTCCTTATTTGTTTGTTTGTTTTGAGACAGTCTCACTCTGTCGCCCAGGCTGGAGTGCAGTGGCACGATCTCGGCTCACTGCAAGCTCCGCCTCCCGGGTTTAAGTGATTCTCCTGCCTCAGTCTCCTGAATAGCTGGGACTACAGGTGCACGCCACCATGCGTGGCTAATTTTTGCATTTTTAGTAGAGATGGGGTTTCTCCATGTTGGCCGGCTAGTCTCAAAACTCCTGAGCTCAAGTGATACACCCTCCTTGGCCTCGCAAAGTGTTGGGATTACAGGTGTGAGCCACCACACCCAGCCCTTATCAATCCTTATTGATTCAAAGATTAACAACTAGAGAATCTAGGTGAAGGGTTTATAAGTGTTTGTTGTATTGTTTCAAATTTTTTGTAGATTTCAACATTTCCAAAATAACAGGTAATGGAACAAAGGTAAATTAAAGGCTGTGAATAAGTAAATATTGAAACCAGCAACAAGAATCATTAACAATACATTCTTTTAATTCCTTTAACACCCAACACTGTTAAGTTGGCTGTGACATCTCATGCCGATACCACACTTTTGGAGAGCAACATGAATTCCATTATGTATAATCAGTCAAAAATATGTATCCTATAAACTAATTCTATTGATGAAAAATTATCCTGAGGAAATCATCTAAATAGGAAAACACATTTCTCATAAATGTATGCATTAGAACATTATAATAATATAAGACTGGAAATTACCTGAATATGTAACCATTTGGAACTGATTAAGGGAACTGTGATATTCAGTAGAATATTCTGAAGCCACTAATGTTACCGATGACGTGATGCACCAGGAAGAATGCAATATTATTTTTGTAGTATTTCTGTCAAAATGACTGAAGAAACTGGCAAAATATGAATATTGATTTTATGATTTTTATTTTAGATAAAACTACTATTATATTTCATGATTTCATTATTTGTATTATGGTGCTGTAAGAAAACGTCTTTATTCATAGCAGGAACATGCTGAAGTATTTAGAGGTAAAGGATCATCATGCCTGCAACTTCCTCTCAAATGGTTCAGAAGTAATGAGATTAAGAGAGGCAATGCAACAAATTAATAATTGGTGAATTTAGAAGGGCTTAGAAGAAGAGTTGCTATTACAAGTATTCTGTAAGTTTAAAGTTTTTCCAAAAAAAAAAAAGTTTAAAAACTGTTATCCCATCTACAGGTAATGTCCAAAATGTTTGCAATAAGATGTCATGTGGAAAAAATGTAGAATTCAAAATTGTTTGTGCAGGATGGGGGTGGCTCATGCCTATAATCTCAGAGTTTTAGGAGGCCAAAGCCAGAGGATCACTTGAGCCCAGGAGTTCGAGACTAGCCTGGGCAACGTAACAAGATCTTTTCTCTACAAAAAATTAAAAAATGAGCCAGGCATGGTGGCACATGTTTGTAGTCTTAGCCATCATTCAGGAGGCTGAGGTGGGAGGATCGCTTGAGCCCCAGAGTTAGAGGCTGCAGTAAGCCAGGATTGTGCCACTGCACTCCAGCCTAGTAGTACAGGAATACCCTGTCTCTAAACAAACAAACAAAAACTCTTTGCACTCTATAATTGTAAAAGCATAAAATGTTGGCACACGGATATATTAGAATAGCAGAAGAGGTTTCCCTTAAAAAATTTTTTTCTTTACTTTTGCTTTTTCTTGATTTTCTTTTAAAAATCAAGGTGCCTTATTAGCCAGTAGGTAGTGCCTCAGTCTCATAAAAATCACCAAGGAGAGAGTAAACAAAAAACTAACTAGAATAATAAAATAATTTTTAAAATTCCAATTCTGCTCCAATCTTTTAATATTCAAAATTCCTTGGTCATGTTTGAGTACATCCCATGTTTTTAAGCAATGTCCTGAGTAGGTAATGGGAATTGGTGTCTCTCAAACTGTAAAATTAAAATAAGGGTTCGCAGTGGCTCAGGCCTGTAATCCCAGCACTTTGGGAGGCCGAGGCGGGCAGATCACGAAGTCAGGAGTTCGAGACCAGGCTGGCCATCTCTACTAAAAATACAAAAATTAGCCGGGCGTAGTGGCAGGTGCCTGTAGTCCCATAGTCCCAGCTACTCGGGAGGCTGAGGCAGGAGAATTGCTTGAACCCAGGAGGCAGAGGTTGTAGTGAGCCAAGACTGCACCACCACACTCCAGCCTAGGTGACAGAGTGACACTCCATCTCAAAAAAAAAAAAAGAAAAAAAGTGTTTAAAGACAGATGAATGAAACACTAATCATTAATGCAGGTCAAATACTTCAGTGAGCAAGTTTCAGTAGTTTATAACAATTACAAATAAACCTGTTAAATTTTTCTGGACAATGCTAGTATCTGGATTTTACAAAAATAAGTAAATTTATTATTGATGGCAACTAAATGATATTTATAGTGTTTTTATCATTCAATAGATTCTATCCACTCACTTACTTTTCTGGGTTGTCCTACAGCAAGTACATGTTTTTAATGGTGTCTGTCTTTTGTGCAATTCCTGTAAGTTTGCTATTAAAATACATTAAGGCTGAGCATGGTGGTTTACACCTGTAATCCCAGTACTTTTAGGGGCTGAGGAAGGAGAATCACTTGAGGCCAGAAGTTTGACACCAGCCTAGACAATATAGCAAGGCCTCGTCTCTACAAAAACAATTTAAAAATTAGACAGGTGTGGTGGCACGTGCCTTGTAGCCCCAGCTACTTGGAAAGCTGAGGTGGGAGGATCTTTTGAGCCAAAGAGTCCAGTGCTGCAGTGAGTTATAGTCACGCCACTGCATTTCAACCTGGGTGACAGAGCAAGACACCATTTAAACTCTATTTTAAAAGAGTTCCTAATTCACAGGTCTCCAGTGATATAGTTGGAATACAAAGAGAGGCTCATGGCAATTCCTGGGGAAGGATGGTCAGTTACCCAGACAACACCTATAGTATAGCATTTCCTCAGAGAATCATCACAGTCTCAGGACTCAGAGAAAATCCAGTCCAGAGGGGTATCTTTCCCTTACCCAAACTCATAGAGGGTAATTATAACAAGCCAACAAACCAGAAAACCGAATACTATTTTTAAAATGGACTCTGAGCAATGTAACTATTGTGGTCTGGATATAATGTTTTCTGATCATCCCTAAATGTAAATCAATATGGGAAGATATGTTTATCATATGGTTGCTTGATAAATCTGGAAGTCAAACAAGGTGAATTAGTTGTACGGTTTGTGTCCTCAAGCAACCAACCCCAACAAAGGCCAATGGACCAGAGATTCATATTTTTGTGCCAAGGCACCCTATCCCTGGGACAATGCTGGAGATGGATTACCAAATATTGTCATTCTAGGTTGTTCTTTTATAGATGTCAAGGAGCCAACTCCCACCTATTAACATATTTCTTTCTTTGAGACACGGTCTTGCTTTCTCACCCAGGCTGGAGTGCAGTGGCACGATCATAGCTCATTGCAACTTTGATCCCCTGGGGTGGAGCAATCCTCCCATCTCAGCCTCCCAGGTAACTAGCACTATAGATATGTGCCACCATGCCTGGCTAATTGCTTTTTATTTTTTGCAGAGACGATGTCTCACCACATTGCCCAGGCTCATCCTGAACTCCTGGCTTCAAGCTATCCTCCAGCCTCGGCCTCTCAAAGTGCTGGCATCACAGGTGTGAGACACCGCACCCAGCCTTCAGTTATTTTTAAAGACTATCAATTTATCCCATATATTTTTTCAGAATTTCAGTTTTATAAGATAAATTCATTTTGATAAGTATCTTGTTGTTGGCTCAACATGCTACCTACATAAATTTTTCACATGCTTTGCAGATTATTTCTATTTCAATGATCTTTCTTATTATAGGGTCCAATTACCATCTAGTTAATAATATATAGTGGTTAAAAGCTCCAACGACAGAATTGCGTTTTTGTGAAAGTTATTTAAGTTTTTTAAGCTTCAGTTTTCTTATCTGAAAAATAAGTGTATCTACCTCAAAATATTGTTTTGAAGATACAATGAGGTACTGTAAGTGCATATAAATGACTTAACATAGCAACTAGCATATAGTAATTTTCCTATTAGTTCCATTATTAGTTCTGAGACTAGACTTTAAAAAAAATTACATTTGGCCAGGTGCCTGGTAGCTCACGCCTGTAATCCCAGCACTTTGGGAGGCCGAGGCGGGCAGATCACCTGAGGTCAGGAGTTCGAGACCAGCCTGGCCAACATAGTGAAACCGTGTCTCTACTAAAAATACAAAAGTTAGCCAGGTGTGGTGGCACGCACCTGTAGTCCCAGCTATTTGGGAGGCTGAGGCAGGAGGATCGCTTGAACCCAGGAGGCAGAGGTTGCAGTGAGCCAAGATCTGGGCAACAGAGTGAGACTCCATCTCAGGGGAAAAAAAAATTACATTTGAGTTTTCCCCAAATATTTAATAGCAATCTATCTACAAATCATCAATGAGCTAATATTTTAGTAGTAGAGTAAATCAACAACTAATTAAATAATGTTAACAGCAAGTTTAGAGTTAGGGTTATGAAGTGGCCTAAAGAAAACCAAAGCAGAGTGAGGGGATAAAGAGTAATGGAAACAGTAATTCAGATAGGGTGGTCAAGGAAGCCCTCCTTCAGGAGATCACATTGGAACAGAGGCCTGGATGAAATGAGGGAAGGAAGTATGTGATTCTCTCATTCATTATGTGAATGTGTGCTGGTTATGGTGCTTGTTAACTGCATCCTTTTGGTTCTTAGTCACACCTCTTTATATGGGTACTGAACTATTTATATTTCTATGACTTAGTACGCCAACCAGATTTTACAGTGGGGGAAGGAAGTGCCTGTACTTCCTGTGTCCTTTAAATATCCTCCACTGGTTACATAGTTCCCATTACTAACTTAGTACTTGTTGGATGGTTTCTGGTCAGTTCTGTAAATGAACTTGGAATTACAAGTCCTTTGAAGAGCAATAAAGAATAGTAGAGAATAAATAGAGAAAACATAAAATTTCAGCTCTATATATTTAGGATTGGCAAAAACAAAACAAAACAACCACATACACACATACATAAAAACCTAATCGTTAAATCTTTGACATGGCAGAATCTCAAATAGGCAAAGACACATTAATGGTCATAAAACACATGCAACAAAGTATATACAAAAACGGAGATTTTCCTGAAACTCTGTGCTTGAAAAAAATAAAGAAAAATTGTTAAAAACTGTGTAAAAAATGGAAAGAAACTAAACCATAAAGAATAGAGCATCCATAAGTATTGTAAAAGTATGAGTCTTGGTTGACAAGAGGGAGTTTTTTTTTTTTTTTTTTTTTTTGAGACTGAGGGAGTGCAGTGGCGCGATCTCCGCTCGCTACAAGCTCCGCCTCCCGGGTTCACGCCATTCTCCTGCCTCAGCCTGCCGCGTAGCTGGGACTACAGGCGCCTGCCACCACGCCCCGCTAATTTTTGTATTTTTAGTAGAGCCGGGTTTCACCGTGTTAGCCAGGATGGTTACGATCTCCTGACCTCGTAATCTGCCCATCTCGGCCTCCCAAAGTGCTGGGATTACAGGCGTGAGCCACTGCGCCCGGCCCGAGTTTTTTGATTAACAGAAAATTTAATAAAAATGGAAACTGTTGTTTAAAAAAAGTTTTAAGAACATCACTGGCTTTCAGTCCTATAGGTATTTCCTTGCCAATCTCACTGATTTTTTGCTGTTATATAACAGCTTCATGAAAATAGGACATCTGGCCAGGAATGGTGGCTCATGCCTGCAATCCCAGCACTTTGGGAGGCCCAGGTAGGGGAACCGCTTGAGCCCAGGAGTTCGAGACCAGCCTGGGGAACATAGCTAGATGCTCCTGTCTCTGCAAAATATAAAAAAATTAGCTAGGCATGGTGGCCCATGCCTGTAGTCCTAGCTACTTGGGAAGCTAAGGTGGGAGGATCCCTTGAACCCAGAAGGTCAAGGCTGCAGTGAGCCATAATCATGCCACTGCACTCCAGCCTGGGTAACAGAGCAACACCCTGAAAAGAAAGAAAGAAATTAAGGAAGGAAGGAAGGAAGAGAGAGAGACAGAGAGAGAGAGAGAGAGAGAAGGGGAGGGGAGGGGAGGGGAAGGGAAGGGAGGGGAAGGGTGGGGAAGGGTGGGGAAGGGAGGGGAAGGGTGGGGAAGGGGAAAATAGGACATCTATGCTGTCTTTTTCTCTTCAAAGAAGGTAACCTGACACCACTTTTAACCAGCAGAAAATAACAATGCAATCAACAGAATTATTTTGGATAGCCTAAGTAACAGTAGATAGTCTCTGTAAGTAGAAATCCACTTATCTGTTTATTATCATTTTTTTTTTTTTTTGGAAATGGAATCTCGCTGTGTCACCCAGACTGGAGTGCAGTGGCGGGATCTCAGCTCACTGCAAGCTCCGCCTCCCAGGTTCAAGTGATTCTCCTGCCTCAGCCTCCTGAGTAGCTGAGATTACAGGCAGGTGCCACCATGCCTGGCTAATTTTTGTATTTTTAGTAGAGACAGGGTTTCACCATGTTGGTCAGGCTGGTCTCGAACTCCTGACCTCAGGTGATCCGCCCACCTTGGCCTCCCAAAGTGCTGGGATTACAGGCGTGGGCCACGGCGCCTGGCCTGTTAATTCTATCTACTTTAAAACCTAGTAGAGCTAAGTCCACTAGACAAAAGCTTTCATTAATCACTTCTGATATTCAGGTAAACCAAAACATATGAACAGGCAATGGCTTTGAGTTTTCATACAGCCTCAATTATGTGTTGGTCAACTCAAGCATCCATTATGTACTCAATAATAGGTATGACACAGCTCTGGACCTCATTAACACTATAAGCAGACAGGCACAGGCAGCCTGCATACACTCCTTTTCCTGGTGTCAACATTATTTAAAAGCATGGGAAATAGTAATGAGACAGTGTCTTCTTCATTAGAACCTTAGGAGTCTACTAGATTTCTTCATCTCTATTTGTTGTTATTAGTAGCCAAACTGTGCAAAAAACACGGTCTTGAGAAATGATAGCACAGTATCTTAGAGGGAAAGGAAATGTAGGATGCCAGTTTGGGGACAAATTTCTGATTGCCAGTGATTGTTGTGAGCATAACAATAATTTCATGAACATTAAAGCCTCTATTGAGGGCACCTGCAGTTGTAAAGGAAAAAAAAATGGTCCTGAACATTTAAAACTACACTGGTGTACATCATCATCAAACAAAGTAAACAGAAAAAAATTTAAACTTTGCTAAAAGAAAAAAAGCAGGAGAAGCATTGATCTTTAGGAAGGCACGCAGTTGCTTATTATGAATCATTTCTAGAGTCCGATGCATTTTCAAAGCCGGTTACAGTCATTACAAAGCACACCCTTGTGAGGTAAGTGTATCATCACCTTTGGTTCATAAATAAAAAAGCTGAGACGCCGAGCGATTAAGTCACTCGCCTAAGGAGAATGAGTCAACGTCAAGAGTCATAGTTGACCCGGCCTAACGACTCCAGACCATCAGTCCAGGGCTTAGTCAGCGGGGCCCGGAGTGGCTTCCCTGGCTGGCACCTGGACTTAGGCTATTTCCGTGCACGTAAAAGCAGAATATTGGAACGGTTGCACAGAACTTCCAAATAATTTTTACCGCCACGCAAGATTTAGCCCTGAGGTCTTAATCTCAGGATTTGGGACAGTAAAAGCTGTCTTCCCTCCCCCTCGTCCAGCCGGTGGCAAGCGGGTACTGCGGGCGGTTCCGTCCGTCCCCTTTCGCAGAAATAGCAACGAACGACCACCAGCATTAGCTGAGCCAGGGGACGTGGGAGGGTTGATTGCCTAAACGACTCTGCATCGCCGCCTCTTTTTGAAACTAAGAGAAAATGGTGGGAGATCAAAAGAAAACTAAATAAACACACAGGCAACTTGTCCTGGGACCTCAACTAAGCAAATGAAGCTTTATTGTGTGTGCTGAGCCTGCAGTTCCCAACCTTCCGGGGAAGATGGGAGGACAGGGCGACAAAGGGCACAGTAGGCTTGCCTGGCAGTAAGTGTGACCGCAGCTATCCAGGCGGAAGAGCAGAGGACTGAAACCACCCTCCAGCAAGCGAGTGTCCGCCGCATTGAGAACCGCGCACCCTACCCATCGGCCACGTGACCAGTCCTTTTTAAAAAAAATTTCTTTGCTTTAAAAAAAAAAAAAAAAAAAAAAAGGTGGGGGAGAGACTCCACTTCCCAGAAGCCTCTCGTTACTCACGCAGCCGCAGTCTTGCGCAGGCGCCGCCAGGGCCAAACGGACACATCCGTCACGTGGCCAGAAGCTGGCCAATCCGGTTTGAATCTCATTTTTTTCCTCTTACCCCCCCTTCTGGAGCGGTTGTGCGATCAGATCGATCTAAGATGGCGACTGTCGAACCGGTGAGTATTGCCTTTGGCCCCCACCCCCACGGGTCCCCGCGCTCCGTCTCCCTTCTGACTGGGGGACTCCGCGGGACGGCGTTCCCGGCGCGCACTGTACCCCTTGCCGCCCCCTCCCCCTCATGTTGGACCTGACCTCCCGCGGACAAGTGGGGACGTCTCGGAGGCTGGCCGAGGCGGCGTGTAGCGCACACTTTCTGGTGGGGGCCCGAGAACTGGGGGAGCGGTGTGGGGGAGGGGCGGCGTGGCGCCTCCTGCGGAACCGCGAGGTGTCTACAGGGTGGAGGGTAGCTGGGGTTCTGGGCTGGGTGTGTGGGGATGGTGTCTTCGTGATAGGAAGGCGCGGGGCCGGCTCCCAGCGAGCACTGGGATCCGCAGGCAGGGTGGGCGGCGAGCCGGCCTGGAGTGAGATGGAGGAGGGAGCCCTGGGGCAGCCTTTCCCTCCCTGCAGAGCCCCAGCTCCGGGGCTCGGGTGCGGGTCGCGCGCACGTCTTTCTTAGACCGGTGGACTGGGGAGCTGGTGGGCGAGTGTTGCCGGAGGGTGGGTTAGGCGGGAGTGGTGCCGCGGCACGCGCGGAGGAGCTTCGACCTCGCTTAGGGGAGTTGAGAGTGGCGAGCGACTGTTAATCCAGCGCGCCGGAGAGTTGCCGGTGTTTGCGCCCGTGGAGGCGAGAAAGGTTTGGGGTGGGAAGGAACACTCGTGTGTCACGGTGAAGCTCTCCAGGTAGAATGAGGGATGGTGGTGGTGAGAAGGGGTATCACATTGTCCTCGCCCCTCCATGCTTGGGACTGGGCTGTCATGGAGGAGGGAAGGGGGAGGAGCGAGGCCTACAGATCGCTGTAGCCGGTCGGCTTGCCGGCCGGACCTGCTGCATTTCACACGCGCCGGTCTTCCATTCATTCATCCTTTCCGCGCAGTGCGCACGCCTCAGAGAATGCGAATGGGTCTCAATCCCTCTGTTCTTCCGAGTCTTTATCTCCTGGAAGATTTCTGAGACGCAGTTTATTGGAAATAGAAACTTTTAAATTTACTTTTCCATTTGACTTTTTTTTTCTCTTTATCTATGCTACAGACTTTCATTTCAATTTACGCACCATTTTAAACTTAACTGAAGCAAGCTGGTCCCAGGGTAGGTTTGTAGTTAATCTTTAAGCAGAGGGTATATTTTTCATAATTTGGGTTTGCCAGGACTGGCTCACTGAAACTTCTGGGCCCTGTTGCCTTTTTAGAAACGACACAGCTAAGTGAAGATATCTTGTGTGCATAATAGGGTTTATTAGCAATCAGAAAACCTTTCACATTCTGGAACCAGCTCTAGACCTTGATTGCCAGATACTTTTGTGTATCTTTTCATGGTAGCTTGTGGTTTTGCTAATGGTTTACCAGTTTGCTTTGACTTTTAAAGACCTTTTTTTTTTTTTTTGAGATGGAGTCTTGCTCTGTCGCCCAGGCCGGAGTGCAGTGGCGTGATCTCGGCTCACTGCAACCTCCGCCTCCCGGGTTCAAGCGATTCTCCTGCTTCAGCCTCCTGAGTAGCTGGGATTACAGGTGCGCACCACCGTGCCTGGCTAATTTTTGTATTTTTAGTAGAGACGGGGTTGCACCATGTTGGCCAGGCTGGTCTGAAACTCCTGACCTCAAGTGATCCTCCCGCCTCAGCCTCCCGAAGTGCTGGGATTACAGGCGTGAGCTACCGCACCCGGCACTTTTAAAGACTTTATAAAACTATTTCAAAAACTCTTATAGACTACACAAAGGCTTACTTTTCATTGCGTTGGTGTAAACTATCCTTACCTTGTCAAAATTCAAGGCAGCTTCTCTGCTTGCTTGCTTGTTTTTTTATTGGCACCAGTTTTCATTTATGTTCCTGGCAATTAAATTGACTGAAAAACTCATAAGTTGTTGCTACAGTTAACTGACTTTAGGACATTAATGTTATATAACACTAATGAAGGATAAGTATGTAAAATATACATTTTAAACCCCTTGACAGGTTCTGATGTCCACTTTTGGCTAGATCTGTTCCTACCCCACTATACTAGTGTCAGTGAAAAGCATTACATCTGGTAATGGAGCAAGGCTACAAGACTGTAAACTATAAAACAATTAGGAGTTCTGTGAGGTTTCTGTCACATTTAGGTCCCTTGAGTTTTGCAGAGTTTATGCAGTTTTGTTTCAGCAGCACATAACAGAACTGCAAAGTGATGAAGGACTATATTTTGAGTTAGTAAATATTAATAGCTCCTGATATAGCCAGGGTGTTGTACCAAGTGTTCTTTAGGATACAGAGTTATACAAGATGTGACTCTTGTTGAATGTAAACCCTTAAGGAACTTAATTCCTAGTGATGTGGTCAGTGATACAGTATTTGTTCTGGTACAGACTTTGGGAGATTTGGATGTTATGTTTAAATTTGGGGAGTAAGGGAACCTAAAAACAAAGTGTGTGAAGGTGGAAACTAAAGTATTTTGAGAATATATGTAAAATAGTATCGAAGTGTTTAGTTTTAGTGAGAATGAATTTTTTTTTTTTCGATACTGACTTTCACGCTTGTTGCCCAGGCTGGAGTGCAATGGCGCGATCTTGGCTCACCGCAACCTCCGCCTCCTGGGTTCAAGCGATTCTCCTCCCTCAGCCTCCCGAGTAGCCAGGATTACAGGCATGTGCCACCACGCCCGGCTAATTTTGTAATTTTAGTAGAGATAGTGTTTCTCCATGTTGGTCAGGCTGGTCTTCAACTCCCGACCTCAGGTGATCCGCCCGTCTTGGCCTCCCAAAGTGCTGGGATTACAGGCGTGAGCCACCGCGCCCGGCCTGAAAATTTTTAGTACTTTTAATATACCCTTGTGCACAGGCTAGTTATGTATAATTATTTTTGACAGTTTTAAATAGTTGGATTTTGTGTGTAGGGGTGCAGGATCTTGCTCTGTTGCTGGGGCTGGAGCGTAGTGGCGCGATCGTAGCTCACTGCAGCCTCAAACTCCTGGGCTCAAGAGATGCTCCCATCTCAGCCTCTGGTGTAGCAAGCACTACAGGCGCGGGCCACCACTCCCGGATAATTTTTAAACTTTTTGTAGAGATGGAATCTCGCGATGGTTACGCAGGCTGGTCTCAAACTCCTGGACTCAAGTGGTCCTCCCACCTTGGCCTCTCAATATGTTGGGTTACAGGCGTGAGCCACCGAGCCTCGCCTGGATTTTTTTTTGAAACAACTGATTAGAATTGGATTGTACTTGAGATACCCCTGCTGAAGGCTGCAAAAGTCATGTTTTTTCTTACTTCAGCTAGTTTGGGAGCTTCCATAATGGTTTTCTGCTGTGCATAATCATAAACACTTAAAAAGAGCCATGGGCTTTTCCTGCTTATCCCATCATTCGTAGGTATCTGGATGATTTTTGTCTATGGACATTACATAAAATATCATTTTCAGTTTGATATTATTGTGTGGTTTTCTCTTTGTATGAGTTGAGTTACATGAAGATGTGGCCCACAAATATTAAATTTGTTGAGAAGCTTTAAAGGGAAAATTAAGGGAAACATTTTACCTCTTAATGGATAATTTGGCAGAAATTTGAACATTAGGGCAAACAGTACTCTGATGTTACTCTATTGGCATTTGAATTGTGGCTGGGTCAAAATTAGTTTTAATATTAGTCTGTGAAAATGGCAAGGCCATCTTACCTCCAGTGGGTCGCTTTATCTTCATTCTACATCCTTCATTATTAGAATTAAAAAAAATTTTTTTTGACTTGTAGTTCCTTTTGAGGTAAGAGATTAATTTTGGTTTTTTTAGCTTAACTGAAAGTATATAATTTTACTTGTTTTTACATTGTAGCTCTTGAATTTTTTAAAACCACACAAATTTCATAAGTGAATCAACTTGGACAATCAGCTGATTTAATGCTTCCTTTTTTATACTTTGGAAACATGCTCTGTACTACACAGCTTATTAATAAGAGTAAATAAGGCTTAAATACATATTGACAAATATATGTTGTGCTATATAATTCATATTAATGAGCAATTGAATGCCAACCAGACTGTGCAAATTAGTGGGCTTTTTGCTTAATGAAATAACCCACTATATCAGAGTTCCTCGATAATCCACGTAAATTTGGCTCTGGTGTTCATATTCCAAATTTCTTCAATTAAAAGAAAAAAATATACTTGTTGAGTGCGGTGGCTCACGCCTGTAATCTCAGCACTTTGGGAGGCCAAGGCAGGTGGGGATCACTCGAGGTCAGGTGTTCAAGACCAGCCTGGCCAACATGGTGAAACCCTGTCTCTACTAAAAATACAAAAATTAGCCAGGCGTGGTGGCAGGCACCTGTAATCCCAGCTACTGGGGAGGCCAAGGCAGGAGAATCGCTTGAACCTGGAGGCGGAGGTTGCAGTGAACCGAGATGGTACCACTGTACTTCAGCCTGGGCGACAGAGCAAGACTCCATCAAAAAGAAAAAAAAAAAACAGAAACAAATTTCACACTTCATTTTATAATCAGAGTTAATGAACATGATTATTAGACTTAGAGAAATTCAATGTAGACACACAATTTATACACAGAAGTTGCAGAAGGGATAATATGCAAAATGAATTATGTAAGCTTATTCTAGTTTGGACAGAAAACTGTAGGCAAAAAACATTTAAGTAAAATATTGTTTAATTTATATAAAGTTAAGAATATGGGCCGGGTGCGGTGGCTCATGCCTGTAATCCCAGCACTTTGAGAGGCCGAGGCGGGTGGATCACCAGGTCAGTAGTTTGAGACCAGCCTGATCAACATGGTGAAACCCCATCTCTACTAAAAATACAAAACTTAGCCAGACGTGGTGATGCGTGCTTGTAATCCCAAGGTACTCAGGAGGCTGAGGCAGGAGAAGCTCTTGAACCTGGGAGGTGGAGGTTGTAGTGAGCTGAGATTGTGCCACTGCACTCCAACCTGGTGACAGCGAGACTCCGTCTCAAAAAAATAAAAAAATAAATAAATGAAGTTTCCTTAATCTATTAGTACCGGTGAGTTGCACCATCTTAGTCATAGAGACGTTTTTGAGAAGTGGAAATGAGCATGGGTTATAGTCTCATCTTAATATCTGAGTGATCTTGAAGACTGAAATTTCTAAGTCAGCTGAAAGTCGGAATAAGATATCTTACAGTGATTTCGATTTTTAAATGCAATATTCAAAGGTGACAGTTTGTCAACTGTAAGGGACTAAAGTTGACATTCCATGAATGTTTTATACTCATGTATATCCATGCATTTACATACTATTTTCCCTCTTTTCTAGGAAATTCACATTGCTGCTTTTTAATTATCAATCCTTAGCCATTAGCAAGAAATGCAAAGCCTGTGATTCACAATCCTCAGATGTTCTTCCCACTCCTATCCCTACCATAAAAATCACTAGTGTTCCTTCAAAAGTCCCTAATCATGTCTCCAGAAGAAGAAAGGGGCTGGGCTTGGTGACTCACACATGTAATCCCAGGCTTTGGGAGACAAAGGCAGGAGGATCACTTGAGCCCAGAGTTTGAGACCAGCCTGGCCAACGTGGCGAGACCCTGTCTCTCCAAAAAATTTAAAAATTAGCTGAATATGGTGGTGTGCACCTGTGTCCTAGCCACTCAGGAGGCTGAAATGGGAGGATCCCTTGAGCCTGGGAGGTCAAAGCTGCAGTGAGCTGTGATCACACCACTGCATTCTAGCCTGGGTGACAGAAAAAGACCCTATCTCACCAAAAAAAAAGAAAAAGAAAATGATTTTGTGTGTGTGTGTGTGTGTCTAAAATACTAATAGTCATTTCTGGGCCCTTCTGGAACCTGAGAATGTGGTCAGAAATATAAGGGGGTTTTTTTTTTGTTTCCCCAGTTGGAATTTTTGATACATTATTCCATAGAAACAATAGGAAAATGGGCCGGGCGTGGTGGCTTACGCCTGTAATCGTGGCACTTTGGGAGGCCGAGGTGGGCGGATCACCTGAGGTCGGGAGTTTGAGACCAGCCTGACCAGCATGGAGAAACCCTGTCTCTACTTAACAAAATTACAAAATTAGCTGGGTATGGTGGCACATGCCTGTAATCCCAGCTTCTTGGGAGACCGAGGCAGAAGAATCGTTTGAACCTGGGAGGTGGAGATTGCGGTGAGCCCAGATCTGCCATTGCACTCCAGCCTGGGCAACAAGACTGAAACTCCATCTCAAAAAAAAAAAGAAAGAAACAATAGGAAAATGAAGTTTAGTCACACTATATTCAGTAAGTTTCTGTGGAATCATTACAAATCTAACCAGCATTGGATTTATAGGGATATGGAATTAAGGATATGGATTTATAGTTGTAAGCAACTAACTAAAAAAAAAAATCTTATAAACATACCTTGTTTGTAACAGCTATTTTTAATGTAGAAAGATTGGTATTTGTAATTGCTACACATAGCACTTATTCTATGTTAAGTACCACACTGAATGCTTTACATATATTAACTCATTTAATTCTTTTTTTTGAGACAGCGTCTCACTCTTGCCCTGGCTAGAGTACAGTGGTGCGATCTTGGCTCACTGCAACCTCCGCCTCCTGGGTTCAAGCGATTCTCCTGCTTCAGCCTCCTGAGTAGCTGGGACTACAGGCACGTGCCACCACACCTGGCTAATTTTTGTATTTATAGTAGAGATGGGGTTTCACCATATTGGCCAGGTTGGTCTCGAACTCCTGACCTCGTGATCCGCCCACCTCAGCCTCCCAAAGTGCTGGGATTACAGGCGTGAGCCACCGCGCTGGGCTAACTCATTTAATTCTTAACAGTACAGATGAAGTAACATTGTGTGACTAACTTGCTCCAGAATCACACAGCTAATAAGTGGTGGGGTGGAGTTTAAATTAAAGCAGCCAAAGTGCAGAGTGTATATTCTTAACCATTGCACTGTCTTTCCAGTAGGCATGTAATGTGCTTTGCTTGGGTGACTTCAGAAGGGGAGATGAGTTTTTATAAGCTTACTATGTGTTTTGCTACAGCTATGAAATAAAATGTGTGGGCATTTATTTTTAGGCCCTGTTATATTACAGTGTTAGATAACAAAAATATATAATCTTGAGGACTAAACCAAGCAATTACACCAATCGTGTTTTAGTAACTAATTGAGAACTTTGTGGATAGATTTCTAAAGAAAGCGGATGGACACTTAACCTTCTCCCCCTTTCTAACTTGATTTCTGGCATTTGCTAGTTCATATGATTTCCCAGTTAAAATATTTTGCTAGTGAAAAAAGTTTTAGTACATTTTTAAAAGTTTGTGAATTTTGGATTTATTCCAGACTTAACTACCTTAGTACTTCTAGTAATTTTGGTGGTAGGTCTGGGAAAGGGTAAAACAGTTGTTCTGAAAAAGTTTAAGCTAAAATGTACACATACATGTTTCTTGGTGTATTTTAATCTTGTTACTACAAAATGCTATACAGAAATGAGTTGTAATATTTTTTTCTGTGCTCTGCTTATTACTGTCATTGTAATCTCTACTAAAAATAAAAAAATTAGCCAGGCGTGTTCGCGGGTGCCTGTAGTCCCAGCTACTCAGGAGACTGAAGCAAGAGAATTGCTTGAACCTGGGAGGTGGAGGTTGCAGTGAGCCGAGATGATGCCATTTCACTCCATTACTGTCATTGTAATGAGCAGAGCACAGAAAAAAATATTGTAACTAATTTTGATATATGTGTCTACATATATATGTCAACATATTAGTATTGCCATGAAACTTGTTATGGGGCAGTAGCCTATGTTGGCACAAAATCTGGTCAGAAGTATTAACTAAGGCAAGAAAGTTTGATATTTTAATTGATATGTGAAATGTACGTTTTTTCTTATAGTTCTTTTTCTGATGAATAAATGAATATAGGTGAGGAATTCGTATTTCAAGTGATTTTTAACTTTCTACCATGGTCACATAGTTCCTTAAGTGTTACATACAAAGTTTTGGTGCCACAAAAGGAATAGCACTTGAATATAAAATTTTTTTTTTAATTTTTAGCAAGGCAAGTTATTTTTATAGAACTCATATTTAACATAAGTGAGAGAGAACTCAAACCTGAGTCTCAAGCTTTATTACCATCTTGTGTAAAAAGAGGAACAAATTCAACCAAAACTAAAGTCCATCCTTCAGTAAAACTTGTATGTTAGGGTTGATACTGATGCATAGGTACACAAATAAGTGTAAAATTCTAACTGAAAGAATATGCCAGATGGTTTATGGATGGTGGGATTAGGAGGGTTAAATTTTTTACATTTGGACTTGTTCACTTTGTTACCATGTTGTAGATTGTAAAATCTCTTTTGGATGTTGGTTTATACATCATGGTATTTAGCTTTTCTTTATTTTTTGTTTTTTTTATTTGAGTTAGTTACATACTCATGGTCCAAAATAGCAATTTGGTAAAGCCTATAGCCCCTATCTTAGAGTGTTTTAAAATGTAGGCCAAGCACAGTGGTTCATGCTTGTAATCCCAACACTTTGGAAGGCTGAGACAGGCGAATCACCTGAGGTCAGGAGTTCGAGACCAGCCTGATCTCTATCCAGCCTGGCCAAAATGGTGAAACCTCATCTTTACTAAAAATACAAAAATTAGCCGAGTGTGTTCGTGGGTGCCTGTAGTCCCAGCTAAGGCTGAGGCAAGAGAATTGCTTGAACCTGGGAGGTGGAGGTTGCAGTGAGCCGAGGTGGTGCCATTGTATCCAGCCTGGGCAACAAGAGTGAAACTCCATCTCAAAAAAAAAAAAGAAAAAGAAAAAAGAATGTTTTAACATGTATTACATAAAATGCATAGGTTTACAAAGGAAACCAATTTATACTGAAGTACAACAAGGATTGAATTAGCATGAGTCATATTAAGGACATTATCTGGCA
Organism: Pongo abelii; assembly: GCF_028885655.2. NCBI lineage: Eukaryota > Metazoa > Chordata > Mammalia > Primates > Hominidae > Pongo > Pongo abelii. The sequence goes on along the minus strand of NC_071988.2, from coordinate 120,385,169 downwards.
CAGGCTAAGTTCTGTCTAATGTGGAAAAGCTATCTCCTGCCTATATTCCCCAACCACCTCATTCCCCTTTCCAAATTGCCCAATTACAATTTTTTGAGGATTCTACTAGAAAAAGGCTGTCCAGGAGAACTTTCTGAGATAATGGAAAGGGTCTTTTTTACTGTCCAATACAGTAGCCACTGGCTGTACATGGTAATTGAGCATTTGGATATTGTGGCTTGTGCAATCAAGGAAATAAATTTTAAACTTTAATATTAATAATTAACCACATGTAGGTAATGGCTACCAAATTCTGCAGTATGGCCTCAGAAGCTAGAAATTCTGGCCGGGCATGGTGGCTCACGCCTGTAATCCGAGCACTTTGGGAGGCTGTGGCAGGTGGAGCATTTGAGGTCAGGAGTTTGAGACCAGCCTGGCCAACATGGTGAAACCCCATCTCTGCTAAAAATACAAAAATTAGCTGGGTGTGGTGGCACGTGCCTGTAGTCCCAGCTACTCGGGAGGCTGAGACAGGAGAATCACTTGAACCTGGGAGGCGGAGGTTGCAGTAAGCCAAGATTGCACCACTGCACGCCAGCCTGGGTGATAAAGCAAGACTCCATCTCAAAAAAAAAAAAAAAAAAAAAAAGAAAGAATCTAGAAATTCTAGTGTGTGCAAACGTATGTGTACATATTGTATTTAGTTCAACTTTATAAGGTATAACTGGATATGTCCAGTTTGGTTAGATACATGATTCTATCCTAGAAAAGCTTGTTGCTCTGTATTTTAAACTTTGAAAGACAGTTATTTACTCTTGTATAGAATTAGAATTGTTCTGTGGGTTAATTTTTTTTTTTTTTTTTGCTAGTCTTTTTTTGTTTTTGTTTTGAGATGGAGTCTCACTCTGTTGTCAGGCTGGAGTGCAGTGGCACGATCTCGGGTCACTGCAACCTCCACCTCCCGGGTTCAGGTGACTCCTGCCTCAGCCTCCTGAGTAGCTGGGACTACAGGTGTGCGCCACCACTGCCAACTAATTTTTGTGTTTTTAGTAGAGACAGCATTTCACCATGTTGGCTAGGATGGTCTTGATCTCTTGACCTCATGATCTGCCTGCCTTAGCCTCCCAAAGTGCTGGGATTACAGGCATGAGCCACCACACCCAGCCTTTTTACTAGTTTTTTAAATGTGTGTGTAAATAGACAGTACTTTACAGTGTTCAAAACTCAAGTTTTATGCAAAAGTACACAGTCTCCTGAAGCTGATCTCTATCCAGGCAGATGACCTAGAGGCAACCAGCATTGTCAGTTGTTTAACTTTTAATAGAGATTTGTGCATATACAGCAAATATGTATATTTATAAAAAGTAAATAGTAGCCAGCTATGTGCACTTTTCTGGCACATTGTGTTTTTTCACTTAATATGTCTTGTAGAGCATTACATATCAACACATAAAGTTTTCACTTCTTTTTTCTGATACTATATATTACACTATATGGTTTTAACATAATTATTTCTATATTAATATTTAGGTCATTTCCAACCATTTGCTATTTCAAACATTACTGGGATGAATAAACTTTTCCCTGTATCATTCCATACACGAGATAATATATCTATAAAGTAGATGTTTTGACAACGGATTGAAAAATTTTAAACCCTGTTGGTCAGATAAAACACTTTTGCAAATATAGTCGGTTTTCAGGCCACAATTTTTTTTTTTAGTGCTCCTCCCTTTTTCAAAATAATGAAATGTTTATATGTAAAAACAAAGTATAAAATAGGTATGTAAGTTTTCTTTTATCTTTAATTTTTTTTTCTTTTTTTTTCCAAGACGGAGCTTCGCTTTTGCCCAGGCCGGAGTGCAGTGACAATCTCGGCTCACTGCAACCTCCGCCTCCTGCGTTCAAGCGATTCTCCTGCCTCAGCCTCCCCATTAGCTGGATTACAGGCGCCCACCACCACGTCAAGCTAATTGTTTGTGTTTTTAGTAGAGACAGGGTTTCATCATGTTGGCCAGGCTGGTCTCAAACTCTTGATCTCAGGTAATCCACCTGCTTTGGCCTCCCAAAGTGCTGGGATTACAGGCGTGAGCCACCACGCCTGGCAAAAAAATTTTTTTTTGCGACAGAGTCTCACTGTTGCCCAGACTGGAGTGCAGTGGCTTGTTCTCTGCTCACTGCAACCTCTGCCTCCCACGTTCAAGCTATCATCCTGCCTCAACCTCCTGAGTAGCTAGGAATACAGGTGTGTGCCACCACGCCCAGCTAATTTTTGTATTTTTAGTAAAAACGGAGTTTCATCATATTGGCCAGGCTGGTCTCAAACTCCTGGGCTCAAGCAGTCCTACTGCCTTGGCCTCCCAAAGTGCTGTGATTACAGGTGTGAGCCATCACGCCTGGCCAGGTTTTAGAGTAGTAAACTGAAGACCCATGTACCATGACCTAGGACAGCACAGCAGCATTTCAGCTTTTTTAATACTCCGTGATCACATTCTTGTATCTTTGGCCCCTCCTCCATCTTCTTTTCTGACTTTTGAGTCGAGCATTCCCTTGGTTTTTGTTTTTACTGCATTAACCTCCCATGTATGTATCTTTCAGCTATGTGTTGTTTAGTTTTGAAAAAACTAAAAAGCTAGATGTTTAAGGGAAAGATGGTATTGCCACTATTGGATGAAGGCTCATAAAAAATGATAATCTGAACACAGTTTTTGGTTTATAGTTTGGCTTCAGCTTCCTAGAATTTCTACTAGAGCCCTTTTTCGGGAAACCAGTGGGCATGATCATGGACATGTCCTGGGAAACAGGATTTATAGTTGTTATCTGGTGAGGCTGTTTTGTGGGCCAAAGAATCTTCAGTAAGAGAGTGGTCTTTGGGAATATGCTGCTCTGTATCTTGTTTTAAGGTTGGATTAAAGCTGAACTCTTCTGGTGTAAAGTTACCTAATACGGTTAGCAGGGCATAAAGGAGAGAAGAGGAACTTCATGAACACGTGGTCAAGCAGAGTTAAGTAGAGATAAAAGTCTGGGCTGGACACTTGAGCATTTGGGTTTTTTGTGTGTGTGTGTTTAGAAAAGGTAGAATAATAGGCATTTTAATCATAACAGCCATTAAATCACATTGCTCCAGTCACATTCACCTGAATCACATTGCTCCACTCTGGACTGTTGCCCTTTATATATGGTAAACATTTGTCTTCCCTGGATCTTCTTTTACCATGTTCCTGATTCTTTCATTTGACTTTTGTGTTCCACCCTTCCATTTGCTGTGCCCTTTATCTTCCTGTTATTTGGTTTCTTGTCTCACGTTGGTGGGCCAGATCTCCAGCAGTTTTTTGAGAAAAAGTACATAGTAAAAAAATTTTTGAGGCCTTGAATATTAAGTGTCATACCTGTAGTTTGGCTGGACATAGAATTCTTCAGGATTCTGAAGTCAGGTTTTATGGTGGACTTCTGTTGTAGCTGCTGATGAGTCTGAAATTATTCTGGTAGCTAAAGATTATTTTTTAGTGTGACCTGTTGCTCTCTCACCCTCACTCCCTATAATTTGTAGACTCTTTTTCTTGTCCTTATTTCACAATGATATACCTTAGTATAAGTCTGTTTTCATCCATTGTACTGTGTACTCATTGGGCATTTTTAATATGGACACTCATGTCCATCAATTCTCATAGGTTTATTGGTAATTCTCCTCTTTTTTCTCTTTGAAACAGTTACTCAGATATTAGATCTCTTGGACTAGTTCTCTGGGAAATTTCATTTATTTTTCAACCTTCATTTTAAATTTCCATTCATTTTGAATTTCCAGGTATTTATTTTCTCCCTCCCATCCTCCTTCCCTTCTTTTTTTTTTTTTTGTCCTCTGAATGTTCATTTTTATAGCTTCCTGTAATTGTTACATACATGCAAAATCTTAACTTATTCCTTTGAAGAAGTACGTAGACTTGTTTTTTTGAGACAGAGCCTCACTCTGTTGCCCAGGCTGGAGTGCAGTGGCACCATCTTGGCTCACTGCAACCTCTGTCTCCTAAGTTCAAGCAATTATCCCACCTCAGCCTCTCGAGTAGCTGGGATTACAGGTGCCCACCACCATGCCCAGCTAATTTTTATATTTTTAGTAGAGACGGGTTTTCACCATGTTGGCCAGACTGGTCTCGAACTCCTGACCTCAAGTGATCCGCCCACCTCGGCTTCCCAAAGTGCTGGGATTACAGGCATGAGCAGAAGCAAAGTTTTAAAAAGGAAGAGCAAAGGTGACTGGGGAACTTACCGTACCATGAAGAAAAATATTATTAAAGGTAACAGCCAGGCCCAGTGGCTCACGTCTGTAATCCTAGCACTTTGGGAGGCTGAGGCAGGTGGATCACCTGAAGTCAGGAGTTCGAGATCAGCCTGGCCAACATGGTGAAACCCCATCTCTACTAAAAATACAAAAAATTAGCTGTGCGTGGTGGCGGGTACCTATAATCCCAGCTACTTGGGAGGCTGAGGCAGGAGAATTGCTTGAACCTGGGAAATGGAGGTTGCAGTGAGCCAAGATTGCGCCATTGCACTTCAGCCTGGGTGACAGAGCAAGACTCTGTCTCAAAAAAAAAAAGTAATTTACAAAAATATGATATTGGCTGTTGGCTCATGAGGGGATGGGCAGATTATTGGAATACACTGAGCAGTCCAGGAGTAGTTTCAGATGTTTATTTGGGCTTTAATATAACTTTGTTATAATACATTTGGAACATTTAGATCATTGTGAAAAAAATAATCTGTAATCTCAACAACTAGGTGTTCTCTGGTAATATTTTGGTTCACTTGTTTGTGAACTTTTTTTTTTTTTTTTAAACGATATCCTTCTTTGTACCTTTTCTTTTCCCCTTTTAAATACTTAATTTTCGGCCGGGTGTGTGTGCGTAGCTCATGCCTGAAACCTGAAGCACTTTGGGAGGCTGAGGCAGGTGAATTGCTTAAGCCCAGGAGTTCAAGACCAGCCTAGGCAACATGGTGAAACCCTGTCTCTACTAAAAATATTAATACAAAAAACTAGCTGGATGTGGTGGCATGTGCCTGTAGTCCCAGCTACTCAGAAGGCTGAGGCGGGAGGATTGATTGAGCCCTGGAGGTCGAGACTTCAGTGAGCTGTGATTGTGCCACTGCACTCCAGCCTGGGCATCAGAGCGGGACCCTGTCTCAAAAACTAACTACTTAATTTTCTTAGAGCAGTTTTAGGTTTGGAGCAAAATTGAGCAGAAAATACAGTTCCCGTAACTTACTCCTTGCCCTGGTGCAGGTACAGCTTTCCCAGTGTCAACATCCTACAACAGAATGGCACATTTGTTAGAATTGATGAACCTAAATTGACATTATTGTCACCCAAAGTTCATACTTTACATTAGGGTTCACTCTTGATGTTGTGCATTCTGTGGGTTTTGTCAAATGTAAAATGACATGTATCTACGGTTATAATATCGTGCAGAATAATTTTACTGCCCTAAAAATCCTCTCTGTTCTGCTTGTTTATACCCTCCCCACCAACCACTGATCTTTTTGTCTTTTCCAGAGTGTCACAGTTAGAATCATACAGTATGTAGCCTTTTCAGCTTAGCTTCTTTCACTTAGTAATATGCATTTAAGTTCCTTCTACATCTTTTTATGGCTTGATAACTCATTTTATTTTAGCATTCAGTAATGTTTCATTTTCTGGATGCACTACAGTTTATTTAGGACTTCTTAAAATAGGTCAAAAGCAAAAAAAAAAGTGCTCTTTTTTTTTTTTTTTTTTTTTTTGAGACAGAGTCTGGCTCTGTTGCCAGGCTGGAGTGCAGTGGCGTGGTCTCAGCTCACTGCAACCTCCTCCTCCTGGGTTCAAGCGATTCTCCTGCCTCAGCCTCCCAAGTAGCTGGGATTACAGGCACGTGCCACCACGCCTGGCTAATTTTTGTATTTTTAGTAGAGATGAAGTTTCACCATGTTGGCCAGGCTGGTCTTAAACTCCTGACCTCGTGATCCGCCCACCTCGGCCTCAAAGTGCTGGGATTACAGGTGTGAGCCACCGCGCCTGGCCTTTTTTTTTTTTTTTAAGTGCTCATTTTTATATGGTTCTGTAATCTGCTTTTCTCCACATTTGTATTAGTTTTAAAGTAATTTTTACAAACATGTTTAGTGCTTATACCATATACGCCATGGTTTGTTTATCTGTTACCTTTTGGTTTTATCTGTTGATAGATGTGTTGTCTCTTATAAGTCTAATTACTAGGTTAAAGAATGTAGATCTTATTATTTTAATTTTATTATTTTTCTATTTTCCCATTTAGTTTTGGCTTGGAACTCAGTAGATCCTTTTACGTTTGGAAGCTTGATAGTTCATTAACTTAAACTAAGTAAAACTTAAACTAAGTAAATAGAAGGTTGTATTCCACTCTAATCCTGGGAACATATGAAACTGACTATACCTGGTTTTGTAAAATTTTTTAAGGCATATATTTCTTCAAAATATTTTCTTCTGAAAGGTGATTTTAAAACCTTGGTACATAAAAAGGCAGGTGTGGTGGCTCACGCCTGTAATCCTAGCAACAGTTTCTGTAATCCTAGAAACAGTTGTAGGAGGCCGGGCGCGGTGGCTCACGCCTGCAATCCAGCCTGGGCAACAGGGCAAGACTCTGTCTCAAAGGGAAAAAAAAAGGATTCATCCAAGTTTTAGGCCTGGCGCGGTGGCTCATGCCTATAATCCCAGCACTTTTAGGAGGCCGAGGTGGGCGGATCACTTGAGGTCAGGAGGAGTTCAAGACCAGCTGGGCCAACATGGTGAAACCTCGTCTCTACTTAAAATACAAAAAAATTAGCCACCTGTGGTGGTGCATGCCTGTAGTCCCAGCTACTCGTGAGGCTGAGGCAAGAGAACTGCTTGAACCCCGGAGGTGGAGGTTGCAGTGAGCCGAGATCGTGCCACTGCACTCCAGCCTGTGTGACAGAGTGAGAATCTGTCTCAAAAAAAAAAAAAAAGAATTCATCCAAGTTTTAAAACTGTTTATTTGAAGATCAGAAATGCAAGTGTAGACTGTTGGGATTTTTTTTAATTAATAAAATGTGTTCAAGTATAGCTTGCTGAGTATCCAGAGATATAAATATTTAGCTATAGCCCAACAAACTTAATCAGCTCTATTCACTCATGAGTTAGTGCTATTTATTAATTTTGATCAAGTAATTAGGTTATTTAAATAAACAGCTATTGAATTTTTATAGTATTTGTGGACACTGCACAATTTGTACACATCATCACAACTCTTTCCTTTAGTAATCCAGCTACCAGTGATTTTTTGTTATTGTTTAGATGCCATTTTATATTAATTGAAAAGCACTTTAAGAAGTACTGTCTTTTGAATCATGATTGATATATGCTGTCTCAGGGTCTTTTACATGAAAAAATTTTTTCCATGTGAGCAGTGTTTTAATGTTGAAAGATTTGTATTTTGCTAAATCTCCATGTGTTTTTTTTTATTTCAACTTTCTAGGTTAAGGGAGGAGTATAAAAGTCATGGTTTTGATCCCTTATTACAGATAAGGAAGACTGCAAAATCCACAGCCACACTTTCATGAGTGATGCCATATTAGCTGGTATTCCTTTACTTTAAATAGAGGTTTGAAAGCTAAAAACCAAAACAGTTTAATAGCCTGAGGCAATTTTTCAGTGTTTTCACCAAATTTTTTCTTTCTTACAAGACAGGTGGTAAGACTATAGTTGTTCTTGTGTACTAGTTAATTAATTATATTAATTTACATATGTGAGGGTGCTGTGAGGAAATGCATGGTTTGTTGAAAAGAACTGAGGACTGACAGCCACCTCCTCCATGGTTACCCTGGCTCTGTCCCACCCTTCTCATGGCGCTTGGGGGACCATGGCTGATCCTGTCCTGAGACAAATTAAGACTCCTGTGGTGAAGCAGTTGGTCGAGAAAAAGTGATGCATGAAAAAGAAGCAAAACAAGAAGGAAAGAAAAAAAATGAGAGCTGAAGATGGTGAAAATGATGCCATTAGAAAGCAGGCAGAAATTCTGTGAGAATCCCAGGTGATAAGCCTTGTTTGCCAGCACAGGTTGGAAGCCGCATATACCGTTCTTTGGCAGATGTTAGAAAGTGAAAAAGACTTGGAAGAAGCTGAGGAATATAAAGAACATTTAGTACTGCATTCAGTGAAGTTAGAAGCCTGAAACTTTTCTGTACAGGGTGTTTTTTGCATTAAATCATGGTGTCTAGTTAACATTTCATTATTTTTGACCACTGCTGTGTGTTCAAGTGTGAGAACATGATTCTTTTTATGTGATTGTATACATTTCTTTGCCTGATTTAATTTGTCAAATGAATGACAAAACTGAGAACTAACAGTGGATACTACAAGGAACAGAAAAGTATGAAGTCTGTTTACATATTTGTATTAAATAATATTCTCATTAAAGTTATTTGTACACATAAAAGACGTTTTTACTTACACTTACTTGTATATGTGAGATATTTGACCAATGGGTATTTAGTGTCCTGTTGTGCATAATAATACAAACTCACTATATAGTTGCTTTTTGTCCTGGTAGTGGGTTTTTTTGTGTGTCTGGGAGGAAGGGTGAGGTGTACCATTCATGCCTTTTTTACTAGTTTATTGGCAGTCACATGCATTGGCAAGATGAGCAAAGGTGTTGAGCCTGAGGCTGTAGAGCAGAGCACAGTATATATTATAGATTTATGTTGCCTAGAAAGAGAATCTTTGTAACCATGTAATTTATTATGCAGTCCTGGCCACCTTTGGGAGTGAATGAGAGTTCTGTTAACAATTATGCTGAAACAACAAACAGGTAGAACTAGGACATGTGGTGTTCTTAGCCGTAAATCCTGGTAGTCCTGGATTTAAATGACATGTTTACTTTTCCAGGACTTCAGATTTGTCTGAAGAGTGGAGAGAATAATGGTTGTTTCACAGGATTATGAAGATTGACTATATTGAGATGATTTATAGTATGTTGAGATAATATGTATGAAAATAATGTAGCACATGGCCTGGTAGTTACTGCTTAGTGAATGTTCCCTATCAAGTAAAAACTCATAGTTTGGATGAGGCGTGAGCTTTTCAAAATCACAAAGCACCACCCTTTTCTGTTCTTACTGTGTCTGTCCTTCTGCTCATTATTTCATACCTTTATTTAATATAGTGACTTCAATTTACTAGAACGTTGTATTAGTACCTTATAGAAATAATTGCAGCTGTCTTTGCCATATGTAGCATTTACATTTCTAATATGGACACAGCTGGTTTTCCAGTTCAGCTACAGAAAGTGAAGGAAGGGGGAATATAAGGAAGCACTACTGGATATGGGTCACCAATCATGTTGTTATCCATTATTTGGTGCTGTAGCATTGACCAAACATGTTTATTTTTGTGTCATCAGGAATGGGGAGAGTGTTGGTATCAGAATTATTTAGGTGTGGTAACAGTAATCTGGGTATTATTTCTAACTTAATCACGAGTTCTTTCTCTTTTCATATCCCCACTTACTGTGTGTATGATTGGGGGTGGGGTGAAGGTGGGGAAGGTCTGGTGTAAGGATCTGAGGATAGATAGAAATTATTGAGCCAGGACAGTAATTTAGAGAGCATACCCTAGGTAGTTTAGGTTACCACTCCTTGTTCAGATATTACTGGGATATGAATGTTAGTGATTTATCTTCTATTGTTCTTAAAATTTTTTCCTCATCTTAAAATTTAAAGGACTGGCTGAACTTCCTCCAGAGTTTGAAGTCTAGTTCAGTATGCCGCATTTACTCAGCTCTTACCTTTCTAAACTCTTACATTAATGTCATCTCAAGTACTGATTGCTCATGGTAGCTGACAGTTATTGATCACTTCAGTGCCAAACTCTTGGATTGTTGATGAAAACCCACATGGCACTTTTTACAAGGGAAGAAACTGATCCTTACAGGGGTTTTAAGGACTTGCCCTAGATCACTTAAATCCCTGTTGTACTCTGAAAGTTTTCTCCTATCATACTCACCTTAAGACTTAAAGGACTCATCAAATTGGGGTTAGAGGTGGATCCAGGCTGTGTTGTTGAGCTACCCATTTTGCAGTATGGCTCCTAGTGCATCAGGGATTGATAAACCTGGGATTGCTTTTCCTGTTATGAGAGGAAAACTGTAGTAGTGAAGTCAGAGCCTGATATATACAGACTGTCAGTTGCAGCATTATTTGGAAGCACAGAAGATGGTATGTGAATAAATGTGCCTGATATAGAATGTCTTTCTCCCTCTAGCCCCCTTTTTTGTGCCGTTTTTGGTGCTTGATTTCAATGTCCTTTATGCTGTTCCTTGGTAATAGATAGTTGCAGCTCAATGCTATATTTTAGCCATTCATGAGGCCAAAGATACAATACCTTCAGTACAGAAAAGGGGAAATAGGGTATCTGGGAGTACCTTTAAAAGTAGGAAAAGTAGGTTTCCTCACTTGAATTTACTTTAAAATGACTTTATATTGCATTAATCATTATTGTTCTGGGAGGAATACCTCTATCTACATATATCAGAAGGAATTTAGGAAGGAGGAAAGTGATAAATATAATTTAAAAATTTTTTTTTCCCTAAAATAAATCATATGAAACAACTCAGCATAGTGTCTGGTCATACAGTTTGCTCTGAATGAATACTTGGAGAATGGCAAGTCAGGTAACCATTCGCTTAAAATTTTTAGCTACTTTATAAAAAGCAACCCTTATTTTGCATTTCCCATGTATCAGACAGTTTAAATGCTTTTATTTTTTAATTCATTTAATCCTCATTGTGATCCTAGGAGATAAATGTCACAATGCCCATTTTAAGATGAGGAAACTGAGGCCACGGAAGTTACTTGCTCTGAATTTTACAGCTGTGAATGGCAGAGCTGGAATTCCAACATGGGGAACATGGCTCTAGAGGGTGTGATCAGAAGCAGTGCATCTCATATTCTGATGACAATCTGGTTTGTGTTTGTTTTTAAAGTTTCATTTAATTTAATTTTTTAGAGACAGCCTTACTCTGTCACCCAGGCTGGAATGCAGTGGTGCTATCATAGCTCACCGCAGCCTTAGAACTCCTGGACTCAAGTGGTGCTCCTCTTTTGGCCTTCTGGGCTCAAGAGATCCTCCTGCTTTGGCCTCCCAAGGTGTTGGGATTACAGGGATGAGCCACCATGCCTGGCCTTTTCTTTTTTTTAAATTTGTGATATAATACTTTTGTAAAATGATAAAGATGAAGACATGCATGCAAAATGTAAGCCTGAATTTGATTAGTTTCAGCAGATACAAAATTGTCAAATTGCTACAGATTTTCGAAGTGTTTACTTTGCATGTCTATACTTAACCTCACTGTCAACCATAACGTTTGTGGACCAGCAGTAGTAGTCTGTGGACTATACTTTGAGTTACTGGTTCAAACCATTATTAGTGCTGAGAGGGACTACTGATTATTCCATACTTCAAATAAGGTGTTGGGTGATTTGTCTTAACCTGGAAAGAAATTTTTTGGAAGTTCCTGTGAGTAAGTAGATATTTGTTTTTGGTTTTTTTTGTTTTTTGTTTTTTTTTGAGACGGAGTCTTGCTCTGTCGCCCAGGCTGGAGTGCAGAGGCGCCATCTCGGCTCACTGCAAGCTCCGCCTCCTGGGTTCACACCATTCTCCTGCCTCAGCCTCCGAAGTAGCTGGGACTACAGGTGCCCACCACCGCGCCTGGCTAATTTTTTGTATTTTTAGTAGAGGCGGCGTTTCACCGTGCTGGCCAGGTTGGTCTCTCCTGACTTGATCCACCCACCTCGGCCTCCCAAAGTGCTGGGATTACAGGCGTGAGCCACTGCGCCCATTCATTTGTTGAATGAAGGTAATGGAGGACACAAATGGGGTGTTCTGAGGGGGAAGGCTCATCATTATTTCTAGAAGAAGTGGTTTATATGTATATTTAGGTTGAGAGTTGCTGAGAAATCTTGAATGTTCAAAACTATGGAAAAGCACATCATGGTTTTGGAATTTAAGCAATGTAGACTTGAACATGATGAGGAGAACCTAAAGTTTAGTCAGATTTATTGAAAACACCACAGAATGATGCTAGATTTGGGAAATATTTACCTCTCTAATATTAGGATTGTCCTGTAAGATTAATATTATACTTGTGCTAATTTTTGCAGAATGTAGTAAAAAGCTACCTGACATTCTTTGCAGCCAATTGTTAGACTTTTCTTGCCCTTGCTTGCTTTTTTTCTTCGCTTTCAACTTTCTCTTGTTGCTATGACAGTTTATTCAGCCCTGGGTTTGCTAAATTACAATACTGAACATTTTTATTTGAAGCTGATAAACTCAGCAAATCTTAAACCAGGTTTAATACTTTGCTCTCAAATTGGTTATCTTTTTCTGTTCCCTTACTTGCCATTTGTATTTAATCTCTTTGACCTTCTAGTTAATGGCTTTCATTGCCCCCAAGATGAAAGGTACACTTTTAGCCTGACCTTTGAGGCCTTTAACAGTCTCACTCCAACCTACCATTCTAGCTCTTTGGTTTCATGAACCCCCTCTTTGAGCCACATTGGTTACTACCTGGATGAACACAGCACCATCCCATGGCCTCACTCTTACTCCCTAATCTACCCACCTAAAATTTGTTACAGGATGCTTTTTCAAGGGAAGATTGCCTATTTTAGGGTAAAAGTGTGTTTGACTACTTTGAGATTAGCCATAATCTGCTAAATTAGCCTTTACTTTTTTGTCCAGGTAGTTTATAAACCTAGAAATATTGGTCATTTAATTTTTTTTTCCTTTTTTTTTTTAAATTCCCTAATAGAACCTGAGATTGGTCATTTAGGATGTAATTTCCAGTGAAATTTGCTCATTGAGAGAACACCAGCCTAAGAGAGTAGAGAGAGGAATATGGTAGGATTTTGCAGTAGAGTTTTGTTTTTAAACTGAATGTAAACTTAAAACTATTTAGTGTCTATAGGAAGCAACCTTAAAAATAAGGTTAGATATCTTAAAATAGAACTTGTTTCTTGAAATATTTTTTAGTTCCCATATAGATCATACGAAAAGATGACTGTCTATGCCCAATAAAAATTTTTATGGTATTTCACATCGTTCGTTTTAAAACCTAGTATGTTTAAAAGTGAAGACTGAAGATTTTAAATTAGTATACTTACTGATTCATACATACACATATATTTAAAAATGTGTAGCTCGTTTTTTAAGTTGTTGGAAAAGTACAAAATCATGTGTCCTTTTTTGTTTTGTTTTGAGACTGAGTTTTGCTCTTGTCGCCCAGGCTGGAGTGCAGTGGCACGATCTCTGCTCACTGCAATCTCCGCCTCCTGGGTTCAAGCAATTCTCTTGCCTTAGCCTCCCCAGTAGCTGGGATTACAGGCGCGCGCTACCACGCCCAGCTAATTTTTGCATTTTTAATAGAGATGGGGTTTCACCATGTCGGCCAGGCCGGTCTTGAACTCCTGAGCTCAGGTGATCCACTTGCCTCGACCTCCCAAAGTGCTGGGATTACAGGCGTGAGCCACCATGCCTGGCCAATTATGTGTTCTTGATATGAAGACTGTAGTATCAGTTACTTACAGTGGGACTTTTATTTTAATTCAAAATAACACTTTAAAATTCTAGGAACTGAATATGTTTTTCCTGAGTGATAACTTGCTTTTAATTCCTGTATGTCCAAAGACTTGAGAGAGAGAGAGAAAGAGGATTGTTTCTTTTTCTTTCTTCCCCTTTCTTCACTGGGTCTCACTTGCTGAGGCTGTTTTCGAACTCCTGGACTCAAGCAGTCCTCTCTCCTTGGCCTCTCAAAGTGCTGGAATTACAGACATAAGTCCCTGCACCCGTTCTGCTTATGTTTCACAAATACTGGGCAGTCTCAGGTTTTGGCTCAGCTATTCTTCTCTGTTAGGCCAACCAGAGTTACACTCTGAAAGTGCCAGTTTAGGAGTCAGCCAAAAACCTGTGAGGGATGTTTACATATATTGAGGAGCCCACTTCTCATCTACATCAGTTTTTCTCTGGTACCCTGTCCCCCAAAGCCTACCTGCCTGCCAGTCTCTCATTGTTTTCATCAAGACTCTCACTGTCTGCCTGGAAACCCATCATTAATTGTAAGCTAGTGGGATAGGAAATGGCATTCAGTAATTATCTGTTTGAACACTTAAATTTACTGGTAAGTAAATGTTGATAAATGTTTGGTTTTAAGGCATTACTTACTGTATGTCAATTTTCAGGCCTTAATCATTCTGTGTAAACATTTAAATTTATTCAGTTAAGTAATCAAGTTAATAAGTTCCTATTGGGTTAAGTACTGTGATTATTGAGTAAAATCAAGACATGGTCTCTGTTCTGGGTGACTTTATAGGCTAATAGAAATTCTTGTACATGTCATATGTTGATAAGAAAAAACATATCCCTTGGGAGGCCGAGGTGGGAGGATCGCTTGAGCTCAGGAGTTTGAGACCAGCCTGGCCAACGTGGTGAGACTTTGTCTCTACTAAAAATGAAAAAGAATTAGCCAGGTATCATGGTGCCTATCTGTAGTCCCAGTTACCCTGGAAGCTGAGGCAAGAAGATGGCTTGAGCCAGGGAGATTGAGGCTGCAGTGAGCTATGAGTGAGACCCCATCTCTAAGAAAAATAAAATACCAAAAAAAACACCCCATATTCTTTCAAATAAATATTTACCACCTTTCTGCTCTGAGTTCTTTTAGATAATAAATATTTGACTTACATATCTTGTTATGTTAACATAGATCTCTATTGTTTGCTGCTTTAGTCTGATATGCAAACACTTGTTGCATTGCCCTTTATTTGGTATCAGTCTTTGTCCTAGTGCCTTTCTTTAGCTCTCTTCTTTTGTTGACAACAATTTATGATAGTATGAAGAGCTACATGGAAGAATGTGGTGAACACCTATTTTAAATTACTGTCCCTAGACTCCTTTTCTTTCTGATATTTTTAGATGACAGTGTTAATTTTGTCTAGCCTAAAAGAAGATTTAAGTTCAAGCCAATGTCCATCTTGTTAGGGTCCGTTGAAAATATTAAGTTGCCGAACTTTTAGGTTACCATAGGGTAAACAGTATGCCATGAAGGTAAGACTTGCGTATCATTGGCTTGATCACTTTACAAAGCTTTTTTGTCATCATAATGTTGTTTTGTTTTGTTTTGTTTTGTTTGTTTTTGAGACAGGGTCTTGCCGTGTTGCCCAGGCTGGTCTCAAACTTCTGGGCTCAAGCAATCCTCCTATTAATCCTCCTATTAATCTCCCGAGTAGCTGGGATTATAGAGACGCACCACAGTGCCCAGTGATATAGTTGTTATACTCTTGAAACTTTAGTTTCCATCCTCTATCCTTCCTGATACCCCCTTCAGTACCATATGCAGTATCTTAATATGATGGTATGTTAAGAAAGATAGAAGATTTTCCCAACTTTGTTGCATAGTCTGTGACAGTCTTCCTGCTATTTTAAAAAAAAAAAGTGCAAGTGGAAGGATAACTATAAATACTGTTATATTTTCAAATTTGAGAAACCATTTGCTCTTTGCTCTTAATGAAGAGATATGAGAATAGAGAATGGTTCCTTAGAGGTTGGTCTGTGGTCTGTTTTATGAAGCAATCTGCTTTAATTCCTTCTTAAAAAATATTATCAGTGCCGGGTGTGGTGGCTCACGCCTGTAATCCCAGCACTTTGGGAGGCCAAGGTGGGTGGATCACGAGGTCAGGAGTTCAAGACCAGCCTGACCAATGGGGTGAAACCCCGTCTCTACTAAAAATACAAAAATTAGCCAGGCATGGTGGCACACATCTGTAATCCCAGCTACTCAGGAGGCTGAGGCAGGAGAACTGCTTGAACCTGGGAGGAGGAGGTTGCAGTGAGCCAAGATCACACGACTGCACTCCAGCCTGGGCAACAGAGAGAGACTCCGTCTCAAAAAAAAAAAATAATCAGCATATCAGTTCAGGTTTAGTTAGAATATTGCTGTCATAGATGTGTTAAGACATTTAAAATAATGTTTTATATTATTTTCCACTAGGAAACCACCCCTACTCCTAATCCCCCGACTACAGAAGAGGAGAAAACGGAATCTAATCAGGAGGTTGCTAACCCAGAACACTATATTAAACATCCCCTACAGAACAGGTAAGCTTTCTGACACCTAGGTTTTCTGAGTTAGGCCACAAGGTAAATGGTGAATGGGGCAAGTTTGAAGGGAAAGTTAGATTATGAGACTAGTTTTAGATATGCTAAGGTTGAGGGTTCTATTTTCACTTGGATGACCCATGACCAGCAGACAGTTTTATGTGTGAGTCTTGAGTTCAAAAGGAACTATGTGAGAGATTAGTTTGAAAAGTATTGGTCGTAATGGAAGCCACATTAGTAAATAAGTTCCCTTAAGGAGAAGTGAACTTGACTCAGGACAAAGACCTGGGATACTAGCATCATATAGGAGGCTTTCGTTGAAGAAGAATGCCTATGAAGGATGGACATACAAAGACAGTGGTGGTCGCCCAGCGCGGTGGCTCACGCCTGTAAACCCAGCACTTGCGGAGGCGGAGGCGGAGGCGGGCGGATCACCTGAGGTCAGGAGTTTGAGACCAACCTGGCCAACATGGTGAAACTCCGTCTCTACTAAAAATACAAAAATTAGCTCGGTGTGGTGGCAGACGCCTGTAATCCCAGCTGCTTAGGAGGCTGAGGTGAGATAATTGCTTGAACCCAGGAGGTGCAGGTTGCAGTGAACTGAGATCGTGCCATTGCCCTCCAGCCTGGGCAACGAGCAAAACTCCATCTCAAAAAAAAAAAAGAGACAGTGGTGGTCATGGAAACCAAGAAGGTGGTTTATTCTAAGATAGGGTGGTTTACAGCACATGTGCTAAAAAGGTCAAATGAAGCAAGATGTCAAAATATCCATTGGATTGAACACTTTTAAAAAAGTCCCTGCTGACTTGGGAAAAAGTCTTTTAGTAAGGTTCCATAGAGTAGTTCCATAAAACATGAAAAAAGAGATTAGGGCAGTTTGAAGAGTGAATAGGAGATATACAGATGTATAGAGTAAGAACAGGTGACTTGAAGTTGGACTGAGAATGAGAAATGAGAGCCAGGGAATGTGGAGTTTGAAGGTTGGTTTGTAAGTGAGAGACTAGAAAAGGGGACAGATTAAAATTAGTTAAGTTTTCATAGTTAACAGTGTAGCAGGAAATTGAGTATTAGTTCATTATATGGCTTTTCCCAACTCTTCCCACTCCTTTCCAGTAGGTTTGTTTTTATTTATTTTCTGGGGTATATGAGAATTAACTTGAGTTCACTGAATGCCCATGGTGGGAAGAAAATGGCAGTTTAGAAACATTGTAACAATCTAGAGGAAAGTAAATTGGAATTAACTTCTGAGGTTCTTGAAGTATTTCAATTCATTTCGTTGTCTTTTTTTCTTTTTATTTACTTTTTTTAGGGCAGACCGACCATTCACTCTCTACTTAAAAGAGTCCACAAGTCTATTTATAATTTAGTTTCATTTATTAAAACTTTTTTATGATCTTAATTTTTTAAAATGTTTCCTTTATTCATCATGGAAGACCTACTGAAATAAGTAGTTCAAATATGCTGTATGCAGTTTTCTCATAGGAGACCCTTTGGTTCAGTATATCCTCCAGTGAGGAACAAATCAGTTTTTTAGACAATGGAGATTGTCAGCTAGTGGGACATCAGAAGTCAAACAGTCTATAAAGGATAAAATCCTTCCTCAGGAAAGCAGTGTACCACATGTATTAGGTTGAACAATTCACTAGTGGCAGTTTTATATAGTTTAACCTAATAGTAGCACCAAAACCCACATTTTTTTTTCATTTTTTTCAGTGATATAAAACAAACTGTATATCTTCTAGCTGTCTGTGAACCCAGTTCTTGGTGTCGCTTTTATCGTGGGGAGAAGTAAACAAGGCATATATCCCTCACAGCTTGAATGGAGTCTAAGAAGGGATTCTTAAGTGTCCTCATCAGTTAAAAAAAAAAAAAAAGTTTTAAATCTTAAAATGAAGTCTCTGGGGACTTCAGTTTCTCTATAAATTCTACTTTTTGTGTAAAATAGCAAGTATCATTTGGAAAAATACTATGTTTTATGGCTCCAATTTTGGCAGTTTTCTCATTATTTACTTGTTGCATTTTACCTTCTTCACTCCCCAGAGTAGTCAATGTTAAATTTGGTTTGTATTCCAGAAGTATTAAATGCACATATGTATACTTTTTAATACATATGTCTGTACAGTTGACTTTTCTGTTTGTATGTGCAGATTTTACCTCATTGTTTTAAACCACCATCTTGTATTATATTAATATACAGCCATGTATTTTATTAGGTTTACATTAATGGCTGTATAGATTTTTCTTTTTACACACAGTGCTGTAATTTACATCCTTACATACTTGTGCACTTGTGTGAATATATTTATAGGGTAAAATTTCAGATCTCCTAGAACAAAGATTACCCTTTAACAACCTTTGTGCAGATACTGCCACATTATTCTGTTTTATTGGCTTAGACTTAGTAGTTTGAGAGTTCCTGGTTTCTATATCCTTGGCCAACTCGTGTGATTAGTCTTTTAAGTTGTTGCCAATCAGATCGGTCCCAGTCTGATTTGGGAAAACAATTTCAGTATTTTCAATTTGCATTTTAAAATTGAAATTTCAAAATATTTTCATATTGATGATTTGTGGTTTTTATCTAAGGACAGATTATTCAATTCTTCTATTTTTTTTCTTTTGGATTATCTTTTTTTCCCCTACTTTCAAGCTAACAAGTTATGGAATATCTTTTCAAGTTTATTTCCAAGCATTTTATATTAGAGTGCTAACTCACTCAAGGCAGGGAAGTTGGAGAGGAGTATTAAGTCAGAAACAGGTTGTCCAAATAATTTGTGTTCTAACATTGTCTGTGGAATTGTATAGTTTTTTTTTAGAGGTCTTTTATTTTCATGTAGGCGAATACTGCTTTTCCTCAGTGGTTTCTGGGTTTCACATCAATTTTAGGAAAACTTTACCACACAATTAAGCTTTTTTTTTTTTTTTAAACTTTTTAATAGTTGCATAGTAGTCACTTGCATGGATGTATGATATTTTATTTAAATCAGCAGTACTCAAGTATTTGGTCTCACAATTCCTTTACACTCTTAAAAATTATTGGTGACTCTACAGAGCTTTATGTGGATTTTTATCTATTGTTATTTTCTATATTTTTACAGTAAATAATGCTAAGATGTTATTTTATTTTTCACATTTAAAGATGAATATATAATTTCACTTGAAAAACTTGAGAAATGTAAAATTATTCGTTTAGAAAATCTATCACATGTTAACATAAGTGACATTTTGTAATGAAAATAATTATTTGAAATAAAAAATATATAATGGGAAGAACAGCATTTTTGCCATCTGTTTTTTTTTTTTTTTTCGGAGTCTCGCCCTGTCGCCCAGGCTGGACCTCCACCTCGCGGGTTCAAGCGATTCTTCTGCCTCAGCCTCCCTAGTAGCCGGAACCACAGGTGTGTGCCACCACGCCCGGCTAATTTTTGTAGTTTCTAATAGAGACGGGGTTTCACCATGTTGGCCAGGCTGATCTTGAACTCCTGACCTCGTGATCCACCCACCTCGGCCTCCCGAAGTGCTGGCATTACAGGCATGAGCCACCGCGCCTGGCCGCATTTTTGCCATCTTAGAAGTCAACTGGATTTTCATAGCTGTTTCTGCCTTCAGTCTATGGAATTAAGATGTTTCATTGGAAGTACAAGAAGACAATACAGCCTCACACAGGTATTTGGTTGGAAAAGGGAGAATAGTTTTTAACAGCCTTTAAAAATAATTGTTGATATGCTCCTTTGATACACTACTAGGTTTCTTTTTTCCCCCTCCTTTTTCCTAGGACACATGCTCAAAGAGATACTAGGTTTCTTAGAGGCTAGTTGCAATGTGGAATCTGAAACCATATCCAAGAATTTTTTTCTACTTTGTTACATTAAAATCCATTGGTCTGTTGTCTTGCATCTGGAATGGATCTCTTACCTGTGTAAGATTTTTAACATCATACATTGCTTATTTGGAAAATAATGGTTCAGTGAGTTATGCAGATCTTCCAAATGTTGACACATTTTCTTATATAGTATCAAACAATAATAATTCATTAATATTACCTCTAAACTCATTAAGCATCTTTGATTTTTAGGAAGTTGTCAGGCTTACAGTGGTAGATGAAATCTTTCTAAAATTCTGATTTTTCTACTGAAAGCTTAAATTTTAAGCAACATTCTTAAGTTCAGACAATTGCCTAAATATTATATTTTGTTGTACAGTAGTAGAAGTGGTTTTTGTGCAGATTATGAAAAATATGGAAATGGAATGAAATTTAATGAAACTGGTAATGTTTATTGCCTCATCAAAGTCATTCCTTTTTTTTTGTTCTCGAGATGGAGTTTCACTTTGTTGCCTAGGCTGGAGTGCAATGGTGCGATCTTGGCTCACTGCAACCTCCGCCTCCTGGGTTCATTCTCATGCATCTGCCTCCCAAGTAGCTGGGATTGCAGGCACCTGCCACCATGCCCATCTAATTTTTGTATTTTTAGTAGAGACAGGGTTTCACCATGATGGCCAAGCTGGTCTTGAACTCCTGACCTCAGGTGATCCACCCACCTCAGCCTCCCAAAGTGCTAGGATTACAGGTGTGAGCCACCGTGCCCAGCCCAAAGGCATTCTTATATGAAACTCACATTATTAGTACTGTGAGAGTTGGTAGTAATAAATGTACAGTGACTACTCGTATAGTTTTGTGTCACCGTCTTGGTTCTTGCTAAGGCACCAGCAGATTTAACTACTGTTGCTTTTGCACCATTAGTGCAAATGTGAGTACTGAAAAGCAAAGTGACTTCTTAGCATTATTATGAAAATGGATCTTAGGGCCTCCTGCCTGTCTGCAAACCACATTTTGAGAACTGCTGATTTAAATAATTCCTTGTTGATAAGCACTTAGGATGTTTTCAAATTTTCCAAAACAAAAAACGTCATTTGTTTGTTTTTGGAGACAGGGTCTCACTCTGTCACCCAGGCTGGGGTGGTGTAATCTCAACTCACTGCAGCCTTCACCTTCCTTACTCAAGCCATCTTTCCACCCCAGCTGGGGCCCCACAGGCATGCACCACCACCATTTTAGTATTTTTTGTAGAGTTGGAGTTTTTGCTATTTCCCAGGCTGGCCTTGAACTCGTATTCTTAAGCAATTCATCCACCTCGGCCTCGCAAAATGCTGGGATTACAGGCATGAGCCAACATGCCTGGCTTTTTTTTTTTTTTGAAGAGACATGGTCCCATTCTGTCGCCCAGACTGGGGAGCAGTGGCATGATGATAGCTCACTGTAGCCTCAAATTTCTGGGCTCAAATGACCTTCCCACATCAGTTTTCTAAGTAGCTAGGTCCATACGTGTGCACCACCATGCCTAGCTAAGATTTTCTTTTTTTTTTTTTTTTTGAGAGATACGGGGTCTTGCTATGTTGCTCAGGCTGTTCTCAAACTCCTGACCTCAAGCAGTCCTTTCCCCTTCCCCTTCCATTCCCTGTCCCTGTCCCCATCCCTGTCCTGTTCCTTGACAGGGTCTTGCTCTGTCACTCACGTTGGAGTGCAGTGGCATGATCATAGCTCACTGCAACCTCGAACTCTTTGGCTCAAGCGATCCTCCTGCCGTGGCCTCCAGAGTGGCAGGGACTATAGACACATGCCATCATGCCTAGCTAATTTTTTTTTTTTTTTTGAGTTGGAGCCTCGCTCTGTCACCAGGCTGGAGTGCAGTGGTGCGATCTTGGCTCACTGCAACCTCCGCCTCCCAGGTTCAAGCGATTCTCCTGCCTCAGCCTCCTGAGTAGCTGGGACTACAGGCGCATGCCACCACACCCAGCCAGTTTTTGTATTTTTAGTAGAGACGGGGTTTCACCGTGTTGGCCAGGATGGTCTCTATCACTTGACCTCATGATCCACCCACCTTGGCCTCCCAAAGTGCTGGGATTACAGGTGTGAGCCACCGTGCCCAGCCCATGCCTGGCTAATTTTTTAAATGTCCAGTAGAGATGAGGTCTCACTTTGTTGTCCAGGCTGGTCTTGAGCTCCTGGGCTCAAGTGATCCTCCTGCCTCAGCCTCCTAAAGTGCTGTTATTACAGGTGTGATCCATCTTGCCTGGCCTCATAGATCTTTGTGTGTTTAAATGGCTGGGTGCAGAGTTTTTTTGTTTTGAAAAAAGATTGAATTATTTTTAAAAATCCAGCGTGTAGTACTTGACCTTGTTGGTGGTTTTCTTGCCTTTTCTTTTTCTTTTTTATTGATAATGGGGTGGCAGTTGCTGACAAATTATCAAGTACATGTTGAAATGCATCTCATTTTTCTGTCTAGGTGAAGTTACCAAGCATTAATTATAGGATTATGAAATATATATTCAATTTGGAAGGCTCTTCAGACAACATTTGTGTTGATGAGAAAATGAAATTTCCCTTTGACTTTCCTTTGGTATTGTAATTCAGAGAATATTCAGTTTAATTCTTCTAAAGGAGAATTATCTTGGGATAATAACTTTTAAGTGTAACTTTAATGTTCCACGAGTTTATCTTCAAGGCATTAGAGAAAATATTATACAGGCGTACCTCATTTACTGTGCTTCACAAATCATGCCTTTTCTATAAATTGAAGGTTTGTGGAAATCCTTTGTCAAGCAGTTCTGTTGATGCCATGTTTCCAATGGCATGTGCTCACTTGGTGTCTCTGTGTCACATTTCGGTAATTCTCCCGATATTTCAAACTTTTATTGTATCTGTTATGATCTGTGATCAGTGATCTTTGATGTTGCTATTATAATTGTTTTGGGGCGCAATGAACATTGGCCATATAAGACGGCAAACTTAATTGATAAATGTTGTATGTGTTCTGACTGCTCCACTGACTGGCCATTCCCATCTCCTTGTCCTTGGGTCTGCCTGTTCCCTGAGACACAACAATGTTGAAATTAAGCCAATTAATAATAGCCCTACAGTGGCCTCTACATGTTATAGTGAAAGGAAGGGTTGCATGTCTCTCACTTTAAATCAAAAGCTTGAAATGATTACGCTTAATGAGGAGGACATGTCAAAAGCCAACACAGGCCAAAAGCTAGGTCTGTTGTACCAAATAAGTTAGCCAGGTTGTGAAAGCAAAGGAAAAATTCTTGAAGGAGATCGAAAGTCCTCCTCCAGCAAACACATGAATGATAAGAAAACAAAACAGCCTTATTGCTGATATAGAGAAAGTTCAAGTGGTCTGGGTAGTAAATAAAACCAGCTACAACATTCCCTTATGACAAAGCCTAATCCATAGCAAGGCCCTAACTCTGTTCAGTGTTATGAAGGCTGAGAGAGGTGGGGATGCTGCAGAATAAAAGTTGAAAGCTGGCAGAGGTCAGTTATAAGGTATAAGGAAAGTCAGCCCCATAAAAGTACAAGGTGAAGCAGCAAGGGCTGATATAGAAATTGCAGCAAAATCTCCAGATCTAGCTAAGGTAATTGATGAAGGAAGTTTACACTAAAAACAGATTTTCAATGTAAACAAAACAGCCTTCTACTGGAAGAAGATGCCATCTTCTAGGACTTTGCTAGCTAGAGAGAAGTCAGTGCCTAGCTTCAAAGCTACAAAGGACAGGCTGACTCTTGTTGGGGATCTTGCAGCCAGTGACTTTAAGTTGAAGCCAGTGCTCATTTGTCATTCCCAAAATCTTAAGAATCCTTAAGAATGATGCTAAATCCACTCTGCCCATGCTCTAGAAATGGAGCAACAAAGCCTGGATGACAGTGCATCGATTTATAGCATGGTTTACTGAATACTTTAAGCCTACTGTTGAAACCTACTGCCCAGAAAAAAAGTTTCCATTCAAAATATCACTGCTCCTTGATGATGCTCCTAGTCGCCCAAGAGCTCTGACGGAGATTAATTGTTTTCATGCCGCTTAACACAGTGTACTTTCTGCAGCCTATGGAGCAGCAAAGAGGAATTTTGACTTTCAAGCCTTATTATTTATTAATAAGAACTATATTTCATAAGGCTATAAATGCCGTAGATAGTGATTCCTTTGATGGATCTGGACAAAGTAAATTGAAAACCTTCTGAAAGGATTCAGCATTCTGGATGTCATTAAGAACATTCATGATTCATGGGAGGTCAGAATATCAACATGAACAAGAGTTAGGAAGAATGTGATTCCAACCCGTATTGATGACTTTGAAGGGTTCAGGACTTTAGTGGAAGAAGTAACTGCAGATGTGCAGAGTGCAAGAGACCAACAGTAAGAAATGGAGCCTGAAGATGTTACTGAATTGCTGCAGTCTCATGAGAAAACTTGAATGGATAAGGTGTTGCTTCTTATGGGTGAGCAGAAAAAAAGGTTTCTTGAGATGGAATCTATTCCTGGTGAAGATGCTGTGAACATTGTTGAAGTGACAACAAAGGATTTGAATATTACATAAACCAAATTGATAAAGCAACTGCAGGGTTTGGGAGGATTGACTCCAATTTTGAAAGAAATTCTACAGTGTAAAATGCTTACAAACAGCATTGCATGCTACAGAGAAATCTTTTGTGAAATGAAGAGTCAATCAGTGTGACAAACTTAGTTGTTGTTTTAAGAAATTGCCACAGCCACCCCAATCTTCAGCAACCACTACTGTGATCAGTCAGCAGCAAACAAGGGAAGACCCTGCATCAGCAAGATTACCACTCTTTGTAGGCTCAGATGATCGTTAGCATTTTTAGCAATAGAATTTTTAATTAAGGTATGTACATTTTTTTTTTAGACATAATGCTATTTCATACATAATGTAGACTACAGTATAGTGTAAACATAACTTTTATATGTACCGGGAAACCAAAAAATTTGTGTGACTCTCCTTAAAGATAGTTCCTTTATTGTGACACTCACTTTATTATGATGATCTAGAACTGAACTCACAATATATCCAAGGTATGCCTCTATATATAATATGTTAGGTATATATAAGCTATTATATATTATGTAGGAATAAAACTATTTTAAGAGAAGTATATACAGATATATTAAAACTGGTATACATTATTTCAGAACATATCTATGCAGCATTACTCAATCTTTATTATTTTTTCCCAGTTAGATATTTGATTAAATATAGAATCACATTTAATAGTTTCTCCACTCCTGGTACTCTCATTTCTTCTTGGCTAATTTGTTCCTCTGAGAAATATCAGCCATCCTGTTTCTCGCCTTCTTTTTTGTTTTGAAACAGAGTTTCCCTCTGTTGCCCTGGCTGGAGTGCTGTGGCACAATCTCAGCTTACGGCAACCTCTGCCACTTGGATTCAAGTGATTCTTGTGCTTCAGCTTCCCGAGTAGCTGGAATTACAGGCACATACCACCATGCCTGGCTAAATTTTTTTGTATTTTTAGTAGAAACCAGGTTTCACCATGTTGGCCAGGCTGGTCTCGAACTCCTGACCTCACGTGATCCGCCCACCTCAGCCTCCCAAAGTGTTGAGATTACAGGCTTGAGCCACCGCACCTGGCCCCTTGTCTTCTTTTATAGTTTAAGTGTTTCTGCTGTGGGGTTTTTTTTTGTTTGTTTGTTTGTTTTGAGATGGAATTTCGCTCTTGTTGCCCAGGCTGGAGTGCAGTGGTGTGATCTCAGCTCACCGTAGCCTCCTGCTTCAGCCTCCCAAGTAGCTGGGAATACAGGCACGCACCACCATGCCTGGCTAGTTTTGTATTTTTCATAGAGACAGAGTTTCTCCATGTTGGTCAGGCTGGTCTTGAACTCCCAACCTCAGGTGATCCGCCCACCTCAGCCTCCCAGAGTGCTGGGATTTGGGTGGGATTTGGGAGCCACGGCTCCCGGCTCTGCTGCGTTTTTCTTAAATAACTGTGCTTGCTTATCTCTGTCAGAGCACTTAGCACACTGTAGTTGTCTCTCTGCGTCGTTTCTGTGAATTCTGTTGAATGATGAGTTTCAGTGTGTCTTGGGTCTCTAGGTATAGCAGAGAATCTGTTATGTAGTAGACATAACATACATATTTTTTAAATGAAAGAAATGGAGAACTCTCATTATTTGCCACTGTAATAACAACTAGCATTTTGCTTTTTTCCCTAAATTTTTGTGATAAACATAAAAATTTACAGTATTAACTATTTTTAAGTGTACAGTCAGTTAATGTTAAGTACTTTCTGCAACCAATTATTGTGCAACTAATCTCCAGAACTCTTGTTCATCTTCCAAAACTCTGTAAACTCTATAACCCTAAACTCCCTTCTCTTTGGCTAGTGGCAATCACCATTCTTTTTGTTTCTATGAATTTGACTTCTTATACCTCATATAAGTGGAATCATATAGTATTTATCTTTTTTGGAGGGGGCTGGCTTATTCACTTAATGTCCTTAGCTTCCCCTCATGTTTTATCAAGTGTTAGAATTTCCTTCATCAGGGCTTTTTAGTATTCCATTGTGTGTATATATACATTTTTCATTCATTTGTTGATAGACAGTTGGGTTGCTTCTACCTTTTGACTTTTGTGAATAATGTTGCTTTTAACATGGGTGTGCAGCTACCATTTTTTGACATTGACTTTTTATTTTTAGATGGGCACTCTGGTTTTTTAAAAATGATAAAAGCAAAACTTGGCAAGCAAACCTGCGGCTGATCTCCAAGTTTGATACTGTTGAAGACTTTTGGGCGTAAGTAACCGTTTGTTTTAGTATGTTTGTTGTTTTATTAGTTGTGTAGTTTTTTTAATTTTTAAGTCGAATTCACAAAATGAAGCGTGAGGTAAACAGTTAATGAATGTTCATCTATTTTTTATCTCCTTACAAAAGTTTGAATTGGTGATTATGCTTTATTAGTTTTACAGAGCTTCAATCTTGTCATCCCCCAGCCCCGATTATTCTGTTTCTTGTCCTGAGATACCCTTAGCTCAAGAATCCTTACATTTGCCTCATAACTGGGTATTCCAGTGCGTTGTTGGGTCCTCATTTCTGCAAACTGTTTTCAGTGCAATATGTGGAATTTCCTGTACCAGAGATTTTAAGATATCAAAGGCTGAAGTGTTCAGAATTCAGGGTTTGTCAAGGGAATGCCAGTATCTATCATGATACTTTATTCATTTCATTATGCTTTGATCAACCTCAAGAAGAATAGTTGAAATATTTTTGAAAATTTGTTTCTGTGTAGCATAAAGTTAAGAATTGGGATCATCAACTTTTGCATGACCTCAAAACAAAATTTAAGGCTGGGCTCAGTGACTCATGCCTGTAATACTAATACTTTGGGATGCTGAGGCAGGAAGATCACTTGCAGCCAGGAGTTCAAGACCAACCTGGTCAACATGAGTCCCTGTTTATAAAATAAATAAAATTAAAAATTGTAAAGTCTATTTCAAGAAGTTTTGATAATTGATTCTCTTAAAGACAAAGTTAATCCAGTGTGTCTAATTTACTTGGAGAATGACTAGGGAGGTACTATTTGAGACCATGAAAGGCAAAACTCTTTAATAAGCACTTTAAATTACCTAGCAGTTATCTAAATATTCTGACTTGTGCATCTTTTTTTAGGATCATATACATGCTGAATTAGTGATGCTACTCTTATGTTTTAATGTAACCCCCTCAAGATATTCTGCTCATACAAAGAAATAGATTGTGGTATAAAATTTATACATATATACGCACATCTTCAACAGCAGAAACAATATTTTTCTGTATATTTCCAGTGCTTGGCTTCTAATAGATATTTTGTATTCATTTATGTTGCTGAAAAAAGCAAAGCATACGATTAAAACCATAACTTCATTGAGAGTATTTGAGAACATTCATTTGAGAGTAAACTTTGAGAGTATTTATTTTTTATTAAAAGCATGGACAC
Organism: Pongo abelii; assembly: GCF_028885655.2. Taxonomy (NCBI): domain Eukaryota; kingdom Metazoa; phylum Chordata; class Mammalia; order Primates; family Hominidae; genus Pongo; species Pongo abelii. The sequence goes on along the minus strand of NC_071988.2, from coordinate 120,357,232 downwards.
TTCATAATAACTACATTTAAGGCCTAATAATTTATAGGTCTAGTTGTCTAGTTAAACTAGGATTATTCTTCTTTGCCCGTTGTCAAAACATCAAGTAGTTTTTCTTCTCTAGTTTTGTTTATTCAGGACTCTTAAATAACTCCAGTCTTCTGCACCCCCCCAAAAAAAAAGCTTTTCATTCTCCTACAGAGAAAAAAGGAAGCCTTGAGCCATCTTCCCCAATCAGATTTGCATTTATCTAGTTTGTTTGACTTTTACCAGTTTACATAATTCTACCTTCTAATTAGAACAGTTCCTCCAAGCTTCAGTTACGTGTAGTCAATGTCATTGCATAGTAGATTTTTATACCATAGTTTAGAGATATGAAGGATTTTTCAGTTTTCTGTAAATGTGTGGGCCACTTCCTAATTTCTGTTTTTTTCTAGCAAATTTATTGCAAATAACCATTGAGTCCTTTTATACTTACCCAGACTGCATAGTCTTAGGATTCTGTTTAGATGTGCCATTATAAATTCTCATTATGGACTTACTTGAGAGACCTTTGAGCACCACAGAAGAGAAAGGAGGCAGCAAAAAGGAAAAAGTATTTTATTGAAGGTCATTCCCACAATATCCATTTATTTTATGAAATTAGTAGCGCTAATTTTATAGTCACTTAGTATCCAGGCTTTTTTTGTTGCCTAGTGGAGGCTGTCATTGATGTGTAGTTGGGAGTTAACATTAGGTAGTGACTCAGCAAACCTTATGTGGTCTTAGGTTGTCTCACCTAAACTATATTTGTGTGTTATACTATGGAATTTGATTTAAAGATGCCAACTTCTTTCTTAAATCTTTTTTTTTTTTTTGAAATGGAGTCTAGTTCTGTCACCAGGCTGAAGTGCAATGGGGTGATCTCGGCTCACTGCAACCTCCGCCTCCTGGGTTCAAACGATTTTCCTGCCTCAGCCTCTCTAGTAGCTGGGATTACAGGCACATGCCACCACGCCTGGCTAATTTTTGTATTTTTAGTAGAGACGGGGTTTCATCATCTTGGTCAGGCTGGTCTCAAACTCCTGACCTCGTGATCCACCTGCCAAAGCCTCCCAAAGTGCTGGGATTACAGGGGTGAGCCACCGCGCCCGGCCCTTAAATCTTTACCTGAAATATTCCTAGATGGGGTTAACATAGCACCAGGAGAACCAGACTAAGGATAATAGAATTGTCCATGGTCTGTAGACACAGCTAAGATCATTATTTCAGCCATCTAATATTGGAGACAAGCAAAAGATTCTTAAGAGTTGCCAATTTTTTAATCAATTTTGCTGTAAAAGACTACAGGAGATCAAATGATCTAAGCCTCCTACCTTCAGGCAAGCAACTAAGTCATTGCAAATGTTATTCTGTTATTTTGATATTTGAGAAACAGTTTAGAAATACAGACTGCAGGGTTCCATCTCATATTTAGGTGATTATAATCCCAAGATGTAGGGCTTGGAACTATATTTATTTATTTATTTTTCTAAAATCATTTTTAAAATGATTATTATGTTGACTAACCAGTGACAATTTGTGGTGTTTGGGAACCATTGATCTATTCTACTCTTGGATACCCTCAAGGATAATGACTGTTTCAGTCATGCAGTCCTGATGGTCAGGAAGTTCATTGTTTCTGGTTTGTTGTTTTTTTGGTTTTTTTTTTATGTTTTTGAAAAAACTGTTTTATTAACTTCAGAAATTATTTCATCTACTTAAAGCCACCTTATACCTCTCTTCTCAGTTTCTTATATATATACATATGTATGCACTAAGTAACATAAAATATATTTTTGTCAGAGCAGTCACTAGAAATTTTTTTGAAAATTATACCTGTCATCTGAAGTTGATTATTTAACTGCTTTTAAGATCTGTTTTGTCCATTTTAGAAATTGACTCCTTAGAAACAAGTAAACATGAACTTTTTTCTGTTTATTTTCATCATATGTTCTAAATGTATATATATGTAAGCACCTAAACTCTACGTATTCTGTGTTTTTAATTGTTATTTTCTTTTACCTAGTCTGTACAACCATATCCAGTTGTCTAGTAATTTAATGCCTGGCTGTGACTACTCACTTTTTAAGGTATGCTTAATTGGTGATTTGATATATTTATTATAGGACTGGGCCATTTGGTATTCATTAAGAAATCGTGCCATAAACTTAGGAATATTTGAATAGACTGATAATTTAATTGGCTGTAGTATGCTTTAGTATCAATATATCTTACTCTATTTGTTTATAAAAATTGAGAGAGAGTTACTCTGTGGGCACATACTGAGATGGATTTTGATGAGAGCTTTGATTATCCAGTCTACTCCTTCCTTTATATATTTGAGCAGACTGAGTTTATCAAGCATTCTTAACCTTAGGAGCATGGGTCCTTGGAATACTTATTATTGGGCTTTGTCAGGTGGTAGGGCGACGGGACATTCATTAACTGAAATTGCATAGTTTTTGCATGTATTTTCTAGCTATAGAAATGTACAGAGCTTCTAAAATATGTTTGCTTCTCAGAAAGTTTAAGAACCTTCAAATTAAGTGAAACCCAAGATTTGATAGCTAATAAGTGACAAAGTCAGGACTCTAATTCTATAATGTCATGCCTCTGGCTTTAAGTTTTATGTGCTGTTTAAAAACTACATCAATGGCAGTTCTCTGGGCAATAAAGTAAGAAGTTGGCAGTGTTGTTGCTTAACTGTTTCTAATGATTATCTCTCAAAGTCAAGGTAACAATGTTGTGTAATACTGTTGTCTTCTAACCCTGTAGGATGGTATTGAGCCTATGTGGGAAGATGAGAAAAACAAACGGGGAGGACGATGGCTAATTACATTGAACAAACAGCAGAGACGAAGTGACCTCGATCGCTTTTGGCTAGAGACAGTAAGGTTTTAAAAGTGTAAAGCAGTTTTAGAGGTAGTTTAAGTCAGATATTTTAAGTGATTGGCAGTTGACTCTCACCACAATAAGCTCACTGTGGTCATTTCATTAATCTCAAAATTATAGAATCTTAGATTTTGTATGATTGAAGTTTTTGCAACCCTCTTACAGCATTGCTATATGTATACTAAACTTTTAAATATTTATATTTTTAGAGCAAGGGTCTTGCTCTGTTGCCCAGGCTGGAGTGCGGATATTTATTTATATGGCTCACTTCAGCCTCACCCTCTGGGTTCAAGCGATCCTCCCACTTCAGCCTCTTAAGTAGCTGGGACTACAGGTGCATGCCACCATGCCCAGCTCATTTTCTAATTTTTTTCCTAGAGATGGGATCTTGCTATGTTGCCCAGGTTGGTCTCAAACTTCTGGCCTCAAGTGATCCTCCCACTTCAGCCTCCCAAAGTGCTGGAATTAGAGGTGTGAGTCATTGTGCCTGTCCCACTAAACTTTTTAGATCAGTGAAGCAAATAATAAAATTGTTGTGTACTACCATTTGACCTACATGTTGTGATATTAACTGGAACTTCTGGCTTTACAAGACAAATTAAATATGAGATAATAGGCATTTTCTGTAGACAGAGGTTCCAAACCCCAAGCTTATAGGAGCGGGGTTTGTAGTCTCTTTTGTATCCCTAGCACTTGAAACCGTGCCTGGTTTATAGTTAGCACTTGTTAAGTTAATCACTTTAAATGTTTGAATAAGTGACTATTTTGCTTTTTTTTAGAGACAAGGTCTTGTTCTGTCGCCCAGGCTAGAGTGCAGTGGGGCCATCATAGCTCACTGTAGCCTCCTGGGTTCAAGCAATCATCCTGCCTTAGCCTCTCAAGTAGCTGGGACTACAGGTGCATGCCAGCACACCCAGCTAATGAATGAATGACTTTTTAAGAAGAAAATTCTGTTTTTGAGGGGGAAGATCATGAGCAAATATCATTTTGGAATTCCACATTAAAAAGTCAGGACATTTCCATTTTGCAGTTAAAAAAAATGTTCTGGAGATGGATGGTAGTAGGGATGGTTGTACAACAATGTTGAATGTACTTAACACCACTGAACTGTACACTTAAAAGTGGTTAAAATGGCAAATTTTATGTTATTTGTATTTTACCACAATTAAGAAACCTGTTAGGGCCGGGCTCACACCTGTGATCTCAACACTTCAGGAGGCCGAGGCAGGCATTTCACTTAAACTCAGGAGTTCAAGACCAGCTTGGGCAACATGGGAAAACCCTGTCTCTATAAAAAATACAAAAATTAACCGGGTATGGTGACATGTCCCTGTATGTATGCCCACCTACTCAGGAGGCTGAGGTGGGAGGATCATTTGAGCCCAGGAGGTTGAGGCTGCAGTGAGCTGTGATGATCCCACTGCACTCCAGCCATGGTGACAAAGCAAGACCCTGTCTCAAACAACAACAACAACAAAAAACCAAACCATTAACAAATATTCGTAAAAAATAAGAACAAGAGGAAATTAACCATGAATAGCTATTTTTGTTATACTATTAATATTTGCTCGTAAATATAAGCAGCAGCAGAGCAAATGAATATTAATAAAATCAGCTTTTATGTCTGCCATGATATTAACTGCCAAATTTGCTGAAAAAGGCTGATTTGATAGTAAATAAATGAATGAGTATTTAAAAGTCAGGACAGATCTATATATGCAAATAAAATTTACACATTTAAAAAATTAACTCTTGATTTAAAAACTTCTTTAGTTATCTATGCAAATACAGAAGAGACATTTGCAGTGTAATGAGCTTGTTTATAATCTATTAAATGTAATTTGGGATTTCTTTTTAAGCTTCTGTGCCTTATTGGAGAATCTTTTGATGACTACAGTGATGATGTATGTGGCGCTGTTGTTAATGTTAGAGCTAAAGGTGATAAGATAGCAATATGGACTACTGAATGTGAAAACAGAGAAGCTGTTACACATATAGGGTAAGTTTTGCTCTTTGCCTACTTATTTTACAATATTAAGATGACTAAAACCAGAAGTTATTTTATTTGTAGCTTTAGAAATACTTCGGTTTGTAGATACTGTTTTCCTTGTATTGTTTTCGTGAACACTTTTATAATTTTGAACGGCTCAATTGGTGCGCAACGTCTTGTTTTTTTGGGTTTTTTCACAGCTATTTATTTAGAGACAGAGTCTCACTCTGTTGTCCAGGCTGTAGTACAGTGGCATGATCTAGGCTCACTGCAACCTCCACCTCCTGGGTTCAGGAGGTTGTTATGTCTCAGCCTCCCGAGTAGCTGGGAATACAGGCACATGCCACCACGCTTGGGTAATTTTTGGATTTTTAGTAGAGACCAGGTTTCGCCATGTTGGCCAGGCTAGTCTTTTAACTCTTGGTCTCAAGTGATCCGTCCACCTCAGCCTCCCAAAGTGCTATCGTTACAGGCATGAGCCACTGCGCCTGGCCTTGTTCATATGTTTTTTATTTCTGTAAAATTGCTTTTTCTTAGCAGTGAAGTATATAACCACTAGAGCACTCTCCTTTGGCATGTAGCATTTTTTATTCATTCACAAATGAGAATGTATTATTTCCTACTTTGAAAGTGCTGTTTGAAAAAAAGTACTACTTTGAAAAGAGCTAATGTATGCTCATAATAATAATTCAGTGATTATTGGCAAATAGTATATGTGCATTTAAAGCATGTGTGTTTACTAATAATTTTCATTAAAATTTATATAACATATCTTGGGTTTTGTTCCATGTTTAAAACCCACATATGTAGGGTTTTATTAAACCTTTTTTTGTAAATTTTATTCTTTGCAAAAGTGGCTTTTTTTTTTTTTTTGAGACAGGGTCTCACTGTGTTATTCAGGCAAGAGTGCAATGGTGCAGTCATGGCTCACTGCAGCCTCAACCTCCTGGGCTCAGGTGATCCTCCCACCTCAGCCACCCAATTAGCTGCAACTACAGGTGTGTATGACCACACCTGGCTATTTTCTTGTATTTTTTGTAGAAAAGAGGTTTTGCCATGTTGCCCAGACTGGTCATGAACTCCTGGACTTGATCAAGCCACCTCAGCCTTTCAAAGTGCTGAGATTACAGGCATGAGCCACAACGCTAAACCAGCTGACATTTTTTTTCTAACTAGGATTTCTTTTTACCTCAATTATATTAGTAATATTTGACACCAGGTGCAGTGGCTCACACCTGTAATCCCAGCACTTTAGGAGATCAAGACCATCCTGGCCAACACAGTGAAACCCCGTCTCTACTAAAAATACAAAAAAAAAAAAATTAGCTGGGCGTGGTGGCGGGCACCTGTAGTCCCAGCTACTTGGGAGACTGAGGCAGGAGAATGGCGTGAACCCGGGAGGTGGAGCTTGCAGTGAGCCAAGATTGGGTCACTGCGCTCCAGCCTGGGAGACAGAGCGAGACTCCGTCTCACCAAAAAAAAAAAAAAAAAAAAAAAAAAAAATTTTGACTTACAATTTTATGTTAAAATTAAGTGCTGGTCAGTCAGTGGTCAAAATGTTTGGTTTGCCCCTTTGTGATTTTTCAAATACTATTAATTTTTCTTTTTAAAATTAATTAATTTTTTGAGACAGAGTCACACTCTGTTGCCCAGGCTGGGGTGCAGTAGCACGATCTCAGCTCACTGCAACCTCCACTTCTTGGGTTCAAGTGATTCTCTTGCCTCAGCCTCCTGAATAGCTGGGACCACAGGCCTGAGCCACTACAGTGTTTTTTGTAGAGACAGGGTTTCGCCATGTTGGCCAGGCTGGTGTCAAACTCCTAGCCTCAAGTCATCCACCTGCCTCAGCGTCCCAAAGTGCTGGGATTTCAGGCGTGATCCATTGCTCTCAGCCATGTAAATTTTTCTGTGAACATAATTTATTTCTGGATCAAAAGGTATAGGGATTTTCTACATTTCATGCTATATGGGGTTCCATAAGAGAAAGGAGTTGATTTGTCATCATATTTTAATGTTTCTTCCAGCATCAAAACCTAATTTTGGAGGATTTACTTTTTTTTTTTTTTAAACAAGAGTTAGATTAATTAAGAATTTTTTTCCTACAGAAGTTTTGTATTTTTGTCAATAATAAATGTTTTTGAGTGTATATTAAGACTTCAGATTTTCAAATGAAGATTTTCTTTTTTAACCCTTCCAATTTGCATGACTCAATGGTCTTGCTTTTTGGCATTTTTAATAATTAAGTATAATTGAAAGGAATGCATTGCATTATAATGCAAATTTGATAATTAACACTTTAGTTACCATAAAATTACTTTTTAATACCTTATTTTAGGGGGAAGGTAGTAAATCTTCTGGAAGGTATAAAAAAACCTATCCTAGTATCATGTTGGAGGATTTAACTCCATTAATATGTTTACTCCTTTATTTTTATTTGATTTTTGCTTATTTTTGAATTTTTACTATTTTTTTTCCTAAAGATTCTTTTTTTGTTGTTTTTTGTTTTGTTTTGTTTTTGTTTTTTTTGAGACAGAGTCTTGCTCTGTCACCCAGGCTGGAGTGCAGTGGCACAGTCTCACTCAAGCTCACTGCAAGCTCCGCCTGCCAGGTTCACGCCATTCTCCTGCCTCAGCCTCCCGAGTTGCTGGGACTACAGGCACCTGCCACCACACCCGGCTAATTTGTTGTATTTTTAGTAGAGGCGGGGTTTCACCATGTTAGCCAGGATGGTCTCGATCTCCTGACCTCGTGATCCACCCGCCTCGGCCTCCCAAAGTGCTGGGATTACAGGCATGAGCCACCATGCCCGGCCAAAGATTCAGATTTTTAAGATGACCTGTGAAGCTCTCTGTGATCTTCCTCTGAAACCTTGTCAGCTTTATCTCATGTTCACTTTACTTATGAGCCATAGCCACACAGCCTCATTTTTATTTCTCAGCTTTCAGATGTGCTCATTCTCTTAACATTATCCTTTTGAGCTCATGATATTTAAAGGGGAAGACTTCTCTAATTTTGTAGATGAGATTAGAATCTCCTTGTTATACAGTATCACAGCCCTTATATTTACTCTTTGGTACTCATGACAAGTGCCATTTTATTCTTGCAATAGAGTCATGTCTTACTTGAAAATTAGGTTGTATAGTATGTAAAGCAGAAATTACATTCTCCCTCGAAGTGTTTCATTCACTCCCTCAAAGTGTTTAATCTCCCTCAGTGTTTAGTTTTTGTTTGTGCAATCTTATAACAGGTATGGTTAATATAATTTGTGTAGTAATATACAATATTTGCTAGGGTTCAGACGTGAAATGTAACATTTTAGATCAAAGAATGAAAATAAACATGCTTGTTTTACAGATTTCTGTTTTTAAGTATGCATGTGATACAGATCTGTCATATGTATTTGTGATTATTCAATTATGTTTTCTCTACTAGACTATAAATGCAGTCAGCTCAGGGACTGTCCTTGCTTTGTTCACTGTTGATTTAGTAATAATTATAGTATCATAATAACAGTATAATAATATAGTAATGCTCCTGTAATTTAGTAGTAACACACCTGACTGGCTCTCAAATATTTTAAAAGTAACCAAGAATATCGCAAAAATGAAGAGTAAATTGTGCTAAAAAGAAAAGGGTGTATAATTAATTTCCTATTTTACTCTTGTCTATATTTTTTAATATAAAGACTAATAACCCTAAATTTTTAGATGTATTTCTTGTGAGTAAAAGTTAATGGCTACTTTTTTCTTTTCTTTTAGGAGGGTATACAAGGAAAGGTTAGGACTTCCTCCAAAGATAGTGATTGGTTATCAGTCCCACGCAGACACAGCTACTAAGAGCGGCTCCACCACTAAAAATAGGTTTGTTGTTTAAGAAGACACCTGAGTATTCTCATAGGAGACTGCGTCAAGCAATCGAGATTTGGGAGCTGAACCAAAGCCTCTTCAAAAAGCAGAGTGGACTGCATTTAAATTTGATTTCCATCTAAATGTTACTAAGATATAAGAGAAGTCTCATTCGCCTTTGTCTTGTACTTCTGTGTTCATTTTTTTTTTTTTTTGGCTAGAGTTTCCACTATCTCAATCAAAGAATTACAGTACACATCCCCAGAATCCATAAATGTGTTCCTGGCCCACTCTGTAATAGTTCAGTAGAATTACCATTAATTACATACAGATTTTACCTATCCACAATAGTCAAAAAACAACTTGGCATTTCTATACTTTACAGGAAAAAAAATTCTGTTGTTCCATTTTATGCAGGAGCATATTTTGCTGGTTTGAAAGATTATGATGCATACAGTTTTCTAGCAATTTTCTTTGTTTCTTTTTACAGCATTGTCTCTGCTGTACTCTTGCTGATGGCTGCTAGATTTTAATTTATTTGTTTCCCTACTTGATAATATTAGTGATTCTGATTTCAGTTTTTCATTTGTTTTGCTTTTGTTTTTTTCCTCATGTAACATTGGTGAAGGATCCAGGAATATGACACAAAGGTGGAATAAACATTAATTTTGTGCATTCTTTGGTAATTTTTTTTGTTTTTTGTAACTACAAAGCTTTGCTACAAATTTATGCATTTCATTCAAATCAGTGATCTATGTTTGTGTGATTTCCTAAACATAATTGTGGATTATAAAAAATGTAACATCATAATTACATTCCTAACTAGAATTAGTATGTCTGTTTTTGTATCTTTACGCTGTATTTTAACACTTTGTATTACTTAGGTTATTTTGCTTTGGTTAAAAATGGCTCAAGTAGAAAAGCAGTCCCATTCATATTAAGACAGTGTACAAAACTGTAAATAAAATGTGTACAGTGAATTGTCTTTTAGACAACTAGATTTGTCCTTTTATTTCTCCATCTTTATAGAAGGAATTTGTACTTCTTATTGCAAGGCAGTCTCTATATTATGTCTTCTTTTGTGGTGTCTTCCATGTGAACAGCATAAGTTTGGAGCACTAGTTTGATTATTATGTTTATTACAATTTTTAATAAATTGAATAGGTAGTATCATATATATGGAAGTAAATTGATGTGGCTATCTTTGTTTTTTTATAAAGTAAGGCACAGTCCTTCAGTCTTAGGTAAATAATGTACTCTCAATATGTTAATACTCATGAGAATTGGGATCTGATGCATCACCATTTGATTGGTAGCAACAGTGGTTGTAAAACTTGGTTGCTGAATTGAGTTGTTTCTATGTAAGTGTCAAAATGATAGTGTAGGGAAAGTACAGGTGGTGGGGACATATGCATTAAGAATTTTGTTAGTGTTGCAATCTAAATAGAATGGAATAAACAGGTATTAAGACATATTTATAGTGGTAAATTGTTGTAGTATGGTATTCTGTAAACTTGAAAACTTGATCTACTCTTTGTAGGTATCATTTGAAAGCAAACTTGAAAATGTTTTGTACATAGTACATACTTGTATAGTCCTGTGAAATGAAGTATGGCTATCAGACCAAAGGATAAGCCAAACTGTAGGTAGCAGAATGGAAATTACTAGTTTGAGAGGAAAATTTGTCTTTGAATGGTGATTATGACTTAATCATTTTAAAACTGATAAACTTGACAAAAACCCTGTATGAAATAAACATGAAATTAATAGCACTGATTTCATTGTAAAATTTTAAAGCAGTTTAAAGGGTACCACAGGTTATCACAGTACTCTCAATGCCACAAACACCTCTTGTTCAGTGTTCTAGAAATACTGAATCTTCTGTGTTTATTATAATCTCAGCATACTGTACATAATATCTGCTAGTTAAACTTGGGTAATTGGTTAAGGTGACTTACTGTCTATATCAATATGTATAGTTTTGAGTACTTCAAGAGTTTACTTAAAAGTGATGATGTTAGTGATATGTTGGCAATGGGTGGGACTGAAGTAGTATATCTATTATAAATTAATGATCTATTTTCTTAATTCTAAGATGAAGTCCAGTTTTAAGAAGCATCAGCTTTTAGGTGCAAAGGAGGAATTAACACATTAAATGTATACAGTTCTAAATTTTTGAAATAACTGATTTGTAGCATTTGATTATTGTTATTACCATTTTAGAATCATGATTTTATTTTAAACCTTTTTCCTGGGGACAAGAAAGGATAATAAATTACTCTGAATCACTTCTGGCAGTTGCCACTTAAATAGTACAGTGACTTGCAACTTTTATAACTTTATTAGCACCTTCTCTAAATATAAAATTAGGCTATACGTTATTTTCCAACTTACTGTTTTCTCTCTGTTTAGCAGGATATTATAAATAGATTAAATAGATGTATTTTCTTTTTTTTTTTGAGACGGAGTCTCGCTTTGTCACCCAGGCTGGAGTGCAGTGGCGTGATCTCCCAGTAGCTGGGACTACAGGCACCCGCCACTATGCCCGGCTAATTTTTTTTGTATTTTTAGTAGAGACAGGGTTTCACTGTGTTAGCCAGGATGGTCTCGATCTCCTGACTTTGTGATCCGCCTGCTTCTGCCTCCCAAAGTGCTGGGATTACAGGCGTGAGCCACCACGCCCAGCCCAAATAGATGTATTTTCATAATAGGTAATTGAAACAGGCTTTAATGGGTGAATAGCAGTTTATTGTAGGCATGTGACATTTCATTTAATGAATTTAATGTTTATTATCCCAATTCTACAGAAGGATTTAATGCATACTATGCAATTAAATGATTATAACACTTACATAGTAATAATTTATGTGCCAGGCAGTAGTTTAGTCACTTTACATGCATATTAACCTGCAGAATAATCTTTTGAGATGTAAGTGCCGTTACTGAGAATTTAACTTTTGCTTGTAAATTGCAAAGGGTGGATTTGAATTCTGGAAATTTGGTTCCAGAGACAATAATTACATAACACTTTCTCCATAGGGTACAGCCTGTCTAATAAATCACCTCAGCTTGTTATAGGTCGGGCATACAAACATTTCTCCATTTTACTCCCTTTGGTAATGAATCTAGTAATAGATGGAAATTTTCCCTAGATTCACTGTGTTAGTCAGTTGGGGAAGTTTGGAGGCAAAGATACAGGAGTTTACGGGTATCTTTTCTATGTTTTGTTATGTTTAGATACACAAATAGGATTATGGAGTATTCAGTATGGTAACATGCTATACAGGTTTGTAGCCTAGGAGCAATAATAGACTGTTGCCTGAAGCCTATATTTGTGGTAGGTCTATACTATTCAGGTTTGTGTAAGTACACAGCGAAATCATCTAATGGCCCATTTCTCAAAACATATTCCCATCATTAATCAATGCATGGTCATATTTTCATATACATTTTAAGCTTCTGTATTCTAATCTAATATATAAATGGCAAAATAAGGCAAAATATTCAAACTGATAGGCATTGAGATTCTTAAATGCTAAAGTTGCATTCAAAAGGATAATTTTAGGCATTGTGACAAAGCAGTGTTATATTAAAGTTAATGACAAGGCTATGCACCTTTTATTTCATTGTTTCTTACAGAATGTTTTTATTATTGACTAGTAAAACAAATGTCATCCTTTTTATACAAATTCAAGATTGACATTGATAAACAAAACTTCAGCATATCTCTCGAGGTCAGTGTAGAAATTGTGTGTCTGGAAACTTCTATAGTAATTTTATATTACTGTGACATTAGTATGTGATCACTTTTCTAGTTATGTTTTAAAAAAATATATCTTACAGGCCAGGCATAGTGCTTTATGCCTGTAATCCCAGCATTTTGGGAGGCCAAGGTGGCAGGATTGCATGAGTCCAGGAGTTCAACACCAGTCTGGGCAATAAAGTGAGACCCCATCGCTACAAGCAAATTAAAAAATATTTATGTGTGTGTGTAATATATATAATATATAACAAAACACATATATGTATGTGTATATATAGTATGTCTGGCAGAGTACAATTTAGGGGTTAAGACTGGTCCCTCACATACGGTGTGAGAAACACTGTTGACAGGTTGCTTTCCCCATTAGTCCAGGGCAACTCATTTGCCCATCATTCCCTAAAACAACTGGGTCTGTTGCGTCTACAGTTTTCATCTTCATGCAGTTATGGATTTGGTGTCAAAAACTTTGGTCCTGTACCATCTTAAGATAAACTCTTGTGTCCTGCTTTACTATGAATTCCAGAGTAGGCATTAGGTAGCCTTCCTACTACCATAGTTTAGAGTTCAATATTCTTATGACCATTCTGCTGGTAGAAGCAAAAAATGAAATTGTAGGCATGTGATCACATGTGCCTATGGTGCTGTCTTTTCCAATACAGGGGAAATAATTTTCATATTTTAATCTTGCAGCTTTTTGTTTACTTCATGCATTGTGATTTCTCATAGTTGTGCACAGAACTCACTTCCCTACCTTTTCTGAAAAAAAGTGTGTATACACATATATATGTATTGAGCACCTCTTATTTACTATGTTCCACGTGCTGGGCATATAGCAAGAACAGAACGGTCTGGGGCCCTGCTCTAAAGAAGATTTAAAAGCAAACATATTAAAAATGCTTGAGTCTGACCAGGAGCAGTGGCTCATGCCTGCAACCCCAGCACTTTGGGAGGCCGAAGCGGGTGAATCACCTGAGGTCAGGAGTTCGAGACTAGCCTGGCCAACATGGTGAAACCCCGTCTCTACTAAAAATACAAAAATTAGCCTGGCATGGTGGCATGCACCTGTAATCCCAGCTACTTTGGAGACTGAGACGGGAGAATCACTTGAGCCCAGGAGGTGGAGGTTGCAGTGAGCTGAGATCGCGCCACTGCACTCCAGCCTGGGTGACAGAGCAAGACTCCCATCTCAAAAAAAAAAAAGCACATGTCTGTTCATAAGGTTCTACAAATAGCTGCTGTTACTGAAAATAGGACTAGGGTTTTATTACTGGGGATTATGCAGTCGCGGTAAATATAAAATGAGGTTGGTTGGTCTTTTTTTTTTTTGAGACGGAGTCTTGTTTGCCAGGCTGGAGTGCAGTGGCACGCTCTTAGCTCTGCCACCCGGGTTCAAACGATTCTCTTGCCTTAGCCTCTCGAGTAGCTGGGACTACAGGCGCGTGCCACCACACCCAGCTGATTTTTGTATTTTTAGTAGAGATGGGGTTTCACCATGATGGCCAGGATGGTCTCGATCTTTTGACCTCGTGATCCGCCCACTTCGGCCTCCCAAAGTGCTGGGATTACAGGCGTGAGCCACTGCACCCGGCCCTAGTTGTTCTAAATACTCTTCCAGCTCTAAAACATTGATTCTAAACAGATCACATTCCAGGAGGACTCTAGCAAACCAGCATATGCAAATTATAGCTTTTGCAAGACCGTTTCTACTTTTATGTTACTGAACTCTATATGATTGTCCAAGTAAAGTTTTGTGTCTCTTTGATTATGTGATTGTACTTTAAAATTTTTTCACCATTCATTTAACATTTTTTAGCATGCTGTAGTATTTTTAATGCAATTGTGTTTGCATTGGTGTGGCTTTAGAGGCTTCTCCAGCCACCTTCCCAAAATACTGATCTGTGATTTTTTTCTTTAATGTTTGGCCAAACATAATACATGCTTATTTTATTTTTCATCCCTACAGAAAGGTAGAAGTTGAGAATTCTGTCTCCTATCCTACTATTGTTTTTCAAGGTGCCACTCAAATTTCTTGTACGTGTCTAGAAACTTGTGCATACAATGGAAGTACACTGTGGCTGGGCGTGGTGGCTCATGCCTGTAATCCCAGCACTTTGTGAAGCCGAGGTGGGTGGATCACCTGAGGTCAGGAGTTTGAGACCAGCCTGGCCAACATGATGAAACCTTGTCTTTACTAAAACTAGAAAAAATTAGCCAGGCGTGGTGGTGTGCGCCTGTAATCCCAGCTACTCGGGAGGCTGAGGCACGAGAATCGCTTGAACTCGGGTGGCAGAGGCTGCAGTGAGCTGAGATCACGCCACTGCATTCCAGCCTGGGCAGCAGAGCCAGACTCCATCTCGAAAAAAAAAAAAAAGATGTATACAATATATGTAACTTTTGTCGTTGGACACAAAAATTCCATTAGCTTTGTTTTCTCATTTTTACTTGTCATGATGTATGTAGAACACATTATTTTTAGTGTCTGGTGTTCCATTATACGGATGTCTCTCTTGTTGGTTGAATTTTTGCTTTCACAGACCCTCAAGTTGTATTCGTATCATTTTACACTAAGCATAAAGAAGACAGATTGGTGCCGGGTATGGTGGCTCACGCCTGTAATCCCAGCACTTTGGGAGGCTGAGGTGGGCGGATCACGAGGTCAGGAGTTCGAGACCAGCCTGGCCAACATACTGAAACCCCATCTCTAAAAATATGAAAAAAAAATTAGCCAGGCGTGGTGGTGCGCACCTGTAGCCCCAGCTACTTGAGAGGCTGAGGCAGGAGAATCACTTGAACCCAGGAGGAGGAGGTTGCAGTGAACATATTGCACCGTTGCATTCCAGCCTGCGTGACAGAGGAAGACTCCGTTTCAAAAAAAAAAAAAAGATGGATTGATTTTCTTCGGCAGTATCAAGTGGCACTTACCATCCACCCCTTTAACACCCAAACCATTCTAATCCATGTATACAGACCATCATCTGTTTTGTTATTGTGTTCTATAATGCAGCTTTGCGAGTTATGCAGTTTTGGTCCTCATGATATTTTTCTGATTGGTTTTTAATGTATTTTCTTCTAACGAGCCAACATTGTTATACATGTAATTTGTTTATTTGCTACATTGTACTCTTTCCCAAAGATGGGCTATGAACTAGCATCTACTTTCATTTTATCTATTTACCTGTAAACATTGAAAAAACTGAATCAAATGCAGTGATATTGGACCTAGTTTTATTGTTATGCCTTATAATGAATTTAACTTCACAGTTTTCTAAATGAGAGCATTTCCCAAAGACATCTTTATGGTCATAACCAGTTTCCGTTGGCATTTGATTTATTTTTATTTTTATTTATTTATCTTTTTGAGAAGGAGTTTTGCTCTTGTTGCCCAGGCTGGAGTGCAATGGCGTGATCTCGGGTCACTGCAACCTCTGCCCCCCGGGTTCAAGCGATTCTCCTGCCTCAGCCTCCAAGTAGCTGGGATTACAGGCATGCACCACCACACCCGACTAATTTGTATTTTTAGAGACGGGGTTTCTCCGTGTTGGTCAGGCTGGTCTCAAACTTCCAACCTCAGGTGATCCGCCCACCTTGGCCTCCCAAAGTGTTGGGATTATAGGCGTGAGCCACAGCATCTGGCCTGATTTGTTTTTAAGAGCATTATTTTTCTGCTTTATTTTGTGATTTCAACATTTGACTCAATTTTGGGTGAATGGTTTGTGCATGGTGCCTGACATCGTGTTTTGATGTGTAGTATATGCCATAGGACATGTGAGACAAGATGTGTCCCAACTTGACCTTGTTTTGTATTGTTTATGTCAAGGTGTTGAGTATATTAGATATACTGTTGGGGCTCTGTGTTCTAGCTTTGCCTTTTAGATAATAACCATGGTTAAATATTGCAATGTCCTGCATGTCTCCACACACGGACATGCTGAGTCAGAATGATAAGTGATTAGTAAGCACATTTTTTCTCCTTTCAGGAAACCACTATTTTCCTTTTCTACATGCTATTTTGTAAGTAGTACTTTTATGAAGGTTGTCTTCAAATGTTCGCATCTTCCATTTCTACTGCCCTTGGGTTATCTATCCTGTCATTTTGTGCCAATCACTTTTTTTTTTAACTTTTAAGTTCAGGGATGCAAGTGTAGATTTGTTACATAGGTAAACTTCTGTCATGGGGTTTGTTGTACAGATTATTTCATCACCCAGGTGTTAAGCCTAGTATGCACTAGTTGTTTTTCCTGATCCTCTCCCTGCTCCCACCCTCCACCCTCTGATAGGCCCCAGTGTGTGTTGTTCCCCTCTATGTGTCCATGTGTTCTCATCATTTAGCTCCCACTTATAAGTGAGAATGTGGTGTTTGGTTTTCTGTTCCTGCATTAGTTTGCTAAGGATAATGGCCTCGAGCTCCATCCATGTCCCTGTAAAGGACATGATCTTGTACTTTTTTATGGCTGCATAGTATTCTGTGGTGTATATGTATCACGTTTTCTTTATCCAGTCTATCATTAGGCATTTAGGTTGATTCCATGTTTTTGCTATTGTGAATAGTGCTGCAATGAAGATACATGTGCATGTCTTTTTGTAATAGAATGATTTATATTCTGTTGTGTATATACCCAGTAATGGGATTGCTGAGTTGAATGCTGTTTCTGCCTTTAGGTCTTTGATGAATTGCCACACTGTCTTCCACAATGGTTGAACTAATTTACACTCCCACCAACAGTTTAGAATAAGTGTTCACTTTTCTCCACAACCTTGTCAGCATCTGTTATTTTTTGACTTTTTAATAATAGCCATTCTGACTGCTCACATCTATTTTGTAAATAAAGTTTTATTGAAACGTGGCCTTACCCATTTGTTTACATATATCCATGGCTGTTTTTGTGCCACAATGTCAGAGTTGTCTTAAAGTAGACAGAGACTATCTGGCTGTAAAGCCTGAGATATTTACTAACTGGTTCTTTATGGAAAAAGTTTGCTGACCACCTACTCTACATGTTTTGTAGTGATGGTAGTGTTGGCAAAAAACCAAATAGCTTACTCTCTTTAAATTTCCCTTTTACTTCCTACAAACTCCTAACACCATTTATGACTTTGTCATCAATATGGTCAACTAAGCTTGGTTTGCATGGCTCTACTTCCTTTCACCTTCCACTTAGGCAGTGTCTCCAAGTCCACTGCAGTTTCTATTTGTCTCCTGACTGTTAGTGTATCAGTTCTTACCTAAATGACATAACAACTCATCTCCCTACTTTTTGCCTATGCCCTCAAATGTGCTCATTGTTGATCTATCTCCCTGTTAGGTGTTCTTTTTCTACTCTTTAGAAAGCAGCCAAGGAAACCAGGGTTCTCTCAAAGTGGAAAATACTGGAACTTATGTACTGTTATCATAATGATAGTTGGTGTTTTGAATTATAAGAATGATTCCAGGTGGTTTCTGAATCATCCAATAAAGCTGTATTCACTCTGTAGGACTGTCTTAGTATTTCCTGCATTACCTAAAGCAGCATGTAGTGTGGATTTATTTGTTCATTGCCTTATTGCAGGAAGTAAATTTAAAAATGAAGAAAAGGGAGAATGTGAAAAAATATTAAACCAAAAGTAAGGTTAGCATGCCAAATGCATTCCATAAGGCCCATTCTAAGTGACCACTCTAAGTGAAGCAATTTACTCGAAGATGCTGATGTCGTGCTTGGGCAACTTTCATTTGTGGGATACAATTTTTGCCCTAAGAAGTCTAGCAGGCTATGCCAATGGAAGACAAGATCCAATAGATGTATACTTTATGATAACATTAAAAAAAAAAGTAGCCACCCTCTCCAGAAAAGTGCATGCATGTTTGGGAGGCAGACAACCTGAGTTCACATTCTAGTTCTGCTATTAGCTGTATGAACTTAGTCAAAGTTAATTGAGCTTTCTAAGCTAGTTTCCTCATTTGTGAAACAAGAAGTAATACCTGTATCAGAGGGTGGTTGTGAGACTTTATAAATGAATTCCTGGGTGTACAGAATGTAACGTATGGCTTGGTGTGTAGCAAGTGTTAATGGATGTTAGCCTTCCCTATGTCTTGGTGAAGGAACACCTATAGTGTGAGTAATGCAGTGACTCTGTAACTCTTTTATGTTTTTTTTCTTTTTGTAGAGTTCATCAATGTAGGTTGATGAAATGATACAAATTGCAATTCTGTAAATGTAACTGGGTGGTGATCCACATTTTGAGGCCCAAGTTTATAGTCCAGCCTAATTTATACAGTCTTAGGGTGTAATGTATGTTTCTTAATCTAATACTTCCTGATAAAGTTATGTGTTCTTCACCCCATGGTGGCAACACCTTGATGATTCATTATCATTTAATATATATACATAAAATTGTGTACTACCGAGGACTTTATAGATCTCCTGAAGCTGCACTCAACAGAATTCTTGGCTGAGGATCCTTGTACAGTATTCCCAGATTAAGGCCCCCTGATCTAGAGGGATGGTAATAGGTGCCTAAATCTTTAAATCAGTGGTTAAGTCTGTTAGACCCAGCACCTCATATGTAAAATCAGTGCACATTATTATCCTGAAGTGAAATTCATGTGTATATAACTTGCTTACCTACTTTTTTTTTAAAAAAAAAAGTCTTAACTGGAGAATAATAGAGATAATATAATAGGAGAAATAAGAGGGAAGTCGTTTTAAATAAAATATTTGTTTTAGTTCCAACATAACTACATAATGAAGTAGTCTGATAACTGAACCTCTACCTAGATGTGCACATGATAACTTTTAAATGTAGGCTATTAAATAAGTTTTTCTGAAATGGGGCACAACACTTAGTAAAAGTTCTGGACAAAAATATATCTTTTCTTCAATTTACATATGGTATTCCTGGAAAATTCAGAATACATTAAAGTTGCACAAAAAAATAGTTGGTGCTAGATAATGTTAGAAAATTGAGTTCAATTCAAATGTTCACTATTATGATTAGATTATTTTAAAATTACGTAAGTATCTGGCAAGATACTTGAATGCCATTTGAGATGCCAGCTCTTAGATGTCTAGTAGTGCCAGAAGCACTTCACCAGTAATTGTTCCAACCAAAGTGTCCCATTAATTTTCACTGGTACAGCAGTGCTCACTGGTTCCGTGCCCATTGAAAACCAGTCCTATAGATCAGTGCTTTTCAAATTCATTGTGCTCATTAACCAGCTGGTCACTCTAATTACGCTTGCAGTCAGGTCTGTGATCCAGCATTTCTAAGAAGCTCCCAAGTGATTCAGATGATCCTTATAGTCCAGGTACCACATTTTAAAAATCTATTTTTTGTTGATAATTGTACATATTTATGGGGTATGTGTGATATTTTGATACATGCATACAATGTGTAATGATCAAATCAGGGTATTTAGGATATTCATCATCTCAAACATGTAGCATTTATTTCTTTGTTCATGTACCTCCATTTTGAAAGTATTAAGGCATAATGCCCTGTATCTGTGCTATCCAAAACAGTAGCCACTATCCACATGTGGCTACTTAATGTTAATTAAATAAAATTCACCAGCTCCTTATACTAGCTACATTTCAGGTACTCAATACGTGTGGCTAGTGGTTATTATGTTGGACAGTGCAGGTATTTCTATCTCCAAAAGTTCTATTGGACAGCTGTGCTGTAAGCATTTTTTTCTCAGGTGAGCTTTTAATGTTTCAGATGGCAGTGCATTTTACTTTTAGACAAGTATCTGAAGAGCAATCATATGCTTTGAGAGCTAAGCTTAAATAAGATTGTCATTCTTTTTGTTGAGTCTGATAATGAAATGTACCTGATTGGAATGCCACCAAATCATCCTAGCAGTGGGTCGAAGTTCTGCTGCAAGGAGTTCTAAAGCATAAAGTGTTTTTCAAAAAAGTTCCTTACTGCAGCCTCCAGTAAGAAATACATTCTATATTGTGGCTCAGTTTATGTAGATACATGTATACACCAAAACAAAAGTTTCATTAAGTGGTTCTCAGTGTTACCATATGGAATGCGTTTTGAGATTTTCTATGCTAGTCTATTTCATTTAAAAATTTTAAAAAATTTAAGAGACAGAATCTCACTGTGTTTCCTAGGCTGGAGTGCAGTGACTATTCACAGATGCCACCATGGTGCACTACAGCCTCAGATTCTGGGCTCAAGCCATCTTCCCACCTCAGCATCTCTAGTAGCTAGGATTATAGGTGTGCACCACCCAACTTCTTCTTCTTCTTCTTTTTTAAATGCTGGTCTCAATCCTCTTTATCTAGTCAGTCACAGTCTGTAGTTTGAAAAAGTGCCACAAAAAGTATCTGTGTGGGCCTATGAAAATTAGAAAGCAATTTATAACAGTTGGCCACCTTGGTCATAAAAAATTCTCTCTGAAGCCTTCATTGTTTGTTTACAATTGGTTAATTTAACTTCAAGTTACACTCTTAACATAAATACAAAATATATCCCTAAATAACTGAATGAATCATTTTACTACATGGCACTGTTAACTATTAATCAGCTAAATAATCTGTCAAAAGTGTAATGCTGGTTTTAGATAGGTTCTCTGTAGAATGTTTTGCAGGGGGTAGGGGGGTCAACGATGGAACATTTAATTACATTAGACTGGTTGCCTATTTAAAGCCTCACAATTCATGACCGTAACCCTATGTCATCATCTGCAATAACATGAATACTTCTCTTTGTTGTGTATAGCAGAAGAGCCTATATTCACCTTATCCAAATGTGGTGTCACGTTGTTACAAATTAAAAAGAAGGTGGAGGGAATATGCACATTCCTTTTTTATACCACTAGAATTCTGACCCATTAAAAGATGTTTTTATTACTCAATCTCCCGCAAGTATCAAAAAGCAGACTCAGCCAATCAACACATATTTATTGAGCATCTATTATGTGTTGAATAGACAGTGGAGAACAAAATAGGACATGGTTTCACCCTCATGATGATTATCTGTAAATCTATGAAATGTGTCCAAATCTCTACTACATTTTGTTAAGTGATTATTATATGCCAGGTACCTCTTAAGTGCTGGTTTACACTAGTAAAAGATCAGGACAAAAACATCTCCCCAAATGAAGCTTTTGTTTTTTGGGGGGTTTTTTGGTTTGCTTGTTTTTTTAAAAAATGCAATCTTTCTATGTTGCCCAGCCTGGCTCAGTGGTCCTTCTGCCTCAGCCTCCCAAGTAGCTGGGAATACAGACATGCAACATCACACCCAGCTAATTTTTAAATTTGTTTGTAGAAATGGGGTCTCACTGTGTTGCCCAGTCAGGTCTCGAACTCCTGGGCTCCAGTGATCCTCCTGCCTCAACCTCCCAAGTAGCTAGGAATACAAGCATGAGCCACCATGCCTGATTTAAAGCTTTTGTCCTAATGGATTTGTAGATATGCTCATTTCCCCCTTGTATTTCTAAGAGTTTTTGCCTTTTACAATTCATGTAAAGTTATTTGATGCTAAAAGATGGCAATTTTCATTGCTAACTGTAGGCTTTATTACACAGAGAAATGTCTAATATCTCTCCAATGCAATATATATTCCTGGTATTATCTGTCTGAACTCCTCTCCTCTAGGAACTATTGCTTCTCTCTAACCCCTGAAGTCTAACCTTTAGTGTAGGTTAGAATTGTAAATGGACAGGTTTCACTTTAGACCAATCATTAGAATTATCCATGTGTAAATTCCAGGTTATTATTATTATTATTATTATTATTTTTTTTTTTTTTGAGACGGAGTCTCGCTCTGTCTCCCAGGCTGGAGTGCGGTGGTGCGATCTCCGCTTACTGCAAGCTCCGCCTCCCGGGTTCATGCCATTCTCCTGCCTCAGCCTCCTGAGTAGTGGGACTACAGGCGCCCACCACCACGCCCGGCTAATTTTGTATTTTTAGTAGAGACGGGGTTTCACCTTGTTAGCCAAGATAGTCTCAATCTCCTGACCTCATGATCCGCCTGTCTCGGCCTCCCAAAGTGCTGGAATTGCAGGCGTGAGCCACCGCACCCGGCCTGAACCACCGCACCCGGCCAATTCCGGGTAAATATTTTTTTTTAACTTTACATCTTGACATAATTTCAAAGTTACATAAAAATTATAACAATAATACAAGAATACTTTTTTTTTTGAGACGGAATTTCGCTCTTGTCACCCAGGCTAGAGAGCAATGGCGCCATCTTGGCTCACTGCAACCTCCACCTCCTGGGTTCAAGTGATTCTCCTGCCTCAGCCTCTCGAATAGCTGGGATTACAGGCGCCCACAACCACGCCTGGCTAATTTTTGTATTTTTAGTAAAGATGGGGTTTCTCCATGTTGGTCAGGCTGGTTGCGAACTCCTGACCTCAGGTGATCCATCTGCCTCAGCCTCCCGAGGTGCTGGGATTACAGGCGTGAGCCACCGTGCCTGGCAAGAATACAATTATTTCCAAGACTACCCTTCACCCAGATTCATTAAATGTTAGCATTTTACTACATTTACTTTATTCTTTTTTAAAACTTTTTATAGAGATGGGATCTCATTATGTTGCTCAGGCTGTTCTCAAACCTCTATCCTCAAGCAACTCCAGCCTTGGTCTCCCAACGTGCTGAGATTACAGGCATAAGCCACCACATTCAGCCTATTCTTTCTACCTAAATTTTTTTCTGAACCATTTGAGAATAAGCTGACATGATATTCCTTTAGCCCCAAATATTTCAGTGTGTATTTCCTAAAATCTTTGTTTCCTAAAACCAAGAACATTTTTTATTTTTTAATCTTGAGACCGAGTCTCTCTTTGTCGCCAGGCTGGAGTGCAGTGGCACGATCTCGGTTCACTGCAATCTCTGCCTCTCAGGTTCAAGCGATTCTCCTGCCTTGGCCTCCCGAGAAGCTGGGACTACAGGCGTGTGCCATCACACCCAGCTAATTTTTGTGTTTTTAGTAGAGACAGGGTTTCACCATGTTGGCCAGGATGGTCTTGATCACCTGACCTCATGATCCACCCCCCTCGGCCTCCCAAAGTGCTGGGATTACAGGCATGAGCCACCGCACCCAGCTTTCAAGAACATTTTTTTTGCATAACCATAGTATAATGATCAAAATCAGGAAATTAGCATTAATACACTCAAGCATTTTATAGGGATTTTACCATCTGTCCAATACACCTCCTACTCTTTCTTGTTTTGTTTTGTTTTTCGCTTGTCAGTTGGATTTCGTTGCATAGCCTGATGAAAATAACCATTTTATTCTTTTTAACTATAACTTTTTCATATTCTCTGGGGGAGTATTTTCTATCTGCTGGTAAGTTTTGCTGCTTTTTCGTTTTATTTCTATTATTATTTTTCATAGAGACAGAGTCTATGTTGCCCAAGCTGGTCTTGAACTCTTGGACTCAAGTGACCTTTCTGCCTCAGCCTCCTGAAGCACTGGGATTACAAGTGTGAGCCACTGTGCGTGGCTTATTTTATTTCTGATATTATCTTTGATGTGCCATTTTAAAAAAGTTATTTAGTGAGGCCGGGCGTGGTGGTTCATGCCTGTAATCCCAGCACTTTGGGTGGCGGAAGCGGTCAAATCACCTGAGGTCGGGAGTTCAAGACCAGGCTGACCAACACGGAGAAACCCTGTCTCTACTAAAAATACAAAATTAGCCGGGCGTGGTGTCACATACCTGTAATCCCAGCTACTTGGGAGGCTAAGGCAGGAGAATCACTTGAACCTGGGAGGTGGAGGTTGCGGTGAGCCATTGCGTTCCAGCCTGCGGAACAAGAGTGAAACTCTGTCTCAAAAAAAAAAAAAAAAAAAAAAAAAAAAATTGGTGAATTGCAGTTTGAGTGTACTTTTCCGGTATTTCTTAACATTTTCTGTTGCCAGGCCTCCTTGGTACCATCTAAGTTTTGTATGCCCCGCTGCCTGTATCAGTCTCCTCACTTGCATTTTTGCACTGCTTATAGCAAAGAAGCATATACATTTTAGGGTGCACGTGTATTTTGCTGGTGCTCTCTGAGTTTTGCCACCAGTGGGCTGTCTCTATTCTGTCTGTACAATCTCAGGTGCTTTCACACTACTCACCTATGTTTTGGCGTCCATATCACACTTTTTCTGTGTTTCATTGAGAAAGGTCATAGGGTCTCCCATACCCCATATTCTTGTTGTTTTTGTCCAGGTGCTGTTATATATAAAGTTTTGGTGCCGCAAAATAAATAGCACTCGAATATAAAATTTTCTTTTTAATTCTCAGCAAGGCAAGGCACTTCTATAGAAGGGTGCACCTTTACAGATGGAGCAATGGTGAGTGCACACTTGGACAAGCGAGGGGAAGGGGTTCTTATCCCTGACGCACGTGGTGCCTTCTGCTGTGTCTTTCCCCTATTGGCTAGGATTAGACGGCACAGGATAAACTAATTCCGATTGGCTAATTTAAAGAGAGTGAGGGGGTGAGTGGTTGGCGGGAAAAAAGGTTATGACAGAGCAGGTAATTGGAATGAGTCAGGGTGAACTAGGTAGTCAGAATGAGTCAGGGTGGAGCAGGTAATCGGAATGAGTCAGGGTGGAGCAGGTAATGGAAAAAGGTTGCTTTAGGAGGAAGTTAAGTTTAAAAGTAGAAGGTAAAGAATTGAACATACTGACATTGATTCTTTGAAAAGAAATTTAGAACTCATATCTAACAGTTCTAAAAGGAGAAAGTAAAAGATGCTGATTTGCACAGCTATTTCACATCAGAAGTCCTTATTCCTCTTCACTGTTACTTCCTTATGATTTTGGGAAGGAAGGGAGACAAATTTATCATCTGTCTATTATTTTCAATTGGAGGCCAGAGTTTGGTCATTTTTAACTTTTCAGATCATCCTTATTTACTGTACAAGATTAATTTATCTTTATTATTATAACACATATCTTTGATTATAGTCATCTTTTTAGTTTTTAATTTTTATTTATTTTTAATTTTTTCCCTTTTAATTTTTTTTTAAATAAAATAGAGACGGTTTCGTTATGTTGCCCAGGCCTGGTCTTGACCTCAAGCGATCCTCTTGCCTCACCCTCCCAAAGTGATGGGATTACAGGTATGAGCAACCCCACCCTGCATTTTTAGTCTTTTAAATGCTTGATTGCTACTTTTTCAGTGTTTTGCTTTAAACTACTTTATTTGCTTTTGTATTTCTAAAATGTGCAAATTTTGTATTTGATTTGTATAATGGATGTTTTAAGTCTCCAAAATCATTCTTTAATCTGTGTTCTTTAATTGCCAGTGTCAACCGCGACATGACATGTAATATTTTTATTTAGCTCCTCTTATTTCAAAAAATTCAATTTTTATACTTCTCAGTCTTTTTTAAATGCCCGATTATTTTAAATACTTTTAAAAACATCATCTCTTTTCTCACAGAATAGTAACTTTTGACAATTTGTACCATGGTTTTTTTTTCATTTTTTTTTTTTTAATTTTTGAGGCAGAGTTTCACTCTTGTTGCCCAGTCTGGAGTGCAATGGTACAATCTTGGCTCATTGCAACCTCCACTTCCTGGGTTCAAGCAATTCTTCTGCCTCAGCCTCCCAAGTAGCTGGGATTACTGGCATGTGCCACCACGCCTGGTTAACTTTTATATATTTTTTAGTAGAGACGGGGTTTCTGCATGTTGGTCAGGCTGGTCTCGAACTCCTGACCTCAGGTGATCTACTCACCTTCGCCTCCCAAAGTGCTGGGATTACAGGCATGAGCCACCACACCCGGCCTTGTACCATGTTTTGTAATCACGTTTACAGCAGTTAAGTTTATCTCTAATTTATCTTATTTATTGCCTGATTCTAATGTCATTTTTTAAAATAATGAAATCAGCTGTATTATTTTGATTTCATTATTTTAAAATAATGAAACTATGTGTAATAATAAAATAAAATTATTGTTTTGAGCTGACTCTATAAAAGATACTTGCTCACTAAAGATCCAAACAATTTATAAAAGTATAGGATTCAATGAAACTTACCTGCAATTTCCTTCCATCTCCCTGATCCAAGATAAGTACTGTTATTATTTTGGTGGTAATTATTTCTTAACGTTTTTATTGAGAAAGGATCTTGCTCTGTCAGTCACCCAGGCTGTAGTGCAGTGGTGCAATCTTGGCTCACTGCAGCATCAACCTCCAGGGCTCAAGTGATCCTCCCACCTCAGCCTCCCAGGTAGCTGGGGCTACAGGCCTGCATCACCAGTCCCAGGTAATTTTTGTACGTATATATATTTTTCTACAGATAGGGTTTTACCATGTTGCCCAGGCTGGTCTTGAACTCATAGGCTCAAGTTATCCACTGGTCTTGGCCTTCCAAAGTACTGGGATTATAGGCACGAACCACTGCGCCTGGCCTGGTGGTCAAATTTTTATGGATTCATAAAATTCACATAGATACAGGGTTAGTTAAGATGTTGGGCTGCAATTGACCCAAATACTTGACTGAAAGTAATGTCAACAATAGAAATTTATTCATTAAATATATAACATGTAATAAGAAGGCTGGAGATGACAGTTCTAGGATTGATAGCAGTTTAGCAGAGTCAGGGCTTTGGATTGACTTCTCTTGATCTTGCCTTCCTGGCATAGTCACAGGGTGGCTCTACCAGCTCCAGTCATAACTTCCTCAGATAACTATGTTCAAAAGCTAGAAGCAAGGAAATGAGCTGCTTCTCTTCATGTCTCTCTTTTCAAGGGGAAACAATATGCTTCCTAGGAGACTCTAGCAGACTTTTAGTTCCCATTGGTCAGGTTACATGGTCATCCTTCAACTACAAGGGAAACCGGGAACAAGTGTTTCTGGCATTTTCTGCTACTATATTGAGAGGTAAGCTTTAATAGCAAGGAAGAATGATCAGGAGTGGCTGTTGGATAGACAACCCATGGTATCTGCCACACATGTATAATTGTACATAATGGGGACTGTATCATTTGTGTTGATTTTGGTGTGGACATTTTTCAAAAGAGCATTATTTTTTTCCTTACCTTGCCCAAGCTCTACATGACCATTATCAACACTGGTACCTCCCTTTCACTAGGCTAATATATGTATATGTACAGAGTGGAGGTTTAGTCATTGTTTCATAAAATGGGCTCACAGTATAAACACCTGAATCTTGCTTTTCTTGCTTAATACGTAGTACAGATCCTTCTAAGAAAACAGGCATAGATCTAATTTCAGTTCTTTTAAAGCCTGCATAAACTACGCTGTGTATGTACCACATTTTACTTAATTATATCCTTATTGCGGAGGATTCACTCTTGTTTCTAGTTTTTTCCATTATAAGTAGTGTCGTTATAGACATTCTTCTTTTACATTTGTCCTTATATTTGGAAGTTTATTTAGATTATGCAGATGGTGACCTACTGCTCAGTTAAGGGGAAGATTATCATACATATGTATCATTTTACAGAAACTCAGAAATGCTGTTATAAATCTGCATATTCTCCATGAGTATAGAAGAGTTCCATTTTATTAGTATCTGTTCTAGTGGTCAGTGTTTGTTCATTGCATGTTTGTTCATTCTGTCAGTGTCTACTGAGTGTCTGCCATGTTCCTGGCACTGTTCTAGGTGCTAGAGTGAAAAATTTCCTGTCTCCTACTAAGGGAGACAGGCAATAAACAAATGAATACAATAAAATAAGTATTGTACAAATGCAATAAGCAAGTCAGTTATGCTAGGTAACTGATAAGTGTTGTGAGGCAAATAAAGTAGGGTCAGCACATGGAGCAGTATGGAAGGAGCATTATATATAAGATTGTTGAGTGATCAGGGCAAATTTCTGAGCAGTTGACTTTTGGCCAAAGACCTGAATTAAGGAGCAAGCCAGAGTTGTATCTAAGGAATGAGTGTTTCAGGAAAAGGGAGCCGTGCTTTGTGTGAAGGTCACTAGCTGGATAGTGTGGCTGGGGTGGGGTGATAAGGGAGAAGTAGAAAGAAATGAGGTCAGAAGGGATGGTCTGGGTTTGGATTACATTAGGCTCTATAAGCTATAGTTACAACTTTGGTAACATGTTAACTAAAGCTCTTCATTCTTGGTAATCTAATGGATGTAAAGTAATTTGTCATTGTTACTTTATATTTCTCTGCATAGTAGTATTTTGAACATCTTTTCATGTATGCATTTGTATTTACTTTTCTGCATATTTACTTTCTTAGGACATTTTTCTGTCAGGTTGCTTTTTTACTACTGTTTTCTAAGAGCTATTTAACTATTTGTTTTGCATTATAAATACTTTTGCAAGCATATTGTTTATTGACTTTAGTTATGGTACTTTTTCTCATCCAAAAACTGTCATACAAATCTATGTATTTATGTTGTTAGTTCATACAAGTTAATGACCATTATATCCGCATGAATTGCTACTTTATATGATGCCTCTCTTTATGCAGTGTATGGCTTTTAATATTAGATGCACATGGACTGATAGTAACAAAGAGAAAAGGTTTTGCCACTTACTAGCTTGTGACCTTGGGTAAGTTTCTTAACCTCTGTACTTCCATTCTGTTAAAATGGGGATTATAACAATCTCATGGGATTGTTATGAGAATTAGGAGGGTTAACATTTCTAAAATGCTGAGAAGAGTGCCTGGCACATTGTAAGTATTATATAAATGTCTGTTACACAGCCTAAGATATCCTTTACTTGCTGAATGAAAAATAATTTCCAGATATGGAAATATTCAGAGACCATACAAACCACCTACAGCATTTTAGCCAAATGTTCAAGAAAGGACTCAAACTTGATTAAGAAAGAAATCTTTTTTTTTGGAGGGGTAAGAAGATGACTCTTTTTCTCTCTCTTATGCTCTCTTTTTCTTTCAATTTGGAAGCTTGTATGATTTTATCCTTGGAGTACAGAATTTTATGAAGCCATGTGTAGGTGTGTATGTTTTTTCTGACAATCCTAACTGGGACTTAGTGGACCCCTTTAATTTGCAGACTTCAGTTTTCTTTTATTAATTTGTTTAATTATTGCCTTTCCTTCATCTATATTTCTTTAACTTCTCTTGGCACTCCTGTCATTTTTATGAGAGATGCTCTGGATCTGTCCTGGTAGTTTTTATTTTTTCTCTCATGAGTCCCAATTTTTTGCATGTTTGCTGAATGTTTTGAGCTAGGCCTTCAACCTGACCTTTACATTTCACCATTTGAAATCTAAATTCTCTGCTTCAATTCATCTACTTATTTTCTAAGTTTAAAACCCATGGTTTGTGATTTGTAATCAGGTTTTCTTAAGCACTTTTTTTGGTTTGTTCAAGATGGCTTCTTTGTCCTCCAGTAATTCTGTTTTGGGAGGTAATAGCGGTTCTGCCCGTTCCTCCTCACTCTGGCTGCTAGGTTAGGGGTCTTGTTATTTTCCTTTTACTCTGCATGGCTACACCCTTGCTCAGAGCTAAAGTCCTGATGCTGGTGTCCCTCTAGTGCAACTCCACCAGTTCTGAGAGGCACTGTCGTTTTCTATCTTGCAGCCCACTGGCACCTAAGCCAGAAGGTGTTTATTCACTGCTGACAATGCTCTATTCCCTTAACTTCTCAGATTCTGGGCAGCAGGGATCCAATCTACCTGCCATTTTTCCACAGGTCCCCAAGGGCCAGAGATTCAAAAAGAAATGTTCATGAGATCTGGTATGATCTTACGTCAGTGACATTTTTTTTTTCTTTTTCTTTTTTTTTTTTGAGATGGAGTTTCCCTCTGTTGCCCAGGCAGGAGTGCAGTGGTGCAATCTTAACTCACTGCAACCTCCGCCTCCCAGGTTCAAGTGATTCTCGTGCCTCAACAGCCTGAGTAGCTGGGATTACAGGCACCCACCACCACGCCTGGCTAATTTTTGTATTTTTGGTAGAGACAGGGGTTTCACCATGTTGGCCAGGCTCGTCTTGAACTCCTGACCTCAGGTGAACTGCCCTCCTCAGCCTCCCAACGTAGTGGGATTGCAGGAGTGAGCCAGCCAAGCATATATGGGTGACTTTTCAATTCTCATCCTAAGGCTCTTGTTCTTTTTACGGGTCCCCGTGTCTTCATCTGGCCTGGAGGGGAAAGTCCTAAGTTCCCTGTGTCTGAAATGATCTAAGCAGACCTGAGGGTTAGCTCACATAGTCCATACCTACCTACTTGGGGAAGCAGTTGTTACTGAGCTGGAGTACAGAGTGTCGAATGGCAGGAACACATTCATATGGCCATCTTCTCTGAAATCTCCTAATCTTGAGCTCTGTATTTTGGGATGTTTGGTCTTTATATAATTTTTCCAAGAAGCATTCATAGATGGTATATTTTTCAGCCTTTGAATATCTGAAATATTCTTTCATTTCTCTTACATGTTAAAGGAAACTTGAATAGATATAAATAATTTAAAATCCTTTGGTTGCAATGTTTTTCTTTGAAAACTTTATAGATATTGCTTCATTATTCTTGGCATTTAAAAATTGCATTCAGGCCCACCCCCTAATGTTTGCAGCTGTAGAGCCCAAGGCAAGAGTTCAAATGAAGATCCACATATAATATGTCTAACTATTTAAAATATTTGAATTGGCTGAGCGCAGTGGCTCATGATTTTGAGCCCAGGAGTTTGAGACCAGCTTGGGTAACAAAGTGAGGCCCTGTCTTTACAAAAAAATCAGTCGGGTGTGGTGGCATAGTCTTCTAGTCCCAGCTGCAAAGGAGGCTGACGTGGGAGGATCACATGAGCCCTGGTAGGTTGAGGCTGCAGTGAGCTGTGATTGTGCCACTGCACTCCAGCCTGGGTGACTGAGTGAGACGCTGTCTCAAAGAAAAACAAAGAGAAAATAAAAAATAAAATAAAATATTTGAATCAAGCTAGCAAACTTCAAATATATTCCATCTTCTTACCTCGGCAAATAACTTTTCATTATAATGATATTAAGAAAGATATGTAACATTGTGGTTTGTATATGACACAGTGCAAAATATCAAAGATGACAATTATTGCACTTATCCAGGTGTTTAGCAGCAATGTTTGAGTGAGTGATGAAAACGTGTCTTTGGTTAATACTCATTTTGTTCAGATATCTTTTTCAGGAACTCTGCTAATTTTGTTAATACTCATTTTGTTCAGATATCTTTTTCAGGAACTCTGCTAATTTTGATTCTGTTATCTATATGTTTGGCTATTCTTCCATTGTTTTTATCTCTTCTTTTCTTTTTTTTTGAGATGGAGTTTCGCTCTTGTTGCCCAGGCTGGAGTGCAATGACGCGATCTCTGCTCACCGCAACCTCCGCCTCCCGGGTTCAAGCAGTTCTCCTGCCTCAGCATCCCGAGTAGCTGGGTTTACAGGCATGCACCACCATGCCTGGCTAATTTTGTAT
Source organism: Pongo abelii (assembly GCF_028885655.2). Classification (NCBI taxonomy): domain Eukaryota; kingdom Metazoa; phylum Chordata; class Mammalia; order Primates; family Hominidae; genus Pongo; species Pongo abelii. Next base: position 120,325,416 of record NC_071988.2, on the reverse strand, counting down.
TTTTGGTAGACACAGGGTTTCTCCATGTTGGTCAGGCTGGTCTTGAACTGCCAACCTCGGGTGATCCGCCCGCCTCGGCCTCCCAAAGTGCTGGGATTACAGGCGTGAGCCACTGTGCCCAGCCATCTCTTCTTGTCTTTTCAAATCTTCATTCCAAGAAACTTTCTCAGTTTTGTCTTGCTTTCATCCTAGCGAAATCATTAATTTAATTCTCTCTGTGTGTGTGTGTGTGTGTGTGTGTGTGTGTGTATTTTTAGAGACAGGGTCTTGCTCTGTCACCAGGCTGGAGTGCAGTGGTGCAATCATAGCTCACTACAGCCTCTAATTCCTGGGTTCAAGCAGTCTTCCTGCCTCTGCCTCTAAATGAATTTTCTCATTATTTGTGTTCTGTTGGCAGTAATATAAAATATAAAAAATGTATTTCAAATGTATAATATGTACATACATTTCATTGAAAGTGAAAAGTTAAGTAAATATTAAAAATTATTTTCATGTTTTCAAAAAAGCTGTCTTTTAAAATATTCAAAATTGTTTTTTAAAAGACAAAATATAAATACAATGTCTTAATTTTAAATAAAAATTTAAATAAAACTTTAAATTTAATTTTTGAAAATTTAATAAGATGTTATTAAATGGTTTATATAAGTAAACCTCTGCAATTCTAATGTTTAATGTCCACCTTGTTGCCAGTGTAAAAAATCAGTAGCACATTTCACATATTACTTCTACAACTATTTATACACACATTTAAGAGTTGGTTAATATTGCACAGTGTTGCACTTTGGGTACCAGGTATGAATATTTTGTTATTTGTATCATTCTGTCTTTTAAAAATCTAGTCTTATTTAGACAGCTCTGTTATTTTTTCCCCATGACACTGCCTATTTGAAGAAACAAGATCAGTTGTTTTGTGGGATGATCCACACCCCAGATTTTTGAACTTATTCCTCTAACTTCTCCCAGTTCTAAACTGGAAGTTCAGCCTAGTGGCTTGACTAGAATCATGTTAAATATTTTTGAAAATATTTATTTTCATGGCTGGTGCTGTGTATGGCATATTGCTTCCCATCAGTAAGCACATAATGTCAAGCTTGATCGCCTGGCTAGGATGATAATACGAGATCTCTCCATTGTAGTGATACGTTTTTCCTTTGCAACAAGCAAGTAATCTGTGGGGTGATACTTTGTTTTTGTTTGTTTGTTTTGAACTCAGCTTCAGAATGGGGTGATACTTTGGTTCTGAGCCGATATTTTCTTCTTCAACAACGTTATATCTAATGGTCTTAGCATCCTTGTCTGAATTACTTCACTGAGATTTGCAGAAAGATTTTCCAAGTAAATTCCTCTTCATTTATTAACACATTTTTTTCTCAGTCAGAAAGAATAATTTTCACTCATTAGCTGCAGATAAATTTTGGTTTGTCCTCAGAGTTTAATTCCTCTCTTTAAACTACCAGCTTTCAGAGTAAGAAACGGTCACCTGTAAGGAATGAAGAGCGGATGAGGAGAGGACAAGGATAGAAGCAAGACTTCTCTGAATATAACCTTTTATATAGTTTTGATTTTCTTCTTACCAATGTGTTTTAAATGTTTTAAAAATTAGTTTAGAAGTGTAAAAAGCAAACATCCAGATTTAATTCAAACAATTAAAGAACCTGTTTTTATTTCATATTGTTAGGATCCATACGGAGAAAGTAATGATTCCAAGTGACTGTTGAATATAGTACTCCACTTGTACATCCTTAATAGGATATATTCTAAGAAAAAAAGGAACTCAACTTAAACTTTGCTAGGTAGTTTTATTGCTGATAGTAATATCAGTATTGTAATTATCAACCAAGATTTTCACTGCCAGAGAAAAGAGCTGCAAATATTACATCAAAAGTTCAGAAAAATTGCTGTAGTCTTAAATATGAATTATAAATAGCAACATGAACTTCTTCAAATATATTTAAATAATTTCCTAGTTTTGTGTACTGAAAGAACCTAGATCTGATGATGCCCCAATTGGTAAAAATAAGGTTCCTAGGTATATATTATCTCGCGCACAAAATTTATGTTTACCCTATAGTAGAACTGCAAGGCTGGTTAAATCCAAGTCTCCTCTCAAAGAAGTGCCTGTGCTCTGTGCAGCAGAACATAACTGGAGAGAAACCCACCCACATGAACTTCCCTGCCCTGAACCTACTTCGCGAGTGTAGTATATATCCCTGGTCCATTCACTGCATTCCTGTTCTAATTATCTCCTGCTGCTCTTTCCCCATACTTCCAAGTCACTTCCTCTGTCCTCACTCAGATGATTTTTGCTTCCTAATTCTCTGAGAAAATGGAGGCAATCGGAAGAAAACTCCCTAGGCTCCCATTTCATCTGCTCACATAGACAATGACACACAGGTATCCTGGTCTCACCTCTGCTCCTATGGAACCTGTTTTTGTTTTTGTTGTTGTTGTTTGCTCTGCCAGCCACTGCCTTCATTCTCTGCTTTACAGCAAAATGCCTCAGAAGAGTGATCTGCACTTTCCAGAGGATCCATGAAACTATCATCCATGTACATCTATAGAACATTTCTGTCTCCTCAGGTTTCCTCATGTTCCATCCTAGTCAATATCACCCTTAACAATCACTATTCTGACTTCTGTCATTATTCATTAGTTTTGCCTGATCTCAAACTTCATATAAATGCATCATCCAGTATGCACTGTTGTGACCTCTTTCACTTAATACAGTGTCTATAGTATTAATCTATTTTGTTGCAAGCGTCAAGGTTTTTGATTTTTTAAAATTACTCTGTACTATTCCATTGTAAGACCATACCATAACTGATTCATTCTACAGAGGGACATTTGAGTGGCTTCTAGTTTTTTGGTATTATGAATTACGCTGCTGTGAACATTCTTAAAGATATATTTTGGTGGACATGTGCATTCATCTCTTGGGTATGCATCTAGAAATAGAACTGTTTTGTTTTAGCACATAGTGCCATCAATTTTTCTATTGCCAAACCATTTTCCAAAGTGGTTGAACAAAGTTATCTTTTTTTTTTTTTTTTTTTTTTTTGGGATGGAGTTTTGCCCTTGTTGCCCAGGCTGGAGTGCAATGGTGCAATCTCGGCTCACCACAACCTCTGCCTCCCGGGTTCAAGCGATTCTCCTGCCTCAGCCTCCTGAGTAGCTGGGATTACAGATACGTGCCACCACGCCTGGCTAATTTTGTATTTTATCAGCAATAAATGAAGGTTCCAATTGTTGCTTCATAGCAACATTAATATCTAATATTGATAGTCTTTTTAATTGTAACCGTATGGTAGGTGAGTTATCTCATTGTAGATTTTTTTTTTTTTTTAGCAGAGTATTGTGCTGTCGCCCAGGCTGGAGTGCAGTGGCACCATCTCAGCTCATTGTAACCTCTGTCTCCCGAGTTCTGGTGATTCTCCTGTCTCAGCCTCCTGAGTAACTGGGACTACAGGTGCCCACCACCACACTTGGCTAATTTTTTGTACTTTTAGTAGAGATGGGGTTTCGCCATGTCACCCAGACTGGTCTCAAACTCCTGGCCTCAAGTGATCCACCTGCCTCAGCCTCCCCAAGTGCTGGGGTTACAGGCATGAGCCACTGCACCCAGCCTCATTGTAGTTTTAATTATTATTTCTATGAAAAATAATTATATTCAACACCTTTGCATATTCTTGTTGGCTACCTGAATAGCCTATTTTGTGACAGACCTGTTCAAATCTTTTTCCCATTTAAAAAAATTGGATTATTTGTCATTTTCTTGCTGTTTTGGATACGAGCCTTTGTTGGATATACATGCCATGGAAATCTCTCGGTCTGTGGTTTGCTTTTTTAATTCTAATTTTAAATATAGTTTAGATGTAGAGATGGAGTCTCACTTTGTTGCCCAGTCTGGTCTCAAACTCCTGACCTCAAGTGATCCTCCCACCTCAACCTCCCAAGGTGCTGGGATTACAGATGTGAGCCACCATGCCCAGCCTGTTGACATATTTAGTTCTGTCTTTTGATGAATTTTAATTTTAATTTTAATGAAGCTAGTCTTTTATGGTTAGTGTTCTATTTAGGACTGTCTTGAAGATGTTCTCTTGTTTTAAATGCTTTATTGTTTTATTTTATACATTTGAAACTGTGATACATCTCAAATTAATTTGGGCAAAGTATGATTGGGAGGGGTCAAGTTTCATTTTGTCCTATAAATTCAATTGTTCCAATACCAATTATTAAAAAGCTATTCATTCCCTTACAGAGTTGCACTGATATCTGTTACAAATCAGGTCTTTTTCTGACTGTTCTCTTCCACTGGTCTATTTGTATATTCTTGTGGCAATCCCACACTATCTTAACTACTGCAACTCTGTGCTAAGTCTTGAATTCTGGTAGCATAAATTCTTCAAATTTATCTTTTTTCAAGCTTGATTGAGCTTTTCTGATGCTGTATTTTTTTTTTGATACCTCACAAAGTAATACATATTTATGGGTCCAATGCAGATAACATCAATTTTAGGTTATCAGCAATCAGTTGATAGAAAAAAAACTCTCTTCCATGATGCTTGAGGCAAATATTTTGAAGAGCCTCTGAGGGTAAAATCTCACCAATGGTGTTTTAAATTTTCATAGTCCAACTTTACTCATTCCTTTATTCTCTCAGGCCAATCATGTGCAGAAAGGTACCAGTTGCTAAAATGAGGGTCCATAATATTCATTTTGAAATAGTAGTAAGAAGTGGAAGGTTAACACTGATATCCTTGACACAAATAAATCAGAGCATAAAGATATAGTTGATAAATCCTCAGCTTCTTTCCGTATATTATTGACACCACCAGGATCTATTGATAATGAATTGAGAAATTTTATTTATTTACTTATTGAGATAGAGTCTCGCTCTGTTGCCCAGGCTGGAGTGCAGTGGTGTGATCTTGGCTCACTGCAACCTCCACCTCCTTCAAGTGATCCTCCTGCCTCAGGCGCCCGAGTAGCTGGGACTACAGGCGCCCATTACCATGCCCAGCTAATTTTTGTGTTTTTAGTAGAGGCGGGGTTTCACCATGTTGGCCAGGCTGGTCTCGTACTCCCGGCCTCAGGTGATCCACCCCCCTCAGCCTCCCAAAGTGTTGGGATTACAGGCATGAGCCACTGCTCCTGGCTAATGAATTGAGAAAATTTACATCTAAATCAGTTGTTCTCAACTGGGAGCAATTTTTGAACCCTAGGGGACATTTGGCAATGTCTGGAGTCCTTCTGTTTGTTTGTTTGTTTGTTTGTTTTGTTTTGTTTTGTTTTTTTGGTCACAATTGGGATGAGGGGAAAGCGGGGAGGAAGGTGTGACTAGCATCTTGTAGGGAGAGGCCAAGAATGCTGCTAACCATCCCACAATGCACCAGACAGCATCCCTCACCACCAAGAATTATCCAGCCTCAAATGTTATAGTGCTGAAGTTAAGAAACCCCCATGTAGATGATTACATCTTTCTCTAAAAGAATGATCTGCTGGCAAATAACCCACCCACTTAATTCTACTATGGGATTTGCAAAATAAAGAGAACAGACAGCACGTGTCTTGATGAGGGAGTGGGGAGGTAGGATTTAAATATTAAGATAAACCACTTGCAGTTTACCAGAAAATAAAATCAAGAATGCAAGGAAGAAATGGTGGTAATGTGAACTCTGGGGTCAACAGCAGCTCCCCCATGGAGGTTGGAGAAAAGGCTGACAAACCCACTTTCACTTCTATGTGAAACCATTCTTTCCTGATTTGTAATTGTAGCATTGGTTATGTGGAAGGGGAGGAGATATGCCACCCTACTCTGAAACTTTCCAGGGGGAATGGTATTTCTGGTAGCTGTAATTTGAAACTAGTGTTTACATAAAAGTCTCAGTGACCACTCTCCATCAGGCCCTAGTATCTTTCTTGCTCTTCTCCCTTCACCCTCTTGTACTGATTCTTTTCCTCTCCCAGAGTTTAAAATCCTGGGTTTTGGGAACCAATCATGCTTTACTCTCTATTTGGTCATTTCTATTAGTATACAAATATTTATCTCTACCATCTTAAAAAATAAAACCTTTCCTTAAATCATTTTTGTTTTCTTTTTCTGCAAAACTTAAAAAGGTTGTGTTTCCTTGTTGTATCCAATTTAATTCTTCCAATTTTTGCCTGAAGTCACTTCAGTAAGTCTTCGCTTACCTTCTAACTAGTCTTCCTACTTCTTTCCTTCCTTCTCTGTTATATTCTCAGCACAGCCAGAATGATTCTCTAAAATGATTCTTTAAAAACACAATGTGCATGCTCAAAACGCTGTAATAGCTCCTTATTTCGCATAAAAAAAGCCAAAGTTTTTCATATCCCAAAGACTCTATGTGCTCTGACCCTCTTTACCTCTTTTTTTCCTATCACCTAGTAATCTCCTCCTTGCTCATTCCACACCAGCCACTCTGTTCTCCCTGATGTTTCTAGAATATTCCAGTCTCAAGGCTTTTCCATTTTTTCCTCTGCTTAGAGCCTCTTTCCTCCAGATATCCATATGGCATATTCCCACTCCTCCTCAAGTCATTGCTCATTGAGCTCTACCTTGACTCTAACTCCTCAAATTGTAAAAACTCCGTGTTGTTTCCCAATCTTCCTCACCCAGTTCTATTTTCTTCACAACAATCACCCACTTTTCTTTTCTTCTTTCTTTCTCTCTCTTTTCTTTCTCTTTTTCTTGTTCTTTCTTTCTTTCTCTTTCTCTCTTTCTCTTTCTTTTCCCTTCCTTCCTTCCTTTCTTTTCTTTCCTTCCTTCCTCCCTCCCCTCTCCTTCCCTCCCCTGCCTTCCTTCCTTCTTTCCTTCCTTCCTTCCTCCCTTCTTTCCTTCCTTCCTTCTTTCCTTCCTTCCTTCTTTCCTTCCTTCCTCCCTCCCTCCCTTCCTTCCTTCCTTACTTCCTGCTTTCCTGCCTTCTTCCCTCCCTCCCTCCCTCCCTCCTTCCCTCCTTCTTTCTTTTTTGAGAAGGGTCCCACTCTGTCACCCAGGCTGGAGTGCAATAGCACAATCATAGCTCACTGCAGTCTGGAACTCCTGGGCTCAAGCAATCCTCTGACCTCAGCCTCCCAAGTAGCTAGAATTACAGGTGCCCTCAACTTCTAAGTTGTTCATTCCTTCAATATTTTTTGATTACCTACTGTGTGCCAGGCATAGTACTAGTTTCTGGGGATAAGTCAGTGAACAAAATAGACAAAAATATCTGCCTTCATTGAGTTTATATTCCAGAGGAGGGAGACAAATCAACATAATTAGGAAATCATATTTTTTTTAAGTAGAAGAATAAATTGTCAGTGGCTCCTCAACTTGTGAGATGCAATTAAAACACTATTTAGAGGAAACTTTACATTAGAAAAGAAAAAGGCTGAAAGCTAATAAGCTAAGCATTCATTTTAATGCTTAAAGTTAGAAAAGAAGTAAAAAGAAATAAGTGTTAAAGATAAGAGAATTAAAACAAATTTACAGCTCAGGAAAAGCATGGAAAAAAGATAGGAGAATGAATGAAACAGAAAACAAATCTACAAAAGCAAGGACCAACCAAACTAAAAGTGGGTTCCTTGTAAACATTAATACATTTGATTAAGTTGTTCAGTCTGATCAAGAAAGAAAGCAAAACAAAATACCCAAGATCAGGAATTTAAAGAAAAATGTCACTTCAGATTCTACAAACACTCAAAAGATAACGAACTTTTTTTTTTATAACTTTATGCCAATACATTTGAAAGTTGGATTTAAAGGGACAAATTTCAACAAAAATGCAACTCACTAAACCTATGAAAGAAAGAGGAATAAAATCATATTACTATTAAAGCAACTGAATTAATAATTAAAAACCTATCACACACATACAAAAGTATCCAGGCCCAGATGGCATCAACTATAAGTTTTGCCAAACATTTAGGCAGAAATTATCTCAATCTTGTAAACTCTTCCAGAGAATAGATATGAGGAAAACTTCCCACATCATTTTATAAGTCTAGCAAAATCCTGATACAAAAATCCAACAAGGACAAAATGAGAAAAGAAAAGTAAAGGCCAATTTTATTTATGAACATGGATGCAAACATGCTAAATAAAATAATTTCAAATCAAATGCAGCAATACATTAAAAAATAATATATCATGACCGGCTGCCTGTAGAGTAGCCATTTCTTAATTTACTTTCTTAATAAACTTGCTTTCAATTTACTCTACTGATTTGCCTCAAATTCTTTCTTACACGAGATCCAAGAACCCTCTCTTGGGGTCTGGATTGGGATCCCTTTCCAATAACATTTTCCTTGCAAACCCCAAAGGGACTATACTGAGGGGACCCCCGACCCAAAGGAAATAGACTACAACACTGATTGGCCAACTTTGGGTAAGTGGTAGGGTATCTGGGTAAAGGATGGGATTGGGTTAGAGGCCCAACTTAGGAGAGTTAAAGTTTCTCCTAAGACAGAGTAGGTTAAAGATGCCTCTTAAAAGGCAGGGACGCTTGACTGCACTTGCCTTCAAGGCCTGACTTAGGAAGGTTAGGGTCCTTCCTAAGATTTAGGGGGTTAGAGATCCCTCTCAGTAAAGTCCCTTAGCTAAGAACGGGTTTGGCACTACAGGATGTTAATTGCTACTGTTTTTGAATTAATCTGCCTTGCACTCTGCTGATGGCTGTGGGTGACAGGATTAGGCATGCACAGGATCATGGGACGTGGGGAACTTTTTTTCTCCCCAAAGAGGGAATCTTGAGAGCTGATGGGACTACTGGAAAAGATTCCTTCACTACCAACAACCAGCTGCCTGAACTTTTGATTCAGTGTCACTGTAATGGGTGTGTCTTTCTCTGGCTTCCCTGAACTCCTTGCCTTCCACACTCTGCTGCAGGCAATGCTTTTCTCCCTTCCTTTCCTTTCTCTTTTCTACCTTTTCTGTTATTCAGGGCCACTGTCCACTGTTTCATCCTGCCCAGAGACCACATGTTGAAAAGTATTCTTGGGAGCTTGACCTTGTAACCACGTGGCAGTACTTCCTCTTGGTCTCTGGCTTCCATAGAACAGGGATTTTGGGGCTCCTGTCATAGTTAGCCCTGAAAATTATTTTGAACAGTTAAAACCCTTTGCAAGCTCAAAATTGGCTGCTCTGGACTCCTTCTGGGTCGGGCAATGGAAACCACCCAATGTTGTAGCTCAGCAGCTAAGGCTTTGCCATTTTACAGTGGCAGGTTCAATCCTGATTTAGGGTATGAGTACTTTCTGGTTGATATTTGAGTGACCTTTGACCTTTTTTTATTCTCTTCCCCTCCGTGAACCATCTTGAATTTTCTTTGAGCACCTGGGAGGTACCTTTGGTAAAGTTCAAAAGCCAGAAATATTGGTGATTTGGCATGGCTAAAGTCAGGTAATAAGAGATTTAAAAGGACCTTTTTTTTTTTTTTTTTTAAGAGCGCTATGGTTAAAAGTCAGCTTGATTAAAAGCAGATATTCAAGCTCTTACAGCCTGAGACTTCTGGGGAAGAACTGAGGAGGCACAAGATCATGTTTTGGGAAAAACCTGTTTTGGGAAAAATTTTCCTCACAGAACCCCAGGAATTGAAAGTGGATAGATCCCTCTCAAAATCTAAGGCTCTGTTCTGTTCCACCCCCCTCAGCCTCCCAAAGTGCTGGGATTACAGGTGTGAGCCACTGTGCCCAACTACTTTGACTCTTGAAAATTTTCCATTTAACTACTTTGGAGCATTAGATTCTAGATAAGGCATGGGGACATCTGGAGTCAGCCATGCCCCTAGCTGTGCTGGAAAGAGGCAGACCTTATCTGCTCTTCTGTCTGATGTCCTAGGCTCCACACCTAGTAAATAATTAAAATTGCTTAGTTCTCAGGTTTTTTTTTTTCCAAAAATAATTGTTTCTAAGAGTTAACATTATAACATATAATTGAGACTATTGAGGAAACAGTTTTACACACTAGGTGTATAAGGACAGTGAAATGTGTTTTTGGTAAAAGATTATAAGATATCATGGGAATGTGGATCTTTTTTGCCTAAAGTGTTAAAGGATTGTTTCAAGTTAGATAGGAAAAAGCTGAAGGTTTGAACAAGCTGTGAAAGGTTTATGAACAATTACACTTGTAAAAAAATTGTGTGTGAACATAGTAGCTAAAGTTAAAGGGGCATTATTCACTTTTTCCATAAATTGAGCATTGGAATAAAAGCACAACAGGGTTTCCTGAGAGCAATGATCTGCTCTTTAACAAAAAAATTTTAAGGGGTTATAAAATGTTTGTGAGAATCTTACCTTATGATCAAACTGATTAAAATTTGATAGATTTGTCCATAAGGTTTTATTAAGAATTGGGTTTGACATCAATAATGCATTAATGCAAAGGTAAAATTTAGGCTTTCTCTTGAACAAGATTTTCATGGTATGAAAAATGAAAATTTTTTGTTTGCCTTTTGAATAAACTACAGGAAAAAGAAGGGAACGAAAAGAGACAGTTTGGAAAGCTAAGTCTTCTCTCTATTAATAAGTAAAGGTTTTCCTTTTTGAAAATTTTGAGTTATCATTGTGGCTAAATGAATGGCTTATAGTAACCTCATATTCTATTTTAAAATATCAAGTACTTAAACCTTTAATATTTGACAAACTTTCCAAAATCAAATTATAAATTATGTCTTTTTCTTACGTAGTTAATCTTTTATATATATTAAGTCCCCTAAAATCCAAAAATGATGTATTTGGCTTATTTGGAATATTAAAATCTTACAGGAAGTGTTATCAAATATGAAATGGTGTTTGGCTTTCTTTGGGCTGTATTTGTATAAATATGTTATTGGTATGTGTTCTAAAATTATGGAAAACTCTTATAATTCTTATAAACTCTTATAATTCTTAGTGTATAACAGTTATAATTGTTATGTACAATTATTGTATGACACAGACAACTAAAATTCCTATTTAATTGTGGCTTTAATAGTGGCTGCCCTAAGACTTTTTGTCATCCACCGATAATTGTTGTCTTGTTTTTATCCTCTTCAAAAGGTGGTTTTAAAATCAACCATAGAACTCTAACAAACAAGCGCTCTTGAATGTAGGTTTCTAATAACTTTGGAGATTGTGACATTAGAATAGAGGAAACAACTTTCAGGGCTCTCCTGGAGAGCTGGAATGTTCATGAATATCAAGCAGAACAGGAGTTAACTGCATGGACTGAACTAATAGAAGACTGAAGTAATCTTTTTGACTTTTTGCTTAAAATGTTGCTGATCCTTTGTTTTGTTTATCAGAGCCAAGAAAACTTTTCTCTTGAACTATTTACAGCTTTTAACAATTGAGCAAAGTATACTCCTGTGAACAAACTTTGGAAGATGTTTGTTTCCCTCTAACTGATTTCTCCAGAATTTGGAAACTATTTGTGATTATTCTTAATTTATGGCAATATAGTTATTTGCATAAATGCAATAAGAATGTTTTCTTTTGCAGCAGTTCACAATTGGAGAAGTTAGTTATTTTACCAAGGCTTTGGCTGCAATAGTGTGCTTTCCTTTTAGGAATCAAATTTGACTTGTAGAGCTAATAAAAGCTGAAAACTGGCCTCATACCTTGTCTACACAGTCCCCGTACAGGGTTCCTAACTGTAGTAAGTAAAGAATATTACTTTCTGACAGGCCCAGGAGCCCCAAGTTATCTTAGGACATCAAGAGGAGAGGAATTTACCCAATTCCTAGGTATTTGAGGGTATGAACCCTGGGCTGGGCTCGACTTCAGAAAAAGTCTTATCTGAGATTCCTTTTATGGAACAAAGTTCCATTGAAGCCAGTTTTAAAAGGCTATGTAAAAAATAATTATTTTTGCTGCACTTTATAGAAATAACCAGGCCAAGTATAATAAAGCAAATCAGTCTTGCCATAATTTGTCTTTAGTAAAAATGGGAAACTGGAAAAAGAAAAAAAATATTTCAAGAACTATGATACATCTGTTATTAGATTCTAGTGCCATCAGTTGTTTTGAGTTTGTTTTTTTTTTTTTCCAGCAATAGACTGACTGCATATTCCTGTGAACCAACAAGTGATCTCTGGTTGCAGCTCAGAAGAAACAAGGATGGGTAATGTAAAAATTTGGATCAATATTCTGATTCTGACCACATATTGGAATCAGCTAGCAAACCCATATCAGCTTGGTTTCAATAATTGTGCAGTTCATGGAAATCCTTCTTATTTAGTTTACTTGGGATAATTTTACTGATTTTGTTTTACTGTTGTGGAAAATATTGCTGTTGTACTCTTTGTTTAGGAATGCAGGATAAGTTTACTGAATGTTTTCTTAAATTGAACACTTATTAATCTTCCAGATACCACCTTTTGTCAGAACTCAGAGTTATGAATGACCCTCAGCATACAGATATCTTGTGACTGAGCTCTTGTGACTGAGCTCCTCTCTATCCTGAATACGAGAGACCCTAATAGGCAGGAATATCATTGCCCCCATTCAGCCTGAAGAAGTTACAGAAGACGGGTATTCATTCCTCTACAACTGTTAGGATTACAGGTTCTCTTATAAAAGGGAGGGGGAAATATGTCACAGGTGTTTGAACCAGAGCAACTCCATCTTGAATAGGGGCTGGGTAAAATAAGGCTGAGAACTGCTGGGCTGCATACCCAGGAGGTTAGGCATTCTTAGTCACAGGATGAGATAAGAGGTTGGCACAAGATACAGGTCATAAAGACCTTGCTGATAAAATAGGCTGTGGTAAAGAAGCCAGCCAAAACCCATCATAACCAAGATGGTGATGAGAGTGACCTCTGACCCCTCTCACTGCTTATTATATGCTAATTATAATGCATTAGCGTGCTAAAAGACACTCCGAGCAGCACCATGACTGTTTACAAATGCCATGGCAACATCAGGAAGTTACCCTATATTGTCTAAAAGGGGGAGGAACCCACAGTTCCCAGAATTGCCTACCTCTTTCTTGGAAAATTCAAGAATAATCCACCACTTGTTTAACATATAATCAAGAAGTAACAATAAGTACAAGCAGTTGAGCAGCCCAAGACACTGCTCTGCCTATGGAGTAGACATTTTTTTATTCCTTTACTTTCTTAATAAACTTGCTTTCACTTAAAAAAAAGATGATATATCATGACCAAATTGGATTTATGTAAGGATTTCAAGTTGGCTTAACATCAGAAAATTTACCAACGTAACTCACCAATGAATAGATTAGTGAAGAAAAATTATAATATTTCTCAGTATATGCAGAAAAAGGATTATACTAAATCCAATATCCATGATTTAAAAAATACTGCTAGTAAATTAAGAATAGCAGGGAACTTCCTTAATCTTACAGAGAGCATCTACCAAAATTCACAGCAGATGTTATATTTAACCAGGGAAGGTAAAAAGGTTTCCCTTTAAGAATGGGAGAAAGATAAATTTGCCCACTTCTATTCAACATTCTATGGGAGGTCCTACAGAGATCATGAAATCTGAAAATAGCAATGCACAGGAGTATGAGATAAAAAATAAAATTGTCATTATTTGCAGATAATAGGATTGTGAACTTAGAATTTAGCAGGGTTTCTGGGTTCATAAGCAGTATATAAATCATATTTTTATATATCATTAACAAGCATTTAGAAAATCAAATTTAAAATAGGCAATATTAGCATTAGCATAAAAAATGTCTAATGAACAGATCTAATGAAAAAAATGTTAAAGACATTTATGCAGGAAGCTAAATAGATTAATGAAATAAATTTTAACAGATTTAAATAAGGGGAGCTATATGTCATGTTCATGGAATGAAAAATCCAATACTGTAAAGCTGTCAATTCACTCAAATTGCCCATAGAGCTATAGATTTAATGTAATATTAATCAGAATGGCAATGGAAATTTTGTGTATAAATTAACAGTGATTTAAACTTATGTGGAAATAAAAGGCTAAGAATAGACAAGACACTCAATAAAAGGAATTGTTTTCAGGGAACTTGGCTACCAAGTGTCAAGACTTACTTTTAAGTATCAGGAATTTTAAAAATATAGTCTTTTGGTGCAGAGATCAGAAAATAAGACAATGGAATAAAATAGAAAACCCAGAAATAGACTCATGCATATATGAACACCTGATTCATGACAAAGATGACACTGCATATCATTGGGGGGAAAAGATGGCCTTTCCAACAAATGATGTAGGAAAAATTAGGTATTACTGTGGAAAAAAGGAAGCTTTAGCCCAAACTCATATCACACTCACACAAAGTAACTCCAGATGAAATAAAGACTGTATTAGTCCATTTTCACACTGCTGGTAAAGACATACCTAGACTGGGAAGAAAAAGAGGTTTAATTGGACTTAACAGTTCTACATGGCTGGGGATGCCTCAGAATCATGGCGGGTTGGGGGGGTGGGGAAAGGCACTTCTTACATGGCAGTGGCAAGAGAAAATGAGGAAGAAGCAAAAGTGAAAACCCCTGATAAACCCATCAGATCTCATGAGACTTATTCACTGTCATGAGAATAGCATGCCAAAGACCGTCCTGCATGATTCAATTACTTCCCCTTAGGTCCCTCCCACAACACATGGGAATTCTGGGAGATAAAATTCAAGTTGAGGTTTGGGTGAAGACACAGCCCAACCATATCATTCCATGCCTGGATGCTCCAAATCTCATGTCTGCACATTTCAAAACTAATCACGCCTTCCCCAACAGTCCCCTAAAGTCTTAACTCATTTCAGCATTAACCCAAAAGTCCCCAGTCCAAAGTCTCATCTGAGACAAGGCAAATCCCTTCTGCCTATGAGCCTGTAAAATCAAAAACAAGCTAGTTACTTTCTAGGTACAATGAGGATACAGGTATTAGGTAAATACAGCCTTTCCAAATGGAAGAAATTGGCCAAAACAAAGGGGTTACAGGACCCATGCAAGCCTGAAATCCAGCAGGGTAGTCAAATCTTAAAGTTTAAAAATGATCTCTTTGACTCCAGGTCTCACATCCAGGTCATGCTGATGCAAGATGTGGGTTCCCTTGGTCTTGGGCAGCTCTGCCCCTGTGGCTTTGCAGGGTACACACTCCCTCCCAGCTGCTTTCACGGGCTGGCATTGAATGTCTGTGGCTTTTCCATGTGCACAGTGCAAGCTGTTGTTGGATCTTCCATTCTGGGGTCTGGAGGATGATGGCCCTCTTCTCACAGCTCCACTAGGTAGTGCCCCAGGAGGCACTCTGTGTGGGGGCTCCGACCCCACATTTCCCTTCCACACTGAACTAGCAGAGTTCTTTATGAGGGCCCTGCCCTGCAGCAAGCTTTTGCGTGGGCATCCAGGCATTGCCACACATCTTCTGAAATCTAGGCAGAGGTTACCAAACCTCAATTCTTGGCTTCTGTGTACCTGCAGGTTCAACACCACATGGAAGCTGCCAAGGCCTGGAACTTCCACCCTCTGAAGCCACAGCCCGAGCTGTATGTTGGCCCCTTTCAGCCATGGCTGGAGTGGCTGGGACACAGGACACCAAGTCCCTAGGCTGCACACAGCACAGGGATCCTGGGCTTTTCCTCCTGAGCTTCCAGGCCTGTTACGGGAGGGGCTGCTGTGAAGGTCTCTGACATGGCCTGGAGACATTTTCCCTATGATCTTGGGGATTAACATTAGGCTCCTTGCTATTTATGCAAATTTCTGCCGATGGCTTGAATTTCTCCCCCCAAAATGGATTTTTCTTTTCTACTGCATCATCAGACTGCAAATTTTCCAAACTTTTATCTTTTGTTTTCCTTTTAAAATGGAATGCTTTTAACAGCATCCAAGTCATCTCTTGAATGCTGTGGTGCTTAGAAATTTCTTCTGCTGGATACCCTAAATCATCTCACTCAAGTTCAAAGTTCCACAAATCTCTAGGGTAGGGCAAAATGCTGCCAGTCTCTTTGCTAAAACATAACAAGAGTGACCTTTACTCCATTTCCCAACAAGCTCCTCATCTCCATCTGAAACCACCTCAGTCTGGTCCTATTGTTCATATCACTATCAGCATTTTTGTCAAAGCCATTCAACAAGTCTCTAGGAGGTTCTAAACTTTCCCACATTTTCCTGTCTTCTTCTGAGTCCTTGAAACTGTTCCAACCTCTGCTTGTTACCCAGTTCCAAAGTTGCTTCCATGTTTTTGGGTATCTTTTCAGTAACACCCGACTTTACTGGTACCAGTTTACTGTATTAGTCCATTTTCACACTGCTGATAAAGACATACCTGAGACTGGGAAGAAAAAGAGGTTTAATTGGACTTACAGTTCCACATGGCTGGAGAGGCCTCAGAATCATGGCGGGAGGCAAAAGATACTTCTTACAAGGCGGTGGCAAGAGAAAATGAGGAAGAAGCAAAAGTGGAAACCCCTGATAAATCCATCAGATCTCATGAGACTTATCAACTACCATGAGAATAACACAGGAAAGACCAGCCCCAATGATTCAATTACCTCCCCATGGGTTCTCCTACAACATGTGGGAATTTTGGGAGATACAATTCGAGTTGAGATTTGGGTGGGGACACAGACAAACCATATCAAAGACCTAAATAAAAGGCCAAACAATGAACTATTTAGAAGATAACATCTTCATGGCCTTTGGCCATGGCACAAAATGCATTAATGTTAAGAAAAAATTAATTTGATTACACTAAAATTATGAGTCTGTATTTCTCAAAAAAAGACCATTAAGATAGTAAAAAGGCAAGCAATAGGATGGGAGAAGGAAATTGCAACATATATAGCCAACCAGAATATATAAGGCACTTCTACAGCATCAAGAAGGAAAAAGATAAGAAAACTCACAGAAAAATTGCCAGAAAACCTAATCAACTTTGCAAGGAAGATACCCATATAGTTCACAAACATGTGAAAAGGTGCTAAATCTCATTAGTATTTTGGAAAATATAAAGTAAAACCACAAAATAGTACCCCACACCCACCAGATAGGCAAAAAAAGTCCTGCAAAAATTGAAAAGCCCAACAAAAAGTGGAAGGGTCAAATATTTTAAAAATTACATTGGTAGATCAAAATCCTACCATATTAATAACTGCATAAATATAAATGGACTAAACTATTAAAAGGTAGAGATTATCAGAATGGATTAAAAAAGCAAGACTGACTCCAATGTATACTATCCACAAGAAATGAACTTTAAATATGAAAGATATATTAAAAACAGAAGAATGGAAAGAGATATACCATGCAAATTATAAGCATCAGCATGTTGGGATGGGCATATAAGTGTCAGTTAATATACCTGACAAAACTAGTATCACAAAGCAATGCTACAGGGTAATTATACACATATCAGTGCACAAACTTTAAAATATTAACAATTAGAATCTAGTAGCACACCCAGGCATGGTGGCTCATGCCTGTAATCCCAGCACTTTGGGAGGCCAAGGCAGGCGTCAGGAGTTCAAGACCAGCCTGACCAATAGGGAGAAACCCCATCTCTACTAAAAATACAAAATTAGCCGGGTGTGGCAGTGCATGCCTGTAATCCCAGCTACTTGGGAGGCCAAGGCAGAAGAAACGCTTGAACCTGGGAGGCAGAGGTTGCGGTGAGCCGAGACCGCATCACTGCACTCCCGCCTGGGCAACAAGAGCAAAACTCCGTCTAAAAAAAAAAAAAGAATCTAGTAGCACATTAATGCAGTAATAGCCTATACTCTAGTTGGAGTCATATCAGAAATACAAGAACAGTCACAAAGAAAACAATAACAGCTAACCAGGTTAATAGATAAGAAATGAGAATGACAGGATTATCTCTGTTGATGCATACAAGCATTTAAAAAATTTCAGTATCTCTTTTGGATTTTTAAAAAATAATAAGAATGAGTAGAAATTTTCTTAACACATTTTTAAAGTCATGTATAGTCTGGACTGGGCTTTTACCTAGGAGGAGTAGGGGACAATCCTTTTCCAAGCTCCTTTAGGTTGTTGGCAGTGCTTAGCTCTTTGTGGTTGTAGGACCGCACTTGCTGTTTCCTTGCTTGCTGTCCGGCAGGGACTGCTCTCAGCTCCTGGAAGCTGTTAATATTTTTCACCACGTGGTTTCCTGCACTTCCAAAGCCAGCAATGACATGTCAAATGTTTCTGACACTTGGAATCTCTCTGACTTCCAGCTCTACTGCCAGCTAGAGAAAAATCTGTTTTTATAGGGCTCATATGATTAAATTACACCAACCAAGGTACTCTATCTCTCTATTTTAAGATCACATGATTAGTAACCTTAATTACATCTGCAAAATACTTTTGCCATGTAACTAATATAATCATGGGAGAAACACCAGGGGGCAGAGACCATGGTGATCATCTTAGAATTGTGCCTACAACAGAAGCTTAGAGAAAGAAGGACAGGATTATGAAAGTGTGGTGTACGCCACGAATAGAGAGAAATAGCCTTAGGCTGTAAAAATTTAACATGTGATTTTTTTCTCTGTAACTTAAAAATAATCTTAAATTGAGAAAAAATACTCTCATAAAAAGGTAAAAGACAAAAGGGAAATATATTAAATTGCAAATTTTTTGAATAAACTAGGTTGGTGCAAAAGTAATTGTGGTTTCAGACTGTGAATTTTAAATCATTATAACTAGGCTCAAACATCTTTATTAATGAAAATGGGAACCATTACAATCAACACATTTTTGTCAGTGAGAAATAAGTTTGTTTATTCCTGTAGCATAAAGATCCTTGCTTCAAGATTTGATAAATGCTTGGTTGGCAGATGAGGCCAAATTTCGTAGCCTAATTCATCCAACTTTTGAAGCATTGATTGTGCAATGTGCAGTTAGGCATTGTTGTGAAGAAGAATTAGGCCCTTTCTATTGACCAATGCTGGCTGCAGGCTTTGCAGTTTTCGGTGCACCTCACCGATTTGCTGAGCATACTTCTCAGATGTAATGGTTTCACTGGGATTTAGAAAGCTGTAGTGGATCAGACTGGCAGCAGACTACAGAAAAGTGACCATGACCTTTTTTTGGTGCAAGTTTGGCTTTGGGAAGTGCTTTGGAGCTTTTTCTTGGTCCATCCACTGAGCTGGTCATTGCTGGTTGTTGTATAAAATCCACTTTTTGTCACATGTCACAATCCAATCGAGAAATGGTTCATTGTTGTTGCATAGAATAAGAGAAGACAACACTTCACAATGACGATTTTTTCACCTTCCCAATTTGCTTTAAATGCCGAATGACCGCAGCATGATCGACACTGAGTTATTTGGCAACTTTTTGTGTAGTTGTGAGGATCAGCCTCAATGACTGCTCTCAATTGGCCGTAGTCAACTTCCAATGGCTGGCCACTACACTCCTCATCTTCAAGGCTCTTGTCTCCTTTGCAAAACTTTTTTTTTTTTTTTTTTTTTTTTTGAGACAGTCTTGCTCTGTCACCCAGGCTAGAGTGCAGTGGTATGATCTCGGCTCACTACAACCTCTGCCTCCCAGGTTCAAGTGATTCACCTGACTCAGCCTCCTAAGTACCTGGGATTACAGGTGCGTGCCACCATGCCTGGCTAGTTTTTGTATTTTTTGTAGAGTGCTGGGATTACAGGCATGAGCCACCTCGCCCAGCCACCTTTATAAAACTTCTCGAACAACCACTGCACTGTACGTTTATTAGCAGTTCTGGGCCAGATGCACTGTTGATGTTGCAAGTTGTCTCCTCTGCTTTACGACCCATTTTGAACTTGAATAAGAAAATTGCTCTTTGTCTAACATCATTTCCATAGTCTAAAATAAACATAAACAGAAAGTAATAAGTTATTAGCCAAAAAAGTGAGAAATACCCATTAAAATGATGTATAACATAACCACATTTATTTAAGAATGTATTCCAATATCAAATGGCAAATTTTAATAATGCAAAAACCACAATTACTTTTGCACTCACCTAGTATTATTTTAATTTCAGCACAGTGCTGAGCACACAGCCACTGTCCCCAACCATTTCTGCCATTATTTAAATGAAGACCACTCGAAAATTCTGTTCTCTAATCATCACAAGATTTTTATGTGGGATAATCTGGAGAGGGATTTCTTTAATTTTTTTTCAAGATAAAGAGCTGTTAAATTAGAAGTGTGTGTGTGTGTGTTTGTGTTTAACTCATTGTATGACATGGATCACTAAGGCCTATTTTAAGGAACTAATGGAAGTCATCTAGGAACACTAAAATTAACCACCTCACAATATTCCAAACTAATGGGAAATGCATGACTAATTCTATTCTGATATGGGATACCAATGCTACATAAAAATTATTTCAAAAATTTTAAAAGGAGTATTTTTTAAAATTGATGTTTGTTAAATTACCTTTAAGCAACTTCTAAATGAAAAAAAAATTCCTTTAAAGGTGTTAGAGATTACTAAATAAGCATGAACATATTTTGTGGAGAACTTATGTTGTACAGTGTATTATTTTGTACTCCAAACATCAGTTGTCAGACACATGCCCAAAATAATCTCTGACACAAGGTATCCAAGTTCATACTGTCTAATTTGTATAACTTGATTCTCAGAGAGGGCTTCAGTGTGTTATTTAGAAGCTCACATCTTTGTCTCAACTTTTCATACACGCAAACATATAATTTGAATAACATCCTGTGGAAAGCAACTTCCTCACATCATTCACCAATCACAAGCCTCTCTTCTTCCTTATATATTCACACACTTAACCTTCAAGTTTTTTTTTTTTTTTTTTTTTTTTTTTTTTTTTTGAGGCAGAGTTTTGCTCTTGTTGCCCAGGCTGGAGTGCAACGGCATGATCTTGGCTCACCACAACCTCTGCCTCCCAGGTTCAAGCCATTCTCCTGCCTCAGCCTCCTGAGTAGCTGAGATTACAGGCATGCGCCACTGTGCCTGGCTAATTTTGTAGCTTTAGTAGAGACGGGGTTTCTCCATGTTGGTCAGGCTGGTCTCAAACTCCTGACCTCAGGTGATCCACCCACCTCAGCCTCCCAAAGCACTGGGATTACAGGCATGAACCACCGCACCTGGCCTTCAAATTTTATTTATTTATTTATTTTGAGATGGAATCTTGCTCTGCTGCCCAGGCTGGAGTGCAATGGAACAATCTCAGCTCACTGCAACCTCCACCTCCCGAGTTCAAGTGATTCTCCTGCCTAGCCTCCCAAGTAGCTGGGA
Organism: Pongo abelii; assembly: GCF_028885655.2. Taxonomy (NCBI): domain Eukaryota; kingdom Metazoa; phylum Chordata; class Mammalia; order Primates; family Hominidae; genus Pongo; species Pongo abelii. The sequence continues at coordinate 120,304,260 of NC_071988.2, read as the reverse complement.
TTACAGGCACCCACCACCATGCCTGGCTAATTTTTGTATTTTAGTAGAGATGGGGTTTCACCAGTTGGTCAGGCTGGTTTCGAACTCCTGACCTCAGGTGATCCTTCTGCCTTGGCCTCCCAAAGTGCTGGGATTACAGGTGTAAGCCACCATGCCCAGCCATCCTTCAAGTTTTTTAAAATGTTGTTTTAACAGCATCAACTGGAAAAGCATAGAAATGGTTAAGAATGCACTTTGTATCCATTTGGGTTTATTTTATTTTGATAACAGCCTTCTCATCATCACTTCTAAATTGTTTATGAGGTAAAAGAAAAGTAGCATGTCGTAGTAGAAAGTGCCCTGGGTTAGGATCCAGGGGGCCTGGGTTCTGGTCCTGACTCTACTCTGCTACCACCTACTGGACAAGTCTCTTAACCTTTTACTGATCCCCCTTTTTCAACCAGTAAGACAGGTTGTATTCGATCACTGTTTCCCAAAGTGTGCTTCATTCATGAGTATTAAATGCTAAAGAAAGTTTGGGAATATTGGATTAAGCCAAGTTAAAGATTTTCTTTAATGTAGGATTTCTCAGAAGTTTTAACATGCCAATGTGTATTGTGGATTTTCAAAGTAGAAATGCATTATGCAGGATCTCCTAAATTTGCCTGACTAAAGAACTCTTTTACTGAAAAGCACTTAATAGAAGCACTGTCAAGAATTGCTGAACCCAGAGATCACTGAATTACTGTCCAATACCATGATTCTATCATGATTTCCAGGCCATTGTTCTAATCCTTTAGGGACTATACTCACATCTTGGTATGAGACTTTAGGTCTACTGTCCTGAAAATTTGTCCAGGAAGCCAGAGATGTAAGTAAATGGGTCTAAAATATGTTCAGTAATGCAAACTTGTATCCTAAAATATTTCAGAAGGGAAATACAGACATGCCAATACATGATTATCATTTTTTAGTAAGATACAATTTTTTGGATCACAGGAATGAAAAGTTCTAGATTTTACATTAATATTTTGCTCCAACTTTACTAAAGATATTAAAATAAGAGTAAATTTCTATTTTTAAAGGATAATTGTTAAAGCTATTACAATGAGAAAGCGATTTATAAAGAAAGCAAGTCTTTAAAGACAAATAGAATTTTAAATTAACTCTTCCTTCTAATTTTTGAAGAGTGATATGTTTACCCATTATTTGCAATTCAAAAAATTATATGTGTACTTGCTAACCTGCCACATTGTGATTTTTGATATTCATTTGAAGTAAATTCACCAAATTAACCATAATGATATCTGTTTTTTGTGTTCGTTTGTTTGTTTGTTTGTTTAAAAGGGTCTCGCTCTGTTGCTCAGGCTGGAGTGCACTAATATTGATTATGGTTCACAGCAGCCTCAACCTCCTGGGCTCAAGAGAGCCGCCCACCTCAGCCTCCCAAGTAGCTGGGACTATAGGTACATGCCACCATGCCCAGCTAATTTTTAAATTTTTCGTAGACAGGGTCTCACTATGTTGCCAAGGCTGATATCAAACTTCTGAGCTCAAGCAATCCTCCCACCTTGGCCTCCGAAAGCACTGGGATTACAGGCATGAGCCACCATGCCCAGCCATAAGCATAAGATATTATATTTCATGGATCAGTAAGATATATGTTTTCTTTCTTTCTTTCTTTCTTTCTTTCTTTCTTTCTTTCTTTCTTTCTTTCTTTCTTTCTTTCTTTCTTTCTTTCTTTCTTTCTTTCTTTCTCTTTCTTTCTTTCTTTCTTTCCTTCCTTCCTTCCTTCCTTCCTTCCTTCCTTTCTTTTTTTCTTTCCTTCTTTCTTTCTCTCTTTCTCTCTTTCTTTCTTTTTTTTCTTGAGACAGACTCTTGCTCTGTCACCCAGGCTGGAGTGCAGTGGACCGATCTCGGCTCACTGCAACCTCCGCCTACCAGTTTCAATCAATTCTCCTGCCTCAGCCTACTGAGTAGCTGGAACTACAGGCATGCACTACCACACCTGGCTAATTTTGTATTTTTAGTAGAAATGGAGTTTCATCGTGTTGGTCAGGCTGGTCTCGAACTCTGGACCTCAGATGATCCCCCTGCCTTGGCCTCCCCAAATGCTGGGATTACAGGCCTGAGCCACTGTGCCCCTCCACTAAGATATATATTTCTAAAATCACTGGAGAAGGTGGGAGTTCCCAACCTTTTTTTTTTTTTTGGCCTGGTAGGGTATATTTAAAGGCAACTTAAAAAAAAAAAAAAAAGCAATTAACATCTACTATTTCCATAAGATAAAAACATAACATTTTAGCATCATAAATTTAGGAAAGACAACATCAGAATAAAAAAGGAGAGTTACTTAGGCTAGGCATGGTGGCTCATGCCTGTAATCCCAGCACTTGGGGAGGCCGAGGAAGACGGGTCACTTTAGGTCAGGAGTTTGAAACCAGCCTGGCCAACATGACGAAACCCTGTCTCTACTAAAAATTCAAAACTTAGCTGGGTGTGGTGGTAAAATTCAAAAATTAGCTGCTCCTGTAATCCCAGTTATTTGGGAGGCTGAGGCAGGAGAATCGCTTGAGCACAGGAGGCAGAGGTTGCAGTGAGTCAAGATCTCCCCACGGCACTCCAGCCTGGGCAACAGAATGAGACTCCGAAGAGTTATTTGAATGTTAGCTTCGTGAAAGGTCAGCTGCATTGCTCCCTTTTTCATCAGTTTCATGTAGATTAGGGAAAGCTTCACCACACAACTCCTCTGGTCCAGGGACCAGTCACTGTTTCAATCAGGTGTAAAGAGCCTCCTTGCCTGGAAGGCCGAGGTCCTGGGAGACAAATGTCCCACCCTAGGCAATAGATCTCCTGAGGCCACCTCTAAGCTGCAGTGTTTGGGAGAAAAGTTGGGTTATGTTTGTTGATTGGTTGGTTCTGTTTTCAATATTGCTTGCTATTTCTTTTATGTTATCTCTTTCTCTTAACACCCTTTTCTTTCTCATTTTTTCCTTCATTGTTACACAATCTATTCTCCTGAATCCATTACCTTAATCGGAAAACTCAGAATAAAAATTACACAACACTTTTTTAAATCCAGCAGAGCCAGTCAGGGAGAAGCTGATTTCTCCAAGGGAGGAAGTCAGGGGACGAGGAATAGAACAAGGTAGAATGGTTGTCCTAAATGCCCTTTTTGAATTTGGCACATTACATTCTTTCACCATTGCCTCAGCCTTTGCATGCTCAGCAAGGAAGCACTTTGAGTCAATTATTCTTTGAAATGTTTCTTTCAGTGCCACTGTGAGTTGGTGACATTTTCCTTGGCTGCCTCTCATGACCTATTTATAGTACCTGTTTTAAAAATATGCTTGGTTTGACACTTCAGAGTCTATCAGAAGTATGGGAACATGAGTAAAAAAGGGTATGAAAATTAGCAAAAAATAAACAAACCTATATATATATATACACACACACACATATGGGTTTTATGACTACTCCTAGATTATTTGTGTGTGTATATATATAAAAAATAGATTATTTGTATACATATATATATATATATAATCTAGGAGTAGTCATAAAAATCTAGATTTCTCTGGTCTTCAATAGCAGAGTCAAGGTGAGAGCTACTGAGCTATATCTCAGTTTCTCCATTTGTTAATGTCCAAGAGGCAAAGAAGTCAATCTGAGGAGGCACAAAATGGGGACCCACACAAGTTCATTTTGCCCCTTCTGCATGAGCAAACACACATATATGACCAACTCCAGCCCTGAAGGAGAAGTGACTCTCAGATTATGGAGAAGACATTCTTTAACATTATCAATGTTGGTCTTTAACATTACCAATGTTGGTCAACATGAGCTCTCAACCCAGAGCACCCTTGCCCACATGTTATGAGCCCCCCATGCTGAGAAAGCATTTTACTGATCATACTGCCTTCTCCTCTAGATTCTGGATTTTTCACAGATCCAGCCTGTAGCTACTTTCTTCAACCTCATTTATGCTCTCTTTCTTTTTGTTTTGAGACAGAGTCTCACTTTGTCACCCAGGCTAGAGTGCAGTGGTGTAATCATACCTCATTGCAGCCTCAAACTCCTCAGCCCAAGCAATCTTCCTGCCTCAGCCTCCTGAGTAGTTGGGACTATAGGTGCGTGCCACCATGCCCAGCTGATTTTAAAATATTTTGTGGAGACAAGATCTCCTATGTTGTCCACACTGAGTTTCTAACTCCTGGCTTCAAGTGATCCTCCCACCTTGGCTTCCCAAAGTGTTGGGATTACAGGTATGAGCCATTGCACCTGGCTCCCCCATCTGTGGTCTCTTGATGGACAGACAATACATTTCATGCAGAAGGAACAAAAACATGGCTGGATCAACTATACTTTCTGGGTAGGTTACCTGTGTTTTGGAAACATTTTCCAATTATATCAAGTTAGGTAAAATTCCATTCATTTCATCATGAAGCAAATGATACACGAATTCAATATTTTTCCTTTATTCTTTCCTTACAGTTCTTAATTATCTGTGCAGAATCCGTTGGTAATATTTTTATTTATATTTCAATATAAATAGAGTCCCCTGGTTCAAAATTTCAAAAATGGAAAAGGCAACCCAGTAAATGGCCTCCTTCTGTCCACGCTGCCAGTCATCTAGTGCCTGTTCCCAGAGGCCTTCAGAGTTTCCAGTTTCTTGTCTATTCTCTTGGAGAAGGGGCTGGGGAAGGACTTCTTTTGTTCATCCACAAGGTTTACCTGAAAAGTGTTTTTTCCCTAACTCTCCTGGCCTCGGCCCCCATCCCTTTCTCCTCTCCTCAGAAAATAATGAGTTATATGATTGATGAGGGTGGCAGAAAAATTGGTGCATGGAGCTTAGTTATTTCCTTCCTGCCCTTCCTTTTTGGAGCAAGGTGACTCCAGCAAACAGACTTTTTGCTCTCCAATCATGTTTAAGCATGGACAGGAGTGGCCCTCACATGGGGAGGGTTGTGGGGGCCCAGCCCAAGTGAATGAGACTGCCTAGTTCTTGGGTTTAGTATTGGGGAATCTACTGTTGGCACATACCTGAGTTGTGTTCTCTGAAGTGAGCTTTATCAATAATAAAGGTAATATTTTGAATTCCCATTGCCATTCTTTGTTTTCTATCAACCACAATGTATCATTCCAGAGATATAGACACATGTAATTTTCCCCTCCTTTCCTTTGAAAAATTAAGTGATGGTGTACTAAATATCTTGCTCTCCATCTAGGAGATCATTTGTTATCAGTACATAGAGAATATTCTCATTTTCCTTTCCGGATGCATAGAATTCCCTTGTGTGGGAAGATCATTATGTAATCAGTCCCATGTTAATGAACAGTAAGGCTATTTTCAATGTTTTGGTATTACTAATGTGCTGTAATGAATGACTTTGTACAGATGTCATTTTCCATACATGCAAATATTACCTATCTGACAAAATACAATAATTAGAAATCCTGGGTCAGGCTGGGCACAGTGGCACATGCCTGTAATCCCAGCACTTTGGGAGGCCGAGGTGGGCGGATTGCTTGAGCCCAGGAGTTCAAGGCTGCAGTGAGCCATGATTGCATCACTGCACTCCAGCCTGGGTGACAGAGCAAGACCTTGTATCTAAAAATGAATGAATGAATGAATAAAAGATAAAGAAAAAAAAGAATTGCTGGGTCAAAAATATGCATGTGTATTTGGATGCATTTCTGCCTTTGTAATTAGTCCACTGAGCAGTCTACCTTACCATATAATGTTATTCAACTCGCTTTATAGTACATTTTAATATCTACTGTAGTATTTTTAAAAAATGACTTTGTGCTACTTTTTGCTGTTTAAGTCTTAATCAAAATTGTATAAAATTTATGCACCTAGTTAAGGAAAACTGACATCTTAATGAAGCTATTTCTTCATTATGATGCCCTTTTAGTTATTCAAGGCTCCTTTTGTGTCTCTTAGTAGAGTTTTAAAGTTTTCTTCATAGAGATCTTGAATAATTCTTCTTAATACTTTACCCCCAAGTATTTGTTATTTTAAATTTTTTATTTTTCCTTCTTATTAAAAAATTCAAGCTTACCAGAAAGTTGCAAAAATAGTACAAAGAACTCCCATACTCCTCTTGCTCAGATTCACCAAGTTTTAACATATTGCCATATTTATTTTTTTATCTCTTTCTCAGTATAGATACATTTTTTTCTGACCCATTGGAGAGTATGTCACTTTTATCATGCCCCTTTACCCGTTAATTCTTCCATGTGTATTTCCTACAGACAAAAATATTTCTTATGTTGTAATAATACAGTAATCAAACTCAGGAAATTTAAAATTGCTATATGCTATTATTTAATCTGCAGCCCATATTCCAATCTCATTAATTGTCACAATAATGTCATCTGTAGCAATTTCATTCTTTCTTGGGACAGGATCAGTCGCAGATCATTGGTTATCATGACTCTTCACTCTCCTTTAGAGGACATTCCTCAGTCTCTCTTTGTCTTTCATAAGACATTTTGGAGAAGGCAGGTCAGCTGTTTTATAGAATTTTTTCAGTTTGGGTTTGTCTGATGGTTTCTCATAGTCAGATTCAGGTATGAACTTTTGGCTGGAAAACAATATGAATGCTATTGTGTTCTTGGGGTATCATATTCACAGGCTCATTTATTTCTTATTTTAGCAATATTAATTTTAATAATTAACCCATTTGTTTCTTTTATTATGGGTTTTTTTTTTTTTTTTGACAGAGTCTCACTGTGTTGCCCAGGCTGGAGTGCAGTGGTGTGACAGCGGCTCACTGCAACCTCTGCCTCCCAGGTTCAAGTGATTCTCCTGCCTCAGCCTCCCAAGTAGCTGGGATTACAGGCATGCACCACCACGCCCAGCTAATTTCTGTACTTTTAGTAGAGATGAGGTTTCACCACGTTGGCCAGGCTGGTCTTGAACTCCTGACCTCAAGTGATCCACTCGCCTTGGCTTCCCAAAGTGCTGGGATTACAGGCATGAGCCACCACACCCAGCCCTATTTTGTGTTGTAATTCGTTGTGATATATGTATGTATTTGTGTATGTATGTGTGTATATGTTTATACATGTACATTTAAATATGTAAATATATATCTTTCTGTCATTCCTTCTGATATTAATTCTGTATCCAACTATTTGTTTAAAGAAATGGGTCTCTCACGTTTCTGTACATCTTGCAAGCAGAGGCTCTGCCTGCCTGGGTCCAGACACTTTTTTCACGTTGTTGTAGTGAACAGTCATGGAAGATAGAGATAGTCCCTTCCTCTCAAGCAGGGGAAAAGTTCATTTACTGTCCAGAATTGTGGTCCTTGAAAGTCACCTATGTTAGGTACTTGGCCTTCTGAATCACTTGTAGTCTGATATTAGTATACTTTTTATCATAAAAGTGACTATCACAAAATTAGCCACTCAACAGTAGGTTAATTGTGAAGAAATTCAATGGACCTTCGATGTTCTCTACCATTCACAGGCATCTGGTATCACTGAGTGTTAGAATGGCCTCCTAAAAAACCTACTCAAAAAGATTTCTAATTCTCCCTCCTTCACCTCCTACCAGTCAACACACCTTAGTGAGGCAATCTGATCAATTAATGCAGCTATTTCCCAAAAGGAGTCATTTCCTCTCAGTCACTCCCTGGGTGATGACCAGGGGTGAAGGGCTATGTAGACTTAGTGGGATTCTGTCCTGACCATTCTTGGGCAAGCTTTTTTCTTTCTTCTAAGAGCAACCAGGGCCAGCCTGGTTGGCACACCCTCCAAGCGATAACTAGCCAAAAGGGGGCACAGAAGAGTCAAACTTAATTCTGACTCAGGCACTGGGATTCTCTTTTTGTATTGACATGATCCTAGATCATAAAGATAGTGACCACTAAGTTGAGCACACTGCTTGCCAAGTCCCCATATAGTGGCCCAGGTCGGCCAGAGTTTGTGACATAATAGGCTCTGTAAGTTTTGTCCATCTTGCACCTGAACTTTTCAAACAAAATGATGAGTGAAAGCAGGGATATGACTGGAAAAGAAGGCGAAGACATAGCTACTAGACTGGATTTTGTAGCAATGGAAGAGAGAGCAAAAACCTTAGCACCTGGAGAGGGAACACCCTAGATCCTAGTGGTATGGGGAAGGGAGGGACATTAATATTTTTCTTTTCTTTCTTTCTTTCCTTCCTTCTTTCTTTTTCTTTCTTTCCTTTTTTCTCTTTCTTTCCTTCTTTCTCTCTCTTTCTTTCTTTCTTTCCTTCCTTCCTTCTTTCCTTCCTTCCTTCCTTCCTTCTTTCTTCTTTCTTTTTTTTTTTAAGAACCACCCTGGAGCCTTCCCCATGAAGGAAAATGTTCAAAAATGCTCTGATGTGGCTCTCCTATGAGCAGTGAGAAAGGGATGACAGAGTAGAGATAATTGCTTTCTTAAGTTCTGATTTATCAGAGAGGCTGTGGGGAAGGACAGAAAGCTAAATTTTCATCTTCCATGGTGGGAAATTAATAGATGATGCCTAACCCCATAATTTTTGTTAGGCCCATATTCAGGTTTATTTTATTATGACTATGTAAACCTTATGCATAGATAAGCCAGGTAGTAAACTAGGATTTTTTTTTTTTTTTTTTTTTTTTTTTTGCTGTGCAATTTTTTGCAGAATGCCAGAGGGGTTGGGATCCAGTATACAAGTAGAGAATTTGGACCTAAAATTTGTTTTCTATATACTTTACACTAATTTAACTCTAAAATCTCCATGATTATCTAAATCTTTTTTCAGAACTTTCATCAGTTGTTATGTATACTCACTCTGACAAACCTGGTTCATCCGTTGTAATTGGAAAGATTCTGGCAGAGTATATGTATATAGATGAAGGTAGATTTGTTGGAGAAATGTCAAAAAAGTTATTTTCTGATTGCAGCTGTTTTCTGAGTGAAATAAAAAGCGAGTTCATCAGTGAGAGTGAGAAAGGGCAAGAGGCTCAAAATTTAAGAAGAGGGAAGAAAGTGTGAAACAGCTGTAGAGGAAACTGAGTAAATAAACACAGGAAATGAAAGAGGATTTTTCAGGCATACTGGAAGCCCTCTTGAAATTTGTGATCACTCATTTAAAGTAATGACCCTCAGCCTGTTGGGTGTTTTTTTCCAGTCATGTTCAGTTTCTTAAATTTGGGGACAGAGTAGGCAGGGCATTAGACCAGGGCTGTAACGTTGCTGGGCAAGGACAACAGAGGGCAGAGGGACTAGGAGTGGAGTTTTCCTGCAGGAGAATGATGACGATCGTGATCATGATGACGGATCATGGCTTCTAAGCTGGGTAAGGAAGGAAATGAGAACATGAAGTTTCTTGCCTGGACCTTGGTGTGTCAGAAAAAAAAAAAAAGAGAGAGAGAGGGAACATGAAGGGATTGCTGGACAGTGAAAAGGTTGTAGGGTGGATGGACTGGATATTCTGGTGAGGGCAAAGAGTTGCTGGAGTGACAGTAGTTGAGTAAGTCAACTGAAAACATAGACGGTACCAGAGCAGAGCCATTGAAATCAAGGATTAGATGGTGATGCAATTGTTGGTAGTGGCAGTGTCTATATATGGCCATAAATGAGGTCAAGATGACAAATGTGGCAGGATCCTACAACTGCTTGAGCAAAGGACAATAATGGCATTTTAAGAACATTTGCTTGGTGTTGGCTAACTACCTATTTTAATGAGGAATTTCATTTATAAATTGGTTGTAGATAAGGTAACTAAAGGGAAAAAAGCAACCCACCTAAGTTAATGTTACTCCAAGGAACAGAAGCCATTTAACAAAATCTCAAAAGATCTATCAACAGATACATGGATAAATAGAACATTGTACATCCATAAAATAGAGTATATTTTATAAAATGGAATATTGATACATGCTACAACATAGATGAACCTTGAAAACACTATGCTAAGTGGAAGAAGCCTGTTACAAAAGACCATATATTGTATAACTCCATTTATATGCAACGTCCAGAATAGGCAAATCTATAGAGAAAATATAGATTGGTGATTTCCTAGGGCTGAGGGAGGGAGGATGGAGAGAAATATGGAGTGATTGCTAATAGGTATAGGGTTAATGAAAACGTTCTAAAATTGTGGTGGTAGTTGCATAACTCTATGAGTACACTGGAAACCATTTAATTGTATACTTTCAGTAGGCGAACTGTGTGATATGTGAGTTATATCTCAAACCTATTATTTTAAAAAAATCTTTAAATAATCAGTAGCTGAGTAAGACATCTGAGAAAATTGAGATTCAAAGAGAGTCAATGATTTGCTTAAAGTCTACTGCTAGTGCCAGTACTTAAACTGGGTTTGTGAGGTCTGGGACCAAACTCCTAACTTTACAATATGTGTTATATTGACACTGCAGATTTAATGTTTGACCTATTTTCCCTGTCTATTGTCTCTTCCTAAATTATGAATAAGTTATTTCAAGGTTAGTGAGAGGACACATTTATGAGGTAAAATGACCATCCTCAGCAAAAACATGCTGGCAAAAGGTAGAGAGGAGCTGAAAGTGAGGCAAGGAGGGTAATTCTATAAACTTGGAACTGTCTCTTCTAATGTGTGATTGCAATGAATTATTTTGTGGGTTTGGAGCCCTTGTATTCACTATATTGTATTCTTTCCTTTATTAATCCAACAAAAAAAAAGTTTTGGGTATTTGCAATGTGCCAGACAATTTTTTCTATAATTTAAGAGAAATTACCAGTGTCTACCTACTTTTTCCTCTTAAAAATTCCAAGCTTGAACTTATTGGTAACTGTGCTTAACCAGCAATTTGTGCTCTCAAGTTCTGTACATTATGTCCAATTCTCTAAACCTATATGGAATAAATTTTCCCTAAGCTTTTGTTAAAAACAATTTCTAGTAAAGAGAACATTTGAAATTGTCAGACGGAACTTTTGATTTTTTTTTTCACTTTTAAACATTTTTGGTAAGGGTATGTTGGTTATTTTAGTATTTGTGTTGCTTTTTATGGAAATGCTGTGGATTTTAGCATACATTAGCATTGTTAAATATAGTAAAATCTACTTATACATCTGTACAAAATAGATTCAATATACAGAAATATCTATCTGTCCGATCTCTCTATCTATTCTACCATCTATGATCTTTTAAGCTTATAAACTCTTATACCCATTATATAATTAATAGGGTGATAAGATCATAAGAACTGATAGTACCTTAGAAATGCTCCAGTCTAGTTTATTCTGTATCATAGTTGGGGAAACTGAGGCTCAGAGATACTCAATTGTGCTATGAAAATCTGCCCTTTGGGGGTCTATCATCTCCACCTAGCTTTATTTTTCAACACAGTGTTGTAAAGGCATTTGTGACAAGTGCTTCCAGATTTTCTGCCAAGAGAATCTTAAGTGAGGAAACTAGATGGAAACAGGGGATTTTTTTTTTCACCTTACAAGATTTTGAGAAAATATCAGTTACAAACATCAAAGAAAACAAGTGAGGCTAAAGACCCCCAAATACCCTTCTTCTAATGGCTCCATTAGAATTTACTTATTTATTTTTATTCATTTATTTATTTTATTTTATTTTATTTTATTTTTCTGAGATGGAGTCTCGCTCAGTTGCCCAGGCTGGAGTGCAATGGCGCCATCTTGGCTCACTGCAACCTCTGCCTCCCGGGTTCAAATGATTCTCAGCTTTCTGAGTAGCTGGGACTACAAGTGTGTGTCACCATGCCCGGCTAATGTTTTGTATTTTTTTGTAGAGATGGGGTTTCGCCATATTGTCCAGGCTGATCTCGAACTCTTGACCTCAGATGTTTTGCCCACCTCGGCCTCCCAAAGTGCTGGGATTATAGGCATGAGCCACTGTGCCTGGTCAACCATTAGAATTTATTATTGTTGTTTGTTTATTAAAGGTTTTGTTAGTCAATCTTACACCCAATCTCCAAATTTATTTTGTGTTTTCTCATTACAAAAGCAATATACATGCTTTTGTAATGAGGTAATGCTTTTTCCTTAGGTAAGGAAAAAGAAAAAACTCTTAGTCCCACACCATTAGAAGCATCCATTTTTAACCTCTTATGTTCACATATTTGTAAGTATACTTTTTTTTTTTTAACTAAAATGGGATTGTTGTAAATTGCTTCGGAATCTTTCTATGCCAATAGGTATATTTTTGTGCTTGTTGTTATTTTTTTGTTGATTTGTTTTTATTCAGAAAAATACTTCCAAGACAGCCAAGATCTTCACTGGACAATTAATGAGCTGTATTCTTTTATTCAGCAGATGATGGTCACATACTTGCTATGTGCTATCTGCTATACCTGGTTCAAGGAATGTACAATGGTGAACAGGACAGACGTAGTCTTTATATTCTAATAAGGGACACAAGCAATACACAAGTAAACATATCAAATAAATATCGATCAGGTTAAAATATATGAAGCTGATAAAAAGAGAGCTGCAATAGAGTGTCACAGGACCAGACTCCATCATACCCACTCTCTACTGTTTCATTGATGAGGGATTAAAAAAAGGTGAATCCACCTGACGAAAGTTGTGTTTGTAATCAATGATTCAACTAATTTATTTTTATTTTTATTATTTTACATTCAAGGGGTACGTGTGCATGTTTGATACATAGGTATATTGTGTAATGGTGGGGATTGGGCTTCTAGTGTACCTGTCTCCCAAATATTTAACATTATATCCAATTGGTAATCTTTCAACCCTCATCCCACTCCCTCCTTCCCCCAGTTTGGAGTCCCCAGTGTCTATTGTTTCCACCTTTCTGTCTGTATGTACCCATTGTTTAGTCTACTCTATATCCATGTGTACCCATGGTACTGCTATTTATAAGTGAAAACATGCAATATTTGATTTTCTGTTACTGAGCTAGTTCACTTAGGATAATGGCCTCCAGCTTTATCCATGTTGCTGCAAAGGACATAATTTCATTCCTTTTTATGGAAAATTGGATTAAAAAAAAAGACCCAACCATCTGCTGCCAACAAGAGATTTACTTACTGGCTAAAGATACCTTCAGATAGGCACCAAATTTACTAAGAATGACTGGGAGAAGCCTCTGAAGAGGTGACATTACACAGACACATGGAGGGTGAGAAGTTTCCAGTTGTGTGATGAGCCTTCCAGGCAAAGGCATTTCATTAAGGCCTTGAGTGGTGGAAAGAGCTTAATGCACCAAAGTTCAATCAGGGAAAAATCATATGGATTGAAAAAATGATTTGAGATGACATCTCATGCATTAATTTAATGCATGTTGGCAAAATCATTTTGATAATGTCAACCTTGACAATACAAGGTGGATGGCAGACAAACATCCTCCTACAGCTAAGATGGGACAGAACCAAAGCCATAACTCAGAACTCAGTTCAGGACTTTCTACTACATTAGTTGAATCATTGATTACAAACACAACTTTGGTCAGGTGGATTCACCTTTTTTTAATCCCTCATCAATGAAATAGTAGAGAGTGGGTATGATGGAGTCTGGCCTAGGTTTGAATCTCAGCTCCATACCAGTGTAATCTTGGACAATTTAGTCATTTTGCATCTCAGTTCTCATTTATAAGGTGGCCATAATGTTCCTTGCCTTGTGGAGCCATTACGAAGATTAGATGTGGACAAGTGCTTAGCACAGTGCCCGGCACATAGCAAACCCTCCAGAACTCTTAATAAATTCATCAGAGAATTTTGCTTTAGATTAAATCTATTTATAATCTGTTAAATAAATTTTATTTGCATGTTACTCCCGAGGGTATTGAGGTTATAAGAAGAAAGTTAACATTGTTATGTGAATATGCTTGGAGATACAGGGTATTTTAAAATTTCGTAGTGTTTTAAAGCCAAACAGTTACAATGTTTTAGAAGTTGACTCCCTCATAGCAGCTCACAGAGAGCTCCTGGTCCATGTTTCTGCTTTGCTTAAAAACATTTCTTTCCTGCTTTTGCATCAGTAACTGTCCTTTCTGAATCTATTCTCTTTTTTTCTAAATAGCATACTTTTGAATTAAGAAAAAATATAGTAGAGAGTAGAATAATGGTTACCAGAAGCTGGAAAGGGCAGCTGGGGGTGGATTGGGGAAAGTGGGGATGGTTAGTGCTTACAAAAAAATACTTAGAGTGAATAAGATCTAGTATTGGTTAGCATAGAAGGGTGACTATAATCAACAATAATTTAATTGTACATTTAAAAATAACTAAAAGAATATATAATTGGATTGTTTGTAACAGAAAAGATAAATGTTTGAGATGATAGATACCCCATTTACCCTGATATAATTGTTATGCATTGTTTGCCTGTATCAAAATATCTCATGTACCTCTTAAATATATATACCTACTCTGTACCCACAAAAATTGAAAATTAAAAGAAAAGAAAGAAAAAAAACTTGCAATACCAACTACATTTGAAAGGGAGGAGTGCTTATCAAGCTTGGTGCAGTGTTCTCTGCGGTCTAGGGCACTCTTGCCTTTGAGGGCCTTGCCCTGTTGGGGACACTGAGAGAAGACATGAAGCAGTAGAGCTGCACGCACAAGTAATGTGGCTGCATCTAAGTGTGTGTTGTTGCTTTTTGAAAAGCATACACACTTTTCTTTTCCAAAGCTAGGAGACACCTATAGTACATTCATTTGTTGGTTTTTCTTTTCTGTTCTTGAAATATTTTAATCAGAGGCTCAATCTATAATTTTCCCCGTTCTTAAAAAATTAATTTAGTTATAGGAGATATAAGATAACTAATCCCCATTCACAGAGAATAACTCCGTCTTGAACTAATAATATGGACAAAGGAGATTTTCCTTTTCTGCTACAGAATACTGTAGTAACTCCTTATAGTTTTTCCCTAATTTATCCAAATCACCTCTGCTTTATTTTGGGATGGAGAAGAGACTAATATTTAAATAACGCCTATAGCTTCTCTTGCCCCCAGCCAACACAGAGAATCATGTAGAAATAGCATCTACTTTCACCTTTCTTTCTTCACACACACACACACACACACACACACACACGCACACACACAGGGAGAACATGGGATATAAATCAACATTTTGAGAGATGAGCAGAGGAAGAGAGCTTAAAGAAAAAGGGATTGAAATGGAAGTTCAGAGGAGAGACAGTGAGGGCTCAGTATTTATGAGAGTGAAAGAGAGATTGAGAGAGCAAATGGAAACGAGTCATAGCAAAGGAGGAGAAAATACATAGATGGGAAAACAGCAAAACAGAAAAAAAAAGGAACACAGGGAAAGAAAATTAGACAAGCACTTGATTTTCTTTTGAGTCATTGATACAGCTTACACTACTCTTTCCTTTTTTGGGAAGCCTCCTGTCTTTAACATAGGTTCCTTATGGTCCTGAAATGCTGCTTGTATGGTTAGTCCTCATACATATTTCAATAACTGCTATAATCCTTAACTCTTTAAGGTTCAATCCTGAACAGCCCTGTACAGTGAAAATTATCTTCAAGATGTCTCATTAACACAGCATTATCTTCACCTGGTCCCTTAAAGCTCAAAGTTTCTTGCTCCTTCAGTTCAAGGTAGAGTTGAATTCAAATTCCTTAACTTGGAATCTAAGGGCTTGCCTAATTGATCTCTGCTTATCGCCCACGTTATCCTAGCAAAAAACTCAGCTACTTCAAAAAAGTGAGGCTGCTTTTTCTCCTCCCACTTTGGTGCCTTCCCCTCCTTCCTGGAATCGGCTTCCTTTCCATCTTCCATCTTCTCCTTTGGGGTCTTGACCAAAACTTGCTTCTTCAGTGGTCTTCTCTGATCATTTCAGCCCGAGGCAATCTTTTTCTCCACTGACATCCTATAACATTTATAGTTTATACAATTAATTTGGCATTTAATCACACATGGCATTGCCTTTTATTTCTAGTTCTAACTGGATTATAGCTTCCTGACAGCAGAGTTGGGTCTTATCATTTGTTTTATAAGGTAGCACCTTGCAAAGTATTCTGGCAGGGGCTGAGACTGTGCCAGCCCCAATTCTTTCATGTGTAAAGTGGAAATAGTAATAGTTTCTCTACTAAGGTGAGATTTAACTGAGATTATGAATACAAAGGAAATTTATGCAACACCAGAACATAATAATTGGTTCTAAAATGCTAACTTTTAAAATGATAAAAATAAAAATGGTTAATAATTTAATAATTAACCTTTTATTTACTATCATTACTATTATAATCCCTGTTATCTGATAATTCAGAAAGACAAATAAGAGTTTCTTCTTCTTTGTGGGGGTAATTCTAGAGCTTAACTTGTTTGTCATTTCCTTGGGTTTCATTGCCTTCTCTAGTTGGTCAGTTAGGGGTCATTCAACAGGCTTTAACAAGGTCCATTTTGTATGCTGGAGGTGTCTATACCAAATCACCTGTCAGGCTCCTCTCATCTGTGACAGTTTCTTAGACCTTCCTTGTTTTTGGTGACCTCCGTGGTTTTGGGGAGTACAGGTCAGGTATTTTGCAGAATGTTCTTCTTTTGGGATTTTCTGATGTTTTTCTCATGATTAGATTGAGGTTGTGAGTTTGGGGAGGAAGGCCATATAAAGTGCCAGTTTCGTCATAAACTATTGACATGGCCTATCATTGATATTGACCTGACTCATCTAGCTGAGGCAGTATTCGTCCAGTTTTTTCCCCCACCCCTTTCCATATTGTACTCTTTGCAAGGAAGTTACTATGCACAGCTTGCCTCTAAGGTCTAAGGAGTTATGAGCTGCCTCTTGAGGGCAGATAAATTATTTGAAATTTGTCTTAGTCTATTTTCTGCTGTTATAACAGAATACAATAGACTGAATATTTTATAAAGAACAGAGATTTATTTCTTACAGTTCTCGAGACTGGAAAATCCAAGATCAAGAGGCACATCTGGTCAGGGTCTTCTTAATGTGTCATCCCATGGTGAAAGGTAAAAAAACAAGAGAGCAAGAGGAAGCAGGCCAGACTAACCCTTTTATTAGGAACCCATTCCTGTGATAACTAACCCACTTCCACAATAACTATCTCACTCCCATGTAATGGCACTCATCCATTCATGAGGGCAAAGCCCTAGTGACCTAATCACATCTTAAAGGCTCCACCTCTCAACACTGTTGCACTGGGGATTAAGTGTCCAACACATAAACTTTGGGATGCATTCAAACCATGGCAGAATTCTTCTGCATGTGAGATTTGTCTCTTCTCCCTCATTTCTTTATTTATATCCATATGGACTAATGAATATTTATGTTATATTTTGGTTGATAATTGAGTACTACTTTATTTGTCTTGTTGCTCAAATTATTCCAGCTTTGTCATTGGGAGTCCTTTCAGTTGGCTCCTGTGTTCTTGATATCTCCATCATTATGTGTGTGTGGTTGTCAGGGAGGTGTTTGAGTACTTTCTTACTTTGTGGAGATACAAAATGTTCTATGCTCACCTTGTATATTCTTGCATTAGTCCTAGAATCAGCCATTTCTCCAGGAGCCCTTTCCTTTAACTGATACCATTGCAGAATGGTATTAGAAACCAAGATTTGGGTTCCAGGGTTATTTTTATTTTATTGCTGAACTGTAAGACTTATTTATTCAAGACATAAGTCCTTCATCATAGATATGATTTACGAATATTTTCTTCCATTCTTTGTGTGGCCTTTTCACTTTCTTTAGAGTGTGCCTTGAAGCACAAAAGTTTCATATTTTGACGAAGTCCAACTATCTATTTTTTTCTTTTGTCACTTGTGCTTTTGCTATCATAGCTAAGAGATCATTGCCTAAAGGTGACAAAGATTTATGTCTATGATTTCTTCTAAGTGTTTTATAGCTTTAGCTTTTACATTTAGGTCTCTGATGCATTTTGTGTTAGTTTTTGCATGATGTGAGGTAATGGTCCAACTTCATTCTTTTGTATATGGATGTCTAGTTGTCCCAGCACCATTTATTGAAAAGACTATTATTTCCCACATTGAATTGTCTTTATAAGCTCGTCAAAAATGTAAGGGTTTATTTCTGGATTCTCAATTCTATTCCATTGATCTATATATCTATCTTTAAGCCAGCACCTCACTGTCTTGATTACCATGGTTTTGTTGTGGCTTGAGTCTTGCAATAATAAAATTAACATGCTGTTTTTTTTCTTGAAAGTGAAAGCAAATTTATTAAGAAAGTAAAGGAATAAAAGGGTGGCTATTCCACAGGCAGAGCAGCCCTGGAGGGTGCTGGTTGCCCATTTTTATGGTTATTTCTTGATGATATGCTAAAAAAAAAGGGGGGTGGGTTATTCATGCCTCCCCTTCTTAGACCATATAGGGTGACTTCCTGATGTTGCCATGGCATTTGTAAACTGTCATGGTACTGGTGGGAGTGTAACAGGGAGGATGACCAGAGGTCACTCTCTTGGTTTTCGTGGGTTTTAGCCAGCTTCTTTACTGCAACCTGTTTTATCAGCAAGGTTTTTATGATCTGATGAGCTGTATCTTGTGCTGACCTCCTATCTCATCTGGTGACTTAAAATGCGTAACCATCTGGGAATGCAGCCCAGCAGGTTGCAGCCTTATTTTACCCAGCCCCTATTCAAATGGGGTTGCTCTGGTTCAAACACCTCTGACATTTCCCCCTTCCCTTTTATAAGAGAATCCTTCATCTTAAGGGTTGTAGAGGGTTGAAGATCCATCTTCTGTAACTTCTTCAGTCTGAACAGGGGCAATGATATTCTTGCCTCTTGTATTCAGGGTAGA
Source organism: Pongo abelii (assembly GCF_028885655.2). Lineage (NCBI taxonomy): Eukaryota > Metazoa > Chordata > Mammalia > Primates > Hominidae > Pongo > Pongo abelii. Next base: position 120,285,568 of record NC_071988.2, on the reverse strand, counting down.
GTGGAAATCAGTCAGAAACCATCAGTGTGGTGAGGGCAATTAATAACTCTGAGTTCTCATAAAAGGTGATATCTGGAAGATTAATAAGTGTTTAATTTAAGAAAACATTCAGTAAGCTTATCCTGCATTCCTACACAAAGAGTACAACAACAATATATTCCACAACAGTAAAGGAAAATTATCCCAAGTAAACTAAATAAGTAGGCTTTTCAGGAACTGGGCAACTGCTGGAACCAAGCTAATATGAGGTTGCTAGCTGATTCCAGTATCTGCCCAGAATTAGAATACTGATCTGGATTTTTACATTACCCATTCCTCTTGTTTTTTCTGAGCTGCAGTTAGAGATCACTGGTTGGTTTGCAGGAATAAGCAGTTAGTTAGTCTAAATTATAGACAAAAACGTAAAATGTAAAAACAACCGATGAGACCAGAATTTAATAACAAGTGTACCATAGTTTTTGAAATATAATTTTTCTATCTCCAGTTTCCCATTTTTACTAACGACAAATCATGGTAAGACTGATTTGCATTATTATACTTGGCCTGATTATTTGTATAAAGTTCAGCAAGACTGATTATTTTTCACATAAGCTCTTTTTATTTAATTAATTAATTAATTAATTTGAGACAGAGTCTCACTCTGTCAGCCAGGCTGGAGTGCAGTGGCACGATCTTGGCTCACTGCAACCTCCACCTCCCAGGTTTAAGCAATTCTCCTGCCTCAGCATCCTGAGTGGCTGGGATTACAGGCATGAGCCACCACGCTCAGCTAATTTTTGTATTTTTAGCAAAGAGAGGGTTTTACCATATTGGCCAGGCTGGTCTCAAACTCCTGACTGCAAGTGATCCACCCACCTCGGCCTCCCAAAGTGCTGGGATTACAGGCGTGAGCCACTGTGCCTGGCCACATAAGCTGTTTTTAAATTGGCTTTGATGGAACTCTGTTCCATAAGGAATCTCAGATAAGATTTTTTTAAAAAATCTGAGCCCAGCCATGGCTTTGTACACTCAAATACCTACAAGTTGGGTAAATTCCTCTCCTCTTGATGTCCCAAGATAACTTAAGCCTCCTGGGTTTGTCAGAAAGTGACATTCTTCACTTACCACAGGTCAGGAACCCTGTACAGGGACTGTGTAGACAAGGTATAAGGCCAGTCTTCCCAAGGGGCTTTTCTTGGCCCTATAAGTTAAGTTTGATTCCTTAAAGGAAAGAGCGCCATTCCAGTCAAATCCTTGGTAAAATAACCAGTTTCTCCAATTGTGTCCTGTTACAAATGAAAACAGATTCTTATCGTACTTATACAAATAACTATATTGCCGTAAGTTAAGGAAACAAATGGCTTCCAAATCCTGGAGAAATCAAGTAGAGAAAAACGTGTATGCTCCAAAGCATATGTTCATAGGCATATACATTACTCAGTTGGTAAAAGCTGTCAATATCTCAAAAGAAAAGCTTCCTTGACTCTGAAAAACAAAAACAAAGGATTAGCAGTGTTTTAAGCAAAAAGTGAAAAAGATTACTTCAGACTTCTATTGGTTTAGTCCATGCAGTTAACTCCTGTTCTGCTTGATATTCATTTCAGCTCTCCATGAGGGTCCTGAAAGTTTTTTCCTCTATTCTAATGTAATAATCTCCAAAGTTATCAGAAACCTGCATTTAAGAATGCCTGTTAGAGTTCTATAGTTGATTATAAAACCACCTTCTAAAGAGGAACAAAACAAGATGATTGTGGATGAAAAAAATGCCTTAGGGCAGCCTCTATTAAAGCCACCATTGACTAGGAATTTTGTTACTTCTGTGGCATACATCAATGTAATGTAACAATTATAACTATTAATAATATACACTAAGTCATATCAGAATTATGAGTTTCCCGTAATTTTGGAACACATACCAATAACATATTTATACAAATACAGCCCAAAGAAAGCCAAGCACCATTTCATATTTGACAATGCTTCCTGTATGATTTTTATACCAAATAAGCCATCATTACATTACATTACATTAGTGCATTATTGATATTAAACCCAATTCTTAATAAAACCTTATAGACAAATGTATTGTATCTTAATCAGTTTGACCATAAGGTAAGATTCTCATAAACCTTTTGTAACCCTTTACAATTTTTGTAAAAGAGCAGATCAGTAGACTAAGAAAAACCTGTTGTGCTTATATTTTAATGTTCAATTTATGGAAAAATTGAATGATACCCATTTAACTTTAGCTAATATGTTCACACACAGAATCTCTTTTACAAGATTAATTTTCAGAAACACTTAAACTTTTAGCTTTATCCTAGTTATGTTATTTATTTATTTATTTATTTATTTATTTGAGACAGAGTTTCCCTCTGTTGCCCAGGCTGGAGTGCCTCCTGGGTTCAAGTGATTCTCCTGCCTCAGCCTCCTGAGTAGCTGGGATTACAGGCACGCACCACCACCCTTAGCTAATTTTTATATTTTTAGTAGAGACGAGGTTTCACCATGTTGGTCAGGCTGGTCCTGAACTGCTGACCTCGTGATTTGCCTGCCTCAGCCTCCCAAAGTGCTAGGATTACAGGCGTAAACCACTGTGCCTGGGCTGGCTTTATCCTATTTAAGTTAAAATAATCCTTTAACTCTTTAGACAAACAAACAAACACACAAACACATTCCCATGACTTCTTACAATCTTTTACCAAAAACACATTTTACTTTTCTTACATGCCTTGCATGTAGAACTGTTTCTATTTCCCAAAGATTACTTAAGTCACATGAACTAAAAGGCATTGCAGTTTTTACTTTTGTGAGAAAATATTTTATTTAAGCACTTATTTTTTATTTTTTATTTTTTTGAGACGTAGTCTCGCTGTTGCCCAGGCTGGAGTGCAGTGGCGGGATCTCGGCTCACTGCAAGCTCCGCCTCCCGGGCTCACACCATGCTCCTGCCTCAGCCTCCCGAGTAGCTGGGACTACAGGTGCCCGCAACCATGCCCGGCTAATTTTTTGTATTTTTAGTAGAGATGGGGTTTCATCATGTTAGCCAGGATGCTCTCGATCTCCTGACCTCGTGATCTGCCCGTCTTGGCCTCCCAAAGTTCTGGGATTACAGATGTGAGCCACCGTGCCCGGCCAACACTTATTATTTTTAAACCAATTAAAGCTTTTTCATATATAAACATCACACACAACACATATAAATACACAGACAGAAGATGATCTAGTACTTGTAAAATTTTTCATTTCCCAGTTTCTTAATTGAATTACTGGCTTCAGGGTGGAGCCCTTGGAGGAACACCTCCAGGAAGGTATGCACTTTTTACCCCTGAATAAATAGGCTCAGCTGGAAGGTAAAAACAGGTCCCCAAAATTAAGGGTCCTATTTTTATACCAGATCCTGGATCCCCAAAAGAGGGGATCAGCCCATCCCCATAGCAGTCTTAACTTTCAGTGGGGGGGTGGGGCTTCGTCATGCTTTCTAGGTAGCCAAGAGCATGCTTCTCTGATCTAAATGTGCAAAAAGCCGAATATCCCCCCATAACTGCCATTAGCCATCCATAAAAGTATATTTCCTACCTTGTTATCACACACCAACGCTCTCTCAAAACGTGAAGTACTTTCTGATATCCCTAAAAGTTAAAAACATCAGATAATGCAATACAAAACAGAAAAGAGCCTTAGATTTTGAGAGAAATCTATCCACTTTCAGTTCCTGGGGTTTTGTGAGGAAAACAGATTTTTCCCAAAGCGGAGTCTGTGGCGCCTCCTCTGTTTTTCCCGAGGAGTTCTAGGCTGTTAAAGCTTGAATATCCACTTTTAATTAAGCTGACTTTTAACTACAGTGCTCTTTAAAAAAAAAAGTCCTTTTAAATTTTTTATTACCCAACTTTACCAGGCCAAAAGGTCAATAATTCTGTGTTCAGAGAAAGGAAAATTTAAGAAGGGAAGCCAGGAGTTATTCATGGAAGCACCAAGAATTAACAAGTGGCCAAAGTTACACAGATATCAAACCAGAAAAAGACTTATTCCCTAAGCCGGGAATTGAATCTGAACTGCAATTGTAAAATGGCGAAACCTTAGCTACTGTGCTACAACATTGGGCAGTTTCTATTACTCTTCCAAGAAGGAGTCTAGAGCAGCATATTTTGAACTTGCAAAGGCTTTTAGGTGCTCAAGATAATTTTTGGGGCAAACTATGACATGAGCCTCCTCCAAGGCAGAGACCAAAAGAAAGTACTGCCACATGGTTATAAGGTCAAGCTCCCAAGAACATTTTTCAACACGTGGTTTCTGGGCAGGATGAAAGAGTGGACAGTTCCCCTGAGTAACAGAAAAGTTAGGAAAGAGAAAGGAGTGGAAGAGAGAGAAAAGGTTTGCCTGCAGCAGGGTGGGGAAGGTGAAATGCTCAGGGAGGCCAGAGAAAGACCCACCCGTTGCAGCGTCACTGAATCAAAAGTTCAGGCGGCTGCTTGTCAGTCTCGAAGGGACCTGTTCCAGCAGTCACATCAGCTCTTAAGTGTTCCCTTTTAGGGAGGAAAAAGCTCCCCATCTCCCATGATCCTGTACATGCCTAATTCTGTCACCCACAGCCATCAGCAAAGAGTGCGAAGCAGATTAATCCAAAGAGAATAGCAGTTAACACCCTGTAGTGTCAAACCCGTTAATAGCTGAGAGGGTCTGTACTGAGAGGGGTCTCCAACCCCCTAAATCTTAGGAAGGACTCTAACCTTCCTAAGTTGGGACTCAAATCTGGGTTAGGTCAAGCATCCTTGCCTTTTATTAAGAGGGGCCTTTACCCTCTCTGTCTTAAGAGACTCATTCTCCTAAGTTGGGCCTCTAGCCCAATCCCATCCTTTACCTAGGTAAATACACCTCACTTACCCAAAGTTGGCCAGTCGGTGCTGCAATCTATTTCCTTTGGATCAGGGGTCTCCTCAGTATAGTTCCTTTGTGGTTAGCCAAAAAGATGTTACTGAAAAGGGGTCCCGATCCAGACCCCAAGAGAGGGTTACTGGATCTCGTGCAAGAAAGAATTTGAAACGAATCCATAGAGTAAAGTGAAGGCAAGTTTATTAAGAAAGTAAAGGAATAAAAGTATGGCTACTCACTCCACAGGCAGAGCAGCCTTAACATGCTGTTTTTATTAAGTCTTTTTGGTGATCTGCAAGAGGTGTCCGGGTGACTTCACCCAACTCTGTCCAGATTTTTATTTTGCTCTAAATGTACACTGGAACCTTTATTCTCTCACCACAGTAGGAAGGTAGGAGGTATACAGGGGCTGTGAAATTATTTTAGGGCATGGCAACATGGTGTGACATTGGCCAGAAGCGTAAACTGAGTAGCTCTGGATAGATACAAAGTCAACCAGCAGGATAAAGGGAGGTGCTTTGGGTAAGACATAAAATCCCTGCTTGGTATGTTGTTTCTGAGAAGCTCTTAGAGCTGCATCCTCCAGAAGCATAGCCCAAGGGGCCCCCAGGAAAGGTCACACTTTCAGCCACTCTGACTCCCATGTCACTCCTCCTTGGCTGTCTGCTACCAAGACTTGGCTCTGAGATCTTCTGTAGGTGTAAAGTGGCCACATGCTTTTGGTGTCCATAGAAACAAATTCATTTTAAATGGATGCTTCACAGAAACTTTCTAGACAAATGCTTATGCCATGGTTGTATATCTGAAAACAAATAGTCTTTTAGATGTGTTGATCATTACCTCCTTGGCATAGATTTCCACTGACATTAGTCAATTAAGAATTGTACATTAAATGGTAATTTTGAACTAAATTTTGGAGGCTGAGTGTGGACTAGTGTGAGAGTGAGAAATTCCCGAGGGCCACAGTCTTGAGGGAGTCGCTGCATTTTTGTGGTCTTTAACTCCAGGAGACCTACCTAGTTTTCACGGTAAAGATCTGAATGTAAATGGTCCAAATACACCAATAAAAGAGATTGTCAGCACAGATTAAAAATAATACCTAACGATATGTTGCCTGCAAAGACCCATTTTTTATATAAAGACTCAGATAGGTTATAAATAAAGGATAAAGATATTCTATGCTAACATTAATCAAAAGAGTATATTAATTTCAGACAAAGCCACTTCTGAAGAGAAAGATTATCAAGAATAAATTGGAGCATTACAAAATGATAAAGGGGCTCATTCTCCAAGAAAAGATAACAACTCTAAACATATATGCACCTAACAAAATACGTAAGTCAAAAATTGATGGAACTGAAGGGAGCAATGGGCAAATCCATTATTATGTTGGAGAGTTCAACATCCCTCTGTCAGTAATTGACAGATCAAGCAGGCAGTAATCAGTAAGGATATAGATAATGTAAATAGCACCATCAACCAACCGGATCTTGGATCTCTAGTCAACAATAGCAGAATACACATTTCTCTCAAACTTATGTGGACTATTTACCAAGATAGACCACATTCTAGGCCATTAAACACACCTTAACAAATGTAACAGTATAGAAATCATACATATGATGTTCTCCAACCACAATGGAATTAAACTAGAAGTCAATAACAGAAAGATATCTGGAAAATCCTCAGAAAATTGGAAATTAAAAAATATACTTCCAAATAGTCAAAGACATCTCAAAGAACTCTGAAAATATTATGAATCCCACTTTTAAAAAGTCACAGAGGACAAGACTGAAAAAACTGATCACAAAAACAGTGAAAGATTTGATTATCAAAACACATCACAAAGAAACTGAAAAGAAACAACAAGCTGGGAAAAATGTTTACAGTAAATATGATAAGTATAAATAAAACATACAGACTTTTTAAAACCACTTAGACCTCAATAGATAAATGGCATAAACTGACAATTCATAAAAGAGCAAGCTCAAGAATTTAATGAGCATAAGAAGACATTTGTCTTTACCAGTAATAACAGAGGTGCAAAATTTTACCTATTAAAATATTAACTGTTTTTTTTAAATGATGCTATTCCAGTGAGCTGTACATTTAAGATTAGTACATTTTAATAAAACCCATTTTTAAAAATTCTGTGCAGTATTGGTAAAGGTTTGGTAAGAACGATACTGCTAGAGATAATTTAAATTGGTGCAACCTCTGTAGAAAGCAATATGGACAGTTTTCAAGAGCATTAATCATATTCATATACTTTAACTCAGGATTTCAACTTCTAAAATATGACAAAATTTTACACACAGACATCCTTTATGTAACTGAAAACTTAGAGCCAAAAAAAAAATCCACAATAAATTAATGCTTACATATGTTAAATCTGTTGATGATAAATTAAGAAATTATAAAATATTGATCTACCAAGTTCTTCAATGATAGAATATGTTTTGACTATAAATAATATGCAAAGTTATAAATATAGTATAAATGCAATTCTATATCAAAATTCATAGAAAAAGAAAACAAGGAATTATGGCAAAAAGTTAATTATTGCTATAATATTATCCCCTAGATGTTGGAGACATGGGCCATTTTCTGGGGGTCATTGCTTTTTCTTTTGGGGGGGTTCCTTTCCTTGTTGTTTTTTTTTTTTTTTTTTTGAGAAAAAGTCTCACTCTGTCGCCCAGGCTGGAGTGCAGCGATATGATCTGCATTCACTGCAACCTCCTCCTCCTGGGTTCAAGGATCCTCCCACCTCAGCCTCCTGAGTAACTGGGACTACAAGTGTGCACCACCACACCCAGCTAACTTTTGTATTTTTAGTAGAGACAGGGTTTTACCATGTTGGCCAGGCTGGTCTTGAACTCGTGACCTCAGGTGATCAGCCCATCTTGGCCTCCCAAAGTGCTGGGATTACAGGCGTGAACCACCACACCTGGCCCTACTTTCCGTATTTTTAAAGTGAATATTTCTTACTTTAATAATTAGAAAACCGCCGAGTGCAGTGGCTCATGTCTGTAATCCCAGCACTTTGGGAGGCCGAGGCAGGCGGATCACCTGAGGTCGGGAGTTCGAGACCAGCCTGACTAACATGGAGAAACACTGTCTTTACTAAAAACACAAAATTAGCCAGGCATGGTGACACGTGCCTGTAATCCCAGCTACTCAGGAGGCTGAGGCAAGAGAATTGCTTGAACCTAGGAGGTGGAGGTTGCGGTGAGCTGAGATCATACCATTGCACGCCAGCCTGGGCAACAAGAGGGAAACTCTGTCTCAAAAAATGAATAAATAAATAAATAAATAAATAAATAATAATAATAAGAAGAAGAAGAAGAAGAAGAAAACCTATAAGTAAATAGGCAAAAAACAAGCTCCAAGTTTCCAGAGCCCTCCCCTCCTGTTAGTTTCTTAACCGTCTTCTAAAGTACAACTCAAAGGCCACCTCCTCTGTGCAGGTCCCCAGGCCCTCAGACAGTGTTAGTTGCTCCCTCCTTTGTGTTTTGTCAACTCTTGGCATGTGGCTTTCCCACTTCATGTATCCCAATGACTTGTTTATTTTTCTGTCCCACTAGAGTAAGGAGCAGGGGACATGTTTTGTCATCTTTGTGTCTCTGGTACCCAGGACAGTATCTGATACAAAACTGTGTATAATGCCTGATTATCACGGTTATTTTTGGTTCAGTTCACTGTCCCCCTGATTCCCTGCTTGAGATACATACCTTTTCGCAGCTGATATTCCTGGGAAACCAGAGAACTAGGAAGCCATGAGAGCAGATATTTCTCAGCCCCATCGAGAAGCCAGGTCCAACAATGAGCATTATGTCCCTGGGAGAAGAAATAGTGTCATCTCCTGAAACAGAATGAGTTGTTTGTGTTCTGCCACCTCTGAACTCTCATCTTTCTCTTCTATAGTGAGTGGATTAGATGGTTCTACGTCAACTCAGGTGAAAACTTAGGTGAAAAGATCCTCATACCTTCCTCAAAATCTGGTCCTGAGAGAAGCATTTCTTGATACAGGTCTGTAAGAGCAGATGGGCATGGATTTCTTGCTCTGTAAACAACTAGAACAAAACTTGCCCCCGGGTCTTTATCCTAATGAGGTAGTTACAAAATGCATTAGTCGTTGTAGCATAATGGGCCCTGAACTTTGATGATGGTTAAAGCTTCTTTTCCTTCTGAAAAAAAAAATCAGGTTAAAAAACCATGAGATAAAAATATAAACATCACTAAATGACACATCAGAATGAATGAGCTTGAATTCAAATAAATAGATGGGCTCTTATTCTACCCATCTATCCAGCCCAATGACAGTGGTTTCTTTTTTTCTCTGCTGCAGCTGAATTGCTAGATCAAGAGATGCCCCTGTGGCATCCTACTATTGGGAAATCAATTTTATAAAGCTATATAAAGCTCTTTTGAGCTGTGAATGAAAGGAGAGTATAATCCTTAATTGTTAATTAATTAACAATTATTAACAAGGACATCTACCTCCTCAGCAATATTAAGTATTATGTGGCTGGGTCCCATGGCTTATGCCTATAATCTCACCGCTTTGGGAGGTCGAGGCAGGGTTGCTTGAGGCCAAGAATTCAAGACCAGTTTGGGCATGAGAGCAAGACTCCATCTCTACAAAAATAAAAAAAAATTAGCTGCGTATGGTGGTGCATGCCTGTAGTTCCAGCTACTCAGGAGGCTGAGGCAGAAGGATGACTTGAACCCAAGAATTCCACATTGCCGTGAGCTATGATTGTCCCACTGCACTCCACCCAGTGGGACAGTGAACTGAACCAAAAGTAACCATGATAGAGTGAGAGCCTGTCTCAAAAAAAAAAAAAAAAAAAGCAGGAATTATGTTGTTAACCTTCTTTTTGAAGATGCAGACCCTTTTTAAATTTTTATTTCATTATTGTTTTTTATTGCTGTCACCTATTTGTCCCAGATTAAAAATAAATTTTTTTCTTTGTTTTGAGATGGAGTTTCCCTCTTGCTGCTCAGGCTGGAGTGCAATGGTGCGATCTCAGCTTACCTCAACCTCCACCTCCCAGGTTCAAGCGATTCTCTTGCCTCAGCCTCCTGAGTAGCTGGGATTACAGGTGACTGCCACCATGCCCAGCTAATTTTTTTTTTTTTTTTTTTTTTTTTTTTTTTGAGAGGGAGTCTCGCTCTGTCACCCAGGCTGGAGTGCAGTGGCATGATCTTGGCTCACTGAAAGCTCCGCCTCTTGGGTTCATGCCATTCTCCTTCCTGCCTCAGCCTCTGGAGTAGCTGGGACTACAGGTGCCCGCCACCACGCCCAGCTTTTTTTTTTTTTTTTGTATTTTTAGTAGAGACGGGGTTTCACTGTGTTGGCCAGGCTGGTCCTGAACTCCTAACTCTAGGTAATCCACCCGCCTCGGCCTCCCAAAGTGCTGGGATTACAGGCATGAGCCACTGCACTCAGCAAAAATAACATTTTTAAGTCAGGTGCACACCACCGTAACAGTGTATTAGATATGTGGTTTTCCTTGAACCTTCAAGCATGGTGACTTAGTCCATTCAGGGTGCTATGATAAAATACCATAAACTGGGCAGCTTATAAAAAACAGACATTTATTCATCACAGTTCTGGAGGCTGACAAGTCCAAGACCACAGTGCTGGCAAACTTGGTGTCTGGTAAGGGCCCTCTTCCTTATAGACAGTATCCTCTTGCTGAATCCTCACATGGTGGAAGGGGTGAAGGAGAACCTTTGGGCCTATTTATTCCTTCATGAGGACTCTGGCCTCATGACCTAATCATCTCCCAAAAGTCCCTACCTCCTATTATTACAGTTAGAATTTCAATGTATGAATGGGGTTCACTTGGGGTTAGAATTTCAACATGTGAATTGGGGGGGATGCAAATATTCAGAACATAGTGCATAGTGGTATGGGAAATGTTAAATATCATCAATGTTGATTTGATTAATTGGTAATGGAGAGTAAGCCAGATAAGGCAACATTTATTTTTGGTAAGCCACCATCACATTGTCATCACTTCCAATCCAACAAAACAGGGCTCATTATAATTTTCTTGCTTCCTGTATTTGTTTTCTGTTTTTTTTCTTTTCTTTTTATTTTTTTATTATACTTTAAGTTCTAGGGTACATGTGCACAACATGCAGGTTTGTTACATATGTATACATGTGCCATGTTGGTGTGCTGCACCCATTAACTCGTCATTTACATTAGGTATATCTCCTAATGCTATCCCTCCCACCTCCCCCCCACCCCTCAACAGGCCCCAGTGTGTGATGTTACCCTTCCTGTGTCCAAGTGTTCTCATTGTTCAACTCCCACCTATGAATGAGAACATGCGGTGTTTGGTTTTTTGTTCTTGCAATAGTTTGCTGAGAATGATGGTTTCCAGCTTCATCCATGTCCCTACAAAGGACATGAACTCATCCTTTTTTATGGCTGTACAGTATTCCATGGTGTATATGTGTCACATTTTCTTAACCCAGTCTAACATTGTTGGACATTTGGGTTGGTTCCAAGTCTTTGCTATTGTGAATGGTGCCGCAATAAACATACGTGTGCATGTGTCTTTATAGCAGCATGATTTATAATCCTTTGGGTATATACCCAGTAGTGGGATGGCTGGGTCAAATGGTATTTCTGGTTCTAGATCCCTGAGGAATCACCACACTGTCTTCCACAATGGTTGAACTAGTTTACAGTCCCACCAACAGTGTAAAAGTGATCCTATTTCTCCACATCCTCTCCAGCACCTGTTGTTTCCTGACTTTTTAATGATTGCCATTCTAACCGGTGTGAGATGGTATCTCATTGTGGTTTTGATTTGCATTTCTCTGATGGCCAGTGATGATGAGCATTTTTTCATGTGTTTGTTGGCTGCATAAATGTCTTCTTTTGAGAAGTGGCTGTTCATATCCTTCGCCCACTTGTTGATGGGGTTGCTTGTTTCTTTCTTGTAAATTTGTTTGAGTTCATTGTAGATTCTGGATATTAGCCCTTTGTCAGATGAGTAGATTGCAAAAATTTTCTGCCATTCTGTAGGCTGCCTGTTCACTCTGATGGTAGTTCCTTTTGCTGTGCTGAAGCTCTTGAGTTTAATTAGATCCCATTAGTCAATTTTGGCTTTTGCTGCCATTGCTTTTGGTGTTTTAGACATGAAGTCCTTGCCCATGCCTATGTCCTGAATGGTATTGCCTAGGTTTTCTTCTAGGGTTTTTATAGTTTTAGGTCTAACATGAAAGTCTTTAATCCATCTTGAATGAATTTTTGTATAAGGTATAAGGAAGGGATCCAGTTTCAGCTTTCTACATTTGGCTAGCCGGTTTTCCCAGCACCATTTGTTAAATAGGGAATCCTTTCCCCATTTCTTGTTTTTGTCAGGTTTGTCAAAGATCAGCGCCTTTCTCTGATAGTGAGAAACTTGGCTCCCATGACACATAGTCTGTATTTATGTGATCAAGTCTCCTCACCCTGCTCAGGCTCTGGCCACCTGCTCTGAGCCACCGCAGATCCTCTTCTATGCCTTTCCCAAACATCTACCTTCCTTGGCCTCTCTAATGGCTTTGAACTAAATTGTTCAGAAAGAAAAGGGAAGAGAAACAAATGTGGAAAAGAAAAATTCTTTTTTATTTTTATTTTTCCAGATGGCGTTTCACTCTTGTCGCCCAGTCTGGAGTGCAATGGCACGATCTTGGCTCACTGCATCCTCCGCCTCCTGGGTTCAAGCAATTCTCCTGCCTCAGCCTCCCGGATAGCTGGGATTACAGGCATGTGCCACCATGCCCGGCTAATTTTTGTGTTTTTAGTAGAGACTGGGTTTCACCATGTTGGCCAGGCTAGTCTCAAACTCCTGACCTCAGGTGATCCACCAACCTTGGCCTCCCAAAGTGCTGGGATTACAGGCATGAGCCACCGCACCTGGCTGCAAAATAAAAATTCTATTTAGCCAGTTTTTATTGAATGTGTACTATAGGCAAAGAATTATATGAGATGCTGTTTTGAGTAGAAAGGAAAATAAGATGCATTGGAGATTACAGAGTGTAGAAGACATCTGATCAGGTTCTACTGCAGTAACAAATGACTCCCAAATCTCAGAGGCTGAAGACCACAGAGGTTTATTTCTCACTCACATTTGTGTCCTTCATGTCTCTGCTCCATGTTGTTTTTGTTCCAGGAGCCAGGCTAAGGGAATACACTTTTTCTGGGATATGCTAGTCTTGGGGATGGTCTTGCAGTAGAGGAAAGAATGTGATGATGGAACCACATGATGGGTCTCAAAGCTTCTGATTGGAAGCTGCTTGTATCGCTTCTGCTCAATTTTACTGAGCAGAGAAAATTTCAAGACTGAACTTGGACACCATTGAAGCAAAGAAGTCTTCTCCTTCTACAGAGAGAGGAAGCAAAATTTTGGTAACCATAATGCCATAAATGACATAGATCTGTGGAGGAAACAGACATATATACACTTAACTAGCAGACACTGTATGATAGAGGAAAATACATACTCCACTAATCCCACCTTGCAGTAAGATGAGTGGGGAAAATACGATAAATTGAAGGTATGACTCTTAGGCTCGCAAGACATTTTGTGGTCTTGAAGAGAGAGATCTCAGGCAAAAGTGAGAAATAGATAAAAGTGACAATAAGAACTCTTACTTGGGTAGGACAGAGGAAATAAGGAAAGCAATATGTTTCCATGACCTGGAGAAGAAACATAACATATAATATTCCTGAGGAGGTGGATGTTCAGGCTAATGATTAGGGTTTGCACTCTCTCTTCACCCACAGCTCAGAAGGGCTTTATAGAATTTTATCAGATTTATTTCCCCACAGTGAACTCCCACAGGGGCATTTCTTGGAATAACAATTCATTTGTAACAGGGAAAAAAAGAACCCACTATCACTGGCCTGGATCTGGGGATAGAATAAAAATCATATTTTGGATGTTTCCCAGTCTGAGAATTGAAAAATGATATCTCTGTGTAGTTTTAATTCACATTTCACTTGTTATGAGTGAGAATGAGCTGGTCTTATGTTTCCATTTAAGTGAGCTGTATTTGTTCATATTCTATGCCTATTTATCTGTGGGGGTTTCCGTCTTTTTTCTAATAGATGTCCGGAAAGATTGAGAAAGATTTTGTCGGTCAGGGCAGAGATAAGAAATTCTGCCAGAACTGTGCTAGGCGCTGGGAGCGAATGAGACACTGTCGTTGGAGTGGGGGTGTCTCACAGTCTGTAGGGAAAACCTCCAGATCACACCAGAAAAGACGCATCTGTGTCGAGTCTTGAAGTAGCCACCAGTTCAACTGTTAGAGCCCAGGGTTCCTGGTGGGCCCAGGCAGGGGCAAAGTCCTGTCCCGGGCAAAGAGAAGTTCTTAGTGCCTCAAGTAGGTCTCCCTAAAAGCAGACCTTGAGATGAGGATTCTCTTAGAAGTGTTTTTTTGGAATATTCCCAGGAGAAATGAATGAGAGAATCAGGATAGGTAACAGGAAAAAGGCAAAGCAAGAATATGGTCTCCCTGGAAGACCAGCTTCAGCCTGTTCCCATGGGGAGGTTCTGAGGCATGAATTGCACCACAGAGTTGGTCGCTCCCTTGAGAGAAGGGAGCCTGCCCTTCACGCCCTATGTCACTAAGTCATTGGCTGAGGTCAGAGGATGAGTGTAGAGGGCACAGCTCCCAGATCAAGACTGTTCCCACTTGGCCAAGGGCAGGTGTCTGGAGAAGGGGGCAGCTGTGAATTGTTAGCAGCCACTGCTCATAGCAGCTGAGGACAGGAGCACCTGCTTTTAAAGGGAATCTAGATGGGGCACCAACAACTTTCATTACATTTAGTAGGATCTGGAGCTCCCGCAAGAATGCTGCAGCATCCGCCAATGTACAAGTCCAACTGTGTACTTGAATGTCCCCTAAAAATGTCCCCAAATAGCAATTGAAAAGGCTTTTAGCAGAAGATAATGGATATAGCCCAGAAACACCATTATGAAACTCATGAATCAGAGTTTGACTTGTAGTTCCATTGTCTAGGATCATCATTTGTTATCTTGAGTAAGATACTCTGCTGGACCCAAGTGTTAGTTTATGAACATTTTGATTATGCTTGAGCCCCAGCTGCAAAATGCCAGAAGCTTGACTCTTCAAATATATCACTAAGTTACAGGCAGTAATGGCTTCAATGATGGTAACAGAGTTTAGCTCAAGCAAATATTTATAATTGACAAAGAATGTGTGAGCAGGATGCTAATGAATGGATGTGCTGATTATTTTCTCCTGCCAAAAACATTAGCTCTTGTTTGGTTTAACTGTCAAGCTGACACCATAGATTAGAAATGACAGAATGCTGGCAAAGATCCACAGAGAGGAGGAATATTAAGAAAATTTGCAAATTGTTTAACTTTCAATACTTCTATTTCCAAATATAATTGTTTATGGGTGTTAGCAGGAGGTTATGGCTCAGTTATAGGCCAAAATGAAGCATATTGAGATTTATAAGTACACTTGAATTTCTGAAATCTTCCATTTTAGACCAGAAATACAAGCCTGATGACATCTTCTTGGATTCAGGTGGATATCTTTAACTAAACAGTGAACCTGAAGATTAGATATATACATAAGACAAACATTTTGTTCTTTTCAGGTGTTATTTTCTGCTATAAACATTAATTAGCATTTTAAAAAAATTCTCAGCTGGGCATGGTGGCTCACGCCTGTAATCCCAGCACTTTGGGAGGGCAAGGTGGGTGGATTACTTGAGGTCAGGAGTTCGAGACCAGCTCTGCCAACATGGTGAAACACCCCTCCACTAAAAACACAAAAATTAGCCCGGCGTGGTGGTGGGCACCTGTAATCCCAGCTACTTGGGAGGCTGAGGCAGGTGAATTGCTTGAACCTAGGGGGCAGAAGTTGCAGTGAGCCGAGATTGCACCACTGCACTCTAGCCTGGGCGACGGAGTGAGACTTGGTCTCAAAAAAAAAAAAATCTCTTTGGCCTCTTGAACCTGGTAAACATTAGCATTTAGTTCTTATGATAACAAATGCTAATTCTCTCTCTCTCTATGTATATATTTTATATATAATACATACATATGCTTGCATATATTTGTTTGGCCCGTCGATAGCATTGTTCCTTGTTTTCATGTGCTGTTGGCTTGTGGTGTCATAATCCATGAAGATGACCATTCTTTCTAGCAGGGTTGTGCTGGTGGCTTTACTTTGTGATGATTGTCCCTGAACTTACCTGCTGCTGAGCCAGTCTTCCCTTTTGATGCTATGCATTAGCTCTTAATGACAAGGCCCCAAATGCCAGATAGGGGTGTGCCATCCAAGCAGGCACGTGTCTCACAGCCGTGGCATGACAGTCAGCCCCTGGGCTTAACTAGCACTTTGTGGGTGCCTTGGTGTGCACTTGGTCCTCCAGTGACCCACCAGCATCTTGACCTGCCTTTCTCTGCATTGTCTCTTTGTATATCCGTGGGTCACAAAGCAGACAGTAGCTGCCAAGAAGCAGATGTGGTGACACAGTGTGCACAGAGTGGCTGGAAGGACTGACACTCTGTGGAGCATTGTTTCTCCAATGAATCAGCCCTGTCCCCACTTGGACCTCTTTCAGCTCAGCAGCAGGGCTTATCTTTAAGGCATTTTAAAGGCTCCCTTATCAAGGGTGGGAAGAGAGCCGAGGGAACCTACAGCTGTGTTCACTGATGGGCTAAAGCGGGCTTTTGATCACAGCTTTTCCTAGAAGAATAGCTGCGCAGGGATTATGTGCACCTCACTGTTTGTAATCTCTGACACAGCAGTGCAACTTTGCTTTCAGATAAAGGGCACTACCGCCTCCTTTAATCACCCTGTGTGCCTCCAGGGAGTCGGAGCAGCAGTGGCCAGCGACAGTTCACATCGTGGCCGCTCCAGGCTCATCAGTTGAGAACTTACTATGTGCTGGGCACTGTGTTAAGGAAAATACATATTAGCAAATTCTTTCAACCACCCAGTGTTGCGCTAAAGGTAAGTACTTTTATTATCCTTATTTTGCAGTCAAGAACACTGAAGCTTGAAGAGTTTAAATAAGTTCACTGAGGTCACACGGTTAACAATAGAGAGCTGGAATTCCTATCCTGACCTTCGTGACATGAAAACCCATGGTCTTTACCACTGTCACCTCCACTTTCCTGGCCTTCTGGAATCAGCTTAATCTCTGTCACATAGTCCTGGACTAGGCTCAGGCTAGGTCTTTTCCTCAGACTTCTGACTAGGGTTGGGGGGTCTACTTCCAGGACCACTCATGTGCTGTCACAGGCTTCAGCTTCTCATCGTGTGGACCTCAGGGCAGCTCACAATGCGACAACTGTCTTCACCCAGAATGAGCAAGATGGCAGGGAAGGGGGTGGGGGATGGAGAGAATATGGGAGACAATGTTCAAGATGGAAGCCACAGTCTTTTTTTAGTCTAATCTCAGAAGTGACATCCTATTACTTCTGTCATATTCAATTCCTCATTAGTGAGTTAATAAATCGAGTGTGTACTCATGCTAAAGGGTGGGAGCACCGGAAGGTGGGGATCACTGTGGCCATCTGAGAGTCTATCTACCATACCCCCTATAGTCATCTCTCCACTCAGTAGCCAGAGATATCTTTTGAAAAACTTTTTATTTTGAGATAATTATAGATTCCGAGATGTCATTTAAAAATTTAAATCAGGTGAGGTGCAGCAGTTCATGTCTATAATCCCAGCACTTTGGGATGCCAAGGTGGGAGGTTCACTTGAGGCCAGGAGTTTGAGACCAGCCTTGGCAACATAGAGAGACCTCATCTCTACCAAAAATTTAAAACTTAGCTGGTGTGGCAGTATGCACCTGTAGCCTTAGCTACTTGTGAGGCTAGGTGGAAGGATTGCTTGAGGCCAGGAATTCAAGGTCATAGTTAGCTATGATCACGCCACTGCACTCTAGCCTGGGCAACAGAGCGAGACCTTGTCTCTATTTTAAAAAAATTAGTAATAATTATACATATTTTGAGGCAGGGTCTGGCTCTGTCGCCCAGGCTAGAGTGCAGTGGCATGATCTTGGCTCACTACAACATCTGCCTGCCAGGCTCAAGCCATCCTCCCACCTCCGCCTCCCGGGTAGCTGGGGCCACAGGCACATGCCACCATATCTGGCTAATTTTTGCAATTTTGTAAAGATGGGATCTCACTTTGTTGCCCAGGCTGGTCTCAAACTCCTGAGCTCAAGCAGTTCACCTGCTTCAGCCTCCCAAAGTGCTGGGATTACAGGTGTGAGCCACCATGCCCAGCCTAAAAATAATAATTTAAAAAAATAAATTTTAAAAATTCAAAAATCTAAATCAGATTATGTTACTCATCTGCTCAAAACCTTTCAATGGCTTCCCAATGTCCAAAGATTTTATTTTGGCCTGCAGAGCTCATTAGGGATCTCAGCTATTTTTTCTGATCCCACCTCCTTCCATTCACCCCTTTGCTCCCTTTATCCTTCTACACAGGCCTCTGCTATTTCTGCCAAACCCACTCCTGTCTCAGGGCCTTGAGCTTGGTGTTTCCTGTGCACTGGAGTCTCTTCCTCTGGATAACCACAGGCTTCTCTCAGATCTCTGTGAAAGTGGCACCTCCTCCTCCTGGCCACCCTAACTGAAATGCACCCTTTGTTAGTTTTTACCCCCATTTGGTTTCATTGTTCTCATGTCACATATCACCCACCTGAGATGTTTTATGTAATAACTGGTATAACCTCTGCAGAATCTGGTAGAATATTCATAGAATATCAAAGTCCTGAGCACAGGGACTTGGTTTTGCCTTTGCTTGTATTCTCCGTGCCTAGAACAATGCCTTGCCATAGATAGGTGATGATTATAATATGTCCCATTGGATTGAATTATGTGGAAGCAACAAACAAAATCCATATCAACCAAAACCCAAAAAAGAAATAAAATAACTTTTATATTGTCTTTGTCGTGTGCTTTGCACACCAAATTCTGCCCTGGGAGTAGCAGTTTAGTCACTTTGGTTCACCAGTATCAACACAGAGTTTTCATTATCAAGATGTCTGAATTCTAGTGCAAACCTCATAGCACAATGAAAACCTTTTAAGACCAAAATGACAATTTGATGGGAAAACTATTTTCAATCTCTTTAGTTTTTGAACTAGAACATAGTAGCCCTTCTCTTGGGAGCTCTATAGTGAGGTCTGATGCACTTCTTCATGGCTAAGAGAGAGGAGATTGGAGAACTCTGGCGATGAAGATATCAGCTGGGACAATGGGGAATTGAAGGTCAGTTTTGGACGCACTTCTTGCAAGCACTATAACTTCAATTCAAGCCTCCTAAGCAGTGACAGGGGAATAAAGCCCAAGGCTGAATGATTGATTTTGTTGTCCTTACTTCAGTACTACATATCAAGTATATTTTTTAGTGGAAAGCTTTTGCTATGACTATTAGTATGGCAGGCTTTTACCCTCGACTTGAGAACTTGTGAGAAAATGCTTGAGGCTGGTGCAAAGAGTGCTAAGGGGATGTACTATATGATCTTTATCATAATGCAATTAGAAAAGAATTGAGTACTCTTTGTTGTAAAAGAAGAGAATTTGCTTTGAACACATCAGACTTGAGAAATTGAACGGGCAGTGGAGCCTGGCAGCTCAACTTTTATGGGATTTTTTTCTCCTTTAAAATATTAGAATCTCTTATATAACTTACGGACTATTTTTCTGAGTAGCACTTGAATGTGAGAAGAGTCCTTTAGAATAATCTCTGTGGAATAAATTTTGTGTCAGCATCTTTTTTTTTTTTTTTTTTCCTGCATGGCATGGTGGGCTTTTAAAGACCATTTTAAAAAAACTTCTTTTTCCTCTCAAAGACATGCACATTAGGAAAAGTTGCTTCATACTGCCTGGAAACCAATTAAAATGGAAAATACTAACTTGTCTAAGTCTCTGTTTTCTCACCTTTAAAGTGGGGCTGGTATTTCCACTGTTTAAGGATATAGTGAGGATTAAATGAGACAATACAGCCACAGCTCTAAGCTCAGAGCTTTGCAAGTAGCCGACCTCCTATATATTATCCTCCTTGTTGTTACATTGTTATAAGAAGGAAGTAAAGAGCTCAATTTATAGCCTTAACAACAATTTAGGGAAGAAGTAGTTCCAAAGACATGAAAGGCAAAAGAAAAAGCTGACTGGTGGTGATTTCATAAAAATTTGCACAACTTTCAGGTTCAACTCAATAGAGTATCATTGTCCTTCCATTATTCAGTAGCTAAATATGGTGTTCTCAAATCAAAGGGAAGTAATTGACATTCATTTTAATTTTTTAAGTTTTACTTTTTAAAAATTGGCTATACAAGTTGGGCATGGTGGCATATGCCTGTAGTCCCGGATACTTGGGAGGCTGAGGTGGGAGGATCACTTGAACCCAGGAGTTCAAGTCTAGCTCGGGCAACATAGTGAGACCTTCATCTCTAACAAAATAAAATAGTAACGGTTATATATTACATGGTTCAAAATTCAAAGGACACACGGGGTGTGAAGCAATGTCTCCCTTCCACCCCAGCCTACCCAGATATAGTCTAGTTACATACAAAGACTTGTGCATACTTTTCCCTTTACACAAATGGGAACACATAGCACTTGCTGTTCTGCACCTTCATTTTTTCACTTAACAAATTACATTAACAATAATTCTCATTTTGTAATGGTTGCGTACAATTCTTTGTATAGATGAACATAATTTGTAAGCCTCTTAATGAGCATCAGGTTGTTTCAATCCTTTCCTATTATAAACAATATTGCAATGAATAATCTTGTGCATAAGTCATATCTCACAAGTGCAAATATATACTTGAAGGATAAAATTATAGAAGAGTAATTTTGATAGGAATTGACAAATTTCCCTCTAACGCAGTTGCATCAACCAGCAACGAATGAGCAAGGCTTTTTCCCCACGCCCTTGCCAACACAGTGTGATACCAAACGTTTTTTCTCTCGGCTATTTTGACAGATGAAGTTTTATTTTGCATTTCTTATGAGCCCATTTGAACATCTACAAAATACGTTTAAGGGCCATTTGTATTTCCTTTTCTGTGCACTGTGGATTTCTCTCCTTTGCCCATTTCTCTATTGGCTACTGGTATAGTGGGATATTAAAGGTTAGAGTGCATTGGATAGTAGAAAGTCATAAGTCTTAAAGTTGATGAACTAATATTTAAATTCTGGTTTGATCTTTCATTGGTTATGTAAATACTTTTTGAGCTTCAGTTTCCTCATCTCTAAACTTACGATAACAATCTCTTTTTCGCACACCTCTAGGGAAGATTAAAAGAGAGAACTTATGTAACATACTTAGTACAATATCTAAGCCCTTAGTAGGGCCTCCTTCCATAATCCATGGTTTTATAAAGATTGCAGCAAACATTTTTCATACTTTTAAGGAGTCACATATAATTTCACAAAAAAAGAAGAGAAAAGGTTTGAAGAAGAAAGAATACTGAGTGGAAAGAGAAGCCATGTTTTATCTTTAAAAGGTCATGGGTGTTAACCTTTATTATAAAATTTTTCACACTTAGGTATTTTCAATCCTTTTTAATCTGTTGCCCAGCATGCTTCTAAAGCCATTTCTTCCTCTGAAGGTGATTAGGGAATACAGGCTAATTTTAATATTAGCATAAGTAACACATAATTAGGGAAGTAAATCTTCTGTGTCCAGATGCCTATTATGCATTGCAAAGTCAATATGTAATATGGCTTTAAAAAGTCATTTGCTGCTTGGAATTATTTGGGGGTTTATCAGGGCTTTGCATAGAGCCTTACAGTCAGCTCACAATAATATTTGCTAAACTGACGTGGTCCCTTGTTTTTGCTGATAGGATAGCAAAAATGCCATCTTCTAGAGTCTTCCTTGGGCAGGTGGGTGCCATTTCTCTTTGAATCACTAGTGCCTAGCTCAGTGTGAGGGACATAGTAAAGGCTGAATCAAACTGAATCCTGAGGTGAGACATGGGCTTTTCAAATTCCATATGAATCAAGGTTAAACCCCCAAAGCATTATGAGTGTCACTGACTTTCCAAAAGGACACTGATGTACTCACTCTTTTGCTCTACATGCATTTATTTTGCCAGAGTTATCTATAGAGACAGGATTTTCAACTTCTTTTTAAGTTCACAACATACTATTTTTACTGTCTTTCAAATTTCCTCTTTCTGATTCATCAAATGTGATATGCTATATATTCATTTGAAATAAAATTAATTGTAAATCAGTTTTGTGAGTGTTCCTTAATATCTCATGAGATAAATGGAGAGACTGTAAAGTGTTATGAAACTAGCATGGAAAATTTAGTCTGCAGATTCCAGGATGTGCTATTTCAATAGCTTCATAAATGGGTGAATGCTGAAGATAACTTTCTCATGTTTTTTCTCATTCTAACCATTTAAAACTTGGTTGCTCTCTTCTCTATAGGCCTAGGATGCAGTTTAGTGAGTGTAAACATGGCACATGCTTCAGCATAGAGTTTCCAAGCAAAGGATGAGAGATTCTCACAAGCCTCACCTTTACTTGATGAAATGGAAGGGTAGGATCTCTGTATTTCATATCTGAGAAAGCACACACATTACTGCAACTGTCTACCTTTTGGCTTCCGGCAATTTGTCTCCTTTGCCTGTGAAGAACCACCTACTCTCTTTGTGTACTTAAAAAGTCACTTGAAGATCTCTATCCTTTTGCTCATCACCAGTGCCCCCATGCCAACTCTGCGTGGGGATTGCAGAGTCTCCGCTTAGTGGCAGTCATACTCATCCTTCCAAAGTCTGGGAAGACTGCAGAAAGGGACACACCAATATATTCCTATGTTTCAATGCACTTTAACCTTAGGGATTTTTGTCAAACATGGCAGGAAGGCCAAATGTGTATAAAACATCACTGCAAGGGCTCTGAGCCTGGAGATATACCCTAAAAGTGCCTGGTGAGATTACTGACAGTCCCTGTGGGTCCAAAGAATTGCTGTTCACTTGTTGGACCCTACTGTCTTCTTATTCCCTCCTCCATGTTATCCCTTTCCATTGTCATTGATGTCTTTGTCAGGGAATGTGCGATAGAGCAAGCAAAGGCAACACATCCTGATTAGCTCTATCACTTGCTAATAGATGTGGTAAAGCAGGTAAATTTCATAGGCAGAATCTAGTCTGTGGTTCAGCAACAAGATCCACCTGTTCCTGAGACCTGTAACCATAAGTAGTTGAGAGTTAACAACATGCAAATTTTCACTTCAAGAAGAAACTAGTTAAGCTTTAGGGCTTGAACATACCCTTAGGGATAGGAACTGGATAATTTAGCAGAAACTCACACAAGTAAGAGCCTGCTAAGAGTGGGAGGGTGACTCAGCAGTGGCCCAGGAAGCGAAACAGCAAAGACTTGCTGATTAGTCTCAGAGAAGCTGATCTGAAAGAATATGAGAAGCTACAGGGACTGAGGTTAGGAATGAGGTGGTTCAGGTTGACACACTGCTTTAATCACCAGATGCTCCATTATTTCCATCCTGCTAATTGTAGTTTCAAAATTAGCAACAACTCCCCCACAATAATTAGGGTTTATAAGTGCATGTGCCCACATCTGAGGATTACGCATGTAGTATTCAAGTGTTATACAGCTAAAATTATTGTGGGTATTTGTGTAACTTGTTCGCTGAATAAGCTGAATTAAGTAGGATACAATCAAGAAACAGCTCTGTTTCTCCTACCACTGCCTATAAACACACTTGGTCGGACCTCTATTTAAAGCCCCTTGAATGCATCTAGGGTAGAAACATAGTTCTTCGGTCTTTTATCACCTTACTAAATTCTTTCATTACCTTACCAAATTCTTTCATTATTTATAATAGTTTTTCAATAGTGTCTCATATTTTTCATGTATTCGTCAGATCAAATGAAAATAGTTTGCAAAAGTTTTCTGTCGTCTCTAGGTTGTCTGTGCACTCTGTCCCTAGTTTCATTTGGTGCAATGTACTTTATTCTTTTACTTCTCAAACTGTTTTCTTTTCTCTGTTGTAAAGCCATCCCACATTTTAGGGTTTTGTTATGGTAGCACCCCACTTTTGGTGCCAAAATAATTATTAGTTATCTATACACAACAAGTTATACTAAATTTAAATGTTTAAAACAATCAATATTTACGAATGCACTCAATTTCTATGAGTCGGGAATCCAGGAGCAGATCACTTTGGAGGTTCTGTCTCCATGTCTGTATGAGGTTACAGTCAAGGTGTTGCTCAGGGTTGCAGTCATGTGTAAACTTGCCTGAGGTGGGAGGATCCACTTACATGATGAAAAACTCAAATACTTGGCAAATTCGTGCTGGTTCTTGGCAGGAGGCCTCAACTCCTCATTATGGGACCTCTCCATAGGGATGTGATCATGAACATGGCAGCTGGCTTTTCCCATAGTGAGTAGTCCAAAAAAGAGCAAGGTGGAAGCTGCAGTGTCTTTCATGCCACCATTTCTTGCATCTTATTGGTTACTTAGGTTAGCTGTATTCATTGAAAGAGGCTACAACACAAGGTCATGAATACCAGGAGGCAATAATCATTGGAGGCCATCCTGGAGATACATAATTATGGCAGATACCCAAAATAATGTGTTTGAAAGATCTTTAATGATTGGTTAAATGAAAGAAAAGATTCAAAACTGTTGAAGCAGTATAATCTAAAAGTTATTAAAAATAACTTTTTAATGTTGTCTGAAGGTATGTGTGCATGCAGAAAAGACAGACCAAAAGGGAAACAAAAATGTTAGCATGACTTTTTTTCTGAGAGGATGATGAAAGTTTAGGTTTTCCCAATTTTCTCAATGTGGGTGTGTGTGTGTGTGTGTGTGTGTGTGTTTGTCTGTTTTCAAAGTTTTCTAGAGTATAAATGAATAGCTTTATAATTAATAAACATGAATTTTGAGGGCACAATTAGAAAAATTATTTTAAAATTTTGCTTATTTTCTTGAAGACACAATTTACATTATTTCCCTTTAGTTTGAAAGTTAAAGTAAACTTTCGATACCCAGTAAAAATCTAATCATAATTTTAAATGTTAGGAGCTGTTAACTCTTAATTTGGCAGTTGATGACTTACTTCATCTTTTAAGATAATCATCTGCCAAGTTTTAAATTAATATTTGTAGTAGCACAGATGGAATATGTGTGCACGCATAAATGAGTGTGTTCAACGAGAGAGGGAAAAAAAGACTCCTTTAAAGATTCTTCCAGAGAATTATTGCTCAGCAATAGCCTTTGGGCTATTTAATATTCAATACTAACTAGAATCACAAACTTTCAAATTTCCTCTTTTACTCAAACCCTTGCCTTCATAATTTTTCCAAAAAGATGAAATTTAAAGAAGAAATGTAAAACATTCCCATGAGATTGTTTGAAACAGAAAGACAAAGCAAAGTTTAGTTGAGCTGGATCTGAAACTTCCAAAAATGTACCAAGGTTGAGATTCTTTGAAGCTCTTTCTGAAAATTAATGCAGAAGTTATTCTTTCCTTTGGATGTGAAAACCCTCTATGTTTATGAAGTTGCACAACTTCATAATCCTAGAAATCTTTCCAATTACATCTCCATCCACTCAGATCAGAGCCACTGTGTTTCACTGCTCAAAGGAGCCCAATTGAGTGTTACTGGGGCTGAAGTCCAGTTTTACATACTTGCCCAGACATTAACTATGAGAAGAAACCTGTTTTTCCCCCTCCTAATTCATAATTGTCTTCAGATGGGCTAGGAATGAATTTTATCCCTCCTTTGCATTTTGAATCCTAGGAAATCCTAGGCATTTTGTCTGCTGTTTTGATTTTCCACTCATTATCTTTTACTTATTGCTAAGGTATTTCTGTGTTGTATACATTGCTTTCTCAGCTCCTTGTAAGTTCCTCAAGGTCAAGGACCATGCCTTACATTTCTCATGTTCCTATGGGTGGTTACCAACATAGCAAATGGCAAACTCTAGCCATGATCAAAAGGCATTTAATTAATTGTTAGACACCTGAAACTTAAGCCTCTAATGTATTTATATCCCCGTACTTTGTGCTATTTTTGTTGTATATTTTCCATCTACACAAATTGCAAATTCCAAATATAATTTTTTTACCTTAAAGGGCCAACTATCTTTAATATAATTAAGAAAAGGAAAAAATGATAACCTTTTATATCTACCAAAAATGGTAACTTTTTATATCTACCAATGTATTTATATTTTTGGTACTTTTCATTACTTCTATAAATTTGAGTTGCCATGTGACACTTTCTTTCAGCCTGAGGAATTTTCTCTAACTACATTTCTTATAGTTGATGTTTGGGGGTAATAACTTCTCTTAGTTTTCATATATTGACAATATCTATTTCATCCTCATTTTTGGAGTATATTTTGGCTGTAGTTCAAGATTGACTTTTTCCCCCTTTAGCACTTTAAACAAATCTTTTAATTGTCTTCTGGCTTCCATTATTTCTGATTAGAGGTTACATATCATTTTCTTTTTTTTTTTTAGAAGGAGTCTCATTCTGTCACCCAGGCTGGAGTGCAGTGCAGTGGCACGATCTCAGCTCACTGCAACCTCTGCCTCCCAGTTCAAGCAATTCTCCCACCTCAGCCTCCTGAGTAGCTAGGATTACAGGTGTGAGCCACCATGCCCACCAATTTTTTTTGTATTTTTGGTAGAGATGAGGGTTCACCATGTTGGCCAGGCTGGTCTTGAACTCCTGACCTCAAGTGATCCGCCAGTCTTGGCCTCCCAAAGTGCTGGGATTACAGGCGTGAGCCACTGTGCCTGGCCCATGTATCATTCTTATAGTTGCTCCCCTGTAACATCATTTTTTTTTTTTTCCTAACTGATTTAAATATTTTATCTTCAATTTTCAGGCAGTTTGACTATAGTGTGCCTACATGTGGTTTTCTTTGTATTTATCCTGCTAGTGATTTGCTGAGCTTCTTGAATCCATGGGTGGATGTTTTTCACAAAATGTGGAACATGTTTGGCCATTATTTCTTCTAATTTTTTTCTACTGTATTCTCTTTCTCCTCATCATCTAAGACTCCAACTGCATGTACATTAGACAACTTGATCTTGTCTCATACCTTCCCTGTCTATGGCACAGTATATTTGTGATGTTAATAGAATGTGAAAAATCATTTTGAAGGTTTATACTTTAGCCTCAATAATATGAATTTTAAAAAGGAGTCTGTAGTAGTACTATCAGTTACTACAAGGATCAAATGATTTATGAAAGAAGCATTAAGGAGTGCCTGACATATACTAAATACTCAATAAATTATTATTATTATCTGTATCAGTTAGCTGTTGCTGCATAATAAATCACCTCACATAATAATTGTGGTGGAAAGCAATTGTTTCTTACAAGTCTACAGGTTATCTGGCAGCTCTTCTGATCAGAGATGGGTTCATCTGTTCTCATTCACATGTGTGGGGATCATCTGACTATTATCTAATCTATGATGGCCTCCACTAGGATGGTTAGGTCTGCTACATGAGTTTCATCCCCCCGCTGCCTAGTTCTCATGATGATGACAAGAGCACAAGAGAGGAAGTGGAGACATTTGGAAATTTTTAAAAAATTCTTTCTTTTTTTTAATTGACAAAATTATATATATATATATTTATGGTATACACACATAATATTTTGATATATGTACACATTGCAGAAAGGCTAACTCAAGCTAATTAATATATACATTACCTGATACACATATCATTTTTTGTAGTGGGAACAATTAAATCTACTCTCAACAATTGTAAGTATACAATACATTGTTATTAACTATAGTAATCATGCTGTACAATGGATCTCAAGAACTTATTCCTCTTGTCTAACTGTCTAATTTTGTGTCCTTTGACCAACATTTCCCCAGTCTCTTCCACTTCAGCCTCTAGACCCTGGTAACCACCATTCTATTCTCTGCCTCCCTGAGTTCAACTTTTTTATTACACATAACAGGGGGAATAAAAATATCCCTGGAAAAATGTAGTTAAAACATAAAAATATAATATACATTTTATTTCTCAATATAAACTCCATCAAGTTCAAGATACTTTTGTAAGCAATGATACTAGCCTATCCCTAAAGAATTCAGGGCCTTGGGAATTTAATCATGTCAATGCAGTCTCTTTTTTCACATCATTAACTGAGAAAAAAAAAATCGGTGCCATTTACACATTTTTTAATATTAGGAAACAAAAAGAAGTCAGTAGGAACCAAATCAGAACTGTAAGGTGGATGCCTAAAATTGCCCTTGGTTGATGAGAGGAATGAGCAGGAGCATTATCATGTAGAGAAAGAGTATCTGGTGAAGCTTTCTCGGGCATTTTTCTGCTAATAGCATTGGTTAACTTTCTCAAAACACTCTCATAATAAGTAGATGTTATTATTTTTTCTGGCTGTCCAGAAAGCCAACAAGCAAAATGCCATGAACATCCCCAAAAACTGTTGCCATGACCTTTGCTTCTGACCAGTTCACTTTTGCTCTGACTGGACTACTTCCACCTCTTGGTAGCCATCGCTGTGATTGTGCTTTGTCTTCAGGATTGTACTGGTAAGGCTGTGTTCCATCTCCTGTTACACTTCTTTGAAGAAATGCTTCAGGATCTTGCTACTACTTGTTTAAGATTTCCATTGAAAACTCTGCTCTTGTCTGCAGCTAATCTGAGAGCAACAATTGTGGCACCCATTGAGTGGAAAGTTTGCTCAATTTTATTTGTCAGTCAGAAATGTGTAAGCTGACCCAGTTGAGATGTCTGTGGTGTTGGCTTTTGTTTCTGTCATTAATCATCAGTCCTCTTCAATTAGGGTATAAGCAAGATTATTTTCTTCCTTGAATATTGACGTGGATGGTCTGCCTCTGTGAGCTTCATCTTTAACATTGCCTCATTGTCCATTTGTAAACTGCTGATTTCTTTGAAGCATTGTTCCCATAAACTTTTTGGAAAACATGAATGATTTTATCATTTTTCTACCTAAGCTTCAGCATAAGTTTGGTATTTGTTCTTGTTTCGGTTTTTGAAGAATTTAAGTGGCTCTGATAGGTGCTCTTTTCAAACTGATGTCCAGTACTTTTTAATGCCTTAAGCTAGATCCTGTCCAGACATGGTTTTTGTTTTTTTTTTTTTTTTTTAGATAGTCTGGCACTGTCACCCAGGCCAGAGTGCAGTGGTGAGATCTTGGCTCACTGTAACCTCCCCCTCCTGGGTTCAAGTGATTCTCCTGCCTCAGTCTCCTGAGTAGCTGGGATAACAGGTGTCTGCCACCACTCTTGGATCACTTTTTGTATTTTTAGTAGAGATGGGGTTTCACCATATTGGCCAGGCTGGTCTTAAACTCCTGACCTTGTGATCCGCCTGCCTCAGCCTCCCAAAGTGCTGGGATTACAGGCGCCTGGCACCAGACATGTTATAATAGGGTAGTACAAGTTTATTTTGGTTAAAAAATGGTTTGAGATCTATGCATAGTTTTTTCATAATATGCATTTTTCCATGAACTTTTTGAAGTCACCTTGTATAAGTGAGGTCCTACAGTATTTGTCTTTCTGTGCCTGGCTTATTTCCCTTAACATAACATTCTTCAGGTTTATCCATGTTGTCACAAATGACAGGTTTTTTTTTTTATTTTTAAAGTCTGAATATTATTCTATTGTGTAAATATACCACATTTTCTTTATCCATTCATCCATTGATGGACACAGATTGATTCCTTATCTTGGCCATTGTGAATAATGCTGCAATGAATATGGGAGTGCAGCTATCTCTTTGACATGCTGACTTCATTTCTTTTGGATTTATACCCAGAAGCAGGATTGCCAGATCATATGGAAGTTCTAGTTTTATTTTTTTTGAGGACCCTCATACTGTTTTCTATAATGGCTGTATGAATCATGTAAAGATTTTTTGAAGCCCCTGCTTACATCAACGTTGCTACAGCCCCATTGGTCAGAACAAGACACATAACCAAGCAGAAAGTCAGTGTGGAAGGGCACTGCCCAAGAGCACGGATGTAGGAAGGCATAAAAGATTGGCCCATTAATGCAATCAATATACATTACCCTTATTTATCACTATTATTTTCATTTACTTCTGCAAATAAATCACCAGTAAGTTGCATTATGACCCTCTTCCACATTTACTTACTTTCAGGTGATGTCAGTCAGAGCAAAACAATCTAGGAATGACAGAGGATGCTATTTATTCTATTTTTTCTTGAACTGGGTCTCCTAATAAGGGACACACGCAGAGCTTATCAAAGCATGAAGAAAGTGTATTTTTGCTTTCTCTTCACCACCTTCCTTCTCCACCTAACTCTCATTAGCCAGAGACAACTGCAGATAAGAATTTAGTATTGCTAGACTATTTTGTGGGATGTTTTCCCCTATTGTCTATTCTCTTTATCAATGTGCTACAGATATTTTTGGAGGTAATAAGGAAATTGAGAAAAAATTCAAGGACAAGAGCATGATAGGGTAATGACCAAAAAAAAAAAAAAAAATCCCAAAACCAAAACAAGAAACCCAGATGCTCTAAAATACAAGGAGTAAGTAGAGACTGGAAGGGGATAAAAATGTGAAGATTTTGGTAGCCAATTATAACAGGTTTTTAAACGTATATGAAATATGAAATGTTCAAAAATTTCAGTATCATTTTATTTATCATTACCCACTTTAAAACAATGAGATAAGGTCTCATGATGTTGCCCAAGCTGTTCTCGAACTCCTGGCCTCAAGTGATTCTCCCACCTCAGCCTCCCAAAGTGCTGGGATTATAGGCAGGAGCCATCACACCTTGCCCTGACTTTGTGAATAGAATGTACTGGCTGAATAGGAAGGAGCAATGTCTTTTTTTATTCCAGCTGCTGCTTGCCTCTTCCTTTTCATGCTACCAAAGTGGAGTTCAGCACAACAGAAACAGATGGACAAAAAGTTTCAGAAGACATGGGATTTTAAAAACCACCGATCTGTTAGGAAACAGCCTTGTTTCCTTATTTCCATGGAAGTAAGGGTTTATTGGCATCTACAGACACCACAGAAAACCACCACTCCTGGTACTGCTGCCTTCTGTCTGTGTCCAAAGAATGGATTTCAGGTCCTGCTTCCATTTGTTAAAGGAGACATACTCAGCTACTCATTTTCATGACTTTCTTTTTCTCATTAACTTACTGGTCTGGATAGTGTATCACACCATGTTAATTTCTTTTATGGTCACAGTTCTCCTTAGAATCGGAAAACTTTTTTTAAGTTTTTTTTTTTTTCTTTTTTGAGACAAAGTCTCACTCAGTCGCCCAGGCTAGAGTGTCATGGTGCAATCTCGGCTCACTGAAACCTCCGCCTCCTGGATTCAAGCGATTCTCCTGCCTCAGCCTCCCGAGTAGCTGGGATTACAGGCACACAGCACCACGCCCAGCTAATTTTTGTATTTTTAGTAGAAACAGGGTTTCACCATGTTGGCCAGACTGATCTCGAATCCTCAGTCTCAAGAGATCAGCCCACCTTGGTCTCCTAAAGTGCTAGGGTTACAGGTGCGAGCCACCATGCCTGGCTGAATCGGAAAACATTTTAACTGCAAGGCCCACAGAAATCATCTTGCCCAAACCAATTCCATAACAAATGAGAAAACAGAAGCCTAGAGAAGTGAAGTCCAGGTAAAGATAGGTTAGCACCCAAGTTTGTAGCTTCCAGCCCAGAATATTTTATAACAACTTTGCTGTCTCCTTGTAGCACATCCATTGCACCAAACAACAAGTGTCTGAGCTCCTCGTGTCTTCCAGCTGTTCAGGGCGCTGGCGGTATGTGGGCTCTGCATCCCTAGTCTGCACCCTCAGGCACATGTATCCCCTGTGCACCCCCTTCATTCCTTCAGCCACAAATTACTATTATTATGCAAATGGCCAACTCCAAGATGTGGCTACCCTTTAACAGACTAACTCAGATATATCTGAATTTTACTTAGGCCCAAAGTCAGACACCAGCTAAAGTGCTCTGTAATCATACATATTATCAGTTTAGCAGTCTCATAACAAGAGTATCTGTGCCTTCCTAGGTCTTGATCTGTCACCCAGTGCAATGGTACGATCATGTCTCATTGCAGTCCTGAACTCTTGGGCTCAAGTGATCCTCCTGTTTCAGCCTCCATGTAGCTCAGACTACAGGGTGCCTGCCACTGTGCCTGGTTAATTAAAAAAAAAAACAAACTTTTTTTAACAGGGTCTCATTATGTTCCTCACTCTAGTCCCCAACTCGTGGCCTCAAGTGATCCTCCTGCCTTGACCTCCCAAAGCACTGGGATTACAGGCATGAGCCTCTGTGCCTGTCCTCATGTATAAATTTTATTTTGATACATATGAGAGCATCTTATGATTATGGTGATGGTCTGGTACCTAAAGCTTAGTAGGTCCCACAGGACAGTATAGAAGTGGGCACAACTTACTACAAGGAGCAACAATGAAGAAGAATAGTAAAGTCTTGCCTAGGATAGACCATTTCCTGGTCACTGAAGATATTTAACTTTGGAGCATATAAAAGAATGTGACCAGGGCTGTAAACACAGTTTTGTTTTGTTTTTTCAGTAGCAATACTGTTCTCCAGGATGACCAAGTGAACACTGCAATTACTGGGAGGTTTTATAGACACCATAAAATTGTAAAACTGCAGAGGTGATTTCAGTAATTTATTGCTGGCTTCTTCAGCTCCCAGACCAAGTTGTATACAGATAATTATAAGAGAGGAGTTTCTCTGTTGGGGAACAGAGCAAATTTATTTTTACTAAGTCACAAAGGGCAGGGAGGAGAGATCAGGCAAACGATCAAAGTGACAAAAGGCCATTCCTGTTTAAGAAAATAGCAGATGGTGGCAGAAACTTCTAATTGTCTCTTCTTTCATGAAGACCATGCATTTGGGTAGAGCACATGGCCACTAGCTAGAGACTATACTTTCCAGCCTCCTTGGAGGTAGCCATGGCCATGTGACCAGGTTCAGGCCTATAGCGTGTGAGTAGCAGCGATCGTGCAACTTGAGTCAACTCCTTAGAGGCAAAGTGACTTACCCTAGGCTTTCTCTTTGCCAGACATGAAGGTAAGCTTACTTCAATCCTGTGGACAAATGGCAACACCTCAGGAGATGGTGAAGAAATAAGATGGTAGGACCCTGAGTCCCTGAATGACTGTGTGGAGCAGCACTGCCCTTTCAGTTCTGTACACTCACCTCAGGACTACTTCAGGAGAGAAATATAAACTCTAACTGAAAGCATTCTCTTTTCATTGTCTCTTTGTTACATCCACTAAATCTGAAGTCTCATACAACGTTCAAAGGCACAGGAATGTAAAACATCGTGATATGCTCAGGGAAATCCTTGTGAGTGGAGCATCGATGAATGAGTTAAGAAGCAGTGGGAGGTCGGGCCAGAAAGGTTGGAAAGGCAAGAATCAGTGTGGCTTCATGTACGGGAAACTCATGGCTGGGTTTGATTTCTCATAACAGAGGCACAAATGGGCTGTGTACAGACATCTTTGGTCTTAATAGGCATGGAATAAGGTC
Organism: Pongo abelii; assembly: GCF_028885655.2. Lineage (NCBI taxonomy): Eukaryota > Metazoa > Chordata > Mammalia > Primates > Hominidae > Pongo > Pongo abelii. The sequence goes on along the minus strand of NC_071988.2, from coordinate 120,252,144 downwards.
TGTCCTCTTCTAGTCATTTCTGCCCCAAAAACAAACAGCTAAGCAGCACTTTATTGCTGGCATCTAACAGCCTTGGTCCTGAATCATTGGCCATGCACCATGCCTCCAAGAATCTCAGCTTCTCATTTTGTGATGCATCTTCCAGCTGATAGCCTCAGCTGGCCACTTGTACTTCCTGTCTGACCCAGCTGTCCTCAGTCAACATCCAGCCTTGTCCACCCGGCCCTCTGCAGACTCTGCCTTGGTCCAGGGTTAAGGAGCACTCCCCCTGGGTCACCATAGACCCTGGGCCACAATTTGGTGGAACACTCCAGAAATGTAAAACCTTTTGGTCAAATCTGACAGGTATTCTATTTCCAGGACAAATTTAATGAGAGGATTTCTTTTTCCATACTGAACTTAACTGCCATGTTGTTAAGGAACTTCCGTACGCTTAACTTTCTACTGTATTGGCTGTAGTTGACAATTTGGAAAACAACTTACTTAAAGAAAATAGGGGCTTTAAAAATCCTATTTCTAATAATCAAGAAAGCGGCATTTTTTTCTTTTAACTTTCCTATTAAACTTTTTAACCACCCCAGTTTCAAGAATCTTCAACATACAATTAGATCTTTTATTATTTGGTGATGTTGGGTGTCAGCAATCTGTGCTTCTACAAATAAAGCTAAACGTTCACCACAGCCACATATTACTGATTTCTAGATCCAGCTTCCCTTCCAGATTCCCTTTCTACCCTCCTCCCTGCTGCTGTGTGTCCTGGGAGGCTGACTTGCCTACTTAATAGGCTTCCTGTCCTCTGGCTTCACGGGGATTTGGCCAATGGGAGACCCTGTCAGGAGATCAGAGTGTGCAAGGAAAGTAAGGTCAGGAGGTTTGTCCCTCGTGGCTCCCTCCCACTGGGTTACTGTGGGTTGGCTGCAGACTCAGATGCCTCACTCTACCAAAGATGACAGCTCCTCTCAGATGGCCATACCAGGTCTCCATACAGCTCTTCTCTGGGCTTGGGTTCTGGTCCCTGATCCTCCACACTCCCACTTTTTCTGACAATGCTGGCTCCCCAGTGCTGCTAGCCATGAGGAGCTGCACCTTTTCCTCTTGGTTTCTCTAATGCTGCCTGCCCCCACCCACCTTTGTAAGTAGCCCCTTTATTAAATTGTCTTCAATTATCTAGTTTCAGGGTACCATTTCCAATTCCTGCTGGAAAACTGACTGGCGCAGTGATTAAGCTAGAATTGTCTGGAACGCACCACAGCACATGGACCCTGGAAGGCAGGTTGCACATAGGTGCATTCACTTGATCTGAATGACCTGATTCTAACCAGTGCCCCAACTACACCTCATGTATTTTTCATTGTTTCTTCAAGACAGAGGACTAGTCAGTCCAGCCTTGACATGAACATGGCCCTGGATTGGATGTTGCTACAGGCATAGGGAACAAATATCTCCTTTCCCTACAGCACTCTTTCCCCAGAGAACACTGTTCTCTCTTTCTCCTCATCTCTGTCTCTTTCTCTCTCTCTGTGTGTGTGTGTGTGTGTGTGTGTGTGTATGTGTGTACAGCCACATATATGTGTCAATACAGAATTATTTCTTTCTGAACCAACTGGATAAGTTACATTATGGCACTTTACCTTTAAATACTTCAGTGTGTATTTCTAAGAATAGGAATATTTTCTTACATAACTACAGTGCAGTTATCAACTCCATAAATTTACATTGATATAATACTTTCATCTAATCTGGCATCTATATTCCAGTTTTGTCAGTTGATCTAATAATGTTCTCTACAGCATTCCTTTCTCTTCTGCTATAGGATTCAGTCTACGGTCAGTAATTGCATTTAGTTGTCATACTCTTTTAGTTTTTTTTATTCCAAAACATTTTCACAGCCTTTCCTTGTCTTTTATGACATTGACTATTTTTTAAAATACTTTTTTTTTAGATTAGCTTTAGGTTCGCAGCAAAATTGACAGGAAGGTATAGAGATCGCCCATATACCACCTTCCCCCACACATGCAAAGCACCTCCATTATTAACATCCCCCACCAGAGTGACATTGACATTTTGGAACAGCAGAGTGCCCCCCTCCCACACATGCACTCTTCTTTTTAAAAAAACAACAGTCTTCATTTTGTGTCTCTCTGGTGTTTCCTGGTGTCTGGGGCTGTGCATTTTTGGTCATCACGCCACAGAGGCAAGGCTGTGTCCTTCATGGGGCATCACACCAGGAGGTACATGTCATCCATCCATCCTTCACTGATAAAGGTAATTTTGATATCCACTGAATAATTACTGTTTGTTTTTTCTCCTTTGAACTAATAAGCAGTCTGTGGGGAGATGCTTTAAGACCATGCAAGTATGCTGCTCCTCATCAAAATCTCCCCCTGGATTTAGCATCTGTTGGTGTTTTTTGCTGACTTCATCTTTATTCTGTGGCTGCAAAATGATTTGCCTCTCCAGCACTCTCTCCACACTGAACGTTTAGCCCTCAGCATTCCACTGTAAGCAACAGCCCTCCTGTCTCCACTATTTATGTTTTTAAAAAATTATCAATATGGATCCATGTGTTTCTATTATTCCATGGTTTAAAATTTATTTTTGTACTAGTATTTCAATTTACCCAGTTTGGACAGTGGAACACCTTCAAGGTGTCTCCCAAGTCCTTGTAACACATTCAGTTATTTTTGTGCATACTTTACTTTCTGGTCTAACAAGATTTTCCAGGTTCATCTGGCACCTACCCTGCCTCTGCCTTGGAATCTGCCATTACTCTGAGTAGTCCTGGTCCCTTTTTGTGGGGAATATTAGAGACTACATCTGGGCATTAGGTAGACTCATTGCCACTGGGATGTCTTTGCTTTTTGTGCTTTCAGCAGAGAGAACCAGGAAACGTAAGCATGTATATCCACTTATACACACACGTACACACAGAAGAACATAAACATGTACATGCACATACATGTACACATTTTAGAAATCCTGAGTTTGCATCCTACCTCCAATTCCCATCCATTCCCATAGAGCTCTTTCTTGCTGTGCCTCATTGTGTATTGGTGTGGCCCCTCTTCCACAGTGAAAACCAAGCAACCTGGATACATTTATTCTTCTTTTGCTTAATTCTGTATTGTGTCTAAAATATTTTCCAAATTGCTTCACTCATACCACTAAATTTAACAAACTTACTGTGTTAGTCAGGGTTCTCTAGAGGAACAGCACAAACAGGATGGAGAGAGAGAGAGTGAGAGTAAGAGAGGGAGAGAGTCATTTATTTTAGGGTATTGGCTCACATGATAATGGAGGCTGGCAAGTACAAAATCTACAGGGCAGGCCATCAAGCTGGAGACTCAGGGGAGAATTAACATTACAACTCGAGTCTGAAGACAGTCTGGAGACAGAATTCCTTCTTTCCGGGGAGACCAATTTCTCTTAAGGTCTTCAACTGATTGGATAAGGCCCACCCATGTTATGGAGGATAATCTGCATTACTCAAAATATGCTGATTTAAATGTTAATCTCATCTAAAAACACCTTTGCTGCGTCATCGAGACTAGCATTTGACCAAATATCTGGGTACCGTGGCCTCACCAACCTGACACATACAATTAACCATCACACCTACTAAGAAGAAGAAAACTTGCAGAAGAAATCTCAAAGGGAAGTGTGGTATGTACCATGGAGAAGGTGAGAGCACCCCTATTTAAAGGATGGGGGGAAGGGGTAGAACACCCTCCATGCCCACCCCGGCTTGACCTAGACCCCTAGAACTTTACATGTCCCAGATTGAAAACTACTGCGCTGGCCTCAAGGAGTCAGTAATGAGGGAATCAAAGGCAATACCACTGAGGAAGGAGTTCCTTTTGGAGGAAGGGAAGTGGCCTTTTAGGCCATCAAGTTATACCTCAACTATGCCTACCCACTGCAAGGCAATTTATTCCCTTCCACAACTTTTGTAGCTCTTCCTTTTCCTTTGCTAAGGGCAGAGGCTAGGACATACATTTGAAGAAGCTCTTCTCAAATCCTCCCCTTCCCCGACACTCATACACTTCGTCTTAGCCATATAAGGCAAAGAAATATGTACTGAATTTTCAAAGTAAGTCCAAGGAATACAGTCACTGCTGATATGAGGGATTCGCTAGGAAATTTTGTTATCTGAAAGTACATGGGTACAGTACTCCTCAGATAAGTGCTTCTCTCCTGGGTAAGGAAAAGTGTTCCAGATAACCATGCCTCCCACAGCCCAGATCTCACGCTTATCTGTTTTGTGTGTCTGCGTCAGCCTTGCTTTGGTAGAAGCATTTTATTCTGCTGAGACAGTGGAGAGCAGCTGTTTGATCCCTGACCAGAGATAACCCTGGAGAGCTTCTATCTTACATGCTGGAAATTCTGAGTAAAATGACCATTCACAGAATTTCTGAGAGAGAGCAAGGCCTCTCTCTTCCAACCCAAAAAAAGACATCATGAAAAACCATAGACACACACACACACACACACACACACACACACACACACTCACCAGGAAGATTCTTCGATGCGTGGCATGTGAGTGGAGTTGTTGGACTGGCACAGAGGGACGCACAAACTTCCCTCCATGTGCACTTTGGCAGGGCTCACAGCCGTAACCCAGGCTGCAGCTGTTCCATATCTTGGAGGCATCAGTGTTACTCCTGGTGGGTGGTCTATACTAGGGCATTCCTCAGAGGCCTGGGCACTGTAGGCATGCCCACCTCTGTCAAGGCAGTGACCTGCATGGAAAAAGGAGCTGCACAAATGGAGGGGAGGAGGGACCAAGGAAAGGCCCCAGAGCTATGGCTAAGGGGAGGGAGAAGCTGACAATAAAATGCCTTTGCTGAGTGCTTGCATGTTCTTCCCAGGTGCAGCCCTGTCTGCCTCACTGCTCTGAGTAGGACGAGCTAGATCAATGTCTGCAACCCAGCTCTCAGCACCTCTCTCTCCAGACCAATACTCTTCAGGATACAGCCCAAACTCGCTTCCTATCACGGCTGTCCAGCCTGACACTGGGTACCTTCCAGCCTCTTCTCGTACCCATAAACAGTATGTGTCTGCCACGCCAGACTGTTCTCTGTTTCTGAAACATATCCTATTCCCTCGTGACATCATGGCTTTGCAATATGCTCCCTTTTCCTAGAATGTCCTTCTAAACCCCTCTCTGGCAGATACTCTTCTTCAAGAACCAGTTCAAACCTCTCCTCCCCTACACCTTCCCTGACTTCCCTTCCTTAATTCCTTCTCTACATTCCCTTGGCAATCTGATCTCAGTTCTCACACAGCTGTAATTATTTATTATGCTCTCTGTCCAATTTCCCTTGTATACACATATCTGTCATGTGAGGCCCCGAGACTTTAAGCCTATTGTCCTCCCTGGGTCCACTCAGACAAACTCCACACCCCAGCTGTGGTCCCAGCCTAGGTCCTAAAGCCCTTCTCCTGCAATTCTTGCTGTCAATGTCCTGCTGTGGGCCTTCCCGGGGCTGGACTTCCTACCTTGCCCTCTGTCCATGGCCAACCCGCTCATCCTGGATCTGTTACTGAGTGTCTTTCTCTAAGGACTAAGCACAGATTTAGTTTCCTGCGCCAGGTACTTGCACATTGGTTGTGATTGGTTGGCTCCTCCAGGTAACAACTGCGTTCACTCCAATCTGGACTTAGCATCAGCCTCTTCATTTCTGTTGGGTGGGCCCTGACTTCAAAGTCAGAAGTCAGCCACCCCCACCCTGCCAGCAGTAAGTTTTGTAATAGTACCATCTGTTTTTTCGTGTGAAAGCCCCTAGCACAATGTGTGGCACTTAGGTGGCAAGCAATGCTTTTTGAATAATGAATAAATAAGCCCTAAACCTCTCACATAATATGATTTAATACAAAACCTTGTTAACAGTTCTTACCTCAGGAAAAATCCAGGCCTTGGCCTGTGTTCTTAGCCACCATAAGAAACCCTTTATAACGTTTAAAAAAACTTAGGACCCACATAAAATTATAATTTTATTAATTTAGTTGACAAACAATCGATTCACAAATTACTACAGATACAGTTTCCAGCTAATGGATTCACAAAGCCCTGGGAACAGTCACAACAGTTTCGGAACCTCTGTGTTAGTGTTGACTTTGGACTGAGCTGTTACACAAGTTGATTCATCTACCAGTTTACAAATATCGTGGTGTGACTCACCCTGCACTAGTTGATTTTGTTAGTTTTTCTCCCAGCAGAAACTGTAGAGCTCACAGTTTTGTATATGAGATGCCACTTCGTATCTAATAGAATGGGTAAAGTGAAATATAAAAACACCAAGAGTGGATGAGAAAGTAGAGCAACTAGACTCTCATACCTTCCTGGTGAGAATGGAAAATGATGTATGGGTCCATTTGAGTCGGGTCCATCCCCACCAAAACTCATGTTGGGGTTTGGTCCCCAGTGGAGCCAGTGTTAAGAGGTGGTGCCTTTAAGAGGTGATTAGATCATTAACAGAGATTAAAGCCTTTCTCCAGGGAGTGAGCTCTCTTTCTTGCGGGACTGGATTGGGTATTGTGAGAGCAGGTCGTTATGAAGCGAGGCTGCCTCATATTTGGTCTTTGCATGCCCCACGTCCCCTTCCTTTTCTCCCCCATGTTCTGATGCTGCACGAGGCCCTCACTAGATGTGGCTGCCCATCTTGGACGTCCCAGCCTCCAGAATAGTGAACTAAATACATCATCTCTTTTCTTTATAAATTACCCAGTTTTGGGCATTTTGTCATAGGAACAGAAAATGAACTAAGACAGTATTAGAACTATTTTACTTGAAACCATGTTCATGTATCTAAGTCTGATAAAAACCTATTACTTTAATTTTCCACATTAATATTTTGTAAGAAAAAGCCATATGATCATCTCGATATCTAATTTTAAAAGCACTAGATAAAATTGAGCATACTTTCCAATAAAAACCATTTAGAAAAGTAGTAATAGAAAAAACTGTCTTAACCTGATAAATGTTTCTACCCAAACTCACCAAAACATTATACGTAATCATGAAAAATAAAAATTATTTCATTAAAATCAGAAAGACAAAATACCCAATATCACTGTACCTATTTAATAATATACCAGAGATCCTATGAGTATAATAAGTTTTTGTTTTTGTTTTTTTGAGACAGGATCTCACTCTGTCACCCAGGCTGGAGTGCAGCAATGTGATCTCGGCTTGCTGCAACCTCCACCTCCTGGGCTCAAGTGATCCTCCCACCTCAGCCTCCTAAGTAGCTGAAACTTCAGGTGTGTGCCACCATGCCCAGCTAATTTTTTGTAGAGATGGTTTTTCACCAGTTTGTCCAGGTTGAGTACAGTAAGTTTAAAAAATTAAATAAAAATCAAGTGAAAGGTACATGGATTGCCAAGGAAGAAGCAGAACTGCCATGGTTCACAAATTACATTATAGCCTACATGGAAAATCCTAGGGACTCTATTGTCTAATTATTAGAACTAATCAAATTAGTTTGACAAGATTGTTGGAAGTGAATGCAAAAAATTCTATTGCATCCCTATGCACCAGCAAGAAACATATAAAAAGTGTAATTAAGACACTATTTTAAAGAGCAAAAATACCACAGAACTTAAGAATAAGTCTTTAAAAAGATGTGCAAGACTGCTTTGAAGATAATTATAATATGCTACTGTAAAAATTCAAGCGGATCTCAGTAGAAACATTTACAGTGGGCCTTCCGCATCCTTGGCTCCCATATCTGTGAATTCAACCAATTAAAGATTGAAAATAGTCAAAAAATAAAAAAGATAACCATATAACAACAAGAAAAAATACAAATAAAAACACTACAGTATAACAACAATTGACATTGCATTTACATTGTATTAGGTATTAGAAATAATCTAGAGATGATTTAAAGTATATGAGAGGATGTGTGTAGATTATATGCAAATACTGCACCATTTTATATTAGGGACTTAAGCATCTTCAGATCTTGGTATCTGAGGGGAATCCTGGAACCAATTCCCCCATGGATACCAAGGGATGACTGTGTCATATTTTTAAATCAGGACACTCAATATCTTAAAGTTAGCAATTGTTCCAAAATTCATAGAATAAATCAGTACAATTCCAGTCAAAATCTCAACAAGGCCTTTTCTCCCTTTATTGAAAGATTAATTATAAAATCTATATGGAAGCATAAAGCACCAAGAAGAGCCAAGAAAATTTTGGCAAAGAAACAAAAAAGATTAGGAGCTCACTTTATGATACAGCTTATTGAAAATCTACAGTAATGCAAATTGGGTAGTATTGATGCGAGTATAGATAAACAGACCAATGGAACAGAATACAAAGCCCAGCAACAAATTAATTAATTAACATATGTTAATTAGATAGAAGACAGAAGTAGTTGTAAATTATGTTTTCAAAGCACACTCATATTTAGCTTTTTTCTGGGCATGTGCGCCACCATGCCCAGCTAATTTTTGTATTTTTTGTAGGTTTTCGCCATGTTACCCAGGCTGAGTACAGTAAGTTTAAAAAATTAAATAGAAATCAAGTGAGGTATACGGATTGCCAAGGAAGAAGCAGAACTGCCATGGTTCACAAATTATATGATAGTCTACACGAAAAATCCTAGGAACCTTTCAGAAGGTGCTAGGGAGCCAGGTGTTCTAATAATTAGACTATAGTTTATTATTAGTTCTAATAATAATTAGACTATAGAGTCTAATTCTCTTATACCCTTCTCCATCACCCAGTAGCGACGAACAAGTCTTCTCTTGCCATTACATTACATTGTACGTACAAGTTCAATCTACTTAGTCTTAAAATGTTGCTTATTACTTTTATACACTTGTTTTCATTGTCTAATTTAAATATTTTTCTACCTGTGAAACTCGCTTAGGTTTTCTCAGTTACTTGTGCATCATACCTTTTCCCATTAGAAATAGTTTGAACAGCTTTTTTATTAGCTAGGGGTTTCAGGAATGGCCTTACCTGTCCGCATCAAGACAGAGATGTATGTGGTATCCTTGGTCTTTTTCTCTATGTGGCAAGGAAGTCCTGTCACATTTGGAAGGCAGGAAGCAAGGTAAACAGAACAGAAGAGTAAAATAAGAGAAATGAGGCCAGTCGCGGTGACTCACGCCTGCAATCCCAGCACTTTGGGAGGCCGAGGCGGGCAGATCTCCTGAGGTCAAGAGTTTGAGACCAGCCTGGCCAACATGGCGAAACCCCGTCTCTATGAATAAAATACAAAAAATTAGCTGGGTGCGGTGGCGCACGCCTGTAATCCAAGCTACTCGGGAGTCTGAGGCAGGAGAATCGCTTGAACCTGGGAGGCGGAGGTTGCGGTGAGCTGAGATGGCGTCACTGCACTCCAGTTGGGCAACAAGAGTGAAACTCCATCTCAAAACGAACAAACAAAAACAAGATAAATGAGGGACTCTGCAATAAGAACAAGAGAAGACCAATATCTTTTTTTTTTTTTTTTTTTTTGAGATGGAGTCTTGCTCTGTCACCCAGGCTGGAGTGCAGTGCCGCGATCTCGGTTCATTGCAAGCTCCGCCTCCCGGGTTCACGCCATTCTTCTGCCTCAGCCTCCCAAGTAGCTGGGACTACAGGTGCCCGCCACAAAGCCCGGCTAATTTTTGTATTTTTAGTGGAGACGGGGTTTCACCGTGTTAGCCAGGATGGTCTTGATCTCCTGACCTCGTGATACGCCTGCCTCGACCTCCCAAAGAGCTGGGATTACAGGGTGAGCCACAGCGCCCAGCCGAGAAGACTAATATCTTAAGGCACTTCACAGAAAGCAGGTTTTCCCTGTAGTTCTATTATCCGAAAGATCCCTGTGCTGATCAAGTCCTTTGCTTGGGTATGTATTTACTGAGTAGAATTGTTCTTTCTGCACCATAGAGTCCAGGAATTGGGCCCACTCTATCAGCAGGGATTAAAGTAAAGCATCTAAAGGGAAATTATCTTAGCTGAATCTCCCTTAGTTTGGTGATGTGTGGTTTTCAACAGAGTCCAACCAGATTACCACCTACCCTCCAACTCAGCATAAAAGGTGCAGCTCCTCAAAATCTTTTTGGTATTAAGGGGGATATTCTTCATACAAAACAATTACCCAACAGGCCAAACCAGATAGCGATTGGCATTATTATTAATAATAGTTACCATATGACTGAGTTCTCACTATATGCAAAGTACCTCCATCTCATCCCAGTGAATCTTCACCACACCACCACCAGCGCAGTGCTACTGTTAACCCATTTTATACCTGAGGCCACTGATGCCACATTAAGTATTGTGCTCACATTACTTAGAAAGTGGCATGGATTCCAACCAGGCTTGCAGATTCCACTATTCCTTACAGCTGATTCTTGAGAAGAAATGATGGATGATCCAAAAAGCCCACAGGACATTTCTGGGTGGACATTCCCAGGACCCCAGGTAAAGTAAAAGCAGGGAAAGGTTCTGCTATCTCTGAACTTGGTCATTCAACCTTCCTTCATGAGAGATTGCTTGGTCCACTTAGATGAGGTTGTCTGCCTCTGTGCAAAGGCGGTTATCCTCTTAATGACAGCACAAGGGAGGAGGAGAGGCAGGAGGACCAGGAGATGGCTGCATGAGCTCCCATGGCTGTGATGGGCAGGCGTTTCCCCTAGGGCACAGGGCCAATGCCAGACAACCCTGTGACTCAGGGATGTGAGTCCTCTGACTAGCTGCCTCTTGTAGCTGGCCCGGGCTGTTCTACCAGGAGCTGTGGGCTAGAAGTCAGCTGGCCCAGGTTCTGATCCCAGCTCTGTCACCACCCGGATAATTATCACCTTTGAGTGAGCCGTTTCACTTCACTTCTCTGGACTTCAGTTTCCTCCTTAGTAAACAAGGATATTAGACTAGGCAAATTAAAACGTTTCTGATTCTTACCTCAGGACTTTATTATTTTCATATACCTGTCAGTTGATTTTAGTAGCAATTCTTCTTCTTCTTCTTCTTCTTCTTCTTCTTCTCCTTCTTCTCCTCCTCCTCCTCCTCCTCCTCCTCCTCCTCCTCCTCCTCCTCCTCCTCCTCCTCCTCCTCCTCCTCCTCCTCCTCCTCCTCCTCCTCCTCCTCCTCCTCCTCCTCCTCCTCCTCCTCCTCCTCCTCCTCCTCCTCCTCCTCCTCCTCCTCCTCCTCCTCCTCCTCCTCCTCCTCCTCCTCCTCCTCCTCTTCTTCTTCTTCTTCTTCTTCTTCTTCTTCCTTCCTTCCTTCTTCTTCTTCCTCTACTTCTTCTTTTTTCTTTTTTTGACATGATTTTGCTCTGTTGCCCAGGCTAGAGTGCAGCTGTGAGATCTCGGCTCACTACAACGTGTCCCCCTCCTGGGCTCAAGTGATCCTCCCACCCCAGCCTCCTGAGTTGCTGGGATGACAGGCATGCCACCATGCTCGGCTAATTTTTGTTTGTTTGTTTGTTTAGTAGAGACAGGGCCTCCCTATATTGCCCAGGCTGGTCTTGAACTCCTGGGCTCAAGCAATCTGCCCTCCTCAGCCTCCCAAAGTGCTGGGACTACAGGCGTGAGCCACCATGCCTGGCTGATTTTAGTAGTAATTTTCAAACAGGGCTCCAGGAGGTGACTCAGAAGTTCTGCAAAGAATAAAGTATTCACCAATAAGTAAGGAACCCATTAAGAATATCTATTTATATATTATTATTTGAAATGAGATTTTACTTGAAAAAAGTGTGCTCTTTCTATTCCATTTGAAAACCATGCAGTAGGCAACTCAAAGACAAGAAGAGCTTTTAAGACCTAATTGAATGACTTTATAATGCAGGAATTTCAGGCCAAGCAGGATGTACAGGGGAGGTCTCTCCCTTAAGGGACCCGAAATCTTGCCGCCTCCTGCACATCTCCTGCTCATCTAGAGGTCAGACCGCCAGCCCCCATATGCCCCAGTGGCCACCATTCCCCAGCAAGAGGCTTTCCACAAGCACAGGGCCTTGTGTTATGGGAGTTACTGGCTGAACAGCAAGTTTGTCACCCCTGAGGGCTGTGGCTCTGCTACATTTTTCTGGCACTTCAGTTGACACACATCTCTTCAAGAACATCTTATGAGAAGAGAAATACTATCACATTAAATGTTACATGTCAGTTGTGAGATGCATCCCAATTTCAGAAAATTAAAATGTGAGGAAAGACGAGTCACAGAACTCAAAAGCTGAGAAACAGCTTTCTTTGCTGAAGTCCCTGTTTGATATAAGGGAGACCAGGGACCATTATCTTTGTCATTTTTTCCCTGCACCCAATCATAAATCTGAGCCTGTTCCAGCAGCTCACAGCCTCTCATGAAGTTCTTTGTGTTGGGGTGGGGTTGCTTGCTGGTAGAATGCTGCAAATTAGCTGTGCCACTCAATTAAGGGAAACTTTGCACACAGTGGTGTTTTGTGACATTTTCATCCCACTCCAGGTGAAGAAGTTGACCTGCATTAATATGATGACTGTTTTTAGCACATGACTCTTTTCTTGTGCAAAGAACAGGAGCTCACGGTGGCTCCTTTGAACAGCCAGGAGTGATATTTCCACTCCTGCAATCAGTCAGTCCAACACTCGAGGGTGGGAGGAACAGTCAGTTAATATTTACTTTCTACCTATCCCTGTGTTTACCTCCACAGGGCAGCCTCTGTAACAGGTGATTGATTCCTATCAGAGAAGAAAGCAAGAAGAAAACAGTGGAAGAACTGAAGAGACATAGCCAGTGTTGATTAATATTTCCCTCGCTACTCCTAAACCTTCCATTTATTACCTCCACTGCAAAAACAGGCCTGAATAGTTTGAGGATTTTGTCTGGAATAAATAAAGAAGATGCAACTCAAAATGGTTAAAACCATCAAGAAACGGGATTCTGTATCTGGCTAATTTGGAGGCTCACCGATGATATCAAGCACACAGATTTCTTGTTGTTGTTTGAGACAGGGTCTCTTTCTATCGCCCAGGCTGGAGTGCAGTGGCATGATCATAGCTCACTGCCGTCTCTATCTCCAGGCTCAAGTCTTCCTCCCACCTCAGCCTATGGCATAGCTGGGACTACAGGCACACACCATCATGCTCAGCTAATTTTTTAAATTATTACTTTTAGTAGAGATGAGGTCTCACTATGTTGCCTAGGCTGGTCTCAGACTCTTGGGTTCAAGTGATGCTCCTGCATCAGCCTCCCAAAGTGCTGGGATTACAGGTGTAAGCCACCATGCCTGGCCCTCAGATTGATTTAATCTTTCTCCTCCTCAGTCATCTTTAGCATTTCAAATATCATGCAGTAGAAAACTCTCAAAGACAAGATGAGCTTCCCTCTTAACCCCAATAAACTGCAGGATCAGCAGGCATCATATCTTGAGAGAAGCAGAAAAGGGACCAAATTTTCCTTGATTCTCTTTTACAGAGCTAAGAAGATTTTTTCCAGAATCTCATCCTTCCAGAGGATCCTCACTCACCAGAATTGGGTCACATGTTTATCAATGACCAGTCACTTCAGGAGGACATGGCTACTGTAATTGGCTTAGGTCAGCTAAGATTCATCAGATCACACAGAGTAAAGGGAGACCTGAACAACATAGAGGCGTGAGAAGGGGAGCTGTCTGGTTATCAATTTCCAGTGTCTGCTACAAAGAGCTAGAGCCAACGTAATACCCCAAAATTCAGACACTGGCCTGGTTCCTGAAAGGACATATTGCAAGTAGTTATACAAGTCTTGGCCTTTCTGCCCTCGTTGTGGTCAAACCTCCTGGGATCGAAGGAATTCCTCTGGAGACACCAGAGGTGCTGTGGGATAACCAGATGTTGTGCTGTCCTAAAAGAGTTTGTCAGGGAGGCATCTCCTCTAACCCCCATATCCATCCTTCACCCTTTTTTCATTTTTCTAAAACACAGATCTGAGCAGATCGCTCTCCTGCTCAAAAAATCAGGTAGCATTCCAACCTGTGCCCAAGCCAACTTCTCTTCATATCCCATTTATTTTATATGTGAATGACTGGGAATGTGTGTTACTTTTCAGTTTCCTTTGTCTTTGCTGTATCTTGAATTCCCTTCCCTACTTGCCTGCCTGATAAAATCCTACTCATCCTTCAAGACTCAAATAAAATGTCAAAAGTCACCTGCATCCCCTAATTTCCCCTTCATTTGCATCTCCATAACGATTGTTACCATGACTTTTAAGTCATTCTATTGCTATTACAGCCTCCTGACAAGTCTCTCTGCCTTTTCTTGCCTCCCTCCAATTCTAAGGCCACACGTCAGAATGATATTTCTAAAGCAATAATATAATCATGTCACTCTCTTGCTAATATCCTTTATTGGCTACCTACAGTGCATGGAATGCAGCTCTGTAACATGGTTCATCAAAGCCATGTTGATTAGGGTATCCTTTCACCTCATACTGGATGTTCTGTCGCAATGAACTATCTATAGTTTATGATTACAGTTTATTCTTTCTCACTTCCAAGATTGATGCAAATTGTGTTGCCTATGCCTGAAATGCTTTCCGTCACCACCCCTGCAGCCTTCATGTCTCAGCTGCCTGGTTTTATTCTTCTGAGTTTTGGTTAGTGCTCGCCTGTATGTTTTCAGAGCCCCATGGGTTTGCTCTAACATAACATCTAAGCTGCTGAGGTTTCACAGATTTTCTGAGGTTCCCTCAGGACAAGGGCTGCTTTTTTTTGTATATAGTTGTAATTCTGGCACAAAGAAAAGATTCAAATGTTTGTAAAACACGATATTTGAGTTGATTCTTGTAGGATAAGTTGGAGCAACATAGGCCTTAAAGATACTGATTCTTTCACCCCTGTGCAATATTGATTAAGGCTCAGGCACAGTGGTGAAAACTGTTACAGCCCAATGAGTTCTTCTTGCCTGCTGTCCAGAAAAACCAATGCACTGAGAACAGCAGGTGTTGCAGCAAAGAGAGTTTAATAATCACAGGCTAGTCTAGTAGAAGGACAGGAGATAATTCTCAAATCCACCTCTCTGAGAATTCAAGGCTAGGGTTTTTCAATGACAGTTTGGTGGGCAGGTGGCTAGGGAATGAAGAATGCTTATTTGTTGGGTTGGAGATGACATCAAAGGGGGTCAAAACTGTCCACCTGAACTGAGTCAGTTCTTGGGTGGAGGTCACAAGACCAGTTAAGTCAGTTTCTTGGGAGGGGTTACTGGGTCTGGATGGTTCCAGCTGGTCCATCAGAATGCAAGGTCTGAAAAATACCTCAAACACCAGTCTTAGGTTTTACAATTATGATGCTATCTATAGGCACAATTGGGGAGGTTATAAATCTTATGACCTCCAGCCACATGACTCTGGAAACATAACTCTACCCTTGTGGCAAATTTGTTAATTTTACAAAGGCAGTTCTAGTTCCTGAGCAACAAGGGATTTCATTTTAGGAAGAGATGCTTATCGTTGTTTTAAACTATGAACTAAATTTTCCCCATAGTTAGCTTGGCTTATATCCAGGAATGAACATAGATGGTTAGCTTGTGAGGTTAGAAGGAAGATAGAGTCAGCTATGTAAGATTTCTCTCACTGTCGTACTTTTTGCAAGGGCAGTTTCAAAACTACAAGCCTTAACTTTTGCATGGAACTATCATTTTTAAAAGTTTCTAAAACTTTCAGCATTTGTGGACCATTTACTCTGTGTCCAGATCACACAAATCACCAATAAATGTAAACATTTTCAAAAGATTCCTCACAATTTAAGAAATAAAACTAAATTATAATATGTTAATTTTTCATTGTTATTATTATTAATAGTTCCATATTGGTAAGAAGGATCATACTTTTTTTTACCATCTTTCATGGAAGGATCCACAGATACTTTGAGCCATTGGCCAGGTTTCTCTTTGTTCTATTAAATTACAACTGTTTTAACTCGCAATGAAAATTTTGGGAGATAGTTAACAAGGTGGATCTTTCCAATGCTTCTGAGGAAATTATGGTGAGACTGCAGTAAGATGTCTTTCTCCATGCCATTACAAAACTAGGCACTTGAGTTTGGATGTTTCAATTTGAGAGACAGTAGTGGATGAATTATTAAATCCAATCTGGGTGAGTTCAGCTTCACAAAGTACTTCATGTTTTTTGTAGGCATGTTCTTAAATTTTTAAATATGTTCATTATGTAGGATCAGTTTATTTCTCCTGTGAGTGAAGAAAATCATCTGGGATTGAAAAAAATTGAAATGCACAGCAATCAAATCATCTGTGTCATAATTCAGTCTTTTAAAAGAAATCTTGATATCTCATCCTCAACATTAAAAAATCATTATACTTCAGCCCTGAAGTGATAGTTTTATGCTATTCAATATGTTGATAATATCATGCATATAATACTTGAACAAGTCACTTGAAGTTAGAACTACCCTTTACTAGGGTAAGCATACATCCCTGGGACAGTCCCAGTTTATGTCTATTATCCCAATAAAATTATTAAAAGTGCCCCTTCTTACTTGCTGAAGTGTCCTTGATCAGACAATAAATCAGACAGTCTTCTCAAGGCTTCCTGGCATTAACAGTATTATGTAATGTAGAAGTGTTTCTATATATGATTTCATATGAGTATTTTGAATAAAATTGAATTTCTATGTATGGTCTCATGTGGGTATTTTTTCCTATGACAGTGTGAGAAGTAGAATTTTTAAAGTCATTGCCCATTTTTCCCCCACATAGCATGCTAAATAGTTTTATTGTTGGTGGATATAATTTGATCATATTTATAATTTCCATTATTTGGTTCAACATCAAATCAAGACCAGGGATGACAGTATTGAATGCCAATGAATTCTGTAAATGAAAGAATGTGAGGCTAGGTAGCCAGGAAAAAAATATTTTACTCTCATAAAAACCTTCTTCCTAGATGTCCACATCTGTCAACAGTGACCCAAGTTCATATCACCTCTCACAAAGGAGCTTTCAAATAATGAATACCTGCTCTTTAATAACATGAGATTAGTGGAACTAATGCCATCAAGTGCTTCTTGTTCATGGATGAATAGGACGTGTGCCAAGGTGGATACTCTCAGCTTATCAGAGGTTCCATCCAACTGAAGAGAACACACATATACACACATGCATGCACACAACGTGAATGTGTGACAGTGAGTCCACATTATATGCTCTTGTCATTATGTGACTCCAGTGGTTCCATATGATAAGGGATTATCTAATATTTCATTCTGTTTCCTCTCAAGCACTGTATTTTAGCATCTATAGAAGTTTTATAAACTTCTTATCAACAGTGTGGCCTGTGTCTAACTTTGCAGTAAGAAGTAAAACTGTGAATGATGTCTTAGTAATATTGGTCTCTGCCTTTAGTGACAAAATACATTGGTTCCCTCCTGAAATACATTATTCAGGGATTGTGCTAGAAAAATTTCATTAGTTTACTAAAGAGGTTACTCTTCTTTATTTGTAAATTATGGGAAGTTTGGCTGGCTTCATACTTCTGTTTGACAAAATTTCAGAACAGTGTATCAAGGAATAGGGATAAATAGATTATTAGTTCAGGAATATTCAATTTAATGGTTTTATCACTGGGCATACTTCCTTTCTGCATTTTCTTTTTTATGTTGCATGTATGAAATTATCCCATCTACAGATCACCTTGAACCAGAGCATATAGATTCACATTCTATAGTTGCATAGAATTTCTAATCACCACTTACAATTATGACATTTTTCTGAGTTATTGTGTTTATTATACTTTGTATCAATATTTTTCACTTCAGAAAGCCATTTTGAGCCTGTAGTCCATTTTTATTAGTTGGAGAAATAATAGAACTAATAATGTTAGATATAAGCTGACTTTTCTGGTAAAGCACAGTAGAAGCTTTAAGAATGAATTGGTTGTTAAGACTGTAACAGCCTTTCTATGAAAGTCATGATTTTACACTTCAGATGTGAGGAGCACATTTTTAGAAAAGTGCCTCAAAGGGTAGGTCCACCTGTTGCCTTCATATTGATCTCTGGTCAACAGAAGGGCATAGGTTTCTCCTAAAACTACAGGACTGAAAGTCATTCTCCTGGGTGTAATGCCAAAATATCACTTTAGCACAGAGAAAATCATGTTCTCAAATGTGCTCCAGAAAAGACGTTTGTACAAGTTTCCTTGGTTACAATAGTGGTGCTTCACAGTCCTTATGGCCTGAAAGCTCTCTCCACATTGCAAGAATGCAGAATGCTCTATCAAACAATGATATTAGTCTTTAGTAGCAATCAGAAACATTATAAAGCTTAGAACTCTAGGAGTATTTTGGCTACAAAATAATGACACTGGCCTCACAAAGCAATACATGAAAACCAATTTTGTTAAATTAATCTGTTTGTTTATTCATTCATGTAGTGATCCTTCAATTAACATTTATTGAATGATTATTTACTGAAACTTATTACAAATTCTGCCTTCATCCTCCCCACCCCACCCTATTTACCCCATTAATTAAGTTTTTGTACCAGGTTCTGAGTCTCAGCTTTTAATTATTTTTTCTAAATTGAGGTGTAACTTACAGTGTTTGTACAGATTTTAAGTGTACTGTTCAAGTAGTTTTGACAAGCGTATTAAGAAGCAGAACATTTCTATAAAATAAGTTTTAAATTGCAATTATAATAATTTAATATAAAGATGCTGTTTGGATCATTTAACACCTACTTGGGCATATATTTTGATCTCTTAAACAGCATATTAGACATAGCTGAAGAGAGAATTACTGAACTAGAAGATAGATTTGAAAAAAATTACGTAGGATATGGCACATATGCGAAGAAAAGAAACAGATAATATAAAAGACAAACTAAAAGATATAGAGGTTGTGTATTCAGAATATCCTCAGGACTCTTACAACTCAATAATAAAAAGAATAACTCAATTTTAAAATGGGCAAGGGATTTAAACAGATATTTTCCCAAGAGACATACAAATGGCCAATAGGTGGGATTTGAACAGACATTTTTCCAAAAGAGATACACAAATGGCCAAAAACCTACATGAAAACATGCTCAACATCATTTAGTCATTAGAGAAATATACATTATACTCATAATAGGATACAACTCACTCTCCCACCGCCACACACTAGGATGGCTATAATAAAAAAAAATGTAGAAACAATAAGCATTAAGGAAGATGTAAGAATCTGGAACCCTCATACATTGCTGGTGGGAATGAAAATGATGTACTACAGTGAAAAAGAGTTTGACAGTTCCTCAAAAAGCTAAACACAGAGTTACCATAAACTCTTTATATAAACTTCTAGGTATATATCCAGGAAAAGTGAAAATATAAGTGCTCAAAAAAAAGTGTACATGAATGTTTATAGCAGCATTATACATAATAGCAAAAAGTAGAAACAACCTAAGTGTCCGTCACTGATAAATGGATAAACAAGATGTCACATATCCACACAATAGAATATTATTCAGATATGAAAAGGAATGAAGTGCTGATACATGCTACAACATGGGTAAACCTCAAAAATATACTAAGAGAAAGAATACAATCACAAAAGATCACATATTATATGGTTCCATTTATAGAAAATATTCAGAATAGGCAAAGCTATTGAGTTAGAAAGTAGATTAGTGGCTGCCTAGAGCTGTACTAGGGATAGAGAGTAAGGAGGAAAGGAGAATGACTGCCAAAGAATGCAGGATTTCCTTTTGGGGTAATACAAATGTTCTATAATTAGACTGTGATGATAGTTGTACAACTCTGTGAATATATTTTTAAAAATCACCAAATTGTGATGGATGGAATGGATGGGTGGGTGGAATTTATATATTTCAATAAAACTGTTTTAAAAATATGACAGACAAGATTTAAAAAAAAAAAAGGAAATGATCACTTTCCTCCCACAATGTAAGAAACTATATCTTAATTAAAATCCCCAAATTGCAAACCATAAAGGAAATGATTAATAAAATTAACTACATTGATAAATCTAACTGCCCTAAATTAAGATCTTCTGCTTATTGAAAGATATCTTAAAGAAAGTAAAAAGACAAGCTACAATCTTGGAGAAGATATGTACAACATGAGCTCTTTATGTGTTCTGTATACTGTCTTTGTGGTAGTATGAGTGTAACTGCTTTTGAAAGTAAAAATAATTGGTATTTTTACTCAATCTGATGGTGCATTGCCCTATCATCCTTCTCAGGCCTAATATATATATATATATTTGTCCAATCTGGTCACTGTCACTGAATTGCATCGTGATTATGCAGGTGTAATCACGGTAATCCAGGTAAGGTGGTAAGGTTTTAGTACCTGGAATCCGGATGTTAGATCGAGGTAACTTGGCTTGGTAAGAGATTTTCTCAACCATGAGGCTCTCATGCCTCAGGGACCTCACTGTGGAACAGCAGAAGGCCACTCCGCCAGCCTGAGTGCGCCTCTTGTGAGAGTAGGACTCTAATAGCATGCTCACTCAATAGCCCTGCTTCACGTGCTCTGGATTTTCTTATTAACAATGTATTATTTTAATTGGTGACAATAAAATGTTATTCACATAAGATTTATTTATTAGAGTATCTGTCATGACAGATACTCATACCATCTTATATGCTCTCCAGGCATGTGAAAAGGTTCCAGTTGCTTCATATCCCTGCCAAGACTTGGCATTGTCAGAGCTTAACACTTTTGGTAATCTGTGAGAGTACTTGATAAACATATCATATAACATGCTGATTCCACCCTTAGTATATGTCCCAAGTGAATGTCCACCCATGGTATATATGCACAAGAAAATCTTGGTTATATGTACCAGGAGACAAAAATATTTATAACAGCATTGTTTGTAAAAGTAAAATACTACAAACCACCAAAATGTCCAGTGAATGGAGCAGAGAAGAAATACTTTTTATCTATTCACACAATAGAAGATTATACAGTAGTAAAGACAATTGAACAATAGGTACAAATTCCAACATGGATTTAGCCTTATTTACTTATTTATTTTTAAATTTCAACTTTTGGATTCAGAGGGTACATGTGCAGGTTTGCTACATGAGTATATTGCATGACGCTGAGGTTTGGTGTATGAATGATCCCATCACCCAGCTAGTTAGCATAGTACCTGTGATGGTTAATACTGAGTGTCAACTTGATTAGATTGAAAGATACAAAGTATTGATCCTGGTTGTGTCTGTGAGGATGTTGCCAAAGGAGATTAACATTTGAGTCAGTGGGCTGGGAAAGGAAGACCCACCCTTAATCTGGTGGGCACAATCTAATAAGCTGCCAGCATGGCTAGAATATAAAGTAGATAGAAAAATGTGAAAAGAGAGACTGGCCTAGCCTCCCAACCTACATCTTTCTCCCATGCTGGATGCTTCTGCCCTCGAACATCGGAATCCAAGTTCTTCAGATTTGGAACACAGACTGTTCTCCTTGCTTCTCAGCCTGCAGACGGCCTATTGTGGGACCTTGTGATCATGTGAGTTAATACTCAATAAACTCATATATATATATATATACCATTAGTTCTGTCCCACTAGAAATCACTGGCTAATGTAGTACCCAAGAGGTAGATTTTCAACCCTCAAATGAATTTATTTTACAAACATAAAAAAGCATGTCAGAGAAGAATGTCACATGATTACTTAGTCATAAAGGTGAAAAACTTTCAAACTGAAGCTATTGATTATTAATAGATATGCGTATATGTGATAAAACTAAAGATAGGCAAGGAAACTGCAAATTTCAGGATAGCAGGATAATCATTACTTTTTGGAGGAGGGAAGGCAATTTGATCATGCAGGGTTACGCTAGGAGCTGAAGCCATTGGTTTTGTTCTGTTTCTTAAGTTGGGTGACACAGGCATTCATTTCATTATTATTTATACTATTTAGATATATTAAACTTTTCTGTGTGTGTCTCCATGTCCGAATTTCCCCCTTTTGTAAGGACACCTGTCATACTGTAGGGCCCATGCTCATAACCTCATTTTAACTTAACTGCCTCTGTAAAGACCCTATCTCCAAATAAGGTCATATTCTGATGTGAGATACTAGGTGTTAGAATTTCAACCTAGCTTTCTTGGGAAGATACAATTCAACTCATAACGGATGGTAGGTTTATTTCCAACATCTTTAGCTTGAGATTTCTTTGAGACATTTAAGGAGGCAGTTTGATTTATGAATCTGGAATTTAGAGGAGAGGTGTGGAGCACTAGGGGTGTAAAGTTGACAGTAATGAGCGTTCAGGTGATCATTGAGGCCATCAAACTAGGTGAGGTCATTTAAGAAGAGAGCACTGGGTAAGAAGAGATGCCTGAGACCTGGACATTTATGAGAGGGATGAGCCCACCACGGACACTGAGAAGGAGAAACCAAGGAAGCAGGAGAATGCAGTGGGACATAAGCCAAGAAGGGGGCTGTTTCCAGAAGGAAGGAGCAGTCAGTTGCATAATATGCAACTAAGGTCAGTGAGATGAAGATTGAAAGCAGCTTCTGAATGACTTTAGGGGAGCTGTTGTGTGGGGGGGATAAAGTCGAAGCCAGGGGAGGGTAGGTGGGGTAGTGAGTGGGAGAAAAGGAAGTGGCTGAGAGCCTGTGGACTGCTCTTGAAAGGGCTGGCTATGGAAGGGGAAGAGGCGCAGTGTGCGGGCTGGAGGTCCAGGTTGGGGGGTGGGGTGGTTGTATTTTGTTTGTGTCTAAGATGGGAGAGGTCAGATCATGTTTAAATGTTGATAGAAATGATATAGAGGGCTGGGTGCGGTGGCTCACGCCTGTAATCCCAGCACTTTGGGAGGCCGAGGTGGGTGGATCACCTGAGGTCAGGAGTTCGAGACCAGTCTGGCCAACATACTGAAACCTTGTCTCTACTAAAAATACAAAAAATTAACTGGGCATGGTGGCAGGCACCTGTAATCCCAGCTACTCAGGAGGCTGAGGCAGGAGAATCGCTTGAACCCGGCAGGCAGAGGTTGCAGTGAGCGGAGATTGTGCCATTGCACTCCAGCCTGGGCAACAAGAGTGAAGCGAAACTCTGTCTCAAAAAAAAAAAGAAAAAGAAAAAGAAAAAAAGAGAAAGAAACTATATAGGGGATTGAAGATATGAAAAAGGAGAACCCATTGCTTATGGCTCTGAGAAAACAAAATAGACTTCAGAGTATGGGAAGAAGGAAGCTATTCAATCTTAAAGGATGAAAAGGACAGAGTGTGGGTACACATTTAGGTCATGTCTTCCAGGTAGCAGGAAGTTGAGAACATTCTTTTCTCACAACTCCTATTTTCTTGATGTGTAGGAGACAGAGTGACCTGCTGAGAGTGAGTGGCAGGGTCAACGGCTAAAGGACCATAGAGAAGGTTTGAAATCATCATTATAATGAGTGGAACCATAAGTTAATTAGAAAAGTAGAATATGGATTCTGAAAATATTGAAGGCCTAGTGGAGGATGATAAAAATAACTGCTTAGTGTAACAAGCCATGGTATTACGTGATTTTCTCCAGCAATATTAAGTAAACCTGTTAGGCTGTTATAAAAAGCAGCCCCCAAGTCTTAGTGGCTTAATGCAATACATTTTATTTCTTCCTCAAATCTCAGTCTAATGTGAGTGGATGTGGAGTAGGGCAAGGACGCTCTGCTCCTGACAGCCATTCATGGGCCCGCCCAGGCTCTTTCCATCCAGGGGCTCTGCCCTCTTCTGGAGCTGTAGAGTCTCCCCTAGATCCAGCCAGATGATGGAGGAGAAATCATGTAGAGGGTCTTGAGATGTTTTAGGGACCAAGCCTGGAAGTAGCCTAGATCATTTCTGCCCATATACTATTGGCCAGAATTCAGTGACTTTCTGCTCCCCCTCTCTGCCCAGCTCCAACAAGGGCAGCTCAGAAATGGAGCCTATTGGGGTGCCAAAAAAGAGAAGACAAATATTGGTAAGCAATTAGTTGTGTCTACCACGGGTGGGTATTATTATATTGGAGGAACCTGTGGCTCAGAGAGGCTGTAGTTTGCCTAAAGACATACAGCTGGCAAGCAGATGAGCTGGCATTTGAATCTAGGTCTTTGACTCCAGCACCTGAGCTTTTACCTACTATGAATGTAAGTAGATACGAACATATCAACTTTTGTTAAGCAGAATAAGAGACACAAATGGCATTTTATGGGGTGCTTAAAATTAATCAGAAGGGCTGAGAACTGGCCAGGCATGGTGGTGCATGCCTTTAATCCCAGCATTTTGGGAGGCCAAGGCAGGGGGATGGCCTGAGCTCAGGAGTTTTAGACCAGCCTGGGCAACATGGTAAAACCCTGTCTCTACAAAAATTACAAAAATTAGCTGGGCAAGGTGGTGCACACCTGTAGTCCCAGCTACTCGAGAGGCTGAGGTGGGAGGATTACTTGAGCCCAGGCGTCCGAGGCTGCAGTGAGCCACACTTCAGCCCGGGCAATAGAGCAAGACCCTATCTCAAACAAAAAGAATGACTGAGAACCAAGATCAGGCATACAGTGCCCCAATGGGTAGAATTAGTGACCTTTAAAAGAGGATCCAGAAAGGGAGGGCTGCCTCACCCCTACCACCATCTGAGGAAACAACCAGAAGCCACCATCTATGAACTGGGAAGTAGGCCCTCACCAGACACTGAATCTGCCTTAATCTTGAACTTCTCAGCTTCCAGAACTCAGAAATAAATTGCTGTTGTTTATTGAGAAGAAAAAAAAGTGCAGCATAGTGCACTGGATACAGCGAGGACTCCAGAGCTAGGCTGGCCAGGTTTGAATCCCAGTTTAATTGCTCATTAGTTGTGTGTGTTTGGGAAAGTTACCTCTTTGAGCCTCAGTTTTTCTTATCTGTAAAATGGGTTAATAATACTTATCATATAAGTATGCAATTGTTGTATGAGGGTTGTATGAGGATTAAGTGATTTAGCATAGGAATACCTACTGTGATTATTACCAGATGACTTTTGAGATGGGCATATAAGCATGGGTAGGATTCTGTGGCAGGGGAGGTGTAGGCGTGGAGGAAACAATATTTTAAAAGGATAGGAATGGGAAAGTGAGGGGTCCTCAGAAAATAACTGATTTTCCAGTTTGGCCGAGGTAGTGGGATTGCCCGGCTAAGGAACGTCTACTTAATTCCAAAGAGAATATGGAACTTCTGAAGGTTTTGAGCAGGTATATGATACGACTAGGGTTTTATTTTGGGGAACTACAACTGGCAGCCATATAGTGTGAATTATAGTGGGAAAGACTGACTCTATACTCACTGAGTAACCTTCTTGATGGAAATTTTTTCCTAAGTGAGCTCTTATACTGGCAAGCAAATGTGTTGAGCAGCTGATAAAATATTCTAGTTTATTTTACAGTCATATTTCTCAGCATAAATAATATAATCTCATGGTTTATAAATCAGTCTATCCATCCATCCATCCATCCATCCATCCATCCATTGATTGAGTTGCTTATTACCTTAAAATACACCTCCTTCTACCTAGATGTAAGACTTTTAAACATATGCAAATATAGCAGTTAAATAAATAATAAATGAAAATTAAAAATGATATGGAAGAAATGAAAAGGTAGTTATCTAGGATAAAGATCTAGAATAAAATGATAAATCCAACTGATCATCATTAGCTCTAGCATCCTGAAAGTCCAGGCATAAAGGAAATCTGAATTGTGCAGTTCTTATTGACAAATAAAAGAAAATATATTTTTTAAAGACACCACCAGTTTTTTCTTTCTGGAGTCGAATAGAAAATTAGCATATACTTTCTAGTGATGTTCAGTTTTTTAGACAATGAAAAATCAATCTTCATATAGTCATTTCTTTTTTTCTTTATTTTTTAGAAGTTTTTTTGAGACAGGGTCTCACTCTGTTCCCCAGACTGGATTGCAGAAGCATGATCACGGCTCACTGCAGCCTTGATTTCCTGGGCTCAATTGATCCTCTCATCTCAGCTTCCCAAGTAGCTGGGATTACAGACCCATGCCACCATGCCCTGCTAAATTTTGTATTTTTGTATTTTTCTTTTTCTTTTTTGGTAGAGACAAGTTTTTGCCATGTTCCCCAGGCTGGTCTTGAACTCCTGGGCTCAAGTAATCCTCTTGCCTCGGCCTCCCAAGGTGTTGGGATTATAGGCATGAGCCACCATGCCAAGCCCATATAGTCATTTCTAACGACTAGCTGTCATGAGCAGTCCCTCAGAGCCTGATAATTTCTCTGAATTGGTAGAGGAGATTTTCTGAATCTACAAAACCAAAGGCTTGTAAAGAATAATCATGGATGGCTGGGTGTGGTGGCTCAGGCCTGTAATCCCAGCACTTTGGGAGGCTGAGGCAGGCAGATCATTTGAGGCCAGTAGTTCAAGACCAGCCTGGCCAACATGGTGTAACCCTGTCTCTACTAAAAATACAAAACAATTAGCTGGGCGTAGTGGCACACGCATGTAATCCCAGCTACTTTAGAGGCTGAGGGAGGAGAATTGCTTGAACCCGGGAGGTGGAGGTTGCAGTAGCCGAGATCAGGCCACTGCACTCCAGCCTGGGCGACAGAGTAAGAGTCTGTCACCAAAAAAAAAAAAAAAAAAAAAAAATAGAATAACCATAAGTGTTTTGTCCTATACACGTAGATCAAAGGCATAGTAGCAATGAGAAGGCTATGTTTTGTTTGTCACAGAGGATGAAGTCCAGGAGGTATTCTTACCACAGAAATAGTCTAGCTAACTTTTTATTAGAAAAGTAGGTGATTTCAACCTACTTTTAAATATGACATATTTTAACATATAGAAAAGCACAGAAAGTAATAATGAACATCCATGTTTCCACTATCAATAATTCATATTCCCATATTTTCATATTTGAATGTGTTTTTTTTTTCAAGAAAAGCTTGAGAGAGAGAGAGTGGAAGCCTCTTTTTCACTTCATCTGATTCCAGCTGTCTCCTTTTTCACTAGATGTCTTTCTTGTTTTACTGCAGAGGTATACATACATAAACAATATATGATATTAATTTGTATGAATTAGAACTTCACATAAATGGTGTCAAACTATAGGAATTATTCTGCAACATTTTCATCCACTATTATGTATTTGGATTTATTCATCAATATCTACATATAGATGTAGTTCATTCACTATTCTATTATGAAAAATATATATATATTTCTGTTCCCCTATTAATATATATATGAGTTGCTTCCAATTGTTCATTACTACAAATAATGCTGCACTATTATTATGCATAAGGAGCATCCTTATATGCATCTCCTTGAGCACGTGTGCAATAGATTCTCTTAGGAATATATTCAGAAATGAAATTGCAGAATCTTGAGGTATGAATATTTAAAATTCTATTAGATATTATCTAAGTGCTCTCTGAACTGGTTGAACTAATGTATACTACCACCAGCACAATATTAGAGATCTTGTTTTATTCTAGCTCCTGCTTTAAAGTAAAAGCCTTCTTTTGTTAAAAAAAAAGTTGCCATACTTTTTTTTTAAATAAAAATAATGTGTGAATTGGTAGCTCAATGTTTTGATTTCTAGGACCATTGATGAAGAATTTTGTCTTTTCAAACATTTATTGAGCATCACGTATGCTCTTCTGGGAAATGCATGAACAAATCCTTTACCCATTTTTTACACCTGGTTATTTGATTTTTCCCTTATATGTCTGAGTGCCATATATGGTCTTCTTATCATCTAGTTTTGGATTACATGAGTTTTAAATATGTACTTCTCTCTGAGACTTTAAAAAAATATTGGTGGTGTCTTTGCCCTATAGAAGTTTTAAATGTACCAACCTGAAATCTGATATAAGACTAAACTCACCAAAATGATGCCTATATTCCACTTTTTGTTAGATAAACACAATCCTACTTTTGTTATTTCATTATTTGTTTTAGAATAGGCTAAAGTTGGGGAGAACTCATTAGGGTGAGTGGCAAAAGAAATGAGCCAGGCTTCAGGAATATCTCACACACAGCAGCCTGGGGAAGGGACCTCCTGTAGCTAAAGCAAAGGAGATCTCAAGTTCTTTGTTACCGGCAGGAAAAGAAATTGTCCAAAAATGTACACTCAGGCATAGAAGAAAACCTGACACTGTCTTCAAATTATTTCATGTTCTAGAGAACATTAAAAAAATTTGTTTCTTTGAAGGCATATGGACTAGATAGGGAGGGCATAAATTTCATTTTTTTCCATTAACTTGTATTTCCTTTTTCTCAATAACAGGATGTACCATAGGGCCATCGTGTGTTATGTCCTCTCCCGACAGTGCTCCCGCTCTGTTTAACTTCCCTTGACTAATATCCCTGAATCCACCACTCTAAAAAACTTTCCATCTTTTCCCAATAACAACCAGTTAGATGTTTTGATAGAAAAAAAAATTATTCCAATGATAAAAATTACAAAACTCCCAGGAATAGATTTAGAAAGAAATGTCCAGATGAGCTCTGTTGAGGAACATAAAAGATTTTAATTATGGTAGAGAAATGCTGTGGTCCTGGATGAGAACAGTCATTATTGAAAAGATGTCAATTTTCCAAAATTAATAAAATGCCTAAGATAATTGCCAATAAGAATTCTAAAGCATCTTGGCAAAATAATTCAAAATTTATCCAAAGAATAAACTGAATAGTCAGAAAACTTCTAAAAACATGAGTAGGCCCGGCGCAATGGCTCCCACCAATAATCTCAACATTTGGGGTGCCAAAGTGGGAAGATTGCTTGAGCCCAGGAGTTCAATACTGGCCTGAGCAACATAGCAAGACCCCATCTCTACAAAAGTAAATAAATAAATAAATAAAATAAAACCAAGAGTAATAAATTATAACAGACTTGCTAGATTGTTTTAATGTGCAAAATTGGATCAAAACACAAAGTTCAAAAGCACATACAAGAAATTATTAAATGATGAATATGACTTTAAAAATCAGTTTCAAAGGGATGGACAATATATGTTGTGAATAATTATCTAACCAATGTAAAGTTAGATCACTACTTTACACAGTATGCCAGAATAGATTCCATATAAATTAAGGGATTAATTTTAAAAATGAAATCTAAAGGCCGGGCACGGTGGTTCACGCCTGTAATCCCACCACTTTGGGAGGCCGAGGCGGGCGGATGACGAGGTCAGGAGATTGAGATCATCCTGGCCAACATGGTGAAACCCCCTCTCTACTAAAAATACAAAAACAAAATTAGCTGGGCGTGGTGGTGGGCGCCTGTAGTCCCAGCTACTTGGGAGGCTGAGGCAGGAGAATGGCATGAACCCAGGAGATGCAGCATGCAGTGAGCTGAGATCGCACCACTGCACTCCAGCCTGGGTGACAGAGCAAGACTCCGTCTCAAGAAAAAAAAAAAGAAATCTAAAATTATCAAAAGAATTTGGATTTTGATATTTATATATCCTTAAGAGGGCAGATGGCCTTCCTAAGAAAAACCAGAGAATATAATAGAAAAAAGTTAATAGAAATAATTACAAAGGTTCTCATTGGTCATGATGATGATGATGGTGGTGGTGATGAGAAATACAGTTAAAAGAAAAATTACAATATTATCTTTATCTTTAATATGCAGATAAGTCTTATGTCTAAAAGGACACACACTGAACAGCTGAAAAAATGTTCATGCAGAGAGAGGAAGGAAAAACATTCACTTCTTACTTTGCACATTTTTTAAAAAAGAAGAAAATGTAGTAAAATTATTGGCAATTTTTACCCTTTTCCTCCTGTATTTTCCAGGTTTTAATTTTTTGAATAATAAACATGTGCTACTTTGTTTATCAGGCAAAAACTGCATGCTTTTAAAAGTACCTTTAAGGCCTTACAGTAAGCTAAAGGCTTACGTAACTGTAAGAAAGAATCACTCTTAAAAATTAATTTTAAAAAGACAATCATCCCAAATGAAAAATAAGCAAAGGACATGACTATGAAAAAGCAGTTCATAAAAGAAGTAAAAATGGCCTATGGGCATAACAAAATATATTTCACGAGTAATCAAAGCAATACAAATTAAAATAATCATGAGATATCACAGTGGTCTGTGAAACTGGCAAAGATTGAAGAGAAAGAGAAATAATATTCAGAGCTGGTAGAGGTTTGAGGAAACCGCTAAGTAGCGCTAGTGGGAATACAAATTGCTACAATAAGGCAGTTTGACAAATATATTAAATCTCAAAATGTGCTATCTTTTGACTCCAAAATTTTGTCTTTAACAATTTTTCCTAAAAAAAAAATATCAAACAAGAACACAGACTATCAAAATGTTATTTGTAATAGTGAAAACTGGAAAATGACTAAATGTTCATCAATAAGGGAGAGGTTAGCCTGGGTAAGGTGGCTTACACCTGTAATCTCAGCACTTTGGGAGGTCAAGGTGGGAAGATCACTTGAGGTCAGGAGTTCGAGTCCAGCCTGTGCAAGAAAGTGAAACCCCATCTCTGCAAAAATAAATAAATAAATTAGCCAAGCATGCTGGTGTGGGCCTGTAGTCCCAGCTACTAGGGAAGCTGAGGCAAGAGGACCACTTGAGCCTGGGAGTTTGAGGCTGTAGCAAACTGTGATTGCACCACTGCACTCTAGCCTGGGTGATAGAGCAAGACTCTGTCTCTGAAATATAAAAATAAAGTAAAATAAAAAATAGGGGAGAGTTTAAGTAAACAGTGATACCACTATAGAAATAGACTGCTGTACAGCCCTTAAATAATTATTTAGAATTATATTTATGCAACTGGAAATATGTCCACAGAAGAGCGGGAAATACTGGTTATAAAACAGAATTTATAACAATCACATTTTAAAAGTATGTGTGTGCACGTGTCTGCGTGTATGTGTGTGTGTGTGTGTGTGTGTGTGTGTATACAAAAGCAGAGAAAAAACTCTGGAAAGAAATGTCTTCCTCCTGCCCCACTCAATTTTTAAGGGAGCTTTTCTGGATGGTATACAGGTGATCTTGGAGTGGGTTTTCTTTATAATTCCTTTATTTGATCAAAAAGTTTTTAGTAAGCATACATTAGTTTATACTCAGAAAAAAAATAGTGCTAAAAAAACCCCCAACATCTCATAAGCACATCACACCCTCTAGGGCATCCCAGATTCTACCCTGTTTGCTGTACATGTATTTAACTGTGAAGCATTATGGATTCTATTCAGACAGACCTGTGATAGAATCCAAGCCCCAACTCATGAGATGGATGACTTTGGTTAAGGCTTAATTTCTCTAATGTTGAATTTACTTCTCTGTGGTTTAGGGATATGAAAACTATTTCAGAAGGTTATTAGAGGAGGAAATAGGTGCTGAAAACATATGGGCTGCCCCTAACTTCTGTGAGGCCCAGGGGAGTATATAAATGATAGTCCTCATCTCATACGTTAAATGGAATATACTATTACTCTTCAAAGGTATACCTTCATATATTAAGTAATCTTCATAGTGACAAAACTGAAAATTTTGGGTAAAGCTCTGTTTTTTATGTACTTGAAAGGTGGCAAAATATCAACAGATACTGAATTAAATTATTATTGCACACGTGTAGATGTTCTGATGATGAGTTGGTCATGTTCATATGACCAGAAAAATAAAAATACATGCAATTAGTAAGTAATTAGACATTTATTGTCTAAAATTTAGTTTTCATGTCTTCGTGCTTATTTCTGCAGGTGGTTACTACCTCATTTTGTTGCTATAATGAAGAATTTTACCTGATTTATGTTCTATTGAGAGTAAATATCTGAAGGATTAAAATGTAATTTTATTCAAAGTATACATAATTTGCATGTACTTTTAATTTTAAAAGTACATAAGTGGAAATATTAAAATTTTGAATTGCTTTTATTTGTATCTTAAAAAGTTATTTTTCTTCTAAGATTTTTAAAGTATATATTAAATTAAAAGGCAAATACAAATTATAACAAATGACTAACAATTTTTAAAAAATAATTTCAACTTTTATTTTAGATTTGGGGTACATGTGCAGGTTTGTTATGTGGGTATATTGTGTGATGCAGAGGTTTGAGGTAGTTCCATCACCCAGGAAGTGAGCATGGTACCCAATAGTTTTTCAACCCTTGGTCTCCTCCTTCCCTCCCACTTCTAGTAGTTACCACTGTCTATTGCTGCCATCTTTATGTCCATGAGTACCCAGTGTTTATTTCTCATTTATAAGTGAGAACATGTAATATTTGGTTTTCTGTTCCTGAGTTAATTTGCTTAGGATAATAGCCTCCAGCTGCATCAGTATTGCTGCAAAGGACATGATTTTGTTCTTCTTTATGGCTGAGTAGTATTTCATGGTACAGACATACCACATTTTCTTTATCCAATCCACCATTGATAGGCACCTGAGTTGATTCCACGTCTTTGCCATTGTTTGCAGTACGATGACGAACATACAACTGTATGTGTATTTTTGGTAGAATGATTTACTTTCTTTTGGATAATGGGATTACTGGGTTGAATGGTAGTTCTAAGTTCTTTCAGAAATCTCCAAACTGCTTTCCACAGTGGCTGAACTAATTCACATTCCTACCAACAGTGTTCAAGTGTTTTTCTCCAAAGCCTCACCAGCATCTGGTGTTTTTTGGCTTTTTAATAATAGCCATTTTGACTGGTGTGAGATGGTATCTCATTGTGGTTTTGATTTGCATTTCTCTGATCATTAGTGATGCTGAGCACTTTTTTATATGTTTGTTGGCTGCTTGTATGTCTTCTTTTGAGAAGTATCTGTTCATAAAATGACTAACATTTTTAAAAATCAAATTTATTTAAATATGGCTAGATTTTGAATTTTTTAATACATGTAATCAAATCATATTAAATACTTTTATTAAAAATGACATCATTGCCAGGCGTGGTGGCTCACGCCTGTAATCCCAGCACTTTGGGAGGCCGAGGTGGGCAGATCACCTGAGGTCAGGAGTTTGAGACCAGCCTGGACAACATGGTGAAACCCTATCTCTACTAAAAATACAAAAATTAGCTGGGCATGGTGATGGGCACCTGTAATCCCAGCTACTCTGGAGGCTGCGGCAGGAGAATCGCCTGAACCCAGGAGGTGGAGGTTGCAGTGAGCTGAGATCACACCACTGCACTCCACCCTGAGTGACAGAGCAAGACTCCATCTCAAAAAAAAAAAAAAAAAAAGGACATAATTTGCAGTTCTAGTGCTTAATGTCTATCAAGCTGCCAATATAGAGAATTGGTATCGTACTTTGAGCAGAGGTTCTAAAAACTTTTGGTTTCATAATTCCTTTAAACTACAAATTGAGAACTCCAAATAGCCTTTGTTTACATGGAATACTTTATCGATATTTATATCTTAGAATTAATACTGGGAAGTTCTTAAAACACAAGAATACATTAATATAGACACCATTAGCTATCAGAGCAATAATGGCATAACGTGTCTTACAGCCTCTAGAAAACTCCACTGTACACCTATGAAACCATGAGAAAAAAAAGGCAAATAGTGTCCTAAGAAAGAACAGTTCGCTCTCACAGACCCTAAAAGGCTCTGGGGACTTGAGGAGTCCCTAGAACCGCCAACCTAGAACCACATGCTACACATTTAACAACAATATAAATTGTTTAATACTACATCATGACCTTTGTCCTCATGTGCCACTGTTGCAAATACTGTGCTCATCTGTGAATACTTTCGCATCCACCAAATGGAATCTGAAAAGAAGCAAGAAAATGGGCACTCACCACTACTACTAAATGATACTTCATTATGCAAGAATCTACTGCATTAGAGCTACCTAACAGATGGCTCTGACAAGTTAATTTTCTTTTCTCTTACTTAAGTACTTCCTCTACTTTCCCTAGGGACCCTGAGTGGTATTAGTTCCCAGAGCTGTGCCAGCTCTCATCATCATATTCCAAATGCTACTTTCTGGGTCTTCTCAGCCCCAGCCAGTAACTTTCCAGTATCTTCTAATTGGAAATTCAGTTATATTCCCCCTTCCTCAGGGTCTTCTCCCTCCCCCTCTTTCTGGTGCCTATCCTAAACTCCTGGAGGCTTATGGAAAATCCCAGTGAAGCCATCAGAGGAGGAAAATGGGTCCACTCTGGTCTCCTATCACAGCCTCCACCCCATCCCATGTCATCTGGGCCAGCCTTGTTCTTGGTATGCACAGCCCATGGTGCTTGCTCCTACAGATGGTGAGAGCCCATCTTCATATGAGTGTCCATTCTGCTCCCACTTAGCACCACGGAGATGAGGATGCCTCCAAGACTGCAGCCGCAACTTTCTCCCATCACTGACACAAGTCTCATAACCCAGGTCTCCTGCTGCTTGGACCTTCACTTTGACCCAGGCAATCCTGGAGCAGAACTTCTCCTCTCTCTCTCAGTTACCTGCAAAATCTTCTGGGGCACTTGGAAGACACTGGAAACATGGGGGCAGCTATTGGCCCTCTGGTGTTTAGATCTTCCATGCCATTTTCCTGTTGGTCTTCCCCAAACAGAGATCAAATGTCCAGATGAAGAACAGGACATGAGTTCTCTCTGCCTTGGATCTCTTCATGTTTCATGGGGCATCTGGTCACTCTTCCCCCAGGATGTATTCCAGGGTATAGAAGCACAGTACAGGAACTTCATGCTATACTTCATAATTTTCCTTGACTGCAAACTCTTTTCCCTCTCTCTGGCTCAAAGCTCTTTATTGGTCATGATGGCAGAGCAGATGAGGTACCTGCTCTGTATATTCGCATACCCCCTGTAATCTCTCCAGTTTTATGCCAGAGCCCTTAGTGTTTTCCCTAAAAAGCTAAGGTTGTTTTTCTCTTTCCATCTCTATTCTTTCTATCCAGTCTCCATTGGAGCAAATGTAAGCACCATGTCTCTGGGCCTGACAAGAGTAGTCAAGGGGATGAACATTGGCTACGACATTACTATCTGCTGCCTACACTTTACTCACTAGATTTTGTGCTCTTTTCGTCTTTTTTTTTTTTTTTTTTTTTTGGTAAACATAATACGTTTTCAGCTGATTATTGCTTATTCATGAACATAGATCCTTTGTGGTTTGCAATACAGTCATTAAGATCGTTGTACTCTTCGGCTCCCTTGCAGTCACAGGAATGAATTTCATGCTGAAATAGGACCATGAGCCCAAGTGCTGGCTGAGGCCCACTGGGCTGGATCTTCTGGCTTGCCACTTAAAAAGGCTTGCTAGGGCAAGGGTTTTAAGCTACCCGTCTGGTCTCCCCACAGTCCTTCCCTGCTTCCTTGTCCTAGTCACTTTACAATTGCTCCCTCCCGAGCTTGGCTACTTTCCCTAAGGCTTTTTCAAAGGGCCTCTTATGTGCACATCCTCCTATCTTTTCACGCTGAGGATTACTTCAAAGGCTCAACAGCCATGGGAACGGAAGAATGACAATAAAATAAATCCCAACTGCAGAAAGGTTTGCTTTGGCAACTGCTTGATTGTTCTGTAGGTGGGGAGGTGCCTGCTCCGACCTCTGCAGCTCACTGGTCCTCACAGCTCATTACAGATGTTTTCCTTTGGTCTGGTTTCTTACTGTCCCTTCTGAGGCTCTGAGCCCCTACTTCTAGCAGGCTTATGTAAATTTCCCCAGGCCTCAGCTGCTCCTTCTTCCATTGATCCCTTTATCTGTTGCCAAGACTGATTCTCCTAATCTTTCTCTGAGCCTCCGTGTCTCCACTCAGGAGGGGAAAGTCTCAAACACTCTGAAGGTGGGGCACTCTGCTATTTTGTGCTGCAATTTATTTCAAGGTCACTGGGCAGGGTTAGAGTGAGTGACTGAAAGACTGGCCTATCAGAGAACCGGACTATCAGAGAGCCTGCCCATCCAGAGTGCTCAGAAAACACTTGCGGGCCTCAATCTAAATCCTGAAACCCTACCTCCAGTATTGTTGCTTTGTGCAGGGGTTGCCAATTAAAAATAAAAAATAAAACATTGTGTGAACCAAACCAATCACTGGCTGAATTCACCTGACTGATCCCGTTTAGGACCCTGGCAGACTTGCCTGAACTGGGAATTCTTGACCCTTTTTAAATAATGAGGGCCTTCTCTTGTGGTGTTTGTTTGCTTTTGAAAAAGCCTGAGCCATAAAGTCCAGGAATCTGGCCCCACAGCTGCCAGGATAAATGTCTACTTAGACATCCACGGGGATGTCTGTCCTTCAGTTGAACGTGGAGGTCTGGCTAAGTGAAATATTAAATCCTTCTCTTGATGAAATGGGGCCCAGAAAGCCTCCATCTTTCCTTGCAGACCAGGCAGGTCCCTACTGACTGGATGGCTCTTTTGCTGCTACTACTATCAAGTGAATCCAGTGGATAGGGAGGTGAAAAGGCAGGACACCCATTGATCTTTTCGGTTCTTTCCAGAGGTTCCATATCCTAAAAGGATCCCTTGGCTTGCCTCTCATGGCTGCTGCCTTTCCCTTCCCCACTGACTCACCCACACCATGAAATGTCAGTGCAGCTGGACAAACACAGAGTGCCCAAGTTAAAGCAATAAAGACCTTTCCTGGGGCCTCAAGCATGTTGATGATGAGAGATTGTTTCCTAAAAGAAAACAGTCCCACAGAGCCTATGCCACCTGCTATCAGACACTTCCTGCCTGTGTGATATAATTTGAGAGTTGGGCTGGGCATGGTGACTCATGCCTATAATCCCAACACTTTGGGAGGCTGAGGCAGGAGGATCATTTCAGCCCAGGAGACCAGCCTAGGTAACAAAGCAAGACCCTGTCTCTACCAAAAAAAAAAAAAAAAAAAATAGCCAGGCACAGTGGCAGGCAGCAGGAGGTTGAGGAGGAAGGATTGCGGGAGCCCAGGAGTTTGAGGTAGCTGAGAGCCATAATGGTGCCACTGCACTCCAGCCTGGGTGACAGAACAATACCCTGTCTTGAAAAAGAAACAAAATTTAAAAATTGAAAGCAATCTTTTATGATGCATTCTCTAAATGGCTCTGAATTGTTTAGGAGGTAAATTATTTTAGTTTTGTGTTTTGTTTGCACTAAGCTAACTAAAAAAGTACTAGGACAATAAGTGACCCATGTGAAATTCTGTCCATGCAATATTAGATCAAGACATGGACTAATATGGCAATTTCCAGGAGTCCTGATCGTGTGTGTGCATGCGTGCATGCAAGTGCACTAAGAACTCATTGGAAATATAATGACAGGTGAAAATTACACTCACCAAATTCCTCTCAGGGAAAGTACTGCATGTGGTTCAAAGAAATAAAGCTCTTATACAGCCACTTGGATGGAGAATTAGAACCTCTAAGAGGCACCCTTGAATAAAAATAGTTGGTCAACTAACTACGGTCTAAGGAAGATGAGTGCAATTAACACTAAGCTTTTGTTTCCCTTAGTGAGGTGCGGCCAAGGCAGGATTGCTGGGTCAACAGAGGAGATGCTGAGTCCTGGCATCCATGTCCTCCTGCTCCACCCATCTGCCCAAACATTTTATCATCTCCCGCAAACATTAAGCTGAAAATCCTAGAATATTTTTAAAATATTAATTTGAAACAGTGTCAAAATGTCAGCTTGCCAAGGAGCTCGCACCTGTTGGCTGAGACCCTGGACCTCAGGAGTCTGACCTCTTGGAGATTTGACTGGTTCGTATCATGGAGGCAGCACTGCTCATCTGGAGAGTTTTTAAAACTAGGTGATTTGAGTGTGTCCTGGTTCCAGAGCGCCCTCTTGGGGAGTGGATAGTAGATTGGGAGATCTCAGAGAATATATGCTTTAGGGATAAAAGAGGAAACAGGACATATGTGCAGTTATTCAGTCAATTTTTACAGGACATTGCATCTAATGATACTAAACACCCTAGTTCTATTACCCCTGGTGTAAAAGTAGGTAGCTGGGCAGACATGAGCAGGGTAGGACAGGTCCCCCACAAGGAATATCAGGTGACCATCAGGTGACGCTCAAGTGGTTGTTAACTTTCACTCTAAAATAATAATTGGACACAGCTGGCACCAGAGAACGGCAGTCTCCCATTAGATAGAAAACACCTGAAGTGGGTGATCAGCGGCTTCCTGATAAGATTTCAGGAGCTGAGTAAGTGGACTCAAGCACGTGCCCTAAAAGGCAAAATGGTGGTATTTAACTGGTATATGAACTCCTTCTAAGAACATTCGGCTGGTGTATTAGTCTGTTGTCATGCTGCTATGAAGAAATACCCAAGACTGGGTAATTTATAAACAAAAGGGATTTAATTGACTCACAGTTCCACACGGCTGGGGAGGCCTCAGGAAACTTACAATGATGCCAGAAGGGGAAGCAAACACATCCTTCTTCACAGGGTAGCCGGAGAGAGAAGTGCTGGCAGGGGAAAGCCAGACGCTTATAAAACCATCGGATCTCATGAGAAGTCACTATCATGAGAATAGCATGGGGTAACCACCCCCATGATTCAATTACCTCCCACTGGGTCCCTCCCATGACACATGGGGATTATGAGAACTACAATTCAAGATAAGATTTGGGTGGGGACACAGCCAAACCATATGAACTGGGAAGGGAAAAACACCTCAAATGAACATGCACAAAACTTCGGTAAGCACACTGCACATGTAGCCCCTCCTAAGTCCTGGCAGGCCACCACATGCAGACAGCCTGTCCCAAGGTAAAAATCAAGGGAGAGAGACACAAACCCTGGAACCATGCCAATGTATAAACCCCCAAGTGAAGGGCTGAAAGCACACTTGGATCTTTCAAGTTGCCTGCTTGACCCCTCTTCCAAGTATACTTTACTTCCTCTGGTTCCTGCTCTAAAACTTGCTTTGGTCTCTCACTCCACTTTATGCCTCTCCAGTGAATTCTTTCCTCTGAGGAGGCAAGAATCGAGTTGCTGCAAACCCATACGGATTCACTGCTGCTAACACTGGCACCATCTCATTCTCACCAAGACCCACCTGAGGTGAGTTGACTCCACATAAATAGTCTCTGGGCCCCACACCTGGAGCTCCCACCAGTCGGAGTTAGGAAGGCAGGTAGCTGTACTATAGGTAAATGGACGAGGTGGAAGAGAAAGGGCCTGCAGAATGAAACTTTTCAGAGATTCTGGAGAGGCATCTGGGCCATGGGTAAAGACATCCGCAGACAGGCTGAATATGATGGACCTCCTCTGTACCCAGAAGCTATGGTCTGAACATTTGTGTTCTCTCACCCACAATCTATTATTGAAACCTAATCACCAAAGCAATAGTATGAAGAGGTGAGGGCTTTAGGAGGTGATTAGGTCATGAGGGCAGAGACACATGAATAGGATTAGTGCTCTTATAAGAGAGTCTAGAGGGAACTTATTCGGCCCCTTCTGCCACGTGAAGACACAGCTGGAATGCATCATCTATAAGGAAGGGGCCCTCACAGGACACCGAATCTGCTGGAGCCTTGGTCTCAGAATTCCCAGCCTTCAGAACTGTGAGCAATAAGTTTCTACTGTTTATAAATGACTAGTCTAAGGTATTTTTATTAGAGGATCCCTAAAGGAAGAAGATAGAGCTGTTTGGTTGAAGTCTCTTGACCTAGAACATAGCCATAAAAGAGCCACAAAAACCTCTTTAGGTCAAATTCGTGTATTCTGCCCCACATGGTTTGCCATCCCAAGCACCTAGCTCTACCCTGTAAGTCATTATTTATGTGCCCATCTTCTCTATTAGCATGGGTTCTCATTTTGTTTGCCCTGTCCTTCCAGGAAAGGATAAGCTTCTTCCTTAAGTCTCGGGCTCAGAGTAGAGCTCTATGCACAGAGAGGGCTCAGGGAATGCTAGAAGCCTATGTTTACAACAAACATGGTCTTGCAACTTCTTCTTCTCTACAGCTTATCCCAGGTCCCTTCCACAGTGGAAGACCCTTTCGGGCTTTACTCGAAGTTTTCACTAAAATGAAAAGCAAATGTGGTTTATTACAGTTGGTCTTTGTTTAGGCAAAATGAAGTATATTTTACCATAATTAAAATGGAACATTTGGAGTCAATCTTAGACACTTTTAAAATAAGGGACTGTGCATGTCCATGTGCATGTGTGTGTGCTTGGTCCTCACTTAATGTCTCCAGTTGCTCATATGTTCTTGAACTCCAAATAAATATAAGGGAAATTATTCGACTTGGTCTGCATATGGAGTTGGGATTGTTCAATCTGGAGACATGAAGTCTAAGGGGCAATAGCCTGAGGAAAGTCATTGTTAAATAATAACTTTAAAAAGAAAAAACAGGCTGGGCACGGTGGCTCACACCTGTAATCCCAGCACTTTGGGAGGCCAAGGCGGGCAGATCATTTCAGGTCAGTTTGGTCAACATGGCAAAGCCCCATCTCTACTAAAACTACAAAAAAAATTAGTCAGGCATAGTGGCACATACCTGTAATCCCAGCTACTAGGGAGGCTGAGGCACAAGAATCGCTTGAACCTGGGAGGCGGAGGTTGTGGTGAGCCAATATCATGCCACTGCACTCCAGTCTGGGCAACAGAGACAGACTCTGTCTTAAAAAAAAAAAAAAAAAAAAGAAACAAAAAGAAAAACAGCTTAGATTGTTGCACGAGAGATTTTTATATTAACGAAAATCATTTAATGTTGGAATAGGTTACATCAAGAAGACAAAGAATTTTCTCTAAGGGTCACTAAAATAAATTTTGTAAGTTACTAGATAGTTTGGCACTGGTCCTAACTGAAGGAAGGTGGGACGTCTTTCCCCACATTTTTAGCTGAAGAAAATAATCCTGATAATGGTTCCTCCAGCTTTAATTTAGTTTTTGATCTTCTATGCATTTATAACCAAGGGCAAACTGGTTCTACTAGACAAATCCTGCTTAATAATATATTTTCATGAGAAAAGATAGTGTGGACTAGTACAGAAAAAGAATTTTAGGCTGGGCGAGGTGGCTCACACATGTAATCCCAGCACTTGGGAGGCTGAGGCAGGCAGATAACCTGAGGTCGGGAGTTTGAGACCAGCCTGGGCAACATGGTGAAAGCTCCTCTCTACTAAAAATGCAAAGGAATTAGTGGAGTGTGGTGGCACAGGTCTGTAGTCCCAGCTACTCGGGAGGCTGAGGCACAAGAATCGCTGGAACCCGGGAGGTGGAGGTTGCAGTGGGCAGAGATCGCGCCACTGCACTCTAGCCCGGATAACAGAGCGAGACTCCATCCAAAAAAAAGTAATAAAAAAAAAAAATTAAATGCATGTGTAATTTATGTATTATTACATTGAGATCAAATTTTAAAAAAACTTTGGAAAAGAATATACCTCAGCATCCTTTAAATACCAGAAAATAATAATCTACTATAATCTTTTAGGGTTTTTTTTGGTTTTTTTTTTGAGACGGAGTCTCACTCTGTCACCAGGCTAGAGTGCAGTGGCGAAATCTCGGCTCACTGCAACCTCTGCCTCCTGGATTCAAGCGATTCTCCAGCCTCAGCCTCCCAAGCAGCTGGGACTACAGGTGCATGCCACCACACCAGGCTAATTTTTTGTATTTTTAGTAGAGATGGGGTTTCACCGTGTTAGCCAGGATGGTCTCGATCTCCTGATCTCATGATCCGCCCACCTTGGCCTCTTAAAGTGCTAGGATTACAGGCA
This sequence comes from Pongo abelii, assembly GCF_028885655.2. NCBI lineage: Eukaryota > Metazoa > Chordata > Mammalia > Primates > Hominidae > Pongo > Pongo abelii. Next base: position 120,210,642 of record NC_071988.2, on the reverse strand, counting down.
TGAACCACTTGTGCCTGGCCACATCTTTTATCCATTTATTTCTAGTTCATAGTTTATAAAGTTACAACTGCTATTGATTAAACATACACACACACAAAAATACAAGATAAATGAAACACTAGGGAAAATCTTTGCAACATGTGAAAAATACCTATTAAAATATATAAATGGTCTTTCAAATTTATTTTTACTTTTTTATTTTTTACTAGGCAAAGAACTTTATTAACCTTTGTTCCAAACTTTATTTCCCAGCTTCTGCAGCTTAATTAGCTAAAAAGAATGATTACGTATAAGGGAAAACTGAAAAGCGCTACAGGTGTCCGAGGGGCTTGGGCTTAGAAGTATTAGAGATCTAGATTTTATCAGATCCATGAAGAAAAATTTCTTTAAAAGCGGTCATAATAGAAAATAGCAGCTCCCAGTAACTTCTTCAAGTTTTATCTTCTTCAGAAGTCGACCCAATTCAGCTTGCCTCATTCTTGGAAGCCTCATCAAAATTCTCCACAATTCTGGAACTCCATCATCATCATCCTCTCCAGTAGCAAGTGGTGCTTTTCCATCCACAGGTTGTTTGGGCAGAACTTCAGCCAGTTTCCTTAAACTAGTCAGACTGTCTGCACCAAGCTGGCTGAAGACACTGGGTAGCATTTCTGTCACCTGCTTTGCCTCAGCATGACCTGTTATGGTGAAAGTGTTCACTGCCCAGCGATGCCTGAAATTTAGGGTTGTTAAAGTGGATCACTGTTCCTTGGTTTGTAAACATATTCACCTTTTCAATACCAGAGATATTGTTTGCCTGTAACTTCTTTAAGGAGAATTGAAGCTTTTTATCATTGGCTGTGGCTGTTCTATGGACCACCTTCTTTCTGTGAGCAGTTCCTTTCCCACCAATGCGCACTTGTGCCTGCAGTTTGGCGAGTTCTCCTGATTCATGATCGTTTTTTTCATCTTGTTGGAGCAGATAAGGGGCTGCTAGGAGGACTAGGGTTAGTGCTCAGGGTATCTCCGGTGGACCAGCTGAGATTAGGCACACACATTTGGGGATGCAAGATGGCAGCTAGAGGGAAGATCTTTCAAACTTATAAGAAAAGAAGGAACTTACCGATCAGAAAATGGACAAAAGGCATAAATGGACACTTCTCAGAAAAAGAATGTCAAAGGATGAATAAAAATATGAAAAAAGGCTCAGCCTCACTATTTATAAAAATTTGTTCCTTTACAAAGGTATAATTGACAAATACAAATTATGTATGATGTGACATTTTGATATATGTATACATTGTGAAATGATTAAGTCAAGCTAATTAAAGTATCTATCATCTCTTATACCTTTTTTTGTGGTGAGAACATTTAAGATCTACTCTCAGCAATTTTCAAGTGTGTAATACATTATTATTATCATCATCATGCTATACAATAGATCTCCAAAACTTATTCATCCTGTCTAACCAAAACTATGTACCCTTTGGCCAACATCCTTCTCACTCTTCTACCTGACCTCTAGCCCTTGGAAACTATTGTTCTACTCTCTGTTTTATAAGTTTGCTTTTTTGAATGAGATCATGTTCTTTGTGGGAACATGGATTGAGCTGGAAGCCATTAGCCTTAGCAAACTAACACAGGCACAGAAAACCAAATGCAGCGTGTTCTCCTTTCTAAGTAGGAGCTAAATGATGAGAACTCATAAACACAAAAAAGGAAACAACAGACACTGGGGCCTACTTAAGGGTGGAGGGTGGGAGGAGGGAGAGGAGCAGAAAAAATGACTATTGCATACTAGGCTTAGTAACTGGATGACGAAATAATCTGTACAACAAACTCCCATCACACGAGTTTACCTATATAACAAGCCTGCACATGTGCCCCCAAACCTAAGATAAAATTAAAAAAAAAGAAAAAAAGCACACTGCAATTCAAGACTCACTTCTCAAAAGAAAAAAAAAAAAGCCATGTTCTAAGGGAAGCTCAGACTTTCAGACTCTGTTCCTGGTTGTAATCAAATTATCTTTGTCTGTAAACAAACACCTTCTCCAGGGGAAGCTATAGATAGATCACATCATCACCGGTATGTCTCCAACTTTAATGATCAGTTTCCACTCCTTAAAAAGTTTGCTTTTTTTAGATTCCACATAAGAGTGAGATTATGCAATATTTGTCTTTCTGGCTTATTTCCCTTGTCACCTATTTATCACCATCAGATTTCCTTCTTTTTTTAAGGGTGAATCATATTCCATTGTATATATACCATATTTTCTTCAGTCATCTGTTGATGGACACTTAGGTTGTTTCCACCTCTTGGCTATTGTGAGTAGTGCTGCAATAAACATGGGAGTGCAGAGATCTCTTTGATATACTGATTTCATTTCATTTGGGTGTATATACCCAGGAGCGAAATTGCTGGATCACATGGTAGTTCTATTTTTAATTTTTTTTTATTATACTTTAAGTTCTGGAATACATGTGCAGAACGTGCAGGTTTGTTACATAGGTATACACATGCCATGGTGGTTTGCTGCACCCATTAATCCATCATCTACATTAGGTATTTCTCCTAATGCTATCCCTCCCCTAGGCCCCCACCCCACGACAGGCCCCAGTGTGTGATGTTCCCCTCCTTGTGTCCATGTGTTCTCATTGTTCAACTCCTACTTATGAGTGAGAACATGTGTGTGGTTTTCTGTTCCTGTGTTAGTTTGCTGAGAATGATGGTTTCCAGCTTCATCCATGTCCCTGCAAAGGACATGAACTCATCCTTTTTTATGGCTGCATAGTATTCCATGGTATATATGTGCCACGTTTTATCTATTTTTAATTTTTAAAGAACACTTTATACTGTTTTTCTATAATGGCTGTACTAATTTGCATTTCTACCAGCAGTATACAAGAGTTTCCTTTTCTCCACATCCTTTTCAACACTTGTTAACAGCCATTCTAACAGATACGAGGCAATATCTTATTGTACTTTGCTATTGCATTTCTCTTGTTATTCATAATGTTGAGCATTTTTAAAAATACCTGCTGGCCATTTGTATGTCTTCTTTCAAGAAATGTCTATTGTCTTGGTCTATTCTCTGTTGCTACAACAATACCACAGACTGGGTAAATTATAAACAATAGAAGTTTGCTTGGCTTATGGTTCTGCAGGCTGACAAATCTAAGAGCATGGTGCTGGCATTTGATGAGGGCTTTGTGCTTCAATATCCATGGTGAAACAGCAGAAGATAGAAGCGAGCACACAAGACTGAGAAAGTAAGAGGGGCCAGGCTCACTTTTATAACAACCTGTTCTCTTGATAACTGACTTGTACTCCCGTGACTACATTAATTCATTCATGAGGCTCTGCCATTATACCCATTCACCTTTATTGGGCCCCATCTCTCTCTCAACATTGTTGCATTGGGGATTAAGTTTTCAACATGTGAATTTTGGGGAACACATTCAAAACATAGTATTTATTCAGGTCCTTTGACCATTTTTTTAATGGAGTTGTTTTCTTGCTCTTGAATTGTTTGAGTTCCTTATATATTTTTTATATTAACCCCTTATCAGATGTATTGTTTGCAAATATTTTCTTCAATTCTGTAAGATTTTTTTTTACTCTGTTGATAATTTCCTTAGCTGTGCAGAAGGTTTTTTTTTTCTTCATTTGATACAATCCCATTTGTCCATTTTTGCTTGTGTTTTCTGTGCTTTTGGAGCCATATCTAAAAAATCTTTGCCCAGACCAATGTCAAGAAGCTTTGTCTCCATATTGGTTTCTAGTAGTCTTACAGTTTCAGGTCTTACGTTTAAGTCTTTAATCTGTTTTCAGTTGATTTTTGTATATGGTGTGAGATAAGGGTTCAGTTTTATTCTACTGCATGTGGATACCTAGTTTTCACAACACCACTTACTGAAGAGACAGTCCTTTCCCTATTGTGTGTTCTTACTATCTTTGCCAAAGGTCAATTGACTGTAAATGCATGGATTTATTTCTGGGCTCTCCATTCTATTCCATTGATCTATGGGTCTGTTTTTATGCCAGTAGCATGCTGTTTTGATTACTATCTCTTTGTACTGTATTTTGAAGCCAGGGAGTGAGATGTTTTCAGCTTTATTCTTTTTCTCCAGATTGCTTTGGCTACTTGGGATTTTTTTGTGGTTCCCTAAGAATTTTAGGATTGTTTCTTCTATTTCTGTGAAAAATGTCTTTGGAAACATGGAATCAACCCAAATGCCCATCAGCGATAGACTGACTAAAGAAAATGTGGTACATATACACCACTGAATACTATGCAGCCATAAAAAGGAATGAGATCGTGTCCTTTGCAGGAACATGGATGGAGCTGGAAGCCATTCTCTTCAGCAAACTAACACAGGACAGAAAACCAAACCAAACAGCGCATGTTCTCACTTATAAGTGGGAGCTGAACAATAAGAACATGTGTCACATGTAGGGGAACAAAACACACTGGAGCCTGTCAGGGGGCGGGGTGGGGGAGTGGAGCATTAGGAAAAATAGCTAATGCATGCTTGGCTTAATACCTCGGTGATGGGTTGATACGTGCAGCAAACCACCATGGCACACATTTACTTATGTAACAAACCTGCACATCCTGCACATGTACCCCATAACTTAAAAATAAAAATTTAATTAAAAAATCTTTGGAATTTTGATAGGGATTACAATGAATCTGTAGATTGTTTTGGATGGTATGGTCAGTTTAACAATATTCTTCCAATCTGTAAACACAGGATACAATTTCATTTATTTGCATCTTGAATTTCTTTAATCACTATTTTATAGTTTTCAGTGTACAACTCTTTTACTTTCTTGATAACACTTTTTCCTAAGTATTATTTTTGATGCTATTGTAAATGGGATTGTTTTCTTATAGTTTGTTGTTACTATACAGAAATGTCACTGATTTTTATATGTTGATTTTTGTATCCTGCAACTTTACTGACTTTATTAGTTCTGACTGTGTGTGTGTGTGTGTGTGTGTGTGTGTGTCTGTGTGTGTGTCTGTGTGTGAAGTCTTTAGTGTTTTCTTTTCTTTCTTTCCCTCTTTCTTGCTCTCTCTTTCTCTCTCTTTTTCTTTCTTTCCTTCTTTTATTTTATTTCCTCTTTCTTTCTGTCTGTGTGTCTGTCTCATTCTGTCACCCACCCGAGCTGGAGTGCTGTGGAGTGATCATGGCTCACTGTAGTCTCTATCTCCTGGGCTTAAGCAATCCTCCCACCTCAGCCTCCTGAGTAGTGGGGACTACAGGTATGTGCCTCCAAGTCTGGCTAATTTTATTTATTTTTAAATTAAGACGGGTCTCACTGTGTTGCCCAGACTGGTCGTGAACTCTTGGGCTAAACTGATCCTTGTTCCTCAGCCTCCCAAAGTGCTGGGATCACAGGCATGAACCACCATGCCTGGCCAGGTTTTCTATACAAAAGACCATGTCGTCTGCAACCAGAGACAATTTTACTTTTTCCTTTCCAATCTGGATGCATTTTATTTCTTTTTCTTGCCCAATTTCTCTGGCTAAGACTTCCGGTACTATATCGAATAGAAGCGGAGAAAGTGGGTCTCCCTGTCTTGTTCCTGATTTCAGAGGAAAAGCTTTCAGATTTTTATCATTGACTGTGATGTTAGCTGTAGGCTTGTCATACACGGCCTTTATCCTGTGGCAGTACACTGGGTCTGCTGGAGCCTGGGGTGGTGGGGACTGGTCTCAAGCCTGGGTCCACAGGGGCTGACCAGTGTCAGGGTCTGCAGGGGTGATCCTGGCCCTGGGTCTGTGGTAGTGGGCCTTGAGCTGCAGGGGCTGGCCTAGCAGCTGGGGCTGTGGGACCCAGTCTGGCACCAGGCTTCCCTGAGGTGGGCCTGGTGCTGGGATCTGGGACACAGTCCAGAGCTCACTCCCTTGCCCTCATGGAGGGTCTCTCTCTCAGTGTTGTGCTGCCCGGGCTTGAGGGAGGGGCAACACAGGAAATGTGAAACTATCCTTTCTACCTTCTTCAAGGCATCTTTTCTTATTTTTGTGCTGTACCCAGGTGCTATAACCTCTCACCAGCATTCTTTAACTCATGTGATGGTATTTTTGTGTGGGAATAGTTGTCCAAATTGATGTTTCTTGTGAGGGATGAATGCTAGAAAGTCTTATTCCACGATCTTGCTGGTGTCCCTCTAGAAGAAATTTTTAAAAGTATTTCAGTGAGCTACCATTTTCAAACCCAATATATTGACTAACAGTAGAAAGAATAATATGTCAGTGGCAAGAATATGGGAAAACTGGCATTATAGGAGAGAAAAAGTAATATCTTTTCCTCACCTATTGCAAGGTTCATGGGTGACATTCTTATAACAAAAGACAGATCACAAATATACAGCTAGGTAGAAGGAATAAGTTCTAATGTTTGATAGCTAAGTAGGGTAACTGGAGTTAACAACAATAGCTGAACAACTATTTTTCAAAATAGTTAGGATTTGAAATGTGCCCAACACATAGCAATGATAAATAGGTGATGGATACCCTTAAATACCCTGACTTCATCATTACACATTCTTTGCACGTAACAAAATATCACACATACCCCATACATATGTACAAATATAATGTATCCAAAAAACCAAAAATAAATCTAGGATATTAAAAAAGATAGATTAATACGAGAAGATTACAATAAATTTATTTAATCAGTTTTATATGACACAGGATTTTTCTGTAATGAAGATGCAAAGACCCAGGGAAACTTAGTCTGTATATGTTTATGCTTAGGCTCAGTGAAGAGTGGACAGTGTATAAAAGTATCATTGGGCGAAAGGGGCTATAATCTAATGGTAATAAGCTGGTGGGGGGAGCTTAGCAAAGTCTATTTGTTCAGATTCTTCTTGGCTTCTTGTGTAACATTTCTTCCCTCTGAATAAAGGGAGGACACCTATTACTTGAGGGTCTTCAGGTGAAAGAAAGTCAGAGAGACCTTTCTGCTTCTGTGGTTTTCATGATTTCCTTCAGCTTAAAATACACAGTATGCCAATGTGCCACAGTTTGTATTATCAGTTTCTGAGATGGACAGCATTCATCTATCTAACAGGCAAAAGCAAAATGGGTACCTTTCTGGGTGGAAGTTAGGTGGTGTAAACCAACAAGCTTAAAATATACTTTGACCCGGGAATTTCACTTTTATGGATTTACATTATAGAAACAATTAGAAAACAATAAAATAAGATTTATGTAAAGATCACTATTACATCATGATTTAAAATAGTGAAAAAATGGAAATAAATGCCTAAAGAGAAGACTGGTTATACTAACAATTTGATATCTACAGACTAAAACACTAGTTGCTAAAAATCACACTGCAGACGAATACTTATTGGCATGAACAATGTTCAACTTATTGTTAAGGCTACACATTTTACGTGAGGTGTGACATTATGAAATACATTCTTGTGTGTATGCTGCAGCATATACAACAAAGTTTTTCTTGATAGCGAAATTGATTTCTTTTGATTATCTTTTGCTGTTCCTTTCATTCCAGAAATTCCATTTGTCTGCACTGAGCATATATTACATAGTAGAAAGAAAAGATAATTTTTAGTAATGATAAAAAGGAACAAAGTAACCCCAATTCAGTACACTAGCCAACTAGTCAGAAGTATACTAGAGATCCCGTAGTTATTTTAGACTATAAATTTAAACAGCTTTGAAATCAGAGGTAAGTTCTTGAGCTTACCACAAGGGCTGTTCTCTCTTCCTCTTTGAGCTCTCTGTTATCTCCACATCCCTTTCCAGGAGATGTGGGTGACTCTCCTCTGTTCCATGCACCAAGTGCTGCTCCTGATGGAGAGTTAAAGTCTTGACAACATAGCCAATCAAGCACAGGAGGCACCTTCAGACACCTGCACAGAGATGACAGATTGCCCTACTTTAGGCCTTCACATTTTGGAAGCTGTTTGCTTAATGTTTAAAATCTGTGCATGCTTGCCTGCCCTGTTATTTACAGGTATTGCAGGCAGAACCTTTCATACTGTAGCAACTGAAGAATTATTAGAGTTAGTTAATTAATAGAATTTATATAACTAGCTGCAAGAAAAAATACTGAATGAGAAACTGCAAATCAACAAAGAAGTGCTTATTACTTGTAAAGAAACTGTGATTACTCAAAGTCAAGATATACATCAACTTTTAGAGGAGATTTCTCAGGTAAGAAGCAGGAAAACATCCCATTCTTTTCCTCTCCTTTGGAAGTGTTTTTTTTTTTTTTTTTAAGGTTTTCCTAGAAGATATTTTTTAACTAGTAACTTCATCAAACGGTCAACAAGCATTGTGTTATTTGTTAGGGTCACTAGTTTGCGCCTTTGTATTCTATGGTCTGGGTAAAAAGGATTCCCTAAAGCCTCTTGCAATGATATGTTGTTATATGACCTTGATATATACAGCAAAGAAGTACAATGGACGAAGAATAAACACAGGAAGTTTTCTTCACTCTGAATTGTTTAGTGTTAAAATAGCACACTAAATAATAGCAGCTGGTCCTGCAGTGATAGGAATTTACACTTTTATGTTGTGCCCCATTTTCAGGTCTATGAGAAATCTGTGTGTAACTGGGAGATATGGACCTGGGTACTCTTCTGTTTGCTAGGCACTAGGGATGGCTGGCACAAAGTCCTCTGGAGTGTTACGCAGGGCTCCTGAAATCAGGGTTAAAAATTGCTAGCATAAGTTATGAAAAAATATATTCACGATAACAACTTGAGTTTGTTTAAGGAGGCAACATATGAAAAGAAGAATCTGGAGCTAGCCCTGGTTCAGATCCTCACTTTCTTATTAGACATGTAGCCTTAATCTCTATGAATTTCAGGCTTCTCAGCTGTAAAACTGGAATAAAATTATGTATAAGAAAATATTTATAAAGTGCATTGAGTTTTATAACGCATTTTCAAATACATTAGCTCATTTATTCCTTGCAATTATCCCAGGAGGAAAATATGATCCCTAATTTACAGTTGAGGAAACTGAGGCTCAGAAATGGAAGTGCTTTGTCCTAAATCACATGGAATAGGGACACTTATCTTCTGATTCACAATCCTATGCCATTTCCACAAAATCATGTAAAAAAATTGCTAATCAATAGAAGAAGTGGATTAAAAGAAAGATAGGTAAAATGCCCATCATCCAAGCACGATCCTACTGTTGACTACACTTGTAGGTCCAGTCTGGCCTGTCATTTGCCCACCCCTGGGCTGCAATGCCTGTAAACTGAGCCATTCTCATAAACATGCCAGAGAAAAGTAGTAGTTAGCACACTGGTAAAGGCCTCTCTCTGCTTAACCCCAGCAGCAAGTCTGCCTGGGCTGAGCTGAGAAGATGGCGGGAAGGCTGCACAGGATGGCTTCTTCCTCCGTGACCATGAAGGTGGCTCTCCACTTGCAGATGTGAATCAAACTTAATCTAAATTGGTCAAGTCAATTAGGAATCTCTGATTCTACCGGTAGGGAGCAGATTTTACACATCAGCAGTGGAAAATGATCTCAATTAACTTGTGAACAGAAACTGGATATTACATGAAACTAAGGTTTTAATCTGAGCTACTGTGAAATTTAAACAAAGTAAGAACAGATTCCATGAAATTGACTCTGTCTTTGTGTACTTCTGGGCAGTTTCATGCCACTAGTCTGGATCATTAGCTTACTTTATTACCTGTGGGGTCTTCTCACCCTCCACTGGATAACTTTCCCGAAAGCTCTGCCCAGTATTATAATTCAAAAGCTTTGAGAAACATGAAATTTGTGATCTGAGATTTTTCTAGTTATATAATGATAAACTTCTCATTTCCATTAAAAAATGTTCCAAAAAACCTTGAGGGATAAATTTTGTGACATGAGATCACATAAAGACTGAATTGTTCAAAGAATTAAGTGTTCATATCTCATGTCTAAAATTCCTCTACTAGAAATAATCCTCTAGATAGCATCACAATCAAAAGCTTGAGCCTCAAAGTAAATGGAACCAGGTCTTAACCTCAGCTCTAACTGTGGGATCTCAGATGAGACATTTAACTTCTTTATGTGCTCAGTTTCCTCATCCATAAAATAGTGACAATAATTGTACTTATAGAGTTAATATGAGGATTTAAATGAGATAATGTATATAACATATTTAGTAACTCCTGGCAAATAGTTATTCAAGATTGTTACTATTGTCATATTCGTCAAGTTCTTATTCCCTCTCGTGTGCTAGACACTGCGCTCACCATCAGGATTGCAGCTAAGGGTAGACATGGTTCTTCTCAGGAAGCCAAGCTGACTAGTGCCTGGCGCGTAGTAAGTGCTGAAGAACAATTAGCTTTTTTTTTTTTTTTTCTCTCTGATAGAACAGACCTTTTTTTTTTTACTTTAAGTTTTAGGGTACATGTGCACAACATGCAGGTTTGTTACATATGTATACATGTGCCATGTTGGTGTGCTTTTGTTAATAAACAACACAATGAGAGGAGTTACTAAGGAACCCAACTTTAAGCAGGGGTCTTCACCACAAAATGAGCTCCCCACCTTAAAAGGTCAATTGATTTGGGGTCATATTCTTCATTTATAAAAGGTTCCAACGATTTCATTATAAAGACAATCATCAACAGAAAAACAGTTAAAGGCTTTGGACGCAAAATTTGTAGAAGGAAATATAAATAGTGAAAAAATGAATGCATAAGGATGATGTACAAATAAGTTTCCTATGCTTTCTACTTTTATGAATTTTTCCAAACTTTCTGAACATGTGTAACTTTAACAATTATTTTGAGATTATTATTTCCATAGAACTAGGACTTAAAATACCTATAAATGGAGAAGACAGGATCCTCCTCTACAATCCTCCAGTTATAAGCATCTGTTGAAGTTTTGTCATAATCCTGCTGCAAAAGAAAAGACCTGTAGGAGTTATTTCAAAAACTAACTCTTGGTAGTGCTTCCTGTAGGTAAAGAGAAAGTTAAATCCTCATTGTTAGACAAGGAAGGGAAAGAGAAGGTTTGGTTAATGGCCACAAGACTCTTCACTGACAGTCAACTAGGTAGGGATGTCAGTCATCATCCCTACCTAGAGATGATGAAGTCATCATGACTGCTTCCTAGAACGAGTCTTAATTCTATTAAAGTTTATCAGATAATTGCTTATCCATTTTTATCAGAGAATGCATATATTTCTTCCCAGAATGAGGTTGTAAATTAAATCAGACCCAGAAAGAGTTTGGGACAACTTTTCTTTCCACATCTTCCAATTTTCCCTTTCTTCCTCTAGTTCTTATTTCTATGATGGGTCTTCTTCCCTAGTGAGCTACCTGATCCAGTAACCTGGAAGTTAATCTCTCCTTTGCACTTTCAGGTCCAATCACCAAGTCCTGGGTCCCATTTGTTAAATAAATCTCTCAGTTCAGTTCCCTCCTTTCCAAAGCCCCCAACCACAACTTTAGTCTAGGCCCTAACCAGTTATTTCACCCTCGGACTCCTGGGATTATTTCCTAATCAGTTCCCAAGCCTCTGAGTCAAAACAGCCTGGACAAATATAAATTCATTTTTTCTATATTATCAAAAACATCCCTGACATTTATTACGTATTTCCCGATTTCCCAATTATAAAAATTGTCACTTCATACTTCAGTCACATCTGTATTTAATATTATTTTTCATGTGTTCTTTTAAAAGATGACTTTTGGGCTATGCATAGTGGCTCACGTCTGCACACTCTCAGCACTTTGAGAGGCCAGTGTGGGAGGGTCATTTGAGGCCAGGAGCTTAAGACCAGCCTAGGTAACATGGCAAGACCCCATCTCTACAAAAAATAAAACAATTAGTTGGGCATGGTTGCACGAGCTTGTAATTCCAGCTACTCCAGAGGCTGAGGCAGGAGGCTTGCTTGAGCCCAGGAGTTTGAGGTTACAGTGAGCTACAATTGTGCCACTGCACTCCAGCCTGGGTAGCAGCCTGGGTGGCAGAGTGAGACCCTGTGTTTCAAGTGAATCTTGGTTAAGAGATTCCTCATTCTCTGACTGATAAGAATCCCAAAAAGGGGATTCATGACAGCTGAGCTCCTTCTGGAGGATCTGTCTTTAGGTAGATAAGGGGAGCTCAGAGAAAGCCTCTGCCTGCGTCTTCTGTTCCCCAAGTGCCCCCCAGTTTGAAGTAATCAGCATACCAAAGCAGCAGGCATATTCCGGGGTGGCATTTCTTGAACTCCTTCAGGCCAATAACTTTGTTTTTACTTACAACTGAAATCATCCTAATTGATATACTCTCTCTCCAGCTTCCCTCCCAATGCATAACCTGAATCCCAAAAATAAATTGAACATTTTATGGAAGCCCATAAAAGCAGAGGTTTTTGAGATTTTTCTAAGGAAAATAGGAACATCAGTTAAAGCACTTAATAACATTTATTAACCAAAACTAAATTATTGCTACAATCATAATGGCAAGGGAGTAACCAGAAATTTTGAGGTGCAGCTCTTGTAAAATACAAGGAAATTCACAGAGAAGGAGCAGGATGCTTGTTGCATATTAATGGCTCTTTCTGAACTAGGAACCTGCAGTAAACTGCCTCCTGGCTATATGTGGCTTATCTGTAAGATGTTGTCAAATACTCCCTCTACCCCTAACCCCAGCTCCAACCTCCACCCCTTCCCTGAGCTTCATCCTAGATGCAGGAGCTGGCATGAGGTGGGGTTCTGTGATGAGGTGAGATGAGTGTTTTGCACATGACTTGGTAATTTTTAGGAGTTGAAAATTAAATTACTTTCAGGCCACCAAAATATCCCTGAGTCAAAACACCTGCATCCAAGTAGCAGCTTCAAAATGCCAGGTATTTTTTGCCTTTTTCTGGCTGGGCTTGCCTCATTAACTTAGTTTCCATTCAGCCTCCTGAGGAATTTTTATAAGATCTGATCTAATCATGAATTTGTTTAAAAATCCTTCTGGCTTCTGTTTTCCTTCCTCCCACCCCATCCGCTGGCTTCCTAGCTCTGGTTATACCAAGCTACACATAGTTGCCCAAATGAGCATGAGTCATGCCTCCATGCCTGTGCAAACCCCTTCCTCTGCTCAGAGGCTCATTTCCTGCACCCTGCCTGGTGAAGCCCTTATCTCGGGTGGTATCCTCTGGGAAGTACTCCGTGTCTTGTAGGCAGGGGTTAGTTGGCCATTTCCTGCTCTGGGCTCCCACAGCATTCTGTACTGATCCTCTAATATCACACTTATGCCTTCAGTGGAATTACTTACTCTCATATTTGTCTCTCTTGCTAGGCTGTGAGTTCCTCAAGGGCAGAAGATGTGTCTTCTTTATCTTTATAGCCCTTGAACTTGGCATGGTACATCATAGGGCAAGTATCAATAAATGTTTGTCAAATGAGTGAATGCATGGATGAATAAATGAATAATAAATTGATAAGAGAAGCCAACTATAATAGGATGATAACACTGGGGACTCTTTCATAGCTACACAATTTTCAATTTGTTCATGTGAAATTTGATGTTGCTATGGTTTTCTGCCTTCTACTTGAGGAAAAGGGAAGTTTGTGTTGTCCTTTAGGGTTTGGGAAGAAAGTTCTGATCTTTAGTCGTACTTGTATGTCATGATAGGTAATTGCCAAAACTTTAAGGATTTCAATCTGATTTAGATGGAAATTTCCTGGATACTAAATGAGAGAATCCATGGAAAGTGCATGCCACACACAGGCATTAGAAACATTAGCTCTTATCAGCCGGGTGCGGGTGGCTTACGCCTGCAGGCTCTTTTTTGGTTCCATATGAACTTTAAAGTAGTTTTTTCCAATTCTGTGAAGAAAGTCATTGGTAGCTTGATGGGGATGGCATTGAATCTATAAATTACCTTGGGCAGTATGGCCATTTTCACGATATTGATTCTTCCTATCCATGAGCATGGAATGTTCTTCCATTTGTTTGTGTCCTCTTTTATTTCATTGAGCAGTGGTTTGTAATTCTCCTTGAAGAGGTCCTACACATCCCTTGTAAGTTGGATCCCCAGGTATTTTATTCTCTTTGAAGCAATTGTGAATGGGAGTTCACTCATGATTTGGCTCTCTGTTTGTCTGTTATTGGTGTATAGGAACACTTGTGATTTTTGCACATTGATTTTGTATCCTGAGACTTTGCTGAAGTTGCTTATCAGCTTAAGGAGATTTTGGGCTGAGACTATGGGGTTTTCTAAATACACAATCATGTCATCTGCAAACAGGGACAATTTGACTTCCTCTTTTCCTAATTGAATACCCTTTATTTCTTTCTCCTGCCTGATTGTCCTGGCCAGAACTTCCAACACTATGTTGAATAGGACTGGTGAGAGAGGGCATCCCTGTCTTGTGCCAGTTTTCAAAGGGAATGCTTCCAGTTTTTGCCCATTCAGTATGATATTGGCTGTGGGTTTGTCATGAATAGCTCTTATTATTCTGAGACACATCCCATCAATACCTAATTTATTGAGAGTTTTTAGCATAAAGGGCCATTGAATTTTATTGAGGGCCTTTTCTGCATCTATTGGGATAATCATGTGGTTTTTGTCTTTGGTTCTGTTTATATGATGGATTACATTTATTAATTTGCGTATGTTGAACCAGCCTTGCATCCCAGGGATGAAGCCCACTTGATCATGGTGGATAAGCTTTTTGATGTGCTGCTGGATTCGGTTTGCCAGTATTTTATTGAGGACTTTTGCATCAATGTTCATCAGGGACATTGGTCTAAAATTCTCTTTTTTTGTTGTGTCTCCGCCAGGCTTTAGTATCAGGTTGATGCTGGCCTCATAAAATGAGTTAGGGAGGATTATCTCTTTTTCTATTGATTGGAATAATTTCAGAAGGAATGGTACCAGCTCCTCCTTGTACCTCTGGTAGAATTCGGCTGTGAATCCATCTGGTCCTGCTGGACTTTTCTTGGTTGGTAGGCTCTTAATTATTGCTTCAATTTCAAAGCCTGTTATTGGTCTATTCAGGGATTCAACTTCTTCCTGGTTTAGTCTTGGGAGGGTGTATGTGTCCAAGAATTTATCCATTTCTTCTAGATTTTCTAGTTTATTTGTATAGAGGTGTTTATAGTAGTCTCTGATGGTAGTTTGTATCTCTGTGGGATCAGTGGTGATATCCCCTTTATAATTTTTTATTGCATCTATTTGATTCTTCTCTCTTTTCTTCTTTATTAGTCTTGCTAGCAGTTTATCAATTTTGTTGATCTTTTCAAAAACTAGCTCCTGGATTCATTGATTTTTTTGAAGGATGTGTTGTGTCTCTATCTCCTTTAGTTCTGCTCTGATCTTAGTTATTTCTTGTCTTCTGCTAGCATTTGAATGTGTTTGCTCTTGCTTCTCTAGTTCTTTCAATTGTGATGTTAGGGTGTCAATTTTAGATCTTTCCTGCTTTCTCTTGTGGGTATTTAGTGCTATAAATTTCCCTCTACACACTGCTTTAAATGTGTCCCAGAGATTCTGGTATGTTGTGTCTTTGTTCTCATTGGTTTCAAAGAACATCTTTATTTCTGACTTCATGTCATTAGGTACCCAGTAGTCATTCAGGAGCAGGTTGTTCAGTTTCCATGTAGTTGAGTGGTTATGAGTGAGTTTCTTAATCCTGAGTTTTAGTTTAATTGCACTGTGGTCTGAGAGACAGTTTGTTATAATTACTGTTCTTTTACATTTGCTGAGGAGTGTTTTACTTCCAACTATGTGGTCAATTTTGAAATAAGTGTGATGTGGTGCTGAGAAGAATGTATATTCTGTTGATTTGGGATGGAGAGTTCTGTAGACGTCTATTAGGTCCTCTTGGTGCAGAGTTGAGTTCAATTCCTGGATATCCTTGTTAACTTTCTGTCTCGTTCATCTGTCTAATATTGACAGTGGGGTGTTAACGTCTCCCATTATTATTGTGTGGGAGTCTAGGTCTGTTTGTAGGTCTCTAAGGAATTTATGAATCTGGGTGCTCCTGTATTGGGTGCATATATATTTAGGACAGTTAGCTCTTCTTGTTGAATTGATCCCTTTACCATTATGTAATGGCCTTCTTTGTCTCTTTTGATCTTTGTTGGTTTAAAATCTGTTTTATCAGAGACTAGGATTGCAACCCCTGCCTTTTTTTGTTTTCCATTTGCTTGGTAGATCTTCATCCATCCCTCTATTTTGAGCCTATGTGTGTCTCTGCACGTGAGATGGGTTTCCTGAATACAGCACACTGATGGGTCTTGACTCTTTATCCAATTTGCCAGTCTGTGTCTTTTAATTGGAGCATATAGCCCATTTACATTTAAGGTTCATATTGTGATGTGTGAATTTGATCCTGTTGTTATGATGTTAGCTGGTTATTTTGCTCGTTAGTTGATGCAGTTTCTTCCTAGCATTGATGGTGTTTACAATTTGGCATGTTTTTGCAGTGGCTGGTACTGGTTGTTCCTTTCCATGTTTAGTGCTTCCTTCAGGAGCTCTTGTAAGGCAGGCCTGGTGGTGACAAAATCTCTCAGCATTTGTTTGTCTGTAAAGGATTTTATTTCACTTATGAAGCTTAGTTTGGCTGGATATGAAATTCTGGGTTGAAAATTCTTTAAGAATGTTGAATATTGGCCCCCACTCTCTTCTGGCTTGTAGAGTTTCCACCGAGAGATCTGCTGTTAGTCTGATTGGCTTCCCTTTGTGGGCAACCCGACCTTTCTCTCTAGCTGCCCTTAACATTTTTTCCTCCATTTCAACTTTAGTGAATCTGACAATTATGTGTCTTGGAGTTGCTCTTCTCGAGGAGTATCTTTGTTGCGTTCTCTGTATTTCCTGAATTTGAATATTGGCCCGCCTTGCTGGATTGGGGAAGTTCTCCTGGATAATATCCTGCAGAGTGTTTTTCAACTTGGTTCCATTCTCCCCGTCACTTTCAAGTACACCAATCAGACGTAGATTTGGTCTTTTCACATAGTCCCATATTTCTTGGAGGCTTTGTTCGTTTCTTTTTATTCTTTTTTCTCTAAACTTCTCTTCTCGCTTCATTTCATTCATTTGATCTTCCATCACTGATACCCTTTCTTCCAGTTGATCAGATCAGCTACTGAGGCTTGTGCATGTGTCATGTAGTTCTTGTGCCTTGGTTTTCAGCTCCATCAGGTCCTTTAAGGACCTCTATGCATTGGTTATTCTAGTTAGCCATTCGTCTAATTTTTTTTCAAGGTTTTTAACTTCTTTGCCATGGGTTCGAACTTCCTCCTTTAGCTCAGAGTAGTTTGATTGTCTGAAGCCTTCTTCTCTCAACTCATCAAAGTCATTCTCCATCCAGCTTTGTTCCATTGCTGGTGAGGGGCTGCGTTCCTTTGGAGGAGGAGAGGCGCTCTGATTTTTAGCATTTCCAGTTTTTCTGGTCTGTTTTTTTCTCCATCTTTGTGGTTTTATCTGCCTTTGGTCTTTGATGATGTTGACATACAGATGGAGTTTTGGTGTGGATTTCCTTTCTGTTTGTTAGTTTTCCTTCTAACAGTCAGGACCCTCAGCTGCAGATCTGTTGGAGTTTGCTGGAGGTCCACTCCAGACCCTGTTTGCCTGGGTATCAGCAGCGGAGGCTGCAGAACAGCGGATATTGGTGAGCAGCAAATGTTGCTGCCTGATCATTCCTCTGGAAGTTTTGTCTCAGAGGAGTACCCGGCTGTGTGAGGTGTCAGTCTGCTCCTACTGGGGTATGCCTCCCAGTTAGGCTACTCGGGGGTCAGGGACCCACTTGAGGAGGCAGTCTGTCCGTTCTCAGATCTCCAGCTGCATGCTGGCAGAACCACTACTCTCTTCAAAGCAGTCAGACAGGGACATTTAAGTCTGCAGAGGATTCTGCTGCCTTTTGTTTGGCTGTGCCCTGCCCCCAGAGGTGGAGTCTAGAGAGGCAGGCAGGCAGGCCTCCTTGAGCTGTGGTGGGCTACACCCAGTTGAAGCTTCCCCGCCTCTTTGTTTACCTACTCAAGCCTTGGCAATGGCTGGTGCCCCTCCCCCAGCCTCGCTGCCGCCTTGCAGTTTGATCTCAGACTGCTGTGCTAGCAATGAGAGAGGCTCCGTGGGCGTAGGACCCTCTGAGCCAGGCACGGATATAATCTCCTGGTGTGCCGTTTGCTAAGACCGTTGGAAAAGCGCAGTATTAGAGTGGGAGTGACCCGATTTTCCAGGTGCCGTCTGTCACCCCTTTCTTTGACTAGGAAAGGGAATTCCCTGACCCCTTGCACTTCCCTGGTGAGGCGATGCCTCGCCCTGCTTTGGCTCACGGTTGGTGCACTGCACCCACTGTCCTGCACCCACTTTCTGACACTCCACAGTGAGATGAACCCAGTACCTCAGTTGGAAATGCAGAAATCACCCGTCTTCTGCATCGTTCACGCTGGGAGCTGTAGACTGGAGCTCTTCCTATTCGGCCATCCAACAAAAATTATTTTAATTACATAAATGTAAACATGTTTTAATCATACTGTATAAACACGTGTATGTGCGTGTGTGTGTGTGTGTGTGTGTGTGCGCGCTTTAATAAAACCATGTGAAGGTGTCTGTTTGGGGTTTTTTTTTTTTTTGCAAAGCCCTCTTTCTTCTTCCCCTGGTGCACATATGTCTGGATTTTGTCTTGATAGGGTAATGATATACAAACAAGCAAGAAACCATTTAAGAATAGAATCGATTCTTTCATAATTCTGTTTCTAACCAGACCTGACAAATGAGGAGTGCTCAGATCTAGGTTGTAAAAATAAAATTAAATTTTTGTACTGATTACCTGTAATACCATTGAAGCAGAATATTTTGATGTGACTGTTTAAACATTTCCCTGTCAGTATGTAAAAACGTGTTTGTTACAATCAGATGTGGCAGGTTTCTCGCCCATCTATTCTCTTGTTTTCTGGGCCATAACAAACTAGATTAATGAAACAGGGGTCCTGGTAAGAGTAAGTAAAAGAGACTCTTAAAAAAAAGGATAAGACTCTTTAAAAAAAAGTAAGTAAAAGAGACTCTTTAAAAACAACAACAACAAACAACTCTGTCAAGTGGTGGCAATTCTGGAAGTCTTTGATAAGGCAGAGAAAAAAGATGGAGATGCTAAATAGTCTACCCCTTAAGACATTTTACTACCAGACTATATTGGACTTAGCTAAGGAGTTACACAGGGCCTGGGCTCAGTGGATGTTTTTGCCCCCATCTCTAAGGTTTAACCAGGTTACCTGTTTTGTATACTAATAATTTTAAAAGTTGAGTTGTTAATATTTTAAAAGTACATTGACATATGCATGTGCATTTAGAAACATACAGTTTGGAGATACTTTTGTTTTATATAAATGTCACATATTTTCAGCAGCTTATTTATAATTTTATAATATTCATATGTGATTGCTTTATTTTTGAATAGCATCCCTCACTGCACTAAGCTCTCAGTGAGCAGAATCTGTGTTTGACTCACTGTTGTATGCAGAGTTCCTAGAACATAGCAGGTAATCAAATATTTGATGAATGAATAAACTAGAGATGGCCTGATGATAAAATAAATTTATACTGACTAAGCACTTCATACAGTGTCCAGTACTTAGTCAGCATTGAAAACATATTTATTATTTGTAATATTATTTATTCAGCATACACCTCCTCTACAATAAATCCCTCCTGTGCCAATTTTACACCTAATCTATCTCCGAAGCTCATCTGCAGCATCTGTTTTTGGGGAGCCTTCCCTGAATGCCCCTTTTGGACTAGGGGTCCCACTCAGGTACTCCCATAGCACGTTGTGTTTCTCTCTATCACAAGATTAGCCAGTAATGTGTCTCTTTCCTCCCCAGATTGTCAGCTCCCAAGGGCAATGACATGTCATATTAGGCTTGGAATCTTCAGTGCCTGGAACACTCTTTGAAACATAGCATGTGTTCAATAGATGTGTAATGAATCTTATTAAATTTCACTTTCTCTTCAATTTGTTGCAACATGGTTTCTATTAGTCCATTTATGAAATTTGGGAAATACTAGCTTTATTAATAGATTTGCAAACCATCTCTTAGAGTTGTATGACTTTGGCATATGGCTAATATTCATTTTGTGTTGAAACTTTCTAGCTTCAGAATGAAAGATGATATATTCTGGTCACCTTGTACTGCTCTTTGGGAAATCTGTTCTCTCCTGTACACTGACTAAACCTGTTAATTTGGCTTTTGAGAAATCAAATACATGGAGACATAGAGTTGAAAGGGATTTCCTCCTCCAGTGACTTGCCTAAACTACCCACAACTAATGGTTGCTGAGCACATTTTCAAAGCTCTCCAGTGATGGTAATGATAGAGTTTAATCACCTTTGCAGCTGAGTTCTGCCTTAGGTCAAAGAGAATTCTCTGGTTGCATTCTAATCCAATTTTGTCTGGTTTTCATCTCTATAGAGACAGAGAAAAGCCAGCTAGCATCCTCCTCAAAATAAACCATCCTGTTCTTGAAGAAAGTTATTAAATCAGTCCTTGGCCTATAATTTTCAAGGTGAAGGTAGTTCAGCTTCTTTCACCTTTCCTCCTAGGTCTTATCCTTCATCCTCTGAATGGTTTCTGTCATTTCTCTCTGGATCTTTTCCAACTTCTCTTCTACTCTCTAGAAATTCAGAAACCACAACTTGACTCAACATTAATAAGCGGCTGACCAAAGTTAAGTATAGAAAAAATTATAGGTTCTCAGCTTTGTGTGTCGTGCTCTGTTAGTACATGTCAGGGTAGGAGAATGCCATTAATCTAGACATTACTAAAGCATCATTTGTGATATCCTAAAACAAGGTTGAATAAGGATTTACCACTTTAAAAATAATCTTCTCCATAAATACAATAAAGAGAAGCACAGGAAGATATTTAAAATGCTTACAACAATATACTATTTCAGGAATTTATAAGTGAAAAATAACCAGTATCACACATTATAAGCTGTTTTTAACTTTTTACTAGACGAGTTTGCCTAAGGAATTCTTTTAAGGATTGGTTTAGTAAATCAGATTGTATTTCTGTGGGTATTTGAAAACGATACTGCACTTTGACACTGAAATCATTTTGTTCATTAGAGCTTTTATTAATTCAATTGCCTTCCAAGTTTCTCAAATTTAGTATTTTTCTGTATTTTAAAAATAATAATGACATATTTTTTAAATCGCTGTATTTTTTAAATTTTAATGTTTTTAGAGACAGAAACAGTCTTGCTCTGTCATCCAGGCTGAAATGTAGAGACATAATCATAGATCACTGTAGCCTCAAACTCCTGGGCTCAAGTGATCCTCCTGCTCCAGTCTGTTGGGTACCTAGGACTACAGGTGCATGCCACCACATGCAGCTAATTTTTAAATTTTTTGTAGACATGGGTCTCATTATGTTGCCTCCTGGGCTGCTCTTGAACTCCTGGCCTCAAGTGATCCTCCCACTTTGGCCTCCCAAAGTGCTGGGATTACAGGCATGAGCCACCACACCCAGCCAATAACTGTATTTTCTAATTGATTTTTTTTTCTATTTCCTTTTAAGTTTTTATTTGTGAAACACTGTTCCGCAGAATAGATTTTCACATTCTCTGTTCCCATTTTACCTGGAAATATGCTGTAGTACAATAAGGTTGCTAGCAGTTGTTGGCACCTCTCTGAAAAGAAGGTTGGCTCTTAGGGTGTCCCTGGTTTCCTTTCCATGTTCAGTTGCTCCTCATCTACTTTTGACTTTTGCAGCTGCCAGGCAGATGAAAAATGGGTTCAGAGACAACAACCCTCTGTTCTATAAGATTGCTAAATTTCACTATTAATTTGTAAGTTTTGACCTCAATTTCTTTTGTTCCTCCAAGGACTAGCTGTACTTCCCCAAGTAGTTCTTTTACCAAACTCCTTCCTATTCTTTTAAAAACATTTGTATATATCATATTGAAAAGACTTTATTTGGATTCATGAAATAATTTGTTTAGTTTTTTTTTCCCTAAGTCAGTTAGATTCTGTTAAGTTTAGATTATCTTTTATTTAATAGTTTTCCTAAAAGCCAAATTGCATACAAGGACTTGGGTGCAGATATTCTGTTTGAGAGGTTATCTCAAAGATTAAGAAGGAGGGAAAGGGTCTGGATGCAGTGGCTCATGCTTATATTCCCAGCACTTTGAGAGGCCGAGGCCGGTAGATCACTTGGGGTCAGGAGCTCAAGACAAGCCTGGCCAACATAGTAAAACCTGGTCTCTACTAAAAATACAAAAACTAACCAGGCATGATGGTGGGTGCCTGTAATCCCAGCTACTAGAGAGGCTGAGGCAGGAGAATCACTTGAACCTGGGAGGCAGAGGTTGCAGTGAGCCGAGATCGCACCATTGCACTCCAGCCTGGGTGACACAGTGAGACTCAGTCTCAAAAAAAAAAAAAAAAAAAAAAGGGAAAAGGAAGAGCGAGAAAGGGAAGGAGGAAAAGCAAATATAGTACATTACCAAGGTCTAGCCATGGACAATGGGGATTCAATTTCACCCAGAGCTCTGAGAAGCATATGGTGTTCCTCCCAGGACTGTCCCCTGAAGGACAGGAGGCCAGAGCATGTGTCCATCAGTTCCCATCCTTACTTGAGGATTGCTCCGAGAGATGTTAAGTCTCTGACATTTCTGGTCTTCCTTGTGCATAGGCAGATGCTTGTGGCAGGCATTGGGACAGGCCCTGAGGCTGAAAATGGAAAGATATCACAGGCAGGTACCTGAGGGGAGGCCTAAGACTGCACAGAACTGTCCATTACCCTTGCTCTGCGATTAAAAGTGAGATGAGGAAATGTGGCATGGAACACAGATACCTTACCTTAAGCTTTCATATTGTAAATATATATGATTCATAAGAGCCCTCAGAACAAGTAGAGCTCATGATTGGCCTCCTTGTGAACAACTAATTACACTGAAAATTGGAATTTGGGAGCAATTTCTAATCTCTTTGGAATTTAAAAAAAATCAGCTTTAATAAGAATCCACACCAATACCAGGTTACTTACACCAGCAAGGCCATAGAAATAAATCTCCTTTTTCTCCTCCCCCAAAGTTAGCATAAAAAGCAAGACTCAGGCAGAAACCAAATACAGCTTTCCAAAGAGACCCTGGGAAAGAACCCGAGAGTAAACTACACCAAACAACAGGGGCTCCAGGACCCAAGGAGCCCACAGGGGCTCAGCTTGGTGTCCTGAGCCCTTGTTGATTCATGCGTCTGGGGCATCGTTTTTATTTGAGAAGGAATGTTTTATTACATCACACGTGAGAATAATGTTTATTAGAAAAGTTGTTAGATTTATTTATATAATTAAAGGAAATCAACCAGGCAGTGCTGGTGATTTAGAGTGTCGTTATGTGTAAAGAGAGATGGTCAGTGCTTCAATTTATTCTTAGGCAGTATTTCTCAAACCCTTTTGACCATGATTGACCCAGAAGAAGACATACATTTCACACAATGACTCAGTAGACACATACATACATACATAACTGACACAAAAGTTCCACAAGATAATCCTTCCTACATGCTGTGCTTTGTACTCTGATATTTTCTTTCTTTTTATTCTATCTTATTTGTTCTATTCTTTTTTTACAATGCTAGTCTAGACTCACTAGGTTGTTTCTATGACCTACTAGTAGGTCACAAACTGCAGTTGGAAAAACACTTCCCTAGGGCACCATAGCTTTGCACTCATAGTTCCACAACTGATTTGTTTCCTTCCATGTCATAAATCAATGTACATATAATTTATTACCTACTATCACCATGGAATTGTTTTCTTATCCAGCCTTTTTTCCCTACCAAATCTTTTTCCTTCAACTAAGAGTGTTATAGTATAGAAGCTGCTGTTTTGGACACTTCGGAAACATTTCTAAATCCTTTGGTACTTCACTCTAAAAAGGACAAGTGATAAGACTTACAAAAAGAGCATCCTGGAGTAGGATGGTTCAAGGTGCAAGAAACAGACATCCCATCACCAGCTATCCTAAATAATACAGAAATACACTATCCCACAATGAGAGGGTTCATAGACAGACTTGGTTGCTTCAGTGGCTCAGTGATGTCACCTAGGACCCTGGTTCCTTCCATCTCTAGGTTCTGCCAACCTCCCTGTTGGTTCATTCTTAAGCTGATAACAAGATAATTGCAGATGCTCCGGGTATCACATTCAGGCACAACTACATCTAAACGGGAAGAAAAAGAGTGACTCTCTTCTACCAGTGGTTCTTTTATGGAGAAGCTCCCAGCAGATGCCTTGTCATATCCCATTGGCTATAATCAGGACACATGCCTAAATCAATAACTGGTAAGGAAGATGTTACCCTTCAACAAACGAGTTTATGGAGAAGAAAGAGATACCTGCACAATTCAGTCAAAAATCTTTGAAGTTATCATTGACTCTCCCATTTTTTTTTTCATATTCCACATCTAATTTGTCATCAAATCCTGATGATTCTACTTCTAAATATGTCCAGAATCAGACTACTACCCACTGTGTCCATTGCTACCACTCTGGTCCTAGTCACCATAATCTTCCACTTGGATATTATTGCTATAGTCTCCAAATTGGCTTTCTTCCATTCTCCACACTGCTCCTCAGAGTACTCTCTTCTCCAAACAGAGTAACCTTGCTATTCAAACAACATTATCAGGAGCCTGTCTCTCCCCACCTCTCCACAGTGCTTGTCTCCACATTGCCCATATTCAGACATACTGTCACTAAATGGGACAGCAATGAACATCAGGACTCCAACTAACATCTTATTATCTTAGCAACCTGCTGGAAAGAGATCCTATCCCAAAAGTCTAGCCACATTTCCAACCACATGTTGTAAAACATGGCCCCCACAAATAATTGAGCTGAGCGTCAGTTTTCTTTTCTGTAAGTTGTGGATAGTAATAACAATACATATTTCACAGATCACTGTAAGGAAATTTTGCTTGATGTATCTAAAGGCAACTTGCATAGGATTTGGCCAAAAGTAGCCACTTAATAAATATTTATTCATTGTTAATTTTCAGATGTGGGTGAGTTGATTGTAGTTACTGCTTTAGAGAGCTATTAGAAATCAACATCATTTATCAATGCTTAAGATGAGCACTTTTTGTATATTATCTTGCGCTTTGTTTTATGAGAATAATTTCTTCAGTTATATTGCCAAGTTTTCCCTGTGGAATAAGGTAGATAAGAGATGGTTTTAAAATTTGGAAAGCCTAGATTCAGAGCCTGGTTCTGCCACTAAAACATTTGGGATCTTATGCAACTGAATCACCTTCTATGAGACTCAACTTACTTATTTTTAAATGAGGATAGTGATACTTACCTTACTGGGGTTACTGGAAGGATTAAATGAGATGATATTTATTATTTACCTGGCACCATGTCAAGTTTAATAGACAGTGACTATTGTTGTTATCAGCCTAGCATGGTGTCCCCCACACAGTGACTACTCAGTAAATGCACACTTGGGATTAGATTAGACACACATTCCAGACCATCAGGTTTGGTGGTTCACACCTGAACTCTTGGGGCAGTTCTGCTTCCATAGGTATTTCTACAAACTCATTCTTCTTAAGAATTTCCTTGGACACAGAGTTCTGCACAGTCAGGGCTACAAGACACTTCTTTGGTTTAATAACTACCCAAAAAAAGATTTATTTTATCATAGTTTTTCTTAAGCTAAATTTTATTTCACGTCAATAACTATTCTTGTGTGTCATTTCCATCCTATACTAATCTTTATTCTCAAGACTATTTCAAAGGGGCTATGGGGCAAAGAGGAGTCAGGAGAGAGTGTGCCTGTGCCCTGACTTCTCCTAAACTTTTGGTTTAGGAGAGATGTGTGTGTGGATCGAGTGTGGAAGGGGATAACCAGGTAGAGAAACAGCACTGATATTTTGGCACCAGTTGGTGATATTACCATCTTCATTCAGTAGGTTTCTCTTTTTGTCCATGATATGGTTTGGCTCTGTATCTCCATCCAAATCCCAAATCTCATGTTTAATTGTCATTCCTATTGTTGGGGGAGGGACCTGGTGGGAGGTGATTGGATCATAGGAGTAGATTTCTCTCTTGTTCTCATGATAGTGGATAGTGAGTGAGTTCTCATGAGATCTGATAATTTAAAAGTGTGTGACACTTCCCCCTTCACTCTCTTCCTCCTGCTCCACCTAAGACATGCTTGCTTCCCCTCACCTTCCACCATGATCGTAAGTTTCATGAGGCCTCCCAGCTATGCTTCCTGTATAGCCTGCAGAACTGTGAGTCTATTAAACCTCTTTTCTCCATAAATTACCCAGTCTCTGGTAGTTCTTTATAGCAGTGTGAGAACAGACTAATATAGCCCATTTTTGGTTTATTACAAAAAAAAGTTTGTTGGGGTCATTTAATATACTGGGCTGCCTGGTTGATGTAGAGCAATGCAGAGGCTGCAAGGCACAGCCTAGGCCCTGAAGAAACATGAGAGCTGTGAGAGAGAGGGTTGCAGAGTGGATGTGGGTGGAAGGGATTCTAGTGGAAGAAAACTTGAAGGAAGAGTACTGGGGACTACAGCAGAAAGGAGAGTATAAGAAAGCAGCAGAAGGGGGGGGAGAGAGAAAGCTGGAGAGTAAGGTGGGACCATATCATGGGTCCAGGAGTTAGAATTTTCATGTCACAAATCCTATCATGAGGGGCATCAGAAAGCAACTATTACCTCACCATGCCACCTTGGCTGTCTCCATGGTGACGCTGGGCAAAGAGGCCAAGCAGAGGCTGCAGTAGCTTTTCAAGGGCAGTCAATTTCCATCTGCTGGGGCTTTATTCATCTCGACTTACCTGGAACTAAAGAAGGGTATAGAGCCTGGAATGTCTGAACCAATCGTTTTGAGCCTGCTTTGGAGATAAAGGACTATTTGATCATCTGGATTTGGAAGCCATCAATGGACAGGAACAACATGGAGGTGTGCACTCTGATGGGGATAAGAAATGGGGCATCATTCAAATATTCCCTAATTGGCCAGGCACGGTGGCTCACACCTGTAATCCCAGCACTTTGGGAGGTCAAGGCAGGTGGGTCACTTGAGCCCGGGATTAGAGATCAGCCTGGGCAGCAAGGCAAAACCCCAACTCTACAAAATTAGCTGAGCCTATAGTTCCAGTTACTCAAGAGGCTGAGGTGGGAGGATTGCTTGAGCCTGGGAGGTTGAGGCTGCAGTGAGCTATGATGGCGCCACTGCACTCAGGCACCTAGCCTGAGTGAGAGAGCAAGACCCTATCTCAAATAAATAAATAAATATGTTTCCTGGTTGAATGGCACAGGACTCTTCATAGAGGCATATGTGGCAGAGTGGAAGCTCTACTGATTTTATGTATCAAAATGAGTGTTTTTAACAATGAAAAAAAACATATCTACCTAGACTCTCCACCTTTGGCTAATAAGGAATTATCCCTATTTGGCTAAAGAAGGAATAAAGTTTGGAGAGGTTAAGCGACTTTCTCAAGGTCACACAGTTTCCACAGGCCCTTTTTGGCATGAAGCAGATCCCAGAGCCACCCCTTTAATACGTCTGTGTTCTGAAAGGGGAGTCAATGTGAGTTACGAAAGATTTTCATAATCTAGTTGACCAATGAACTTCATAAATAATGACAACTACAAATATTTTAGTATTTATTTTAATCTATTTTCACTCAGCTCAGGAAATAATAATTTAAATAGAGGATCTGCTTAGATTTTATTTATTCGTGAAGCAACCACTACGTAGAAAGCACAAGGCTAGGGCTCTTCAGTGAAGAATAAACAGTGCAAGCTTTCTCTTCTACCAGTCATTTTCATCCTAAAATGAGTTCTGTGCTCCATCAAGGTAATAAAGCCAATCCATTTTGACACTGAGTTATCCATTATCCAATGCAAAGCAAATTTTAATATAAGAAAAAACAATACATATCAGATGGCTCAGTGGCAAAAAGATAAATGTAGGAATCTGACTGTTAAGGATCCAAGTTCCATCACTTCCTAGCCACTTGGCTTTCAGCCAATTATTTAACCTTTAACCTCTCTACTTCCTTTTTTATAAACAGGCCATGATAATGGAAGGCTTCATAGCACTTTTTTTTTTTTTTGGAGATGGAGTCTTGCTCTGTCCCCCAGGCTGGAGTGCAGTGGTGCGATCTTGGCTCACTGCAAACTCGGCCTCCTGGGTTCAAGTGATTCCCCTGCCTCAGCCTCCTGAGTAGCTGGGACAACAAGCATGTGCCACCACACCCAGCTAATTTTTGTAGCTTTAGTAGAGACTAGGTTTCATCGTGTTGGCCAGGCTGGTCTCAAACTCCTGACCTCAAGTAATCCACCCGCCTTGGCCTCCCAAAGTGTTGGGATTATAGGCATGAGCCACCATGCCCAGCTGCATTTTGACAATATTGTATAAAACAACATACATAAAGCACTTAGCAATGTTCAGTCACCTAACAAGCACTTAATCAATATGTGTTCCCTTCTCCTCTCACTGTAAAACACAAGCTTCAAGTAATCTCTCTTTATTGTGATAGCACTTCTCTATAATCTTCCCCTTTGCAATCAATTACTAAAATGACCATATTAACTTTCTGAAGTTTTAGGTTATACTTTTTATCTTTTTTCACAGAATAATGGTTAACTTAATCTAAGCTACTTGCCTTTTATTCTACTAGTAGCTGCATGGCACATAGGCTGTAACTTAAAGAAATATAGAGTCTAATATTAAATGCTCATTTCATGTAGTATTCTTTTAAATGAATCAAATCCCCCAATTTGTTAGATTATTTTAAAACCAGCTAAGCAAACACATAGTCTTGGCACTCTATAGATTCCTGCTTAGATCACCTATCCTTGAACATATTAGAATTCAGATTTTTTAAGTTTCTGTTTCTAACTGTGGTTTCCTTCAAAACAATATTAAGTTCCTTCACATAAGGCACATACTACATAAATAAGTTACGCCCACTACTTGCAGAATGCTGCTCGTACAAGAACCACAAGAAACTGACCAGAAAAGATAACAAAATTTCTCTAACCCTTGGAACAAGCAATATTTGTGGCATAGAAAACGGGGGGCAAAGAAGGAAACAGAACTTAGTGAATCCATTCAAATCTCAGCCAAAGGAATTAGAAAACTGTAACCTTGATGGTACAAGCAAGATTTGCATTTATTTCTCAAATATCAGTAAAGGAAACCATGAACAGTGGGAGGGTTCCTTCTATTTTCCCAAATAGAGTTCTCTTTCCTTTGGAAATAGAAGGGATATAGGAAGGCCATCACGTGGCTTTACAAATAACAAACTGAATTACTTTACGGCCAGTTTTACTACCACGAAAATGAGAGTTTTTTTTCCCAAATGTGGCTAATGATGGGCGTGTTGGGCTAGGACAACTTAATTTCTAATTCCAGAACTAACACACATATGCTTGGTTTTCCTCATCCTGGCTTTTCTGTTGCTGCCATAAATTATGTTAATAGTACATTTTCTTCTTTGAGAGGAATAACAGAGTGACTGTTTATAGTTTGTTTTTTAATTATTTTGTTAGTTTTGATATATTTGACCAGAGAGGAATCTGCCAAACACAATAATATGTAAGCAAGTCAACATGCATCCTGAAGCTGGAAATTCCTTCAGGGTGAGGAACATTCTTGAAATTTTTTTCACATCCTTTAGGGCGGTAGCTAATGGATATGGGTGAGGTGTCCATAGACCACGGCATTCAAAAGAGATTCAGGGCTGGGAAGATGGCAAAGTAGGAAAGACCAGAAATCTATCTCCCTATCTACACAACAATTACACTGGAGGAATTTGTCTAGTAACTATTTTAGGTCTCTAGAGTATATTGAAGGCTTACGTATTACAGGAGAAGACATGGGTGGTAAATTGTAGTTAATTTTGGCAAATTTAAGTTCTCAGCACAATAGCAGCTACCCATCCTCTATCCCTAGCCCCATGGCAGGCAGCTGTGCATGTGTTCTTGAAGTAGTTTGCACACACTTTACAGGAGCCAGGATGGGCAAAAAGAACACTGTTCTCCAAATATCAGGCATCTGTGTAATGATTGCTGATTGCTACTTCTGATCACAGAGGGTCCCACAAAGAGGTAAGTGGCCATTGTTATTGTACCTCCCACCATTGTTGCAAGCCCCTCCAGCTCAAGCTGAAGTGACTCCAGAGGATTTAAAGGGCTGCCATCATTTTACCCACCCCTTTTATTTTTCTATTTTTCTCCTTTTGGGAGATAGACATTAAAGACTAGGACATTCAAAAGCAACTGTATACATGAGATAAATTAGAGAGTGATTGTGCTTGTCCAGGGAAAGGTTCAGACTTAGAAAAGATTTGAGAAGATCCTAAGTTTATACCTAAGGTTGATCCTTGGCACAGGGACAACAGTCTACAACAATAAAAGCAAACAAAAACAATCAAAAACAATAACACAAGATAGTGAACCCTGGAAAAAAGGAAGAACCACATTTCCAGAGCTACTATATTAATAGATTTGGATGCCCACTTTTCAACAAAAAACTACAAGGCATACAGAGAAACAAGAAAGTTTGGCTCATTCAAAAGAAATAAACTAACAAAAGTTATCCTTGATAAAGACTTAGACAAAACTTTAAAACATTGCCTTAAAGATGCTAAAAGTACTAAAAGAAGATTTAGAGAAAGTAAAAAAAAGTATGAACAAAACAAAAGTATCAATAAAGAGAAGAAATCTAAAAGGAAACCAAAAAGAAATTCCGCAGCTGAAAAGTACAATAAGTGAAGTGAAAAATTTACTAGTATGATTTGAAGGCAGATTTGAGTAGGCAGAGGAAAGAATCAGAAAACTTGAAGATAGAACAATTAAAATTATTAAGTCTGAGGGATAGAAAGAAACAAGATTTTGAAAAAAGTGAATAGAGCCTACAGGGCCTGTGGGATACTATCAAGCAGACAACCATAAGCATTTTAGAAGTCCCAGAAGGAGAAGGAAGAGAGAAAGGGGCAAAGAGAATATTTGATAAAATAATGGCTGAAAATTTCCAAATTTGATTAAAGACATAAATATCCAAGGAGACAAACAAACTCTAAGTAAGATAAACTCAAAGAGACTCACACTGAGACACACTATAATCCAACTTTTGAAAGACAAACACAGAAAATCTTGAAGGCAGCAAGAAAGAAGTGATTCATCACATACTCTGCTTCAGCTTCTCTTAAATGTCCCATAAACTGTAATAATCATTAGGGCAGAAGCAGGAAGAAAACTCATGATCTTAAGATTATTTTCTTTGTAACATGTGATGAATCAGACTTGCAAAATTCAAAGCATAAAAATTCCTAATGAATGCTAATTCTGTAGAAGATGTGAATATCACTCTCTTTCAAAAACAAAACTTTTTTTAGGTGTTCAGTTTGTGGCAGATTTTCCAAGTTTAGACTTGTGTTCTCATTCTTTATCACTATGTGGATAGAACCCAATTATTAGGTCATAAATACAGTGAGAATCTTATAACTATCAATGACATGAAACAAGTCATTTAATTCTTTGGGTCTGGGATGGTTAATTTCAGGTGTCAATTTGACTGGATTCAGGGACATGCAGATAACTGCTGGTGAAGCATTGTTTCTAGATATGTCTGTGAGGGCGTTCCAGAAGAGACTGGCATTTGAATAACTGGACTAGGAAGATCCCCCCTCTCCCAGTGCAGGCCTATACCATCCAGTTGACTGAGGGCCTGACAGAACAAAAAGGCAGAAGAAAGGCAAATTTGCTCACACTTTCTTCTGGAACTGGGACACCCATCTTCTCCTGCCCTTGGATATCAGAACTCCCAGGCCTTTGGACTCCAGGACTTGCATCAGATACTCCCCAATTTTCAAGCTGTCAGCTTAGGACTGAGAGTTACACTATTGGCTCCCCTGGTCCTCAGGCCCTTGGATTTGGACTGAGCCATGCTACCATCTTCCCTTGTTCTTCAGCTTGCAGACAGGATACTGTGGGACTTCTCAGCCTCCATAATCAAGTGAGTCAATTCCCGAAGTAAATCCCTTCTGGTATATCTATATCTCTGTCTGTCTATCTATCTGTTTATCTATCTATCTGTCTGTCTATCTATATTCTATTGGTTCTATTTCTTTAGAGAACTATGACTAATACAGGTTCTGAGTATTTTCACTTTTAAAACGAAGTTTGGTATAAGGCCACCTTCAAACCTATTCTCTACCCTTTCCCTTCTACTGAATGTTCTGTGGTCCTATGGCCTGCATCAACAGGTTTTCTTGCCCTCTGACTTCCAGTTGGGTTCAGCCAATGGGAGGCATCAGCAACAGAAGACCAGAAGAAGGTACACTTACTTGACCAGATACCTCCTTGTTAGCAGTAAATGCAACAGCAACATTTCTCTACCAAAGATCGCTGCATCTTGTACAACCACAGCTCTTCAAGTTCCAATGACCACTTCCTCCCCTTCCCCTCAAACAGTAGTAGTGGCTTCCTGCCTATCTTAACCTTATCTTCACCCTGACTGATACAGAAGATATGAGTTTAAGTAAACTCTAAAGTTTACCTTTTTGATATGTCCTAGAAAGGTATTCTCTGCTGGGAGATCATATTATTATAATGCTTAGCCAATAAATGATACTCTGAGGGAGCCAGCATGTATAAATGAGAGGACACTGGACTGGGAGGCAGGAGATCAACAGGGCTACTAAGTAGTTAGATAACTTTCTTCCTGATATGGTTTGGCTGTGTCCGCACCCAAATCTCATCTTGAATTGTAGTTCCCATAATCCCCAGGTGTCATGAGAAGGACCTGGTGTGTAATTGAATCATGGGTGTATTAGTCCATTTTCACACTGCTGATAAAGACATACCTGAGATTGGGCAATTTACAAAAGAAAGAGGTTTAATTGGACTTACAGTTCCACATGGCTGGAGAAGCCTCACAATCATGGTGGAAGGCAAGGAGAAGCAAGTCGCATCTTACATGGATGGGCAGCAGGCAAAGACAGAATGAGGAAGACACAAAAGCAGAAACCCCTTATAAAGCCATCAGCTCTCATGTGATTTATTCACTACCACAAGAACAGTGTGGGTGAAACTTCTGCCGTGATTAAATTATCTCCAACTGGGTCCCTCGCACAACACATCGAAATTATGGGAGTACAATTCAAGATGAGATTTGGGTGGGGACACAGAGCCAAACCATATCATTCCACCCCTTACCCCTCTCAAATCTCATGTCCTTACATTTCAAAACAAATCATGCCCTCCCAATAGTCCCCCAAAGTCTTAACTTATTTCAGCATTAACTCAAAAGGCCACAGTCCAACATCTTATCTGAGACAAGGCAAGTCTCTTCTGCCTATGAGTCTGTAAAATCGAAAGTAAGGTAGTTATTTCCTAAATACAATGGAGATACAGACATTGTGTAAATACAACAGTTCCAAATTGGAGAGATTGGCCAAAACAAAGGGGTTACAGGGCCCATGCAAGTCCAAAATTCAATCTGACAATCAAATTTTAAAGCTCCAAAATGATCTCCTTTGACTCCAGGTCTTACATCCAGGTCACGTTGATGCAAGAGGTGGGTTCCCATGGTCTTGGGCAGCTCCATCTTTGTGGCTTTGCAGGGTACAGCTTCCCCACCCAAGCTGCTTTCATGGGCTGGAATTGAGTGTCTGCAGCTTTCCCAGGGACATGGTGCAGCTGTAGATGGATCTACCATTCTGGAGTCTGGAGGACGGTGGTCCTCTTCTCACAGATCCACTAGGTGGTGCCCCTGTAGGGACTCTGTGTGGGAGCTCCAACCCTACATTTCCCTTCCGCACTGCCGTAGCAGAGGTTCTCCATGAGAGTCCCATCCCTGTGGTAAACTTCTGCCTGGACATCCAGGCATTTCTATACATCCTCTGAAATCTAGGTGGAGGTTCCCAAACCTCAATTCTTGACTTTTGTGCACCCACAGGCTCAACACCATGTGGAAGCTGACAATGCTTGTGGCTTGCACCCTCTGAAGGTCCAAGGTCTATGTTGGCCCCTTTCAGCCATGGCTAGAGTGGCTAGGACACAGGGAACCAAGTGTCTAGACTGCATACAGCCCAGGAATCCTGGGTCTTGCACATAAAACCATTTTTTCCTTCTATACCTCTGGGTCTGTGATGGGAGAGACTGCCACAGAAGTCTCTGACATGCCCTGGAGACATTTTCTCCGTTGTCTCAGTGATTAACATTTGGCTCCTCGTTACTTATGCAAATATCTGCAGGCAGCTTGAATTTTTCCTCAGAAAATGGGATTTTCTTTTCTATCACATGCTCAGGCTGCAAGTTTTCCAAACTTTTATACTCTGCTTCCCTTTTAAAACTGAATGCCTTTAACAGTACCCAAGTCACCTCTTGAATGCTTTGCTGCTTAGAAATGTCTTCTGCCAAATACCCTAAATCATCTCTCTCAAGTTTAAAGTTTCACAAATCTCTAGGGCAGGGGCAAAATGCCACCAGTCTTTTTGCTAAAATGTAAGTAACAAGAGTCACCTTTGCTCCAGTTCCCAACAAGTTCTTCATCTCCGTTTGAGACCACCTCAGCCTGGATTTCATTGTCCATATCATCAGTATTTTTTGTCAAAGCCCTTAAATAAGTCTCTGGGAAGTTCCAAACTTTCCCACATTTTCCTGTCTTCTTCCAAGCCCTCCAAACTGTTCTGACTTCTGCCTGTTACCCAGTTCCAAAATTGCTTCCACATTTTTGGGTATCTTTTCAGCAATGCCCCACTCTACTGGTACCAATTTACTGTATTCATCGATTTTCATGCTGTCAATAAAGACATATCTGAGACTGGGCAATTTACAAAAGAAAGGATTAATTAGACGTACAGTTCCACATGGCTGGGAAAGCCTCACAATCATGGCAGAAGGCAGGGAGGAGCAAGTCTCATTTTACATGGATGGCAGCAGGCAAACACAGAGTGAGGAAGACGCAAAAGAGGAAACCCCTGAAGAAACCATCAGATCTCATGAGACCTATTCACTACCTGAGAACAGTATGGGGGAAACTTCCCCATGATTAAGTTATCTCCCACCAGGTCCCTCCCACAACACATGGGAATTATGCAAGTAAAATTCAAGATGAGATTTGGGTGGGGACACAATGGGGGTGATTTCCTCCATGCTATTCTTGTGATAGTAAGTTCTCATGAGATATGAGATAGGTTTTATAAGAGGATTCCCCCTTCACTGTGCACTCATTCTCTATCCTGCTGCCATGTGAGAAAGGATATGTTTGCTTCTCCTTCTTCCATGATTGTAAGTTTCCTGAGGCCTCCCCAACCATGCTGAACTATGAGACAATTAAACCTCTTTTCTTTGTAAATTACCCAGTCTCAGGCAGTTCTTTATAGCAGTGTGAGAATGGACTAATACACTTCCTTTCTTTCTTTTAAAACTGTGGTAAAATACACATAACATAAAATTTACCATTTTAACCATTTTCAAGTATATAGTTCAGTGGTAATAAGTATTTCATACCATCACCACCATCTATATAATTTTTTCATTTTACAAAACTAAAACTCTGTACCCGTTAAACAATAACTCTTCATTCTCCCTCTCTTCAGCTCCTGGGAACCACTGTTCTACTTTCTGTCTTTATAAATTTTCCTACTGTAGGTACCTCAGGTAAGTGGAATGACATATTATTGCTTTTATGCAACTGGCTTATTTCACTTAGCATAATGTCCTCTAGGTTCATCCTTGAGGGTGTGTCAGAATTTCCTTCTTTTTAAGGCAAAATAGTATTGCATTGTATGCATATATCGCATTTTGCTTACCCAATCATCTGTTGATGGATACTGGGTTGCTTCCACTTTTTGTCTATTTTGAATAATGCTGCTATAAACATGGGGGTACAAATAGATTTTCAAGACCCTAGCTTCAATTCTTTTAGATATATACCAAAAAGTGGAATTTCTAGATTATACGGTAATTCTATTTTTAATTCTTTGATGAACCACCATATTGTTTTCCACAGCAGCTGCACCATTTTACTTTCCCACCAGCAGGGTTCCAATGTCTCTACATCCTCACCAACGCTTGTTATTTTCTGTTTTTTAAATGGTAAACATCCTATAGGTAAACAACTTTCAACAAAGTTGTTTTGTTTAACACCTATTCCTCCATTCATGGAATGAGGCTCTGGGAATACAAGAAACAGACCCTGCTTTAGTGGAACAGACAAAAACAACAAAAGAGAAATAAAATATTTACAAATCATGATAAATGCTATGAAGGAAATAAGGAGATGAGGCTGATGATAATGGGAACTACTTTGAAAACCTTTTATGAAGCCACATTTAGATAAATGGAATGAAAAGATTGTAGAAATGGGCAGTCTTTGCCATGGGGCAAAGAACATGCAAGGCCTTGGGGCTAGAAAGAGCTGGGATGTTCCAACTGCAGAGAGAACAACAGTGGGACTGGAAAGAGTGTAGCAGGAGGGTATAAGGATGGAGAGAAAGGCAGGGGCCTCGGTGTTCAGGGCCTTATGAGCCATTTTTCAGATCTGGGGTTTATTCAATGTTCTGTAGGAAGTCAGTGAAGAGTTTTATTTGGGAGAATGGCATGTTCTGAACTCTGGACTAAACACAGACCTTTTAAGCCTCGGTTTAGTAAGTGTCTTCTCAAGAGCTCCTTTGCAGCTTCAAGTCTGCAGATCAGAAGTTCAGCAAGGCTTCAAAGGTTCCTAGAAGCCTTGTTGCACAGTGGTTAAGAACTCATGCTCTGAGGTCAGGCATACTTGGATTCAAATCCCAGCTCTACTGCCTACTAGATATGTGACTTTGAGCAAGTCACCCAAGCCCTCAGATTTTCAGTTTCTTCCACAGGAAAATGAGAGAATACTGGTGCTTTCCTTACCAAACTGGTTAAGCATAAAATGAGAAAATGTATACAAATTCCTTAACATGGTGCCTAGTGCACACTAAAGTCTAAAAACCTTCAGCCATTATGATTACCAGAGCAGCAAGGGATGCTGAAGGCATTGGCATTGTGGCATAGACAACATAGTTTAAAGGAAAATGTATGGATTTTGGAGTTAAAAAACTCATATTCATTCATTCATTCAGCAAGCTTTTACTAAGGGCCTATTATGTCCCTACTTCTAAGAAAACATGAGAACACTGTCCTGGCTTTCAAGAAGCAACAACACAAACACATCTAATTATAATACAGTGTGCTAAGTGCAATGGGAGATGTATGGATAGGGTATCATAAGTGCAAAGAGAAGGGGCACCCAACCAAGACTGGGGATAGGGAGTTAGGGAAGGTCCCTAAAGCAAGTGACAACTGAGCCAAGTTTTATAGGATAAATTGTGTGTGAAGTGAAGGGCATCTACACAGAGAGGACCACATGAGCTCCGGCATGGAGGCAAGCAGCAGCAGAGTGTCAGGGGAACAAGAGGTAAATAGAGGAGGAGGCTAGTATGTTAAGTGTTGTGAGCCAGCTAAGCGGCTGAGGAGGGATAGGCAGGTCTCAGATCAGAGAGGCCTTTTATAATAGGCTAAAGAACTTGGAGTTTACCCTGTAGGCAATGGTTAACTATTAGAACATTTCTAGCAGCAGAACACCGTGTCCAGATTTGAGTTTTACATGGTTCGTTCTGTTACATAGGAAATCGGTGTAACTGGGGAAAAAGTGAAAGAAAGGAGAACAGGTAGGAGGCAACTGCAGTGAACGAGTCAAGAAAGAGACAGTGTGAATCTGAATTAGGACATTGGACATAAGGATGGAGGAGATGAGGCAGATTTTTAAGTATTTTTAGAAGAGCAAATTGGCAGGACACAATGAGTTATCAGATGTAGAAGTGCTAAGAAACAGAGAGGAGTCAGGGATGACTACAAGCTATTGACTTGGGTGCCTGGCTGGATGGCACACACAGAAACTAGAAGGCGAGTTTGAAGTGGATGCTGTGCTGCTCTGCTTCAAGACAGAAGCCATCATTTCCCCAGCCTCCAGGAAGGATGGTTGCTGATGGCTCACAGCTGAGCCCTCTGTAGCCCAGGGGAGCTGCTTTGCTCAAGGTTATACTCCCTTGACAGGGGCAGCCCACATTCAATGGCTGGTTGATGTAGGGGCACAAAAGCCAGGCTCCTTTCCTTAATTCAGGAAAACTGATAGGCCATTCCAGCCCCAGAGCTCCAAGGCAGGAGCTGATAAATGGTGTCCCATTGATAAATGTCTTGTATACAGATACATGCTTCAGAGTGTTTCTTAGAGGACCAGACCTTAGATGGGAAGACATTCCAGTTTTGGGTGAATTGAGCTGGATATATCTGTAAGACTTCCAGGTTGAGGTATCCAGCTGGCTTTTAGATACCTAAACCTTAAGCTCCAGGGAGAACTATGATCTGGAAATACAAGATTTGGGAGTTATCAGCACACCAATAGTATTTGTCTATAATCCTTTACCTGTAGTTTCCAAATTCAAAAGAAAATCTAAAAAGCAAAAGTTTTTAAAAAACTTATTTGGTGGCAAAGCCTGATCAGATTTGAGCCCCTTTGACTGCAAAATATGACCTGAACACATAAGAGGACTATTTGCAGCCCCTTTGAAAAATCCTACTTAGTGTGAATATTTCTGTGTTTTGCTACAGAAATATCCATTTGTTTAACTATGGGTGCTGTCCCAAACTCTACTGGCACCAGTATGTAATTTTTACTATATGTTATATTACCTTTCCAAAATCTAAAAATCCTAAACTCTGAAGCCATCTGGCTCCAAGAGTTTCTGATAAAATATCTGTAATTGGGAGCATGAAAAAGAATAAGATTACCTAGGGAGAAAGTGTAGACAAAATGCAAGCAATAGAGAGATAACAGCAGCATTTTGGACTAGACACAGGAAGGGTGACCAATCAAAGACAGAGAAGGAATATTCATAAAGTATAGCCAATCAGGAGAGTGCAGAATGCTGGAGGCCTAGAGAACAGAGAGCTTTAAGGAAGGGGATGATCCATGGACTCAAGTACAGCAGGGGTCTAAGAGGTTGGAAGTAGAACTTATCCTCCAGAGTTGGCAATTGGTGGTTGATGGATGATCATGGTGAGAGTAGTTCTGAGGAAAAGTGACAACAGAATGCAATACACTCCAATGCAGTGGATTCTGAAGTGAATGGGAAATGAGGCGAGAGATTATGTAGTTGTTAGATGGAGAAGGGTATGTTGTTGTAGCCTGAAGAAAGCCTTGGGTGTGTTTATAGGGAGAGAGGGAGAAGCAAAGAACGAGAGGCTGAAGATAAAGCAGAAAGTGAGGCAGGCTAAAGAGATAAGATCCAGGGGGAGGCAGAGATAACTCAGGAGTGCATGAGGTTGGGATCCAAGTACAGATGGGGATGTTGGGGGCTGGTCTTGACCTGGAGGAGGAACTCCTTATCTTCTAAGATTGGGAGAAAAGGGATCAGAAAGGGATTAGATAGAGAAAATGGATAGGTAGTGTAAATCAAGTATCTGAGATAGATCTCAATCAGTTTAGAGGTTTATTTTGCCAAGGTGAAGAACCATAGCCCATGACACAGCCTCCAGAGGTCCTGAGAACATGTGCCCAAGGTGGTTGGGCTGCGACTTGGTTATATACATTTTTGTGAGACAGAAAGTTACAGGCAAAGACATAAATCAATATATTTAAGGTATACATTGGTTTGACTTGGAAAGGTGGGACATCTAGAAGTGGGGGCTTCCAGGTCATAGGTGGATTCAAAGACTTCCTGATTGGCAATTGGTCCAAAGAATTAAGCTCTGCCTGAAGAATTGAAGTCAGCTTGAGTTAAGATAAAAGGATTTGTATCACTGATCATTAGAGAAAAGCAAATCAAAACCACGATGAGATACCGTCTCACGCCAGTCAAAATGGCAATTACTAAAAAGTCAAGAAACAACAGATGCTAGCAAGGCTGCAGAGAGATAGGAATGCTTTTACACTGTTGGTGGAAATGTAAATCAGTTCAACCATTGTGGAAGACAGTGTGGTGATTCCTCAAAGACCTAGACCAGAAACACCATTTGACCCAGCAATCCCATTACTGGGTATATACCCAAAGGAATATAAATCATTCTATTATAAAGATACATGCATTCGTATATTTATTGCAACACTATTCACAATAGCAAAGACATGGAATCAACCCAAATGCCCATCAATGATAGACTGGATAAGGAAAATGTGGTACATATACACCATGGAATACTATGCAGCCATGAAAAGGGGTGAGTTCATGTCCTTTGCAGGAACGTGGATGGAGGTGGAAGCCATTATCCTCAGTAAACTAATTGAGGAACAGAAAAACAAACACCATATGTTCTCACTCATAGTGAGAGCTGAATGATAAGAACACATGGACACAGAAATAGGAACAGCACACACTGGGGCCTGTGGGGTGGGGGAGAGCATCAGGAAAAGCAGCTAACACATGCTGGGCTTATTACTTATATGATGGATTGATAGGTGCAGCAAACCACCATGGCCCACATTTACCTATGTAACAAACCTACACATACTGCACATTTACCCCAGAACTTTAAATAAATAAATAAATAAATAATTATCAGAAAACATTCCTTTGAACTCTCTGGAACAGGTCCTCTTTGATCTTATTACCCAGGTATTAAAAGTAGAAAAAGAGAAGCTGAGAGTATCCACCTAGACAACAGCAAAGCTGGATTATCTTTGTATCATTCTTAAGAACAATAAAAAGAACTACAACCCATAAAAAAAAGATAAAGGGGGTTGTGGAAGCCAAGGTTCTTGTCATGTTTATGTCACCTCCAGGTAGCAGGCTTCAGAGAGAATAGATGGTGAAGGTCTCTTATCAGATCTTAAAAAGGGATGGAGATTCTCCATAGAACGCAAGAATTTCCCCCATAAGAGACAGCTTTGCAGGGCCATTTCAAAATATGTCAAAGAAATGTATTTAGGGGCAAAATACTTTGATTTTTTTTTCAGGGCCTGCTATCTGCTGTGACAGACTGCCACAATTACTACTTGAGACTGTCACTATGACAGTTACTACTGTTACTACTTGAGACCCTCATTATAGCAGTTACTACTGTTACTACTTCAGACCGACATTACGAGACGGAACGAAGGGGGACGAATGAACACAGAAATGAAAACTTAAAACAAAAGAAACTGTTTTAAAGAAAGGGGCCAGGGGAAGAAGAAGAGGGTTTCTTGCTTCTGGTAAGCAAAGGCAGAAGCCATGAGCTTCTACAGCCCTTCGTATTTATTGGGTAGCAAGAGCAGGGAGGAGGAGGTAACTATTGGTCAGCTGCTTGATTGATCACATTATTGCTAACAGGCTTCAGATGTGCCTAATCACAAGAAACACTTGTGTCTGGGTTGTGACTGCCCTCAGCATTCCTTCTGGGCCGCGGACAGTTTGTCTGTTTGCCAACATTCTGCATTTATGAGAACAGTTTGCTGTTTACTCATATAGCCTCCAGTGGTATACTGAGTTGATCATGACCCTCACTCTTTTGGCCTCCAACAATCTGCCATGTGATGCTCTACCAGAGTCAGTTTGGAATTTTGTATCTTATTGCTACAAAGAGTCTTTCCCAGTCTTAAGGTCTCTGTTTTAATGTTAATGCTGGTCAGTTGCCTAAACTCCAAAGAGAGAAGTGTATAATGAGGCATGTCCAACTCCTCCCCTTCCTGTCATGGCCTGAACTAGTTTTTCAGGTTCCTTTAGGAGCCCTTTGGCCAAGAGAGGAGTCCATTCAGTCATTTGGGGGCTTAGAATTTTAGTTTTGGTTTACAGCAGGAGAACATGAAGTTGAGGCTGATCGTCTGCTGACCTCCATTTTCTCACTGAAGCAGATTAGCTCATCAGCTAAGAGTAAATGGGAGGCAAGTTGAAAAGAGATTTGGGGAAAGAGGTGAAAGTTTGGTGTCAAGAGAGGGAGCTGACTAAGGAAAATTAGAAAGATGAACAATTGGT
Organism: Pongo abelii; assembly: GCF_028885655.2. Lineage (NCBI taxonomy): Eukaryota > Metazoa > Chordata > Mammalia > Primates > Hominidae > Pongo > Pongo abelii. Next base: position 120,168,721 of record NC_071988.2, on the reverse strand, counting down.
GGCCCAAAGTTAGAGAACATGCAGTGACATTAACTGACACTGTGGTGTGATTTTTTTCTGCCCCTAGCTCTCAGCTTGATGCACAGAGATGTTAATTAAACAAAATAAAATATCTAACCATTAAAAGTTGTCACAGAGAGAATTTAATGACAAAGAAAAATGCTTAAGATATTTGTGCCAGTTACTATTGGTACCTTCCTCAGAACCCCATGGCATTCATCTGTGTGCAGAGCTCTGTTGCTGAAAGGCTGCTTGCTGTGAAGACCTGAAACTCTCTGCCTGAGGCTTTTCACTGGCCAGCAGTATGCTAGAAATCAATGCCAGGGAACTTCTCCATTCCCAGGGCAATTAATGCTCCCTCTTCCCACTCCCCAGCCTGACCAATTATTAATGGGAAATTGCTGGTTGAACACCTTAGTTTTCACAGCCTTCCATTGGGACAATTTGAGATGTTTTTTATACTCAAAATTTTCTAGATTTCTCCAGCAGAACTCAGCTCCTGCTGCAACACAGTGCCAACTGGATTAACTACAAACAATTTATTGGCTTTCTTTCTGTGGTGATCTTTTTTTTAATAGGCTTCAAGTTCTGCAGTGCTCCTCCCATAAAGTGGTAGGGTCTATGTCTCTTCTCTCATGGGCTTGCAACTGCTTTCATAAAAAAGGATGGCAGAAGTGACACTGTATGATTTTCAAGGATAGACCATAAAAGGACATTGGCTTCCGTCTACTTCTCTTGGGCGCTCACTCTTGGGGAAACTAGTCACAGAGTAAGAAGTCTGACTAAACAGAAGTTGCTATGCTGGGGTGCCCCATGCAAAGATCTGGATCCCCTGCCAGCTGTGGGAATGGCCATCTTGAACATCCAGCCCAACAGAGCTTTCAGATGCCTACAGCCCTGGTGGACTTCTATAGCTGAGCCCTTCTTGAGTTCCCGATGCACAAAATCTTATGCAAAATAACACTGTGGTTGTTTTGTATCACTCAGGAGTAATTTGTTACACAGCTATAATGACTGTAACATTTCCCTTCCTTATATCTCTTTTCCACTTTCCTACTGGTGTTTCCTGGGATGGTTTTAAAGATAAATTATGTGCTCTTAAATTTTTTTTTTTTTTTTTTTTTGAGACAGGGTCTCACTCCACTTGCCCAGGCTGTAGTGCAGTGGCATGATCTCAGCTCACTGCAGCCTCCACTTCCCAGGCTTAGGTGATTCTCTCACCTCAGCCTCCCAAGTAGCTGGGACTACAAGAACACATGACCATGCCTGGTTAATTTTTTTGTATTTTTAATAGAGACGGCATTTTGCCATGTTGCTCAGGCTGGTCTCAAACTCCTGGACTCAAGCAATCTACCCGCCTCAGCCTCCCAAAGCACTGGGATTATAGGTGTGATTGCGCCCAGCCTGGAATCCTTATTTCAGAATTTGTTCCTGGAGAATTCAAACCGAGAAAAACTGTGTTACAAAATAATAGTTATAATATAACCTCAAAAATGAAAAAATACTAGAGAAAAAATAAGTATAAAAATGTTAACCCAGTTAATCTCTAAATTGGAAAAATAAGGTTGATTCTTACTTTTAATATTCTTTGTATATTTTCCAAAGGTATAAAATATGTATGTATTACTTTTATCAGAAAGAAGTGGTTTTATGAAACATGAAAAAATGAGTAATGTATTATGAAAATATTTTTCTATGAAATTTAAAATTTAACAGTTTCATAGTTAAGGTAAGATTTGTCTTCTAAAGTTTTTTTGTGGTAGAAGTCCTGTTTTCAGCTTACTGGGCCCTACCTGCCTCCCTTGGACAGAGTGTTTCCAGTATCATGTGACCCACACTCACCAATCACAACAGGCTGAACCAGGGAGCACCACATCTGAGTCCCCCAAAAAATCAATCCATAATGTGGCCAAAATTCCATCAGCTTGTCTCTAGAATTTGACAGAAGAAATGCAGTGCCTGTGATTACATAACCATGAAAATTACATATTTAAGGCCCCTTGCTGGCTCATACCACATGCAAGTTGAAGTTGTATGGAGGAGCAGAAACCATGAGAAACAGGATGCTGATCTGTCATGGAGAATGGGGCAAACGCAGAGAGAGAAATGATGCAGAATTCTGTGTGTGTGTGTGTGTGTGTGTGTGTGTGCACGCGCGCTGCCCGTGCATGCTTGCATGCGTGGAGAGAGAGAAAGACAGATGCCTGTCCAGTTCCCATGAGGCTTGGCTATACTTCTCACACTTCATTAACCTGAGAATCTCTCATACCTCTTCATAATCCCCTTTTACTTGACCTTGTTTGGATGATGTCTGTTCTTTGTAACCAACAGACTCTGATTTGAACAAGTTCATTTCCGAAAACTAAAAAAGCTGAAATAATTCTAAGCTGATATGAATATTAACACAAATGCTTAACAACAAGGAAGTATTATTCATGTCCCCATTTCACAATGAGGCCGCTGCAGCATAAGAATATATGGCACTGACAGTCCCACGGCTGGCAAGTGCAGGGCAGGATTCTCACATGGGCAGTCTTGCTCCAGGGGTGGAGCCCTTCACCTGGATGCAGATGGCGTCCCACTCCCATCTTTGTGATTCCTCATGCTCTAGGCTGGAGGCCTCAGGCGTGGCTCTTCTCTGATGACTGGTCACAGGGTGTTGAGGAGAACCAGTGTCAAGACTCCTATCCTGCACAGCAAGTCAGAGGTCACATTAAGAAACTAACGTGCCTAGGTGAATGATTGGCAAAACCAGCCCGAACGTTTGACTCCTCCTCCCAACATTTACATTTTTCAGCCATATTTATTAATTTTCTATCCATAATCTGACTAGCAAACACAAGATAACTCAAGAACATTGAGAATAAGAGGGAACTACAAACTGTAAAATACCTTAGGCTGAGAGAAAGGTGGAGGAAAGCTGAGTGGGATGCAGCTTGCCTTAGCAGGCTAAAGTGAAATCACAGCCCCAGTTTAAGGGAGCTAGGTGGGGAGGCATCAGTGCTTTCACCAACAGTCTTGAATTTGACCCTTCCCACAATCCTGTGAAGTGAATATTATTAAATGTATTTTATTTTATTGTTTTGAAACAGAGTCTCGCTCTGTTGCCCAGGCAGGAATGCAGTAACACCATCTCAGCTTACTGCAACCTCTGCCTCCCGGGTTCAAGCGATTCTCCTGCCTCAGCTTCCCAAGTATCTGGGACTATAGGTGCCCGGCTAATTTTTTGTTATTGTTGTTTTTAGTAGAGATGGGGTTTTGCCATGTTGGCTAGGCTGGTCTCGAACTCCTGACCTCAGGTGATCCACCCGCCTTGGCCTCCCAAAGTGCTGGGATTACAGGCATGAGACAATGCACCTAGCCTAAATATTTTTTAGAAATGGGAAATGTGGGGCTCAGAGAGGGCAAGTGACTTGCTGCAGGACACACAGCAAATAGTGGCAGAACTCAGATTCTAAATCTCATACAGTTTTCATCTCAGGATACTACCTCTTCAGTATGGTCTAGTCTATATTTGATTTTTCCCTACCACTTAACCCCCAGATTAATAACACTGTGAGCTGGAGTAGCAAGTCTAACTCTAACAATATTAATACTTGGCCTCAAATTATGCCATCTAGTGACCAATTGCCTCACTCAGTAACATATAAGGCTAGTTACATCAGTTTCTCACATAGACACATATTTTCTGAACTCAACTGCTACCAATTTTCAAATTTGTAAGTTGAGAGCCACAGCTCTCCAAATCAGATGTTAACAGAGCTTCTCTACACATGAGTTGCCTAGCAAACCCATCATCATATTCTCGTTCTTACACACACACACACACACCCCAAACAAGAAAGGGCATAGTAGGCAAGGAGGTTGATGAATTCATATCCAATAACACTTATTCTATAACTAGTTAGAATCATTTATTTTTTCCAGGGTAACCATAATACTTCATCTGGAAGCTAAATTTTTCTTTGCAGATAACAGAAATAGAATCTCAAAAATACGTAACATCAAAGGGTGAAGATAGAAATTTCTCTCCAAGATTTATAATGAGGGGATAGGTAATCCACATAAATAACGAGCCCAGCATTTTTATAGACTAAATGAGGCCAGTCATTTGTAAAGATATTTCATTTCATACTTCAGCACCTCTCTGGGCCTTTAAAAATGCAGTGCACGGCCACGAGTTAATGCTTGTACAGGACTGCGTACCTTTTAATCCAGCCTGAGAGTCAGCCCTGAAAGCAATGCATTTAAAAGGAAACATCAGTGGCTCACGAATGTTCAGGAAGAGAGCCTGCTGACATGAACGTTCAGGAAAGAGAGTGCAAAAAGAGCCTTTCTGATTTTTTTTTTTTTTTTTTGCAAACAGTGATAATGAAGGGAAAAGATTGGCTTGAAGACTGTAGGGGAAGGGGATTCACTAGCCCCTTAGAATATGGTTTCCACATTCCTATTGCTGCAATGTGTTTTAAGGCTGAAGAGTTTCTGAAGTTCTCTGATATCCACAGCCAGCTCAGTTCACATAAGCGCAAATTTTAAGAGCCACATTTTGGGCCTTGGGTAACATCGCCCTCACTCCTGAACCCTCAAGATCCTAACAATACTGAGAATTTTCTTGGGAATGGGTAATTATGTGGAATAAGTATGAAATACTGGGAAAAGCATGAATTTAGCTACAGAGAGCCTTGCATGGAGATCCTGACTGCACAACTTACCAGCTGTGTGGTGATGGATAGGACGCTTGAATTTCCCAAGCCTGTGTCCTCATCTCTAAAGTTCACTCAACAAATACTTATTCAACACCCACCCTGAGCCACCATGAGCTGTTCTAGGTGCTGGGAATACAGAGCCCTGCCCTCATGGAGTATCCAAGTCAGAGCTTAAATCCTCACAGCAAAGTGTCCCTGGAGAATTGTGAGGCTCGGAGCTTCTGTCAGGGAGTTCCTGGAGCACTGTAGGAGGGCTTAACAGACATCAGCTCCTTCTCTATGAGAAGTCGATACATTCTTGAGGGTCCGCTAGAGAATTCCTGGAGCCCACTCAGTGGGCAGAGTCAGAGCAGTTACCAGGGCACTCATGACCAAATATGGAGCTCGGATATCTCCTGTTTCCCGAGAAGGCTACAGCCAGCTCTGGAATCTCTGCATTATCAAACTTTAGACACCTTGTCATGAAATGTGGCAAACTCCACCTGGCTCCACGAGGTGAGCTATTTAGAGTTGCATCTCTTGACCCAGGCGACCAGGTATAGATTACTGAATTTCAAAATTCATTTGTCCATCTGTTCTCAGGAATTCAGAGTCAATCCATTCCTATACCTACTTTGTAGCAGCCACTGGGTTGGGGAACATTAGGGACAAGTTAGGCTTGACCCTGTTGCAGCCTACTGTCTAATGGTTTGTTTGTGTAGGAGGTGGGAGGGTGGCTGATAAACAGGTACTATAAGAGTGCCTATTCAGGCACATAGACCCTGAGTCAGATTGCCTGGGTTCAAATGCCTCAGTTTCTTCGTCTGTCAACTGGGAGAACTCTGATAGGATTGTTGCAGGCATTAAATGAACAAATATATAATCAAATCACTGGGATGCCATGTTAGTGATTACAGAAGTGTTGAATCTTACTAAAGGTGACATCAGTGTGATCTAAGGGCTTAGGGAATGGTCTCTGAGAGAATGTCACTTAAGCTGTGACCTGAAGAATAAATAGAAGGAAAGTTGGGTGGCTTCTATTCCAGGTAGGGGAACTGTCAAGTGGTGGCATTAAGGGGAAACAATGGAGACATTTTTGTTGTTGTTGTTTTGCAGAAACACTGTTGTGAGTTGAGTCATCTCCCCTGTGCTGGGCACTATGCTGGACAGTGCAGGTACAGAAGTGGTGATCTTGCCACCATTCCCTCCAGGTGAGATAATGACAGATGAGGCAGCAAGTGTGATTGGGTGATCCAGACACCAAGAGACCAGCATGAACAGATGGCTGTAGGGGCACCAGCAAGCAGCAGTAGATTACTTGGGGGCATGATTTAGCAATGGCTTCACAGAGGAGGTGATGCTAGAAAGGTGAGGTGTGGTCATGAGGCAGGGGGGCAGAGAAGGGCATTTCATTGTAGGCCAAAGGATCAGGGTGGGCAAAGGCCCAGAAATATGGTGCAGCTAGGCGCATTCGAGGAGGAGTGAGGAGTTTCGGGTGACTAGAGTGCATAGTTCCCAGCAGTGGCAAAGGGAGGTGTGGGAGAGATGTAGCTGGAGCATGAGGGGGGGCTTGGTCATCCTGGAGGGCCTTGGAAACCAAGCCAAAAGTTTAGATTTCATCCCGAAGAGCATTTAGAAATAGCTGTCTGGCAGCAGCATGGAGGGATGAATTGGAGGCCAGTGGGACATAAACCGAGAGGAATTAGGAGACAGCTGCTAAAGTCCAAGCACGAAAACAGGAGGGATCGAACCATGATTAGGACATGCAGAGCAAAGAAGAGGGAATGAAAACCAGAGGTATCTCCTATAGCACTTAGTAACTGGTGGATCAAGGGAGGTCCTGATGGGGTGACTGAATGAATAGTGGATTAATACACAGCATAGAGCAGGGTCTCAGTGACCATGTGGGGGCTGGACAAGTGCAAGCAGAGAGAATGCATGCCTTCCAAAGGGCACAGCTGTGCTCAGCTCCAGCTGATCACTAATGGTTACTGCAATGGTTATCTATTGCTGGGTAACAAATTACCCCAACACGTATTGACTTAAAACACAAACATATTTTCTCACAGTTTTTGTGGGCCAGGAATCCAGGCATGGTTTAACTGGGTCCTCTAATCCATGGTCTCTCACAAGACAATAATAAAGGTGTCAGCTGTGTCTGTGGTCTTGGCTTAAGGTTCAACTGAGGGAGGATCTACTTCTGAACTCATTCATGTGGTTGTTGGCAGGCCTCAGGTCCCTGGTGGCTGATGGCTGATGGAATTGTTTCCTTTTCATATGAGCCTCTCCTTAGGGCAGCTCATAACAGGGCAGTCAGCGCCTCTCCAGAGCAAGCGAAGAAGAAAGATGGAAGGCAGTCTTTTTGTAACCCAATCTCAGAAGTGACATCCTATCGTTGTTGCTGGATTCTGTTAATTAGAAGTGAACCAAGTTCACCGCACTCTCAAGGGGGGGAGATTTGACAAAGGCATGCAAATCAGGAGGTAAGCATCATTGGAAACCACCTTAGTGACTACACTACAATATTTGTCTTTGAGAATACAACTCAGTGTGATTTTTCAAGAAAAATTGGAGATCTGATTTTTATGTGAAATCTTCCAATTTGAAAATACTGGCCCTTAATCCCAACAATCTTTTTTATATGCATTTGGTCAAATAAAACTCTCTCAAACACGACCCATGGGAGACCATTATGAATCCTCTGGTACAGGGACCAGAGAAATAGGAGCAGAATTAGAGGAGAGGGAGCAGAGATTAGAATGTTTCCCTCGTTCTTTTACTTGAGGAAGTCAGGAAAGCCAAGTCATTGTTAAAATGATGGGAGCTCGAAAAAGATGAATGCCAATCATTCAATCCAGATAACTGTATTCGTATAAATTCTACAGTCATGTTGGTAAAGATGACTTGTTTTCATTAAAGAGAAGCCTTTGATCTCTGATCTGACAGCTGCACATCTATATAAAATGAGACACTTTGACATCTGTAGCTCTGATCTCAATTGGACAGTTGGTTTCCTGCACACTAATGGAACAGAAAGACAATTGAGCATTATTAGATAAGAGAGAATGTTCTCACACACAGGAAAACAGCTTTTTCCTTTGAAAAAAACATGATAAAGAACAGAAAATGACTGACAGAATCAGAGCTTCCTAAATGTCAGAAGAGCTGTTTCAGCTACACTCTGGCCTCTGTTAGGGGAGATTAGGATAGTTTTCAGAAAAGTATTGAACATACCTTAGCATTAGCTGACTCAGGGAAGAATTTGATGGTAAAATAAGCCTGTTCTCGGAGTGTGCCAAAGAGCTAAGATGCAGCTTGGGTTTTTCATAAACAAAGCAAACACTTTAGTGAAGCCTAATTTATACACATTCACTGAAAAGTTTAGTAAGCAGGAAAACTTCTTAGTGGAAAACCTTTTTTGCGTCTTCATTCAGCAAATACTTATGGAGTACACACATGGCTAGATGATGGAGATACTGTAGGAAAGACAGCCAAGGTCACTCTGCCCCAGTGCCTTACAGACTAGAGGACAAGGCGGATATGGAATAATGATAACAAACAAAACAAAACTCTGAGGCACGTTTTGTCAGAGGAAGTAGAGGTGCCATGGGAGCTTCACCCCAAGGTGACCTATCTCAAGCCAGTGACTAGGGGAAGGCATCCAGAGAACTGAAAGATGAGTAAGAATTGCCCAGTTCAAGGTGGTGAGGTGGTGGGGTATTGGGGGAGGCTTTGGGCTATTTACTGTTTAAGTGGTAACACAGGAAATATTTTTTACATATTTCACATTCAGCATTGGATTTTCTCTTCACCACTCAAATTATTATAGTACATCCTGAAAAAAAAGTCAGCTCACATTTGTACTAGAACTATCAAGTAGAAAATAAGCATTTCTTAGAATATTAATAACAGTGGGTTCTTTTGCCTAGAAAGCAAATCCTATATTTTTATCTCATTTCTCTTGTCACATAGAAGAAGCTATGTAAAGCCAGAAGATGAGCACACATGATAGATGAGGTTGTAGAGAAACCTTATGCGCTGCTGCTGGAATGTAAAATGGTACAGGCACTTTGGAAAACAGCCTGGCAGTTTCTCGAACAGGCAGAGAGTTGCCACATGACCCAACAATTCCACTGCTAGGTACATACACAAGAGAAATGGAAACATATGTCTATACAAAAACCTCGACGTGAATGTTTATTCAAATTATCCACAATAGTCCCAAAGTGAAAACAACCCAAATGTCCTTCAGCTGCTGAATGGATAAGCAAAATGTGGCATAGCCACACAATAGAATATTATTCAGCTATAAAAAGAAATGAAGTACCGATAGACACTGCAGCATGGATGGACCTTGAAAACACGATGCTAAGTGCAATAAGTCACAAAAGTTGCATTTTCATTTATAGGAAATGTCCAGAATAGGAAAATCTATAGATACAGAAAGTAGATTAGTGGTTGCATGGGCTGAGCGATGAACAGGAGAATGTATGAGAGTCAGAGCTCAAGGGTACAAGGTTGCTTTCTGGGCTGAAGGAAACATTCTAAAGTTGCGGTGATGATTGCACATATCTGGGAATATGCTAAAAACTACTAAATTGCATACTTTAAATGGGTGACTCTTCAGGCATGTGAACTTTATCTCAATGAAGCTGTTGAAGCAAGCACACAACAAGCACCCTGTCCTTCCTAGCTAGGTAGTAGAGCCCGCTAGCACAGGTGGGTGTGGGGTTTGGCTCCTGATGCCAAAGCACAGCCCTGCTCTTCCAGGGAAGGTTCTTCGGTCTTTGCCTTCTTTTCTTTCTATTCATTTTTTTCTTCATCCTCAATAAACGTCAGGAATACTTAGGTGTTATATTTTTTCCTTCTTTTTAAATCTTTATTTACTAGCCTCTGGTAATGTATTAGAGGTGCAGTATCTTTAATTTTGTTTGGAATTGTGATGCTTTACCCTCTATACCGTACCTAAGACCTTCATTTTCAAATGTTTACAGCTGTTTTTAACCATCCCCATGTATCACTTCAGCCTTTTCCCCAGGACTTTAAGCTTGCCAGTTCTGCATTAATCTATGAGACTCAGCTTCGTGGAGTAGCTGATAACTCACGAGCCAGCCTTGATTCCATTAACTCTTCTCTCCAGGGGCCCAGGAATGGGACTGAGGTTAGACATTACTGATCTGATTATCTCAACTGAACCAGTGACAGCAAACATTTTAGATGCCAGAAGAGCTGTTGGGTGAAAATTAATATTGGTGTTTATACACAGACATGGTCTGAGAGTTGCAAGTAAAAAGAAAATTTAAAATTTACAAAACCACACAATTATTTGGCCACACAATCCTGTTCCCCCTTTTAATACAATAAAATTAAAAATTTTCCATCTGGCTTTTTCAGCAACTTGGCAAGTCATTGCAAGTCACAGAATTTCAAATGTCATACACGTTTGGTTTTTTTAATGTATCTTATTTGAGGACGCAAATTTACCTTTCTACGAAAGTAACACATAGCTTAATATTAAATTGTTTGTATTATATAAACACACATGAGATTGGTGGTGGGAAGTCAGCCAAGAGTAAACGAGGAGTTCATGGGAAAATCTACTTACTTTAAAAATGTGCTGGAGCTAATTTGCAAAGAGAATAACCCACATGTGGATTATTGAGGGTTAGCTGTGTAATCCCCAAAGAGCAAAACACTGGTTACTGATTCCTATTGAGAGAGAGAGAGAGAGAGAGAGATTTACTGCCTGTTTCTGTGCTTCAGGCATTTTACATATATTATCCCAAATATTTACGATAAACTTACAAGGTAGGCATTATTAGCCTCATTTTCTTTTTTTTTTTTTTTTATTAACCTTTTTTTTTCTTCTTTTATTATTATTATTATTATTATTATACTTTAGGTTTTATGGTACATGTGCGCAATGAGAACACATAGACACAGGAAGGGGAACATCACACTCTGGGGACTATTAGCCTCATTTTCTAGATGAGGAAACTGAGGTCCAGAGAAGCTAAGTAGCCTAAAGCCATAGAGATATAATAGATGGAGCCAAGACTTGATAGACATGAGCTTATCTGCCACACAACATTGTACCTTTTGTTCATTCATTCATCTATTCATTCATTATTATAGTATACAAACAACTGCCTCAATTGTGCAACAGCATCTGTGTATCATAATTAGCAAAACAAAGAAAGAACAGGATAGCGGTTAATGTCTTGATTGTAAATAGTTTTAATGGAAAAGCATAAAAAGGATAGGATTACTTAGCAGAGAGTAACATCTACATAAAAACAATAATTTTAAACATCAAAGATCTCCAGTCAATAGGGGACAGTCTGCCAGAAGATCTGTTAGGTCTTGAAGTCAGTTGCAACAGTGGCATCTCTCTCTTTGTGCACACTGAGCTGCTTTAGATGTTAGTCTAAGAAAGAGTGATTTTTTTCTTTGATATGTAAAGTTCAAAGAAGCTTTGTTATACAACAAGTTGAATAATAGCATGCAGGTGAAAAGAATTCTGGGTTGACTGGTAAACTGTGGCCCCCACCCAAATTGCAAATATTTGCGCAAAATCAGGAAAGCACAAAATGGCAAAGGAGCAATGAAAGGAAATGAGACTCTCAGGAATCTGGAAATGGACTTTGATGCCCTTTGATTTTACTGTGGAATCAGCAGTTTAAATCAGGCCAAGACAAATAATAACAAAAATAGTATTTTATCTCTTGGTTGTGTGTTCAGGCTAGATAGTCACTCAACTCATGCAAAACACAACACTCGAAGTTCTTAAGAGGAGAGATTTTATCAATAATCTTTATTATTAATTTTAAGGAGAGGAGCCATTCTCACCCCCCTCATTCTCACATTACCATGTTGGAAAACCTCTCTGGAAGGCTACACATTGGCACTATTCCATAAAATGTCCCTTGCAGTAGAGTAGGAAGGAGCTGGGAAGGCTGCTGGCCACTGTGCCTCCCCCAATTCTGTTTTAGGCTACGGAAATGTGGTAGACAGTATAATGGCCCTTCAAAGATGTCCACATTTCAATCTCTAGAACCCATGAATATGCTATCTCACGTGGCAAAAGGGACTTTGCAGAAGTGATTGAATTAAGGACCTTGAGATGGAGAGATTATCTTGGATTAGCCTGGCAGGCCCAATCTAATCACATGAGTCCTGAAAAGTGAAGAACCTTTCCCAGCTGTGGTTAGAAAAAGTTGTGACAATGGAAGAAGGGTCAGAGTGATCCTACATTGCTGACATGAAGATGGAGAGTAAGGGCCGTGAGTGTGGGCATCCTTCAGAAGCCAGGAAAGCCAAGGAAAGGAATTCCCTGCCTAGAGCCTCCAGAAAGGAGTGCAGCCCTGCTGACAGCTCGATTTTAGCCCAGCCAGATCGATGTTCGACTTCCGGTATAAGAGCTATAAAGTAATATATTTGTGTTGTTTAAAGCCACCAAGTTTATGGTAATTTCTTACAACAGCAACAGAAAACTAATACAGGACAGACCAAGTCAAGGCAGTTAAAGAGCCTGAGGCTTTTCATCGGCATGTCCTTTCTCCCTACTGCTCCATGTTAAACCAGGCGATGGGTATGTCGTGGTTAGGGAGGACACCTAAGTAATTTTTGACCAAAGTCAAAGCCTGTTAAACTCCTTGTTACTTTTAATGATCTGTTAGATTGTGCTTTTGTTTTTATACTCACTAAAGGATACGAATTGTATATTAATGTCTTTGAGATCATTTCTTTGCCTTTCCTCTATCTGAAGACCTACATTTAATTATTAATCAAAAGAGCACCTCTTTTACTATAAAGAAATCTACCCTATAGACAAGGGCAATTTTTACCTTAACACTGGTGGCTTCAGTTGGACCAAACAATGTAAAACCAAACAGTATTCGCTAGGCCCACAAACTAATATTATCATTATTATCACTATGACAAATAACAAAACTTGGGCATATTCAAATATATTTATCACTATTGCTCAAAACAACCCTTGTGCACATTCCATTTATAAACAAATTAATTAAAAGCATTTGGTCTTAGGCCCACATATGAATAAAGTATAAAGTAATAACTCAAATTAACTTTCAGTGGGTAGGTCCTCAATCACAGACCTTTCCGGATTTAACAAAACCAAGTCTTCTGACTCTCTTTGTTACATAAGCCAGGCTAACAGCTCCTCTTTGAAGATTATCTTCTATCTTTTTATGTCAGAAGTGGAAGAGTCAGAAAAAAATGCTTGTATTTTACACTCACAGCTTATTATTTCCATCCATATTACCACTTTCCAACTCTTATAACCATTCCTCTCTCATTTACTCACTCTCTTTCCCACTCATCATAGCCTCCCCTTACCCCAGAGGGATGGTCTAAATTTCATTCCCTGTTGCCAAAGCCTAAATGATAAAAAATTAAATATATAAAGAACTTACCTGGCCGGGCACAGTGGCTCACACTTGTAATCCCAACACTTTGGGAGGCTGAGGCAGGTGGATCACCTGAGGTCAGGAGTTTGAGACCAACCTGGCCAACATGGTGAAACCCTGTCTTTACTAAAAATACAAAAAATTAGCCAGGTGTGGTGTCGGGCACATATAATCCCAGCTACTCGGGAGGCTGAGGCAGGAGAATCACTTGAACCTGGGAGGTTGGGGTTGCAGTGAGCTGAGACTGTGCCATTGCACTCCAGCCTGGGCAACAACAGCAAAACTCCTTCTCAAAAAAAAAAAAAAAAAAACCAAACTGTGACAAAGCTTCAGATCATTCATTTAGCACTGTGGAAGGCAGGTTACTCTGACGTATGAGTGAAGGTTAAGCTTCAGGCCCCTCTCATGGTGGGTCCTCTCATGCCTGGGCTCCTTACAAGGTCCTAGGAAGGATCCTGACACATACATTCACATACTTGTAGATTTTTGTAAAATATGCAAACGTAAATTTTTTTCTTTTTTTTCTTTTCTTTTCTTTCTTTCTTTCTTTTTTTTAGAAATAGGGTTTTGCTCTGTGGCCCATGCTGGAGTGCAGTGCCATGGTCATAGCTCACTGCAGCCTTAAACACCTGGCTCTGCCTCCCAAGTCACTTGGATTATAGGCTTGAGCCACTGCACCTGGCTCAAAAGTAAAATATTTTTATTGCAATTGGTTATGACCCTTGTCTCTTTCCACTTTGACTTCCCATCTATTACATTGCAGTCAGGTGGTGTTACTGGGGACATAAGTGTTTTGGGGAGCTGGCTAAGGGGAAGTTGAATTGGGGAATATATTAAATAAGTTGTGGTTTTAGTAGGATATATTTATGAGGGTCAAGTCACTTCCTTACATAGTTAAGCTATTACTGGCTGATCTGGCATAGAAATGACTTCTAGATTCTCCTCCTGCCCTTGAGCCAACATACCAGGCATGATGTTGAAAGGACTAGGGCCAGAGGCCATATCAGGACAAGAACCTGCCCTGTAGTAGGAGTATGTGGGAAGAGAGATAAGCAACGTCTGCAATGTGCAGAGCCAGAAGCAATTCTGTGGAAAATTCCTTCGAACATCAGACATGTAAACTTGTAAACACAGAATTCAATTCTCATCAATGCCCCATCAAGACAGAAATTCTCTCCTGTTCAGGAATGTACATTATACATAATTATAAACCCAAAATACATTTTCATGAAAATCATCTAAAGTAGATTTTATCAGAATTCTTGGGTTTCTGATGCATAATCCTGTAGCAGTGAACACATCTATGTGTGAGGTTGCATGTTTTATGCATCCCATCTATCAATAATAAAACACAAATTTAGACCAACCATGCTAGAGGAAGGCTATTTTCTATCTTTAGAAAGCCATGTTACAAAATTGATGTTAAAGAGGTGATCAAAGAATATGCAGCCAAAATATGCAGAAAAATATAAAAAGCTGTCAGAGAATTAAAAAACAAAAATAGAGTTCTAGATGTATGGTTATTCATAGTATTTATCATCTTTCTAATGTTTGTAATTTTTTTTTATTTCTTTCTATTCTAAATAAATATTTACTTTTGTATCTAATTTTATATTTATAATTTTATACTCTTTTTCTTAAAGAGAAGATTAAATAAACTTCAAGCCTCCCAAAAGCTAGATTCACTCCTCCTGCATCCAATTCTAATCACTGATTACCCAAATTTGTCAATTCATGGTAAAGGCCTTCATTGCCCATTGGCAGTCTCTGGTTTGCTCGGTTATCTTTCTTTGTTTTAAATTAGAGACAGGGTCTCTGTCTGCCACCCAGGCTGGAATGCAATTGCAAGATCCTAGCTCACTATGGCCTTGAATTCTTGGACTTATGAGATCCCCCTGCCTCAGCCTCCAGTGTAAGTAGGGCTACAGGCACATGCCACCATGGCGGGCTATTTTTTTTTTTAATTTTTTGTACAGAAGGGGTCTCACTATGTTGCCCAGGCTGGTCTCAAACTCCTGACCTCAAGCAATCCTCTCACCTTGGCTTATCAAAGTACTGGAATTACAGACATGCCACCGCCTGCTTCATTATCTTTTATGTCTAAAACTACAGGGAAAATAAGAGAAAACAAAACATCATGATACTTTCGAGAGTGAGATTTATATCCTGAGCACGTGTCAAACATCAATTACCACCCAAGTCATTTGTAAATCTCTGCTTCCAGTGGAACCCAACTTAAGAAACATACCTATATTGGTTTAATAGGGCTAACATAACAAAGTACCACAAACTGGGTGGCTTAACCAACAAGTGTATTGTCTCTGTCTGGAGGGCAGAAGTCAGAGATCAAGGAGTTGGCAGGGCTGGTTCCTTCTGAGGTCGTGAGGGAGAATCTGTTCAGTGCCTCTCTCCTAGCTTCTGGTGGTTGCTGGCAATCGGTGTTGCTTAGCTTATAGTTGCATGACCCCGATCTCTGCCTTCTCTTCACATGGCATTCACAAGGAGAACAGTCAATTGGAGTCGGGACCACTTTAATGATTTCATCTTAACTTGTCTACATCTGCATAAGCCCTGTTTCCAAATAAGGTCACATTTCTGAGGTAGTAGGGCTTAAGACTTCAACATATCTTTTTTGGGAGGACACAATTCAACCCATAACAATGCCTTCATTTTTTTTGTACTTTCCTTCTATAAAAGCAAGTAATGATAGTACTCGCTATTGATGAGAATACAATATGCAGTAAAGTGATCATTCCCATTGCTATCGGAAATGTCAATTAGAACATTAGAAACAAGTTAAGTTCATTTTAAGATGTAAATTCCAGAAAGTCAGGGACCTTGTCTGTTTTCCTCACCACTGTTATCTCAGCTGCAAAAACACAGCTTAGCACACAACACACACTCAATGCATACTTGTTTTGAATTGATGTATTATCTTGAAATGCCTATACTAAATGGTTATGGTTTGGCATTGTTAGAATAACTAGACAGAAAAAAATGATGTTAAATACCATACTCTTTAATAAATAGATGGGAAGTTTCCTCTCAGCCTAAGTATCTATTCAAAAGAATAATTTAGGTCTTTATAGAAATACTAGAATGTGTTTGCTGGAATTCATACAATGGTATAAAACCTATAGTTAATATTTAACTCTATAGAAAATATATGTATATTGTATATTCAGTAAACCACAAATAGGTTAAGTTTCCATTTCTGTCCCCAGTAAGGAATTGGTAAAAATGATTACCTTAGGTAAATATCTTTCACCTTTAAAAGTTCATTAAAAATTTCAAATCTCTTAGAAACCCCCAAATGAATTATCTGATCCCCTGAGTTAGGTTAGGTTCTCCTGTCACTCACTCTCACAGATTTCAAAACTTCTTTGTTGTTAGTAGTTATCAATTTGAACTTAAATAATTTTTTTATTGTTTTAAGGCCTAGCTTTGCCACTATTATACAATCCATGAAAGCATACTTTTCTTGTCTTTTTCACTAAGGTAATTTAACCTCCAATATTTGCTTAGTGTCTAGCATATATTTGCTGCTCAATAAATATTTGCTACGTCAACACATAAATTACTGAAAGAATGAATGAGTGAATAAATGAATGCATGCTTGGAGTGTGAAGTCTGAGCCCGATTCCCCTGCTTTGGACTTTACCTAAGTTCTGCTGATGATCTTCCTCAAGAGCCTTGTCCTAAGGCAGTATTTTCAGGAATGTCATTTTCTTTCATTTTTCACCCTAATTTCTCTGCAGAAATTCTGTCTTTGAGTTTGCTCAAAATAATAGCCTATATCGATTTTATTGCAAAGGAGACATTGTTTTCCTTCAATAAACTCTGCAAGAATGCCTATTGATGCTTGTTTGTTATCAGAGGAAGCTTCTCTTTCTATTTGCATGACCCTGTAGTTTTCCAGCCCTTTAATCTGGTTCTCCGTGTTCCCTGGTCAGCAGCCTGTAGGTTGTGCCCACATTGTGTGGATGGAAGCTAAATTCTTCTTCTTTTGGTGGGCGAAGTAACTTACTGATTGGGGTCAGGGCTACAAAGAGATCCCCACTGGGCAAAAGAATGCATGCAGTGAAGCTTCCTTTGTAACGTTATTAGAAATTATTTTCTGGCTCCAACAGGAAAGACTGTTTTCTAATTTAACCATTTCAAGTCCACTGTATCTGCAAAACTTTCATTTCCATTTGTAGGTAATTATAAATAATGGGATATATATTTTCATTTATTTTTATGAAAAGCTTTATATTTCTTTAAGATAGTCTACAAGTGGAGATGCCAAGTCACCCACTGAATACAGACTTTTCTTTTTGAGGGGATCTTGATACAAATTCAAATCGCTTGTCTAAATTTATATCATCAGTACAAAAGAGAGTCCCCTTAACTGAACCTTTCCCAAGGATGTATATTATTATTTTTAAAAACAAATCTTTAGGGCTGGGTGCAGTGGCTCACACTGGTAATCCAGCATTTTGGGATGCCGATGTGGGAGGACTCCTTGAGGTCAGGAGTTCAAGACCAGCCTGGGCAACATAGCAGACCCCATTTCTACAAAAACAAAAAAAACATTGTTTTAAATTATCAGGGAGTGGTGGCATGTGCCTGTAGTCCCAGCTACTCAGGAGGCTGAGATGGGAAGATCTCTTGAACCAAGGAATTCAAGAATGCAGTGAGCTATGATTGTGCCACTGCACTCTAGCCCAAACAACAGAGTGAGACCCTGTGTCAAAAACAAAACCAAAACAACAAAAAAACTAACCTTTAGTAATAGTATTAGTGAAAAATGAGCACAATTTTTTTGTGTTGTTTCTTTGGTTACTATCAAGGATCAACATGCTTGCATATATGTGTTGACTAGATGAATTTTCTCTTTTGGGTAATGATCTCTTTCATAAATATTATATCGGCCAGCTATCAACAGGGACCCTACCAGTTTTCATATCTGTTTGCCTGAGGTCTTTATGTAGAAACTATATTAACTTTGCCATTTTATGGAAAACATTTTTCCATTTTAATATTTGCCTAATAGTTGTTTTGTGTATAGAATTTCTCATTTTTATAGATCTGCTGGTCTTTATAGTTTTTCCTGTTATTTCTAGTATAGGAAAACTTCCCCCTTGTAGAAGTTTTATAAATAAATATCCATGTTTTCTTCAAATGTTTCTACTGTTAAATTTTTAAATATTTAAATGTTTAACCAATCTAGAATTCACTTTGGTGTGTGGAATGAACTGAGAAATCAAAGTTTTTGTATTTCTAGGCATTCATCTCATCACCATTTATTGAATAATTTGTTCCTGCTCAAGGGTTTAATAAGCTTCCTATGGCATAATAGATTCTTATGTAAAATAGAGTCAATTTATGAATCTCAAAAACAAAATGTCCTAGACAAATTTTTCTTCAAGCATGTGCTAGATTTTATTAATTTGCTACAAGGGCTCCAGGAAAGTGACAGAAACATGTGTGCCCCGTATAAAAGTGGAGGAGTTATACAGTGAGAGACAGAAGGCTTACATAAGCAAGCAGTTTTTTAAAAATATTAGAAAGATTCCATTTTTATTTTACAAAGTCATGAAAATATCATGTTCATATCAGTTGTGAAAAAGGAACAATGTGGCAGAATGATCCATTATCCTAGGTGTGAATTATATTTTTCAGGTATGTTTTAGAATCCTTTTGTCAGTTAACAAAAATAAACCATGAATGCTTTGATAGCGATTATATTAAACCACTTTCTTGGCCTCTAAGACTCTGTGCTCTCTAGGTTCTCTCCTATTTTATTAGCTGCCTTCTTTCAGTCTTCTCTGCTGGATCTTCTTTCTTGTCCCAAATTCTTCATGTTGGTGAGCCCCAGGATTTTCTCTGCATTCTCTCCGTGGATGACCTCATCCAATCCTCTGGCTGTACATTCCATCTATCTGTTGATGGCCCAACATGTTTCTATGAGTTTCATGCTCTTTTAGCAACTGCCTGCTCAACATCACCACTTCCACCTGGAGTCTAACAGACATTTCAAACTTAACATGTCTTAAGACTCCTGGTTTCAATCTCCAGCTCCTGCTCCTTTCCCAGTCTTCCCCAGTGAAGTAATTAGCACCGTGATCTAATCAGTAGCTTCAGGACAAAAATCAAGGGACCAACCTGTATTCCTCTCTTGGTCCCACCCTTCATATCCAACCCATCAGCAAATCTTTTATGTCTATCTCCAAAATCTATCTGAAATCTACTTCTGGTTCTTTCCACCCCTACTACACAAGTACAAGCCCATCTTTTCCAGACTGAATTACTTAAATAACCTTCTAACTGTTCTTACTGCTCTATTTTCCCCTCACCTGTACTCTGTCTATTCTCAGCATCAAGACCAGACAGCTCTTTAAAAAAACCTTATTAGATCACATCCTCACCTGGTCAAAATAGCTACCACAAGACTTATACCCCAAAGTCCTGTTCTACAAGGGCCTGCACAATCTGCCCTCACGTTACCTCCATCTTCATCTCCCACAGGTACCCACTTTATGCACTCTGCTTTAGCAACACTGCATTTCTTTTCTTTTCTTTCTTTCTTTTCTTTTTTTTTTTTTTTTGAGATAGAGTTTTGCTCTTGTTGCCCAGGCTGGAGTGCAGTGGTGTGATCTTGGCTCACCGCAACCTCTGCCTCCCGGGTTCAAGTGATTCTCCTACCTCAGCCTCCCGAGTAGCTGGGATTACAGGCTAATTTTTTTGTATTTTTAGTAGAGATGGGGTTTTTCCATGTTGGTCAGGCTGGTCTTGAACTCCTGACCTCAGGTGATCCTCCCGCCTCGGGCTCCCAAAGTGCTGGGATTACAGGCGTGAGCCACTGCGCCCAGTGCAACACTACATTTCTTGCAGTTTCTGCACTATATCAAGCTGGTAGCATGTTGCAGCCTTTGCATTTGCTGTTCCCTCTGCAAGAAATACTGCTCTCCCAGATAGCCACATGGCTCTCTCCTACACTTTATTCAAGTAGCTGTTCCAATGTTACTCCCTCAAAGACCTTCCCTGACCACATCCCCCTTCTTTCATTCTCTATCCCGCAACCCTATTTTATTTTTATTCAAGGCACATATTGTTACCTGACACTATGTTATATTAAGGCTTTATTTGTTTATTGTGCCAACTCCACAAGAATTGAAACACCAGGAGGGCAGAGCCTTTGTGTTGTTCATGACTGTATCCCTAGTACCTAGCATTTTGCTTGGTATACAGTGGGTGCTCAATAAATACTTGTTGAATGTCTTGGTTAAACCTACATTATTTGGAAAATATTTAAATATTTATATCAACATTTTTCTGCCCAGGAACATAGTGTATTTTTCCATTTTCTCAAACTTTAATAAATATATCTTAATAAAATTTTGTTCTTTTCTTTGACTATTTGAAAGACATTATGCATTAAAGCTACTTCTAGATGTTTTATATATTTTTTCTTTTTACTACTATATGGGCTTTTCTTTTAAAACCATCTCAAATCTTTTTTAGAAAAGGTAAACCATATATATAAAATACATATACATACATTTAAAAGTTTCTAGCTGATTATTACAATTATATTGGAATGCTTTTGATTTCTGCCTATCGTACTTTCAGCCCCTTGTGCTTAAACAATTTTCAAATTATTTATTTGGACTTATAGTTGTACAATAACTGTCACAAAATAAGTATCATTTTATCTCTTCTTTGTTAATAGTATATCTTTTGTATCGTGTTATTGCATTGATCACAGCTTTCAGAACTATATTAAACAATATTCCTTTTTTGTGCATATTTTAATGGGAATATCACTAATGTTTTGCTATTAAATATAATGATGGCTATTGGTTTTAATCGAATACTTTTTCTTATATTGAGTAAATATTTTTTCTATTTCTCCTCTTAAAATACTATTATCAGAGATTGCTGTTGATTCTTACCAAATATGTTTTAAGCATGTATAGAAGCAAGTCTATTCTTTTGTATTTGACATAATGATTGGATGTATTATGTTAATGGATTTCCTATTATTTGATAACTTCTACCTCTCTGAAATAAGCTAGCTGACTGTGGTGAATTATTCCTTTATTTACTACATTTGCAACTTGATAATATTTATTTTGGAAGGTTTTCAGCTTTTTTTTTTTTTTGAGACGAGGTCTCACGCTGTCAGCCAGGCTGGAGCGCAGGGGTGCAATCTTGGTTCACTGCCTTGACCTCCCCAGGCTCAGATGATCTTCCCACCTTAGCCTCTTGAGTAGCCGGGACTACAGGTGCATGCCACCACCCCCAGTTAATTTTTGTATTTTTTGTAGAGATGAGGTTTCACCATGTTTCCCAGGGTGGTCTGGAACTCCTGGGCTCAAGCGATCTGTCCGCTTTGGCCTCCCAAATTGCTGGGATTACAGGTGTGAGCCACCACACCCAGCCAATTGTGGATATTTTATGTCTGTCAGTAAGTGCTGAATATTTTAATTTAGAGTTTTCTTGCTGCTCTTTCTTCCTGTTCTTGTCTACCTGTCATTTCACTATTACCACCAATCCTTATTACTACTGGCAAACAGACAGATAATAGGGAGGAAGCTATTACTTCTCTGCTTCAGAGTATTGTCTCAAAAATAAAAATAGCCCTGTAATCTTCTTAACAGGTAAGAAGGACCAGGTAGTGAATATCTACAGAAAATGGTTCCATCAAGCTGGATTAGTGGGGTGCAACCTTCCAATATAGATACAAGCCTGTCAAGCCTCTGTTTGACATTTGTTAATGGGAACTACCATTTGTTGAAAGCCTTTGTGTGTGTGTCAGGCACTTTACATGCATTATCTCAGACTTCATCTTAATTCTAGGAATTGGATATTAATATTCCCATTTTACAGATGGAGAAACTAAGGCAGGAAAGGGCTAAATAATTTGAACAGTTCAAATAATTTAAAAATTCAAATGGCTGTTTGTTGGTAGAGCTGGAATTTAAACACAGGGATCACTGGCTCCAAAGCCCACTCTCTTTCCATACAGTGACAAGGCTCACAGGGCAGTGCTCTGAAGAAGCAAGACCTCAGCAAACGAGGAGAGAGAAGTTAAGCATGCTGCAAGACAGGATGTTATGACTGCTGTGGAAGAGTCAAGCCAATGTTACTGCCATTCAGATTCATTTGGAAAGAGCTGGAGAGCCATTGGGAAGGAGGTGGCTTACAAAGGAGAGGAGGGTATTTTAGGTGGAGAGAGGAGTAAGGGCAAAGGCATAGGATCTGAAAAGCCTAGGACATGTTTACAGAAGAAAGGGTAATGCTCTTTAGATGGTGGATTGTGTTCATGCTGCTATGTAATCAAAGATAAGCCTGGAAACTTAGATTGGGTTCCTATTGTGAAATCTAAGAGATAGGTGAAGGGGTTTGTTTTTAAAAGGTAGTCAGCGGGGAGCCATTGCAGTTTTGAATAAGGAGCTAACAAGTCAGATTGGGGTGGATCATAGTGGGTAAAGATGGGAGAATGACACTCTGATCACATGACTGTAAACAATTTATCAAGTAATAAAGGGAGCCTGGTTTGAAGAGTGGCAGGAGGAATGGAAAGCAAGGACCTGGTTTAGGATCAGTTTCAAGGGTGGGTTTGCTGTGTTTGTGCAGATGGGATTCTGGGGCACAGGGAATGGCAGTCTTGGATGCCTTCAAGTCACTGGGAGCCTGAGTCACTGGAAGAAGGGTTGGGCTACTACAGATAAGAGGACCTTGGAAGGCAAGACTGGTTGTTGGAAAAAAAGTTGATGAGACACCCGAATAGAAAGTGATTGTTTATAGAGGATTAGATTTGGAGTCATCTACCTAAAAATGATAACTGACATTGTGGGGTGTCATCAATGTTTTTTTTTTTTTTTTTTTTTTTTTTTTGTGAGATGGAGTCTCACCCAGGCTGGAGTGCAGTGACGCGATCTCGGCTCATTGCAAGCTCCACCTCCCGGGTTCATGCCATTCTCCTGCCTCAGCCTCCCGAGTAGCTGGGACTACAGGCGCCCACCACCACGCCCAGCTAATTTTTTATATATTTTTTTAGTAGAGACGGGGTTTCACCGTGTTAGCCAGGATGGTCTGGATCTCCTGACTTTGTGATCCGCCCGCCTCGGCCTCCCAAAGTGCTGGGATTACAGACGTGAGCCATCGCGCCTGACCATCAATGTCTTTTAAGAGAACAGTTTTATTAAAGGTCGAAGAGCTGACGCCAGGCAGAAATTCTCAATCCTAGTTACAAGTCAAAACCACCTCTGGATGTTAAAAACCACATCTGTTGAATCAGAATCCCCAGAGTGGGAGATCAGACCCTTCTATCATTTAATACCACCACAGGGGATCTGCTGGGCAGCCAGAGTTGAGCACCACTGGAGAAAGGGCAGAAATTTGGCTGTGAGAAAGCAAGAGTGAGACAGCCTCTTACCTAGCCAGGAAGAGGGATGTGCCATCTGGATTTCTCTTTAAGTTTCCTCTTTCACATCTTTCAAGCACCTCTTCGTTTTGCAGATTCTATTGATATCTAGTTAATACTTTTTACTGAGAGCCTTCTGGTCGCTTTAGCAGGCATTCATCTCCTCTTATCATAGACTATTAAAAAAAATCAGAGGGTGGTAGAGCTAGAAGGAAACAGATGTTTTAACTTTCTTTAGCATCGGATACCTTTTAGAAAATGAAATCTTATATGAAATCCCGATGTGTAAACAGACCAAAGCAGAACCATTCTGAGAGAACCACAGCCCAGAGCCCACTTACTTCCCCACTTGCCCCAAGCAAGGACTTTAGAGAGTCCTTGCAGATCTCAGGATCTCTATCTCACAGGTTCAGTGCCACCTTCTCTCTTTCAGATAAGGAAATTAAGATTTTTGAGTAGTGAAATAATCGATCTTAGGTGGCATAATTCGGTTAAATCTCCTAAATTCTTTAGCAGTTTTCCTTCCTTCACAGGGTGTTGTCTCCCCTTCTGCCAGTCTGACATCTCCCTAAAATTCACTCTCCATTCCGACAGAGAAAGGTACACAGGGAATCAAATTACCCACAGCAGCCTTGGTACAAGGTTAAGTGAGGGAAGAGGCTGCAACTCCTGACTGCCCTGAATTATGTGGTTTATCTACAGGGATCTCATTTATTTCTGCTGCTCCAGTTTCAGCTCTCTCTGGTAATTCTGAGTGGCCTGTAAAATCATTATCGGGCCATCGGAGGGAGATAAAAAGCCTTGTTAGTTTTAAAGGGAAAGTTTCAGTGATTGAAGTTTTATCAGCAGGATGAGCACGGAAAAACTTTCTTCCTTATACTGATCTGAGGAAAAAGTAATGAGACCTAAGGCATTATAATTGAAAATGAGAATTGTTAAGTATCTTTTTTGCATATTTTATGTGACTGTCAAGGGAGGCTACTGTGAGGCATATTTGGCCCTAATATACTTTTGGCACCTAGTATACTCCCTAGTTGTCCCAAAGCTTTGTCCTGGCTGCATCTCACTCTTTGGGAAAGTTTGTCACAATAGAAGGAACCACAACTTCTAAAGAGAGTAAGATAAATTTCTGACTTGAGGATACTTAACTTTAAATTCCTATATTTAAGACAAAAGTTATTCAGACACTTGAAGGATTCTTACTAAATAATTGCATTTAGACGATTTAACCTCTTTTCTCATACATGCTATTTTCTTGTACAATGTGCCTTTGCTGAGGTTGCATTCATTGTTAATATTTCGCTGTATAATCACAGGTCTAGATGGGATCATAAAAAGCTAGTCCATTGCCTTGTTACTATGCAGGCACATATTTCAATCACAGAGACTGTGTTCATCTTTTTTTAAGGAGACATGGAGCAAGGCTTTCCTTGTATTAATGCCAGGTGATTCTGCAGGCTACTATTTAGCTCACAACTTCTTGTTCAAGTCTCAGGAAGAGAGTAGTTGTTATCTCCAAATTATCTTCCAGCACCCTGCAACAATACTCATTTCTTTCATTTCTGGCATCATTGCAAATTTTCTTCATCCATATTGTAGGGAAGGTCCTGATATTTGTGTCTGTGAGGGGACTATGCTCTAGCTACATCCCTCTGTAATTCATGGTGTAAGTCGGCAGCAAAATTGGCAGGATAGAAATCTTTTCCCAGAGTGGCAATCAGTAAAACTCATGAGTATCCCTTCATACAGATGCTTATCTTAGCACCTAGTTGAGTTGAGGAATCCAGCCCAGATTCATTTACATAGCAGTACTAAAAACTAAAATTGGAAGTTCAATAAATAAATGAATAACTTTCCTAAGATATTCATTCTTTAATATCTGAAAATTCATGTTTAGCAGAATGCTGCACTTACCTAGCTGTTTACGTTTTTTCCCTGCATCTCCCTCCTTCTTCCTTTGATTTGTATCAGCAGCCAAAGCAATTGTGGATTGAAATACGTATGCATTGATTTCCAGATTTCAGGCTTTGCTCCTCCTCCCTCTCTCCACTGCCTTTGGCCACTCCTTGTCCTACTCCATCTTCTAGGCTCTCAGTCACTTAGCTCTGTGCATTGAGAAGAGGCTCACCCAGACTGTGCTTAGTGTCCTGATGGCTGTGGCTAAAGGTATGTAATCATGGTAATGGTAACATGCCTTGGATTTACATAGACTTCCCAGAATTCTCACTTTAATCATCTCCATAGAGGACAAGGTTTAAATCCACAAACAGCAACTCCCCTCACCAAGAGACTAGGGTGAGCACTTTGAAGAGTGCTTGAACACAGTATTTTCCAATATTCCCAGCTGAAGAGTATTACCTGGGCACTAGTTAAACATTCAGATTCCTGGATCCCAAATAGACCCACTATAAATATGAATGCTTAGAGAAAGGTCCTGGGATCTATATTTATAAGAACAGCCCTGGAGAATTCATATCACAAGACAAGGTTAGAAAACATTCTGCTAGAAAGATGCCTGTTGCTCTCATAGGCTCAGTGCCAGCAGCTCTGGAAGGACTCAGTGACCAAAGTGCTGGGCATTTATATGGTGCCAGATTTATAGTGTCAGATGTATACCAATAGCAGGCTGTAAGGGGAGGCTGGGTGCTAGAGATTCTACTCAGGCTACTTTCTTGATCCTAGAGAGGTGCTCCAGGTGGTGGTGAATCCTAAGGGACTGCAGAGCTAAGAGGAAGGGACAGGGTGTCTTTTAATAACAGCCCTTGGGTCCTCTTAATTGGCTTGGCCCAGACCTGGTGTAGTCTGACCCAGGTTTGCAGCTTGGATGTGTTCTTCCTCCCAGGACTGTTGCCTGGTCCATTAGTGTAACAGTGTACAGAGTGTTTGTCTGGTTCCCAGAGAGTCTTCCCTGCCCTAAACCAGAGTCCTGGAGAAAAGAAGGTGGGGATGGACCAGCTAGAGTAAAGAGGCAGGTAGGAGGTGAAGTTATGGAAACTGCAGCTTGGAAGCTTGCACATTTCTGGGGCTATATAACTCAGCAAGGTGCTAGGATTCAACATAGTACTTTCATTTATAGGAATTAATCATACTGAGGGATAAGAGTTCTTGTTCTATACCTCAAACTTTAGTTTCCCTTAGTGGTAGTAAGTATTTATAGAGCTAAATTCAACATCAAATCTTAGATTTTCGGCCAGGCGCAGTGGCTCATGCCTGTAATTCCAGCACTTTGGGAGGCCTCGGTGGGAGGATCAGTTGAGGTCAGGAGTTCAATGAGACCAGCCTGGTGAACATAGTGAAACCCCATCTCTATTTTATTTTAAAAAAAAAAAAGTCTTAGATTTTCAATGATCTTGTACTGTTTTTACTTTTAGAGGATAAATGATCATTGAATTAAAACAAAAGTTAGTTTTCAGTTATAAATCATTACTGTGTATTTTATGCCTAATAACTTAATTATGTTACTCTGGAATTGATGAATTTGAAGAAACATGGAAAATTATATTGGTTACGGCTGTGAATCTAGTGATGTGAAGATGTTGGATTTATGTATGTTAATTTGATTCATATGCAAGTCAAAACACGCATATTTTTAATCAGCAAATTGTTTAATATGCTTTCCACACTTGTAAAAAATGAAAAGTACTGCGAGCTATTTTTTGCCTTGTCATTCATTCTGTCAACAGTACTTATTATGAATATGGTGCATTTGGGTACAAGGCAGAGTTACAAAAGCAATAGAAAATATATCCCTTTTGTAACACAAGATAGAATAAACTTAAACACAATTTTTCTCACTTTATGCTTTGAGGAGTGTTTCTAAGGAAAATCGTGTGGGTCATTTGAACTTTTATGACTCAAAGATCTAAATATTAAAAATTCAGAGCTGATTTATAACCATGTTGTTGGACCTTCTGTTGTCATTTTTTATTAGTCATTCATTAATTTATTCACTTTTTATAAAATAATATTATTCACCCAGCATGTGTGAAATACTTGCAAGGCAGCATGCTACAAAGAAAACTTGATCCTTGACCTCAAAGGGTTCACTATTTACTAGAAAAGGTAGCTGAACTATTAAAATGAAAACTCGGGTCATCAGCTTGGAAGGCAGCTGTGCTCTCTCACCGCCACAGCCCAACTCACCTCAGCTGTGTTGAATTCTCATGTGAGGCTTGAGAGGGGCCAGTGCCTCCTATAAGAGGACAGAAGCGAAGGTGGGCTGATTTCTTGCCCAAGACTGTGCTGGACAGAGTCTTCCAGCTTCCTGAGCTGCTTCTCTAAAGCTTCTTTGTACCTCCTTCCAATTAGCCCAGAAACTGGTTCCAAGTCAATCCCGTAACCTCCCGACTCTTTCGATAAGATATTAGTAAAATTATTACATAACTTTTTCAAAGTTAATTTATAGGTTAAATCCAAATAGTGTTTCTGCTCTCAACAGCTTTGGTTGGGGTGTTAACGATCCATTAGTGAACAATTAAGTTTATGAGGGAAGCAGCTCCCTGTTTAAAGGGATGCTTGGACAAATTCCCCAGCAAAGTAGATCCTTTTAGATGTAATAATGTCTTAATTTATTTTTACAATTAGATTTTCTTTTAATTTTATTTTAGATTTGAGGGTTCATGATTCAACTTATGTGAAGTACCTAGAGCAGTGAGATTCATGAAGCAGCAGTCAGGTACCTCGTATAAGTGGAATCATACAATATTTGTCCCTTTGTGTCTGTTTTATTTCACTTGGCATAGTGTTTTTGATGTTTATCCATGTTGTAGCAACTATCAGAATCTTGTTCCCTTTTAAGGCTGAATAACATTCCATTGTAGCTGTATATCACATTTTGTTTATCCATTCAAACAAAATGTGAAATATGTTGATGGCCACTTGGGTTCTTTCCACCTTTTGGCTATTGTGCTGCTATGAGCATTGGTATACAAGTATCTGTTTGGGTCCCTGCTTTCAATTCTTTGGGGTATAGACCTAGGAGCAGAATTGCTGGATCATATAGTAATTCTATGGTTAATACTGTAAGGAACCACCAAACTGTTTTCCACAGCGGATGCACCATTGTGTTTAAATTTTAAAACTTATTCTCTCAGTCTTGATGTCATTCAAATAAATGATTCAGATATAAGGCATTAAGACTTGGTTAATTTAATTAATTTTTATTCCTACTAACTGCATTTAGTAAATGCTACTAGTACAGAAAAGAAAAATGAAAAAAATAAAAAAGAATTAATTGGAAGAGGTGTTTTTTCACAATCCCATTTTGAATATTCATCATACACATATCACACTTTGTTGGAACTGTAGCACTGAAACCATTCCAACCCATGTTCTTATTTCTGTTTGTCTACTTTTTTCCAGGTACAATCTTAGGGCAGGAACCATGGAAACAGGTGTATTAACAGGAGATGTGTTTTTTTTTGTGTGTAAGATGAGTAAGTTTTTGTTGTTGAATCAATTGATTCTTTGTAATAAAACCTAAATGAATATCTGATCTGCTAATATCTATTCCTATTTCTGGACATTAAATTCAATGTTCCAGTAATTATAGTTCCATCAGAAAGGCATATATCACAGAAGTAAAGCTTTTAGAAGGTAAAAGAAACCAAACGGTGACAGGAGAAATTATTGGATATGATTAGCATGCCCAGTGTTAAATGGGGCAGATTTCATAAGGAGTTGAATTATGCTTAACTCTGCAAAATACTTAGATTTTGGTGACAGATGGAAGGGTGGAGTTTGTGGACTGGGGAATGGCATTCTGAAATTGTTTGGAGGTAGGAATGTAAGGGAACATGCAAGTACTTTTGCCTTACAAGAATGAAACAGGCCAGGCGTGGTGGCTCACGCCTGTAATCCCAGCACTTTTGGAGGCCAATGCAGGTGGATCACCTGAGGTCAGGAGTTCGTGACCAGCCTGGTCAACATGGTGAAACCCCATCTCTACTAAAAATACAAAATTAGCTGGGTATGGTGGCACAGGCCTGTAATCCCAGGACTTGGGAGGCTGAGACAGGAGAATTGCTTGAGCCCAGAAGGTGGAGGCTGCAGTGCCCTTGACCAGGTGGCTGGTAGACTACATCAGGCTGCTGCTAAAGTCACAAGAGTATATGCATTCATTAACAGCTATGGACAAGGACACAGGCCTGTTGTTCGCCTACCCTTGCAGGGTGGCCGACCAACAGCACACCATCGGGGCATTGCAACACTTACATGCCCTGTATGGTCGCCCTCTGTCCATTGAGAGTGATAGAGGAACACATTTCACTGGACAACAGGTAAAACAATGGACACAACGAATGGACATAAAGTGGGGATTCCATGTGCCATACAAACCACAAGCTGCAGGTATGACTGAGCAATATAACAGGCTGTTGAAGAATGGGTTACGCTTGCATGTCATACCACCGTCTTTGCGGGACTGGAGTTCCAGGCTGGACCTGGTGCTCTAAACCTTGAATGAACAGCCATGGAAAGGTGGCCCAGCCCTGGTGGAGGCTTTGTTACACTAAGCCACCACCCCCATCCAGTTGCAGATACATACCAAGGATGACCTCCTCCAACCAGGTATGGGGGTGAAAGGTAACCTGTTGTTGTCTGCCCCAACACCCCTGAAGGCAGGGGAACAGAAAACCTGGCTATGGCCATGGACCCTCCAAGCCCCCCACTGCTGGTGGTTGGCCATCAGGGCTCCCTGGGGGGAGGGCCTACAGTGTGACTCGCATGTCACTCCTTGGGTGTTCAATACATGGCCCCTACAGGGGGAACAGCCAGGAAAGGAACCCTCCTCTGGGGGACATATGTACTGTCTGTTTGGCCTATTGTGAGCTCTCCTGTGACTTCGGCACAGATACAGGACTCAAAGGAACCATGGGGACTTGAGAAGGTGTGGTACCATTGCCCAGGGCAAAAGCCCTTGGTGGCTGCATTGTTATCCAGGGATGAAAGGTTAGCCTGTATTTTGCCTGAGGGATATGATTTACCTCTGTTAGTACCTGTACCTGCTCCGTCATTTCAACTGTAGGTTAACATGCTCTAACTGCATTTGGACTGGGCCCACACCTACGCTGAGGTGACCAAGTTTCCAACTGTTGGATCTGCACTGCCCTTCCAATGGCAGCTGCAGATGGCTTGCCTTGGCACATACATTCAGTATCTGCAGAGAACCGGACATGGCTGGAGACCTGGGGTCCCATGGCTGATGCCTGTGAGGCAACATGGCAAGCTTTGAAAAAGGATGCTGAAAGACCCACAGCACGCCCGCCCCCTGGCTGGCCTGTAGTGTTTATGATGGGTGGGGCTGGCTAGTGGGGGAACATGCAGTACCCCAACCCCAGGTGCTGTGGTACATAGAGCCACATTGGGGCAACACCCCTGTGGGATGGGTACCCATCATGGCCTGTGCAAACATAATACATGTCACCACACTGAAGGTATGATGGAACAAGTGGCCCCACCAAGGTTGGGCCCCAGTGGATTTTGTGTTCCCTGGGAGTTTATGGGTCTGTGGGAACACAGGGTGGCCTTACCTACCAGTGAACTGGACTGGACATTGTACCTGGGGGTGGCCTTACCTGCCAATGTTCTCCCCAGGTTGCCCAGATAGCCCACATAATTGGGAGGCGCTATGCTCTCGGTTTGTGCAAGTGCGATGAGTCCCCTGGTGGTTCTGCCTCTTGGCAGTGACTATCCCTGGAGCGGGTGTCATAACTGTAGAAGCACAAGTTACCACTCTTGCACAGCACACCACTTGGGCTCTGAATTACACTTGGGTGGCCCCCCTCCTGTTAACCGATGAGGTTGATCAGATTAAAAAGGTGGTATTGCAAAATCAAATGGCTTTAGACGTAGAAACTGCTGCCCAAGGAGGCACCTGTGCACTTTTAGGAACACAATGTTGTACCTTTATCCCTGACAATCGGTAGAACATAACAGCAGCCCTGCAAGGGGTCTCATGGCAGATTAAGGCAGTTGAGAGCCTTACTGATGATCTCCTGCGGAGATGGTGGGCATCCCTAGGCTCTGGCCTACACTGGGCCCTAATAGTCATAAGTGGCATAGCTGGGATCCTAGTAGTGGGGCGTTGCTTTCTGTATTGTTGTTGTGGGTTACGGATTCAGGGCTCTGCCCTATGGGCACATGTCCCTGCCTGGAGGATGCCCTAGGCCTAGAGGGTGGAGTGTAAGGGAAATGGCTGTGCTTTAGTCAGGAGTAGGCTGAGACAGCCTTCTGGCACAGCATAACTCAATGGGTTTGGAGCGCAGGCGCACAGCTCTGCACATTATGTAACCAAGCCACGTGAGGCACATTAGGTGATCACCCATGTGAGCTTGTGCTGGGCTTGGAGCCACTACTGTCTGTAAAAGGTATAATTACCCTGCTAATGCTGTACATATGGCTTGCTCACACCCAAAGAGAGGGTAAAGCCATGCCAAAACTGTCTATGATTCCTTTAGTGTTTTTCCAGCTACCCACCACTCGTCCACTGATTCCCGTTGGACCTCAATTAGAACCTGGCAGCTAGCTTATGGGAACTCGGACATCAGTTAGAACCTGACAGCTAGCTTATGGGACCAGAGGGAAGGCAGAAGAATCAGGAGGCTCCCAAAGGTCTCAAGGGCAGCTTCAGGCTTGTCCAGGGGCTGCAAGAAATGAACTCCAGGTGGCTTTTGGTCTCTTTCTTTGCTCGGCTCAGTATCAGGAAGTAAGCTTCTAATTGGCTGAACTTGTGTCATGTGCTTGGCCCCTGGTAAGGTAACATTAGGGCCTAATGCCTTGATCCACACAGGTCTAGCTATCTCCAAAGCAGTAGGAAGTTGAGGTGCTATTACCAGAAGAAGATGGAATGGCCAAATTAAAAAAAAAAATCAATTACTGCTCTGTCATACTGTGTGAAAGACAGAATTCATTTTATTGTACAAATGATTATAATTGATTTTTAAAAGTGAAACAACTGTGCTCTACATATGCTTGTTCAATCATATTTATGAGACAGATATGCCCTATTTTATATTATTCCTGGGGATCTGAAAACTGGTCTTTAGTAGGTATGTGTGGGTACAGGGCAAGAGGGTCACAGTGGGTGGTAAATCCTGAGGAATCAGTTAATTGTTTTGTTAGAGAAATAGACCATTTAACTGCTCACTTTTCGACTAAGGAACAGAAGGTACAATATTAATTCATTAACTATAACAAAAATATAGTTTAATTTTATATCATAGCTAACTAAAAAGTATTTTAAGTTGACCTCATTTCATAAAGGATTTGAGGTGAGAAGACCTTTTGTTTTAATCAAGGTTCTTTGATTTGAAAATTTGAGATACTCACTTCAAAGTATCTAAAGCCCAAATGGGATGTGATGAATGATTCCATCTAAAAATCTCATAGACCTCAAAAACAGAGTCCTCTTTAAATCTAGAAGCAGGCCTTTAGCAGGGATGGGAGCCTTTCAGAGCACAAAATGCACAACCATACACAGCACCCAGGCTGTCAGACTCAGCTACTGTTTTTCTCTGTTTAGGCTTCCTTCCTCTTTCTGCAGAGGATGAGGGAGAGTCTTGGCTTCCTCCTGGAACTGCGGACCCACCCCCAGCTCTCGGGTAAACATTGCCTGCACTTCAGCTGGGCTCAGGGTTCCCTTTGTTACTGAGACAGACTCTCAGGTTGGCCCAGCCTGAATCTACCGGGACCCCATCAACTGTGAAGTACAAACCTGGCTGGAGGTGGGAGAGCACCTTGTGGTTGAGAAGGTCTGAGAAAGGGGTGGGTGTGATCTGTCAGACACCCTAAAATGTTTCCCTGTATTGTCTGAGACAGAAACAGCTGGGGAAGAGAGGGGGTGTGGGGAATAGAAAAAACGTGGTACTAATAAATGCAGAAATGCTGGTGGTGATTCAAGATGAGAAAATCAATAAAGGCTTGGGGGAGAGCCTCAAAAGGTGTTTAAGTCAGGATACTTTCAGTTGTATGAAACGGAAAACCCCTGTCAAAGTATCTTAACCAAGAAATTTGTCTCATCTGACAGGAAGTCGTGAGGTAAGGCGATCTTCAAGGTTGGTTAAGTCAGCCATACAACAAAGGCTGGAAGGCCCTGGTTCTTTTTATCCTTCCACTCTGCCATCCTTGGTGTGGTCTTTGTCATCAGGCTGTAGAGGATCCAGGCATCACATCCAAACCCAACCAAGTCCAAGGGCGAAAGAGACCATTTCTTAGATGCAAGGAAGCCTCTAGCAGATTCTTCTCATGGCTTGTTGACCAGAATTGGGCCACCTGCCCATTCCTGAACCACACATTAGCAAGAGGAATGGGACTGCCAGGTGTGATGCAGAGGGCCAGTCTTCCCAGAGCATGTCGCTGCTTTAAGAGGGGGACACTGAACACAGCTGCTAGGGTTCTGAGAGGAAGGCGGCAGGAGGGGTGGGGAGGCAACCAGCAGGGCAGCTACAGAGAAGCAAAAGAAAAACAGAGAGGAGCAGAGAGGCAGACAACGACAGAGCCCAAGAGGAGTGAGGCAGGAAGGCGGGCAGGAACAATAAAGCACAGGTGGAGACAGACAAGCTCGTTAAGTTTGGTGTCTTAGGTTAAAACACTGTTGTCATATCTTGCTCCTCAGCCAGGCAACTATTAGAAGAACACGCTTTACCTGTTTTCACTGCCACTTGAAGGGCTGATTAACTTGTCAGTAGTTAAACTTATTAACCATTTTCAACCTCAGAGTTATAAGGGAGGTGGCCTTAGCAGTATTCAGACAGAAAATTTATCTCCTTTTCTCCTTAAAATAGATCAGCATTTATTGAGTTGTGAAGGAGTTGCGTGAAATAAATATGATTACTTACTTTCTTACATCTTTATGTATAATTTTATCTTCTTAATTGTAAAAACAATATAACCACACTTAAAAATTGCAAACCAGAAACATGAAAACAAAATCACCCACAGTCTTATAACTGTTATTATTTGGCAAAAAATTAACTCCTAACTTTTTTTCATACAATTGCATACCATTTTGTAGACTGCTTTATTTTTCAAAACGTGTATCATATACATGGTACAAATTTCAAAAACAAACTAAAGGGGTTATTTAAAAATAAAACAGGTCTCCTTCCTATCAATATCTTTAGTCCCCCAGTTTGCCCCCCATTCCACCCTAACTCGCTGTTACCAGTTTATTTTGTTTTCTTCCATAGATAGCCTACCCATTAACAAGGAAATATGTGTATGGATATTATTTTGCCAACAGATCTTATCTTTTCACAAAATGATAGCCTACTGTGTACACTGTTTTTGTTCCTTGTTTTTAAAATTTAACAATATTACTTGGAGATAATTCCATATATAGTGCCTTTAAAATCTAACATTATAATGTATCCATATATTGCCACATACTCTATAAGCAGTATCTTCAAGAGCTGTAAAAAGTGTGAGCAAATGACTCATTCATTCCTTTAATAAATATTTATCAAGCACCTGCCATATCTGCAGAGCTCTGGTGATTCTAAGATTACCAAGAGTTAGGTCACACCCTAGAAGGAGTCACAGCAGATTGAGGAGACAGGTAGGTAAACAAGTTCTTACAGGCAGTCTTTAAGTGCCGGGATGGAAGAACACAGCGGGTGTTGAGGGAATAAAGTAGGAGCCTCCGAGACATTGAACAAAAGTAGTGAAGAATAAGAGAAATCAGCTCACATACAAGAGACAAGGAGAATGCCCCAGGCAGAAACTCTAAATGACATGTGCAGAGGCACAGAATGTGAAGGAACACTGTGGTCCAAGTAACTACAAGGAATTGGATATCACCCCTACTCTTTGATCTTTAATTTCTAGCCAAGTCTTCAATATAAATAATGCTATGATATACATCTTGCAGTATATAACTTTTTCCATCTGCTGGGGTATTTCTTTGGGTAGATTCCCAGAAGACGGACTGCTGAGTCAAAATGTAGGAGCACTCTGACCTGACATATACAGCCAAAATGCTTTCCAAATGGACATATTGTTTCATAAGGATACCAACAATGTATGTGCTAACCAGTGCTCATTATTTTTGTATCTTTATTAGTTTTAATGTATATTTCATTGATTACTAGATTAATTTCCCCATATATTTTATTTCTTATATGATTTATTTTCTGTTTATACTCAATCACTGTGATTCTATATTTTACTATAGCTCTATGAGCCCTACTTATAATATAGATATTCAGGTTTTTATTTTTCATGTTTGCTGCCAATTTTTTTTCTGGTTTAGCTTACACTAAAAAAAGCTGGACATGTAGAAGTGTTTAAGATATTACCCAATCATATCCATTGATTATTTCCTTCTATTGCCTCTAAGTTGAGAAATACTTCTATACAGAGGTTTGACAAATATTTTTTCTTCTGGTCTGCTTTAAAATATATTTAACTCCTTAATCCTCATAGAACTTATTTTGGATATATGAAATGAGATAATTCAATTAGTTTTTCCACCCCCCCTCCAAATTACCGATTAGTTATCTTACCTTTCCCTTCTCCATTGATTTTTCTTTTTAAGACTTTATTTTCTTAGCAGTTTTAG
This sequence comes from Pongo abelii, assembly GCF_028885655.2. Lineage (NCBI taxonomy): Eukaryota > Metazoa > Chordata > Mammalia > Primates > Hominidae > Pongo > Pongo abelii. The sequence continues at coordinate 120,132,634 of NC_071988.2, read as the reverse complement.
TTTCACAGCAAAATTGAAAGAAAGACTGCATACTGTATGATTCCTTATATATGGCATTCCGGAAAAGGCAAAACTAAGGAGACAGGGATACAGTAAAACTTCAGTGGTTGCCAGAGACTAGGGGGAGGAAGGGATGAATAGGTGGTGTACAGAGGACTTTTAGGGCAGTGAAAATACTCTGTATGATACTATGATACTATAAGGGTGGGTACATGTTATTCTATATTTGTCCAACCCTATAGAATATACAGCCCCAAGAGTGAACCCTAATGTAAACTATGGACTTTGGGTGATAATGATCTGTCAATGTAGGTTCACTATTTGTAGCAAAAATGCTACTTTGGTTGGGGATGTTGACAATGGGGGAGGCTGTGGGGTGGGGTATATGGGATATCCACTGATTTTTATTTCAAAGATAAATCCACTTAGAGATCAACTCAGTCATCAATTGCATCTAATTTCTGGTCCTTTTGAAATGTGTCACATCAGCTTAGGACAGACCTTTCTTCTGACTCATCCAGTATTCCTGCAGCGACTGTTCTATTTATATACAGAATTACAACATAGCTCCAATAGGCTTAGGTAAAGCTTGTCACTGCCTTCCTGTTAACAAGGAAATCTGCTGCTGAAAGACCTTACTTTTGAAGTCTACCTGATTGGTGGTAGGATGGCCTGTGTTTTGAGTGGGTGGAGAACACTTTTGAGGGAGGGAGGATTATTTCATCCAAAGGGCTGAAGCCACTGTTATCCCGTGTCATAGCTTCCGAGGTACTGAATGAGTAGGATCTCCTGGCCCTCCCATCTCTGTGGGTACCTCGTTCATACTTGTGACCTCAATATAGCCTCAATCCTGCTGAAGCCCAGGACTATCTCTAAGTGTGGTTTATTGCAGGAAAAAGTAGCTTCTTGACTAGCCAAAACTTGACTGCCCATTGTCAACTAGCCAGTTTTTGAGAAAAGTGAGAGGTTGTTACGTAGGAAACCTTATAACTAGAGGCTCTCAAACTCAAGTATTTAAGTATCATCTTTTAGATTTCTGTGTCCAGGATCGGGTTGCACTGGGTGGTGCTGGAAAAATTTTTTGATCTCACCTCCTTCTAGCCTTTTGAATACCCAAAAATATTCCCATAGACATTTACACACAGTTCTGGGCGGTTCTTCCTTCTCCTTCCATGAAATATTGGTACCTGCTTTGCCAACACCTATGAAAGTGCTCCATGAGGAAGGCGGATAAACAACTAATGAGCACACCTGCTCAGGCAGGGTTCTAAAACAATTTCCAGCCACCTGTTCTATTCTTCCCCAGAGTTCAAAAGCTTAATGGTTCGTGATCCAAAAACCCAATTCAGATTTCCCAGAAGACCTCCCTGGAATCCGTTGTGGATTCCTTCCTAGAGTTAGGAGGCAAGCAGGTTTCTTAGGTACTATTCTGTCGGGGTAGTGGGGAGCGTGCGCTGTCCAGGTTTGTGTGGTTGCAATAGACCCTAGGGCGAGGATCGCATCCCGGGCCAGGACTCCCTTGAGCCATCTCTTTTTCCTCGTCCCCATTTCTAGGATAAAACCCATTTCTCCGGTAGGTGGGGAGGTTGGGTTAGAGTCACACAGGGATTCAGGAAGCTTTCCTTTGCAACGTCCCATCCCTTCATCCTTTCCTCCCACTTCCCGTGGATGTTTTCTCCACCTTCCCCAACTACCCCCTTTTCCATTCAGCGAAGTCCACGACGACTTTCCTTCCTTGTCCAGTGGCATCGCATCTTCTCTAGCCACATAAGCCTGTTGTGGAGGAGGGGGCGCCAGTGTGGCTACCCTGGAAGGGGTGTGGGGGGTGGCTCGCAGGTCCTCACTCACCCAGCCCTCTCCCCGAGGAGCGACCCTTTCGCCCGCGTCCCTCCAGAGCTGCGCCGCTCATCAATCCCGGTCACTCTGCCAGGCTGCTCCCCGGGCGCCCTTCCTTCTCCCTCTCGCCTGCGGTCCTCCACCCTCCCACCCCCTACCTACCCCGCAGCGACGTTCGGGGTCGGCGGCGCTCGGGGTTGGCCCGAGAAGGGGCGGGGATAAAGCGAGCGGTGGAAGGAGGCGGCTACGTGGTGCCACCGCCGCCCGGGAGCGCCCGACCCCGTGCGCGCGCGCGCCTAGCCGAGGCTTGGGCGGCGGGCGGAGCTGCGGGCGGCGAGGGCGGAGGAGCAGCCGGCCGGGCGGGCGGAGCGAACGGCGGGCGGAGCGAGGGGTGGGAGGGCGCGCGCGAGCGGGCGGGCGAGCAAGCGAGCGGCGTCTCCACCAGCATCTGCCGCGGCCGCCTTTGCCCGAAGCCCGGGGACGAACCGACGGACCGACCGCCTGGCGCACGGACGCGGGCGCTCGCTTTGTGTTCGGGGCTAGCTTCGGCGAGGCTTGGGCTTGCAGCGCGCGGCTTCCCTGCTTTCTCGCGGCCACCCCGGCTCCGGCGGCCTCGGCGCGCGAGGGGCTGGAGGTGCGGGAGCCGCTCTCCGCCGGTCGGTCCCCGCGCGGCTGAGCCCGGGCCGCCAGCGCCGCGGCCCCGTGCGGTGTCCCTGAGCTCCTGCTCCCCGCCGGGCTGCTCCGAGCAACGGTGCTTCGGAGCTCCAAACTCGGGCTGCCGGGGCAAGTGTCTTCATGAACCCAGAGGATGTCCGGGAAGCACTACAAGGGTCCTGAAGTCAGTTGTTGCATCAAGTACTTCATATTTGGCTTCAATGTCATATTTTGGGTAAGTTGGAGCCCTCCTAGGATTCCAACTATTGTGGCCGATCGATTCGCGACGATTTCCCCCACGTTGCTCGTTGCCTTTACTTTTCGCAGCCCCGCAGGCGCTTGCCGGAGCAGCGTAGAGGCATTCGCTTTCCGCCTTTCCAGCTTGCGCGTTGGAGAGATAAACATTTAATCCTTTCGAAGAATGGGAAGAGGTAAAAAGAGAAATCGAGGCGGAAAGGGGGCACCGAGGCCTTCTGGTGGCTTTTTAAGGAACGAATAGTAGGGATGCAGGTAAAAGAAAGGGTTCGGCAGTTTGAGAAATGAGCAACCACACGAATTGGATTTGCTCTCGGTGGGATATGGATGTTGGGCAGAGCGTGGTGTCATAACAGGGAAGGCTAATAGGGCACGGCCGACCCTGAGGTCCACCTTCTAACAACGATCTGATTGGACGAGGGCTTGGCTCCGTGTTGCCGCGGCTGGTCTGTGCCATGCTCAGCGTGTATCTTCTTGCACCATCTCGGGCTTTGTGTAGGATGCAGATGCCGTGGTATATGGTTCTGTAATGTGCACGTAAATAACGTTTCCTGCACGCTCTCCTCTTCAGCTGGAAAGCGCTCCCTGTGCGTAATGGACTGGCCAGTGGGGGTGCGGGGTAGAGGTATTTATTTATATGTATATATCATCGTCAGGATAATAAGTCACCGTCAACATATATTTCAATGTGTTCGTGCCCCGCGTCCTCATTTTTAAAGGAGTGACACAGAGCGGGCCGTTTTGGGGGAACCTTTGCAGAAATGCAAAGGAGAAGGTGTGTGAGGCATGTTTTATTGGGGAACCGAGAGAGCAAATGCTTTAATACAAGATTCAAATGATGCTCTGCTTGGGACTGCAATGTGTTGGGAACGTATTGTAATTAGGCTGGGACGCCTACTGTTTTTGTTTGTTTGTTTTGATTCTTTTCCTTGATCTGGCAAACGTGTTCAGCAGCCAGACAAAGAGTTCTCCAGGACAAGGGGAAAACGTTGGTTCAAAGACCGTGTTATTTTTCTTCCCCTTCTCATCCCATCTCATCTTCTTCCTCAATGGGCACCCGCATTTCCATGGAAAGTAAAGATGGTGGCTGTCTGGGTAGGGGGTTCTCTAAGTTGCTGTTCAGTGTGAGGTAAACAATGCTCCAACTGCAGGATCAATAATTATCCACAGCAGTCTGAACACGGAATGTATTTATTTGGATTCTCCTTTAATTTGGGCTGTTTGCTGTACATATATACATCTGTGAGAATAGTTGTCAATACGGCTCTTCATATTCTTTTTTTGTACCGCACTCTTACCAGGTTATTTTATTTTCTGTTTTCTATAATAGTACCTTGCATTGGTCATGTACGTTTTGTGAGGAGAAATGGAAGGGATTGGAGACCACTTTCCGTGTCAGCATGTCATCTGTCTTCAGGACTAATAAAGATAATGAGGGGACGCATGAATGGATGTCATATCCGATCATTCCACAGGCAGTTTTTTGCCAGTGTTGTGCATGATTCCCGGGAGCAGTCACCCACCTCCCCTGCAATTAAACACTGCTACAAATACAGGAAGAAGAAATTATTTTCTTTCTTTGCCCCTTCTCCATTTGTGAAAATGTTTAAAAGTGGTGGGTAGCCACGGTTTTGAGTAAGATATTCTGATTTGATTGGAACTTGAAACTTTGTGACTTGGAGAGGCACGGACTACCGAACTGGGACTGGTCCTTTTTGGGGTAGTGAGTTCAGGCCTCTTGTTTCTACTTGAACATTTCTAAAAGTTGCACATTTTAGCTACCCAGCAACAAAAAGCACCCAGGGACTTTCTCTGCCGTTTCCTAGCAGGGGGTGGTAAGGAAATAAAAGGATTTGGGTCTGTTTCCCTGACAGTTTGCTGTAATTTTGTAGAGTGCACAGAGACAAATTTAGCCCTTTCTATGGATTAGGTTGCAGCAAAACCCCTGGAATTGTAGAGAGCTTCAAAGAAATGCAGAGTGCTTGCTTGGAGAGGTCCAGAATAGAGCCACATGTTTTCTGATTGTGAAGGTCTTCATAGGTGGGTGGGTGAGTATGGGAAGCCTGAAAGGAGACCTAGGCTATGGGACTAAACTAGCTGCCCCAGGCAGAATTGTTAAGTGAGTGCCTTCGTTATGAGGGCCCTTCACTTACCCTGCCTCTTGCCTTCCCTTCCTCTCCTCTCTGTGCCCAAAGCCTTCCTCTCAGATACTCCCTCATACCTTTCCTATCCTGCTCTCTGCTCCAAAATTACCCCATATTTAAATTTCCTGCTTTATTGTACCATGGTCTCTAGTGATGATCAACAGAAAGGCAACCATATGGTTTTGGTTAAAGTAATTCAGACTAAGATGTTAGTGACTGAAAAGCTGGGGTCAGTAGCTTGGCAGCTTGCTTCTGAAAAGTTACACACCTCTGCTCTCTACAGAGTCACCAGCCTGTCTGTGATTGCCAAAATTGTCGGTGCTACTCCCATACAATTATGAAGAAGAGATTGCCAACAGCATGGTTTCCTAATTTTCATTTTCACACTGAAATGCTAGACTACATTTGACATACACTGGTGACATTCAAAGGTATAGTTCTGGTGAAATAAAATTGAACATATGGTGGCACCAGCACTGAGAGCTTGGTTCTTTTCCTGATCAGCAGTTTGGCTCTTCATCAGTTAACTGCCTGGGCCTCAGTTTCTCAGCTGTTAAATTGAAGGAGGCGGATGAGTTATAACGTTCTTTCTAGTTATTACACAGAATGAGTTTCTTGAGTTCCAATATGCTGGAGAAGAAAAATAGAAGAGTTCGGCCACTAATATATAACAGAAGTAGTATATACCAGGACACTTGATAAATTATAGACATTTTCTGTTAGGGAGACTTGTCTGAAGACTAGTTTTATTACTTTCATTTCTTCCTCAAAGATCCTTTCATAAAAAACAAACAAACAAAAAAAACAAGGCTGGGCGCAGTGGCTCACACCTGCGATCCCAGCACTTTGGGAGGCTGAGGTGGATGGATCACAAGTTCAGGAGATCAAGATCATCCTGGCCAACATGATGAAACTCTGTCCCTACTGAAACACAAAAAACTAGCCAGGTGTGTTGGCGGGTGCCTGTAGTCCCAGCTACTCGGCAGGCTAAGGCAGGGGAATCAGTTGAACCCGGGAGGTGGAGATTGCAGTGAGCCAAGATCGCACCACTGTACTCCAGCCTGGCAACAGAGCAAGACTCCGTCTCAAAAAAACAAAACAAAACAAAAAACCTTTCACTAATTTCTTCTTGGCTTGTTCAGTTCCTGGTATAGTGTCCATGCTTCTCTCTCCCCACTGTGAATCTCAAATATAGTCCTGTGAGTCACTAAATATATTTTTATTGTTAGAATTACAGCTTCATGTATAAAATCTGAATCCTTTTATGTAACAGTTGTAATGACATTCTGAGTAACAAAGTCAACATCTTGTACAGATTCCTTTCTCATTAGTTATCACAGGCTGGTGGGGGGAAAAGCTTGTTTCCTCTGTTATATATTGGAACAATTCAAGACAGAAGGGAATTGATTTTATTGAGGGTGTCACTGTACTGGGACATTTCTCAGAAAACCCTGATACTGCTTTGGGTTTGGGGGAGGGAGGGGAAAGAGGATTTTGTTTTAAAGTCATTTCTTTTGGGTACTGAACCCCACATCCCATCACTCATCATTAATAGATGTTTTGCCCTTTTGGATTCTGGCTTTTAACTGTTTTGGGTTCTGGATACTTAACTGTTCCTAGGCAAGTAAATTGACCTCAATATTCTGGTTATTTATTGCTACATAACCTCCAAGCTTAGTTGTTTAAAACACAGTTATTATTATAGTTCACAGTTCTGTGATTTGGCCAGGCTCATCTGGACAGTTCTCACTTGGGGTCTCATACAGTTGCGGTGAGATGTAGTTGGAGTTGGACTTAATCGGAAGGCCCTTTGGGGCAGGATGCCTGAGATGGTATACTCATATGACTGGAAGCTGATGCTTGCAGGGAGCTTAGCCAGAGTTGTTGCTGGAGCACCTACACGTGGCTTCTTCCTGTCTCTAAGTCTTAAAGAAGTTTCCAGCCAGTTAAGGTTCCACTTAGAACTGGCAGTGCCACTTTTATCTATTCCATTGGTTAGAGCACTCATGTAGATTGCTGAATTTCAAAGGGTGAAGAATTAGAAGCCACCTTTTGATGGAGAAGTGTCAAGGTCACATTGCAGAAGGTCATGTAGGTTGTGGCCATCTATTGAAAAATATAGTCTACTGTATTAAGGCACTGAGCCTTAATTTCTTGTTTATAAAGGAAAGACAACATTAATGGTGTTGTAGTTTTAAAGATTCAGTGAGATAATGTTTTACTTGGCATAATATCTCAATATTTAACAAATGGTGAATATGATTACAGTTGTTGTCTCCAGATTTTATACTGGTTCCATACAGGGGTATAGAACTTCTAGAATGCCTTAGTCTAGTACTTTGGCATCATTACTACTAGGTAATGATAATACCCTTAAGATCTGCCAAGAAGATGAGTCAAGTGGATTCAGTAGATTTTATAGTGACTTGTTAGGAAAGAACTCAATGGAAGCCATGGAGTGATTTGGGAGAACCAAGTCATTTTTCTGTTTTCTTTGCTACAAAGGATTAGAAAAGCCTCAGATACTTGAGGCCAACTTTCTCTTTTGGTATGCTTTCAGATATTACCTTGTGTCTTTAAGTGCAGGTTTATCCAGGGTTGATGGCAGGATCTTGCCTCTAATTTGCTTCCACAGGGCTTAATTCAGAGAGGAGGGAGACTCAGGAAACCTTGGGGTGGCGGGGGAGGGGGGGCATCAAGTAGGAAGCCTTATCTTATGATTCACTATAAATTGCAAGATGTTCTGGAATGATAATACATCAGCAGTTTATAAGTCATAATTTTTGTTTTAATTTGCTAGACATCTGTTAGCTTCGATGGCAACCATATGGGAATCTAAATTGCGTTTTGAATTACAGGGAGAATGTAGGAAGAAAGCTAAATATGGTTATGAAAGTGTCGTATGGGAAAAGTGTAAGAAAGGTATAAAGTGAGGAAAGTAATTGAATATAGGCTTGCTTAGTCTGGCCACTCCCTCTGTGGGGCAGTATGAAGGCGCAGAAGCATTCTCACTTGATATACTCCGCAGATTGAAATGAAGCCAAATGGGGAGAAGTTGGAAAACCAAATAATGTTTCACCCACCCACCATAAAATTGCCAAAATGTTGCACTCATTTAGATGGGTCACTTTGTTTTAATGTCCACAGTAATAGGTAGTCCCTGGCAAAAGGTGAAAGCAATCTGCATTTTTAACAGAGCTTTTCACTAACGATGTTTTTCTTGTAAGCACCCCAAAGAGTCTTCCAAGAATATTATATCTTTGTGACAGATGAAGAAATTGGAGTACAGAGATGTGGAGTAACTTTTGAGGTGTTGAAGAGCATGTCAAGGTTTGGTTTTAGAGCGTTAAGTCTCTTCCGTAATGATAGCCCCAGCTTTTTGGGTGGAGACTTATTTTAGAAGATGCTTGTTATTCTAAAATAAAACATCAAGTAAGCCATTTACATCTGTTCATAATCGAAAAGTGATAAAGTTTTTGCATATGCCACGATTAACACCACCCACAAGCACAAAAAAGTTAGGATGAAAATGTTCTTCAAGAATATGGTGGAATAATTGTAGCCTATTGAAAATTCATAAATGAAAATTGGAGTATTGTAGACAGCATTCTTGAATCACATGTTTCTTTCTGTGTGTAATACTGATGACTGTCTTAAAATTTCTAACTTCCAAATAAATCATACTCCACTGGATTATAAGGGCTTCAAGTGTGGGGGCTGTCTCACTTTCATAAGCCCAGTGTCTTGCACATTGTCTGAAACACAGTAGATGTTTTGATAAACGTTTGGGCCAGGCGTGGGGGCTTACACCTGTAATCCCAACACTTTAGGAGGCTGAGGCTGGAGGATGGCTTGTGTCCAAGAGTTTGAGACCAGCCTGGGTAACATAGTGAGACCCTATCTCTACAAAAAAAAGATTAAAAATTAGAAATTAGCTGGGTGTGGTGATGCATGCCTGTAGTCCCAGCCACTTGGGAGGCTGAGGTGGGAGGATCACTTGAGCCTGGGAGGTTGAGGCTGCAACTGCACTCCAGGGCAACAGAACAAGACCCTGTCTCAAAAAAAAAAAAAAGTATGTTGAAGGAAAGAATTACAAAATCATCAGAAAGTACGTAGGAATCATCTCCTCTAAATTCCTAGTCAGTGAAGCATTCTCCATTGTATCCTGCCTACCTTTCTAAGCATGGATCTGTTTTTGGACCACTTTAATTGTAGAGTTTCATCTGTTTTCAAACTAGATGTAATCTGTCTCCCCATAATTTCCATCCTCCTAATTTACTGTTCATTTTAAATTTTTATTTGGAAACATCAAACCAATAGGAAAATTACAAGTGGTATAGAGAACTTGTTTTTATCCTGCTTGAGAAAAAGTTGCCAGCATGTTGGCTATCACACAAACAGTTTAGTATGTATTTTCTGTAAACTGGACTATTCTGCTAGATCACCACAGTACAACCATGAAAGCCAGGAAATTACCAATGATACATTAACACCATTTAATCCTTAGACTTCATCTAAGTTTCCCAGTTGCTCCAATAATGTTTTAAAGCAAAAGAATTCAGGTCAGAACCACACTTTGTATTTAGTTACATCTTTTTAGTCTCTTTCAGTCCTTCACTATCATGCTCTTTATACTTTTGACAATTATAAGCCAGTTATTTTGCAGAATGTCCCTCAGTTTGTGTTTGTGCCATTTCCACAAGCTTAGATTCAGGCTGTGCATCTTTGGTAGGAATAGTATAGAAATGGTGCTGCATTCTCATTGTACCCTATCAGGGTGGCATTGATTTCTGTTTGTCCCATTACTGATGATGGTCACTTGATCAAAGTGTTGTCTGCCAGACTTCTCTACCATATAGTTACTCTTTTCTCATTTGTAATTTATAAATGTTTTATGGCAAATTACATTGAAACCATGTAAATAGCCTAGTCCTCATCAGATTTTCAATCTGTTATTTATTTATATCAGTAAGAACTTACGGTCTTCCTTTTCTCAGTGTGTTTCAATGTTACTGTCATGACTTACTTTATTTAAAATGGCCCTAGGTTTGGCCAGTGCAGTCTTTTCACGTTGGCTCCTGTGCTCTTTTAACTCCCATCAGTCTTTGAGCACCATCTTGCTCTCTGGCAGAGTAAGATGTTCCAAACTCATTTTGTGATTTACCTGTGTCATCTTTTGTATAAGCCATTTCTCCAATGAGCTTTTGAATGGAGAATGGAATTTAGAAACCAAGATCTGGTTGCTTGGTGTGCTCATTGCTGTTAGGGTGTTGCTACTCTGTGTATGTATATACACACATGTGCATCTGTATTTCTGTATCTGTGTACTTTTAAAACCATGAATTTACAGTCATACCCCAAATTCCTGTCTGATACTACAGGGTTTATTTTTTCCTCTCCATATTTTATAACTGCTTTCTTTGACAGTGAGATTCTTAGTTCGCTTTATTCTTAACAGTTTACTTATTTGGTAAATCTCCCCATATGTAACCAGTCTTCTGCAGCTGCCACCACCTTTCCTCCTGGGGCTGCCCTCCTCAGCTGTTAGTGCTCTAGCATCCTGTGCCACCACCCCCATCCCCATATGGATACCTTTCTCCCTGAGATACCCTGCTCTAGGCTTCCACAGCATCCCTCTTCCTACATTTTTGTAAACAGAAGCCTACCAGATTGGACCTACCTAATGGCTTTGAATTTTCAGGCAGGAGAAGGCAAAGAGCCTCGGCTACTCTTGAATGATGTAAAATAAGACTTATCTTCCTTCCCCATGGTCATTCATTATTTAAAAATAGCCATTATGTCATTCCTAAACATTCTGTTTTCCACCTTTAAAAGCTCTTAGTTCCTCCATGTGTTTACACTAATGATGTTTTTCTTGTAAGCATCTCAAAGAGTCTTCCAAACATATTATATCTTTGTGACAGATGAAGAAATTGGAGTACAGAGATGTGGAGTAACTTTTGAGATGTTGAAGAGCATGTCAGGGTTCGGTTTTAGAGTGTTAGGTCTACATATACTGTTTCCAGATTGTACTTTGACCTGGTCACGGTGCTCTGCCTGGGGTCCCATTTGGACATACCTCTATTAATGCAGCAACCAGAATGAAACACGTTGTTCACAGGCTTTTCTAACCATCTGAAGAGCATTAGGCTCTTGAACTCTCCCTTCAGTCCCTAGGCTGTGCTGTGCCTGGTGGCAGAAGCCTCTGCTACTGTCTGGAATTGACTTTGAGTAAGTGAGTTTCACAGATTAGTTCCTCAGTTGCTCATCTAAAAAAACCGGGAAAATAATTTTCTGCAAAGTTGTTATCCAGTATTATGTGAGATCATGCATATCAGCGTGCTTCATAAATGGTAAATCTCTAAATACAAATACTAGTTATTAACCCAGGCTAAACTGCACTTGCTTTTCCTGGCAGCCAAGGAAGACTTTGGCTTGGATTGACTTTTTAGTGAAATAAAACCTTCACTTTTTCAAGTGAACTCTATTAAACCATCCCCCTAAGCTATATGCTAATCAGAAGCCCTAACCCTCCAGTTAATTATTTGAATTTAGATTTAGTTCTGTTTATTTCTCCCATTTAAATGTCTTATTCTGGCCCATTGGATTTCAAACCTGCTACCAGCAATCCTAGGCTTCCTTGAGGCATATGTAGGTGGGTGGGTCTGTGCTGGTGGGGTGTGGACTGAGCAGTACCTCTCTTTCCTCCAGAAAAGCTTGGTTATTAGTTTGATATTTTGGGATACTAAGAAAGATTTTGCTTGAAAAAAGGGGTCCCACCACTTAAGAAAGAAAAGAACCAGTATTCTAGCCTTTAGATGTTTTTGAATCTTGATGGCCAAAGTACATTTTAAAAAAAATTACTCCTCGTGTGGGTTTTTATCTCTTGGAATCTCTTCATGCATGGGAAGTCCCTCTCACTAACTAGGGGTCACTTCTGTAGGATTAGTTGATATTTCACCCCTTTATGCATGTAGTGTGGCAGCCTGATTAGTAAGTTAGGAAATTTCAGTCTTCCCACTGGGAGATCTGGTTCAGTAGGTCCATCCAGGATGGGGTCCTGGAATTTCTGTTAAGAAAAAAATGGAAATTTCCTGCAGGTCATTGTGATGCCCAGCTGAGTTTGAGAAGCTTTAGCTTGTTTTTCTTGGGAAGATGTGGCCTCTCCTTCCCGTTGCTCCCTGGAGGGGATGTGTGGGAGAGCTGGGCGTGGGTGGTGTAGAGCGGTGACCATTTCACCAGCACACGAAACTAGTGTTCTTTGCTTATGAGAAAAAAAAGGTGGCCTATTTTATCCCTCATGGAATTTTTTATTAATCCAAAAACGCCAGTTTATTTTTAAACCTGAAAGCCCTAAAAACAAAATGAGAAAAATCTCTTAAAAGAGAACCTCTAGTGCTGCAACTAGCATGCTAACAGTTAGCATCATATAGGGCTAGAAGCTAGCCATTTATTCGATAGGCACAGTGAAGAGCTAGACTTCTGGTTCCTTTGCCCTGCTTGTCCCGGACCACTCTGCGTGTGTCAGTGCAGTTGAGTAGCTCTAACTACAGACACTTAACAAGGGCAGACTACTTTCTCCTTCAAAAAAAATCAGCCTCCCTGTCCACTGTTGCTGTTCCTTTCAGCCTCCATCTTCTGGGGCTTTCTCGTTGGTCTCCAGCCCTGACTATGCTCAGTTTGTGGGAGGGGAGTTGCTTTCTGCGTCAAGGTCTGCATGACAGGTTCATTGAATTCCCTCTGCTGTAATGCTGTGGAGGGGACATTTCTTTTCCCATATCCAAACTTGCAGCACTGTCACAAAGACAGTTGACAATAAAGCAAATGCAGAAGACCCAGACATGATATTTGCCAGTGTTCTTTAGAAAGCTTCAATGTGGAATATCCGGGTTATGCCTAGTGTTTTCCTGTTATTTTCTTAACTTTCTTTTTTCCTTCACCCCCTTTAAAAGAAAGTTAGATCTTTGATTATGGCTGGGTTCCTAAAGTAGAAATCTTGAAAAATAAAATTTTGAATAAAACCCTATGTTATTTCTCTGAGCTGTTTTACTGGGTCTAACACCACTCCTTTTTTTTTTTTTTTTTTAAACAAAACAAAACAGAAAAGGCAACCAAACAAAAGCAAACCAGAATGGTATATGCAAACCCGATGGTTAACACTGTGATATTATCCATATGTACATAGAGGATTGTTAATTATGAATCACAAGGAATAATTTTTAAGTAATATAATCACTAAGCCCAATTACAAAATGGTGTTTTTGTGGATGGCAAAACATCTACAAATGGCAAAACAGTTTGGCTGTCTTCATTGGAAGGGAAAAGTGATGTTCTATACCACTTCCAGCTACTATTTACTATTTTGATAAGTATTACAAGGCATAGGGCTCTTTTTACTTGTTGGAAAATTTTTCTAAATTACACTTGGCACTAAGGCTTGAATTTCTAAAAATCTGGAGGGAACAGCTGGTGCTCTAATAAATATTCAGGCCAGCTATTTTAATGCATTGTACTCAATTAAGTAGTCCTAATAAAAGAGGAATACTTGACTTAAGCATTTCTCAAAGCATAATGTTGTGCTTCCAACAAAAATTTCCTCCAACTGTTGATATTTCCCCCCAAGCAGCCTTAAAATTTAATTCTGCCAAGTAAGTAGTCTAATCATGGATGATGCATTTAATGCCAAAAGTTAGTTCTCTTTTAAGGTATAGTTGTATCAATATGGCCTAGCCCTTTAACTGGAGACTCCATAGGTCACTGACCTTTTAGCAGAATTCTTCGTCTGGTTCAGAGTGACAGAGTATTGAAAGATTCATCCTAACTTGGGCATTCTGGTACCCTTGTGGTGGGAGGGCAGAAAGTCTGCTGTTAAGGAGTTTAGACTTTGAGTGTGTCTGGATTGTTAACCAGCTACGTTCCCAGGCTTGTGACCTTAGACGTTACTTGCCCACCTTGCAGTTGTCTCCCCTTCATCTGCAAAATGGCACGTTTAGTTGTATTAATATTATTAATAGTAGTATTAAGATAACGTCTATCTCGGAATCATGAGGATTTGAGGAGTTAATATGTGTAAACTGCTTGGAATAGTCAATAGGTATTAGCAATTATTATACTGTTTTCCTCATAATTTATTTTGATTGTTTTCCCTTCTTTCAGAATCATTAAAATAATTTTATATTATAACATGTATTTTTTGTTCTCTATAATATTCTGCCTACATAAGTGCATTCTCAAAATAACTAAAAGGAAAAAAAGATCTAACAAATGTTCACAGTGTTCTTTTCATTGTAATGAGTGGCACGCAGTTCTTATTGTGGATACCAGACCATGAATTCGCATCTATTGTTTGTTGTTAATTTTTCCTTTTTTCTTTACCCAGTTACATTCACTGTTTTCTTTGCGAAATCGAAGTGTCTCCTATTAGTATTTTGTACTGGGAAGTTGAGTTTCCGTTGGATAGCTGTGGTGGTGTTAGGCCTAACACCTGGGTGGGGTGGGGAGGATAGAAACCCTTTATCAACATCTGTTAAATCTAGGCATTCTGGAACTATCTAGATGGCTGTAACTAAGTGTCTTTAGTTCTTTATGGTATCATAAATCCTGCATATTTTGGTCATTTTTTTACTCTATTTCAGACAAATTCTTTAGGTTATGAAGGTGAAACTTGAGTCAGTGATCCAGATAACTTGGGTTTTCCCCTTATATGTCCTTCCAGCTGATGCAGAGCTAGGATTTTGGATTGAACTACCTGGATCATTGACTAATCATCTCGGTGAATGAGAGACTCACGGGCTTCTCCTCTAGGGCATAGTGGGATGCAATGAGAGCTTGTGCTTTTTTTTGCCACCTGTACTGTCCCCTGACACAGGAGACACCGACTGTCACATTTCCAAGTTTCATCTTCCATATAACTGGGCTCAGCTCTGAGAGGAAGGCCAGGGCATGCTAAATTAGTAGGTACATGTCACTCATTCCCATGCAGAAGGCATGCTGAAAACCCCAGCCCTTCAAGGGGAAGCAGGGGATAAAGGGATAAGTCTAAGTAGAATTTTTACTGTGGTTTTTATTAGTAAAAAAGAATGATATATGTAGCACAACAGGAACAGAAGCATATTTGAAGTCATCTCTAGCTTACCAGAAACACCCCTAAAACTGCTGGTTTAGATTCATTAATCAACCTCACGGTCCTCAGATGGGTTGTGACTCCCTGTTGTGTAAACACTAACCATGTTACTTCCTGGTCCTCCTGACCTCCACTAGCTGATTTCAGTGAGGATCAGGAGTTAGGTCACCAGCTGATAATCTAAAGCAGCGAGTCCCAAAGTTCAGCCATTTGTAAACTACCTACATGGTTTTGGACAAACTCTTGTGTCACCCCATAGTTTCTCAGATTTTAATATGCACGTAAGTAGCATGGGATATGTTGTTCAAATGCGGATTCTGGTTCAGTAGGAGTGAGAGGGGATAAAGATCCAGTACCTTTAACAAATGCCCAGGTGATGCTGATGGCTCTGGCCCACTGATCTCACTTTGAATCTCAAAGATATAGTCCATCTGAAACAATCTTTTCTTTTAAGTTGACTCTGATTTTAATCTTAAATACATATATTTAAAAAGAAATGTAAAAAGTATCACTATTCAAATGCATATAATGACAATAATATGACTTATTAACTTCTAGGTAGCTATTATTGGTGCCTGCTGGTAAGCCTGAGTCAGAGGCCTCTTTTCTTTTGTTATAATGGAGGTTAACAAGTGTAGCAAGTGTTCGACATTCTGGCATCAAATGGAGACTTTCTCCTTAACTAGACCAGAGGATTAAAAGATAGTTGAAAAGCAGTGACTTTATATTGAAGGATATTTAATGCCACGTTCTAAAACTTCTCTTCTGGTACCCCAAGTCACTAGGGAATCTCACTTTGGGGAACACTTGTGTTTAAGTAATTTGCAGCAAGGCATGCATTTATAAACTGAAATCTATTAGTGAGATGGATGGATCCCTAGAGGTAAAATGGTTGGGGAATGTGTTTAAATGTTTGCATACTCCATGTTCTGTTTTCTGTTGAGAGTGTGGGAGAGAAGAGGGGCATCCCCCATTTCTGAAAAGTTGCTAACCCTAGGCCCAGTGAGTAGTTACATCTTAGGTATGAGAAGGAAAATGCTTTGGGATGTTGTATCTCAGGCTAGCAGGAAGTCAACTTTAAATGCTTAGGAACTGTATCTCAGTGGGCTTCCTCCTCTCTTTCAAGTTACTATAGGTATTGCTTATGGTCAGCTTTGGAATGAGTCTATTTACGTAATGCATTTTAAAAATAGGGTGCTTTTTTATTCCAAAAATATGGGAACATCAATATTGCTTTTTTAAAGGAAATTTACCACAATAATATTTTCTTTCGGTTCAACTGTATTAAGAGTGGAAACTCTTCGCCAAGTGCTCCGAGAACAATGAACAAACACTTCAAAGGTAAAAAATATTTTAGAGTTTCAGTTGTATTCCCCTATGAGGCCTTGAATTTAGCAAACCTTAGTTAATTAACTTTTTAAAGGAAAAATGTGCTCTTACATTAGTGGCTTTTAAGCATTTCTTCTGACTTTACCGGCCTTTCCCCCTTAGGACAACATTTAAAATAAGTGTCTTCAACATACAGAGCAAATACCTTGTGAATAAACATCAGTTTCACACAACCAGAAAAAAAAAATAAATCAATGAATCTTCTTTAGGCATTTGAAAAACTCTATACTTTTTAAAAAGGGAGGAGTTATAATTCAGTAACAGGAAAACTAAACCCCAAGAAACCAGGCTGTTAGTTTTAGATATTTTTCAGCATGACCTTATGGAGGCAGAAGACTGGGGCTGGGAACTTCCTGAGCACCTGTTTCGTTATTGGTGCCCTGCTTACCAAGGATGGGCAACAACTTCCCACACGGCAACTCCTGTGAGAAAGCCTACTCTGTTTTTGCTTTTAATCTCATAACTGGAATCCTAGGGAAAATAGTGTTTTCTTTGGTACCAAGTTCTTTTGGCTTTGTCTATTGGGTTTTGAAAGAATAAATTGAATGAAGAGCTGTCTAGATGATACAACTATATGTGGCATTTTCATATTTTTTCCTGACCCTGCAAGATTAATAATCCCTAATATTCTCACTATATGCTTTGGGAGTTTTGCTGTCCA
The DNA here is from genome assembly GCF_028885655.2 of Pongo abelii. Classification (NCBI taxonomy): domain Eukaryota; kingdom Metazoa; phylum Chordata; class Mammalia; order Primates; family Hominidae; genus Pongo; species Pongo abelii. Next base: position 120,115,572 of record NC_071988.2, on the reverse strand, counting down.
GCGAAGATTTGAAACAATTGCACAAAAATTTGGAAACGGTGTTTTACTTGTCATTTTTAAAGATACAGAGTCACTATTTTAGAAGTGAAGGGATAGGGGTCTCAAAACAAATTGAAATATATTTTGTGAAATATATACATATGTATTCCACTTAAATATTGATATACTTGGGTTTTAAGATATATAGTATCAATATATATCCTTGATGCTTATTAAATACTGATCTATATCCTTGGACTTTTTTTTAAAAAGTACAGTCATGTATCGCTTAACAACAGGGGTATGTTCTGAGAAATGAGTCATGGGATTTCATCATTGTGCAAACATTGTAGAGTGTACAACACAAACATAGACGGTGTGTAGCCTACTACACACCTAGGCTGTGTAGCCTACTACACACCTAGGCTGTGTGGCATAGCCTGTTGCTCCTGGACCACAAACTTGTATAGCATGTTATGGTAATGAATACTGTAGGCATTTATAACACAATGGTATTTGTGTATCTAAACATACACAAGGTACAGTAAAAATATAAAAGATAAAAAAATGGTACACCAATGTAGGGCACTTACCACGAATGGAGCTTGCAGGACTGGAAGTTGCTCTGGGTGAGTCAGTGAGTGAGTGGTGAGTGAAAGGGAAGGCCTAGGACATTACTGTACACAAATGCAGACTTGGCTACATTAAATTTACAAAAAATGTCTTTCTTCAATAGTTAACCTCAGCTTACTGTCATATTTTATTTTATTAACTTTTTTTAGCTTTTTTACTCTTTTGTAATAACACTTAGCTTAACACATTGTACAGCTGTACAGAAATATTTTCTTCATATCCTTAGCCTATAAGCCTTTTTTTAAAATTATTTTTTATTTTTAAAACTTTTTTGTTAAAAATGAAGACAAAAACACACACGTTAGCCTAGACCTACACAGGATCAAGATCACCAATACATCACTAGACAACAGGAATTTTTCAGTTCCATTAGAATCTTATGGGACCACAGTTATTCCGTCATTGATTAAAATGTCATTATGTAGTGTGGGACTGTAGATATGTGGTCTCTTTGGAGAAAAAAAAAAGAGAAACTACCTAAATGACCATATCACCTCTAAATATTTTCATTAATGAGACTAAAATTTCTTTACCATAGTATGCTATAAATATGCAAACTAAATGAAACTTGTTTTAAAGTTAAAAGCTAGAGATCCGTTTTAGAATCTAACACATAAGCAGAAAAAAAAATTTTGTGCTTGTTAGTTGGAGGCTAGAAAAAAAACTCTTTGAACTATGAAATTACTAAGTCTTAGCTAGAGACCCCAACAAATGGTTAATTATTGCTAAGAATCTTTTAAAATCCAGTTTTAAAGTTTTAAGTGTTGTTTCTGTGGAATTTTTCCCTCAACTTCCCCCTTTCTGTGATTCTAATTCCAAAATTGAGAAGACAGAGCTTTTTACTTTTAGGGAAGCTAAACCTCTTTCTTGCTCTAAGAAGGTTGACCTGCTGATGAAAGAACAGAAGGTTGGAATTCTTTTGAGCAGGAATAGCTGTGCAAATGCTTATTTCATTGTTCTTTGGCCAATCTTTTTAGCACTCAAGTATTAGAACTATGCTTTAATTGGTCTTTTGCAGCCCTGATTGTATAATCTTAGGATTTATATGTTGAAAGAGACCTTACAAATAATTTGGGTCCTAGTTTTTACTACTCACTGTTCATCACTTTGCCTACCCTTTTCATAGTGGAATCCTTTGTTTTCCTAACCAAAATTGTAAGCAAACACCTCAGTTTATAAAACAAAGAACAGAGCTTCTCTTCTGGGAGCCCAGCATCTCAGGTGCCTCAGCTGTGTTCTTGGTATCACTGTGTAGGAACAGTGTGCAGAGAGGACAGTGGGAGTCCTGGTGGATTTTACCCATGGGTGGAGTTTGAGCTGAGACTGGTGGAGAAGACATCTGCTTACCGTTTATATGTTGAATTAGGATGAAGTCGGCACTTGGCCTGTGTTCTTTGTAGGATGTGTGCATGCTGAATTGTCCAAGTTGCCAAGTCCCAGCACTTTGACTCCATTTGGTTCCACTAAATGGTTTTGGCGCAGTCGTTTTGATTAACATCAACCTTGCTTATGTTAAGTAACTATTCAGGTTATTTATTATGCATTACTCTCATGCTTTGGAATGAGCAGACTCAAAAACCTCTGCTTCATGTGGATTCCATATGTGGCCTTTAAGTTAGCAGAAACACAAAGGTTTCCAATTAATTTGCACATGAAATTGCATATTGAGTAAGTTAAGCTTGATGGCATAGGCATTATTTGAAATTCTTTGTCATCTTTAATATTTTTATATTTCATTTAAACAAGTTATTAGGTGTTTGAATGTTCTGTGGTGACGCACATAACCTACACATTCACATATGTCCTGTTTGGTTTTTTATTACTGAGTGCAGATATCCATGGAATTTATTTTGTTGTTTTATACTGATGCGCTCCAGATAGTAGGAGATTATATAAAAAGAGGGGATATTTACTTTTTATTTATGTGATTTAACTTTTTCTCCCCTCCTCTTCCCAATGCTAAGGCAGAGAATATTACAACATGTAAGACAGTGGTTAAGGGTGAGACTGCCTGAGTTCAAACAAGGGCCTGATATGTCCAAGCTGTGTGACCATGGATGGTTGGTTACTTCATCACTTTGAACTACTCCTTCTGGGCAGAAAGTGGGTAATATTAGTGGCGACCTCTAGGATCATTGCGAAGATTCCATGAGATGATGTACATCCAACCCGGAGCACTCAGTGAATGCTGACATGATAACTGAGGGACCAGTAGGTGACCCACTCAGGGGAGTTGCAGGCTTTTGGTTCACTGTCACCTGGGAAAAGGTGTTGTCAGTGTCCGGACCCTCAACTTTCCTTGTTAGGAAAGTGTACCCTGTATAATAGAACTTGTCACTAATGCCAGGCTTCGTTTCCTTTGTCCCCCACCCATTGGAGGAGAGTGTATCTCCATGCTTTCCTTTGGCAACTGGATCTGAGGGTTTTCTCATCAAGGCAGCTGCCATGTTCCTCTCCTCCTGGGCCGTAATTTCCTCCTCTGTGTAGCCGCAGCTGTCCACCACGTCCATTCCTGGCATGGCCTGGCCAGTCCTTCCTTTCTGGATAACAATGCCAACATTTCTTATGTCTTACCTCGGGGATAATTTTCAGGCCACAGACCTACCTGTTTTATTTTGTTTTGTTAAAATGGTAGCATGTACAGAACATTACAGTTTCCGTAAAATCATGTATATAAATACGCCTAGAAAACTACCTGAAATACAGCAGCTGTCCCATAAGTACTAATTGAAATATGTTAGTTGAATCTGAAGTAACTTTCTTAGCCTAGGAACAAAATTAGCATCCATCTGGGTCTCTGCAAAAATTTGTAATGTGTAAAAATAGGCATGTTTAGGAAGTTGCTTAATTAATATATACTTCATTTTTATGGCAGTTACAGATTCTGTAATTGAATTTATATTTGCATGATTACAGTTTTTTTTTGTTGCAAACGATTTTTATGGGCTGCTGAAGTTCAAGGAGTTGGCATTTTAAATTGTTCTTCACTGTCTGAGTAGTAAAAATATGTCTTAAAAAATCATTGATGTTATAGTAAAGGAAAGCTCCCTCCCTTCCCTAAGTTAGTGCCTTTCAGAATGTGAGCATTTGTCAAGTGGAATTCCGTCTGATCCTTTTTCATTTTCTGAGCTATTATAAGTGCTTTCTATTCCTTTAACTATCATAAATGGTTTTTCTTCCCTTAACTAAGTAAAGATTTCTGGAACAATGTTTTGACCAGATTGAAACCAGCTTCTGTCCTATCCACTATTCATTCATTTCTTGATTTCTGGTGAATTTCTAAACACAAATAAGTTTCTAATGGTGAAGAAGGTGAAACAGGAAGGAAAGAAGCAAAAGCTGGGTTGGGTCACCATACTGAGTGAAGGATATGCTTGTAGGGAATCCTAGACTGTGATATTGGAGTAAACAGTTAAATTACGGGGTGAGGCCAGGTGAGATGGCTTATGCCTGTGATCCCAGCACTTTGAGAAGCTGAGGTGGGAGGATTGCTTTGGGCCAGGAGTTCAAGACCAGGCTGGGCACAAAAATGAGACCCTGTCTGTACAAAAAAGGAAAAAAATTAGCCGGTCACAGTGGGGTGTGTCTGTTTTCTCAGCTACTCTGGATGCTGAGGCAGGAGGATTACTTGAGCCCAGAAGTTCAAGGCTGCAGTAAGTTATGATTGTGCCACTGCACTCTGGCCTGGGCGACAGAGCAAAACCTTGTCTCGATAGGTTAGATTAGATTAGATTAGATTAGATTAGATTAGATTAGATTAGATAAAATAGATAAGATCGGTGTTTCAAAATCCTTTTCCAGTGAGAGGCATGTACTGCTGCTTTTGTAATCCATGACATGGAGAGTGTAGCAGGGGGTTCATGTGGAGGAGTTGCTGAGACCAAGAACCCCGTAAGGATAGTCATCTAAGTTTGGGAATACACACAAATTGTTGGGAGACACTTCTCCGTGGGTCTCTTGTGCTCCTGCATGTCTTACTGAGTATACCAAGAACGTTCTTTACCTGGGCCATTTCTTAGTGTTGTGTTTGCAATGAGCAGCCTTGAGGGATGAAGTAGTGTCTTTTTCTGGGACAAAGACTGACCTCCTCTCACTTACTGCTTACTATAAAGCAGCAGGTTTCCCAAGCATAGGTTCCTCAGCTGGATGCACACTCACTGCATGTACAGCTGCCATCTGGGCCCCTCAATGCTATCTCCATTGGAGTGATGTAAACATGATGCTGGTGTTGTCTGAATCATGCTGTGAATAATAAAGTCCTTTGTACTTGACCCAGGAACCTCATGTCTTCTTCCAGCTTCTATGAAACAGTAACAGGCTAACTTATTACCTTGCGAGTGGGGTAAAATCAAACAAGACCAGATACAGGTGGAGCTTCCAGATGAGCTGAACATGTGGAGGTTCCTGTAGGGTGGCGCTCTAGAAAGGGCATGGAAGTGCCATGTCCCTTGCCCCATACCTTTACCTGTGAATCTCTTCATCTGTATCCATTGTAATTTTTTTTAATAATAAACTAGTAAATGTAAAATAACCAAAACAAAGAAACTAGATGCCGGTGTATTACATATAAGTTGATACCTAGCCAGTTAAATGCGTTCAGATGTGTCTTGTTTAGGAGATAATCACCCGGGCCTCCCCGACAAAGTATGGTTCAAAGGGTCATGGTGGGTGGCTCCTCAGAGCATCTCAGCTCTCTTAGACCTGATGAAGGCTTCACAGGCATTTCATATCTGTGCCTCTGGCCAGTACATCTCCAGGGAACTGAGTGCCAAGGGAGACCAAGGCATCTTTACTGACGTTGTATCTTGAGTGAGGCAACATGTAAAACTGTGACACATGGGAGTGCTTGATTTTTGAGCATGCAGAGCAACAGGGTCCAGTGTTATGGTGGCAGGGACAGGAGAACTCATGGCATCAGGAGCCTAGACAGCCCCATTGGGCACGAATTATAACCCAGGCAGAGGCAAGGCGCAAGGGTGGTCAGACATCTGGCCCTGGAAGAAGAAGAGACAGGTGGGAAAGTCCAGGCCAAGACCGTGGAGCAGAGTTAAGAAGGAGCAGGAAGAGCCAATCTCAGAAACAGGTTGGCTCTGTTGAAATTGGACTGAGGCAGATAATTTCTTTCTTTCTTTTTCTTTTTCTTTTTACCTTTCAGCTCTGTTGGACATGAAGGAAAGATAATTTCTAAGTTTACTTTTTGATATTTATAGATAAAATGCTTTCAAGCAGTTAACCAACCTGTTGGAGAGTGACACTTAGATCATCTTGAAGTTGGTTTGGGCGATTTAGAGAAGCATTTATGATTAAGTTATGCAGTTGATGAAAGCCAAGTAGGGACATTTGTTCAGAACAATTATTTTTGTACCTTTTCTTTGTAATAGAGCTGTAGAAGTGTATTTACTTGTAAACTGCAACAAGTTTTTGCTCCTTCCCCCATCAAAAGAATAATATATCTATATAATAATTAGGCCTGAAATTAAGATTCTAGATTTAAAGAGGACTCCCAGGGCTCAAATATAGGAGATAAGATGTTGAAACGCCACTCCTGTTGTTTGCAAAATGAATCTTATTGACATTTAGTCAAAACCAAATTCTAAATAATATTTAATAATATGTGAAAATTATTAACTGCCTGTGGTCATCACTTGAGACCCATAATTACTGCTGGAATCCAGGGATACAGGGATTAAAAAAATAATGGATCAAGAAGTAGATTTTAGTGGGGAAGTATCTGTGGGAGAGTGACCTCTTATCCCTGAGAGCTGCCATGTACAGCTACACAGGAGGCGAACTGCACAATTCCCTGGAATGTGCGTGATGCTCCCTGGAGTTGTGCAGTATGGCAGTGCTGTGTGCATCAAGGGCAGGAGCAACGACAGTCCTTCAAAGGCTTAAGTAAGTGGAATAGAAAGTGGACAGTCCTTTTAAGTTGCATGGCTTCAGACACTTCTGTTAGTGTGATAACTACTGCCTGTGCCTCTCACTCTTTGAAGAGGAACTTGCTGGTGATGGGGCTTCTCAAGGGGAAGCTGGGAAGCTCCCTACCAAGGGGGAGGGTTCCTCAGCCTGACAAGGACTGCTCATCAGGTGCTTTGGTATCCTGTAGACTGGGCTAAGAAACCTCACACCAGGGTCCACTCTCCAGCTGGTCTCCACTGGGCCTAGGGAGACCAAAAGACCTGCAGTTGCTGAACCTCTGTTATTGTACCTGTGAAGCCAAGTAAACCATTTGTTCACTTATGTTAAAGAATAAGCTTGATCATTCATGTTCAAAATAGTTAACTCTTGTTTGTGAATTAATAGTCTGTCTATAATTACATTTGACACTTCAGTCCAGTATATTTGTTATCCAGATGAAGAAGCTGCCAGCTGCATTTTTTCCAGCAGTTTTACTTGACTTTCTTTTAATTTTATGTACAAGGTGTTATTTAAGTTCACAGATTAATAGATAATTTTTATATGTAAAATTATTTTTATTGCATACCTCTATGAGTAATTTCTCACTTGCATTGTTATAATAACTCCCATCCTTCCCTAAAGCACCACTCTCCCCACTCTACTGCAGCAGATTTCTCTAGCGGCAATTCTGATTGTGTCATACTCCCCTGCTTTAAATAGCAAAATATTCTTAATTTGGAAAAGATTAAATCTAGGCACCATTATAGGAACCTTGCCTACTTGTCACCTCTCATATTTTCTCATCCATATTCTGTTCCACAGTCTTACCTGTATGGAGCAAAGGTGTAGGGCATATTTGATGTCCATTATAAAATATTCAGGCTCCCTGGGTTCAAGGGTCCTCTGCTGTAAAGCAGTCCACTATGTATGCAGATGTCAGTCCTTTTTCCACCACCTTGTGGGAATTGGGACTTGGAGAACTGCCACGTTGTGCCCTTGTTTGCGTTTCTTGACTCTGTAACTTTGCGTTTACCTCTGCTTTAAATGATATTTCTGCCATTTCTGTCTACCTTCCATCAAAGGTATGGTGTCTACCTTTACAATAAGATTGTAAAGAATAAAGAGGTAATGAGTACAAAGCACTTAGCTCAGGGCTTGATTAGCTGCTGCTGCTGTTATTGTTACTCTTGCAAAACTTGGTTCCAGAATTATACCCTTTGGGTGCTCTTTCCTAAACTTCTTCTATCCCTACCCTATTATTTAGGGAGACCCTATTTAGCAGTTCAGTCTTTATATATTCCTTATAGCTGTTTGTTGGCAATATTTTTAAATCATAAAGAATACCTAAATCTATAATGATACTAAAAAGGAGTATTTGTCTAATTTTCTTCTGGCCAGTTGGATGGCATCTATAGAGGGGGGCTGTGGAACGCTCTCAGCCAAAGAGTGCTAGTCTGGCATGTTGTGCTTTTTCAGTTTGAATGGCTCTGGGCAATCTGTTTTGCTGTAGTCTCTTCACCACCCCCCCCACCACCCCCGCTCCGCCGTTCAGCATCTTATTTTCCACCTGATGGTCTTTAGAGTCACAGCAAATTGTTTGTTTTCTAAACGATAAATCAAAGGTGGGTTTAAATGGTTCAGATACAAGCTGGCTATTAAACTGTGAGTCTTACAAGCTGTCATGTCATATGGGCTGAGTTCTATCTAGCTAGATCCACCATTGGAACTATTCTAAGCCATAGTGAAAAGATAAAAGACATCAGCCAATAAATCCCTTCCTCATATAGGGATTCATTGTTGGGATAGTACCTCCACCGGGTGTACTATCAGGCCCAGGCTTGTCACCATGACCTCTTTGGTGCTGAGTCAGTTAGAGGACCCATTTCTCACTGGTCTTTGAGTTTCCATGGGATAGGACCTGAAGGGGGTTTTATCCCAAGCTTTGCCAGGGCCTGACTTCTGGAAGGCATTCCATAAATTGTTTTGAATGCATGAATGACTAAATAAGAAAATGTGAGAGTGCTTAGTTAACTGTAAAATTAGCTAAATGTCAACTAATATTTTTTCCCTTCTGTGATGTGGAAAGATACGCAGGTGCAGGAGCGGGCAGCTGATGGTGGAGACTGGGGCGAATGGAAAGTGCCTGTTATAATTGGCAGCCTCCTTACCTGTGCTTCTGTCCAGCTCTCTTGCCTCTCACCCTGAAAGGCTGTGGTCTGTCAAATCACTCACAGGTCTGTCTGGAGAAGTCCTAAGTAGTATAGGGTCCCCACTTCTCTGATCCATTTCAGTTCCAACCCAAAGGACTTTCCAAAGAATGGACATCTTTTGTCTCTTCTCTGACTCTGTCCAGTTGGGTTTATAATCCCTTTCATCAACTTCTGCTCATTCTCCCCACCTCTATTCTGGTCTTCATCTGTAGAAATTTATCTGTCACCATTTTCGGTGCTCAGGATGGTATCATTTCTCAGATCCTTCCTTTGTGTTTCGTGGATACCTCCTGGAACCCTTTTTTCAGTGAGGTGAGAATATGTCTTTCAAGAAAAGGAGGTGGTATATATTATAAAAAATTTAATTTGGGACAAAGCATCTGACAAAGCATTTTTTCTCCTTATGTGTGGACTTATAGCAAGTGTTTTATAATAGCATGCAAAGTAAACCACATTTGATGGGTTTTATTGAAAATAATACATTTACCCCAAAAGGGGAAAAAGTACATTTTTGTGCATGTCAATTGACAGTATTTGAAATGGAAATTTTTCTAGAAAATTTGGGAGGTAACAGTCTCAGGAAAGGAAACTTTATATGCTATAATCCAGACATTGGTCGCAGACAGATTTCCTTTGGTGGCTTAGGTAGGGCAAGGCAAAAGGCCCATTGTACCCATCTGCTATAGAGATAGCATACGGAAGAGCCCTGCCACTCCCTGCCAGTCAAGCCCTTGTGATAAATCTTGATTCTCCCATGTGTATTTGCCTGCTTGTGCTGCCAAGGCTACTGGAAAAGGTCAGTGCTTTGTGAAATGGGGAGTATGATATAAACATAGAAGTTGCTAGTAATTTTTATTGTGATTGATAACTTTTTTTTTCTTTTCTTTCCTTTTTTTTTTTTTTTTTTTGAGATAGAGTTTCGCTCTCTTGTTGCCCAGGCTGGAGTGCAATGATGCAATCTCCACTCACCGCAACCTCTGCCTCCCGGGTTCAAGCGATTCTCCTGCCTCATCTTCCTGAGTAGCTGGGATTACAGGCACGTGCCACCACACCTGGCTAATTTTGTATTTTTAGTAGAGACGAGGTTTCTCCGTGTTGGTCAGGCTGGTCTTGAACTCCCGACCTCAGGTGATCCTCCCGTCTCGGCCTCCCAAACTGCTGGGATTACAGGCATGAGCCATTGTGCCCGGCCGTGATTGATCACTTTTCAGTACATGAGAATTTTTGGCATGACATACAAAAGAGGATGGGCAGAGTTCCTTTTCCTGTCTGTGATATATTTCATGAAGATCCAGTCTTTGGGGGCAGTGGTTCAGGGTAGTGCAGCCATTGTAACCTAAACCATTCCTGTGTGTTTATTTATCAGATTTTCTCAAAGGGTGAGTGCTGATCATTTTAAATTGTGTTTAAAAATAAAATTGTTTCATCAAAGTGATGAAATAAATAGGTGCCAGATATGATTTTAGAGATTTTGAATCCTGAAGAGGGTTTGAGATTTGAATACTATCTCTGTAGACTCAAGGCAAACTTCCTGTGTCACTCAGAACTCATAACTTCATCTGCAATTTTATTATTGGGTGACATAACTGAACACACTGCAAACACTGAGAATTATTGAGTTGTTTAGGTGAGTCTGTCTTGTTTCAACTGTTGAAAGGTTCATTGATTTGTGGGTGAAAGAAAACTGTTGTAGCGTAGTTTTAGTGTTTGCATTTCATTTTAACATTACCTTGCAAGGGATTTTTCATGCTGTCCTAAGGAGATTACAAGGCCACCCTAAGGTATTTTAGGGTTATATAAGGAACTGGCTTTGCTGTTTTATGTACCAGCCCTTTTATTTTCTGGCTAAGCCAGAATGTTGGTAACTCTCTCACCCATCACCTTTGGGTATTACCTTTTCAGCTCTCCCTTTGCCCTCATGAGTCCAACCAGTGCCCTGGTCTGAGCCTCCATCCTCCCAGCTGCCCTGGCTTCCTGCTGTCTGCCTTCTGCGTTCCTGCCTACGGTTGATGCTTTGCCCTAGGCCTCAGTGGTCCTTCATGTCTGTCTGATCATGACACCTCATGCTATGAGTGACCTCCACAGCTTCTGCTGCTATTGGTGCAGCATCAAATCCTCCCGGTCTGTGCTTTCTCCTTTAGGGCCCACCTGCAGCCTTATTCCCTTCTCCTCCACTCCAGTCCTCCTCCCCATCCCCAGTCAAGTTAACCCTTGGAATATTCTGTCATACCACCCAGGACTTTTCCTTCAGAGCATACATCATAATTAGGTGAGGTCATTATTGCATATTTGGGTGATTATTTGATTGTCTATATCTTGCGCCAGGCAGTCAACTTCCAGAGGGGAGTGGCTGTCCTTTTAATGCAGCATTGATGGTAGCACCCACACTCAGGGCAGGGTTTTCGAAGTGCTCCACAGGTCCTGGTTTTCTGTGACAGTGCTGGTATACCCCTGAAGTCCCCATGTAATTTATTAATAGTGTCCCCTTTCACTTTCAAAGTTACTGTCATTTTGAATGACAGCATATATGATGATCCCTTCTAAAGCCCAGTGATGTGTAGTCATTCAGGTAAAAGGTTTTATTGTCAGTCTCCCAGAGTGGGAGAGCCTGGTTCCAGGGTCGGGGGGTCAGAGGGGAGCTGTTGCTGAATTTTGATTCTGGCTGAAGATAATTTATCTTCTTGAAACTCTGGCAGCATATACAGATGTGCCTGTTTTTAACATTTTAAGAGGTAAGAACATTCTCTGTGCACCTGGGATTTTGGAATATGATAGTGGGAGGCACCAAGACTGTTACAGAAATGGAAAATGAATACAGGGTGGCAGAGGGTAGGTACTTCTGCCAGTCAGAGGCAGACAGACTTTCGATTGGAAGGGGTCAAGGACACTATTGCATTGTGTTTGGCCAAACAAACAAAATGCATTCTAGGGGAGAGCTGGTTTTAGTCGTGTGTTTAGCGGGGGCTCAGTGAGAGGCACACAGATGATCTGTGCATCCATTTCTCTACTGATCTAAAGGCTCAAAGAAGGTAGTGTGCACAGTGCCAGGGGAATCTTGTTGAATTACTAACAGTGAAAAACTAAAAAGTGGCCTAAGATCTTGGGTTTCTAAGGCCTATTATGGCCGAGTCCCCAGAGACAAAGTTTCCTCCTGTCTGACTTGGAGCAGATGCTCGTCTGCCTTAGGAAAAGCTCTGAAGAATCCAGGAGAACATGCTTTGCAAGGCACTTTCAAATTGCTGGGTCCCTTCAGGGGAAAAGGGGTTTTTATGACACTAGTCTGAAGATAATTTTTATCAGATCCTGTAGCCTGAGGTCTTAAAACAGAATAACAGTAAAGAGCCCCTCTCAGGCCTGGCTTCCTTGCAGCAGTTGGATGGGACCTTGAAGTGGTGGCTCCCTTCATGTTGGCCCTGCAGGGTCAGGCATCTAAGACTCGTGGAGGCCCAGGCAGTCTGGAGGGATGCCAGAAGACAAAGCAAATGCCAAAAAAAAAAAAAAAAAAAAAGATCGAGTGCTATGTTTGCCTGTGTGTGGGTGTGTTTGTTTCACAGGTACAGGTGCACCCAGCTGGAGTCAGGGATGGAACACGTGCAGTGAAGGCTACATGCTTCCCAGATATTGGGGTGAACTTGATGAGAGTCTAGTGGTGGACTCAGTGACCTGGAATTGTGTTCCTCACTTTCCTGCCACTTCTCAGTTTGAATGTTGTCTGTAAGGGGTGCTCTCCTTGCTTGCCGTGGGTCTCAGAGCTACCAGAGCATTAGACTGTAGGAGATGCGCAGGTCTTGTGGACGTTTTGCCAGTCAAGCAATTCAGCAAAGTAATTGCAAGGTTTCTCTAATTGTTAAATATCTACAACAGACTGAATTTAGATTGGCTGAAAAGAAAGGTGAAACGAGGTCATCAGAATTACATGATTTTTTTCAAGTTCTGGCATCTTGTGTTCTTTGCCAACCAGAAATATTCCAGTAGAACTGTGATAATGCCTTTCATCTATCTGCTGAGCCTTCCAGATGGCAGTTTCTCAGCCAGTGAGCGAAAGAAAGGGTGTTGAGATTTATGAGTAAGTTGATTCCCTTTGTTTGTACTTCCCAGTGAACTCTCATTCGCTATTTGTGCTAAGCACCAGTGGCAAGTTATCCTCACATCTTTAGCTCTGCAGGGCCCTTAAGCCAGTAGGCCTTACTTCAAGGGGAGGAGGGCTTCAAATTCCAAGAAATAAATGACTGTCTAAATAGAGCCCTTCACGTACTTTCTCAGAGAACTTTTTGTGATCTAAGTGGACTTAAGTTTCTTGAGGACAGGGACACTCCTTTCTCCTGGGCAGCACCAAAGCACAGGAAGCTTGGCGTTGGATTCTGTGGGCCCCTCCCTTTCTAGTTATATGCATAATCTCCTGGGTTGAGAGAATCCCTCCCTTTGCTAAGGCATCTTCATTCAATCCAGGGATGTTTAGGGAATACGCATGCCTCGGATGACAATACAAGATGGATTAAGGTGATTCTTGTGCTTTGAGAGCTCTCAGTCCAATGGAGGAAAAACATATAAATAAATAAACACATAAACGAGAGGTGGTGTATAAGCCTAAGGATCAGGTAATGAGGGAATGTTTCAGAGGAGGTGGTGCTGCTGTGTGTATTGGAGGCAGGTAGGGATTTGCTGAGCAGAACGTGTGCCATGTTGTTTTCTCCATCAGGCCTCGTGGCTGGAACCGCCGCAGTGCTTTTCCTCTGCTTTGCCTTTGTCCTGTTCTTGTTCACTTTGAGCACCCTTGCAGCCTACTCCGGGCATAACCCTCCAGGAACTCTGGTGCTGTTTAGTAGATATTCAGAGGTTACCACTTAATCCCTGTTGGTTAGTTTTGTTCCCCAACTCGAGTGTAAATTCAAGACAGGGCCCATCTCCGACCATACCAAATGCAGTCAGTGCATATGTCAAGATTTAGGGAAAGCGTTTGGGTTGGTTAGTCGAGTATTTTCATAGATTATTATTACCTGGTTATGTAAGTATGACAAGACAGTTTAACAGTGACACAAATATAAGCAGAGGATCTGATTAAAAACACTTTTTTTGAAAGGGAAGCGTAAGTTTGTGGTCAGCAGCAAATAACCCATTTGATCTTCATTCATTTATTCTTCCATTTATTCATTCACTAACAGTCTGTACCTTTGTGAATAGCAACAGTCTTTTTCTTCATTGATGTTTTTTGAATGCTGCATTTTTACTGCCCTGGGGATTTTCTTTACACCTGATAGTTGTTTTGATAAATCATCTGGGTACCAGCTTTGAGCTAATTCTTTTCTGTTAAGTACCTCTTAGAGTGGCTGACCATAAACCATTTGAGAAATCACCACATTTTATTAATGACTTTTGAGATTTAGCAGCAACTTAAATTAATAATAATGGAGTGTGCTTTGGATAAAAGACCAGGAGACAGTGCTTCATTCTGCAAACCAGAGCAGAAATGAGAATGTTTGCATTAGGAGAACGTAATTTATCAGCATTTTAGGCTAGTGTGTCAATTAATACAAGGTTGGGCAATAGTGGTAGGCAGTGTTATAAGTGCTGTTTGTATATATCAGCTCATTTAATCCTCCCAGTAACCCTTTAAGATGTCTGCACTATTATTCTTCACATTATTCCGATGAGGACATCGAGGCACAGAGGGGTTGTGTGACTTGCCTGCAATCTTGGTTGTGTGCTCAGAAATAGTCTTTTTGAGACTGAAGATATTCTGGTTATGTGTAATACACAGTACAACTCAGAGACTGTGAAATAGTTCATAGACAAATTATAATATCCATTCTTTGCTAGTTTAGAGTAATTATGCTTATTGTTTCTGTTTCAGGGTAATATGTGTGTGTTTATAAGTGTTTTTTTCTTTTTATTTAATTGCAGTAATGTATACATAAATAACTATGATGGCTAGTTTTGAACTCATTTAAAAACAAGTAACTTTATGCTTTGATAAGCTAAGGTACATTCAAAGCATTCCCATTTCCAAAGCAAAGTGTTTTCAGTTAAAGATTATAAATGTTGCCTTTTGCCAGGGATGCTTGTGAGAATGTCATTTAGAGAAATCTTAAAGTAATTTATCCATAATATTAACTTAGCATGCCTTCTCTCTGCAATGAACAATGTGTTATAGGACAATGTATGATACAGCTCAGTTTTGATATATTAGCAAGTTGAGTAGTAATTTTTGTTTGTTTTAGTTGTTTTAAAAGCTGATGTTGCAGATTCCTATGCTTAGAAGGACCAGGCAGAAAATAAGCCATTAAGCGTGCTGGGAATGCAATAGGGAGTGATGGGGAGTGTGGTAAAGGGGTCAGCAATGCTTCTGCCATGCCTATCAGGGAGCTGGTTTCCATTAGCTGATGGTTGACCCAGGAATCTGTACCTGTGTTGCCAGATCTAACCGTTTTCCAGGAGAGGCTGGAACTTCATATTTAAAAAAGGAGAATTTGTCAACTTTAATAATTTGGAAGAAAATTCAAATTAAAACAAACCAATACCAGGCAGTGTGGTGTACCCCACATTACAGAGGAAAGTAGGGGACTTGGGAGGTACATGAGTCAATCTATAGATGCTCCTGTTGTCATGTTAAACTTGTGTTTGCTTTCAGTTGCTGTTAACATTTTGGGTCCACTGTATCTAGACATGTCCTTCAAAAGTTGCATGTAAGTTAATTTTTTTTTCTGTATTTAAAAAATGGCCCCACAAACACTAGTCTAGATGTTGAAAAAGAAACCCTTATACCTTATTATGGAGACTTCTGATGAGTCCTTTTGTACAGTGAACAGTCACTTGCTGTATTTACGTTTGTACTTTTGCGTTTAAAATGGGGAATGGTGTTAGATATTGCATACTGCTTGAGTTAAGGAGGTCATTAACCAGGAATGCTTTGGATTACTCAGATTATTATTGCAGTGGTGTTTGTTATAATGGAATTTGACCTGTCAGGGGAGCTGTAGATGCTTGGATGAGTGTTCAGTCCTTAATACTGTTATCTAAATTCTAGGCATGTTGCCTGTAACTTCCAGTTTCAAAAAATCTATGTCAATCTGTTCTTTTATAACCTAGTGCTGTTGCTTTTTTCCCCCTTGTTTTATATTTAATCATTCTCTTTGGCTCACAACAGCAGTCCAGTCCAAAGATTTACTTTTTCTATTTTCAACCCCATCATTATTTTTGTGTAAAAAGTATGTTTTGAGTTACAGCAATTCATGGAGATCAAGCTTCTACTCTGTAGGGAGAAGAGAGATGTCATTTACTACAGAGTTTATACAGACAAATGTTCTGCTGCATGCTGTGTTCCCACTGAAATCCAGGGGGTTTATTTGCATTTATACTTAAAGAAGAATGACCATATTTGGCTGACTCTAAGCCAAGATGATACAGGCCCAAAGTTTTTCATGGAGGAATGGGGGAGTAAGGGGAATAGGAACATTTGGAAGAAATAGTTCTTGTTTTTCCGTGTTTTATTCAGTGGGCATTTTATTTACAGATCATTTGATGCATTACATTTACTTGTGTTATTCTGGTTCCCTTTGTGTATTTTTTTTTCTTTTGAAACAACTTCGCACTTACAGGAAAATGGCAAAAATACTAAAATAAGAACTCCTATAAACCTTCACTGATAAAATCCCTTCAGATTTCTCCAGTTATCCCAGTAACATCCTTTATAGCAAAAGGATCCGGTTCAGGATCACTCACACCCAGCTGTCATATCTTTCCAGTCTCCTTCATTCTAGAAGCATTCTTCATTCTTCCCTCATCTTTCATGACACTGACATTTTTAATTACAGGCCAGCTGATGTGTAGAATGTCCTTCCTTTTCTTAGAAGATGTTTTCTATCCTTCCTTGAAAACCCCACTAGTGTTACCTGCCATGAGGAGAGCTAGGCGCTCTGCCCCCTACCCCAAGCTGGTTGCTCTCTTACAACGCTTCATTAATCAAGTACCCTTTTTTGGAGCATTGATGATATTCATTCATCCTTGTAGCCAGTAAATATTTTTTGATGTCTATTATGTGCCAAGTGGGATACATTTAAGAACAAAGCAGACCAAAAAAAAAAAAAAAAAAAAAAAACCTGCTCTCATGAAGCTTACATTTTAGTGGAGGGTAACAGATAACCAACAAGAAAAATAAGTAAAACAGCAAGTACATTAGATCATTAGATAGTGATAAACGCTAAGAGGATCAAATCAGGCAGGAAAAGCGATGGGCAGGTTCTTGATAAAGTGGCCAGGGAAGGCGTCCCACACTAGTGATTGTGGAGCAGGAACCCCAAGGAAGGGAAGGAATGGGCTGTGTGGCTAGCTGCAGGAAAGCGGTTCCGGCAGAGGGAGCCTGTAGGGGCGAAGGCTCTGCTGCACCAGGTGGGCCAGGGGTGAGGAGGAGGCAGTCTGGTGGCTGGAGCCAAGCAGGGGGGGAGAGGAGAGTGGTAGGAAATGAGTCAGAAAGGCAGAGCAGGGAGATTATTCTAGGCTTGTTGCCATTGAGGGAGATGAGAAACTCTTGGGGAATTTTGAGCAGAGAAGTTACATGATCTGACTTATGCCTTAAAAATCCTTTTGTTGTTTACAGAATAAGCAGGTAGGTAGGGATGGGGTGAAGGGTAGAAGCAGAGAGATCAATTTAAGACCAATTATGGGAGGTTATGATAAGCCCTTTGCATATCTGTTTGTCCTATTAGCACATAAAGGGGACTCAGTGGTCTTCAACCTTTAGAATACATAAGATGTACCTGGGCTGTTTGTGAGTGATGCAGATTTCTTCACTGGGAAACCAGCATTCATTAGATCTCACCTGTGTTGTCAACAGCCAGCCCCAGGTGATCCTCATGTGGATGGTCCTTGAACAACATGTTGATGTTGATAAATATAGTAACAAGTGAGGAATGAGTGAATAATTGGTTTATGGAAAATCCTTTAGAGATACTTAGTTATGAAGTGTTTCCACTCATTGCTTTATTTCTTATAAACATAGTACTCAACTTAAAAATATGTGGTAGTATAAATTTTCTCTTAAAACTTACCTAGCACAGAAAGATCTAATAAGCAAAGTGAATTTTTTTTTTTTTCTGAGAGAAGATGTGTATTTGATGAAATAAACATACTACTCTAACATATTATTTTCTTGCTTTTAAACGTGGTTTTCAGAAGGAATGAATAAATGCTACTAATAGGGTTCATTCGTAAAGAAGCTATTAAATGTATTCAAGAGGAAATTGGTTTCAGGGAGTAGGTCAGATGAAGCCATTAAAGATAGTAATAGCAAGTGTGTCGTATTTTAGAGTGGACCAGATCTGGCTTGATATTTCTTTTTTTTTTTTTTTTTTTAATTATACTGTAAGTTTTAGGGTACATATGCACAATGTGCAGGTTAGTTACATACGTATAGATGTGCCATGCTGGTGTGCTGCACCCATTAACTTGTCATTTAGCATTAGGTATATCTCCTAATGCTATCCCTCCCCCCCTCCCCCCACCCCACAACAGTCCCCAGAGTGTGATGTTCCCCTTCCTGTGTCCATGTGTTCTCATTGTTCAGTTCCCATCTATGAGTGAGAACATGCAGTGTTTGGTTTTTTATCCTTGCGATAGTTTACTGAGAATGATGGTTTCCAATTCTGGCTTGATATTTCATTGCACCAGAGGTTCACAGGAAGGAAGGGGTCTGGCCCTCTGGCCCTGGAAATATGTAAAAGAGCAAAACATTAACAGACTTGTTTTTTCTCTTTGGTGAAGTAACGTCAATCTTGCATGGGTAATCTTGAGTTGAACATGAAAATAAGTCTTACCTTGATTAACTGGGTAAAATCTTGGTCAGTTTCATGGGCTTTGGAACCAAAGTGGCTCCAAATTCTGCTCGGAACTATCAGTGTGACTGGGCAACTCACATCACCTTCATTTCCTCATAGGCGGGAAATAATACCTGCTTCACAAGCTCATTGTAAGGATTGAGAGTTAACCCATTTATGTCTGAGGTTGCAATTTTTTGAATTTTTGCAGTCAGACCTTGGCAACGACCTTGAGCAGAAGGATATAAATAACTCCCACATGCTTAGCATTCCAATAATGGAACACTAGGCATAAATAACTACTGCCTATAGGGCACTTACAAAGTTGTCTGGTGTATTATAAGCACTCAACAATTATTAGCTTTTTCTCCTCCTCCCTTTCCTATTGTTGTTGTTATTATCATTATTATGTTTCAGTGCTTTCAAATCATATTTCGCCTTTTGGAATCCTGCAAATTTTCAATGATTGTTTTTTTGGGATTGGTTGTGTCTAAAGATACATTCATTAATGCCTCTCTGTATAGGAGGAATCTAAAGTCTTAAGTGTGGCGTTAGTCTTGTGTATTTATGATCACTTCCTGGAAGTAGGCTGCCATCACTTATGTAACATTGACTTTCTTTCCCTCTATCAAACAGAAGCTCAGACTTGCTTCAGGGAGGTATGTTGAGAATTAATGAATAAGTTAATGTTTGTGGCTCTACCCCATTAACTACTAATTAATGTAAGTTACTGCTCTTATAGTTCTCCAAGTACTATCGTCACACTGATTCTCTGAACTAGGGACAGGGACATTGATTGAGAAGACTTTTTCTTATGTACTGTGGGTAAGCAGTGTTTTGTAAAACTTTTGCTCTTGCTTTTACAACATGAGTATCACTCCCGTATCTAAAATTTTACACCTCGTCTACAAAGCAAAACAAACAAAAAATACCGAAAAACCCAACCTAGATTAAATCAAGTAACTTCTTATGGAGCTCTTAGTAATGAAATGTTACTTATGTTAATAAGTATTTTTTTTTCCTCTGGGAAACTATTATCTTTCATTCTTGACTTTATCTCCTCATCATTATGCTGCACTTAGTCTGTACTTGGCAATAATGTTCTAAAAGCTCTCATAACAGTTCTATGAAGGCATAGTGTGGTAGAGGCAGTACTAGCATTGTGGTTTGTTTTTTTTTTAAAGGTTTGTATTTCAGTTCTGTGTTTCTAGAGGTAAGATTTGGATCTTCTGCCCCTGAACTTTTGTCTGTAAAACAGGGATGGTAATAACTTCTATATGGGTTTTTGTAAGGCTTTGGAATAACATATATTTCAAATACCAGGCATGAATACCAGCAAATGTGGCTGATTGTGACTAATGCAATGATTTTATTACTTTTTTCAATATGATTCAATTTGGTAATATAATTAGAACCAATTTCATAGTTTCATATAAAGCAAAAGAAGGTATTTATAGGGTCCTAATATCAATCATATTTCCACCTGACATAGGCTTACCTTAAATAACTAATTTCCAAACTTACTCTGGGAGGACACCTCTTCTGTCAATGGATAAAATTGAACTTTTCAAAGTAGGTGAATACAGAGGGAACATGGAATTGTATATACATATGTGTGCATGTGTTGTTTTCAAATAAAGTAACTCACTGTAATGAATTACAGTGAATTTTAAATTTCCCAATTTTGCATTAATGTTGAAAGCCACCAAAGGAGTAAGGGATGGGTTGTATCCCAAAAAGGCCACGGGCCTGAGCTAAAACTGTTTCCTATACTCTTCTAAAGGCAATGTTTATTTACTCCCAAGAGTCCTTTGTTCTCATGATTACAAAGTTAAAATTTAATTATTTGCATTGTAGACTTGAAAGGATTAGCTACACTCGTGATTGATATGTAAAGAGAGTTTTATAATCTCTGGAACTATGGCTTTTGAGGAACAAAATAATTTAAGCTATAATTTTGAAGTGGGACAGAGGATATTATTACAACAGGTTTATTCATAGGATTCTCATCTTTTGATTGGACTCTAATTAAATACCTTCTTGTCAGCAGGGAGGGTGTGTGGAGGAATTATGATTCTCCTGCTTTAATCGTTGTTGATTTCTTAGTGATACTTTGAAGTGATGTCCAACTGTCTTCTCCAGCTTTCAGACCCTTTGATGAAACAATAGAAACTTGTTAAGTACATGACCAGATTTTTTCCATGCAGTTCCCTTGGGGGAGGTCTATTTTAAGTTAGATAGGTTTGATGTCCAGTCTGAAAAGCATTTATTCACCAGTTCTGATAACAGGTCAAGTAGTTTAACCTCTTACACATAAGACTAAGGGAATTAAAACCTTTCCTTTCCACCACCACTACCCTCCCCTCCCCTAAAAAAGGAAGGAATTTTAAAAAGGAAAAATGTAGAAAGAAGTAAAATGGTGTTTATCCTTTTTTGTTAAAATGTCACAATTTAGACCGTTTACAAATCTGTTTCTTATTACAAAACGATGAGTCTCTTTTGTCTTTGCTCAGTCTCCTTCCTCTTAGTCCACCAATTTTATAATTTTGTTAAATTCTGCTTATCACACTCCTTCCTGCAGACACGTTTTCTTCTGTCCCACCACTCATTTTCAGAGCTCCTAAAAGTTCAGAAGCCCCTCTTTTCTATACTTTGCACTTTCTCTCATGGAATCTCTTCCATGCCTATGACCTGCTGAGTCTCAAAGTTTAACTCCAGAGCTGACTGACCTCATTTTTAAGCCTCAGACTGACTGTCCTACTTGACATGTCCTCTTGAATGTTTTAAAAGTCATGTCAGACCCATCGGTTCAAAACTGAACTCATGTTCTCTCATGAATGCTGGTTTCTATGACTTTTTTTCTAAGCACAACTCTATATCTCATTTGCTTGAAGCCCTCCAGAGAACCCTCAGACATTGCTGATGGGAATGAAAATGGCGCAACCACTGTGGAAAGTGTTTTGGTGGACCCCCAAAAAAGTTAAAGAATTACCATATGACTCATCAGTTTTACCCCTAGGTATACATTTCCAAAAGAATTGAAAACAGGTGTTCAAATAAAATGTGTGCATAAGGCTGGATGCAGTGGTTTATGCCTGTAATCCCAGCACTTTGGGGATCTGAGGCGGATGGATCACTTGAGGCCAGGAGTTCGAGACCAGCCTAGGCAACAGGCTAATTTGTCTCTACGAAAAATACAGAAATTAGCCGGGCATAGTAGCGGGCACCTGTAATCCCAGCTACTTGGGTGGCTGAGGCACGAGAATCATTTGAATCCGGGAGGCAGAGTTTGCAGTGAGCCAAGATCGTGCCACTGCATTCCAGCCTGGGCAACACAGTGAGACTCTGTCTCAAAAAAAGAAAGTGTGCATAATGTTCAATAGCAGCATTACTCATAATAGCCCCAAAGTAGAAACAGCTCAGATAATTGTCCCTGATGAATGGGTAAACAAATTGTGGTATACCCATACAATGGTATAGAAAGGAATGAAGTAATGATACATGCTACAACATGGATGAACGTGGAAAACAAAACGTTATGCTAAGTGACAAGCCGTACACAAAAGGCCACATATTGTATGATTCTATTTATATGAAACGTACAGAATAGGCAAAATCACAAAGACAGAAAGCAGATTAATGGTTGCCAGGGGCTGCAGGGGGTGGAAATGAGGTTTCCTTTTGGGATGTGAAAATGTTCTACAATCAGATAGTGGTGCTGGCTGCACTATATTGTGAAGGTACTAAAAGCCACTGAACTGTGCACTTTAAAATGGTGACATCTGGCCGGGTGCAGTGGCTCACGCCTGTTATCCCAACACTTTGGGAGGCCGAGGCGGGCGGATCATGAGGTCAGGAGATTGAGACCATCCTGGCGAACATGGTGAAACCCCGTCTCTACTAAAAATACAAAAAAATTAGCTGGATGTGGTGGCGGGCACCTGTAGTCCCAGCTACTCAGGAGGCTGAGGCAGGAGGATGGCATGAACCTGGGGGGCGGAGCTTGCAGTAAGCAGAGATCACGCCACTGCACTCCAGCGTGGGTGACAGAGCGAGATTCCGTCTCAAAAAAAAAAAAAAGTGACATATTGGTTCCCTAGGGTTGCTGTATCGAAGTTCCACAAACTGGGTGGCATAAACTACAGAAATGTATTGCCTCACAGCTCTGGAGGCTGCAGCTCTGAGAAGAAGGTGTCACAGCGTTGGTTCCTACTGAGGGTTGTAGGGAGAATCAGCTCCGTGGCTCTCCCCTAGCTTATAGTGGTTTGCTGGCCATCTTTGGCATTCCGTGGTGTATAAACCTGTCACCTGACCTCTGTCTTCATTTTCACACGGTGGTCTCCCCGTGTGTGGGTGTGTGTGGTCCAAATTTCATCTTTTTATGAGGACACAGTCATACTGGATTATGATCTACCCTGAACGACCTCTTAAGTATACCTGCAATGATTCTATTTCCAAATAAAGTCACATTTTGAGGTGCTGGTAATGACTTCAATATGTGAATTTTTGGGATATGCAGTTCAACCCATGACGATGACTTTTATGTTACGTGAATTTTCAATTAAAAAAGATATATATATAGACAACCCCTCCAGGGACTTCTAAGTGCTGTCAAGCACCAGACCAGCAAAGCACCCAATGTGGTCTGACCCCTGTCTACCTTGTCAGCATTTTTACTCTCCTCTCACTCTGTGGTGCTTTTTCTGTGCCAGCCACACTCTCTCTGATTGCAGGGCCTGTGCCTACAGCCTGCTTCTCCCTCTCTTTCCATTGATGGAGGTCTTTTCACCCTTCAGATCGCAGCCCTAATGCCACTTTCATGGAGAGCGCTCGCATGACTTCCCGGCACAAGGCAGCCTCTGTTATATGCAGCACCTTTGTTCTCGTTGTCGACTGCTGTGTGATGAAGCGCTCCTAAATACCGTGGTGTTAAACAGCAACCACTGTGTTATGCTCGTGGACTCTGCAGGTCAGGAATTGAGACGGCCTAGTGAAGAAGGCTTGTCTCTGCTTCATGATGGGAAAATGTGAACAGCTGGAGGACAGAATCATAAGGGAGCTTCCTCAGGCATGTATGCCTGGTCTTTGGACTGGGATGACTCCAAGACCAGCCTCAGCTGGGACTGTTGACCGTGGCTCCTACTGTGATTCCTTCATGTGGCTTAGACTTCCTCACGACTGGGTGGCCTCCTGGTGGTCGGACTTCTCACAGGGTAGTTCAGGGTTCCAAGAGTGAGCTAAAGAAGCTGGATGGCCTCTTATGACCTAGCTTTGAAGTTACATAGCATCATTTCCAACATGTTCTGTTGGTTAAGCTGTCATAAGGCTGCCCATATTCATGAGTCAGGGGACACAGACCTCACCTCTCAGCGGGAGGAGTTTCAGAATTTGCAGCCATGTTTAAAAACTGCCCAGATTCTCCATGCTACGTCTGAATGTTTGTGTCTCCCAGAATTCATGTGTTGAAACCTAGTATTCAATGCAATAATATGAGGCTTTTAGGAGGTGATTAGATCCTAAGGGTGAAATTGGATTAGTGCCCTTATAACTGAGGCTGGGAAGCTTGTTTGCCCCTTCCAACATGTGAGGACACAGTGAGAGGGTGCCATCTGAAAAGCAGAGATGAGCCTCACCAGACCCTGAATCTGCTGGAGCCTTGATTTTGGACTCCCCAGCTCCAGAACTGTGAGAAATACATTTCTATTGTTTATAAGTTACACAGTTTATAGTGTTTTTATTATAGCAGCCTGAACAGATGGACACTTGTCAATCTGTGTTCCTTCACGGTGCTCTTTTCTAATTACTTACTCCTTTGCATCATTATTTGATTGACTTCTGCCTTTTTAAATAGGCAGTAAGCTTATTTTGCTCACTACAGTATTGCCAGCAGCTAGCACAGTAGATGGCACGTAGATGGTTTGTAAGACTTTGAAATGAAAGTTGACTGGGAAGAATTAGAAAAGGTAGAGCAAGGAAAGCCATTTGCTTATATCACAAACAGCACAAGCTTGTGCAGCTGATCCAAGCATGATCAACAGCTAATATGCCCAATGGCCTGTAGGTTTATTGTTTCATGCTCATGATCTCAGTTTAGCAGTAAATCTGAGGCCGCCTTGTGAATATTGATACTGCACGAGATGTCTGAGAGCTGCCACCCAAGAGAAAGTCATATTGATGCCTGCAATAAAATAACAGCAACAGAAGTATAAGCAAAGCCAAATGTTTCCTGAATGAATTTCCCAAAAGAGATAAGCAGAATTAAAAATTTAAGGTTTAAATAGGCTAATACTGATAGAGTTTGTGTGTGTGCTCATGGATTTTTATACTTGTTGGGTGAAGAATGAGAGGTAGTAGGAGATACAGTTTTTTATTTTTAATGACTGACTTTATCAGAGCTTTATGGGGCTGATCATGTTTATTTAATACTCCCTGTAGAATTTAGAAAAAGATTATCTCTCCCTTCTCCTTGGCTCCCCAGTTTAAAAAAAATTTTCAAGTCTGAGACAGAGGCACATAAAGCCTTGCCAAGCACACGATTCACTTGTCCACCCCCTGCCGCCCCCGCCCCCGCCCCCGGCTTCTGCACAGCTGCTTTACAGCTATGCTATAGACTTGTTAGATGAGTGCCAATTTCCCTGTCTTTGCCTGTAAATTTTCAGGGCAGTCAGTTACACAGAACCTCTTAAAATGGAAGGTGATGCTGCTCACTAAATTAAAATGCAGTTTTAGTTTTTGCTCCTACACACTGAAGACCCCAAGGCAGTGTGGTATAATTTGAAAAACACTGGCTTTAGAGTCCCGTGAACCTAGGTTTGAACCTTGACTCTGCCTCTTTTATTGATATGACCCTTGGCAAGTTACTTATCCTCCATATGCCTCCTTTGCTTAAAAAAAGGAGGAGGTAATAATAACAGAGGTGTTAGAAGAATTTAGTGACTCGTACATATAAAGAGCCTAGTAGAGTTTGCCACACAGTGAAGCTCAATCAGTATTAGTTATTACAACTGCTATTATACAAATGTAATTGCTTGGGGTTTACTTAGAATTTGTATATAGTCATACTTGAATGGCTTTCAAAGAATGCTTGATTTTATTCTGGTTTTACTCTTAATTGGAAAGTAAGTTCACAGTGCTTTAGATCTGAAGTATTAGTACATTAATAGTGTGATTATTCCTACTTTGTCTTTGTTTTATACTGGTGACTTTTTTTTTTGAAAAGCATTTATTCTTTAGAATAAATATAAATTGAAAAGGGAAAATGGTCCAGAATTCTAGGACTTTAGAAAATTGAATGCACTTTTCTACATTTTTCTAACATCTGTGGGAGTTAAAGCTGCCAGATAGAATGCATGGACCTGTTTGTTTCAGGATGTTTGATTTAAAACAGTGGTTCTTCCCTTTCTGGACAGGGTCAGAATGAGCTGGGTTCTCTCCAAGGTTCTGTACAAGAGCTCCACACCCTCTGTTCAGAAGACCAAGGACAGTGGCAGATGCCATGGCCTGTTGTGAAGTGAAGTTGGAGGAGGGAGAATTCTAGAACAGATGGTTTCTTGGATATCTGGGGCCTGTCCAGCTCTAGCTTTGAAAATGATGGGCCAGACCTTGAACTGGCATGGATACAGGCTTGAGTGCCAGAACAGGAAGTGAGGTCCTAGGGTGATGTCTTTGGGGCAGCTGCTGCTACTCAGCTGGTGGGCTGGCACCACTAGCTTTGGCTTCCTATGGTTTGGTGAGGTGATTGTGTGTGGTACAATAACAACAGTGAGGTGGGAAACTGGGCCTGCAATCTGAGAAGGCCATAACCACTTTGGAGCTGTTGGCCTATTTTAGAAGGGGTGTCAGCTACTGTGCCTTGCAGGACATGTGCCACCTTTGGCATGATGGAAATGCATGAATGTGGGAGCCAAAGATACATGCATCCCCTACACTGATCAGCCTGAGTTCTGGCTTGTGTAGAGCAGTAAGCAGTGCTTTGTGGGAGGGCTTGGCTGTCCTCTTTGACATTAGCCTCCAAAGACTAGGAGCTTATCCCAGACTTTGCTAACATCCTCTGATACCTTTTTGGAATAATTAAATCATTCTTGGCTAGGTTCTGCTGTTTGTCCTGCCTCTCACTAGCTGGGTGTCCTTGGGCGAATTACTTAATCTCTCTGTGCCTAGCTTTCTTTATGTATAAAATGAAGAGGCCAGACTAGATGATACCATAGATATGAGATGATCTCTGATGTCCAAATCTGATTAAATAATTTTTAGGTATACATGTATTTTGGTATTCGCTTTTTTTGAATAGTGAGTCCCACAAATATTACTACTGTGTAAGTGACACCTACACCCTTTCTTTTGTTCATAAATTCTTTCTTAAAGATTTCTGTGAGCTCCAATCCCAGTATTTTGGGAGGCCAGGGCAGGTAATTGTTTGAGCTCAGGAGTTCAAGACTAGACTGGGCAACATGGTGAAACCCAGTCTCTACAAAAAATAAAAAGAATTAGCCAGGCATGGTGGCGCACACTTGTAGTCCCAGCTACTCGGGAGGTCGAGGTGGGAGGATGGCTTGAGCCCAGTAGGTCAAGGCTACAGAGCAAGACTCTGTTTCAAAAAAAAAAAAAAAATTTACGTGGAGCTTCTCAATATCTAGTATTCAAGAATTTGGAAATTGGAGTGTATCGTTATTTTATGGAGAGAAGGCCCCGTTAATTCCCTCTCTCTTGTAAATGATCTTGTCCCATTTGTTGTCGGAACAATACTGGTTGCAACTGTTGTTTGAGAGGTAAAGTATGAAAAGCATGGTGTCGAATTATAGAAACATATTATTACAGTGACACTGGAGGCTCTTCATACTAAGAGGAGGAGATTGAGGCCCAAAAATGTTTCAGGGTGAGTCTGAGGCTATGCGCTATGCTCCCCTTGAGAGTGGAGGCTGTGCTTTGTTCATCTTGACATCCAGCGCCTCTTGGGCTGGTTTTTGTTTTGTTTTGTTTTTAAACAGCTCTTGTCAGAGTGACACTAGGTAAAGATCTCTCTTTAACTTCCCCTTGACCTGTTCGATGCTGAAATGCCATCATCCATGTTTCTAAGCATTATTTCAAGATAGCACAAACTCCAGGAGCCGTGGGTTTCCTTTTCAGCATGGTCTATGTAAACATGGGCTGTTTCTCAGAGGCTGGGCTGAGGCCCCAGAAGTTTTCTTCATAAGAGGTCTTACCTCTTACCTCTGCCCCTACAATTCCTTTTCTATGAGGTTTTAATCTCCAAGAGGGAAGCAGAGGTATGGTTCTGAGGAGTGATGTGGATTCTGGGGAATGCAAGGGAAGCAAGGGTCGAGTGGGGTTGAGGTAATATGAAGACTGAGAAACCATAGCGAGGGAAAAGGACAAGCAAAAGGAAGGGCCTTGTAGAACCACCTAGTGCTTGGATAAGATTCTTCTGCAGAGCCCTGGGAAATTGGAAACACTCTCTGGGGTGGTGTGTGCACTGGCAGTTGAATCTTAGCATCTTCGTCGTTTCCTTTTGATTTCACTTGTTCTGCTTCTTCCCTTGCTGTAGTTGCCACGTGCCCTGACATTTCGCAGAAATTTGTTGCCATCCGTCCAGATTTGGCCATTTCTCCTTTAATTCCACCTGTTGCCCCTCATTGTAAGTGTGACACAATTATCTTCTTTGGTTTATTCTGAGGCATTAACTAAATATGTCTGGAATCCCGACTAGTCTAAGAATCAATATGTGTGTGTGTATACAAAAAGCAATTCTGCCTCAGCCTCCTGAGTAGCTGGGATTACAGGCATACATTACCACGCCCTGCTAATTTTGGTATTTTTAGTAGAGACGGGGTTTTGCCATGTTGGCCAGGCTGGTCTCGAACTCCTGACCTCAAGTGATCTGCCTGCCTTGGCCTCCCAAAGTGCTAGAATTACAGGCATGAGCCACCATGCGCCTGGCCATCAACGTGTGTGTTTAATGCCAGGTTTTTTCTTTTCCCTAAAAGCATTGTTCGGAAATCTCTGCATTTGAGAATCTAGAAATAATGATAATCAAACACGGGACATTTTTAGTGAAGAGAAGCTGAGTGATTGAGAACAAAATGATTGGAAAGAAGGGGCGATGACAACCTTAAAGGTGGGAACAATTTGCTAAGAGAGAGGGAAAAGTACTGTATCATCGTTGTCCCTGAGGTTTCCAGGCTTGTGTGAATTTTGAACAGGGGCAGCCTCTCCAGTTGTAGGAAGGTTGTGGCATTAGGCTCTCTTGGTCCCAAGGCACAAAAACTCTGTAGCAGGGGTTTTCATAGCAGGTTACACGTGGCAAGGCAGATGGGAATCTTGAGAATATCTGAGGATATGAACTGTGGCTCATGGCTGGGCCACGCAGGTATGGGCTGTCAGGTGGTTCCAGATCCAAGGCAGCACTGAGGGGTTGGTGACTCTTTCCTCCTTGAAATTTCTGCTACGGTGACTGTGATTGGCCTAGCTAGTTGGCGTCATCTCTGTTGAAGTAGACATTTGAATTAAATATGTTGCCCTGTGTTGTTGGCCAACAGGGCATAGTGTATATTTCAGGGAGGATGGCGGCAGCTGTTGGCTGCGATGCCATTTAGCTTGGGCCTCACATTCATGAAGGGCCTCAGATTTATTACTTCATGTTGTCTCCACATGAACTTGTACGTTTAGTCACAGAGACAAACTGGCAGGATTGAAAGAAGATGGCATTCGTCATCCAGATTTGAATATGTTTCTCATTAATAGACATTCTGCCTGTAGTGCACTATGAATTAATATGTTTTAGAAATCTTGCAACTGCCTTATAAAGAGCATAATTAGTTATAAGTGTTTGGATGTTAGAAATGTTAATTCGTTGAATATAGGCATTAAAATGTTTTGTCATTTTCTTATTTTTAACGTTATTGGGAACTTTAAAAAACAAGAGTGGCTCAAAGCCCCTCTTGACCTCTTGGAAGGTCCTGCTGAGCTGGGTTTGCATCGGCTGTTCTGGGTCATATGTTCACTTTGGGTCCAGTTGGCTGGGCCTAGGGTTTCACAAGGTGTGGAAACCTTTGTCCCCCATATGTAAAATAGCCTGGCTCCATTTCTCTCAGAAATGCAGCCCGCTCTCCACCCACCACAGCCCAGGCCAGGAGATGGAGCTGGGTCAGTGGGTGTGACAGGCTGATGATGGAATTGAAGAGAGGGGGCCTGGGAGTCTGACTTATGGGACTAAAGAGTAAGGCCCCAGGCAGAATTCTTGATTTAGACATGAGACTCCAAAGTTTTAGGCAGTTCATTTCAGTTTTCTGCATCTACACTTATAAACTACAGATGAATAACACCAAATGACTTTTGAAAACTCTGAAGACTGTAAAACTCATTTGTGCTTTGAGATATCAAGCCACTGCTAAACTACTTTCTTGAAAATGAAATCATTGTTTAGGCAGTTGGTGGTTGTTTGGAAAAATTTCAGAGTGAAGGGCTCTGGGAGAAAAAGACTTCCAGAAATAAGGAGAGGATAAAGTGATGCAAGGGGCCATTTAGCCGGCTAGATAAAGGCTGGAAGTGATAATTGGTTGTGCTTAGGGAGGGATAAAATTGGAAAGCAATGTGAAAATGCAGCATGAGTCATTTTGGGGAGGGAATCTTTGAAATGAAAAATTGGTATTTAGTAGTAACAGCGACCATGCATTTTAAAATCCATCAACCAGCATCTCTATTCCCCACCCTCAATATCAACCTGTAATAATTTATGCTGTAACCACCACCAAGAGATAGCTTAGGACTGGATTGCATCAGTCCTTTTTTTTTTTCTTGGTTATATGGCAGATATTTTGATGTTTACAATAGGGACTAGAAAATTTTATGGGGAAAGGTTGGCATATTAACAGTCATTGAAGTAAGCAGTCTGGGACCCTGTTGCATTTATAAGGGAAGGGATTTTGGACCTTGGTGTTTCACAGAGGCCATATTTGCATAATTAGAGAGCACAGGATTATGGGTAAAATGGTTGCAGCTACTAAACTAGCCTAGTGTATATGGATTCTTGTTCATTTGCAAAATACCTTTTCTGTGTGCTTGTTGAAATCATAATATCCTGGGTAGGTTTTATTACAATAACTTATGGTCTAGTAAACATACCTGGAAATACCATAAGAGAAAGCATAGGCAACATTCGTAAGCCTGCTACTTTATGAAGAGATTGTGCTTATCAGAAATTGTAGCATTACTGTAAATTTTTTCTTTCATATGGAGTGATTTACTTGGTATTTCAGTATATTAATTTGCTAGGAAAATGTCAAGTTAGTACTTCTCTCAAAAGGGCATTGTGCATCTGAACTACCCTTGGAATTAAAAAAAAAAAAAAAGATTTTGCCCTCAACCCAGATGTTTTGTGACTTAATCTCTAGTTCTGGGCCTGGGCACCCATCTAAAATGGTGAAGAGGACAGAAATGATTCCTGACTTCTTGGTGTGTACGTCTGTGAGGAAGCCAGATGATAAACACTGCAGGGGGAAAAAACCATAATTGTAAATTGTGATAAGTGCTATGGAGAAAAAATAAAACACGGGGTAAGAGACTGGCAGAAAGAATGTAGTTTTGATGGGCGGGAAGGCCCCTCGGAGGAAGTGAGACCGCAGCTGAAAACTCAGGGTTGGAGAGGTTAGCCCTGTGGAGGGAGGGAGGAGCATTTCAGGCTGAGGGGACAGAGTAGGGGAGGCCTGATGTGGAAAGGGCTTGGTGGGTTTGAAGAGCTGAGATGATTGGGACTTGTGGCCAGAGACAGGGGAGAGGGGGGAGCCCCACGGGGAGCGGGAGAGGATGGTGCTCCTGGCAGAGATGGCAGGTGGCCTGCTGTTTCTATTCTGTGCTCCTTAGTGTCTTGGTTATGAAATGACTTGCCAAAATGTCCCTTTAAAAGAAAAGGGGTCCTTGCCAGTTACAGCAGTGTCACTGTTTAGGTCTGCTAAGCAAATTCTAGGGTGTCTGATGGCTTTGTGTTGGGAGTTGTAAATGGATTTCATTTGAGAACATGACAAGAACTGAAAGATTAGTTTAAGCAAAAGAATTTAATTGAAGGATACATCATTGTTCTTGTAAATCCCTTGATGTTTGGCTGTTGTCTTCCAGCCTTTTCATTCCCTGCACCCTGTCTGCTGCTTGCAGGACTGGGCTGTAAGCCTTCATTCACCTACAACCCTTTTGTATTGCTTGGAACTTGCTTTCTTCTTCCTCCTGCTCGTCTTGTTCCCCACTCCTCTTCTCCCTTCACCTCCCCATCCTCCTCCCCCTCCTCTTCCTCCTGCTTCTCCTCTCTTCAGATGGAAGAGAGATGGGAAAGAGCGTTCACTTAGTTATTCTTTGGAATAAAATATACCTCAGTTTCCAGCGAGGGAATTCTGGCAGATTTACTGACAGGTGACAGTGTCTCTGTAGAATTAGGATTCCTAGGAAACATTAGTTCTAACTACATTATTGATAATAATGCCATGTGCATTGTAAATTTGGGACAAGGCCCTGCATGCAGTTGTGCGGTGGTTCCCTACACAAGGGCTCCTGGCTGAAGGGCAAATGAGGGTGGAATCCACTGAAATGCAGCCCACTCACCACCCTCCGTGGCCCAGGCCGGGGGATGGAGCTGGGTCAGTCTGGAGGAAGAGGGTGTTCTTTTCTGTTTCTTATGCAAGCAAATCACCAGGCCCATTTCCCGACTCCTTCAGAGGTGCCAAAAGGGCTGGTGATAGCCCTGCCTGGGACAAACCTCGGTGACTTCTGGGTCCCACATTCTTGCCTGGGAAGGCCCTGTTCTTGCCTGGTAAGGCACAATTGAAATTATGATTGGTCCACTTCACAGACGAGGCAGCTTGTTTTCTCCCCTGGCGTGTTATTAGTTTTAATGGACATATTTGTGCAATCAGTGTGTACAATTCATGTTGGTAAGCATCTGGCATATTTTCATTATTTTAGAATAATGCTATGCTGAGCTCACATTTCAGCTTCTTGTCAAAAATAGTAATCTTCTGGTATGGCAGGTTTCCTTCTGGGGCAATACTTCCCACCAGTGTGTGCTGCCTGGATATAGTTTCATTCACAGAGGCTGCTTCACATCACATTTCAGTGCATTTGTGCTTTAATAGTTGATTCTTAGTATTAATAAAATTGACCGGTTGCTTTCATCTCCAGTTTATAAAGGAGGAAACTGTGCAAGGGGGAGGCTAACTCACTTGCCCTAGACAAATTAGAGGCTTGTTTCAGGGTTGGAAAACAGGTTCTCATATTCCTTCTGGAATATGTTAGGGTGTGGACTAATCTCTCCTGTGACAAGGACATCCCTGAGTAGTACAGTGAGTCCTCAGATCGTAGTCCAGAGGTAAGAAGTCAGGGTTGGAGGAGTTCCTCTGCCTTCCTCCATGCCTGGCTATCCAGATGGCTCTGTTTGTCACCATGTCTTAGCCAGTGGTGCAAATGTTTGTGTCTTTAAGAGGGTAACCTCAAAGTTGGACACATTACGTCGAGTCATATCACATCACGGTATAGTCACAGGAACAAACCTAATTCCCAGGGAGCCTAGGAAATATAGTCTATACCTGGGGAGCGGGGTGGGTGGGAATCACATGCTTGACTAGAGCTAGGGGAGTTCAGTACTAAAAAGAGCAGGGGGGAGGATGCCGAGGCACTGCCTACCACATTAGTCCTCGTTCCTCCCTGAACAGCATTAGGGTGGGTGAGCGGCCCTAAGTGAGTTGTTAGCTAACAGAGATGTATAATGAAGGGGCACCACAGAGCATTTTATATTCCTACTGTAGCCCTAAATGAATAGGCAGCTCTTTGTACATACGCTTGAATATGCTTCTTGGAACCAGTTCATTCACTCGACAGATACGTGCTGAGCGCCAGCTCTTTGCCTGGGTGCTGTGTGGTCTAGTAATTGAAGGTACCTGTAAGATGGCCAGGGCCAGCCCTGCTCACCATGAAGAGCCTACTTATATAGATAATTTTGAACCTCAAATAGGAGGGAAGTTGGAGTTGATTTACCTGTCATTAAGTTGTTAAAGAAAGATTTTTCCTACTGGTAGCAACTGAATGGAGCTCTACTATGGTTTGAATGTGTCCCCCAAAGAGCATATGTTGGAAACTTAGTCCCCAGTGTAACCGTGATGGGTGGTGGAGCCTAATGGGAGGTGTTTAGGTCATCAGGGCTCCCCCTCATGAGGGGATTAGTGCTGATTATAAAAGGGCTGGAGGCTGAGTTCGATCTCTTGCTGCCCCTCATCTTTTCCCTTCCACTATGGGATGATGCAACAAGAAGGCCCTTTGCAAATGCCAGCTCCTCGGTATTGTGTTTCCCAGCCTTCGGAATTGTGAGAAATGAGTTTATTTCTTTACAAATTGCCCGGTCTGTGGTATTCTGTCATAGTGACACAGACTGGACTAAGATGAGCTCAGAGGGAGAGAGGGCTGTCTAGGCCCGGGGCCTTTGCTGTACAGCAGCTGGGCTAATGCCTCTGCGAATTATATTAGCCTGTTTGTGTTAAATGAGGAGCCCTCCTGCTTGAAAGAGGCAAGGCATTGTGCTCATGAAGCCAGAGAAATCAGTCAGGCAGCCTCTGACTTACCTTTGTCCTCCCCTTCTGCTCAGAATCCTTCAACTCACTGTCCGTCAGGCTCAGCCCCGTCTCCCCTGGTCTCTCCCAGACCTGCCTTTCTGGGGGTGGGGTCTTCTTGCCTCCCTAGGTAAGGGACAGATAATGCCTTGACCAACCAGGGAAGAGGAGTTTGGGACATTACCCCTGAACTGAGAGGTGGTGGTGATGAGAGTAATTAAGCGCCCAGAGACGTTGTCCTTCAATACATTGCAAAGGAAAGCTTGCTCAGAGTAGACCTGCACCTGGACACGAGAGGCTGGAGACTGTATTCAGGACAGTGCTCATGGGGAGCTTCCTTCACTGCCCCACTCTTGTGTCCTGTGTTACAGGGGCTGCTGGCTGTTGCCACTGTTTTTCAGAGAATGGGCTGCCTGTACACACCTGACTTGGGTGATCGTGTCTACCCAGGAGGACCAGCAAAAAGGGACAAGCAGCGATGCCATCTGGTTTTACCTCCAGCATTCCGAGCACTACCCTGGCCCTCTCCCATAGCCAGTGGTCTGGGTTGGGTGTGCCCCACTCTGGCTGCACAGTAGAGTAATGCAGGAGCTTTAAAAACTCCCAACACCCAGAGCTCACCCCCAGCAAATCTGACCTAAATAGTCAGGCGTGCGGCTTGGACAGCAGTATGTATATATATTTTAAGGTTTTTTAGTTGAATTTAAATGTTACAGTTGGGATTGAAAATCTTGGTCTAGTGGTGGTAGCTGTTGAGTTTTTTTTCTTTTCGTTTTTTTTTTTGCATCCATTCCTGTTACAACCCTCTAGACCACTGTGATTTCTTAGTCTAATCCTGACTTGCTACCTGAAACCCTCTAAATGTAAGTCTTGTGCAAGAGAGTGAGAAGTTTGGTTTTCACGATAAGAGATACCTTGCTCAGTAAGCAGAAATAAGTGCCATGTGTTAGTAACTACAGTTTTGTTTTGTTTTGTTTTGTTTTCTATGGGAGCGACAGAAAAGAATTTACAGGGTGTGGTGGGGAAAAGAAGAAACGAACATCTCTCTGAGGGCAAGTATAAGGTCGTGGACTTAGTGGGAAAAGTCCTCAGCTTCAAGTCAGAGAGAACTGTCGAGGAGAGAGACTGATGAAGAAGGCACAGTGAGGTTTTTAGTGGTTAAAAACACAGCACTGTGTTTGCATAGTCTGTTTCCCCACTAACAATGGCAACATGTTGTGGATTTTTTTTTTTTCTTTTTCCTGGAGAGAAGCATGCTGCCTCTGAACAGTGGAGAGGAGGAAAATCATCAGCATCCTCATTGGGGTCAGGTGACCTGGGCCTCGTTCTTCCACTGCCACCCGCCGGGGTTGGGATTGTCACAGAAGACTGTTCCTCTCAGTGGTGACTGATTACAGAGAGATAAGGGGGTTAGGAACCTGTAGCTTGCTGTGCTGGGCTCAGAAGGGACTCCATGTGGTTGACTCCAGTGGGGACTTACTTTACCTGCCATTTCTGTAGCAAGAAGGAACCCCAGATGGGACCAGGGGTCTGTGAATGCCTGGAAAGTATACGTCAAACATTGTGCGAGGGTACACATCCTTTTCTGGGGAAGAAGTTCCATGGCTTTTAAAAATCAGAGTCCTAAAGGATCCCAGTGACTAAAAAAAGGAAGTGAAGAATTCCTATCATAAGTATCTTTATCTGTGATAGGGAACGGGAATGTCTGCCTGATGTAGTCTAGAATCCTGTGAATTCAAACAGATACTTTGTTCATTCACACTCCTGCAGCTTATGTCTAGCGTGTTATGCTATAACGAATAGGGTTCTAACATTAAACTTATTTTTTGAGAAATCTTCAGGAAAAAATACCATCTTATGAATAGGTATAGTATATATAAATTTCATGGCCTGGCGCAGTGGCTCACGCCTGTAATCCTAGCACTTTGGGAGCCCGAGGCAGGCGGATCACTTGAGGTCAGGAGTTCGAGACCAGCCTGGGCAATATGGTGAAACTCCCTGTCTACTAAAAATACAAACATTAGCTGGGCATGGTGGCGGGCACTTGTAATCCCAGCTACTCAGGATGCTGAAGCAGGAGAATCGCTTGAATCTGGGAGGCGGAGGTTGCAGTGAGCTGAGATGGCGCCATTGCACTCCAGCCTGGGTGACAAGAGTGAGACTCTGTCTCAAAAAAAAAAAAAGAAATTCATTTAAGGCATCACAGATTGTTTCTTTTTTTTTTCCCAACTGTGTACTCTAAATACAGGCAAAAAGCATGTAAGGAGGGTTGTAACAAAATGTATATGTAGGCAATAGGACTGATAAAATACAAATAAATCACAAAAACTATATGGAGGAAGGGGGAAATCATGCCAAATAACTTAGGCTACTGAGGTTATTTGAGCATTACATTTATAATGAGCTTCCTGGAAACCAAAGTAAAAAGAGAAACACAATGGGTGTTAGAATTTCTACTTAAAGATAGCAAATTCTTTCATTAGGTAAGACACTCTGGGTTCATGTCTAAGACTTTATCACATGTCGCATTCCTCAACACTTTCACCAAACATACAGAAATGCCTCTCTTGTGACTGCTTTCCACTTCCGCAAAACTAGTTGTGTGGGATACCCATCTCCGGATGTGTGGTTCTTTGATGAACTCTCTCCCCTGTTTTTCTGAAAACTCAGTATCTTAGCTGCCGGGAATCTCAGTGCAAGATTACACTCTGTGGAACTGCCCAGAGCAGGGAAAATGAGGAGGGTGACAGGTGCTTTCCTTCAGGAAATGACAGCTTAACAAGCGCAGTGATGGTTTTTTGCTATGGAAATGGAGGATGCTGACCTGAATGTCTGCTGGGATGGCAGGTCCCCCGGCCGCCGTCTTCTCCCCACCGCTCCACCACCTCCCCCCACCCCACCACCCCGCTATGGGGGAGTTGAGCTGAGGAGGCCCTTTGCAGCCATCCGTCTGCACCTCGCTCTTTAGGAAGTACTCTTTCACCTTCTTGCACATAATTTACTTTGTGACTACTCATAAATGCCCCCTAAAGATGAAAACATATTTTTAAAGTTGGAGTGAGAATCACAGTAAAGCCTTTATAGAACCAAATGACGTTTCTTTACCAAACTGCAGAGCTTTCTTTTCTGCTCCTTTTCTTCAAAAAGAGTCACAAAAAGTCAGGAATTTAAAAAACCTCTGCATTTAATTCCTCATTGCCTTTCATATATGTTCGATAATTGCATAAGCTGTCTCACTTAAGCTATTGCTAATAATAGCTTTTTTGTTGTTTTGGAAAACTATAACCAAGTACCCTAATACATAAATACTTCAAAGTATGTTTTCTTAATAATGGTGTTTGATGCAGGGTGGAGGATGAGGGGAAGTCAAATATTTAGACACTTACATAGTTTGTGTTTAAGAATTATCTACCTGTATATCCATTATAGTTTTATCCAGAAATAGCATGTAGTGTGGAAAGATGTTTCCTTAACCTTCCTGGAGTAGCTCATGAAGCGAACCTAAGAATGCTTTGGAAGTCTTTATGGTCTGAGTGTTTTGTGTCTGTCCTGTTTTCTTTTGAAAAGTACAGATCCAAGGGCGAACCTTTCAGAATGGGGTAAGACTACAATTGAACTTGATGAGTTGCCTTATGTAGCAAAGATGGTTTCAAAGATAAAGGTAATCTGCAGAAAAAAAATGAAGCTTCTTTTGCTCTGTGACTGCATCACATGAAAATGGCTAGGTAGATTTTCACTCGATTGGAGTTTGTTTAGGGTGGTCTGATTTAAAATGTAGGCTCTTGTGATGTGCATAATTTTAGATGGTCTTGATTGCCCAGAGCAGCTGTTACTGCTGTGCAGAAACATGTGTTCAGTGTCCCTTTTGGAGAAATGTGCCGTGTGCATACAGATGCCATAGACAGAGAAAACAAATGGTGGTGTCAACATGAGCCCCACCTCAGGTAACCAGGACAAGCTGGATTCCAGAGGCAGGGTTGTGTGGGGACAACTCCGTGAAGTCCACACAGCAGAGAGGAGCTACAGGGAGGTGTTTATTTCACAATGGTTCGTGATTTTTTTTAGCAATGCTGGATGGGCAGCTAAGATATAGTATCAAAAACACATTAACTATAAATGGGTGAATTTTAAATAGCCACATGTACATCTCCATTTTTAGACTGTTTAGAAGCTATTAAAAATTAGTTCCTCCTGTGATTATTCACAGGGATGAAGTATTCCGAGGGATTGACAGTTTGCGGCCGAGCCATTTAAAAGACTGCATAAACTGGGTATTTTAAATTAGTCTTATAAGTGAATTCAGTATACTGTGGAGTATTTTTCTTAAAAATTGTATGCTTGTCATCTTTTGGACATTCTTTGGGTCAGAGACTCAAGTGATTCATGCAGGAGGTCACAGTGAGTAGTGACTGCTGAATTAGGAGGTAGGACAGGGCAGAGGTATGTTTCTGCTCTTCTCAGCTGACCAGTTGTGTGTTGGTTACTTTGTCCACCAAACAGTTCTGGCACCAACTTTGGAAGGGTGATGCAATATTATGCTCAGTGAACTGATTAGTGCCCCCACAATTGAACCTTAGCCAAGTTGTTGGTTGATAATTGGCACATTTTTTCTGATATGCTGATAATCCAGTTACTGCTTCAAGTTTATATTAAAATGTTTGACTCTTTCAAACCTTGCGGTTTTTGATGATGTCAGTAGGTCACCAGACTTTCTGAAAATAGTTCTTTGTTTCAACAACGACAACAACAAAAAAGAGAAAAGAGATAACACATAAGCAATAACTTACCATTATTGTTTTTTAAACCTTCACAAACTGACTTCTTTCATGGAAATACTGAAATATTAATTTTATATTTAATTTATTATATAATTTAAAATGTTGAGCTAGTGAATTCAGTTTGGGATCTACTGAGTCACAGTGCCTGGTAGCAGTTGGATGTTGTAAGAGTGAAGTCTGAGTGGGAGAAAAGGGTTGAGGAATCTCAGCTGAGTGTCCCTGAGCAAGCTGCATAATATCTCCGAGCCTTGGTTTTCACATCTGACAAATGGCATGAGACCTGCTCTTTAGGGTTGTATTAGAGATTAAATAGTCACATAAGGAGTACTAAGACTGTAGTACGTGCTCAGTAAATATTCTCTTTTCTCTCTCCCTCTTTTTGGGGCGTGAAGGTAGTTGTAGTTGTAAAATTTTCTTCCATACTTAGGAGAAGATATTTCTCTAAATGTAAGCCCCCTGGGCTTATTCTAGTTTGTTCGTACATCTTAAAAATTGAAACCTCAGACTAAATATAGTATCCCACTACTGCCTAGATAATGGTAAAGAGATTACTTCATAGTCTTTGCGTGCCTTGTTCCCATTAATACATATCATGTCATGTTAGCTGTTTTATAAGACAGTTCATTGCTGATTCATCTCACCAATTCAGTTCCAGAACGGCACCATGTCAAGGATGCAGTGGCTCTGTCATTTTGATGACGAGATGTTAGAACAGTTTTCAGTATAAGAATCTGCTTAGCATTACAAAGCATTCATTTCTGTGGAAAGAAGTCTTCACAAAGCCCGGGAATTGACTAAAATAACCACCCCTTTTTTAGGGGTTTGGTGTAAAGGATAGAACATATTTGAAGCCTGGGTGATTGGTGATGGGGAAAGTTACATGAACTGAGTTTTGGCTTTATTTCCCAGAGTGATGATAATGAGTTTACTGGGTGCTGCAGTACTACGAGATCACAGAGTGCCAAGACCTCAGTGCAGTGCTGCGTGATTGAAATGACTGATACTCTCTCTTTTTTTTTCATGCTAGTTCAGCCTGTTTTCATACACTCCAAAGGTTCAGTAAGCATCAAACAGGGAAAAGGAAATGGCAGTCCAATAGAGCGGTCGTTCAAAATGACCAAAGTAATTCCAGAAATTCAAGAAAGTAATTGTTTCTCAAGTGCCTATTAGGATCGGGCTGTCTTAGAGTCTGCATAACTCGGAAGTGATTAGAGGGGTTTTGTGGCTTTTCTGTTCTCTGACGACTGGAGCTGGTTTCAGGCTTCAGAGTAAGTAGCCAGAGAGTAAGATAAGAAATGCTGAGGAGCTGAAGTGGCACCAATTTTATTTTCCATTGTGAAGGAGATGAGCATCTGTAACCCACAGCAAGATCAACCACAACATTAAATTTATATTGTTTGAGACAGTTCTGATCCACTTGAAAGTGTGTGTTCCGCTAACACTCTGAGACGGTTGCATAGGCCAGAACTGTTCTGTCCAGTTCCTGCCTGATAGGTAAGCTCTCTGGGTAACTTTATTCCCATGAATTGAGATAGCAGAAGACAAACACCACAGTGGCATTGGTGTATCCAATGCACCAATTTTGTTTTTCTTCCATGCGCTAGTTTGAGCTGGCCAACTAATCATGGTATTAGCCTCAAAATGTATTGACAGCAGACTTGTTTTGATAGCAAAATTGCTT